>NC_136073.1:208637814-211037814 GCF_964261635.1 Lissotriton helveticus | reverse complement strand
CCAATGTATGCTCTACTAGCACTGGTAGCCTCTTCTGACCCTACTTCTTGTTTCTAGGCTCGAATTGCGCCCTCATTTTCTATTGTTGTCTGTTGCGACATGTGTGCTGTGTTTTTGGCCTTCTAATGTTCCGGTTGCATTCTGGCACTTTTGGCCGGTATTTGTGATCATACTCCATCGCTTTAGGTGGCGTCTATGCCTTTCAGGAGGCTGTCTTTTCTGCTGTCCTTTCCACTGGTGTCACTCAGAGACTTCTTGGCACTATTCGCTCTTCGTCGATTCGCTCGGTCTGACTTTGTTTCTTCTGGGTTGCTGCAATATAGGTGCTGTGGGCCCTTTGCCCGCAGTGTCAAAGCTGCCCTGTGCACAGTCCTCCGCCACCCATTGGGAGCTGTCCATGTTTAGAAAACTGCAATTTAATGAATGAATTGGTATCACAGACTATGAGGTAGTCTGCACGCTCACAAGGACACCATTTCCAAAAAACACAAGATTATCACCATCTTTTTGACAAAAAGCACAATATACTTAATTCCACTTTATTTGCCCAACCCTATTAATTACTGAATCAATAACCTAAGATTCGGGCATATTGCTTAAATTTGCATTTTATTTTATAAACAATCACTGCTATACTATTCGTCTGAGGTTGTATCAGTCCTCTGTGGCATTTTAAGCATTCTTTCATTCAAAGGCACTATCCGGTGTCTTTAGACCTCCCTGCAGCCAAGTCTCAATGAGGATATCTCTTCATTCTCCTGTTTTTTCCATCCTAGATAATCCCTGTTTCCACACTGAAGCTTTTCAGGATTAGTAACACAAAGGGGATTATCTTCAACATGATATCACTTTACCACGGCGGCTACATGCAACGTGGAGCCCGAGTAAAAGGAACGTACTGGGTGACCAGTTGAAGCCCATGTCTGTCTGTTTCACTTCCTGTCGAGCAGTCTAGAATACCCTGTGATGAGCCATCAGGCCCAGTACCGTATAGTGGGGCACCTCCTTTAATCCTATATCCAAGGAAGTGATGTGGTAGAACTGATTTTCCCACATGCGAAGATGTCTGTCTCCCGAGGTGGTACAGAAGGTGAGTGACTGCAGAGTGCTAGGGAGTGCAGAGTGACTGCAGAGTGCTAGGGAGTGCAGAGTGACTGCAGAGTGCTAGGGAGTGCAGAGTGACTGCAGAGTGACTAGGGAGTGCAGAGTGACTGCAAAGTGACTGCAGAGTGACTAGGGAGTGCAGAGTGACTAGGGAGTGCAGAGTTACTAGGGAGTGCAGAGTGCTAGGGAGTGCAGAGTGCTAGGGAGTGCAGAGTGCTAGGGAGTGCAGAGTGCTAGGGAGTGCAGAGTGCTAGGGAGTGCAGAGTGCTAGGGAGTGCAGAGTGCTAGGGAGTGCAGAGTGCTAGGGAGTGCAGAGTGCTAGGGAGTGCAGAGTGCTAGGGAGTGCAGAGTGCTAGGGAGTGCAGAGTGCTAGGGAGTGCAGAGTGCTAGGGAGTGCAGAGTGACTAGGGAGTGCTAGGGAGTGCAGAGTGACTAGGGAGTGCTAGGGAGTGCAGAGTGACTAGGGAGTGCTAGGGAGTGCAGAGTGACTAGGGAGTGCTAGGGAGTGCAGAGTGACTAGGGAGTGCTAGGGAGTGCAGAGTGACTAGGGAGTGCTAGGGAGTGCAGAGTGACTAGGGAGTGCTAGGGAGTGCAGAGTGACTGCAGAGTGACTAGGGAGTGCAGAGTTACTAGGGAGTGCAGAGTTACTAGGGAGTGCAGAGTTACTAGGGAGTGCAGAGTGCTAGGGAGTGCTAGGGAGTGCAGAGTGACTAGGGAGTGTTAGGGAGTGCAGAGTGACTAGGGAGTGCAGAGTGCTAGGGAGTGCAGAGTGCTAGGGAGTGCAGAGTGCTAGGGAGTGCTAGGGAGTGCAGAGTGACTAGGGAGTGCAGAGTGACTAGGGAGTGCTAGGGAGTGCAGAGTGCTAGGGAGTGACTAGGGAGTGCAGAGTGACTAGGGAGTGCAGAGTGACTAGGGAGTGCTAGGGAGTGCAGAGTGACTAGGGAGTACAGAGTGCTAGGGAGTGCTAGGGAGTGCAGAGTGCTAGGGAGTGCAGAGTGACTAGGGAGTGCTAGGGAGTGCAGAGTGCTAGGGAGTGCAGAGTACTAGGGAGTGCTAGGGAGTGCAGAGTGACTAGGGAGTGCAGAGTGACTAGGGAGTGCAGAGTGACTAGGGAGTGCAGAGTGCTAGGGAGTGCAGAGTGCTAGGGAGTGCTAGGGAGTGCAGAGTGACTAGAGAGTGCAGAGTGACTAGGGAGTGCAGAGTGCTAGGGAGTGCTAGGGAGTGCAGAGTGACTAGGGAGTGCAGAGTGACTAGGGAGTGCAGAGTGACTAGGGAGTGCAGAGTGACTAGGGAGTGCAGAGTGACTAGGGAGTGCAGAGTGACTAGGGAGTGCAGAGTGACTAGGGAGTGCAGAGTGACTAGGGAGTGCTAGGGAGTGCAGAGTGACTAGGGAGTGCAGAGTGACTAGGGAGTGCAGAGTGACTAGGGAGTGCAGAGTGCTAGGGAGTGCTAGGGGGTGCAGAGTGACTAGGGAGTGCTAGGGAGTGCAGAGTGACTAGGGAGTGCTAGGGAGTGCAGAGTGACTAGGGAGTGCAGAGTGACTAGGGAGTGCAGAGTGACTAGGGAGTGCAGAGTGACTAGGGAGTGCAGAGTGACTAGGGAGTGCAGAGTGACTAGGGAGTTCAGAGTGACTAGGGAGTGCAGAGTGACTAGGGAGGGCTAGGGAGTGCAGAGTGACTAGGGAGTGCTATGGAGGGCTAGGGACTACAGAGTGACTGCAGAGATTAAGCTAATGGCAATGTAAATGACAATGCCATTTATTGATCTGTTTTCAAAACCAACACATAAATACAAATTTTGTAATTTACAATGCCAATAGGTCTAACTTTTCCAAAGGCGAAACCATTGCATTGTAAATGCTTGTTTTAAATACCAACTGTTT
Organism: Lissotriton helveticus; assembly: GCF_964261635.1. NCBI lineage: Eukaryota > Metazoa > Chordata > Amphibia > Caudata > Salamandridae > Lissotriton > Lissotriton helveticus. The sequence continues at coordinate 211,034,828 of NC_136073.1, read as the reverse complement.
TTTTGATTATTGTTGGCTTTTGTTATTAATTTAAGTTTATTTTAACTGTGTATCTAAAATTGTGACAAATATTTTTTATCTAATTATTATGTGTACAATGTTTTGATTGTTAAATAAATAACATATGAAATTATGTGCATTTACCTCAGTGTCCGTCCCTCCCTATACTAGTTCCCTTGGTTTTAATATGATTGCCTAGGAATTTTTGCACATGTGTTTATGTCCCTGTCCTAGGAATCGTTATCTTAACTCAGGGGGTCCTTGTTTTTCACATATAATAGTGCTTTGGTGATTGCATGAATGAATGGGTAATGCCTGGGTAATTTCTAGGAGTGCTCTTGTACTGCCTTATTGCAGTACAAGAGCACTCCTAGTGATTGCCTGAGTGCAGGGGTAATGACTGAGCGATTGAAGGTGTGCATTTGTACTGCCTGAGTGATTGGAGGAGTGTGTGGGTAGTGCCTGTGAAATTGGATGAGTGCATGCCTGGTGCCTGAGTGCAATGATGAGTGCATGGGTACTGCTTGGATAATTGCATAAGTACATGTGTAGTGCCTGGGTGATTGGAGGAGTGCATGGATAGTGCCTGGGTGATTGCGAGAGTACATGGGTAGTGCCTGTGTGATTGCATGAATGCAGGGGTAGTACCTGAGGGCATGGATGAGTGAATGTTTGACAGAATGGATGAGTGCATGGGTAGTGCCTGGGGGATTGCATGAGTGCCTGGCTATGCCTGGGTGATTGGAGAAGTGCATGTGTACTGCCTGAGAGAATACAAGAGTGCAGAGGTAGTCCCTGAATGATTACATGAGTGCATGGGCAGTGCCTTGGTGATTGGCAGAGTCCATGGGTAGTACCTGGGTGATTGGAGAAATAAATGGGGAGTGCCAGAGTGCATGGATGAGTGCATGGGTAGTACGTAGGTCATTGGAAAAATGCACAGGTTGTGCCTGTGTGCATGGGTAGTGCCTGTGTGATTGCATGAGTGCAAAGTGAGTGCCTGAGTGCATTGATATGTACATGGATAGTGTGTGTGTGTGATTGCATGAGAATGTGGGTAGTGCCTGGGTGATTGTACCAGTACATGGGTAGTGCCTGGGTAAATTGAATGAGTGCCAGCGTATGCCTGAGTGCATAGATGAGTGCATTTGTAGTGTTTGAGGGAATGGATGAGTGCAGAAAAAGTGGCTCTAAACATTATTTCACTTTATCATGCATCTTACATTATGTGCTTTTACCTTTTTTTTACTAATGTAGATACAAAATCAGTAGAACTGTTTTAGAATAGTTTTGTTGTAAACTGAATTTAAAATCTTTTCAAATTTCACCATTACCTTCTGCAAAAAAGAAGAAAAACGTATTGAATATAATATTATACTTTTAAGATCACAACATCATTTTATAATTACATAACAGTTTCAGTTTCCCTATTTTGCTGTTCTCAGATTCTACTGGATGTCACCATACACCATGATTTCAATGTAGTATTATAATACAACAGCGGGAATAAAACAATCAACGAGATTGTAAAAAACAAAAACAAATCTGCGTTGAACATTATTTACAACATGTGTAGCTATGTCTTTACCGATCTACACTTTCTTAATTACATTCTTCAACTACATTAAGTCTTTTATTTCTCTCAAGTACATTTTGTAAATTGTACACTCTCATTCACATCTCATATAATATAGACAACAAATATTTGTTTCTAAACACAATTTTCCAAATGCAATATGAATTAGCACAAACAATAATCCATACACTAATTGTTCACATCTTCCCAATAGGCCAAATAATGTTTCGGAATCTTTTGCATTGAAAATATCCAAAACAAACTCGGTAATTTGTGTTCAAATCTTCCCAGTAGGCCGAGTGATGTATTCAAAACTTTGGCATCAAAAATATCAGATATGAATTTGGTAATTCGTAAGGCAACCTAGATTTGAATTCCAAATGGGCATCATTGTAATGTGTCCATCCTTTATTGCACTTTAAATACACAGTATACTCTCCAGATGTTGCAGTAGGTCCATCATGGAAAAAAACATAGCCACTGCTTTAAAAGTTCTTCCTGAAATTGATACTTGAATTGACACAATTTTTTTAATTTTGGGTTCCAATTTCCTTCGATTTGCTCTAGAATGTTGTAACATTAAAATTATATATTTTCCATATCTTTCACTATATAATTTTGACAACATTTCTGATTTACAATGAGAAAATGTTATATCTTGATTAGCTGTTTTTACTAATTTGTTAAAAGATACTGATTTGCAATCTGGTATCGTCAGATATATGAATCGTTCCATATCTATTTCAGTGGAAGAAGAAAATGAACACTCTTCACAATTATGATCCCATGTAACTTAGTACAAATACATTTTCAATTTCAATTCCTTCATCTTCCAATACACCAAGCATAAGGATTAGACATTCTTGTGCATCTTGTAGTATATTGAGTGTAAATTGCAAAGAACCAGTACATATATCCAAAAGATGCCGAATGCCAGAAGCAGTATGGATGTTACTTCTGTCAGTAACCTAGTTTTGAAAAACATAATGTAGTAAAGAACAGAATCTTTTTTTTCTCGAGTATCCATAATTTCATGATGAAGATCTTTTAGATAAAACACAACAATCACAATTACATGACCATAGCAGTTGATACCTGAACTATTTTCTAACTGGTATCCTACAATATCATCAACAGTATACATTTTTATTGACTTTGCACCTTCATGAATCTCAGTAGAATGTTTGTCATATTTTCGTTTCAGGCACACTACACGTTTTTCATATACGGGATATTGCATAACCTAAGTTAGGAGCAGAAAGTCTTCTTACCCGATTGTAGTAATTGAAGTAATCCCTTTAATGTTGTGTGCTGCTAATCCTGTTGGTGAATATTCCTAACAACAGTTCAGGAAGCACAAAACAAATCACAAATTTAGAAAGATCCAATACCTTTCTTATTCTCAATATTAAGGAATTAGAAAAAAAGAAAAGGAAAAAGAAAAAGGGGAGAAAATGAAGAGGGGAGGCAGTACAAGAAATTTTTTAGAAAGATATAAATAAAAAAACTGTCAATCATCAAATTTGGAAAAGTATCACAAAATGTATTATAAAATAATACGCTCAATAAATATTTGCTGGTTTATGGAAATGCAAACCATATACACAAAACCAAACGAGTGGCAAACAAAATTTGTGTTCTAAAAGAAGGGATACAACATATACAGTGATTATGTGCCCTCTAAAATTCATCAGCCACATAAGCGTCGACGGCGTTTCAACAGCTGTCAGGACTTGCGGTCATCATCAGGACAGAGACCATTGGAATGAGCGTTAAAAGTATATATTGGAAATGCTGAACCAAGTGTTCCCGTAGGCTCTCGGTGTAATCACAAATTAATTCCGGTAATTGGTTAAAAGTTAAATGCGTAACCAGGAAAGTAGCGTTAGTTCTTCCTGTCATAAAATGTCTAATGGGAGGGAGACTAAATCGTCCGTCCAAGGTGTTCCGGAGCAATACACTTAGCTATAAATCTGTAAGCCCGTGTGTTTCGCATCCAAACGCCGCAAAGATCCAGGACGAGAGAACACTCTTCATAATTATTATCCCATGTAACTTAGTGCAAATACATTTTCAATTTCAATTCCTTCATCTTCCAATACACCAAGCATAAGGATTAGACATTCTTGTGAATCTTGTAGTATATTGAGTGTAAATTGCAAAGAACCAGTACATATATCCAAAAGATGCCGAATGCCAGAAGCAGTATGGATTTTACTTCTGTCAGTAACCTAGTTTTGAAAAACATAATGTAGTAAAGAACAGAATCTTTTTTTCTCGCGTATCCATAATTTCATGATGAAGATCTTTTAGATAAAACACAACAATCACAATAACATGACCATAGCAGTTGATACCTGAACTATTTTCTAACTGGTATCCTACAATATCATCAACAGTATACATTTTTATTGACTTTGCACCTTCATGATTCTCGTCCATTATTTAAATTTTTTGAATCTCAGTAGAATGTTTGTCATATTTTCGTTTCAGGCACACTACACGTTTCTCATATACGGGATATTGCATAACCTAAGTTAGGAGCAGAAAGTCTTCTTACCCGATTGTAGTAATTGAAGTAATCCCTTTAATGTTGTGTACTACTAATCCTGTTGGAGCTGTTACAACACAAGATACATGTGATTGAGTAGGTTTGTGTAGATAACTCGTCAAAACTTTAATTAAGACACTTTTTCCTGTTCCAACTTGACCACTGATGTACATTAGATAGGTTTAAATGATGTGCATTGGCACTCTTTTTTTCATGCAGCAAACTATGCTGTATCTGCCCTGTCACTTGCTGATATATTTCTTTTTGTTAAAAATTTAGTTCTTCTTCCAAGTTTCCCACCTGAATAATATCCTGTTGTACTTGTTGCATTGCCGTTTCTACTTCATTCATGACTATTGCTGCTTCATTTTCAATAATTGGTTGTCCTAGTGGATCTTGACTTAGTGGAGTGGAACTTTGACTATCTTGAGAACTGTCTCTGGCTATTTCAGCTGCAAAAGTACTTCCTTGTTGAATCTGTTCATTAAACATTTGTAGATAAGTTGGGAACATTGTGTATTGAATGCTATCTTTACATGCGTTAAAACACCTTTATTAGCAGTCAAAATCTCCAAGTAATTGCATTTCACTACGCCAAGGCTTGAAGATTTACAGAAGTGCTAAATAGAAAAATTCCCTTTTATCTGGAGTTTCGCAACTGAGTTTTCTGTGGTTCCTTTGGCATGCTTTACCAAACATCCATCACATCCAATTACTAAATATTTTTCATCACTTATATGCTCTGTAACATTTCTCTTAAAGCTGTAATGTTGCAATACTTCATAGAGACATAGGTTTTCCAGATGTGGACTTCTTTTGGGATAATACATATCCAACATATTAGTTTTAACAATATTTGTACTTTCTGGTTCATTCAATGCTAAATATTCAATTTCTTGTAGAGATTTCAATACTCTATTTTGTGTGGCAGCAAGAACTAGACTTACCCAAATGAGTCTTCTTGACTTTGAATATAAACCACAGAGCTCAACCGATCCGAACATTCATTTGATCCAATCTCTTGATGGGAAAGAATTTTGAAGCTAAAACTGTACAATTTCTTCTCACATTTCTTTCAACTCTGTCTTTTCAGGTTTGGTTATTGTAATCACTCAGTGGCCTAGAAAAGGGACACACATACAAAAAAGGAGGGACTCCGTTGAACTGCTAATGCTTCTTTATTTGTAAGTTTTCCTTAAAACAAACAAAAGGGGTTTGAGGTGTTATGGAACAGTCCACAGACAAGGGAAGTAGTCTTCCTTTGTATGCTTTCTTTCCCTCTCAGGACACAGCAGGACTTGGTTTCTTCTCTTTTTCTCCCAGTGGACAGCTGTGGGGGCTGAAGGTATGCTTTAGTTTCCCTCAAAACAAACAAACAAAAGAAAACAATATAATGTTAGGAGAAGGGCTTAGGGGTTCCTGTGTAGACCTCCACATAAACACCCAGGTGACTGTGTATTCAACAGGAGCTTCAGGGCATGCAGTGCTCTGGTGCAGGTTTACAGCCCCACCACTTCCCCACGGCAAAATAACGGAGGAGTGGTACTTGCCTCTGGCCATTGCCCTCCTAGGTCGTGGAAGAAGGAGTCCAGACGTCCTCTTCTCTCTAGGGACGGTTGGACCGGTAGGTGTTTCCTCTGGTCTGTTCCCCATGATCTGCCCCTGTCTCCTTCTCCTGGCTCCTTCTTGCGAGCTTCTCGTTTTTGGGCCCCTCGCTCTCAACCTTTTTGTCAACAATATTTTCCGCATCGATGTCTTGGAAACCGTAAAACTTGTTGTTTTAAGCTGTTTTCTTCTCCTTTTGTTTAGAATGGCACGGGTAATATACTCCTCGATGAAAGACAAAACTCTCATCAGTATCAGTTCCAGATTTTGGTGCATTCTTTATCCATAATAGCATGTGTGGACAAGGAGCTCCTCTGGCTTGGTACTCCTTTCTCCCAAAAAAATCTGTAATTTCTCCAAGAGGTGCATTATTTTTATTGCAGATAGAAGACAGATAGAAGACATCATAGCTTGAAACCTATGATTATAATATCTGCACATATTCACAGGATCCAAGGAACACAGTTCTTCAGCTGTCTTCAATTCAATGTTTTTTACATTTGAATTTGCTTGTCATAGAAATTCACGTAAATCATCCCACGCATATTCAGCACAGCTAAGTGTTAGAAACTACGTAAGGTTACCTAAGTTTCTTAACAGGCATTTAAGTTCACCATGATGATGATACCAATACTCATTAGTACCACGTTGACATGCCATCAAATAAATTAACTGAGATTCTGAATGATCGTCTCTTTGTTGAACTTTGTCCATAAATTCCTTTGCAGAAACATGTGTAAGATAGTCTCGTGTTTTAATATGCGGTTCAGTGCATATGAAAGTCCAGATTAGTCAATCAATCAATCATGGCATTTATATAGCGCACTACTCACCCGGAGGGTCTCAAGGCGCTGGGGGGGGGGGTCCGCTACTGCTCGAACAGCCAGGTCTTGAGCTGCTTCCTGAAGGCGAGGTGGTCCTGGGTCAGGCGGAGGTGGGTCGGAAGGGAGTTCCAAGTCTTGGCAGCCAGGTAGGAGAAGGACCTTCCTCCTGTGGTGGCTCTTCGGATGCGGGGGATGGTGGCGAGGGCGTGGCTGGTCGATCGAAGCTGGCGTTTGGGAGCGTAGAAGTTGAGGCGGCTGTTGAGGTATCCTGGTCCTTGGTTGTGTAGGGCTTTGTGTGCGTGGGTGAGGAGCCGGAAGGTGATTCTCTTGTTGACCGGGAGCCAGTGCAGGTCTCTCAGGTGTCCGGAGATGTGGCTGCGGCGGGGGATGTCCAGGATGAGTCGTGCTGAGGTGTTCTGGATCTGCTGGAGTCTTTTCTGGAGTTTGGCGGTGGTTCCAGCGTAGAGGGAGTTGCCGTAGTCCAGACGGCTGGTGACGAGGGCCTGGGTGACCGTCTTCCTGGTCTCGGTGGGGATCCATCGGAAGATCTTTCGTAGCATGCGCAGGATGTTGAAGCATGACGAGGAGACGGCGTTGACTTGTCTGGTCATGGAGAGGGAGGAGTCCAGGATGAAGCCCAGGTTGCGTGCGTGGTCTGTTGGTTTGGGTGCGCTCCCCAGGGCGGGGGGCCACCAGGAGTCGTCCCAGGCGGAGGGTGAGGATCCCAGGATGAGGACTTCCGTCTTGTCTGAGTTCAGTTTCAGGCGGCTTTCCGACATCCATTTGGCTACGTCTGTCATCCCTTCGTGCAGGTTGGCTCTGGCGGTGGCGGGGTCGTTAGTGAGGGAGAGGATCAGCTGGGTGTCGTCGGCGTAGGAGATGATGTTCAGGTTGTGTTGGCGTGCGATGGCTGCGAGGGGGCTCATGTAGACGTTGAAGAGTGTTGGGCTGAGCGAGGAGCCTTGAGGGACGCCGCAGATGACTTCGGTGGCTTCCGATCTGAACGGGGGGAGGCGGACTCTGTGTCCTTCCGGCGAGGAAGGAGGTGATCCACTCCAGTGCCTTCTCCTGGATTCCGACGTTACTGAGGCGCTGTACTAGGGTACGGTGGCAGACAGTGTCGAAGGCCGCGGAGAGGTCCAGGAGGATGAGGGCCGCTGTTTCTCCGTTGTCGAGCAGGGCTCGGATGTCGTCGGTGGCTGCGATCAGGGCGGTCTCGGTGCTGTGGTTGGACCGGAAGCCAGACTGCGAGAGGTCGAGGGATCCGTTCGTCTCGAGGAAGGCGGCCAGTTGCTTGTTGACGGTCTTCTTGATGACTTTGGCTGGAAACGGGAGCAGCGAGATGGGGCGGTAGTTCTTGAGGTCGGTTGGGTCTGCTGATGGTTTCTTGAGTAGAGCGCTGAGTTCGGCGTGCTGCCAGCTCTCCGGGAAGGTGGCGGTGTCGAAGGAGGTGTTGATGATGTCAAACAGAAGATGAAATATATATGGAATGCACTGTCGAAATCTTGCATGTTCTGAGTACAATCTTGTTGAGCGGTATTCTGAAGCTGGAATCTGTACTGCTTGTTTATTATATTGTCCACCTTCTCCAGTGGGGAACAGCTGTGGAAAACAACAAGCTTCTAAACGTTTTTCCCATACACTCATGGGAGTTCCCATTGTTTTCTTCATTTGAAATAATTCAATAGTATTTCCAATCACTTCTTTTGAATGTAGAAGATGTATCCTGTAATGTTCGTACATCTCTCTTCACTCCTGGACTTGTCCGCTTTTTCTATCTGGCCAGTTGAAATTTCAGTTTCGTCTTCTAAACATATTTCCTGTTCTTTCACATTTACAGTTTTATAATAAATATTATTCTGTACAAGATATAATGTAGCCTTTTGAAGTTTGGCGACATCTACTAACTCTTGCTATATTTTCCCACTCTTTGTTGGTACATCATTAACTAGAACAACTACAGCCTCACAATCCTCTTTCTCTATTCAACAGTTTCATTATTTTTCTTAAAATCTAAAGGTAAGTACACAACTCTTCATTTCAGACCTGTTTGTAAATCTGTTGGAGGCAGCTTACCTGTGTTAGGCTCCATACGAATTGTAGCCTGAAACAGATGCACAGATTGAATAAGAATGGACTGAAATGTATTTACATCTGCCAGTTCTGGAGGAATAGCTATCAACTCTAAGTTGTTATGAACAGCTCTAGCTGGCATTTTGTTCTCTTCAAGTTTGTTGTAACACAATTTCCAAATATGCTGATCGGTACCCAACTCAAGGCTACCTACCACCAACAATTAAGCACCAAATTGCTCCCACTTATCATTGTTTTCCTTTTCACTTTTTATACACACATCAACACGCCTAGTTTTACTTGTATAGTGAGTACATTGACAACAAATACAAACATAGTTTGGTTTTTAACATGAAAGTATCTTAAACTTTGTAATTTCTTCAGCAAACTTCTCAGTACTAAAATCTTCTACCTGCTCTTCAACTACCTACACTTATCAAGCTCTCACTTTCTCTACACTCCTCTTGTGAACCAAAGAAACACAACTGTATATCATCACAAACCTTTTTTTACATCCAATACTGAACCACGCAAAAGAGCTGTGTTCATTTCACTTAACGATAATGCAGGACTTTTTCCGTAGTACAATCTCCTTACTAGCTTCCGCATTTCTGATTGATGTACTGCTGACATTCTTAAATGATGAAAAATACTTTGCCACACTTTTCTAGAAAGAAAAGCCAGAGAATGACCGTGCAACTTAGTATATTTTCTCACTTTACAAGGATCTAGTCTTTGCAATATCTTAATCTTCTGTTTAACACTTTTTTTTGTATAATCTCATAAGAAAATTTGTAATATAGTGATAGATCCCTGTCGAATACTACAAATTCTACTACAATCCCACTTATACACTGGAGCTTGTGTACGTCTACAAAAACAATAGAGGAGTATCCCCTCAAGGACAGAGAACGAAGCCTCTGAGTCTGGGGTTAAGTGCTCAAGTCAGCACAATGTGCCCCAACCCGTTGTCGGATAATGCATATCCTTATAGAAGACCCCTCACTCACAAACCTGGTTGGTGACATGCTTCATCATCGGGGTCCCACCACATAGGCCGAATGCCCACAGGGTGTGCTGCGACACCTGACTACAGTGGAGCTGGTTAGTATTTTCTTTTATGTGTGCATAACTATCAAAAAGTGTATTAAAAAGGACCAACACTACTCACATCAAGGTTTATTCTTGAGTGCTTGAACCCTTATAAAAACAGTGTGGCACCTGTGCCTAATTAGGTAGGCTTTGGTGTCTAAAGAAGTAAAGTGCGTTAAAAATAGCGGAGTGTGCTATGTGAGATGTGAAATTTTACAAATACTACTGATTACTAGGTCTACATGTTTCAACCATTGAAATGATTCTTTGGTTTTCGTCAGGACCGTGGTTTATGAACTGGGTGGTCCGCACACGCTAAGGTGCGTCCAGCCCTAGTCCAAATGAGAGGCCGCAAATTGCGATCTCATGTAAAAAGGTGCGTTATTCCTTATTCGGGAAAAACGCTCAAATGCGGAAAATACCGCTTCATGGGCACCAACGTTTCCAAGACGGCAAGAGTCCGTCACTTGCAACTTCTGTTCGTCAAGCGGTAAACCAACTTGGTTTCTGCTGGCGGTGCCCCGAGGAATGACCCACTTGTGTACGTCTCCCTTGAACTTCTTCAGTTATTACTTCTTCCACATTTCTAGGAGCCATCTTTTCTTTTTCAATTGGACAACCATCTTTTATCTCATAACAATGACCACTGGTATCAGCTGCATGAATTAATGTATTTTGTTGAAAATAGCCTCTTCATTAAAAAAAAGGTTCAGTACTAGAAGTGTGCTTCCATTCACCAGAAAAAGTTTTGCAAACGTTACTTCTATCAACTAGTCTTTTTCTTTTTCTTTTCTCCTTCATAAAGTGCATTGTTTTACTCAATGTATTCATTCTCTTCAATACCAATATTTTTTTTTGTTTCAAGTCAAAAGCTTTTTCTACTACACTTTCAATCTGTTGCTTTTTCTTGTAAGCCATTGATCTTTTTTATATTTTTTACAATCTTTCAATAAATGTTGTAGTACTTTACTTTTATACATTCTCTTCCTATTGACTTTATATTCTTTCATCCTTCTTTCAACATGGATTGTTTTTCCATAACTTGATTTTCAATTATTATGTCCTTTTTGTGTTTCCTTTTGATTGGTTGTACTACTTTTCTTTCTCTTTTCCACATTTTGAAAGTTCATTACATTCTTTAAAAGTCTTTTAACAAGTTATCTTACCAGAAGACTTTTTCTTTAATGTCACATTTTAAACTTCATCTAATTTCAGTTTTTCTCTCTCCTTTAAATAGTACTGTTTTTTCTTGTCTTTTCTTTTGAACTTTTCTTGTCATACTGAATCTTTCTTACTAATGTTGGTGAATACCTGAAAATAAAAAGTTTAAAAAGTTCTAAAAATTATTTTATATTATTAAAATAATTATATACAAATATTCTCATCTATAAATAAAGAAATTCTTTCAATTCAATTGCAAAGCTATGTTAGACACTGCACAAATGCCTTCATTTAGAAGACATCACAACCTCTGCAACAGGATGAAACAACCAATCTAAAGGATTTCTCTACTACGACCCAAAACAATCAGGTTCACATGTATAACACATCAGACAATATATGTATAAATAGACACATATGTCATTCACAACACTATAAATTGCAGTCTGTCATGTTTTAAGGATTTCCTGGTCTTGTGACTGAGGTATATTTCTATTTGCAGATGTGTTCTGGTATGTGTTATGCATCTGAAGATGCTAGCTGTTTAAGCAACACGTACATCTATTTGTATATTTCTTTTATATATGACGCTATTACAGACATATGCATGCATGCTTTCAGGAATATGGTGAGACTTACAGCTGTGACATGTGATGGATTGCTGCTTTTTATTTAGCTAGGCTCAACACTCTAAGTAGTCGTAGAATGGTGAGGTGCAGTAGAAAAGTGAGGGTTAAGACATGTTAGGAGATGGACTAGTGATGAGGCTAATTTGTACGAGTCTGTGAAAAGGTACACTTTAAATATACTGTTTCATTTTTAGTGTTTGAAATGTGAAGTGCAGTCTGTCAAATTTGAAGAATGTCAGTAGGATATATATATATATATATATAGAGAGAGAGAGAGACCCCAGCAACCTGAAAGGCGGTATGCGGGGATTCCGTAATCTAACAGCGCAGCATTAAACAAAACGGCAGTAACAAAATCACATGGGGAACACTTACTGAAGCAACAGCGAACTACAAATACCAGCAGACTCTGAGTAACAGCCAGCCCTTCTAGGCGACCACCAGAGGGCCAGAACTCTTCAAAAGAACAATCGTGCTGGGGAGCTGTTAGACCCTACTGCTGTGGCGTCCTCCTCCTTTGAAAAAGGTCTGTGTTGAGACCGAAATGCATCAGGAAATGCCAGGAAATGCCAGCGCTGTTATCTGCAAATAAATGCTTTTTAATCCACGGAATGGTGGCGACTCATTCTTCTCCTCGGAGAAATCTGTTTAGATGTTAAGAGGCTTGGTTCTGCCTCGAGGAACGCACCTCCGACAAGAGCGCCGTATTGCCCGCCCTGGAACCAACCTTGTTTTCATGCGGACGCATCAATGGGCAGCGAGCAGCCTTCAAGGACCGGACCTTGGAAGAGACCCCAGCAACCTGAAAGGCGGTATGCGGGGATTCCGTAATCTAACAGCGCAGCATTAAACAAAACGGCAGTAACTAAATCGCATGGGGAACACTTACTGAAGCAACAGCGAACTACAAATACCAGCAGACTCTGAGTAACAGCCAGCCCTTCGAGGCGACCACCAGAGGGCCAGAACTCTTCAAAAGAACAATCGTGCTGGGGAGCTGTTAGACCCTACTGCCGTGGCGTCCTCCTCCTTTCAAAAAGGTCTGTGTTGAGACCGAAATGCATCAGGAAATGCCAGGAAATGCCAGCGCTGTTATCTGCAAAGAAATGCTCTTTAATCCACGGAATGGTCGCGACTCATTCTTCTCCCCGGAGAAATCTGTTCAGATGTTAAGAGGCTTGGTTCTGCCTTGAGGAACGCACCTCCGACAAGAGCGCCGTATTGCCCGCCCTGGAAGCAACCTTGTTTTCACGCGGAAGCATCAAAGGGCAGCAAGCAGCCTCCAAGGACCGGACCTTGGAAGAGACCCCAGCAACCTGAAAGGCGGTATGCGGGGATTCCGTAATCTAACAGCGCAGCATTAAACCTCGGAGAAACCTGTTCAGATATATATATATATATATATATATATATATATATATATATATATATATATATATATATATATATATATATATATATATATATATATATATCCTTATAGCAGGAAATAGTTCAATAGGAAAGCCAAAAACGATTTCAGCATATATCTCAAACTTACTTCTGAATATATTCAAACTTGTAGCAACCAACATTATGCTCTTGGCAGTTACAGCTATACCCTGACAATATACATTGCTAAGTTTACACTCAAATACACCACTTTCCACACAATAGAAGATATTCATCATAAAGAACCTTAACACATATCTAAATATATAACAACATGTAGTTAAAATAAATTTCAATGAAATTCCAAATCATGCAGAACTTACTAGACATTCATGTTACAATTAGATGTTTCAGTCTTTAAACCTATCTTGGAATCCAGACTTAACTTATCATTTAGGATAGACATAAAGGTTTTATTTAACCCCTTTGCTGCGGCGGCTATTCCGCCGCAGCGCTAAGGGGGAGGCGGTCCCGTGCTCGTGACGGAACCGCTCCGTCACGGCCCTCGGGTGAGCTGTGCTTGTGACGGAACGGTTCCGTCACGGACCCGCCCGCCCATTAGAACATCAGCGCAGGCGCGGAATTCGCGCCACGCAGGCGCAGCGAGCGGGCCGTGACAGAACCGTTCCGTCACCAGCACAGCCCACCCGAGGCTCGTGACGGAACGGTTCCGTCACGAGCATGGGAGGGGTTAAATCTAATTACCCAATTATTATAGATTAAAAACTAATTGTATGCTTTCATTTATTCATCCAACTCGTCATACAAATAAGGATGACAATGACAACGCCATGTCTCCTTTGTGCAAATTAATTTATCTGCCGGTAACTGCTGAACGCGTTTTGCCTGTAAAACAGGCTTGTTCACCAACAATTGAAATAAAGTTGACCTTGTTTTTAACCACCACCATTTTGTGTCATATGAGCATGCATGAATGAAACTCGAAAACAGACTCGTAGTTCGAACACAACATATACATCGCGTGGTCCTTCCGGCATTTATAAAACTGCCTTGTTTTTATACACTGGGACATCATTTTTACTACATTGTATATAAATATATAATGCTGCGAAAATAGCACAATGATAACAGTAAAATTGCCCGCAATATATTACGAAGATTATAAAACATGCAATTTTGTTGTATTTCGTTTTTCAAATCATAACTCCATTTGAAACAACATTTTATTAAATCATAATTTAGCCCAAGTGGGCAATCATTTGGAGCCTGAATTTTGGACATATAGCGGTGTTCCCTTATTACTGCAAATCACTCTTTCTGGCCGTAACCATGCGTTGACCCAAAAATTCAGCCCAAGTGGGCTCGCGAATATATATATACACATACATTTTATCTTTCGTCTGTTATAAAAAGTGTCCGTGCATTTCACCTAAAACATATTAAAAACATGAAAATCGACAGGGAGGTCCCTATTTACAAATCTGAATCCTCAATTTATAGATGTGTGTGAAAATCTTCTTCCATATTAAGGCCATTAGGAAATTTGGTATTAAGTTCAATAATGAAACATGATTCTAATTGTCTCAATTTCTTTTCATGATTACCCCCTCGTGTATTCAGTGGGATAGCAGCAATTACAAAATACGTTAAACCCTGTACATATCTGCCATGATATTGATCGAAATGTCGTGTCACAGGGTATGCTTTGTCTCCATTTTTGAAGCACTCTCTTGTGCATGGGCAAGATTGTGCTGCCTACATACCTCAAGCCACATGGGCATTGAAGCACGTATACAGCAAAATCTGTTTTGCAGGAAAATTGCCCTTTAATCTTCTTTTCTCTTGTTAAAGTGTTGGAGCTGTACACAGATGTATTTTTGCCATGGGCGCAGGCCTTGCATTTAGTACACTTAATAAAACCGTCACCCTTTTGAACCACATTGGTGCCTTTGTTTTTGGTTTGTTTTCTGGTAAATTATTCCTTATTAAAGATTGTCTTAGTGATCTTGCTTGTCTAACCGTAATCTGAGGTCTTCTCTGAACTACACTTCCCAATACCACATCATTCTTAATCAAATTCCAGTGTTTATACAGAATGTTCCTCAATTTATCCTGCTGGTTGCTGTAGGTGGTCACTAATCTGCATTGAGTACCTTGTGACTTCGCCTTTCTTGCGTTAGAGACCTTGTTAAACAGAACATCCTCTCTTGTTCTCTGCCTAGCCTTATAAACAGCTGATTTTATTATCTCAGGAGTATAACCTCTCGCCAAGAACCGTGTTTCTAAGTTCTTCAACTCATGCTCAGATTCAACCTTGCTGCTGCAATTCCTTATGATGCGCAAACATTCACCATATGGAATGCTTCATACTGGATTTTTCGGGTGAAAACGTGTCGCATGAAGCAAATGATTGCTTGCTGTTGGTTTGCGGAACAGTCTAGTTTCTAACTTTCCATTTTCAATTTACACTGTCTGCTAATAGTACTGGTAAAGTGTAGATTTAAACTGTTGACTCGTATCTTTTTTAGGAATTCATTCTAAGTCTTTTCGGACCCCTTCCACACAATGAACAAGTCATCTATGAAATGACTCCAGTGCATCACAGGATCATGCCATTCCTCTTGGAACTGCTTCTGGACCACCTGCTCCTCCAACCAGCCCATATGCAAATTTGCATAGCTGGGGGCGAAGCAGGTGCCCATAGCAGTTCCACACTCCTGATGGAACAATTCTTCAGTAAAGAGGAAAAAGTTGTTTTTAAGACATGTTGAAGTCATTGACAGGATCATTTGTGTTTGTTCTCACAATTTCACAGGACAGTCACCCAGATAATATTTAATCGCATTCAAACCATCCGAATGACGAATGCTCGTATATAATGTGGCCACATCAATTGTTGCCAACAAATAATCTGGTTCCCAGGGAAGATCATTTATTTTCTTTAAAAAGTCCCCGGTATCCTGAATATACGAAGCAAGATTTTGCACATACAGACATAGAAATGAGTCTACATATTTTGATGTACCCTCTAATGCACTACCAATAGCAGAAATAATGGGACGCCCTGGAGGATTTAGGGGGTCTTTGTGCACTTTTGGAATCAAATAAAGAACTGGGGTCACGGTTTATCAATTTGTGAAAACTGAAATTACTCTCGATTGATTAAATCCAATTTACGCCATTCCAATAGTTGTATGTTATAAACATGATAGCTCTCTAGCATAACTTGAATTTTCACTTTAGAATAATTCATACGATTGCTCAATTGTTTATAGGCTTCATTCAAATATTGCTGTCTGCCCCATAGCACCATATTACGTCTTTTATCAGCATAACACACAATACAATTTTCATCTGCAGATAATTTATTGACCAGAGCAAAATGTTCTTCATCTCTGTGTGACACAACTCTTCTTTTGTTTTCATTCACATTTGTATACAATTGTTTAAGTTCATTTACTACTAGTTCATTGAAAGTGTCCACATTATCTTTTGGTGTCATTGGAGTGAGCTTGGATGCTGGTCTAAACATGGTAGGTGCATCACCAGAGATATTAATTCCTTCTTTTTCTGCAATTGATCTAGCTGCAGTTATCATACCACTTGTGGTTTGTACAGTCTCTATCATTGTTGTTCCTCCCAGATCTCTCATATCAATCATCAGATTCATATCATCCACAACAAGATTGTCTGACTGCATTGCATCAATTCTCTGTACATCTGAGTTTCCCATTTTTTATTTGACAGCAAAATACTTCTTTAGTTTCAATGTCCTGACAAATCTAAAAATGTCAATGCGAGTTGCCACATAATCAAGATCTGCCGTTGGACAATACGCTAGACCCAATTGTAGCATTTTTATTTCTCCTCGAGATAACTGGACATCGGTCAAATTAATTATTGCTTGTTTGTTATCATCTCCTATTTCCAGATTTGCTTGTTCTTCACATCATCTTCTGTGCCAGTATTGCCTTGACCCCTTCTGCCTCTGTTTTCTCTGCCTCTTCCTCTTGGAGGCTTTGCATATGCTGTTGGTACCCTCGAGTAAAACATATCTATTAAAGCAAAATAAATTCTACAGCTACAGCAAAACATCATCTACCATTTTATATTGCATAAACTTTCCTCCGGACAGAATCAGATCCACATCAAAGAAATAGATTTTCTCATATGTGTCACAACAATTCTCAAAGGTCAAAAATAAACCAAAAGAGAAAAGAAAAGACAACTGCTAAACCACATATCCTTAGCTACAAAACATGATAATCCCCTACAAATCAAAGTATAACTTTGAGATGAGTACCCAAAGAGTCATCTTTTTTGGTAATAGCCAGGATTTCATGATTGTCTATATGCACTTGCCATCTTACATGCCTCCACAGCCTGATTAAATTATGAGATGTGGGACTGCAAGTATATTGAGACTCTGAATTTATTGACAATGAGGATTTCCAACAAAATGATGATTACAACAAACTGATAGAGATGCATTTGTGTGTTTCTTGAGTCACAATTGGCAATGTATTTTGGTTTTAATTTGTATCTATTTTTCTATATTAAAAGGATGAATTATTGATACGCATCACCTTCAGCAATTTTTTTGTGGTTTCTCCTTTTAGAAATGTATGATCTGTTGATCACTGAGAATTTGTTCCCGCTTTGTTAAGAATTTGTCTATAATGGAATTCAGAGAGGTTACTGAGCTCAAATGATTTTGAGCTGGGCGCAGGGCCTTGAATTGTTAATGAGTGGTGCCTATCCATATTTGGATTTGTGTGTTCATAAAAGTATTTTAAATGTAATATTACTGGCAGCCAATGAGCGCTCTGATGAGCATCAGAAATGTGAAGATTATATAGAAGATTGAAAATTGCTCTTACTGCAGAGTTTTGTAGTATCAACAGCTTTTTGATGGTTGTTCTTTAAGTATGAGTTAACAAGGCATTGGCGTAATTGATTTTAGAGTCAATAATAGCTCCGGAAATGATTCTCGGTTTTCCTAGGAGACCATATGTTTCGGTTTTCATAAGAGCTTTAGAAGCAAATTTGCAGAACACATTTTCTGATTTATATAACATACCCTTGTTATTCTTTTATCACAATAAATTCAGATTGGTTTAACCCGGTCTTTTATTTCCACTTCAGAAGTGCCAATGGACAAAATGAACTATTCTGCCCTTTGGTGCCTCAGCTAGTGTTCAATAACAATAAGCAGGAATTCTTCCTTCCTGTCATTATGAGCAAAATGATTTTTATTCACTCATGCTTGTACATCAAAGACCCTTACTCATTTCTGTTTAATAATGCTTTAGGCGTCTAACAGATGGACCGTCACCTGGGTTTTTTCTGCATAGAACTGGAAGATCACTTTCAAATTAGTCACCAGTTCATGCATTGATTGGACATAAATTTTAAAAAGCGGGTAAGGGAAGAGACATAATCCCTGAGAGTACACACACACTTAACCATCATGTGCACAGCTGGGCCTTTATCCATAGGAATCTTGTGCTTTCTTTCTTTCCCACACCCATTACCCCTACAAATTATTCTACCAAATGTACATAGTTTGTCACTGGACATCCATGCATTAAAAATTAACATCAATGTGCTACTTGGATAAAGGCTGAGTACAGATTCAAGGTTTGGACACATTTTAAAAGTAGAGAATTAGCAAGCCAAATACATACTTTCATTGGTCTTCCATTCTCCACCTGGAGGCTATGGGACAGTGTTGCAAACAGGCTGAATCCAGCGATTCCAGGAAGAAAGGAGATGAATGAGGGGTAAATAGCAAAAGTACAGAGATACCTGCCTAGTGAAGCTACCCACAAGATCGAGAGCAAATAGCAAAGGTGCAAACAGGAGGGGAGCTGGGTGTGACCTGAAAAGAGAAGCGAGTGAGCCCATCAGCACTCACTGATGATACCCGATCCTCTGGGGCTCCCCCTATTTGTTGGGAAACATATGGCGGAAGGCGTCAACTGGGTGAGGTGTATTAGCAAATTAAGCAGGTTACCATGATCTATTTGCTGGTCCATACCACATCCCACCCCCAGTCTATGAGTCATTGTAGCTGACCTCATATCCTATGATAATTGAGGATGGAATAAACGTCATAGCCTAGTATGGCATCAACAATTACTGGTTAAGGTGCTGTGGCAAAATGAAGTGGCCTGTACCCTGATGGTTTGAACAAGAAGACATGCAAGACTGTGTTTCTTTATTAATGCTTAGGTAACGAGGTTTACTGCCAACGGATTGATTATTTGTAAAATTGGGATGGGACCAACAGAATACATGGTATTCTGGAAGATATAGATGGTGGGTGGAGTCAATACTGGATCTCCCACTATATAGGATAGAGCAGGTTGATGAAGCAGATCATCAAAAGGATTTTAATTTCTCTTGCTCTTGTTAAGATGTTGTATCATGCTCTTTTGTATCTTATCTACTGTGGGGACAAAATATTTGATGGAGAGAAAGATACTCAAGTGTGATGGAGATTAAAATACTCAAGGGTTCTTGAGTGGGCAATAAGCAAGTATGGACTCATACTAAAAATAGAATGATGATGATTTTAAGGAACTGTAGTAAAGTCTATCTCCTGGAAAAATATTTTTGCTAAAATGTGAGCTGTGGGGAGTGACTTCTTCGGTACGAAATGTTCCATTTTGGTGAATGGGTCAGTCATCACCAATCAAGTTATATATTTGTTTGAGGCGGTAAATCCACATTAAAATTCATAGATATGGTGGAGAGGGCAGAGGCTTAAAAGGCCTACAGATTTTCCACAAACATTCTTTGGCTACCAGAATGAACATGCAACTGATTCTTCAGTGTATCTTGCGCCATGGTGACTGGTAAAAAAAAAAACACTGTCGCCGGATCTGATCTTGCAGGGTACAAATAGGTTTTTCTCTTTAGAGGTGCCCTTATTGACCATGTTCAGTCATGGCTTTGCTGTCAACCATTCTTGATGAGTCTAGTCTTTTTGAGCCTTTTTTACCTACTTCCAGAAAGGTGTTGCTGCGATAGATCTGGTATATACCACAGGAAGGATTAAAGATGGAGGATATTCCTCAATGCTTTTCAATTTCTTGATGAAGCGTCTGCTTTATCGTTGTTCTTGGTCTGTAGATGATTTGAAAGTGGAAGTCTGAATTTTCCACATCTCATGGATTTGAGCAAACCAAGGTTCTTATGATCTGGTCAAACTTTCTCATGGTTTGCGCCTTCTAAATATTATTTACATGTCTCATAGATTAATAATCATCCCTAACTGTTAGGAACACAGCGCCCACTCCAGTTGTGAATCAATCCTAATACTATCAAGTTGAACCAGAGAAGTCTACAAAAAACATGTTTGGACTATTTTGCTTGCTCAAAGGAAGACTGAAGCTTGAAATTGGGGGTCATTCTGTTGGGTTTGCAAGTTTGGAATGCTCCTCCAAATTTTACAAATTATCCTGAATTCTAACTGGGCTGTTGCCACTTTGCCACTACATGTTCTAGGCACTGGACAGTATTGGGAATCAATGCTGCACTGAAGCAGAACAAAAACTGGAGCCATATCAGAATTAGAATAGAATATTTTGGAGAATTACACAATTGCGGATGCAAAGCGACACTTGATAAATGTAACTAGTCATTTGCTGACTTTAATGCTATTGAGCAAAAAAAAGAACTACAAAAAGACATATTTAACTTCAAGAAAAATAAAAACTATTCTAACTACATTTTTTTTACACCCAACAACAATCACCACAGTATATACCTGGGATAGATATAAAAAAGACATAAGTTTCTCCCTTTTTCTGAAACATCCTGTAGTTCCCTGAATCACTTTAGCCCTTTAGAAGGGACTAGTACAGGTTAATCATCTACCTTTAATTACAACCCATAATTTTGGGCATAAATCAACAAGGTAGGGGGAGAGGACAGGGGGAAGTCAAACAGAAATTTCAGTCAGTGAACAGTAGACAAGAATACAATATTACAGTTCGGTGTAAAATAGTGACTGATTAAAACTGACCCTATACTCATTTTGAGCCTGCCTTACCATCTGTAATCCAATACAGATATCTCTCCATTGAGCAGGGAATGTTTTTTTGTTCCAATAAAAAGAAATGAGTGTTTAATATTCAAATGGAACTGTTACAGTTTTTTCAAAGAAATACCACTAGAAATCTTTTTCTTTTTTTCAGAGAATCCAGACAACAAAAAATGTAACCTAATTGATCTGACACCTACTTTTACCTTCACCCCATCACCCACAACAAAAAAAGGACTTAGAGCTTTTTGCCTTTGAGAGTGTAATTTTGAAAGAAGTGTCTGAACTCAAACCATCCAATGAATACATCCCTTATAATATAGCTCTTGATAAAAGACAGGCTCTGATTAATTTGAAGGACAAAGCCTTCAGATGAGAGTGGTGGCATTGTAATTCATAGCACCAAGGCATTTAAAGAAGAAAGCCTTAACCAGTTGAGTAAGCACACTCCTTATGTTCCATTGGCTGTCAGTGCACTTCAACACATTCAGAAAGAAATTAGGGAGATCACAATTAAACTAAAACTGATGTCTTTTTAGTAACTATAGATATCTTTATTTAAATGCCAATTCACCATGCACATTGATTCTATAGACGTTCCCTAATATTCAAAAGAATTTGCAAACCCCTACTGGTAGACCAAAAGTCTCAGGTTGTGGTACAGTGTTTGAACTCCTCAGTAAATATGTAGATATATTTCTCAAAAGAATTTATACTTTCTACTAAGAGTTACATATGTGGCAGAAATAATGTCACCAGCAAGACAGATGACATTTCATTGAAATGTGGATCTGTATGGGAATTGAGTCACTGCATTTCAACATTCCTTAAAGTGATGGTTGTCTGAGTGATCTTTGAATTGCAGGACATGCTGCCAGCTCCCTTCACAGTCCCCACTGAATTTTTCATAAATTAATGTTGCCTTTGCCCAAATCTACTTCGATAGAATGCATTTCTTACAAACTAGCAATACTCCCATGGGAGCTTCTTTTGCACCAAAGTTAGATGTTTTGTAGGTAAATGAGTAAATTGAATTAATCTCTAATGCTGAAACCAAGTGTTGATGACATAGTTATGATTTGTAAAAGTGATGATAGCATGTTAAATTACTTTTTCATGTGGATCAATTTCCTAACCAAGGATGTTGATTACACTTCCAACTACAGCAGGATTTTCATTGACTTCCTTGATCTCATCAAAATCTCCTTTGATGGGCTTCTATGCACAAATGTGTTCTGTAAAGCAATTGAAAATATACATTATTGCAGTATGTAGGCAACCACCCTAAGCTGAGGGGTGGAACGCTAGCTATAGGGTGCCTAAAATCTAATCTGGAGAGCATTGAAGAGAGGCTGGTGCTCTCCTTGTGAATATTTGTTATACCCTAGGGACAAGAGGGATTACTCAATAATTGTTTCTGTTACCACTTTTTGCTCACATAGCAAAACACTGATCATGATAATTAAGAGGCATTGGCCATTAATATCATCTATTGGCCTGGTTGATGCAATGTTGACATTCTAGAAAGATAAATATTGAAGAGATTAACTTGTTTATGCAAGTTTCCAGAAAGAAAAACCCCAAATACTTACAGAACCTAGCAACATTGTATTCTTGTAATATCAATGCCATTACAGTATTATCACTTTTTGTTTAGTAATTGAGCATGTCAATTTATTGAAATGCTATTGTGTCTGCATTGTACACATTGAATAATGGTAACACCCTTGCCTGTGTTCCTTACCTTCATGATTGCTGTTTGAGCAAATTGTGTAGCAATATGCTGCACATTTTAAGCAGCGAATTGTATTATCAGTTGACTGCGTACTCATAAGAAACTGAAATTGCTTTCTCTCGGTCCTAACAGTTTTTTATCGATGACTAGTCCCGGTCTCAAATTAGTTTTAGTTTTCTTCCCGTGAAATATTTTCATGATTTGGGTCTAGTAACCACTTTTTTCGGTGCAAATATTTAAGCCTTCCTTCTTTTGAGATGCATCCTTTTCAGACTCTTTGGTATTTAGCACAGGCCTTGTGTTTGAGCGTGTGACTGCCATGTTAATAAGGGAGCATTCACCCTTCATGCACTTTGTTGTCCATGACTGGATGCAGCACACTGACTCTGGTGGTGGTGCTCTTTAGAATCATCCTTTTTTGGCCTTTTAATTCAGATAGTGAATCGTCCTGCAGATTTTAAATCTGATCAACTCTTTTTTGGATTGTTTTCAACCATTCACTTTCTGCTTTGCAGGGCATCTTCAGGCCCTAAGTATATTCGACGTCCATTGTGTTTGCTTCAATACTTCTAAATAACCCCTTTATTCTGTCTCTTATTGGTATAGGTTGCCCATTGATGCACTCACGAAATGGCTGTCTGATGTATTTTAACAGACATTTTGAACTTTGAACTTTGACTAATAGGTCAAGTTCAAGATCAATGTTTCAGTTAATTAAAACCATAACAAGTTCACGATTTCAACTTTAAAATACAATTGATAACATCATGAAATTAGAAAGTGCCTAAAGGAAAGTGAAATCTACTCTACCCTGAGAATTCCATGTTTACTAATACAGTGTATCTTTAAACCAGACAAATAGTTTAAAACCAGTGCAATATTTGTGCAAATACACAAAGCAATGTAAACTAGTGTTCAGCCTACAAGTTCATCCTTGGACAGTATTCACTGACAGTATACTTTTTAAAACCTAACTAGAGTAAATTTGGGTTTGTGACAATGAACTGGGCAAGGTAAACTTAAGATCAAGGTCATCCCTGGGCAGTCAATTATTTTTAGTGGAGGCTGTCCCTTCCCCGTTCCGCTGTTATGTGAAGACTGGATTGGCTCAGGGTTTTTTGATTGGGGCCATTGCCAGAAATGTAGCAAGTTTACAATTTAACTGTGGTCCCCTGGGTTGAGGCACACTGTTATCTATTGCCTACACGTACGGATGCCTCTGTTGTTGAAGCTTCTCTTCAATGATAGTGAGCAAAGCTTTCACAGTTTGGGACAAATGCAGATCAAATGAAAGAAGTCCTTGTTTTTTCCTTTCCAGAGTCTACAGGATGTGGGACCGATGTATTTCCGAGTTGGTTGTTTTGCTAGTGCTCGTATGGTACCCATGCGCAGGATCATAAGTCTGTGTTTTTTATGTGCCAGAAAGGGAATTGCCAAGTAAGGTGCTGGTGTAAGAGTATCATAATATGTGATTACCATCCATACATGCGATCAGGGGATGAATTTGACTTTTTTTCTTCTGGACAAAACTGGAGATTTACAGCCCTGCTGGTCGCCCTTTTAAAGGCGTTGTTCAGCGCACTCATTGCCCACAGTTCAGTTAGACTTAGTTGTTTAATGGAGATACTCTGATATTTATGATATATTTTGATCGCTAGTCACTTTGAAGAGCCTACCATAATGTGCTATTTAATGTAATATTAACAATAATAATCCCGTATTTGTAAAGCGCGAACTAATCTCCCGTAAGGGTCTCAAGGCACTGGGGGCCGTCAAGGAGATTAAGTGAGCTATTAACCAGAGTCACATGATGCTGAGCGGATCTGCCTCCGGCATTGGGGATTGAACCATGAGCCCCACGCTCCGGAGTCAGCTGCCCTGGCTGCTGCACCACACCTCTCCCACAATATAGAATATTGGTATTGGCTGATTTTATACCAACCTTTTATTGTTAGTGATCTACTGGCTCAAACTCTAGCTGGATATGTGCAGGAAATGTACATTGAGGCAGGGGATAATCTGAGTTGTATCCAATACTGCAGCATCCCGCCATCTCATGGTCACACTAGCATATGCAATAGTTGGAAGCAGCTTTGCAGAGATGACTGTTCAGGGCAGTTGAAATGATGGACCATATTGTTTTTTTGCCAAGGTGGTAACAAAGTGAATTAGTGTGTTCCCCTTATTAAGTATATATTATTTTTACTGAAATAAGTTTCCTTTAGAATCTAGGTACAAGCCCAAGTATTGGTAATTGCTTGATGTCTCCAGATTGATGCCATTAAAACAATCGAGGCAGCCTGTCCTGGTAGATTGCAGACAGACATGGGTTTTGTTTTTGTCACGTTTACCTCCAGATGGTTGGTGCTAGCGTACAGTGCAAGAATATTAACTGAACTTAGTTGAACTGAAAAGCACGGCCATCTGCATATGATAGCTATGATAGAGAGGAGTTGGCCTAAAGGCTAGGGCGGTCGACCTTGAATCTGGGGAACTGGGTTTGCGTCTTGGCAATGATGTTGAACATCCTGTGATTCTGGGCAAATCACTTAATTATCCCCGTGCCTAACAAAACAAAGAAAAGTGAAATGATTGTGTCCTCATGTAATTCATCTGGTATTATGTATAGCGCTCTGATACCCTATTCTGGTCAAGTTCGTGCTATATAAAACTCTGTGAAAAAAAATAGATAAATGACAGACGGGACCCAGATGGGGGCATGGGAATTTTCCTGAGCCAGGGCTGGTGATAAGTCTGCATGAAGAGGGTAAAGAAGTGGAGAACTAACAAACACCCCTGCTTAAGCCCGCCCTTGGTATGTTGTATTTTTCCTAGATATTCTAGTGCCATCCCCAATTTACACTTGAATCCACGTTTCAGAATATAGCAGTTGGATTGCTCATAGCAGCTTGTCAAGGAGTACCCAGCTCTTTAGCTTACTCCATAGTAATGACTGGTGTACGCCGTCAAAAGCTGCTTTGAAATCTATGAAGCAGAAGTGTCATTTTTTTCCTGTCCCACTTACATTGTTCGATCAAAAAGGCGGTTGCTAAAATATTTGTTGTTGTACCCATGCCAATCCTAAAACTGGTCCAATTTAGTGGGATCACTATGTTTTCATTTGACCAGTCGCCTTCATCCACAGGCAACCGGGAATCATAGTGTTTAGATTCTGAATCGAGAAGAGCTTTGAGTCTATGATTGGCTGAGTTTGCCCTATCACCTCCTTTAAATATAAGGTTCATTAAGGAATCTCGCGAACTCTTGGGGACAACTCCACTAAGCTTCACTTCCTTGAATAGCGTATTCAAAACTACTGACCAGAATTCAACGTCTTCTTTAAAAATGGCCTGTGGTAGGCAATTTGGCCCTGGTGCACCTTCACAGCGGCGCTTAGCAGGACTTTTCTTTACTCACTAGAGGTGAATAGAAGTTAGGGCCCTCAGCGGCCTGCAATTGCTATGTCCGTATACTTGCTGGTACTGGAGTGCTGGGCTTTTCAACACTAGTTGGAGGCGCAGATTTACTTAATAGCAGACGTGATTGCTCTCAAAATATTCAGCTCTAGAGGCATGTTGGTTTATCTTGAATGTAGTTGCCAGGTAGACCACCCATGATTGCTCCGTGATTTTTGAATTGTTTATCATTTTTCCTTGTGTGTTGAGGCTATTTATAGTTTCCCAAAATTTCCTTGGTTTACTCTGCTTGACATTACACATTAGCTTAGTCCATAAAGTATAATTTGCAGATTTCTTATCTTCCCAGAGTTGCTTTTTGTACTCTTTCTTTAGACATTTCAAATGTTTACAACGGGGTGAGCACAAAGGTTGCTTTAAATAGATGGGTCACTTTCTTTTGTTCCCTTTTTATTAACTCAATACAATTGGGCGAGAGGCATGGTTTTATCTTTGCAAGGCTGGTGGGCCTGATATCACTGAAAAGACTTGAGTTAGTAATGCAGCACAGAAGCTTAACCAACCTTCTATTGGATGATTCCTGGTGTTGATACTGTGAATCATTAAGTCTTTAGCCAGGAATGCAAGGTCTGCTATAGATTCATTGGACCATCGCAATCGCTTTAAATTCATTGTGTTTTCCATACCAGTTTGAACTGGGGCCAGTCATGTGTACATGAGGCTATTCCTAGTGATAGGCTCTGTCAGGAAAGATCACTATCCGTAGTATTTTTTATTGAAAAATGCTGAACTAGTGTGATCAACACCCTGAGAGACAGGTGTATAATCAATAATTGTTTGAGTTAGGACCATAGCGTAATTTGGTGGAGTGTCATTAACAAATCTTCCATTTAAGACCCTCATTATAAGAAATGCCAGGGTAATGACAACATTTCCCCCGTTAAGACCTTGATGTTTGGCTGTTGAATTGGCTTGACTCGGAACATTCCAAAATGTGTTATCAACACTTGACTGATGATAGAGTGTTTTATTTGTCTCTGTGCAGTTGAACCGGGGCCCCCTTCAGGCATCCCAGTCATTGAAATAGCTGAAGGAACTGTTCCAAAATGCTATCAACTTGCTGTGCATTGACTGTTCGTGCTGAGACAACTTATCTGCCATGTGGCATCCCAGTAGTGATTCTGACCCTTCTTCGGTGACATGGAACTTGGCAGGTGATTCATTGTTGCCATACTGCTCCATCGCATCAATTATAATCACCAGCAGAAGCGGTTATTGGCTTTCACAGCTACATATTTTGGTCTTGGTTAGTGATAATGCCGGTTGGGGTGGTAGACAATGTTATTGTCCTACGCTCATGACATTAATTGATGCCACCGTATGAATTAGCGCGTTGACTGGGGTGCCCGTTACTTTAACTTTCCATATCGGCTGGGGTAGTCTGCAGTCGTTTAATAGGGTAGTGTATGATATGAGGTACATATCCTTCTCATCGGAGGTTTCAACCTCCTCATCATGGTGTGTTCGAGAGGTGAGGCTCTTCGAGTTGTCTCATCATCGAGCATGAGATTGCGGACTGTCACAGAGCGATGACATTTTCCCTCTCCCCTCCATATTCTGTCTCCGCTGTGACAGACCCTAGCAAAATGATTCATCTTCCCACACCTGGAGCTGCTCTTGTCTTGCATGGGATATTTATCTGGTAGATATCCTTCCATGCCACAGATCTTGCACTGGATGTCGGAGTTTGTGATCAGCCTCACTTTTCTGTCTTAGCGTGGGCCGGTTCCGTATGGCATTGACTGACTTGGTCTTGTTTGGTGGCATCTTCCCCACGTGGTGTTGAATTCTTCATTAATGCCACATCCATCCCAGCAGCACGGAACGCTGATAGGGCATGGGAGAGTTCTAGGACCAGAATTTCCTCTAAACAGATTCATGGTTCTCGGTGTCACTAACATGCAGCCTTGTATGATTTCGGCCTGGACTTTCTTGGCCTGGTCATCATTGGTGCATGTGCTTGTAGGTTTGTGCAAGCATGCATAGAAGGTGTCAGTGGATTGTCAGTCCCTTTGTCGGGCTTGTCTGAGCTTCAAATGTTCAAAGTCTGGGTTTACTTGTCGCTAGAAATGCACGTTATGTGCTCTAATGGCTGCGTCATAGTCATGATCGGCGATGGTTCTGGGTAAGTGTTCAAATCTATACTACTATTATAAAGAGAGAGACTGAAACCTTTGAGGCGGGTATGCTCCGGAACCACAGCACCAACCGGAACACCGCATACAGCATTGGACAGGCGAGTATACGCAGACGGACATAGGCTATACACCAGCCCAACATATACTTTAGAAAGGAAAAAGAACGTTTGGGACAAAGTAGTCCGTTGGAAGTAGCACCGGCTCGTAGGTGGGCATGTGCATTGTGGTGGGCGTGTGCGCTCTGTACAGGAGAATAGCGTTCTATCCCTGAGAATAGCGTTCGCCGCATGAGAATGTGAGACGCCGCCTGCATCACGCCCCCTGAGATTAGCGTTCGCCGGACAATAGCGTTCTATCGCGGAACCGTGACACGCCTCCATGAGAATAGCATTAACGGAGACACATGTTCTGCTGCAGCGTACCCCCAGCATTAGCCTGTCTGCAAAGATCAACAACACAGGTGAACGGACATTTTCTACATTTACGAAAGAAAGCATGTTAAGGGTTCGAAGCATTGAAGACATTCTGTTTTTATGCCCGGACAACGTCGGGACGAGCTGCTAGTAGCTTATAAATCTCTTTCCCGGTGAAGTGGGGCAACAGGGATCTCTTGATGGTGCTGTCTCTTGTGTGCCCCTGAAATAATTGTTGAGCTGTCCCACCCAGATTTTCCTTCTGGGAGTGGCGGGATGAACTAGTTCACTAAAAGGTTGGAGACCAAGAGGAGTGTTGTGCCCTCCCAATGTGCTAGCAGGGCAGATTATAGGAGCCAGGTTGGTAGAGCTTCCGAGTGCAGCTGTGGTTCACTACAAACTCACTGACCTTAGTGTGCTGTAATGGAAAGTCACATTAAGGGTGCTGGAAAGCAGAGCAGCCCATCGGGCTGGAGTTCATGGGCACAGCCAGGGAACAGCATGGGCCTTGGGGAGGACGGGCCACCGAGCTCTAGGGAGCGTCTCCACTCCTCGTCACCAATGTAGTGTAGCAAAGGAGGCCTTGCCGTAGGCCGCATTCTGGCAAGGCAAAGAGAGGGGAATAAACATATACACACACTGTATTACTGTGAAGGAATGAACCCAGATCAGTTGTGCGGGGAATGAGATTTCGATATCAACTTATGATTGTGATAAATTTAATAAAGAATCCCATTCATCTGTTTGGACCGCTCGTATCTGTCATTGAGGAAAGGACCACCCTCGCATTTGTTAGATAAACCCCATTAACTGACGCCACTCTGAAGAACCACTTACAACTGATAGAGTTTAAGTGTTTTATATAGAATTAATTTGAATGCGATACAATCCACTCAGGATAAAATCTCCAAATATACAAAATACAAATCGGTTACAATATCAGCCACTTAAGCTTCGGTGTGAAGTGGTTTCTTCCGCGTCATCTGTAGTAAGATAAAGAAATCATCAAATTAATCTATCCCTATTCTATGCTATGTGACAACCCTACTTCGCAAGTTTCTTCCCTAAAAAGGTGCCAGCAGTTTGACTCCCACAGAAGTTCAAACTCTCTTAGCCTCTAAAGGAATCCTTAAGTTTCAGAAGCAGTACCCTATCTGCCTACCCATTCGATCTCTCTAAGGGTCCTCGGCCTACTGCTCCCTTGCGCTCTGATATCTCAGCGCATCTGCTCAATGCATCTACCTTCGCCCTTGCTCTGAGCAATTCGTCTCGCTGTTCCTAATCTCCCAATTGCTCATCGCTAATGGTTCTATTCTCACTAATGATTCTGCTCTCCTCCCCGGGGTGTTGTCCCTAATATACACAATCACAGTGTGGGTAGAACGCCCCTTGACGCCCACCACGGACTTTCCCCGATGATGTCAGCTTCTAGCTTCGTCCATTGCTTCATCTCTTTCGTCGTCCGTTAAGTTGACCTTTCTTCTTTAGATGTCATCTTCATCTTCTTATTGGTGACTTCATTCAAATTTACAATTTACATTTCAGAGCACAAGTCAACATCGTCAACAGAACTTTAAACTACGACTGTGATGTTGACCCTTCTAGGTCCTGTGAATGGACTTCTCAAAACAAGTTTCGAATTCTTAACGCTTCTCATCACGTTCAGGTCATAAACCTTGTCCAGCGTTGTCACCTTAAATCTAACAAGTGCTAGACTTCTTGGCTCTCACGTCCACATCAAGCTATTTACGACTCCTGTAAGTCCGCTAAATTATATACATCGGACTGTGCTCCTACTAACCCTTGGTCAGTCTGGTTAGAATCACAAATGACCTAAACCTTTCTAACATTCCTACAAAAAGTCTTCTACACAGTACAACCTTTAACACACATTTATATATTCGTATTTAGCAAAAGTCTTGATTATACTCGAATACAATTTACATAGAATATAACTACGTAGAGTATAACTTTATATTCTCATTCGCTATCTCGTGTTATATATGTTCTACACATTTCCTACGTTTCATTTATCGCTGCTTCTCCATTTAAAGATTCACACGTACATGAATTCTACTTTGCACGTTCTACATTTCGTAAACATTTCTACACATTACGATATACATTTCATTCCTACGTTATTCAATGTGCTTGTAAATATGCCCTATACATACTTTTCATTCAAATTTGCGCTCTCTCAGTCCCCCCTTTGATGACTTCTAGGAGTCATCACTAAATGCAATTTGAATAATATCTCTAAACAGAACTAGTTACGATATTCCCTCTTTTCATCGTTTCGAGAGCTCTTAAGCTTTTGTACTGTTGATCTTGTAAAGCAGCTAGTCTCCTTTCTTGGTCTCTCATCGATCTTTGTAACTGGTTCGACCTGTACCATTTATACAATTTTACTAATCCTAATAATGTAATTATGCAAATTAATATTATTAATACAGGCTTCAAAATATACCAAACTATACCTTTGCCTAGATTAGCAAACCAACTTCCAACCTTTCCCACTCCATTTCCTACTTTTTCCCAAACATTTACTTTTGATAAATCTTCAATTTCTTGATGAATCTGTGTAATGTTCTGTATGACTTTCTCAAGTGGTTTTGAATTATCAGGAATATAAGTACAACATTCCTGAACTTTCAAAACTTTACAAACTCCGCCTTCTTTTGCTAATATCACATCTAAAGCAAGCCTGTTCTGTAAAACCATTGCTCTAATCGACTGCATCTCACCTTCTACTAACATCAATGATTTTGCAGTACTGGCCGACAACCTATCCACAACTGTTGCTAACCTTCTAATTTTGACGTCGTTAAGAACCAAACCTAACAATGGAAACATTGCTCCAAATACATCTCCTACTACTTCTGCATCTCCTACTTCCCTTTTCATTTTCCTCGAAGTCTTTCCTTCTATGATTGCTAAATCCTTTGCATGATATATTTTGGGGAAGACAATTGCCAAGTAACACGAACCGTACCAATTGTCAGGTAGTTTTACATAGGCATTTCTCCCACATACAAAATACACATTCGGAATAGCTTGCATTCCTTTCATAAAATCTTTCGTGTAGTACTCTAATTTAAAAGAGTGCTCGCAATTAACTTCACCTACAAATTCACTCTCATAATACGTTTTGCTTCGAGCTAAACATAACTTTCCCTTTTGCGTTCTATCCAACGCTATTGGACCATTGCTACCTTTCTTTTTATGTAGCTTCTCTTCTTCGGTCCAATCTGTTTTCCATTGTCCTGACATTTTCAGAATTTTCTGCCGTCTGCATCGATCATCTACTTGTGCTATAAACCTTTTCTCTACCTCTGTTACTTTGCAAGTCAGATTATTTCTACGCGCATATGATGTATCTAATGTGTCCCAAGGAAGAAAGAATTTAGCTAGTCTATCCTCCTTTTTGTAGTAGTCCCACTTGTTCATCTGCTTATAATTCGGAACTTCAGGCAGTACCGAATCATAATTTGAAAAGTAGTACTCAAACCCTTCTCTACCATAAAATATACTAAGCAGTAAACTACATGTTATCCCATAAGTCAATGGGAGATGGTGATATCTAATGCCTTCGTCTACAGAAACCGGCAATTGCATACAAACGTAGCAATCTTTGGCCTCCATGGCATTGATATATTCGTACAATAATTTGGCATATGCATTTGACCTAAAGTTTCCTTGTGACTCGTCTATGTGTAATCCACGAGCTTCATCTGCAAGTAACGCCTTTTCATGCGTAACAGTGCTCTCCTCCTTCCTTCCCACAAGAGCAGGTTTCAAGGTCGTTACAATTTTTACATTCGCTATTCTTTTATCATTCT
Source organism: Lissotriton helveticus (assembly GCF_964261635.1). Taxonomy (NCBI): domain Eukaryota; kingdom Metazoa; phylum Chordata; class Amphibia; order Caudata; family Salamandridae; genus Lissotriton; species Lissotriton helveticus. The sequence goes on along the minus strand of NC_136073.1, from coordinate 211,002,274 downwards.
CATGTCCTGTCATGTAAGATATCGTTACTACTATGATTATGAGGAATATCACTATTGCTATAAGTGTACCTACTATACATCTAGCCTTTCTGTTTGGGTTGCCGTTCTCCATGTCATCAAACAGTGTACCTCGTTCTCTAGCGAAAATTCTCTTTTCCAGTCTTTGGTTGCTTGTTTGCTTTCACAGTTTTTAAAGTACTTTTTATCAACAGGTATCTTTTTTCACCACAATATCTTTTCTCTTCTTAGCAGCAGACAACCCTAGCCCTTCTCCGTCCTCTAAATGTAATCCCTAATTTTATTCTTCTTTCTACTCGGTGCTAGGTTATCTTCTTCTTTATAATAATCGTACAAAAGTCCTTAAGCATCAACAATTATTTTCGGTCCTGCAGCTTTCACAACAATTATTAATAGTTCAAAGCGAATAACTTTTTCTTCTTCTTCTGACATTTGCTGACCAACTGTTGGGAATTGTAATCTTTTTAGCACTAAATCTTGGATTTTACTCAGACATGGGGGTATGGGAAGTGTGAAAGTCAGTAACCCCTCAGTCTCGTGTCCAGGCGCCAACATCCATATCTCCACTGCCACAAATGGATCGAGATCGATTACTTTCACGCTCTTCACTCTCCCAGATTTCTGTCCCCAATACATCTGCTAGATAAGTCCACTCTGGGGTGGCGTACCTTCTGCAGGGCACACGTACCCTTCTCGATCTTCGTGGACTCTCAGTTCCTGAATCTGTCGTCTCTTCCTCCTGATCCGATTCTTCAGTGATCGGGGCAAGAGTTCTTTTCTTTTCCCTTTCCGAACTTGGCCTTTTTCTTCTCTCTGGCCAACTGGCTTCGTCACTTTCCGTCTTTCCGCTCCTTGTTCCAAGACCCGTCTCTTGGTCACTCTCAGTTTGCTCGATATCTGTGTCGGACTCCCAATTACTTTCTTCTCCTGAGGCGACTTCGGTCCCACTAGTGTCCTGACCTTCGTCGTCCTGTTCCAACACAGTTCCAGCTTCTTCGATCACCTCCACAGCTTGGCTTTCCCCCTCTATGGCTTCTCCGCTTCCCGCCGGATTCTTATCCGAGAGAGGAGCTATGTCTTCTAGAGGTGTTGGCACTCTTCGGGTGTGTGAGGCATGTATCCAGTTTGGCAGACCTCCACACTTCACTGCGGTATTCGTGACAAGTATGACTTGAAATGGTCCTCTCCAACGCACGTCTAAGCAGTTCTTCCTGACATGCTTCTTCACCAGGACCCAGTCTCCTGGACTCAGGTCGTGGCACAAATCTTGTACTGATGGAACCTCTGCAGCCTGGACCTGGAGGGACACAGAATTTACGGCATCAGATAGTCCCTTACAGTAGTCCAAGATCAAATCGTCTGTGATATTCACTAGCGCTGCAGTCGGAACCGATGGCAATCTCATAGCTCTCCCCATTAGCACTTCATGTGGAGAGAGGCCTGTTCTTCTATCAGGTGTGCTACGTATGCTCATAAGAACTGCTGGAAGTGCGTCAGGCCAACTCAGGGATGTCGATGAACAAACTTTAGCCAGTCTGGACTTGATAGTACTGTTAATTTGCTCTACGATCCCTGAAGCTTCTGGTCGATAGCTGCAGTGTAACTTCTGATCGATATTCAAAGCTAAACACAGCATCTTCACCACTTCACTATTGAAATGAGTTCCTCTGTCCGATTCCAAAGAGGATGGCACCCCAAACCTCGGTATTAACTCTCTAAGTAACAATTTTGCCACTGTAAGTGTATCACACCTACGTGTAGGGTAAGCCTCAACCCATCTAGAAAATATGCAGACGATCACTAACACGTATCTGAGTCTGTTGCATGGAGGCATTTCTATGAAGTCAATCTGCATCCTATTGAAAGGCCCCCCAGACCTTCCTATGTGACTCAAGGTAACTGGTGTTCTCTTTCCCACATTTAGTTGCTGACAGATCATACATCGCTGACACACTGTTTCTGCCGCTACTCTAAACTTAGGATTGAACCACGTTTGTCTGAATACTCTCACCATAGCATCTCTCCCTATATGTGCTGATCCATGCAATTTCCTTGCCATTGGACTAACAAGCTCATTTGGTAATACTGCTCTTCCGTCGGCAGAAACCCAGAAATTCATCTCACTTTTTTCACACCCTGCTGTTTCCCAGCTCTTTTTCTCATCAATAGGTGCATTTTCCTGTACAACTCTCAATTCATCCCATGTATCTACAGTGTCTAACAACATGGTCAATTCAGTTCTTTCCTGGATTCCCCCCACTTTTGCATCAGTGTGAGAATATCCCTGCTCTGCGCAATAACGCGCTACTTCATCTGCGTATTTGTTTCCTAGTGATACAAAATCCACATTTTTTGTATGCGCTACACATTTGACCACAGCTATGGCCATAGGTTTTTGCAAAGCCTCTAACAGTAGTTTCACGAATTCTCCATTCCTAATGGGAGAACCCGAGGAGGTCATGTAACCTCTTTGAGACCATAACTGCCCGTAATCATGAACTACGCCGAAACCATATTGGCTATCTGTGTATATAGTGACTCGAAGTCTGTCGCCTGCTAGGCAAGCACGAGTCAAAGCCACAATTTCAGCTACCTGTGCGGAGTGTACTCCTTCCAGGCAAGCGGCTTCTATAACTCTGGTAATCGTGCATACTGCATAAGCGGCTCTCAGCTGACCGACATCGTTTCTTACGCATGAACCATCGACGAAGAGAATTTCATCTGGGTCTGTCAATGGCTCATCTACGATATCAGGTCTCGGTTTGGTACATAGTTCAGTCACATCGAGGCAGTCATGCTCTGTACAAATTTCATCGTCCACTTCATTCGGAAGTGGCATCAAGGTTGCAGGATTCAAGACAGAGCATCTCTTTAGGGTTACATTCTCGGCAGCCAATATAACCTGCTCGTAGCGTGTAAGCCTGCTATTCGTCAGATGCTGAGTCTTAGTCCTGGTCATTAACAGTTCTACAGAATGTGGTACATATACTTCTAACTGGTGACCCATAACTACGCTTTCAGATCGTTCAATGCTGACACCCGTTGCAGCTACGGATTTGAGACATCCGGGCAACGCTGCGGCTACTGGATCTAATGTAGCCGAAAAGTACGCCACTGGCCTGCGCGCATCTCCGTGGACCTGTGCTAATACCGCTAACGCGCATCCCTCTCTCTCGCAGCAGTAAAGCAAAAAAGGTTTAGTGTAATCTGGCATTCCTAAAGCCGGGGCACGACATAAGTCCTCCCTCAGCTGCAAAAACGCCATCAAACAATTTTTGTCCCATGGTACCGGATCACTTACTCCTTTGTGCGTCAGTTGCAATAACGGTTTAGCCTTCAGTGAAAAGTTTGCTATCCACTGTCGACAATAACCGACCATGCCTAGAAACATCCTGACTTCTCTTTGTGTCGTAGGCGCGTTCATTTTCATAATCGCCTCTATTCTGTCTGGAGACACCTTCCGCTTTCCCTTTTCAATCCTGTGGCCTAAGTATTGCACCTCAGTCTTACAATATTGCAATTTACTTGGAGACACCTTGTGTCCATTCTCGGCCAAGTGATTTAACAAGGTGATGGTGTCTTCTCTGCAAGTTTCCTCAGTTTCTGACGCAACTAGGAGGTCGTCTATGTACTGGACCAGAACTGAATTCTTGGGCAGTACCAGACTCTCAAGATTTCGTTTCAATAACTGGTTAAAGATCGATGGGCTCTCTGTATACCCCTGAGGGATACGACACTCGATCTTCCAGCTTGAAAGCGAAAAGATACTGGCTCTCCTCATCTAACGGTATCGAAAAGAAAGCCTGACACAAATCTATCACGGTAAACCATTCAGCTTGGAATGGTATCTGAAATAATATCACTGATGGATTCGGTACCACTGGACAACATGAGACAACAATGTTATTAATCTTTCGAAGATCCTGCACTATTCTGTATTTTCCACTAGGCTTCTGCAAACCCATGATCGGGGAGTTACATGGACTTCCCACGATCTCCTTCAGAATTCCCTGCTTAATCATGGATTCGATCACAGGCTTGATCCCTGCAATTGTCTCTGGCGTTAGCTTATACTGTGGCGTTCTTGGATACTCAGCATGGGGTCTTACCAAGATTTTTACCGGTTCCACTCCTTTGATCAGTCCTATTTCTTCCCCAGTAAAATCCCATACCTCAGCTGAGACTTTCTCCCTCAAGTCCTGCGGAAGCTCCTCCACTGTTAAGGTAGGATATAATTCCACACACTCTTTTGAGTTTACTACTTTAAAATCAGCATCCTCATCCTTGGTCTGCACTTCTACTCCCTCAGGTGTGCAATGTATCGTGCAATTCAGTTTGCACAGCAAATCTCTCCCTAATAAGCACACAGGACTAGAATCGCAAATCACAAACTGATGTTCGTCACTGTAATTCCCTATCCTTACTGACACTGGTTCGGTCAAGGGATTTGTCATCCTTTTATTCGCGACTCCTACCACCTGAATTGTTTCTCCTGATATTGGCAGACCTGGGACCACCGCAGATCTTAATGTGGATCGAGTGGCCCCCGTATCTACCAAGAAGGTTGTAGGACATCCCGCTATTTCAGCCTCTACGTATGGTCCTCTCTGATCTACTTCCAAAGCGGCTCCTAGCGTACAATCTTCCTCCCTATTCGCCCGCTGCCCTGTAAGAGGATCAACGTAGTAGCATTCCTCTCCTCCTACAAACAATGGCATCTGTCTGTAGGTTTTCCCTCCGTTTGAGATGCGAGGTGGTTGAGGAAACGGGGCTCGAGGAGTCTGAGTCCCTCCTTTGACAAACTTGCCCTTCGGGACTGTGGCTCCCTTAACTACGTTATTCTGAACCTCTTCCTCCTCCTGTTCAAGATCCCCTGACTCAACATTGTAAGGACACTCGCGTCGCCAGTGTCCCACCTCGTTACACTGATGGCATCTCGTCGTCTTTTTCAGTGTCGCGATGTCCACTCTCGGTCTCGGTCTTTCCCCCTCATCTCTGCTTTGATTATTCTGTTTCTTTGCCTGCATTCCTGTTCCCTGCTGCCGCGGTTTATCCTTTCCAGCAGCTTGCATTTGCACTAGCATTAACTTTTCTTTAAGCTTCTTTGCCTTAGAGTCTATCTCGTCACTACAGTACCTTGCATACCTCAGAATTTCATCCAAAGGCTTATTCTGCCAACAGATCAGATGCTGCTGGATCATTAGACATATTTCTGGTCTTAATCCGAGGACAAACTTCGAAACAAACTGTCCTATGTCCTTGGGATCCATCACATCTAACCCGCTGTACTGCTTGAATGCTTTCAGTAATCTCTCATAGAACTCATGAACTGTCTCTTTCGGCTCCTGAGTAGTTCGATCTATCTTTACCCAGTCTATGTCTTGCACCGGCACTTTCTCTTTTAGCCATGTTATTACTCTCTCGTAATTTTCCATGACTCTGCCTGATGGACCATTCGTCCGGGTATCTCTCGGAGGCTCGCAAGTAGGCCATCCAACACTGAGCTTGCACGCCGTCCACAAATCTCCGGGTACTACGATATCGAACAGTGTGTTCAAATCGATCCACAGTACCTTCGAGATCTTCACGAATCTCTCTACCTGCTTGTACCACTCGACGGGATTATCTCTAAGCTTTGGGAAAGAATTGGTAAATGCCGCCAAATCCCCCCTACTCCAGGGCACATGAACGTAGCTTCCATTCGCGATTTCTCGCAAAGGGAAGGCTTCCATTCGCATCAAGTCTGCGTCCTGGGACTTCTCAAGCACACTCCGTCTAACGGAGCCCTTTCTGGACCATCTTTCCTCCCATCTATCTAGTTCTCTCCATATTCTGATACTTACGATCAATTCCCTTATGTGTACCTTCAGCGCGATCGTTCTACGGTCATCCAAGTCCTGATCCGTGCAAGTTAGCCTATGGTTACTCTGTAAAGCTTTAGTTCGTGACAGGTCTACCATGTACCTATTTGCTAAATTAGATAAGTTCTCATGAGCTGACCTCGCCCTCCGAGTAATATCTTTGGATAAGAACAGTATCTCATCTGGTGTATACGAAGCTAATCTCTCTAATGAAACTGTACCATCAATCAATTCATCCAGATCTGTCTTCAAACTCATCACGTCAAGCCGTTTTGCTTTTATTTCCGCTTTTAGCATCTCAGTTCTATGTTCTTCTCTCATGTCCCTCTCACCTCCACTATGCGCCCTACGCCTGAGCACAGGTGAGTTATGAGGGATCTTCCTTTCTTCTCTTCGTTCCCACCCCTCTAGATCCCAAGCCTTTCCATCTTCGCGTGGGGTATGGTGGAATAATGCTCCGTCCCCCAACCCTATGTTCCGATTTTTCGGCTCGGTTTCTCCAGATGTGGGATAGGATCCACCGTTCGGTTCTAGCCCATCATAACTTGCTTGTTGTCTGGTGTCGCTTAATAACCGATAGGTTCCGTCACGACCCTCCATGTTCCCGTGATCTCTTTCGCGATCACCGGATGGATGGCGAGACGTTTCGCAACTTCCTATGTTCTCCTGACTCCGTCCACTATCACCGGATGCATGTCGAGACGCTTCGCGACTCTCCATGTTCCCGTGACTCCAATGTCTTACATTCTCACCTGGGGCATGATGTGTGCACCTAAAGGTATTCTGGTACTCCTGTGTCCTACGTTCCCCTTCACTGAAGGTGACGCGAGGCACTTCGCCACACCCTGCACTTCTGTCTTCGCCCGTTAGCCTATCGCTGTTATCGGTAGGATAAATATCTCTTCTGCTCTCTTGGCTTCCTCTCTCCCACTCGGGGCTGCTTTCGCCCGCTCCACAATGAGAGAGAATCCTGCTCCCCTGCTCTCTCCACTCGGATCCCGTTTCTAAACTTTTATTCCGAGCCTCTTCGGCAGCGTCCCATTCTCTCAGGTATTCCCTTAATTCCTTATGGGTTTTCGGTTTAGGACCCCTCAAATCCATTGGTCCTCTTCGACCTCCCTGTTCTACCCTGGGACCTATTGCGGAATCTAATGGGGTACTCCGACTTATTGGTGCTCGTATTTGCCTGTGGGGATTCATTGTGGCCTTCCTATTCTCCCCTTCTGTTCTTTCATTGTCCCATCGTGCCTGTTCCTCCTGCTGGACCCCTTCCGGGTTGTAGATAGACACAATAGGGCCTATGGTGACCGGGACTTGCAAAGCATCCGGCATTTGATATGACCTAGCGCATTGCGTCTCCGGCACCTTCTGGACCACAAATCTTCCCACTACTCTCTGTTCAGAACTAGTTTGGGGTATTTCCTCAGTCCTATTAACGTCCCATTCTGTTACCGGGATCGACTTATACTCCCCCCACCTAGCTCCGTCCGTTTGCGGTAATATGGGGCTCGCAAGTTCCCCGCTATATGGAGGTGGTCTGTCTATCAATAGCCTCTCTATCAGATCCTCCTCCAACTCGCTTTCCTCATCTTCCTGTTCTATAGGTTTCCGTTCGCCCGTAACTTCCAACATCGGGTACAGTTTCTCTGCTTCTATCTTCTGCACCCTCCATTTCTTTGCTTCATCGTCCCATTTAGCATCCTGTACTGCTTTTACCGATCTTCTCACTCTTTCTTGTCGCCTCTTTACGCCCCTTTCGTGTGCTGTTCTAAACCACACACCAAGAGCTTCAAATTGTGTTGGCCTCGGTAAAGGTCTCATTGAAAGCATCGTTGCCTTCAATTGGTTCAACACTTCTAATTTAAACGTTCCAAATCTTGGAAACGCCAGTTCTTTTTGCCCTTCAGTTAGCCTGTGCCACTCGGAAATCCATAATATCGAGTGTAAGCCTACATTTACTGCCATATGATATGCTGGTGTGCCTTCTGGTGGAGCTTCTTCTCCGACACATAAATTTTTCCTTTTTCTTTTAAAGATTTTTCCTAAACCCTTAAAACACTTCATTTTGATCACGTACGATATTTCTTACTTATTTGCGTCTTGCTAACAACCACCAATCCCTGTATGACTCTCGCTAATCAGCCTATCTCAGCACAGTTCTATGCTAATTGACCAACCTCAGCACGGCTCTACGCTGACGTCACTTGTCTCTTCAGCAGCTTCCCTCGTTTCTCAACTCGTTCACGATGTCACATGCGTTTTCATTCATACCTTGAAAAATGACTACTTCCGTCCAAGCGATCACTTCTCTCTCTGACTGTACGGCCACAGTCTAACTGTAATTGCTACCCCAACTGGCACAGCGTCTTTTTTTTTTTTTTTTTACGGTCGGACACTTGCCTCCACTGATAGGTTACTTACACACAGTAAACGTACGACCAGCGTCCGCTACTCATTTGCTCACACGTACGCTCCCCCTATCATCGGTCTGTCGAGAAATCAATGGTACCTCATGACCCCCTTTCAATGGTAGACAAATTACTCTGGGTGTTCGATACACCCGAACCACTTAAGTCCTCTGGACATAAGATTTCATCCGGTTGCGCGCGCTCACAACCTTCCCACAATCACACTACAAGCATTCAACTCCGCTTGACATTACAACACAGGAACAACGTTAAACACCGCAATCTTACAACGCATGATCCTTATACTCACTCTTGACTGATTCTGTTGCTTTTCTCTCGACGCACCATCAACACCGTCTTCGGCTGCAATTCTTCTTCTGGTCGACGATGACTAGGGACCTTGGGGTAAACTAACCTGGCCTAGGTCGTCTTCCTCAAGAAGATAACCATCATTACTCTGCTACCAACTGCGGGGAATGAGATTTCGATATCAACTTATGATTGTGATAAATTTAATAAAGAATCCCATTCATCTGTTTGGACCGCTCGTATCTGTCATTGAGGAAAGGACCACCCTCGCATTTGTTAGATAAACCCCATTAACTGACGCCACTCTGAAGAACCACTTACAACTGATAGAGTTTAAGTGTTTTATATAGAATTAATTTGAATGCGATACAATCCACTCAGGATAAAATCTCCAAATATACAAAATACAAATCGGTTACAATATCAGCCACTTAAGCTTCGGTGTGAAGTGGTTTCTTCCGCGTCATCTGTAGTAAGATAAAGAAATCATCAAATTAATCTATCCCTATTCTATGCTATGTGACAACCCTACTTCGCAAGTTTCTTCCCTAAAAAGGTGCCAGCAGTTTGACTCCCACAGAAGTTCAAACTCTCTTAGCCTCTAAAGGAATCCTTAAGTTTCAGAAGCAGTACCCTATCTGCCTACCCATTCGATCTCTCTAAGGGTCCTCGGCCTACTGCTCCCTTGCGCTCTGATATCTCAGCGCATCTGCTCAATGCATCTACCTTCGCCCTTGCTCTGAGCAATTCGTCTCGCTGTTCCTAATCTCCCAATTGCTCATCGCTAATGGTTCTATTCTCACTAATGATTCTGCTCTCCTCCCCGGGGTGTTGTCCCTAATATACACAATCACAGTGTGGGTAGAACGCCCCTTGACGCCCACCACGGACTTTCCCCGATGATGTCAGCTTCTAGCTTCGTCCATTGCTTCATCTCTTTCGTCGTCCGTTAAGTTGACCTTTCTTCTTTAGATGTCATCTTCATCTTCTTATTGGTGACTTCATTCAAATTTACAATTTACATTTCAGAGCACAAGTCAACATCGTCAACAGAACTTTAAACTACGACTGTGATGTTGACCCTTCTAGGTCCTGTGAATGGACTTCTCAAAACAAGTTTCGAATTCTTAACGCTTCTCATCACGTTCAGGTCATAAACCTTGTCCAGCGTTGTCACCTTAAATCTAACAAGTGCTAGACTTCTTGGCTCTCACGTCCACATCAAGCTATTTACGACTCCTGTAAGTCCGCTAAATTATATACATCGGACTGTGCTCCTACTAACCCTTGGTCAGTCTGGTTAGAATCACAAATGACCTAAACCTTTCTAACATTCCTACAAAAAGTCTTCTACACAGTACAACCTTTAACACACATTTATATATTCGTATTTAGCAAAAGTCTTGATTATACTCGAATACAATTTACATAGAATATAACTACGTAGAGTATAACTTTATATTCTCATTCGCTATCTCGTGTTATATATGTTCTACACATTTCCTACGTTTCATTTATCGCTGCTTCTCCATTTAAAGATTCACACGTACATGAATTCTACTTTGCACGTTCTACATTTCGTAAACATTTCTACACATTACGATATACATTTCATTCCTACGTTATTCAATGTGCTTGTAAATATGCCCTATACATACTTTTCATTCAAATTTGCGCTCTCTCAGTTGCAACGCCATTTATTTATAACTTCCGGCTGCGTGGGGTCAGGGTGTCATCGGAGAGAGCCGGGCGGCTCACTATAGGCATATGGCAGCGCGTCACTTTTGTGTACATACAGGAGAGAAATACATACTGCTCCCACCCTTCCCCTTTTCTCCTCTTCATGCAAGCACCCTTTCTGCCAGACTTCCAAAACGCCTGAGGTAGAGGAAATTACATCACACACCCTTTACCTTAATGACATCAAAGGAAGAGGCATCATTTGACCTTTACCCCTCAATCTTCCCAGGAAGTGCTTTCACACGACATCCCTGATGACATCACAATAATTTACATGGTTGAAATTCCATAATAACTGAATGATTAATATACCAATATAAGAGACAAATGTCTGGTAAAATACCACCTGTATTTGGGTGCTGATGTGATATGGTAGGGGACTATTACTCATTTCCCTTCATATTACATGAAACAATATGCGTTCACCCGAAGAGCATATAGTGCCACAAAGCACTGAACAGCACTGGGAGCCTAACGATTCTATATAATGAACTCTCATTAGTTAATAGTTCCCTAGTTTATACTGCAATGAGAAGAAATGTATTGATAAATCATAGTGAGAGGAAGAAAAAGGATTTCAATAAAATATGAATAGGTATGTCTACATGTATTAATTGATATAGACCATATATTGAATATGAACTATGATATAGGCCTCAAATTATTCCTTATTGTTGAAATATTTTGATTAAGATATTTTGCAAGGCACTGTCACTTGTTTGAAGCACAGAGGTGAAGGTTTAATTCAAACACGTCATTATTTAGCTATTCAAAATAATGAAACATCGCAACAGCTTGTTTAAGAATGTTTATTTTTAGTTCATTTTTTATGTAATAAGAAGAGTGCACATTGCACTGCTGACATTACGTTGCAAAAACTAAAGCATGATGTTCCAGTTCCAGTGTAAGCTGCACAAAATAAACATTACTTGCCCAGGCGCTGTTTACCTTCTGTTCTTGGAGTGGCAGCTGGTGATTTTTGAAAGGGGTGGGCCGAAATTCCTGCTCTGAATTGTAGAGTGGGTGAAGTGAGTAAGTCAAACCTCTGCTAAAGAAGGTTCCAGAGAGCTCTCCATACTGAGAAAAGTTTGAAAAAGATTTAGTCAGAAAGTGCCTGTTAAGCACATTTTTAACAGAAATTTGATAAAAAGCTACAGACTCTGAAAGGACCCTCATCAAATATTTAAGTCCTTTTATGTTGTGCCAGGTTTTTGAAATCTTACACTCTACAGGAGTTGACCCACCTTTTTCCAAAATGTGCTATGGATGCCCGCATATGCCAAAATGACCTCAGTTGTACCAAAGCCAGCAATTGGCCATATGTACTCCTCAAATTCCATGAGTGCCCTTTAGGCAAACAATTACATATAATATGCTAATGGCAGAATTGTGGCTTTATTACATATATATATATATATATATATATATATATATATATATATATATATATATATATTCACTGAAAAAACCATAGGTTATAGACCATATATAGTTAGGAATTAGCATTTACAAAACCTTGAAAATTCACTGAAAAAACCATAGGTTATAGACCATATATAGTTAGGAATTAGCATTTAAAAAACCTTATTTTACTCACACAAAACCATTGAAATTCCATATATAGTTAGTTGCACTAACTATATATCGCGCACCCGCAATCCACTGCTGATGATGTCACATATTACATCATTCATGACATGGTCAGTGACATGACTGATGACATCTCAAATGACATCACTGATGACATCACTGATGACATCACTGATGACAACATCCAGTGACTGTATGTTTCTGTAAAGTTAAAATATGTCTTACATATTGAAGAATGAGTGGATGTATAAGTGTCTGGACGAAGGATTTAGTAGGTGCATGACTGAATGTATGAGTGAGTGATTAAATGTGTCTCACCGAGTGCATGGGTTAGTGACTAAACTGTCTTAATTTGTGCATCATTATGTCTGTTGTTCTGTAAACTGCTGCATGTGTTGATCAGTAGCTATATGAGTAACTATATGGGTTATTGATTGATTGCCCAAGTATTTGTATGGGAGACTGAGTGTGTGTGTGGCTGGCTGGGAGGTGTGTGACTCTGTGCAGATCAATGTGTACTTGTATCAATGATTGTATAAGAGAGTAAGTATGTGTTAGTATATGTTTGAAAATGTAAGGTGCTCTATGTTTAACTGTATAGATTAGAAAATGGAAGTGTGATTGATTCTTTACAGGACTGACTAGGTGTGTGAGTAACTCCATGGATGAGTGGCAGAGTGTGAGTGTCTGTATAGGTGTATGAGTGCATATGATAGTGTTGTAAAGATGAGTGATTGTATGTATGAATGATTGTATGGGTGAATGAGTGAATGTGTGTGTAGACGTAGGAATCAGTGAGTGCGTATGTAGTAACTAGTATTGGTGTGTCAATGGTTTCAAAAATTATACTCTGTATTTAACACTGGGTGTAACAGAGGTTATATTAAAATGTGAGGAGATGCATTGTATTGTCACATGAATGATATCATCAGTGATGTGGTCATTGATGTCAAATGAGATGTCATCAGTGATGTCATCAGTGATGTCATTTGAGATGTTATCAGTGATGTCATCAGTGATGTCACTGACCATGTCATGAATGATGTAATATGTGACATCATCAGCAGTGGATTGCGGGTGCGCGATATATAGTTAGTGCAACTAACTATATATGGAATTTCAATGGTTTTGTGTGAGTAAAATAAGGTTTTTTAAATGCTAATTCCTAACTATATATGGTCTATAACCTATGGTTTTTTCAGTGAATTTTCAAGGTTTTGTAAATGCTAATTCCTAACTATATATGGTCTATAACCTATGGTTTTTTCAGTGAATTTCAATGGTTTTTTAATAGCAAATATCAAAAGCTTTTTTGTGGAAAATGACTAAAATTAGGTATACATAAGCGGCGTTCATTTATGTTCACCACAGCCACTGTTGAAAGTGAAAGTCGCGAAACCGTGGCCACGCCATCTAGTCCCCACGTAAGTGACAGCCATTTTGTGTGTCATGGCCTCTCTGCCCACTGCCAATAGCCTATGATCGTTCGGAATTGGTTCTCTTTGGGTGATTCTCTATTCACAAATAAGCACAGAGTCGCAATACTCTGTTTAGTCTTTGCGGATAGTGAAGGATAGGTAGTGCAGACTTTTGTCCCCTTTGTAACCCGTCATGCCTATCTCTGCCCCGTTTGTTGGTAGTTGGTTCAACCCGGACCGTTTATTAGAGGTAGATCATCCGACTCCACCGGAGGACACCACTAATAAAAAGGACATATATATAAAATGCGGACTAGCCGCTGTATCGTGCTAGCAAACTATAACATAAAAATCGTTAGAAAAAACAAAAGGAATCGAGCAAAATCAGTAGGCCACTGATGGGATCACTTTTTGACCTCGCTAAAATAGAAACATTAGGAACAACCCCTCATGAGAAATATGAAACTAGTGAGAGGAACCGAGCTCGACGCCATGATGTCTGCAAGACAGCTCGGCTCCGCCGCCCACCCCGCCCAAAATAATGACAAACCCTATGCAAATATTATAAATATATACAACACACCAGCAAAGTAACAGGGTAAAACGTTTTATTAAATAACTATTTACATGGCAGCCTGCTGCAACATCGATCCAAATGCATGACGCTGTTCCTGTCCCTCCTTGTGCAGCAGGTCCGCGGCTACGCCCATCCGGAAGACGAGGCCCCCGGCACGTATAGGGCGGGGCCTTGCTGGCAGCCATCGGCCGAAGAGGTCGTTGGGTGGATGGCCCGGAAGCACCACGGCCACGATGTTGTTGTACTGGCCTTCCCATTCGTCCACCCTGAGGTGGCATCCAGCGAGCCACGGGTGGGGGGGGTGAATGCCTTGCTGATGACCCCCCCCTCTTATTGCCTGGTCCGACCATCACATATACCTGCGCCAGGAGACGGCGTGGGGTGCACTGGGAGGGAGAGGTGGCGCGAACGAGCCTCCCCCACCTCCCCAGGTGGAGGTTCCTCAGCTGCACCCCAGCGCTTCACTCGGCCAGCTGAGTTGCGCCCGCTCTTGCGGCACAGTGCCTCGCTCGGCCAGCTGAGTCTCACCCGCTCTTGCGGCACAGTGCCTCACTCGGCCGGTTGAGTTTCGCCTGCTCTTGCGGCTACAGCGTCTCACCCGCCATCCGGCTGAATTGCACCCACTCTTGCGGTACAGCGACAGGCGGCTGCCACGGAGCTCACGAAATGGCGGTCGGCTCCACAGACTTGGGCCTGGCCTGCAAGGATGGCTCTGGGCAACCCTGGAACTCGGACGCTTGACTGCTAGGGCATGGGCCCCATTCCCGAAAGCGTCCCCTCAGCCTTGAAGATTCTACAAGAGTCACCGGGGCCCCCAACTCCCGCAGGCTTCCGGTGGGGAGCGACTGCCATGATTGCTCGCGGAATGGCCACGACGTAGCCACGGGATGGTGGTGCTCTCATGCTGACGCCAGCTTCAGTCTGAAACATCCAGAAACACTGTAGACTACCAATTCGATCAGTCCCGGGGGAGCCCCAACGTTACCCGGTAGGGAAGAACTTGCCCTCCCCTCTTTGACTGATGGTTCTTGTTGCCTGTCCCTTCTGTTGTCATTTAACGGAACTTTTTGGACTGCTGAAAGGGGTTCTGGTCCGACCGCTGGTTGGTGGAGACATTTTGACTATATTCTGGACCTGCCCGGCCTCGCCCAAAATGGCGCCGGTATAAATGAGACTCGCAGCTCCTTGATGTGTACTGGTTGCTCAGCCTTGATATCACGAGATATGTAAGCAGTTTTGGAGCACATGGCGGGCGGGGAAGGGTACTGATTGAACATTTGGACATCCCTATTGATATTAAGTTCTGATGTATTATTGATTACTGTAATATTGAAAGTTCGAATTAACGTTACTCATGGTACTTGCCCGCAAATGTATATCTAGATAATTTCATTGTAACTGGTCCTGTCGTACTTTGATTATAAAATTAACGTCCACCGATTCCGCAACTGTTAGACACCTTAATTCCTGCAACCTAATGGCCCGCCCGTTACGTTTTTCTACGGTGTAAATGTCCCCTCATCATATATGATTCCAGTTTGCTCCGTGGCCGGCCCACGTGGTTGTAGGCCCGTATTTGTATACTGACATTTTTGCAATAAAGAGTTTTCGAAGGAAGTATGGAATCAGCGTCATAACAATCGTCTAGGTTGGTAGGGTTTTTGAATAATGGCTGTTATTCCCAAAGAATAGAAGACAGATAATGCAGACCCTTTGCCTGAATTTTGGATTGATTGAAATGTGTATCCTTCACACCTGCCCTTTTTCCAGAATTGTTAGAAAATGGTCGACCGTAGCTTAAGGTATCTGCCGAATGTAAGGTGTGGTATTTTGTCCCATAAAATACGACTAATTGAGAAACAAATACACGAAGAGGGAACTCGAATTTAGAGACAAACAAAATGAAACATTTTTTGGCATTATAAAAAAGGGAAGGATATGTTACACAAAAAAATAATTGTATTGTAATAGCTTTATTTCGATATAAAAACATATCATAAAAGCAGAACATCATAGCATAAAAACAGTTTAGCAGTAATCAAAACAAAACAACTTACAATTCGTTTTATCGTAAAAAACATCTCATCACTTGGACGAGAAAAGCATTAAATAGATAAGGATAAGAAGGGACACTTTATTGGATCGTCAGTTGTTTCGCAGTTCTTATGCGCCAAGCCCAGCCTAGGAATTTTGCCAAACAAATGGCAAAAAAAGGTTTAGCATCTGAAAGCAGTATTCTTATAGCTTCCAAATGTGAGCGAGTTCCCAGGCTCCTACAAAGTGGCTTCAACCACCTCCGTCTAGGGGCCACATAGGCTCTACACTCAAACAACAGGTGTGCAACAGATTCAACTTTTAGCTCACAGAATGGGCAATAGGGTACAGTTTGCCGGGGTGGTTTCCAAGTGGAAGTAAACTGACATAGAGGTAAAACCCCGACCCTGAATTTAAAATACAATGCCCTATCGTATGAACTGTGGATCAGATCCAAATATGGTTCCCTAAAGGGAATGTCTTTGACCATCAAGAAATTGGCAACAGATTTTGGATGATTTGATTTGCCTACTCTCTCATTGTCCACCCATGACCAATAGGCCTTCTTCAGTTCTTGTTTAGGAGGTGCTGTTCTATTTTCCCACGCAGCTCCTAGACCCAGCATGTACAGAACCCTCTTGACCTCCCTGAGCCAGGCGACCTTGTGCCAACCAGGTAGGGACAGTACATCTTTTAGGGCGTCTGCATAGCTGTGGAGTTCGGGGACATTCCAAATTCTGGACCATAATAATAAAGGGCGTAATTTAGCTTGCTCACAGATTGGGCGGGTACCTGCGTCGAGCAAAAGGGGGATTGTGGGAGTGCTCTGGGGAAGCCGCATCAGATCTTTATGAAATTTATTTTCTAAGTGGGCCAAAGTGTCCACTCTCTGGGTACCCCATAGTTCTGCGCCGTACAGTGCTGCACTCACAACCCTACCCCTGTAAATATCGAGAAGTGCCCCAATAGGTTTTATGGAGGAAGCACGCTGTTCTTTAAGGAAAGCACCAACAACCCTCTTATGGGTTAGAAACACTTTTTGGTGGTGCGCCTTCCAGCTCATACTATCACTAAGACGTATGCCCAGATAGTCAAATTCTTTGACCCGTTCTAATGTGACAGAATCTAGAGCGGGGGGTTTGACAGATTTCTTTGGGGGGTTAAGGACAAGAAATTTGGTCTTACCGATGTTTATGGCCAATCCCTTGGTGTCACAAAAGGCCTTAAAGCTGGAAAGTAATGACTGTATGCCTGCGGGTGATTTCGAAATCAGAAGGGTGTCGTCCGCAAACAGGAGCGTCGGGATTTTCATTCCAGCCAGGGATGGTGCATCTGCAGGATGTTGGAGAAGATGCTCCACCACTCCGTTGACGTAAAGCGAGAACAGAGTGGGGGCAAGCACACACCCCTGGCGGACGCCCCTGTCTACTGGGATACGCGATGTTTTTTCTCCCTGGGCACCCCATCTGATTTGGGCAAAGTTATTGTCATGAAATTTTATGAGCAAGGCCAGCAAGTAGGGAGGTAGACCTAACCCATCGAGGACCTTCCACAATAATGCTCGTGGGACCAGGTCGAAGGCTGTTTTTAAGTCTATAAAGACTAAATATAAGCTGCCCCCTCCTAGCACCACTACTTTCCAATAGAGCATTAGAAGGCGGAATGTCTGCTCGATGGTGCCTGTCCCCGTTCTAAAGCCCGCTTGGAAATCAGACAATCTCTGATTTTCGTCCACCCACTCCAGAATCCTGCCCAATACCACTTTCCCCGCTACCTTTTGCGTCGAATCCAGCAAACTGATGGGGCGGTAATTAGCTGGGTCTTCCCTGCAACCTTTCTTGAAGATGGGGACAACTTCAGCGCCCCTCCAAGAGTCCGGGAAAGACCCCCCTAACATAACTTCATTGAGAAGTGCAGCAATTAATCTACTCCAAAATAGGGGATTATTTTTTATCAAATCACCCGGGATCCCATCCGGGCCTGCCGCTTTGTTAGGAACAATACACCTAATTGCCTTCTCTACTTCCAAGGTGGTAAATAAGCCTTCATTTGGTGGGAGGTCTGTGGGGCTGGGCAGTGGGACCAGGACTGATTGTGGAGGCCCTATAGGAGCCGAATACAGTTTCAAAAAATGGGCAAACCAAGCATCGCCAGGGATATTACAAGTCAATTGTTGGTCAATGGGCTTTTCTCTTGATCGTAACAAGTCCCAAAACCCCTTAGCATCTTTCCTTGTGCTCGCCTCCATTAAATCACACCAAAAGTTAAAATCATAAGTCTGCTTGGCCTCGGTCACAAATTTTCTATAAAGTATCCTTGCAGACCTGATGTTAGCTTGGTCTTTTCCTTTCACTGCAGCAACAAGATCACCCTTAGCAATTCGACATTTAGATGTAAACCACTTTTTGCTTGTTCTAAGAGCTCCTTTTGAAGCGGTTCTGGAGCTGGGTTTGGGAATGATAAACAGCCCACTTAGTGCCGTTATAGTCTCTGTAAATAACGGTAAGACCATCTTGCTAGTGGGGTTTGTGATATCGAGCCGAGGTACAGCCTCTGATAAAATGGTTCCGGCTTGTATCATCCTTGCCTCATCTGCTGAGACTCTTGCCCATTTCAGACATCTGCCACAGTTTGAGGGAAGAATCTCATGTGAAGCTTTCCATGTGTAATCAGGAGTTTCTTGATTCCCAGTTTGCCAAGGGACAAAAATAGTTAAGGCAAGAGGGTTGTGATCGCTATCACAGGTCTCTATAACCTCCATGTCGTGATGGTATGGCCAGAGGTTATAGTTGAGCATGATAAAGTCAATTCTGGGTGAGTGACCCGTCCTATTATATGTATGGGCACCCATGGGATCTGATTTAGAACGCCCATTCGTTGCTCTCAGGTTGTACTCCATGCACAAAGCGTTTATATCAACCGCGCTTTGTGTCCATTTAGGGATCGGCACAAGGTTCAAGATAGGGATACCCCTCCTGTTATCCTCATCATTGGTATCCAGAATGTCTTCTTTAGCTAAAGGCTCAAAACAGCAATTGAAATCGTCTGCTAAAAGGACAAAGGAATCAGCGTCGCAGGCAGCCAAGTTGTTGCTTAAGCCTAGTTGATTTAGAGAACCTCCACTCCTGTTGCCCCTTAGGTAGAGATTGAATAGTTCTAATTTCCTTCCCCCTTTGTAGTGTACTGATATCCATTGAAGGTCGGATGTTTGGGTGGTCCTTTGGGAAACGCTAAGATCTAATGCTATGCTGATCCAAATAAGAAGACCGCCGGACGGGCGTCCTTTAGAACCTTGATGATGTACAGCCGGGACATAGAAGGTCGAAAAACCCACTCTATGTCTTGGTTCCTGGCACCATGTTTCCTGTAGCAAACAAATGTCATAAGGTGCCAGGAAGGTATTCCATTCCGGGATATCAAGGTTGCGTGCGAGACCAGCCACATTCCAGCTTAGGATCTTCAGTAAATGTTTACCAGATGTGAGATTTTTAGGTGGATGGATAAGTAAAGGAGGGTTTACCACAGCCGGTACAATTGGTCTTAGAAGAATCTTAGTCTGGGGAAAAGCTGGAATTGCCGCACTGTCAGGCGGGTCAATCTCCATTAAATTAGTTTGTACAGGAGGAGGGGGGATCAAGCAGAGTAGATCCGTCCTCATTTCCACTCTTTTGCAATCTAGAGTAATCACTTTAGTCTGCTCCATGTCACGGGGCAAGCTGTTCAGAAGACTGCCTTGGCTGGTTAGAAGGCCGGGGATTAAATTTCCAACAATGTCTACATCCAAAAATGACGTTGCTTTTTCCAGTTGTGGGCAGACGGGGAACATAGAAAGTCAATCGACCTCCTCTAGGCCACCAAATCTATTGTAGGTTGAAAGGCCATTCCAGTGTAAAAGAGTATTCTTTTGCCTCATAGGATGGGTGTTCCATGGGGGATGCTGCACCAAAGACCAGTTATCAACTTGGGTATGGGCTTGACGTGGAGGGTAAAAATAGGATAGCGGCCTTGGTGTAACCAAGGATTCTTCGCTGGTTGGCCAGGAACAGATGTGGTGTGCCGTGTGTGGGTCCTCGAAAGTCACAACTACACAATCCCCTGCCTTAGATTTCTTAGTTGGACCCACCCAGGGTATTCTACGGACCATCATTACTCGGCTTCTTCTACCATTGGGGATCGGCCTGTTGGCGTTGAGCCAATGCATGATTTTATTTTTCAATGACCAGTGGTTTTCGTGTTGGTCAGTGTCAATCACAGGAACGCCTGTCAACACGACCACGTAGTCATTGGCTTCTGGGGGAAGGTCTATATAGCCTCCTCTAAAATTATCTTTTAGACGAGGGCCCTGGGTTTCAACAGGATGTGGTCTAGTAGGTACTCCCGGATTTGAATTTACTTTATAAGGTTTAGAGTTCCGTATGGGAATCTGTGGTTTGAAAGCCTGAGGTTTAGTGGTTATGGAAACTTGGTCCACAGCCACAGTCCTCGGTTTAGGAACCGGCCTTGCAGCAACAGGCGCTGGTAAAGGGTGCTGCTCAGCTTGCAAGACGGGAGCTGACGGATGGTGGTCAGTTGGGGACAAGCCCTGATTTTCAAGACTTCTCAGGCCGAGAGTGGCCAGAGCAATAATGCTCTTCTCCATCTCGAGTAGATTGTTTTCTATCCTTGACAATCTTAGGTCAAGTGGTGAGAGAAGTTTTTTTAATGTTTCCCAAACTTGGTCTATAAATTCCTTATCATTCCTACCCAAGTCCTGTGCCTGCGCGCCCTCATCTTCTAGGGTGATAGTAACTGGACCCTCTCCCTTGCTTTGGATGGTATTAACTAGACCCTCTCCCTTGCTTTGGCATGATAGCTGTGTGCTCAAAGAACACTCAGGTAAAACATTACATGCTGAAGCATTAATCATTGTCAGATGGTGAGAGACTGCCACTTTTGCCTTTTTACGGAAATAGGCTGAGCATGATTGGCGTTTTCTTTTAGGTTGCATACCACTAACGCAGGAAGTAAATGGGAATACTTGGGGAGGTGGATTAAGGGTAGGAGTCTGGGCATGAGAAGGTGCATGGCAATTTGTCCCTTCTACAATACGTAGTTGCTCTAAGGGCGGAGTGAAGGTAGGAAGAATCGGGGTTTGGTGTACATCGACCTGAGTAATGATACTATTAGGGCGGACAGGGCGTTCTGGAGTAACAGAAGAGGCTATATGGCCTAAGGATGATTTTTTTGAGAGTGCAATTACTTGGGACAACCTACGTGCAGCTACTAATTCTAGGGATACCCGGGTTTGAAGTTTAGATATTTCTTCATCTATATCTATGTTTGTGCGGGTAATGAAGTCGTCCATGGGACCACAGAGTTGTGAACCACCTTTGGAGGCCTTGCTGCGTGTCACCCTAGTGCTCATGGTACATAAGGATGAAAAAAATGGTCGTCACTCTACTTACTAATTAAAATGATACCGTTTAAGCTAGCCTATATCAGCATGATGATACAATAAGGAGGTGAGGAGCAATAAGGGGGGTGGGCCAGGGCCGTCCGCAGCCGTCCTCGAACGGCCTCAAACGGCCCGCTCTTTGCCCGGTCTTCGCCCCGGTCGCTCCCGCGCGCTCCCGCGCAGCGTTTGGTGCCTGTATTTGTAGGTCCAAGTTCATTGGGCGGAGATTGGTGAAGATGGGGCGGGGCGGTCAGGGAGAGCGGGGCCAGGTGATACGGCCGCTTACACCGGGACTCCTGGAAGTGTGAGTCCCGGTTTCCACTCGCAGCCCTGCTGCCTCTCAGGAACCCCACAGAAGCGCCAAGCTGAAGGAGGAATCCGAAGCGGGACCCGCGAAGCGGGTTCCGCGAGCCGTTGGTAGAAAGCCTTTACAATCCGCAACACAGTTCAGGTGAGCAAGGAGTGTCCCACGGAGCACAGGGTCCTTCCCTCTTTTCTATTGGTGAAGGTGGGGCGGGGCGGTCAGGGAGAGCGGGGCCAGGTGATACGGCCGCTTACACCGGGACTCCTGGAAGTGTGAGTCCCGGTTTCCACTCGCAGCCCTGCTGCCTCTCAGGAACCCCACAGAAGCGCCAAGCTGAAGGAGGAATCCGAAGCGGGACCCGCGAAGCGGGTTCCGCGAGCCGTTGGTAGAAAGCCTTTACAATCCGCAACACAGTTCAGGTGAGCAAGGAGTGTCCCACGGAGCACAGGGTCCTTCCCTCTTTTCTATTGGTGAAGGTGGGGCGGGGCGGTCAGGGAGAGCGGGGCCAGGTGATACGGCCGCTTACACCGGGACTCCTGGAAGTGTGAGTCCCGGTTTCCACTCGCAGCCCTGCTGCCTCTCAGGAACCCCACAGAAGCGCCAAGCTGAAGGAGGAATCCGAAGCGGGACCCGCAAAGCGGGTTCCGCGAGCCGTTGGTAGAAAGTAGAAGGTAGAAAGCCTTTACAATCCGCAACACAGTTCAGGTGAGCAAGGAGTGTCACAAAAAAATAATGCGAAAGGGATAGCCAAGATCTGTTGTATCACACGTTCCTGCAGCTAGTCTGATACATGGTAAGTAGAAGCTTTTTCGTGTTTGCGCGCGCTGACATGCTCTGAATGCTGTATCCCCCCCCTTTCTTTTCTCCTCTGTAGGTTACATCGGAGTTACGACTGAAGAATGGAGTGGACATGAACCGCACCGTGCTCCATGTAGGGAAAGACATAGACGAGCGCTGTGAGATATTGCATGGAGTGCAGACCATCACTGGGAACGTGAAAAATTGTATGGTGTGACTGTGCGTACATGCCCTGATTGTATGGTATGAATGTGTATGTATTCCATATGCCCGGGTCGTTGGAGAGAACGTCTTTTGTATGACTGAAATGCTGGTCTACCGATCAAGGGGATGGGGAAATAAGCCCGAATATGGTAACTCCTCGTCTGAAGAAACAACTCTCCCTCAGTCCAGGAGTTGGGGATATTGGCATGTTTTAGATTCACCACATAAAAAAAATAAGAGGTATACCACTGAACGCCCGACCGATACTCCTCCTCTGTCCCGGTTTTTGATCACCGCCTACCCAGAGGTTGGAAGGCTCCACCGTGAGTATAAGCACGACTGGACTAATGTCCGACCGGAAAAAGAGGAGTAAGTATTTTTTTGAAATGAGGCCTCCAACAAAATTGCCCAGAAAGGGAGGGGAGTGAAAAGTCTGACCCCCCCCCCCAAAAGAATTACGGACAATACTGAAAATACGCAGCACGCATAGAAAAAGGAAAGGAAAAGAAAGGTCCCCTTACCCAAAATAGCTCTGTGTCTTCGTCTTAGATTTCTGCGTTTGATGTATGTACTGTCACACCCTATCCGGTATTTGTGTGTACGTGAACGTTGAATTTATGTTTTCCCTCAGCTTGTGTTCTTGTACGTAAACCTGACCCGTGTTGCTCTATGTTGTGTGTGCACCAAGTAGCCTATTATCGTACACGTTTGTCTCTCTCTCTCTCCCTCGTTTTATGTCGTACGTGTACCAAATAGCCTACTTGATGCGCACGTCTCTCTCTCTCTCTCTATCTCTCTCTCTCTCTCTCTCTCTCTCCCTCCCTCCCTCTCTCTCTCTCTCTCTCTCTCTCTCTCTCTCTCTCTCTCTTTCTTTCTTTCTTCCTCGCTGAAGGCCCCTTGCCCTCTTTTAAATAAGTAACGACACTGTACCTCCTCGGTATATGTATAATTGGCTTAAACTCGACAGGGTTCGAACAAATTATCAGAAGCAAAACAACCGTATTTTGCCACACTACTACCTCTCCTTTCTGTAAAATAATGGAACTTAATTGGCTGAGAAAGAAAGGACAGGTAAGACGACTGATGTCCCCCAATCTGGCTCTTTTTAAGGGAACTATACGTCAGTGGTTCTGCATGTGTTGATCAGTAGCTATATGAGTAACTATATGGGTTATTGATTGATTGCCCAAGTATTTGTATGGGAGACTGAGTGTGTGTGTGGCTGGCTGGGAGGTGTGTGACTCTGTGCAGATCAATGTGTACTTGTATCAATGATTGTATAAGAGAGTAAGTATGTGTTAGTATATGTTTGAAAATGTAAGGTGCTCTATGTTTAACTGTATAGATTAGAAAATGGAAGTGTGATTGATTCTTTACAGGACTGACTAGGTGTGTGAGTAACTCCATGGATGAGTGGCAGAGTGTGAGTGTCTGTATAGGTGTTTGAGTGCATATGATAGTGTTGTAAAGATGAGTGATTGTATGTATGAATGATTGTATGGGTGAATGAGTGAATGTGTGTGTAGACGTAGGAATCAGTGAGTGCGTATGTAGTAACTAGTATTGGTGTGTCAATGGTTTCAAAAATTATACTCTGTATTTAACACTGGGTGTAACAGAGGTTATATTAAAATGTGAGGAGATGCATTGTATTGTCACATGAATGATATCATCAGTGATGTGGTCATTGATGTCAAATGAGATGTCATCAGTGATGTCATCAGTGATGTCATTTGAGATGTCATCAGTGATGTCATCAGTGATGTCACTGACCATGTCATGAATGATGTAATATGTGACATCATCAGCAGTGGATTGCGGGTGCGCGATATATAGTTAGTGCAACTAACTATATATGGAATTTCAATGGTTTTGTGTGAGTAAAATAAGGTTTTTTAAATGCTAATTCCTAACTATATATGGTCTATAACCTATGGTTTTTTCAGTGAATTTTCAAGGTTTTGTAAATGCTAATTCCTAACTATATATGGTCTATAACCTATGGTTTTTTCAGTGAATTTCAATGGTTTTTTAATAGCAAATATCAAAAGCTTTAAAATGTCAAGTACGTGGTAGGTAAAAACATTTTCGTGTTTATGCACGCTGATGTGCTTTGAACGCTGCCCCCCCTCTTTTCTTTTAGGAGTATTCTCTCTTTGCAGATAGTGAAGGGTAGGTAACGCAGGCCTTTGCCCCCGTTGTAATCCGTCGTGCCTGCTTCCCTCTCCATTTGATTGATTGTTATCCAAGCATTTACTGTTTTGGAATTGGTTCTCTTTGGTTCATTCTCTATTTACAAACAAGCACAGAGTCGCAATACTCTGTTTAGTCTTTGCAGATAGTGAAGGATAGGTAACGCAGGCTTTAGCCCCCGTTGTAATCCGTTGTGCCTATTTTTATCCCTCATTTGATTGATTGTTTGGCCGAACATTGATCGTTCAGAATTGGTTCTCTTTGGGTGATTCTCTATTCACAAATAAGCACAGAGTCGCAATACTCTGTTTAGTCTTTGCGGATAGTGAAGGATAGGTAGTGCAGACTTTTGTCCCCTTTGTAATCTGTCATGCCTATCTCTTCCCCGTTTGTTGGTAGTTGGTTCAGCCCGGACCGTTTATTAGAGGTAGATCATCCGACTCCACCGGAGGACACCCCTAATAAAAAGGTCATATATATAAAACGCGGACTAGCCGCTGTATCGTGCAAGCAAACTATAACATAAAAATCGTTAGAAAAAACAAAAGGAATCAAGCAAAATCAGTAGGCCACTGATGGGATCTCTTTTTGACCTCGCTAAAATAGAAACATTAGGAACAACCCCTCATGAGAAATATGAAACTAGTGAGAGGAACCGAGCTCGACGCCATGATGGCTGCAAGACAGCTCGGCTCCGCCGCCCACCCCGCCCAAAATAACGACAAACCCTATGCAAATATTATAAATATATACAACACACCAGCAAAGTAACAGGGTAAAACGTTTTATTAAATAACTATTTACATGGCAGCCTGCTGCAACATCGATCCAAATGCATGACGCTGTTCCTGTCCCTCCTTCCTTAAAGTAGCAATGCTGGGCTACTTTGGGCTACTTTTTAGTAGGATGTGGGCTTTAGAAAGTCTACAAAGGCCATCAGCCGGCGAGGTAGCGGCCTAGGGGTGGAGGACCGTTGTGCAAATAGCCCGGGGCGACACCACGCGCCAAGGCTCGTCCCCAATACACCCAGAGATGATGTCCAGCAAGTTGTGTGGGGGGATGCCTTGCTGAAGCTGCCTCCCCCCCCACCTTCTTGTTGCCTGATCCGGCCAGCTCAATCGATCGAGCATGAGACTCTTAAACCCAGGGTCGTAGGCCCGGCCATCTTAGTGATGTGTAATGCATGCCGCCGTTCCCGGGATTTCTCCCCGACTACTCTGCGGCCTACGAGATGGAGAGGCCGGGGCGTTGACTAGGCGGGGCCTCCAGC
This sequence comes from Lissotriton helveticus, assembly GCF_964261635.1. NCBI lineage: Eukaryota > Metazoa > Chordata > Amphibia > Caudata > Salamandridae > Lissotriton > Lissotriton helveticus. The sequence continues at coordinate 210,976,116 of NC_136073.1, read as the reverse complement.
CGCAACCACAGCGCCAACGATCGCTGCTGACGGAGGGGAGCCTTGCCGGTGAGAGCCACTGATCTGAAGGACCGCTGCCTGCGGTGCCTCCCTGAGCCGCTTGACGGAGGCCCCCGAGGGGCGGTGTGGTGGCGCGGACTCGGAGGGGGCGCTTGGCTCCTGCCCCCTCCCCAAGTCTTGTTGCCCTGGTGTGGCCTGAGATCGCCCCCGACATAGGCGGCCGGCTCCCGGGGTCCGGCGGGACTTTTAGCCTTTTGGTGACTCTTCCATTCTGGACCCTGTCCCACAATCCGTTTGACCTGGGGACACGTCCTGCGGTGCCCTCGCAATGCGGCCTGGTCCCTGAATGTGTGCGGGGGGACGGTGTTGATTGGATCAAGATGGCGGCTGGTGCCCTTCTTCATGGCTCACGTCCGGACCGGGCGACTGTTCCAGGCCCCCGAGGGGCGGTGTGGTGGCGCGGACTCGGAGGGGGCGCTTGGCTCCTGCCCCCTCCCCAAGTCTTGTTGCCCTGGTGTGGCCTGAGATCGCCCCCGACATAGGCGGCCGGCTCCCGGGGTCCGGCGGGACTTTTAGCCTTTTGGTGACTCTTCCATTCTGGACCTTGTCCCACAATCCGTTTGACCTGAAGACACGTCCTGCGGTGCCCTCGCAATGCGGCCTGGTCCCTGAATGTGTGCGGGGGGACGGTATTGATTGGATCAAGATGGCGGCTTCACACAAAGCTGACTCAAGTGTTGCTGCTGATGCTATGCAGACAAAAACTGGTTTTCAGTTTGTACATTCTTCAGGATTTTTCCATCCAAGGCTGGTTGAGAGTTTGTAGAACGATGGCTTCAGATTTTCAACATACTACTCTTCAACATTCTTCATAAATGTAAGAATGTGAGACTCACTAGGAGAACGGCCGTTTATCTTTCCTTTCAAAATGCTGCCAGCAATATTTTCTGTATGGAAGACACCATCTTGTAGCATAAAGGGCTGCGTCAAGGGTGGTATTGCCCAGAATGTCTTGTTTTCAAGTGCTCATAATGACGAAGCCAGGACTGTGGCAGAGCGTCCACAATCTACAAAAAACACCACTGCCAACTCTTCAATAACTTCCATCACCCAGCACCGCATTTCCAAAGAAACAGCATAGCAAGCTTTCGTGGCCTTTAGAGTTTTCGGAAGCAGTTTCCCAAGACCATCACTGCAGCCATTGCAATCCAACAGAGGAACTTTTTCCAAGATCGGCATATTAACAGGGCTGCTGGTGTAATCGGGGCTCTTGCAGCCATTCAACTTAATTGAAGCTTTCACAATGACAGACCGCCCACTGAACTTCGTGCCATGACATTTACTTATAACATTCTGCTGGGTCTTCGCCGAACTGAAGTCTACAAATGCAAAGCATTTCATTCCGCTTTGACATTTCTTGACATGTAGTGGGTTGAAGTCTTTAAAGAGGTCCACAATTTGCTCCTCAGTCACATCACTTGAAAGATTCCCCAAGCCAGGCAGGTCCCACACCACTTGAAAGGACCTGCCTGGCCTCGACCAAAATGGCGCCAGTATGGGAGCGACTTGCAACTCCTTATGACGTTCTAGTTACTTAGCCTTGACGTTATGGGGGATGTATGCGGTCTTTGTGCACATGGCGGGCGGGGAAGGGTACTGACTGGGCATACGGACAACCCTATTGATGTCGGTTTTTCATTATTAATTATTGTATTATTAAAGCTTCGAAGTAATGTTACCCATGATACTCGCCCTTGGTGTGCGTATGGACGATTTTATTGTAACTGATCCTGTTATACTTTCGAATAAAAAATCAACCTTCACTGATCCTGCAACCGTTTGTCACGTTTATTTTTTTCAATTAAATGGCTCGCTTGTTACATACTCCTATACCCCTGGCTTTTGACCCTTTCCTACGCGCGGTCTGTACTACCGCCCTCGGGCGATCTATGTAATGAACAGACTACCATTGCCGAGACACAAGGGAATGCATCTCAGAGAGATAAGTCAAGTACGTGGTAGATAAAAACATTTTCGTGTTTATGCACGCTGATGTGCTTTGAACGCTGCCCCCCCTCTTTTCTTTTTCTGCAGGTTACATTGGAATTTCAGCTAAAGTATGGAGAAGACCTAAACCGCACCGTGTTCCACGCGAGGAAAAATAGGCTAGCTCTGTGAGACGGTACATTATATGTACGAGCTATCTCTGGGAGCGTGAAAGATTGTATGGTATGAATGTGCGCACGGGCCCTGATTTGTACGGTATGAATGCGTATGTGTGGCGCACGACTGGGTCAATAAAAGAATGCTTTTTGTATGACTGAGGCGTTGATAGAACGGTTAATGGAATGAGAAAAATAAGCCCGAACATGGTATCCGCATGTGAAGGACGAAAAAGAATATAGCACTTTCCTTACTTAGGAACGACTCTCTCTGGAGCTAGTGAATGGGAGAGTAGCCTACACCAGAAACTTGAAGGGTTATTTCAGTACGACGAACCCGACCCCAACCGATATTCCAAATGTACACCCAAAATAATGCGCACCAGTAAGTCAATTTATGTGCTGACTAAATAAGAGAAGTTAGCTCGGCTCCGCCGCCCACCCCGCCCAAAATAACGACAAACCCTATGCAAATATTATAAATATATACAACACACCAGCAAAGTAACAGGGTAAAACGTTTTATTAAATAACTATTTACATGGCAGCCTGCTGCAACATCGATCCAAATGCATGACGCTGTTCCTGTCGAGGTAGCATAGGTGGTGGCCTAGGGGTGGAGGACCGTTGTGCAAATAGCCCGGGGGCGACACCACGCGCCAAGGCCCGTCCCCGCGGTCAGCTGCAGCAGGGCGACCCTTAGCGTTTCACTGCCCGGTCAGCTGCACCATGACTGCCATTGGCGTTCCACTCAGTTGGATGGCCGGGGACCCGCTCCGGTGGCCGTGGTGAAGAGCGGCTGTTGCTGCGGAACGCTCAAAATGGCGGCCGACTCCCCGGATTTGGGCCTGGTCCACTAGAACGACTCTGGACTACCCTGGAACTCGAATGCTTGCCTGCTCGGCATGAGCCCCACTCTTGAAGACGTCCTCTCAGTTTTAAAGGTTCTACGAGAGTCGTTGGCCCTCGACTCCCGCGGGCTTCCGATGGGGCAACCGCCACTGTTGCTCGACTATCCCCCATGGATATACCGCTGCCACGGGTGTCCGCCGCCTTATCCACATCTGGTGCCGTGAGGGAGGCTGATTCAGTGCATCGGCGGAGGGATACGCCTGCTGTCCCGCTCTCCGGAAGTGGCCACAACATTGTCACAGGATGGTAGTGCTCTCATGCTGACGCCAGTTTTTGTCCGAATTACTAAGAGACACTGTAGACTGCCAACTTGATCAGCTCCGGTGGGACCTCAGCGTGACCCGGTAGGGAAGATTTTGCCTCCCTCGCCTTTGAGTCATGGTTCATGCTGCCTGTTCTTTCTGTTGGCGCTGACGAACTTTTTGAACTGCCGAAAGGGATTCTGGTCCTGCCGCTACTTATTGGAGACATTGAACTATACTCTGGACCTGCCTGGCCTCGACCAAAATGGCGCCAGTATGGGAGCGACTTGCAACTCCTTATGACGTTCTAGTTACTTAGCCTTGACGTTATGGGGGATGTATGCGGTCTTTGTGCACATGGCGGGCGGGGAAGGGTACTGACTGGGCATACGGCAACCCTATTGATGTCGATTTTTCATTATTGATTATTGTATTAATAAAGCTTCGAAGTAATGTTACCCATGATACTCGCCCATGGTGTGCGTATAGACGATTTTATTGTAACTGATCCTGTTATACTTTCAATTATAAAATCAACCTTCACTGATCCTGCAACCGTTTGTCACGTTTAGTTTTTTCAATTAAATGGCTCGCTTGTTACATACTCCTATACCCCTGGCTTTTGACCCTTTCCTATGCGCGGTCTGTACTACCGCCCTCGGGCGATCTATGTAATGAACAGACTACCATTGCCGAAACACAAGGGAATGCATCTCAGAGAGATAAGTCAAGTACGTGGTAGATAAAAACATTTTCGTGTTTATGCACGCTGATGTGCTTTGAACGCTGCCCCCCCCCCTCATCATTTAGATTACCACCGCCCATTGCACAAAAGCGTACCGGGCGCTCCCCACGCAAAAAAAACGTTTTTTTTTTCTTTGCCCCGCGGGGCCCTTTTAAAGCCTCCATATCAAACCTAGGGGGTCAGGGAGCATCTACTATGCCCCCTTATGGTCATTTCCCACTTTGTTTTGGCCTCCTCTTGTCTCTCGATCCTACCGAGAGACAAGATGGCGGCCGCTCCGGACTGTTTAGAGTGTTGACAGACACCGGAGAGCCAATCAGCTTCGTCAAGTACGCGAACCGGAGCGCTACCCGGAGCGCTGTTACAGATATATATATTTTTTTGAACGTTAATTTATCAAAATCCACTGGAGCACATATATTGAGACCTAGCAAAGGCACATCGGGCTAACAGTCCCTACAATTTTGCCAAGTTTCATGCAGATCCATTCAGCCGTTCGGGCTAAAAGTGAGGCCAACCGCCCTATGGAAATTAACATGGGAAAAACGCGTTTTGGGACCCCCCTTTTTTCTCGGCCCCCCCTTGACGAACCCCCCCCAAAATTTTCAGGGGCTGCTCAGAAACAAAATGTTCCATTTTCCTGCAAATTTCAGGCAATTCCGTCCACAAACGCCAAAGTTATTAGACATAGAATTTTCAAAAATCCCATAGAAAAAAAATCCTAACTATATATACCTACTGGCGACCGCCAGTAGGTAATATATATATATATATATATATATATATATATATATATTCACTGAAAAAAACCATAGGTTAGAGACCATATATAGTTAGCTGGACATTTTATTGACATAAAACCAATGAAATTCCATATATAGTTAGTTGCACTAACTATATATCGCGCACCCGCAATCCACTGCTGATGATGTCACATATTACATCATTCATGACATGGTCAGTGACATCACTGATGACATCACTGATGACATCTCAAATGACATCACTGATGACATCACTGAGTTTCATGTAAATCTATTCAGCCGTTCGAGCTAAAAGTGAGTCCAACCGCCCTCTGGAAAAATGAATGGGAAAAACGCGTTTTGGGACCCCCCTTTTTTCTCGGCCCCCCCTTGACGAAACCCCCCCAAATTTTCAGGGGCTGCTCAGAAACAAAATGTGCCATTTTCCTGAAATTTTCAGCCAATTCCGTCCACAAACGCCAAAGTTATTAGACATAGAATTTTCAGAAATCCCATGGAGAAAAAATCCTAACTATATATACCCACTGGCTATCGCCAGTAGGTAATATACATATATAAACATATATAATCTGCATATCTATATAAATATAAATGCATGCATACATATACATATATGCATACATATGCATGGTATTTACATGAAAGTTTTAAAAACACTAATAAAAGCAAAGCTAAAAAGCCACCTCATTACAAACAGAATGGCTTTAACTTAAACGAGGGCGAGGTCTATTGCATTTTCAATGCTTGTTTACTTTGGTTCTATCAAGAAGGCATTCAGATGTGTCACACATTTGCCATAAATTCTGAATGTTAGCACTCTAGTTGCTCATTAGATCACTGTAGTAAAGCTAGTGCTCACCAGGGAAGTCTGCTGCTAATCATGGTTTGCAGCCATTTTCCCGCATTTTTTATCCTGCAGACTTTCAGTCCGCATACCATTATCCCGCAAGGTCATTGACCTCGCATACCATTATCCCGCATTTTCTCAAAACGCATGTGCATTTATCTCGCATGCCTTTACAAAGAATTACGTTTTAAAGGCATGTATGGTAAATGCATTTGCGTTGTGAAAACCACGATGACGAGAGAGGTAAGTGGGTTTGTGTTAATTTTTTCGTGGGTTAGTGATTGTGTAGTGTAGTGTTGTGTTAGTGTAGTGTAGAGTTGTGGTGGTTGTTTAGTGTAGGGTCATGCTGGGGGTAGTGTTTTAAGGTTTAGGGTTGTGTTGTAGTGTTTGCGTAGTGTAGGGTCATGCTGGGGGTAGTGTTTTAGGGTTTAGGGTAGTGTTGTAGTGTTTGTGTAGTGTAGGGTAATGCTGGGGGTAGTGTTTTAGGGTTTAGGGTAGTGTTGTAGTGTTTGCGTAGTGTAGGGTCATGCTGTGGCTAGTGTTTTAGGGTTTAGGGTAGTGTTGTAGTGTTTGCGTAGTGTAGGGTCATGCTGGGCGTAGTGTTTTAGGGTTTAGGATAGTGTTGTAGTGTTTGCGTAGTGTAGGGTCATGCTGGGGGTAGTGTTTTAGGGTTTTGGGTAGTGTTGTAGTGTTTGCGTAGTGTAGGGTCATGCTGGGGTGTAGTATTTTAGGGTTTAGGGTAGTGTTGTAGTGTTTGCGTAGTGTAGGGTCATGCTGGGGGTAGTGTTTTGGGGTTTTGGGTAGTGTTGTAGTGTTTGCGTAGTGTAGGGTCATGCTGGGGGTAGTGTTTTAGGGTTTTGGGTAGTGTTGTAGTGTTTGCGTAGTGTAGGGTCATGCTGGGGTGTAGTGTTTTAGGGTTTTGGGTAGTGTTGTAGTGTTTGCGTAGTGTAGGGTCATGCTGGGGTGTAGTGTTTTAGGGTTTTGGGTAGTGTTGTAGTGTTTGCGTAGTGTAGGGTCATGCTGGGGGTAGTGTTTTAGGGTTTTGGGTAGTGTTGTAGTGTTTGCGTAGTGTAGGGTCATGCTGGGGGTAGTGTTTTAGGGTTTTGGGTAGTGTTGTAGTGTTTGCGTAGTGTAGGGTCATGCTGGGGGGTAGTGTTTTAGGGTTTTGGGTAGTGTTGTAGTGTTTTCGTAGTGTAGGGTCATGCTGGGGGTAGTGTTTTAGGGTTTGGGTAGTGTTGTAGTGTTTGCGTAGTGTAGGGTCATGCTGGGGGTAGTGTTTTAGGGTTTAGGGTAGTGTTGTAGTGTTTGCGTAGTGTAGGGTCATGCTGGGGGTAGTGTTTTAGGGTTTAGGGTTGTGTTGTAGTGTTTGCGTAGTGTAGGGTCATGCTGGGGGTAGTGTTTTAGGGTTTAGGGTTGTGTTGTAGTGTTTGTGTAGTGTAGGGTAATGCTGGGGGTAGTGTTTTAGGGTTTAGGGTAGTGTTGTAGTGTTTGCGTAGTGTAGGGTCATGCTGGGGTGTAGTGTTTTAGGGTTTTGGGTAGTGTTGTAGTGTTTGCGTAGTGTAGGGTCATGCTGGGGGTAGTGTTTTAGGGTTTAGGGTAGTGTTGTAGTGTTTGTGTAGTGTAGGGTCATGCTGGGGGTAGTGTTTTAGGGTTTAGGGTAGTGTTGTACTGTTTGTGTAGTGTAGGGTCATGCTGGGGGTAGTGTTTTAGGGTTTAGGGTAGTTTAGTTGTTTAGTGTATGCTAAAGGCATATTCGTTCTAAAAGTTTTTGTTATTTTAATTTGCGGCCTAATAGTACATGTGGGATTTTTTTTGCGGACTGATGGTATGCGGGATTTCGTCATATATTCGCTAATCATACTTTCTATGGCAAAATGAACCCCCTCATTTTGTTCCTTTTTAAATTAAATTTTTAAGAGCTACCACTTTATTCCAATCAAGATGGCTTCAGGTGTGCCATACCTTTGTAATAAGTAGGACTGTTAGCATTCTAGTTGTTCTTTAGAACACTCTGGGACATTCTGTCATTGGGCTATAGTTGGGCTACATCTGGCTGATATTTGGGCTACATTTGTTTTTTTTTGTCTCTGGTGGCCATCTTTGGGCTACATTGGGCTACATTGGGCTACATTGGGCTACATTTGGGCTCCAACATATATATAGCCCAATGTAGCCCAATATATATTTTTCAAAGTTAATTTTCGTAAAAACCACTGGAGCCTATATCTTGAGACATAGCAAAGGCACATCGGGCTACCAGTCCCTACAATTTTGCCAAGTTTGGTGTAAATCCATTCAACCGTTCAGGCTAAAAGTGAGGCCAACCGCCCTATGGAAAATTGCATGGGAAAAACACGTTTTGGGACCCCCCTTTTTTCTCGGCCCCCCCTTGACGAAACCCCCCCAAATTTTCAGGGGCTGCTCAGAAACAAAATGTTCCATTTTCCTGAAAATTTCAGCCAATTCTGTCCTCAAACGCCAAAGTTATTCGACATAGAATTTTCATAAATCCCATAGGAAAAAAATCCTAACTATATATACCTACTGGCTATCGCCAGTAGGTAATATATATATACCATGGGTGGCCCCCATATATCAATAATTACTTCTAGTAAGCCAGCGCCCGCATTTTGTCATGGCTGCTTTCTTCTTCGGAGCACAACATCCAGTGACCCCTAGTTTGCCAGTATTTTGTCACAAGTCTCCGTGATTCAAGGAACTGCTTCAAGTATACCAGCATAAGCATTTGCCATAATGCCTTTTTATAGCAAGAATTACCTTAAGTATGCTAGGGCCAATAGCTGACTTAGAGGGAGGACCCGGCTTGGCAGTTTCGGCTGGACTGTTCTCATGAGGAGTAGGGTCAAGACTGATTTGCATATGGCTGGGTCCAAACTGGGGTGACGTAGTGAGCAAAAGAACGATCGATTTAACCCAGATCTCTTGACTGGGTGCAAATGTTTGATTTATTCAGCATTCCGTCCATCATGTGTTGCTGTTGCACTTTTCACCCTAAGTGGGGTGGGTATGCCAAGACGTAGGTCCCTTGCTCGTTGTGCTACTGGATTCACGCTGGAATGGCTGATGAGGGGTGATGCCCCAAAACCGGTACTAGCAAGCTTGTTTCCGGTCCAGGGAAACTTTGGCTTGGCAGTCTGGGCTGGACTGTTCCCAAGAGGAGCAGGGTCAAGACTGATTTGCATATGGCTGGGTCCAAACTGGGGTGGCGTTGTGAGAAAAAGGACAATGGATTTAACCCAGATCTCTTGACTGGGGGTGAAGGTTTGATTTATTCAGCACTCTATTGATCATTTGTTGCCACAGCACAGACTCACAAGGATAACATTACATTCTCACTCCTGATTATTTATATTCACTCATTCTCAAACTCTTACTTATTCACACTTCCTTTCTTGCACTCACTGCTATTCTCGCTCACTCTTTTGCACTCACTGTAACTCACTCATTCTCACTCAATATTGCACTCACACTCACTTGACTCACTCTCACTGTTGCAAAAGTTCTCTTCTGATTCAGTCACATTGCTCATTTACTTCCACTCTTAATGCCACTTACTCATAATTTCTCACTCAGATGCACTCACTATTGATCTCACTCACTCATTCTCACTCATTCTCATTCATTCTGCCTCCTTCATTGTCACATAGTTACGGTTACTCACTCTCACTCATTGCCAATCATACTCCCCAGCACTCTCTCACACTTTCTTACACATTCATTCTTGTCCACTCACTCTCACTCATTTTCAGTCGTTTTTATCTCTCACTCATCCTCACTCACTCATACTTATTGACACTCAGGCGTACAGTTACTAAAAAAAAGCACAATGAAGCACAGTAACCAAAGTTGCTAATCTGCTTTGTGCTCGGGGAGAGAATTGCAGAGCCATATCTTCAAAAACGGGCTTCCTTTGCACTAAACCCTCACCTCTTTTTCCAGTCTAAAATAGTATGCCTAGATACACTTCAAACGTTCCATACATTGGAAGTATGCTGTACAGTTAAGCAAAAATTTATTTTCAGAAAATTTAAGAAAATGAATACATTTCTCAGTCTTAATGCCGGCCTCTAGGAGCGCATTACCTTTGGTTCAAAGCCTGTTTATCCATTTTATAGATAGTGCTCTGAGTCAAAAATCATGGTTTGTTGCGTGGGAATGCCCAAATTGCACTCAAAGCATACTCCCTTGGTAAAAAGTAGGAGTCTGCGCTTTTTGGGCTACTTTAAGGCCACTTCCCTGCACACAAATCTATTGCCCTGGAAAGCAAATAGTTTATCAAGGCTTTGCACCAGCATTACTTTGCTCTGGCGTAAAGTTGATAAATCTGGCTATTAATCCCACTCACTACCTGTCACTCACACACACAAACACATGCTATTTTACTTACTACAGCTGCCAGCGAGGGTCCCTTGCCAGGTCCTAGTGCTACATTTTTATATTACACTAAGAGTGAATAAAGCACTATTATTAACTATTAGGATCTAAAACAATGGACAGAAATGAGGTTGGAGCCTGACACCCATAAGGGTGAGGCGCCTCTGTGTTCGATGCACTGATTTTGACACCTCTGTGGCCAGGACCCACAAAAGCAGTCCAAGAGGCTTACCAAGGCAAATCAGGGGTCACATCTGTGACCACTGGCAATCCCTAAATAATGGTTGGTGCCTCTTCCCTATGCAGGCAGTGCTGGACTTAGAGTTGGGGAGGGGGGTGCCTAAAAATCACCTGAAAGTTCAATGAGGCGCTGAGGTGCTACATTTCAAGTGGTGCCCTATTTAGTCATGAGAGATTGACATGCCTCCAACTGTGGTTCAAAGTTGCAAGGTCATGAACTTGGAAGTTCCCTGTCAGCGGTTCTGCTTTGTAAAGCAAGTGCATGTTTGTTATGTTTGTTTTCCTGATGTGAACTGCAGGACTGCAGGCGCGGCCTGTGCAGGTAAGAGCAGTGGGGCTGGGTTGGGAGGGGGGAGGGGGGTGGGGGAATTCGACAGACGACCACGAGGGAAAAATAAATAAATAATTTACTTTCCCTTATTGTCATCTGCTGAAATCAATCCCCCCTCCCCCCCACCCCGCCCAGCACCACCGCTCTTACCTGCACAGGTCGTGGGTGCTGAACTGGGCAGAAGTCAGAAGATCTGCTGGGGTGTCCTACAGGCTCCTAATCATCATCCACTGATCAAGGATTGTTTAGATTGAGCATGGTGACTAAACTTCATTTAATTTAATTTCATGAAATATAAATAAAGCACTGCTTTTGGATTGATTAGCTATCGGCACTTAATGGAAGAGCTGTATTACTTTACTGGTTTACCTTAGAGGACTCACAATAGATGTAAGAAAACACTGTCACCTTGAAAATGTTAGAAATCATACTCTCCCAAATAGCTTCAGTCATGGTCTGTAACACCACAGGAAGGTGGCAATGCATTTTGGGAGCAAAGGATAATGAATGAGAGGTGCATAGAGAGGAAACTTAAGTGCTTCCTATGAGGATATATTTTTCTACAAATTAAATGATTACATTTAGGTAGTGGGCACATTTCCAAATGTTGTAATAACTGCAACAGGTGCAGCTAGGTTTTATATGTATTTTTTAACATTACATACACTGCGGGACGAGCTGTATGGTAATATGGTCACTGTTTGTGAATATAAATGCTCGAGTTCCTAGGAAGAGGGCTTACTTGTCTTTTGTGCAGCTAATAATTTGTTCACGTTTTTATAAAAAAAAATGAATGCGAACTAATGTAGACGTTTCAATCTCTGAAGCATGCTCTGTTCATGAACGTGGGGGCTGAAATATAACTGACTCCAAGTGGAGATGACTTTGTGTTTGCCATCTTATAGGTTGAAAGAAGAAAATTTGCAGTTGGGTCCAAGTAGAACTATATTTTGAAAAAATAAGGATTGTTCTATATCATTGTAACAATAAAGTGGTCAGAATTAGATGCAGGAGATAGAATTAGAAAAGGTGTATATACCAGAAAATGTTTGCTATGCCAGTACTGCTCATCTTACAGCAGGAGGTTTCCCATCAACTCTTCAGAAATAATGCTAGTGATCGAACTGACCCAACATGTAAAACTGAGGTACTCTATTCCCGGCCGGAAACAAACTCTGTGGAGGAAGTAGGGCTATTCACAAAATAGGCAAAAATCGATCCTCCAGTAGGTTATGATCTATACAGATTTATTGAAGTGCCGCTGACATACATAGAACATAAGAATGTTTTTCAAGGGAAGATACAACATGCAGCACAGGCAGTATGATTGGGATCTTGAAATGACCTGCATTTGCCACATACACACCTCACCCAGGCAGGGGTTGACTAACTTTAAGAGAAATTAGGAACATGTTATAGAGGAAATAGCAATATACAAACAGTTGAGACAAGCAGCATGGCTCTGAGGTCACAGACATTACTAGAACGACCACAAATGCGCTACCACTGTCATTAATCCACAAATTATAAACGCAATAGTGGGACAATGGTCAGCTATATGAAATGGAATCCCATTCTGGCAGCCATAAAGAACAATTAATTTGAAGCGGTGTGCCCTCACTCAACTTCGCAGGACAACCACATCCGGCTAAGGGATACATGCCACTGACTGAGGATGGTACCAAATCCACAGAAATGTGCACTTTATGATGCCATTTCCAGGGCATAGGACAGAATAGTCGATAAACAGTACACCTGCGTAATTCTGAACATGTCGGTACTGGAGTTTATCTGACATGATAAAGCATCCAACCAAAGCATTCATATTCAGACCCTTTGGGTGTGAGACTTCCGAGTAGGGGAATGTGGGACATCATTCAAAATGTGATCAATGTCCCGTTCGTCATACTAAGGGAGAGTCAAAGGCGCTCTAACTACGCCATATAGGACATCAGCCATTTTATTTTTTTGGGCCAATGTCCTATGATGCAAGACTCGAAATATGGCCCTTAAAATAGGTAACATTTGTCATGGACTTGCAGGCTGACAGGGGTTGTTCAATACGGGGCTGAGGATTGGTTGAGCATGGCTGTTGGGGTACTGAGTTTGAATTTGAAAATACAGAGTGAGCATGCCATGAATGGTAACATGGTCAGGGTTCTGTTTAAGTACCATAATTGGGGTACACACAAGTATACAGTGTCCACCCACTCTTTTCACAGGGTGGAGTGCGTCCCCCATGCCAAGAAGTGTGGCCCCACCGAAATATGCTGAACTTGTCCCTGTGTAATTTTCAGACACCGGGACATGTTCAGCAGTGCCTGTACATTGTCTGCTTTCGAATTTCAGCAGCCACGTGCAGGCAGCGAGGGAGCTTTTTTTTACCCCCAGCTGGGCCGAAGGTAAGGTGCCATCAGGCCTCCTTTTGTGTGAATATTCTGACAGGAGGTTGCCTGGAACCTCACACTTAAATGTAAATGCCACAGAGGGGAAACAAAGGCACACAGCTTGGTACCTCTTCACAGGTAATTAAGAGGCAGCTTTTGCCTTTGTTCAGTCCCTGTATATAAGAGATGCATGCACTGTAAGAATGTCAGATGCGTTGGTCTGTCCCAGTATTTATACAAATAACAATTTCAATAGCACTATTTTATTTATTTTATAGCACTATGCAACCCTATGCAGGGTGTTAGAGCTCTTTACGTAACATACACATTATGCATTGAGAATAAATCATGTACATGTGTAAATCAATGTACAAGATGAGTTACATGAGACAGCGAGGGTTACAAGGTGTAGGAGTCACATGTCCTTCATACCTCACTGTGTATACCTCAATTTATGAACAGCAGGTAACAAAAGGATCTCTGTGTTGAAAGCAGTAACTACATAAAATAAAAATATGTCTCCTTCCTGTTAGGTGATGTGCTTTGCAGGAGACACATTTACCTTCTCTACTACTTTGATTCAAATCTGGGACTTTACAAAACACAGATCTCTCCAGCAAGTGCATTAACCACCAGAGATATCTCACCATTATTACTATTCCCTGAGATTTACTAGGCATCTTCACAGCTGATGCCTTAACCCAATCATATTTAAAATATAGACTTTGCAACCAATTAAGCATAACAGATCTACTACCATGCTTCTCCTTGTTGCCAACTTCTTTTTGGCAGGGTTTAAAAAACATAAATGTATTAGTTGATATCCAGATTTTGTGTTGGGATTGTGCCACCTTTTCGGCACAATCCCAACACCAAATCTCATTTGTTAAATCTTATAATGCGCTTAAATATACTCATGATATACCTGATAAACAAATGTGTGAGGTCTTAATATCTGATGTCACTTCTTGTGATGTCATGTCCAGTGAGGTAACTTCCTGTGATGTCACATGCAATATCACGCTTCGTGACATCATGCGCTGTGATGACACCTGTCATGATTTCCCTTGCATACTACCTAACCTGGTTAGTCCCCCACTTCTTTTTTTAGGACTTTTGCCCTGGCCATAATATTGTGGGTTCCATAATGTTGATATGATCTCCTTAAAAATATAAAGTATAAGGGTAACAAACTAGCGGGCTATAAACACTCACAATTTAATTGCAAAAGCAGTCCAAGGTAAGCTGGGGAACCGGGTTCGTGTCTCGGCAGGGATGCTCAAACGGCTAGAGTGGTCGACCTCGAAGCTGGGTAACCAGGTTCGATTTTCGTCAGGGACGCTCAACATCCTGTGATTCTGGGCAAATCACTTAATTTCCCTGTGCCTAACAAAAAAATAATGTGTTCTTCTGTAACACAACTGGTACTCATGTAAAGCGCTCTGATACCTTCGGGTCGAGTTTGCACTATTTAAAACTAAAAAAAATCCATGTTGGAAGTCTAACTAAGGAATGTTAGGTCACAACGGGATGGTCCACAAATTCAAGTTATTTAGTTTACATGTGACAACCCTTGGTGACCCCTCATTCTGGACATACATTGATGCTATGCCTGAAACCATTTGTTATGTTTACTGTACTCAGCTACTAAACAAGTGCAAATGGGCGTTCATTTATCTTCATTTCAGAAATGTTTACACTGGATAAAATTTTCAGTACTTTGAGGCTCGTAGAAGGATTCACAGTTTCCTGTTGCACACGTGCGAGTGGAAACTGTAATTATTATGCAATTGAAACAACTCAAGAACATGTGCACTCTGAGAACAACGTTTATGCAATAGGCAAGCAGGGTGGAGTTATGGGTAAGATTACATAATTTAGTGTGTCAATAACTCAAGTATCCTTTGTGACCCTCTAAACTGCTCTAATGTTTGTCTCTTGACATGTTTTACGATGTATGAAAGCCCTCTGAACTTGAAGCAAATACGCAGAAGAGAAAAACAAGTCTAAATTCAAAACACAAGAAAGGACGTCAAGAAAATAGTTTTAATTGACAGTAAAAAGTTTTCTATTGTTCATTAAACACGCCTAGTTAAAAAAAAAAAACAACGAAACTGGCGTATTTTACTCGATGGTTTATACGAAGTAAATGGACAAAAGTGTTTCTAGTAAATGTGATACATTTAAGTCTGTAGTTACATAATTTACGGCTTTTTGGGAAGGGCATTTCAGTTAATGTCCTCCAACAGGTTCAACGTAAAAACAGACAGTTAACTAGAGTTGTGAGTTTTTCCTGCCTAAGTAAACTTAGCCATCAACGCCTCTGTGTTTTTCCAGTACCTGGAGAATGTCTAATGTGCCCTTTCTATCATCTTCTCTTCACCTTCCCCTTTCCTACAGTTTCCCTTTTCCATGTTGTTTTTATGAGGATATGCCCGCCTGCAGTTACTAAGATTGTAACCTTCACTCTGATTCTTGCTCAAATTCTAGCCCTAACTTTCCACAAACTTGGTTCCAAATCACCTAGAAACTTGACCCTTCTGCTACTTTGTTCTACACCTTTACCCTTCTCTTTATCCTGAACATTTTGACTAACATTACCATGCCTCGTACATAATCCATCTCAACCCAAATCCTAAATTTAACTTTATTGTCATTCAGACTCCACTCATTTACTGGTAAACTAACAAAAGACTGAGACCTTTAAACTGGCCCTATCCCTCACCTTGAACTGATTCAAACCCTGACTCTTACTGTCTAGACTTGTTTCTAACCTTTTCTGTAAATCTTAATCCGAATCAAAACCTGTCCTTAATGCTAGTCTCGTCCTCATTGTAGTATTATTGATGATGAAATATATTCATTGATTTGTGTACCCTTGCTTTTGCTATTCATCAGTTTTTCTAAATAATTGTTTCACTGAAATAGTTTTTCTTCTTAACTGTATGGGGGTAAAATGACGGGAAACTCTTAGTACACCACAAATTAGAAAAGCAGATGCAGCCTGTAAAAACATTCAATGAAAACAACAAAGGCAATTGGCTGAAACCACTTAAAAAAAACACAGAGCAGATAAGTGTGGGAGACTTGACCAAGACTGTCTTCAGCCAGAGGACCTTATTTTCCAAACATCCTGCAGGTGATCCTGCATTGTTTTCAGTATGTTTTTCGTTCAGGAACCTGCAGGCTAAGAGATGCTTACCTGCACTATGAATTGGCGGTCGCTTATCTGATCCTCCAAAAAGGGGTAAGTGGAAAGAAAATTGAAGAATGAATGGAAAGTTGTAGCAAGTATGGGTAGCAAGCTTCTGTAACAACTCTTATGAAGGGAAATACATTATTTTAGGATGGGAATTGTGCTAAAGTAATTATTGTGTTCAATTTCCAGAAACAGAATTAGAGAACCTGAATATTGATCCAAGATGTAAACAGTTCCATGATACATGGATCCACTTCTTAAAGAACTGTCAGTGCAGAAACTAGTCAAATGTCTTGAGCTGCAATTGACTACTATTTTCCGTTGCTTATGAAGCATTTTGCCTAAATCAAAAGCTAGAAATTGAGCTAGTAACATTCAAAAGGCCTTAGTATGTTAGCTAAGATCATAGAAGTTATACCTTCAAGCTGATAGACCAACGTGTCACAGATGTCCCATGTTTATTTTTAATGTAATCAGGCACTTTGTGCCAATTTCAGGAGCATGGCGAACCTGCCCTATACCTCAACTTGTTGCTGAAACAGCAGAGCATCAATTCCAGATCATCTCAGTCTGGCAGAGCTCAGTTCTCATTGTAGATAGGGATACCACTTTTATTGGCATTTGAAATTAGTGCCTTAAATTATGAGAAAGTCCATACAACAGGTGTCATCATTTTGCAACACCATACAACCTTCGATACCATGAACCACATTTTATGGATGCCAGTCCAAGCAGAGAGGTTGGGGTGAATGCTTTTGCATGGAGCTGGAAATATTTGAGTCTTTCTGTCTCTCAAACTGAAGAGATGTTACAAGGGGTCTGAGCTTTCTCATTATTTTCAAACATAACCGTATGCCATCTTTGATCATTTGTTCATTAAAAACGCGATCCTGCTTTGATGGCACCCACTTTTATTGATAGTTTCCCTGGAACCATATTTGTGTAATTCACTTGTTCAAAGTGTTCAGGATGATTAAAAGATTAAATCAATCGAAGACACAAGCACTATTTTTGGGAGGAAAGAGAACAATGAATCCTGTAACTTTCAAGAAATGCACACACAAGTAAACATTTGGGAGTAAGTCTTGAATTCAAGGTAGGATATCAGTTTTTTTCCCTAAGAACTTGATGCCTTAGCTGTTCAAATAGTACAGAGCAATTATGGAGCTGGGGCTAGTGCAAACTTCAGCATTGATTTGTGAAATCCTTTTTGCCAGGAAGCAGGCTATGCAGAACATGGGAGTCGGGTGCTCTGGAGTTTACGGAGACATGATCACGTGGCAGGAGGAGGTCAGTATTACGCTGGATCTTGATAGTCAAGATTTTGGTCTGATATATTTTGTCATACATTCCTTGTTGGAAATGTCTTTGCTAGTGGAGAATCCGCTAGTGAAATTATGCCTCGGCATGGTAGAGGTAAAGACTCTGAGGGATACTCTATTGTATATAATCTTCCATAGGAGAATTTACCACATTCTAGGTTGTGACCACCGTTCTACGGCTAGCCAGAGGAAGCAGCTTAACAATACATGGATATAGTATATTTCGAATTAACAAAACAGAATGACTGAAAGAACCTGGTATGACGTATACAGATGAGCGTCAAATTTGACCTCAAGACCACTTAACCACTTTAACCTGCTCTGGGCTGTTACTAAGGGTTTGAAGTGTAGACGCTGTTCAATAAGGACGGTGGCCTGCAGTCACCAAGACTTCTATTTATCTGGTTTGAGTTTAAGCCAGTGGTTAGCCCTCCAAATCTTTACATCCTGTTACAGTTACTTACCGTACGATTTTCTTCAGATCTGAATTCTGATCAAAAAAATTATCTGGGTGTTATCAGAAGAATATGTAACAAGATGAATTCTGAAAGAATGAGCAAGAGCAGATAGAGGCTATACATACAGATTGAACAGATGTGGATGAGTTCATTGACATTGACATTGTCAACATCTGCAGCCATAAGTAGGTTATCCGAGGCAGTTAAAATCATTAGTTCAGTCCTCCTGGCCAGGTTGAAATTCTGCTACAGCTTTGCCCAAGATGAAATCAGTTTTGATGTACCAGCACAATATTTTGGAGACACATACTTCCAGAATGTTATCTACAACACAAAGAAAGCTAATGGGAAAATAGTTGGCTACATTTGTTGCTTCCAAACCAGGTTTCTTAATCAGGGGTTAACCAAGCTTAATTTCAGATCTGGTGCCACAATTCCAGAGGTAAAAATGCACTCACAATGGGAAATTAAGGGCGGTAAAAAGGGATCTAAGAAGGAACTATAATGCGGGAGGATGTGAATGGGCATTGGGTACAAGGAGGAGCCAGACCTACAATTACATGAGGTCCAGATGCAATTTTAAGGATAAGAGTTCCGAAAAAGTACACATCAAGATAGATGAGAGGAATTGAAATTGTTGATTTGATTTGATTGGAGCTTTGTAATGCGTGACTTAGCCCGGAGGCGTCAAGGCGCAGAAGATGGAAAATCGCCAGGTGCAACTAGTGCGCATAGGGGAACTAGGGATAGGCTTCGACAAAAAGCAGGGTTTTGAGGCCTTTACGGAAGAGGGCGAGGGACTCCTGGTTCTTGAGTTCCAAGGGGAGCTGGTTCCAGAGTCTGGGGGCAAGGGAAAAAAACGCCTTACCTCCCCATCTCTCCTTAGCAATTCGGGGGACAGTTAGCAGATTCTTACTGGCCGAGCGCCGCTCCCTAACAGGGGCGTAGGTTGATACCAAGGACCTAATGTCCTCGGCACCAGCACCATGGAGGGCCTAACTTTATGAGGGACCTAGCTATAACTTTAAGAGGGATAATGTTGTAAAGAATGTACAACACAATGCATAATCGAAGCAGGGGCGTAGCTAGAGCTTGTGGCGCCCGGGGCTATCCCACAGATTGCCGCCCCTTGGGGGGGTGGTGGGGGGCGGGGGGGAGTGCTGGGGAAAAAGGACGGCGAGCACTTGAAAGATGTCCAATGAAATGAAATGAAATGAAATGAAAAAGAAACTTATAAAGCGCTCTGTGGCCAAGCGGCTTCCTGGCGCTAAGGAACACATCGATATCTGCCTAACATGTGCGGGAGGGGTTTAGCCCGGGAAAGCCTGAAGAAAGAAAAAAGTTTTAAGGGCTTTCCGGAAATGAGAAAAAATGGGAATGGAGCGGATAGAGAGGGGAAGAGAGTTCCAGATCTGCGGAGCACGCACAGAGAAGCGGGTGCCCCCTGTGCGGGACTTACGGTAACAGGGAACGTGAAGAAGAGAAAGGGAGGAGGAACGGAGGGTGCGGGGAGGGGCGTGAGAGGAGATCAGAGAGTTGATGAAGAGGGGAGCAGACTGGGCCTGCGCCCGAAAGGCCAGGCAGGCAAGTTTGAACAGAGACCTGAACTGGACGGGGAGCCAGTGTAAGGTTTTAAGGGCGGGAGTGATGTGGGAGAACTTCGGAAGACGGAGGACAAGACGGGCCGCCTGGTTCTGGATGGCCTGGAGACGACGGGTCTCGTAGGCAGGAATGCCTACGTACAGGCCATTGCCGTAATCCAGGCGGGATGTAATGAGGGCAGTGATGATAACTTTGAGGGCAGCAACAGAAAAAAAACGGGAAATCTTACGGATAAGGCGGAGGGAAAGAAAACAAGAGGATACAACAGAGCTAATGTGAGCATGCATCGAGAGATCATTGCTGACCTTGATGCCCAAGGTACGAACAGAGGGAACCGGGGAAGGTGGAGGACCAAAGGAAAGGGGCCAATGGACTGGGGACCAGGGGTTAGAGGGGCCACCAGTGAGGACAAGCTCTGTCTTGTCAGGGTTGAGCTTCAAATGATTGAAGCTCATCCACTGAGAGATAAAGACAAGAGTCGACCGGAGCTTGGGAAGAGAGTGAGTGAGGGAAGATTGATCAAAGACGAGCTGGAGGTCGTCAGCGTAGTTATACACCGAGACCCTCAGCTCAAGGAGCGATAAAATGAGGGGGCGAATATAGAGGTTAAAGAGAAGAGGGGAAAGAGAAGAGCCTTGGGGTACCCCACAGGTGACCGGAAGGGGAGGAGCAGAGAAGGTAGAGAGGTGGACTGCCTGTGATCGTCCCTGCAGAAAGGACGCGATCCAAGAGAGGGCGACGCCCTGGATGCCCGCTGCGCTGACACGGTCGAGAAGAATAGCATGATCGACCGTGTCAAACGCAGCGGACAGATCCAAAAGGACTAAGGCCTGAGGAAGATTGCCATCGGCCTTGCCCTTCAGTTCATCAAGGACCGCAAGGACCTCGCCCTCAGTGGAGTGGCCCGGTCGAAAGCCAGCCTGGTGGGAGGCCAAGATGTTGTTCTCCTCGATGTAGGATGAGAGACAGGATGTTACATGGCTCTCAAGGATCTTCCCTAGATAGGGGAGGAGGGAGATCGGCCTAAAATTCGATGGAAGGGAGGGGTCCAGGCCAGCTTTCTTCAGGATAGGAAGCACAATGGCAGACTTAAAGAAAGAGGGGACAGAACCCAGAGCCAGACAGGAGTTAAGGAAAGTTAGGGGAGGGGTAGGACAACTAGTGAATAAAGTTCTAAGGATGCGAGCGGGTGCACAGTCCACCGGGGAGCCAGACTTGACCTTAACAAGAAGGCCGAGAAAGAGCTCAGAAGAAATGGGTGTGAAATGATCAAAAACAGGGGCAGAGAAAGGGGAGTGATCCAGTTGATCAGGGGGAGGCACAATCGGAATGTTGGCCTTAATGGAGATTATTTTGTTAATGAAATAAGTGTTCAACGAGAGGCAGAGAGATTGCGAAGGAGCAGGGGAAAGACCCGCACGGTCAGAAGTGGCAAGGCTACGGACGAGAGAAAAGATCTCACGAGTTTTATTGGCTGAAAGGGCAACGCGGTCGGAGAAGTATTTGGATTTGGCCGCTAAGATGGCCGATTTATAATTGTTGAGAAGAGCCCTATATTTCAGGCGGAGAGTGGGGCAATAGGTGCGACGCCAGCGACGTTCCGACCGTCTGAGCTCGAGCTTCAGGGATCTGAGGTCATTGGAGAACCACCTGTGGGCGTCGTAAAGACGGGCCGATCTGATCTTTTTAAGAGGAGCGGCCTGATCACAAGCCGAGGAAAGCCAAGTGTGAATAGAATCCGCCTGGTTTTCCACAGAGAGGTCGGTCAGAACGGGTGCCGATAAAGATAGAGAGGAGGAGAGCTCGTTGAGATCAACCTTATTCCAGCACCGAGCCCAGATGTTCTTGGGCAAGGTAGCTTTCTCAGGCTGACCTAAGGGGATGGAGAAGGAGATCAAACAATGATCGGACCAGCCACAGGGGGAGATAGAAGACACCAGGGGATTGCAACGGAGAGACCAGATCTGGTCAAGGATATGACCATGGGTGTGGGTAGGGGTCAAAACATGGGACGAGAAGTTAAGACAGCGGAGAGTAGCGGGAAAATCTTTTGAGAGGGGGTCCTCCTGTGGATCGCCCGGCCAAAAATTAAAATCCCCCAGCAAAATTAGCGAAGAATTATCTACAGCCAGGGTGGCCAAGAGGTCCTGCAGAGAGGACACAAAAGAAGACATGTACTGGGGGGGGCGGTACAGAAGAATCACCGTGAGGGGAACCGGGAGGTTGAGAGAGCGGGCCACCAGGAAATCTACATTGGTGATACCAGGATGCGAAAGGAGCTGAAATTGCAGGGATCGGCGGACTATCATCGCCACGCCACCCCCAGATCTTCCATCTGGGCGGTCGGCGCGGAGGGCGTAGTGAGTAGCAGGAAGAATCGCGAGAAGGTCAGGAAGGGAATGGGAGGAAAACCAAGTCTCGGTAAGGAAAAGAAAGTCCGGAGGGTCAGTGTCCAGTAGGTTGAAGAGAGCGGTTTGATTTTTTACGGCCGAGCGTGTATTCAAGAGAATAGCAGAGGCGTCAAGGGAAGCAGGGGAAGCACGCGGAAGGGAGGGCGGAGAGGAGATTGGGGAAGAAGAAGGCAAGACGACACCGGGAAGAGGGGGGGCATAGATGCCATGCGAGGATAAGTGTAGGACTGCAGATGGGGAAAGAGGGATAGAAGCAGAGAGAGATGAGAGTTGGGCCGAAGAGTACACCAGAAGAGGGGCAGAGTCTGTGGCCCCTGGTCCCGGTCGGTCGCGGACGGGCGCAGACGGGCTTGCCTTAGGCGCGCCTTCGGCGCGCAAACGGCGCGCCCGCTGCGCCCGTCCGCTGCGCGAACGGTAAAGGCACATGTTAAATAGGGAAGCTAGGAGGCGAAATCAGGGGGGCGTGGCCAAGTAGTGGGCGTGGCCGGGAGGGCGCCCGCTGAAGGCGGGAAGCGAGTGGAAGAGATCCCGCTGCAGCGTCCAACTCGGCTGCGCGGAAGGGAGAGAACGAGGGCAAGGTCCCTGAGCAGGTGAGGAGAGGGTGGGATTAAAAAGCGCACTCAAGCGCTGTAAAATCAAACAAAGAATGAGGGCAGAGAAGAAAATGCAACTAAAAGCTCCCGCGGATGGCAGGGAGTGATCCTGGTGTAAGTCAGCTTGTATTCAGCTGCTATATGGCGTTCTAGGGGGCGTGGCCAAGTAGTGGGCGTGGCCGGGAGGGCGCCCGCTGAAGGCGGGAAGCGAGTGGAAGAGATCCCGCTGCAGCGTCCAACTCGGCTGCGCGGAAGGGAGAGAACGAGGGCAAGGTCCCTGAGCAGGTGAGGAGAGGGTGGGATTAAAAAGCGCACTCAAGCGCTGTAAAATCAAACAAAGAATGAGGGCAGAGAAGAAAATACAACTAAAAGCTCCCGCGGATGGCAGGGAGTGATCCTGGTGTAAGTCAGCTTGTATTCAGCTGCTATATGGCGTTCTAGGAGGCGTGGCCAAGTAGTGGGCGTGGCCGGGAGGGCGCCCGCTGAAGGCGGGAAGCGAGTGGAAGAGATCCCGCTGCAGCGTCCAACTCGGCTGCGCGGAAGGGAGAGAACGAGGGCAAGGTCCCTGAGCAGGTGAGGAGAGGGTGGGATTAAAAAGCGCACTCAAGCGCTGTAAAATCAAACAAAGAATGAGGGCAGAGAAGAAAATACAACTAAAAGCTCCCGCGGATGGCAGGGAGTGATCCTGGTGTAAGTCAGCTTGTATTCAGCTGCTATATGGCGTTCTAGGGGGCGTGGCCAAGTAGTGGGCGTGGCCGGGAGGGCGCCCGCTGAAGGCGGGAAGCGAGTGGAAGAGATCCCGCTGCAGCGTCCAACTCGGCTGCGCGGAAGGGAGAGAACGAGGGCAAGGTCCCTGAGCAGGTGAGGAGAGGGTGGGATTAAAAAGCGCACTCAAGCGCTGTAAAATCAAACAAAGAATGAGGGCAGAGAAGAAAATACAACTAAAAGCTCCCGCGGATGGCAGGGAGTGATCCTGGTGTAAGTCAGCTTGTATTCAGCTGCTATATGGCGTTCTAGGAGGCGTGGCCAAGTAGTGGGCGTGGCCGGGAGGGCGCCCGCTGAAGGCGGGAAGCGAGTGGAAGAGATCCCGCTGCAGCGTCCAACTCGGCTGCGCGGAAGGGAGAGAACGAGGGCAAGGTCCCTGAGCAGGTGAGGAGAGGGTGGGATTAAAAAGCGCACTCAAGCGCTGTAAAATCAAACAAAGAATGAGGGCAGAGAAGAAAATACAACTAAAAGCTCCCGCGGATGGCAGGGAGTGATCCTGGTGTAAGTCAGCTTGTATTCAGCTGCTATATGGCGTTCTAGGGGGCGTGGCCAAGTATTGGGCGTGGCCGGGAGGGCGCCCGCTGAAGGCGGGAAGCGAGTGGAAGAGATCCCGCTGCAGCGTCCAACTCGGCTGCGCGGAAGGGAGAGAACGAGGGCAAGGTCCCTGAGCAGGTGAGGAGAGGGTGGGATTAAAAAGCGCACTCAAGCGCTGTAAAATCAAACAAAGAATGAGGGCAGAGAAGAAAATACAACTAAAAGCTCCCGCGGATGGCAGGGAGTGATCCTGGTGTAAGTCAGCTTGTATTCAGCTGCTATATGGCGTTCTAGGGGGCGTGGCCAAGTAGTGGGCGTGGCCGGGAGGGCGCCCGCTGAAGGCGGGAAGCGAGTGGAAGAGATCCCGCTGCAGCGTCCAACTCGGCTGCGCGGAAGGGAGAGAACGAGGGCAAGGTCCCTGAGCAGGTGAGGAGAGGGTGGGATTAAAAAGCGCACTCAAGCGCTTTAAAATCAAACAAAGAATGAGGGCAGAGAAGAAAATACAACTAAAAGCTCCCGCGGATGGCAGGGAGTGAAGAGACATGTAGTATTGCCGCTAATAGTTACCTCGAGTGAAGTGTGTTGTAAGTGCATCTGTGATATATATGGAGAAAAGGAGTGGGTTTAATATACACCTTTGCCTTAAGTTATTTGGTTTGAGCATTTTTCTTGATAAAGCTCAATTCCTGCCCAATTTAATTCTCATCCATGACCCTCCATAAAGCGCTTCATACCATTTATGAACGGGCTCCCATTTAAAGGTGAAGGAACACTTAAAGTTTTCATTACATGTCACGTTGTGACGTCCACCTACTGATAATGCCAGAGATTGCCCTAGGCATCAGCCTGGCATTGCCCACCTTTTTCGTCTCAGGCCAACAAGACCACGGGCTCGAATTTCGTGGTCCATTAGCAGCAGGCAGTTGGTGCCAGGCTCCTTATTTTAATGCCCCCACACACTATGGTGTAAGAGGAAGGGGACCCCTATAGAGCCCGTGAGAAACATATTAAAATCCGTATTAGTGGGATGACCAGGTCTTTAAGTGGGATGAAAGAACTGGAGGGTCTCTCAAAGGGGCGTGATGAATGTAATTAAGGGCGTGGTTTAAAAACACTTCAGCTAAAAATCTGTGCTTAGCATAGTGTGCCGCCCGACTTGTATTTTGCTGTTTCTGTCATTGCATCCAGATATATACTACAGTAACATCATACCTACAACAAGTAAGGACTATTGGCTTTGTCAATGGTTGTTAGTTGCAAAAGATAAATAAGCAGCAACTATGGCTGGTAAACAGAGCCCGATAGAGACCCTTTTCGAGGCCCCTTTTTAAAAAACAGCTGGTGCTCAGACCCGGTGAGACCCAGCCCACTTAAAGCCCTGGGGATGACTCAGCTGGTTGAACGCACACTGCAGGGATCTCTTCAGAACATAGACTTAATTCCCAGAGGGCCCACTCAGCCTTTCAGCACAACAAGCCGATGAAACGAAGACCACTGGGGTGCTTTGCAACGACAACTATCACACAGGAGAGAATTAAACGAGTGCCCTGTGCTGTACAATTCCTCCAATATTACACTTATGTGAAGATGCCCACCCACAAGGTGACCCCCTTGGCACCACCTTCCCACACAGTGGTTTGTGTTCCTCCACTGGGCTGGCAGGAGCTGCACATTTCTCTGTACTTATGGGATAAGCACTACAGTCTATTGAAACTAAAAACTGCAGTCGTTTTCATAAAACTTAAAACAAGAACGCTGCAATAAATATGGTAAAAACGCACGACGTGTACACTCGGCACAGAACCCGAACGCTCGAGGAAAGCGCCTTACCTTAGAGTGGTTTATAAAGCGCCTCTAGCTGTACCCAAGCGGGGGGATGGGAGCAGCATTCATTAACGCCCTGGAAGAGTAGGGAAAAGCCACTCACTTCCTCGTGGTGCTTCGTGAAGTTCTCGGCGGGCTCCAATGCTCGGTAAACTCGCCTGTACTCCTGATCTGTCTCAGCCCTTTGATAGGGGAGCAGCCCTGCCACTCAGGATCTGAGATCCCCCTTTCATGCATTCCCTTGCTCCTTCTTGACAGCAACCATTCCCCTATAGGGGGTGTCCAGCTCCATCTAGGGGGTGTCCAGCAGGGCCGGCCTAAGGCATGTGCAAGCTGTGCACCTGCACAGGGCCGCCAAACCCAGGGGCCGCTGCTAACGCGGGATTACTGGTTACTAATTATCTTACCAAATCCCAAACTATGTCGACTGAATCGTTGGTACCTGTCGTTGAGTAAAAGGTAATCTCGCAATAAGTCAATCAATTTAAGAACTTACACCACTCTAAATGACCACCGACCAAATTTAAGTTTTAAAGATTTAATATAAAGTCAAGGATAACTGAAGATACAAACTTCTCAAAATGAGATTCAAAAGGTAAATTGGTATCACTATAAACATGAACTTCTTGAATAATCTAAGTCTGAAGAACAAGATAATAAGTACAAGCTCAAAAACCATTAGGGTTGTCAAAATAGATATAAGTTGCAATCTCAAAGTCATTACAGAAAAGAAAATTAAGGTTAGTCTGTCCCTACACTATCCTAAGTGACATCCCTACTTAGCAAGATCTTAACCCTCTAGGTGTCAGCCGTGGTGACTTCCTAAGAAGATCACGCACTTCTCTTTGTCTCTTCTCTGATAATGGGTCTCTCCTGATCAGCCTATCTGCCTACCCATCCGCTTCCTTAGGCTCCCAAAATCATCTGCTCTGCTCTCCTCCCGGGTCGCTTTCCCTAATACCAAATCACATTTCCAATAGAAACGCCCCTTGGGACGCCCCTCACGTGGTACATCTTTGCGCGGCAAACTCCATGATGGTACTCTTGAAGACCCTCGTTAAAGTTGACCTTGGTTCCCAGGCTTCTTCTTCCAATGCGCCGATACCCCCTAAATTCCTGGAAACTCCTACAGGCCTGCGCAAGGCGCCACTGAACAAAGTCCCTTTCATTCGAGCTGATTAGGACCCTCGCACCTGCATACAGCTCATCCTGCAGTGGGCCTCAAATTCCAGACTCCACCATATCTTTAGTCGTAAAACACTCTCAAAGCTCTGTGCTGGACACCTCACGACCTCTTCCCTAACGAGCACATGACGATTTAAACGACATGACATTATCTGCTCTGGCCTACTTGATTTACATGCAGCAGGTCCCTGCACTCTTAAAACGTTAACTTGATTTAAACAGCAAACATTCTTAACTAGCATACGTTTCTAAAATAACACATCTATAAAGCATATACTTTTAACCCTAAGTTCAACAGTACATTTGGAAGAACCACGTCAACCTTATCTCACATTATTTTAGCAGCACGTTTAGGTTTGCTGTGAATTGCCCTAAGGCCTACACATTATACTGGATTTCAAAGTTACATTTAATTCGGACATGATTCTTTTAACATGAGAACATGAGGTTTTCACATATATTCTAACATTTCTACATTATCTCACACCGTTATAATTATAGTTACTCCACTTAACATTCTATACATTTCGCTACTGAATATAAAACACTCTATATATTTCACTCCTGGATATAAAACACTCGTGTGCAAAACATGTTTAAACTAACTACGTGCTTGTAAATATGGCGTACTTATACATTTTTTTCAAACTTGTGCTCTCTCAGTCCCCCCTTTGATGACCTTCAGGGGTCATCATCACCAGGACACCAAAAATGTAGAACCCTTCAAAGTGAAGACAGGGCAGTGCCACCTCTTTTCATACTCTCTAATGCTTTCAGACTCTTATATTGAGTGTCCTGCATCGCTGTCAACTCTTCTTCCTGTTTCTTCATAGCCCTCTGCAACCTATTTGCTCTATAACATTGATACAAACGCACCAATCCCCACAAAGTGATTACACAAATCACTATTATGATGATGGGTTTCAGTATGTACCAAACGATACCCTTTCCTAAGTTGGCAAACCAACTTCCAACTTTACCCATTCCATGACCTACTTTTTCCCACACAGTTATCTTTGCCAGGTCCTCAACTTCGTAGTGTATGGCAGTGATGTTTTGTATATACTTCTCTAGAGGCTTTGAATTGTCTGGAATGTAAGTACAGCATTCCTGGACCTTCAAGGCCTTACAGACTCCTCCCTCTTTTGCTAACAGAACGTCTAAAGCAAGTCGGTTCTGAAGAACCATTGCCCTAATCGATTGCATCTCCCCTTCTATCAGCATCAAGGATCTTGCAGTACTGGCAGATAGTCTATCTATGACTGTAGCTAACCTCCTGATCTTAATGTCAGTCAATATCAGTCCTAAGAAAGGGAATGCAGCACCTAGTACATCTCCAACTACTTCTGCTGCACCCAGCCCTCGCTTCCATCTAGTTGGTATTTCTTTCTTTGGCGTGTCTAAATTCTCAACATGATATATTTTAGGGAAGACAACAGCCAGATAGCATGATCCGTACCAATTATCTGGTAACTTCACATAGGCATTTCTTCCGCATACAAAATATACATTTGGTATTGCTTGCATCCCTTTCAAAAAGTCCTTAGAGTAATACTCCAATTGAAAAGCATGTTCACAATTGACTTGACCTACATAAAAGTTTTCATAGTAGGAGTAACTCCTGTGAATACACAGTTTCCCCCGTTTCTCCTTATCCAAAGCAATTGGACCAATACTACCCTTTCTTTGATGTGCCCTTTCCTCCTTGGTCCAATCTGTTTCCCATTGTCCTGATGCCTTCAAAATCTTCTGCCTCCTGTATCTAGTATCTACTTGTGCTATAAACTTTTTCTCAACTTCTGATATTTGACAAGTCAGATTGTTTCTTCGAGCATGTGAAGTATCTAACGTTTTCCATGGAATAAACCATTTGTGTAATCTGTCTTCGCTTTTGTAGTAGTCCCATTTGTTCAAATGCTTGAAATTCGGGACCTCTGGCAATGTCGAGTCGAAATTCGAGAAATAATACTCAAATCCGTCTCGTCCATAAAACATGCTCAACAATAAACTGCACGTTATTCCATATGTCAACGGAAGATGATGGTATCTGATACCCTCCTCCACTGAAGCTGGTAATTGCATACAAACGTAACAATCCTTCACTTCCATGGCATCAACATATTCATAAAGCAATTTTGCATAAGCATTTGACTTGTAATTACCCTGTGACGCATCTGTATGTAGCCTTTTTATTTCTGCATCTAACAACGCTTTATCTTTATCATTGATGTTTCCCTTTTCCTTAATAATGGTAGTTTTCGGTGTTGACACTCCCTTATCCTCCTTGACTGCAGTTTCATCCCCTTCGTGTCCCACTAGGAATGAAACAGTTACCACTAAAATTATAAGAGAAACCACTACTCCTAAAAGTGTAACAGCTATACATTTTGCCCTGCGGTTCGGGTTGCCAGCCTCCATGTTCTCAAACAGCGTCGCTTTGGACGTTTTCCTGCATCAACTTTTTTTTCGTTTTTAAACAAAGTCTTTCTCTCTTGCAATGTCTCTCTTTTGAACACTTGGAAGCTTGACAATTTGTTTCCGCAAAACAGTTCAAAGTCCAGTAGAAAATTAGACAACCCTAGCCCTTCTCCATCCACTAAAATGAAACCCCTATCACTTTTCTTCTTCCACTCGGCGCTAGGTTATCTTGCAACAAGTTTACAATTTCTTTTCAAAATTCTTGTTTTCATCTAAAGTTATGTATGGTTCAAGGAGTGACACTACGTCTTCATAAATGTCCATCCGAAGTATCATTCCCTCAGGTTCTGGGCAGTTCGTACCACAACATGGAAAGTCAACTTTTTCTAGGATGATTCTCCTTATTTCGCTCAAGACAAGTGGACGGACGAAATTGAGAGTTAACGTTTTTTCAATTTCTACTCCTGGTACTATCAGTTCTACATCCACAATTACAAAGGGGTCCGTTCTAATCAGGATCACTTTCTTCACCTTTCCAGTTCTGCGCCCCTTCGAAGACATTCGTAATATGGTATTAATCCACAACAATAAGCGCTCCTAGCATTTCTACTACTCGCTCAAGCATTTCCAAACGAAGAAGAGTTCCCTCCAATATTGGATATCGTGAACAGCAAACTGGAAACTCAACTGTCTCTAAAATCAATTTTCTTATTCCACTCAGGAGAGCAGGATGAACGATGTTGAGTGTCAGCAACCTTTCGGTCTCCGCTCCTGGCAGTAGAAATCTTATTTGCACTGTGATGATCGGGTCAGTTCTGATCAGTTCCACTTCCCTGATCCTCCCTGTTCTGTGTCTCCCAGACATCTGCAACAAGGTAGGTCCAGTCGGGAGTAGAGTATCTTCTGCTAGGCACTCGCACCCTTCTTGATCTTCTAAGGCCCTCCTCGGCTTGATCCTGGATATCTTCTTCTGGATCTGAGTCTTCGGATATAGGAGTAAGCGTTTCTTCCTGGGCCGACCTCAAACTTAGCCTTCTTCTCCTTGCTGGCCAAGTGGCAGCTCCAAGCCTTATTCTCCTATTCCTTGTCCTCTCACTGGGTTCTTGGTCGCTCTGATACGGATCTGAGTCTGAGTCGTATTCACTTCTGCTCTCTCCTTCAGTTGCGTCTTCCGTCTCACTGCCGTCCTGCCTTCGCTCTGCTTCTGAATCCGATGCGTTCCCAACTTCTTCCGACACCCCCTCAGCTGCCTCAATCCCTTCTTGCAACTCTTCTTCCACTTCCGGGCTTTCGTCTGGGATGGGAGCTGTTCCTTCTAGAGGTGCTGGAACTCTTCGAGTATGGGATGCATGGATCCAATTTGGCAGCCCCCCGCACTTCACCGCGGTGTTCGTTATCAGGATTACCTGAAAGGGCCCACGCCAGCGAACATCTAGGCAGTTCTTCCGGACGTGTTTTTTAACCAAGACCCAGTCCCCTGGGTTCAGATCATGACACAGGTTCCTCGATGCTGGAACTTCAGCCGCATGCACCTGAAGGGACACAGAATGGATGGCGTCAGACAGTCCTTTACAATAATCCAAGATCAGATCATCTGTAATATTCAATAGGGCAGTAGTTGGAACTGTGGGAAGTCTCATGGCCCTCCCCATCAGGATCTCGTGGGGAGAGAGACCTGTCCTCCTGTCAGGTGTGCTGCGCATGCTCATGAGCACTAAAGGAAGAGCATCTGGCCAACTCAAAGATGTGGATGCCACTACTTTAGCCAATCTATTCTTCAAAGTGCCATTCACTTGTTCCACAATTCCTGAAGCTTCTGGTCGATAACTACAATGCAGCTTTTGATCGATATTCAGTGTGGAGCACAACATCTTCACTATTTCGCTGTTAAAATGTTTTCCTCTGTCCGATTCCAAAGAGGCAGGCACCCCGAAGCGCGGTATCAACTCCCTGAGCAACAATTTAGCCACTGTGAGTGTATCGCACCTCCGTGTAGGGTACGCTTCAACCCATCTGGAAAATACGCATACAATCACCAACACATACCGAAGGCGATTGACTCTTGGCATTTCGATGAAATCTAGTTGCATTCTATTGAAAGGCCCCCCCGACCTCCCAATGTGACTCAGTGTGACTGGTGTTCGTTTGCCTACGTTCAGTTGTTGGCAGGTAACACATCGTTTACATACTGATTCTGCTGCTATTCTAAATTTAGGGCAATACCAAGTTTGCCTAAACACTCTCATCATAGCATCCCTTCCTAGATGTACTGGACCATGTATTTCTCTCGCCATGGGATTAGCTAATTCTTCAGGTAACACAGCTCTCCCATCTGCTGAAACCCAAAAATCCATTTCACTTCGCACACAACCTGCTATTTCCCATGCCTTTTTCTCTGTTTCAGGTGCGTTCTCCTGCATTATTCTTAAATCCTCCCAAGTGTCTACAGTTTCTAACATCATACTTAATTCAGTCTTTTCTTCTGCACCTTCTATTTCCACCTTTGAGAAAGAATAATTTTGTTCCGCACAATAGCGTGCGACTTCATCAGCGTATCTGTTGCCTTGTGACACAAAATCTGTATTCTTAGTATGAGCTACACATTTTACTATTGCGATGTCAACTGGACCTTGTAATGCTTCTAACAACAGCCGCACAAATTCTCCATTTCGAATGGGCGAACCAGAGGAGGTCATGTAACCCCTCTGAGACCACAACTGCCCGAAATCGTGAACCACACCGAAACCATATTGGCTGTCCGTGTGGATGGTGACTCTCTTTCCGTTTCCTGCTATGCAGGCACGAGTTAGGGCAATAATTTCTGCTACCTGTGCGGAATGTACTCCTTCCAGGCAAGCGGCTTCCACAACTCCAGTAATGGTACAAACAGCATAAGCTGCTCTCAACCGACCAGTATCGTCTCTTAAACATGAGCCATCAACAAAGTAAATTTCATCGGGGTCAGACAATGGCTCATCCACAATATCTGGTCTGGGTTTCGTGCATAGTTCAGTCACATCAAGGCAATCGTGGTCTTCACATCCTTCGCCTTCTATCACAGTGGGTAATGGCATCAAAGTAGCAGGATTCAAGACAGAGCATCTCCTGAGGGTCACGTTCTCTGCGGCAAGTATAACTTGCTCGTAGCGCGTGAGCCTACTATTGGTCAGATGCTGCGTCTTCGTCCTGGTCATTAACAATTCAACTGAATGTGGTACATACACCACTACTGGATGTCCCATCACAATACTTTCGCTCCTTTCAATGCTGACACCCGTTGCAGCAACGGATTTGAGACATCCGGGCAACGCTGCGGCTACTGGATCTAATGTAGCCGAAAAATATGCAACTGGTCTACGGGCATTTCCGTGGGTCTGTGCCAAGACTGACAAAGCACATCCCTCTCTCTCACAGCAATAGAGTGAAAATGACTTTTCGTAATCTGGCATTCCTAGAGCCGGAGCACGACATAAATCGTCTCTCAGCTGTAAAAACGCCACCAGACATTCTTCATCCCATGGTACCGGATCACTCACCTCCTTGTGCGTCAGTTTCTGTAAGGGCTTTGCTTTCAGTGAGAATTTAACTATCCACTGTCGGCAGTAACCCACCATTCCTAGGAACATTCTAACTTCTCTCTGTGTTGTAGGCGCATTCATTTTCATTATCGCCTCAATCCTCTCTGGGGACACCTTACGTTTCCCTTTTTCTAACCTGTGCCCTAGATACTGTACTTCTGTCAGACAATACTGCAACTTGCTCGGAGATACCTTATGTCCATTTTCAGCTAAATGATTCAGTAAGGCAATTGAATCTGTTTTACAGGCTTCCTCTGTCTCTGACGCAACAAGTAGGTCATCTATGTACTGGACCAGAACCGAGTTCTGCGGCAGTACTAGATTTTCGAGATTCTTTTTCAACAACTGATTAAAGATGGATGGGCTGTCTGTGAATCCTTGGGGGATTCGACACCATGTTAAAACGCGATCTTCCATTTTAAAAGCGAAAAGATACCTGCTCTCTTCATCCAATGGGATTGAAAAGAAAGCCTGACAAAGATCTATCACTGTGAACCATTCTGCTTGACATGGTATTTGAAACAGTATCACTGATGGATTCGGTACCACGGGACAACATGAAACAACTATGTTGTTAATCTTTCGTAAATCCTGAACTATCCTAAACTTCCCGCTAGGTTTCTGCAAACCCATAATCGGGGAGTTACAAGGACTACCCACGATTTCTTTCAGTATTCCCTGCTGTATCATTGACTCGATCACAGGCTTTATTCCTGCAATCGTTTCCTGTGACAATTTGTATTGAGGCGTTCTTGGAAACTCAACATTTGGTTTCACCAATATTTTTACCGGCTCTACCCCCTTAATCAATCCTATTTCCTCTCCTGTGAAATCCCATACTTCTGACGCCACTGCATCTCGTAGGTCTTGGGGAAGATCTTCTATTGTCAGAGTAGGATATAGTTCTACACAAGATTTGGAATTGGCCACCTTAAAAGTAGCATCCTCGTCGGTAGTCTGTACCTCCACTCCTTGCGGGGTGCAGTATATGGTGCAGTTCAATTTGCACAACAAATCCCTTCCTAACAGACATACCGGACTCGAGTCACAAACCACAAACTGATGTTCGTTCATGTGGTTTCCAATTTTCACAGACACTGGTTCTGTCAAGGGACTGGTCATTCTTTTATTTGCGACTCCTACCACCTGAATTGTTTCCCCTGACATTGGCAAGTCCGGAACCACCGCTGATCTCAGAGTCGAACGAGTAGCCCCAGTATCCACTAAGAACGTAGTGGGACACCCTGCCACTTCTGCCTCAACAAATGGCCCTCTCTGATCCCCTTCTAGAACTGCCCCGAGGGTACAATCCTCTTCACTGCCCACCCGTTGTCCTGTCAATGGATCAATGTAATAACACTTTTCTTCCTCGACAAACAGAGGCATTTGTTTAAAGACCTTTCCCCCAGCTGCTATCTTCGGTGGCTGTGGGAATTGGGCCCGTGGAGCCGAAGTCCCCCCTTTGGCCACCTTACTACTTGGGACTGTCCCCTTTTGCACTGGGACTTCTTGGACCTGCTCTTCTACTTCTAGCTCTCCATTTTCAGGGTTAAAGGGACACTCGCGTCGCCAATGCCCCACCTGGTGACACTGATGGCACTTTGTCGTTTTCTTTAAAGTGGCAAAGTCTATCCTAGGTCTCTGCCCTTCTTCATTGTCTTTATTCTGACCGTTTGGTTTTCG
Organism: Lissotriton helveticus; assembly: GCF_964261635.1. Classification (NCBI taxonomy): domain Eukaryota; kingdom Metazoa; phylum Chordata; class Amphibia; order Caudata; family Salamandridae; genus Lissotriton; species Lissotriton helveticus. The sequence goes on along the minus strand of NC_136073.1, from coordinate 210,941,519 downwards.
TCCCATCCCCTGCTTCTGCTGGCCACCCTTCCCAGCGGACTGCATTTGCACCACCATCAATTTCTCCTTTAGATTCTTGGCTTTAGAATCTATCTCGTCACTGCAGTACCTCGCATAACGTAAAATCTCATCTAGTGGTTTGTTCTGCCAACAGATTAAATGTTGCTGTATCATCAAACAAATATCAGGTCTCAACCCCAAGACAAACTTTGACACAAACTGTCCTATATCTTTGGGATCCATTACATCAAGTCCACTGTATTGCTTGAATGTTTTCAGCAATCTCTCATAAAACTCATGAACTGTCTCCTTGGGTTCCTGCCTTGTTCGGTCTATTTTTACCCAATCTATATCCTGAGGTGGTACCTTATCTTTCAGCCAAGCTATTACCCTTTCATACTTTCGCATGACAATCTCAGATGGTCCATTTGTTCGAGCATCCCTCAATGGTTCAGCATTTGGCCATTCGACACTGGTCTTACAAGGGGTCCACAGATCCGATGGGACCACGATGTCAAACAACGTGTTCAAATCAATCCACAATACCTTCGAAATTTTAACAAACCTCTCTACCTGCTTATACCATTCTACTGGATTGTCCCGCAACTTCGGAAATGAGTTGGTAAATGCAGCTAAATCTCCTCTACTCCAGGGTACATGTACATAATTTCCGTTTGATATTTCTCGCAAAGGGAATGCCTCCATATGCATTACCCTTCCCTCGGGGGTCATCACATTTGCACTTCGTCTAACTGTGCCCTTTTTTGACCACCTTTCTTCCCATTTATCCAGTTCCCTCCACACTCTTATCCCTGTTACCAGCTCTCTTATGTGTGTTTTTAATCCAGTAGTTCTCTTCTCATCTAGATCCTGGTCTGCGTACTGTAATCTGTGGTTACTCTGTAATGCCCTTGTCCTAGATAAATCCACAGCATACCTGTCTGCCAAATCAGTCAGTTTCTCATGAAACGCTCTAGCTTTCCTAGTAATATCCTTTGCCATGAACAATAACTCATCCTGTTCATACAATTCTATCCTTTCCAAAGGCAATGTTCCATCTATTATCTCATCAACATCTGATTTTAAACTAGTAACATCAAGCCTTTTTGCCTTAATTTCAGCTTTCAAGACACTCAATTTAGCTCCTCCATCCGCATCTCTCCCATCCCAGCACCGAGATCTACGTTTAGGTATTGGTGAGTTATAGGGAGTCCTCCCCTGTTCCCATCTCTCTAGGTCCCATGCCTTTCCATCTTCTCGGGGTGGGTGGTGAAACACTCCTTCATGCCTCATAGCCCCTCTCTCCCCATCCTGGCTAGTTTCACGGGATGCAGGGTAAGATGTTCCATTACTCCCTCTTTCCTCCCTACTTCCCTGTGATTCCTGATTATTCGAGGCGTGGCGGGACCTATCGCTGTTCTCCTTTCTCCAATGTTGAACGTCTTCCCCGAGTGTATGATGAAGGCACCTAAACCTATTCTGAAAAGCCCGTACCGCCTCATCTCCTCCTTTCCCCCAGAGACGGGACATTTCCTCACATTCTACAATCCTAGTATTTTGTTCCGGCTGTTCTCTCTGATTTGTAGGACATGCATCCCCTCTATTCTCTTGACTTTGGCCTTCCCGTCCCTGACTGCTTTCGCTGGCCCCACAATGAGATACAGTCCCGTTACCCCTGCTTTCCCACTCTGGTTCCGTTCTTGTCCTGTTACTCGGAGATACTATGGACCCGTCCCATTCCCTCAAATCAGCTCTTAACTCTGAAAAGGATCTTGGCCGTGGTCCCCTTAGATCCATTGGTCCTCTCGGACCTCCCTGTTCTGAATTGGGACCGACAGTTGTGTCTAATGGGGTGTTCCATGTTACCGAACCTGGCAATTGCTTCCATGCATTTGTCACGTTATTCCTCCTTTCTATCTCAATCCTCTCCCTATCCAATTGCCTTTGTTGTTCCCCTCTATCTCTCTCAGGGTTATAGATCGAAACTATGGGTCCTATGGTAACAGGCACTTGAAGAGCGTCTGGTAATCCCACAGACTCAGCCCTTTCGGTGGTTGGTGTTTTCTGCACTACAAACCTTCCCACTACACTCTGTACAGTTTTATTTGGAGGTGTTTCTCCGCCTTTGATAGGTGTCCATTCCGATATAGGGAGTGGTGTATATCCCTCTATGTCATTTCCATCTTCCCTTGCGAGCCCTCTATCTTCTATCAACCCCACTCTCGGAGGTGGTCTATCCATTAACAATCTGTTTATCAGATTGTCCTCCGACTCGCTTTCCTCGTCTTCTTCCATGAGGTTTCCTCCTCCTCCTGCCACCTCCCTCATCGGATACATTTTCTCCACCTCAATAGCCTGTACCCTCCATCGCTTTGCTTCCTCATCCCATTTGGAATCTCGCACTGCCCTTACCGATCGCGTCAGCCTTTGTTGACGCCTGTTCAAATTTCGGTCGTGTGCAGCCTTAATCCATGCATTAAGAGCCTCAAACTGTGTTGGTCTGGGCGAGGGTTTCAATGAGGACATGGTTGCTTTTAGCCGATGTAACACCTCTAACTTAAACGTCCCGTACCTCGGGAACTGCATTTCCTCATTCCCTTCCGTAAGCTTATTCCAAGCCCCAATCCATAATATCGTGTGCAGCCCCACATTCGTTGCCATATAATGAGCTGGCGTACCCTCCGGCGGAGCCTCTTCCCCGTAATAATGTTCACTTCGTTTACGTTTAAAAATCCCTTTCAAACACTTAAAACACTTCATGATTTCTCTTTTCTCCGCGTGTGTTTACTTCCTGATGACACTCCACCAATCTCAGCGCCGTTCTCACTAACTGGCCTATCCGTACGCGACTTTCCTCCGACGTCACTCTAGCCGCCCAACCAGAGCGCGGCTCTAACTAACGTCACACCAACCGCTCAATCACAGAGCGGCTCTAGCCGACGTCACCCGTCCCCCTTCGCAGCAGTTCCCCTCCTTTCTCAGCTCGTCTCCTCGGTCATGCACGCGTCCCATTCATACTCCGAAAAATGGTTACTTCCGTCCAAGCGATCACCTTTCTTTGACTGTACGCCCACAGTCTTTCTGTAGTTGTCACCTTAACTTGGCGAAATGTCTTTCCGTTTACTTCCAGACAATCGCCTTCTCCGATAGGTTACTCACACACAGTAACTTTCGACCAGCGTCCGTTACTCATACACTCACTCTTACACTCCCCCTATCTTGGATCCAAGGCGGTCAATGGTACCTCGTGACCTCCGTACTATGGTCGACAACTACTCTGGATGTTCGATACACCCAAAACCACTTAAGCTATGGCCTGAACTTAAGATTTCACCAGTTCACCCGTTTACCAGGTTACCAGTTTACCAGGTTGCGCGCGCTCACAACCTTCTCTCATTCACACTACAGGCATTCAACTCCGCAAGACATTACAATACAAATACAACACAAAACACCGCAATCTGTTCACGCATGACCCTTTTTATACTCACTCTCCGATACTGCTGCTTTTCTCGCACCGTCTGCACCTTTCGGCACACGATTCTTCCGCTGCTCGTCTCTTGACGTCTCGGGCCTTGGGGTAAACTAACCTCTCTAGATTACCTTCCTCAAGAAGATAACCATCCTCTGCTACCAACTGCTAACGCGGGATTACTGGTTACTAATTATCTTACCAAATCCCAAACTATGTCGACTGAATCGTTGGTACCTGTCGTTGAGTAAAAGGTAATCTCGCAATAAGTCAATCAATTTAAGAACTTACACCACTCTAAATGACCACCGACCAAATTTAAGTTTTAAAGATTTAATATAAAGTCAAAGATAACTGAAGATACAAACTTCTCAAAATGAGATTCAAAAGGTAAATTGGTATCACTATAAACATGAACTTCTTGAATAATCTAAGTCTGAAGAACAAGATAATAAGTACAAGCTCAAAAACCATTAGGGTTGTCAAAATAGATATAAGTTGCAATCTCAAAGTCATTACAGAAAAGAAAATTAAGGTTAGTCTGTCCCTACACTATCCTAAGTGACATCCCTACTTAGCAAGATCTTAACCCTCTAGGTGTCAGCCGTGGTGACTTCCTAAGAAGATCACGCACTTCTCTTTGTCTCTTCTCTGATAATGGGTCTCTCCTGATCAGCCTATCTGCCTACCCATCCGCTTCCTTAGGCTCCCAAAATCATCTGCTCTGCTCTCCTCCCGGGTCGCTTTCCCTAATACCAAATCACATTTCCAATAGAAACGCCCCTTGGGACGCCCCTCACGTGGTACATCTTTGCGCGGCAAACTCCATGATGGTACTCTTGAAGACCCTCGTTAAAGTTGACCTTGGTTCCCAGGCTTCTTCTTCCAATGCGCCGATACCCCCTAAATTCCTGGAAACTCCTACAGGCCTGCGCAAGGCGCCACTGAACAAAGTCCCTTTCATTCGAGCTGATTAGGACCCTCGCACCTGCATACAGCTATTCCTGCAGTGGGCCTCAAATTCCAGACTCCACCATATCTTTAGTCGTAAAACACTCTCAAAGCTCTGTGCTGGACACCTCACGACCTCTTCCCTAACGAGCACATGACGATTTAAACGACATGACATTATCTGCTCTGGCCTACTTGATTTACATGCAGCAGGTCCCTGCACTCTTAAAACGTTAACTTGATTTAAACAGCAAACATTCTTAACTAGCATACGTTTCTAAAATAACACATCTATAAAGCATATACTTTTAACCCTAAGTTCAACAGTACATTTGGAAGAACCACGTCAACCTTATCTCACATTATTTTAGCAGCACGTTTAGGTTTGCTGTGAATTGCCCTAAGGCCTACACATTATACTGGATTTCAAAGTTACATTTAATTCGGACATGATTCTTTTAACATGAGAACATGAGGTTTTCACATATATTCTAACATTTCTACATTATCTCACACCGTTATAATTATAGTTACTCCACTTAACATTCTATACATTTCGCTACTGAATATAAAACACTCTATATATTTCACTCCTGGATATAAAACACTCGTGTGCAAAACATGTTTAAACTAACTACGTGCTTGTAAATATGGCGTACTTATACATTTTTTTCAAACTTGTGCTCTCTCACCGCCATGCCAATATATATCCTTAGATACATATTTGCGTGGCGGCCCCTGCCAGGGATTTGGCGGCCTCGGGCCCCCTACCTACACTCCCTGCTGAGGGCCTCCGTGAGCCTAGAGCCGGCCCTGTGTCCAGCTCCATCTTGAAGGATCTGAGTGGAGGGTCTGCCCGACTCGCGCGCGCACCACACCACCACGCCTGCAGCGTGTGTACGCTGCACGCACGTTGCACGCATGGTGAGTTTGCTTGCACTTCAAACTGTGCCGCCGCGCTGGCGCGGCACTTGTGGCCCGTTGCGGCGGCGCTCATAATTTATTTGGGGGCTGGGGACACTGACTGAAAGTGTCAGACAGTGAATGCCCCCAAATAAATCATAAAGGCCGCAGCAACGGGCCACAATTGCCGCCCTGCATTGCCGCCTCCAAAACAGTGCCGCCAGGGGCGGTCCCCCCGCACCCCCCTAGCTACGCGGGTGAATCGAAGATAACATGAGTGAGTGATGGATTTTTTTTTTTGTCTAAGCAAGAGTGACTTTACAGTGAGTCAGCACTAAGCTTAAAAAGCACTCCTTGGTTTAAAGATCATTATGTGGTTATCTGACTAGGCAATATTAATTGCTTAAAGCATTGTTATGGTCGTCATGTGCGAGAATAATATCTAAAATATGAAAGCACAGCTTATGGCTTCTTTTACATTCTGCTTCAGAGCGCATAATTGGTAAAAAGTACAAACGTCCTGTGCTAGAGTGAAGGGTTGTGCCGTTAAGCCCTGCAGCCCCTGTGATGCGGGATGGCCCCCAGCCACTGCTGCTACCAGGCTTGCAGGTGATGTAATTCCTGGAACAGATGTTTAGCTACTGCTTGAGGCCAGGAGACCCGGGCTTTTCCTTCCAGCAGTGGGTGTGGCCTTCTTGGGTCAGTGGGTGAAGTGAGGTTGCTCCACATTGAAGGTGGGAGCTGGGAGGCCTGCTTCCTTATCTGTTTATACCAGCTTCTTCTTTTCACAATGGGCAAGTTCCAACCTTCAGCCCCCACTGCAAACTGAAGAGCTAGGAGGAGGGGTAACTGTGCGTTGCCATCAAAGATGGCCTAGCATTCTATTTGACAGACACCTGGGTTAATCACCTGCAACCATACTTAAGTACTCTATCCCGTAGAAAATCTACCTTCATTGTGTCCCCCCACCATCTTAATCAATGCTTGAACCGGTTATACCTCTTGTTCAATGGCTGCATTTGTCCTGGTCACTACTGATGCACTATGTCTGCACTATGTCTGAACTTAATTATTGTAACTGTAACTTGCTGTACCCTTGTAACATGCTGCTGCTATTAAGTGCTCTGATGTCTTCGGGCCATGTCCGTGCTATATAAAATTGCAAGGATGAAATAAATAAATAAAAAATAAATACTATGACCATTCTCGCTGCACTCAGAGGTGTTGCAAGAGCCTACCCTCCGACTTCCCGCAGTGAGACCAGATAAAACAAAGTATCGGCGACTCAGTCCTGCTGTCCTCATTAATTTCATGTTTCTTGAATTTGATCACTATTTTTGCCTGGGTGAATGGTATTTGCTTTCCAACTTACTAGTACACATGTTGAAATCAAGAAGGAAAGTTTGATGAACCCCTTCAAAGATTAAAATGTATAGCTTGTGATCTGCACGTTATGCATGAATAACAGCAGCAAGAACATGAACCTGCTAAGCTATGATACTTGGATCATTGCGTGTGGCATGCAGCTTTCACACTGCTCATTGGCAGGCATGTTAACGTTTCATGGCTTTTTATGGAGATGTAAACATGTGATTAGCAGATTGCACACAGGTATCGGCAGCAAGGGCATTAACCACCCTAGTTATCTCCCCAGAACTCACCAGAACTCCAGTCACTTCCGGGGATACCCACCTAATCATTACTAGAACCCAGCGGCCCCCGCTGAATCATCATGGCAATCTGAGGATCCCCACTCAGTCATTACTGGAAGTTGGGGACCCTGCCCTATGCAATCTTGATGGTTTGAACCACAAAACAAAGCAAAGAAAATACAGAAAGAAGCATTCATCTAACAAATGCAAAAATTATGAAATATTGTATTTCATTCACAAACCAATATAAAAGAATCCAAATTTGAATTTCAATGGGACGGTTGGAGCTTTTCTAAATTCAATAGGGGCCACTTATCATACTAACTATACTCTGTTATGCACTTGTTCTTGATCCGAATCTATCTAAGGAGACTGACTTAATGTTTAGCCTCCATTTTAAAAGGCTCAAGTCTACATATTGCTTCTTTATTTATATATGCTTTGTTATGCAGCTAATGTTATTAATTTTGTAAGCAGTTGCAGACCCCCTAAGTAGACCTAGTGGACCCCCCACCCAAGGGTCCCCGGACCATGGCTAGCACATTATACTATTTGCTTAGGAGAGCCAGAAGGTCACTTTGTATCTCGTTGTGGCCTTTCATGCTTCAGGATCGGTAAAATGTGTATCCCTCAGTTGAAAATAAAAATACCTATACATTACACGCCACTCAACTGTGGTAGTGATTGGTATGTAAAAGAAAAAGTAGTTCAAGTGTTTGTATGCAGATATCTACAAACATGGGTACTAATCCTGGCTGTTGATCTCCCTTGCTCAAATTGTTTTCCTGTCCAGTTCAGTTATGTCACTGTATCTCTGTTGTCTAAATCTGCACAGCCTGAAGTGCTAGGAAACAGAATAGAAAGTACTACAGTAACTTTCATTAGCAATGCTAACCATTTTGGCTTTTATACATTGGACAGATATTTGGAAGCCTAAAATACATAGAAGCACAATGGTGGCATTATTGGATGCTTCGATTTTACATATATTGAAGCTTACACTGCTGCTCCCCATTCAATACTTGACCTGTCCATTAGGGAAGCCTGGTATATACTTTATCACTAAACAATTATCACACTCAGTGGGAAAGAGAGAACCAGAATATAAGGAGGGGGGACCTGGGCAAAGTCCAAGGAAGTTGAGGGTCAAAGCATCTCAGGCTTAAAAATGCATCACACGGTTCAGAGAGGGCAAAGAGCAGCTGAGTGTCAAGGAGGGACAGAGGCACATACACTGGCTTCCTGCCCGATGGGTAAAGAGCAGCACAGGGCCCAAAGGGGTTAGAGAAAAGTGCCTGGTCTAGGGTAGTGATGGGGGGCCTGATGAGAAGGGGTGAGCACTGCATTGCCCTGAGGGGTGGGAGAGCAGCAAAGGGTAAAGGTGTGGTCAAAGTGCTTCACAAAGTAATGAGGGGTTTGGAGAGCAACAAGTGTTAAAGAGGGTTTCCAGAGCAGGGCGGTCTCCAAACGAGTTGGAGAACACATACTTCCCTGCCCTTCCAGCAGTAGGGTAGCTTCAGGGAGGATGAATGGAGTGTTACACCCACCCTAATAAATATTTGGGTACAGGTGCTTTCAGTCAGGTATGGTGAAGTGGTTGTCGGATTTTACGTAGGATTTTACAGGTACACTCAGGCAAAAACATACACATGCACTCTCTCTCTCTGTTTTGAAGTTCTTAAAACGGTTGGTTATTTTACAACATACAGGGGCAGATTTTCCAAAATCTTGCACTGTGCTTCCATCACAAAATTGATCCAAACCAGCACAAAAAGTTTTTAAATTTGTTTACATTTTTTTTATTTATGGTCTAAAACTAGTTTTGTGCTGGAAATTGCCTAAAAGCAATCCAAAGTAGAGGAAAGCACTGCTTTGCATTATTTAGCATATAGGGGGCGTTACATGGGCATTCCCATGGAATCAACTATGCTTTATGCTTCTCACAATGCAGACCTCAGCAACTACCACCTGCATCTCAAGGAAGCCAAGAGAGCAGCCATCGCTGCCCACATCGACAGAGAAGCCAACCACACAAAGGAGCTCTTCAAAATAGTCAAGGAATTTTCCAAACCGACAGCCACAGAGTATACCATACACCCCTCCAAGAACTCTGAGACACCCTCTTGGACTAATTGCACAGCAAAATTGCCACTATCTACAACAACTTCAACCCCCAACCCACCTCTTTTAGACTCAGCAACCTCAACCACCCAGCGAACACCAGCCAAATAAACACCACCTGGTCTCCTCTTACGACTCATATCACCACAGCTATCATGTCGTTCATCCATTCCGGAGCACCCAACGACCCCTGCCATCACCATCTTTTGAACCCCAGAACCAAACCAATCAGCAGGGAACTCATCCGTATCCTCAACACCTCCATCTCCACAGCAATCTTCCCAGAAAGATGGAAAGAAGCATAGCACTGAGAATGCGCTGATTGCTGCCACAGATGACATGAAAATAAGATTTATGAAGCGGAACTAATACCCCGGGGTGCCTAGGTACTAGACCTCAAGAAATTTCGGCAGATAGAACTTTCTGGGGACTAAAGACTGATTTACTGCTTGAATAACCAGGTTCATAAGCTCTTCCTGAAGTCCAACAAGGTTGATTTATTCTAAAGGGCCAATGGTAATGTATTACTCAGTCTTGCTGTGCTTATGACAAAGCTCTTACCGCCCCATCTGACACTTTCAAATCTGGGGACTACAAGATTGCCACTGTAAGAAGAGCAAAGTGATCTAGCTGGAACATGAAGATGGAAGTGATCAGCGGAAGCGGTGTAAATTAGTGTGGGCACGAACACAATTTTACCCGCTACACCATAAACTCAATTTCCAGTAATATAAATCACAACACAGAGTTTGAACCAACTAATTCCACTTACTAATAGGGACTGAGATAATTAGAGACGGAAGCCATTCTTTCATGAGGACCTGCAATGAGAAAATACCTATCTAACAACAATAATCAATAATCGTAACTTGCCAATAATATTCATCAATAAGTAAAAACAAACTCAATATAGTTATGAAGGATCTTTTATCTAATCTTCAAGATGAATGTTCAATACACAAAAACACATTAGAATTTTAATACATGGTTATTCAATTGAATACTGGTAAAATCACAATACAATCACAGATTAAAGGAAAATATATCATAAATCAAATAACTGCCGTGAGGAGAGAGAGAGAAAGAGAAAGAATAAACATGCATTGAAAATTCAGATTTTCCACAGTCCGGTGGGTAGAAAATCATGATTTTATTAAAGACATAGAGGCTGATATTATGCATATTTCTTTAATTGCCAGCTCACAGCAGCAACACCAAACAATGTAAAGAATTTAGAACACAAGATTAACATTCCAAACTTAAAATTCTGTGAGAGGCAGCCATATTCCTTCTTAAAGCTGCGAACAAGTTAAAAAGTTCAATCCATGTCAAAGTGTAAAACAGTAATAAACTTCAAAGAAACCAAGAGTTGTCTCCATTGTAGATTACTTCTTGTTGTCACCACCTGAAAAAAGTCAAAAACAAAATTAATGGGTGGGAAAATAACAGGGAGGGATAATATCGGCCTCCCTGTCTTTAATAAAATCATGATTTTCTACCCACCGGACTGTGGAAAAAATGAATTTTATGGCAAGGCACGGAGGCCAATATTATGCATGTTCAAAGCCTTGCCATAATATTCGATACAAGGCAGTCCACAGGTTTAAAATAACATTTCTTAAACACAGATTCAGAAGACCAATCAGCCGCAGATAAAATGGCTGACAAACCACCTCCCAGAAAGAAGGCTTTAGAAGCCATAGCCCCTCTAGCAGAATGAGCACAATACTTAGTTAAATCAATCCCTGCTTTAGACATGACCTCCTTGACCCAACGAGCCAAGGTAGGAGGGGAGACTGCCTTATGAGGGTGTTTAAATGAAATAATCAGTTGAGTTTCAGAGGCATTCCTTAGACATTCAGTCCTTCTTTCATACTCACGTATGCATCTTACCACACACAACTTTCTACAATCATCAATATAAGGGTAGAAAATTGTCCTAGACATAGTTTGGGTTCTCTTAGAAATGGTGAAACAAACTCCCTCAGGGACGAATCTACGTCCTGTAATCTCCAAAGCTTTCACATCTGAATCTCTTCGGAAGGAAATCAAGCATAACAACATAACTAATTTGAAAGATAGATGTTTCAGAACTAAAAATTCATTTTCATTCCAAGACAAAAGTTCTTTCAAAACAGTATCCACATCCCAAAGAAAAGAATACTTTGCTCCAGGAGGAGCTTTAATTCTTACACTCCTCAAAAGCCTTCTTACCACGTCATGTTGGCCAACAGGGACGCTATTCACTAAATCATGACCTGAAGAAATAGATGATTTAGCAATATTAACGGTACTATAAGATTTACCGTTATGAAAAACCTCAGAAAGGTAGTTAACTACCTCAACTAAGGGAGCTGATAAGGGAGCCAGACTCCTCGAAGCACACCAACAAATCCACTTTCCCCAGGCCAGCCTGTAGGCCTTTGAGGTCCCTGGTGCCCATGACTCCTTAATGAGTTTTAAAACCTCCGAAGATAAGCCTGACATTTTCCAGGCTCTCCCGAAATCAACCAAGCCATTAGCCTTAAATGAACCTGAAGGACCATCTTGTGAAAATCTCCTGAGGTATTGGTTAGTAAGTCCGGCACATCCGACAGAAGTACTGGGTCGGCAATCAACATCTCCATAACATCTGGATACCAAACTTGAGACGTCCAGAATGGGGTAATTAGAACTATTTCTGCCTTGTCCCTCTTGACCTTCAACAGGGCCCTCTGAATCAGAGCAAAGGGGAGAAACGAGTAACAACGAGACTCGTCCCAAGGTTGCATTAATGCATCCACTGCTTCTGCAGCTGGGTCTGGTCTCCAACTGAAAAACCTGGGAACCTGTGCATTTATACGGTTGGCAAAGATTGTCTGTTCAGTCTCCAATCGCTGAAATCCCTCAGCTGACGAGAGTTCCAGTCTGCTATGGAGTTGCTCGCCCCCGGTAAATACTGAGCCAGAAGCATAATACTTTTGCTCAGACAAAAAATTCTCTTGCAAGGTCCGCTAGGGCCTTCGAACGAGGGCCCCCTAGCTAGTTCACATATCTGAATGCCGAGATGTTGTCCATTTTCAGGACCACACAATATTTGACTCGGTTCTTTGCAAAACTCTTTATCGCAAATGAACCTGTCAACAACTCTAGGTAGTTGATATGCATTTCCCTCTCTTGAATTGTCCATGTTCCTCCATTAGTTAAGGAGCCACATCTGGCACCCCAACCCTGAAGGCTGGCGTCTGATTCTATAATCATGTCTGGGGTTGGGCCGAATATCTCTCGCCCATTCCAAGCCTCGAGGTTTTCCAACCACCAAGCTAGTTCCTCCTGGACCTCTGAGTCTAACTGCACCCTGTGGGAATAGCTCACCCCTTTGTTCAGATACAAGACTCTCAACCTCTGCATTGCACGGTAATGGAGAGGAGCTGGGAAAACAGCTTGAATAGAGGCCATAAGAAGCCCTATAACTCTTGCTACTTGTCTCAAGACGACCCAGTCTCTCCTTAGCAGTTTGCGTACCTCCCTGCGAATCCTCCTGACATTCTCCATAGGTAACTTCAAGACACAGTACAAGGTCGAGATCTGAAAACCCAGGAAAATGGTCTCCTGACTAGGAACCAGAAAAGACTTCTTCCTGTTCACTATGAAGCCCGGGTCTTCTATAACCCTGACTGCTAAGGTAGCATGTTCTTGAGCCTGAGCTTCGGACTCTGACATTATGAGAATGTCGTCCAAAAAGATGATCAATCTTATCCCCCTTGATTGTAACCAGGCAGCAATTGGACGCATTAATTTTGTAAAGCACCAAGGGGCAGATGTCAGGCCGAAGGGGAGGCTCTTGAACCTCCACATGGTACCTTTCCATAGGAACTTCAAAAGATTTCTCAGTTCCAGACAAACGTGGATAGTCAAATAAGCATCTTTCAGGTCCAGGCGAGTCAGCCAATCTCCTTCCCTTAAAATGTCTCTCAACATGGGAATACCTTCCATCTTGAAATGGTTGTATTCCACCCATTTGTTCAAATTTTTCCGATTTATCACAGGCCTCAGAGTCTTGTCCTTTTTTCCCACTAAGAAAGGTTGCTTATGAAGCCAGTACAAGAATCCTCTGCCTTCTGTATTGCGCCCTTCTTTTCTAAATCTTCCACCTCCTGAGTTACCAAGACCTCCTGATCCGTTGCAAATCTTCGCCGAGGGGGTCTCCTTACAGTTGCATGACGATCCATCGGCCGCAACGTCCTCGCAGGCGTTCGCATCGCGGCCAATACATCGTAAATGCAGTTACACCGGCCATTTTGTCATCGCACGTGGTTGGGACGCAAATGCGGCCATGGACTAGGATCGCATGTCACATCGGCGACAATACATCGCGCGACATGACAACGCGATGCTTCACACAGTTACAAATCTTGTCAGCCAATGGGTTGGTGGGGGGAATGGGGAGTATATATTGTATATATTGTGTTGCCCACCGTGTCTGCAGCCATTTGTGCCTGTGTCATTACCCTGTGGACAGCCTTTGCAATCGGTAAGTGTCCAGTAGGCTGGTGTTCTATTTCTTGAGACTTGGTTTTTAGTGCCCTTCTGCCCTATGTTTCCCTCGTGCCATACCTGCGCATAAATAATGAGATTTCCCAAAATCATCTATGTGGGAAGCTGATCAAAAGCGTTTAGGAAAACAAGTGTAAGCTAAAGTTGCTGGATGCTCGGCCCACCAAGGATCGATAATGGCCAGAATATGTTTCCCTCGTTTTTCGTGCACTTCTGCCCTATGTTTCCCTCGTTTTTGTGCCCCTCTGCCCTATGTTTCCCTCGTTTTTGCGTGCCCTTCTGCCCTATGTTTCCCTAGTTTTTCGTGCACTTCTGCCCTATGTTTCCCTTGTTTTTCGTGCCCCTCTGCCCTATGTTTCCCTTGTTTTTGCGTGCCCTTCTGCCCTATGTTTCCCTCGTTTTTCGTGCACTTCTGCCCTATGTTTCCCTTGTTTTTCGTGCCCCTCTGCCCTATGTTTCCCTCGTTTTTGCATGCCCTTCTGCCCTATATTTCCCTCGTTTTTCGTGCACTTCTGCCCTATGTTTCCCTCGTTTTTCGTGCCCTTCTGCCCTGTTTCCCTCGTTTTTCATTCACTTCTGCCCTATGTTTCCCTTGTTTTTCGTGCCCCTCTGCCCTATGCTTCCCTCGTTTTTGCGTGCCCTTCTGCCCTATGTTTCCCTCGTTTTTCGTGCACTTCTGCCCTATGTTTCCCTCGTTTTTCGTGCCCCTCTGCCCTATGTTTCCCTCGTTTTTGCGTGCCCTTCTGCCCTATGTTTCCCTCGTTTTTCGTGCACTTCTGCCCTATGTTTTATGTTTCCCTCGTTTTTCGTGCCCCTCTGCCCTATGTTTCCCTCGTTTTTGCGTGCCCTTCTGCCCTATGTTTCCCTCGTTTTTCGTGCACTTCTGCCCTATGTTTCGCTCATTTTTCGGGCCCCTCCTTATAAATGGCTCACATGCATGACAGCATTTGAAATTTCGCAAAACAGAATAAATGCACCTAAACCCGCCGTTTAAAACTGTATTCAAGCAAAAGAAAATAGGCAGCAAAAATCTGGAACACTCATAAGTAAAATACAGTACACCAATTTCCAATATGCACTCTTGGAGGGATAACCGACGAAACTTTAAGTAAGCGCTCAAGATCAGATAATGCAGCCATATAAAAAAGCCGGCATGAAAAAAACAAATCTCTTAGGTCTTCGGACAGAAAATATGTTGCCTCAGCTTCTCTCTTAAAAGCAATGCCAGCGTTCTTAAAAGTGCCTCAATTCATCTTTGGAAGTGTTCTCTTGATATCATCTATGTTTTGACAGTTCGGTTTGCTCCTGGTACTATCTAAATTCACTCAGATCGCTGCTAATGATAACTAGACTTGTATCCGTGCTCTGCTGCTAGGCCCTCATCAGAAGTTGGCCAAAATGGTGAAACTCATCCCCATGATGTGGTATCTACCAGATGCCCTAATTACCTCCAATTGGGAGTTTTCCTCATTAAAATAAGGAATTACATGTGACATCGGGGCTTTTTATAATTTCATACCAAAGTCTCCATAGCTCGTAGTTCACCCCACACTTCCAACTAGTACGCTGCAATAGAGTTGGCCTGACCTGCTGAAAGTTCCCAGAGGAAATGCACAGGTGCTGTAAATACCACATCTCATAATTCCGATCACTACGTAAACTGGTATTTACACAGTAATAGGAATCCATTCCATAACTTGTAAACAGTGCCCTAGACTCACTCATAATTCTGCACCTGAAAATACCTGGTCATCTCTCAGAGCCTTACTCTTGGTAATATAGGGACTCACTAAGAGCTAAACCGCTAACAACAAGACTTATACAGAATTCTGCTCTTGATAATGCACAAAACCATCTACTACTTTGCACATGATAAAGCATAGGCTTATTCAGAGCAGATCCATGAGAATAACCACATTCACTGAGATGTATTCTAAAAATATTCAAACTAGATCACAGCTGTGCTGCTGAGAATACACAGCACCAGACAATGCTGGGCAGAGACTACATCCAATAGGAATTTTGTGTGGAAAGCAATTATTTCCTCAGAAAAATTCAGAATAAGAGATATTTAATGCATTAGGTAAATACTGCACCCCAGAGTATCGGTACTTACCAGAGTGCTAAATGCTTCATTACATTCTGGGCCATTTATTTTTGGGACCTTGTGCACCCCATCTAGAGTAGTTATCTTTTATGTTAACCTTGGGAGAGATAGCGCACACACATGTCATTGTGGACTGGGGAGATGCACCGGGGAGTGGGCGTAGAGGAGCAATCAAAGCACTTGAGGGGCAGAGGCACGAGGAAAAATACATTTAAAAAGCTGCATAAAAATCAAGGGATAATAGGGGAAATCAACTGATGAGCTTGGGGGTAGCAACAAGGAGCGAGCGGAATATAAGGGGGAAACGCACACAAGGAATAGAGCAAGAAAGCATCCACTCTCATGGAGTGCTGAAAGAAAAAGAAAAAAAGTAATTTCTTGAATGGGAGCATTGGAAGAACACAAGTCATCCACACAAAGGGACGGTAAAGAAGCTATGCTATGGAGAGGGACAAACGCAAAAAGAACAAGCATTTGCAAAGCAATAGGCCTCGCATTAGGAAAGTTTGAGCTATTGGTATTGTTAATGACACATTTTTTATTCATGTGTTGGTTTTGAAAATAGCGACATTAATAGCTTTGTCATTTACAATGCCAATACTTTTAACATTCGCCAATGTGACACCTCTAGCATTTGTAATGCAATATGTGTTGCATTTACGTGACTTAGATGTACTGATATTACAAATAACAATTGCTTTTCATTTTTTAAATAATTAGTACTTAAATAAAAGTTATTGTAATTTATAATGGCAATAGCTTAAACGTTTGTAAATAACTTTTGTGAAGATTATGTTCAGTGTATTTTATTGTGCCGAAAATCCAAGAACAGAAGTGAAATATTAACATCTTTTTGTGACATTTCTAATAAAGCTTGAAACATTGAGACAACATATTTGAACCAGTTGTTGTTGAATGGTTGCACAGATTGATGCTGTGGTGGTGCTGAGTGATGTTGTGGTTGCGACGAGTGATGCTGTGGCATTCAGTGATGCTGTGGTAGCGCATAGTGATGTTGTGGTGCCCCTGAGTGATGCTGTGGTGGTGCCGAGTGATGCTGTGGTGATGCGATAGATAGAGTGTAAATATGTGGTGTTTAACTATGTGGCACTGAGTGGTATTTTGAGTGTATGTTGCATGGAGTGGAGTGTAATTATGTGGCATGTAATTATGTGGCACTGAGTGCTATTTGGAGTGTATGTTGCGTTGAGGGCAGTGTAATTATGTAGCATATAATTATGTGGCACTGAGTGGTATTGTGTGGAGTGTATGTTGTATTCAGTAGAGTGTAATTGTGGGAGGGTGCATAGTGTGTGAGGGTGCAGAGTGTGTGAGGGTGCAGTGTGTGAGGATGCAGAGTGTGTGAGGGTGCAGAGTGTGTGAGGGTGCATAGATAGAGCGAGGGCGATAGATAGATAGAGTGAGGGCGATAGATAGATAGAGTGAGGGCGATAGATAGATAGATAGAAAGATGGTGGTGTGTGTTGTTGTGGTTGTGTGTGTGGTTGTGTTTGTGGTAGTGGTTGTGTGTGGTTTTGTGTGGTTGTGTGGGTGGAAGTGGTTGTGTGTGGTTTTGTGCGGTTGTGTGGGTGGTAGTGGTTGTGTGTGTAGTTGTGTGTGTGGTTGTGTGTGTGTGGTGTGTGTGTGGTGTTGTGTGTGTGGTGTTGTGTATGGGGGTTGTGTGTGTGGTGTTGTGTGTGTGTGTGGGGGGATTACACGTGTTACATAAAAGATACAAATAGAAAAAAACATTGCAAATGTACAAGATGTAAAGTCACACAAAGAGGATGGGTGCTTTTTTGTTAAAGTTTTATTTTATGCGATTTTATATAGCGTGAACTTTACCAGAAGGTGTCAGAGCGCTTTACATAAGAACCAGCAGCAAAACACAAGGCATTGCGTTGGATTACACGCGTTACATAAAAGATACAAATAGAAAAAACATTGCAAATGTACAAGATGTAAAGTCACACAAAGAGGATGGGTGCTTTTTTTGTTAAAGTTTTATTTTATGCAATTTTATATAGCGTGAACTTTACCCGAAGGTATCAGAGCGCTTTACATAAGAACCAGCAGCAAAAAATAAGGACATTGCATTGGATTACAGCAACCACCCATCCATCCATTCATCTACCATCACCCATCCATTCACCCACCCTTCATTCACGCATCCATCCACAACATAAACCCACCCATCCATCCATCCCCTAGCAACCACCCATCCATACATCCATCCATTAATCCATCCGCCATCACCCATCCATTCACCCATCCTTCATTCATGCAGCGATCCACCCATAAACCCATCCATCCATTCACCACCACCACCCATCCATTCACCCATCCTTCATTCATGCACCCATCCACCCCTAAACCCACCCATCCACCCATCCCCCAGCAACCACCCATCCATCCATTCATCCACCATCACCCATCCATTCACCCACCCTTCATTCACGCATCCATCCACCCAAAAACCCACCCATCCATCCATCCATCCCCAAGCAACCACCCATCCATACATCCATACATTAATCCATCCGCCATCACCCATCCATTCACCCATCCTTCATTCATGCAGCAATCCACCCATAAACCCATCCATCCATTCACCCACCACCACCCATCCATTCACCCATCCTTCATTCATGCATCCATCCACCCCTGAACCCACCCATCCACCCATCCCCCTGCAACCACCCATCCATCCATTCATCCACCATTACCCATACATTCATCCACCACCACCCATCCATTCACCCATGCTTGCAGTATGCATTCTGAAATGGGATGTGACTGTCTGTGATGTTTTGAAATATACTTTTTTAATGGTGCATTTCTCCGTTTAGTAAAATCCGCCGTTACCGTCTTGTGCATGTGTACCGCTGCATTTGTCCATCCATAATAATGTGTAAACATTTGTAAAAACTGCTAACATCGCATGCATTGTAGTTGCTTGCGATGTTAAAGACTTTGCGCCGTCGTTGCATGCGATGTAAACGACGATGCGATGTCAAAGTCGCACCGCGATGTTTTGACAGTGATGCTCTGGGTGCTTCCCCTCCTTATCTGTATTGGGGTTGCAACCAAGTCTATTACATAACCAGAGACTGTCTGTAAGACCCAAGGGTCCAACATGATTTCCTTCCACCTGTCTAGAAACAAAACAAGTCTGCCACCCACCTTTGGATTTGTAAAAGAAGGGTCTTTTACCTAACATACCTTGGAATCTACCTCTTCTTTCGCCTCTATAATGTCCTCTTCCACCTCTCTGTCTCAGAGGGAAGAAGCCTGGAGAATAGGATCCCGATTGAAATCCTGATTTGAATCCACTTCTTGAGAAGGAGCCTCTGGAAGTGCCAACACCACGGCCGGGGAATCAGCCCCGCATCCTCCCGGCCGCGCCAAAAACCCTTCTGATGTCCTTTTGACCTTCTGAATCGAATTAAAGGCCCCTGCGTATTTGGCCATCTCCTTCACAAACTCTTCCCTGAAGAGCAAACCAGTAGCTTTTTGACCTGATTCCTTAGAGGCTAACTCAGCTAGCTTCGGGTCTATTTTCATTAAAAAACTTTTTCTCCTCTCAATACACAAGGAGGATATTGGCCTTGCCTAATAAGCAAATGGCCCTCTGGATCCACTGTCGTAGATCCCCAGAATTAATGACGGCATTCTGCAAGTATGCCTCCTCGCAAAGATTGAAAATCTTAGTTAAGGGACCAAATACATCCAAGAGGTGGTCTTGGCACCCCTTGAGCCCTTTATCGAGCCCCCTTCTACGGTCTCTCCCCATCTTGTTAAGGAAGGTTAACATTTTCGAATTGAGTTCGGGTCTAAGCCCAACTTTTTTAGCCAAAGAGGGTCTCGGGCACTCAGCTCTCATTTTGGTCCTCACCTCCTTAGGCATTTCCCTCCTTATCCAAAATTCAACATATTGAACGTGATGTTTATTGGGCTCCCATTGAGGGGAGAGAGGGTGTTGGATGGAATTTGGGTCAAACATCTGTTCCCCTAAAGAGTCCAGAACGTGATCCAAGTTATCATCCGCCTCTCTCTTAAATCTTTTGCCCTTAACCTCCTCTTCCTCCTCCGAGGATTCAAAGTCATCTGAACATGAAATGAGGATGTCGCCACTGCTTGAAGATTCATCGCAAACAATCACTTTGCGATCACCCTTTTTGGCCTTCATAGCCTGTCCATTATTCTCTTTACGAGAAGATTTCTCTCTGCCTTTCATTATAAAGGCCCCATTACTTTGATTCTCTCTTTCGGTAGTCAGATGTCTCCTCTTTCGACTGGCCTTCACACCACTAACAGTACCCACCGTGCCTCGTTCCACAGAGCAAAAATGTCCCTCGGGATTCTCATCCTTAGAAAACCTTTCCTCCATCCTATCCATGCGGTCATCCAGCTTTTTGCTAAGCTGAGAGGCCAGTGCTGAGACCGCCTTATCAACAGATTCCTTAATTCTGACATCAACAGAATCCCCACTCAAGGTGACTTGGTCCATTCTAGGACTTTCAGGGTGTAATTCAGTGTAACAGGGTAAGGCACTGGGGTACAGCGATGACTACTTGATAGTGAGCCTAATACCAAATTTGGGTCACACCCTTAACAGTTAATCTAGAACAACAGAGGAAGCAATAGAAACAGGAAAACCCCACTAAAAACACCACTAAAATTCGTTAAATACTCAAGAGGCAGAGAAAGCACCATTAAAATTTGTCAAATATGGATTACGTCAAAATGACAGTGATCGATGTCTGTTATCGCACAGGGAAACTGTCAACTGGCTCTTTTGCGTGTCCAAAAGATGGCAGCCAGACCTCCCTTCAGTAGAAGTAATAGAGACCAATCCAAAATGGCCGCCGGTCACCTGTCGTGAGTACGGCGGCCTCAAGGGGCCAAGAAAAGCTCCAAATCATCTAAATCGTGCGAGCAAAGTGTAAATGGAAGAGCCCGATTTGGGGGTAAGAGGCCAACAGAAGATTTTAATTAGCATTGCCAGCGCATTGCTAGAGAGAGAGTGAGTGTCAAGGTCGGGTGGGTTCGGGGTCCCGCGCTTGATGGCGGGAGAAAGAAAACAAACAAGCCTCGGAATATGAACCGAGGGGAGTGAATTTGTAAAGTTCTGCTAGCATGTAATGATGGCTCTTACTCCAGATTCATTTCCATGTTCTTTATTGGCAACTCTGCTTAACATATCACAGACGATGACAACACGTCTTCATTCCCTCATCAACTGTCCCACCCTGGAACCCCACATACACGTTCCTATTCTAAGAATTTACCCACATTCCTAACTAAGAATACTAAGAATACTACAACACAACACATCTTCCCCCTTCACAATAATAAATAAACTAAGGAAAACTATATACAACACAAAGGAAAGGAAAACAAAACAAAACAAAACAAAACAAATAATAATAAAACTAAACTAACATATAATCTTTAAGTCTGTGAGGAGTATGAATGACTCTTCCAAATCTTCCCAATCTCATTGTATCTGTACAAGTTTGTTCACACAACCCTTCAATTATCTTCTTCCATTCTTACATCATCTTCCACTTCATCTTCCACTTCATCTTCCCACAACCATTCCTCAAACATAGCTGTAGCTTCCCCAACATCCTCCTCCTCTGCTTTTTTTTACATTTTTACACTTAGCTATACGACTCATATGCCATACCCGACCATCACTAAGTCTAGACGAGTTTTTGAGACATTCCACAACTCTACAAGGCTTGGAAAATACACTTTCTCCCTTAGCCCCTTTTCCCCACTTCTTTGTTTTTACCCAATCTCCTACTACAAGTTCTTCCACCCTTGTCACATTCTTCTTACCATAGTTCCTTTTGTACACTTGTTGTGCTTTTATGATATTCTCCTTTACTTTTTCTGGTGACCATTCAATATGTTTTGTACTATCCATCCAACCAGTATTATCCCTTGTGATCGGTTCCCTACCTCTCATCATCACAAATGGACTCAAACCAGTGAGAGAAGGTGTGAGACGATAACCCCACAACATTTTTTTAAGCTCAACTTCCCAATTCTTCTTATTCTCACATGCAATTTGTATTGTCCCTTTAATGACGCGATTAAACCGCTCTACAGCTCCATTACCAGAGGGATGATATACAGACGTCAAAGCATGTGTGATGCCATTCCTTTTAAAAAAATCTTCTACCTTAACTGCTGTAAAATGTGTTCCATTATCACTGATAATTCTTTTAGGCAACCCTTCTCTCAAAAATACACCATTCAGAAAGTCGATCACTGTCTCTGCATCAGCGTTTCTGACAATTTCTAATTCAACCCATTTGCTAAAGTAGTCTATTAAAACTGTAATAAACTTACCCTCACCATACTTGTTCTGGACTGGACCAACAAAATCAATTGCAATCAAATCCCAAACCATTTCAGGACATTTTACAGGTGACAACGGTGGCTTTAACGTCGTCAAGCTTTTATCTGAATCAGCACATTCTTTGCACTCCCTCACCACTCTTTCCACCTCAATATCTACACCTGGCCACCAATATGAGCTCTTAACTCTTTTTTTTGACCTAACAATTCCAAAATGTCATAAATCTACTATTCTTTTCCTCAAAGTTCTCGGTGGTATAACCTTTCCTCCTCTGAAAACAAATCCTGACTCTACACTTAACTCACTTCTTACTTCCCAAAAACTTCTTTCTTCTTCTACATCTGGTTTCCTTCCACCCCAACCTTCTGAAACCTTCTCTTTTATTTTCTCCATCAACTCATCTTTTCCATAATGCTCGAGCCATTCTTTTTTTCCAATCGATTCCGCGAACTCTTCCTCCACTACAGCAATTTGATATTCATCCCACTCACTTCTAAGTACTTCTTTAATCGGTAAGGGCATTCTACTTAAACAGTCTGCAATTTTATTTTGTACACCAGGAACATATTTAATCCTGTAATTGTAATCCTGCAATCTCATTGAAAGTCTTGCTATTCTCGCCGATGCCCTAATCATTCCTTTTGTAGTCAACAAATTCACCAGTGGTTTATGGTCCGTTCTTACATCAAACTCATTTCCCCATAAGTACACTCTGAAATGTTCCATTCCCCACACACAACCAAGGGTCTCCCTTTCTATTACCGAATATAGTTCTTCAGCTGATGTCAAACTCCTTGATGCAAATCCAATAACAACTTCTTTCTCCCCACCTTCATTCTGTGTCAAAACCGCACCCAAACCTTTCCAGCTAGCATCCACTGTTAACACACTCCTTAATTCTGGATCAAATCCCTTAATTGGTGTGGCACAGCATACCTCCCTTTTAATAACTTCAAAACTTCGTTTACACTTCTCACTCCATTCAAATTTACTCTTTTGTTTCAACAACTGCCTTAAATCATAAGATTTCTCTGAAAAATTCTTCACGAATTTCGAATAATACTCCGTGAGCCCTAAAAATGAACGGAGTTCATCCTTATTTTTAGGCTCCGGAGCCTCACTCACCGCCTGTAACAATTCTTTTTTAGGAGAAATACCATCTGCACCAATATTATGACCTAAATAAGCCACTTTTTGCTTAGCAAATTTACACTTCCCATATTCCGCTGTCAGCCCCTTATTTCTCAAAACATTGAATACGTCCTTCAATCTTTGGTCATGAGTCCTCCTGTTCTCTCCCATTACTAATATGTCGTCCTGGAAAAACAACACCCCTGGAATTCCCCTTAGAATTTCACTCATAATCCTCTGGAAGACTGCCGCCGCAGAGGCTAACCCAAACGGCATTCTAACATATTGGAAATATCCAAAAGGTGTAATAAAAGACGTTATTTTCCTGCTCTCTTTGTGCAATTGAACCTGATGGTACGCTGACGATAAATCAACTGTTGAAAACCATCTCATACCCTTCGTTTTAGCCAGTAACTCATTAATCTTAGGCAAGGGGTATTTATCTACTAAGATTTCTTTGTTCACACCTCTCAAATCCACACAAAGTCTGATCTTTCCATTTGATTTCCTAGCTACCACGATCGGAGACATCCATACAGATGACTCTATTCTCTCAATTATCCCCGATGTTTCCAACCTCTCCAATTCTTTCTCCAATTCATTTCTTACTGTAAACGGAACATTCCTTACTTTATAATTTACAGGAACAGCATTCTCTTTTAATTTTATTTCATGTTTGAACCCCTTTAGCACGCCAATTTTTCCAGAGAATACATCACTGTACTCTCCTTTAATTTTTTTTGTAAAATCATCATTCTCTTTCAACACCATAACTTGCTCTTTTGCATTTGGATTTAGTATTATATCTAAGTTCGCTTGATCTTTCCATCCCAATACACTTGGTCCATACTAGCAACATACATTCTTCCCTCTGCTACTCTCCCTTTGAACACAAATGTCACATCTCTACACCCCACAATAGGAATGCTTTTTCCATTGAATCCTCTCGGATTGATGTCACTTTTCATTAAATCAACACCAATTTCCTTCTCAAACTTTTCCTTCCACATATCCAAATTGACAATAGTATATGGCGATCCTGAATCAGCCACTAATATTACTTTTACCCCCGCAACTTCAATTTCACATTTGGGTTTGCTTCTTCCATTACTCTTTACATCCAAAATAAAATCCCTTATCATAAAAATGTCATCATCCTCATCTGAATCTTCTTCTTTTTCTTGCTTCCTCAAATCATCTTCTTCCCTTGTCACATATTTAATCCTTGTAGTTTTTTCTCTTCTATAACACACTCTTGCATAGTGACCAATTAATCCACACACTGTACATTTTTGATCTCTCGCGCTACATGCTTGGCTTTTCGCCAAATGTGTATAACTTCCACATCTATAACATGCCAAGTTGGTTGTGCTTTCTCTTCTGTATTCATTTTTTGTTCCTTGAAAATATTTCTTCTCCAACCTTCTCTCGTTAAATTTATCTCTCTTCTCTGCACCAACACTGCTCGCTCTTATCGTTTTATTTACAACACACACCTCTTCTTTATCTTTTCCTTTCTCATCGTCCAAGGCTGCTTTTGCACATCTGACTGATACTTCAGCTTTCCTCATTACTGCTAAAACCTTGTTGAGTGTTCCATCTCCCATGGTCCATAATCTTTCTTGCACCCTTTTATTATTTGTGAGCATAATGATCTGGGGCCAGATGTAGGTAAATCTATTTTACCGACACTTAAATACCGAATTTTACCGATTCGGTATTTAAGAGTCGGTAAAATAGATGTACCGAGATGTAGGTAAATCCAGATGTGGATTTACCGAATCTTTAAAAGTCGGTATTTACCGATTCGGTAAATACCGACCTGTAATGCTCCATTCATTCCTATGGGCTTTGAAGCCCATAGGAATGAATGGGGCATTACAGGTCGGTATTTACCGATCGGTAAATACAGATTTTTGGCAAGGGTGCAGGGGGTGTCACTTTGACACCCTCTAGCACCCCCAAAAAAGGTTCGGGGGCCATATGGCAGGCATACCTGCCCTAAGGGCAGGTCTGCCTGTCATATGGCACAGGTGTGCATGCACACATTTGCATGCTCACCTGAATCGGTATTTCACCATCAAATTGAATTTGATGGTAAAATACCGATTTCTTAGGCCTTGTGGGACTCCTCAGAGTCCCACCTACATATCGATTTTACAGAATCTGTAATTTTACCGTTCTGTAAATTTACCGACCGGTATATTTACAGATTCTGTAAAATTACAGATCGGTAAATTACAGAACGGTAAAATTACCGATTCTGCCCCCTACATCTCAAATTCCTTTTACCGGTCGGTAACGGCCGAATTCGGCCGTTACCGACCGGTAAAACCCTACCTACATCTGGCCCTTGGTCTCTTATTAACTCCTCTTCAATCTGTCCAAATATGCATTTCTCCGCCATTCTTTTCAAAACTCCTAAGTAATCCTCAATCTTTTCATCCTGTTCTTGTTTCCTCCTGAAAAACTTGTATCTGTCAATTGCCACGCACACTGTTGGTGCATAATACCTCTCTAAGTCGTCCAACGCATTCTCATATGGGAGAGAGCCCGTGGGTAATCAGGGCTTGTTACGAGTCCATTGTCAACTTGCTTGCATGCGGGCGAACACTTGGTAGCAGGGCTGAGAAACGAATGGAGCATAAATAACGGCCGGAGCGTGAGAGGAATGAGAGTCCGGTCGGGAAGCAGGTTGGGGGAACGCATAGTTCGTGAACCGAATCTAAAACTGGGTAAAGAGCCGGTGAACTTAATCTAAAACTCTGGGGAAACAGCCCGTGTGTGTCAGCATAATCAAATATCAGGAAGCGCCCACAGACAAATATAATTGGCGCTTAAAGATGAATCATTCAAAACCAAACAACAATTAAACGTCCCCAAAACATGGTAAAAAACAATTGAACTATTCTTAAAATACATTCAACATACTTAAAATTCAAAACATAGCGCTTAATACCCATAATCATATAGTTCAATGGTAAATAAAGACACACAGATAGTAAATGAACTTATCTTGGCTGTGAGCAGCAACAAAGAAGGAATATGGCTGCCTCTCACAGAATTTTATTAAGATTGGAAAGTTAAACTTGTGTTCTCAATTCTTTACATAGCTTGGTGTTGCTGCTGTGAGCTGGCAATTGCATAATATTGGCCTCTGTGCCTTGCCATAAAATTCAGTACGCAATTTCAGAACTAACACGAACCAAAATCCAGTCGTAGATTATCACGATTATTTTTGGCTGCTGTGCTGCATTTTGTGACCTGTTGGTTTGTATTTTAAGTAACCCTAACAATTTGCACCGCTCGCCTTTCCACTGCCCGTAGCCCCTCATGCCCTGCTTCGTATGCATTTTAGCAAGATACACCAGCGTGATTGTCAGGAATTTGAAGCTCAAACTCCCGAATTTTACTGACCAAGCTACACCCCTACCTGCCACTTCACGTGGTAGCCTACTGCTGAATGTAAGCCTGTGGTCCTACAGCTTTCTTTTTTTTTTTTTTTTTTTTTGTCCTCATATATGCCACCAGTTAATGACTGCTCTATAATAGGCGCTCTTCAAGCCACTGTCACAAACTGTCCTTTCCAGCCCTCGTGTTTGTGGATAGCTGTAGAAGATTGCCCAGAGGAATGGTCGTTACCCGTCCAACTTCCTTTCGGGTTGGTACTTGCTGCTAAGGAAGGACAGGACCACTTACCTCTGGCATAATCATTGGACTATTGTTACTTTTCGATCCAGGCATTCATTGCTGACCACAACCTGACAGCTTTCTCACCCCCACATAAAATATCAAATTTACTCACCGCGACGATGTATTTAAGACACTCTGCAAATTTCGGGGGGGATACAGACTTCCATGCTTTGCATATCTCTCTTCTGGCAATGGTCATTACATAGAAAACAAACTGTGACAAGTTACTATTAAACACATAATCGGATGATAGGCCGAAGAAAACCAATCTGGGTGTACATTGAATTGGGACCGACAGTACCTCTTCTAAGAATTTGCGCAATTGTTCCCAAAAATTAGCTATGTTAGGACATTCAAGAAACATATGAATGTCATTTGCGCTCATTAGGTTACACCTAGGGCAAAAATATTGCGCCCCTGAGATCCTAGAGAGTTTCGCTGGGGTCCAATATACCCTGTGCAATGTGTATAAGTGATTTCTTCTTAGATTAGAAGGTTTGATTATCTTTTGGGATAATGAGAAAGAATCAATCCATAATTTCTCTACATCCTCAGCTATCTGAACTGTAGAGGGGTCCCATATTCTTGCAATCTCTATCTCCAAATTGTCTGTATTATTCAATAATATACTATACCATTGTGCCGTTTCCCTTTTCATTACTCTAGGCTGACTAAATAGTTCCAGGAATGGTTCCTCATCATTTATATCCCAATTTTGACTACCCCACCAGGCCGATAGTTGATAGAACTTAAACCTTGTTAACGTCCCTCCAGTTATACCCTCTAGAAATTACCACTTTAAAGCTTTCGTTTCATCGCATAAGTCCCCCCATTTCAGAAGGCCTGCTCTTTTTAAGGGGAGAGCCAATTGGTCCATTAAACATTCCGGGGTGCCTGGTGAGTCCCAAATTGGGGAGTATTGATGGTAATATTGAATACTCAGCAACCTACACGTCTGCGACCAATAGTGTAAAGCAGCCTTTAGAACTTTCAGCCTAACTTTTTTGAAGAATTTTTTGTCACCAAATTTAAACAGAAAATAATCAGTACCAAACGGGAGATCTTGCAACATTGCCTGGAATAGTAAACCATTTGAGGTGAAATCCAATTTATTAGCTAGTATCCTAAAGTTTTTAAGCTGGAAAGCATAACAGTAAAGTAGTAAATCAGGGAGAGCTAAACCACCTAATTTTAATCCTCTCCTTAGCTTCTTCCAGGCTATCCTTGGAGATTTTGTTGCCCATATAAACGACCCTATTCTACCTTGCAAATTAAGAATATCTTTTCTGCTGAAAACTAAGGGGATAGAATTAAACAAAAACGTAACCTTGGGAAGAATGACCATTTTGACAAGATTCACTCTGCCATAGATGTTTAAAGGCAGAGTGTTCCACCTGGACAGAAGTTTTTTAATCTCCTTTATCACTGTTTCCCAGCTAACCTTCGGAGTGTCATCTATATTCTGGGTTAAATAAATACCTAAATATCTCATCTTACATTTGGCTTCGGGAATGGGGAGTAAGTTATTCCAACACATTACCTCGGTTTTCTCCTTGTTAATAGAATAACCTGAAATCGAGCCAAAACTCTCCGCCAGCTGAAATAGCCTGGGAATTGCTACAAGGGGGTTTGAAGTATACAACAGAAGATCGTCTGCATATAGTGCTGTCCTAATTGATAATTCCCCAATTTTAAATGAAGAAATAATAGAATCATGCCTTAAAGAACAAACAAAAGGTTCAATATAGATATCAAACAGCAGTGGAGACAAGGGGCATCCTTGCCTTGTTCCTCTGCCAACACTGAACCATTCAGACAATCCTCCGTTGACCAGAATCTTGGCCCTAGGACCACTATATAAAGACACCACACTTTTGATATAAATTTCAGGAAAGCCAAATTTCTTCATCGTTGACCATAAATATTTCCAGTTTACTTGGTCAAAGGCTTTCGCAGCATCTATTGCGACTATGGCCAATGGTTTTTTATTTTGAACAGCATAGTCAATAGCACCAATTGCCTGAAATGTGAGTTCATTCAATTGTCTGCCCGGGATAAATCCGCGTTGGTCCGGATGTATAATGGATTTAATCACCTTAGCGAGCCTGTTTGCCAGGATACCTGAATAAACTTTTAAGTCTGAGTTCAGTAAGGATATGGGTCGGTATGATTCTATCCTTTGCGGGTCTTTGTTCGGCTTCGCAATTAATGAAATGGTTGCGTCCAGCCAAGAAGACGGAATTTGCTGACCTTGAATAAAGATTTCGTTGAAAAGTTTATGCATTGGAGCAATAAGTTCATCCAAATTATCCTTATAGATTTCTGTTGGAAGCCCATCCGGACCTGCAGCTTTCTTTCTTGACATTTTCTCAACTTGAGATCTGATTTCCCCCTCGGTAATTTCTTTTCCTAAAAGAGATATTTCTTCATTACTCAAACAAGTTAAATTTCTCAGAATGTCTAGGTTTTCTATTTCCTCCAATGAAATATTCACTTTTTCCCGATAAAGATCTTCATAGAAAGATCTGGCCTCCTCTTTAATATCTTCATCCTCAGATAGAACAGCGCCAGTTCCTCGTTGTATTAAAGTTTTAATGTTGTTTCTGGACCTGTCAGATCTGGCTTTCCAGGCAAGTAATGATCCACATTTCTCCCCATATTCAAAATTACGCAACTTGCTTACCTCCCACTTATCTCTTAGTATTTTTTCGGAGTGTAATCTATGTTGAATTCGTAGGTCATCTAATTCTTTTTCCAACCTCAATATTTCAGTTCGATCATTAGAGATGGCATAGAGAAGTTGCTGCTCTTTTATTTTAATTAAGTTGAGGTTGTCTACTTCTTTTCCTTTAATTAGCTTTCTATTCAAGGCCATTTGAGAACCGTATATACCTCTTAAAAAAGATTTAAGAGCGTCCCATATGATCCGGTTCGGAGCTGAATCATTATTAAATAGGAAGAACTCTCCTATACTTTTCTTAGTGCTAGTATTGAAATCTGTTTTTAGTAAAACGGTCCTGTCCAGAGTCCACCTGTATTCTGATAAGTTCCTTTTTTGCATGCTAATACACAACTTAACCACGGAGTGGTCTGATAATCCATTTGGAATATATGCAATAGAATGTGTATCCAATAACATCGCTCTATCAAGCAAGAAATAATCTATCCTGGAGAATTGGTGGTTTTTTTTGCTGTAGAACGAGTACTCTCTCTGGGAGCCATGTTTGATTCTCTAGACATCGCACAGCGCATACTCCTTAATGATATTATGTAGCATACAAATCGATTTTTTTGGGCTATTGTATCTAGCCTTTGAAGTGCGGTCTAGCTCTGCATCCAATAACAAGTTAAAATCTCCCCCTAGCACTATAGGGATAGAAAATTGTAATAAATAGCTTGCTAGTTTATGAAGGAAACATGGATTGTCTTCATTTGGGCCGTAGTAGACCCCACATAAGAATTTAACAGTGCCCACTGATACCACTACTGCCAACCACCGCCCTGTCTGATCTGTAGCCCAATCATGGACAACTATTCCTTTATTGGCCCGAATAATGATTGCCACCCCTCTCGTAGTACCCGATTGTTTTGAGCAAAAAATTTCCTGAACCCACTTGTGTTTTGTAAAAATATCTCTACATTTATTTGCTTCCAAGTGAGTCTCCTGTAGAAAAATTAATGATGCTCCAGAATTTTCTAAGAAGTGAGAAACGTTGAATTGTTTCTTATAACTCCCTAATCCGTTCACATTCCAGGAGAGGATTGTAGTCTGGCTAGCTTGAGTCATATTCTAATTTTAAATTTTGAATGTGGCTAATAGCAAAACGTAGTACCTTATAAAAATAATAATTATTAACAAAAGTAAAAAGCTTTTTTATGGTGCATGAGGACATTTTTTGTTTTTTTTTACCCCTTCCCCTGGAACACCCACCCACACTCCCTGTGGGGAACCCTTCCCTCCTAATTGGCGAAAAAAAACGCCCTAAGAGGCCCTATTCCCTGATTGCCCTACCCTAAAAATAAAGAAAAACATATGTACGGGTCTCATTCCCCTATCTCATCTGTTATTTTGGTGCGAACTCTTAAAAAAAAAAAAAAAAAAAAAAAAAACTCTTAACTTAAATATGTGTAGTGGAAACATTGTGTATATATATCTTTTTTTTTTTTCCCTCTTTTTTTTTTTATTGTTTTTGTTCTTTATTTTTAATTTTTTTTTTTTTTTTTCCCCTCTTTTCTTCCTCTCTTCTTCCTCTCTTTCCCTGCACTCCATTACAAACATACTCTACCCTCCGCTAAATGGTAGATTTTGGGGAATAGAACATCTGAACTGTCTCTAATTATACTAGTCCTCTTGAGCCTTCATTCTATCAAGAACAGCATCTACTTCCTCTGGAAATTGGTACGTGTACATTTTATTGTTCCACATAATTTTTAGGAGTGCTGGAAATTTCATCTGTACATTTGCCCCCATGGAACGTAATTCTGGCATTCTAGACCCTAACTCCCACTGCCTTTGTGCAGTTTTACCGCCTATGTCAGATCTAATGTGATATGGGTTAGCTTGAAAGTGTAGGGAAGTGCGTGATAAGCATCTATTCAGGATCAGTTCCTTCACACTGTATGGTTGGAAGTATACCAAGATCTTCCTGGGAGCCTTCCTGTCTGGGTGTAACCTAAATGGGTCTCTATGTACCCTCTGAATTTCTGCTTCTAGGTCAATATCCGGACGGTCCTTGAGAATATCTTCACGTAATAATCTGCAAACAAAACCTTTTATGTCCTCCACCTCGGCCCCTTCCAGAATTTTTAGAATCCTCAAATTGTTCCGGCGAGATTGGGTTTCCAATCTCTCTAGATCCATAGACAGAGATCGATTCTGGGCCTTCAAGGCTGTTATGTCTTTCGAATTGATGTTTGAGGTCTCTGAGAGTGTTGAAACCTTCCCTTCCAGCGTACTGGTTCTAATATTGATACCATCAATTTTTGCCTCTAGTAGATCAAATCTATCATGCAGACGCTGTTGATTTTTTTCGGAAGTCTCAAATCTACTTAATAAATCTCCTCTTAAAGACTGCAGAAGAGATCCAAGGCTTTCGCTGCCTCCACAAGCCCCTTCTTCCTCGATGTGGAGAGGTTGGGGTTCAGCATCCTGCGTGATACTTTCCGGCTGCTCCCTTTCATGACTTAGTTCTTGATTAATGGTCCTTGGAGAACTAACTGAGGGTTGTGCAGTTGCATCAATTACGTCGATTGCCTTGGTTGTGGAGACTGCTTCAGCTGTTCCGTCTAACGTGTCAGCTGACTCCAAACCCCCATATTTATTACTCAAGGGAAAAGAAGCTAAAAGCGGGGAAACTGCTACCTGAGGCAGATTATTTAAACTCTGCTCCTTTTCGCCCCCTCCATCCGTTCCGGTGCTATCCGACTTGGAAGACAGTGCATGCTCCATTATCTTAAAGTAACTCTTGAGTGACGGGGTACCCCTAGGCAAATTAAATTTGGATTGTTTTAAGTCTTTGGTCTTGCCCTTCTTTGCTCCCCCTTTTCTGCTTTGTTTGCCAGGTGAAATTGGCTCTGGACCCTTACTACTCGCCTCGACCAAGTCCGCAGTGTTTAGGACCCCCTTTATCTTAAGCTCCCTTCGAGAGCGAAGCTGGTATCTATTTTTGGTAGCCCTCTTTTGTTCGCTGATAGTTATACCCACCTTGGGAGGCTGTACAGGTGAATTCACTAAAACAAGCCCTTTCGCTGTATCCCTCACTGTATCCCTCTCCCTGGAGGGGCTCACGTTTCCCAAGGCAGATTGCGGTATTACAGGAGGACCCCTATCTGCATCCATACAAACTGTGGATTCCCAACAAGTTACAGACACAGGGAAGTATGAGTAGTACTCTCTGCTTACAACCCCTGTCAACCGATACCATAGGGCTGCTCTCTTGCGGAGCCCGATACTATTAGATCTTACCCTGGGTTTTACACAGACTGCAGTCAGCTCTGCCTGGGGTCGTGTAATGCTACCACTACTCCCATTCTTGGTGCGCTGAAGTCCTGCTCCCGATGCCGGCAATGACGCTTCACCAGAGACCCGATGCAGCTGACCGGTAACCGGCTCCCTGGCGTACCGCCGCTCGTGAATCTAATCTTGCTGTTCTCTCATCTGCCAAGTGGTCCGCGCCGGTCCTAGAGCCCTCTCCTTCCGTCTCAGTACTCACTGCTCCACGCTCGCGGTTTCAGCGTTCTGCCTCTCCGCAGTCACTCTCGGTCGATTAAGCGCGAGGAAAAAGGTAAGAGGGAGATCTAAGTTGCCGTACATCCGAGAGGGAAGACAAAGTACGACTTCTCACTCACCTATACAATCAGCATGATCCACTGTAAATCCGCTGTAATCCGCCAAAAGTAGAGGGGAAGAGACCTGTAGAAAACTCGAACTAGGGCTTCTGGATCAGAGCCTCGCAGCAGCCGCTAGCCTGCCGCCGCCATGTTCCCCCCTACCAATTTTACTTCTGACCACCTACAGCTTTCTTAAGGTAAGAAGCTTCCCTGTAAAGTAAAACTAGAAGAGTCCAGCAAGATGAGAGGGGTAGTGAGGGGATAGGCATTCACTCTGCTGTGGGCCTTTTTCATCTCAGCTTGCTCCCAGGAAGCATATGCACTAAGGAAAGTTTTAGAACAATCCTTTACAGACCTTAGAGAGTGCATTTGTCTTTTGAAGCCTAGACTCCACCATACCCAGGAGGGTTCCACAGATGTTGTCAGCAGGTGATGTTGAGCAGAGTAAGTGTTCAAGTGTGTTGACGGCTGGAAGAAGACACTTTCTAAAAGACCCCCATAAGTGAAAAAAACAGGATAGGGCTGCTATTGTGAATTTTTTTCAAGTATTGCACTGCATGTGTGCACTGTACTATTTTCCTATCTATTGTAAGAGCCTTAACTGTTTAGTTTTAGGCACTCATGACTGCCAAGTTGACCCAGGTCATTAGAAACTGACAATGCCATGCAGAGAATGTTTAGTTAACAGCACTTTGTATGCTCCACAATTTAGTCCCATACTTACAATTGTTTGGGCGAAATGACAAATTCCAGAATGCAACCGGTTGTTGGCTAAAGAAAAATGGCTGAGTAGGATGCAAAATGTATGACTGATGCAAGTGATATCTTGAACTTGTAAAAAGGTGGCTTAACAAAACCCACTGCACTGCTCTGTGTGAACTGCTTGGAGTTAATGGGAGAGGAGGACAATTAAGAGAAGGGGATGAATAAGTATGGGAGAGTAGAGTCATGTAGAGGAAGGAAGGATGAATGAAGGAGGAGGAGTCTGGGTTCACAGGTGCCTTTGGAACAGGTGTGCGTTGGCAGAAAGGGAGGTCATCATTCGTGAGAGACACTACACTGAGGAGAGGCTGCAAATGTGCAGCCACCAGGTGAGCCCCAGATGTGGACCTAATCATAGGATGTTGTTTGTGTTCATGATGTGCCTTTGTGTTTCTAACTGTTGCCAGATGTTAGCCTGTTACAAGCTGCTGATTTCTGCTGCATGTTGGAATTTCAGTTAGGACAGCTCCCTTCTTAGTACCATGTGGATTCATTTTCTGTAGTGACTTCACATGTGGTAAGGTCACATGGTATAATTTGCGGTGACATCATCATTAATAATTTTAAAGCCTTAAAACCCTACATCTTTTTGGTCAAACCATGTTGGCAAGTAGGGCGACATTGCTCAGCAGCTCAGAGCAAGGGGCAAAAGCTCAAGGTGAAGTGGGGTTGAGGAGCAGTGCAGACTCCAATAGGCAGAGAACAGGGCAGGGTCCAAAGACGTAATGAGCAGCTCAGGGTGAAAAGAGCAAGAAGACGTAGAGTGTGCAAGGAGAGACACAGGGTCCATTGGGAGTGCTGGTGGATCAGAATGCTGGAGGATGAAAAACCACCATCACCAAACTGTGAGCCTTCCACACCAGTAACCTGAGAACCATCTCCAAACAGGAACTGCTTGTCAGATGCAAGCAAGAGAGCATGATCTTCATTGTTATGAGAAAATTATGGAGATGAATAGGACACACCGTAGGAAGAGAACAATACCCTATTACAAGAATTCCTTTTCACTGGACTCCAGAAGACAAAAGGATGAGAGGCAGACCAAAGAACACCTGGAAGTGAACTATGGAAACAGAACTGAAGACCCTAAAACACAGCTGGGACACTGTGCAGAAATGTGTCTAAGAAAAACAGAAGTTGAAGTCCTTTGTTGCTGCCCTACATGTCAGTCAGCACAACAGGTAGTAGTATTGGGAGTGGGTAGCAGAATGGGCTCGAGGGGTGGGTGGCAGCCCAGATTCCAGTGGTTGGAAGCATCACAGGTTGCAGTAGTGGTGAGCAGCACTGACTGAGGAAGGAGCGCAGGGTGAAGGCTGCCGCACAATCAGTAAAGCAGTATTCAATGGGTAAAGAAGCACAGGGTCAAGGGGGGAGGGGCATCTAAAGAACAAAAGTGGGAAGCAATGCAGGTTCCAGGAAAGCAGCATTTGTAATGAATCGACCGAAGCACGCATTATGAGTACCGAATGGTTAATTAGAGTCCTCTCTCTTCAGAATAGGGAACAGCAAGATAGATATGGGAATGCATGTCCTTTTACATGTGGTTTCCTCTGAGTACGGGAGGATAACTGATGATATTTTCCACATGCTGATATAAGCTGGAAAATATCAGCAGAGAGGCTGGTGGGATCAGGGGGTGGGTTTAGCAGAAGAGGGGAAAGGCAGGGTTAGGGCAGTATAGGAGGAGTATTTTCTGCTCCCCCTGCTGTGCTGTAGGGGTCAGTTGAGGGCCAGGCTGTGGTACTCGTACATGCAGCTCCTGCCCCTTTACCTGCAGCAGTTTCACTGAGTGTGGGCCTGCACCCGGTGACACTGGGCCTAGTATCTCCAGGGTGTCATCTGCAAACATATGGATTTTGTGTTGGATGTCTGCAGAGGACACACACAGGATATCTGGGTGTCACCTGATCATAGTCACCAGGGCTTCAATGGACAATACAAATGAGAGGCAATAAGGGGATTCCTTTCCTCGTCCTTCTACACAGGGAGATAGTTTCTGAACACATCCCTTTCACCCGGACATTCGCAGTAGGGCATTTATGGCAGGCCGCTATCCACATAAGCATATCTGTGCCCAAGGCAATCGCCTTTAATACATTGAATTAGTAGTCTGAGCTGACCCTGTCAAATGCTTTTTCAGCATCGAGTGATAGGATCACCATGGGGATTTTCCTATTAGTTCATTCCAGGACCTCCTGAATATTATCTGCCTCTGGGGACTGACTCTGAACTGGTCCGGGTTAAAGAGATTGGGGAGGTGGAGTAGCAGTCTGTTGGCCCTCTTGTAAAAAATGTATATCAAAGGTCAAGTGCGCAATTGGCCTACTGGTAGACTCTCCAATGGGCAAGGCCTCCTCTGATTAGAGGTTTTTATAGTGGTTGCAAAAATTGGCACATTTCCCCACATTGTCGGTGAGGGTTTGGCCCTCTTTTCCCACTATGGATGGGATTACGTCTGCCGTTTTTCACTGCCATATGCACTTAGCCAATAAGGAGCCTGTTTTATGGGACGTCTTGTAGAGCTCTTGCTGTACATATTGCAGCGTTTTTCTGCTATATCCGTGGCCGCCAGGTCAATTAGCTCCGCCAATACCATGATTTGCTACTGGGCCTTTAAGGATCCTGTTTTCCCATGGTGATCTGTCGCCACTTTGAGGTCGGCTTCCAATGAGTATTTGCGGACTAAGTCTACCTCACGGAGATGTGTTTTTTCTGCTATTTATGTGTCTCTGAAAACCACCTTGCAGGCATCCCACAATAGGGCGAGGGCCACATCATCTGCTTTGATTTCCTTGAAATAATTCCCAATGGATACCTCTGTGTCTTCCTACATGTACAGTCCCGAAGGAGAGTCTTATCAAATGACCACAGAGGTGTCCTCCACAGTGCAACTTGCTGCACATCACGTTCTCAGACTACCTATGCATGGTCTGAGATTGCTGCGGTGCCCTGTTCATTAGCAGTCGTCACTTCACTCAGTATTTAGAGTTCCCCACATTAATTCAATCCTGGAACAGGCTCTGTGGGCATTTGAGATGAAGATGTCGTCCTTCTCATCCAGGTGTTTCACTCTTCAGTGATGTACCACACCAAATATTCCATTATGTGCTTCGCATTCCAGGAAAATACTTCCTACATAGATATTTCATGTGGGTGCTTGTCCAGCAAGGGCCCATCCATATAAAATTATCTGAGGCCCATTTTTAGGTCTCGCTCTCGAGACCTATTGTCATGGAGTTGCCTCTCAAGGGAGACAGACCGGGGCACTGTGGAAAATGAAATTTTGCCTGACCAAGATGCCCCCTACGTGTACCCTATGTTACATGTATGTGCATGTCACCCATGCATATTTCTCTCAGTGGCCTGAATCACAAGGCCTCTGCAATCACGTCCTGCATTAAGGTGCCTGCCATCAAGTTTCCCAAACGTTAAGCTAAAATGAAGGCCCATGTATTTGCATTGTGCACTTTTAAATAAATATCGTAATGAACCCTTTTTGTGGTTCAGTCTGAGCCACTTTCTGAATTAGGTTTTTCATGACTCCTGACACACTGAAAGCTGCAGTTACGTATCTCTGACCCCGCATACTTCTAGCTCAGCCGAAAGAGACCCAGCAAGGGTTGCCAAGATAGTATTATGAATAACAGTTATCTGCCTGCTGTACAGAGTCACATTCCTGCCCAGTGAGGAAGGTAAACAGAACCCGTCCGCGGAAGATAGGGCCTAGCCTCTCTGTCTCCATTGAAGTAAATCACAGTGCTTGCATCCATAGAAAGCTCACAGCCCCCACACGATGAACGAAGAAATATATGCTTCTTCTGATTCTTAGCGATGAGCAACCTTTGCTTCAGATAATACATCCCCTGACTTAAGATATCAGTTAGTACCAGACGTGCTGGTCGCCTTGACACTAAAGATCTCTCTACTAGACTGAAAGTCAGCCCTCCTCCCAGTTACACGTCAATTGCACGTCATGCTCAAATTGCGTGGACAAGGAGGGCAAAGTTCCAGCCTGCCATGTAACCCCTCCTCTATGTAGCCACCCACCTATCACCCACCTGTGACTCATCAAGTGTACACCCTCATGCACGCCCACATGCTCTTATCTCTTTCTTTCATGCTCTGCCTGGAGCGCTCCTCCCTATGTACAAGGAAAAATGTATATATGTGTTGTTCTCTGTAAATAATGTTAGAAGACCCTTCCTGAACCTTAGAGGTGATGGAACAGATTCTCCCTTAACTCGAGTTATTGGAATAAAGCCCTTTTAACTTGGACACCACGGACTCTCTGCCTCTCATTTGATACATGCTAATTGTTAATGCCTAGAAATTATGCCAGGGTAATATTTTATTTACCACATTAATTTGGCGCCCGAATAGGGACATATCCCTTCCCCACGCGCCGGAGTTGTAGGTCCAGCTTTGCCCCCTTCTACAGCCGTGACGGACTTTAAAGTGTACACGCCATCGGGATTTCCCGCTACTCCCTCAGGCCCAGGAGGAGGACGGACTGTGACCAGGCATCCATACGAGGCGGTGAGGATTGCGGATCGTCTCAACCAGAGCCCGACTTGTGAGAGAGCAAGGTCCGAGGTTTCCAGAGGTCCACCCGTTCCGAGGCGCATGCGTAGACGTAGACGTAGATGCGTAGAAGTCCGAGGCTTTCAAGTTTCAAGTTTTGCTTCCCGGTGAGTACCACTGTGGGGAATGCATAAAGTTTCAAGACGGGTTCATTTTATATGAACACGGTCAAGACGGGTCCATGGTAAACGTGGGCACGGTAAAGACGTGTCTCATTTTTGAGACCGGTATGGTTGTACTGTATTCCAGTGCATATAGTTTTTCAAGTACATGTTTAGTTCTCTGTATTGGTTTAGATCATGTTTGTTTTAATGTTATGATGTTTTAGTGTGAATGATTGTTGATTGTTTCAGTCTATTTTTGTGTATTGTATTTCCATTGTGTTGGTTTCAACATGCCACTGTTTTCAAAATTGCGTCAGATAGGGACCAGAAAAGGTATACTAG
This sequence comes from Lissotriton helveticus, assembly GCF_964261635.1. Classification (NCBI taxonomy): domain Eukaryota; kingdom Metazoa; phylum Chordata; class Amphibia; order Caudata; family Salamandridae; genus Lissotriton; species Lissotriton helveticus. Next base: position 210,902,461 of record NC_136073.1, on the reverse strand, counting down.
AAGAGTCAGTTAACATCCCGCCTAGAGACACACCTGGTCATTATATGTATAATAAGCATGGATTAGACGCCATCTTGTTTTTAGATTTATGGGTAGACTATACAAAGGACCTGGAGGAAAAGTATAGATGGCCTATCTCAGGAACTTGGGATTCAGAATGCATTATGAGAGTAGAGGAAGCGCTATGGAAAAAGAAATCAAGACCCTCTCAGAAAGACGCCATTGAATTGTGGCACAAAGAGTCACACAGGAGAACAGAGAAAGAATTCAATAAAGCAGAGAGAACTAAACAAGCAGAGGAAAAAGCCAAAGAAAAAGAACTACGGGAGGAGGGGGAACGGGTCAAAACAGAACAGACTGATAGAGAAAGAAACGCCGTCGTTACTGGTATTTATCCCGTCCTGGCTGAAGAACTAGCTAGAGTGACCACCTCAGAGAGACCCAGTAGGTCGCGAACGCCACCACCTGTACCATATAGAGAACGTAGAGTAAAGCCGACAGCATCAGAGGCGTTCATTTCCTCGTATCTAGATGATTCCCTTCCGGACTACGTTAATGCAGGTTTCCCTCCACCCCCACCAGCAGATCAGCTCCAGCAACTTCAGCAGCAGCTAGTAAAAGATGACGTAGGTCCCGGGGCAGTGGGAGGGGTGCCTACTGTAGATGTAGCCATTCCATTTTGTGTATATGATCCAGAACCAGGAAAAGGTTCAATGGTCGTGATTTCACGTAGGCTAAGACAAGCCGTTGCATATCTAGAGACATTACCAGACATGAAAGAACACCTAGATAAAATGTACCGTTTCATTAGAACGGGGGAGGGACCAGAGAGTATAGCACAAGCCATGGCACAAAGAAAGGTAGGGGTTAAGAACCATATCCTACGTTTTATTATTAACTGCCTGATCAGGGAACAAGACGAAGGAGACGGAGATGTAAAACAAGGTTTGATAGAATGGAGCGAGCACATAGATGCCGGTAGACATGATAAACAGGGACAGATAGATGCCATGTACAAGAAAATACGAAAGGAAATAATAGAAAGACACAGAAAAGAGTCTGACGAGAAGGGCGAGTCATCAGCGGAAGAGGTAGAGGATCATCAGGATCCGAAAGGCAAGATTAATTATGTAGGAAAAGCGCGACAGTTTGACAGACCCAAATGTCTTGACTACCGTAAACAAGGGCCAGCTATAAAAGAAAGATATTCCCTCGAAAATCTGTTCCAAGCTACTGAACAAGCCCTGAAAAAGCGGATAGGGAGTGAGAGACCTCCCACCTCACACGAAATTGAATTGGCCCGGTCAGCCACCCAGTGGGTGTCTAATTCTAATATATATAGCAGTGATATAGTGGCTCAGACTTTCTTAAGCCTTCCACCGAACGAACAGCGTTTGGCTGGTATTTACATGGTCCAACACTTGATAACGTTGTATGAGAGTCAATATTCTGATCCTGGTCACTTGCATAAATTACTAGACGACATTTTACTAGACAGATGGACAGGTTTAGGTACCGAATTAATTAATGTTATTCTGGATCAACGACATAAGTACATAAATTCTCTGACCACATGTATGCCTCCAACCTCACACCACGGCAGAAATAACTTACACGTAGACAGACAGAACCCCCTACGAGAGGTACATCCCGTCAAAGATGCGGACAATGTGTTGCAACGGGTGTATGTTTACACCACCTTAACAAAAATAGAAATACTAGAAATGAAAAAGATGCTGCCCTGCCATGATAAAGACCCGGGGGGGTTTCACCGAGAATTAAAAGACATCCTCCGCATAGGAGATTATACGTACGATGACATTCTGAAGTTACTGAAAGTACTGTTGCCTGCTGGTATTTATGTAAAGCTTAAGGAAAAAGACTGGGAGGTAGGCGAGAATAAGTTAAGCTGGGATGCACTGGAAACGGAAGAAAGAGGTAGGCTCCCAGGGGTTGGTCTTGGGGAAAAAGCTAGAGAACTGCCTGAACTCCTGATACAAGTTTTACCGAGATTATTGATTACGAAAAAGGAAGACTGGGATGCTATTTCAGCCTGTAAACAAAAGCAAGAAGAGGACACAAGTGATTTCTATTCTAGATTTGAGAAATGCTTTACGATTAATAGTGGCCTTAAGCCAGGTAGCGAGTCATTTCCACACCTTTTTGGGAGCAAATTAGTAGAGAACTCCTTACCCCAGATCAAGAATAGAGTACTGAAGGTTGAGAGTACTTGGCAAGCAAACAGCCCTTCACAAATGTTACAGATGCTACAATATCATCAGAACAGAATTAGAGAAGAGCAGGATCAGGAAAAGAAACGCATGAAAGAGACAAAAATGAAGGTGCTGGTTGCCCAGACGGTACCAGCAAATAAGAACAGAAATAACATGACACATGTTAAGGGGAACTGTAATTATTGCAAACAACCAGGTCACTATGTAAATGAATGTACTGTCCTGAAACACAATATAGCTACAGGCAAGACAAAAGAACGACTGTACACTCCTAGACAGAATAGCACGCAACAGAACACACAGCAGACAGTAGCGACTTTTCCACCTCCACCACCGCCTGTTCATGCCACACCACAAATGTATCAGTACACACAGTCAGACTATCCAGAATATCAACAGTTCTCATGAAACAGCCTTGAGAGGGAAGTAGGCTTGCCCCTTATTGAGGTTCCTGTAGATCAAGAGGGTCCGTATGTACATAGTCGTGTATTAGGACAAGACCGAAAATTTCTGATTGACACAGGGGCGAGCAGGACTGCCATCAGTCATGACGAGGTTCCAGGGGCACCTCTCTCAGGCTCACAGAATGTTTCCCTGGGATTTTCAGGAAAGCCTATTGTTAATGAAGTATCGAAACCAGTTTCCCTCGGGGTTGGTCCACTGTCACGGACTACAGACTTGCTACTTACTAAATCATGTCCAGAAAACTTACTTGGTATGAAGACATTAAAAGACCTAGGAGCAGTTATCTGCTGCTCTCCAGAAGGAGTACGCCTGTTCTTACGTGATTTTAAGGGACATTATGTGCTGACTGATTTTGACCACAGACTCCAGAACGTGCCACAGCACCTATGGGCACAAGGACCAACTGACGTAGGGTACATGAATATAACACCACACCATGTCACACTCAAAGCAGGGGTAGTACTTCCACGTATTAGACAATACAAGTTGCCACCTGACGCCGAAACAGCCTTATTGAAATTAGTTGACGAACTTATTGCACGAGGAGTAGTGGTAGAGACTGACTCAAATGTATGTAACTCGCCTGTCATCCCTATCCTTAAACGATCTGACCCTAGTGTACTGCCAGTGTACCGACTAATTATTGACCTACGAGAATTGAACAAATGTGTAGTACCACAATATCCAGTGGTGCCAGACATTTCTTCATTACTGACTGCTATTGATTCTGAGGCTACTTTCTTTACTGTTGTCGACTTGAAGAACGCTTTCTTTAGTGTTCCCATCCATCCCGACAGCCAGTACCTGTTCGGATTTTCATTAAAAGGTCGTAGCTTTGTATTTACAAGAGCTCCACAAGGCTTTACAGAAAGCCCTAGTATTTACAGTCAGGCACTGAAAAGACAGCTAGACAGTGTTCACATGCCTGCCAACACTGCGCTACTCCAGTACGTAGATGACATCCTAATTACAGCACGATCAGAACCAGAATGCGAAAATGCATCACTAACAGTTTTACATTTTCTGGCTGACAAAGGGCACAAGGTGTCCCCTTCCAAGTTGCAATTCTGTGAAAAGCAAGTGGTGTACCTTGGACACTTACTTTCCAAGGAGGGTAGACAACTAACACGAGAACGCATACAGCTCATTTCTAACATTTCACAGCCCAAGACACAGAAAGAAGTACGTGCATTTATTGGCCTCACTTCATACTGTAGGCAATGGATTCCCCAGTATGCCTATCTAGCCAAACCACTCATACAGTTAACTACACAGGAGGCAGCCACTCTGACTGTCCTCCCTTGGACACAAGAATATACCTTGGCATTTGAGGAATTAAAAAGAGCATTATGTCAAGCGCCAGTTTTAGCGACTCCATGTTACAGTAAACCTTTTATGCTTTTCATAACTGAACGAGATGGAACAGCGTTATCTGTCCTCACACAAGATCAAGCAGGAAAACACAAGCCTTGCGCTTATTTTTCTAGTACACTAGATCCAGTGGCCCAGGCTCTGCCTGCGTGCCTGAAATCAGTTGCAGCAACAGCCCTAGCCATAAGACAAAGTGACTCGATAGTGTTGGGTCACCCTCTGACAGTACAGGTTCCACATGCAGTGGAGGTTCTCTTAAACAGGACACAGACACAACATTTGACTGTAGCAAGACTGACAGGATATGAACTGACATTATTTCAACCACACATAGAGATCAGACGTTGTAATATTCTGAATCCTGCAACACTTTTGCCCTCAAGTACAGTAAATGCACCGCCACACGACTGTGTGGAAGTAATGAATATAGTGACGAAACCAAGACAAGACCTGATAGATATTGCACTTCCAGACCCAGACTTAACGCTATATGTAGATGGATCATGCATGAGAACGAGTGCAGGAGAATTAGTAGCAGCATATGCTGTGACCACTGCTACTAAAGTCATAGAGACACAGAAAATAGACACACTATCAGCACAAGCAGCAGAGCTCATCGCCCTGACACAAGCCTGCATAAGAGCTAAGCACTTGAAAGTAAACATTTATACTGACTCACAATATGCTTTTGGTGCTGTTCATGATTTCGGGGTCTTATGGAGGGAGAGAGGTTTCTTGACCTCCCATGGGACCAAGATCCAGCACGGCCAGCTCATTCAAGCCCTGTTGGAAGCAATACATTTACCTACAGCCATTTCTATCCTGAAGTGCAAAGCTCACACCAAAGTTACAGACACCATTTCCCAGGGTAATGACCTGGCAGACCGAACAGCTAAACTTACAGCCAGACAGCCCAGACACCAACAGACACGACAAGGACAGAGGTACCATTACTGACAAAAAGTATGACAGTCAGGGATCCTTCTCAAGATGTACTCGACATACAGACACATGCCACTACAGATGAAATAAAGAAATGGACTGAACAAGGAGGGGTCCAGACTGACCAAGGTTGGATGACTAAGGGAAAAGGCACATGGTTTCTTCCAGATTCCATGGTACAAGTAATCATAAACACAGCACATAGTCCAGCACACTTGGGAGAAAAGGCAATGATAGACAGCTTACAGAATATCTGGTTTAACAAGCACATGCGTGCAGCAGCGAAACAGAAAGTACGAACATGTATGATCTGTTGCCAGTTCAATCCAGGTAAAGGCATTCCGGTGGAACAAGGCGGATTTCATCCTCCTGACCACCCTTTTGAGGTCCTCCAGATGGATTATATCCAAATGAACAGATGTAGAGGTTACAAGTATGTCTTGGTAGTTGTGTGTGCACTATCTAGATGGACAGAAGCATATCCAGTTCCAGATTATACTGCTGTGACAACAGCCAGGCAATTAGTGCGCGAGTACTTCCCCAGGTATGGATTGCCTCGGGTCGTATATTCCGATAACGGTCAGCCATTCTCCTCTGAATTAATGAAACAAGTGTCTCTTCTGTTAGGATATACTTGGAAATTCCATTGTGTAAGACACCCTGAAGCAGCAGGCCTTGTAGAAAGACATAATCAGACAATCAAAACAAAACTTGCTAAGATATGTGCAGAAAAAGGCGTGGATTGGATGGTAGCTTTACCGGTTGCCCTCTGTTACATGCGTATGGTAGCTCATTCCAGAACAGGCCTATCCCCGTATGAAGTAGTCTTCGGTAGACCGCCAAATATGTGGGGTACGCCTATGCCTAAAAGAATAACTGATGTCGACAGTAACATGCTGACAGATTACCTGGCTTCCTTGATGTCTGCACTACTTTCTTGTCATTCACAGGTTGCTGCCGCCTTCCCTGACAACACCCAGGTCAAGGAACACGCCATTGTCCCTGGGGATTACATTTGTGTCCGGAATTTTGATCGTTCAAGCCCCCTCGAGCCTCGCTGGAAGACCCCGAAATTAGTGCTTCTTACAACAAGGACCGCGCTGAAGGTGGAGGGACGCAAAGGATGGATCCACGCTCAGCACTGTAAAAGACACTTTGGACAATCTGGTACTTTAGTAAAAGATACAGGCACTAAAGACATTAAAGACAATACAGACTTTGCGCCGCTTGCGCCGCCTGTGCCGCCTTTACTAGAAAAGACTCCACAGCAGGAGTATAAATCTAAGTTAAGATCTAGTAAGTCAGACGTGGTTTAATTGTCTAAGTCCACTCGGTGGTGAATCGGTTAGACTAGATTTCTGACATGTATAAGATCACATACGAGAATAGTAAGAAAAAAAACATGAAAGCAAAATACTGCAAGCTATTACGCAGTAGATGTATAGTTACTTTGATCATTCTTTTTATTCTGTGCATTGTTATAATCTGTGTCAGTTTATTACTACATGTTTTCTTTCCTATTTCCTCACATATACACTCTTCCAGTAACAGCACCATAGAGCATACATTTAGTGAACTGCCACCTCATGAATTGTCATATCGACTTGCATTGCGTAACAATACTTTTATTCGAATGTTACACCATTCTCATCAGACCAGCAATGCGACTGATTGCTGGGTATGTGGCCAACTGCCACCTTATCAAAAGGCGAAGGGAGTTCTGCCCTTCTATCCTCTGCCGTTCTCACACAATGGTTCATGTGGAGCATGGTTTGCCTTAATGACCTCAATAGATAGAAAGTACATAGCTTATCCAGGTGGCTGGATATATGGAAACCTGAATAAAGTAATGAATGAAGCATGTTTTCCAGACAACGACGGATTTCCCCAAAGGAAGGGAACCGATCTAGAGAATGAAGAGTACGAGCAGGGAAATGCATCCATTAATTTTATAATGTTAAATGTTCAGCCCAAGCAAAATACAGGTCCACCGTTTATTTCAGTTCTACCAGCAAAAGGTGATTTATGTGTTAATAAGAAAGGCTCAGTACATATGGGACACAGCGAGTGTAAAGTTGTAGTAGAGTTTAATGATAAAGGACTTTCTTCTTTCAAAACATCACGCCATACCTATTTCATTTGCTGTCAGACAGCCTATGTACATCTGCCCTTAGACTGGGGTGGGACTTGTTATATAGCATTATTATTACCACCTGTATTCTTGGCCCCATCCCATTATCATAGAGATTCACGACTAGAACATGTTAAAGTAAAGAGAGAGACAGATGCCTCAGGGGTTGATCAGACTGAAACAGCTTGGGAGCAATATACAGATTTCAACAAAGGATTCTTCTTCTTCATAGGTCCCGTCCAAAACAGTAAACTGATACGCAAGTTAACAAGGACTCTTGAGGCAGTAGTGAATGTGACTGCATCTGCCCTGGCGAACTTGACCCAGGAACAGTCTGCTATGAGACTTGTTGCTCTTCAAAATCGCCTCGTTCTAGACGTCATCTTGGCGGATAGGGGCGGAGCTTGTAGCGTGATCCGATCTAGTTGTTGCGTTTTCATCCCAAATAACGCGCCATCTGTGTATGCAGCGATAACAAGGCTCCACAAGATTGCTCATGTCATACATCAAGACCCAGGCACATGGACTTGGTCCAGTAGGCTCTGGGGTGTGATATCTGCTTGGGGATGGAAAGTGTTGTCCTTCCTAGGAATGGTCCTACTTATGATATTTGGTTGCTGTCTCTGTCTGCAGTGTGGCCCGGCCATTTGCGGCCTGTGTGCAACTGCATGTGTTCCACATCCAAGTATACAAAGGGTTAAGGACGAACAAATGATGCTGTATGATCAACTATACGGTCTCATGAATATAGATGTATCCTGAAGGGTTAAGTAGGGGACAAGGAGGGAATGTTGAAATGAAATTTTGCCTGACCAAGATGCCCCCTACGTGTACCCTATGTTACATGTATGTGCATGTCACCCATGCATATTTCTCTCAGTGGCCTGAATCACAAGGCCTCTGCAATCACGTCCTGCATTAAGGTGCCTGCCATCAAGTTTCCCAAACGTTAAGCTAACATGAAGGCCCATGTATTTGCATTGTGCACTTTTAAATAAATATCGTAATGAACCCTTTTTGTGGTTCAGTCTGAGCCACTTTCTGAATAAGGTTTTTCATGACTCCTGACACACTGAAAGCTGCAGTTACGTATCTCTGACCCCGCATACTTCTAGCTCAGCCGAAAGAGACCCAGTAAGGGTTGCCAAGATAGTATTATGAATAACAGTTATCTGCCTGCTGTACAGAGTCACATTCCTGCCCAGTGAGGAAGGTAAACAGAACCCGTCCGCGGAAGATAGGGTCTAGCCTCTCTGTCTCCATTGAAGTAAATCACAGTGCTTGCATCCATAGAAAGCTCACAGCCCCCACGCGATGAACGAAGAAATATATGCTTCTTCTGATTCTTAGCGATGAGCAACCTTTGCTTCAGATAATACATCCCCTGACTTAAGATATCAGTTAGTACCAGACGTGCTGGTCGCCTTGACACTAAAGATCTCTCTACTAGACTGAAAGTCAGCTCTCCTCCCAGTTACACGTCAATTGCACGTCATGCTCAAATTGCGTGCACAAGGAGGGCAAAGTTCCAGCCTGCCATGTAACCCCTCCTCTATGTAGCCACCCACCTATCACCCACCTGTGACTCATCAAGTGTACACCCTCATGCACGCCCACATGCTCTTATCTCTTTCTTTCATGCTCTGCCTGGAGCGCTCCTCCCTATGTACAAGGAAAAATGTATATATGTGTTGTTCTCTGTAAGTAATGTTAGAAGACCCTTCCTGAACCTTAGAGGTGATGGAACAGATTCTCCCTTAACTCGAGTTATTGGAAGAAAGCCCTTTTAACTTGGACACCACGGACTCTCTGCCTCTCATTTGATACATGCTAATTGTTAATGCCTAGAAATTATGCCAGGGTAATATTTTATTTACCACAGCACGCGGCGATTCTGGTGTGTGGACGCGCACGTCCAGCCCGGCGCCATGCACATCTGTTGCTCCACACTCATGGAAGCACACACACACACACACACACACACACACACACACACACACTGGAGTCTGAGTTTAGGGAGTCCGCTCCTGCACGGCCCCCGCGGGGCCTCCCTCTCACCTGCTTCCGACTGCTGACCATCATTTCTGGAGCGCCGGGTCCTCGACTCCCGATGGGTGGATGGGTGGGCGGGGGCCACGTGGCCAGGGACAGGCTAACAACTTCCAGCTTGTTAACTTTCTACTACGGTAGCGGCGGCTGCGTGCACGGGCGGGGCAGGACGACGGCTGCACAAGATTCGTGGCCCCTGCCCTACGGCCACCTCCAGCAGCAGCGCACGTTCGCCTCGCACGTGGTAAACTCCCAGACATAAAAGAAAGACTCCGTTACAGTGCTGTTATAACCTGCGCGGTCTAAGACAACATAAGTCGGCGGACATCTTGTAGTGTTCGCTTATCGTCGAAAAACGAGGTAATTATTCAAACACGTTCGATAAGGTGGGCTTATTTGGTTGTTCTACTAAAATATGGCCTTATTATATATTACTGTGGACGTTCCCTACAACGTAAAAACAATTAAAAGGATATTTTTATATTTACTCACTGTGTTATAATGTGTGTTTTAATCACGTAGTCAATGTCTAAAAAACGCTGATACATTTTTATAGTATTATAAAATGGTTCCATTGGTGTCGCAGGCAAGAACTCTACAATGGCGCATTGGTGAAACGGCCGCTCGGGTCCAGCGCTTTTTCTTCCGCTGTGGGTGTCCGTCTTCTATGCCCGTGCCGGCTGCTGTGGGTGTCCGTCTTCCCTGTCCACACCGGTCCCGCCGCACAGACCCCGTCTCCCGCTTCACCACGCTCTCGGCTTGTGACAGCCCCGGGCTCACAGGAGGCACTCTCCCCCAGCAACCGACCCTTCCCTGCCGTGCCCCCTCCGTAGGCCTCAGCCATAAAGAGCGAGGAGGTGAAGAGCACCATGAAGACCCAGCGCATCGCTGCGCACAGCCACGTGAAGGGGCTGGGGCTGGACTTGGGCAGCGGCCTGGCCAAGCCCGCCGCCGCGGGGCTGGTGGGGCAGGAGACCGCTCGAGAGGTGAGGGGAGATGTGGAGCCTCGGGAGGGGGGAAGGCAGTGCAAAAGGATGGGGTTCACCTGCAGGCTGGTTTGAGGGGCACCTGGGATGTCACTGGCATTCCTAGCCCTGAAGCTGAATGAGGGCCCCTGGAGGGTGGGGACCCCATGCACCGAAAGGACTGTAGGGACAGGCGTCACGCCCCTGGAGAGAGGTCCGAGCTGTTTCCCTGCTGAATGAGCTGCACTCATGCTTTTTGTGTGGTTCCTGTATCTCAGCTTATCCTCACATGGAGGATGTTACTCCGACCAACCAGATGCCATTAAAAAATTTGTATTGGTACATCCTCCTTAAAACATGCATCAGCCTTCCAAACATGAGCCATTTCCTATTGACTTCACTGTTGAATATTATGGTATTTGACACTTGCACAGTGCATACCTGTCAATAGTACAGCATCGTGGCCCTCTTAACTCTTTGGAGCAAATACAGACAGAACTGTGTTTTTGGTTGGAGTACTGTGTTCTTGTACTGCTGGGCAGCTCAGTGAGATCAATGTTCAATGCTGAAATATATGATAATCCGTCAAAAGTTTGAATCCAGACATGGCCTACTCAGCCTTCCTACCTTCCGATGTTAGTAAATTGAGTACTGTTAAATTGGGTTTTACAAGCGCCTGTTATCTACAATACTTACAACTATTTAAACTATTATTATTATAATTTTTTGTATGGTCTGTATGGGAAGATTTAGACGAGGCATGTGAATACAGGACTTGCAGGGAAGGTTACTTTTAGTATGTGCAGTGTTGCATAGCAGTATGTGAGCGAAATAAAGGGTGCTTCATGCAGAAATTGTTCTGTTTACCTGTTGGCGGTGCTGGAGCATGATCGGTGCTCAATGAACTGCCCGCATGCATTATGTGACCTTCCTCCCTTCTGCATCTCAGCATATCCTCACTTAGAGGATGTTACTCCAATCAAATGCCTTTCAGAAATCTGTATTGGTACGCCCTCATTAAAAGATGCAGCAGCCTTCCAAACATAAGCCATTTTCTATTGACTTCACTTTTGAATATTATTAGGTCTCGCTCTCGAGACCTATTGTCGTCGAGATGCCTCTCAAGGGAGACAGACCGGGGCACGCGTGGCGATTCTGGTCTGTGGACGCGCACGTCCAGCCCGGCGCCGTGCACATCTGTTGCTCCACATTCACACTCACGGAAGCACACACACACACACAACAGCCACACTCACGCATGCACACACAAACACACACACACGCAACAGCCACACTCACGCATGCACGCACACACACACACACACACGCACAGGGTGGAGTCTGCAATTAGGGACTCCGCTCCTGCACGGGCCCCCGCGGGGCCTCCCTCTCTCTCACCTGCTTCCGACTGCTGACCATCATTTCTGGAGCGCCGGGTCCTCGGCTCCCGATGGGTGGATGGGTGGTCTGTTAACTTTCTACTATGGCAGCGGCAGCTGCGGTGCACGGGCGGGGTAGGATAGCGGCTGCGCAAGATTCGTAGCCCCTGCCCTCCGGCCATCTCCCGCAGCAGCGCGCGTTCGCCTCGCTCCCTCCCCCCGCTCCTCTGTGATGCGCGCGCACCCCTACTTTCGATTCCCGGCCCTGCTCCTCTGGTGTGCGCGCGCATCACTGGTTAATATGTTGTATTTGTTCGGTGGGCCATTTCTTAAGGGCACTTCTGGAGCGGTTCTTAAAACTCAAGCGACGAGTGAAGCATGAAAACTCATCGCCCGTTGGTGCAACGCATTTTAATGTCACACTGCCCAGAACTCTGGTATACTGGTGAGATTTTTTTCAACTGCTTTTTTGATACATTTGTGCTGCACTAGAGAGTCAAGTGCGCACACGCAGAGGAATCCTTTTAATTTCATTTTTAAAATAGAGCCTGGTTGTAACAAAATATTTGACTATTACTCCTTTTCGTGCAGATATTTTTAATGCTTTAAATTTGTTGATACTAACAGCCTTTATTTACACCGCTAAGAACAACACTGCAGTGGCAAACACTACAAAAAAAATCACATTATTATCGGGCCAGAACCCTGCTCAGTAACTTGACATTGCATAAGAATACATGTTCAGTACACACGAAGAGAGGAGTGAGATTTTAGTTTGAGAGGCGGAGGCCATTTCTCTCACGACCAGCACAGGAGTAAGATTCGGAGACCCAGCAGTGCTGAGGAGTTGAAAACAGAGCACATCTTGCTGGGCATTACTACTCAACAACTGACAGCTGCACTAAGGGCAGGCATAGGGAAGTGTTTGTGCTGTGTTGTGGGATATCCCTAACACACCCACATAAAAACAATCTCATATTATCCTGCGTTAATTCGGCGAGTAGCAGGGTTTCCACCTGGATTCACGCCGCCCTCACTCGCAGGGAGCCACAAGCCCTTCCCCCGGAGCCGGTGACTCAGCGTGAATGTTTTACCCTTCAACGCACACCAAGCGCCATGTGTCTTCCTAATCCTCGCCGAGCCCAGCCTCCCTGCTCGAGTCCCACTCCCTGCCCTCTCTGTTAGGAGCCCGCCAATAAAACCTTTCTCCATCCCACCTGTGGAGTTTGATTCTCCCCACCCCATTGTTGTCCCTCACTGCACGCTCTCATCAACGAAAAAAATAATTATCTATTTTAAGGTGACACTTAAGATTGCGGTTGGCTGCTGGGTCGGCAGATCGCCCTGCTGCCTGCGGCGTTTGCTAAATAAATACCCTTTCTTCCTGGTAAATCCGGATTCCTTCTCACCCGTCTCCTGATGGGGTTTATGCACTTCTATCATTTATACAGTTAATATGCCCACAAGACTTGGCCAGACATTTCCCTCGCTGGCCAGATAAGAATCAGTCTCTCTGGGGGCTAATGGCCGTCAGGAGCGCAGCTTAACGGCTGACTCTTTCCTACCCCAACAAACTTTCTGAGGTTATGGTGACACCCTGGCAGGAGACTGACTCCATTCTAGCCATGCTAGCACTTTTTATTCAGCATCAACTTGTAGTTACAACATTCTCCAACAGCGCAGTCAGTTTTCTGGGGGTAGCTCTGCTGGTACCTAAACACAGCACTATTCAGCATTTGGCGCTAAAGACGTTCCAAATCAATAGGTGCATCCATAAATAGGTAAGCACAATTATCTATGCACATAGCCTTTCACTCGAATGGATACAATATATAATTAATTAGCACACGAAAGAATGAGTAAATAAAACCTTTATATCGAATGCAGTGAGGCGATTTGCCTGTTCGTGCTAAAGAACATAAGCCATGGTGGTAAGAGGTGGTGGGGGCACAGAATGGCTGTTGGGACATGTTGGTAGTGAAGTAGGCAGTCTCAGCAAAGAGGCCAAAGTCCGTACTTCTGACAATCTGCGCTGCTCCCGATGCTTCCTGGCTTAGTTTGGTGCAGTGAGCTCGCAAAACAGAGGTGACACGTTTAACAGCATGACCCAAAAGTGACCAACTTAACACTGCAGCCTAGAGGCGGGAGACTCGACACCTAAACACGGGAGTGAATCGGGTAACACCGGTTCAACCCTGTGACTTAGCAGGATACATCAGTTTCCACTAGAACTCAGAGTAGTGCTTGGAAGTTATTTATTTGGCATTACTTTCCAGAAAAGATGAATTTGACCAAATGCAGTTCCCACTTCTGTATAGAAAGGGGCGTGGGTACCAGTTGCGCTAGTGGGATTCAATAACACGACGGTTTAGCCCTTTTGATCATGGAGTGTGTGATGCTCAAACACTGGGCTGTGTAATGTGTAGATAACTTGTATCTTCCCATCTCGTTCGTCTTTTCACTTTTCTGATATCGGGTTTCTTACTTTCGCTGTAAAACACAAGCACACACGCTCTCTTCTGTCAGACTTTATTTCACCGATCTCTACTCGATTATACCCCCACTCTCTTGTGCCGCCATTTCGCTGTCTCCATTCTCCCCTAGTTCTTTCTCTAATTCCAGTTCAAGCCCCTAACTTTTACTCGCTTCTCCTTATGGCTTTTATCTCTCCCACCCTCCACAGCCCCACCCTTTCCTCCCTCTTCGTCTTCACACCTCTTAGATCCTTTATTCTCTTCTGTCATAGCTCCCCTCTCTTTCACCCTCCTTCTTTTCATTTCTCTACACCCCTTTCTCATTTTTTGGCACCCTCACACACACTGCACACACTGCACCCTCACACACACTACACACACTGCACCCTTGCACACACTACACCCTCACACACACACTGCACCCTCAAACACACTGCACACACTGCACCCTCACCCACACTTCACCCTCACACACACTGCCCACACTGCACCCTCACACACTGCACACTGCACACACTGCACCCTCACACACTGCACACTCACACACACTGCACACACTGCACCCTCACACACACTGCATACACTGCACCCTCACACACACACTGCACACACTGCAGCATCACACACACTGCACCCTCACACACACTGCACACCCTCACACACACTGCGCACCCTCTCACACACTGCGCACCCTCACACACACTGGGCATCCTCACACTCTGCGCACCCTCACACTCTGCGCACCCTCACACCCTGCGCACCCTCACACCCTGCGTACCCTCACACCCTGCTCACCCTCAAACACCCTGCTCACCCTCACACACTCTGCAATGGAACATACACTCCAAATACCACTCAGTGCCACATAACACTCTATATATCTATCGCCCTCACTCTATATATCTGTCGCCCTCCCTCTATCGCCCTCACTCTATCTATCTATCGAATCACCATAGCATCACTCAGCACCACCACAGCATCACAATATCACTATGCACTACCACAGCATCACTGAACGCCACAGCATCACTCGTCGCCACCACAACATCAGTCAGGCCACCACAGCATCAATCTGTGCTACCATTCAACAACAACTGGTTCAAATATGTTCTCTCAATGTTTCAAGCTTTATTAGAAATGTCACAAAAAATGTTAATATTTCACTTATGTTCTTGGATTTTCGTCACAATAAAATACAATGAACATAATCTTCACAAAAGTTATTTACAAAAGCATTTGCCATTATAAATTACAATAACTTTTATTTAAGTATTAATTATTTAAAAAATAAGCCATTTTTATTTGTAATATCAATACATCTAAGTCACGTAAATACAACACATATTGCATTACAAATGCTATAGGTGTCACATTTGTGAAAGTTAAAACTATTAGCATTGTAAATGACGAAGCTATTAATTTTGGTATTTTCAAAACCAACACATAAATAAAAAATTTGACATTTAGAATACCAATAGCTCAAACTTTCCTAATGCGAGACCTATTGCATTGCAAATGCTTGTTTGATTTTGAGTGCTAAACTCTGAATGTACTGTGCCTGACCTTGATTCAAGATATAGGATTTGAATATGCCCAATGTACGTCCTGAGCCCTGCCCTCTATGTATACATAGCGACCCTCTACACAGTCTCATCTTTTTATTTTATTTTATTGCTTATTGAGGAAAATCACATTAGTATAGTATATGAGTGAACGACACATTGCAGAATTTCATTAAGAAATTACAGGTCACCATCAGTCAATAGCCTTCAAGACACATCTCCCATCAATCTCTCCTGTCTGCTCATTTCCATTTCTACCGTGGGCGACACACATATATCTCCCCCGTGTTTGTTTCAGTGGGACCACTTCCTATCAAATTTCTTAGAGCACCCCCTTGCCTTATAGACCTCCGTCTCTGCCAGCATACACCGGTCTATTTCTGTGCCCAACAAGGTGATACGAGGCGGGTTAGGTCCCCACAACCCCTAGCCACCTCTCTTTTCCCCATTGTGTAACCCAATGTAGTGAACTGTTGTTCGATTTCCGTTAAGTCCGTGGCCTCCCAAATGTTTAGCAGTCCTAGTCGTGGGGTCAGAATTATTTATTTTCCTACTGCAGTGGACATATGTGTTGTGGCTCCCTCCCAGAGGGGGCATACCTTGGGGCAAGTCGACAGGATGTTGTAAAATGTGGCTTGCTGGCCTTACCCCCTCCCACATCTATCGTCAGGTTTAGCCCCTATTTTTGCCAAAACTGTCCCCGTTATGTATGAGCGGTGAAGTATTCTAAATTGGATCAGGCGGAATCTCTGAGTGATGGCCGCTTCACGTGGGGACATCAGGGCTGACTGCCAATCTTCGTCCTCTGTAGGGCCTATCTCATATTGCCAGTGCTCCCTGAGCTTCGAGAAGGTATCTGGAAGGTTGTTGCTCAATTTTTTATAAGTTAAGGAAATCGCCTTCGATTTAAGAGGTACATCCAGCAGGCGGTCTTCCAGAGGGGAAGATTCCGGTATATCCGTAAAGGACGGAAAGGCTGCCTATAATGCGTGTCTGATTTGTAGGTATCAGTAAATTTCCTCCTGAGCCAATTGATACTTGCCTTGGAGCTCACTAAAAGCTCACTAAAGGTCAATATAATCACCCCCTTTTTAACCAAATCTCCCACTGTGGACAGCCCAATGAGGTCCCATGTGTCAAACCCAGGCTGATAACTTATGCCTGCCATATCATGGCTATCATAACATTTTCTCAGCCCTTACCTAAAATCCTACCTACCCCTGCCCTCAACTCTCCATCTCCTATCTCTTCCTCCCCTCAACCCCCCAATACCAAGGGAATAAGAACCAGCACATTCCCCAAGCGGAGGTGAGCTGCAATGCGGCCTGCTATATTGCTCCCTGGAGCTCCCCGCCAAGGCACCCACGGCCAACATTAAATACATAGCTATGCCCGACCAGTTTAACATTAGTGCTTGGTCCGTCAACAGGGCTGCCAGAACAAGACCCCCCAGAGGCACTTATAAGAGTCCAGGCATAAGTCTCACGCCTGTCAGGTGAGATTAGATAGTGTTACTTTAACTAGAAAGCTAATAACGTACGGAGGGCAGATCGGAATGTGCTCCGTGTCCATTACCATGGTTCAATCCTGCTTGCGTCCCTTCTGGTGGGCCACACTGTTCCTCATGTCAGGTGAGCTGCCTACCTACCTTCTGTGCCATATAGTACCAGTTGTCTCCCATTTATTCCTAGTGTTCCAGAGTCTGTTGCCATCCTCCTTCGCCCTAGGGGCTGGGCTTGCCTTGCGGTCTCAAGAGTAGTCATGGCCTATCTTTTCTGGAGTGTTCAGACCATCTCTCTAAGGCCCCAGTACCTCTTGTGTTACTTCTCCTGTGCAAATGGTGTGGGATCTGCCATCTAGCTGAAGCTACAGTGGAAAGGGGAGCATCCACCTGAATCTTATTTGCCTTCTGTGGAGGTCCTCAGTCAAAGCAAGCATGCACCTCCAGTTAAGGGTTGCTTGCGATATGTCTAGAGTGTAGGGCCTGCCAAAGAAGGGTCAAGCCATTCACCTGCCTGGCCTCCTACATCATGGTATAGATAATGTGGAAGGATCCCAATTTAACTATGATATCTCGCAGGTGGGCTTCTGGTGAGTCTCGGGGAGCTTCCAATCTATGCACCTGGATTATGGAGATGTTGTTCGTGGGGCTATTTATAGGTATAAATTAAAAGAGGGACTTACAGTACTTAATTAATACAGAATCAGCATTGCCTACTCCCATGATCTGCTTTCATTTCTCACCATGTATTAACATTTAAGCCAGTGAGATAGCTGTTAATAGTTAACATTTCCACTAGTATTTCTAATAAATGGAGATCATCCTGAAAAAACGAAGAGATTCATTATATGCACTTTCGTGTCTTATTATAAAACTAGAATGCCACATAAATAGGAAATCTGTGTAAATCTGTGTTACGCATTGCATAGTTGACATGTGACAGTGACCCTCGCGTTGTACTTTGGTGGGCTTGCTATTATGGCGGGTTCATTAAGATGGTTTTCAATGGCCTAATACCATGCCAGGATCTTGTACATGGTTGCAACCATCTTTTACCATCCCGAAGGCCAACAGTTACCACTGGGCACCTTCTGGAGATGATTGAAGCATCAGTGGCGTGGCTAAGATCCGTCACAAGAGGACGGCTATCACCAGACTTGAGCATTGATGCACAAGACCAATGGTGCCAAAGACTTCTCCATGAGGGCCAGAGTATTGATGCCATTAAGAGGAAAGCTATAGAATAAAAATGTAATATGTGCCCAGGTTTATGCTTGTTACCATTAGAACATAAGCACAAATTGGGCTATCACATGCCGGTGTAAACCTGTACGCAACTACTGATAGCACATGCAAAATTGTCACATTTACTGCTTAGGACATAGGAGTAAATTGGATGCAAATACTACCCACGACCTGTTATTTGCACTAAATGTATTTGTGCCTGCAATTTGCAACCATCTGCCAATTGACCCATTTGTAAATGTAGATGTATCCCATGGATAGATTAATTCAATGTAGATTTATACCAGGGAGACTTTCTCAAAATCTACAATGGCTTTGCAACCCAAACATTGTACACTCCTAGATTAGACTTGTACTTAACCACATAGAGATCTTAAAAAAGGCATTTTTAGCACATCAGCCTGATCCTGCAACACACAGAGCAGGGATGATGCAAGCCAAGAATTCCACACACCCGTAGCCTGACATCAATCAGCAATGCGGCAAAAAGGTGGACCACGTCCAAAGTCCAAATCCATTGCAATTAATTGCAAAGGCTCACCATTCATTGTACAGGCATCACGGCGCTAACCTGTGAAATATCACTTTGCTAAAACAAGCATTAAATCACTGTGGATTACAAATGCTATCCTCTGGACTCAGCAGCATGCCCTGCTCATCTACACTGGAAGACTCTTAAGAACGCTTTCCATTCCTTTTTTGATTTCTTCAGGTTTGTGTAATGTTACAACCAAGCCAGTTTCCTAAACATAAGTGTGTGCTTGCCATAGTTACGCTGACAAAACTGCATAAAAGGCCTTTCATTTTCTGTAGCGGACGAGTAATGGTCCTTCAACCGAAAAGGGGCCAACATTGAAGGGTCCTAGGGCCATATGTATCAACATACCCTTTTGCGATTTCTTAATAGCGATTTTTAAGGAATCGCTATTTAGAAATCGCAAAATGGTATGTATGTAGAAAATCGCTTTTTATTAGCGATTTCTTAAAATTCCTTAATTGCGATTAGCAAATTGCTAATCGCAATTAAGGAATAATTTCCCATTCATTTCTATGGGCCAGGAGGCCCATAGGAATGAATGTGAAATTATTCTCAATTTGCGATTCGCAATTTGCTAATTGCAAATTGAGAATAATTTCAAGGGTGCTGAGGTGTCTCAAGAACACCCTGCTGCACCCCTGTAAAGGACATGTGTGCGCATATGGCGCACATACATGCCCTAAGGGCATGTATGAGCGTCACATGGCACCTTTGGATTTAAAAAAAATGCTTTTTTAAGAGAATTCGCAACTTACCACCAACTAGAAGTTGGTGGTAATTTGCGATTCCTTAAGGGCATTTTGGAACTTTTTTTTTTCCTTGATACATTGCTTTTTTCCTTGATACATTGCTTTTAAGGAATCGGAAAATTTGCGATTCCTTAAATGCAAACGCAAAATAAGGAATGGCAAATGTTGCGATTTCTTATTTTGCACCCAAATTGTTTCATACATACCGTTTTGCGAAAATGGGTTAGCAAACGCCGAAATTCTGCGAATTCGGCGTTTGCGAACCCATTTGGCCTTGATACATATGGCCCCTAGTCTTTTGTGAGAAAAACAATGTGTGAACCTGCTTTTTGTGTGGGTTACTTTAGATCAGATGCACTAAAACTGTAGTAGCAAAAAACGTTTGCAATTTGTGTACTGTCTTTTTATGACCACTGAATTATTTAGCAAACCTACATATGTATCAATAGGTCGGTTCACAAAATAAGGAGACTGAGTGGGTTGCAATTAAGCCTAGCTCATTCATATTTATGAAGCAGGTTGCAAAGTGTAACTCACTACAATAGGTGAACATAACAAGAATGGTGGCCTTCTAGGGTCAGCAAACCACCATGTTTGTAATCGATTTAATTTGAACAAAACGTTATTTTCATCTTTTCTTAAACGCTGGCTGGTTTCTTTAAGGAAAATGGTACTGCATTTAAAAAAAGGTTTTTTTGCTGTTAAAAACTTTCTTTGAGAATTGGCAGAGGTCCCTCCCAACTTACTTCATTTTTACTTTCACAATGAGGAAGAGGTCCCCAGGAGACTCCTTGCCTTTTGCAAATGGGTTACCAGCACAAATTGGGATTTGGTAACTTTTCCACATTTGCCACCAGATGACGGTTGTAAAACATTGCCACGTGGGTTACATAAAAGTTATTTGGAAAGCAGGGGCAGCACCTCTGCTAAAGCAGTGGAACATCGCCCCACTGCTCTCAGAGCAGGAAAAAATTAAAATAAAATGATAACTTAATTATTATGATTTTATTTGTATTCACTACAGGGATGGGTTGGGGTAGGGCTGGTGTGGGGGCCTAGGAGGAGTAGTTTATGCACACTCTAAGTTTGCATGATGGTTTGGCCAGCCGTCTTGGGCCGGCCAAACAGTCATGCGCACTTTGCATATTCCCCACCAGGCTGTAATACACAGCCTGGTGGGGAAAACCCACAGCCTCCATGTCCCCGTCTGAGCGCCGAATCACACTGCTCAGACCAATCACAAAGCTGCTTTTTAAAAAATGTTTTATCTTCCCCTCGCTCCCCCTCCTTGCCACCCCCATTCCCTGCCAGTCACGACTGTTGGAAAGTATGCCCAACATACGCATGAAGATGTCTCACCTACTACAAAGCATTCATCAACGTGTACTCAAACACACCACTTCAACGCTATACTCTACATTGGTGTAGGCTGACATTGTCTAGCCTAATCTTCTTAGTGAACGAACATGCAGATCTTGATGGTCTCCATACACATAATGCAATGCATCTTATGAGGCCTTTAACGCCTCAACTGCTTCTAACGTTCCGAGCCAGTGCGGAACGTTCTAATAAGCGGGCGGGGCCGCGTCGGCCAACGGACGTGCGCAGCACTACTGAGGTAGTGCTCGCGACGGCCGTTGGCCGACACCCGCAGCGAACGGGTTAAGAGGGATCAAGGATGGCGGACACAAATCTCGATTTTTGAAGCCAGGTCTTAATCATTTAAAAATCAAAATATCAAAGGAGTGAAATATCTGGAAATCAACGAAATATGGACTTTCAGGTAGAGACCTAATATTTTGTACAGATAAGTGGGGGGAGAATTAAAGTGTTTCAAGTGAAATGTGGAAAGCTGATAAACACCTCCCTTCACGAAGATGGCGTACTCCCCAAAACATTGATGAATATTTCTACAGCAAAAACACTTGTATCATAAAATGACCCCATTAAATGTTTTTGTTTTATTCTACAAAAACTCATTTGTGGTATTCTATTACCCCATTTTTTTTCTCCAGAAAATGCAAACTTCGCAAATTTTTAAGAATTTAAAAAGATCTTATGAAGCTTGTGGAGGTACAATTTTGCACATCTCCATTTCCAATAGATTATCCGTTGAAAGCCAGTAAATTCATGGGCTTTCACTCTTTCCCTTCACTGTCATGGTAAATAAATATTTCCAGTTCCACTAAAGGCGCTCTCTCACTACATCTACAGTAATAATCCCATGTATGCTCACGGGGAAAGGGAACTCTGCAGAACCACATAATTTAAAATAGGTTTTTGTTTGAGATCTATTTTCAATGGCTGCTGTAGTGGAGAATTTCTTACCAGATTCGAGTCTTTTTTTTCAGATGAGGAGTTACAGCAATTATTTATAGCTGTGTCCTACGTGGGTCGAGGAAGAGCAGGATGACCTTTATTATATGACTTTTTTAGTAATCCATGGGTAAACATAATTAGAAACAGCAACGGAACGCATTGTGCTAAGAGAAGAAAACAACAAAAATTGGATGCAAAACCCAGCAAATGTATCCCAAAACCGTGAACTGATATTTACTTATTCTGCTTTAAACCACACATCTGTTTTAATTTTTAAAGAGCCCATTAAAGCCAAACGTCAACAAATTGTTCACTTTTCGTCCAATTCTCAAAAGTGAAAATGTGCTGCTTGCTAATGGCTGTGCCTGTGAGGCTGAGCATCAAATGGTCAGGCTTCCAAACAGTGCTCATCACATATCTTTGCAAGAAGCGTCTGCACGAGATGCCAAGAACAGAGCAGAACTCAGAAACGAAAAGGGCAAGTAAAAGTGACCAATCCACGTCACAGCATTATTAGCCAAAAGCTGCCTCGCCTTCAAAGGGAAAAGCGATAAATCGCTAATGAATGTGAAATGTCTCACTGGTGGTGGGAAATTCTTTGGCAATTGGGCCTGATTTACGACGAAAATGTTCTGGCCTGTGACTGACTTATGCCTTAAGTTACAACAAAGGTAAAATTCTTGGGGGGGCGTGGCTTGGCCGAGGATAATAGCGGACGCTTGAGCTGAGAACTCTGCATCAGCCCGCTTTTTAGGTCTTGTCCTGATCCAGCGCATGCGCTGGCCTGGCCGAGACATTTAGTAGCTGCTTTGAAAAGTGCTACTTTCCCGGCGACCAGATTACTATCACGTGCACAAGAGCGCGCGTGACGTGCACAGCTGCCATCGGGTGCTCTCACTTTCGCTGCACAAGTGCGCGCTGTTGCTGAGCTCTTTCACTTTCTCGTGCGCACAGACACACAAATCCCGTTTGCTCCCTTGATCATGATCGCGATCACTTTCACTACCGCTGCCGCGCGACCGTGTGTATTTCACGGCCACGCGGCCAATGCTTGTCTTACATCCTCGCTCCTTCTCACCGCCCTATGTAATCTGGGGTTACGCTCGCATTGTGCTCAGTAATTTAGTTTTGATCCTGTTCAAACATTAATCGCCAGGGAAATGGTTTTATTAACATGAGGGGTCGCGCTTATCCACAAAATGCGCTCTTGCGTGCACCCCGATGTTCTTTGAATCACAGCCTCTTCCTAATTTCTATACGGATACTTGAGGAGTAGTTCCTGCATTATTACTCTTCATAAATATCACGTACCCGCTTCACACCATTGATGGCTTTATCTCAGCATCACCGGCGAGGCTGTAAAACAAGAAAGAAACCAGCCAGTTAACCCCTCAATACAGATGCAAAATGAAGATGCGCTCCACATGCATAGAGGTGTTTACAATCCCCGCAAATTATTCATCGTAGAACTACGGTGCCCCCTTGTACCACAGAGAACCATAATATGTATTTTAATTAACTGTAATAGTTTAATGCACATGGAATCCAACAAATATGAATGTCAGTCACCAAGATCACCCATGCCTCTAAAACCAAATCAATACAACCGATGGATGGCCAAAGCACAGCACGATGGCGATGCGGGGGGCCTCTAAGGGGAAACCCATTTCCTTTCCTTTGTATATACATTACTTTTTGGGGAGCAGTACTCTCCACCAGAAGAGTACATTGAAAAACGCAGTTTAGCAAAGAATGCAAGCTATACTTGTTGTTCACAAGAATGTATATATCCCAAATATCATCCATTTTATTTATCGAATTATGCATGTATCCCGTAGGGTAGTATTGGCCACGTAGCAAATACAATGAGGTTGAAGCAGAATAGCCCTGGTCATCACTCGAAACGCACCCACAACACCTGCCACAGGAAGTCATTATTACTTTTTTAACATTTCTGCCCTATGGTTTGTCATTTTCTGCTGTTAGTGAACAGAATCGTCCCTGGCACGTCCAATGCTATTATAAGCAGCCTTCATAATTGTATATAGCCTTTCCGATGATCAGACCTCTCCACTGCTCCATCGCTGAATTTACATTCTAAACAAATATGCGTTGAATCCGACTCCGCAAAAAAAAGCACTGCACTGTTTAACCTATGGTGTTTTTAATCCATATTTCATCTATTTCTACTTTATTCATTTTCTAAGGTTGCGAAGATATTGGTAGGCAAGTAGTGGAAACTGGAAACTCGTAGTGTTGTAGTGTGTTACACGGAAGCAAACCTAGCCACAGTCCAAACAAGCATTGGCATAGCCAATAGGTCTCGCCTTTGGGGCCTTATAAGTGTATAACCATGCAACAGTTAATGTTTTTGCAGTAAGGATATTGTGCTGAATAGCTAAATACTTATAAGGTCCCAAAGGCGAGACCTATTGGCTATGCCAATGCTTGTTATCCTCTGAAAACGCACGGCCCGGCCAATCTGCACATTCTTGGAGCCCTCGTGGGGCCCTGTGTGCTGGGGTGTGCGCTCAGGCGAAAGACCGAAGGCTGCTGGTGCCAAAGGCTGGGAGCTGTGGCATGAGATGCAGAGCGAGGTGCTGAGACTGCAACAATGGCAGGAACGAAGGTCTCTGAGGAGCCCGGGAGCCACCCCGGACGTGAGTTGACTCCTAGGAGGGAGACTGCTGCTGCCCCGAGGTCTGTGGAGTGCTGTGCAGTGCAGGGGAGTGAGAAACGTCGGGCGCCCCCTATAAATGGCGCAGAGACAAGGAAGAAGCGGCAGGGGGGAGTCTTGGGTGCAGCTGGAGCGCACCGGGTTGGCCCCCTCTCATCATCGACGGGCGAAACCGGGAAGGAGGCAAATAGGGGGGTTTTGGGAGGTTACCCCCCCAAGAAAATTTTGAAAAAAAAGAAGAAAAATCGTGCATTTTAAAGCAAATTTGAGAAAGCAGGAAGGTTAATAAAGCAATTGTGAAAGTGCAGTTATTACATTAATAGATGGCATAACATAGGTAGCTGCTTATTCAGTATAACCACAGAGCTTCATACATTTCGTCCTATTACGCTCAGGTGCTGAATTCAGACTATAAGACTTTCATGAAAATCTCAGCTCTAAGAGTAGAAGAAGTTGCACAGCAGTTGGGAAACAGCCTTCACAAAGCATTAGGAAAATGAGAGGCAATTACTTGAAAGCAAACTGAAAGCAATGCATCAAGTAGTAACTTAAAGCAATGCATCCAGCAAAACAGTGCATGCAGTCAACCATACAAAAGTAAACTAAAGCAAGTGTGAACCTGTGAACCTTCACTTTGAAAGCAGGGTGCTAGTCAACAGGCCAGTCACATACATTTAAACTGAAGAAGAGTACACTTCAGCATGCAGGCACCAACATAAAAGCACCAAGCAAGTCAAACAGTTTAATGAAAGAAAAATGAAAGCAATACATCCAGCAAACTAGACAGTGACTCAAAAAGTAAACTGAAGCAAGTGCACACTGAAAGGAATGCGCAGTCATAAGTCAGACATTCACATAAAAGCAACTTACCAAGACACCCAATCAATTACATGGGAAAAACTTGAGCCAATGCACCCAGAAAACCAGACCAGCACACCAAAGCATCCCACCCCTGATTGGATGGCAGCTGTGCTCTTAGGGTCACCCCTCAGTTTTTTGGCAGGGTTGAGCACCCCCCAGTTTTATGCCCTCTGCGTCTGAAGGGGAGACAGGCAAAAGGGGTCATAATGGGACATCTGGCACAGCCACTTTGTAATCGAGGTCACCCACCCAGCTCAAGACTGAGTTACAGGCTGATCTTAAATCTTTAAACAACCACAAAGGTCTCCAGCTAGTTGGTTCTTGAGCCAAAAGAGTCCTCAGCTCACTGGGAGTCTTTACATCGCGCCTAAGATGACATGACAATGTCCCTTAATCCAGAGCAACTGTGGGGACTGGTCTGGGTCTGGATCTTACTTGGTACGAGCAGGATACAAAAAGTAACGGGTAGGTGGTAACCCGCTTCAAGTGAAGGAGCTGTAAGGAACCTAAGCGCACTGGTGCTGATACCACTAACAGGGCAGCTCTGGGTTTCTCAGGGTGGGTATCAGCTGTGTGATGAAACCAGCATGTGAAGCAGTTACCTCAAACAAACTAAAACCAATGCACTCATCAAGACAAGGAGTTACATGAAATCAAATAGAAAACCACCATCAAGCCAGGTAGTTACCTAAAGGCAAATTGAAGTGACTGCACACTATGGAAAGTGCACTTCACCAGCCAGCCTATTACACTAAAGGAAAATAAAAGCAATGCTCCCAGTCTGCTAATTAGCTTCCGCAACCCATGGAAAATATGTTCATGGCATATGAAGGATCCTGTTACTTTATATCCCAGTAAATGAAGCTTTCACCCCAGCAATACCCAGGAGAGGCTCCATTTCCTGCTAGTCCATATCTCATTTTCATGTTTTTTTTTATTTCCCAGTGGGTGGGGTTGGGAATGGGCGTAAAGTGGCTTTTACTTCAACTATATCACTTCTGTAAAATACAACACAATTTCCATTAAAACCAATAGCATTAACATCACAACAATATGGAGAGGAAAACAGATGATCAGTAACAGTAAACACATTGACTGATCAGGCAATGTGCCTTTACGGGCAAGGAATGAACCCTTGGTAATGTAATGTGTACTCTGTTTTCATGCTGATTTCATGCTGATTTCATACCCTTTCTGCTAGATACAGGAATCAGAGACTGGCTGATTGTATAGCAGTCATGAACATGTAAATGACTCTACCATAACTCCACTGGATGGAAAACATGCTGATTTCTTAAATTGCTAGTCCCTCGCTGTTGATTGCTAGACTAGTGTGTTACATCTTCCAATTTGTGTGTATGCATAGCCATGGACCAGAAAGGGATGACAGTTTGGAGCAATATGCACTTCAGTAAGAAGTTGAATATGAACAATATGAAAGTTATGTCAAGTATATCCTAAAAAACCATTGCAGAATGGATCTGTGAAGGTGTCTCTAAATTCCCCTTTATGTATCCCTTGTCTTTTGACAATTAGATATGCGTTGTCAATCGCTGCATCATTCATACATCAAAAAGCATGTGGAGATCTAAATGCAAATGAATTGCCAAAATTAAATAATAGGACACTTGCTGTCATAACCTACATCTTTTGCCCAATCTCCATTGCTCCATCCTCAGCAAGACCAATACATTCACTAATCAATTATGTAGGAATCACAACCTGTAGTAAATACAACATCTAACATGACAAAATTGATATAAATGATAAACCTGGCCGGTCTGCATGCCACATTGAAAGGTATGCTGTCATCAACTCACTTCATAAATCAAAAGCAGATACTGCCCTTAATATGCATCCCTGGGTATTCAAGAAAACTGCAATACAGCAGTGCCTGTAGTGAGGGAAATGTTTGTGTTTCATCACTATTCTGAGCATACACAGATCTAGACCCACCTCACACCACAAATTGGGCCCTCCTACCCCTTACCTCAGGTCACACACGCCCAACACGGCAGGGCATGCATCATGATCATAAAAGTATCATACATGGGCCTAGAGTTGCAGCACATTGAACTCGACACCACAATCATTAGTTTCATCTGGCACTCACTTCCAAGTCCAAATGGATGTAGAGTGCATGCAGTTGACATGTCGACATGTCTTTAGCAATTTTGGTCCATTTGAGTTAAAAAAAAAAAAAAAAAATGTTTAAATCTGCAGATAATGTACCAGATGATGGATTATGTGGTAAATTTGGCAAATCCATACTTTTGCTAAATAAGCTGCGGCTGCAGAGACACATAATTCCAGTGGCCCTCCTATAGCAAATATCACTTTTTTTTCAACATGGCAATATCAATTGTAAAGAAAATCTGAAGAATCTGAAGAAATGTTTATTTCAAAATGAACTGCTGTCTACCCCGAGCTGGTGCGTCCCTGTTAGGCTGTGTCCATGCTGTGTTCCTATAGTGCCCACATGTGTCCTGGGTTTGTTCGGCTACCACATTTTGGTACTCTATGCTGTACTCTATTTTCTGTTGTGTTGTATTTATGAAAATAAACAGAATAAAGAATTATTAAACAAAATCCTACACAATTGGTATTGTTCCCAAGTTTGACAACATGGGGCAGATCTATTCCCATTCTCTCTCTTTTGGAGATGCAAGCATTCACAAAGGATCTACTGCATATTCTGTGCCACTGCCCTGGATTTATGAACTACTGGTCCAATGTGTGGAAGGCACGTGCTTCTGTATGTGACTCTCACATTCCATCTTCGTCACATCCGGGTGTACCGCATGATGCTGTGACCGTGGTGGAATCCTTTTCCCACAAACATAGATGGTAAGCAGCATCCTTAGAAGTGTCCATTATCTCTTTAATAAGATCCACTATTGTTCCCTCATATGGTGAATGTTGATCGGAGATAGTCGAGGAGCATCCTGTGAATGGGTCATTTATGGAGTGAGTTACCAGGCGAAGGCTTTTGAAGGTATTTGGGGCATTTCCCTCACCTAGTCTGTAGGACATTGGCACCATACATACCCACATGCCTTTCATCTTCCTGTCTCATGGATTCTTACCTTCTTGTAAGCTCTCAGTATGTAGTATGCATAGACTCACTCACTGAGTGTTTGATTGTGTAAGGTGGTCACTACTGGTTTGGGTGTTCTGGTCCTGTGTGGAATGGTGTGGGACGATCCCTTCCCGGTACTGTGTCATTAAGTCCATTGTTTTCTAATTTCTTTTTTAAATTGAAGTTTGTTTTCTAATTTCGAAAGCCCCGTCTATTCCCCCTGGTCTTGAACACGTGGAAAGGTTTTTCCCATTACACTGTCGGAGACTCGAAGCCACTGCAGTGACATATAGGTGCTTATTAACATAATGTGGAAGTAAATCAAAAACATTTCGTAACACTAAATGAAATCATTCTATTTATTTTTTTACAGTTGTATATAGCGCTAACACGCCCGAAGGTAGTGGAGCGCTTTACATGAGCACCAGTTACATGACATTATGTACAAATACCTAGCTGAAGGTCACATAACACATCACATAGCAGCATGAGGCACTCTGCGAACAGGCATGCTTGCGGTAGTCATTTAGAGTGAGCTAGCTTTCATTAAGGTTAAGACTTGGGATGTAGGCGCTGCGCACGGCCGCGTAATATCAGGCTCTGTACACGGTCTCACCGATATGATGGGGTTGCCTTGTTCTGGTTGGTGTTTTGATAGCAAATGATGCGAGGGTTGTTGGGTAGTAAATAATACCCATCCTGGGACGTGCAGGTTGGTGTCGATATCGGCGAAGGGGTGGTAAAAGGAAGGGAATATAAAACTGTGAGACTCCAAGTGGGTATTTAATAATAGCTAGTCCTGTTGACACTTCTGCTACGTAAGGTAGCCGCTATGGTGAGGCCACAAAGTGACAAAAATTAATGTCTTTATTTTCTCCACCTGTGTAGTGCTGACTCCAGACTCTTGACGCTTTGTGATGGCCGGACTTCCAGCTCTAGCAGTCCGGCTGCTGCTTCCTGTTACATGAGCCCAGTTCACTCGCCAGTGTGTGACCCTGGAAGCTCTCCGAAGCGGTCGATGCTGCCCGAGCCTCTTCCCGTCACTGACTCCGGACCCGACGGACAGCTGTGGGGCCTCAGTCGGGCGGGGGCGCTTTGCACCGCTGCAGGCACCGAGGAAGCCCAAGGCGCTTCCTAAAAAACATAACATGTATACCTAATTTGCGAAGGTAGAACCCAGCCAGTCATGTTGGCATGTCGCACATCTGTACCACATCTACCGTCACGTACTACCTAGCTGCGGCTAAATTACCTCCTCCTCCTAACGAGAGCCCTGCACGGAGAGTCCGCTGCACAGCTGATTGAATACGCTAAAAAGTAATTTGATTACAGCGCAATCTATTTAATTTTAATATGATTTCGGGCCACCACGTCTCCACGACATCATTAATAAGTACTTGTAATGTAAAATTCTAAAGAACTCAGTCCTTTTAAAGCCATAGCTCCAAATGTTGAACCCCCTCCATCTCCTTCCCGCTTAAGGTATTGGGACACCTTGGCTGCATTTGGGGGCGCGAGAGTCTCAAACATAAATGTGCACTTTTTACTCGTGTGTTAAATTACACCAGTAAGGTGTCATTTTAAGTGTGAGAAAATCTGCGCCTGTGGGCGGCTGGCAGACGTCAGGGAATATTTATTTCAGCAGTGTCGATGCAAGACAACTCGCCCACTGGATTTCCGGCAAACCCTTGATGATGAAACTTACCGGGGGCGAGTGCAGAGCCAGTCCCAGACCCCGAACCTTGAGGGGAGACATCGCTCCCGGGCCCGTGAGCTGCAGGCGCATCAACCCTGGACTGGTTCCAGCCACAGCACTGGCATCTGTACCCCGCCCACCCATACACGAATGCCTGGCCACCCCCACGCGCGGCATCCAATGGGATGCTGTGCCGGTGGACCAGCCAATCCTGACGCTGCATGCAGCGCCAGGATTGGCTAGGAAGGCACATTTGCTGCTCGCCCTGTCGCCCTTTGGAAACCCGGGCTGTGGGAGCAAACAAGCACCCCTGGGTCCCGCTGAGGAACTTACAGTGCGCATGCTTGAGAAAGTTGCCAACTTTTCCAAGCATGCGCACTGTAAGTTCCCCAGCGGGATGGTCTGCTGCAGCCTGAGTGTGGACTGTCACTGAAGCTGCAGCAGGCCACCCCCTACGCAATTCCCGCCAGCGGCCGATTGTTGCAATGCTATTTATTTAATTTAGAACAGATACTAGGATTGCGGCCGGTGGCCGCGACGCGGGTCCATGGTGGCTGGTGGGGCTACGCCCCTACGCCCCAATGGACGCACCGCTGCTGCCCAGAAACATTCGCAACCCCCTCCCCGGAAGACCCAGTACAGCAACAACTTAGTAAAATATTGGAGGCTATAGCGGACACGAAAGCTACTCTCTATCAGGATATTAGCACTGTTGTTGTGGGGCACAGCCTGTTGCGGGAGGAGCATAAGAAGTTGTCGGAGAGGGTCAAAGAGACTGAGTCTAATGTCGCGTAACTGGCGCTGGCCGAAAAGGTATTGGAGCAACAGATGGGGGCCCTCACGGACAGGGTGTGTTGGTTGGAGTGCAGAGCGCAGGATGCCGAAGGGTGCAATAGAAGCAAAAACATCCGAATCCTGGGCCTGCGGAGAGGGACGGAGGACAGCAACATTGTCTCCTTCCTGAAGGGCTGGCTCAGAAGTACAGTGGCGCCGGAGGGCCTGTCATCCTTCTACATGCTGGAGAGGGCCCCTAAGGTGCCAGTTAAGCCTTTGGCCCCTGGGAGGCCCCTACATCTGGTGGTGGCCCGTCTGCTCCACTTTTGAGATAGAGACCGCCTCCTGCAAAGGCCACGAGCAGATGGCCCCTTCACTGTTGACAACAGCAAGTTCTTTCTCTTTCCGGATTACACATTGGAGGTACAGAGGAAGCGGGCCTCCTACCTTGAGGTCAGGAAGAGGTTGAGAGAAGAGGGCCTCCAATACTCTCTGATGTTCCCGCCCGACTGCGCATCATGTTGGAGGGGAACACTCACTACTTTGACTGCCCTAAAGATGCATAGGATTGGCTGCAAACCTACAGGGGTGAGACACCAAGGGATAGGAGTGCTGGTGTCCTCTGACGGAAGGCCGTGGAACTTGGGAAGCACTCGAGACATCGAACTCGTAGGGGGACATCAAAGAAACCATCCTCATCACAGACAGAGAAGGAGAGAGCTGAGGCGCTGCAGTCGGTGGCGGAGCTAATGCGGAGTCGGAGCCCTGCTCAGGAGGCGGTGGCCAGCTCCTCAATGGCAATGAAACAGTTTTTCGGGACTTCGCGAGCTCCGCGTAACGCAGATTGCGGAAAACACTGCAAACTCTGTGAGCGGAGTGGAGTTCACTGCCCAGCGTTATTCAAAATGTTAGCATGTATGGTACATTGGATCATGGAAGGCAGGAGGAATTGGGGTAGGGATATGGACTCAGATAACAGAGGACAGGAGGGACGTGGACAGGTGCACTAAACTGACCTTATAGGTCAGGCATAAGGGTTTGCAGCAGCACAATAGACCACACAGGTAATGCGGGATGGCAGTGCAGCACAACAAACCATGGAAATCAATAGGGAGGGAACAGGACCATGCACATGGACAACAGAGAACAGAGGGGAAAGAGGCAAAGGCAGCAAGCTGACCATATTGGACAGACAGGAGAGAAAGCTGCAGCATAACAGACCATAAAGGGCAGGAGGGAGGGATCAGGGGCATGACAATGGAAGAGACAAGCGAGAAGGGAGGGAATAGGGGTCTGAACATGAAATGGGAGGGCAGGGGGCAAGGGGGCAGGGCAGGAGCAGCAAGTTGACCATGCAGGTCAGGCATGATTGGCTCTAGAAGAACAATACTCCATTGAGGGCAACAGTGAGACTACAATGGCATATACACAGATCATGGAGGGAAGGTGAGAGGGGATCATGGGCAGCTAGCTGACCACCCAGGGAAGGTGAGAGGGGCCGTGGCAGCACAGAAGACCATGCATGGCAAGCAAGAGGGTTAGTGGCAGCACAATTAGGCCATGATAGGCAGGAAGGAGGGTGCGGGGCATGCACAAAGGATTATGGATGTTAGAAAGGAGGGGTAGAAGCTGGGCACTAACAAGAGAGTTCAGGGGAAGGAGTCTCAGAACAGACCAGGCAGGAGGAGCAGTTGCAGCACAACAGAAGAGGGAGGGCAGAAGGATCTGACAGTAAAATGGACCATGAGGAAGGGGATAGGGGCATTGAACGTGGACAGGCAGGATGGAGGTGGCAGGGAGAGGTTACAGTCATCTGACAAAGCTAGGCAGATGGGAGGAGAGTGGCGGCTCAACAGAAAACTCAGAGTAGATAGGAGGGGCAGGTCCATGTAACATGGTGGGCAAAAAGGATGAATCAGGTGCACACACACAGACCTCGGAGGGCAGGGGGAAGGACAGTAGTTGCAGCAAGCTAAGCACAGAGGCTAAGCAGGAGGGCAATGATGGGCAGGAGGAGTGGACTGGGACATCATGCTAAATCGAGGGCAGGGACAGCACATCAGACCATGCATGCAGGAGGGAAGAGGCTAGTGCATGGATTCAGACAGCAGAGAATAGTAGAAAGTGAATGGGGCAGCAAGCTAACTGTTCAGAGAAGGCGGGAAGGCCAGTGGCAGAACAAGGGCTACACAGGGCTGTAATGAGGGAGCAGGGGCATGGACGGCAAGGCGGAGGGGAGGAAAGTGCAGCAAGCTTCGGTGAGGGCAGCACTTACCAGGCCAGGTCCTGCTTCCAACCCCTCACCATCCATTGTGATAGGCATCTTACTTAACATTACAAAAACTAGAAATACGCTAAAAAAAACAAAGATTACAGGGACGTTATAGTTAAACTCAGATTTGGCTCATACAAAACCACTAAAATTCAGCAGTTATAGTTAACTGAGCTAACTATAACATATGCACAGGAATGCATGGATTATGACCTCAGATATTACATCATTCATGACATGGTCAGTGACGTCCATCATGACATCACTTATAACATCTCAAATCAGCTGTGAATAGAACTATAATCACTAGAACTTTATTTAGGGATATTGTGTGTATATTAACACCCTTTTTATTACTTTTTTATCGTGTAAAAACCTCAATAATATGCAACGTGCCCTGATCAATATGGCCGATAGCCTTCCACTTTAAAGTAATGTGTAGTCCATTGTTTATGTTGATGTTTGCAACCGTAAGTATGTTTATTATGAACAAGTCACATTGACGAACATACAGGTATGGCGGTCACAGGGCATTAAGGCTGAAATTACAATGTGTGCATATTAACACTTGTTTTCTTTTCTTTATTGTATGAATTCCTGAATTTTCGCATTGTGACCAGACCAATATGTCGGACAGCTTTTTGGTTTGATGTAATATGTAGTCCTTTGTTAATTCTGGCAACTGGAGCCATTTCTACATTTAAATAAGGTAGCTACAATGACGTCTTGTATCGTGATCAAGTTTCGGACTAGCCGAAACACGTGGATCGCGTCCTTTGTAGAATAAATACTTCCAAACTACAACCTGATTGCTGATTCCTTCCTTGTAAGAGCGAGAGCAGATTTAATACATAGATATATATACCTCTCTTGCCTCTTTCTGCACTTCTCTTGCTTGTTTCTGCAGGTCACTATCTTCTTTCTGCACCTCTCTCTCCTTTTTCTGCACCTCGCTTGCCTCTTTCTACACCTCTCTTTCCTCTTTCTGCAGCTCAATCTCATTATTCTACACCTCTCTTGCCTCTTTCAGTACCTCTCTTGCCTCTTTCTGTACTTCTCTTACTTCTTTCTGCACCTTTCTTCCTATTTCTGCACCTCTCTTTCCTCTTTCTGTACCTTTCTTCTTCTTTCTGCACCTCTTTTGCCTTGTTCTGCACCTCTCTTGCCTCTTTCTGCATCTCTTTTGCCTCTTTCTGCACTTCTCTTGCTTCTTTCTATGCTTTTCTTCCTGCTTCTGCACCTCTATTGCCTCTTTCTGCACCTTTCTTCCTCTTTATGGACCTCTCTTGCCTCTTTCTGCACCTCTCTTGCCTCCTTCTGCTCTTCTCTTACCTTTTTCTGTACCTCACTTGCCTCTTTCTGTGCCTTTCATCCTCTTTATGTACCTCTCTTGCCTCTTTCTACACCTCTTATCTCTTTCTGTACCTCTCTTGCCTTTCTGCACATCTCCTGCCTCTTTCTGAACCTGTCTTGCCTCTTTCTGTAGCTCAGTCTTCTTTCTGCACCTCTCTTGCCTTCTTCTGCACCTCTCTTTCCTCTTTCTGCAGCTCTCTCTTTTCTATCAGCACATCTCTTGCCTCTTATTGCACCTCTCTTGCCTCTTTCTGCACCTCTCTTGCCTCTTTCTGCACTTCTCTTGCTTCTTTCTGCAGCTCATTCTCTTCTTTCTGCACCTCTCTTGCCTCTTTATGTACCTCTTGTGCCTTTTTCTGCTCTTCTCTTGCCTCTTTCTGCACTTCTCTTGCCTCTTTCTGCACCTATCGTGCCTCTTTCTGCACCTCTCTTCCCTATTTCTGCACTTCTTATGCCTGTTTTTGCACCTCTCTGGCTTCTTTCTGCACTTCTCTTGCTTATTTCTGCAGCTCACCCTCTTCTTTCTGTATCTCTCTTGCCTCTTTCTGTACCTCTCTTCCCTCTTTCTGTAACTCAATCATCTTTCTATACCTCTCGTACCGCTTTCTGTACCTCTCTTGCCTCTTTCTGCACCTCTTGTGCTTCTTTCTGCAATTCTCTTGCTTCTTTCTGCACTTTTCTTCCAGTTTCTGCACCTCTCTTGCCTCTTTCTGCACCTTTCGTTCTCTGTATGTACCTCTCTTGCCTCCTTCTGCTCTTCTCTTACCCCTTTCTGTACCTCACTTGCCTCTTTCTGTGCCTTTCATCCTCTTTCTGTACCTCTCTAGCCTCTTTCTAAACCTTTTATCTCTTTCTGTACCTCTCTTGCCTTTCTCCACATTTCTTGCCTCTTTCTGTAGCTCATTCTCCTTTCTGTACCTCTCTTGCCTTCTTCTGCACCTCTCTTCCCTCTTTCTGCAGCTCTCTCTCTTCTATCAGCACCTCTCTTATTGCACCTCTCTTGCCTCTTTCTGCACCTCTCTTGCCTCTTTCTGCACTTCTCTTGCTTCTTTCTGCAGCTCACTCTTCTTTCTGCACCTCTCTTGCCTCTTTATGTACCTCTCATGCCTCTTTCTGCTCTTCTCTTGCCTCTTTCTACACCTCACTTGCCTCTTTCTGCGCCTTTCTTCCTCTTTCAGTACCTCTCTTACCTCTTTCTATACCTCTTACCTCTTTCTGCACTTCTTTTGCTTCTTTCTGCACCTATCTTGCCTCTTTCTGCACCTCTCTTCCCTCTTTCTGAACTTCCCATGCCTCTTTCTGCACCTCTCTGGCTTCTTTATGCTTGTCTCTTGCTTCTTTCTGCAGCTCTCTCTTCTTTCTGCACCTCTCTTGCCTCTTTCTGAACCTCACATGCCTCTTTCTGTACCTCTCTTCCCTCTTTTTGCAACTCACATCTTTCTATACCTCTCTTGTCTCTTTCTGTACCTCTATTGCCTCTTTCTGCACCTCTTGTGCTTCTTTCTGCAATTCTCATGCTTCTTTCTGCACCTTTCTTCCTCTTTCTGCACCTCTCTTGCCTCTTTTTGTATCTCTCATGCCTCTTTCTGCAGCTCTCGCCTCTTTCTGCACTTCTCTTGCTTCTTTCTCCAGCTCACTCTTTTTTCTGTACCTCTCTTGCCTCTTTATTTACCTCTCGGGCCTCTTTCTGCTCTTCTCTTGCCTCTTTCTACACCTCGCTTGCCTCTTTCTGTGCCTTTCTTCATCTTTATTTACCTCTCTTGCCTCTTTCTACACCTCTTATCTCTTTCATCACTTCTCTTGCCTCTTTCTGCACCTATCTTGCCTCTTTTTGCACCTCTCTTTCCTCTTTCTGCACTTCTCATGCCTCTATCTGCACCTCTCAGGCCTCTTTCTGCTCTTCTATTGCCTCTTTCTACATCTCACTTGCCTCTTTCTGTGCCTTTCTTCATCTTTCTGTACCTCTCTTGCCTCTTTCTACCTCTTATCTCTTTCATCACTTCTCTTGCCTCTTTCTGTACCTCTCTTGCCTCTTTCTGCACCTCTCTTTCCTCTTTCTGTACTTCTCATGCCTCTTTCTGCACCTCTCTGGCTTCTTTCTGCACTTTTCTTGCTTCTTTATGCAGCTCACTCTTCTTTCTGCACCTCTCTTCCCTCTTTCTGCACCCCGCTTGCCTCTTTCTGTACCTCTCTTACCTCTTTCCGCAGTTCACTCTTCTTTCAATACCTCTCTTGCCTCTTTCTACACCTCCTGTGCTTCTTTCTGAAATTCTCTTGCTTCTTTCTGCACCTTTCTACCTGTACCTGCATCTCTCTTGCCTCTTTCTGTACCTCTCTTCCTTCTTTCCGCAGCTCACTCTCATCTTTCTATACCTCTCTTGCCTCTTTCTACACCTCACTTGCCTCTTTCTGTGCCTTTCCTCATCTTTCTGTACCTCTCTTTCCTCTTTCTACACCTCTTATCTCTTTCATCACTTCTCTTGCCTCTTTCTGCACCTATCTTGCCTCTTTCTGCACCTCTCTTTTCTCTTTCTGCACTTCTCATGCCTCTTTCTGCACTTCTCTTGCTTCTTTGTGCAGCCCACTCATCTTTCTATACCTCTCTTGCCTCTTTCTACACCTCTTGTGCTTCTTTCTGCTCTTCTCTTGCCTCTTCCTACACCTCACTTGCCTCTTTCTGTGCCTTTCCTCATCTTTCTGTACCTCTCTTTCCTCTTTCTACACCTCTTATCTCTTTCATCACTTCTCATGCCTCTTTCTGCACCTATTTTGCCTTTCTGCACCTCGCTTTCCTCTTTCAGCGCTTCTCTCGCCTCTTTCTGCACCTCTTGTGCTTCTTTCTGCAGTTCTCGTGCTTCTTTCTGTACCTTTCTTCCTGTACCTGCATTTCTTGCCTCTTTCTGTACCTTTTTCCCTCTTTCTGTACCTCTCTTGCCTCTTTCTGTACCTCTCTTGCCTCCGTCTGCTCTTGTCTTGCCTCTTTCTGTAGCTCACTTGCCTCTTTCTACACCTTTCTTCTTCCGTCTGCACCTCTCTTGCCTCTTTCTATACCTCTTAGCTCTTTCTACACCTCTTTTCCTTCTTTCTGAACTTTACTTGCCTCTTTTTGCAGCTCACTCTTCTTTCTGCACCTCTCTTGCCTCTTTCTACACCTCTTACCTCTTTCTACACTTCTCTTGCCTCTTTCTGCACCTACATTGCCTCTTTCTGCACCTCTTACCTCTTTCTGCACCGCTCTGGCTTCTTTCTGCACTTTTCTTGCTTCTTTCTGTAGCTCACTCTCTTCTTTCTGCACCTCTCTTCCCTCTTTCTGCACCCCACTTGCCTCTTTCTGTAGCTCTCTTCCCTCTTTCCGCAGCTCACTCTCATCTTTCTATACCTCTCTTGCCTCTTTCTACACCTCTTGTGCTTCTTTCTGCAATTATCTTGCTTCTTTCTGCACCTTTCTTCCTGTACCTGCATCTCTCTTGCCTCTTTCTGCACCTTTCTTCCTCTTTCTGTACATCTCTTGCCTCTTTCTGTACCTCTCTTGCCTCCATCTGCCCTTGTCTTGCCTCCTTCTGCACCTCACTTGCCTCTTTCTGTACCTTTCTTCTTCCTTCTGCACCTCTATTGCCTCTTTCTGCATCTCTTTTGCCTCTTTCTGCACCACTCTAGCCTCTTTCTGCACCTCTCTTACCTCATTCTGCACTTCTCTTGCTTCGTTCTGCAGCTCACTCTCTTCTGCACCTCTCTTGCCTCTTTCTGTACCTCTCTTGCCTCTGTCTGCACCTCTCTTGCCTCTTTCTGCACCTTTCTTCTTCCTTCTGCACCTCTCTTGCCTCTTTCTGTACCTCTCTTGCCTCTTTCTGTACCTCACTTGCCTCTTTCTGTGCCTTTCTTCATCTTTCTGTACCTCTCTTGCCTCTTTCTACATCTCTTATCCCTTTCATCACTTCTCTTGCCTCTTTCTGCACCTAGCTTGCCTCTTTCTGCACCTCTCTATCCTCTTTCTGCACTTCGCATGCCTCTTTCTGCACCTCTCTGGCTTCTTTCTGCACTTCTCTTGCTTCTTTCTGCAGCTCACTCATCTTTCTAAACCTATCTTGCCTATTTCTGTACCTCTCTTGCCTCTTTCTGCACCTCTTGTGCTTCTTTCTGCAATTCTCGTGCTTCTTTCTGTACCTTTCTTCATGTACCTGCATCTCTTGCCTCTTTCTGTACCTTTTGTCCTCTTTTTCCACTTCTCATGCCTCTTTCTGCACCTCTCTGGCTTCTTTCTGCACTTCTCTTGCTTCTTTGTGCAACTCACTCATCTTTCTATACCTCTCTTGCCTCTTTCTACACCTCTTGTGCTTCTTTCTGCTCTTCTCTTGCCTCTTCCTACACCTCACTTGCCTCTTTCTGTGCCTTTCCTCATCTTTCTGTACCTCTCTTTCCTCTCTCTACACATCTTATCTCTTTCATCACTTCTCTTCCTCTTTCTGCACCTATTTTGCCTCTTTCTGCACCTCGATTTCCTCTTTCTGCACTTCTCTCGCCTCTTTCTGCACCTCTTGTGCTTCTTTCTGCAATTCTCGTGCTTCTTTCTGTACCTTTCTTCCTGTACCTGCATCTCTTGCCTATTTCTGTACCTATTTTCCTCTTTCTGTACCTCTCTTGCCTCTTTCTGTACCTCTCTTGCCTCCGTCTGCTCTTGTCTTGCCTCTTTCTGTAGCTCACTTGCCTCTTTCTATACCTTTCTTCTTCCGTCTGCACCTCTCTTGCCTCTTTCTACACCTCTTAGCTCTTTCTACAGCTCTTTTCCTTCTTTCTGAACTTTGCTTGCCTCTTTTTGCAGCTCACTCTTCTTTCTGCACCTCTCTTTGCCTCTTTCTACACCTCTTACCTCTTTCTACACTTCTCTTGCCTCTTTCTGCACCTACATTGCCTCTTTCTGCACCTCTTACCTCTTTCTGCACCGCTCTGGCTTCTTTCTGCATTTTTCTTGCTTCTTTCTGTAGCTCACTCTCTTCTTTCTGCACCTCTCTGCCCTCTTTCTGCACCACACTTGCCTCTTTCTGTAGCTCTCTTCCCTCTTTCCGCAGCTCACTCTCATCTTTCTATACCTCTCTTGCCTCTTTCTACACCTCTTGTGCTTCTTTCTGCAATTATCTTGCTTCTTTCTGCACCTTTCTTCCTGTACCTGCATCTCTCTTGCCTCTTTCTGCACCTTTCTTCCTCTTTCTGTACATCTTTTGCCTCTTTCTGTACCTCTCTTGCCTCCATCTGCTCTTGTCTTGCCTCTTTCTGCACCTCTCTTGCCTCTTTCTGTACCTTTCCTCTTCCTTCTGCACCTCTATTGCCTATTTCTGCATCTCTTTTGCCTGTTTCTGCACCACTGTAGCCTCTTTCTGCACCTCTCTTACCTCATTCTGTACTTCTCTTGCTTTGTTCTGCAGCTCACTCTCTTCTGCACCTCTCTTGCCTCTTTCTGTACCTCTCTTGCCTCTTTCTGCACCTTACTTGCCTCTTTCTGCACCTTTCTTCTTCCTTCTGCACCTCTCTTGCCTCTTTCTGTACCTCTCTTGCCTCTTTTTGTACCTCACATGCCTCTTTCTGTGCCTTTCTTCATCTTTCTGTACCTCTCTTGCCTCTTTCTACATCTCTTATCTCTTTCATTACTTCTCTTGCCTCTTTCTGCACCTAGCTTGCCTCTTTCTGCACCTCTCTTCCCTCTTTCTGCACTTCGCATGCCTCTTTCTGCACCTCTCTGGCTTCTTTCTGCACTTCTCTTTCTTCTTTCTGCAGCTCACTCATCTTTCTAAACCTATCTTGCCTCTTTCTGTACCTCTCTTGCCTCTTTCTGCACCTCTTGTGCTTCTTTCCGCAATTCTCTTGCTTCTTTCTGTACCTTTCTTCCTGTACCTGCATCTCTTGCCTCTTTCTGTACCTTTTTTCCTCTTTCTGTACCTCTCTTGCCTCTTTCTGTACCTCTCTTGCCTCTGTCTGCTCTTGTCTTTCCTCTTTCTGCACCTCACTTGCCTCTTTCTGCACCTTTCTTCTTCCGTCTGCTCCTCACTTGCCTCTTTCTACACCTCTTAGCTCTTTCTGCACCTCTTTTCCCTCTTTCTGAACTTCGCTTGCCTCTTTTTGCAGCTCATTCTCTTCTTCATGCACCTCTCTTGCCTCCTTCTGCACTTCCCTTCCCTATATCTGCAGCTCACTCTCTTCTTTCTGCACCTCTCTTGCTTGTTTCTGCATCTCTATTGCCTATTTCTGCACCTCTCTTGCCGCTTTCTGCACCTATCTTGACTCTTTCTGCACATCTCTTGCCTCTTGCTGTATCTCTCTTGCCTCCTTCTGTACCTCTCTTGCCTCTCTCTGCACCTCTCTTGCCTCCTTCTACACTTCTCTTGGTTCTTTCTGCAGCTCACTCTCTTCTTTCTGCACCTCTCTTGCCTCTTTATGTCCCTCCATGCCTTTTCCTGCTCTTCTCTTGCCACTTTCTATACCTCACTTGCCTCTTTCTGCGCCTTTCTTCCTCTTTCTGTACCTCTCTTCCCTCTTTCTGCACTTCTCATGCCTCTTTCTGCACCTCTCTGGCTTCTTTCTGCACTTGTCTTGCTTCTTTCTGCAGCTCACTCTCTTCTTTCTGCACCTCTCTTCCCTCTTTCTGCACCCCGCTTGCCTCTTTCTGTACCTCTCTTCCCTCTTTCCGCAGCTCACTCATCTTTCTATAACTCTCTTGCCTCTTTCTACACCTCTTGTGCTTCTTTCTGCAATTCTCTTGCTTCTTTCTGCACCTTTCTTCCTGTACCTAGATCGCTATTGACTATTTCTGCACCTCTCGTGCCGCTTTCTGCACCTATCTTGTCTCTTTCTGCACATCTCTTGCCTCTTTCTGTACCTCTCTTGCCTCCTTCTGTACCTCTCTTGCCTCTCTCTGCACCTCTCTTG
The DNA here is from genome assembly GCF_964261635.1 of Lissotriton helveticus. Lineage (NCBI taxonomy): Eukaryota > Metazoa > Chordata > Amphibia > Caudata > Salamandridae > Lissotriton > Lissotriton helveticus. Next base: position 210,860,907 of record NC_136073.1, on the reverse strand, counting down.
CCTCCTTCTGCACTTCTCTTGGTTCTTTCTGCAGCTCACTCTCTTCTTTCTGCACCTCTCTTGCCTCTTTATGTACCTCTCATGCCTCTTTCTGCTCTTCTCTTGCCACTATCTACACCTCACTTGCCTCTTTCTGCGCCTTTCTTCCTCTTGCTGTACCTCTCTTGCCTCTTTCTACACCTCTTACCTCTTTCTACACTTCTCTTGCCTCTTTCTGCACCTCTCTGGCTTATTTCTGCACTTTTCTTGCTTCTTTCTGCAGATCACTCTCTTCATTCTGCACCTCTCTTCCCTCTTTCTGCACCCCACTTACCTCTTTCTGTACCTCTCTTCCCTCTTTCCGCTGCTCACTCTCATCTTTCTATATCTCTCATGCCTCTTTCTACACCTCTTGTGCCTGCAATTCTCTTGCTTCTTTCTGTACCTTTCTTCCTCTTTCTGTACCTCTCTTGCCTCTTTCTACACCTCACTTGCCTCTTTCTGCACCTTTCTTCTTCCTTCTGCACCTCTATTGCCCCTTTCTGTACCTCTCTTGCCTCTTTCTGCAACTCTCTTGCCTCTTTCTGTAACTCTCTTACCTCATTCTGTACTTCTCTTGCTTCTTTCTGCAGCTCACTCTCTTCTTCTGCACCTCTCTTACCTCTTTCTGTACCTCTCTTGCCTCTTTCTGTACCTCTCTTGCCTCTGTCTGCTCTTGTCTTTCTTCTTTCTGCACCTCACTTGCCTCTTTCTGTACCTTTCTTCTTCCGTCCTCACCTCTCTTGCCTCTTTCTACACCTCTTAGCTCTTTCTACACCTCTTTTCCCTCTTTCTGAACTTCGCTTGCCTCTTTTTGCAGCTCACTCTCTTCTTTATGTACCTCTATTGCTTATTTCTTCATCTCTATTGCCTATTTCTGCAACTCTCTTGCCACTTTCTGCACCTATCTTGCCCCTTTCTGCACATCTCTTGCCTCTTTCTGCACTTCTCTTGCGACTTTTTGCAGATCACTCTCTTCTTTCTGCACCTCTCTTCCCTCTTTCTGTACCTCTCTAGCCTCTCTCTGCACCTCTCTTGCTTCCTTCTGCACTTCTCTTGGTTCTTTCTGCAGCTCACTCTCTTCTTTCTGCACCTCTCTTGCTTCTTTATGTACCTCTTGTGCTTCTTTCTGCTCTTCTCTTGCCACTTTCTACACCTCACTTGCCTCTTTCTGCACCTTTTACCTCTTTCTACACTCCTTTTGCCTCTTTATGCACCTCTTACCTCTTTCTACACTTCTCTTGCCTCTTTCTGCACCTACTTTGCCTCTTTCTGCACCTTTCTTCTTCCTTCTGCACCTCTCTTGCCTCTTTCTGCACATCTCCTGCCTCTTTCTGCAACTCTCTTACCTCATCCTGTACTTCTCTTGCTTCTTTCTGCAGCACTCTCTTCTTCTGTACCTTTCTTGCCTCTTTCTGTACCTCTCTTGTCTCTTTCTGCACCTTTCTTCCTCTTTCTGCACCTTTCTTCCTCTTTTTGCACCTCTTGCTTTTTCTGCACTAGTCTTGCCTTTGTCTGCACTTCTCTTGCTTCTTTCTGTGCTTCTCTTGCTTCTTTCTACACCTTTCTTTCTCTTTCTGCACGTCTTACATATCCAAGTGTAGTTAGAAATTAGCATATAAAAAAAACCTTAGAAATTCACTGAAAAAAAACACTGGGAGCTGGAAAAGTAATGCAGCTTTGAGAAGCGAGGCACATCTGCACTTGATTCCGATGCATCACCGCAGTGTCTGCGTGGCTTGAGAAATCGCCGCACGCCGCATCAAATGCACCAATCCCCGAAGACCAAGATCACTGCACTGATTTCGACGCAAGTATGGTGTGGGGCTACAAGAGTTCACACATCGTTCTGGATCATTGCATCGCTTCGAGGTGCCAAGTTTGTAACATCGTTAGGGAACGCAGTAAGAAACCGATGCATCATCTCCTCTTTGGTAAGGCACCGAACCATCACCTCCCTGAGCTGCAGTAAGGAACTGACGCATCACCTCCACAGAGCAAGGAACCAACACGTCACATTTGCTGAGTTTAAGGAACTGATGCATCACCTTCCCTGCGGTCCATTTTGTTTGTTTGTGTGACGCATCCCAGGTACTTTGTGAGAAAAGTGTTGAATCAGCAATTTGTTTTGAACTGAACTAGTTCTATCATCTGAAAGTTATATTTGTATTACTGTATTGTGGATTTTGGTTGTGTGGTCTTGTTTTAGTTTAGATAAAGATTACTTATTTTTCTAAACTGGTGTGGTGTCCATTTGTATTGTTTTTACTGTATTCACACATGATTTACACACTGCCTCTGAGATAAGCCTGTCTGCTCATGCCAAGCTACAAAGGGGGTGAGCAGGGGTTATTTGAGAAGTTTATCCCGCTTACCCTGACTAGAAGCATGGGTCCCTATTTGGACAAAGGTACCTACATCTGCCAAATAGAGACCCCCATTTCTAACAGCATCTGTCTTCATTATCACTGTGATCTGCTTGCAAGGATTGCCATCTGCCCTTATTACTGATCACATAACCTAATTTGTCACAATTTTGGAAAGTCCTGTGTAAATTGTTACACATTGAGGTTCATTTATCACCCAGGTACCATTCCCAAACTGACTGAATGAACTAATAAAACCATGGAGCAATATTTGCATTGCTTATTTCCTGATTATGATAGGGATTGGTCTACCATTTTGTGAGCTAAAACAATAGCATACAATAATGATGATCATTCATCTTTAGGCATGTCTCCCTTTTATTGCTCACAAGGAGGTTCCCTAGGATGAAACTACCTTAACAAAAGTTCCAACTGCTCAAGAGTTTCATGCCCACTCTGATATTATTCTAAAACTAATGGGACCAAAAAACTATTTGCAGATTGCCATTGTGCAGAAGAACTAAAATATTTGGTTGGTTACCAAGTCTGTCTTTCAACCAAAAACATAGCACTGAAGGGCATGAAAAAATTGCTTCTCTGTTTCATTGGCCTCTTCACCATATGTATGATATTGAACCCTGTGGCCGTGAACTGACACTCCAAGGTACATTTAAAATACACTCAGTTTTTATGTATCCCTAATCAAACCATACCGTCCCAAGACTAGGGAAAGGACACCACCACCACCTATCGAAGAAGAAGGGGAGCGAGAGTATGAGGTCCATGCTCCTCTTGATTTCCACAGAATTCGAGGCAAACTTTACTATCCAATGGATTGGAGAGGGTAAGGCCTGGAACAACAGTCCTGGGAGCCCTTGGCTCATGTTCAACAAACCGCCCGCTTGTGGTGTTCCTTTCACTCTTCATACCAAAATAAAGCACAAACCATTCCCATAGTCTTTGGGGGGATTTTGAGAGGGTACTGTCATGGTTTCCAGGCTCCATAGTCACAATCATAGTAAACCCATCCACCTAACCGTGTACCAACAGCTGTATACAAGTGTTTGTGATATACAAAATGTTTTTTGTATATCAAATTACTCCAAATTGGAGTTTAAAGTTCTGCCAGTGGAGTGGCTGACTCACTTTGGGGGGGGGGTTTACGTGTCAGGTAGTACTGAGGTCGAGGCTCCACTTGGAGCATGGGGGAAAAATGTGCAAGATGCTCCAGAGGACCTAGATGTTCTCCATGGAAGAATCCTGGGTGGCAATTAGGTCCAGCCTTCCCGACAGAGCCCCCGGCCCATCTAAATTCCAAGCGATCTGTATAAAGAGGACTTAATTGTCTGGGCCCCTTATATTAATATGATAACAAATGCCATCACAACAGGCATGAATATTCCCCCCTTGTGGAACATAGTGGAAATAATCCCCATCTACAAGAAGGGTGATAGAGCCAACCCTGCCAGTTATAGACCTATAAGCCTAATTGACTCAGTGCAGAAATTTTACACAAGCAGGTGTTGCTATGGGTCCAGGATTGGATCTCCGAGCACCATATTCTGAGTGACTTTCAAGCAGGCTTCTGCGCGAACCTCAGCACATTGGACCAGGTCTTCCGTTATTTACTGGAGGGAGGTCAGTATTAGAGGAGGCAGGTTTTATGTTGCCTTTGTAGATCTGTGGATTGCATTTGATCAAGTACTGAGAGACAAGTTGTGGTGTTAGGAGTGGTGGCAGAGATGGTTCTACCTCATAATTTATTACAATTCCTTATTAGGTTGCATTCCTCAAATACAGCCCAAGATAGGAGGGGGGAAAACAACCAACTCGCTAAGCAATTCCCTGATAAACATGAAGTGAGACCAGGATGAGTTTTAGCACCCATGTTATTCTCTCTCTTGATAAACGGGGTGGCAGATTACTTAGATAGGGATGGATGTGTTGTTCCAAAAGTAGGGGAGAGAAGAGTACCGGCTCTACTCTTTGGGGATGACACCCTATTAATCTCTAAATTCCCCCTTGGACTGCAACAGTTATTGAATGATTTCACTGTATTTTGTAAGGAGTATGGCCTGGAACTAAATAAAGGCTAAAACCAAATACATGATATTTTCAAAGGGAAATACTAAGCCATCCAAAAGAACAATGTATAGAAGAAGTAGCCCCCTGAAGCAAGTTTCTGCCTTTGATTATCTGGGTATCCATTTAACCACAAAGCTAAATTGGATGTCACACATTGAAAAAGTTCAACTGTCACTTATCCAGCAAACTGCCCATTTAAGTAAACTGCATAAAAATACAGTGCCTAGGAAAGTGGCCCCAGCAATGGAAATGTACAACACCAAAATATTGGAGGGGGGGCTCTTTGTGGGGCCAAAATGTGGGGCATTGGGAAAACAAACCCTCTCACTTCTGCAGAAAACCGTTTTCTTCAATCATTTTTAAATCTTCCCAGAAGTAACTCCTTGATTCCTATGTTTTTGGATCTGGGCCAAAAACTACTAGCTTACAAGTTGGCCTACAAGCAGCTAATGTTTTGGCATCGCCCGTGGTCGGTTGATGAGCTCTCTCCTTATAAAGCAGTGATGATTAATCTTCTGAAGCAAAACCAGGCAAACTCTATTCCATGGTCTAGGTCCTTGAAAAATCGACTTAAGAGACTTGGGATGGAGGAGTTTTGGTCCACTCCCAGGGTGGTAGTCTTTGACCTGGCCAGAATCTGGCACACACTATGGATCAAACGTTTTAAATGTATTATATGAACTGTCTTTTTCAAGTTTTAAAAACTGCAGAATCCTAATTCGGGCTCACCTCCTGTACAATTACTTTTAATTTCTTGTTGTTTTAACTATTGCTGCGTTTTGCATCTCGTACAATGGTTTTTATTGCTTGTACTATTTTATATTCATGTTGCACTTCGCACTTTGTAAGATCTTTGTGATCGAAAATAAAGTTATTCGATGATGATGATATACAAAATGTTCAACTGTTATGGGATTGTATGGTGTTTAGGTGTATGCCGTAACTGATTACCACTGAATTGAAAATTGGCATTGCATACCTGTTATTATTTTTATGTTTTTACCATTATTTAGCTCAACCAGTGTAATTGGCACAGCATACCTGATTTTCCCTTTTTATCTCATCGCGTCGCGTGCTGTGTGTCAGTGAGGGACTGCAATGTGCCTTGTACCACAGGATTTGCAGTGATTGCGGCAAATCCTAGTGTCCATCATGGGAGCAGCCTGGCTATTTATGCTGCACCAAGTTCTAGAAGTCACTTTGCCTCGAGAGGAACCAAAGAGGCAAAATCCACATCAGAGTTCTTCCAATGCACCAATAAACATCAACGACTGAAGACTTAACTCAGACGCGATGCTCCTACGCTCCTTCTGAATCACGATATCCACTTTCGTCTCATTTCCTGGATGTTGCCACTCTGCCCAACCTGAAAACAGGAAAGAGAACTTTAAGTTGCGGAATTGTTGTACGAATCCAGAATCCACACAACCACAAGAATAAAGTACCCCACACAAGCAAGCACAAACAAGGCGTACCTGTTATATTCAGCCAAACTAGTAACACTTCCTGTGTGAGAATAAATCATAGAAACTGCACCACCTGTGCAAAATTACTAGGATCTTTTAAGGATCATGGAAGCTTTTATGTTAAACTGATGTTGTAAATACATCAATGAAAGAAACAAAGATGTAGCTTGTTACCAGAGACCGCCAATCTACCAGAAGACACTGAAGCAAAGTCAAGAAATACAAATGTGCACAGTGGTGTGAATTGTGCAGTACATGGTTATTTTTATGTAGCTCACTGCTCATACATGTTTGATCATAGTATTTGAGTAACATGTTATGTTTTGTTGCTAGATGTCACCTTTGATGATATGCAAAAAACAATACTTATAGAGGAGTATCTGGACAAGCACTAATAATGGCAACCCAACACTACACTACATGGGCGCCTTGACTTACGAAATTGATCGCAGGTAGGAAGTGGGGTTGTACAGTACTAGGGATGTATTGCACAAGAAAGGGTAACAGTTACACACCCAGGCAACTCACAAGCATCTCCTGTTTTCCTTTGAAGTTTGACAACTAGCCCTGAGACACAGAAGACTACGTCCAACCAGGCCCTCTTCCCTGGCTCTTAACAATCTCCCTCGTGGGCAATCGCATTCACAGGCAGAAATGTAGGGTACATGGAGTTGGGCCCATATCATCCCTGTGTAGCAAACAGTGCGGGCTATCAGGTAAGCACCGCATTGTTGTTATCTAACAGCTAATTGGTCTAACAATGGCTCTCAATATCTTTGCTTTGAGAAGGAAGGCAAGAAAAAAATAGAGAAAGCATGAAAGAAGAAAAATAATTAAGTAGGGAAGAAGAGGAGAAACAAGGTAAGAAAGAAGAAGGAATGAAGGAAGAGAGAGGAAGAAAGAGAAAGGAAGAAAGGAAGCAAGCCAAGAAAGAATCCAGGAAAGAAGGCAAGAAAGAGAGCAGGAAAGAAGGCATGAAAGAGGCCTGGAAAGAAAGCAAGAAAGAAGACAAGGAAAGGAAGAAGAAAAATAATTAGTAAAGAGAAGGGAAAATAAACAAGCATTTGCAATGTAATAGGTCTCGCATTTACGAGAGTTTAAGCTATTGGCAATGTAAATGACAATGCCTTTTATTTATGTTTTAAAAACGAAAAAAAAATAAAAGGCATTGTTATTTGCAATGTTAATAGCTCAAACTTGTGTAAATGAGAGACCTATTGCATTGCAAATGCTTGTTAGATTAGTGAGTAGAAACGCTCCCTTTCGGCCTGCGCTGCTAATTAATTAATTAAATAAACAAGTGACATCACTGACAGTAGACACAACAAGCATTTGCAATGCAATGGGACTCTCATTTTTAAGAAACCTATTGCATTGCAAACGGGAGTGCGGGCGGGTGGGGGAGGGCAGAAGGCATGGATATCGGGAATGCGGACGTGGGGCGGGGGGGGTGCGAGAAGGCATGGACAATGGGAGTGCAGGGGAGGTGGAAGAAGGCAAGGAGAACGGGAGTGCAGGCGGGGAAGCGGGAAAAATAGTGCTCTAAGTAACACGTACCGTTCAGTGTAACACTCGAAGTAAAGGGGCAAATAGCCATGGGAGGGTACAAATGACGACATTGCATAATAAGGCGGGACTAACAAGCCTCATAATCAACCAGAAGACTACAAAGGACTCTACTATTGCATGCCTCGCACACACGTGCGCTGCCCCTGAAGCTCGACCTAAAAATAAGGTGTAAAGAAAGAAAAAGGAAAAAAAGGTAAGCAATGAAGAAAGCGAAAAGAAAGAAAAATAGAAGAAAGAAAGGAACAAAGGTAGGAAGGAAAGATGAAAAGAACAAAAGAACAAAAATGCAGAAACAAAGAAACATTGAGGAAAGAAAGACAGACAAGCAGGGTTGCAAATATAGTCCACACTCATTTGCCTATATTCATGGTTTATGTGAGTTGTTGTTTGCATTTATGTTGTCTTTCATAAGGCTCTGTTCTGCACAAGTGAACTAGCACCAGCCAGATAAACAAAGGTGACTCCAAAAGTAATTTAAAACTCCATTGGCAAGAGACCGAAACCGATAAATTTGGAATGTGTACTGTAAATAAAAAGTGCCTGGCTATCACATCAGGCTCCAAGCACAAAGGTAACTCCCAAGTAATTATAAAGTAAAACCACTGGAACTGAAGGGAACTGCCCTGTGCGCAGATGTGCTCATTGTGAGAGAGATAAATGCAGTCACTCACAGAGAAGTTAACTTGCGGCAAAAGTAGGCTGACTCACAGCCCCACGATGTATGCTGTAGGGGCAGAACTACAATGTGATTGACATAATAGAAAAAAGGATGAAGAGATAGGGCCCGAAAGCATATTTAAGTAAATATATCACACGTATCATTTTAGTCAAATCAAAAGGTCTTGTCTAATGCCAGGCCTAAATAGGAGATGGAAGATATATCACCAACTGAGAATGTAAAGTTCTCGAAAAAATAAGCAACCCATATGAAAATGTAATATAACAAATTCATAATAAAAAAAACACTCTTCAATTTGCTTTGTCACAGAAGAAAAAGGAATTCTTTTGAGCAGATTTAAACGATGTGTTCAGACTCTGTGAAGTCATTATAAGTGTAGAAACCATTGAGTAAAGTAGGCTATCCAATAGCCCATGCTGTACGCTGTGGTGGGCAGGAGCCTGCTGATCGAAAACCCCTCTATGTATGCGTATTATGGATGACTGTTTTACGAAAAACAGCAGTGTGGCAAAACAGCTAATTCTGGCTCAAAGGCCAGACCAAAAAACTTAACAGTATCAACACAAAAGACAAGCTACATAATAGACGAAAAAACAACATAAAATTCTTAATATTAAACAAAAAACCTGCTTCAAAGTTCTATAAATCCCAAGCCACATTCCTACCTACTATTTTGTCAACATTCATCTCAGTTCAGTTTCATTCATTACTAGAATAGAACATTGTTGATCTGTGATTCCCCACTATCCTACCACGTTTTGTATTTCATCAATCTACAGCTTTCTTAACGCTTTCAAAGGTACTGCCTTTTTCACAGATAAACCTTGTAATATACTCCACTATTTTCCCCATTCCACATATCTACACTCTTATTTCATATGTTGTGTATTCTCTGATAGGTCTTTGGAAAGAGCAATGTGTTGGTCTTCTGTACTAGACTGTAGTGGCTGATGGAAAGCTAGAAACCTAGACCAGCCATAATAGAAGGTGTGTTCCCATGACTGTGTTCTCCCGCACTTAGCTAAAGAAAAACGTGTATTTTTATGTGATGTTTTTATGATGATGGTTTTGGATACAGCTGGAGTTGTGATTCTTTTGCCCAATGCCAATTCCAGTTTGCACGATTAAGCCAAATTATATCTCTGTGGAAGTAAACACTAAAACTTTTTCCAAAGCAGTCTCTTTGTTGCTAGCCATTTCCGAGACGTGTACTCCTTTGTTTATCTTTGTCGGTAATCTTCAGAGAAATGGACCTGCTGTCCTCGTTCCACTGGTACATAATATTTCCTCTGTTCATGGAACGTCACAGCCAGTCGAGCGCTGATTCTGCTGGCTGCAGTTCTAGGCCTGAATCTTAGCCATCAGGGCAGAACATTGGACCAGCACCTCCTCTTTGATTTTATATCCAATATTCCAGTAATTGTATAACTTTCAGGGTTGGATTTGAAGGAGTTGACTGGGAGGTCACCTCCACTAAGTGTGAACAGATTGGAAAAATGTATTATTTGAGTTCATTTTCCAATCATTTGCATAGAGGCGCGATCCCAAGGAAATTGAGGAGAAGCTGACTGGGCAGGGGATAAGAAATTTTGAATATCTCAGATGTAAATCAATGTGTGTCTCCTTAAAAAAAGGTTCCTTAAGGCTGAAATGATTTGTCATTACGCATTTATTCCACAGTTATCAAATATACACTTCTTCCTCAGCCAAACAGGGTTTTATTTTTAATGTTATTTTGAATCTATGGTTGAATTTAAATGTTGCTTGAAAATATACATATAGACTAAAGTACTCCCACACGCAATGCATCCAGGCTCAAAACCTTCCTTGATTATGGGACATCGTATTTTCTTGTCACACTTCTGTGATGCTTTTTAGAAGTAAAATGTAGCACTTTGGGCAGAGAAAATTATTCACTGAAATGCAAACTTGGTAAAGTGTGGCCAGGCTTTTAGGTCCTGCCTACCAGCCAGCGTAAGATGTCTGGGTGTGAAATACCCATTGTCAACTTACAGTGGGCTTACATCCCACCCGTTGCTTACCATTGGGTGCATTTAATTTGATGTCACTTTTGTTTGTTTGCTCATTCAATGGCTTTCATTTCTCTAATTAGCTTGGACTATAGCCTCTTTCCAATTAGTTGGATTGGCTAACTTGTACCTGTCCACTGCTCACAGTTAGAGAACTAGTTTATTTATTTTTTAATGCGCTCAATGAGAGAGCAAATATTTGTAAACTATGTTCCTCATGAACTGCTTTCCCCTCTTAAAGAGCCACTCCTGCCCTGTGTTGTTCCTTACCCCTCCCAGCTAGGGTACCACCTGGGATAGAGGCACATTCTGGCCAGTTACTGTAAAAATTCAAGACAAAATGTATTTTTTATGAAGATTTAAAGAAGAACATTAAGTAAATAGATTGCCAACCCAGTATGAGTCAAAATAGACATATTCTTTGATTTGAATAATACGTAATAATACGTAAGAGTATTGGACAAAGATTCATGTTTAACTGGTCTTATTTAATGACTAAAAACTATCAAATATGCATAGTAAACAAAATTTGATAGTAAACACAAGGTAAGGGGAATTCTGCCCCTTTACAATGAATTATAGTAACAGAAGCAAAAGCATGGGGAGTCGCAGTAGCAATAGTCCCAAAAGCACAACTGTTTTTCCAGGAGAGATGTCTCAGAAAAGATGCCTTGCACTATAAGATGTATCAGCATGAGTAGCCATACAGACAGAATATCTATTTATATAGATTCCTTGAAGATGGTTCATAACTTACTGAGCACTATGTCAGTGAATATAACTTTTGACCGGCAGGTACCACAATGACACCTGTAGTCAAAATAGTAACCCACTGAGCTACCTACTTAAAATACAAATCTGTGACCTATATGCTGTGCTTGGCAGTGGAAACTTTAAGTAAGCACTTTGCAGTAGACTCATTAAATAGGTACGCCCTGGTCACCTGATCATTGGAGTCACCAATAGGAAGACACACTAAACAGCAAACAAGCAGGGAGTAGTGGCAGCAATAGTCCCAAAGTCCTCCTACCTGGACTTAGGGTTCCCACCTTTGCTGGAAAAAAAAAATTAGCAAACGCGACTCTCCACCCCTCGATCAGAAGCACGATCATCATGGACAAGAGCAACAGATCCAAGTATTATGTAGAAGTGAGTGAATGACTTCTCAGCAAAATCGTTTGAAGTAAGGATGGAGTGTTTCAATGGGAAAGTGCATACGTCAGGTACCACCATTCAGGGTTGGAAGCAGACCATACTGATAGAGTGAGAGGGCATTCTCTTGACCTCGGATATTCTGATTGGTTACCTTCATTTATATAGCTCCAGCTGCGGTCGGTAGGGGAGTACCTGCCGGGGCGGTGACGAGGGGAGGGGGAGGGGCAGGGTGGGGGTTAGTAATGTATGGATAATGGAGGTTTGCAGGTAAGTAAACATATAAATAAATCAAACGAATTTCGTTGTGTGCACTGCATCCCCAAATGCAATGCAGTGCGCGCAACAAAATTCGTTTGATTTATTTAAATGTTTACTTACCTGCAAACCTCCATTGTCCATACATTACTAACCCCCACCCTGCCCCTCCCCCTCCCCACGTCACCGCCTCGGCAGGTACTCCCCTACTGGCCGCGGCTGTATAGCTCACTAATCCCCATAATGGGTTTCTAGATACTGACCAACAGAAGCAGAGCCTAGACCACCCCGCCAACACCGCCTTGAAAACTTGGTCACTTCTCAGTGTCTGACAGTTTCTATCACTGGCTTTCATATAGAAAGTAAAGGCATAAAATGTTGGCATACAAGAACCTTGCCGGGTCTGCATTAGCTCATAGCCACCATGACTGGATTGGCCTTTTACTTTGGTGAGCTGGAGCTATTGGAGCCTGGAGCCTCTTTCACTTTCCCAGCTCCAAAGTTAATACCTGTTTAATATTTGCAGTGAGGCACGGGTGCTTCAAGAGAGAGAGAGGGAAACAGTGGGTGAACAGAGAGAAGGAGAGAGAGGAAGACTGAATGGACGGAAATAGAGAGACATAGCAAGGAATGGAAGGGAGCGGCACAAGTTTGAAAATGTTTGCGAAATTCAACAGTAAAGTCCAATAGTGATCCTGTATTCTTTATTTCAATCTTCAAAACAGATCCACAGGCTTCTTTAAACTACAAGGCCACGTTTTGTTATTTCCACATTAAGCCAACACTTGTTTCTTCGTTACAGCAGGTCTGCCTCCGACTTCATCAGGGCTTGGCTTGATGTGGATATGTAGATACCTGGGCTTGTGGTTACAAGAAGCCTATGAACCTGTTCTAAAGATTGAAATAAAGTATACAGAATCACTATTGGACTTGACTGTTGAATTTTTACAATTGAAGGTGCTCCTGGGTTCTTCTGTTTATTAATGGAATACTTATGGTTTTCCAAAAAGTGTTGGGTCCCTCTTTTCCTCCTTTGGCCATCATTTGTATGAGTTACTAATTCTGTTCTATACAATTTTGGTTGCACAGGGCAGTGTGGCTTTTGTGCTTAGCCACAACACATATACGGAGAGAGTAGGGTCCCAGGGAAATATTTAAAGACCTAATCACAGTTATAAACCCCTTACAAAGCACTGTATATAATAATAATAACTGTGGGTCTCAGGAAACTCAAAGTTCTGTGTTCAAAGTGTGTCTAGTCCACTACCTGAAATGCTAGGACCCATCACTACGTGGTATGGATACCCATCGGTTACACTTTCTAGACCGCCCTCTTGGTCATCATTTGGGCCAATCTCACCAAGTGGTACGTCCACAACGTGCCATCAGTGCACACAAACGTTGGTAACTGAAAAGCAGTGCATAAAAAATAATAAGTGATAGTGAGTGATTAAAAATGGATAGTGGGTGCAAAATTGACTTTAATAAGATGCAATCCACTTCCAAGATTAAAAAACATAGAGTGCAAAATATCAGTAGTTTTAAGCAAATATCTACTGCGTGTATAGAGAGGTCAACATGTTTCTGCAGTTACTGATACTACTTGTATCACCTGCTTCTTCAGGACCAAAGTTATATTTCGCTACTGCTTCAAAAAAGTGCGTGTGTGCATAATGAAAATAATAATACAAATATTATGATATCACCTGAAACGGTATTCTCAGTGCTCCTGTTTAGTAGAAGCTGATAGATACAGGCAAGAAGAATCATGTGTAGACGACACATATAAAGAAAAGAAAACAGAGAACAAGGAAAACACATTAGTTAGGGTTATCCATTCTGAGTTTCAACAATTGGTATCATTACTGTACTTGTATAATCCACGTACAGAACCCAACCCCTTTTGATTTGGATATGTCTCTCACTCACCTAGAGTTTCAGAAACCGGCGCCACACCTCGCCTGGCCACAGCTCAGGAAATAGGGGCACCGCTCTATTTAGGATAAAGGAACCACAAAAATCACAGTGAAAAGCCTCCCAGAGACCGCCAAATCTCAATCAGTCGACCAAAAACGTTAGTATAATGGTCATCAACAGCTCTCATAGCACATTGCGTCAATTGTTTGTTTACAGTGCTAAGTGGATGTTATGCCTTCAAACGGAAAGATAATCTAGAAGGGAAGATAGAACAATCCATTATGATGGTATGTCATGTTAATGCGAGTCAAAGCGCCAAGGATCAACCGCATGCCAAAGAATACTTAAGCGCTACCACAGTACTGCTAAATCGGGCACACTCAGCGCGTTGATGAAAACATGTTTGGTATTTATGGAGCTGCCAAACGGAAAAGTCTTAAATTCCTTTTTTGGCAATGATACTCCATTTGAAATTTCTAAGCCCCAAACATCGAGCAAGAGTCAGTTCGAATTCCGACTATACTCGTACTATACAGGTCAGTTCGAGATCATAACGCTTTCACTAGTTAGTACACGAAACATTGTGCAAAAGGCAGTCTGTAGACATACCTGTCCGTCGATACCCCAGTCTGGCGTCTGTGCTGTACGGGGAGGCGCCGGGAATTGTTTGTTTGTTGTATTTCAAGATACGGAAGTACCGTCTACCCTGTGGCAGTGTCAATGCGCATGCGCCGTCCCGCGACTACGTCGAACTACAGAGTCCGAAGGGATCATGGGAAATGTAGTAGAAGGGCTCGTGTATGATGAAATATAGCCGAGCTCTTTCTTATTCAAACTCTAATCGAGGTTGTTATTTGATAGTTCTGACTCAAAATTGTCTAAAATAAAGGCGATGATGTAGATTCGCAAACACAACATGAAATGTAAAAACAATTATGTCATGCCATGTAAATATCCGGACATTGCCTACAGATGAATTAGGGGCAATAATCCTGGATCTGGTGTCTCAATCGGTCTATACGCAAGACATGGTGTTATTCAATACGTATCATTTGAGCATATAGCCAATAGTTATTGCAGCGCTCAATGTGTAGTAAGCGGCACTCGAGAGGTCGTGAATAGATCTAATATCAATTGTCCATAATTAATTGTGTAGCCAATTTTTGCAGACAGTCAAATGGTATCGATAGACCCTGTGGACAATAGAGCATACAGGCGCTCTCTCATTGTTCTTAAGGGCAGTGTATGCAATCTAGCGCCATCTAAGGCAAGAAGGTACTCACGACCTGTCAGCTCAAAGCGAAGATATAGTACTGGAGGTCAAACAGGGATCACACTATAATGTAGTCCATGGAATATCTTCGTTGAGACCATTTTTATCTGTATTCAGACGATACACCCAGTTTTGTTCCAATTTGAAAAGGTGTTTCGTGATATCAGTAACATGCGGGGGAATCCGTGGCTGTTCCAACACTGTCCAAGAAAAGTCTGTGGGATCATGCCCTACCTCCAAGAAATGGTTCGTGAGGCGGGTAGCTCTTTTTTTACACCGGATCGTGCTTTTATGCTCCGATATCCTGACTTTTATTTTTCTTGTCGTCATTCCGACATATTGTAAGGGACAGGGGCATCTAATGAGGTAGATGAGATTGGAACTGTTACAGTTAGTAAACTGTTTTTGTTCCCAGCGTCTTGAAGTCCCTATGTCGATGCTTGTGGAGTGGGTTGTTTGAGCACAGGCAGCACAATTACCACAGGGGTGGTGACTCTCAACCAGTGGAAAATCCCATAAAGTTCCCAGAGTGAATTAAAGGCCTTTCATTTGTGGCTGAACAATCAGAACTTGTTCCTACGCTTCACCATTGAATTTTCAGAAACCACCTTGGCATTTTTGGACCTCCGTATCACGGCCACTACAGGGGGCTTGGTGTCTGAACTGTATAAGAAACCTATGGCACGAAATTCATTGCTCAAATACGACAGCTGTCATCCGAAGGCGCTTCGGGACAATCTGCCCTTCGGGCAATTTCTGCGTATTCAACGTAATTGCAGTACCAAAGAGGGGTTCCACAAACATGCAGGAGAACTTGAACAATGTCTCCGTGATAAGAAGTATCCCAAAAAATTGATTCGAGACTCCAAAAAGAGAGCCTCCAATAACAATCGTG
Source organism: Lissotriton helveticus (assembly GCF_964261635.1). Taxonomy (NCBI): domain Eukaryota; kingdom Metazoa; phylum Chordata; class Amphibia; order Caudata; family Salamandridae; genus Lissotriton; species Lissotriton helveticus. Next base: position 210,845,199 of record NC_136073.1, on the reverse strand, counting down.
AATCATTATTGGAGGTGGCCTGTCCTAAACAAAAAAATGAGAGGATATCGTTTGTAAACACCTTTAATACACGATCCAACGCAATCAAAAAAATTGTGAAACTACACTGGAAGATCCTGAATACTGGTCCTGATAACCTTCCTATACCACTGTTTGCATACAAGAGAGGACCAAGCTTGAAAGAACGGCTAGTGCATACTAGACCAGGACCGAAGAAAACTCACCAAGTGGGAACTTTATGGGATTTGCAACCGGTTGAGGGTCACCACCCCTGTGGTAATTGTGCTGCCTGTGCTCAAACAACCCACTCCACAAGCATCGACATAGGGACTTCAAGACGCTGGGAACAAAAACAGTTTACTAACTGTAACAGTTCCATTCTCATCTACCTCATTAGATGCCCCTGTCCCTTACAATATGTCGGAATGACGACAAGAAAAATGAAAGTCAGGATATCGGAGCATAAAAGCACGATCCGGTGTAAAAAACAAACTACCCGCCTCACGAACCATTTCTTGGAGGTAGGACACGCTCCCACAGACTTTTCTTGGACAGTGTTGGAACAGCCACGGATTCCCCGGCATGTTACTGATATCACGAAACACCTTTTCAAATTGGAACAAAAATGGGTGTATCGTCTGAATACATATAAAAATGGTCTCAATGAAGATATTCCATGGACTACATTATAGTGTGATCCCTGTTTGACCTCCAGTACTATATCTTCGCTTTGAGCTGACAGGTCGTGAGTACCTTCTTGCCTTAGATGGCGCTAGATTGCATACACTGCCCTTAAGAACAATGAGAGAGCGCCTGTATGCTCTATTGTCCACAGGGTCTATCGATACCATTTGACTGTCTGCAAACATTGGCTACACATAATTAATTATGGACCATTGATATTAGATCTATTTACGACCTCTCGAGGGCCGCTTACTACACATTGAGCGCTGCAATAACTCTTGGCTATATGCACAAATGATACGTATTGAATAACACCATGTCTTGCGTATAGACCGATTGAGACACCAGATCCAGGATTATTGCCCCTAATTAATCTGTAGGCAATGTCCGGATATTTACATGGCATGACATAATTGTTTTTACATTTCATGTCGTGTTTGCGAATCTACATCATCGCCTTTATTTTAGACAATTTTGAGTCAGAACTATCAAATAACAACCTCGATTAGAGTTGAATAAGAAAGAGCTCGGCTATATTTCATCATACACGAGCCCTTCTACTACGTTTCCCATGATCCCTTCGGACTCTGTAGTTCGACGTAGTCACGGGACGGCGCATGCGCATTGACACTGCGACAGGGTAGACGGTACTTCCGTATCTTGAAATACAACAAACAAATAATTCCCGGCGCCTCCCCGTACAGCGCAGACGCCAGACTGGGGTATCGACGGACAGGTAGGTCTACAGACTGCCTTTTGCACAATGTTTCGTGTACTAACTAGCGAAAGCGTTATGATCTCAAACTGACCTGTATAGTACGAGTATAGTCGGAATTCGAACTGACTCGATGTTTGGGGCTTAGAAATTTCAATTGGAGTATCATTGCCAAAAAAGGAATTTAAGACTTTTCCGTTTGGCAGCTCCATATATACCAAACATGTTTTCATCAACGCGCTGAGTGTGCCCGATTTAGCAGTACTGTGGTAGCGCTTAAGTATTCTTTGGCATGCGGTTGATCCTTGGCGCTTTGACTCGCATTAACATGACATACCATCATAATGGATTGTTCTATCTTCCCTTCTAGATTATCTTTCCGTTTGAAGGCATAACATCCACTTAGCACTGTTAACAAACAATTGACGCAATGTGCTATGAGAGCTGTTGATGACCATTATACTAACGTTTTTGGTCGACTGATTGAGATTTGGCGGTCTCTGCGAGGCTTTTCACTGTGATTTTTGTGGTTCATTTTTCCTAAATAGAGCGGTGCCCCTATTTCCTGAGCTGTGGCCAGGCGAGGTGTGGCGCCGGTTTCTCAAACTCTAGATGAGTGAGAGACATATCCAAATCAAAAGGGGTTGGGTTCTGTACTTGGATTATACAAGTACATTAATGATACCAATTGTTGAAACTCAGAATGGATAACCCTAACTAATGTGTTTTCCTTGTTCTCTGTTTTCTTTTCTTTATATGTGTCGTCTACACATGATTCTTCTTGCCTGTATCTATCAGCTTCTACTAAACAGGAGCACTGAGAATACCGTTTCAGGTGATATCATAATATTTGTATTATTATTTTCATTATGCACACACACACTTTTTTGAAGCAGTAGCGAAATATAACTTTGGTCCTGAAGAAGCAGGTGATACAAGTAGTATCAGTAACTGCAGAAACATGTCGACCTCTCTATACACGCAGTAGATATTTGCTTAAAACTACTGATATTTTGCACTCTATGTTTTTTAATCTTGGAAGTGGATTGCATCTTATTAAAGTCAATTTTGCACCCACTATCCATTTTTAATCACTCACTATCACTTATTATTTTTTATGCACTGCTTTTCAGTTACCAACGTTTGTGTGCACTGATGCATGTTGTGGACGTACCACTTGGTGAGATTGGCCCAAATGATGACCAAGAGGGCGGTCTAGAAAGTGTAACTGATGGGTATCCATACCACGTAGTGATGGGTCCTAGCGTTTCATGTAGTGGACTAGACACACTTTGAACACAGAACTTTGAGTTTCCTGAGACCCACAGTTATTATTATTATTATTATATACAGTGTTTTGTGCCTAGCCACCTGTTTTTTGATTGACTGATAGCTAAAGTATTCCATTTGAATGATATGTTTGATCAGGCTGATAAGCTTCTAAAAAACAATTCCTTCATCTTTTCACAGTTTTCGTCTCCAAGTAGAGATTTATTTTCCACATATGAAACAATATGAATTAATCATATTGAATATTTCTTCTGTGGCTCTCTTACTAAATGAATCTTACTCCAACTTCATTACACAACTGCTACTGTGGGAAAATTGGTGAAACGTATTGCTTTCTTTTTACAGGAGCCACCTGCTTTGTGTGTTATTCATGACACAGCATACCCTCTCATGCTTCTTATATCAGCCTTCCCCCATGAGTCTCTCACTAGCCTTTTTTGCTCTTTTCCAAACATGTATTGGGGCCTCTCTAGATCTATTTTTTAAGTCAACAATAAAATGTAGTTGTCAGAATTTAAGGCATTACAATTATACACAAACCCGTTCATTACAGTCATGGAAAACTCAAATTGGCCCCAAACAACGCACAGTCTGTGTACATAACAGACAGGTGATCTCCCTACTGCCAGATTGCTTATAAAACCAGGACAAGGGATATTTTTTTCTGGGGTATGTATGACCGAAGAGAAGGCTTCGGAGGTTGTTTTTGTTTTATCTCCTACTTTGCAGATATTGCATGAACTCTCAAGTTGTGGCACACAAAAACTTTTATGGTGATGAGGAACATTCCATCTGCTTTAAAACTCTCAACTGACATTGGAGGCAAAAGCTGTACTCAGCATGACACTTCTATAAACCCATAAATCTTCTCCCTGGCTAAGCTGATGCATAGACCCAAATGGCTAAATCTTGTGTAAAAGTAAATTAGGCCTTTGCAAGTATTTTCCTATAAATTTTCACATTTCACTACTATTTTTAAATCCTCTTCATAGTTTCCTGGATGAAAGTAATTTGTTATGTAAACCATGCCATTGTTAGAACTATTTTGAAGTTCAATTGTCTGTGTGAGAAAATAAATTGAGTATTAAATATTTTTATCTAGGGTCCGAATTTCAAATGCTTAATTAATATGATTGCAGTTAAACCAATTTTATTATGAAGTTTAGAAGTGTGTTTATTAGCATGATTTAGTTATGCCAGATTAATGAAAAACTCCAAATTGGATAACATGGATGCTGCTGTTGTCTCTGTTTTCGCTCCTTCATTCACCCACTCTAATCAGGTTCCCCTGTGAATCTTTTCTCCCCACAGCTCTGCAGAACGAAGACAGGTTGAGGTAATTTTCCTGTTATGCTCTGAATGAACTTTCTGTTGTTCCTAACTGTAACATTATCCCTAGGTTCTTCTGCTGGGTTCTCCAGCTCAGTTTAGTATTATTTATTTGTGAATCACTTTTGTTTAATGTTGGATATTTTGTTTGAAACATTTCCAGGTGACAGTGATGTGGAAAAACAGGATGAGTTCTTAGAAAATTAGATAGTGCTAACATATAATGCTGTTGATGTGAGTTCCTCTGAATCACCAAATAATAATACATTGGATTACACCATGTGTTATAGAAATCTTCTATGCATGATTTGTGTATAAAAAAAAACCTGATTTTAGGGTGAGCCAAAAGGGATTTTAGAAGTCTTTCCCTTATTAATAGAGATGCTGTCCTTCAATTTACTGCTCATTTGAAACTTGGAATTAATACAGATTTTGAATATTTTCCATAACTCTGCATTTGAGCCATCATGGCATCATTTATTCTGTTCTGCTTAGTTTTGATATTTCTGTGATAAAACCCTTCACTATTTCCCCTGATCTAAAAACATTTTGAGTGCTATTAATTACTTATTTATGACACTCTGCTAAACTGATGCTGGGTAAGGTGCTTTTTTATGTATGATCAACCATAAGTGGAACTTTCTTAGGTAAATTGTGCGATATGATTATCCGGGTACAGTAGTAATTATTTGAGCCCAGGGTTCGACCTCAACACCATTTACAATTATATAGATTGAAAACATTGAATTCAAAGTACATTTGGGAAATACCATAAGAAATGTTTTCTTTCAGGATTTTGTTTGTTTCCATTTTGAAACAATAGTTTACATTCAATCATTGATAAGTCAACAGCTCAGCACTTACATTATAAAAGTTAGACCTATTGGCTTTGCCAATGCCTGCTCTTTTTGTCCACTTGTAGAGCAGAATTCATGCGCATAATTGACAAAATTCACTCAAGAGATAGACTATTAGAAAACGGGAGGTTCCGCACCACAACAAAATTCATTTAGACTACCTGCACCACCCATTGATCAGAAACTATCCCTTAAATAAGGCACCAGATATGCACATCTACTTTGATTGGCTGCTTGCAGACAGACGGAATGGTCATAACACAGGGAACTTATTTGTAGATCTACCATTATCCAAACCTTTTGATTTTACAAAAAATATATCTGTAATATAAAATTAGACATGATTAAACATAGGGGCTTCTAGCCAGTCCTATTCATCTATAACTGTTGTTGTTTCATTCACATTTTAATGCTACCCACTGCGACATACAGCATGGAGCAATGGGTGGCTAACTAAACTTGAAGTGTTGGCACTCAGCTCTTTCACCAAGAGCATATCTGCCCACAAAGTAGTTCCCGGAAGTGCCAGAGCTTACAATGGCAATGTTTGTTTTTTTAGACACCCAAAATATTTCTGCTTTTAGTAATATTTTTTGTTTATATTGACAAGGGGCTCGGCAGCTCCATGAACAATAAAGAATTGTAAGAACCAGGTTGATACACACAGATGGACAAATCCCAAAGGCTGGCATGGCAGTCCACACAATATCTAGCTTTGCAAATGCTTTCTATTGATTCAAATGGTAGCCAGTCTGAATTACTGAAATGGTATTTTTGAGCAATGCCACTTCAGTTTGATTCAATTCAAATAAATGCATTTTAGTTGTAAAGAAAACCCCCATTATAAACAGCATAACGTATATGCAAACTCAGTTAAACAAATATGAATATTTTAAACCTTTACAAGAAGTTTAAGGTATTTTGGTTAAAAACAATTACTGCCGCAGCATGAACAAAGCAAGTGGTAATATCAATCTGTCAGATGTGGTTAATTTGTTTATGACTTAAAGACATACCGTTAGCCATACACACAAGTCCAAGAAAAGCAATTTTCTATATTTCATGGTTGACATCTGAAATTGTCTTAAACGAGAGGAACCAGGAGCTATATTTAAGCAGGTCCTGCACACATGCTCCAGGGAGGCAGTATTAAACAGAGTCAGGGTAGGATGGATGCAAGTTGATCAGTTTCCTGCCTAACCAGAGCACCTACATGCTCTGCTTCCCCCGTCAGCTCTTGACCAAAAATCTTGTGGTCTTTGCACTCCGGCATGATTCAATCTGGGGTGTCCTACTGCTTCTGGGTATCAGTAACACTTAACTGAACCAGGTCTGCTGTAGTGCTCACAAACACAGCTTTTAGCTACACTCACACTCCCGATGAAGTGCCACTAGACCCATTAGGGGCTCAACAGGCACAAAACATGTCGACCCATAGCACCGTTTCATCCCTATACGACCATAATATCCATTCAGGGGCTCATTTATTTTAATTAGGCTATCACTCCCATACAATAAACTCATCAGCTGGATTGCCCTAGACCTATTTTAGCCCACTCATTCACCGCACTACGCAGCCCGCACACACACATTCACCCAACAGATTCATCAAAAGACCTCCGCCAAAGAGTCCCGTTCGCGGGTGCCCGTCGGGCATTGCAGCGCCGGCCCAACGAGGAGCAGGGCCTATGATGAAGCATGACATCCTCAGGCGTGTGTGAGGACACTTCTTAAAAAGACCTGCCCTTCCTCCTCAAGGAACTGCACACTATTCTGTTTAATGACATCTGAAATTACCACACTGCACAGCGTCACAAGTAATTATAAAAGAAGTATCTACTGATTATTTATTCATATACATTTAGGCTCAAATACAAGTTAAGAACAGTATAATGCATCACACAAGGAGTTGTAGTGATGTTAAGCGCCCAATCTCATCTGAATATTTTAAATATATTACACAGTGGGAGTCACCCCGGTGTAGTTATAGTTAGGACTTGTTACCAAAGAAAATACATTTTTTGGTTTGACCGTAGCTTCAGCACTATCTGACAAATGCTTCTAACAATCAAAAAGTTCATCCAGTCCAGCTCCTACCTGGAAAGTTTCAGGGTGATCCATCAAGTGCAGACTGAGAAAAAGAGGAGGGTTCTAAAACACAATTTCCCCATGCAATTTCCATAGGGATTTTTGATCAGCACTTCAGCCAATAGGGCTGAATGGAATTACACAAAATTTCGGCAGAAATCAAATCTTTACCCAGAGAGGGTGTGTTTTGTAATTTGGTATAAATCCTCTCTGTAGTTTTTGAGAAATTAAGGTGTGTAATTCATAGATAACTGGATGGTTGGATATGCAGGACTTGTGCAACATCAAATAATAAAGCTATTGGATTGGTTAAGAGGACTGCTGTGAAAAACAGCCCTCTTAACTAATTCAATAGCTTTATTATTTGGAGCACCCACAGACTGCTGGTCTGCCCTTGGAATATGGCAATTTCTGGGACTGCAGACTGGTAATTTAGTCGATGAAATATGAGCAAGGTGTACCCACCAGGGTCTGTTTGTATGCTACTTGAACAATGGAATACATATTTGAACTTTGAGGGGACAATGAACTTGAAACTTACCATCATAACCACAATGCATCAGAAAAGATCATGTTGCGTTAAGAATGATTTAATTGGTTCTCTCACCAGCAGGTACAAGATGATCGCCTTTTGACCCCATGAGGAAGGTTGAAGAACCGAAATGCGTCGGGGGAGGCACCCTTTGTTTGTGTTTCAAATGGAATAAATGAAACTAGAAGCCTGCAGTGAATGAGTCTCATTTCCCTCTGTGGGCATTGGAGAGACCTTGTCTGATATATATGTGTATATATAATGTGCTATATGCTGTAGCATTTCACGTTTATACGAGAATGTACGGCTTCCTATAATTGTGGATCCCCCAACTTCTAATTGATTTGATGGACCTCTTTGAGGCCCTTAAGATTTAAGCATAGTGATTTTACTATGTTTAAGGATTGTGTTTTTATAATTATTCTTTTGTTCCATTTTATTTTATGTTTTGTGAAATTTGTTTTGTGCATTTTATGAAATATCATGCTCATGATTTGTATTGGGGACAAGGTGAATAAATTATGGTATTTACTGCAAAGATATATTTTGGGTACCGATTAAATTAATCTAGAAGTACTTTGTCAGTGTCTATGATGAAGTTTGCATTAGGTTTCTAGTGGTGGTGGGGCTTGCTACCTTGCTAAGGGCTCGTGGAGGGGAAACACGTCAGAAACGTTTGTTTCTACATAATAAATAGTGTTTATACAACTCAACCCTGCAGTGCCCGTTCTCTTGGGCAGCTTGTCGATCCGAAGTAGTGGTTTTGGAAATATTATACATATATCAGCTCTTTCGTGAACTGGAGTAGTTTGAAACAGTCCTTCTGCTACAGGGATATCGTTCCTGATGCTGGTTGCATCAAGGGAGAAAATCTATTCTTAATGTTTTTTGTATTTGTACTTCATCTCTAGTCTGACATTGTACTGCCTGTGGCTTTCTTCTCTCTGGAGGATGGTTTCTCCCATGTAGCCCCAAAAACCTGACTCTGTGAGTAGGCCATTAGATTGATAGACTGTGAGCATTCTTGCAGCAAATGGCATACAGATTTTTATTTTGCATAATGTGGAGCCTTCTTGTAGGAAGCAACTAGCCCCAATTTAAATGTGAATCAAATATAATTCCAGAGCATGATAAGACCTCATGTAGTGTTGTGAAATCTCATTAAGGTCCATGGATTAGGATTCTCTGTCCAGCAAGTGGTAACATATTTAATTGCTTTTTTTTAACTACAAGCAGCATTGCATTGTTGCATATATCAGGACTGTTGTAGATCTAATTCCTATTCAAGAGTTTTCCATCTGGGGTCATTTCCTCAAAGCTTCCTACGAAAGATTGTTATATGATGGGCGATGAAAGGAAACAAGTCACTGCCGTTTCACAACCCATTATTAGACTTAAATGCTTTGGCTGGAGCTTTTGGGACAGAAATATCCCCTTGCATAATTATGTAGAGCATGCTCCCCTGTCCTACCTTTCCCCTTAATTTTGCTCTCTGTTAGACCTGTCAGTCTTAGGCTGGTCTTCCCCCCCAACTTGTAGCTTTCCTCCTCAACATTTTCTGACCTTGTTTTGCTGGCCTTAGGACTCTGAGCACTTTACCACTGCTAACCCGTGCTAAAGTACATGTGTTCTCACTTCTAAACATGGTAAAATTGGTTCATACCCAATTAATTTACTTATAATTCCCTAGTAAAGTAGTACTATAAGTACTTAAGGCCTGTAAACTAAATAGGGCCTTCAGCACTGACTTGGGCCTTGTCCGGGGCAGCCTGAGCAACCCCAAAGATCGGAGGGACCAAAATTCAATTTATGCAATATGCTGATGATTTGGTACTCCTGGACCACACTAAAATTGGGTTACAAAAGGCGCTGACGGCACTTGCAGTATACAACAAGAAAAACAGGCTGGTAGCAAATTCCTCCAAATCAAAAGTAATCATCTTCGGACACTACCCAAAGAAAAAATCAGTAAGATGGAGGCTTGGTCATCTCTCCTTGGAAACCACACAGCGATACACCTACCTGGGCATTTGCTACCAAGAGTCGGGACTTCCAAGCGTCCACTTAAAGAAAATTCAAGGAAAAGGTAAAACCTTCACCTATGCACTCTGCAAGCTACAAGCCCCGGTATAGAGCCCCTCTACAACGGCTATTCAAAGAGTACTCAAAGCTAAGCTACTGCCGGCCCTCAATTATGCTCAACAAGCGTTCCCGGGTAAACTCAACAAGGACCTAGAAAAAATACACTGCAGAGCTTATAAGAGACTGTTCCACTTACCAAGGTGCACCAGAAATACGCTCATCCGTTTAGAGTTCTCGCTCAACCAGCAAAATCTGGAAGAGATGGCCGCCTTAAGTAAATATTACTTCCTTACAACAGCGGCACACGGGAACCCACTCAAGGCAGTATTGAAACATATCTTCATGGAACCTGGGAATCCCTGGTCTGCCACTCTTAATGCGGCAAAGGATCTTCTCCATCTAGCCATAGAGTCCTGGAGTCCTGGAATCCTGAACACGTCAGTTATACCGCCATCAAAAAGCGATAAAAAAACAAGTAGGTGCGCGTTCGCGGGAACTGGACCTGGAGTCATTGGCTAATAGAAACTTTCACGAGTCCCTATGCCTGCCGCACACTGTGCACAACCCTAATCCCCACCTCACGCAGGCTGTGGGCCGTGCAGTCCTTCATAAGATTTTAGCCTACAGACTACACCCCCTGCCCCTAAAAGAACTATACGCCTCTGAACTGGCTGGACTAGCTGCACGGGAATGCAGGCTCTGTGGATACAAACGAGAATCACTGGCCCACCTCCTATTTTGTTGCTCGGCGCTGCGTACGGCTCGCAGTCTCTACCTCAGGCCTATTCTAATACAAGTGGGGTCACGCAAAGGAGGCAATTTACCAACTATACACACTAACGATGGTAAAACAGATGGCCTCTTTCGGAAAATATATCCATCAGACACGGTCCAAGCTGATGGCCACCCAGGGCACACATGAATAGAGACCTTGCAGACACATATTGGGCTGCCCCACTATGAACCCTTCTCACTGTATCCACCAGCGCCCAGTACACAGACTTGCTTGCCGACACTCTCTTGGTTTTAACTTTTTCAATTTTGTATTCTAGTTTTTAATGTAATAAGCGCTGCGAGGCCTCAGGGCAGTTATGCGCTATACAAATGCAATTTTTCATTTCATTTCATTTCATAATGTAATGGTTTTGAGTAACCACACAATAAAGCATTCATTCATTCATTCATTCATTCATTCACTGACTGTGTCACCCACTTAAGTAGCCTTTTAAACATGTCTCAGACCTGCCATTGCAGAGCCTGTGTGCAGTTTAAACTACAATTTTGACCTGACAAATAAACCTTTTTAAAGGACAACACCTTCCTTTTTAATAAATATACATCACCCTTGGGTTGGCCCTGGACAGCCAGAGAGCAGGGTGCAATGTATTTTGAACGTTGGACATGCACTTCTACGTTTTAAATGTCGTAGTAGAGAAAAACTCTTACATTCGTTTTTCACTACTGCAAGGCCTATCTCTCCCATCGGATAACCTTGCGAGTAATTTGTTACCATTTATACACGTAAATCCAAATGGAAAGATATAACTGGTTCAAGTTTGGTGTCTCTGGATTCCAAATTTAAAATCCTAACTTATGGTGAAGTTGGATTTTAAATTACAATTTTGAAAATGCCACTTTTAGACAGTTGGCATTTTCTTAACTTAGCCATTTGGTGGCTGCAGACTCTCTCTGTTCATATGACTAGGTGTAGTTGGCTTTTTGTATTCCTCCTAGACAGCCACACACAATGGAAGTTTAGGTGTGACTGAATGTGCCATCCCTGCCGAGTTGGGAGGAGGGAGCTGGGGCCAGCCTCACTTAAACCTGAATAGGCTGTGTCCTGTCTCCAGACAAAGGGATGCATACCCCTTGTCCATACGCTGTAGCCAGGAAAGGGCATGCAGGGTACCTGTGCACCTCAAAGGCATGCCTCTGGAAGCTTCTCCCCAATTCAGCAGCACAATTGTATACAAAATAGGACCTTTAACACCACCACATAAGTACACATAAGTACACTTCTAGGCCTGGGGCTAGGTAAAAGTACTGCTATGCTGTTGAAGGACTGCCACTCTGCCGGACTGCACTCTGCTGGACTCCTGCTCTGCTGTGCTGACCTGCTGCCCTCTTGCCTGGGTGAGAAGGACTGGACTTGCATCTCTTGAACCCAGAACAACTCTAAGGCTAGTTGTTTGGCCTCCTGATCTGAAGCCTCAGGAACATAACAGGCTTCCAAACATCTTGCTCCCACACCTGGACTCTGCCACATGTGAGTCTGCCCTGGCAACTGGTGCTACCCTAGACCTGGCCCCTTGGAAGGGGGCCGAAGGTGCTTGCCAGCAAAAACAATTTATCTTCTCTGCTGAGCAATGCATCCCTGAGCAGAATGGTGCATATCCGAGCAGAACCGTCACATCCCGAAGCAGAATTGATGCATCACTGCTGCATGGATTGTATTTACAAAGAAACAGGAGCGACCCATATGTCCTTGCAAACTGGGTATTGCTAATAAGCAAAAAAAATGTACATAAGGAACTCATTTTCTTAGTTAGTTAGCTTTTGCAAGAAATAATACATCTTGCTTGATTTAAATAAAAACAAGAAGATACAGGATGAAGCCCTAGGTCAATAAGGCATACCAATAGACCCACAGAATTTGTAATTTATTATGCAAACCAGTCTTTGAGATACAAAAAAGCATCCAATATTCTGTATTTGTGCATTTACATTATATACAATTTGACATTTGAAAGTGATTTGGGAACCCCAGTGAAATGACCATTACCAAACCAGTGAATTCAATGTAGTGCTATTGTAGAACTGAAACTTTGGTTATTGGTAATTTAAAAGAGGAGCCAGTTGAAGATATAGTACAATAAATTCTTCAAGGACAACTCTATAATTTGTTGGGGCTCTCCCTTTTCATTAGTCAACGACGTTTCGACCCTCTCATGGTACGGGGTCTCTTCAGGACAAAAAGTGGGACATAGTTTACTGAAACTATGTCCCACTTTTAGTCCCCAGATCGTTGTTCTATAAAAACCCTGTACCACGAGAGGGTCGAAACGTTGTCGACTCATGAAAAGGGAGAGCAATAACATCAGCTGACGTACTTGCAGTGGAATTCCAACAGATTGAAAATAGGAATCAGCCAGAAGCAACACTAACAACTTGGAGCACCAATGAAACAGCTGATTTGATCTAGGCATCTAGAAAATCTTTTGAAGCCTTTGGAATAACCTTACTGCACCATAAGCCTCCTAAATATTCGTATCATCTGTTACAAAAAATAATATCGCCGAAACTTCTTCAGGTCACAGATAAAGGGGCAAAATAATTTTTAAGGGGAGCAAGAAGCACCTCACCGAAAGCATTAGATTAGAAGGACATTCACTTTTTAATAGATCGTCCGGTGGGACGAGGCATGGATGTTATGTTTTGTAATGTACCCCAATATAGGCCTGGGTAGTCACCTAACCTTTCACCTACATTTTCCCTGCCATTGTACTACATAACGGTTTTTGGTATTGGCCTTTTACCTAGTTAGGTGCTGCATAAATGTTGTGTGGTTTTCCCAGAAAACTAGCCTCATTTATTATGCATGAGGATTCTCAGAATCACAGCAGGATTACCATCTTCTACATAATAACTATGTATAAGGGTCACCCCTTCCGTCATCCTCGGGCAACATGACCCAGCAAGGTAGAACCCAGGAGGATACCTTTTGGGGATACAGACCTAATAGCTTTATTGGGGTAGGAGAAGAAAGACTTCCATGCTGACACACTGACGCAAGACGCTGAGGTTCCTGCATGCAGACACTTCAGCATGCAGTGGTCTGATACCTCGAGGGGTGTCCATCTCGAGACCAAGAAAAGGTCCTTAATTGTCTCACACCAGGTAATGGGGTTGGCTTCATCCTTGGGGGATTCTTCGCTCTACACCTCCATACATGCTAGGTACATCTAGTTAGGGTTGAATCATAGGAGTAACCATTATTATTGTCATGTATTTATATATCTACCTATATTAGTTGTTTTAGCACTATGGTAGGAATCTACCATCCATTTACTCTGTTGGTGCTTATAATCATTTATATCCGTTTCTGTCTTATGGTTGTTTCAGCACACCTATTTACACTAGAATGACGCTGGTTTAATAAATGCATATAGAAAACATCCCCACTATTTACTCTGTGCATCTCTCTGAGACAAAGTGAGCATGAGTGACTGTTTCCACGATCCATAATGGGACAGGGTGGTCATGTTCAATAGTTGCCAGGAACTATTTGCTCCTTGGTAAGAGGAGTTCATAGTGGTACTGTGAGCTAGCTGGTATACAGGCGAACATATCCGGTGGGGGTGTCTGGAATCAGTCTGGACACCAATCCGACAGCTTATGTTGTCTAAACGCGCAAACCCTATATAGATTTATAGGAACTAGACAACAGGACAAACCGAGCACTAATCCAAAAGGAATACAGGCAAAGCCAGACACAATTGAAGCAAATGATCAAACGTAAGCAAGACTGGACATGGGTTTCCCGGGCCCTAGCACCACAGCGGACCCAATGTAGTTCTGGAGCACAAAGCAGGTGAACCATTGAGGGCCCATTTTAGAGCAAATACAGAGGATATCATTAACATTTGTTCATGGAAATTCTACGGTTTTGGAGAAATATGCCAAGATAACGAGGCGCTGAACTTCTTTGAAATGTTTACTTAATATTATCATTAGAAACCTGGAACTAACATCAAGACCCATAGCAGGTTATGAGGAGCACCATATATTGGTAGGAAATTTTTCCAAATTTGGACATCCAAGGGAGGGGGCATGTCAATATATGCCTCCTCAGAATATACCTGAATCTCAGAAGAACCTGACATAGGGGAGAACTGCCCCTGAAAGTCTTGAAACTTGAATGCAAAAGTAGCACTCAAACAAGGATTGGGCAGTTAATTATCACAAATGTATATATACAGAAAAGAAAATGAAGATAGAAAGATTGGCAAGTCTGGTAAATCTGATGTAACTGCTGCAGCAGCATGGCCAAATGATTGTTTCAGGGGATTTTATCAATTTTGTAAGGAGTAATTCAAACTTGAGGCAGAATCACAGGTGCTAGAAGCAGTAAAACTACAACAAGAGCAGTAAGAGGCAATTAACTATAGACTATACCAGTGGTTCCCAAACTTTTTTGACCCGTGGCTCCCTTGACCTAATTGACACTTGGCCGTGGCTCCCCACCATTTTTTTTACCCGCGCACCGGGGTGCCACGGCGCACCCTTTGGGAACCACTGGTCTACATGAAGAATCAAGCATAGACGTGATGAAGGATTCAGAGAGTAGCCATCACTATCATAAAACTTTATTTGCAATCACAAAGATCTTATAAAGTACATCTCAAAGCAAACAACACCATCATAGAGTAGTATAAAGCACTCCCACTAAAAGTAAACAGGCTAGAGAAAGGCTCAAGGAGCTCTGTGGCGTTACAAGAAGTTTACATGGGGTGGGCTCTGATGATGGGTGTCCGTAGAAATGTTTCCAGGGGGGCACATTTTTAACTTCATCACCATCCCCCTTGCACCCTTCTCCTCTCTGCCTTGCAACCTTCTCCCCTCTGCCTTGTACTTGTCTACCCCCTCTGCCTTGCATCTATCTACCCCCTCTGCCTTGCATCCGTCTACCCCCTCTGCCTTGCATCCATCTACCCCCTCTGCCTTGCACCCTTCTCCCCTCTGCCTTGCACCCTTCTCCCCTCTGCCTTGCACCCTTCTCCCCTCTGCCTTGCACCCTTCTCCCCTCTGCCTTGTACCCTTCTCCCCTCTGCCTTGCACCCTTCTCCCCTCTGCCTTGAACCATTCTTCCCTCTGCCTTGCACCCTTCTTCCCTCTGCCTTGCATCCTTCACCCCTCGTCCTCTGCCTTGCACCCTTCTCCCCCTCTGCCTTGCACCCTTCTCCCCTCTGCCTTGCACCCTTCTCCCCTCTGCCTTGCACCCTTCTCCCCTCTGCCTTGAACCATTCTTCCCTCTTCCTTGCATCCTTCAACCCTCGCCCTCTGCCTTGCACCCTTCTCCCCCTCTGCCTTGCACCCTTCTCCCCCTCTGCCTTGCACCCTTCTCCCCTCTACCTTGCACCCTTCTCCCCTCCGCCTTGCACGGACGTACATATGTTTTCCAGCCACATTGCCACGTTTGCCACATGCGTTAAACTTAAATGCAACACGATAGCTTTCTTCTGAAAAATGAGGTGAAATCTATCAGTGTAGGAACACGCCAAGTACAAGACAGGGGCACGCTCTTTTTTTCTAATACTGATGATCGCTTTCATGGCCGCGCGGCTTTACTGCCAATGCTTGTTTTTCCTTCTTGTGCTCGCCATTGGGATTGTTTCATTGATAACGATGCGGCGGCTGTTAAAACATTTGTCTGGAGCAGGCTGCCCGAAGCCAGGCTCAGCTCAAAGAAGCTAGAGTGATAGTGAAGGGCAGAGGTGGAGCCCCCGCATCACGGACGGGTCTCAGTCAGTCCACTTTCCTGCATCCACGGCAAAACTTCGTGGTCAAATCTAGTGCCCTTTTTTAGGAACTACAGAGAGGTAAAGTATTGTCTTCGGTTGAAGCCTTCCTAATAATGTCTGAAGAGTTATAGAGAGAAAAAAAAGAAATGCAAATGACTGGTCACTGTATGGCACAAAAAGTCATATCTCTATGTGGATTGTGGTCTTCCTAATGCATGAAAATTTAAGTCACAAACATGTTGGGTAGTTCAATGTGTCAATTTGCTGTACCACACCAACACATGTGTTCCAAAGTTAATTAAAAGTGTCACTAAAACAAATCTTTTGTGGTCGATGTGTACAGAGATGCTGAGAGCTTTAGTTTATTATTATTTTACGAGTTTATGGTATTTTAAGGCAAACCTACATACGTACAGTAGGTACTGAGCAGAGGTTCAAGGCGCTGATTGCTGTTCATAGTAGTCAAGTACAATGAACCGTGACAGCTCAGGTAAACATGTGCACGTCAGACTCAATGCAATGGTGACTCTCTTCAACTTGATATTCCAAGAGGGGCAGTGCTGTCTCCTGTGGTGTGTAGGCATCTGAATGTATGGCAGCACACTTTAGAAGAACCGTGGGCTCACGTTAGTGCTGTGTATTGTGTTCCCTGAATGAAGTAGCGGTCTGTGCCCCCAAATGAGGCAACGTGCATTTATATCAAAAGGCACTAATTTCTTCAGTAAAGGCTTTTGGTGCACAGAATGCTTCGAAGCGGTACAGTTTCTCCCTGTGGAACACTCACAACCCTTCCCAGGCAGGACCCCTGAACCCAGTACAGAAGCTTAAAAATAGTGAAGGTTAAATGAATGATCTCGAGTGAAGGTTGAGGGAATGCATATTGAACTATGTGCTTAGATGCAATAGGTGTTAGTTTTGAGAAGAAGGGGTTTTGGTGTCAATGTGTCCAAACGACCATGCAGACTGAGGGAAATGGCCCCTGTGATAAGAGTCCCTTTCAGAATTGTCTTAACTCCTCTCTTTCAAAGTAATTGAGCTTATGAATAAATGTTACCCTCAAGTTGCTGTTTCATATATTAGCATAAATGGATGAGTAAAGAACGTAGCCACATTACGGGTTTTAATTTCAACTCTGGGTTTCTTTGGATGTTAGGGCTGTGCCTGTATGATGTGTGCACCGCCACGTGGTTTATTTCTTCATTTGAGTAGACGTTTTTATTGACAGTTGCATTTCCTACTATCCTGCTCTGATCAAGCATTTTGAAATAATTCACAAGCAATTCTCTGAAGCAGAAATGTGCACGAAGCTTGTGAGAAGAAAACACCGGGAGATGCGTGCCCTGGGGCAACGCCTGCCATGTGTGAGAATCAAGGCTTTCTCCATCAATCACTAATTGAGATGCAGAGTGCGATGATCGTGTGACCGGCAGCACAAAGGAGGGGGAGGAATTGCTGCTGCAATTTCCAGGTCCTACATCCAGCGCGGCGCCCCTGGCTTCTAATCACGGCGCACCGGGGTGCCGCGGCGCACACTTTGGGAACCACTGGACTATACCATCGTTAGTGTGGAGCTTCTTAACATGGTGAACTCCTTTAAAATGTTACCCCGACCGGAGAGCGACCACTTACCCCAAGTGTTGACCATAACACTCACGCTGCAGCAGACGAGCAAAACAAAGGACCTAACAGAAACATCAGTAATTTAAAAAAAACTAAAATGCTGCGGAACTAACATAGAACAAATTATGGTTGAGGTATAGGAGCATGTAAATAACTCAGGAATCCCGAGCGAGGAACACAACCTGAAAGCAGATAAATTCCCAGTAAAACCGGCAAGACAGAGGAACTTTGTCAGTCAACAATTCAGGACAGAACTATGGTAAAATAAAAATCTGCGCGAAGATAAAAGGAAAATAGCCAGGGAGGTGAAAACTCAGGCAGGAGTAGCAAAAAAGGGCATAAAAAGGGAAAAAAGTAATATTGCAGCAATGAGGAAGAAATACAAGAAAGAATGCAGGGAGGCAAAAAAGGCGTATAAGGTAATTACTCTTGGCCAGCAAACAGCTAAACAGTAAGAAATGTTGGGGCATAATAACCAGCCTAACAAAAGGACAGGCCCAGCTCCAAAATACAGGAATAAGTGAAGAAACCTTAAAAGCATTTGTGTGCCAAACTGTATACTATGCCCCAAAACAGGAAGATCATCCAAGAGACGAAGGGGCAAGAACAACTACCCCCAGAAAATCCAAATGTTACACAAACCCAAATTCAGCACATCAAAGGATCAACAGCAGAAACATTAGAGTAATTGAACAGTGCTGTAACATCATGATTTAAATTTCAGGAAAGTAAGGAACCAGAAGATGAAAAGCCAGTTCCAACCACACAAGAACCCATTGCACTAACTGATCCAAAATTTGTAGTAGGAATAATAAAAAAAACTAAAGACCGAGGGAGCAGCTGGAGCGAACGGTCTACCCAATGCATTATTTAAACAAGCACCAGGCTACTGGGCTGAGTATTTCACACATCTTTCCAACTCATATGGCGAGAGGAGTTGGCCTAACGGCTAGGGCAGTCGACCTAAAATCTGGCGAACTGAGTAAGAGTCTCAGCAATGACGCTGAACATCCTGTGATTCTGGGCAAATCAATTAATTTCCCCCGTGCCTAACAAAAAAGATGAATGTGTCCTGATGTAATGCAACTGGTGCTAGTGTAAAGCTCTCTGATACCCGATATCTTCGGGTCAAGTTCGCACTATATGAAATTCTGTAAAAAAATAATAATAATATTTACATGCACAGCCAGAACAGAATACCAAAATCTTGGAAGCGGAACATTTCAACCCAATATGTAAAAACAGAAGTCACACTGGGCCGAAAAATTACAGGCTGATAACCCTAATCGACATAGAAGCAAAACAATGTGCATTTTAGCACACCTCCAAACATAGTTGGTGGAGAAAAGCGTGATTTCAAAAATGCAATCAGGATTTAGGCCTGGTATGGGAACTATAATAAATCGGACAGTCTTGGCAATGTTGACAAAAAAAGCCAAGAGAAGGAAATCTTGGTTGTTTGCATGCATCGACTCTGGACAAAATTGAAAGCCTGGGGACTACCACAAAAAATTATTGATTCTATAAAAGCACTATATAGCGACACCTGGACCCAGGTGAAAAATGGAGATGGCAGTAGAGTGACAGCTAAGATAAACATCATAATGGTCTAAAACAAGGTTGCATGTTGGCACCAAGCTTATTTAATTTGTATCTGGCCGACATGAATAGCCATCTGACAAATGTCAAGAGCTATCCACCCGAATTGGCAAATGAGCCAATTATATGCCTGTAATACGCAGACAACATTGTGGTACTGAGTCATAGCCCCATTGGCCTAATAAGAGCTATCAACGCCTTGACAAACTACATTGAGTTGCAAGGGTTGTAGTTTAACCTGAGGAAAACAAAAGTCGTACATTTAGCAGATTCACAGTTCAGCAAGCACAGATGGTATGTAAATGGCCAACAGGTGGAATCGGTCCACTCATACAAGTACCTGGGAATAAAAATGTGGTGTCACATGTTATGTTATGTTATGTTAAAATATTTATACCGCGCACATACACCGAAACGGTTTCTTGGCGCTCATAACAGACATAGCGAGTAGGAGCAAGGATATCATACTGCAGCCGCTTTGAAAAGAAAAGTTTTCAGAGTTTTCCTAAATGACTCATAAGTAGGACAGTGACGAAAAGAAGAGGGCAGGGAATTCCAAAAGGAAGGGCCAAGAAAAGAAAAACGCAAACCGCCATGCTTTTTTCGGCGGTGAGATGGAATGCTGATCAAATAACGTCAATGAGAGACAAAGCTCAATCATTAATCTTTGCTTATAAACTCTTAAAAAAGAAATTGGACTGTCCTTCGCATAGCCACTTGATGAAAGTAATGGCAGCACAGACGCTATCCTCCCTGACATATGGATTGGAAACATGGCGCGGTAAGGAAATAGATATACTGAATGAATTACAAATCAAGGTGTACAAAGCAGTGTTATGGCTCCCAAAAGCAGCATCCCCAACCCAGGTCTGTCTAGAATTTGGGCTTCAAAATCAGAAATTTCAAAGAATCAATACCTTTGTAAACATATGCTGGAAACTTCGGACCTCAGAAAGTGGAACATTCACTAACTTATGTTGGGTAGAAATTAAGGCTCAGAAAATAACAAAAGCAAAACAATTCATTGGGTGCCCACCTGGGAAAAGCTTTAGCTGAATTAGGCATCCAAGATGGAGAGATCAGCATTCAGAAGGCAATGTAATGTGACAGCAAAGAAAAAGTCTCTTTTGGAAGATAAAAATATCATGTATGAACGGCGACACGTGTGGATAGTGATAAACTCTTTCAACCACTTGCGGCCAAAGAATACCTATTAGCGCATTTCCACACGGCCATAAAAAGGAACTTCATATGGTATAGCTTAGGAGCCCAGGATTCAAAAGACCTACTTCCAACATGGAAATGCAGGCAGCAAAACACAAACTGCTGTTGATGCGGATATAGTATAGAATCCATAAGCCATCTGATGTGTACATGTTCAAGTCAAGTCAAGGTTCTAAGACATACACTCCTCAAACCAATTTTCTTAGAATTAAACGTCCGCTCCTGTAGGCAAGCTGTCATCTGCTGGGTGGGTGGTGCATCTAACAAATTAATATGTCGAGGGGTAAAATTCTTCCTACAAATAGGCCGCTTCCTCCGGAAAGCAGACTTACAACATCAATCGGCAGATTAAGTGGATAGTATTATGAACTATTATGAAAGGAAAGAATTAGTTAGAATACCTGGGATGTGTGATTTTATCAATGGTAATCATGCAAATGTAAACGAAAAACAATCTAGGGTAAGAAACATCCTTTTTAAAGTAAAATTGTATACAGTTGAACAAAGTACATATTTTTCTATGCCCTTCACTTTATGGTTATGAATAACCAAATAAAGGTTTTTTTGACTTGACTTGACAGTATGAAATCCGAAGAGGGGCTTTGCGGTCAACAGGGACACACCAATATATTCCATTTCAAGAAAGACAAGTTATCTCTCTGGGCTAGGGAGAACTTGCATTGGTGGCAGCACTGATTTATGGTAGAAAGAGGAAGTATGTTTATCTATTGTCTTCAGGTAAGAGTTGCCTACCAGCCTGTCCTGTTGAAATACCAAAGTGCCCCGGATTAGTATTACAGAAGGGGGAGCAGACATGTGTGCGTCCCCTTCTGTAAAACCCATAGCGCTAGGGCACATTAAGGGCATTTCCTTATTTGCACTGGGGTGTATCCCATACAAAGGAGGAAATCCCTTTGTCTCTGCACCTGCGCCGTATTACAGACGCATGTGCAGAGGCAAAGAAGCTATCAGGAGGCGCGCTGTCAGTGACCCATCTAAATGGTGGTGCACTGTCAGTGTGCCCCCTAACTGCAGCCCTCTGGAGAGGGTAAAGGGGGTTCAATAGACCCCCCCAGACATCCCCTTGCAGGCGGGTGCAGTCAAGGGGATCTCTAATCCCCCTTCAAAGTGCAGGAGGGTTGCCACCTGCACTGTGAAAATACGGATCAGTTTGAAAAGTCGCTCTGTTTTTCACAGGACTGCACTGCACTGCTCTAGAGGGAAGCGACTTTCCAGTTGCCTGGGGGCAGCGTATTAATAATAATAATTCATATTTATAAAGAGCAAACATATCACCTAAGGGTTTCAAGGCGCTGGGGGCTGTTGGGGAGATTAAGTGGGCTATTGCCCAGAATCGCATGATACTGAGCTGAGCTGCTTCCGGTGCCGGGGATGGAATCGTGAGCTCCGGAATCAGCTGCTCTGGCCGCTATGCCACAGTCTGGCTGCTGGGCCACACCTCTCCCTCCACCACTCACCCTAAGACATGCATTTGCCTTGATTGTGCTGGGCACACCTTTTAAATGGTGCGGCCGGCGCAATCATGGAAAATGCGCTAAATGTGCAAAACGGCCCCTGGTTTTCGAACCTTAAATGCGGAAACAGGGTTTTGTGCATGGTATTTTATGTTAAATAAATTTTTGCTAAGAGTAACGGGTTTCTGTTACATGATTTATGACTTGCATTGAGAAAAAGCATGTATGCTATTTTGCATTAAATACAATTTGGACTAGGATTCTTGACGTGTTGTGTTTTATTTTTAACTCCTGCAACAGATTGGCCTTTCATATGAGCTCCCCCCCCCCCATCTCTAAAAATTAAACCTGGTGGGCTCTTCACTTACCTGGTTGTTGGGTTTGAGTTTGGGCACCAGGGTGATCCAACAAACAAGATTCCTTCTCCCCTGCAGGAACTGGTAGATTGTGGGCTCTACCTTCCTGTGCCAGCACCCTTCCCCCTTCCAGTAGTAGGAGTGCATACATGCACATCTCTGGAGCCTGAGGATGGCGCTGGAGATGGTCAGGCTGGGTAGAGTCAACCTGCCACTCTGAGGCCAGTGTGCATGTGGGCACACAAGCAGAAATGGCACATCCTGCCCCCAGCAGATAGATAGCATCAAAGGAAACATGCCGTCAACTATGTGAATGTATAGAGCATCGAGAGCACATTAACATCAAAAGGTACCTGTTAAGCTATAAGTAGGTTCTGAAAATCGTGTATTTTAATACGACAACATTTTTTCGGGTCATGACATAATTTCTCTAAATGCAGGTCCATTCTCTTAGTCTTGTCCATTTAATCTGTACATGAATAAACGTATGGAAGGGCGAGATTTTGATCGATACCTTATCACTATTGATCTAAACCCCGATCTGGTCGACTGAACCTTTGTTGCCTGTCATTGAAGGAAGAAAGTGCCTCTGTTACCAAGCTAGTTCACCCAATAAAGGACCCCGCTCCAAAAGATCACAAACAACTTCTAGCTTTTAAAAGTTTATTGTAAGGATAGGATAAGCTGCAAATACAGACATCTCAGAATGAGATTCACGAGATACACAGGTCCAACTACATACATGTGCTCTCTGAAAGCCCTCAGACGAGCAACGGAAATTACTAACACAAGTTCTAAGAATAATAAAGCTATCAGCATTGACGCATATCTCTCCTTCATTTAAGTTGGAGGAAAATACACAGGTTAGGCTGTCCCTACCCTGCTCTAGATGGTATCCCTACTTAACCAAGTCTCAACCTAACAAAAGGTGTCAGCAGTGAATGACCCCCAAGGGAAGTCACTCACTCTAAGTCTCTTGGTGAAAACCTATAGTTCTCCAGTCATGACCCCTCTCTGCCTACCCATCCGCTCTCTAAAGGGTCCTCAGGCATCTGCTCTAACTCCACCCAGGGGTGCTGTCCCTAATACAAAACAGTCAACAACATTTGAGACGCCCCTCGTGAGACGCCCCTCACGTGGTGTAGCTTCTGGCTTTTTCCATGCTGCTTTGTATTGGGCCTCATACGTTGGAGTTGACCTTGCTTCTCAGACTCTTCTCCGGCCCGCTGATACCCCTTAAACATTCCAGAACCCTCCTCCATGTCTGGGCCGTCTACTGAACAGACCTCTATTCATATTATTTATAATCGGATCCTCCCTTTCTCTTGCAGACAGACATCTGCAGCCAAGAACCCAACTCTCATAGACTTCCAAAAAGGTTCGCAACATTTCTCGGCCCAGACATGTACGTGTAAATCAATGTTAAAACATTTCAGGCCTACAACATTTCTCATAAGGATTATAGCATTCAACTTCTTCATTAATTAAAGCATGTTAATACTCTTATTCTATTATTCAGTAAACACATCTATAAATCATGGCCCATTAATGCAATAGCCAAAACATTAGTTCAATCTATGTCGTGAAAAGAAACACCTTCTAGCTCTGGCCCTGAGGCCTACCACATTCTGCGTTTAACCACATGTCATCTTACATTTTAACAGCTACACGACATGGATTCAGGAATAATCACATCTAATAAAATCATATAGTGTCACACATTTCTGTATTAGTTCCATTTCTACTTAAATCTCTACATTATCTATACATTCAGAATATAATTGCAGATACTACTAGCACTCATGGCATTTCTCCTCATGATTTGTGCTTACTACAGGTAAGTGTGATGCACTCATACATTTAGGTCAGTTTGCGCTCTCTCAGTTCCCCCCTTTGATGACCTCTCGGGGTCATCACTAACATTTAAACTGCAGTTATTGCTAGCATAACTTGTCTCTGCGCTTCCAGAGCCCTCAGACTCCTGTACTGATTATCTTGTATGGCAGCCAATCTCTGCAGCTGCTCTCTTTGGGCCCTTTCTGACCTTCTTGCTCTGTACCATTTGAATACCCTCACCAATCCCCACAAGATGATCCCACAGATCAATATTATGATGATAGGTTTTAGTATATACCACACAAAGCTTTTGCCTAAGGTGGAGATCCACCCTCCAACTTCACTCATTCCGTGGCCCACCTTTTCCCAGACATTTTCTCTACTCAAGTCTTCGATCTCCTTGTGAATATCAGTTATGTTCCTAATAACTTTCTCAAGGGGCTTCGAATTGTCTGGAATGTAAGTACAACATTCCTGGACCTTCAAAGCCTTACAGACTCCGCCCTCTTTTGCTAGTAGGACGTCTAACGCAAGACGGTTCTGAAGAACCATAGCCCTTATCGATTGCATCTCTCCTTCTACCAGCATTAAGGACTGAGCAGTGCTGGCAGACAACCTGTCGACGACTGTTGCCAGTCGTCTAATTTTAACATCATTAAGGATTACTCCCAAAAGAGGGAACATAGCTCCAAAGACATCTCCAACCATTTCTGCATCTCCTACATCTCTCCTTCCCCTCGATGATGTCTTGCCCTCGATGATCACTAAGTCTTGTGCATGATATATTTTGGGGAAGACAATTGCTAGGTAACATGATCCATACCAGTTGTCAGGTAGTCTCACGTAGGCATTTCTTCCACATACAAAATACACATTTGGAATCACTTGCATTCCCTTCAGGAAATCTTTAGTATAGTACTCTATATTGAAAGCATGTTCACAACTGACTTCTCCCACGTATACATTTTCATAATACGTTTTGGCTCGGTGAAGACATAGCTTTCCTTTCTGCGTCTTATCTAAAGCTATTGGACCACTACTACCCTTTCTCTTGTGTGCCTTCTCTTCCTCGGTCCAATCTGTTTTCCATTGTCCTGATTTTTTCAAAATCTTTTGTCTCCTGTAACGATCATCCACCTGCCCTATGAACTTCTTCTCGACTTCTGACACTTTGCATGTCAGGTTATTTCTACGGGCATGTGAAGTATCTAAGGTAATCCAAGGAATGAAGAACTTAGCCAATCTGTCTTCACTCTTCCAGTAGTCCCATTTGTTCATCTGCTTATAATTTGGGACTTCTGGCAACACTGAATCATAGTTGGAGAAATAGTATTCAAAACTATCTCTCTCATAAAATATACTAAGCAATAAGCTACATGTAATGCCATATGTCAGCGGGAGGTGATGATATCTAATGCCTTCATCTACAGACGCCGGCAACTGCATGCAGACGTAACAGTCCTTAACCTCCATGGCATCCACGTATTCATATAAGAGTTTAGCATAAGCATTTGACCTAAAGTCTCCTTGGGACTCATCTACGTGTAACCTGCGGGCTTCTGCAGCTAATAACGCTTTCTCTTGAGTGTTTTCCCTTTTCTCACCAGCAACAGTGGGTGTAAGCGTTTCTACAGATTTCACATCAGTTACCTTCACCTCTTCCTCATGTCCCTGTACATAAGAAATTGTTACCACTAAAGCTATTAATATTATCACTCCTACTATTAGTGTACCTATTATACATTTAGCTCTGCGGTTCTGGGTGCCGGCTTCCATTTCGTCAGACAATATGGCTCTCTCTTATCTTGGCACAAAGTTCTTTTCTTCTCGTTCCTTTACAGTCTCTTTTTACTCCTTTTGTCTTTTAGAATCACACAACTGGAAGCTGACAACCTTTTTCGCAAAAGTCCTTTAACAGTTCAATAAAGACAACCCTAGCCCTTCTCCATCAACTCAAGGGAAGTTCCCTAATATTCTCTGCTTCCTGGGCGCTAGGTAATCTTCTTTGTTTCTGCTCGCTTTATTTACAAAGTCCTTTAAGCATCTACTATCAGGTTTGTACCTGCAGCTTCGATAGCAAAGTTCAGTATTTCCAAACGAAGATTGTGCTCTTCATGGGCTGTTATCGTTGTACCAAAGTCGGGGAATTGCAATTCTGAGAGAAACATATGTTTTAACTTGCTGAGGCGGGGAGGTCTGGGGAGCATGAATGTTAGTGACCCTTCTTGTTCGACTCCGGGTACCAACAGTCGTATTTCCACGGTGACGATGGGCTCAGAACTGGACACCACCACCGCTCGAATCCTCCCTGTCTCCTGCTTCAAAGACATTTGTCGCCAGATATGTCCACTCAGGTGTGGAGTATCTTCTGTTAGGCACACGCACTCTTCTTGACCTTCTTCGGTCCGGTGCTTCAGCGCCCTGAGCACCTTCTTCCGGGTCTGAGTCTTCTGATATCGGAGGAAGGGTTATCTCTGGAGTTGACCTCAGGCTAGAGCTCCTTCTTTGCGGCCAATTAGCTTCTCCACGTGCCCTTCTACTCCTTCTCCTTCTTGTCTGTTCTCGCTCTCTGTCAGACCTGTCAGTGTCTGACTCGTACTCCCAGCTACTTTCTCCTTCTGTAGCGTCGTCTGTTTCGCTGTTGTACTGACCGTCCTCAGCTTGGTCAGACTCGTTCCCTGCTTCCGCTGGCACCTCTTCAGCTTGGCTAGCCCCCTCTATGGCTTCTCGGTCCTCTGCTGGACATCTATCCGAGAGAGGAGCTGTTTCTCCCCGAGGTGCTGGAACCCTTCGCGTATGTGACGCGTGGATCCAATTGGGCAGGCCTCCCACCTTCACAGCCGTATTCGCAATCAAGATGATCTGGAAGGGCCCACGCCAACGAACATCCAAGCAGCTTCTTCTCACATGTTTTTTCACCAGGACCCAGTCCCCAGGGTACAGGTCATGGCACGGGCCCTGGCACGATGGAACCTCGGCAGCCTGCACCTGAAGGGACACAGAACGAATGGCGTCAGACAGCCCCTTACAATAGTCCAGGATCATATCATCTGTGATATTTAACAGTGCAGTAGTTGGGACAGATGGCAGCCTCATTGCTCTCCCCATTAACACCTCATGTGGTGACAACCCCGTTCTTCTGTCTGGGGTACTACGAAGGCTCATGAGGACCAATGGCAGGGCGTCAGGCCAACTCAGGGTCGTTGAGGAGCACACTTTTGCAATTCGGGCTTTGATCGTGCCATTGATCTGCTCCACAATTCCTGAGGCTTCTGGTCGGTAACTACAATGCAACTTCTGATCGATATTCAGAGCTGCACAAATCATCTTCACAAGCTCGCTGTTGAAATGCGTTCCCCTATCTGATTCCAAAGAGGCCGGCACCCCGAAGCGCGGAATGAGTTCCCTAAGCAGTAACTTGGCCACTGTGAGGGTGTCGCACCTACGTGTAGGGTATGCCTCAACCCATCTGGAGAATACACAAACAACCACCAGGACATAGCGGAGGCGGTTGCATCTCGGCATTTCAATGAAATCTATCTGCATTCGATTGAATGGACCTCCAGACCTTCCTATGTGACTCAGTGCAACTGGTGTTCTTTTCCCTACGTTCAGCTGCTGACAGGTCACACAACGCTGGCACACTGCTTCTGCTGCTATTCTAAACTTAGGATTGTACCAAGTCTGTCTAAACACTCTCAGCATAGCGTCTCTCCCTAGGTGTACGGGACCATGTATGTGTCTGGCCATTGGGCTCACCATCTCATTGGGCAACACTGCTCTGCCGTCTGCTGAGACCCAAAAATGGGACTCACCCACTACACATCCTGCCTTTTCCCATGTTTCTTTTTCAAAATCAGGAGCATTTTCTTGCATGTTTGCCAGTTCATCCCAAGTATCAACAGTTTCCAATATCATGGCTAATTCAGTCCTTACATTTATTCCACCCACTTCCACCTCTGTGAAAGAGTACCCTTGTTCTGCGCAATACCGCGCGACTTCGTCGGCATATCTATTGCCTTTCGAGACGAAGTCCTCATTTCTGGTATGTGCGGTGCACTTTACAACTGCGATACCTGCTGGGCATTGCAACGCCTCTAACAACAGGCGCACAAACTCTCCATTGCGAATGGGAGAGCCTGAAGAGGTCATGAACCCTCTTTGAGACCATAACTGCCCGTAATCATGAACCACCCCATAACCATATTGGCTGTCGGTGTATATGGTGACTCGAATTTGATTGCTTGCCAAGCAAGCACGTGTCAAGGCAATAATCTCGGCTACCTGAGCGGAGTGTACTCCTTCCAGGCACCCAGCTTCTACAACTCCAGTAATTGTACAAACAGCGTAAGCTGCTCTCAACTGCCCAACTTCGTCTCTTACACATGAGCCATCGACAAAGAAAATTTCATCTGGGTCGGTCAGTGGCTCATCTACGATGTCGGGTCTGGGTTTGGTGCATAGTTCAGTCACATCGAGGCAGTCATGGTCTGTACATTCATCATCATCCTCGATATCATTTGGGAGTGGCATCAAGGTGGCAGGGTTCAAAACAGAGCATCTCTTGAGGGTCACATTCTCTGCAGCAAGAATAACTTGCTCATAGCGCGTGAGCCTGCTGTTGGTCAGATGCTGTGTTTTGGTCCTGGTCATCAACAGTTCAACGGAATGGGGCACGCACACCTCTAACGGGTGCCCCATGACGATATTTTCACATCTCTCAATGCTGACACCCGTTGCAGCAACGGATTTGAGACATCCGGGCAACGCTGCGGCTACTGGGTCTAAAGTAGCCGAGAAATAAGCAACTGGTCTACGGGCATTCCCATGGATTTGGACTAACACAGACAATGCGCAACCTTCTCTCTCACAACAGTAAAGCAAAAATGGTTTATTGTAATCAGGCATTCCCAATGCCGGAGCACGACACAGGTCCTCTCGCAGCTGTAAGAATGCCATCAAACAGTCTTTGTCCCATGGTACCGGATCGCTCACCTCCTTGTGCGTCAGTTTTTGCAAGGGCTTTGCTTTCAGTGAAAAGTTCGCGATCCACTGTCGGCAATAACCCACCATCCCTAGGAACATCCTGACCTCTCTCTGTGTCTTAGGCGCATTCATTTTCATGATCGCCTCTATCCTGTCTGGTGACACCTTTCGTTTGCCTTTCTCTATTCTGTGTCCTAAGTACTGCACTTCTGTCAGGCAGTACTGCAACTTTCCCGGGGACACCTTGTGCCCATTGGCAGCTAGGTGATTTAACAAAGCAATGGAGTCCTCCCTGCAAGCTTCTTCTGTTTCTGACGCCACGAGGAGGTCGTCTATGTACTGGACCAGAACTGACTTCTGGGGCAGCACTAGACTTTCAAGATTTTTCTTCAAAAGCTGGTTAAAGATCGATGGGCTCTCTGTATACCCCTGAGGAATGCGACACCATGTTAGGACGCGACCTTCCAGCTTAAATGCGAAAAGAAAATGGCTTTCTTCGTCCAGAGGGATCGAAAAGAAAGCCTGACAAAGATCAATCACAGTGAACCACTCAGCTTGGAATGGAATCTGAAACAGTATCACTGATGGATTCGGTACCACTGGACAACACGAAACGACTATGTTATTAATCTTTCGAAGGTCCTGCACTATCCGAAATTTCCCATTTGGTTTCTGCAGACCCATAATCGGGGAGTTGCATGGACTACCCACGATTTCTTTCAGTATTCCCTGTTTAATCATGGACTCGATCACGGGTTTTATGCCTGCAATCGTTTCTGGAGTCAATTTATATTGGGGTGTTCTTGGGAACTCAGCATGCGGTTTCACTACAATTTTCACTGGGTCCACCCCTTTGACCAATCCAATCTCTTCCCCAGTGAAGTCCCATACTTCTGGTGCCACTGTCTCTCTCAAGTCCCAGGGGAGCTCATCTACTGTTAAAGTAGGGTACAGCTCCACGCATATTCTTGAGTTTGCAACTTTGAAGTCTGCGTCATCATCATTGGTCAATACCTCCACTCCCTGAGGTGTACAGTATATAGTACAATTCAATTTACACAACAGGTCTCTCCCTAGCAGACACACAGGACTTGAATCGCAAACCACAAACTGGTGCTCATCGCTGTACTTCCCTATTTTCACCTGTACCGGTTCTGTCAATTGGCTGGTTATTCTCCTGTTTGCGACCCCCACCACTTGTATGGTCTCTCCAGACATGGGCAGGTCTGGAACTGCAGCTGATCTGATCGTGGACCTAGTGGCTCCTGTGTCCACCAGAAATGTCGTGGGGCACCCTGCTACTTCTGCTTCGACATAGGGTCCCCTCTGGTCCACCTCCAAGGCTGCCCCGAGGGTGCAGTCTTCTCTTTCCACTCTCTGTCCGGTTAATGGGTCCACATAATAGCACTCTTCTCCTTCTACAAACAGGGGCATCTGCCTATAGGTCTTACCCATAGTCCCTACTCGAGGAGGTTGCGGGAACTGGGCTCGGGGAGGAGCCCCCCCCCCTTTGAGCACCTTTCCCTGGTATGGCGTCACCCCTCTTGTAGGCGCGCTCTGGACCTCTTCCTCCTCTATCTCTTGCTCTCCTATCTCTACATTGTAGGGACACTCGCGTTTCCAATGCCCCACCTCGTTACACTGGTGGCACCTAGTCGTTTTCTTCAAGGCAGCTATGTCTAATCTGGGTCTAAAGGTGGAACTCTCCTCATTGCCCTTGTTCTGACTGTACTGCTTCTTTCCTCCTGTACCTATTCCTTGCTGCTGTTGCTGCTGTCCCCCCTTTCCTGCTGCCTGCATCTGTACCACCATCAACTTTTCTTTTAGTTTCTTAGCCTTGGAGTCTATCTCATCACAGCAGTACCTGGCATACCTCAGTATTTCGTCTAGGGGTTTACTTTGCCAACAAATCGAGTGTTGCTGAATCATTAAACTAATATCCGGTCTCAGTCCCAGGACGAACTTGGACACGAATTGCCCTATGTCTTTTGGATCCATTACATCCAGGCCGCTATACTGTTTAAACGCCTTCAGCAATCTCTCGTAATATTCGTGGACGGTCTCTTTGGGTTCCTGTCTGGTTCGGTCTATTCTGACCCAATCTATGTCTTGCATTGGCACTTTCTCTTTCAGCCAAGTCATCACTCTCTCGAATTTTGCCATCACAATCTCGGACGGCCCATTAGTCTTAGCATCTCTCTCCGGCTCCGTTGTGGGCCACTCAGCGCTAACCTTGCATGCTGTCCACAGATCTCCTGGTACTACAATGTCGAACAGCGTGTTCAGATCTATCCATAGGACCTTTGAGATTTTTACAAATCTCTCGACTTGCTTGTACCACTCCACTGGGTTTTCCCGCAATTTGGGGAAGGAGGTGGTAAAAGCAGCTAAATCTCCCCTACTCCAAGGGACATGCACATAGTTCCCATTGGCGACTTCACGCAAAGGGTATGCTTCTATTCCCTGCAGCCTTCCTGGTGTCGTCCCAAGCGTGCTTCTCCTGACGGTCCCTTTCTTGGACCACCTCTCTTCCCACTTATCTAGTGCCCTCCATGTCCTTATTCCAGTGATCAGTTCCCTTATGTGCGTTTTCAGCCCAATCGTTCTCCTCTCATCTAGGTCTCGATCTGTGTAATGTAGCCTGTGGTTACCCTGTAATGCTTTGGTTCTTGACAGGTCCACCATATATTTGCCTGCTAGTTCGACTAACTTCTCATGGATTGCTCTCGCTTTTCGAGTGATGTCCTTTGCCATATACAGTATTTCATCCTGCTCATACATTTCCATTCTTTCTAAAGGCAGGGTACCATCTATCATGTCATCCAGGTCTGACCTTAAGCTGGCGACATCGAGTCTCTTAGCTTTTATCTCAGCTCGCAATATGTCTTTCGAAGGGGGCTCACTGGTCTCCCTACCATCCCAACTCCGAGCTCTACGTTTGGGCTCGGGAGAGTTAATGAGTGCTCTCCCTTGCTCCCATCTCTCCAGGTCCCATGCTCGGCCATCCGATCTTGGAAGGTGATGGAACACGGGCCTGTTACCCCCACTCTTGCTCTGCCCACTCTCTCCTGCTTCTCTCCTTTCGCCGTACGCCTCTCTGTTATTTTCCCTCTGGTCGCTACTCTCCCTTTGCCTAGTATCGCTCAGTATCCGATACGATCCTTCCTGGTTCCCCATATTCCCTGGGCTGCGCTCATTTCCGTCATCACAGGGACTATGGTGCGACCTCTCACAACTCCCATTCTGTTCTCTGGTGCCGGGCACACAGTGTGGACACTTAAAGCTGTTTCTGTACTCTTGCGCTCTCCTCTCCCCTTCACTGAGTATTGGGCACGCCACCCCTCCACTCCCGGGGCCCCCGTTTTCCAGGTCTGTTCTATTCCCACTCCGGGCCCAATGGGTGACTCCCCTACTATCTCTCTCTCTCCAGTCCCACTCCGGGCTGCTCTCCCCAGCCCCGCAGTGAGTCCGAGCTCTGCTGTCCTGACTTTCCCTTTCAGCTTCTGCAGCTATGATGCTCTTGTGAGCCTCCACTGCCTCATCCCACTTCTTCATGTACTCATTTAGCTCTTGAAAGGATTTTCGTCCAGATCCCCTCAGATCCACTGGCCATCTAGGGCCCCCAGGGTCCCCTCCTGGATCCCCTGCTGTGTGCATCGGGGTGCTCCACTCTCTTGGTATCGGCATCTGACTTGGGGAATTAATCGTATCGTTCCTCCTTGCCGTCCCTGCTCTTTCTCTGTCCTTCCGTACCCGTTCTTCCCCTCTTGCTCTCTCTGGGTCATATATCGATACTATAGGACCTATGGTAACAGGTACCTGTAGTGCAGCTGGTAATCCGTAGGATGTGGCGCACTCCGTTTCCGGCGCTCTTTGTACCACAAACCTCCCGACTACCTGTTGCACCTGACTAGGCTGGGACAGCTCTTTCTTCGCCTCAGGATCCCACTCTGAACTGGGAAGCGGTCCATGCTCTCCTGCATTGCCCCCCTTTTCTCTTTCACTATGCTCGACCTCTCCCCCTGCTCTATTATACGGGGGTGGCCTGTCTGTCAGTAATCTGTTTATCAGGCTGTCCTCTGTTTCGCTCTCATCATCTTCTTCTAGGGGGCTTTTATTTCCGGGCACCTCTAACACTGGGTACAGTTTATTTACTTCCATGTTATGCACTCTCCATCTTTTAGCATCCGCATCCCACCTGGCATCCTGCACTGCCCTTACCGATCGTTTCACCCTTTCTTGTCGTCTGTTCATATTCTTTTCATGCGCTGCCCTAATCCATGCATCAAGGGCTTCAAACTGGGTCGGTCTAGGCAAGGGTCTCATTGAGGTCATGACTGATTTTAATCGATGTAACACCTCTAATCTGAACGTCCCGTACTTCGGGAACGTCAGTTCCTCATTTCCTTCAGTAATCTTACTCCACTCTGATATCCAAAGGATCGTATGCAACCCAACATTCACTGCCATGTAACGAGCTGGCGTACCCTCCGGCGGGGCTTCTTCCCCTTCATCCGATCCCCGCTTCTCTTTTTTAAACGCCGCTCTCAGCCATTTAAAACACTTCATAATTATGCGCACAATATCCAGCCTCGCTACTCTGTTTACTTCCTGATGACAATCCACCAATCCTGTCGCGGCTTTGCTAACTTGGCCTATCGCAGCGCGGTCTTTCTCCGGTCGGCCAATCACGTCGCGACACTTTCTGACGTCTTTGCTAGCTGGCCTATCACAGCGCGGTCTTTCTCCGGTCAGCCAATCACTGCGCGACACTTCCTGACGTCACTTTTCTCCGCTTCGCAGCAGCACCCCTCCTTTCTCAACTCGTCTCCCGGTCATGCATGCGTCCCATTCATACACCGAAAAATGACTACTTCCGACCAAGCGGTCACTTCCCTCGACTGTACGTCCACAGTCTATATGTAATTGTCAACACAACTGACGAAATGTCTATCGTCTCTCTGATAGGTTGCTTACACACACAGTAACCTCCGACCAGCGTCCGTTACTCACGCACTCACTCTTACGTTCCCCCTATCTCGGTCTTTCGGGTGATCAATGGTACCTCATGACCCCCTTCACACTATTTGACAATTACTCTGGGTGTCCGATACACCCGAACCACTTAAGCTCTCCTTGAACTTAAGATTTCCACCGGTTGCGCGCGCTCACAACCTGTTCCACAGTCACTCTACAGACATTCAACTCCGCCAGACATTACAACATAGATACAATACAAAAACACCGCAATCTAACACGCATGACCCTTTATACTCACTCTCGACCGATACTGCTGCTTTTTCTGTCTCACGTCATCCGGATCTTCTTCAGCGGGCGGTTCTTCCGATCATCGATTTCTAGGGGCCTTGGGGTAAGCTAACCTGGCCTAGGTCACCGTCCTCAAGAAGGCAACCATCCTCTATAGCTACCAACTGGAAGGGCGAGATTTTGATCGATACCTTATCACTATTGATCTAAACCCCGATCTGGTCGACTGAACCTTTGTTGCCTGTCATTGAAGGAAGAAAGTGCCTCTGTTACCAAGCTAGTTCACCCAATAAAGGACCCCGCTCCAAAAGATCACAAACAACTTCTAGCTTTTAAAAGTTTATTGTAAGGATAGGATAAGCTGCAAATACAGACATCTCAGAATGAGATTCACGAGATACACAGGTCCAACTACATACATGTGCTCTCTGAAAGCCCTCAGACGAGCAACGGAAATTACTAACACAAGTTCTAAGAATAATAAAGCTATCAGCATTGACGCATATCTCTCCTTCATTTAAGTTGGAGGAAAATACACAGGTTAGGCTGTCCCTACCCTGCTCTAGATGGTATCCCTACTTAACCAAGTCTCAACCTAACAAAAGGTGTCAGCAGTGAATGACCCCCAAGGGAAGTCACTCACTCTAAGTCTCTTGGTGAAAACCTATAGTTCTCCAGTCATGACCCCTCTCTGCCTACCCATCCGCTCTCTAAAGGGTCCTCAGGCATCTGCTCTAACTCCACCCAGGGGTGCTGTCCCTAATACAAAACAGTCAACAACATTTGAGACGCCCCTCGTGAGACGCCCCTCACGTGGTGTAGCTTCTGGCTTTTTCCATGCTGCTTTGTATTGGGCCTCATACGTTGGAGTTGACCTTGCTTCTCAGACTCTTCTCCGGCCCGCTGATACCCCTTAAACATTCCAGAACCCTCCTCCATGTCTGGGCCGTCTACTGAACAGACCTCTATTCATATTATTTATAATCGGATCCTCCCTTTCTCTTGCAGACAGACATCTGCAGCCAAGAACCCAACTCTCATAGACTTCCAAAAAGGTTCGCAACATTTCTCGGCCCAGACATGTACGTGTAAATCAATGTTAAAACATTTCAGGCCTACAACATTTCTCATAAGGATTATAGCATTCAACTTCTTCATTAATTAAAGCATGTTAATACTCTTATTCTATTATTCAGTAAACACATCTATAAATCATGGCCCATTAATGCAATAGCCAAAACATTAGTTCAATCTATGTCGTGAAAAGAAACACCTTCTAGCTCTGGCCCTGAGGCCTACCACATTCTGCGTTTAACCACATGTCATCTTACATTTTAACAGCTACACGACATGGATTCAGGAATAATCACATCTAATAAAATCATATAGTGTCACACATTTCTGTATTAGTTCCATTTCTACTTAAATCTCTACATTATCTATACATTCAGAATATAATTGCAGATACTACTAGCACTCATGGCATTTCTCCTCATGATTTGTGCTTACTACAGGTAAGTGTGATGCACTCATACATTTAGGTCAGTTTGCGCTCTCTCACGTATATTCAGTGAGTGTAAAAGGGCACACACATTTCATTGGGTACAAGTACATTTCCATATAATTATAAGGGAGGCTAATATGTAAACATATATTTTTCACAAATACATCTAAATTTACTAACATTTCAGAAAAATCGGGGTCTGACTTCAATCTAATATTTCTTCTGAAAACGAATATGCAGCCAAACATTCAGCATACAATATCAACTTGTTGGGTCAATTGAAAAAATACATCTAAAGACAATGCATGCCAGTGTGCTTCTGAACTGCAATTGTGCGATTTAGGGCATATGCTAGTCTGATGGTGCCAGTAATAGCCGTTACTACCACCATTGGAATTATGAGATCTGGAGGTACACCATGGATCTGGTGCATTTTTTTTTTTTGGTCAGCAAACAAACTCTCTTTTATTAGCAATGGAAAACAAACATACCGTACCCGCTATTTATTAGGCAGTATCTGCTCGGAATAAGTATGTCAGATTGTTTACAATGCTTATGTAGCGTTGTCAGATTTTCCCTTGTCATGAAAAATGTCGCACCCTACAAAGCCACATAAAGTACTCCCTGAAGGGAAACATGAGTAGGCATATTTGTATTGGAGAATGTATATGTTTCAAGGAGTGTTTGAATGCATGTGTGTACACGCAAGTGTCTGCGTATGTTTTTTTATTTTTTTTATTGAACAAGGCAGTAGGAAATCATGAAATCATTGGTACAGAATTAAAAACAAAGACATTATTAACCTCTAGTTTTTTAACAGTCAAACACATTTTCAGACAATTTACAAGAGATAAAACTGGAATAAAAACAGGGGATTAGAAGGGAAGGAGACCGTTATTAAAACTTACAAAGTCCTTGTGCAAAAAAACGCAATTTTTAGTAAACAATATCACTGCATAAGAGTGCAAAAACTGCAATAAAGTGCAACTGCCAACGGAGATATAATCCAATAAAGTGCTTAGTGCATTAAAGTGCAAAAACAGTGCAAAAACAGCTATCATAAAGCAGCAATATTACAAAGAAAGTGCAAAAAGTTCACATTCCCCTCTCCATCCTTATCATATGCCTTTCAACAATTCCAGATTCTCAAAATATTTCCAATTTCTTTCAAATCTTGCAATGGCTCCCACCCTACCTGCATAAGCTCTTTCAAAATTACATGTTCTTCTCATTTTATTGAACCATTGTAACTGTGATGCAATCACCACAGATTTCCACTTTTGAAGGATTGAAGACCGTGCAACTACACACGAAATAAAAATAAATACTTCTTCTGTTTTGTCAAACCTGCTCCTCTCTTTACATATGCCAAACAGGGCCACCTCTGCTTTTGGCAAAAATACTTTCCCAGTTGCCAACTCCATATCTGCGAATATCCCCTTCCAAAAAGATTCCAACTTCGGGCAGGAGAAGAAGATATGACACCATCCTCCCTGACCCATACCTTTACATCTAAAACACTTATTTACAACTTCCGGGAACATTCTCTCCAGGGCCTCTGGGGTATAATACGCGAGCCAACGTGATAAAAAAGACATTCTTTTGTAATTAGCCGCCCTAAAGTGCTTTATTGCCCAGATGGCACAATAGCTCCCAATCCTTATCTGTAACAACACACTGTGTCGAGAGGCTTATTTTTTCTAGATGTCTATCAATTACAGGAGAAGAACTAGCAAAGTAAAGCTTTTTATACCAAAATCCTATACCTTTATTTTTATCCCCGTACAAAGCTGATATCAATGCAGTGGGAGAGATGAACAGGCCTATCTCTTTTCTAGTAAAATAGACCATTTGTAAATACTCTAAAAACATAAGGCGCCTGGAATTATTCATTCTGTCTAAAATCTCCTGCCAGCTAATTATTTTATTTTGTGCAAACAACCCCGAAACCCGGAAAGTTCCCAATCTTTCAGATGATTCAAGGATATCTTAAGACCCATTTTGGCACATTCAGGCAAGCTCAAATATAGAGCCATCAGAGCCATGTTTTTTAAAAAGGAGCAGTAATCTCGCTGTATACACTTTTAGCGTCTTGATTTTTTAGGGAGCTTAGCAGTTTTTAAAAAGATAGGAATTTGAGAACCTGCTTCCTCTATCATTTTTTCTAGAAAGAAATTATCTCTTGTCTGTCTAATCCTTAATAATCCTGCCACAATATCAAAAAAGGCTGCTTCATAATATGTCTTAAAATGGGGGAGAGCCAAACCACCTTGATCAGCCGCCAGTTGGACCACCGAAAGCTTAACTCTTGAGGCCTTTTTGTTCCAGATAAAAACTCTCAACATGGATTCGAGTTCATTAAAAAAAACAATATTAACTTTAATTGGAATATTGCTAAACAAAAATATAAGCAATGGCAATACAATCATTTTGACTAGTGACACTCTACCAATCAATGACAATGGGAGCCAACACCATTGATCTAGCAGATTCCTTATTTTATTCTTCATTTTAATATAGTTCAAGGCAAAGAGTTTTTCATACTCTCCGGTCACATAAATGCCTAAGTATCTAATCGGGTCCCTTTTTACTGCTTGGGGCTGAAGATAAATCGGAAGAAAATCTATACTTGTGTTTAATACAAGAACTTATGTTTTTTTTTCATTAACCTTATACCCCCCTATCTTTTCATAATCCTTGAGCTCCTTCATAAGACATATAATGTTTTCTTTTTCAGGAGCCAATAGAGGATAATATCGTCGGCGAACAATTTTAACTTAGACATCCCGACGATGGGGGGTAAAATAGCAATATTATTCCTTATTCTTGTTACTAAAGGTTCAATAAAAAAAGTGAAAAGCAAGGGGGACAATGGGCAACCTTACCTTGTTCCCCGATTTATTTTAATCTTTCCAGCTTGTTTAGCATTAATAATTATCTGGGTTGATGCCCCTTCATAGATATTATTTATCATTTGTATAATTGAAACAGGGAATCCAAAATGACCTAGAGAAAAAAAAAAGTGCAGACCAATTAACTAGATCGAATGCCTTTTCTGCATCAATCATTAAAATACATGCAGCTGTCGAATTTATATCAAAATAAACTAGAGCCTGTATCAGAAATTCTGTATTAGCTGCCATATACCGACCTGCAATAAATCCTGTCTGATCGTGATGGATTACCTCCTGAGCTGCTAATACAAATCTTTGCGCCCAGATTTTCATCAGTAACTTGTAATCAGAGTTCAGAAGGCTGATCGGTCTATAAGAATTCACATCTTCTGGATTTTTATCTTTTTTAACAAAGCTAATAATTGTAGATTCTTTGAATTCTGGAGGGACCTTTCCACCTAATCTAATGTAATTAAATACATTTTTAAGAGGTTCTTCAAGTTCCTTAGTAAACACCTTATAAAATTCGATAGGGAACCCATCCTGTCCGGAAGCCTTTGCTCCCGATGTTGCCTTTATGCTGTCGTGAATTTCGATAGAGCTTATTTCACCTCCTATTTGATTACTTCGGGAATCAGAGATTTTGGGAATTTCTAGGTTAGCAAAATATTCCTGAATCATTGTATCCTCCACCCGGTATTCTGTGGAGTAAATTCTCTCATAATGATCCAGAAATATTTTAGCAATTCCTTCACTCTGAGTTTCTACACCACCTTGAGGATCTCGAATTTTTAAAATGACGGATGACTCTTGTTTCTTTCTGATAGAATTAGCCAAAAGCTTCCCTGCCAATTGACTCTCTTCATAGACCCTTTGCTGAAAGGCCTTTGAACTATTTATCTCTTCCAAGGTAAGAAAATCCCTTAAAAGAGCTTTAGCCTGATCCCATTGATTCGGCTGTCGGTTAAGTTTTAGAGCATATTCCCTCTCGGCAACACTCTGAAGAGCGGATATTTTACGCTTACGATCATTTGCCTTGTGGCTGGAAAACGCAATGATCTGCCCCCGAGCAGCTGCATTAAAAGCACCCCATACAGAAAAAGGTTCGGCTGAATTTTTATTCACTGAAAGAAATTCGGTCACCCACTCTTTGAACCCTGAAACCCAATCCTTGTTCTGAAGAAGGGTGCGATCCAGCTGCCACCTGGGGCGCTCCCCTTCGTTCCTCCTATCATAAACTCAACTTCGACCCTCCCATGATCTGAAAATGGGTTACATCCTATCAAAGTTCTAGCAATTTGAAGTGATCTAGAAGTCAGAAAAAAATCTATTCGGGATGCTGATTTAAACCTGCCAGAAAAGAAAGTATATGCCTCCCTATCAACATTCCAACAGCGTCAAGAATCCCGCAATTGGTATTCTGATAGAAGTGCTTCAAATATACATTTTGTCTTAGGTTTTAATTGCTTTTTGTTCTTGTTAGAAGTGTCCTTCCTCAAATCCTGGATATAATTAATGTCTCCTCCCAATATGATTTGCCCTGGGGTGCCCCTTAGAACCTCACTAATTTCCAACAAGCCTGAAATATCATTGAGGATGGGGCCATAGTAGTTCACAAAATTAAATATTTTTCCCAACAGCTTTGCTGCAACCCAAAGCCATCTATCTCTAGAATCTCTTTGAACCTGAAGGATTTCCCAGGGAAGGTTTCTTGCAAAATAAACCGCAACTCCCCTTTGGGCAATCCCTGCTGAGGAGAAGAACCCATGAGAAAAATATCTCGGCAAAAACAACTTCGGGGTATTTGTCTTCAGATGCGTCTCCTGGAAAAATACCACCTGCGGATTAAAAGTTATTACCCATTTCAGTAAAGCTCCATATTTCTGCTTATTAAGCAAACCATTCGCATGTATGGACAGGATAACGCTTGAATTATATTTCATCTATAAGCTTGTAAATTCTTCTACATATTCCGTACCAACCAGTGATAAAAATCAAACTACAAAACCTGCTGCACTTGTTCCTTTTTACTGCGTTTACCCCCCCCTACCCTTGCCCCCCCCTGAATGTGGAGCCCCCCTCCCCTTCCACGCAGCCCACATTCCTCCCTCTTCTTTCTTCTTTGGGTGTCTTCTTGCTACACCCTAGTGCGACCCGTTCACCCTGGACCTCCCCCTTCATTCTAATTATTTGGTTCGATCAGGCATAATAATAATAATAATAAGGGAAATTTATAAAGCGCCTGGTTACGCTAAGAAGCGTGTCCCCGCGCTAAACTGAAAGAAACAGACTCAAACAGAAATAAGGAGTGGACCCGTCTACCTTGAGAAAAGGTGTGTTTTTAGTTTCCTCCGGAAACTGGTTTCCGATGGATCCAGACGGAGATCGAGGGGTAGAGCATTCCAGCTCTTCACCACCAGGTAGCGAAAAGATCTTCCTCCCATACGGGCCCTTCTCACTCTAGGGACCTTTAATAGGCCTCCATGTGAGGAGCGCAAAGCGCGAGATGGAGCATACCTGGTGACTAGGTTCTGGAGAGGTGCAGGCGCCTTCTTAGCAAGAATGCGGTGACAAGTACATAGGGATTTAAAATCAACTCTGCTCCTTACCGGCAGCCAGTGGAGGGTCTGAAGGGCAGCTTTAGAGCTCGATCTTATTGGAAGCTTTAGTATGAGGCGGGCTGCAGCATTCTGAAGCACCTGTAGGCGATTGATTGCCTTACAGGTTGCTCCCAGATACTGCAGATTACCAAAGTCCATGCGTGCTGTGACAAGGGCATGCACCAGGGTTCTGCGGGCGGTCATGGGGAGGAGAGCTAGGACCTTCCGTAGACTTTTTAATACACTAAAACAGATGCCCGTCACCCTGTCTATCTGGGGCCCGAAAGACAGGTCTGCATCAAGCCAGACCCAAAGATTTCTTACTTCATGTCGGGGTGTTGGGGCCTCACCTAGGCATGGGGGCCACCACGCCGACGACCAGACAGATGGGTTCCCCCCCACCACGAGCACCTCGGTCTTGTTGCCATTTAATTTCAGGCAATTTGTGGACATCCAGGTTGCAAGATCTTGCATGCAGGCCCTGAAACTGTCCATGGCAAGGCCGGGTGCACGCGAGAGGGAGACAACCAGCTGCGTGTAGTCGGCGTAGGATACAATTTGCAATCCATGACCAACAGCAATCTGAGCCACTGGGGAGACATAAAGATTTAAAAGGGTTGGGCTCAGGGACGATCCTTGAGGAACGCCCTGACCCAATCCTATGTCTCTGGAATAGTGGTCACCTTGGCGGACTTGGAAGCTTCTTCCAGTCAGGAAGGATTGGATCCATTGGAGTGCGGCTCCAGTTATTCCTCCGCTATTCAGACACTGTAGCAAGGTGGAATGAGCTACAGTGTCGAATGCCGCACTCAGGTCCAATAGGATGAGGGCCATAGTATGACCCTCATCCACTCCCTGCCGTAGGGTCTCCACCGCCATCAGGAGCGCCGATTCCGTTGAATGGCGAGGACGGAAGCCAAATTGGGTGTCGTGCAATAAGGCAGCTTTGTCCACAAAATCCATTAGTTGCATATTAACCGTTTTTTCGGCCACTTTGGCCAAGTAGGGTAGGAGAGAGATAGGCCGCAGATTTTCAAGTTGATCACAACTGATAGTTGGTTTCTTCCTAAGGGGTAGGACCACCACCTTTTTCCAATCTTCAGGCACGGTCATTGTGTTGAAAGACACTGTAGTGTAGTTCCTATATCCCTTATAGGTTCTGCGCATTGGAATAACATACACGATAGGCTTGGCATAGGACTGAGGTCTGTATGCCCCTCTTATGTATATTAAACTTAATTACTGTGTACCAGCTAGCTCAGAGGCCACTAGAAACTTCTTGAAGACAAGAAGGGAATAGCTTCTGGCAACCACATAACATAAAACCCACATCCCTCAGGATCATGGAAACAATATACTACTTTTCATTCAGTCACTCATCTCAGAGAAGTACATAGAAGAAACAGTTGGGTGTGTTTACAATAAAATTTATTGCATAGTTGTTCTTCTAGTACTGGTTATATGTGCTGCGACAACTGTTGGACAGTAGCAGAGAATTATGGCCAGCAGTGCAGTTAAATAAAAAGGCTTTGTATAGTTATACCATTTTGCAATAGTAATGAACAAATACATGAAATACAGAATGCATTAAGCTAAAGCCTATACTCCTATTATGCCTAACTAGATGTACCTAAGTGTACCTAGCATGTGTGTAGGTCTTAGAGAGCCAAGAATCCCCCTAGGAGTTAGTC
The DNA here is from genome assembly GCF_964261635.1 of Lissotriton helveticus. Taxonomy (NCBI): domain Eukaryota; kingdom Metazoa; phylum Chordata; class Amphibia; order Caudata; family Salamandridae; genus Lissotriton; species Lissotriton helveticus. The sequence goes on along the minus strand of NC_136073.1, from coordinate 210,802,048 downwards.
TAACCCCTTTACCTTAGTGGGACTTCATCCTGATCTTGAGCTGGACACCCACAGATGGGTGATGGACCTCTGCCAGCTGGAGCTGTGGCATGACGCAGGTTGCAGCGCCTCGGGCAGAGTGTCGGCCTGGAAGTCCTAGTCTCCTCTGGTTTGCTTGGGCAAAGGGAGGTATACTTATACTGGATAGGTGTCTTGGATTGACGTAATGTTGGTCAGAGGAAGATGTGTTCTTGGCCTGTTTCCAAGAATGTGTTGTGACGTAGGTTAGTCACTGTTGGACATGGAGATTACGTATTTAGGATGGACCGTCTTCTGTGCACAGAGCACACAGTGATCAGATAAGGGGACAGCCTCTCTGTTGCTCGTTATTGTGAAATGAGGGCTAATCTAGGTCAAAGGGCCTGCCTGTCTCTGAAAGGGCCTGCTTGTCTCTGTGACACAAAGGATTTGTGCCTCCGAGACAGTACCTATGTTAAGGACTCAATTTCATTCATAACACCCACTCCAATCTATGGACAAGAGTTAATAACCCATTAAAAGCAAACTACGTGACTAAAATAGGCATTAGCATATAATTGGCAGGTAGTTGCATGAGAGTTTTATGAGCTGAAAAAAATAGCAGCTGTTAAAATATGTAAAATTACTATAGACTCTGTAGAGACAGGAAAAATCTATAGTGTCATTAAAAAAGATATATATACTCTTTAGAGTAAGTAGTGACTTATAAAAGTTTCTGTTTATAAAATTGAAAACTCTTTCATGCTTTTTTCAGAATACCATGCTTTCTTTAAAAAAGTCATTTAGAGGGAAAGCTCAAAACACTCGGTGAAAGTTGAAACAATAACAGAAAAAATATGTTTCAGGACACGTTTTGAAGAACTAGAGATAAAAAGTGCTGGTAGTCACAACATTTCTCGTAGCCATTTGCTGCAGTGAACAGACCTTTTTAATACCTCGCATAGTCGTTGTGGAAGCACAGAAAGACAGTGCTGCCAGTTGCTTGTTCTGAGGCAGCCGGTGCTGAAGATTGTACCTGTGTGCCTGGATTTACTCGTACCTCACCTTCAGCCATATTCGCCGATGAGGTCTCAATCCATACCTGGTGTTGCTAAATGAAGCACAAGGCACCCACTGGATTTGCAAGGAATGCTTTGGTTTGATGGGAATACGCTTGGGACACAGCCAAGCATGGGACTTCAGCAGACCCTGCATGGTGGTAATTGCCACTGGCGTTTTCCTTTGGAGGTGTCAGAAAGATGCACATTTTCTATTGCAAGAACAGGTAAGTTGCAGTCTTGTCAGACTGGTCTTTTAAATTAGAAACCATGAGAGGCATAGTTCCTGTTCGAGGTATTCCCAAGGTGTATCACACTGCTTGTATGTGAAAGACCGAATTTATCAAAAAGGAAAAAGGGGCAGTCTGTATTTAAGAGTGCCATTTTTCAAAAAGGAAAAAAATATTTCTTTAGCTGATGTAAAGTGAAAAATTAAAAGATGCTGCACAAGCATGGTTTTCAGATTGCCTTTAAGCATTGAATTTTATAAAGGAAACTTTTGGATGTTATCTGCACATTATGTAGGTCTGGCCTATGTATACTGAGTCCCTTGGTGACGTTCAGGAATCATTTCTGTGACATGTATTTGTGTCAAAAGGCCAAACCACCCATGCTTTCCTAACTGGGTCTGTCCTGTTGTGTTGTAAATAGCATCTAAAGCTGCTGATGTATGTATGGTGGTGTTTGGCAACGTTCCTACTGGTGTTTAAACAACCACATTTCTAGATGCATTTCAATTTTGTAGGAGTTGATAACCTTAATGTAGGTAACAGGTATAAAGCATTGCAATATGAATACATCTCTAACATTTCATGATCTGAAAATGTAGCAATTATTCTTAAAACAGACAGCATATTACACCCTGTATCAGTAACCCAATTTTCAGAAAAATGTACTGAATGTAATTACATCACTGAATGCATGATAAAAATAAATGAAAATTAATGAAAGTTCAAAATACATTAATCAGAATTAAAAACTGGATGATTAAGTACATCATTTAGAATATAAAGGTTTGTTCAGGTCGAATACATTTATAAGTCTCTTTTGCATTTGAATTGAAAATGGACGTGGCTTCAGTTTTATGTAGTTCCTGTGTTGTAGAAAGTGTCCACTAAGAGTCATACTAAAAGCTAGCTCTAAGCAAAGCCAGAACAGAAAAAGATGAACCCAGAAATACCCCATAGTTCTATTCATGGAGAAGCCAGGTCTGTATCTTTTGGAAAGGAAAAGGTTCAAAAGTTAGTACTTGTATGTTTGTTGTTTGTTTTTGGGCTGGCTGTCGCTTCCTGTTCACGTGGAGCCATGGAAAACGTATCACAGTTCATGAAATAGCCAGCAGCTGTAAGTTCAATTGCTGAAATTGCATCGTATTTAGTTTAAGTTATTTTTGCTGTTTTTGTTGAAAACCTTGAAATGTTGAAATTAATAGTTGATGTCTTTGCTGAAAAAACATTCAGATGCTGAAGTTATTATTTGATGTTTTTGTTGAAAAACTTTGAAGCTTTTATTATTTGATGCTTTTGTTGAAAAACTTTGAAGCTTTTATTATTTGATGTTTTTGTTGAAAAACTTTGAAGCTTTTATTAATTGATGCTTCTGTTGAAAAACATTGAAGCCTTTTTTATTTGATGTTTTTGTTGAGAAAACGTAGAAGCTTTTATTAATAGGTGCTTTTGTTGAAAAAAACGTTGGTGTACACATTTGTTTTTGGCCAAATTGCAACTTGAGTGTAGTCTTGATTTTTATTTTTAATTTGAAAGGTTGGTTCAAGGAGAACTGGTTCCATTGCATTGTTGCATAGTCCCCCACTCCATGGATTTGATTGCTCAAACCTGATGAGCCTTTCAGTTTGAATTTCTGGAATAGTAGTGAGAGGGACGTCTACTATTGTGGAATTCACGAGGCCTACTGCTCAGTATTGGCCACAGAGGTTTCGGTTGATTCTTTCATTTGAAACGAATCTGGTGTTTTTATCACGGCAGGATGCGGCAAAAGTTCAGTTCTTGTTCCTTTCACTTTAAGTAGTGGCACATGTATTTCTGTATGAGGGCCCAAATTCCTTTGTGTCCGCGATCTTTTTTTCTCTCTGCCCAGATCCATGACTTTTGGATTCAGACAGGACTTGCCGTGATTACCTCGACTTCCCAGTGGCGGCCTGTTTCACTTTGACAGAATCTTTGTTTGTTTCTTTGTTTCCTTTAGTTCCTGTAAAACAGCCAAATGATCATAGATACAGAATGGTTGTCATCCGCCACTGTGCCTTCACATGTATGATCAGGTTCCCATATTTGTAAATGAGGTGACACCTCCTAGAGAGCTTCTTGGCTGAGTGTGTATTTCCCCCTGAATCTATATAAGTGTTTGACCCCACTAATACCCCACCTAATACCCTAGCTGTTAAGGATTGCTCTATGCCCCAGTCCTTCCTCTCCTCTACCTTAATTCCCTCAGGATGGCGTTGGAGAGGAGTACCGCAATACTGCATCCATCCCTTCCATGGCCTCTCAGCAGGCTCGAGAGCCAAGTGTGGGGCCACAGTCAGGGTGTAACGTTGATTGCGTATCTCCTGTTGTGGACTCGCAAATCTTTCTATAACAGTTTTGAGCGTCAACCAAGTATTGAGGCCATACTTATAGGAAACTTGAGCAAGGACCCACTGCCACTAAGATATATTTTTAAGCCACCTCAAAATGTGAGGGGCCGCAGTGGTCCTTTACACGACACGATCAAGTGGACAGTCTGAGGCTGTCTAGCTATGGGACCTGCGCGGGTCTTGTGATGGTATAGCCTGGCATTTGTTTACTGATGTTGCAGTTCAAGACAAAGCCAATAGTCTGTCTTCTGATCCCAGGCCAGCAATAGCACTGTTGCAATGAAGAAATAGTAGCTATTACCCCTGAATGCGCGGATCCCAAGCCCTTGTGTGCTTTAAATGATTAATTCCTGCCTACTATCCATATTTTGAAAATACTCTATCCCCCACTCCAGGAATCTGAGCATATGGAATGTTATTTGCATCTAACTTGTAGGAGTATTTGAGTGGAAATTTCTTAGGCACTGCTGTGCTGCTTTGCGTGAAGCAATTACAGCCACCATATTCTAACCGTCTATTCTCGTTGTTGGACGAGTGTGCGCAGCTATGGAAGCTGTGTGAACAGCCCCCCTTTGTGGCTTCAACAGCCAATGAATTCCCTTCAACGTGCACGCCATCACGTTGATGACTCAGTGTGTTAATCACGTGAGTTTTTGGTAGGTCGTTTCTCAACTCCACTACCTGTTCCCATAATTTTGTATTTTAATTGTGCCACCTTGTTTCATCTTTAAACCCATTTTGTTCCCAAAGGTGTACATTTTTATTATATTATTGCACACAGTAAAAGGAATCGCACACAATGAGTGTGGGGAATTCTCGATCCGTGTTTAAAGGTGCAAGTATCAGGACTTTAAAAGCTGCCAACCAAGCCATGCTATTACCTAGAGGTAGTTTTTTTGCTGCAATGAGGACGGAACTTGCCATCCAGCATCTGATCTTTAACAAAAGCGGCCGGTGGGGCAGACCCATCAGTGTAAATTAAAATTCATACTGATCTAGAGGCAAGATTTCATTTGGTAGATGGTGTTCTTTTTCATATTGCAGGAATGCCTGTGTTTTTAAACTTGAATCAAGTCTGCATTCAAAGTCTGATGCAGCAAAAGAGATAGCTCTTTGTATCCATTCTGGATGTAAGGCTTTGGCATTAGGAATGCTAGCCCATGTACTGGGGTGACAACAATCATGCCTCTTCCCCTTAGCCAGTGCTCTTTCTTTTGCTACAGCCTGAATGGTTGTCAGAATTTATTTATTTTTCTGTTGAATTAAAACTCATTTCTGTGTTTGTGTACAGATGAGAATCGTATGTGAATGGTACAGTTTCACCTTTATTAAAAGTTAAAATAAATGTACCCAAATTGACCCAAAATGATACTGAGTACCAATAGGTGCCAGTTTACACGTCTGTGTATGTATTCGGAAGCAATAATATCTTCCTGGTGTGAACAAAGAATATTGGTGTGTTCTTATGTCCAGTGTTTGACTGAAAAGTCATGTTTGAAAAATGTCGTAGAAAGGTTTGTGAAATCAAAAATGTATGTTCTGCCAAAATCTAGGAATCCCAGTACTGATATGAAGTTGTTTAATGTATTTGGAGGCTAGAGCAGTGCACACTTTTTTTAAAAAAGTTAGCTGCCAGGCTTTTCCCTTTACTTGAAAGCTCATATCCCAACAATAGAATACTGAGGTGGGCAATTTCTGATTTCTCGAAATTAAATTTGTAGCCCCCAGAGGCCAATCCCATAATAATGGTACTCACCCTGGTCAAGTGTTTCCCCAAAAGGTTGTCCGTTTAGACAAATATCACACAATATAGGACAACACTTCTTCATCAAAGTGCTTTAGCAATTCAGTAATTCTTTCAGAAAATACTCCTGAGCTGTTCTTATACCCACGGGGGAGATGACAAAACATTGTCTCTGGGACTCTAATATACTAAATGCTGTTAGGTACCTGTTTTCATGTGCTATAGTTTGACAGAAACATCCATTTGAGATAACAAGTGTTTATTTTTATTTTCTCCGGCATAATGTTATTCTCTAATGCGGCACTATCTGCATGTTGGACAGCATGTGTCTTTGTGCAAGTGGTGAAACTATTAACAGGATCACATGGTGGGTTGAGCCTTCATCCCATCCAGCGTGATTTTTATACATTGCTGGAGCTTGGGCCACTGCCCACTCCTGTGCATTATGCATGTCTAAGGTCAACAGGGAACATGGTTGCAAAATTCAGGAAAAATATACTTTCTCCCTTTAGGCGCTCCCTGACATAGTTGCCTGAAAACTGGTTCTATCACTGTGGAGGGAGTCCCGTGCAGATGGCATGAAAGGTTATTCGCAGGACCATCACAGGCTCTGTGTAAATTAATACCTTTGCACAAAAGTGTACCAATTAGTGAATTTTTGCAGTTGTTGACCCTAAGGACTACTTCTTTCCCTTTATGTAGTGTAAGGTAAAGTCCATGTTGACTTAATGTATTCTTTACCCAACCTCTCATATAGGCCTTCTGGTATATGCTGCAGACAATACTGAAACTGGAAAATCGTATTTGAGACTGGCCATGTTGTAACATTTGCAAGTCTTGTTCTATTATATCAATTGCATATGATACAATGGTGTCCAATGAATATATTCTGGAGGACAGAGTTGTTAAACCATTGTCTACTACAGAGAGTGTTTTCTCTAAATTAATACGATCAATCTCTCGTATTCTTTCCGCAGTCTCTATTTGCGTCACTTTCCATGCCTCCTTGTATGCAGTACATATACCGGCGTATATAAAACGTTTTTGACGTGGTTTGCGAGGTCCCATTAAGAAATCTCGCAAATCATTGCCTTCTTAAAGTAAAGATAAGTGTTGTTTTATTTTTTAAATTGAGGTGTGACTTGTCTTCTGTTTTAGAAGAGTCCTGAGCGTGCTGGTCCCTGGACTGCTTGCGCTCTTCTTTGTGTGCTGACTTTCCTTCACTCCCTGTGTTGTATATCTGGAGGAATTTGTATCAGTATCCTGATACCTGTCAGGTTTCCAGTGCTTAATTTGTGCCGGGGGCCTATGACTGTCTGCCACATGGTAGTGATGTCTGCCAATTTAGGTACTAGCACAACAACTTCTGTTCATTATTTAAATTTAAATTTGCAATTAGTAGTATTTGCCTCCAAAGCCATTTTTAAAGCTTTGGGGGGCCTGTAATAGTATGAATTGTCACACTTTTAAGAGTGTGATGATTAGTAGTGTGTAGGTACTGTCATTGGCAGAGCTGCCAGGGGCAACCGGTGGTGCAAGCTCTAGTGTCCTCCTGCTGAGAGCCCCTGTACTACTTTTTTTTATACAAATTAAGCACTGCAGTTTTCCTAATATTATCCCTATTCCAAAGGTTATACCTCTTTGCAGAGGGCTCCTGTTGAGGAGACCTACCTTGGGACTGAGAATCTTTTCTGAAAAATGTTTTTTTTAAATTATTTTCCCACTTCTTTAGAAGAAGTATGTGTCTGCTTAGAAGTGTCCTTCTCAGGACTGCCCATTAGCTGTGATTTTTAAAAGCTTTTCCACCCAAACTGTCCCTTCCCAGTTCTGCATATGCAGTTTTAATTATTTTGGGAAGTTCTTGTGGTTGGTCTATAAGACTGACCTCTCTTAGGTGTTGACGGATCGCCACTGAAGCTGCTTCCCCTTTAATGTTAGCTAGTATTATTGTTGATACCTGGTCATAATTACCTAGTAATTTCATACCTAAGCTCAGAGCTGGTTCAGCTCCTTACTTGTTCTGTATCTGTCGTAAGACATCTGGAATTACTGCTAAGGAAGGAATACCATGAGTTCTGGTATATATGGCAGCAAAGACTGCACCCCAATTGGTGCAGTCCTCTAACTGTGGTGATATCCCTATGGGCAAGCAGAGTGATAGTATTATATGCTTTCAAATGGTGTGGTATTTAGAAATACTGCTTTATAACTGGGTGTTTTTCTGAGCTACCCAGAAAGGAATCTGTTCAGATTTCATGGGCAGTTTACCCATTACTGTGTGTGTGTTTTGCGGAGTGATTTTAGAAGCGCTGCTCTGTGTAGGAGCTGTATTATTTGTAGCTACTGTGGGCTGGACACCAAGTGTCCTCATGACGAGTTGTGTCATGACTCTGTAAGAGTTTCACTAACTCTTTGTGTTGTAAGAGTAGTGCATCTTGTGGCATTATATCAATGTCAGGATGTTGTGTGTAGCAGGCTAATGTCAGCCATGTAGCTCCTAGTCTACGTAGTGGACTGAGCCTGGTTTTATTTATTTGTTTGTAGGGCGCCATTAAACCAGAAATTGTGATTCTGGTTAGTGAGCGGAATCTTAATCTCCTTCAAAAGGAGTGTAGACCGCTGGGACTTTTTCATGTATGTAAGAATGAAAAGTCTGAGTTATTGCATGTACTGCTGGGAATATAACCCAAGAATAGAACACATCTGTTTGATAATCTTCGTGTGCCTCTATAATTATCACTGTAACTCCTCGGTCTGTTAAATCATGTCTGAGGTGTTTTTGTGTGAGTCCATGCCTGATTTTGGGTGCAAAATGTATTGCATTTGCTTCCTCTTTGTCGTCTGAGACCTGTGTCCCAGTGACAGAAGCAGCTGCCTCTGCAGACATTGTGTTGTGAAAACAAAATGTCCTAAAAAAGGGTTTTCAGATAAGGTTTTAAAAAGGCACAATTGTTCGGGAACTTTTTCCTTCAAGCTTGATTAACCAACAGCTTCTTCATAGGAGGTTTGCCTACTCGGCTGCGGCGGAATTTTGTGCCTACCCACTCCAGACGTCTCTGGCGTTTTGTGAGTAGGGTCTCTGAGAATAAGCATGACTGAATTACTCAGATTCTACTGTTAAATAAGTCCGCAATCACGTTGGGCGCCATGTAGTGTAGTTCCTATATCCCTTATAGGTTCTGCGCATTGGAATAACATACACGATAGGCTTGGCATAGGACTGAGGTCTGTATGCCCCTCTTATGTATATTAAACTTAATTACTGTGTACCAGCTAGCTCAGAGGCCACTAGAAACTTCTTGAAGACAAGAAGGGAATAGCTTCTGGCAACCACATAACATAAAACCCACATCCCTCAGGATCATGGAAACAATATACTACTTTTCATTCAGTCACTCATCTCAGAGAAGTACATAGAAGAAACAGTTGGGTGTGTTTACAATAAAATTTATTGCACAGTTGTTCTTCTAGTACTGGTTATATGTGCTGCGACAACTGTTGGACAGTAGCAGAGAATTATGGCCAGCAGTGCAGTTAAATAAAAAGGCTTTGTATAGTTATACCATTTTGCAATAGTAATGAACAAATACATGAAATACAGAATGCATTAAGATAAAGCCTATACTCCTATTATGCCTAACTAGATGTACCTAAGTGTACCTAGCATGTGTGTAGGTCTTAGAGAGCCAAGAACCCCCCTAGGAGTTAGTCTAACCCCTTTACCTTACTGGGACTTCATCCTGATCTTGAGCTGGACACCCACAGATGGGTGATGGACCTCTGCCAACTGGAGCTGTGGCATGACGCAGGTTGCAGCGCCTCGGGCAGAGTGTCGGCCTGGAAGTCTCTGTCTCCTCTGGTTTGCTTGGGCAAAGGGAGGTATACTTATACTGGATAGGTGTCTTGGATTGACGTAATGTTGGTCAGAGGAAGATGTGTTCTTGGCCTGTTTCCAAGAATGTGTTGTGACGTAGGTTAGTCACTGTTGGACATGGAGATTACGTATTTAGGATGGACCGTCTTCTGTGCACAGAGCACACAGTGATCAGATAAGGGGACAGCCTCTCTGTTGCTCGTTATTGTGAAATGAGGGCTAATCTAGGTCAAAGGGCCTGCCTGTCTCTGAAAGGGCCTGCTTGTCTCTGTGACACAAAGGATTTGTGCCTCTGAGACAGTACCTATGTTAAGGACTCAATTTCATTCATAACAACACGTCCAGTAGATGCCTGATGTAGGGTTCCAAAACCACTAGGCTGTCTGCTAGGCATTTAGGTGTAGTAGGGTCCCGTGGAGACCCCGACTTTACAGATCTACAGATTTTTAAGAGATCTTCTGTGGGCGGGGTGGCAAAATTGGTCAATCTAAGTTTTTCCCCCCATTCCCTTGGGCTTTCCACAAATTCTGCCCCATTAATGGGTTGAATCGGAAATGCGGAATAGATTTTTGATATCTTTTCCGCAAAAAAATCTGCGATCCTATCGCAGGACTCGGGCGAACAATAATCAGGAATGGTGGCTGATTTTCCATTTGCAAGAGTTTTATAGAGCAAGAATAGCTCTTTCGTCGAGTTACCAGCTTCACTAATTCTGGTAGCGTAATATACAGCTTTAGACTTCCTGATTAAGCCATGGTAAAGTCGTCTCTCAGCTAGGTAGGCATCTCTAGTATCTTTGGAGAGAGCCCTGCGCCATAGTCTCTCGGCTCTCTTCAATGCGATTTTCGTATCGCGTAGTTCATCATTGAACCATGGGGTGGTTTTTTGAACGCGGCCACCAGGTTTGGCTTTTGCCAGAGGAGCAGTACAATCTAGCGCATCATTGATGCGCTTACAGAGATGGGTGTTAGCCATGTCTGCGTCATCCCCCCCAGGGTTACCTCCAATAGTCAGCGCCTCGCAGAACTTGGACTGGGAAAAGGTCGCCCATTTCCGCCTAAGGGGATTCAGTGCCGTAGGCTGTGGAGATCTACCTTCAGGAATTCGAATGGAAAAGGGTACCAGATAAGCCTGAGGCTTATTTACACGGCATCCCTCAGCGCCGCCCTTATCAGGCGCTGGGAACCCCATTGCACAACTTTAGGCGCCATCTTGGGAAGGGAAGGCTGGCGGGATAGCTCTGCGCCCTTCCCGCCCTCCCAGGATATTTAAGGGCGAGACTTCTCATTTCCCGAGGTTTCTGTTGTTTTCCCTCTGAGGCGGAAGCCGGAGGTATCTTGTGCTCTCTAGCGCTTTTCTGCTACTAAGATTGCTATTGATGTAATAATATCGATCTTTTAAAAAAACTGTATTATATTTTAACTGTGCGTTTTTAATACCTGCCCCCACCTTGGTGCGAGACTACTTCGCCTGAGGCTTATTTACACGGCATCCCTCAGCGCCGCCCTTATCAGGCGCTGGGAACCCCATTGCACAACTTTAGGCGCCATCTTGGGAAAGGAAGGCTGGCGGGATAGCTCTGCGCCCTTCCCGCCCTCCCAGGATATTTAAGGGCGAGGCTTCTCATTTCCCGAGGTTTCTGTTGTTTTCCCTCTGAGGCGGAAGCCGGAGGTATCTTGTGCTCTCTAGCGCTTTTCTGCTACTAAGATTGCTATTGATGTAATAATATCGATCTTTTAAAAAAACTGTATTATATTTTAACTGTGCGTTTTTAATACCTGCCCCCACCTTGGTGCGAGACTACTTCGCCTGAGGCTTATTTACACGGCATCCCTCAGTGCCGCCCTTATCAGGCGCTGGGAACCCCATTGCACAACTTTAGGCGCCATCTTGGGAAGGGAAGGCTGGCGGGATAGCTCTGCGCCCCTCCCACCCTCCTCCCGCCCACCCCAACCATGAATATAAACAACAGACCCGCCCGACCGCGCCGGCGGCACGCCGAAGGCGCGCCAAAGGCGAGCCCGTCTGCGCCCATCCGCGCCTGGCCCGGGCCGAGGGCCACCCCCCCTGGTTCCCTCCCTTTGCCCCCACAAGGCTACTATTCAGCTACCCAGCTTCTGCAGCTGCGTCCCCCTACCCCTCAGTCCTGCCTTATATTTGATCCATATCCCCTGGCCGGAAGCCCGGTCACACTATGTCCAGGCTGCAAAGCTCCTATACCCGCCATTTTGAAACCACCCCCCTGTAACAGGGATAAATCCTTGAAATCCTACTCATTTGCCCTCACCAATGTCCGCTCGCTCGGCAAACACCGACAGGATATATTCGAGCTGATAGAGGATAATAAAGTGGATCTACTCTTTATGACAGAAACTTGGATGGACAATGCGTCCGATCCTGATCTAGCGATTGCTGTTCCTAAAGGGTTCTCCACACATAGACTGGATAGACAACGGAAAAAAGGTGGTGGTATTGCCATCATCGCACGTGATATCTTCTCAGTAAGGATTAAAATGATGACACTATCATCTTGTGAAGCCCTAGAATTTTCCATCAAGCTGACCCCATCCTACACATTTAAAGGGATTCTTCTCTATCGTCCTCCGGGGCCCAGGACTGATTTTATTTCAGACCTCAGGTCTACGCTGGAAGCATCCGCCCTCGACAATTCCCTCACGGTATTAGGTGATTTCAACTTTCACTTTGACAAACCGGAAAACCCAGACACCGCCACTTTTTTAGCAGACATGTCCACCTTTGGTCTCCAACTTCTGGTGAATTCTCCTACGCATGAAGGGGGCCATACATTGGATGGCATTTTCACTAATGTAGCGGGCTTACAAGTCACCCAGGTACTTCCCCTTACCTGGTCAGATCATTATGTCATCCTGGCATCATTGTCATTTCACGACTCTTATGCCGCCAAGTCACGCCCCAATCCCCGCCAACCTTATTTGGCGTGGGATGATATCGATAGCTCCAGTCTGGAAACTCTCCTCACTGATTCCATCCCTTTGCTATCAACTGATCCTAATACTGCTACTATCCAATTCTATGACTGGGTGGGCTCTGCGGCCACTGAATTGGTCCAGGTCAAACAACGGTCCCGCAACAGATCTGCCCCGTCGGCCCCTTGGTACTCAGAGGAGTTACGTACCCACAAACAACAGTGTAGGAATAAAGAAAGGCACTGGCGGAAAGATTATGCAGAAGAAGCCAAAACCAAGTACAAAGAATCGGTGGCCAAATACAAAACCTTAATTAGTGAGGCAAAGAAAAAGTACTATTGTGAGAGAATTGAATCAGCAAAAAACTCTAACAAAGCATTATACGAAACCACTAAACAGCTAGCTGGATACTCTCCCAATCTGACACCTCCCCCTTCCCAATCACTCTGCGACGATCTGTCCAACTTTTTCTTTAGTAAGGTTGAAGACATATATCGGGTCTTCGCAAATAATGCCAATATCTCCTCGAAACCACCTGCCTCCTACTCTGGTCCTACTTTCTCGCAGTTCACAGATGTCTCCTGCCCCCAGGTTCGGAACATCATATCCTCTATCAAATCGGGCTCTGCTCTAGACCCATGTCCCCTGAAAGTTTTGCTCCCGATCATAGAAATGGTTCTCCCGGCTATGACTACAATCTGTAATGCTATGTTTAGCACAGGCGTTTACCCAGAGGCTCTAAAAAAGACCCTTATAAAACCCCTTCTTAAAAAACCAAACCTCGATAAGGAAGAACTAAAAAGTTATCGTCCAATCGCTAGTCTCCCAGTCTTGGCAAAAATAGTTGAAAAAGTTATGAATCTCCAACTATCAACCTTTATTGAGGAACATAAGCTACTGGATGAATCTCAGTTCGGTTTCCGCCAACACCACGGAACAGAGACTGCCCTGGTTAAAGCGGCGGACGACATAAGATCCATCCGTGATATTGGAGGAACAGCAGTCCTGATACTGCTAGACCTATCTGCGGCCTTCGACACGGTCGACCATGCTACTTTGGTCGACCGTGTCGAAAGCTTGGGTATCTTACACAACGCCAAGAAACTTCTTGCTTCTTTTCTGGCGGACAGGTCCCAGGTGGTCACTATAGGATCCTTTCAATCACCCTCCTTGTCACTGCCATGTGGAGTTCCTCAAGGCAAGGCTCATCCCTCAGTCCGACACTATTTAACATTTATGTGTCGGACCTTGCCAAAGTCATTCGGGCACATGGGATGAGCCTTACATCCTATGCAGATGACACCCAGCTGGTCCTTGCCGTCAGGAATGATGGGCACACAATAGCCAACAATTTTAATCAGGGCATGCTGGCAATAGGGAATTGGATGTCCTCCAATTGCCTGAAATTAAACTCCGACAAATCGGAAGTGGTCATTTTTGGCAACTTGACCCCGGAATGGTCCTCCCTCTGGTGGCCGCTATCTCTGGGCCATCCTCCGGCCCCGGTTAGCAAGGTGAGGAATCTGGGAGTCATGTTTGACAATCATCTTAATTTCCTACCTCACGCAAACCAGATCTCCTCTTCGGCCTTCCACAAATTACAGCTCATAAAAAAAATCTTGCCATTTCTACCCGAGAAAGCCGGAAAAACCCTGGTAAGCTCCTTGGTACTTTCTACATTAGACTACTGTAATGCCCTGTTTTTAGGTGCCCAAGAAAGAGTGCTACACAAAATGCAAATTATTCAAAATGCAGCCGCCAGGCTCCTTGGACGAATCCCCAAACACCAATCTGCGTCAGGAACTATAAGACAGTTGCACTGGCTTCCGGTAAGAAATAGAATTAAGTTCAAGTCCCTTTGCATAGTGTATAAGGCTCTACACAATGTAGGACCTGCTTTTTTTACTCAAAATCTCATTCCCTACAGTCCCTCCAGAACACTACGCTCATCCAGTTCACACAAATTGGTGGTACCCCGTACCAAATTTGTCTCATGGGGAGACAGACGATTCCTTGTAGCAGCACCTACACTCTGGAACACCTTGCCATACTCGATCAAAACAAGTACCTCACTCTGGTCTTTTCGCAAGCAACTCAAGACCTGGCTTTTTAAGCAGTAAATTCTAGCTCCCCTTGTTGGTTAAACACTGCAGAGATTCTTAGCGCCGAGATGCCCAAGGGCCTTCGTTCGCGCTCTATAAATGTTTTTATAAATAAATAATGATCCGACCAAGGGATGGGGATGGGGGTCATAGCTTCTACTTCCCCCCAGTTAGCAAATATGGGATCGAGCAAGTGACCTAGCTGGTGGGTAGGACCCTTTACAATTTGGTTCAATTGAAGGGCTCCTAATGCTTGGCAGAGGCTTTTGCTAACGTTGTCTGAGGGGTTATTAAAGTGTAAATAAAGGTCACCAAGTACCAGAAATTTATCTTTGCATAACGCAGTCTCAATAATGCTTTCAACCAGACTTTCCTCGAACCTGGCTGTGGGGCCAGGGGGTCTGTAGATCAACATGCCTTTCAGCGTGCAGTTGTTATTCACTTTTATCGTAAAACTCCCCGCCTCGCTATCCAGGATGGGGGAGTAGTCTAGTTGGCATCGTAGACTTTTCTGGACCACAATAGCAATGCCCCTTCCTCTACCTCTAGGTCTGTCCTGTCTATATATTGTATATCCCTCTGGGAGTGCCTCTAGGGCGTCAGGTGTGGATCCTTCATCTAACCATGTTTCAGTTAGAAACACAAGATCCCACTGTTTGTCGGTAAGTAGATCATATAGGTCTAGCTTGTGTTTCCGTAGCGAGCGGACATTAATTAGTCCGCAATGTAAGATGTGATCCGTGGTGGCCATATTCCTACCTAGATCATAGGAGAAGTGACAATGTTCGCAGCCTATGTTATCCTCCACTCGTAGGTTGTGCTTACACAACTCAGCAGTGTTACAGCGGAGGGCTAGTAGTTCTTGCTTGCTCCACTGTATGAAGTTCTTCTGAGGGGCATAAGGTATGGCCCTGGACCGCGTCCGATCGCGGACGGGCGCAGACGGGCTTGCCTTAGGCGCGCCTTCGGCGCGCTGACAGCGCTCCCGCTGCGCTCGTCCGCTGCGCTTACGTGTGAGGCACATTTATAGATAAAGTAGGCGTGGCCTCTAAGATGGACGTGGCCTCTAAAGTGGGCGTGGCCAACGTTCGAGCCGCGATGGCGGCAGTGAAATCTTTCAAGTCACAGTGCTCAAATCCGCTGTATCAAAGATACTAGATGGCGTAAAAGCTGGGAAAGTGCTCAGGGTAAGTGCACATGGGAATTAAAAACAGCAAAAACACAATTCAGTTTTACAAATATGCGAGCATTCACTCCCGGCTTTCCACCTCAGGAGTCGATCAATTTCAATATTTGGCGCGCTAGTGATCAGCGCTTTTTAACAGGTTTGGTCGAGGTGGGCGTGGCCTCTAAAGTGGGCGTGGCAAACGTACGAGCCGCGATGGAGGCAGTGAAATCTTTCAAGTCACAGCGCTCAAATCCGCTGTATCAAAGATACTAGATGGCGTAATAGCTGGGAAAGTGCTCAGGGTAAGTGCACAGGGGAATTAAAAACAGCAAAAACACAATTCAGTTTTAAAAATATGCGAGCATTACCTCCCGGCTTTCCGCCTCAGGAGTTGATCAATTTCAATTTTTGGCGCGCTAGTGATCAGCGCTTTTTAACAGGTTTGGTCGAGGTGGGTGTGGCCTTTAAAGTGGGCGTGGCCAACGTTCGAGCCGCGATGGCGGCAGTGAAATCTTTCAAGTCACAGCGCTCAAATCCGCTGTATCAAAGATACTAGATGGCGTAATAGCTGGGAAAGTGCTCAGGGTAAGTGCACAGGGGAATTAAAAACAGCAAAAACACAATTCAGTTTTAAAAATATGCGAGCATTCACTCCCGGCTTTCCGCCTCAGGAGTCGATCAATTTCAATATTTGGCGCGCTAGTGATCAGCGCTTTTTAACAGGTTTGGTCGAGGTGGGCGTGGCCTCTAAAGTGAGCGTGGCCAACGTTCGAGCCGCGATGGCGGCAGTGAAATCTTTCAAGTCACAGCGCTCAAATCCGCTGTATCAAAGATACTAGATGGCGTAATAGCTGGGAAAGTGCTCAGGGTAAGTGCACAGGGGAATTAAAAACAGCAAAAACACAATTCAGTTTTAAAAATATGCGAGCATTCACTCCCGGCTTTCCGCCTCAGGAGTCGATCAATTTCAATATTTGGCGCGCTAGTGATCAGCGCTTTTTAACAGGTTTGGTCGAGGTGGGCGTGGCCTCTAATGTGGGCGTGGCCAACGTTCGAGCCGCGATGGCGGCAGTGAAATCTTTCAAGTCACAGCGCTCAAATCCGCTGTATCAAAGATACTAGATGGCATACCTGTAAGAGAAAACATTCTTTCCATTTTTAAACATTAGAACCAGAAGAGATCTCTTTAAGGAGGGATTGTGCATCTTCAATGTCAGAGAACATATAGAACTTCCCTTTGACCACAACCTTCAATTTTGATTGCTGAGCAATCGATGCTTGGGCGCCATTGGCCCTAAACAAATGTAGGATCTTAACAAACTCCTTGCGCCTTTTTGCAGCCACCGCAGTCATATCTGGGAAAATCCTGCATTTTACTGTTTCTGACACTGGGAACTGCCGTTGTTGATAGGCCTTGGACAGAATCTTTTCTTTAATCCTAAAATCAGCAAAATTTAGGAGTATCGCTCTAGGAAATGGGGAATTTGCGAAACGTTGCGCTGGAACCCGATGAGCCCTTGTAATTGTCAAGTCTCCCTCAAACTCGGGGAGAACTTCTTGATGAATAAAAGAGGAGACCCACTGAATAGTGTCGGAGCCTTCCACTCCCTCCGGAACCCCTACTATTCTTAAATTAGACCTTCTCGAGTGGTTTTCAAGTTCTTCAAGTTTGTGCTCCAACGCGACCTTCTTCTTGGCTGACTCCCTGGTCTCATCCATAACCAAGTTCACCTTATCTTCGAGGACTGAGATCCTAGTGTCTGCCTCCTGCAGTCTATTAGGAAATGCCAACATCGATTCCTCAAATTTATCCATTCTGGAATGAAGAGTAGCTATCTCTACTTGTTGGTTATGCTTTATCTCGCGTATTTCGTCCAGAATCAGATTCAGCATCTCGCGGATATCCATTTGGTATCTAACTTCTGACCCAGATAGATTTAATTCATCCACCTCAGGATCTATGTTCATAACGTTTGTGCTTTTGTTGATGTTCAGTTGAGCCTCCTCTTCTGTTGGTATCTGAACACCCTCTTGCATTCTCAGATTTTGAGAGGAGATCTGGCCCGATGTCCCCTTAGCTATCAACTCATCTGACACAGTTTGCGAGGATTGTACTGGGGATGAGGGTAAAGACTCCGTACTTTGGTCCAGGGGCTGCGTCAAAGATGCAACAGATGAACCATTGTCCTTAATTGACACAATAGAAGCAGGCCCCTCCTGGGAGACAGGAGCCATTGGAGCCTGATGGATGGACGATTTTGGAGTATTTCTTTTAGCAAAAAGAGGATAATCCTTCCTTTCCTTACTTCCCATACCGCCAAATCCGTTCGTATTCTTCCCTTCTAAGTCTAAGTCGGGAGATGCAGACTCTGAGACTATAGGAGGAGAAGTAACCATCGGTGATGCTGACTTGGGGGATAAAGATTTATTTAAGGTGGCCGTGGCTATTTTCTTAGGCTCTGTACCATTTAAAGAGGAGGATGAAAGATGCCCATCGTCATCGGAAGATTCAGGAAGAGTATCTTCTGCAGAATTTTCTTCTTTGTTTTTCTCTTTATTTTTGTCTTTATCTTTATTTTTGGCTGCTTTTTGAGCAGCTTTTCTAGCTAGGGCTAGGCGAGTTTTTGTATTCAAACGAGGGGCCAATTCTGTTTTATTCAGTTTTGAGGGTTCCTCCCCCTCCTTCTACGGTTTGCCCATTGTAGCCCCTTTTTTAATTTTACAAACTGCTCTCTTCCCCCTGTACTCCTGGAACTTCTGTACCTTTCCCAGCAGGATTAAACAAGTCAGAAAATAAATATAAAAAAGACCAACTCACAAAAGTATCCTGCTGCAGAGTCTCGATGATGATGATGAAGGGCTGGGGCTTGCTGATCTATCACCAATGTTCCGATTTTACCAAACACCTTCCCCCTTTTTTTTTAACTTGATAGCCTTTGTCCAGAGCTATTCGCTGTGCACTTGAGTCTGGAGAATGATAAGAAGCCGGATGGGTTGCCACCCCGAAGCTGCCCTACACAGCACAGCACAGCCGTGGGGGATCACCCCCCTGAGTCTCCTCCTTAAAACCAGAAGCTTCAAACCAGACTTGCCCCGTAGCTCCCTTCAACGTTTTTGATTTATTTCCTCAATCCTGGCATAACAGAAGCAGCTGAATCCACCCTCTTGCTGACTGACTGTCAATTGCCTCCGGCGTTTTTTTGCCTTCACTCACAGCAGCAGTGGCTGCCGTTTCCGAGACCTCCAGCGTTTTGTTATGGAAGAATTGAATCATTCCGATGTAGTTTAGCAGTTTTACAGACTGCTTTGCTTCTGTATTGCGTATTCGCACTCCGTGCATAGAAAGGGCTTCAAAATACAAAAAAGATACGAAAAAGACGCAGCAGCTCCAACTCGACTGCTTGGCATCTCACACCGTCGTCCACCATTCCGCCATTCCAGGGGGCGGGGATCCTTGGTCACGGGTCACGGCCGACTACATGGAGGCGTGGAGCTCCTTCATTGGATCTGGTGCATTTCACTGAGATATTTCAGAAGAGGCTGATATTAGCCAATATTTCCTGGAGAAATACCAGGAAAAATTGCCTTCAGCATTCCCTAATCATGGTAAATCCTGTTTTGTGAGGGAGCTCTCAGGGTAACCAAGCAATTCTCTGGATTCTCTCCCCAGGAAGGAAATTGGAGGAGGGAATTAATGGGACAAAAACTATGGCCACACCTAATGAGTAACTGACTCTCTTGGACTGATAATATAATGAACATTTGGAAAAAGCCAGTGCTGATACAAAGTAGTGTTGGTCACCTTGATGTAAAACTGGTTGCAAAAACATCCGGGTGCAAATTGTTAATGCTTTGTATTCTTTTCGAACCAATTTACATTTTTCACTGGAAAACAGGACATCAATATTTGAATTTTTTAGGCCATTTAGTTGCATTTTGGGCCTAGTTTTGTGCTAAGTTTTAACATTAGAAAATGACTGATGGTAAACCGGAGTGCAAAATCAATGCAACAGAGCACTAGTTATCTATCAACAAGCATTGGCAAAACCAATAAGTCAAGCCTTGGCAAGCTAGTCTTATAGTTAATTTTTAATTTTAGTTTTTTACTGTAAGCCTATGCCACAAAAAGGGGGAACAAGAAAATATGCCACCACCTAAATGTGGGTGTCATGCTTTTTAATATTATATTTGGAGACAAGATTAAAACACCATCCAACCAAGTGCACACCTATGCCGTCATCTACAAAGTTACAATGTCCCTAAAAGCTTTATAGCAGCAACTATAACAAGCATTGGCAAAGCCAATAAGTCTGGGGTTGACTGCCAGCTTTCTATAAAATCTTGTTTTGTATTGGTTTTTGCAGAGCTAAACCATTTGCTGCAGGCAAAAAGGTTGTTGGGTCTCTAAAAAGGGCTACATTACCATATTACTCCCTGGCACTGTAGGTAACTACTTTGTGTGTGGATGTGTTTTTGTGAAACAACTGGTTGTTTTAACTCGTAGTGACGTTAGCCAGTGCCTGAAAGGGGCTGACACATTGCCTTTTAAACCATGCTGGAATGGGTATAAGTAAAAGGTGAATGACACCAACCGTAGACTGATATATGAAGTCGGGCTAAATCCCCTATAAGTTCAGGGAGATTTATTAAGCTCATGGATGCCTGATGGGCCTCCCAGCACTGGGAAGATTAAGCACAGATAAGGAGTTCTAGTCATATAGGTAAGTTTTCAGTTGTTTTCCAAAGCTGAGAATGTCGGTGCTTGATCTAAGAGAGAGGGGCAGAGCATTCCAGAGCTAGGGGGCAATAAGAGCAAAGGAACACCTTTCAAATCTGACCTTTTTCACCCTAGGGTTGCAGAGCTCGTGTGAGCTGGTTGATCTGAGTGCTCGATTTTTCTGATAAGGACTAATCAGTTGATGGAGGATGCATGGGTAGGTCTTGGGTTTGGAATGATGAGTCATACATAATGCTTTAAACTTAATCCTCTTGAAATACTAAAAGTAAAGTGGAAGACGGGAGATACTTCAGCGCTCAACTGGCAATTTAACACATTATATCAAGATTGAGTGAGCTAATGGTGGTGCACACAAGGGAAGAATATTCACCCCACATTCAAATTCCAAATTGGTATACACAATTTATAATGTGTATTCGATTAGAAGTAATAATGCAATCCACAGTTCATATGTTCCTTCAGTTCTTGGACTAAATAGGTAATTTATTTCAAGTTTAGGTTTTGAAGTGGTCAAAGTAGGCAACATGTGTTTCATCGAAAATATCGACTTCATCAGGGCTGGTGATTTCAAATAAATATAATCAGCAGCATAGCCATGCTGTTAGCTAAAAGAACATCGTAGATCCACCGAATATATGGGAGGAGTACTCAGCCAACCATATAATAGTCACTATATGAAGGTTCCTGCGAAAACCTGTTCTCGTCGGTGTCAGAGATGGCTGTGAGTGCACTGCGCAATAAGGCGATACAAGTTTTTACTGACATATAAGAGATATTGGTATAGATTCGGACCAGTATTTGACCTTTTATATATGTGGGTTTTTTACTAACTGCAAGCGCTGAATAGCAAAGAGATCTTGTAGAAAAGTTACTGTCTGTTTACATTTGCTGTCATCTAGGTGCAGATTTATGTCACCAAGTTTGCATACTGCAGACTATGAGTGGCTAGAATGTCAGGTAGGACGTGTAAGAAGTCATTGGCTGACCAGGAGGGCGATATACAAGTAATCCTGAGATGGAGAAGGTAGGGAAGATTTCAGTCTTAAATAACAGTCTTTTGCACCTCGGGATCAATATAGAAGCGAAGGGGGCTTTAAAAAAACTTTTTTAAATCACAGCAGCCCCCCCACTGACTTTGTCAATCCGATTGCCTCTGACAATGGAATACCCTTGCGGGACTGCTATAGCAATATCAGGTTTCTGTGAGGAATAGGGCTTCTGGTAGTTTATCCTCCTGGAATGGGAAAATGTCTTCAATCCTGTGCTTTGGAAGGGACCGACAATTGACTAAAAACATATACGATTGGGGGTCGGTTTTAATCTGAAGGTTATACGCAGTCATACCTTGGCTGTTAAATTAATCAATTGCCTTCTTGGGCGTGAGATAGTCTAATGTGTACTTACATACCTCACATTTCATAGGCAGGCTGGCCGGATTCAGAGCATGCTAGCAATTCTTTCTACAGGATTGTTAAGTTTTTTTAATCTATCCAATGGTTAGCTAATAAGTTGTGTGATTGGGGGGTCAGGGGTCCTGGCCCCTGGTTCCGGTTGGACGTTGACGGGCTTGCCTTTGGCATGCCAAATTAACTAACTAGGTTATACAGATCATTTTAGTAGAATAACTTTAGTAGAATCAAAAGTTCCTGGCTAACAAAGACTTAAAAAAGTCAATCAGTTGACATTGTCAAAACCAAGAAAGAAGGCAGGCAAGAAGTAAGGCAAGAAAGAAAGAAGTAAAGTAAAAGAAGGCAAGATCAAAAGAAGGAAAGTGAAAGAAGGCAAGAAATAAATAAATAAGGAAAGCAAAAGAAGCAACCAAGGAAAGCAGAAGAAAAAAAGGAAAGCAAAAGAAGGAAAGGTATAGAAAGAAAACAAAAGAAAAAATAAAGAGAGAAAGAAAGTGACAGAAAGGAAGAAGTAAATAAAGTATAACTTAATACAGAACAACTCTAAATGGACACAATTTGATGTGCTGTGAAAAGTAGCAGTCAAAGAAGCAAAATACTGCAAAAGGCATTTAGCACAGACCTGCCAGGAGATGGGATCTGATAAAGATCGGAAGTGCTGTGTGGTCACTTCAGAAGCATCCTGCTATCACATCAAGCTCTAAAAACCAAGGCAATACTATAGCAATTCTAAAGTAAAAACAAAAACACTGGTACTGAATATTAATAAGAATTTATTGTGTAGTTAGTTAAAAGTATTAAAATTTAAGCATAACATCATCAAGTGTAACAACATTCCTATTTACAATTTGTTAAAAGTTAAAAAGGTCATTTGAACTTCTTACATAAAACTATGAACATGGTATATCTAATGCCAAACCAGCACATTTGAGTTCAAAATGTGGGGAAGTCTGCTGGCTGGTTCGCAGTGATTGTGTGGAAGCTCTCAGTCCATACTAATGATTGGAAACAGTTCTTAGCACCGATCTGGGAATGTACATCTAAAACCAGAAAGGAAAGTGAACTATGTGCAAGTTAATAACAGATAACAATCATCCTCAATTACACTGTCATTTACATTATCTCAGTGACCTTTTTTGTTTTGTTTTATTCTTTTTTATTTTTTTGCTGCAGAGTGGTTTGTGTGCAAAAATGCAAATGTGCAAATCAATGTAGCGAGCACTTAGAAGGTAGCGCGATCAAACAGTTTGGCACAAAGTGCGTCAAAACATGAAAATAAAAATGTACCATGTACGAGTTGGTGCCAGATGACTGATTTATATGTACACTGTGACCTTTTTAGCAGCCACATAATTAAAGGTCGTGTGCAAAATAAGGATATTTAATATAGCAGCAGTGTAATGAATTATTACATTTAATATTAAACACTATTTATTTGGTATTTGTAGTAATTTGCTGACTTGTTGCAGGAATTTTGCTGCCCTACATGAAATCTGTAGCGACTGTCTGTTTAGTGAGGCCATTATGGCCGGTCGGCATGATCTGACCTGAACAAAACGGAAGCAGGAAGTAGAAAATACAGTCTCCAGTTGTTCACAGCTGGGCAGATACATAGAAGGTGTAGGAGTGTCTCTTCCGTCTGTTCGCAGAGTCTGCACAGAGTGGACGGCATGTTCGTTTCCATGTTGGATCCTGATCTTTGGTCACTGGTACTGAAGGGAACTAGCTTGTGTGCAGATGTGCTACTTGTGAAAGAGCAAAAAGTAGCTAATCCACTGCCCCATACTATAAGCTGTAGTGGGTGGAGCAAAATGTGAAAGACATAATAACAGAACAATGGCTGAAGAGAGGTGGCTGAAACCCCATATTTGTAAGTATGTTATAGATATTTTAGTAAAAGCAAAAGGGAAATAAAAAATAAATAGCCATCTACCTTAACATGTGAAGTTCAGACAAAATAACGGGTATAAATTTAATATAAAAATTAAGCAATATAAAAAGGCACATTAGACCTAAAAACTAAACTGTACTGAAGCAAAAAGACAAGTAACATAATAGATGTCAAATCAACATACAATGATGATGGTTAATTCCTAAACAAACTTAACCTGCTTCAAAGTTACACAAATCCCGTTTTACGCCAACCCAAATATCTCCTTTCTATTATACACAACTTCCTTCCAAGTCCTCTTACATTGGTGCCCTTAGAACATTGTTGAGTTTTGATTTCCCACTTTCCAACGCATTTCTTTTTCCATCCCTTTATAGCTTTACTAGCACATTAGCAAGGAATGCCTTTTTCACAGATGAACATAGTAATATAATTCACTGTGTTGCCCTTTGCCCTTGTCTGGAATCTTCTTTTCACATTTTGTGCGCCATCTGATAGTTATTTTGAAAGTGCAATGTTTTTGCCATGTACTCCACTGTGGTGGCTGATGGCATGCTAGAAAGTTGGTTGTGGCATGATAGTATTTGTGATGCTAAAGAAGCGCATATCCGTGACCGTGTTCTACCGCACTCAACAAATGAAAAACATTTGGGTATAATTGGTGTTGTTATAAAGATGGGTTTGGCTACATGTGGGATTGTTATTGCTTTGCCCAAAGATAATTTCAAATTGTATCACTATGCAAAACTATATCTACATGGAAATACACACTAAATGAACAAAATATAACTTTGCTCTTTTTCCAGGCCAGCATCTTTGTTGACAGCCTTTTCTGAGATCCACAGCTACTATTTTTTATCTTAGTTTCTAGTCTTTTGAGAAATGGACCTGCTGTCCTCTTTCCACTGTTACATAATATTTCCTCTGTTCATGGAACGTCACAGCCAGTCAAGCACTGTTTCTGCTGGCTGCAGTTCTAGGCCTGAATATTAGCCATCAGGACAGAACATTTGAGAGGAAATCCTCTTACTTGTTGTATCCCATATTCCAGTCATTTGATGATGTCTTGGGTTGAATTTGAAGTGGTTGACTGGAAGGCCACCTCCACTAAATGAGAACAGATCGGAAAAATAAAATCTTTTGGCTTCATTTTCCAATCATATCTATGGAAATGACTGAGGAGAAGGTGGCGGGGCAGGGGCTAATAAGAAACCCTTAAAATCTCAGATGTAAATCAATTTGTACCTCAAAAAAGATGCTTTTTGTTGAGATTATTTGTCTTTATGCATTTATTATACTTTGCAAATATATACTTCTTTCTTGGTCAATCAGATATTTTATGTTTTTTGTCTTCCTCATCTTTATTTTCTTTGCATGTTTATTTACCAGCACGTTCTGCGGACATGGGAGCGTTTTGGGCAGGATAAGGGGTACTTGGACCTAAGTTTTGCTTTAATTGGCACCACCTGTTTTGGATCGGCCACTCGAGGCTCTTCCTCTTAGTTGGCAATGCCCCTTGATGATGGCTACTTACTGGGCCGTGCAGCGCGTCCTCACCGCTGACATGCCAAAAGGCACACTGAAGGCAAGCCCGTCTGTACCCGTCCGTGCCCAGACAGCGCCAAGCGCCAGGATCCCTGGTAGATCAAACCCCTACTGTTACTCGGCCATGGACCTGCTAGCATTGGCACCTGTAGGTAAGGCATATCATTGAATCACACTCCAGCCAGAGGAGATTAACAGGGGTTTCAGTTGTTCAAGCTGTAACTTTGCCCTCCCTTCCTCCAATGTTTGTAACAAAATACCACTGTGCAACCAGTCCGCAGAATTCGATAGCTCTGGGCTTCGTTACAATAGAGGGAGACTCAACTCACTTAACTTCGTTCTACTTAACACTCGGTCTTTAGAAAAAACATAGCTTGGACTTTGCTTACAAACCCAACCTGACTTTCCTCACTGAAACTTGGTTTGACCGTGCATCAGACCCAGTTCCTAACATCGCAGTCTTCAGACTTGATAGAGTAGGTGAATGGGGAGGTCTGGCCATTTTTTATCGGAAAGTAAATAAAGCCAAGTTTATGCCAGCCCTCCTTTTGGGTGGAGAAGCTATTATGGTCAGCTTCAAAATTGCAAAGTAAACTATTTTCAATGGGCTTTTAGTTTATCATGGCCCCAGACAGAGGTTCCCATCCAATTTACAATTGCTTTTGGAATCCTTTATGGAATTACAGAACTTTACATTTCTATGTGATTTTAATTTTCACTTAGAGGTGGAAACCTTCCGGATATGATAAAGTTGATCAATGGTTGCAGCAGCTTTGGCCTCCTGCAACAAGTAGCAGGGCCTACCTTTAAGGCAGGTCATACTCTGGATGGAATTTTTACAAATGATCTTTGACTAAAAATTAAAAGATCTCTTCCTCTGCATGGTCTGAGCATAATACAGTGTTTTAACCAAACAGGAATCTGGAAGAAGCCTGATCAGAATACAAGCCAAAGCCCAGTCACCGTTTGACCTTGGTGCAAGGTTGTGAAAGGAGGATTAGAGACCATTTTGAGAAAAAATTGTCCGGCCAGGACCGACACATCAACATAGCATCTAGAAATTTCACAATCGTAAACAACCCTCCGTGCCTAACTACACCTCTGAGTTAAAATGCCTAAAAAGAAATGTGGGTAGCGGAACGACTATGGAGAAAGGAGTCAAATCCAACAGCTAGAGATCACAAGAGCAGCATTTGTAAAGAGTATTACCAGGGCCGGCTTTAGCACTGCTGGCGCCCTGTGCAACAATGCATGTTGGCGCCCCCCCAATGACCATCTCAGCCACGGATTCCCTCACTTCCACCATTTGAAAATGCCCCCAAGTCTCCGTAACCACTCTCTCTTAGATTAATTTAGTTTACTAGCGCCACTCATACCATTTAAAGATGTCAGAACACTTTACATCACACACGCATTGCACAGAGACAATCATCGCTGTGCAAATCAGTATATAGGAAAGATTAAGTAAGACAGAGGCCTACAAGGAGTGGGAGTCACATGTCATCCTTACTGGTAGGTAGTATAGTTTAACCTGATGCGTGCGGGAGGAATTCCGCTCGTATGCTGAGAATTTGTAAAGTGCACTTTACATGACGAGCTGGGCTCGTCATGAGCGTGCGAGGAGGCTACCTCATGACGAGCCCAGCTCGTCATCAGCGTCGAAGGGGTTAAGAGTCCTTGAACTGGAAAAGCACAAAATACAGAATTTAAAATGTAACACCATTGTTAGGGGCTTTCTTTAATAAGAATTGATTTCTCCCCAAATGAATCCCTTTTACAAAATTAGGACAACGAAAGACTGGGCAAAAAATATGTAGCTCTAATATTTTCCTTGCAATGTACATGCAGCAGGCACATTAACCCTCTGCACTATGATGATTCAAAACTTTTACGAGAAAAAGCTCCGGTCTTTCTCCAGGAAGAACATTAATCACCGGAGTTGTCACTTTTATTGATGTCTGGAATCTGCTGAGTCCATGTACGTGGCATCAGGTGCTTTTGAAAGATGAACATGGCGCCCTCACCCCAAGTCAGCGCCCGGTACGGTAGCACCGATCGCACCGTCCTAGAGCCGGCCCTGAGTATTACACTCTGATTAATAGTGCTAAAACCAAATTATTCTCTAATAAAATTAGCAAAAAATTCCCTATCTGAGTTATTCAAAACTCTTGTGAATTTTAAACAAAGCTCCCCCTATAGTTTGGACCACAATAGAACTATTTTCACAATAAAATCCAGGATATCTATGATGACATTGTAGTGATTTCTCTGGTAAGAGATGGGGGAGGCTCCGATACCTCCCCAAATCAGATTTTGGTGGTTGCTCCTGACACAAAAGACCCAGAGACTGAAAGTGGCCAGGAACTCCTATGCAATTTCTCCCCTCTCTGAGAGGGGATGTGTTAGAATCTCATAATTAGTCTGGCTCTGGCTCCCCAGACGATGCCTGCCCACTATGCATTTGGTATATGGTACCAAATGTAATGGGAATTCATCTTACCAAACTTGTGACTCAAATTCTAGAGACAGGAACCTTCCTTACATCCTGGAAGTTAGCATCAGTGCTACTCATACTGAAAAAATGGTATCTTAATCCAGCCGATGCAAAAAAAAATCAGCCGATCTCTTGAATGCTTTTCCAGACTAAAATCCTTGAAATACAATGAACAAAGATCGCACTGTATTTTAGGAAATTAATAAAACCCTGAACCAGGTTCAACATGTTTTAGAACCCAGTATTCCACAGAGTTCTCTGTATATCTACGTGTCAACTGTGATGAGTAAACTTTGATCAAGATTTGAAAATAAAAAGACTCTTCTGTTTTTTTGGACAATACCCGAGTTGTGCTTTATATGATGCCACGCATGTTTGGTCTACTCTAACCATTGTGGTAACAAACCTTTTGAGTTGTGCTCTGTCTAACAAAACTTTTGGTCTTATTTGGATGTGGGTTTCCCACATACAGTACAACACTGTGGATGGCAGGGTGTTTGACATTGAGGTCGCTGGAGAATATCCCTGTGTATATATCTTGACTATTTAATACAAACTTTTAGAGAGGTGCTGGCCAGGATATACCACTGCCATCTTGTGCTTAGTGTAACCTCCACTTGTTACTTTATCGTTTGACTGTTGAAAAAAGTGTTCCCTTTCATTCCACATGATCTCCGAAAAGCGGTTGTAGTTGCACTTATCCTTTCCAGGATAGATTAGTGCAATGCCTAGTATTTAGTCATCGGGAAAGCTGCACTAACAAAGTTACAATCACTGCAAAACGCGGTAGCCCAGCTTCTTTTGAAAACAGAAAAAAGAGACATATGTGACCTAATCTGGTAAGCAGTAGCGGACAGGATTAGGGTTAAAGCGCTGTGTATTATTCACAAAATACTGCAGAGAAAGAGTTAGCATTACCGTCAGAAACTTTTTCGGCGATACTGCTCACAACGGGCCCGGTGGTCAGCAACAGCCCAACCCAGGACAAAGTGTTTATTTGAAAAGTCGGGTTGCCATTTTGGAGCGGTTCAGTGTTTCAGCTAGGCACCATTTCCGGGATGGATCCGCAGGGGGAGCGGCGCGAGACGTCTCCCCCTGCGGATTTCGCGCATAATGGTAGGGTCCAGGAGCGCGTTAGTGAGAGCGTCAGGGAAGCTGTCATTGCTTAGTTGCTGAGGAGATTAGGCGCAGGAAGTGTAGTGAGGGGCGTTTAGTTTTCTTAGCGGTTTTAGGTAAATTAATAGTTAGTGTTATAATAACGGAGGATATTTAGACAGTTTAGGAGTATTTTTGAAAATGGAAATGAGTGCTCAGCTTATAGCAGCGCTGAGAGTGATACAGCAGGAGGGCAGGGAGGACATGCTGACGAAAACAGCGCTTGACGAGATGATGCCTCCAAAGCGCCCACCACAGAGGCAAGCGGCGAAAGGAGTGAGGTACGCAGTTGAAGCCTGTCAACCGGCTTCGGTCAGGAAGCAAAGGGGGCGTGCTCGCTCCTTGAGTGCTGGGACGGATGAGGTTTCGCGGCATAGCGAGGGGAGTCAGAAGGTGTCAGCGAGAAGAGCGTCGTCCCTCACACGACAGAAGACAGTGAGTGTTTTAGATAACAGCACAGGCGGATCTGTGGTGAATATGCTGGTGGAAGGACCCCCTTTGAGAGCTGCTACATGTGGCACGCAGGTTTCCCTGAAGAGAAAAGGGAAAGAAAAAACAGTAAAGAAGGTAGCCCTTAAACAGGATGGTTTGATGGAGCAGTGTGTGACATTATCCCCTCACCCCTCGAATAGTATTCCTGTCAGCGAGTCAATGGGGCTAGATAATGGAAAGAATAATGCAGGTCAGAGGTTTTTTATGAGAGGGGGGTCGGGTCGTTGGTGGCATATTCCAGTGACAGTGAAGAAGAAGAGGGGGTTTATGAGTCACAACCCCTGCAGACCCCCCAGAGTAAAAAGACGCCTGTGCAGCCATCTCAGAATACTTCGAATTTTCCCATGGCTTTGGTTGCGGGCCCTCCAGTGTTTCAGCATGACGCAATGTTACAAAGGTCACAAGACATCAGTGAGTCTGAGGCAGAGGAGGAGTTTTCTGTGAGTTCAGACACGGACGAGGACTTGGAGCAGGAGCATGGACAAGACACATTACGGGCAGAACAGGCGGGCAAGCGGTGGGACATTCACAGCCTCCCCCGTCTCCATAGAGCCGATTTGGCCATCAAGCATGGGAGTGGCCCCACCCCCCAGAGACAACATCAAAAGCTTAGGGGTCTGGCTTGACAAGTCTCTGAGCCTTAACACACAGGCCACTAAGATCTCAGCCACCTGCTTTGGCCTCCTTAGAGTGATCAAGAAAGTCCTTCCCCTCCTCTGCTTCGAGGCCAAACAGATAATTATACAGGGCCTTATCCAATCCCGTTTGGATTTTAATAACGCCCTATACCTGGGAGCCCCGGATTACACCCTACAGAAGCTCCAACGCACCCAGAATTGTGCTGCCAGAGCGCTGCTGGGCATCCCCCGGAGGACCTCAGTGAGAACCAGCTTAAAGACCCTGCACTGGTTACCTGTCAGGGACAGAGTAAAATTCAAATCGCTCTGCATTGCCCACCAGACTTTCTGGGAAACGGGCCCAGACATCAACCGGCCCCTGATTTCTCCCTACAGGCCTAATAAATCCCTCCGCTCTTCTACAGCATCCCTGGCCGAGATCCCTAGAATTCGCAGAGCCAGAGCGGGAGGACGCTCCTTCTCGTATAATGTTTCCAAACTCTGGAACTCCCTCCCTCTGCAGCTGAGGAACAACCCCAATCTGACTACTTTTCGCAAACAGCTAAAAACCCTGCTGTTTAATGCCTAATAAAGTAACCTCAAGAGGTCTCCATCTGTTTTTAGCACCTGGACGCCTCAGGGCAACTGTAGCGCTCTACAAGTCACATTTTCATTTCATTTCATTTCATTCATATCTCTTTCCACGTGCCCGCCCTTCGCCATATGATGCACTTTACGATAGGAGTAAACCAGTTAGAAGAGAGGACAGTCAGTCGCACTGGGTTGAGCGCCCCATGTGCAAGGAAATCACAGCTAGAGTTCCGGCTCCCAGGGAGGGTGTGCATACCTCACGAGTACCACGCGAATTAGTTGAAGCGCAGATGGTTGGGGTCAAGAATGCGCCATCTGTTCAGGCGGCTGCCCATACCGTGTCACGGTATAATGCGGAGCTTGGTAAAGTATGCGCTAGCGAATCTAGAGCGGATTTTTTGCGAACAGATAAGTCTCAGGAGCAGAGCGCTGATCTGTTTTGGTCAACTTTCGACGGGGGAGTGGATGATGGAGCTTGCCCAGGTTCTAGTGGTGGGGGTCAGGTGAGGGGTGATTTTTGTCTATCAACAGAAGGTCAGGTGGGTCACGGGAAGAAGGGCAAAAAGAGTGTACATTCTAATCAGAGTGGTAGGGGTATAGTAGGTACAGACGTCAGGGTTGGGAGGGGGGCAACAAATTCTTCTTTGTTGTTTCAGAAGTCCAGTGCGGATTTGGCGGTCGCGAATATGACCCCACGAGACTATCAAGAGCGGATGTCTCCAACTGAATTGCAGCAGCGAACAGGACAGTTACCATGCGGTAAGCATCAGTGGTGGACAGTGTGGGAGGAGGGTAGGGATGACAGGGGGTTAGTACGAGAGATACCAGTGGTGCAAGTGGTTGGGAAAGACGGCGGGAGGAAGGTTTGTTCAGGCGATTGGGTTTTACCTCAAGAATTGCCGGTTATAACTGGGGGGAAGGATAGGGTCGCAGCATCAGAACAGTTTCTCAACGTTAGACAGTGGCTGCCGTATATGGGTTTGGCGATGCCGCTGGGGTCCCATTTGTCAGAAAAAACCAAGCAGCGAATATGGAACCATGAGTTCGTGGACATATTCAAATTGCTGCATCGAGACTTGCAGGCAAAAGAGGGTTCCAAAGAGGAGGAATGGGAGTTAGCGCGACGTCCCAGGGTGCCTCGTACGATTGAGAACTGGACCTCTGCCTTCTTGATCTACGCAAGCATTTATTGTGAAAGATACCCCGAAAGGTCCGTCGCTCTTTACAAATACATGGACATAGTTAGGAAGGCGCAGTTACACTTTGGGGGATACTCCTGGCTTAACTACGATGAAGAGTTTTGAGCCCGTATTAGTATTTGCGTAGAGAAGCCTTGGGGTGACGTAGATTCGGAGCTTTGGCTTCAATTGATGTCCACATCACATCCATCAGCTATGACACACACTGCCAGCGGTTTGCCAGTTCCCTACCGGCCCTTTCTATGGCACCCCGCTCAATCTGGAGCGGGTGCATGGGGAAGAGGTGTTTCATCGGGTACAGGCGCCTGTTGGAATTATAATAGAGGAATGTGCAACAGACCCTTGTGCCGTTTTAAACATGACTGTTCCCATTGCGGGGGGCGACATCCGCTCACGCAATGTAATGCCCCAGCGGGAGGTTTCAGTGGGCATAGAGGCAGTGATCAACAGCGGTTTCCAGAGCAGAGTAGTTGGGCAGCGAGAGGTAGAGGCGCCCCTTTCCCTCCTTTCCCAAAAGGCGCCTACTCCCATTAAATTGAGTAGCTTAGTGCCTTGGTTAGATAGATATCACGATAATGAGGCAGCAT
The DNA here is from genome assembly GCF_964261635.1 of Lissotriton helveticus. NCBI lineage: Eukaryota > Metazoa > Chordata > Amphibia > Caudata > Salamandridae > Lissotriton > Lissotriton helveticus. The sequence goes on along the minus strand of NC_136073.1, from coordinate 210,769,843 downwards.
CCCGCTTGTTTTGGGGGTTTCAGGAAGGTTTCAAATTAGGGTATCAAGGGCCTAGACAACAGAGGTGGGCGGACAATCTGCGTTCGGCTAAAGAGATGCCGGAGGTAGTGTGTAAAAAACTGAACGCGGAAGTTGGAGCAGGGAGGATAGCGGGCCCTTTTAAAGATTGCCCTTTGCCGAATTTGATTGTGTCCCCTATTGGGGTCATTCCCAAGAAAACTGCTGGTGAATATCGTATGATTCAGCATCTATCTTGGCCAGAAGGGGGATCTGTCAATGATTTTATATCGGAAATGGACACTGCAGTATCTTACACAACTGTGGATGAGGCAATGGAACTTGTGACGAAGATGGGCCAAGGAGCTGAAATGGCGAAATGTGATATTCTGTCCGCTTTTAGGTTAATGCCAATTCACCCTTCTGACTTTGAATTATTGGGGATGTTTTTCCAAGGACACTATTTTGTAGACAGGGTACTGCCAATGGGTTGTGCGGCCTCTTGTGCGCTTTTTGAACTGTTCAGCACTTTCATACAATGGATTTTCTCTCAGACATATACTAAGGGTGTCTGCTGTCATTATTTGGATGATTTCCTTTTCGTAGGAAAGGCAAACACGGGACACTGTAAAGAAGCGCTGTTGAGTTTCCAGTCACTTGCTGAAGCTCTGGGAGTCCCTTTAGCACCAGACAAGACCGAAGGCCCGGTCACAGTACTAAATTTTTTGGGCATTGAACTGAACACTATACATATGACAGCACGGCTTCCTCAAAACAAGATTCACGAGATTAAGGCTTTTATCCTCACAGTTTTAACTGCAACTAAGATTGAGGTGAGACAAGTGCAGCGCTTGCTGGGTTATTTAAACTTCGCTTGTCGAGTGGTGAGGGCGGGAAGGACGTTTTGTAGACGTTTAGGCATGGCTTTATCTGGTGCATATCTCCCACACCACAGAGTTCGAGTGACAAGAAACATCAAAGAAGATTTGCGGGTGTGGTTGTGTTTTCTGGACAATTTTAATGGCATTCCTTTACAATTTGTGCATGACAATTATTTATGGCAGGTTCAAATTTATTCTGACGCGGCGGGGTCCAGTGGATTTGGTATTTTCTGGGACGGGCGGTGGTGTGCAGAAGGTTGGCCAGATCATTGGAAAAACCATGGACGAAGCATCGCCTTTTTAGAACTTTTTCCACTGATTGTAGCATTACTAGTGTGGGGCCAAGAATTTCAGAACAGGTCGGTGTTATTCCATGTTGATAACATGACTGTTGTGAACCTGATTAACAACCAGAAAGCGAAAGATGTTAGAGTGTTACAGTTATTGAGAATGTTCATGCTTTTAAGTTTACGATTTAACATGATGTTCAAAGCTCGACATGTCCCAGGGGTTAATAACTGCATTGCCGATGCTCTTTCCCGATTTCAGTGGCAGAAGTTCCGCGAATTGGCGCCGGGGGCGGATATCTACAAAACAGAAGTGCCACACAACCTTTGGGTCCTAGGGGAGTGAGGATTGTTCAGCTAGTCGAGCAGTCCATTGCCCCTTCAACTAGAAGAAGTTATGTGCAAGCATGGCAGGAGTTTTTACAGTACAAACAGATATTGGGAGGAGCTGTGTCAGTGGGGGAAGTTACAGGTGGTATTTGCGATTTTGTGCTGACTTTAATAGACAAAGGTTTGTCGCACACTACAATTGCAGGAAAATTGTCTGGTTTATCTTTTTACGGTCAATTGTTGTGGGGTTTTGACCCAGTGGATGATCAGCTGGTAAGAAAAATGTTGAGGGGTTTACAAAGGGGGTCAGTGGGTTTACTGCAACTAAGAGCTCCTATTACGTTTGAATTGTTGCAGAAGTTGTTAGGACAATTAGGTTTGTTTTGTTATGATATGTGGGAGATAGGGCGTTTTAGGTTAGCTATGATTTGGATGTTTTTCGGGGCTTTTAGGGTCTCGGAGGTTTTGGGAGTTGGCAGTGAGAGAGGTCTGTCCAGTGCAGAGATTGCATTACGAGAAAATAGGCTGGGGATATGGGTGAGGAAGTCGAAAACGGATCAACTAGGCCGAGGCGAGTGGGTTTTTCTAAATAGTAGTGGGATGGCAGAGTGTTGCCCGGTGCAGGAGTGGGTTAGTTTTGTGGCGGTGCAGGAGTGGGTTAGTTTTGTGGCGAGAGCACAAGTGACAACAGGCCACATTTTCAGTCATAAAACTGGTGAGAAAATTACAAGTTCCCAATTTTTAGCAGTATTGAGAAGGGCTCTGACATACTTGGGGGAAAATCCAAAATCTTTTGCCACGCACTCTTTTCGTATAGGGGCGGCTACAGAGGCGGGACGATTGGGCTTGGGTGTGGATGTGCTAAAACGCGTTGGTAGATGGAAATCTAACAGTTACAAACGCTATGTTCGCAAATAAACTTACTGTGGATTATTTGGATGAGGGTGTGTGGCTAATTTTTCTTTCATTTCAGGTACTGTGCGGGGTGCAAATTCGAAGTTTAAACGGCAGACCTGGATAGTAGGCCATTCGTTCGTAAAGTGGGCAGCCCTCTTCGCAGAAGAGCAGATTTATGGACGTTCACTAGGTATTCCTGTTGCGCAGCACGAAGTAGTCTGGAAGGGTAAAGGAGGCATGCAGTGGGACGATTTAATTCCTACATTAACGCAAATGTTTCACATGCGAGGTTGTCCGGACCAACTTATCATACATGTAGGTGAGAATGATTTGGTTAAAATGTCAGGATTAGCGCTCATCAAACGCATGCAACTTGATTTGACGGTGCTATGGATGAATTGGGCGACCACTCGCTTGTTTTAGACTGAGTTCATATACAGACAATCTTGGCGACAGGCCAGGTCACATGCAGCAGTGGAGAAGGCCAGGCGGAAACTCAATAAAGCTATGAGGGTATTTTGTAAAGTGATGAAGATTGGGGTTTTACAACATGAAAACATCTCGAGTAGTGAGAGTCATCTTTTTTGTGATGACGGAGTCCACTTGTCTCAGTTAGGCATGGCATACTATTTAGTTGAAGTCAGAGACATGCTAGCGCAAGAGCTACAAGTAAATCTTTGGTGCAGTTCCAAATTATAACGTAGGTCTGTGTTTTTCTTGGGGGTGGGGCCAGGAAAACTCTTTGGTTTTCCTGGGTGGCGTAAAATCCCCAGGGAGGAGGAGGCTAGAGCGGGCTCCTCCAGTTAGTAGTTAGATAGGGGGAATTATACACAAAAATGGAGGGGAAAAAATGAAAGAAAATGTTGGGGAAGTTATGATGAGTTCAATCCAAGAAAAGAGATGGTTTGATGGTTTCGGTTTAAAGTCTAAATTTATGATGAAAGGAAATAAATAAATAAAGAAATTGTTTCGGTTCAAATGCCAAATTTACATGTTTGATGATCTGTTGGGAAATTTATGAATTACATATCCTGAATAAAGTGGCCTTTTCTGCTATAAGAAAGCGAGTGGTCTCAATTTGTGGGCGATGGACCTGCAGGGGGAGCGGCGCGAGACGTCTCCCCCTGCGGATTTCGCGAATAATGGTAGGGTCCAGGAGCGCGTTAGTGAGAGCGTCAGGGAAGCTGTCATTGCGTAGTTGCTGAGGAGATTAGGCGCAGGGAGTGTAGTGAGGGGCGTTTAGTTTTCTTAGCGGTTTCCCACCCACCCTCCCAAAAAAAAAAAAAAAGGGAGGAGAGGGGTCACATACCAGGTTTGCTTGGACAAAGAATGCAACTTTCTATGTGTTTTATACGGTATGTATCTATCTGCAGTGGTATCACATAGTATGAGCATTAATGCGAGTATTTGCATATATATACATATATTTATATGGGTTTTTTGCCACTTCAGGATGCGTTTCCCATTACAGATGGCTAGAGGCGTAAAATCTCCAGGGAGGAGGAGGCTAGAGCGGGCTCCTCCAGTTAGTAGTTAGATAGGGGGAATTATACACAAAAATGGAGGGGAAAAAATGAAAGAAAATGTTGGGGAAGTTATGATGAGTTCAATCCAAGAAAAGAGATGGTTTGATGGTTTCGGTTTAAAGTCTAAATTTATGATGAAAGGAAATAAATAAATAAAGAAATGGTTTCGGTTCAAATGCCAAATTTACATGTTTGATGATCTGTTGGGAAATTTATGAATTACATATCCTGAATAAAGTGGCCTTTTCTGCTATAAGAAAGCGAGTGGTCTCAATTTGTGGGCGAAGGACACCCTTTCCATGGGAGGACTCATAAAAACAGATGGAAAGCTAATCGTGCAGTGGGCGCACCGAAGGCAAGCCCTTCTGTCCCAGTCTACGCCTGTACCGGAAATTGTAGCCTTTCCAAACCAGGGCAACAGACTCGAGACATCATTTTAAACCTTAATAAAGGTAAAAGGGAAGACTGCATACATATGAACTGCTCTCTTTTAAAGACCAAAGCAATCAAACGATGCTTAATCTGCAGACTTAAATTAAAAGCCAAACTCAGTAATCTTTTTGCAGAGACTAAAATAGACCCAGATAATAAAGCCTTCCGGGATACCCAAAAACAGATGAAGACTGCTAATCTGGAAACCAATACTCTAAATGGTTTCAATACAAAAGACACAACCAAAAATAATATAATAGCGTGCCTATTATAAAATACAAGATGTCTAATAAAACACAATAATGAATTACATTTATTTATGAAGACATATAGACCATCGATCGCCTTTCTTGCAGAAACTTGGGCGGACACCACCTGCGACATAAATATACAGACAGCACTCCCAAAAGGCTTTAACATCTATAGATGCAATAGAAAACACTAGTGGGGAGGAGGGGTAGCAATCATTGTAAGGGAAGACTTAATAATGAGTTGTCGACCATCTATATACTCTTTTGGAGAAGCAATCGCATTTTCGATAGATAGCACTAAACAAACATCCTTTAAGGGTATATTTCTCTACAGACCCCCAAACCCTAGGAAATATTTTCCACAATAAATAGCTGATATTGTGGAAAAATGTATTCTAGGAACAAATTTTACAATCCGGGGAGATTTTAATTATCAGTTGAAGACAGAGTCAAATCTACAAAGAGCTGCAGTTCAACTAGTCGTTACTAGGTGTCCCTCATGAGTCAAATGCAAAATCAATGAAAGCCTTTCATGAAGCTGCAGTTACACTCGTTGTTACTAGGTGTCCCTCATGAGTCAACAGCTTGATGTAATAATTTCAATGCTTTTGCATTTGACTCGTGAGGGACACCTAGTAATGACTAGTTAAACTGCAGCTCTTTGTAGAATTATTTTGATATTGGATACTATATTATTCACTGCCCACTGCTAATCTTGTCCCATAATGCTTTGCAGGGCCTTTGGTTGGGATTGTATTTTTGCCCATAACTGTGCTTGGGGTGGTCCTAAGAGGATGGAACCACCACTGGATTGTTCAGCATGATATGCTGTTTGTGCTCAAGGCATCTGCTTGGTCCTCCCGCTAGGTTAGGGGGGACCCCAAAATCATCACCTCTCTCATTGCCTGATATTTTTCATTTTCGAAGTTTACTTTTGTGAATTGGTTGTATGCTTTTTAGCGTGTAAAGTTGCTTTATCAAAGCATTTGTGGGTGCTTTAGTAGCTGGCTCTGCTACATGGAGGAACAGAGGTGGAGTTCATTGCCCAGGGTTGCCTAATATAACTAATACTTTAAAGGATTTTAACTCTCAAACAACAGAGTGCATTATAAAGCTATTAAACAGTGCCACCTCGGGATCGCCAGATGCCCCATGTCCGCCATATATAATAAAACAACAAGAACGTTTCCTAAAATCTGGACAAAAGCATTTGTGAACCTGTTGTATCGTAGGAAGGAGTTCCAGTAGACGTGGTTAGGTTACAGATGATATAAGTTTATTGTTCTTAGATGTTAAGTAAGTTTTCCAGTAAAGATGTAATAAGGTCTGACCAGGAGCAGCCTCTCTGCTGCTCAGCCCAGGATTTAACTGACACACTGCCTCACAGCAATCCACATATTCCAATGACATCACCATCCACACCAACATTTTACCCAACACATTCACACTGGCTGAGCAGCAGAGGCAGAGAAACAGGGAAGTTACATAGTATAAAACCTTAGATGTAACAGATCCCTCTTCTAAAGAAAGTTTCTCTTGATCCCAAAGATCCGTGCAATTATAGACCAATTTTCTGTCTCCCATTACCTGTGAAAATAGCGGAAACATTTCAGAACAAACAATTGGTTTCCTTAGTTGAGACAAATAAACTTTTGGATAGGACACAGTTTGGCTTCCGGACATGCCACAGCACAAAGAAAGTCCTGCTCAAGGCAACAGAAGAGATCAGGCGGGTATTAGATCAGGGAAAAGGGGCTGCCTTGATCATGCTTGATCTTTTGGCAGCTTTTGTCAATGTCAATCACCAACTACTACTAAACAGCCTAAAGACATGTGGAATCACAGACCAGGCGTGGAGCCTGCTGAAATCCTACCTAGCAGTTCGAGAACAAGTTGAGATGTTTTCCCCTCTCACTCATTCTCCCTGCCTTATGGAGTCCCACAGGGATCATCACAGTTCCCTACTCTGTTTAACATTTATGTCTTTCCATTTGCAGCACTGATAAGATAGTTTGGTTTCTCACTATGCTGACAACACTCAAATTGTCGTCTCCATAGAGAACAAGCATTTGCAATGCAATAGGTCTTGCTTTTACGTGATTATGATCTATTTACATTGCAAATAACAATGCCTTTTATTTTTATTTTCATTTTTAAAACATAAATAAAAGGCATTGTCATTTACCGCATCTTCAAGGCGCCAAAGCAAATTAATTATTCCCTCATAATTTGGCAAAGCCAGGCAGAAAATACCTGTGTCAATTTGCTTGGCAAATATTGCTCTGTGTCCGTCTAGCACATCCCTGGATATTAACTGTACCTAACTAACCAAGTAACAGTTGCACAACAATTTGGATTAGACATTCCAAGAGTGACAGGGATACAGGCTGGAATGAATTGTATGTCAGAATACCAAGCACAAAAAGATTGTGATGGAAAAATATCATACTGACTGGGGCTAGAGTAAACTGAGGTGAGTAGTGTGCAACAAAACGATGGGCGGGGATGACGTTAGTGCAAAAATATCATAGCAAGAGTATCAGACCTCCGAAATACTGGGAAGATAAGTTGAATTAGGGCAATATAGATTTACTATAGTTAAGCCCACATTTACGTGCCACAAAGGTATGTATATCGTCAAGGCACCAGTGGTTAATTTGTGAAAAAATAAGTGCTTGGGCTCTCGTCAGGAGGCAGCTTCCACCAGACCATTGCTCCTATTAGCGAATAACAGAACTAACGAAACCCTACAAGTGGGGAGAGGATGTGGCATAAGGGCCTGATCGGCTGACTTTGGAGCTGGGGACCCAGGTTCGAGTCGCAGCATAGGCTTAACATCCCGTGATTCTGAGCAAATTACTTAACCTCCCCGAGCCTACAAAAATGAAAAATAAATGTGTCCTTTGGGTGGAGATTGCGCTATTTATTTAGTGTATTTTGTTATAGCGCACAGATACCCCAACGGGGTGTCCCGGCGCTCCTGTATGATCGTGTGCTGGCTAGATGGTATTTAGAAAGAAGAAGGTCAGCAGAACAAATGAGTTTTTAGGGCTTTCCGGAAGGGTTGTTCTTCCTGAATCAACCGGATGGAATTTGGTAATTTGTTCCAGAGGGCCGAGGTGAACACTTGAAAAGTTCTTCCGCCAGAACGAGTTTTCCTAAATCTAGGGATAGTGAGAAAGTTTTTTGAAGAGGAGCGAAGAGTCCTGATGTTGTTGTAGGGGACCAGACAGGTAGAAAGATATGCAGAACCCTTGCCTCTCAGTGCACGGTGAGCCAATACCAGTGCCTTGAATTCCGCCCTTTTTTGTATCGGTAGCCAATGAAGTCTACGACGGTGGGGCGAGATGTGTTCACGCAGGGGTATACCTCCAACCAGTCGGACTGCAGCATTCTGGACTGTCTGGAGGCGATGACAAAGACCTGCAGACAGGCCAGTATACAAGCCATTAGCGTAATCCAGGTGCGAAGTAATCAACGCCTGGACTACACTCTTCCTGGTGTTACTGGGCAAGAAATTGATAAACTTTCTTACCATTCTGATCTTGGCGAAGCATGCCGCAGAGACTGTGTGAACTTGATGATGTAGTGTGAGGTTAGAATCCCATCTTACCCCCAAATTTTTCACTGAGTCTTTGGGTGAGGGAGGGGCACTCAGGTCAAGAGGCCACCAGATGTTAGGGTCAATTGGAGACGGCTGGTGAAAGAAAAGTACCTCCGTTTTCCCTGCGTTTAACCTCAGGAAATTATTGTCCATCCACTGAGCGATTGTGCGAAGGCAGTTTTTTAGTGGATCAAAGGTTGTTGGGGTGATACTGTTAAATGAAAACAATAATTGAATATCATCGGCATAGGAGGTGGCCTTAATTCCTGTTTGGGCGATGATATCAAAGAGGGGTGAAAAATAAACATTAAATAGAAGGGGGCTCAGCGAGGAGCCCTGGGGGACACCCCACCGGAGAGGGCGGCTGTCAGAGGTGAACGGGGGAGTGAACACTGCCTGCGTCCGGTTGGACAAGAAAGAAGCAATCCATTTCAAGGCCGTAACCTGGATACCCTTGGATTGGAGGCGATCTAGGAGGAGGGGGTGGGAGACTGTGTCGAATGCTGCTGATAAATCCAGCAGCACCAACACCACTCTTGATCCCTCATCCATCCTCCAACGTACAGCATCTGCCATCTCAATTAGTGCTGACTCAGTGCTATATCCTGGCCTAAAGCCATGCTGAGAATCATGGTAAGCACCTGATGTTTCCAGAAAACCCGCCAGTTGTTGCTGGGCGAGTCTTTCGAGCACTTTAGCGGGGGCTGGTAGTAGAGAGATTGGCCTGTAGTTGGAGGGTTCGCTCGGGTCGGCGTTGGCTTTCTTGATTATGGGGACTAGTCGCGCATGCTTCCAGGAGTCGGGGAATACTCCCGTCTGTAATGAGTCATTCCAAATACCGTTCAAGGTTTGATTGAGAATTGGTGCCAGCGCTTTATATTGCTTCGCAGGCCAGGGGTCAAGAGGGGAGCCAGATTTGCTTTTAAGAAGTTCTGAGAGGGATTGTTCTAGAGGAATCTCCATAAAGTACGTGAACATGCCCCCAGATCCTATTTTCGTGGAGTCAATGGTACTATTATTTACATAAGTGTTATTAGGAAAGGAATCGTAAATAGTGGCTATTTTGTTATCGAAAAAATCAGAGAGGCTGTCGCAGAGAGTCTGCGATACCTCAGGAGGGCGTTTTAAAGCCAAGGGATCGGTGAAAGATCTAACTGTATCAAATATTTCTCTAGCTGAGCCGTGAGAGCGGTTGATTTTATCTTCTAAAAAAGTTCTTTTATGTTCAATGATTTTTTTTCTGTATTTTTTTAAAGCAGACTTGTAGAGAGATTGATGAACAGGTGAATAATTTGTTCTCTACCACCTCTCAAGGCATTCTGATTTGAGGTTCCGGCGGTCATTAGAGTACCAAGGGGCCGATGGGGTGGAGCGGTAGGTTTTAATGGGCCTAATCGGAGCGAGTAGGTCAATTGCGGAGGAGATCCGACTATTAAAGTTGGTCAGACGAGTATCTAAATCAGAACTCGTGTCTAAAATGTTGGTAGGTTGGAGGCAAGCAACCAAGCTGTCAGGGGAGATCTTGCTCCAATTTCTGCCCTGAAGTTTGGCTGGGCAGATATGGCGGTCTTGACGATGCCAAGAGAACGAGAAAGGAGCAAGAAGGTGGTCCGACCAGATAACCGGAACGGGATTATCGATGGACAAACCATCCAGGTTGGTGCAGATTAGATCAAGAGTATGGCCCGCTTTATGTGTAAGGCAACTGATGAGTTGGTTTAGCCCTCCATCTGCCAAAGTGGACAAAAAGTTAAGGGAAGTAGGATCCAAGGATCCAAAAATATCATACTGACTGGGGCTAGAGTAAACTGAGGTGAGTGGTGTGCAACATAACGATGGGCGGGGATGACGTTAGTGCAAAAATATCATAGCAAGAGTATCAGACCTCCGAAATACTGGGAAGATAAGTTGAAATAGGGCAATATAGATTTACTATAGTTAAGCCCACATTTACGTGCCACAAAGGTATGTATATCGTCAAGGCACCAGTGGTTAATTTGTGAAAAAATAAGTGCTTGGGCTCTCGTCAGGAGGCAGCTTCCACCAGACCATTGCTCCTATTAGCGAATAACAGAACTAACCAAACCCTACAAGTGGGGAGAGGATGTGGCATAAGGGCCTGATCGGCTGACTTTGGAGCTGGGGACCCAGGTTCGAGTCGCAGCATAGGCTTAACATCCCGTGATTCTGAGCAAATTACTTAACCTCCCCGAGCCTACAAAAATGAAAAATAAATGTGTCCTTTGGGTGGAGATTGCGCTATAGGTGCCTGCGTTGACAATTAAGTGCAGCTGCTGAGCACCGGAACACCACTCATGCGGTGCTTTTGCCAGGCAAGACCTAAAAACGGGTATCCCAAAAAATCTGTTTCTGCTGATGACTTCAAAAGAATGGAACACAGAAACCGTCTGATGTGGTTGCCATCGCATAAAACCCCCTGTAAAATGGAAAGGGAAGTCTGATCAGGTGTGCAGGATGTAATTAGTCAACAAAATAGCTCACCGCTTTCAGCAGCCGCAGACACCAACTGAGCCAGAAATGAAATAACCTTATTTGAAAACTATTTCAACGCATAGAAGTCATTTTGCAATTAATGAACTCTGAAATGGCACTTGTTTAAAAGGTTATAAATTATCGACGTTACAGCGACCCATGTTGAGCTCATGGGTGGTTTATTGCTAAATATATGGCATTTTTCGCTGTGAGATACACAATTGGCAATTAAGCGCTACTTTAACTTATTAGCTAACAATTTGCCAAATTATCATCTATTTTCAAATTTAAGAGTAGCGCATATTCTAAAATATGAATCAATCTTCAGCGCAGGGCAATTAGAAGAGATATGGTCAAGTGACAAAGTTTCTGATGCTGGACCCCAGCAAGCAAGTCTGTTTGCAATCCTGCCTTTGCTCCTGACCAAAATCACTACTTATTTCCCCCGTTTTTAAATTTAGAACTATGCATTGTGTTAATCTAAATATGCGTAATGTAGAAATGTCAATAACAAATGTTAAGTGGACTATATAGCGTCTCCGAGTTACAGGGTTTCACCAGGGCCGTCTTTAGCATTGGTGGCGCCCGGTGCAATATTTATTTTTGGCGCTCCCACACCCCATGACCGCCTCCTCCGATTCCCTCACTACCACCTGGCAATAGTGCCCCTCCTTGGTCAAATCACAAATTATTGCACGACATAAGGACGCCCCAATGAGGCCAGTGCCCCTTCCACAGGTTAGCCTGGGCAAATCACTTAGGGGCAGATTTATGAGGCCCTTGCGCCTCTTTGCGCCGCAATTGCATCACGTAATGTGACGCAACGGTGGCGCAAACAATGCGCCCTATTTACAACGTGACGCATCTAGGAGATGCGTCACGTTGGAAACCCCTGCGCCATAAGGAGGCGTTCTTGCGCAGGAACGCCTCCTAAAAGTGGCTAAGTGAAATCTATGAGATTTCACTCAGTCACTTTCTACGTCAATTCCTTACGCCTGCTTGAAGCAGGCGTAAGGGTGATGCACCATGCATTGAAGAGGTGGCCCCTGTGCATTGCAGGAGTCATGTCGCACTTGCGACATGACTCCTGCAATGCGCCGCCCGTACGCCGAGAGATGTGTCACGCATCTTCACTGCCTTGCACCATGGTCCGCCGCATTGTAAATGCGGCGCACCATGGGTGGCGGAGCAGTGGCGCACTGTGGCGCACATTAACTGGCGCATCCCTGGGGATGCGCCAGTTAACATAAATCTGCCCCTTAATCTCCACGTGCCTGAATGTGTATTGTAAATACGGTGCTCATGTAAAGCGCTCCAATACCTTCGGGGCGAGTTCGCGCTATATAAATATGCAAAAAACAAACAAACAAAAAAAAAACACATGCCACACTGGTCTAACTGCACTGCCTCCTGTTAGAGGCCTCTGAGACATAAAAAAGGGTTCCGACTAAAATGGTCCGCGCAGTATCATGCACAAAAGAGTCATATTCAAAAATATGAGCTGTCCGAAGTTTGTTTAGTAAAGCAACCTGACATTTCTCACCCTGTGCCCTGTGCCCCTTGCCTGTGACCTATACATTTTAAAACAGTACTTGTTTTGTGCTCTGCATTTACAAATAAGAATCCGTTTTGTTCCAATCAAGTGAAGCTTTTAAAGCTTACAATTGAAGAGTAACAGACAAAATGTTTGAACTCTATCTATATATGTGATTAAATATTAACCCCAAGTGCTGGGTTCACAATGGGAAATCTACTTGCGTCGATCTTCGAAAAAGGCCCAATGTTCCGATTTTCTTAAGAAACTCTTGGACGCTGTTAAAAAGGTCAATTCACAAACCGAAGTTGTGGTTCCACCATAACCCCCACACTCTGCCCCACTCCCACAGTTGATTCCCATACCTTCTCCTTTTGTACTTCCCCTCCCGCCAAGAAAGCCACTACACTTCTTGTCTTTGTGGTGGTTATTTGTTGGCCGCAGTTTATTAGGGTTACAAGGAAATAGGTATATCTTGCATTTTCATGTTATGTCATCATACATTTCCTTACTATTGTCTCTTGGCCCTTCTGGGGCGGTTCTTTTGTAGGTTGGATTTTTTTGCGCTTCCTCTGCGCGGGAAGGGGATATCCGTTGTCCCAGAGTTAGGCCGTCTCGCTACCTTGTCCGACTTTGTTTGCCCTGCCATCCGGCGGGGGCTGGGCTGCGAGCACCGCCTCTGCTTGCTACCTCTTCCCTTCGTAGCCATGTCACCCAGCCGTGTGGCATCCCAGAGTCGCTGTCCTCAGGCCATCTCACCCAGCCGTGCGTCATCTGAAGGTGAGTGGACCTATTCTGGCGCACCGCCCTCCGGTGTGCCTCCGTACCAACCGTTCTCAGCGTAGGCCTTCGCCACGCGTCTTCCCTGTCTCAGCCCTGCGACATTGCTGTTCCTTAGATGTGGGTGGTTGGGACAAGATTCTCCGTGCACCGTGCTGCTCCCCCCGCACTCCTGTAGATAGGAGCATACCTGGGGGAACGACACTTATATGCCCCCCCAGGCTGTTCTCGTGCTTCGACACTCTCCCCTCATTGGGGGGTTTGAAAGTCGCCTGACCCCCCCCATTGGCCGCAATGCGAGGGGGGGTGAGCTGGACACCTTTCGGGGCTTCTTCCCTGTTTCTTGCTGGGTGACCCCGTTTTTACGCCAAATTGGAGTCTCCTCTGGCGTCCCCTGCCCCCTCCTAGCTGCACTGGGGGCTCGCCGCCGGGTTATGGTGGCCCGCCTCTGCGATAACCCCCGCACTCTGTCCCACTCCCACAGTTGATTCCCAATACCTTCTCCTTTTGTACTTCCCCTCCCACCAAGAAAGCCACTACACTTCTTGTCTTTGTGGTGGTCATTTGTGGCCGCAGTTTATTAGGGTTACAAGGAAACAGGTATATCTTGCATTTGTCATTATACATTTCCTTGCTATTGTCTCTTGGCCCTTCTGGGGCGGTTCTTTTGTAGGTTGGATTTTCTTGCTCTACCTCTGCCCGGGAAGGGGATATCCGTTGTCCCAGAGTTAGGCCGCCTCGCTACCTTGTCCGACTTTGTTGTGCCCTGCCATCCGGCGGGGGCTGGGCTGCGAGTGCCGTCTCCGCTTGCTACCCCTTCCCTTTGTAGCCATGTCACCTAGCCGTGAGGCATCCCAGAGTCGCTGTCCTTAAGCCATCTCACCCAGCCGCGCGGCATCTGAAGGTGAGTGGACCTATTCTGGCGCACCGCCCTCCGGTGTGCCTCCGTACCAACCGTTCTCAGAGTAAGCCTTCGCCACGCCGTCAGGGAGGCTGCCGTCTTCCTGCGCTCCCCCCTAACGCCCCCCTTATTTACTGACAGCCTGCCAACACCATGGCGCCCCACAGGTGGTTCCAGAAGATCTCCATACCTTGCTGGGAAAGGTGCACCCCGTCATTGGCGTAGTACTCCGAGCGGCCCGTGTGTATCAACCCATGCCTGATCGCTCCCAGGCCGTTTGCCCTGCAGAACTTGCTCACTGTGAGGTTCAACTTTTTCCTTGAGTTCTCCACCCCTTTGTATGATTCTGCCCCTCGCCATTCCTGCCTGCTGATCAGCTCGGACCAGATAATTGTCGAGCGCCCAAATGCCCTGGATGTTTCTACCAAGTCATTCTGTATCCCGAGGAGTAGGGCCCACTCCCTAAACTGGCCAAGTCGTTCCCCCGAGGTGTATGATCAGGACATCCGGGTGGCGCCCCGCCTCCTCCCGCAGGCTTCTGAGGGCTGCCGACAGTTGCTCCCATTGCATGCCCGACCAGCCGAACCAGCGAATGCACGTGTGCCGTGGTCTGGCCCCGAGCGCGCGTCCCCTGCTTTTCCACCATGCGCCCATCCGTCTGATGAATGAGTGGCCCACCACCCAAACCAGGTGGGGTCTGTTCCCTGTCGAGGCAAATGGAAAGTGACCGGTCACTTTCCTGCTTACCCCGCGCACCTTCTGGTCATAGTAGCTGGGGCCTCACATATGTCTTGTATTTGCACGAGCGCCACCTCCCCACTGCCTGTATTCCTGTCTCGGACATCCGGTGTTGTGCCGCGGTTGTGGCTGCCCCTATCCGGAATGAATTGGACCCAAAGCTCCCTGGTGGCAGGCCCGCCCTGCTGAGGGTGAGGCGCATTACCGCTGTGAACTGGAATTTGCTCAGATGGGACCCGTCCCTGTGTTTGAGTAGGGGGCCCCTTCCCGCTGGGCGTACTGCATGAAGGCAAACAGGCAGCATACCGTGCAGAGTTTCTGGTCCTGAATGCAATGTAAACTGCCTGTGGACCCCTTTCCAGCCTGATCTGTCTTTGACCGCCGCAGCACCAACTCCACTCCCCTGACCCTTGGCGTAACATCACTGGCCTGTAAGCAGCGCTCAGCCAGGCCCTCCCTGGCGGGGGCCACTAGTTCGCTGATGCGGAATGCCCCAAAGAATGCCATGGTGAATGTTGCCCTGAAGAGCAGCCACTCATATTCGCCTGATGCTACGCTCTCCAGTGCCTTTAGCAGTGCCCCCAATTTTTCGAAATCTATTGGGCGCCTTGTATCCGCTTTCTTTCCCTCCTTCCTCCTCCAGCCTTTCATTGCCGTCTTTATGTAGTGGGATGCAATTGGGTTGTGCCCTGTTTCCATCTTTGCGTGGTGCGCTATGGCTGCCAGGTGGGCTTTTGCCCATGACCTAGACCTCTTGTCCTTGTACGACCAGCCAATAAATTGCTCCGTCACCCTGCGCGTGTCTCCCGGGTTGGCCAGCGATTGTATGCCCCCTACTCTCATCACTGTTGCTACATATTTGTTGTACCGTTTCGCTGGGCCGGGGGTTAGCGCGTGGGTGATCAGTTCTGAAAGGTCTACCCTGCCAGTTTCCACATCTGAGGCAGGAAGGGGTTAATGTCTGCGTCTGCCCTGGGCGCCAGTTCCCAGAATCTGCTCATCTTGTCTCTGTATAGGGCGTCCGCTATCTCGTTCTCCACCCCCGGCATGTGCCTTGCCCGCAGGTCTATGTTTCCTTCCAACTGCAAGGTAACCAGACGACGCATTAGTCTCAGTGTGTCCGGGCACCTGGCCGATCCTCTGTTAATTGCCTGCACTACGCCCTTGTTGTCAGACCATAGGGTCAATTTCATGTTCTGGAGCTCCTCCTTCCATACTATCAGAGCTACCACAATGGGGAAAAGTTCCAAGAACGTTATATTGCCTGTTACGCCTTGCCTGTGCCATCTCTTGGGCCACTGCCCCTCGCACCACTTGTCCCTCAAGATTGCGCCAAACCCTGTGCTCCCTGACGCCTCAGTGTACAGCTCAACCTGTTTGCAGGTCAGCCAACCTTCCCTCCAGATCAGGACCCCGTTAAAGTCCGCTAGAAAGGAATCCCACACCCCCAGGTCCCTCTTTACTTCCGCCCCCAGTCGGACGTGGTGGTGCTTGTGTGTGAGGCCTCGCGTGAGTTGTCAATCGCCTAGCGAACACTCTGCCTGCAGGGATGACCCTGGTAGCGAAATTCAACCTCCCAATGAGCTGCTGTATCTCCCTTAGTGTGGCTTTTTCCCACCCACACAGGCTTTTTATCTCTCGCCTGAAGTCCTCTACCTTTTCGGGGGGGGGGGGGGGGGGAACCTTGGACGTGCCTGAGACTGAATCCAGCTCGATCCCTAGGAATGTGATCTTGGTCGTTGGCCCCTCTGTCTTGTCTTTGGACAAGGGGATCCCTAACTCTCCTGCTAGCTTGATTAATTGCCTCAAGGTGTCTTGGCACTCGGGGGACTCCGCTGGGCCGGTAAACAAGAATTCATCTAGGTAATGCAGCTTCCCGCCTGCCGGGTGACGGTCGTGTAGTGCCCATTCAATAAATGTGCTGAATAGCTCGAAGTAGGCACATGGCACTGAACATCCCATTGGCATTGCCTTGTCATGGTAGTATTGTCCCTCCCACTGGAAACCTAACAGGTGGAAGCTGTCGGGGTGGACTGGGAGAAGGTGAAATGCTGATTCAATGTCTGCCTTTGCCATGAGCATGCCGCTGCCTTTGGCCCTTATCAAGTCTATTGCATCGTCGATCGTGGAGTAGCTCACCGAGCACACCTCAGACTAAATCCCATCATTAACTGACAACCCATCCGGGAATGACAACTGGTGGATCAGTCTAAATTGCCCTACCTCCTTTTTTGGTACCACCCTCAGTGGCGAAATGACCAGCTCCTCGCCTACTGTGGCTGGGAGGGGGCCCTCAATCCTGCCCAGCTGCCTCTCCTTCTCTATCTTTTTTGCTACCACCCCAGGGTGTTGCATTGCTGACTTCAAATTCCTCTCGCAGCTGGGGGGTAGGGGGTCTCTGAATGGTATGGGATAACCTCTCTCAAATCCGTGTACCAATATTTCTGCGTCTGACTTATTATGGTATCTGTTGGGTAGCGCGCGTAATCATTGTGTGTTGATGGGGGACCATGCTAGCAGGGGGTTACCTTGTCACGCTCCTCCCTCGCTGGTCTCCCTGCCTGCCTCATTGCTGCTTCTTCTCCCTTTTGTCGCGCTTTGGGTCATCTCTGCGTCTACAGTTTGCCGCCGGGTGCCCTCCCCCGCATGCTGAACATGTGTGTTGGAATTTACATGCTGCCCCCTATGTACATTCATTGGCCTCAAATTTCCAGCATATTGCGGGCGGTCCACTTGCGTGCGTTCCTTTGCCTGCACTTAAGTGTTTGTGCTTTTGAAACGGCCGTCCTTTCCCTCTTTGAAAGGATCCACAAAAGGGGTGTTCTCCCCTCCCCCCCATGACCTAGCTTCCTTCGCTACCATCATTTTATGGATGAAACCGGAAACGTCTTCCTCATTCCATTCCATTTCTGGGTGTGTTTGCATTTTTAGCCTGAAACCCTTGTCGTATTCTAGCCATGCCTCGCCCTGGAACTGCCTTTGTGCATTATGTATGCTCGCCTCGTAAAGCCATAGATCGGCTGTGCAGCGCGGGAACTTCTCGACTATGATGCATGCCATTATCCTGAATGCGTCTAACCAATTGTCGAATGTCTGTTCCTTCCTCCCCCTTCTCCTTTCTCTCCTATCTTCCTCCTTCTTGTCGCATGTTGTCAAGTCTAGCCCCTCTAACTGTATCTCTAGTAGCGAGAAGATATCGATGAACTCCTTCTGCCATATTCTGTCTTTTACTGCCAAGGGAATGAGGCTAGCCAGGCCCGTGGCCCTGGTGGTCATGGATGCGGGCCCGGCGAAGGTCTCGCGTAGGCCCGGATATGTCTACTGCGGTGGGAGGTTCGCCCTGGAGCTGGGCATTCCCCCACGCCGCCTTGGGTGACCCCCCTCCCTTTCTGGAGCGGCTGCGGTCTGTTCCCATATCCGGAGCTGCCGCACCGCGCCTGGGTTGATTAAGTACCACGGTGCCCCTGTGGCCTCCCCTCCCTGTGGTGTTGTAGCTCCCTCTGGTCGCAATGATGCCTGACCTGTGCTCGTCTGCGCCCCGCCGACCCTGCGTTCTGCGCCCCTAACCCCTTTAATAATAGCGGCATCATGGTCCTGCAACATTCTTGAATAATTGCAGTAATATGCTCACCGCTGGTTGGTGTGTAATTGGTCCCTTTGTCCGGTCCCGCCGCCGCCGCCGCGCTGGCTGCAGTTGGCTGGGTCCGCTGTTTCGGTGCTTTCTTGGTCTCTGCCGCATCTTCGAGCTTTTCTGGTGCCCTCCTACTCCTCTTGGCCGCTGGTGGCGTGCTTGCGTTGCGCCACGTCTCACCCGTCCCTTCCTCCGGGTCGATGTGCTCCTGGAACTAATCCGTCTCCATGCACTTCTGAGGCTGCGCGTATTCTCCTCAGCAGGTCGCGCAGGTCGTCCTGGCACTTTTGCGTGCCCCCTCTCCTGGACATCCTTTCTGGGTGGGGCGCCGCTGCTGTTGCTGAGGGCTCCCTGTGTGGCTGTGCGGTGTACTGCCGCCAATGTCCTTGCACCAAACTTGTCCGCTGTGGCTCGTGGTGGCGGGGTGCAGCTGCTGTGTTTTTCTGCCAATGCTCGTTGCTCTTGTTTCGTTTCTTATCGCCCTCTTCCTCCATTAGAGGGCGCCCGCCGGTGTTGCGCTCGTGCTCCCAGGATATAGAGGGGCACTCCTCTCCCACTCGATGGTGCTGCCGGCGGGCTAGGTGATTTCCTCCCATTATCCCCCAGCGCCTTGGATCGAGGTAAGGTGTGGGGAAAAGGGGGTGTTTGTGCTGCTCGGGATCGCTTCCCCGGGCTTCCGTCAGTCCCGCACATGCCGGGTGGGCTCCGGTTGTGTTGGTTGTGTGCTGCCGCTTCCCGCCCCCACCGGGTGGGCTCCGGTTGTGGCGGGCGAGTATATCCGCTGGGCACGCGCCCCCCCCGGGTGGGCTCTGGCGGGCGGCTGGTCGGGATGCCCCGGTGGGCTCCGGTCACGTTTCCTGCCTCTCTGCTCACTACCCCTTCCGCACGGACGCTTCCGGCCATTGGTAAGGCACCGGGTGGGCTCTGGTCGCCTTCTCAGGGGATATTAACGGGTGCCGCAGGGTCGGCTCCCGCCGTACGCTCTCCCCGCTGTCCCCCGTCTGCTAGGACGCACCGGGTGGGCTCCGGTCACGTTCTCCCCGGTCTCAGTGCGCCGTGAAGTAGGCTCCCGCCGGGCGCTTCGCACAAGAGCTGCAGGGCACCGGGTGGGCTCCAGTCACTCTCTTGAGGAGGCCCTGAACGATCCGACCAGCTGGGTGCACCGGGTTGGCTCCAGTTGCGCTCTCTCTTCTCCGCTGGTCTTCCACGTGGGCTGCACGGCGTCGCGTCGTCGTCTACTGCCAAAAACAAGATTCTCCGTGCGCCGTGCTGCTCCCCCGCGCTCCTGTAGATAGGAGCATACCTGGGGGAGCGGCGCTCATATACCCCCCTAGGCTATTCTCGTGCTTCGAGACTCTCCCCTCATTGTGGGGTTTGAACGTCGCCTGACCCCCCCCCCATTGGCCGCGACGCGAGGGGGGGTGAGCCGGACACCTTTCGGGGCTTCTTCCCTGCTTCTTGCTGGAGGACCCCGTTTTTGCGCCAAATTGGCGTATCCTGTGCCGTCCCCTGCCCCCTCCTATCTGCACTGGGGGCTCACCGCTGGGTTATGGCGACGGCTCCTGAGCCCCTTACGGTGGCCCGCCTCTGCGAGAAAGGATTGCTGGCGATCGTAGCAAAAAGATTGAGGGACAGTAGTCTGCACCTTTAAATCACACGACCTACATCAGTTGGTGACCATGGGGCTATAATAAAATATTTTTCTCATCCCCTTTCTTATCTCCGTTGTTTCTTATTAAAGTGCGTTGCATCGTGAGACAGGCAGGCTTTCCCTTACTCCTGAAGAATTTATAATTAGTGACTTTCCTCAGTCTATTGGGCTCTTACACACTAGCAGGGCACCTAAAGGAGGGACGTGCCCAATCCACTGCCTGTTTTTCTTGCAAAAAGCGTAACTTTTTGATTGATACCAGTAATATTCATTACTCTGAATATCAGTTCTCTCCATTACTTACTAGTCATATTCCCTTGCAGAATTGCATCCAAGTGTGTTGATAACGTTTCAGTAAGTTAATAAGGCATATCCCTTTTTTATAGGTCATCCCTGGAGAAAGCGGCCCTAGGAAAGGAGGTGGCTAAAAGTGCTACTTTTGTAAAATTCTGAAGGGTAACAGGATGTTGATCTGGGAAGTTAAAAACACTTTTTGGCAAGAGTAAGTAATATTACAAAATTTTCATTGTAGTTGTTCCTTAGATTTAAGAGAACGTCCAGCCAGAACGTGCATTATTACATAAAGCACATTCCTTCTTGAACAAGCTTAGTGGGGCTTTTTCATGCACTGGAGATATGCACTGTGAACTTTGTAATTGTTTGAATTCCGTGACCCGGTGAACAGAAAAAATGTTGGGTGAGTCCTGGCCTGCAGTTCCCCAGGGCACAAGCAGGTATCCACTTCTGTCATTACAGCTGATCGCAGCAAAAAGACAGAAGTGGATGCCTGCTTGTGCCCAGGGGGGACTGACCTAAAAAAATAAACGTGCGTGCCTCGCGCTGGCAGCAGGGGGTAGGGAGAGAGGAGGGGGCCTGCGCCTGATTCCCTTGCGAGAGCGAGCCAGGGGCACCATATGTTTGAACGTTAATTACAAACATATGGTGTCCAAAGCTCTCTCCCGCGAGGAAATCGCCACACATTGCCATTGAAGGCAATGGGACGCGTGCATGTTTTGGCATGAAAAGGCAAATCAATGGCATTAGGTCTCTCCCCTATGCAGTGCATGCGCGCTGCGTAGGCGAAACCGAAAAATGATGGTAGAATTTGAAACCGATTTCAGAAATGCATGATAGCTGTTCACAGTTTGAAGAAGAAAATTGCCCTAAATTGAACTCGAAAAACAAAACAAGGTACTGCTGTTTGGACCTGAATTACATTTTTGGGGCCCTGATGTATGGCCAACCACTAAGGGCCAGTCCCCCCTCCAATGGAAAAAACACGAAACCTAGGAATGATTATCGATTCAAAACTTAATTTAACAGAACAAGTAAATGTAGTCACCTCCTCCACTTTCAACACCCTCAGAATAATTAAAAAAGTTCTACTTTTTATACTGGCTAACCTGCAAAAGACCCTGGTCACAGCATTAGTTCTCTCTAAAATAGATTATTGCAACAGTCTGCTTCTGACAACCCCAAAATATATTTTGAACAAACTTCAAGTCTTACAAAACTCCGCGGCCAGACTCCTACTAAAAATCCCCAAATTTTGTGCAGTGGCTCAAAAACTAAAAGAGCTACACTGGCTCCCCATTAAACAACGAATAACCTTTAAGGTACTCTGCTTAACCTACAATGCAGTTCACAATTTGGGCCCAGTCTTTCTGAACCATAGTTTCAAGCAGTATGTTCCAGCTAGGAAACTTCTTTCAGCCACTGCCAATCTTTTGATACAGCCCAGATTTAAAAAAAAAAAAGACGGGGTGGAAAGAGCATTGTGATGGAAGCAACCAAAATATGGAACACACTCCCTTTAGGCATTACAAATGAGCCCAGCATTCTTTCTTTTAGGAATGCTGCAAAGACCTGGTTGTTTAAATCGTGGTAATTCTGCCGGCAGTCTTGATCACATTTGCAACTGAAACAAAAAGCGATTAGACACCCCAGGGCATTAATGCACTATGTAAATAAAATTCACATAACAAAATGAAAATAACATTTGTTAAAAGCCCCCAAGATAAAAGAAACTAAATAGGGTGGCAGGAGTTTGCAATACCTGGGATTTAAACTCTGGAAATCACCCCCTCTTACCTTGAGATCTCAGCGAGTCTGCCTTGTCTTAGGAAACAGCTCAAAACAATGCTTTTTATATATCACACATAAAGTAAGTGGCACCCATTACAACTGACTAGTTCTGCCCTGAGATTTTCCACTGATAACACTAAGACACCTTGGTATTTGCACGCTTTTACAAAATCTTACTTACTAATTTTTTTTATTCTATTTCAAAGTGAATGGTTGAATTGGCATATTATGTTACTTAAAAATATAAATATAGAATTAAGTACTCCAAATCCAAAAGCATTTAGACTCAAAAATTACTTGATAATGGGCTGTTTTATGTTCATGTCATACGCAAACATTGATTGCAACATGATAATCAAGTTTTCCTGAATACATTCATAGTGTATAATCTGAATTGAATTCTCTGTTCTAAATAATTATCTTTGAGTTATGAAAAAGGCTTCATGGAAGCTGATATTTTCATTTCTCGGTTATTACTATTCAATAAAGGTCACTGTTTTGCAGAATGAAATAATGGAAAGGGTACCAAGGCATTTTTCTACGAATTGTTTATTCTGAAAGATTCAACAATGAACAGATAATGGTATATACGTTAAGAAAAGTGTGTGATGACGGAGAGAGAAACTTTGTACCAGGAGATTGACACAGGCAATGCTAACTTTTGCTAAAGACCAATAGGATGTGTATTTAGCCTTTCCTTGCTAAGCTTATCACCTTGCCTTCCAACAGTAGACAATGATATTGTATTGAACATTAGCCTCATTGTTCAAAGCAGGTATGTGGGTGTTAACCATCTTTGAAACTCAAATTAGGATTTTTCTTTTGGTTTTGATTTTAGTAAGCCAAAGATATGAGCATAGGATTGATATAAAACTACATAGCTAATATGTTGCAATAACTTTTGTAGTTAAAACCTCTCATTAGCATTGCAGCTACTATTCTGTTTGCATTTTTTATTATAGTAACTACTCACATTGTATGCAAACGTATATGATGTAGATTTTGAAATATTTTTCTGATATATCCATTGCTTCTCAGTGTTCTTGAGTGTGCCGTTCTATTACGGAAAAGTGTTTGGGTTCCACAAATCACCCCGTGACACCCCATATAATTGATTGTTACCTGAAATGCATCTTACTGGTCAGTGGGTTGTGAGGTGGTTCCAGTCCATCCGGCTTTCTGTCATGTATTGGCACATTTATAAAATCCTTGTGCCAGGGGTTTTAGAAAGCCTATTTCCAGGCTGAGTTTTAGAGGATCCAGAAAATGTCTCAGGAGATTATCATTATAGGCATACTCTTAATTGTAAATAATAAGCAATGTCATGATCCACGTAAATTAATCTTTCACATTTTGACCTAATTTGGGATCAATTCGATTTGATTTCTTTCATGATTGGGTTGTTGAAACGACATGTAATTTGTTGATCACATTGGTCTCACTGTGTATCATGCTTAATGTCATATATCATGTATCATATTATTCTGATTCATTAACATTATACTGTTATTTATATCATATAGTAAGTCAAACTATTATCCCTATTGTATTATCACTGTCCTATTGCTAACAATGATTACAATTTGTAATCTGCAATTCTACAATCTTTTGTGAGCTGTTTCAAAACTGCATTTTTCCAGCTTAGCAAATTTCATGTGTTGTGTGTATAGTATTAGAATCTCAGGAAACGCCAGAATATCAACCAGATAGGCGAATACATATGTGTCAAGAACATCACGTAAGATGCAATTGAGAAATTGCCATGGTACAGTTAGTGTATTTGATATGCCAAAGGCATCACAATGTTTTTCAAGTGGCCATATCTTGTATTAAAGATTGTTTTCCATTTATCTTCCTCTCTTATACTTACTAACTTGTATGATCCCCTAAAATTCAGCTGGGTGAATATTTCAGCATGCTTCATTTGCTCAAGTCGGACTGAGATAAATGGGAATCTGTCCCTAACAGTGATTTATTTATATATGTGTAGTTTATTCAAGGTTGAAATCAGCGGTCCAGCTTCTGC
This sequence comes from Lissotriton helveticus, assembly GCF_964261635.1. NCBI lineage: Eukaryota > Metazoa > Chordata > Amphibia > Caudata > Salamandridae > Lissotriton > Lissotriton helveticus. Next base: position 210,745,799 of record NC_136073.1, on the reverse strand, counting down.
ATAAAGAAAATTGGTGCCCCCACTGGAGATGGCGGATAAATCCTTTTTAAAATTTTCCTTGATATATTCCTTGACAACCTTGTCTTCCCTCACCATCAAGTAGTAGATTTTGCCATTGGGTATCTATGCACTAGGAAACAACCCATGGAGTCGTCATAACTCTGGTAGGGAGAGAGTTTTTCTGCCTCCTTGTGACTAAAAATATAACCAAACTCCTTGAATTATGGGAGTAGAGGAAGTTAACCTGTCTATTTCCCACACCTTCCTTCACCAAGCCTCTCTTTTTGCAATAAGGTGATTTCAAGTTGATGGTAGAGGCTTGCCAATAAATTAAAAGATTATGTCTTCTAAGCCAAGGTATATCCAAGATGATAGTAAAAGATGGAATGTCTGTGACAGCAACTGAAAGAGATTCAATGTGTCACTCAATAGTTTCCATCACTACAGGCACACTATCCTAAATCATTTTTTTTTAGAAGTTAACCAAGTGTCATCAATTGTATTGTATTGTAATTGCATTAGTAAAGCACTTACTACCCCTGGCGAGCCGTTGAAGCGTTTTTCGGTGAGTCGCATACTACTCCAGTACCCACAGAGGATTAGTGTTGATTTAGTATAGTGAAACATGCAAGTAAATTGGATATGTTGGTCAGTTATTTGGATTCGGAAGGATAGAAGAGGAAAGAATGTTTGTATTTATATAGCGCTTCTAACCCCTGATGGGGTCTTGAAGCGCTTATTTTGGCAAGTAGCACGCTACTCCAGAAACCCATAAAGGATTAGTGGTGAATTAGTATGGTGAAATATGAAAGTAATTTGAGGGGTGGATGTTAGTCAGTTATTTTGAGTGAGAAGGATAGCGGAGGGATAGAACGGAAAGAAAGGTTTGATTTCATATAGTGCCTGTTATCCCTGATGGGCTGTTGACGCACATTTCTGGTGAGTAGCAAGCTACTCCGGAACCCATAAAGGATTAGTGTTTAAAATTAGTATATTGAAATATGAAGTCATTTGAGTGGTGGATATATTAGTCAGTTATTTGGATTGAGAAGGGCTGCGGAGGGGTAAAAAGGGTAAAAAAGGAAAAAAGGTTTGCATTTATATAGCGCTTGTAACCCTGATGAGGTGTTGAAATGCTTTGTTGGCGAGTAGCATGCTACTCCGGAACCCATAAAGGATTAGTGGTGAATTAGTATAGTGGAATATAAAATTAGAGAAATGAACATGCTAGTCTGTTATTTTGATTGAAAAGGATAGTGGAGGGATAGAAGAGTGAAGGATTTCTTTTTTTAGGTCATAGCAGTAGGAGGAGGCTTTTGAATGAGTAAAACGTTTTTTTGGAGGGGAAGAGTCAGAGGGAAGAGTTTAGAACGGTTTGTTTTGGGCAATCGGTATTGTTAAAGAGGTGTCAGATGATGCAAGGAGGGGTAGAGTAGGAGAAAGTCTAGAAAGGGTTATTTTGGGGAACATAGTAGTGGTATGGGGTTTGGGATATAAATGAGAGAGTGGGTGTAGATGATATAATGTTAGATGTATAGGGTGAGAGATAGAGTAGTGAATTGGAAAGAGTAGTAGAAAGAAGTTTGAGATTAGTCATTAAGTTGGGCTAGAAGATATATTGAGAGAAGTATAGGCTGAGAAATCGGTTAGTGCATTGGAAATGCTAAATTAGAAGAAAGTGATAAATATACAGATCCATAAGTACATTGAAATTATATAGATGCATAAAGGAGGTAAGCATATGTAGATTAAAGATATTGATAGAGGTAGCGGATGAGAAATAGGGTAGTGCATTGGATATGCTTTTTCAGGAGAAAAGTAACAGACACACAGATCCAAGTACATGGAGGTACATAGATGCACAATCGAAGCAAGTACATGTAGACCTAAGATGATTTTTATTTTATTTTGTTTTTGTTTTTATAACAACATAATTATTGTACAAGTTTATACAAAGCAATGCACAAAGACAGGTACATATCTATAGTGAAAATAAATTCTTATATACAGAGAAACAAATACATATCGTGGGTATTAATGAATGGGAAAATGGGCAGCATTCCTGGCCCTGGTCCCGACCAGTCTCCAACAGGCTCAAACATACAATCACCCTTGTCCTCTCCAACCTTAGCTGGGACGCCCTAAGACTTGCCCGTTTATAGCCCTAGTACTCAGGTGACCCCTTCAGCCAATGGGAACCCTAGCCCTAACACTATCCACTCACAGCACTAGCCCTAAAATCTAGAACCAATAGGAGACGAGGACCTTACATCCAATCTTAGCCCTAGTCCAAGCACCCAATCCATTTCAAAAACCCTGATCGTCACGTCCAATAGAGGCCGTAGTACTACCAGTAGTCACAACAACCCTAGTCCAAGCAACCACTGGCACAGGAAGCCCTAGTCCTTACTTCTAATAGAAATCCTAACCCTATCCCTAGTTCCAACCCTACATTGATTGAATCACAGAACAAGAAACCAATCAGAACCCCCAAATACCCAACCAATGAGGACACTAACCCTAATCCAATAGAAACATCAGAAACAACCACCAATCAGTGTAAACATATCAGACTATATAAGGTCCCAGCTACCTCAGACAAGGTTTGCTGGCCAGGGAGTTGGAAGCTGCTCCTCTATTCAGAAATCTGCCAGGAGACAGACCGGCTCAATCCACACTTTGGACTTCTGCAGGTAAGGCCCCAACAAACTTGTCCTCTAACAACACTATTTGTATAAAACTTTACTCCCTCTCCTGGCCAAAAAACGAAGTGCACAGCCCCTATTAAATACAGTTTAAACAGTGTACAGCAGATTACTGCTGTCTCAGGTGGTAAAGGGGAGGGCTGGTTTCACTGACTTGTTAACACAAAATGGTCGCTGGGGGTGCACTGCTTAACATATAGGTCTTAGCACAGAACAAGGAGACATTTGGAGGGAAAAATTCATAGTCATGGGGAATGAGAGGGAAAAACTACAGATTTTGGACTGCAAATCCCACAATTCAACAGGTTAAAAGAAGCAGTCACTGGCAGGAAAAAAACACAAGTTTAAACACAAAAACATGGGATAAATTATGCAATCACAGGCAGTTTAAAAGTATAATTTTAAACTGTAACAACCACAGGCAATGACCGTTAAATTTAATAAGAAAGAAATAAGATGATGCAATCACAGGTAGGGAAAATCGTTTTTTAATCTTTTTTTAGGAAAGAGACAGCACTAGTCTGCCTCCTTTCCACTTCCTGGACTCTGCTCACTGCAATCTGGGGCCCAGGTAGGCTGCAACTCACAAGGTGCCTTGAATCACTTCTTCTTTTCAAACGAAAGGAAACTTAGTTTGCCTATGAGATGGACAGCCCATGAAGCAACCTGTAGCTCTTCAATCTAATAAAGCTAACAGTCATAGTGTACCTTCTGATGTGGACAATTCAAAGAGGAGATATAAATGAGACTGATCGTTAAGAAACACTTGACTTTCTTTAAATTTAACCTCTGTTTGCTGACCATGGTCGAGCATTCTTGTTTCCCGCCAAAGAAGGTCATTAAAAACATGTCTTTCTTCACCACAGTGCAAACAGACTTCTTCCTTGCCTCTGCAGTCCTTTTCTTTGCTAGTTAAATAATATTTTAGGTTGCACTCTGCATTAGTTCTGGAGCTTGACTGTCCTCCTTTCTGTTTGAGGGATTACTTAAATCAATCATTTTCAAATAGTTCAGTGCTTTTCTTCTTTTAGGAGTTTTAGCTGAGCTTTTATTTACAGGGTAAAATACATCAAAGAGTTGTAGCTGTAGGCAGTAGGCTACTAAAGTGGCGTTTTTTAAATTCGTTCCAAAGCTTATTATGAGAAGCGACTGCAGCTGACTCATTAATTCAAGCTATGCTGTTTTTTTATTTGCTGTAAATGACTTATATATGCAATAATAACTGGTGTTCCTTGTCTCAAGGGAAGCAATCTCATGTGTGTGGCTGGCACCATATGAAGGTGTCCAAAAATTGTTGACAATCTGATAAAGTGGTTATACTGATTAAGTGTCATTATTCATTAGGGAAGGAGCCCAAGTTAATGTTTCTTCGACTAGGCATAGAAGGATGAAAGCCACCTTAGATTGAGCCATTGGAAAAAGTGTGGGATGACTCAAACAATGATATTTTAAGAGTGCAACCATGCAGGATTCTCTGAAAGCTTCTCATTTGCCAAAGGCAGTGGTACAGACTATGGGAGACTCTATATATCAGCTGACATTGAATCTATTTGGATCTGGAGTGGTTCCTGAAAAGGTAGTCTCAGAAGTTAATGGAGGACAATAGCTCATTAAGCTTTTTTTTAAAAAAACTTATTGTTATTGACATTTTAAAGCTACATAACATACACTTGCATATTGGGATCATTAAGCATGACAATTGCTCCATCCCCCTCCCATCGACCACCAATTATACCCCTAACAGCAATCCACGACACTATATTGCTTGGAGTGAGAATAGTGGCAGTCATGCTCCGGTTTGTAATGCATGTCAGGAATTAACCATAACTCCAGTTAATCCCCTCCCTCCCACCCCTTTCCGTGTCAAGGGCTGTAAGTAGTAAGATGTATCTTGTGTATGCCTTCCCCTGAAGATCAGAGAGGGTCCCCCAAGGAGATACCCTGATCTATTTTGTCAGGGGATCCACCCACTAGTCCTGATCCGAGGTTCCTGCTCTGCCTGAATCTGGGGGCCCTACAAGTCCATCGACATCAACGCCCAGCCCCTAAAGTTGTCCTATAATTTATTGTCCTTACGGAAACGCTTCATGCGCGCTGCCTCAGCAGTCATCCATTCACACATATCTTTCATCCAAGTCCCTGCAAGGGAAGGTGAGGGGCGTTGCCATGCTATTGCAATCCATCTTTTCAGCAAGACCAATCCTAATAAAAGAAAGTTCTTGCTCAGCTTCTTTTTTTTGGGTGTTGGGAGCAGTCCTAGCAACACTATGCGTATCTCCCGGGGCACTACTCACCCCGTGGCCTCTCGCAATCGAGTCAGCACGTCTCTCAGTTTGTCATCAGTTGATGACACGCCGACGCCATATGTAGGAACTCTGCATCTATAGCTCCACAATGAAGGCAGTCACCGGAGCGTTCTGGATAAATTCGACACAGGGTCTGCGGGGTAAGGTATGTCTGGTGTATAAAGTTATATTGGGAAAGTTTAAAGTGTGCATTGGTGCCCATTGTCCTGAATTTTCAACCAGGTTGGCGCGGTCAGTGTCTCCATAAGCATAGTCTCCCATTTGGCTTCGATGGGGAGGGGCTCCCCCGGGTCATCATCCCGGAGCGCTCAGTACAAGTGTGAGATCAAACGCTGGCCCTGAGCCATAGTTAGCATGATTTGCAGAACATAAGTGTTGGAATGGTATGCAGGGAAGCATAACCAAATTTCACTTGCCACACTTGAAATGTTCTTTCCCATATTGCAGGAACTGGCCCGTCCCCAATTCAAAAGAAGCTTCCGCCTCTGTCCTCGTAAGAAATTGCCCATTGTCATTGACATCCCCCTCCACCTTCTCCACACCAACATAGAGTCCGCTATCTGTCAGAATGGCTTTACCACCCATAGCAGCATATCCGTAGCATATGGTGCATACCCTACTACCCTGTGTACCGCCCTTTACCACTTCCTGGTGTGGAGTGGGCAATGAGAGGCTGAGAGAAGTTGCGGTGCAAAAATGAGAATTTATTCAGGAGTTAAACAGTGTCCGGGTAAGTTGTCGCTTAGCTTCCCTCCCGTCTTCACATCAGATGAAGGTCGATAGTGAATGACCACATTTTCATCCCAGCAGTAGGTAGTCCGGGGCATGGAAATAATAGAAATAACACCATTTTAGTGCTTATGCGACGTAATGGGGAAAGGAGTGAGTGAGGAACACCTCTGCCACCACCAAGGTCGTGTGGCTAGCGCTTTAACCGCTATGCTGCGAACAGATGCCTGCTCTATGGTTTTAACCCTCCCCCAGCCCTGGCAACCGGCTCTCTCTCTGCTGGGCGCCCGTCCCTCAGGTAGCCATGCTCCTCCGAGAGCGTGGCTGGCATCAGCGTAGTACGGGATATGGTCCAGCTCCCTCTTTGGGTTACCCTGCGGTCTTCGTTTCGGCACGGCAGGCCTTCACTCCAGTCAGTCTCCGGTTGAGAAGGAATGTCGCGGTCTTGGAAACCGCATATCTCCTGGCTCATGGTCTTGGTCTGTGGCTTTTTGTCCTCTTGGAGCTCCCGGTCTCTGCTTCTGTCTTCCGCATCTCCTTCTTTAAGAGCCGCCCTCGCGTCCTCATCGACCGTCACTGGATCATGTGACTGCGTCACATCGTTCAGCTCGGAATGTCGAAGAAAGGGATATTGAAGGAGCCGTGTTTGTCCTCCTAATAATGTTCCCATGGAGACTGTAAACAAAACATAGGAGAGGCATGAGGGGGAAGTAGGTCATCGATCTCCTCCTCCTCCTGGTCGGGTACGTAGCGACACCTGGCGACATGTTGCACAATCTTGGGGACCCGCATGAGATGCTTTTCCAAATTTTCAGCATCATCCAACCAATGGACCACGTGTTGCAATTGGGAGGCCTTGTAGTAAAGATCCAAGCGGGGCATCTCCCGTCTACCTCCACTCCACGACCCCTGTAATGTCTGCAGCCATACCCTTTTCCATCTGGATCCCCATAAAAGGTCCACCATCAGCCCATCCAGGGTCGAAAATAGTGGGTGGGGCTTTTTTTAAAGGAAATGTTGCATTGTATAGAGACAACGTGGTAGGATAATCATCATCATGATAGCTATCTTTCCAACGAGGGACACAGGCAGGTCCTCCAGAATCTAATAGATCCATATAGACTCTCAAGGACTTTCCCTATGTGAAGGTTCAAATAAGAGGAGGCTGTATTCGCCAATTTAATTCCTTGGTATCTTTTCCCTTCCGTTGCCCAGTGCAGTCCTACATCTGGCAAATTCTAACTCTGACCCATCGCTAGTCTCCCCATTGGGACCAGTTTAGATTTCCTTAGGTTCATGCGAAGTCCTGAGAAGGTCCCATAGGTTTGCAGAGTATCAAGGAGGATCAACATCGACCACTTTGGTTCTTGGGCATACACCGATGTATTGTCCCCATATAGGGAGACCACATGACGCGTGTCTCCGAGATGCACCCCTCACAGAGGCAACCAACCCCGCAAAGTAACAGCCAGAAGCTCCATGGTAGCCGCAAAGATGAGTGGAGACAATGGGCATACCTGACGCGTACCCTGATTCAGCCAAAATAACTTGAAGATCAAACCCCCCCTCCTTCCAGACCACACATGAGACGCAGGGGCAGTATACAACTGTACCCATCTGAGAAAATCAGGGCCTGTTCCAAACCGCTGTAGAACCAACCACATATAGGACCAGTCAACAGAGTTGAAGGCCTGTTCTATATCAAAGAGTGCCATTACGTAGTCATCTTCCAGGAGGCAAGAGGCATACCAGACATCTGCCAGGCGTCAAAGGTTATGAGTGGTGTTCCGTTTCGGTATAAACCCAGCCTGATCAGCATGGATCATATGGGGCATGTGTGGAAGAAGTCGGGCCACCAAGACTCCGCTGAGTATTTTCACACCAAGATTCAAGAGAGAGATCAGTCTGTACAAGCTAGGCAGTATGGGGTCCCTATCTGGTTTCGGAATAACTACTACTAACGCCTCTCTCATAGAAGCCGGAAGGGTCTGAGTTCTCCAAGCTTCAGCATAGACCTCCAAGAGGGGATCCACCAACTGGAGTGCGAACGTCTGGTAGTACTCAGTTGGAAGCCCATCGGTCCCGGGGCTCTTTTCCAGTTTCTGGTGCTTAGTAGCGGTCAGCACCTCTTCTCTAGTGATCGGTGCTCCAAGAGCTCTCTCCGCCTCTGGGCTCAGCCATGACAGGTCAAGAGTAGCTAATAAAATCATGAACCATTCCTGGTGGCGAGAATATTGATTTCCCGTATATTTTGACCAGATGGTTAATCAACAATGGTCCCTAGAAAGGTTGGAGATAGGAAACCAAAAGAATGAATATAGACTCAATCAGTGCTATATTAAGTGGACTTGTCCAGCTGGACAGAGGTAAATTATTTACTTATAAACAGATAAACAATAGTTTAAACATTGATACATACAGTGGGACACAAGCCTGTGTCCTATTTAACCACACAGGAACAATACAAAAACAAAACAACAGGGGGCTCAGGCAAGGCTCATAGCTTGTTGCATAGGAACAATTAACATTTTCAAAGAACAAATCGCGTTGAACACCTTTACAATATTCAAATGAAGAATTTTGAACGTATAATGTGTTTTTAAAGTGTCGACGCCGTTTTGATCCATTGGGGTAATATACGGATCATCATCAGGACATGGAATATTTTGCCTGGGACAACAATTTTAGAGGGGAGAAGGGTGGGAAAAATACTAAACGAAAAAATTAGGAGAGGGTAGTACTGTACAAGGGATTAAGCTGGAACGCAATTACACTAGTAACAGGGTGGTGACAGTATGATCATGCTGACTAATTGAAAAGGTGGTAAGGTGTTTGAGGCTTAATTTAGACCACATTTGTACTGTGATTGGGGTTAAGCCTCAAACACCTTACCACCTTTTCAATTACATTTGAATATTGTAAAGGTGTTCAACGCAATTTGTTCTTTTGGTTTCCTATCTCCAACCTTTCTAGGGACCGTTGTTGCTCAAAATAATCGATTCCCAGGGTCCCTGGTCGACCTTACTTGGGTGCCCTTGTTGTATTATAATACAGATGGTTTATCAAGGCATCAAGAATTGCCTGTTGTGTGTACACCGGTTCCCTATTATCGCCTTGGGGTTTCAATATGGGTGTGATGGGTGATTCTTTTTTTACAAGTCTTATCCCCCTGCATGTGTAAATTTTGGCAATAGTTCTTGTATGTACATTTTTCTAACCTACCCCAGCTCTCATTTAAAGCCAGGCCTCCAATATACTCAGCTCCTGAATTTTTATGTTGTGTTCTAATTGCCGTCTTAATATAGACTTCCCAAAGTACGACCTTCATGGCCTCCCATTCCACTGCCGGCTCAAGGCCAATCCCCAATTTTCTTCGAAGTAACGTGTCAGTGCCTCGGAACCTATGGCCACAAAGGGGGATATGTCATTCCGTACACCTCTGAAGTGAGATCTGACGTGAGAAAGAAAAATTTAAGTCAACTAAAAATCCCCGTTTCTGGGGTATGACACGAGAATTTTCTTTTGTCTGGGTTACGATCACTCCATATATCCTTCTGCCACAAGCCCTGTAAGAGATCCATCAAAGTTTCCGTCATCCACAGAGCTTAGTATTTGCAAATGGGGGATCTCTGTCCAGGGTTCCATCCATCACGCAGTACATGCCACCTGCCACGATGGCAGCTGTGCCCAAATAGGGCGCTACCGCTGCCAACAGCTCTGAGAAGAATGAGGAGAAATTATCGTTGGGGGCATATATTTTAAGAATACATTGTTCCCTACCATCTAGCATGCCATGTAGGATAACATACCTCCCCTCTGGATCCGTTACGTGATGTAAATGCTTGAAGGGAACCCCCGGTGCCACCCTTATGTGTCCCCCATGCAAAGCCTGAATAGGAGGCGGCATAGAGCTGCCGCCTCCTCTTCTTGACACAGGGCAGCCAATCTTCCCATATGTGGGTCTCCTGTAAACATGCAATGGCCACCCCGTAGGGCCTCAGATAGGCCAACACATGTCTGCGTTTATCAAATTGCGCTATTCCTCTAAAATTCCATGTGGTTATTTTTGTTATGGGGGAGACCTGGATTTGAATGTCATCCTCTAACCCATGACCCAGCCCAGTCTGGTCCCGGTCCGTACAGCCTCCAAATGGGGCCCCACAGCAGCTTTCTTGGAACAATTTGACACTGGAGTAACAGGAATAAAGCAAACCTTGCCAGAATTAATGCATCTGGAACAATCCCAACATCCCCCCTCCCTTTGGGGCAGGTCCACCAACCCTGATATTTCCCAAACACAGAAACCAAAGAATCGTGGTTGCTTCCCCATTACCCTCCCCAACCCAAAACTTAATAGAGCAAACATCCACAATGCCATATTCCTTAACTCTACAGAATAAACTAAATGCTACACTAGTGGTTGGCCAATCAGTGGGGTGCGAGGCTGAGGCCTCTAGCCCCACACACCATGCCCAGCCTCTGGGGGGCAACTCTCCACCGTCAAATATAGTGTATAGAAGAGAAGTCCCAGATTGGCAAACCCAGTACATCGTCCTAACCTCATGGAGTACATTGTTTATCCTATAACATTTCTGCCCAATTGCATACTTATCTATCCCCTTCAGACACATCCATGCAGCGTCTCTTCAGGTTTCCTCTCCCTGAGAGAGGCTTGGCCCACCACCTGGTCCTTTGTGGTTCCATCCGAGTCCAGAGCCGTCTCCGACACCCGCAACATCCAATCCGGGCAGACTCGGATTCAACCCGGGCTCCCTTCACCTTGTTTGGGCCTCCGCTGCGCTGTCTTCTTTTCCCCTGTTCATGGCCGGCAAGATACATCGCATGGCACGACCCATTCGTGGGCACCAGACATGCGTCCGACTGTCCCTGAGAGTTCAGCCAGCCACCGACTTTAGTCGCCAAGAAGAAAATCAAAGCCTTTCCTTTATGTTCAAAGCGCAATTTGGCTGGGAAGAGGAGGCAGTATTTATAGTTGAGATCTCTAAGCCATCGCTTGACTGCCAGGAACGATTTCCGTTGATCGTGAATGCATTGCGTATAGCCTGGGAATATTGCAATGGGATAACCTTCAAAGCTCAGCGGACCACGGGTGCAAATAGCTTTTAGGATAGTGTCACAGTCCCTGCGGTTGAAGAGTCGGTGATGATGGCCCTGGGCCGTGCGTCAGGCCTCAGAGGGGGAACCAGAGCCCTGTGTGCCCATTCCACATTGAAAAACTTAGACAACCTCTTGAGGGCTAGTACTTTCACAATCCAGTTCTACAGGAAGAGATCCACTGAGGGGCCCTCCACCTTCTCTGGAAAACCCACAAAGCATAGGTTATTGCGGCACGCTCTTCCTTCGTCAAGTTGCACTAATTTTTTATTAAGTGCCAATACTGTGTCTCGGAGGAATCTGACCTCTGTCTGGAGCATATCCAAGGTGTGTTCAGTAGTGGGCACGGTCTCGGAAACTTTACGCAGATCGCAACACAAGAGATTGACCTTGATGGCCATGGAGTCTATCCTGTGCACCTTGTCGTCTCGTGTTTCTGAATCGCCACGAGTACATCTTGCAATGAAGGTGCAGCCGCCCCGGTCTCCATCACTTCCGTATACTTGTCCCCAAGTATGTTCTCTTGTGACCCAGTGTCATGGGGGAGCAGCTGTGTGTAATTCAAAATGTTGTTTGCTTACACCGTCTGTACTCCATTATCCTTCACCACTGGAGAGTTGCCTGACACACCACTGCGCCTGAGGGGTACTTCCGTCCCAGATAGGTCTCAACCTCTTAGATCCTCTGACTCAGGCGCCCTCCACAGGCCGCAGCTGTAGTTCAGTGTAAGTCGGGTAGGGCTTCTCCATGTACGTAGGGGCCCCTCTCCAGACAGTCGCGGTGCGCCAAGATCTCAGGGCATTTCAGTTGCTGGAGGGTGAACAATCTTAGGCAGATTTAGGGGGGCCCCCTCCAGAGCCAGAGGTTTCCTGGGGCCGACCTCAGGGTCCTGATTCAAGCTAATGTTGCGGGAGGCTCCACCTCCCCATTCGTCCTGTCTACTAAGGCGGCTCTCAGGCGGCCACGGGCCTTCGCTGTGAAAGTCCTCACCCGGGAATCCGGGCGCAGCATACCAGCCTCGGTCCAGAGGCCATGTCCATTCACATCTGTTTCCCCCTGTGGTTAGTGCTGAGCCACTCCTCCGGTCCTCCGCCCAGGGAGCCAAATCGCTCTCCCCCTCATATCTGTGCAACCTTCCCAGCTGCTTCCCATGGCCCAGGAGCGATTGTCACACCTCTGGACCCACCAGGACGGATTGCCAGGCCAGATCCTTCTCTTTTCGGGGTCCACTGCCAAGGACCACCCAGCTTTAGCCAGTCCCAGCAATCATCCGTCGCTAGCCGTCTTCTGGAGTGCAACAAGACAGGTTCACTCACGGAAGCACCCCGACAGGGCTCGCCGGCTAAATTAGGTTTGGGGACTTCTACGGCAGTCGTTCATGGGATTTTCAGTGTGGCAGGAACTCACCTGTCAGCCCTCCATAACGCCAGCCTCTATGTCGATCACTGGATTCCTTGTCAGTGTCCGACATCTGGCGGCATAAGGACTCCATTCGAGAGCATTGCAGGTTAAAGACAGTCTTCCTCGCAGCCGTCAAACTGGTGTGGCAGCTTCACCAGCTCTCATCCGTTCCGGGGCCTGGTATACTGTTTGGGCTACCGTCCACTCCTTTCTGGAGCCCAGATGAGCCCCCACAGGGTCTGGGCTATATTCCCTTCATTCTGGGATGGTACCGGTCTTGGGAGCCTCAGCATAACGTCGGATGCAGAGGTTGTCGAATGGAGCACTGGCAGACTATTCTATGCAGCCATGTTGCTAGTCCACGCCCTAGCTCATTAAGTTTAGCCAACAAGAATGCACTCTCCTGATTTGCTCTATTCATTACATCTTTTATCTTACGTATGACATTTTAAATAACTTGTAAGGGATTCAGATCTGAGTTCATACTGCATAATGGCCTGGCAATCTGTCTCGAATCAAGTGGTTTGTGGTTACACTTAGACACCAGTCCCATACCTCCACAGCAGTATAATCCATGAGCACAGAGCAAGCATTCCTGGCACTATAACCCATGGGGAAGAAAGGGATTAGGAAGAACACTAACAGGCACCTGAATAAGGTTTATCTGTACTGTAAAGTCTCACAGCCAGAAAGTTAAGAGAAAATGCCTGTAGACAAGCATTTAGTAAAGCATGTGCAGTGTAATATTACTATGCAAAGAAGCAACATGCCACCTTCCCCTTAGCAGTGTGTCATAATGCTAATCCCACCACTTTTATACGTTTTTCCATACATTGCTTCAGTTTAGCATACACGTGACAGAAACCGAAACTTAACAGGTTCACTGCTTTGTCATGAGAAAAAAACAAAAAGATATTGAAAAAGATACAAGAAGAGTGGACTATCAGTCACTCAGCTAGCCATTTTATGAATCCTTGTTTAGTGTGTCAACATGAGAATTAGGGTGAATCCATCAGCAGCAAGAAGGCTGAGCAGTCCGGTGTCTAACACTGACACAATGTGAAAACAAGAAGTTGATGAATCAGCATGACATTTGCTATTACGGTGGTTTAAATGCAAATTTTCACCTTGGCATTTACTAGATTTTTACATTATCCCATTTGTTTTTCGACTAGGTTTTGATATTGGTTAAAAGTAATACTTTGGTTAGACCGCAGAAGCACCACTTAGTGTACCTTGCAATTATTAGTGTGTGTTGTTGTGACATTTTTTTTGCTGGTTCATAGCATTTTTCTGTAGGACATGTGTCCTGTTTACCTAATAACAGGCTAAGACTATTAAATAATCTCCCTTGAACATTGATTTATTTTACTTAGCTGGCATAATAACATGTTGGGTTTGCAGTATTTTTTGTTTACAAAATAAAGACCTGCACATACAAACTTTCCTATACAACACCAAAACAACTGGCTCATTATCAAAAGTATCTACTATGAAATACCTTATATGTTTGCTGCTTAGAATACAAACTTTGGGGCCCATTAGGATGTCGGGCGGATTGCCCCCTCCAGGCTGGCGGTAGCCTCCGCCAGCCTGGCGGGGGCAATCCGCCTGACATCCTTCCCTGAATTTCCCCGCCATATTAGTATGGCGGGGGGACCACGGCGGAAGAAAACACAGCCCGACACTTTTCCGCCGCGGCCGGGGCGGAAAATGTTGAATATGGTGGCGGTGTCTATGAGACACCGCCAGCCATATTACAATGGCAAGAGTGCAATGCCTTTCCGCGGCGGCAATGCCGCCACGGAAAGGCAGGCGGTCTTCACGCTGGGGGCCCCCTGCGGGCCCCCAGAGTGAAGGTGAGTGGGGGGGTGCACACGGGCATTTTCATTTTCAAAGCGGCAGGCACCGCGCGGTGCCTGCCGCTTTGGAAATTAAAATGCTGTGATGTATTGTCAGCATTGTGGCGGGCGGTGCAGAGAGCACCGCCCGCCACAATGCTGAGAATACAGGATGTGCCCGCCACTGTGGCGGGCACATCCTAATGGCAGCCCCGGGACCCCCGCCCTTAAGGCGGGCGGTCCCGTTTTCCGATAGGGTGCCCGCCCGCCATCCTAATGAGGCCCTTTGTCTTCTTACTACTTTACAGAAAACTTTCCATGAGGAAACCACTTAACTATGATAATTCATTCTCGTTCACCAAAGGAGGAATATTTCCAGCTTCTATGTTGCTGTAGTCCAAGAGGTTGCTACATAATGGCCTTTTCTTTTTAGGATAGCTAGGATAAACATACAGAAAGTCTCAAACTATTACCAGACCCCAACAAAAAGTTAGACCTATAAGCTTTGCCATTGCATGTTCAAAACAAATAGACCCATTGGTTCTCGAAAGGTTGTTTTTGTAAATACAAACCTTGCCTGGTTTTGTGAACTGCAGGATGAGGTTTCACATAACAACTGACTTAAATGTAGCTTGTGATTGTGGAACGTTACTCCACTTTTGTAAATCGGCCGCTCATAGGCCACAAGTAAATCTGGAGAAAGAAACATTCACTCACAAGAAAAGGTTTGTGAATAAAGCTCAGAATTTGAAAAGCAATTCTCATCCAAGACAGTAGTAAAACATAACTACTCAAAGAAAAAGTTTTATGACCTAAATGTCAATTAGGAAAGGAAGTACATTTGTGACTCAGGCATTTAGTGAATTTCGAGAAAGGGCCTGATACCAAATGTCCCAGAATATGCACCAGAAAATGGAGATCCACCATTAACATTGCTGACAGCAACTTTCTCCATATTTTGAAATGTTTCTTTTTTAAATCTCGAACGTATTGAATACTAATGACTTACTTATACTCTGGGATTTTAACTAATGTGGTAATTTTGTATATATTTTATGATCATGTGATCGAAATAAAGATTTGAAATTTGAAATGTTTATGGTGTTTTAAGGAATAGTCAATGGAAAAGTAATTTCAGCAAATATTTCCTTAAATGTTCTCAGCATAAAAAATGCTGCTGGAAACAGATGAGTTATGTGTGAAATTTAATAGAAAGTAAGAAAGTGGCAACTTATTGCAACACCTCCTGTTAATTTCTGGACATATGTACTGTCAACAGCTGGCTACCAGACTTTGGTCTCTTCCACACTAGCCATGTTTCACCCTACTTGGCCTCGTCACTTAAGTATAGTCTGAGTTGCTTGTGTTCCCGTCCTGTTTGGCCATGACTGTTGCTATTGGAGCAGTAGCAAGACTGATTTGCTAGAGTGGCAAAGTAGGAAAAACTCAATAGACCAGAATGTGGCTGTGAGTAATCTCCAGTGGCTGAGATTAATTCAGGCATGTCTTCCATCACTTTGTTGGTTCTTGCAACATATATCCTTGACAAAAGTGGTATAAAAGTTATTAAATGCTTCTGTGCTGTTACATGCAGCACCAGGTATTCTGCATGTTAGCATGCTATTATGTGTGCAATGACATGTACCACAATAGTTAAGGGCCATGGAGAAAAGGTCATTTTGGTACTAATACGAGCGTTTAAGCCTCTGTATTATTTGTGTTCACATGTCATATATTTTTCTTTTGTTCATGACCCAGAGACGGGAATTTTCTTCTCTACAACAACTTGCTTTTGCAGCCCCTTATGGAACAACTATACATGGATTTGCTCAGCTCAATATCGGAAGCATTTAAAGATATGGTAGCAGCAGCTTCTGGGGTCTTCCTGAAATCTGAACAATATCATATATTTGAAACAGGAGTCAAGCATGATCGGACCCATCCTCACTCTGTAAACTACCATGTAAATAAAGGGTATGCATGAAACCATAAATTGAGGCAAGACAGATGGACTGTTTACTACAGGGATGCTGAAAGATGAATCTCTGACTTGAGGCATTATGGCATAAAGGCATGGAGGGATTTAGAAGACCCAGCTTAAGTTTTCTAAAACAAACTACTCTGTGCAACAGCTATAACACAGGTAGGATTAGTAGTGAGGTACTGGGTTTTTAAGAACCGGTACAGAACCGGTAACCCAGCGGTGCCAGGGGATCAACACCCAGAGACCTCGGGTTCTCCTGAGTCAGACCTACAGAAACTTCAGAGTCTTCTAGGTGAAGTCAAAGATTAGTTTATTGGCTGCAACCAAGGTGACAGGGTCCTCGAAGTACAATTCGAGTATATTCAGGAGACTGCACACTTTCACGAAGTTAGGCTTCTCTTCTTATACATAATATTCAGCCTTGGGCAAAACATTCCTTGGATTCGTGGTATTTCATTTATGGTTACTGATTACAAAAGAAAAGCAGAGTCATGATGACATGCACATATTTCACGTCGTGCTGCCCATAACAAATCATCCGGCAAGGCCCAACATTTCATCAGATATCGCTGGACCCCTAATAAAAACGGTCACCTCCCCTTCATAAAGCAAGTGAAGAAAAGGAGTGGAGAAAGATGTGAGCGAGATATGGCAGGTGTGCGCGCTGAAATGGTTTTATGGCTGGTTGAACCTAGATGCTATCTTGCTCGGCCACTGGGAGGGAACTGACCTAACGAGTTCGGCCTGGGGCAATGGTTCTAACTTGTACTGGGGTCAGGGAGAAGTCGATTAAGGAGTATGTGTCCTTGTGGAATCAAATTCAACTGGATTAAGGCCTATGTAAAGGGCAACATGTAGCTAAGGGTAGAGAATGCAAATGGCGATTTCGAGGTGAAATCGTCACTCGAATACGCCGAAAATACATGTACTTGATGTACTCGTCATTCTCGGTCTTTTGATACCAAATTCGTCCTATTTCGACAAAGTTTTTATTCTCGAGTTCAGTACTTTATATGGATCCAGATTTTTCAGAACCACAGACCCTCCTTTTGCCCTTACATAGGCAATTAATCTATCCTCATGTTAATCTGAGTCCAGATCTATATTCCTAAAGTCATTGAGATGTTGCTGCAACATCATTCTAGTGCTGAGCGCATGTCTTGACACAGGCTTCCTTACACATGATGTAACACAGAGGCCACATATTGCAGGAGCACACTGTATGCATAGACAGAACAGGAAAAGAATGGCTAAGACCATCCCAATGACCATCAGAATTTTCCATCCCCAGGCAGATATTAGTTCCCAGAACCATCCCATTAACGACCAATCTCCTTTATCCACATGAATAGATTCGGAAATCTTATGTAGTTTGGAGATGGCCCCGTACACTGTCGGAGCATTATCTGGAATAAAAATGCAACAACTGGACTGGATCAATTTGCATACTCCACCTCGGTCCGCAAGTATTACATCCAAAGCGACCCGGTTCTGAAGGGTCATCAGTCGATCCGACTGGAGCTCAGCAGTCAGGTTACTAAGGGCACCAGCAGTTTCAATCACGGTGGATTCAACTACCCTTGTCAATTGCCTTATGTTTCTGCTGTTAGCCATGGCTCCCCAGAACGGCAGGAAACCCATTGCAAAGTCACCAAATTCTTGACCTGCAGTGTCTTCTTTACTCAAAACACCTCTAACTACCCTTGTCCGATGGTAATCCGCCGCTGCTGTGTAGGTGGGAGGTAACAGGAATGAAACAAAACATGAGCCCGAGAAGTCAGGGGGCAACCATGTATAGGCTCTATCATGGCAGATGAAATAAGTACCCTTAGCGGCTAAAAAGGCAGGGGAAGTCTGAGATCCAAAAACATACGTTTCTGTACAGACACTCTTCCCTAGCTGAGCTCTGGGATTCCTGCCAATACCTTGCAGACACAGGTGACCTTGATGGGGTACGATCCAGATAGGGGACGATCTTTTGGCTTGCTGTTTCTCACTTAATGTAGTGCCATATCCGGTCACATTCCAACCTACATATGCAAGTATCTCATCATCCGGGGTATCTTCGTAAGAAGTTACTTCCTTGATCATGTCAACTATACCCTTGACTATGGCGCTAGTCTTGAGGTTGTCTTTTACAGAACGTAGGGGTTGGATTTCTCGTGCATATATGAACATTGTCCTATATGCCCATACTGACCCATTGCGACTAAATGGCAGGACCAAATAGGGGATACCTCTATCCGTGGTGTGGGGCATGAGACCACACACCCAACAGTTAGTTGTGTTCATTACAAGTTGGTGTTGGTGTAATAACTGAACGAAGGAGTTATTAATGAACTCTAATCTCCTATTTGATTCGTGGTCAGGCAAAGGGTGGAAAGAATGAGAGGAAACAGTAGGGGGAGGTATGGGTGATGTAGTGGGCGCAAATGTCACGTGAAAAGAGAATAAAACATAGCTTATCAAAAAGACCATTACGCTAAATAGCATAAAAATACACATTATTATAAAGTTTTTCTTCGTCATTGTTTTCAAAAGTCTCTGCTTAAAGTTCATTTGTTTGGCAGGCCTCTCCACATCAGGAAACTCCATCCTCTCTAAGGTGCTGCCCGCGGCGGTAGGTTGTTTCTGCTAAAGGATGCTTCCGTCAGTCTAGGGCAGCTCCCTTGGACTAACCGGAACCAGCGACCTATCGTCGTCAGCTGCACCCAAAAGTCTTTAATCAACCGCGACCCTAGCAGCGGAACCCGGATGGCGGTTCAAAAAAAACAAAAATAAGCAAGTTACCTAGATGGGAGAATCTGCACTTTCAAAAATAGTATTTGGGAAAAACACATTTTTTATTAGTCCACAGGTTTTTCTCTCGGATCATAAAATAAATCACTTTTACTTTAGTCTGTTTTTCTTGGTCGTAAATTGTAGCGTCTTTTCCCGGGTACGGTCTGGTCCAGAAATAGTAGTCCAGGTTCCACAGAGTTCAATTGTTCTGGTGGTGGCACAGTTTCTTGGAAAATGTTCTCACTCTTACAATCACGTTTAGCTTCTTTTACACGTTCATCAGTTGTGCGCTCTGAGTCAGTGCCTCCTTTCCGGACCCATTGGTCATGTGGCAGAGGGAAGGGTATCTTCTTACAATGGATCCCGTGGACCCAATTGGTCTTCCCCTCCACCCTAACAGTCGACCTTGTAGACAGGAGGACGAGGTGAGGCCCGGTCCATCTGGGCTGGTCGTTTCTTGTCCTCTGGAAGTTTCGGACAAGCACCCAGGAACCGGGGTCAATGGAGTGACCCGGTGTCTCAGAGACCGGAGGCAAGGTGTTGTGAACCTGTTGATATAAAACACGCAATTTAGCCGTCAATTCATACAAATAGTCAAGCAAAATGGGGTGTTGCAGCTCGCTAAACTTCGTGGGTCTAGGCACTCCCCATATGTTGGCTGGCCGACCAAAGATTATTTCATAGGGGCTGAGTTTCATTCGAGAATGCACAGTCATTCTGGTGGATAGGAGTGCTAAGGGTAGAGCGTCAGGCCATTTAAGACCTGTGCTCGCTTGGATTTTGGCCAATTTAAGTTTAAGCGTGCCATTGTAACATTCCACTAATCCAGCTGATTGGGGGTGATTTGCAGCGTGGAACTTCTGCCTAATGCCTAGCCCTTCACACACTCTTTTCATCACACAACCCACAAATTCACTTCCGTTGTCGGACCAGACCATTCTAGGCATTCCGAACCTGGGGAAGAACTCTTTCACAAGGGCTTTCGCTGTGGACAAGGCAGTATTGTCCCTTAGGGGATAGGCTTCTACCCATCTTGAGAAGGCACAAACAACCACGAGCACGTATTTTAAGTTGTTGCACCTCTCCATGTGTATGAAATCTAGCTGCAAAACCTCGAACGGATACGTAGGAGGTGCAAAATGACCAGCTGGAGTTGGGGTTCCCCTACCAGGATTGTGCTTCAGACATACCATGCAATTCTTGACAACATTCTCTGCACACTTGGGAATCCCTGAATTCTTCCACACTGGGGCCAACAACTCGCAAATCCCTTTCGCGCTGATATGGGCCATCCCATGAGCCATTGTAACCACTGCAGGCACATATGCATCGGGTAACAACCATCTCTGTTGCTCTGTCGATTCAATCCAACAACCATTTGCATCCATTCTCCCTGTACTTTCTCTCCACATGCTTAACTCTTTCTCCGTGGCCTCAGCTTGGATGGACTTCACACTTTCTATCGTGTCTTCACATATTCCAACATCACCAGTCCATCTTTCTGGGCTCGCAACATACATTCGGCTCATCATATTCTTTGCAGTGTCCTTAGCAGTTTCATCAGCGAATGCATTTCCACGACCAACATCATCAGTCACTTTCTTGTGTGCACTACATTTCACGATCGCTACTTTCAGGGGCAACGTCAGTGATTCAAGAAGCTCATTCACCAACTGACCATGCTGAATCTTGGCTCCATGCGAAGTCAGGAACCCACGTTCTCTCCACAATCGTCCAAAACTGTGAGCCACTCCAAAAGCATACTGGCTGTCGGTATAGACAGTCACTTTCATTCCTTTAGATAACACACATGCTCTCGTCAGTGCCACGAGTTCAGCGGCTTGAGCTGAACCATGTGGTATTCGCGCAGTTTCAATGATTGTGTGCAAAGTTGTGACAGCATATGCTGTAGTCACGTTACCATTTGGGAGTTTAAAGCAGGAACCATCCACCCACAATGTACCATCACATTCAGCAAGAGGAGTGTCGAATAAATCAACTCTCCCTTTCGTCTCTTCCTCTGTTCTGAGGAAACAATCGTGCTGTTCTGAAGCATCCGATTCCTCTGTAATTGGTAACAATGTGGCTATGTTCAAGGTACTGCACCTTTTTATGTGCACATGGCTTGCTAGTAGCGTCAATTCATAACTGGACAGTCGAGCACTAGTTAAGTGCTTTGTCTTGGTCCTATTTAACAACGTGTCTACTGCATGCGGGACCATCACGATTAGTGTATTATTCATTACTAGACCTGCAGACTGTCGAATAGAAACAGCTGCTGCTGCTGTGGCCCTTAAACAACTTGGCAATGCTCGTGCTACCGGATCCAAAGTTGACGAAAAATAGGCGCATGGCCGCTGTCTATCTCCGTATAACTGAGTCAGTACAGACAATGCACAGCCCTCCTTCTCGTGGACGTATAATGTGAAAGGCTTACTGTAGTTGGGGTTGCCTAACACAGGGGCCGAACATAATGCTGTGCGTAATTCGAGAAAACTTTTCTGACACTCATCAGACCAAGGAATGGGATTGGGTGTATTTGTACACGTTAGTGCCAATAAGGGTTTGGCTAATAACGAAAAATTTGGAATCCACTGTCTACAGTACGATGTGATGCCCAAGAAAGCGCGTACTTCTCTCTGCGTTCTTGGCACATTCAATTTCGCTATTGCCTGAATTCTTTCTGGGGTCAGTTTCCTTCCCTCCTTCGATAAGAGATGACCTAAGTAGGTCACTTCTTGTCGGCAATATTGAAGCTTGGAAAGTGACACCTTGTGATGCAGATCACATAGATGACGCAGTAATGTCAACGTGGCCATTTTACATATTTTCTCAGTATCCGTAGCGATGAGCAAATCGTCCACGTACTGTACGAGAGTGGCACCTTTGGGCAAAACCATTGTGTCAAGCTGACATTTCAGAGCTTGACTATATATTGAGGGGCTTTCACAGTAGCCTTGAGGAGCGCGTTTAAAGCGGAAACTGCGACCTCCTAAACTAAAGGAAAAAATATCCCTGCTTTCCTCAGCAATCGGGATACTGAAGAAAGCATTCTTCAGATCAATCACCGAAAACCAGGATGCAGATGCTGGAATCATAGTCAATAATGTTGTAATGTCGGGGACAACTGGGAATTGTGGCACCACTATCTTATTTACTTCCCTAAGATCAATCACAAATCTATACACAGGTGGCTGAGAACGGTCAGTTCGTTTTAAAACAGGCAGAACAGGACTATTGCAAACATTTCCTCGTGTTTCTTCAATTACGTCTTTTTCAATCAACTCGCAAACAATCGCTAGCAAAGCTTTTTCGCCCTCATTGGATATCCTGTATTGGGGAATTCGTGGCATTTTGACATTCGGCTTCAATGTTACAACATACGGTGGAATTTCTAAAAGACCTACATCATTCGGACCAGTAGCCCAAAGAATATCTGGTAGAAGTGCCAATTCTGCTGGAAGTGTATTTCTCGACAAATACATGGGAGAAACCACTTTCTTACCTAAAGTAAGTTGTACTCCTGAGGGAGAACAGTACAAAGTCGCATATAATCTTTTTAGCAAATCTAATCCTAGCAGATTTTCACCACAACCTGTTGTCAAAATAAGGGGTGCTTCGAATTCACAAGGACCAACAGAAAGAGATAAAGGGTCAGAAATTGGATTTCTAACCGGGGCGCCAGAAAAACCTACGGAAACGTTCATTTCGCCAGACAAAGGTGCGCCAGGGAGTTTGGAGTGCATAATAGAACTCTTTGTAGCACCAGTATCCAACAGAAAAGGTTCTGACACACCCGATGTAATCACCTCAACGTAAGGTCCACTCTGATCTACTGGAACTGAAACAACTCCCTCTCCTTGTCTTAGGCTGTCCTAGCAATCATTACTCTCCCACTGCTCATTTTCTGTGTAATACTCGTCAACGTAGTATTGAGCTGTCCTGTCAGATACGTTATTTTGCTGGTCAAACCTGTTCATAGAGTTTTGTGGTGGAAGGGGACGTGTGTCCTGAGGGGCGTTTCCACGCCCTCTACCTCTAGGCGCTTGCTGACTACCACGACCTCTTACGCCAGAAATTCCATTTGCACGTTGTGGTAGGGCAGGACAGTCATATTTGTAATGACCCTCTTGTTTTCAGTATAGACACTGGTTGGGACCTACGCGGTTTTGATTGTAATCGAATCTTTGCAAGTTTCTCTGAGGCTGCTGAAAAGTGTTCTGGTAATGATTCGGACCATTATTATTTTTATTACCACCACCACGTGGCGGATAGGCTTGCTGTAGCAAAACCTTCGTTTTGAGTTCTCTAGTTTTCTTCTCTACTTTATCTTTCTCATCTTTGTCTCTATTCTCGTAGTACTGTGCGGTAGCTAATATCTGGGCTGAAGATGAGACTGCCCAAGAACTTTCCGAATCTTTTAATTTCCTACACAAATCTGGAAGTAGATTGTGCACAAATTTATCGACAAACAATCTCTGACCACCTTCTGTGGTCATATCTTGACCGCTATGGTCAATGAATGTTTCTTCAAATCTGGTGAAGAAATCTGACACAGTTTCTTCTTTCTTTTGCTTGCATGCAGATAACTTATCCCAATTTACGCGTATTGCAGGCATTATCGTTTTCATGTAATCTACTATTCTACCAGGTAGTTCCGCTATCAAAGGCTCAGGCTTGGCACCACCGACTTGTCGCGCGTCTGCAGTAGTAATATTAGCCCACGTGTCACCTAATTCCTGGTCATGATCTACATGACGAATTTTTCCCCATAACGGCTGTGGAACAACGTTCCCGAATAACATATCGATATCGGCCAAATTCATTATACATGACCCAGCAGTTTGCGACAATTCTTTATAGTACCCTGCAGGATTTTTACGCGGATCTGGTAGTGTTTGTTTGAGTGCTAAAACTTCAGCTCGCTTCCATGGGACATGTACCCATACGCGGTGAAAGTGCGGCAGGACAGGTGGGACAGCTGTCGCGTCACCCTCTCTCCATTGTGGGGGAACTTCTCTCATAGGGTATTGTCGTGCCTTTTTTCTACCAGATGCACTAGATTCCGGTGGTGACCCAGAACTGCTTCCCTTACTTCGATATGAAAATAGCATCTCAACTGCTTTTTCCACATCGGGACCTACAATCATACCCTCTCCAAATTTAAATCGTACACGACACATCTCTTGTGGGATGCATTCTTGATCATTGTCTTCTAAATCTTCGCCAAGAAAGACGCACATCTGTTCGAACACATATCTCTGTGTCGCTGCTTCCCATTGGTGGAAGACTTCCATGACAGACTGTACATCATATTTTGCAGTGTCCAGGACCCATTTCCGAGCTAAACTATTCAGGGAATCTCTCTCTTGATAATCAGGCAGTTGACTTCGCAACTGTCTTCTTCCTATGTTAGGGGTCGTAGCAGGCGACCCAAAAAGAGGTAAAAGAAGATTAGTAACAGTGCTGGCCATTTTCTGCCGAATGGAAGGTGAAACTGAAGGACAAGCAGATGAAAAAACGGGGTGAGGTAAGGCGGGGGTAGAGATGGCAGGAGAGGTATCAGGAATAATGGATGTGGTACTAGGCAAAATCATAGAGGGGGCATTAGGAGATGTAGAAAACACTGTAGGCAAAATCGTAGAAAACACAGGTGAAACAGAAGTGGTCGGTGGGCCTGGAGGAGGCTGCACCGAAGAAGTAGGAGCCAGCTGAAGAGCAGCTGGTGGGTGCTGTGGAAGAGCCAGAGGCGCAGCTTGTGCAACTAAAGGTTGCGGGGGTGCTGTGGCATTCTGCGCATAGGGGGGTGGTGAAGTTAATAATTGCGACATTAATTGGTCTTTTTCACGCTCTTTTGCTGTCCCTTGCTGAAGAGACGGCAAAACTGGATAACATTTATCTATTGCCATTTTACGTTGCCTGTGCAACTGCTCATTTATCTGCTCTTCCTCATTATCTTTAAACTGCACGGCAGCTTGCATTACTGAAAGTCCCCCTTCTCTCTTATTTTTCTTAGCTAATTTAATTTCTTTTTGTTTGGCTTCTTTGCGCCATAAGCGGAAAGAGTCAAACATCGCCGGCCGGGCTTTCTTTTTGAAGAGTTTAACTTCAAGGTTGTCTAAGATTTCAGAATCAAAGCTACCATATTGGGGCCATTTTAAAACACCATCTTTCCTAGTGTATTTAATCCATACCTCGTTGTAAACGATGGGGCCTACCCCATGTTTAGCGTATAGCTCGTAAGTCGGAGTTCCAACTGGAGGAACCGGACATGAGTCCTCCAATCGGGAGTCCCTATTGTTACTACCAAGACAAAACCAATTCCCGAGTCTAAGACTAGGCATCCTCGCTCTCTAGTCTAGTTCCAAAACTTCAAAGGATTTATCGATTACGATATTTCTCGTGAAAACACGAGTCCTTCGGTTATGGTGCTTGCAAGAACCAATAAAATCCTTTTGTATCTCTAAGATACCACAAAGTAAGTCCAACTAAGGACTGGGAGACGCTCCACTTATACTTAACTGAAAATATCGATGGCTTCACCAGAAGACTCGTCTCAGCGTTTCGCTCTACCGAAAATGTCAAGGGTCCAACATCAGGGCGATAGCCAGGGCAGCAGTCCTTGTAGCCGTCGGGAAGCGGGGAACCTCGCAGTAAAGACCTTCGGACCACGTCGACATGCAGGGGTCGATGAGGTGGTGGACCCTCCTCCGGAATTTTCACACGAAGCTCCTCACGATCTTCAGGCTGATTGGTACCACTGGAATCGCCCCAAACGCTGGGCGCCAACTGAGGTACTGGGTTTTTAAGAACCGGTAACCCAGCGGTGCCAGGGGATCAACACCCAGAGACCTCGGGTTCTCCTGAGTCAGACCTACAGAAACTTCAGAGTCTTCTAGGTGAAGTCAAAGATTAGTTTATTGGCTGCAACCAAGGTGACAGGGTCCTCGAAGTACAATTCGAGTATATTCAGGAGACTGCACACTTTCACGAAGTTAGGCTTCTCTTCTTATACATAATATTCAGCCTTGGGCAAAACATTCCTTGGATTCGTGGTATTTCATTTATGGTTACTGATTACAAAAGAAAAGCAGAGTCATGATGACATGCACATATTTCACGTCGTGCTGCCCATAACAAATCATCCGGCAAGGCCCAACATTTCATCAGATATCGCTGGACCCCTAATAAAAACGGTCACCTCCCCTTCATAAAGCAAGTGAAAGAAAAGGAGTGGAGAAAGATGTGAGCGAGATATGGCAGGTGTGCGCGCTGAAATGGTTTTATGGCTGGTTGAGCCTAGATGCTATCTTGCTCGGCCACTGGGAGGGAACTGACCTAACGAGTTCGGCCTGGGGCAATGGTTCTAACTTGTACTGGGGTCAGGGAGAAGTCGATTAAGGAGTATGTGTCCTTGTGGAATCAAATTCAACTGGATTAAGGCCTATGTAAAGGGCAACATGTAGCTAAGGGTAGAGAATGCAAATGGCGATTTCGAGGTGAAATCGTCACTCGAATACGCCGAAAATACATGTACTTGATGTACTCGTCATTCTCGGTCTTTTGATACCAAATTCGTCCTATTTCGACAAAGTTTTTATTCTCGAGTTCAGTACTTTATATGGATCCAGATTTTTCAGAACCACAGTAGTATACTAAAGCAAACTACACTGAAAATCAGCTATAACATAGATAGGAGGAAACTAATTGTGTGATGAAATATGTTTGGGTTGTATTAGGATTCACCTTCTTAATTATTTTGTAAACAAATGTATTGATGATTGTCAATAATTGTTACATTGTTTGTGGAGGAATAGCACAAAATATATAAATTGTTGTT
This sequence comes from Lissotriton helveticus, assembly GCF_964261635.1. Taxonomy (NCBI): domain Eukaryota; kingdom Metazoa; phylum Chordata; class Amphibia; order Caudata; family Salamandridae; genus Lissotriton; species Lissotriton helveticus. Next base: position 210,719,097 of record NC_136073.1, on the reverse strand, counting down.
GTAAATACCAATACTCATGTGCCTACAGACATTTTGACCTACAGATGAGTTATCCTTCGACAGGTTTGTCTGACTCCTAACACCCCTCCTCACATGGACATAGCTCAGTATGAGAGATGAAACACAGGGGCCGATTACGATGCAACCCTTAGTCGGAGCCTTTACGACGGCATCGTAATGGGCCGGTCGGTTTACTTTACGACCGTCTCATTATGATGGAATAAGTTCCAACCTAAACCTTACAGTCAGAATCCGGCCTGTAATCTCGAGGGCGAGCATTTCCACCGTTGAGATTACAATGTTGGGTTTCGGCAGCCTTTCCTTGCCTTCCTTTCCGACACGAAAAGGCTGTTGGACCTCGACTTTGTGGGGCCCCAGCAGGGCCCCCTTGGGTGCATGGCCTCCAGTTGTAGACCGAGGGGGCACCTATGGTGCCCTCCTATTGATCCCTGCACCCCGTAGCAGGCACCTTGAGGTGCCTGGCACTCGGTGCAGGGATGATCTGCACCTCCCATTTCTCAATGGGAGCTTGTGTTACGGCTGGTTTCTGGCGTAACACAAGCTTCCATTGAGAAAAGTGCAATGTGGCCGAACAGTGTTCGGTTGCATTGTAATGTGCCGGTCAGGACCGTTGACCGGGTGTCTTTCGGTCCCAGGACTGAGTAGGTGTCGGGCGGAAGGGATTCCGCCCAACGTCGAAATGAGGCCCAAAGTCTTTGAAAAGGTCCCAAAAGGTAACGATTTCTTTTGAGGCTCAGGAAATCTCCTGGATTTAACCCAAATAATTTTGGCAAATGGCCCCGCTAGGAGCAAAGTTTCAACTTTCTTTGTGAATCAGATCACATATAATTTCAATACATTTTAAAATGCATATATTAACTAGGCACGTGATCTTGTCATTGTTAAATGTGTGAATCTGAAAAAGATATTTTTTGTCAAAGGTATGTGTAATCTTTGTTCTATGAAAAGTAGTACTCCATTAATCATTTGCTCTTAGTCAACAAGAACCTATCTAAATATGCACATGGTCAGCGACTAGCTGCCGCCTTCCCCCCAATCCGGCACCCAATACCCAGGAACGTGGACACGAGACGTCTTTACTTTTTGGAAGGCGGGCGCTAGTCGCCCGGCCGTATTTATTAAAGTATGAAATTAAAAAAGGTTTTAATTGCATAATCAACAATTTATAAAAAAATTCAGCAGGACATTTAGGTACATAATCCTTAGCAACACGTTTGAGAGCCTGACTTTAACAAAACTCTAATACATGTTATTTTCCTAACTTATACTAAACATCCTCATCTAGAATTTTTGTACATTTCTGGCCATATGGCAGGGTCACTACCGGTGTCAGGTCCTACTAGCTGCGCCTCCCCTCTGGATGTGCGCATGCGCAGTGTTACCCCGGGAATTGCCCGGTCTACGCCCTGAACTCCATTTACCCACTAAAGGAGGGCCCTTACTCCGCGCCGGTGGCGTCGTGAGTCCACGCGCGCGGGGTGGCTACCAGCCTAAGGAAAGCGTGAACTACTCCTACCCGCGCTCCTTTGCTTTGCAGCATCCATTACCTTGCCCCTGGAGTTGTGGGAGTGGCCCGCAGGCCCCTCCCCCTGGGCGGGAACCTCCATAGGATGATGCCCGCCCCCTCAGACCTCAAATATGTGCTCACCGATAATGACCTTACCGCATGCCCCATACCTAATAAATACGACGACCTATGGGAAAAAATTCTAAAGGACAGCTACACTGGCTAATAAAACAGTATCAACGTATAGCTACAAAGGGAAAAAAGGCCTAAAGACACATAGCATTAAATACAGTTCACTTCAAACAGTATCAACGTATAGCTACAACGGGAAAAAAGGCCTAAAGACACATAGCATTACATACAGTTCACTTCAAACAGTATCAACGTATAGCTACAAAGGGAAAAAAGGCCTAGAGACACATAGTATTAAATACAGTTCACCTCACACATGACTTGCTAAGAGGGGGAAAAAATTCCTAGACAAAAGCATCAACAAAATACACCAACAGTTCATCTCTATTACCCTGTGAGACCCGTGGACCGTACATCCAGAACTTACCCTTCAACCAGAGATAAGAACTGCTACCAAACTTTTGTTCCAAGGGATGGTGGGTGGGAAAACAAAGAAGCCCCGAGCGCGGGGCACACCGTTTCGGCGAGGGAGCGTCCAGGGACAAGGGGGTCTCCTGGGCGCTCCCTATCTCTTTATTCCCGAGGGGCCAGGTGGCCCCTCCTCTAGCCCGCCCCCCCTGACCCGGACCCACTTCCCAGGATCCGGGTCAAGGAGGCCGCCAGCCAATCGGCGGTGGGCCGCGCCCCCCAGGGCACGCCCCCACCGCCGAATGGCAACAAAGGAGACAGTGGGGGCGACGGTCGCCGCGCCGCCATGCGTGCGGGGGGGCCGAGGGCCCCCCCTTTTCACATGGTCAGCGACTAGCTGCCGCCTCCCCCCCAATCCGGCACCCAATACCCAGGAACGTGGACACGAGACGTCTTTACTTTTTGGAAGGCGGGCGCTAGTCGCCCGGCCGTATTTATTAAAGTATGAAATTAAAAAAGGTTTTAATTGCATAATCAACAATTTATACAAAAATTCAGCAGGACATTTAGGTACATAATCCTTAGCAACACGTTTGAGAGCCTGACTTTAACAAAACTCTAATACATGTTATTTTCCTAACTTATACTAAACATCCTCATCTAGAATTTTTGTACATTTCTGGCCATATGGCAGGGTCACTACCGGTGTCAGGTCCTACTAGCTGCGCCTCCCCTCTGGATGTGCGCATGCGCAGTGTTACCCCGGGAATTGCCCGGTCTACGCCCTGAACTCCATTTACCCACTAAAGGAGGGCCCTTACTCCGCGCCGGTGGCGTCGTGAGTCCACGCGCGCGGGGTGGCTACCAGCCTAAGGAAAGCGTGAACTACTCCTACCCGCGCTCCTTTGCTTTGCAGCATCCATTACCTTGCCCCTGGAGTTGTGGGAGTGGCCCGCAGGCCCCTCCCCCTGGGCGGGAACCTCCATAGGATGATGCCCGCCCCCTCAGACCTCAAATATGTGCTCACCGATAATGACCTTACCGCCACAGGCCAGCATTGTTAACCGACGATCTGGCCCCCCCCTGCCTTGACCTACCCTAGAAAACTCTCACTTTTAGGAAAAAACCTTCCAACCAGGCCCTCACCTTATCAGACCCCAGGACCTTCCCCCCCTCCGTCTGGTAATCCCTCCAACCAGGCCCAGCTACTGTCATACCACAAGACGTTACCTGCTCCATTCAAGTGAACTCCATCCCCCACGTAATACCGTCCACCCCCGACACGCTCATGAGGTATCGTCTGCAACAGGGGGGGCTTGAAATAGCTTTTCAACTGTGTGTCGATCCTCTTTACCGAGTGATTCAACGCCCTGACCGAATCCCCCGCCCACCCCTGCGACAGAGTTATGAGTTGCGACCATACTACCGTGCAACCCGGGCAGATCCTGGCACTCCACCCTGCAGTTGAGATAATCTCCTCAATCAAAATGCGCCTTCACAGTTTATCCCAATCATTCTCCCCCAGGTGAAGTATCACCACTGACGGGGGAAAGTGTCGGCTTGCTAACAGCCCTCGGAAGTCCTCCCTAAACTGGTTGAGACATAACCCCCCTCTCCAGAAGAATGAGATGTCCAGGAGACCCACCCGCAGTGGAGATGAGCTCATCACTGAGTATTCGCCTCCCAAGTTTGGCCAAGTCATTCCCCCCTAGGTGAAGTATCACCACTGACGGGGGGGGTCGGGCTGCTGCGCTAAGAGTCCCTGAAAGAAGTCCCTGAAATGACCAAGGCACAGACCCCCCGAAACCAAATCTACCCTGTCCTACGTCCAGCCTGTTGCTTGTGCTGGCACGTTGTAGCTCCTCCCCTTCCGGTGCTGCGTTCCTCCCCTGCGTCGCAGGTTTGGGGAACTGCAATAACCAGGAAAAGACCAAGAAAAACCTGGGGGACAATTCCCACTTCCCCCTTAGGGAATGGGTAGCACTTACACCTGCCAGCAATACTTGGGCCCTTGGTGTCCACTTTCTCAACGTATGCTTCCCTTTTGACGTCCACCCGCTGCAGATGTTGCGGTGTGGAGCAACCCCTCCGGTATCCGCCATGGACCCAGCCGTGACTGACGTAAGCATCCTTTGGGCTGTCCACCTGTTGCGGCTGTTTGTGATGTGGAGCACTCCGGGTATCCACCATGGACCCAGCCATACATAAAATGGAAAGATAAACACACACCATTAGTGTTTCTGGCGATAACTGCTGTCCACGTGCTAGTCTTACATTCCCTTAGTTGCTAAGTTTTCGATAATATTAGCGCCAGGTGACCACTCACTTTTTTAACACGTTGACAGTAAATGTTAAGCATAGCCTCAGTTTGTGCTCCATGTATTGCGATTGAATTAGTGCTACCAAGAGTGCCCTGCAGAACGACCTCTATTAGGCGTACTACCCCGTGTGCAGTACAGTGACCCAGCGGCAGTGTCACACTATCCCGTGTGCAGTCCAGTGACCCAGTGGCAGCGCCACGGCACATTTATGGTTCTTAAAAAGGCTGCCGTAAACCAGGACCTCACCTCCTGTTCCTGGTTTTCCACCCATTTTGCATAGGATCTATGTGTGACACAAGACAGTCTACTTAACAGTGCAGCATCACAGTCTACAACTAAAACATTTAGCACAGCCCTAACTCCGCCAGGCCATAAACTGGCCCCAGGGCCTTTTTGGCTCGCCACTTTGGCTTCCGGGAAATATCATCCTAGCCAACCGGACATGATCACAAGCATCCCCATAACTATGTGATGCCACAACTAAGCTCATGGGCACCTTTTTATGTGTGACATGAAGGTGTGTATGATTATCAGAACCCCAAGTAGTCTTTCTACAGGATTTAAGGCCCCATCTCTATGCCATTCGTTGTACCCCTACCACATTATTAATATATGGCTGTGGTACACCCCTAGAGTACCACGTATATGGTGCGAAATAACTGTGTGCCTTTAGCCTCGGAAAGGAACTAAAGGGATGTGTGTGGGACAAATACCTATATTTGTTATACACCTGTTCTTTTTTCATTTACCCATTCAGGAAGTCATAGACTGGTAAAACACGCTGCTCCACATTCCCTTCAAGACTTAGCCTGAAGGCTGCACGCAATACAGCTACCACTAGGATAGCTCACTAATAATGTGGACTTTAACCTATCATCCATGAAGGGCCGTTTGGACTGGTGTAATGTCCCCCCCTGGAATAGTGAACAGCACCTCCGATGTTTATCACCCTCACAACGAAATAAGTCCCTCGTTTGTTGTTCCACGATTGTTCTAACTATCCCCTCAGCAGACACCAATAATAGTACTTATAGAGTGTAAAAATTTAACTTCGGTCAATGGTTGTTCCTTGCGCAAGATAAATAAGGAGCAATCATGGCTTGGATAAAACATTGCAAGTGCCTGGAGGGCATCAGTAAAGAAGCCCAGGAATGAACCCAAAGCGCTTATTTTCCAGAAGGACAAAAGGCATTTCCAGGCAAGGTCTGAGAAGGGGGGGAATTATTTTGCAAATGTCCCTAGCACCAACATTCTATGCAATATGAATGCATTATACGCTCGCTGTGTAGGGGAATCCTTCAGCACGTGCAGATACAGTCCACTACTAAACCTGCATCCCATACATACGCATTGGCGAAATCCTTGAAAAACCTGTACAGCCACTTATAAAGCTGTAACCCCAATATGCAATGATAACAGTGCCCTGTCTCCATATTTATGCCAAAATGTCCTATGGCGCAGACGGGCAGTTCATGAATCCCGCAAAAGGCAGTGCAAACTGTGCTGTGTTTAAAAACTCATCCTTCCCCACCCTGAAGTTATTAGCGAAACAAAGAGAAATTCTTTTATTTCCCCTCATTTTTGCTCCCTCTGTGTGCTCCGCATTCTGCATCCCAGACAAGAAGAGCAACACGCCTCTTAGCAATTGTCCATGTGCAGAAGGGCCTCCCCACCCGCACACAAACAATCACCAAATAATTACGATCTGCCCCCCCCACGCGCGCTGCAGCACACATAGGAGCAAACCAATCATCACCCCGGTTGCCCATGTGCCAGAAGAGACACCCTCCCGCACACAGACAATCATTCCGTCCAACACAGGCACCCCTGCTCCAAGGGTGCCAGTGTTGGCACTAGGCAGCCAATATTAGCACTAACGCTAGGGAAAACATACGGGTGAACGTAATGTTGTAAATATGGTGCACCTCTGTGTTTTGGAAATGGAGCCTGGCGCTGCCAGATGTGGCGCAGCTCCACGCTCTGACTTTCCTTATACATGTGACCCTCGTTCTGCAAATCCCACTGCATGGAAGGCTATACTGTCGCTCACTCCCTAGCCTTACCATCTTCCTATCCGCACTTGTATTGCATGAGGTACATGAGTCAGCTGCTGTAGCAATTAGTATTTTTGAACTTCTTTCCTGCACACTCCATTCCCCCAGGGCCATAAGACATCAACTCCAGATCTTGTCTGTTTACTGTGAGAAAATGTCGAATAGCAGATTTGGTCTGATCGGTTTAAACATCTTTATTGACGCACCAAGACACTTCATCCCTGGCTGTTTGATAATCATTCTTTTTTTTTTTTTTTTTTTTTTTTTTTTTTTTTGGTGTTCAAAACTGCTTTATTGCATAGTTAGAAAATTACACTGCTGTGTATGCCGACAACCCGGAGGCCGGCAGCAAAAGTACAATAGTGGCATAGGTCAAGCACTAACATCGAGAGACACAGCCTGGGTACCGGCATCCCGGAGGCCCGGTGGCGATAATCCGAATTGGGATGCGATGGGGGGAGGGCGTTGGGCGGGAGAGGGGGAGGGAAGGAAAAAAAGGGGTGGGTAGGATAGGGGGGAGAGAAAGGGAAGAAGAGGGAGGAGGGCGGGTGGAGGGAGGGGGATGGGAGGGCGGGTAGGCATGTTCACATCAGGATTCGCAGCAGTAGAACAGGTTTTTAGTGTTTTCTCCCCAACTTTCATCAACCCAAAACAAGGAAACAGGAAAAGGAAAAAGCAAAGAAAAAGGGAACATTGAGAGGCCTTACACATTTGAGTAGAAGGGAAAAGGAAAAGAGAACGAGTCCATATAGGTATTCAGAGAATATCAAGTACAGAGCACAAGTCGGATCAGTGGTGGCGATCATGGCAACCAGTGGGCACAGTCAGCACTAAGTCCAGGATCATGTATCACGTCCCAATGTAGCAATGGGCGTGTGGAAGGGGCGGGAGTATGACTCACATTGGGGCACGGGAAGGAACAGCCAGGCACACTGGGCGTCGCAGCGGAACAGGTGATGTGTCAGGCGGGAGACATCCGACTTGCCGGAGAGGCAGGACAGAAAGCATTGGGGACACACGTCTCTGGGCACCCGGGCGTCTAGGCCAGCCAGGCACCGCCCCGGTCGTCAAGGCGAAGACGTACCATCGTCGTCCAAATGAAGCAAATAGGAGACTAGTGGCTCCCAAATGTCTTTGGGCCTAGTCGAAAGCGGTAAAAGTTCGGAATAAGTGACGTGTTGAGCTTGGCAATAGGTCATATCCGAAATCCAGTCCTTGAACTTAGGTGCCCTGCCACGGCCCCAACGACATGCGACACGTCGCTTAGCTAAGAGCAGAGCGGTGTCTATGAATTTCCTATCAGAAGACGGAAAGTGCGACGTATGCCCCAACAGAGTAACAAGCGGGTCTGCTCCCACGGTGATCTTGGTCATCTCAGTGAGAGCCTCCACCACTTGCTGCCAGTATGCTCGCACGGCCGGACACTCCCAAGCGAGGTGCAGGAAGCCGGCATGAGCAGCATGACAACGCTCGCATTCGTCAGTATCAGCGAGACGGAACCTGAATTTTTTGACCGGAGTATAATACAGTCGTTGCAGGAACTTGTAGTGGATCATCTTGAGCCTGCTGCTAGCTGAGATCTTGGCAGTGAGTGAGCAGCAGTACCGCCACTGCTCATCAGTGACAGCGACCGGTAAATCTGCATCCCAGGCCGCCCGAGCACCTGCCTCAAGAGGGTCGATGTCCGACCGGAGTCGGCGGTATAGGCCGGAGACCAAGTGTGCCCCATCCTGCGAACTAAGTAGAAAGTGTAATGGAGAAAGGGGCTCTGGCTCATGGGGAAAATCCGGAAGGATATCCCTCATCCCCTGTCGGAGGCGAAGGTAATAAAAGACATCGAGTGGGGAGCGGAGATGGGTGTCGAAGAAGACATCCATTGACTTGAATACTCTATTCGCAAAAAGATCACCCCAGTTGACAATACGCAATCGACCGCAGAGAAGCCGGAAGCCACGTTCCTGCAGAAGCTCAAGGGAGGGATGAAAGGACAAGGGGAGGAGGGGAGAGTATGGGAAAGAGCAGGAGAGTCTCCTGGCCAGACGACGCCAAGCGTCCAGGGTGCAGGAAACCGATGTGTGCGGAGTCTGGATCATCGACTCCGGACAATGAAGTAGACCATTAAGGGGTGTGGGATGTACGATCCAGTCCTCCACCGCCAGTTGCGGCATGAAGGGCGTGGGAGCCATCCAATGATAAGCAAAATGGGCCTGCGCGCAAAGGTAGTAAGCTTCAAGGTCAGGGACATCAAATCCTCCAGCCTCGTAGGGCAATATCAGTGTGGACCACTTTAGCCGCGGGGACTTACCACCCCAGAAAAGGCGACAAAGCTCCGATTTCAGGGTCTTGAAAAAAAAAGCGCCCGGATAGTACGGGATGTTGAGGAATAGGTACAGGAAGCGGGGCAACACAACCATCTTGATGAGGGACGCCCTACCAGCCATGGAGAGTGGCAACGCGATCCAGCGGTCGACTGTGGAAGTAAGGGACGTGATCGCTACACCGTAGTTAGAGCGAAGGGTCTCCTCCCGATCCCGCGAAATCTGTATACCCAGGTAGCGAAGGTCCGAACGGCACCATTCTAGAGGGTAGTCGAGGGGAAAGTCAATCACGGATCGCGTGAGGGGAAAGAGCTGGGACTTAGACCAATTGATATGTATCCCTGACATGCCCCCAAAAGCTACAAACTCCCTCAATAAAGGGTTGAGATGAAGATGAGGATATTTAACATAAAGGGTGATGTCGTCCGCATAGAGAGAGACATCTATCTGGCGCTGCAGGCACTGCACGGCGCCTTCCCGATGCAGCTGGCGGAGCCGACAAGCTAGGGGCTCGACTGCGATCGCAAATATGAGGGGGGATAGAGGACAGCCCTGGCGCGTGCCCCTCGTGACGTCAAACGGGCGAGAGAGGTTGCCGTTGATAAGGACTCGCGCCGTCGGTCGTGTGTAAAGAAGCTGTATCCAGGAAAGGAACAGCCTGGGGAAGCCCATACTTGACAGTACCGAAAACAGGTAGGGCCATTCGACCGAATCGAAGGCTTTAGAAGCGTCCAAAAACACTGCAGCGACAGGAAGATCAGGATGAACTGTGCGGAGAAGCGAAAATAAAGTGCGCAGGTTATGAGAAGTGGAACGCCCGGGAACAAACCCCGACTGATCCGGCAAGACAATCCTAGTCATGAGCAAGGACAACCTTGTAGCGAGGACCTTAGCTAATATCTTCACGTCACAATTCAGGAGGGAAAGGGGACGATAAGAGCCGCATGAGCAGGGGTCCTTACCAGGTTTAAGAAGGGAGGTGATGACCACTTCGCGCATGGACCCTGGAAGAACGCCATCAGCAAGCGATTCCTCATATACCTCACGAAGAACTGGGGCCATTATATCGATATACGTTTTATAGAATTCGGCTGGCAAACCATCTAGTCCAGGCGCCTTGCCGTTTTTAAGGGACATGATGGCCTCACGAATTTCGTCTAGCTCAAACGGGGCCGCCAGAAAGGCCCTGTCGCCGTCACTGAGCCAACAAAGCGCCACAGCATTCAGGTAGTCAGCATACGGCATCTCTGCTGGAGCAGCAGTGGAGTACAAATCGTGATAATGTGAAGTGAAAGTGGAGAGAAGCGCCTCCGAGTCCCTGATCCTGCGACCCTGTGCGTCAGTGAGTTCCAGAATTGCGTTACGGTCGCGGGGAATCCGAGTCAAGACCGCTAGGGCCTTACCCGGGCGGTCCCCCTCACAAAACCTCCGAGCCTGCCAGTGTTTCCCCTTGAATTTCGCCTCCCTGTCCGCCTCCTCCTCATATTTGGATAGAGTGGCCCTGAACTCAGCATGTAAGGCGGGAGTACCCCCCACGATCATACGGTTCTCCAACGCTCGCAGTTCCCCGTGCAGTCTACGGATAGTGGCCTGTATGTCCCGGAGGACCCCAAAACTTTTAGCTATACAGAAGCCTCTAACAGTGACCTTGAAGGCCTCCCAGATGTGCTCCACCGACTCGACCGACCCCTTGTTCCTCGGAAAGAAGTCCGCAATTTCCTCCCCCAGCTCAGTTCGGAAAAGTGCATCTAGCAGGGCCGCCGGTTGCAAGCGCCAAGGGGGTCTAGGACAGTCCCACCCCGGGAGCCTAGTATGTAACAGGACCGGGCTATGGTCCGAGTACGTCCTCGGTAAATGTGTGGCAGTCAAGACTCCGGAGGTCATACCGGGGGTAACAAGGAAATAATCCAGTCATGCCCAGGTGCCTGTCTGTGAAGTAAAGTGGGTACCCTCCTGTCTGACCGGGTGTAGGGCCCGCCAGATGTCCACCAAGGCCCCCTCAGCCATAATGCCCTTAAGGGCCTCTCGCGCTTTAGGTTTGTACAGGGCAGCCCCATCAGCTCTGTCCTCGCTGGGCACCAACGCAAGGTTGAAGTCCCCTCCCCAGATGAGATGACGGGAGCCCACATCAAGGATTTTACCCCAAAGTGTGCTGAAGAAAGAAGGAGTGTCCACATTAGGGGCATAGCAATTGACAAAGGTAACAGTGTCATGACCCATTCTCCCCCAGAGCAAAGCGTAACGACCTCCCCCATCTATCAGTTCCCCGCATTTAAGAAACGGGACAGTATTCCTAAGTAGAATGACCACCCCCCTAGCATATGTAGAGTAGGATGAGAAAGTGCGGGTGGAAGCCCATTTGCCTGCAAAGGTGGTCCGCCCTTGTGGCGAGAGGTGAGTTTCCTGGAGCATGGCAACATGCACATTATGCCTGGTAAGGTAAGCAAGAACATTACGACATTTCCTGGCATTGTTGAGCCCCCGGACATTCCATGACATACAGTGTAACTGTGTTAGAGGCTCCAAGACCGACATGTATTACGGTGTACGATAATATCATGACCCCCGCATAGCAATGCAGGCATTCTCAAAGGGCTCGATCCTATGTTCATAGCAATAAATAACATAATCCAAAACAATACTCTGTGTGCAGACCTCCCCCATCCCAACAGGCCCTCCCCCCCACCCACCGCAGCGCCCCGAACTCGTCTGCAGCCATCCAACCCCCCCCCCAATCCCCCTCCTCCTCCCCCACCCCCAACAGGAAAGTCCAACATATCAACAGTCAGTGTGGGGTACACCCGATGGGGTAACAACATCGAGGGCGCACAACCGCTGTACCCGCCATTGGCCTCCAAAAACTGTACCGCCCTCGGTGGAGGCCAGGGCTAGGCAAGCGGATCCTGGTATACATTACCACGGAAGAGTCCAGACATCACCAAGTCCCAACAAGGAGGCAGCCACTTCGGATCAAACAGGATGAAGAGGTAGCAGGCCTGCACTGGGTGGGCGCAAAGGCAGTGCAGCAAGATGTTCATGATCAGTTATCGTTCCCCTCAGCAGTGGGATCATCATCCCCCAGGTCGTCAGCAGCAGCACGATCGCCATTCCTGGCCCTGCGGAGTGATTTCAAGTAGTCCTCAGCTTTTTGGGGGTTAGTGAAAAAACGCTGTTTCCCTTGGTGCGTGATCCGCAGTTTCGCCGGGTAGAGTAGGGCGTAGTCCAGTTGCGCTTCACGTAATTTCTTCTTCACGGGAAGAAATTTACGCCGTTCCTCCTGCACCATAGGGGTAAAATCCGGATAGATAGAAAAAGTTACACCATCATATTGGAGGGTTCTTTGAGTACGTGCAGCTCTCAAAGCCACATCCCGGTCACGGTAGTTCAACAATTTGGCAATGATTGGCCGGGGTGGCAGGCCAGGTTTAGGCACAGGCGCCAAGGAACGATGTGCCCGCTCGACAATGAATTGCGGTGAAAAAGCATCTTCGCCTATGGAACCCTTGAGGATCTTTTCCACGTAGAGCTCCATCCTGCCCGTGTTGGTGGACTCCGGAATACCCGTGACGCGGATGTTATTGCGTCGGCTACGGGCTTCCAAATCCTCGTTCTTCGCAGCGATAATCCTGAGGAGGTTGTCCATGCGAGCCAACTGTGTGGTATGAGTGGAGGCGACATCGTCTACATCGGAAATGCGTTGCTCCGTAGCGGTAAGTCGTTCCTCATGCCGATCCACTCTGTGGGCTAGAGAATCAAGTCTAGCGGTGACACCGTCCACCTTTTCCACCACTGTCGCAAAACCCTGTCGCATTTCCTGAAATAAGTGGTGCAGGTCAAGTTCTTTGGCCGGGGAAGAAAGAGCGGAGGTGGAAGCAGCACTGGAGCTAGGTTCAGCAGGAACTGCCTTCGTGGGTTTCCTGGCGCCATCGAAGCTGATCTTCGTTTGGCGGTTCTCGGGGCGAACCATCTTGGGTCTCTAGGTCGGGGCCACCAGTAGTGCAGGCCGCAACGGCGCAGCTCCAGCCAGGTCAAGACAGCCAGGAAGGCCGCAATGCGTGGAGAAACCCTTTCCCGACAACAATGAGAGGGAGTGTCCAACCGCGGTACAGGAGGGCAACGCAGCACGCACAGCACCAGATGCGACAAGCGAGAGGGGGTAGGCCGGAGGTCCAGGTAGTCCACTGTGCGGCTGTGAGAGAAGCTAGGCCCACGACAGCGCAAATGCTCTCCAGGGAGGCAGGCTCAATGCCCAGCCTAGACGCGCGGAGGGAAACACAGCACGCCGAAAGTGGTGGCACTGGTGTCCGGCAGGCCCGGTGGAGGCGCACAGCTTGATGGGGCCACTACAGCGCAAGGGCCCCCAGGCGAGGTGGGTCCGACCCCAGGCTCAGAGAGGCCAATGTATAGTGGAGGTACTGGTATCCAGCAGGCCCGACCAGGAGCACTATCAGGAGAAGTGGAGGGCCACGTTGCAGTGAGGCGGCAGGCGCCCAGGGCTCCCACACGGAGCAGGGTGAGCACAAGCTAGTCGGCAGGCCCCGGGGCCCGAGCAGGATATGCCAGGAGCGGTGCGGGGCCTCACAGCCCGCCCCAGCTGCAGAGGATGACAGGCGCAGGGCAAAAGCAGAAGGTGGGCACCGCGGGGGGAAAGCGCCACTCACCACGTACGGAGCTGCAGTGAAATCCTCCGTCGGGCAGCAGTAGAAGGCACAGGTCCGCCAGGCAGCCCAGACACCCGGAGGTCCCGCCGGTAATCCTCAGAGGAGGGGCACCCCCCGTGCCCGCACGCCGTGAGGGGCCAGCAACCGGGCCACGAAGCACCCGGCGCTGCAACGAGTCAGAGGCAGGATGAGGCACACAGCAAAGTCCGCGGGCTCCGGGGCAAGTGGGGCCTAGGGCCGCGTGGCGAGCACCGGCCTTGCGCAGATCCCCGCAGCCGGCCGCCGCGTCCAGCAGCAGCACGGGTCCCCACCGGGCAGATTTCCCTCGGCGAGATCTCCGCTCCCAAGGGTAGGACAAAGCCGGGCTCCGGAACGGAGGTAGCAGGCAGCTCCGTGCGTCAGATGGCTGGGTCGGAGGTAGTGCTGGTCAGTTGTGGTCAAGGATATACGGAGGATAACTGGCCAAGGTGCGGGAGCTGCAGTGTCAGGCAGCCATTCCGCGTGTGCGCCCTCTAGCGCCCTCCTTTGATAATCATTCTTTACTATTTTCAGACTGTATTTCCTGTATATGGCAACTATACTCAAGAAGTCCTATTTTATTACGTTACATCGTTTTAATACCACGTGATTTTAATTGTAGTGGGTTTTTATGACACTGTGTATGTTTAGTTCATCCGAATAAATATCTTTTTAATCTCATCACTGCACGTCAAAGAGTTAAAACGTACTAGTGTGACAACCTCTGATAATGACTGTCATGTCTCCTTCGAACAATGACATAAATAAAATTGAAAATTATCGAAAAACCCAAAGTGGCCTAAAGGTTGCCAAAGCATCCCACGAATTACACCAGGCGGTGTGAACCCTCACATAAAACCCTGTCCAATCCCTTCTCGAATCACGGCTTAAAATTCGAAGTGCATGTTAAGCAACCCTTTGTGTCCCCTCACCTGAGCGAGGCTTGGCCCCATTAGAAACTCTGTCGACCCCGACCCGAGGCAATCACCAAATATTGGCAGAAATGTTTTGGTGCGTGGCATCCTAGCAAAGTACGAGTTTTAACTAACGGCCCGTTCTGTTCGAAATACCACACATCTAAACTGGATGTAAACCGAAGCCTCCTGTACTCATTAATATCTCCCGCCTTCGGCACGGGGTGATTAAATGATTTGCCCAGCACCACAGGGGGCTTAGCAGCCTTGCCGGGACTCGAACCGCTTTCCCCCCTGTCCGAGATCGAGCGCCCTAGCCAATAGGCCAGCTCCTCTCCCTTTACTAAAACAAAAATTGCAGCTAAAGTCACTTTCATTCTCCTACTAAGACACCTTCGCAGACTTCCATCATAAGTGTCTGCAAACCTAGCAGTGATTAGCATAGTTGTTTAGGAATGGTTTCGATCCCGCATGTTACCCAGCAACAGTCCATGACGATCCTGCCGCGTAAACGGAGACAGTCACCTCTCAAGCCTGTTACGGTTATTATTAAAACATGAGTCTGTCTCCACTTTGGAGAGAAATTGCCGTCTAAACCATCCCACTGTGCACCGCTCCCAACTTCCATTTTTGTGTTCCCTTGCAAGGAAAATGCTACGAGAAATTGTCTATGAAGCAATATTTTTAACACCACACCCGGTTGCCCTCTATTACTCTACTGCCCAGTAAACCGAAAAGTAATACATCCTGTAGCCATATGCTGCAGAAAGGCTGCTCTTTAAATTAAACTTGCGCGCAATTAAATATAACGAGCTATGGCAGTTCCCTTCTAGAAAGGTCAACAAATAAATTAAGGCTATCGCTGTGAGCCAAAAGTCAGGACTGTGCGCAAGAAAAAACACATCATATCATTCAGACTTCACGAAACTTGATAAACACATAAGTAACATGCACTGACCATCACTTATTTAAGAAAATATCGCAAATTAGATGTTCCTTCACAGGCTCCCCTATGTATCACTCAGAAGGAATACAAAGAGCATCTATAAGCAATACCTGCGAACCAGTTCTCGAGTTTTGCCTCATGAGAACGCTTAACAACTGTGGTCTCGTTATCCATTTAGCGTGCAGTCTCACTTAAATGTATTCCATGCACTTTGAGGAAATTACCGAACACCACTTTATTACCCCCCTACAAGAGAGCGCAACCGGGCTTCACCTGCGTAACTTTATCTTTTTATAAATATTCATGTACATTCCTATGTATGCCCTTTTCTTTTTACCTTTCTTGTAAACAGGAGGATCGAACCCCCACCCAATGCATATAGAGCGCTGAAGACCAACGCTTACTGAACCGAGCTACAAGGTCCGTATCTGTTCCAACAACCCCCCCCCCCCGCCCCGTACAATACCTCACGAGGCTTCAAGTGGCCTCTACCACGCCTCCGCCGCGAGCTCCCCGTCCCGGCACCTCTGCTGCCGCCTCGAGTCCACTGCCGCTGGAAGACAAAAAACGGGGGAAAATCCAATCCTGCCGCCTCGCTGCCGATCCTGGCAGTCCCACGACGGCTAGCTCGAGGAACGAACCGCTTTGCTCCACCTAGAAGAAAAAGCGGGAAAATTAAATAAACAAAGAAGCCCCGAGCGCGGGGCACACCGTTTCGGCGAGGGAGCGTCCAGGGACAAGGGGGTCTCCTGGGCGCTCCCTATCTCTTTATTCCCGAGGGGCCAGGTGGCCCCTCCTCTAGCCCGCCCCCCCTGACCCGGACCCACTTCCCAGGATCCGGGTCAAGGAGGCCGCCAGCCAATCGGCGGTGGGCCGCGCCCCCCAGGGCACGCCCCCACCGCCGAATGGCAACAAAGGAGACAGTGGGGGCGACGGTCGCCGCGCCGCCATGCGTGCGGGGGGGCCGAGGGCCCCCCCTTTTCAGATGCATAGTGTCCTAAACTGCTGATGTGGCTACAGATTATCTGCTCTAACAGTAATATGCAAGTTTTTTTTAACGTTGCTGGCAAGTTAGAAGGTTTCACAACATTTTGATGACATTGCATATTTCAGAAATAGTTTTGTGCTGTGCTAGTCTATTTACCATTCAAATAGTATTTGAAGTTATTTCTGTCACAAGCGTAAATTGAAAACAGAATTGCAGACATCAAATAAAGGAAATGTGTTGGAATGTTTATTTGTCCAGAGAAAAACAACTTAGGAAAATTTATTTTTGAGGAAAATTGCTAAGCTCATAGCCTGTCATATTCCATGATATACAGTGCCCAACAGGCCAGATTGGCATCGTAGGGTCGGTTCATGGTTTTTATCGACATCTGGCTTTCAGTTTCTAGCTGGAAAGAAGTGAACATCTTCATAGACAACATAATCAACCTCTAACATGTAAATGTCAATATCACAAAAACAGAAATAAAATACTGCACTTATGAAATCGGAAGCGTACAAACACAATCTTTCTTGAGTCCATGCTCTCAAAACAATTTACATTAAGCAAGACCTGCTATTGTAAGGAGTACAGCAAAGAGGGAACCACATAAATGAATTAATTCACAGAAGAGAACATAGAAAAACTTTTATATACAACTTTCTTCCATCCACCAGTTTATAAATGCATGTTTGGAAATTGGGCACCAGTTGGCAAAGACAGCAGTGAGTGATGTTTGAGGATGAAGATTGTACTCTGGTCAGTGATTGGAAAAACACACATCATTTATTTCTTTTGTTGTTGTGTGCTTTACAAAAACGAGTGATACGGATTTACTACAGCCTCCCATTAAAAAACAATATTCTTTCAGCCATGCCGCTGTGTAACATGGCCTAAAACATTGACAAAGCCAGCAGGTCGTATAGACTAGACCCATTGGTTTTGCCAATGATTGTTTGTTTGTGGCGAGCTGATGCATAGGATCAGAGACGGTCTCTTCCTAAAAAATTATTCGTACTCACTCGGAGACATGAGTAAAGAGATGGATAGACCCTCTCTCTCTCCTACTATTGATACCGGTTCGTTCTTAAGGACCCCTTGAGGACAATGTCCTCTCTCTTCTTTCTGCTACTTTGTTATAGACCCTGAATACATTAAGATGTGTAACATGGGAATACGCAAGGGTGTGCCTTTCAGCTCTAATGTCTAGATTTGAGCAATGCATACAGTTTTAAGAGAACGAGAGCAGAAGGAAGGAAGTATTCTTAAGCGCTCCACTGTGGGGATTAACCTCTTCGGTGCTCAGGACGGCCCCCGGCCGTCCGACGTCACGGTAGGCGTGTGCTAAGGAAAGCCCGGGCCGTCCAAATCCCACCCACTTATCAATTCTCCAGCACACCAGGAGAATTTGCGCAGCGCCAATGGTGTTAAAGAACCAAGGGTGCAGTGTGGGGTGGTAAAAGCAGCAACGTGAGACAGTGGGGGGCAAGCCATACGTGGGTGTGAGGGTTGGAGAGGCAATGGGGGCAAACATCAATGCGGACAAAGCAACAATGCGAACCTGGAGGGTGGCAGAAGGAAGCAACAATGAGGGCAAGCAACAATGCAGGTGGGAGTGGGTTGCAAACACGTGCATGCTTATAGGGTACTCTAACTAAAAGAAAATAGTAGCCTAGGCCCTAAAGTGTCAGAAGTGGAATGACACTCACTGGGCAAGGAAGCAGTTCTTGGGCCATGCTCGACAGGAGAAAGAAACACATGAAGAGGAAGTGAAGATGGTGCACGCTGACCAAAGAGAAAAAAGAACATGGAAGTAATGAGGAAGCCAATCAATGGTGAACAATGGGCAGGATACAAGCTCCATGAAAAGTAAAAATATGTCCCACAAGCAACAGTACATGTGGTGTCTAAGGAGTGACATAAAAATGGTACTACCAATGACAACCATACACAATTTAGCAAAATACCAGCTGGGGAATACAAGAAGGTAATGCGGCTGATCCATAGACTTCAAAGCATTTCTAAAACGTGAGCATTGTTTCTAAGATTAGGTAGTTTATAAAGTGTGGGTTCTATGTCAAAGTGTTTTCTCCAGAACCGTTTTGCCATAAAATTGTGGGCAAAATATTAAGACCCACATATCACTAAAGTATAGATATATATATAAATATAGATTTACTGTTTTTAACTCCATATGCATGTAGTACCTCGACAATATATATTTCGTCAAGGTATGCAGATGTGGAGTTCAGTAAAGTAAACCTATACTCCCCTATATATACTTACCTTGTTGATATGTAGGTCACCTATAGTTTGTCCTCGCTATAATAGCAAGACGATATTTTGGAAACAATATTCTAGTGGAGTAACGTTACTAGGGCGTCCGATTACTTTTAATCCACCAATCAAGGAACCGAATGACATCCCTCCAATTGGAAAGGTTGACAATATGATAATGTCTTATGACTACAATCTGTAAGGTTTAACGGATGTGTGAAAAACAAAACTAACTAGCTATTAATTAACATTTGGATCTGTGAATGATCTATATATTCTGGTTTTTAGATGACAATGTAATTGTTGATGGGCATATTGATGATGATATCTTTAAAGCTCACTGTAGGGGGGGCATAGACACCTCTGTTCCTCAAATCTAGAATCTTTATGTGGTTCCCATTCCACTGTAATCTGAGTGAGTCTGTCCAATTTGCTTTTAATATGAAGTTGCGATACACTGGGGATTATTTCTGAATTTTGAGGTTATCTGAGCGTGCTCATTCTTTTACGGGGTCACTGACAATTTTCATCTACGTACAGGTCTCGTGTGCATTCCATACATTAAGATATCTAAGACTGGTTGTTTGGTAGTTGATTGTCCCCGGTGCTCCAGTTTGAGGAATTTGTGGAAGAGTTTTCTCTGCAAATGTGCATGTAGGACTTCCATCTGTTGACAAACAAAGGTATGCTCCACGCCCCTTTGATTTTGATTGAAATAAAAGTTTGCTACTAGTGAGCTTCAAGAGCTTCTGTACCTGATTTATCAGTTGCTTGTAGGCAATCAATTAAATGCAGTTTTTTGAAAATTTACTCAAGTTTGTCAGTGCTGCTCAATATCGGTTGCTTTAAAAGGCCCATGTTGGCGTGGGACTACTTATTCTGTAGATCTGATGTGCCTATACTGCAGCAGATTTCTCACTATGTTCTGTTGGAATTCCCAGTCAATGTGTCTAATGTCCCATCAACATAAAAGACATACTGATTGTGGCACGTATACATCCCCAGTCAGCTCATCGGTGTTTCTGTCTTAATATCTGACTGCCTGGCTGCATAGAGATGCTTTGAGGACCTGAATCAAATGTTAGTTTATTTTATTTAGAAAAACACCATAAAACACTTATTTAAACATGCATAAATAACATTATCTCACATAAAACCGATATCCTATACATGTTTACAAAACAAGGCTCAGTTCTCCTACTTAGTTGTCAAACTAGCTGGTACTTTTGTACAGTGAACTAGTTTTCAGAGGTCTACCCCATTCCATTTAGTGTGGCATGCTTTCTCATCAGGGTTTTCATCTAGCACTGAGAGGCAACCCAGGTTTTGATGATGCACCCATGAACCCTCGGGTACTGGCTATGCTCCTGTAAGGGATTAATAATAAACATAGATGTGGGAGACTGAACTTGCACTAACATCAACCAAGCTTATGTTTTCCTCCATCTTGAATTGATGCCGCAGCATACCATGTTATCTTTGTTGCAGGTTTTCGGCTCTAAATTAAGAATTGTAAGCTCCTCACTAAGAGACAGTGAGTGTTCCCAGAAGCACCTCCCCACATTGTACCTAACCAAGGATATCCCAACTGTCAATTCAAATCAGTTTCCGTCTTTATTCGATCATAAACAATCATAAAAACCACATATGGAAAAAAATACAATCTGATGTGAAAGGCATAAAATCTCAAACAAAGCATTATTTTAAAAGAGCATATCATATAAAATCCCAAAAGTAATTAAAACAATGCTAATTAAACACAATGATTATGTTTAAAAGGGAGATTTCAGGAACACAGGATATTCCGGTCAAAATTACATAGGCTAGGTTTTGGTCTCCAATATTTAAGTTGACTGGCTAAGGGGAACATAGGGACACCGAGATATAAGAAACAGGCTACATGCTGCCTTGCGAGTTTTTCCTTCTAAGGACCCAAGTCCAACTCAGAAATGTAGCCATATTAATGACTATGACTCCAGTAGTTCCGGTTTTTAAAATGCGCAGAGCAATATGGCTTGATCTTGTTCCAAGGTTTTTACAAACCGGCTTGAGCCATTTCTGTCTTGGGTCCTTGTATGCAGGGCACACAAACAATACATGCAATAAAGTCTTGTCCACTGTTACACAAGTATCACATTTTGTATTCCGTGTCCCCCTCCACTTTTTAGTGAAGGATTTTATGGGTAGTGTTCCTACTCTAAATTGATGATAGAGTTTTCTATCACCAGGACGGATGTATGACGGTACGACGGTAAACATCACTTACAACAAAACTTTTACAACGCACTACCATTACAACGCGGTCATTACAACGCAAACTATTACTACGCATTGCGCTGGGGGGCGCTCTAGGATAGGGAATAGGTTAATTTACTATCCAATAACCTTCCCTAGTGTCCACGGGGACTGGAGTTGGAATAGTAATTTAAACTATTTACTATCCAACACCCAAAAGCGCTATGCGTTGTATTGGTATGCGATGTAAAAACCGCGTTGTAAAGGCAGGCGTTGTAATAGCCTGCGTTGTAACATCATACATCCTGGTACGACGAGGGCTATTACCACGCCTACCGTTACAACGCGTGTTTTACAACGCAAGTCGTTACCACGACTTGCGCTGTAGGGTGCGGATTTAGGAATAGTTTAATTTACTATTCCAATACCAGTCCCCGTGGATAGTAGGGAAGGTGTTGGAATAGTAAATTAACTATTCCTTGTCCTTGAGCGCCCTCCAGCGCAAGTCGTGGTTCCGACTTGCGTTGTAAGAGACATGTCGTAATGGTAGCACGGGGTAACATCCGCGTCGTAAAGGATGTTCCCCCACCAGGACGTGTGATAGTGTCCCAATAGGCCTTGAACTTATACTCTTATTTAAAATCTAAAAACAGGCATGTAAGGGAACCACTAGAAACAGAGGACACAAACTTTACGTTAACCCTTTCCCTATATAAGGTTTTGAGATCTTTTTTTGATGGGAATTAATTCCCTTCTGGGTCCTCCCACAAGTGGATGAGGCCCATGTCTAATAACAATGCTTTGATCTTTCCTAGCCATGGGATTTTGTTTGCCTTGTCAGCATCTCTAATAAACTTAGCAGCTTTTGCATAGGGAGCTAACTCTGGGGTAGTCCAAAGTCTTCGCCTGTAGGCAAGTGGTCTAAAACCCGCAGTCTCCTCAAAGGGGATACATCTTAGGTCTAATAGTAGGGGCCTGAGAGGAGAAGATTGAGGAAGGCCGGTCAATGCCCTCAAAAACTTGTCCTGGGCTAAGACTAATGGTGCTAAGTTTTCGAACCCCCATAGTTCCGCCCTGCATATTATTATAGCTCTAACCTTCCCTTGGTATATAGATAGGGCTAGGCCATCTGGTTTGGTTTGAGACAACCTAAATTCTTTTAACAGGGCCCGGCTAATTGGTAGTGCCTTAAGACTAGTAGATCTAATTGTGGCTTCCAGTTCAAACATGTGCCCAAAGTAACGCCCAAATATGCAAAGGAGTCAGTTTGTTCCAGGGGCGCATTATTCATTTCCCCTCTAGCTTTCACTACTTTACGTTTATGCAAGACCATGAACTTCGTCTTGTCGACGTTAACTACTAAATCCTGGTCATTGAAGAACAAGGTGAATCGATCAAGGGCACGTTGCAGACCAGATTGCATCTTGGACAAAATTAAAGTGAAGTCTGCAAGCATTAAAAGCGGAACCCTAGATGCCGCAAGAGTGGGAGCATCCATAGGAAAATCAGTTTAGTATGATATAACATTATTTATGAACAATGAGAAAAGGGTAGGGGCCAGGACACACCTCTGCCTTACTCCCTTGCTCACAGGAAAGCGGTCTGTCAACTCACCCTGCTGACCCACACTTACTTGGGCATATGTTGATTCATGGAGTTTTGCAATAAAGGATAGCATCTCAGCAGGCATCCCTGCCTCCGTAAGGGTCTCCCACATCTTGGGTCGGGGACTAAGTCAAATGCAGATTTGAGGTCTACGAATGCTGCATAGAGTGTCCCCACTGTATTCCAGCATATCAACATGAATCTAAAAACTTGGTCGATAGTGCTAACATGGGAACGAAAGCCTGCTTGATAAGTGGTTAGCATTTCATTCTCATCTATCCACCTGTTTACCCTACATAGCACTAATATCACCACAATTTTTTGAAGAGTGTCTATAAGGCTTATGGGCCTGTAGTTGGAGGGACAAGCGCGATCCCCCTTTTTGTATATGGGGATTATTACAGCCCTGCGCCAGGAGTCCGGAATAGGGGCACCTCTGGCCAAGCCATTAGCAAGGATATTTATTTTACCCAGTTCTCCCGAGATATCCCAACTGTCTCCGACTATCATTTATACAATGTGTCAATCATAGTGCTTGAATAAACTGTAAGAACAACTTATTTCAGTGCAATAGCATTATGAGAGTATCCTCAAATATAATATGTAGTAACATTTTTCTTATTGTTTGTTCTTCATTGGTGCATATCCTTAGAAACCATGTACCTGTGTAGTAATGTATTAAATCCTTTCTCTAAAGTCTAATAAAAGGACATACTTTTCCTCTGTAAAAAGGAACCACAGTTTTCACTTTGATAAGGTGAAGCTATGCTGGGTATTTCATTGGACTTTGCTAAGTTCTTTGTACTTAGATCTGTATTATTTATGGACAACCATTTGATGATATATTTCATGTATTTTGCTCAGTAATTCCTTATATAAACCCCTCAAAATTTGATTCATGTCTGTCATGGACCCCCACACCGCCAAAACCAACCTCGACGAAGGAATGAAGGCCATCGCCGACTGAATGAGGAGCAGCCGACTGAAGCTGAACTCGGACAAGACGGAGGTCCTCATCCTAGGATCCACCCACTCAGCCTAGGACGACTCCTGGTTGCCAACCACACTAGGAACAGCCATAAACACCCACCGACCACGCACACAACCTAGGGGTCATCCTCGACTCCACCCTCTCCATGACGAAGCAGATCAACGGCGTCTCTTCCTCCTGCTTCAACACCCTCCGCATGCTCCGCAGGATCTAAAAGTGGATCCCCACTGAAACTAGAAGGATGGTCACCCGGGCACTCCTCAGCAGACTGGACTACGGAAACACCCTTTACGCAGGAGCCTCGGCCAAACTCCTGAAACGGCTCCAACGCATCCAGAACGCCTCCACATGCCTGATCCTCGACATCCCTCGCCGCAGCCACATCATACCCCATCTGAGAAACCTGCACTGGCTCCCTGTCAACAGGAGGATAACCTTCAAGCTCCTCACCCATGCACACAAGGCACTCCACAACACCGGACCAGCGTACCTCAACAGCTGACTCAGCTTCTACACCCCCACCCGCCAGCTCCGCTCCGCAGACCGCGCCCTCACCACAGTCCCCCGCATCAGCAGATCATTCTCCCACATCATCGCCAAGACATGGAACACCATCCCAACCAGCTACGGCAGACCCAAGACCTTCTCACCTTCAGAAGACTTCTCAAAACCTGGCTCTTTGAACAGTAGCAGCTCCCCCCCCCCCCCCTAGCATCTTGAGACCTTCAGGGGTATTTAGTGCGCTTTATAAAAGTTATGATTGATTGATTGATGTATTGTCATTCTTACAGTGAATGTCACAGTCCCTACTATTGATTTTAGATCACAAGAAATAGAAATTGGTCCACTTAGGAAGTACCAAAGTCCGTATAGGACTACACTGCTTCAGGTACGAGCCATTGGTGTGCTCTTGGTGAGGTTATGAGAAACTGGTTTGCGTGCCAAAAGATCTGGTAGAAGAGCTAATAGTTCCAGTAGAACAGGGTCAGCATAACACAATATAATTGGCTATAGAACCAATTTCTACACCTTTATGTGTATGCAATCCCCGCACCCCTCCCCCCCGAGATTCAAACTGACCCAGTCCCAACTTGATACTGATTCCGTTAGATGAGGTGGCTGTAGACAGATGGACAACATGAGTATTAATAGGGACCTATGCTCATTCGAAGGATGAATGAGAAGTGAGCTGTGAGTCACTGCATGTTGGTATTGTAGTGGAATTCAGCAGATGGATTTTGAGGAAATTATTATGTGGCTTTAGCTCTTGGACTTGTAGGAATGATAGTTATTGCTTTCTTGATGATATTCTTATACGTTTAACCGCGGCAGAAATTGTTGCGGTTTAATTGAGTGGGCGGGGCCGCAACGGCCAACGAACATTAGCAGCACTACGGAGGTAGTGCGCGCGACGTCCAATCTCCAACGGGCACATCGAAGGGGTTAATGTATCGCATATAGTGGAGAGAGGTGCCTCAAGTTAGATTATTGAATTGTTGAACTTGTCTGCTAAGGTGAGGTGTACTGTAAGGCGCTACCAGTCACACCAAGATAGGGACGTAACGTTTTCTATTTTATGCGTTTATTAATTGCACTGGGTGGCGGTTCATTTCTTAGTGCACATGAGTGAGCGCACTGGGTACGGTGAATCCCATGGATCAAGAGTCTACTATTGTGTGAGAGTAGGTAGTCTTCTTGCTGTTATAGACATTTCTGTCTAGACAAAGCGATCAAATGAAGAATTTCGGGGAAAAGTGGTTCATTAGGTCCTGGCAATATTCGGGTGCTGCATAATTTTGGTGCTGTGTAGGGATTAGCTGGCTAATGCTGTAACTGCGCTGCAATAAGATGACCTTTGATAGAGACACTCTGGTATTGGTGGGCAACAATTGTTCACATAATACTACAGGGAGAGTGTGAGACTAAAACAGATAGTGATTGAGAATTTGTCAGCATGGGAAGGAAATCCCTTTCCGAAAAAAGAGAAGGATGTGAATAAGGAAGAGAAATTTCCACCTGAATGTACACCAGTTAGGAAAATGGTGGCAAAGAAAGAGTTACACACATGCATGTTGCTTAGCCAATGGCACAAATATACGTCCAAAGAGGGAGAATTACAATTGCCCCTGAGCGGGAATTTCCATTTTCCCAGAATAGAAAATCTGAGATGAAGGCTGTATGATTTGAGACCTCAGCCCAGACCCACACAGTTTGAGGCTTTAAATCTTTGAGAGCTGGTGGCAAGCGAAAAGAAAATGAAGAAGTTTGCAGTAAGAATCCATAATAGGGCATATTCATGGCTAATCACACAGGAAGATGAGAGTCAGAAAAGATGGAGGGAAGAAATCATTGAGACCATTGGAGCTTATCCTTTGATAGAGAGCAAAGAAATAGCACAGGAAATATTTGGGAGAAAGGCAACACCTTCCTAAATGAGCTCCTCAGCATAAGACCAACCCTATATAATGCAGCAACCGCACCAAGCTCTACAGTCCTTGTGGTAACAGACTACAACAGACACTGAAAACCCTACAGCAGCTCACGTGCACCAAATTATTCAGAAACCTCAGTTTCTCCCCCTGCCCAGCACTTTACAAGCACACCACTGACAGCAAGTGCCTTATTCCCTTCCCCTGCACTCCTCTAAGTCAGACCCTTTCAATTGTCAGCCAAGACCCCCACATCAGCGTCCAGCATAACATCACTAAGCCTTCTGCAAAGAGAGATTTCGACAAGTTCCATGGCGCAAGCTCAAGCAGTTATGGCAACTCTACCAGCCAACCAATCAAGTACAGGTCATACTCCACAGAGACATGACCTTGCCCAGCTGAAAGGTGAGTTCGAGAAAATCATTGAGGGTAACATGGGATGGATAGCTTAGGACAATACAATGAGAGCGGATTGCTCTATATGAGGAAGGCAGCTGCGAGGATAGCACAAGAGGCGCATGGAAGAATAGAGAAGGTGACAGATGAATGCAGCGTTAATTTGACAGAGAGAGAGGAACTGCAGAAGAACGTTAGGATGATAATGGGTGAGAAGGAGTTAAGTTACTAAAGGTGAGTGGACTGAAAACACATGTGAGAGAGTTATTTGAGAATATTAGGGATTGGAGCGAGATAGAGAATTTGAAAGAGCTGTGGTCCAGGAAGGAAAAGGTTAAGGTTAAATGAAAGAAGGGAGTTGCCAGGAAAGATGAGGGAGAAGCTGCAGGGGAAGAGGTAGGGGAATACCCTCTGAGGAAAGTACAGGGAGGAGCATATGTACACGTGCAATGGTGCAAGACCGATCTCCTCCACTTTACACATTCTCTTCCTAAGTTACTGGAAAATCCCAGTGAGTGGTACCCATAGATGAACCTGCTTGTGACCATTTTGAAGGTCTTGTGAGAGGATTTTGAAGGTATTGAAAGAGGATTTGAATGTTTGTTTGACGTTCCCAAAGGATCTATAGGCAGAATGCATGTGAGCAGTGGAGTGGCCAACCCAGGAGCCCTGTAGGGTAGCAGGAACAAATGCACCTTCACACTTGATAAAGACAAAATATGTGTAGATTATAAATACATAAAAACCCCAAAGAAAATGAATTGGCCCAAGATTTTCCAAACCCCTCAGGAGCTTAAAGAATCATGCATACTTTGAGAGGTTGATGAAGGTCTACAGGGATCACAGCAGGATAAATTATCCTCTTGGATATAGCGTGGACAGGTTCCTCGCCTTTTTTGTGCAACAGCTCCGTCCTGAAATCAGCAACCAAATCATCCGAGGTGTTCTTTTTTGGCAGAGTAAACCCCTTGACGAGATTCTACAGTATGCAAAAGATTACAGTGACATATTAGAAGCCAAGCAAAAGGGACTCAAAGAAAGGTTTATTATCGCCCAGATCCAATTAGCGTAAAACAGAGGTATGAAGGGACGTAAAATACCCCATCAAGGACCTAAAATTAACCCCCATAGTGGGATAATCATGCAGGGAGTTTCCATTGCTTATGGAGATAGTTCCCAGGAAATAAGTTTCCATTGCTTATGGAGATAGTTCCCTGGGATCAGGAAGAGGTCTAGGCAATGCAGCAGGAACTAGCATAGGTGCCCTTAATAACGTTGCCCCTTGCCACATCTGTAACAAGGATGGGTTTTGGAAACAGAAGTGTCACTACAATCCTGATCGAGCCATGATTGATGCCCAGACTTTGAATTTCGTGGTGCAGGGAGAGCTTCCACGGATACCCAGACCCCTTCTGCCAGCTCCAAAGATCCAGAAACCTGGCATATCACAGAGTTCCCCAGGCCCTATGCGGATGCAAGGAGGAAATCCCCATTTAGAATAGAGTAATAGGATCACCCATAATTCATTTGCATACCAGAATGATCCGGTTCCTTTGATGTACGAGAATTCCACAAATTTTGATCAGTTACAATGACGGTGCCTGAGGGAGGAGAATGAGGATGTACTTGGCGCAGTCCTAGAAGTTGACCAGAGTGAACCGTAAGCAGATGGGGAGGGTAACGGTAAAACGGTATCTTTCTTAATAGACACAAGAGCCACTCACTCAACTGCTAGAAAAGTTGAGATCCCAAATCTACAACTATCTGGAAAAGAAGTCCAAGGTGTAGGTATTGCAAATCAGCAGCGTATCAATCATATTGCTGCCCCTGTCACTGCAAGATTGAGGTAATGCAGTTACTATGCACAGCTAAGGATGGACCAGAGGTTCCATTGCAGTAATAGACCCAAAACCTCAGAGACTGAATGGGACGATCAAATCTAAATAGGTCAAGGCCTGTGCCTCTACTCTTCTTAAATGGCCAGATGTACTATGTCTGATATTAATGAGCTTACAAAGCACCCGTTGTAGACAAGCAGGATTGTCTCCTCACTAGGTTTTGATGGAAAAAGCCATGCAAATTCCTTCTTTTCCATCAGCTGCTCTTGTGAATATCACAGATGATGTGGTTCACAAGTACTACAAGGAATTGGCTGATGTTGTGTGTTCTATCTCCCATCAGGTTGATGCTGCTACTCGAGCTGTCCGAGAGTCTTTGGGGAGGATTTGAACCTTGGCGATTGGGTTCACAAATAGAAATGCGTCCACAAGGGTTTTCCTAGAGGAACATTGGAGAGGCCCATATCAGGTGATCCTGGTCCCCAACACTACTGTTGAGTGTACTGGTTTGCTGAACTGGATACACGCCTCACATACTAAGAGGGTAAAACTAGAAGAGGAAGACGCAGAACCAACATCCACCTGTTCCTCAAGTCACTCTAAGTTCAAAGTTTCTGAGGCCTCCGAAAAAGAGGAAAACCAGTCTGAGCACTCACAGTCTCTCACAGCAATGAATCAACAAGAATGAGTATGAGGTTAAGCAATCAGCAATTAAATCTCCAACTGTTGACATAAAAATACGCATTCACAGAGACAACGGAAACTCGTGGAGAGCTGAATCAAATCTGCCCAAATAAAGATCATGGGAATCAAAGAGTGGGACAGCCAGAGTAGGTCCCACTTCTGAGAGTGAATCGGCCTGATCAGAGCCAGAGATCACAAGCAACTCTCAGGACTGCGGCTCAGCCAGGGAAAGCTGACCAAAGACTACATCAACTCTAAAGAGATTGTTGACGACTAGAAAAAAAATCAGAAACAATAAGGGCAGTTAGCAAGTTAGAAGAACTAGATCATCACTGAACACCTTGACGTCATGGCCGAGATAACTCCCAGAGTCTTAGGTCTCGAGATGATGCCGAATAAAAAACACTTTAGCTTTTGAGATAGGGTAGTAATGGGTAGTGATGCTAGGGTAGAGATTAGAGGACTAATTGCTTCATCCAAAGGTTTTAATCTATTTCCTTGATTTGATTTAACCGAAGATGACACAGCAATGCTGCAAATTCTTGTAGCTCTGCCAGTTGCCATTTCTCTT
Source organism: Lissotriton helveticus (assembly GCF_964261635.1). NCBI lineage: Eukaryota > Metazoa > Chordata > Amphibia > Caudata > Salamandridae > Lissotriton > Lissotriton helveticus. The sequence continues at coordinate 210,689,786 of NC_136073.1, read as the reverse complement.
TCTATGGTTGGGTGGATCTTGGACATCTATCTACTGAATGAAGAGATTCTCTGTACTCCGGTAAACACCACAATTCAATTGATTGACAGTAAATCAGTGCAGGAAAACAATTATTCACAGTTATAACATGTAGTTTTAGATGTTAACCGAGTATGTGAAAGTTATGCAGGTAGAAAATTATTTTGTCTGCTCCTACCTTCAGGCCTCTGTGACTGAAGGGGCAGCATACCTCTGTCTTAGTCTTTTTCATGAGCTATCTTTCTGAATATATATTGTCAACATAATTCTATCAAATTGCTGTATTCTGATTATGCCAGGCCTTTACAAAATCTTCCAATCATTACTGATGCAAAAATATGTGTTTGTGGTCTACTAAACATGTTTATAGTTCTTCCAAAGCCTTTAAATGAAGGGATCAGCAAGAGCATATGATGACATTTTTTATTTCTGTTACTAAAATGAGCGCTACTAATCAAAGCGTGCACGATGTAACGTGTAGGATTAACAAAGAAAGAATAATTTATGCAGATGAGTTACATGAGATAGGATCAGACAAAGAGCAAACAAAAGTTAGGCTTGAGCACGTTATTGGGAAGGGTACAGAGATTTGAAAGGGGCCACCCCCAAGACTAAGGGGCCGATTAGGATGGCGGTTTTTCCGCATCCTCCGGGCCGGCGGAAGTGTCCGCCGGCCTGGAGGATGCGGAAAAACCGCTGCGGAGCCTCCAAAGACCCACCGCCAAATTAGGATGGCTGGTGGGTCTGGAATTCCGTCCGCCGCTTTTCCGCCGCGGTCGGCTTCCGACCGTGGCGGAAAAGCTATAACATGGCAGGCGGTGTCTATGAGACACCGTCCGCCATATTAGGATGTTCGTGAATACATGCTTTTCCACGGCGGCTTTTCCGCCATGGAAAAGCATACGGACATTCACTTTGGGGGCCCGTTGCGGGCCCCCTGGGTGAATGGGGGGTGGGGGGTGCACATTGGGGGTACCTATGGTACCCCCCTGCATTTGCGTGCACAAAGCAGCAGGCACCGTGCGGTGCCGGCCGCTTTGTGCATGTAAATGTAAAACATGCTTTTTTAACATTGCGGCGGGTGCAGCTTGAAGCTGCACCCGCCGCAATGTTAAATATAGAGGATGTGACCGCCACCCTGGCGGTCACATCCTAATCAGCACGGAGGGAACGCCGCAGCCCCTGCGGACGTTCCCTCCTCCTCAAGGGTGGCGGACGGACGCAAGTCCGTCCGCCATCCTAATCGGCCCCTAAGCTTTGACGATGCCAACAGGAGAACTTTATGTATGGTATAGAAGCAGAAAGAAACTGTTGAGGTATTGGGGTGGAGTGAATTTGAGCATTGTTATTTGGTCAGAGACAGAACTTTTGCTAAATTAGAGATGAATATCAAAGGCAACTATTATGTATTTGGTAATTCGGCTTATTTCCAGTTACCGAATAACTGAGTAGGTAGTCATGCATCTTTAGTCTTCCCCAGAATCTCTCATACTAATGAGCTAGATTCACTCCTTGATTGCCATTCAAAATGAAGGAGAGCTTTAAGCAGATATTAGTAATATTTTTGAAGCATTTATACCTTCAATAGGAGTTGCATTAAATGATGTCAAGATTAGAAAGCTGTGTATTTAAAAACTAGAGAGAGAGGGTGAGAGGCACTCTTAGACCCCCTGTAAATCAGTAAGTAACAACAGAAGAGTGACTACTAATGTAACCAGAAAGGGTTTCATTAGGCAGCAAACGACAAAGCCAAATGTAGATTAGAAAGCTATCAACCCTATTTTACCAGCTTGCTACTAATACAGCTGGAGCTCTAAATGTAATAAATAAAGAATTGCTTACTATTAAAGCTATAATCATGCAGAACTGTCTTGCATTAGATTTGCTTCTTGCAAAGGAAGGAGGAGCCTGCAATGTCATTCACGCCCAGGAATGCTATGCCTGTATCCCAAAAGTAGACAGCCATATTAATGATTATGTCGCAAACATTAAGAATATCACACATGAACTGACTGAATTGGAAGAGACAGGTGTTTGGGAAGATATAGGCTCTGTATTTTGGTCTATTAGAAGAGGTTTTGCTCAGATGGGGAGTGGCTAGGGAGTATTGGTGGTGAAATACTGACATTGCTCTTAACTCCTCCTTTCATTATATTAATTGCCATTGCATGTGTGCATCTCTTCCTACAATTCGGCAAGGGAATTTCTTCAAGCAATGGGATGAACTGTGGGTTTAAGAAGCTGTTAGCAAGGAGAAAAAAAAGAAAGAGAATTTATGTAAAGATTGAAGAGATGCAAAGCAATATCTATGACACCATGAAGAACTTGGGAAAATCCAAGGAAAAGAACCCAGAGCTGATGACTGCTGTACTATAACAAAGATGTAAATCGATGATTTATAAATAATCGGGGTGGGTTCTGGGAACTGTTTTTCTCATTTAGCTTTAAATGTATTAGAGACTGAACTTGTGCTAACATGAACCAAGCTTATGTTTTCCTCCTTCTTGAATTGATGTTGCAGCATACCACGTGAACACTGAATTGTTGGTTCCTGTCTGTAAATAATGCATTGTAAGCTTTTCACTAAGAGACGGTGTCCCAGGCCTCAACGTATCCTCAGGATCGAAATGACGCTCCATGGGGTCCAACTCTCAACAGCCCCAAGTCTGAATATGATATCACACAGACTAAAGGGTGGTTAAGCGGGAGAAGGAAAGAATGGGGACAGCTGGGAGGGAGACCTGTAACGAGATGCAAAAGGAGAGGTAAGTCCTAACAAGTAATACTAAATAGACTTGTCTCTCCATATCCCTTTTTACCCATTCTTCCACTGACCTGTAAAAGAAAATACTCAAACTGGCGTACAGAGGGGTTGAGCTTGTACCTCTAAATATCACATTGAATTCTGTGAAAACATACAAAGGTCAATTAGAACAAGCCCTTCTACAGATGATTCACAACCCCCACTCTGGTGCCCTATATCACCTGTGATGATAAGGAACAGTCATAAGGTTCAAACACGACTTTCCTTCGTAGACCCCACCTGTGGGAATAAATAAGACAAGGAACAGAGCGATGTTGAGCATCTGCAATAGTCACGTAATATTCATCCAAATGTACATAAAAGTAACGCACTCCACCAGGTTGTATAGTTCACCAAAGTAGCACAAATGCACCCCAAAACATGAGAAGAGTTACGTCACTCTCCCCACAAGATAATGTCTTGCCAAATGAACTGCTATATGGGATCCCCCATATAGCCAACAATGTTATAGTGCAATCAGACTTTCCCTCGCAAGAACTTTTATAGTCAGAGAAAGTTCTCCAACGTAAGGAAATCTCAGCACCCACTATTTAAGCCATACAATAAGAAAGGATTTGTGATAATCCAGAACCCAGGTAAAGCGGGGACTTTAATCTCATCGTAGTAACAGGAAAGCCAAGATGTAATATGTATACAAACGTGATACACGCGCTCACACGCGCACAAGCTAATGTTTATGTACACGTGCATTTGCATGCGCTATTGTTTTGTTTCAATTCCGACTTCATGCGCACACTTCCTGTTAGGTGCGCATGAAGTCTAATGTTATAGTATTATTTAAATATGCATTCTCGTGAGGGCGACCTTACTCTCTGGCATGGACGGTTTCAATTGTCAGTTACCATTCATGCTCCGGAGAGGAAGGACGCACTCCCGTGGTGTTCTGTCTACTTACTTCGAATAAATCTACTTTTATCATCAGCTGATCTCTGTGGATTATATTCCCTGGAAAACATCACACATTACAATTGGCGACGATTTTCGGCCTTTTTGTGGATTTATGAACATCACCATTCATTTGTGCCCCTCAAGTTTCACTCGATCTGCTCCTTCAACTGCTCTCTCTCTCTGGCACGACGTTACTTCCAGAAAGGAAACACGTGATTCAGCTTTTAACCTCCGAGCCTTGTTTCTCTTAAGGGGATTGCATGCTTTTCAAAGACCTCTTCCAATTGGTCTTCTTTTGAACGGCCACGCCCCCAAATGAAACAATTGGCTTTTCACCTTTTCCTGCTGGTTTAGGGAGTTGGAGCACGATCGCATATTTGTAAACGATTTTACTGTCTTCAACAACAAACTGGAACACAACTCTTCTCTTTAAAGGAACTGTAAGTCTCAAAAGAAAATATAATTTTCATTCTTTCTTCCTGATTTATACTTTCACTCAAAGAAAAGTGAATAATACATTATTAATTAACAATTTAGATAAAGGAAGGAGTTAAGCTTCAATTTTACAAATCAAAACCCTTATTTGTAATGGCAAAACAAGAAATATTTCAATTAGAACATTTCTTGCCTCATCAGGGTAAACCTAAAGAACCCTGGAAACTCTGGATTAAATCTTTTGAAAACTATTTAGAAGCCATAGACGCAGAAGAATATTCAGCTAAACGCAAACTTGCCATTTTATATAATTTCTTGGGAAGATTTGGACGTGAAACTTTCAATAATTTGCCTCTCACTATTCCACCTCCAAGTGGAGGTGAAGGATGGAATGTATATACGGATGCTATCCAGAGATTAAATAAGAAATTTTTGGAACAGCCAAGTGTGATGCTAGAAAGATTTAACTTTAGAAAGAAGAAACAGAGTTCAGATGAATCTGTTGAAGACTATATATCAGTTCTCAGAAATTTAGCATCTGAATGTAACTTTGGTGCAGAATTAGACTATCACATAAGAGACCAATTTGTTTACTCTTGTTTTCACAAGAAGATACAGGAAAGGATTCTTAGTTGCAGAGACCCAACTTTAACTGAGGTCATTATCATAGCAAAAGGAATAGAGAGATCTATCGTCACCTCTTCTTGCTTGAATCAAGATAATGTTTCTCCTATTAATGTTGCTGAACATGATGCTTCTGTTAATAATATTTCTTACAGGTCACGCTTTTGAAAGCCTTTTCAAATGAAACAAAACAAAACGTCATCATATTGTTACAGGTGTGGATCTAGATCGCACTTAGGTGATAGTCCCATTTGCCCAGCTTTGGGCAAAAAGTGTACCAAATGTGGCAAGACTGGTCATTTTTATAGTGTCTGTAAAAACAAGAGAGTTATCAGAGTCAGTTCTCTGGATACCAGAGAAATTCCAAATGAAAACTCTGCTGAACATAATCTCATTCTTTCTGATAGTATGGAAAGAATGATGCTTTCTGTTGACATTGATGTTGTAGATTCAAATTCTTCAAAAGAAAAGTTCAAAGAACCATTAGCTGAATTTACAATTGGTGATTTAAAATTAGAAATGATGGGTGATTCTGGAGCACCAGTCACGATCATTTCTGACACTTTGTTTGAGAAACACTGGCCTGGTAAAGTATTAGAGAAATTGGATATTATTCCCAAAGGTTATGCAGGTCAAAAAATTGAAATGTATGGATATTTTATTGAGTTTGTGTCTTGCTTGGGGAGAAAGATTTCTACAAAAGTTTATGTGGCACTTCAAGGTAAGCTCATTATTGGATGGCAAGATTTAGCTAAAATGGGTTTAAAATTAGTTCCTGGTGCTGAAAATCCCATTCAAATCAATAATGATGTTTCTATTGATATCATAGATAGTTCTGAAACAAGTGATACCTCATCTTTCACAGGAAAGATTCTGAATGAATTCTCAGATGTTTTCACAACACGCATTGGTAAGATTACTAAGGTGGAACATTTTATAAAGTTAAAAGAGAATGCCATTCCCATTGTGCATAAAGCTAGGCCCATTCCTTTAAGTGTGAGAACTGATTTGAAAGCTTTACTTGACAAATTAGTGAAAGAAGGAATCATAACTCCTACAGACTCCTCTGAATGGGTGAGTCCCATTGTTATTGTGCGAAAAAAAGAAAATTCGATTCGTTTGTGTGCTGATTTACGCTCACTAAATAAAAACATAGTAGTAGACTGCCACCCATTGCCCAAAATTCAAGATCTACTGTCAAATATTGCAGGTGCCACATGTTTTTCCATCCTGGATTTGAAATCGGCATATCATCAAATTCCTTTATCCACACCTTCCACTGACCTTACAACCTTCATAACACCCTTTGGTGCATTTAAATACCTTAGATTGCCCTTTGGTTTAGCCTCTGCCGCGAGTGTGTTCCAGAGATTCATGGATCACATGTTGGCTGGCATTACCTCAGTCCAGGCTTACCAGGATGATGTCCTTATTTACTCAAAAAACAGGAATGAACACATTTTTACTCTAAGAAAAGTACTTGAGAAGTTCAGGGAATTTGGAGTTACACTTGGTGCGGATAAGTGCAAATTTATGGTTCAGTCACTGGATTATTTAGGACATACCATTTCAGCTTCTGGAATCAGCCCTAAGTTTTCTCTTACAAAAGCTATTGATGAAGTAGTAGTTCCTCATACCAGAGATTTGCTTAGGTCATTTCTGGGCATGACGGAATATTATTCTAGATTCATATCCAACTACGCTCAGGTGGTTCAACCATTACGCCTTTTATTAAAGAAAAATATTCAGTTTACATGGAATGATGATGCACAGAATTCGTTTGAATTAATTAAAAAGTTAATTCTTCAGGCTCCTGCTTTATCACCATTTTCACCTTGTTTCAAATGTATATTATCAGTAGATGCGAGCCAAAAAGGATTAGGAGCTGTCTTATCTCAATGGGTGAATGGAAAAGAGAACACAGTGGGTTTCTCTTCTAGATCCCTCTCTATTGCTGAATCTAACTATAGCACGATAGAGAGGGAGACTTTAGCTTGCACCTGGGCTGTGGAAAAGTTTAGGACTTTTATTTGGGGTACACAATTTGATATTCTGTCAGACCACAAACCCCTAATTCATTTACTATCAGGCAATGGAACGGGTAGAGCTTCGTCAAGGTTGGTAAGATTGTTATCGCGTTTGCATGAGTATAATTTTATTATTAAGTATATTCCGGGTGGTCGAAATGGCAGAGCGGACTGTTTATCAAGATTGTCTTTAAAGGATGACTGTTTGCCTTCAAGGTTTGATGATGTTGAATGTGTAGTTGCCACCATTGAGGATGTTATCACTGATCTTCCTCATATAACAAAGGATGATTGGATAAAGGCTTTTGTAGAAGATTCTACTCTTCTAGCTGTTAAGAACATGATTGTAACTGGCTGGCCTAAAGAAAGGTCATTACCTTCTCCTTTAAAATCTTTTGCGCAAGTCAGTGATGAACTGTCCATAGTTGAGGGTCTAATTATGCGTGGAGATCTAGCAATACCTCCTTTTTCCTTACGGAAAAGAATTTTTGACATAGCACATGAGGGCCACTTAGGCATAGGTGCGACAGCTAGAAGGTTGAAAGAGAGTTTTTGGTGGCCTGCCTTAGAGTCTGATGTTACCAACTGGGTAAATGCTTGTAGTACATGTCTTGTTTCAGACAAGCACTGGAAGATTGCAAAACTTCCATTATACAATGTACCAACACCTAAGGAAGCTTGGTTAAAAGTCGCATTAGATTTTGCAGGCCCCTTTGATCTACTCCCCAATGATAAAAAGTATATTTTGGTATTAGTTGATTATTATTCAAAATGGGTGGAATTTGAGTTTTGTTCCTCAGCTTCATCTAGTGCTGTGATCAACTTTTTATCTAGAATTTTTATGACTGAAGGTTTTCCCAAAGAAGTAGTAACTGACAATGGTTCTCATTTTACCTCAACAAGTATGGAAACATTTTTCTTGTCTCATGACATTAAGCATTTGAAGGTTGCTTTGTATTCCCCAGCAGCTAATGGTTTAGTTGAACGAATGAATAGAGTCATAAAAGAAGGAATACAGACAGCTTTAACTGAGAGAGTTCCTGTGGATGTTTTTCTAAAGAAGAAACCTTGGGCATATCTCATTACCCCACACACGACCTCTGGTGTTTCCCCCTTTAGACTTTTGAGAAAAAGGGAACCAAATGGTACTCTGTGTCCTTCATGGATTAAGGATTTAAAGAAAAGTGACAACTCATGTTTGGTTTGTGAAGATAAGGAAAGAATGCTCAAAAGTGTAGCTTTCAAACAAGCTGTTCAAAAGAAATATTATGATGGTAGGAAATGCAAAAGTGATTCTGATTTTATTATTGGAGATTGGGTGTTAATCAAGTCTCCAATGAAAGTTAAGAAAGGTCTTTCCAAGTTTTCTCTTCCAGTACAAGTATTGAAAGCTTCAAAAGGATCTTTGTTCCTCGGTCAAAGAGGTTGGTGGAGTAAAAGGGTTCTGGTAAAATTAACACCAGATCAAGCTAGAAAGATTATTTAAAAAAAGGAAGTCTTATCTGATGATTTGCACTTTTCACATTTTTTAGAGGATTTGGGTGTACAAAATGAGTTTTCTCTTGAACCTGATTTTGAACCTGAACTTCAAAGTGTACAAAATGAGTTTCCTCAAAATCAAGTTGAACGGTGTCAAGAGTTAAGAAACTCTTTGGTTAATCCAGCTCTGTCAACTAATTCTTTATGTACTGATGTTACATATACTGAACAAATAAGACCAACACGTAATTGCTCTTTTCCTTCTAGATACAAGGATTTTTATTTATCTTAACTTTCTTCATTTGTTTATGAAAAGGGGAGGGTGATGTAATATGTATACAAATGTGATACACGCGCTCACACGCGCACAAGCTAATGTTTATGTACACGTGCATTTGCATGCGCTATTGTTTTGTTTCAATTCCGACTTCATGCGCACACTTCCTGTTAGGTGCGCATGAAGTCTAATGTTATAGTATTATTTAAATATGCATTCTCGTGAGGGCGACCTTACTCTCTGGCATGGACGGTTTCAATTGTCAGTTACCATTCATGCTCCGGAGAGGAAGGACGCACTCCCGTGGTGTTCTGTCTACTTACTTCGAATAAATGTACTTTTATCATCAGCTGATCTCTGTGGATTATATTCCCTGGAAAACATCACACATTACACAAATGTACTTCAAGAATGTCAAATATACCCCCTGGAGAAACCAGCAGCGTACCAGGGAATGTCCAGACATGGTAAAAGGAAAGCGGTGCGTATAGCACCCTTACCTGACCAGGAAACGAACAGGAACGAAGGGCAGCAAAGGCTTCAGCAAGGCGGAATATTCAACAGCGTCTTCCTCCCGCTGTCCGAATAAATCCAAGTTCCGCATCACGTGAGACGCGCCGAAACGTGGCGTCCGACGCGATGCATCCAAACGAGGCTGCCGGCAATTGTAGTTCGCTGTGTCAGCGCGCACCTGTGCGTGCGCCACCATCGTGACCCCTGACAGACGGTGAGCGTTTTCAGAGGATTCTCATGATGTTGCACCTAACCAAGGATACTCCAGCTGTCTCAGACTATTGTTTATATAGGCAAAGGTTGCAAGATGCAGTGGAGACTAACAGTAACGGCCCGTCTCCTGCCAAAGTGGGGGTGCGGGCCGGAGGAGGGAGTTGGGGAGAGGGGGACAGCTGGGGATGGAGAAAGCTTCACTGTACATGAGGTGTTTGGCTGGCCTGAAGCGGTCGGCCAAACACCTCATGCACAATGCACTCCCACACCACAGTGTTATCTCCCTGAACCTGCCCCTAAGACTCGTCAGAATCCTGGGGGCCTGTCTAGGGAGATTTTAAAAAAACGATAATAAAATGAGTTAGAAACCTGTTTTATTATTGTTTTATTTGCGCCTAATGGAGAGGCTGCCGCTGGAGACTAAGAGGTACAGGGACAAACATCTTGGAACCTTTCTGCATTTTAATTTTCCTGTATGAAGGAAATACGATGAGGCCTGTCCTGAAGAAGGGACTTAACGTATGAGAGATAATGGAAGAATGCACTGGAACATGTCAACAGAGATGACCAGGAGGGCCAAGTAGATGGACTTGCCAGTTTTTAAATCTTGTTGAAGGTTGGGGTCCTAATAGGGGGATGGATAGCATAAAGACTTTTTGGAAAACAGTTTGGTCAATCCTGTGGTGGGTCATGCTGAGCTCGCCAATATATTACAGTGAAGCTAAACTGCTGAGCATAAAGCATTTTTTGATTGCACAGGAGGAGGATGGCATGTCATATATCACAAAAAAAACTGAAAGGTAAAGGTGCTGCTGAAATACTGATGAACATAGAAAATAAGTTCCTAAAAACTGTTAAATTATTGGGTATTTATGTGACACATGTAGTATGAGAACAATGGAGTGTTATATTGTACATTGGTGAGGATGAAGGATGGGTGACTCCATTCAAAGATATTATACCTTTGCTTAAAAGGGTGAGGGAGATGAGTATATGGTCCGAGTACCCGGAGATTAAAATCTAGTGCCGGGTGGAAAGAAGAGTATTCTGGAAGGACAGGTATAGATAGTGAAAAGTAACACAAGTAGGCATAATGCAAGATGCAGTGGAGACTAACAGTCACGGCCCGTCCCCTGCCAAAGTGGGGGTGTGGGCCGGAGGAGGGAGTTGGGGGGAGGGGGACAGCTGGGGAAGGAGAAAGCTTCACTTACATGAGGTGTTTGGCTGGCCTGAAGCGGTCGGCCAAACACCTCATGCACAATGCACTCCCACACCACAGTGTTATCTCCCTGGACCTGCCCCAAAGACTCGTCAGAGTCCTGGGGGCTGGTCTAGGGGGATTTTTAAAAAACGATAATAAAATGGGTTAGAAACCGGTTTTATTATTGTTTTATTTGCGCCTAATGGAGAGGCTGCCGCTGGAGACTAAGAGGTACAGGGACAAACATCTTGGAGCCTTTCTGTGTTTTAATTTTCCTGTATGAAGGAGATACGATGAGGCCTGTCCCGAAGAAGGGGCTTGACGTATGAGCGATAATGGAAGAATGCACTGGAACATGTCAACAGAGATGACCAGAAGGGCCAAGTAGATGGACTTGCTAGTTTTTAAATCTTGTTGAAGGTTGGGGTCCTAATAGGGGGATGGATACCATAAAGACTTTTTGGAAGCCTGTTTGGATAATCCTGTGGTGGGTCATGCTGATCTCACAAATGTATTGGAGTGTCACTTCTGAAGCTAAACTGCTGAGCAAAAAGCAGTTTTTGATTGCACAAGTGGAGGATGGCATGTCAGATATCACAAAAAACATCTGAAAGGTAAAGGTACTGCTGAAAGAAGGGTGAACATAGAGAATAGGTTCCTAAAAACAGTTAGATTATTGGGTAGTTATTTAGCATACATGTACTATGAGAAGAACACTGGAGAGCTATATTGTATGATGGTGAGGATGAAAGATGGGTGCCTCCATTCAAAGATGCTATACTTTTGCTTAAAAGGGTGAGGGAGATCGGTATATGGTCAGAGTACCCGGAGATTAAAATCTAGTGCCGGGTGGAAAGAAGAGTATTCTGGAAGGACGGGTATAGATAGTGAGAAGTAACACAAAGAGGCATAATGGAAGAAACATAATTAAAGAAAAAAAGTCCAGTAACCTGCCCCACTCCCTGTGATGGAGATTGAAAATGAAACTCATCATCTCTTTATGCTTCAAGTTTACTGTATGAAGTCATTACAATAATATGCGGGCACAAGACACTGATGGCAGCTGAGTAAGGCACCAGAGAACATCACGCTCTGAGAAGTGTAGACCCACCCCAACACATTGAGTTATAGCTCGGGACATTCTGTTTGGGGGTTGCAGGGACCATTGCTTAGTCATAGCAGGGGATAATAATAATATACAAAGGATATGTGCCAAACCACTGCACCCAGAGAGAAGAAAACATGTTGTTTAAAACATCACTTGAGTTATCCCGGTGATGTCTACATTTTCAAAATAACATGGCTTGGATACAGACACCACAGTATACTACTTGCGCCCTAAAGCTGATAATAAAACCTAAAACAACTAATGAAAATCTGCTGCTTTCTAACTTATTGTGGGCAACCCTTACTGTAGAATACAGTTACTTTTCTGAATACTCATTGCTTATGGACATATGTTTATTACTGATAGTATGTAGCTCAAGAACATCAAACGTATTTGCTCCTAACTTAAATCAGATGAATGCATGCTTGTATAATTATTTCCCCTGTTTTACATTTTTTCCTGCTATGTCATTTATTTGAGCTTTGACTGTTCTTAGGAAAATCCCTATAAAACAGCCATATAGTATATACTTGTAACAGAGAAATGCCCACACCAGTTCCTGCCTTCAATCTCTGGTTGGTCAAATGCAAGCACCAGCAAAACCAAGCATGTCGTAATTGAAGAAAAGATGTGCAAACAATTTCCACCAACAAACTTCGGGGCTTTTTTCTAAAACTTCACAAGCTTCCAATGCCGGAGAAGACCCAGGACCAACACCAAGCCGTCCTCATTTGTGAGGTCAAGCACAGCTGATCTCATCCTCAAGCACAGCATTGCACAATATATTGCCAGCATGCAGAGGAAATGTCCCACCACAGTCATCTTAGATTACATACACCGTGTGCACGGAACAGGGATATTGCTACAGCAAACACACGGTGCCATCAAAAATAACTGCTCATTAATATGCATTTTTGGAGCAACTTGTTTCTGTTCCGGTCAGATATTTGATCAGTATCATGGAAAAATTGAATAGTGCAATGGCATTTCAAAATTGACTTCATAGTGCATGTATTTCACTATAATAGTGCATTTCACTCTAATAAAAATGTCCTTTAGGTTGAATGACAAAGTTTCGAGCACATGAAAGGTTGGGGAGAATCACACTTAGGGGCCTATTAGGATGGCGGACGGACCTGTGTCCGTCCGCCACCCCCGAGGTGGAGGGACCATCCGCAGGGGCAGCGGTTTTCCCTCCGGTGCAATTAGGATGTGACCGCCACCCTGGCGGTCACATCCCGTATCTTTAACCTTGCGGCTGGTGCTGGTTGAAGCAGCACCCGGCGCAAGGTTAAAAATGCATGTTTTACATTTACATGCACAAAGCGGCAGGCACCGCGTGGTGCCTGCCGCTTTGTGCATGTAAATACAGGGGGGTACTAAAGGTACCCCCCATGTGCAACCATGGGGGCCCGCAACGGGCCCCCAAACACCAAAGACCGCATGCTTTTCCACGGCGGTAAAGCTGCCGTGGAAAAGCATGTTTAAATGCACATCGTAATTTGGCTGACGGTGTCTTGTAGACACGCCACCAAATAGCCCTCCACACCCCGCGGATCAGCGGCGGACGGACCTGCCGTCCGCCGCTGGTTCCACCGCAATCCCACCGCCATCCTAATCTGGTGTTGGGTGTTTTCTGTGGCCGCGGCGGTGAATCCGCATCCTCCAGGCCGGCGGTGGCTTCCGCCGGCCCGGAGAATGCGGATTCACTGCCATCCTAATCGGCCCCTTAATGCTGTTCTTATCCATTGAACAGACTTGGTTCATTGATGTTAGGAGGAGAATGGTAACATTCAAAGGCTAATTGTAGAAAAAGAAAATAGGTGTGTCTGAAATAGAATTCTCCAGAAGATGGGAGTCAAAATTAGCTCACTTGACAAGATTAAGGCTCCTACTATTAGGGGAAGAGAATTAGGAATTGTGGGTTGCTACTTTAACACAACAAATCTATTTTAATGTGTTTTTGTTTGATTACACAGGAGGGGGGTCTGGATGGGGATGGGGGCTGTAGGAGCAGCGTGGGGGAAAAAAACGTACCTTTCGCTGCCCGCCCGTGTTCGAGAGTAGCGATGGGAATGGACGGAGCGTGCCAGTTTAACGCTCCGTGGGAACTGGAAGCCTGTGCCCTGAGCACTGGTCATATCTCCCATGAATATCAAAGTGCAAATGTCGGTTTGGTCAGCCATGGCCGGCCGGCCAAACCAACATGCGCACTTTCAGTGCCTACTGCCACTCCCCCATGCTGACCAAAGACATGGCCTGCCCTGGCCTAGACTTGCGGTCGCAGGCTAGCTTAGAAGTGAAAAACTAAATGACAATAAAGTTGTCATTTTTTCTTTTGTGTGCTGGCATTTCACCATTGGGGCGACGCTGCTCCACCCTAGCAGAGGAGCTGACCCTGGTTCTGACTCCTAATGCAAGCTGGTTTGAGCCAGAGCCTTTATTTTTCAAAAACGGGGAAATTAAGGCAGAATAAATTCATAATACGTATGTATAGGGCACCTGGAAACCCTAATTCTGTTCGCCAAAGGGGTGGTGTACTGTACATCTGTTCGCTATGTTACAGATTAGACGGCACCATTAACTGAGTGCCAGCTCAAGTTCTGAACAATCATTTTCGAGACTTCTTCGTCAGAGCCAAGTTCCTTCCTTGTTGGAAAGAGTCTTGAAAATCACCATTCAGGGCAAACAAAAAATAGACTCCAAGTTCCAAGTATCCAGGTCACGTTTTGTTACCCAGAAATGTAGAGTATGGACAATTAAGCATCCTTTGAATCATTCCTGGAAATAAAATACAGAAAATGTCACCTGTACACTGTATCCAATCCCCATAAACCCAATCCTTATTTTATTTATTATACCTGAACCACTTCAAAGTAATTCCCCCGCCCCTTCCCCAAGAGCTCAGGGCTGTTTCTACCCTACCCACCTTCAAGGCTACTGTAAAATATATAGATAAATGCTTTGAATAGAAGACACTCAGAAATGGCCCAGAAAACAAGTATACCAGATCCCCCGCCCACACCTAGTTTATTATAATTAATTACTTGAGTAAATGTGAATATAAGTCAAGTGCTCTTCCACCTTATTTCCTCAAAATACTCTTCGCACATAAGAAGGACTTCGATCCACACCTTAATCACTATCAGCTATATTCATGAAAGGAAATCTTCTGAGAATATGGCCCTTTGCGAGTGCAATTTTTGCATTTGGGATTCATCATCCCAAATGCAAAAATCGCTAATTGCGAAATCGCATATTTGCGATGAATTGCATTTAAGGAATCTCTATTTGAGATTTCTTAAATGCAATTCATTAACCAGTTTTTATTTGCGAATTCGCTATTTCTGGCCGCTATTTACCACGAAGTCTGACTTTGTGGTAAATAGCGAACACTTAGAAAAATACACGTTAGTGCATTTTTCTAAGTGGTATGTTACACACACACATGTCCTTTGGACATGTGTGTGCGCAACATCAGGCTACATTTACATTTCAGGGGTGCTACAGGGTGTCCTTTGGACACCCCTGGCACCCTTGAAATCGCATCCTTATTTGCGATTAGCAAATTGCTAATCGCAAATAAGGAATGACTCCCCATTCATTCCTATGGGCTAAGGCCCATAGGAATGAATGGGGAGTCATTCCTTATTTGCGATTAGCAATTTGCTAATCGCAAATAAAGAAGCTGTAGAAATCGCAATTAAAATTGTGATTTCTACATGAATCCCGTTTTGCAAGTCCTTAATAGCGATTCCTTAATAATCGCTATTAAGGACTCGCAAAACGGGACAATGATGAATCTAGGGGTACGTTTCAGTTTCGTTAACCACCACAGTTGATTATTATTGAAATTGTTCTTTCGGTTAGCACTTCCGTTCGAAATGCTACAGCTGCCTAATACATACATATGTTAAATGAATGCAATTAAAACAATTTATGAAGCACAAATGATTTCTACCACACCAGAATGTTTCGTTTCAAATAATGAAAAGTTAGCACTGAGCGTATATTTTTTCAGTACATGCTGGGGCCAATTCACGGAGGTAAGTTTAAAGGTGAGGAAATCTACACTTGTACATTTACTCTTACACTCTGTAGCAAATTTACTACTTTTGGTTATTCACCATTTTAAAGTGTAAATCTATTTAAAATGTGTAGACTTACATGTCTACGCCCTTGAAAAAGGATGTGAAGCCAAATTTAAGAGTGTAACGTTAATACTAGTGACTTTTCACATGTAGGCAGAGTTCTCCACTACCATGGCACAGAGACTGCGTACAGTAAATTATATGGAAGATGTAAAAAGGGTATCACATTTTTTTTAAAGCAAACTATATTTAAGAAGAATATTAATGTAAATAAATGTTAAATATTTATTTTACATTTAGAACAAAATATACATTTTTTTAGGTGAGATTTATTTCAATACTACATAAAAAATAATTGTACTATACGTAAGTTAATTAAATATTTAATTCAAAATTAAGTTAATAGTGCTGTCACATTTTTATATTTTTTACAATGTATTAAACATGACACAATGTTTAAGTGCAGAATTAATTTAAATGAATATGATTATTTGAAGAAAAAATAAAGGTGCTTATATTTTAAATAAACAATATATTAAAATATATAGACATAAAATAATAGGTTTTATTTATATATCATTTTGTAACATTAAATTCATATATATCTCACAAATTCATTAATTTTAACATTATTTTTTATGGGGTTCTATTTTAAGTTCCTGCCTCTAATATTTTCTGTTGGAGGGTGTTACAGTACTATTGGCAGGCCATGAATGGTGTTGGACTTACTCCAGGTCTGAGCTGGAGTACAAGTACTACTGTTTTGGGTCCTTTATTGGTATAGTAACTTTATAAGTGTTCTTGTCAATAGCAGTGTGTGAACTCTTTTCTGGGTGGGGTTCTGTCACACCCTAAAACCCTCCTAGTCCATCCTAAACGCCTCCATACTCCATTCTAAACCCCTACGATGGGTACTAATTATTCCCTAATTTACAGTCATTACCCCTGGTCCCTCCAATATTTACAACTAAATAGTAAACTTGTATGTGTGAGGCTCTCTCCATAGAAACAACTGTTGGTTTGTGAATTGCATTTTGTAGGAAGTAGTACTACTGTGGTGCTACCTTACACACAACAAAATGTAGTGTGTGAATCATGCCCTTACGATTATCAGATTGCCCATTATATTTATCGATATTTGTGGTCTGGTTCTCCAGTAGTAGGAAGACTACTATTAAGAATGTATTTAATGTTTTACTACCTTTTAAATGGATAGATACAAAATAGTATGTAACTTTCTGAAGTTTATTCCAATTACCAAGTTCTTCATTTTACCCACAGAACCATATTAAATGAATGCTACGTTCTCAATTTATCCTTCTGCCTTAACCTTCTTTGCATGACACCATTAGGGTTTGCGGCTGACTGCATACCAAGCCTTCTGATTCTACAGGGGCACTGACCAACCATATAATGAACTGTGCTCTATCCCTACAAAGTGACTGATTCTGCCCAGGCCTTACTTGGCAGCCTAGAGACACTGACTCACAATGTGTTTAATTGGATGTTTTTGTACTGTTTTTTCCCATGTCATTACCTGTATGCCATACACAGATTCTCCAGACATGACAGACTGACATGTGAATAGAATGCAAAAGACTACCCAAATCCACCTGCCGTCCAGCAGCATTGGTCTGACTTGAATGATTCCACCCCAGTCCTGCAGGCCTTCCATGGGCCAGAAGTATTGCAATGGTGTCTGACTGAGAGGACTTCAGAGCAAATGTCTGTTCAAAAATATGGGTTTGTAATGTTGTCTCTGATATAGAATGGCTAGCTTTTTGGAGACAATCATAATATGTATGGCTGACTCTTCCACTTCTACCATCCTTAGAAGTAAAATTTCTACCTCTAGACTTCATGCCTCGGTATAGACACTGGAAATATGGTCCACACTTGTGTCGAGGGCCCAACACTCATTGCGAGGAATCCGCCCTCGTCGCTGTACTTCTGCAATGTGCAACTGCAGTGGGTAGGTTCCCCCCATAAATGTGGGTCCCCGACATGAGTACGGGCCCCCCTGCCATGACTGGGTGGAAGGAAAAGGGGAAGGGGCATGCAAGTGTGCACTCACTCCTGCTTTTGTTACTGGGGGGCGAAATTGCAGCACCACAGTAAAACCAGCCACCAGTAACAACACCAGCCCCCACTTCTGAAAAAACAGCTCCCACCTTTCCAGCCTCCTGGGGAAACGCGTGATACCTGCTACGGCTAGTCTGGCCCTGCAGTGAGTAGGTTCCCCCATAAATGGGGGTCCCCGCCACGAGTATGGGCCCCTTTGCCACGACTGGGTGGAAGGAAAGGGGGAAGGGATGTGCAAGTGTGCACTCACTCCTGCTTTTGTTACCGGGGGGCGAAATTGCAGCACCACAGTAAAACCAGCCCCCAGTAACAACACCAGCCCCCACTGCTGAAAAAACAGCTCCCACCTTTCCAGCCTCCTGGGGAAACGCGTGATGCCTGCTACGGCTAGTCTGGCCTTGCAGTGAGTAGGTTCCCCCATAAATGTGGGTCCCCGCCACGAGTACGGGCCCCCTTGCCACGACTGGGTGGAAGGAAAGGGGGAAGGGATGTGCAAGTGTGCACTCACTCCTGCTTTTGTTACCGGGGGGCGAAATTGAAGCACCACAGTAAAACCAGCCCCCAGTAACAACACCAGCCCCCACTGCTGAAAAAACAGCTCCCACCTTTCCAGCCTCCTGGGGAAACGCGTGATACCTGCTACGGCTAGTCTGGCCCTGCAGTGAGTAGGTTCCCCCATAAATGGGGGTCCCCGCCACGAGTATGGGCCCCCTTGCCACGACTGGGTGGAAGGAAAGGGGGAAGGGATGTGCAAGTGTGCACTCACTCCTGCTTTTGTTACCGGGGGGCGAAATTGAAGCACCACAGTAAAACCAGCCCCCAGTAACAACACCAGCCCCCACTGCTGAAAAAACAGCTCCCACCTTTCCAGCCTCCTGGGGAAACGCGTGATACCTGCTACGGCTAGTCTGGCCTTGCAGTGAGTAGGTTCCCCCATAAATGTGGGTCCCCGCCACGAGTACGGGCCCCCTTGCCACGACTGGGTGGAAGGAAAGGGGGAAGGGATGTGCAAGTGTGCACTCACTCCTGCTTTTGTTACTGGGGGGCGAAATTGAAGCACCACAGTAAAACCAGCCCCCAGTAACAACACCAGCCCCCACTGCTGAATAAACAGCTCCCACCTTTCCAGCCTCCTGGGGAAACGCGTGATGCCTGCTTCGGCTAGTCTGGCCCTGACCTCTGCCACGAGTGCGCAGGCCTTTTGTATATCGGCCCAAATATTTCTAAAAAAGAATGTAGAGATTGCATGTTTATATTGTGCATTTAAGAACAAAACAATGCTACTTAGATTGATTTTGTTATTTTGGCTGCAGAATATATGGAATGGACAATGCATTTTCTCTGTGTCTTTGTGGAGTGTGAGTTTAATAGGTGGAATTCTGATTAGAGAGTTTAACATTAACCCATACCTGGCTTTCCAGTATTCCTTAACATAATTTAAAGGTGGTGGTAAAACAGACATTAGACTTATCAATACAAAAGGTTGTTCGTGTTTCATTTCTAGCCTCATTTGAAAACTGGCTGAAGAAGTGAAATCTTTCCTCAAAAGCTTTCAATTATTTTACTTTGTTAGCTTATATATGGTGCCATTCAGTAAAATCTTTATTTGGTTTACATTAAAACCATAAAAGAGAATCCAAATCCAAAATTACACATAGTACATTGAAAATCGAACAAATGCGGAATATTGAATTAAGAGGAAAACCTAATTAAGACCACAAGTTAATTCATAGTAGATACACCAGAAGCATCCCTACTTCACAATCGAGGAACTCTCAAACACCCTAAGTGCTAATCACATATCTCCTGCCAGTGTTTGTTTTCTAAGGGCCTGGCAGTTGAAACTAGCCACTGGTAGACAAACTTCAGGAGTAAAAAAACCACAGAAGGTCCACACTGCCTGAAGTTACAATTTATGGGCAGCGGTTTAACTTAGCACGCCCTTGGCACATGATAGTACTTGCAGACCAACAGAACACTTTCCAGCAGCCTCCGCCACTGGGAGGGGACTTGCCGGCTCAATTTCGCACCACCCATATCTTTGAGAGCTGACTACCGCATTGAGGGAGGCGTACGGGCGGCACCCAGGCACACCCCATGCCCAGGACGGGCCCGTCCATGCATGTCTGAAGCCCGAAGAGGCTGGGCTGGACCACCCCTCTTTTGCCGTAGTTTCCAGGTAAATCGCCTCACTCTCCCCTCGTTTCGGCGCCCAGCATCTGCCCCTCTACCTGCCTGGCACCGGTCTATTCTCAGCAGCTAGCTGCACCACAGTGCTCACCGGCCCCTGGCAGCCTTGGCCCACTACGTGCACCCTTATCTGTATGCATGCCTGCCCTTATCTGTCTGCCTGTCCTCATTCCGTGGCAGCTTTGCCTGCTTTGCCGCCTGTCCTCCTCTACCCCGCTGCACCACAGAACCACCGGTGTCCCCCTACTGAATCCTCAAGTTAGTAGTCCCCCCTCATGCTAGCCTCCTGCCCCTCTCTCCGCTGTCTCTCCCCTGCAGAGGTCCACCACCACCCTGTGTATCTAACTTACCCTGACTCGAACTGTGGTTACTGTGTGGAGAGGGCGCATACTCTGCCAACCAGAAACCCAATTTCTAACATAACCTACTTCCTATTGAGCTAGCGGTCTATGTTCCACAATTGGGGGTTTGTTGATGAGGGGAAAGGACTGCCCATCGAAACCCACACAAGAGGTGCATCTTTGACAGGAAAGTAAAGTGTCCCCAGACCATTCAATTAAGACCACTTTACAATGACCATTAGGTCCATATCTTTAACCCCTTCCCTGCGGGGCATATTCCCCCGCTGGGCTGGGGGGAGGGGGGCGCGCGCAGCGCTTCGGTGCTCATGAAGAGCTCAGCTCGTCATGAGCCACGGTGGTCGTGTGCTTCTGACCACACCCGTTTCTTTAGAACGCTCGCACAGCAGGGGAATTTGCCCAGCGTGCGAGCGTTCTAACGGTCATGACGAGCTCAGCTCGTCATGAGCACACGAGCACCGTGGCTCATGACGAGCTGAGCTCGTCATGAACATGGAAGGTGTTAAAAATCATAAATTATAATGTCTGTGGCTTCAATATTCCATCCAAGAGATTGAGCTACTTTGATGGACTCAAAATAGGAAACACTAACATATTCCTACTCCAGGATACCCATTTCCTGCGGTAAACAAAACTAGGTTGAAGTCCTGCTTTTCCTACTCCAATGCCGCACGTTATTCGGCACGGGAACCGGCTGGAGTAACTAATTCTCTCAAGAGCACTACCTCCTTCATAGAAGATGATTATAAATCATATAAAGGTGGTTTCTGGGAGGGCTGCTTGATCAGTCTGGCTCCATCTATGCCCTGAAATTGGGCTAGGAGAAATTCTTGAGGAACACCCTACAAATCTTAATGGCCTTCGCCAAGGGCCCCTTGGTCGTTAGAGGAGATTTTAACAAGGCCCTAATATGGCTCAAGATAGGTCACATCAATGCCTCAAGGGAAACACCAGTGTGATCTTTCAAAGGGCAGATGGCTGACTTACCTGGGACTGGTGGACACATGGAACACCAGACATCCCATGAATATCGATCACTCCCACTTTAACTCAGCACACAACACTTTTGCCAAGATTGTGCTTGTACTACTGGATAACAGACTTGAGCATTCCTTAGAAGAGGCCAAATAACTCCCTCAAACCCTACTGGACCATGGGCATATCTATTACCTTACGTTGGGAAGTAGGCATTGGGAACAGTCATCAGGGCTCGTAGTGCCTAAACTTGGTGAAAGGTCCCAGCGATCAAAGTCCAACTTAGGTTAGAGGCTAGAAACTCCTCTGGTACCACTCACAGGAGCACTGAGGGCCAGCTCCAGGCCTTCTGGGCCTTCTAACAAACTTTATATACAATTCTATTCCTCAGGAAGTACGGACCACAGATCTAGACTCAGTTACACTCCCCAGGTCCTCTTTGAACTGGAACACAAGTAACCCAGTACAGGTTTCGTCCTAGTTATGGCCTCATCAGCTGGATACAGCTTGGTTCTGGTGACAGAGTGAGCATGGTACCCACGTCGAATACCCATGACACTGAGGGCAGTACATAAAACACACAAAAGGTGATAGGAGGTTGCCTGCAATAAATCTAACCTCTGACAAGAGCTCGGTAGCAGTCCAACCCAACTTGTTAATAGCCTGTTACATTTGATGCAGATTAATAAAACTGTGCTAAATGGGGAACCCCCCTCCCCTCTGTAATTTTGACCCATGATGGATTTCCACAAAACATGACATATCAATAGAAACCTATTTATTTTAAGTGTGTGCAAAAATGTGTGCAGATTCATCACATCTACGAAAAACACTTTGTCAGCACAATGTATCACACAACTTTTAAAATACGAAGAGTACTGTTAACGTACTGTCTGCCAGATTTCAAATGCTTATATCGAAAAATACTAAACAGATTTCAGTACAGAAATAGTACACTTTCGTAGTAAAGTACTACTTTTATGTTATATTTGGTATCAATCTGTTTAGTGGCTTTGGCTGCAGATCGAGCAAAATTTCCAATGGGAGCTAAAATGGGGAAAAACTTGTTTTTGTCACCCCTTTTAATTTTTTCCACAGAACTGCCGGAAATTTGTCATGCCAGACCTTAGTTGACTGTTCTAAGCAAGTGTCAAACCTAATGCAGATCTGTTGATTGGTGCCAAAGTTATTGGCAAATCAAATGTCTATTCATTGGGAAGAGTAGCTTAACCACAAACATTCCAAGCAAAGAGCAAAACTGACTATGTTTTGGCATGCAGAGTTTCCTGCAGATTCATCTGCGGGTGGAATATATTAGAGTTGGGGTAAACAAGTGTTCTCCATGTTCCCTCTTACAGGAAACTTTGCTATCCACTACAACAAAAACCACTGCCCTGAATTACACCATACTTGCCATTAAACAAGAACTTTACTCAGAGGCATACAAAAATGAAGTTATGTTGAATGGGACTGGAAGGGTTAAATTATAGTACCTCGAATGGTGATTAGTGGCTCATGTGTGGATTCATGAATCCACAAAGGATGCATCAATCCATTTAAACTATAAAGGAACACCATTTGAATCCTTTTGTTCCATCACCATTGTGGATCTGTGTCTCTCCCCTTAGTCGATGTATCCAGGAAGCTGCCAGGTGCACTTAATACATATAGGAATGTGCCCCTTTCCTTAGTTGAAGTAGCCTGAAACCTGTTAGGTGCATTTGTTAACATTTCCTGGGATAAAACTATCACTCCAGGTACTAAAGTCAGGTTCATTTGTTACTATCCATAGTGCAGAATTAACACCCTAGGTTTTAATAACCTGGCTCACACACTTCATGAAGACACTCCACCAGTAACACTGCCCAGAGTGTCCACAAGTTCTTCTAGCTCCATCCCCCGAGATGAAATACCAGTACAGACTAGTGAGGCTGCTTTTTCAGCTGTCCTCCATTGTACTAACATTTTATCAATACTGTAGCAGGGATCCAATCTAAATTATGTGAAGGCGAGTGGGGACACTTTATTGATGGGTATGATATTTGTATGTCTGTTTTTAGAATCAGGTTCGAGAACTTCTTTATCCCAGAAGCTGCATCTGTTGCAGGCAGAGCCTCTTGAGGACTACTGGTGTTGCTTAAAGCTACTTTACTGTGTTGTGTTGCTCAGCTGACCACCAGGTCCAGTGGTATTTTGAGTTTAATATTCACCCCAGCAACTGGTTGGCCTGGGCTCACAATCAACATTGACCATATCAGCGTTAGACTTCGGTACCACTCCTTTGTTTTGCACTTAATAAATGATATATTGTCGTGTTATATTAAGGCCTAATATATGAATTTGAAGGGACTTAAATCTAACCTGATGTACCGAAAAAACTAAATAACCTATGGAGCTATACTTACCAATAGCCCCCCAATACCAATTACCAATAATCAGTCAGTTAGCAGTGAAGAAAGTTCAATTGTTTATTATACAAAACACTTCGAAGTGGAGCCTCTCTCAACCTCACCCCTTGAGACTCGCAGAGAAGACTGCCACACATAATCAGGAGGCAACATATACACTGTTACAGTCTTAAGTCATTACCCTAGAAAGGAAAAATACAAGTTGGTACAGGTGGTTCATAGGAAAGACCATACATGGCACACAAAGCGGATTCAGAATAGCTCTGTTTATTATAGCAAGGTCAAAGAAGTTAACTCCCTTCTGCCTAACGCTCGGGAGGGCTCGCATGGCGCCTCCAGTAATGTGCTTATCAGAGTCGCACCCACTTGCAACCTTGAGGGTCTAGGGTAAAGAAGAAGCAACCCATCTTCAGCTGCCTCTCTATCACTCAAAGCCGGGGATTTTGCTTACTGGACAGAGAGTCACGTGTTTCTGGCCTGAAGTCGAGCTAAGGCCACAAAATGGAGTTGGCTCTCCACTGACTGGCTAACATGGAATACACGCGAATAATGTGTATTTTCCCATACAAAGCTAACTAATCAATATACTCATCATACAAATAAGCTAACTATATAGATACATCATGCTAACAAATATAATTATACATACAGGCCTATAATTAGGGGGAAAGTCGGACATTTATCCTTCAAACCTATGAGCCCTTTTGCATGGAACTAACTGCCATCGAAGACCCTTTTGGTGGTATCCCTGAGCTAGTTGCCCCACACAAAAAGTAAAGGGTCAAGGACAACTTTGGAAAGGGCAGACATATCTATCACCTTTGGTCTTCAAGCCTGCAATGGCCTCTTCTATATCTGACATTCATGCTGCACCTACATTTCAAAGGGGGGATTACACTACTAACGTAGACTACATTCTCCTTGATGTCCAGATCTCGGGATCTATGAAGGACTTGAAGGTCACTTCTAGCGAAGAGAGACTGACCATGACCCACTAACCCTTACCATCCAGGACCTGTTATTCATCTCTCAGCCTGATCAAGAGTCCCCCTGCTATAATGCCAAGCTACTAAGTAATGGCCGAAGAAAGTCAAATGGAATGCCATCTGCTCCTCGGCCGATTCGATGTCCAGAAATTATGTGTTCCTGGGGTCAGTAGTCGAAAATGCGGAACACCATATTGTAATACTTGAGGCACATAAAAATGTATTCATGAAACTGAAAGACTGGTTTCAAAAGGATTTCAAAAGGATATTTTGATCTTCCCAAACACAGGAATGATTCACCCAAGCTTGCAGAAATACTAAGAAATGTATTTTTTTCTACCCTAAAGCTAGGAGGCAGGTTAACGATTAGGAAAGCTAGAGCTTTTTATAGGGAAGCCCTAAGGCATGCAAAATTTGACTGGGAAAGTAGGAAAAAGCATGACCTCCATGATGCAGCAAATAAAAAAAGTCTCAAAACTTTTTGGAGCTTCATTAGCCAGGAAGGTAAGGATTAGGCCATGATCCCTGAGGTACATTTTCAACCTATGGAGTGGATTGTCCACTTCCAATCTCTTTATTCGTCGGTTCACATGCGCCAATGCTAGAGCAGTCTAGTGTCGCACATGAATACAGCCAGTTGCCATGCCCTGCCACCAGTTACTTTCTCACTTGCTGACAAAGAAATAGTGGGTCATGTCCCAAGGTCAGGGAAATACCTCCAGGCTGGACAAGATTCCTGTGGACATGTTCCACTGTGATCCAACAAATTGGGTCTCCTATACCAATCAGATTTCAAATGCGATATCAACAGAAGCTTTAATTCCCTCCTACTTGGAAGTGTGCTGGTCTTCGAAAAAGGATCCACGGAAGCCGCAGACGAAGGAGGAAGCACGAGCGTGCGAGGGGCTCATTGCGACCCCACCTTACCCTTCTGTCTTGAGCTGGCTCATGAGGCAATTACTCCTCCATTGATAAGCATACTACATTATTAGTGTGGAAGCATAAATGTGTCGTAATTATTAATTGTAGTTACACACATAGTTTATCTCTTTTTCACTTTTTCTGTATATACACTTTTTCTACCTCTGTGGAGAAACACTAGTGAGTGACAGGGGGATCTTCCCCTAGGTCCTGACGAAGAGGCCCCGTGCCTCGAAACATGTTGACCCACATAGGAGAGAGAGCCCATTAATCTGCTCCATCTCTCCGCTTCACTTTTCTTTTAATAATACCAGCCAGTGTTTAATAAAATTTCTTTTTTCCACTAGGCCAGGTATTTTTTAACGACTCACTCTTATATCACTCCTGACCCCACTGACACTCACTCCCAACACATAGCACCTCCACCTAAAGGTGCTCCAGCCTATCCGCTTGTCGCAGCACTGCCCCGCCCCGCAGCGGGACGGGAAGACCCCGATGATGAAGCATGACACCAAGGGCCCTTTTGGTGTGTGAGGGGTATTTTAACAAAGAAGGTGTATTCCAATGACATCCGGATATACACCCACCCATTGTGAGGTGGCCCTTTTTGATTAACCTAAATCCCTGATAAGAGGAGGACGTGCCCACCTCGGTGCCCACCGGCATCACCTCTTCACTCCCCTTTTGATTTCCTTCTTCGAAAAAGGTTGTCAGAACCTTCCCAGCAACTACACCCTTCTGATTAATCTCTTGAACAAGTTGCAGACGTTTTCTATGTAAGCAACTCCTTGTGAAAGTATCAGAGTAGATGTGGACAGTGAAATTAAATTTTGACACACTTGCAAGCATGTTTTAGATCAAATATGGGTACTGTGGACCAAGTGTTCCACTCATCAAGTGGAAGACCATTGACATCAGTGGTGGGAACCTTTTCGTTGGTTTTATTGACCATCGTGTCACATTCGATTTGGTCCGCGGAGCTAAGCTCTGAAAAGTACTGGCTAGAATGGGTGTTCCTAGTAACCTTCTTATTATTATAACATGTTTCCATGAGGGTAACCAGGCCCACATACGGTGAAGCCCATGTGAAGAACTAACAGAGAAAATTATGTTGAGAAAAGAGTGCACCAGGGTTGTGTACTGACTCCAACTCTTTTCTTTTTGTTTATTAACAGTTGCATAGTTGATCTTTTGGACTGCGCTAATGATTCTCCAGTCCTAGCAGTCCAAATTGTGGCTGCACTTTTATTCACAGATGACACCCTTTTAATTTCCAAAATTGCAGTTGGGCTGCAAACTCTTATCAGCAAATTGTCAGTGTTTTGCAAGTCATATGGGCTGGAAATCAATGCACTGAAAACAAAAGTTTTGGCGTATTACAAACAGAAGATGTTTGAGGGGATCATGCGCTTGGGAATTTAAAACCTTGTTGATTAAACACAAGGCTTTGGCACTTGTGAGGTTTGACAAAAAGACCTCCTTCCATCCCATTTTGCCTAATATGGAGATTTATAATGGTGAGATTCGAAGGACCACACTATATGATGTGGAGTTCTGGGGTTATTGTTATACGGCTATGATGGGGTAGATGAAAATAACGTCATCAGGTCACTCTTAAAAATTAGTTGGCTGTAGCACTCATTGCCCATGTGGCTAGATCTTGCTTTAAACCTTATATCAGAACAGGCCAAGCTTCGCCCTATCCTACTCTAGATTCGAGTATGGAGCAGTAGAGAGCCAACATCATATATATTGGTCGCCACTATACAGCCAGAGATACCTTTTCTGGCTTATGTCAAACAGGCTTTGATCGACCGTCCATTGAGAGAGTGTTGGTAGGACCCATCTTCATTTTGTGCCTCTTTGAAGGTTGTTGTAAAGAATAGATTCTGGGCAAAGTGCATCGCACGAAGAAAAACATAACCTATCACAGGTAGTCGGTCCAACTCTTTTCTCCTTCACAAACACCAACAAGGCAGAGGAATTTCTAGACCTCATCAAACCTACACTCTCGAGGTTTTACTTTTTGAAGTTTAGATATGACATCTTGCCTACTGCTGCCTTTACTTCATCTTGACAATCATCTGGGAACAATTACATGTAGTGCCAGCAGTGTAGTCACCCTGTGGAGACAGAGGAACATGTATTGTTTTTTCCCAGGATATTCTAAACCTAGATCTGGTTGGATTACACCTGGGTGCCGACTATTGGGGCTAAAAATCAGATATATGCCCTATGAGTCGAAAAAGTGATTCTAGCTTGCTTATGGTAACTGCTGTATCAAATTTCCTGTACTTGTTGTGGCTGATTGGAATACACATACTGGCCTCCCCTCCTAGCTAGTGTCCTCCTTGCGGCTCTAGTATTGATTAATTGGTGCTCTTATGTTTTAAAACTGATATTAATTGTTACTGGTTGTATCTTGATTTTATATCTTGTATATATTTGCTATTTGTTTATCTATTGGCCATTTGCGTTTTTAATATCAACATAATGATCAGCAATTATTTTTAGATCTTTTACTGCATTTCCTTATTGTCTTTTATGCTTGTGTATTGATGAATTTTTACATTCGATCTAACAAATAAAAATTAATTGAAATGCATCCAGGTCAGACCCACAAATCTGCCTTCTTTGATTGTCTGGTTGTGGCAGATGGCATTGCCAAAAACCCTTCACCGAGCATCAAATTGGGAACACATATTGAGTAAACCAGGCCCTAAGGGAGCGGGTTGAGCATACCTTCTATCACAGGCCCGTGCAAGGAGGTCCCAAAGTACCCCCGGCAAGAAAATACATTTTAAACAAATATATTATTTCACTTGATTTATAGATCCTGGACTCTCTCTGTGGATCATGTGAATCTGCAAATCTGGCCCTGTGTCTGTGAATTATGAGTACATTTTTTTATATTTTTTTTAAATAGTTTGCCACTGGCTTTGTGCAATGGGGGGTTGAGCAGCTGCGAGCAATGGGATCAGGGCCTGCACAACTCCAGCATCCAGCCTCACTAGGCACGGACGGGTAATTTGCACAGTATGGGAGGTCATCATCAGGACATTGATAGTTGGCGAGGGTGCTGGACATTGGGCCTGGCAGAAGGGCAGGTCCTGCTATAACTGCTGCAGCACACGCCCAAAGGCAATATGCATCATAAGTTGGTTAGGTTGTAGATTTATACAGTGCAGCTTACCACCCATGAGGTATCCAGGCGCTGTCCATGGGTACAGGGAGATTAAGTGATTTGCCCAGAATCACAGGATGTTGCACTGATGCTGCCGGAACCTAGGCTCCAGAGTCAACAGCTCTGGAGGCTGCGACACATCATCTCCTCTGTAGATGATTGGATACAAGCCTTTGTCAAATACTAGGCCGTTACTAAGAACCTTTGCACATAGTGTAAGAGTGTGTACTGTCAGTATAGTATTGGGTGCAGGACTTGGCTGCCTGTAGAGAGGATTGCTTTCATAGAAGTGGGATATAGTGATTCATAACAAAATAAAATCATTAAAAATGGTTAAAGTAAAAATATGGCTAGCTTTAGTTATAACAGCTTAATGTATGTTTAACTAAAACAGAAAAAAACTGCTTACATTCAGTTACAATTATGAACTTCTGCAATTATGGTTAACTCCTCAAATCATAGCTCACACAAATGCAATGTAAACCATGACTTGCACATCATGCTCCATGCTTAGGACCTCACAATATTCATAACAATAAATTAGTGGACACATCTTTAAATTATAACACATACACCAAGAGATCATTTGGGATGGGTGGAACTCACTGAATTTCACTCCACGGAGTTACATAAAAACTACTCAAGATTCTGCGGAGTTCTGTGAATAGGCAGATTTAGGTACGTCACACTGCGCTTGCTGATTATTAGCGCTGGGAGCTTGTTCCATGCTGAAAAATCAGCACAAATGGTACCACGCAGCATGCCATAGGACGCTGCTTCTTGAGTTGAATTAGCTGCAGCTCAAGTAGATTTTCTACTCCAGCGTTGGGGAAATATTGCCAGGTGCGCTCCTAGCAACCAAAAATCACACAAGGGGATGCTAAATCCGGTTCGAACTCGTCCACTTACCGCTGGTGAGTCACATGTGAGAAGAACTCAGTCACACAGCAATTGGCGGAATTTGGTTGGAAATCCACTCTACATGCATAACATGGAGCGTTCAAAACTCTGCCAACTCTGCCGGCGGAGCGGAATTTATTGCCCACCCCTAAAGATCATTGTGTATCCTGTAGTATTGTTCATATATACGTTCCATTAACATTATGTCATGCTATAAGCGAGATAATTTATGTTATTTATGAAGTAATCTATTATCGATTTTTTTTACATAAAGCATGTTAATTATACATGGTGATTAGCTAGTAAAAGTGTAGAGAAAGTTAACTCATAAACTCCTATGTTTAATCTTCACTTGCGCCTGGACAAGACAGTGCATTTAGATACCTTAACTACCAGAGTTACGTCCACTTCAGCTGTGAATATGGCTTCTCTGTGACTCCGCTTCTGACTGCTTGTATAGGTAAAGTACCACCCCTTGCTTTATTTGAAGCAGAGTCATTGACTTGCCACCCAAGAGTATTTTGGAGTTCATTTGAGTCATAGTTTAAAACGATAATTGAAGCTTCCCGCCAATATGAATAGTTCAGGCAATGAGATATGAATGGAAATTCACATTATGATCAGAGATTGCTAGTGTATATATATTAATATTCTTTCTGCTCTTGTCTAGTAGCGAATATTGGAAAATCTCTTGCCATTGGCGGAAAGATGGTCAAGCAAGTGAAAGAAATCAGGCAAGATTACTATTAAATGAGATACATTTATATAAAGGGATACTTCCACCACCGCTGAAGATTGAGTCACGGGATCTGTTTCCCTAGAAACGGATGCTGAGAAGGTCTGGCATACAAGGTTCAATTAGAAAGGATTTAGAATACCTCAAAAAGATAATCTTGCTCACAGTTATCATCCCTTTGAAGAGAACAATTTCTTCACCTTGATTGACCTACCAGATCGTTTGAGACAAGTGATCTACGAATTACAATTAGGTTTCCATCCTCTAGTTTCTGCCCAAGTCTTAAGGGAAACAGACTTTACAATGCGTCTTAAACCACACTGTGCCTATACAATGCGGTCCAAACCGCGAATGCATCTTTATAATGCATTTCTTTACCAAGCAAGTTGTTACAACCACTAGCCTTAAGGAAAGCGTTGTTGTACTGATGTTGGACTTTAAGTACGACACTTTCTCTACTGTTGCGCAGACTGAAGTTGGAATAGTTCATTATACTATTCCAAAGTCCGATATCTTCGGGTCTAGTTCGCACTATATAAAACTCCATTAAAAAAAAAGTTCAGGTCTTTCCCTAAGTTATTGTAACGACTTGTGTGGTAAGGGAATACTTTGTAAAGGAGTAGTCGTAGTTTGGAATGCGTTGTAAAGGCATGCGTGGTTTTAACATACAACCAAGGCTAAATGTGAGACTGAAAAACAATCATGGGAACTGCATATGTAATTTTAATAGTAAATGTTTGTGTACTGTGCAGTGTATTTAACTCTGCTTTGTAGTGCTTTGTAATTGCAGGATTTATAGTAAAATGCAGTGTTCAGATGTGGTGAATGGTAACAGCCTTCATCAAATTTGCGTATAAAGGTATTGCTTGGATTTGTGTTTTACACAACATAATATAGTACTGATTAAGTTTAACAGACTACATATGGCTAAATAAAAAAAATGTATAAACTTATTCTCATGGGATGTATCAAGTGGTGGGCATTACCTTTGGTATGCAAGTTGGCTTCCTATGCCTGGACAGACGAAGAACCAACATCAGACCGTCCTTACTTGGTCAGCTCAGGCACAGCTGCCTTCAGCCACGAGCACAATATTGCACAATGTCAGGTCAGCAAGCAGAGGAAACGTCCCAGCCATCTTAGATTACATAGGACGTGTGCCTGGACCACGGCGATTGCCACAAGTAAACACTCTGCCATCAAAAATAACAGTTCATTACTATGCATTTTTTTGTCAACTTGTTTCTCTTCTAGGCAGCTATTTGCTCAGTATAAGGAAATTGTGGAATGGGGCAATAGTATTTTAAAATGCACCGTGTCAGTGCATGTCCCAAAGGTGAGATGACAAAAATGGAAGAGCATAGCAAGAATGAGTAAATAACACCTAATGTTGGACTTTCGCCATTGATTAGCCTTTGGCTCGTAGGAGTGAAGAGGAGAAAAGTAATGTGCTGAGACTATTCATGTAAGGCACACAAAAGAATTATCCATGTTTGAACCATTTTTCCAGAAGTTGAAAGTCAAAACTAACTTTTTATCCATTATTAAGACTGTCGTCATTATGGAAGCACTATTATAACATCAGTAATGCTACTTTAAATTAACAAAACTATTTTTTTAACTGTGCGTTGTGTTATTATTCTGCAAACCAAATATGGAGAATAGGGAACGCTGAATATAATTCCCTTTAGACAATGAAATCAAAACCGCACAATAATGAATCCAAATGAAAAACAATTAGTTAAGTAGACGTCTTGACAGGGACATCCTCAAAATTAATTAGACCAACGACAAGATGTTTGCAGATACACCTATAAGACAGTGGGAAGAGACTCGTTTTTGGTGTGTATGGAATGCTAATACTGTGGAAGCGTTCCAACTCCTACTGTGAGCTGGCACTGGTTTGCTTTAGTGATGATCCGCCGGTGGCAGGTCTGGGGGAAACCGATCACGTCATGGGAGCATTAGGCAAGCAGGAATTACTGCAGAAAACAGAATTGGCTGGATTCCTTTATTTCGATTCCCTGTCTAATTGCAAACATTAGCCTACTCGTGAGGAGCTTGTACCCCGTACGTTTTGTGATGTCTCCAAGGAGTTCCTGACCGTTGGTCCCTGCCTTCGAAGCCCTGTAGTTTGGCAGCTGGACTGCTAACTCACTGTGCAGTGTTCTCACTATCGAGGAGGTGACATCTCCCTCCCACTTAAAGATCTACTGCACTTATTGGATGAGAGGTATATTGCAATGGTGTGCAAGGCGCCCTTTGGTGGCAAGAACATTTGAATGGGTGGTGGTTTTGATTTTTCACTTACTATATGACAATGGAAACATTCCTAGAGTGTCCTCAACCTGTTGATCAAGTCTTAGGAGTTTGTATCTAGGTGTCCGTCAGTACTATGCCACTCGAAGTCACGGTCAGTGCGTCATGTTGTTGCTGGAACGCTGATAAGTATTTTGGTTTGCTCCCCCCTCCAGTAAGCTTCCCGAAATGTGTTATCCTTGTCCGTTTTGCATCTGTCTTTTCACTTCTGTCAGGGTACAGTCGGCTTGGGGGGCTTCCTCCATGAAAGCGAATGGTATCGATGGTGGTGCTGCGTGGCTCTTTACAGAGTACAGTTATTTTATGGCAGGTGATGGCGTGCTTCCCATCAAAGTGAGTGGTTGGTGCAATGTGCAATCTGCTGGGTTGTTGTCTTTCCCAAGTTTGTGTCAGATTGAGTATGAGTATTCTTGCATCTCAGATTTCCCACCGCTCAATTCTCAGTGCCATTTTTGCTCAGGCATTCCACAATATTGCTGTGAGAGCTTCATGATCAGTTATTAGTTCAAAATGCTTTCTATAAACGAAGATATGCTAGTGTTCACATGCACAGATAATGACCAGAATCTTTTTTTCTGCTTGCAACTGGGATCTTTCGTTGTCCATCAGACTGCATCTGTGTACCATAGCATGCACCATTCTTCGCCCTGTCAAGGTTGTGCCAAGATTTCTGCTGCACAAACTATGTGGCATCTACCATAAGCTCTGTGTGCCACACTGGGTGAAAGTATGCCGTGTTGGTGGCACTGATGACTCTTTCTGATTTTGTGGAATGCTTATAAAAACACCAATGTCCATGAGAACTTGCCTCTGTGTCTCATCAGTTCCTGTAGAGCAGTGCTGATTGTCACATAGTCCTTTTGTTACAAAGCATAGTAACTTGCCATTCCTAGGAATGACGTGACACCTTGAGCATCTTCAGCATATCGGGTTGGTCTTTGAGCACTTTCATTTCGTCTGAATGTAGTCATATGCCGTGCTTCAAAAAAATCTGCACCTAGAACTTTAGCTGAGTTTTGTGAAATTCGCACTTGACCTGATTTAGGGTTATGCTGGCTTTTCAAAGCACTCTGAAAACTGTACCTAGTGCTTGCTCATGGTTTTCTGAACATTAAGATGTTGTTGGTTGTAGTTTATGGAGTTTATGACTGGAGTGATGACTTTTCAGATGGCTTCCTGGAAAAATTCTGCTACTGACGATACTCTAAAGTTGAGGCATTTGCAGCAAAAATAACCCTAAATGTGTAATGAATGTTGTAATGTATCTTAATTATTCATCTAGTTTTAACTGGAGGTATCCCTTGTGGGGTGGTCCAGCTTCAAGAATATTCACACTTCATTTGGGAGTGGGAGCAGGTTTAATAGCTATGGCCTTAGGTGCCACACTTGTTGGATTGTTGCGCTAAGCAGCCTCAAATCCACACATACGTGCACTTGTCCTTCTGTGTTGTGCTTGGGCAAAATCTCTAGGCGGGATACTCATGGTGTTACTCCTTGCGGTTTCTTGATGATGTGAGAATGAATTCTTGGAGTTCTTCTTCCACCCCCTTTTGTAGGGGAAGTAGTATTCTTTGTTGAGCTGGGCTACCAGCTTGATCTTTTCCTTGATGTGTTAGCGTACTGTGAAGTCTTTAGTTTTCCTCAGTCCTATGACCAGTTCTGGAGGTCAATTCACAGCTGGTGGGATGTTCTCTACTATGTATAGGACTGCAATTAGATTGAGTTGTCTGGTGGGGGAAGGTTGAGGAGGTAGTCGGCCGGGCCTGACCTGTCCATGAGGTGTATTTCAGTTTCCGTGGTATAATTCTTGGGGGTGATTGTTGTTTCCCAAGACATGGAAGTGGTGTATTGGCTATCCATGTGTACACTTGTACTTTGGCTTGGTGTAGTTTGGGTTTTGGTTTCGTCTTCTAATACTCAATTATACAGATGTAAATGAACAATTTCCACTGTCTAGTACAAAACTGTTGTGGTGACTTCCCATCGTCGGTTTTATACGTGGGCCTTTCTTCTTACTTCCATCCTCATTTGATACCATGAGTAAATAAATACATAACAAAATACAAGTGTATCGACCAAGCCAAACAAAAACAATCTTCCTTATGTCCCCCTGTGCAACAAAATGAAAAAGTGACCTAGCATTAAGCTACACAAACTACTATTTGGAGGACATGATTATTAGCCACTAGGAAAAAAATAATAATCTCAATTTCTATAACAACAATAATGATTGTCTTTTATTCACATCAGGCTTCATATGTAACACAATCCTATTAAATGTAGCTAGGAAGCCCAAAAAATAAAGTTTAGGAATTACTATCTGAACAACTGAAAGACACATGTATGGTCACATGATTATGTAAACCAATAAACAAATCCATAACAGATACATTAGATAAAAAGAAAGAAATCCCAGCAATCTGATTGCCACTGTTGTTACAGTTAGCATTCCCAGAGATAGGAATTCCTCTGATTTTAGCTACCTAATACATTTCCACCCATTTTATGATTCGCCACTAAACTTTCTGGACCTATAGCAGTTTCTGCAACTTGAGATGACATTTCTGCAGTGAAACATTAACGACGTGCAAAGATAAAAGGGGGAGGTCCAAAAAATGCATTTTTCAAACAATGAATTTTCCATAGGCTATTGTATTTGACATAGTGCGAAAACGGCTGAAATGATTAACATGAAATTTAGCAGGATTATACATTATGGTGCACAAATGATGCTTTTTAGGAACTGCAGTTAAATAGGGCAAGTTTTTTTTTAAGTTATAAGGCATTTAAACTTCCTGATATCTGTCTCTGTGGTCCTTTCATGGAATTTGACAAAATATCTTGAAGCTACCATGGTACATGGCCGTAAAAGTATTTAAAAATATGAAAAATTATAAATAAATGTCCCTACCTATTACAACTTTATTAAAGTGGTAATAGGTTGAGACCTACCACTTACCTATATCTAAGGCCCTTACACTGAACACAGCCAAGGTCAGTAAAAACAATATGGCTGCCTAATTATTCTCCAACAACCACCATTACCCAATTATATTATCGCTATTATATACCTTTTAAGCAGGTTCGGAACCCTGTGAAAACATGCCCCCAAAAGAAATATTTAAGAGTGCTTGATAATAATACATTTTTACTAACAATGGATGGTGCTGACTGGGTAGGAAAAATAGTAAGTATTTGTGATAGAGTTCTCTGACTTGGTTTAAACATTTCTCGTTCTTAAGGAATCATTTTGAGTGCCCTGATTCAGGTGCAGAGGGAGTTGGCACCCATATTATGATTTCAAGTCCTGCTGATTTAGCACCAGGAAAAACGTGGAGGGTTTGAATTAGAAACTGGACCCATAGCAAATCCAGTGATAGAAATCTGTTAGTACAAAAGCAGAGCCCATTAGCCAAGCAGATAGGAGATACACAAGAATTGCCTTGGCCTCATGTTCTCCTCCTTACAAGTGCACCTCGTTTAAAGGGAAAAGAAGTTTGAAAAATTCTAAACATGCAGTAATTGGGTACGCAAAATCCCATATCATATGATATGTTTCAATATGATCTACAAACTTGGAATTGACTGATAACACGAAATGGGTCAAATACTGAACAGTTAGATGTTAGCATTTCGCCAGATGGTAATACTATACTAGAATGTTAGCGTACTCATAATAAGTCCTGTATCTCAAAATGTCCAAGGGTTTTCAAACAAAGACAGTTTAGGAACCAGCCTTCTCTTATCTATTATCCAAAGCCAGCAATACCTGAGACAATAACTTCCTAGGCAGCAGTTTATGAGCCAGAACACTCCCAACTTTAGTATTGAAATCTCCATAAGCCAGGTTCAGGTTAAACGGTCTGAGAAAGTGGTGTCTTTGTAGGAGTGGATTGGTGCTCACCACAAATAATAAATTCACCATCTTGTTAGGTTCAGTCAAAGGTTTGAGTAATTTAAACCTGAGCTCTAACCCTTGGGAGCTGTGGCACAGAGAAGACAGGCTTAACTTACCGATTACGTATTTAGAAGTGCCAAAACAGTTAAAAAATAAAAATGCAACATAATGAAAAATCCCACTCCAGTTATAAAAATAAAGAAATATGACACTAAAATGATAAAATCCAACAAGGGGAACTTCGGATATGATTTTTTAAATATTTAAGTGAAAATAATGCCAAAAAGCACAAAGACCCAAAGGAAGTTAATGATCATATTAGACCGGGGCCTAGGTGTAATTTGTGGCCAACTGCAATGGAGCACGGGCTGGATAAACCAAGTAGATTGGCCCCACTAGAGCTTGGAGGTAGAGTAGTTTGAAAAAGGTTTCTAAATACTAGTCTAAAAAGAGAAAAACTAAAAACTTGATGTTGTGGAGCAGTCAGTTGAATACTTCTTGTGGTTGGTCCCTAGAAGTTCTGGATCTCTTGAGCAAAAGGCTTGAAATAGTTCCCAAACTTCTTTTGGTGTCCAAACAACCACAGGAGTACTCTTCCAAGGCACACATGACCTCAGGGCGAAGCACTTAGATACTCTCATGCTGTCAGGACAAAGCCAACAGCAAAGTCCAGTCCAGGTCCAGTTGCCAATAGTCAGCTGGAATACTTCACAGGAAAGTCCCTTTCAGCTTTTTTACCACCCTGGGGATTAATCTTGTGATCTACGGAGATCTTTTTGTCCTTGGATTTTAAGTGGAAGAGGACCCAAACTCCTCAGGTTTTCCCCACACATGGCAGATCCCAAGTACATCAAGTTCTGTCCACCAAGTATCCTTTCACAAACCCAAAAGAGTATTGAGAAGGCTGGGTGAGGTTCCAACTTTGTAGGGTTCACAGCCTGTGGGTGAGGGACACCCTAAAACATTACTAGTTCTGCTCTAGAGTAAAGATTCATAGGAACTGATCTACATTCTTTTGCAGTAATACCGGTTTGCTTTACTGTAAACAGGTCCAAAATGCCCTGTCCGCAAGCATTTTCAAGATTGCAAAAGACTTTGGCAAACCAAAATTGGGCTCGGAGGGATGGGGGTGGGTAAAGGGTTGATTATGGTCATTCCTAGTGTTCACCCACAAGCAAAATTTAAATTTAGTTGAATTAGACTCTGGACCCACAGCAAATCCAGTGATAGTAATCGGTTAGGAAAAAAAGCAGGGCCCTTCAGCCAAGCAGACAGGTGATACGCAAGAATTGCTTTGGCATCATGTTCTCCTCCTTTCAAGTGCACCTCGTGTATTACATGTGATTCAACACACCTGCCAATATGATTTGACAGTGGGGTGCTACAAGATGTGCACAGCCCCCACAATGAATATTCTGTGGACTTCAGAGGAGTCACCACTGCTCATTCAGGTCAGCATATTGTGTGCTTCTGGGAGGAGTTTCACACTGCTGGGAGTAGCTGGAGAGTGAATGCAATTAGCCTCCTGAAGGCTCAGGCAGGTATATTTCTAAAAGTTACATTTCCTCAATTTTTAATACAAATCCAGCTTCACCATTTATTTGGATTTTCTGTATCTATTAAAATAATGGTTACATTTTTTAGAGCCAGTCCATTCCAAAGTTAGCAGTATTGGTATTTTTCTTACACTTTTAATCTGCCCACTGGTTTTCTAGATATGACAGCTAGGCCTGCCACAGCAAAAAGTGTTTTGGG
Source organism: Lissotriton helveticus (assembly GCF_964261635.1). Classification (NCBI taxonomy): domain Eukaryota; kingdom Metazoa; phylum Chordata; class Amphibia; order Caudata; family Salamandridae; genus Lissotriton; species Lissotriton helveticus. The sequence goes on along the minus strand of NC_136073.1, from coordinate 210,651,375 downwards.
CCTTGCCCCAGTAAGGACATTTTAACATGTATTTCTTTATGTCCCACTTTTAAATACCAAGCACCCTACCATGTATGAAACAGGGCCTCCACAGTGGTGACTTACTAACATTTCAAAGGGAGGTTTTTACCTGTCAAAATAGTTATTTTAGGAGGTCACACAGCAGGTTTAAACTGTAGGAGTCAGGGTACAATGGAAGGCCTGAAGTCTGGGTTTCCTTGTCACACTAGTGCAGAGGTCTTCAATCTGTGGGACACAACACCCATGAGGGCCGTGAAGTCCTGGGAAGGGGGCGCACATTTCCCAGCCTCACTTGTGCCTGGAATTCAAAACATTTCGTTTCATTCTGGAAAAAGACACCCATCTGGGGACGGCTCATTTCGATGGTTAAAATGCTTCAGCTGAAGTTTCATTAACTGAGTCTCCTGGGTTGTGAAAAACTGTCAGGATGCCTGCTCGCCTCAATGAAATGCAAATGTGTGCTATTTGTTAATATGCAAGTGTAAAAGGAATTTGGGAGCCAGGGCTGGCTTTAATTGTTTGAATCACTCCAAGCTTTCTGATGACAAAGATTTTTTTTTTGAGTGGTAGTGCAAAGAGTTAACTTGTCTGTGAATTGCGTGCTTGTAATCTTAATTGTGTTACACAGCCCTTACCCCTAAGGGGGTGTTGAAGGGCCAGCTATATAAAAAGAAAATTGCAATACATATGCTATGGTATCACTAAAATCTACATTTAGCAAGTACCATTTTATCCTAAAACTATTCAAACATTTTGAAGCTGTCTATCTTATACCCTGTGACATGCAAGTATAAAAAGAATTACTTGCATATGAAATGAAATGAAATGAAAAAAGGACTTAATTAAGCGCACTGCGGCCAAGCGGCTTCCTGACCATATTCACAGTGCTTTCTGTCAAAGGAAGTGACCTTGGCGCACTAAAAATACACAAGTCACTATTCTCCTCTGCACCAACCAAGATTTATTTCTGTGGCTCTTTGGTTACATACAAACCTCTGCAGTGCATTAACTAACAGAGGTTTCATAATGAACTACAGTGCATTTCCCACTGAGCAACACCTTTTTAAAATGTATTTTTAATTGAAGCTGCCCATTATTTTATATGTAGCCACCAGATGGTGACAGACCAAAAAATGTACAGAATATTTTGGGGCTTATTTATGAGAGACTTTTTTTGATGTTCCAGCGGCACAAGTGTCTCAACTATACCTATGAGGCAGCGCAAAGTAAGCCTGCATGGCTTTGCATAGCCTGATAGATATGGAGTAAGACAAAGAAGCACAAGTCACTGGGTTGTCTTACTCTGCTTTATAAAGGCATTCAGTAGGTGTTGCATTGGGGGTTCCCATGCAACACCCATGGCTTTTGAGGCTGCCCCATATTTACAAAATCATGTAAACCTAGAGTAGTGCCAAAACCTTACACCTCCCCAGCGGAGGCGTAAAGAGGGGAAATATTTAAATTCCTCCTCCTTTTTTTCTCTTTCCATATGCGCTGTATTCTGCAGCTCCCATGGAAAGAGGAAAACGCTGTGCCCCCCTCCCTGCACAAAAACAATCCTACCTGTGTTGATGTTAGGCAGCAATTTGTGTGCCAACGCAAGGGAAAAGGAATGTGCTGTACTTCCTAAATAAGGTGCTTTACTGCCCTTTCACATTGGCGTATGGCAGCGCAGTAAGAAGACTTGCGGTGCTGCCCTGCGCCAATACCTCATAAATGAGGCCCTTTGTTTTCAGCTACACATTTGACCACACCCCACGCTCACAGACCATTGGTTTTCTACACACTGTCTAATATTTCCCCACCGTACAAATAATTTTAGTGGGAATTGGGGAGGTTTATGGTTGTCGATAGTTGTCGATTAAGAGGAGTACCAAGAATTTTGACAAGGGGGTCTAGGCATCAAAAAGTTTGAGGACCTCTGCAATAGTGGATGGCACAATAAGTGCTGCAGTGGTGGTATTTAACTTTTCAAGCCATGAGTGCAGTTTCTACACCATATACTCAGGCATTATAGGAATGTTGAATATCCCAGTCAGGGATTTGCCAATTGCTACTAAGTTTACGGGGTCAGAGCACATACCCTGGGCAGCAGTGCCTCATTGTGTGGAGTCTAAAACCCCAAAACAACATTCAGCAAAATAATGTGGGTGACCATGCAAAAAAAACATTTTTCACTGACAGCCACATGCTATTACAAGTTGCTTTCTGCTTTTGGAATGCAGCATGCTTTTTACTGGAAACATTGGTACAACACTCAAGGTGTAATTTGGTTCCAAAATGATTTGTTTCAGCCATAAAACTACCTCTTTTAATAAGGTAAGATACCTCTTTGTCCTTTTCATTTACTACCTATTTTCCCATATAACCCCTATTTTTGTGCAACATCAGATGAAGATTTGTTGAAGTGCTGCAGGTCACACAAACCTGATCTAACACATGGATTGCAGGTCTACGTTCTTTTATGTGAACTATCCCTCCCCGTCCCACTTTGCTTTACATCTGAAATTGTGTTTTGTAGACATCTGATGAGCTCAAGTTCTTGCGGAGTGCAAATTAATCTATCTCTTTACAGTTGCTGCTCACAAATAAATACATATGCCTGATGACAAAATAGCAGTGGGACATTGGCGAAAAGGAGCATCTGCTCTGGGAGGTTACAGAATTCAAAAGTGTTGAAAACATCTTGGCATAAAATATCCAAGCAGGCATTTCATCACAGATAAATGTTAAATGACACTGGAGCCTTGGTCTGTCTCGGCTGCTGAAATGAATAGACATTATTAAAGGATAGATACCCAGCTCGTTTAGTGCAATAGAAGCAAAATTGCAAATCAATTGCAGACCACTTTATACTTCTGTGGAATGGAAGAAATATCCTGCAGATGTTAATATTTGGCAACACAGTTTGAACAAAGTACAATACTATGCTTGAACAAATGGACAGAATATGTAAATGTATATATATATATATATAAGCGAACACCTTCCTCCAAAAGAACGAAGCAGGAGCCCAAGGGGGACAAGGAAGACGGGTTTTATTGGCAAAAAAGGCAGCCCCAGTGGCGGTAGATGCATTTCGGCGTAGAGCCTTCCTCGGTACCCAACACCGGGAGCCCTCATCTGTGTTATGTCATTTCTGCTGCCTCAGATGTAGTGCTGGCATTGTCCGCTCCTCCCCCTGACAATAAGGCACACCTGTCGTAGTCTGTTTGACTTGGAGGACTACAACTCCCAAAAAGCCATGTGATCGCAGCAATTCGGGTCGGTGGAATGGGGAAGGCATGAAGATAATCTCCAAGGCGGTCACACAGCAGGACACGATGACTCAGCCTTCCACTGCCATAACGCCAACATGCCCGTCCTCAAATCCCCTTATGACGCCACAGCCTCGCGTGCAGAAAGTCACATATGCAGGGATCAAAAATGCAATGTGCACAATGCCTATATATATATATATATATATATATATATATATAACTTATATATAACTTAAATCCTTCTTTGTAATAGCACGCATGTGCCCCAATATTCTCAGTTTAACGCTATGTATGGTGCTCCCTATGTACCGAAGTCCACAGGGACAAATCAAACAATAAACTGCATGTGTAGTTAGACAAGTCATAAACTTGTTAATTTTCTTATTCTCTTTCTGACCTTTGATCTTATTTGACATAACCCTCTTGCTAAAGGCACAGGCCTTGCATTTGCCACAAGGGTAAAATCCCTTAATCTCCATTAGGGTTCCTTGTCTTGAAGGTAACACTTCCAAGTGGCTATGTACAAGGCTGTCTTTTAACGAACGTGCCTTCCTATAGGTTATTAATGGGCCTGCTGGGATGTCATCCCCAATGATGTTGTCTGCTTTTAAAACCTTTCGGAAAAGGGGGTGGTGATGGACAGAGCATCTGAATTAAGCAGAACACTCATACCCAGTCAAAACATCAGGGCTTGATCCATCACTGTTTTTTAGCTCACTACACCATCCCAGTTCAGAACCTGGCTACATGCAAATTAGTCTGTCCCTGGCCCAGTGCATCATGGGAACAGGGCAGACCAAACTACCAAGCCAATTCTTTACTGGAAAGGAAACAAGCTTCCGGGGACCGGTTTCTGGCATTGCAGCCGTCTTCGGCCCGGCTTGCTTGAATCCTGATGGTGCAGTGAGCAAGGGACTCATGTCTGAGCATACCCTTCCACTCCTATAGTGGCCAAAACGATTCAGAAAAGGGGGTGGTGATGGACAGAGCATCTGAATTAAGCAGAACACTCATATCAAGTCAAAAGATCAGGGCTTGATCCATCACCGTTTTTTAGCTCACTACACCATCCCAGTTCAGAACCTGGCTACATGCACATTAGTCTGTCCCTGGCCCAGTGCATCATGGGAACAGGGCAGACCAAACTACCAAGCCAATTCTTTACTGGAAAGGAAACAAGCTTCCGGGGACCGGTTTCTGGCATTGCAGCCGTCTTCGGCTCGGCTTGCTTGAATCCTGATGGTGCAGTGAGCAAGGGACTCATGTCTGAGCATACCCTTCCACTCCTATAGTGGCCAAAACGATTCAGAAAAGGGGGTGGTGATGGACAGAGCATCTGAATTAAGCAGAACACTCATACCCAATCAAAAGATCAGGGCTTGATCCATCACCGTTTTTTAGCTCACTACACCATCCCAGTTCAGAACCTGGCTACATGCAAATTAGTCTGTCCCTGGCCCAGTGCATCATGGGAACAGGGCAGACCAAACTACCAAGCCAATTCTTTACTGGAAAGGAAACAAGCTTCCGGGGACCGGTTTCTGGCATTGCAGCCGTCTTCGGCCCGGCTTGCTTGAATCCTGATGGTGCAGTGAGCAAGGGACTCGTGTCTGAGCATACCCTTCCACTCCTATAGTGGCCAAAACGATTCAGAAAAGGGGGTGGTGATGGACAGAGCATCTGAATTAAGCAGAACACTCATACCCAGTCAAAAGATCAGGGCTTGATCCATCACCGTTTTTTAGCTCACTACACCATCCCAGTTCAGAACCTGGCTACATGCAAATTAGTCTGTCCCTGGTCCAGTGCATCATGGGAACAGGGCAGACCAAACTACCAAGCCAATTCTTTACTGGAAAGGAAACAAGCTTCCGGGGACCGGTTTCTGGCATTGCAGCCGTCTTCGGCCCGGCTTGCTTGAATCCTGATGGTGCAGTGAGCAAGGGACTCATGTCTGAGCATACCCTTCCACTCCTATAGTGGCCAAAACGATTCAGAAAAGGGGGTGATGATGGACAGAGCATCTGAATTAAGCAGAACACTCATACCCAGTCAAAATATCAGGGCTTGATCCATCACCGTTTTTTAGCTCACTACACCATCCCAGTTCAGAACCTGGCTACATGCAAATTAGTCTGTCCCTGGCCCAGTGCATCATGGGAACAGGGCAGACCAAACTACCAAGCCAATTCTTTACTGGAAAGGAAACAAGCTTCCGGGGACCGGTTTCTGGCATTGCAGCCGTCTTCGGCCCGGCTTGCTTGAATCCTGATGGTGCAGTGAGCAAGGGACTCATGTCTGAGCATACCCTTCCACTCCTATAGTGGCCAAAACGATTCAGAAAAGGGGGTGGTGATGGACAGAGCATCTGAACTAAGCAGAACACTCATACCCAGTCAAAAGATCAGGGCTTGATCCATCACCGTTTTTTACCTCACTACACCATCCCAGTTCAGAACCTGGCTACATGCAAATTAGCCTGTCCCTGGCCCAGTGCATCATGGGAACAGGGCAGACCAAACTACCAAGCTAATTCTTTACTGGAAAGGAAACAAGCTTCCGGGGACCGGTTTCTGGCATTGCAGCCGTCTTCGGCCCGGCTTGCTTGAATCCCGATGGTGCAGTGAGCAAGGGACTCATGTCTGAGCATACCCTTCCACTCCTATAGTGGCCAAAACGATTCAGAAAAGGGGGTGGTGTAATGCCAGAAACCGGTCCCCGGAAGCTTGTTTCCTTTCCAGTAAAGAATTGGCTTGGTAGTTTGGTCTGCCCTGTTCCCATGATGCACTGGGTCAGGGCCAGGGACAGACTAATTTGCATGTAGCCAGGTTCTGAACTGGGATGGTGCAGTGAGCTAAAAAACGGTGATGGATCAAGCCCTGATCTTTTGACTGGGTATGAGTGTTCTGCTTAATTCAGATGCTCTGTCCATCACCACCCCCTTTTCTGAATCGTTTTGGCCACTATAGGAGTGGAAGGGTATGCTCAGACACGAGTCCCTTGCTCACTGCACCATCAGGATTCAAGCAAGCCGGGCCGAAGACGGCTGCAATGCCAGAAACCGGTCCCCGGAAGCTTGTTTCCTTTCCAGTAAAGAATTGGCTTGGTAGTTTGGTCTGCCCTGTTCCAATGATGCACTGGGCCAGGGACAGACTAATTTGCATGTAGCCAGGTTCTGAACTGGGATGGTGCAGTGAGCTAAAAAACGGTGATGGATCAAGCCCTGATCTTTTGACTGGGTATGAGTGTTCTGGTTAATTCAGATGCTCTGTCCATCACCACCCCCTTTTCTGAATAGTTTTGGCCACCACAAGCGTGGAAGGGTATGCTCAGATGTGAGTCCCTTGCTCACTGCACCATCAGGATTCAAGCAAGCCGCGCCGAAGACGGCTGTAATGCCAGAAACCGGTCCCCGGAAGCTTGTTTCCTTTCCAGTAAAGAATTGGCTTGGTAGTTTGGTCTGCCCTGTTCCCATGATGCACTGGGCCAGGGACAGACTAATTTGCATGTAGCCAGGTTCTGAACTGGGATGGTGCAGTGAGCTAAAAAACGGTGATGGATCAAGCCCTGATCTTTTGACTGGGTATGAGTGTTCTGCTTAATTCAGATGCTCTGTCTATCACCACCCCCTTTTCTGAATCGTTTTGGCCACCACAAGCGTGGAAGGGTATGCTCAGATGTGAGTCCCTTGCTCACTGCACCATCAGGATTCAAGCAAGCCGGGCCGAAGACGGCTGTAATGCCAGAAACCGGTCCCCGGAAGCTTGTTTCCTTTCCAGTAAAGAATTGGCTTGGTAGTTTGGTCTGCCCTGTTCCCATGATGCACTGGGCCAGGGACAGACTAATTTGCATGTAGCCAGGTTCTGAACTGGGATGGTGCAGTGAGCTAAAAAACGGTGATGGATCAAGCCCTAATCTTTTGACTGGGTATGAGTGTTCTGCTTAATTCAGATGCTCTGTCTATCACCACCCCCTTTTCTGAATCGTTTTGGCCACCACAAGCGTGGAAGGGTATGCTCAGATGTGAGTCCCGTGCTCACTGCACCATCAGGATTCAAGCAAGCCGGGCCGAAGACGGCTGTAATGCCAGAAACCAGTCCCCGGAAGCTTGTTTCCTTTCCAGTAAAGAATTGGCTTGATAGTTTGGTCTGCCCTGTTCCCATGATGCACTGGGCCAGGGACAGACTAATTTGCATGTAGCCAGGTTCTGAACTGGGATGGTGCAGTGAGCTAAAAAACGGTGATGGATCAAGCCCTGATCTTTTGACTGGGTATGAGTGTTCTGCTTAATTCAGATGCTCTGTCTATCACCACCCCCTTTTCTGAATCGTTTTGGCCACCACAAGCGTGGAAGGGTATGCTCAGATGTGAGTCCCTTGCTCACTGCACCATCAGGATTCAAGCAAGCCGGGCCGAAGACGGCTGTAATGCCAGAGACCGGTCCCCGGAAGCTTGTTTCCTTTCCAGTAAAGAATTGGCTTGGTAGTTTGGTCTGCCCTGTTCCCATTGATGCAGTGGGCCAGGGACAGACTAATTTGCATGTAGCCAGGTTCTGAACTGGGATGGTGCAGTGAACTAAAAAACGGTGATGGATCAAGCCCTGATCTTTTGACTGGGTATGAGTGTTCTGCTTAATTCAGATGCTCTGTCCATCACCACCCCCTTTTCTGAATCGTTTTGGCCACCACAATCGTGGATGGGTATGCTCAGATGTGAGTCCCTTGCTCACTGCACCATCAGGATTCAAGCAAGCCGGGCCGAAGACGGCTGTAATGCCAGAAACCGGTCCCCGGAAGCTTGTTTCCTTTCCAGTAAAGAATTGGCTTGGTAGTTTGGTCTTCCCTGTTCCCATGATGCACTGGGCCAGGGACAGACTAATTTGCATGTAGCCAGGTTCTGAACTGGGATGGTGCAGTGAGCTAAAAAACGGTGATGGATCAAGCCCTGATCTTTTGACTGGATATGAGTGTTCTGCTTAATTCAGGTGCTCTGTCCATCACCACCCCCTTTTCTGAATCGTTTTGGCCACCACAAGCGTGGAAGGGTATGCTCAGATGTGAGTCCCTTGCTCACTGCACCATCAGGATTCAAGCAAGCCGGGCCGAAGACGGCTGTAATGCCAGAAACCGGTCCCCGGAAGCTTGTTTCCTTTCCAGTAAAGAATTGGCTTGGTAGTTTGGTCTGTCCTGTTCCCATGATGCACTGGGCCAGGGACAGACTAATTTGCATGTAGCCAGGTTCTGAACTGGGATGGTGCAGTGAGCTGAAAAACGGTGATGGATCAAGCCCTGATCTTTTGACTGGGTATGAGTGTTCTGCTTAATTCAGATGCTCTGTCCATCACCACCCCCTTCTCTGAATCGTTTTGGCCACCACAAGCGTGGAAGGGTATGCTCAGATGTGAGTCCCTTGCTCACTGCACCATCAGGATTCAAGCAAGCCGGGCCGAAGACGGCTGTAATGCCAGAAACCGGTCCCCGGAAGCTTGTTTCCTTTCCAGTAAAGAATTGGCTTAGTAGTTTGGTCTGCCCTGTTCCCATGATGCACTGGGCCAGGGACAGACTAATTTGCATGTAGCCAGGTTCTGAACTGGGATGGTGCAGTGAGCTAAAAAACGGTGATGGATCAAGCACTGATCTTTTGACTGGGTATGAGTGTTCTGCTTAATTCAGATGCTCTGTCCATCACCACCCCCTTTTCTGAATCGTTTTGGCCACCACAAGCGTGGAAGGGTATGCTCAGATGTGAGTCCCTTGCTCACTGCACCATCAGGATTCAAGCAAGCCGGGCCGAAGACGGCTGTAATGCCAGAAACCGGTCCCCGAAAGCTTGTTTCCTTTCCAGTAAAGAATTGGCTTGGTAGTTTGGTCTTCCCTGTTCCCATGATGCACTGGGCCAGGGACAGACTAATTTGCATGTAGCCAGGTTCTGAACTGGGATGGTGCAGTGAGCTAAAAAACGGTGATGGATCAAGCCCTGATCTTTTGACTGGGTATGACTGTTCTGCTTAATTCAGATGCTCTGTCCATCACCACCCCCTTTTCTGAATTGCTTTTAAAACATGCCAGTTCTTTCTCCTGATATTTCTAAGAGTGTCTGCGTCTTCTGAGTATGTGGTGATCATTCTAAATTGACCATTTGTCTTTTTTGGTTGATTCTTTTTCAGTAAGTCAACTCTGCAATGTGTTCTCACTTTAGTTAGAGAGATCCTTAGGAGTTCAGCATCATAACCCCTAGCCGGGAATCATGTGAAGCTGCCTTGTACTGCTGAGTTAAAATCACTGTCTCTCAAGCAGTTCCGTCTAATCCTAAGGAACTCCCCATAGGGGATACTATTGACTAGTTTCCTTGGGTGTTCACTTGACGCATGGAGCCCGCAGTTGGCTTTCTAAACAGGGCAGTAGTGAGCTTGCCATCTATGATTTCTAACCTTAGGTCCAATTAGTTTGCTGCCACCAAACTAACTTTGCCAGTAAATTGTAGGTTAACTTTGTTGTTGTTTAATAATGCAATATACTCCTCTGCCTCACTAGCAGTACCCCTCCATATCATAAACAAGTCGTCTATGTATCTATACCACAACACTATTTTTGCTCATTGCCAGGGGACCAGGCCCCCTGCTCCTCCCACCAGCCCACAAACAAGTTCGCGTAGCTGGGGGCGAAGCAGGTGCCCATCGCGGTGCCCGAGACCTGCCTGAACAATTCTCCCTGAAAGATGAAAATGTTATTAAACAGACAAAATTCAATAAGTTCCAACAACATGGTGTTATGCATTGCATACTTTAACGGTCTCTTGCGGAGAAAATATTTCACCGCATTCATGCCCTGTCTGTGGTCAATACAAGTATAGAGACTTGTAATATCCAGAACTATTAGACAGTATGAGGGCAGCCATTCCAGGGATTCTATATGCATCATAAAGTCGGTAGTAACTTTGATGTACGATTTTAATCCTAACACAGAATCAAACAAAAAGTGGTCTAGAAACTTAGAAAGATTCTCTGTTAAACTACAGGTAGAATGCATTAAAAGACAGACTCGTAGTTTTTACATCCAACTCTACCACGGCTGATTGTTTGGCGCGATTTCCACAAAATCAATATAAATTTCATTTGATATTATGGACATTTCTTTCCTACTGCGCAATATATTTATAAATGGCACCATTTTTTAAATACATTTAAATAATTAATTGTTGTGATCGAGCACAAGTAGGTATCGAATAATCGATTTTACATTTTCAAAATACCATTTTGCCCATATCGGCATTTGCGCTTAATCAATTCAGCCTCAGTGGGCAAAACAATCAGCAATTAAAAGTTCATTAAAAACATGTCTGTTCTGATTACTTGGTCAACATTACATTTTTACATTCAATTGATTACCCTGAGTATACAGGTCTTCCTCCATATTCAAACATTCCGGTTGTTTTGAATTTAATTCAACAATATAACATGATTCCAACTTTCTGAGCTGTCGCTCACGATTTCCACCTCTCACATTTTTCGCTATGGCATCAATTACATAGTACGTGAGTCCTCGTACATCTTTGCCATGAAATCTCTCAAAGTGCCTTGCCACTGGGTATGAACGGTCACCATTTGTTATGGCCCTCAAATGCTGGAGAATACGTTTATGTACCTCCAAGATTGTGCTGCCTATGTACCTTAGGCCACAAGGGCATTGAAGCACGTAGACAGCAAAGTCTGTTTTACAGGAATACTTTCCTCATATTTTTCTCATGCCAACATGCAAACCTGGTTTGTACTGGTCTTTATTTATCCCATGTTGGCATGCTTTGCACTTTGTGCACTTGAAAAACCCTGTACGTTTATTTAACCAAGTGGTTTTCGTTTGAGGTTTCTTCAAGACATTGCTGACCAGCATCTGTTTGAAAGATTTAGTTCTTCTAAACGTCATCTGTGGGCGCATTGACACTTTATTTTCCCAAAATTGGATAATTTCTCACCAAGTACCAGTGCGTGTTACAAATATTATGCAACCTTTCATGCTGAGCACTGTAAGTGGTCACAAATCTTCAATAATTTTTTTCTGCATCTTTTTTGTTTTCAGATGTTTCTTTCTTAGTAAACAAAATATCTTCTCGTTTTTTGGTATTAGCTCTGCGAATCGCATCGTCTATCCAAATCTCAGGATATCCCCTCTCCTTAAATCTGTGTTTTAAGATGTTAATTTCTTTTTTTGTTTCCTTTTCATTACTGCAGTTCCGTTTTGTACGTATACATTCACCATACGGAATACTGCATTTTAGATTTACCGGATGGAAACTTTTTGCATGCAGTAACGTATTGCTGGAGGTCAGCTTCCTATACAACTTGGTCTCTATCCTACCATTCTCAATATAGACTGTAAGATCCAGAAAATTAACACTAGTCCTACTTATCTCACGGGTAAAATTGAGATTCAAGTCATTAACTTGTAAATCATCAATAAAAGCCTGTGCTTCTACTTCTGCACCTCTCCAGACTAGAAAGAGATCATCTATATATCTACTCCAATGTATACCATGGCTGTCCCACTCCTCCTAATGTCGCAATTGGACCACCTGCTCCTCCCACCAGCCCATAAGCAAATTAGCATAGCTGGGGCCGAAGCAGGTGCCCATCATTGTACCACATACCTGGTGGAATAGTTTGCCATTGAATAAAAAATAGTTGTTGGTCAAGCACTTTTCAACCATACTCAAAATCATTTGAGTGTGAGACTATAGATTAATCGGTCTTGTTCCTAAAAAATGCTTGATCACGCCAAACAATCAGCCGTGGTAGAGTTGGATGTAAAAACTATGAGTCTGTCTTTTAATGTATTCTACCTGTAGTTTTGAGTTGATCACGTGTGATTTGTTTTTTTTTTTAAATGGCTTCGCGCCGGTAAACAAACTATCAGTGAACAAGAGTGCGTGAGCACTCACACGCGTATGATGCTGGCTAAATAAATATTTACAAACCGCACAAGGCTTCGTGCTTCTACGATAATTTGGGTGGAAGTAAGGCTCATATATATATATATATATATATATATATATATATATATATATTCACTGAAAAAACAAAAACAAAGGTTTCAGACTCATAGAAAGCCATTGAAATTCAGCATTTATAGTTAACCAAGCTAACTATAACTTACGCCCCACAATGCACTGCTTATGACCTCACATCTTACATCACTCATGACGTGGTCAGTAACACTAGTGGAATCTCGAATGTCATCACTTATGACATCATCCAGAGATTGAAAGTGTTTGGTAAACGTTTCTGAGACTTTAGTTATATAGAAAGCTAATGTATAAGTAAAACTACTATTCTTTCTATACTATTATTGAGTGATACTATTTCTAAGCTATTTTATCTGAGTATCTGCGTGATGGGCTGTATCCATGTGTGACTGGGTATCTGATTGGCTGTATAGTTATGTGATTGGGTGTGTGAGTGGCTGTATGGGTTAGTAAGGGGGTGTGTGAGTGACTGGCTGTGTGAGTGTCTGTATTGGTGAGTATGTGGGTGTGTAAATGGCTGTAGGGGTAGATGAGTACCTGTGTTAGTGGATATATGGGTGGGTAAGTGGGTGTGGGAGTCAATTTATTGGAGACTGAGTGGTTGTGTGAGTGGTTCTATGGGTGAGAGACTGAGTGTATAAGTGGGTGCAAGGGTGAGTGGGTGGCTGTTTTAATGGGCATATGGTAAGTGAGTGGCTATGTTAGTGACTATACTGCACAGTCAGTGTCTGTATGAGTGGCTGTATGGGTGAGTTAGTGGGCATGTGAGTGGTTGTGTGCATGTGTGAATGGGTATGTAAGTGGTTGTGTGGGTGTGCAAATGGGTGTGTGAGTGGCTATATGGGTGGATGAGTGTGTGTGTGTGAGTGGCTGTATGGATGACTGAGTGGCTGTGTGAATGGCTCTATGGGCGAGTGGGTGACTGGACTTTTCGAAAGGGTGTATGGGTAAGTAAATGGATGACTGAGTAGTTGCTTTGCCAGTAAGTATCAATGTGAGTGGGTGTATAGGTGAATGAGTGGGCGTGTGAGTGCTTGATTGATGTGTTAATGGTTATGCAAGTGGTTTTATGGGTGAGTGAAAGGATGAGTGAGTGGCTGTATGGGTGAGTGACTGAGTGAGTGGGTGTGTATCAGTAATTGTATGGGTCTGTGGATAGGTATGTGAGAGGTTGTGTGGGTGTGTGAGTGGGTGTATGGGATCTTGTGTGTTGGGGTGAGTGGGTTTGTGAATTGGTATGTGGATGATGTCATCAGTGATGTCATTTAAGATGTCATGAGTGAGGCCACTGACCATGTCATGAGTGATGTAATATGTAATGTAAAGTGCAATAAGGGGGCATAAGTTATAGTTAGCTTAGGTAACTATAACTGCTGAATTTCAATTGTTTACTACGAGTGAAATCTGACCCTAACTATAATGACCCTGTAAACTTTGTTTTTTAAATTAATTTCTAAGGTTTTTTATTGTTATTTCCTATCATGTCTCTGTAACCTTAGTGTTTTAGTGACTTTTGAAGGTTTTTATTTGTTTTCTGAGCTGTAACCTTTGAGAGTGAGTGTGTGAGTGGATGTATGGGTTGTGACTGGGTGTTTGAGTGCTGCATTGGTCTCTGAGTGGGTGTGTGAGTGTCTGTATGGGGATATAAGTGGGTGCGTGAGTAGTTTTGAGTGTGTATGTGGATTTGTGGGGGGTGTGAGTAGTTGTAAGGCTATGCAAGTGGGTGTGTGAGTAGCTGTGTGGGTGTGTAAGTGGGTTTGTAAGTGGCTGTATGGTTCTGTGTGTGGGTATGGGAGTGGCTGTATGGATCTGTGATGGGCGTGTGAGTGGATGTATCGGTCAATTACTGTGGGTGTGAGTGCTGTATGGTTGAAGGAGTGGTTTTGTTGGTGAGTGATTGTAGGGGTCTGTGAGGTACATACTACTAAGGTGGACAGGGCAGGGCCAAACAAGCGATGCGTCCAGGTGATTTTGCACTTTTGCAGTCTCATAGTCATTCGAAGGGAGAACCATAGACTCTGCTCTCACCAGGAGAGGCCACGTTTATCCAACAGGAGTCCACATTTTTGCACAAATTTCTTCCCAACTGAAGTACTTTCTACGGGCTTATTAGTAAGTGTTATCTAATTGGGTAAATGTCAAGTGCATATTCTACAATACAGCTGCGTGATGGATATCGAAGAAATGTCTTCAGCAACCTTGTGTGTGTTTCAGCAATGTGATTTTTGCTCGTGCTTCTTCATCAGGAAATCTGTGTATAGAGAAGACCCTGAGACTACAAAGAGGTTAATATCCACCAAACAAGGGTACTTCCTCTTAACCCTAAAAAGCAAGTGCTTCTTTGTTTGGTGGAGATGTCTTCATATTTCTCAGCATCAAGAACACTTCACTAAAATCGGTGGGAAATGCGCTGGGGCCTTTTGGTAATCTGTCCATCATCCTAGCAAAAGGCAGGAAGACGTTTTCATATTACTAAATTGGGCAGGGCAATCGCCTCATCTCCAACGGGAGCCAGCATTGCTCCTGTACATAGGGACCAGCCATAAATGCTGCTCCCTACATGCAGGAGCTATCATTTCATCTGTTTTTCAGCCTGCTTGATAGTGGTCAGGAAAACAGATGAAAAGTCCACTCCCAGTGAGCGGGAGCAGTTTTACTGCCCGGTGGGAGTGTACCTACAGTATGCTCTTGCTTGATGGGAGCTGTCGAAACTCCTGCTAAGCAAAGGAGAACTGCTATTTCCTAGGGTAGGTACCTCGGGAGACAGGAAGATGGCCTGGAGGAGTGGTGGTCCCCAGGGCCATCAATGGCTCCAGGAGGGGGCAATGCAGCCCCCCTCCTTTCAATTGACAGGGCCCCAGGACATTTTCAAACATCAGAGAGGGGTCCGCGCAGCTCCCCTCCTTTTATATTTGCATGCCCTGAGGAGGTGGTGGTCCACAGGGCCATAGAAAGTCAAAGGTGGGGGGTAACATGGTCCTCCTCATGGAGCCATTGCGGCCTAAGGCAAGTCTGTATGCACCCATCCATGTCTGGGCGGCGCCAGGACTTCTGGTTGTGCTACTGTGTCCCGCAGACAGGACTCATCTATGGAGCTCCTGCAGCTAGCTCCTTTATCTCCTCTCGCATTTCACCAGGTTTTCAATCTGTCAGGAGGAACTTTAGCATGTGAACGCTGTGATTTTGTGACTTTGACCATCCCAATCCCAGGCCTTGAAGTAAGTGCAGCGTCTTTGCTGGGTTTTTCCCACGGCTTAAAGGCAAGTGAACCTGTTCGAGTTCCTGAAAAAGCATTTTTTCCCCTTAAAATTGTTGCTCTTTGGTGAAGCATACATTTGAATTGCATGATTTCATCTCGAACTGTGATTCCAATGCTATTTTTCTGACAGAAACCTGGATTTCTGGAAATGCAAGCTCCAATATTCGGTTAGCTGTTCTTGTAGGCTATGCAATAGCCGGGCAAGACAGGCAAGTCCAACGGGTGGGGGCATTGCTATTATTCATAAGAAATCTCTAACATGTACCTTTACTGAACTGACTGTGATTGGCTGTGACGATACAGAAAAGGGGGTGGTGATGAACAGAGTGTCTGAATTAAGCAGACCACTCTTACCCAGTCCAAAGATCAGGGCTTGATCCATCACCGTTATTTATCTCACTGCCCCATCCCAGATCAGAACCTGGCTATATGCAAATTAGTCTGTCCCTGGCCCAGTGCATCATGGGAACAGGGCAGACCAAACTGCCAAGCCAATTCTTCACCAGAAAGGAGACAAGCTACCGGGGACCGGTTTCTGGCATTTCAGCCTCTTCGGCCCGGCTTGCTTGAATCCTGATGGAGCAGTGAGAAAGGGACTCATGTCTGAGTATACCCTGCCACACCTATAGTGGCCAAAAACGATACAGAAAAGGGGGTGGTGATGAACAGAGTGTCTGAATTAAGCAGACCACTCTTACCCAGTCCAAAGATCAGGGCTTGATCCATCACCGTTACTTATCTCACTGCCCCATCCCAGCTCAGAACCTGGCTATATGCAAATTAGTCTGTCCCTGGCCCAGTGCATCATGGGAACAGGGCAGACCAAACTACCAAGCCAATTCTTCACCAGAAAGGAGACAAGCTACCGGCGACCGGTTTCTGGCATTTCAGCCTCTTCGGCCCGGCTTGCTTGAATCCTGATGGAGCAGTGAGAAAGGGACTCATGTCTGAGTATACCCTGCCACACCTATAGTGGCCAAAAACGATTCAGAAAAAGGGGTGGTGATGAACAGAGTGTCTGAATTAAGCAGACCACTCTTACCCAGTCCAAAGATCAGGGCTTGATCCATCACCGTTATTTATCTCACTGCCCCATCCCAGCTCAGAACCTGGCTATATGCAAATTAGTCTGTCCCTGGCCCAGTGCATCATGGGAACAGGGCAGACCAAACTACCAAGCCAATTCTTCACCAGAAAGGAGACAAGCTACCGGGGACCGGTTTCTGGCATTTCAGCCTCTTCGGCCCGGCTTGCTTGAATCCTGATGGAGCAGTGAGAAAGGGACTCATGTCTGAGTATACCCTGCCACACCTATAGTGGCCAAAAACGATACAGAAAAGGGGGTGGTGATGAACAGAGTGTCTGAATTAAGCAGACCACTCTTACCCAGTCAAAAGATCAGGGCTTGATCCATCACCGTTATTTATCTCACTGCCCCATCCCAGCTCAGAACCTGGCTATATGCAAATTAGTCTGTCCCTGGCCCAGTGCATCATGGGAACAGGGCAGACCAAACTACCAAGCCAATTCTTCACCAGAAAGGAGACAAGCTACCGGGGACCGGTTTCTGGCATTTCAGCCTCTTCGGCCCGGCTTGCTTGAATCCTGATGGAGCAGTGAGAAAGGGACTCATGTCTGAGTATACCCTGCCACACCTATAGTGGCCAAAAACGATACAGAAAAGGGGGTGGTGATGAACAGAGTGTCTGAATTAAGCAGACCACTCTTACCCAGTCCAAAGATCAGGGCTTGATTGGCTGTGAGTCAGCTCTCTTTGTTTGAATCTGTTTTATTGTTATCAGAAAGTAAACATACATACAATAAAAATACATGCAAAGCAAGTATCAATCGTGTTGACAAGGGACATTCTGGCGGGTCCTGGAATTGTGTTCTCAGCAAAGTAATGAGGCCCATGGGGTCTTGTCCCCACACCATATGCATATGTCTGTGGATGATGTCCCAAAATGTAATTGCTGCACCAGTGGGGTAGTCCCAGTAGAGAGAGATAAGTCGCCTCAAAGGTATATGTCTGCCAGTGTTCATGAGAACATGTTAACCAGAAAGAGCAAGGAACTGGGGAAGGAGGGGGAGCCTCCCCTCGTGGTAGCAGGGCATCTTCGAAAAGCTGCAATGCGTGCAAGCATGGGGTAAGGGAGCAGCAGTGTTCTATTTTAGATAGATGCTGGATTAAAGGTGGCCATACTCTCGTAAAGTGAGTATCAGTATGTGTGATGCGGTTAGTCAGGAGTTCCATGTGCATAATGTGCCACAGCCGGGTGAGCCACAGTGCCACCCGGGGAGTTGAGGGTTTTTTCCAATCAATGGCAATGACCTGCCTGGTGGCCCCTAGCATTTGTTGAATTAGTCGCCATGCAGAGTGTGTCATGCACTTGAGTGAATGGGGCCGAATCCCTAAGATGATGACCTGCGTTATGTTCGGGATGGAGAATCCCACTGCATCTTTAATATGGCTCAGTACCTATTTCCAGAATAGGGCTAGACCAGGACAAGACCACCAAATGTGGATATAAGAGCCTATGTCAGAGTTGCAGTGCCAGCATATGGAGGAAGAAGCAGGGAACATCTTTTTAAGTCCCACAGAGGCCTACATGACCCTGTCCATATGAAATCCAGCGTTTCTCACACTTTATAAGATGCCTTATTATTATTATTATTATCATTATTATTAATAAACCCCGGGGCGGTCGTTGTCCCCAGGACCTAAATGGTCTCTACACCCCACCCGTACAGATTTGAAGAGGCACCCGTTAATAAACCCCGGGGAGGTGGTGGTCGTCAGGACTTAAACTGCTGTTAGAGAGCGGGGCCACATGGGCCCCATCCTCTTGTCTGACATTTATGTTTGCACAGTGGCCAGGCCCACCCAGGGGCTAATCATTAAACAAGTGTGGGAGGCGGTGCTTCTCATTTTTATTTTTGCTGCAAATCTGTGAATTTTCACTGCAAAAAAATATATTTTTGATGTGTTTTGGCCCTGGCAGCCTCTCTGGGGGACCCCAGCACCAGGGTTTCTACCCTGCCCCCTTTTCTTTATTTTTTTGTTTTTCTTTGGGACTTGGCTGAGTCCCAAAATGGCTGTGTCTCAAAATAGATGCCAACACTTCCTGGTTTAAATGTTGACATCCAGTCAGATCTCTCCACAAAATCGGCAAGATTTGCGTAGGGTTCGCGTCCCTTGATATACAAATTTGGTTTTCATTTAAAATCTCAAGAACTATTTAATGGTTTTACACCAAATAACAAAAAGCACGATTTTCTGGACCGAAGGATACCTTTCTGACAATATTGGTGTAATTCTGTCCAGTGGTTAGGGCTGTAGTCATGTCTAAAATCTCCATGGGAATTAGCATGGGAAACGCACTCATTTTGACCCCCCACTTTTTCTCAGCAGCCACTTGATGGATCACCCTGAAACTTTCCATGCACAACTATAAGCAGTAGAGCACTTGTTTTGAAAACTTTTGTGAAGATCCATCAAACTGCGCCAAAGTTATAAGCAAGTAAAACAATGCTCTTGCTATGGAAACTAGAGGCCTTATTTAGAACTTGGTGCACAGGTTACTCCATCACAATGGTGGCAGATATCCCATCCACCGACATATAAATTCCATAGGATATAATGGGATTTATATTTCGGCAGACAGGGTATCCATTAAACATTTAAAATTAAGATATTTTTCACGTAGTGCAAACATGTGAAAAAAGTAATTGATTGCAAAAATGCACAAGTAAGGTGTCATTATGATTCGATTGCAAACCTAACCACCCCTCAAAATCAACAATTATGATATGCTATGTAAACCTTAACTCACACACCCTTCATGCTCTTGACCTCACAAATGTCATCACTGATGACGCTCAAATGAATAGATCTCAACTTTTTTCAAACCTCTTATATTAGCCATTCAAAGATATTTGACATCTCTATACATATGCCTATAATGCAGATCTGCATAAAACACATGATCCATGAGCAGGGAATAGCTTGACATACAAAACAAACAGAAAACTAAACACACCTTCCAGCTAAAATTTAGTATACATTTTTCAAACGTCATTAAAGTTATTATCAACTATGACTGCTTGGAAGATCTACTGGAAACCAAACCTATAATAAATACGTTATGTACGTAACAATTCTTCAAAATGTTGTGAAAGTTTGTTAAATGGCATCACGGTTATTATCAAATAAAAGATTTTTGGACTCACCACCCCTTCAACTTTGCCCCCCTTTTGTCAGAAACCTGAACTTACTGTATGTGGTATAACCGGTAGTAGCCTACATAATGTCATGCAGATTAATTAAACAGCATGAAGGTTTTAGCAAATACATATTTGTTTGACCTCCACCTTTTAAACCTGCCCCCTTGACATATTTGTATGAAACTTAATACATCAAGAGAACGCTAAACAGTATCTGCTATATTTCATGCACAACTATGAAACTGTGCTAACGTTATCAGCAAATGAAATGTTTTCACTTCACTTTACTTTTAACTTTACCCCCTCCTTCTTGGTTCTTCATGAAACCGGAAATTGTTGAATTTGATTTGACTTGTTAACAACCTGCAACATTCCATAAAGATTCATTACACAATGAAAAAGTTATTCGCATATGGCCCCTTACCTCTTAGAGGATAGGCAAGAAAAGGCATACCAGCAGAGTACTAAGCATGCTAACCAGCAGCCAGATTTCAAGTGGATTTAACAAATTGTGCCACAGTTATTTATTGGAAGATTAAAACCTCTTTGCTGCCTCTCCCTTCATCTGTGTATTGGATCTGTTCCAATGTCTATCAGCCTTTGTACAAATTTATCAAAACATACAAAGGTTATTTGCGAGTTAAAGAACACCTTTTCATTTGTCAAGATATCAGGAAAAACTGGATGACTGAAAAATAAGCTAAAGGCCCCCCCCCCCCCCAAAAAAAAATTGTTTGAGACACAGAAATATCACACCACACTGGGAAATATAACTATCAACAAGAATCACACTTCACAGACTTTATTAACTCAGTTCTCCTAAAGTAAATCAACCATGCCCTAATGCCATTTGGGCAGTGGAGGAAAAGGGGTTCCATTCCTCCGAATGCAAGCAAGAAATCATACTCCCATCCCCTGATTAGCTAGTAAAAAAATATTCACAAACTGAGGTGAAGTTGCCCTTCAAAACCCTGGGCAGCGGTGACACTGCACCTATTGTACTATTGATAACTGCACCCTTATACTTTGGACTTATCAATTCCTCTTTACCCCCAAGTAAAAGTTCCAGACAGTATCAAACTTGACAAAGTCACACCTCTTCTGAAGAAACTAGGAACAGACACAAAGCTGTTAAACAAGTTAAGTCCAACCCTGAGCCTACAATTTCCAGCAAAAGTATTAGAAAACAGTGTGGGAAAGCAGGTTACACAATACATCTCAGGAAATTATCTATGGAACGAATATCAATTATGATTCATAGTAGAAGGCACTAAAGCAGTGTTTAATTTGTAAAATATTAAGTGCCAGGGCTCTGATCAGCTTGCACCACCCATCGCCCTTGTCATTGCTGCCAAAACAACTACTAACCATCTCTCTCACATGTAAATGCGACAGTTCAGATTATTCCTGTCCCCAAAGTGAAAGGAATGGCTGGGGAGGCAGGTATTAGCAATTTTAATATATACTAGCAGCCCGTCCCGACGTTGTCCGGGTATGAATTGCTGCCGGCCAGTAGTATATTGTTTTGTAGGATTTCGTTTTGATAGCATTTCTTATCTGTGACAGGCCTGTGAAACGCTCCGATTCACAGTGCACTGCTGATGCACTTAAGAGTGCGCGTTCAGTAGTGTGTGAACTCGAGTTTCCCTACTTTATTTTTCCTTGCAATATTATATAGCGCGAACTCGACAACATGGCATGAGCACAATTTACATTACAGAAGAACACATTCATTTGTGGTAAGCACGGTGAGGCAAAGCAATTTGCCTGGAATCACAGGATGTTGAGCTGATACCGAGATTCGAACGTAGCTCCCCAGCTCTAAAGTTCGCAATTCTAGAACTTGTGGTGGGAGGTGTGTCTAAAAGTGTATGTCGGTGCTGGCCATCAATGAGAGAGACCTGTGCATTTTTCAAATGGGTGGTGAAAAAAATATGAGTATGTTGCTGGAGATGTGGTCCGCCGTGCCACCAATGTACTTATCGGGGGAGGGTAAACACCCATTATTCCGCAACTTTCTTTCCGCATACCATCACTCCACATACTTTTATTACGAAAGTACCATGACTCCGCAATGCCATTATAACGCATGCCATTACATTTTATATGCTTTTACCACACATACATTTACAGCGGAATTCGTTGTAAATGCATGAATGGTAAAAGCATGGTTTTTTTTAATGTTTGGATAAGGTAAGTATGGGAATAGGGGTATATGTTTTGGGGTGTTTGGGTATTTTAAGGGTTCAGATATAGTTTTGGGTTATGGGGTACAGGGGTAGTTTTAGGGTTTAGGGATAGGTATGGGTTTTGGGGTACAGGGGTATTTTTAGGGTTCAGTGGTAGATTTGGGTTTTGGGGTACAGGGGTATTTTAAGGGTTCAGGGCTAGGTTTGGGTTTTGGGGCATAGGGGTATTAGGGTTCAGGGGTGGTTTGCGGGTACAGTGGTATTTTAGGGTTCAGGGCTAGGTTTGGGTTATGGGGTACAGGGGTATTTTTAGGGTTCAGGGGTAGGTTTGAGTTTTGAGGTACAGGGGTATTTATAGGGTTCAGGGCTAGGTTTGGATTTTGGGGTACAGGGGTATTTTTAGAGTTTAGGGATAGGTTTGGGTTTTGGGGTACAGGGTATATTTATATGGTTAAGATGGGTTAGTGTTTAAGGGTGTTGGGGTATTTTAAGGAGTAAGGGTGGGTTATGATTATGCGGTGCAGGGGTATTTAAAGGGAGCAGGGTAGGATTAGCACACGATATGAGACATGGCATGAAGGGCGAACGTACCACACGCCCCCAGCGTTTGTCACGCCCCCAGCACACGCCCACAGCACAATGCAGACACGCCCACAAGGGACTACTTTGCTGGCACGGTTCTTTTACCTTTTAAATGTATATGTTGGGCGTCTGCATAGCTTATGTCCTTCTGCTGCAACTGCCCTTTCCAACGCTGTATTGGGTGTTGTGATTGGTGCTGTGGTTCCTGAGATTACCCGCCTCAAAGGTTTGGGCTCTCTCTTATTATATTAGTATAGATTGTAGTCCTAAACTACAGTTGTTCTGCTCCTCTCTTAGATGAGTAGCGCCACCATGTGGTGGACTGTTCTAAGTATGATGTTGACAATTAGGTGCCGGTGACAAAGCCAGAATGGCGAAAAGCGCCTGTCAGTGCTGAGGGGGGATACGCACGAATAAAGAAAGATCTTATCACAAATTCTCGTGTGTGCTCCTGTTTGTGTCACCCCGCATGCAGAGCACCCGGTCGAGAGTGAAAGGGAGTTTGACAGAAACTGAGCGTGATATATATATATATATATATATATATATATATATATATATATATTCACTGAAAAAACCATAGGTTATAGACCATATATAGTTAGGAATTAGCATTTACAAAACCTTATTTTACTCACACAAAACCATTGAAATTCCATATATAGTTAGTTGCACTAACTATATATCGCGCACCCGCAATCCACTGCTGATGATGTCACATATTACATCATTCATGACATGGTCAGTGACATCACTGATGACATCACTGATGACATCTCAAATGACATCACTGATGACATCACTGATGACATCACTGATGACAACATCCAGTGACTGTATGTTTCTGTAAAGTTAAAATGTGTCTTACATATTGAAGAATGAGTGGAAGTATAAGTGTCTGGACAAAGGATTTAGTAGGTGCATGACTGAATGTATGAGTGAGTGATTAAATGTGTCTCACTGAGTGCATGGGTTAGTGACTAAACTGTCTTAATTTGTGCATCATTATGTCTGTTGTTCTGTAAACTGCTGCATGTGTTGATCAGTAGCTATATGATTAACTATATGGGTTACTGATTGATTGTCCAAGTATTTGTATGGGAGACTGAGTGTGTGTGTGGCTGGCTGGGAGGTGTGTGACTCTGTGCAGATCAATGTGTACTTGTATCAATGATTGTATAAGAAGGTAAGTATGTGTTAGTATATGTTTGAAAATGTAAGGTGCTCTATGTTTAACTGTATAGACAAGAAAATGGAAGTGTCATTGATTCTTTACAGGACTGACTAGGTGTGTGAGTAACTCCATGGATGAGTGGCAGACTGTGAGTGTCTGTATAGGTGTATGAGTGCATATGATAGTGTTGTAAAGATGAGTGATTGTATGTATGAATGATTGTATGGGTGAATGAGTGAATGTGTGTGTAGACATAGGAATCAGTGAGTGCGTATGTAGTAACTAGTATTGGTGTGTCAATGGTTTCAAAAATTATACTCTGTATTTAACACTGGGTGAAACAGAGGTTATATTAAAATGTGAGGAGATGCATTGTATTGTCACATGAATGATATCATCAGTGATGTGGTCATTGATGTCAAATGAGATGTCATCAGTGATGTCATCAGTGATGTCATTTGAGATGTCATCAGTGATGTCATCAGTGATGTCACTGACCATGTCATGAATGATGTAATATGTGACATCATCAGCAGTGGATTGCGGGTGCGCGATATATAGTTAGTGCAACTAACTATATATGGAATTTCAATGGTTTTGTGTGAGTAAAATAAGGTTTTGTAAATGCTAATTCCTAACTATATATGGTCTATAACCTATGGTTTTTTCAGTGAATTTTCAAGGTTTTGTAAATGCTAATTCCTAACTATATATGGTCTATAACCTATGGTTTTTTCAGTGAATTTCATTGGTTTTTTAACAGCTAATATCTGTAGCTGTAAAATGTATTCTTCTTTAAATCCAAAAATATATTTTATATGTTTATGAATAATTTTTTTTTTAAATATTTTTTTTTCTTCGTTCCCGCTTCGCGAATCGGGAAGCTTCCCGTTAGCTGACCTTGATGCCGCGAAATAGACCGCGAGCCGGTAAACGTTTCTTTACCGCAACTACCGCGTTAGAAAACAACATCGTGACGCCTCCCGTCCGCATGACGTTTCACGTTGTCGCGTGATACGTCATATGACGTGCTACGTTAGCGAACTGGTACGCGAAGCGAGTCGCAAAGCGCAGGTTTCTGGAAGCAAACCGGGAGGCCCTGCAAAGCGCTTAACGTAAACACAGCAGGTCATGTGACTTGGTAATAACACTTTTCATTGGTTCATTTCACTTTTGGTTTCCTAATGATGTAAGACTAGGTCATATAATCTAAAATGAACACTTTTCATTGGTTGAGAACTCTTGTTTTTCCCAAATGATGAAAATCCCTCCTTCTTTCCTCACTCTGACTTTCATCATTGTGAGAGAAAGACCCTTTGTTACCAGTGAGCAATGGCTTCTTTAGTAGCTTCAGCTGGTGCTTCCCCACCACCTCCACCACATCCAAGGAAGAGTGGACCACCTGCTCAAGTTATAATTCAACAAGAAGAGGAAGAAGAGGAACAGGACGACAACCACGAAGAGAGGCAGTTTTTGCCTGAGGAGCCCAGGACGTCTCACCGGAAAGAAAACTTCATTTGGCAATTTTTTTAAATTCCCAAAGGTCAGAAAAAAGTAAATGCAAGATACGTAACTTGCCTTATATGTCAAGATAGACTGTCCAGAGGGACCGAGAAAAAATACAGTTTCGGAAACTACACAATGCATCGCCATATGACTAGGTGGCATCCTAACAACTACAGTGCTGCACAGTTTCGGAACGACCTAGATAATCTCCCTATTATGGCCAGAAGATCTGTTGTACCGGAAGTAACGGGACCAGAGGGCAGGGAGATGGTGCCAAATATACAAATGAGATTTGGTGAAGTAAAACACGTCTGCGTACATTGCGATGGATTCATTTGCTACGGAGAAAGAAGCATCACTCTGATCAACAGAGCTATTGACTATCATATGCAAGTTTGTACGAAACGCCCAAAATAATAAATACTTTTTTTTTGTTTTGTTGCTCCTGTTGAGCCCTTTACAATGAATCGTTTTCATTGCCCCCTCCAAGAAAAACCCCAAAAAATATAAAACTGTTCAGAAAAATTCAAAAAAAGTAAAAAAATGTTCAGAAAAATAATTAAAAAAATACAAAACAACAAAAACAATAAAAAAAAAAGTTATTTTCAGAACTACCTCCCCGTTATTAAAAAATTGGTACAATATTTGGAACTGTGCCAGCCTCTATTTCTCGTAGTTCGCTTCCCAGTTCGCTCGCCGGTACGCGAACCGGAAGTGAACCAAACATTTTTTTTTTAAAAAAGAACAGTAAGTATAAGGGAAGGAAACAGACACTTATGTTAAAAGAAAGACAGCTATAAGGGAGTAAACTAGAGATACTATTACCCGTAATCCACTGCTGATGATGTCACATATTACATCATTCATGACATGCTCAGTGACATCATCAGCAGAGGATTGCGGGTTTTTTGGCAACGTGCCTTATCCACGGTTTAATAACGCTGCCTTTTGCTTTATATAAGTTTTCAAATTGTATGAAATATATACCAATAGGTCGTTATGAACCTTTAGGTAGTGCTTTTCTTCATGAGGTCTGGTCGCTTCCATACACATACAGATGTTTCAAAGATGATCAAGAAGTTTATCTGAATGGAGAGGAATGCACTGAGACGCCACATCATTCACTAATGTGTAGGCACATACAGTTACACGGTTCATGCAACAAACACCGACCAAATATGGCTTGCGTGTTGCAAGGCACGCCAGTTCCTGCTATCATCCCCACGTTCAAGTTGTTGGAAAATGGTAGTTATTTGATGCTCAATAATGAAGATTGTTCTGGGTTAATTAAAAGTATTCCTTTTATCGTAACAGTAAGTGAACGGGTTATTTGATGCAGAAATGTTCTATTTCCTCCCACACA
This sequence comes from Lissotriton helveticus, assembly GCF_964261635.1. Classification (NCBI taxonomy): domain Eukaryota; kingdom Metazoa; phylum Chordata; class Amphibia; order Caudata; family Salamandridae; genus Lissotriton; species Lissotriton helveticus. The sequence goes on along the minus strand of NC_136073.1, from coordinate 210,624,779 downwards.
TGAACATAGGGAGTTTTCAATCTCGCCACAAATACCAACCTTGGGAGCAGATTTCAACGGCATGGCAAGAATAAGAGCTCTTTTGTCTCAGAGAGAGGTGGCCTTGAGTTCGGCCCGTGAAACTTTCGTGCTTCACATAGCGAACACCCGTACAGAGGTACAGACCCTTTTCAATACAGATTTGCCTTTCCATTTCAGCAAGATGGTTCGGACTATCTTTAACGCGTCCTCCACAAAGGCCCTGGCGCACTTTTTTAAAGTTGTTACCAGTGGTCTCGTGACTTCATTTGAGAAAATCTTTGGAGTCATCCCTGCTTTCTTTCATTCTATTTTTTCCACTCTGCTTCGTGGATTCCCATTTTTACTTGCATTACCAGCGGACGCTCTTGTGCTTTTTTACATTTTTAAATATGGATGTCCCTCCTATGCAAGCTCCCGCCCTGCAGCTGCTGACACTGTTCCGCAATCGCATGCTAGAATATTATGGCACAATGCCTTTGGCGATATTAAGCACGGCATATGGATTATCTTTTCGATTCTCCTACTTCACCTGTGTCCAGCCTGTATTTCACTGCCTGACCTGTGATTTCGATTGGGCCATTGATTTGTGTCTCTGCGGACCGGTTTCTCCTGATGTCGACTTTAATCAGCTGATGACTCCTATCATTACTCACGAGTTGGTTTGTCCTGGCGAAAGGATTATGGCTGTGGCATTGATGCATGGACTAATTGGTCCCTGGAATTTACTGGCGGCAACACAGTCTTTCTTGGAACAGAGCTTTCTTGAAAACCCACCGAGCTGTCCTCTGATGGTGATAGAGGATCCGGTGCTGGGAGAGCACGTATGTTCTTTTCCGCTTTTAAATTTCGGATGAAGACGGTGACTTCCTATTGGAGGCTGTTGCAGCTTATTTTGCATACACAGTTATGTCATAGACCTTTTTCATGTTTGATATGCTGAGTACTAGCATTTCATTGACAATTCATTGACTTATTTGTCAAGTTTTTATTATTTAGCTTGCCTATTGGCTTAAGACTCGATAAAGTACTTGGCTGTTTTATTTTTCTTTAGCATTAAATTTTCCTAGTTTTTAATGCTTTACCTTGCGGACCGTCCACATATAACCTTGCAATCTGCTCTCATGAGATGGCACTTCTATTATCTTATTCAGTTCGTTTCCGGATCATGGGGAGGTGTCATCTAGGTCCTGGATATCTTTACACCGTGTTAAGTTAGCATGGGCTCATTACCGGTTTAAACGCCATTTTTCCTTTTTTGCAACTTCTGCACACGACACTTAGTTGTTGCTTTAGCTTTCAACCTAGTAGTTCATCGTGGTTTACATGAGAATAATATGTTATTGCTCTACTATCTGCTTTGCTTGTTAAACTATATCTGTACAGCGAGTGCTGAAGTTTCAAGAACAACACGATACAGAATTGTTATGAGGTCTGATCTCCACGACTTCATACTCATAACATAAGTGCAACTTCTGCCAATTCTGGGCATGAGGCGGGTTTTATATTGCTTTGCCGAACACACATACACAACAGTTGATGCGGTTCACATGAAGAGAGAGCTGGTGTATGCTGATGTGATTCCTTCAAATCTAAGACACTAAAGTATGGGCACGCCCTAAACCAACACAAAGAGACCTTCTTAGCAAATAATATAATATGTGTATTAGGGAGGGTGAGATATAAGCAGCCGCGGGCCGTGGAGGGAGTTACGGTGGGGCAGGGAGGCGGGGAGGGGGAGGGGCAGGGTGGAGCCCTCTCCACCCTGCCCCTCCCCCTCCCCGCCTCCCTGCCCCACCGTAACTCCCTCCACGGCCCGCGGCTGCTTATAAGTGTTGCTAACTCTTATTCATTTACAGCATGTTAACATACTGTCACCATTTGCTTTTTATGTACTAGTAACTATGCTGGTAATTTTGCTACTGATAATATGTGTACTTGTATTATCTAAGATACTACGCCTGAGAAGACGGCATTAGTAAATAAACATTTCAAATACACATGTGTTCTTCTTAACTCCATGTTCTGGTTTCTAAGAAATATATAACGACCGACTGTTCATGAGTTCCACGTATCCTGAGGTACTATAAGTTCATATTCTGGATTGTCTAAACATTGAGAGTTTGTTATATCCAATGTGACACTGTACCTAGCTTGCTAAGGGGTTTTTGATTACTAAGGTGAGTTTTGGGACACCCTAATTCGCCGAGGTTCCAATCCTCTGTCCACAGTTCTGTGTGAGAACAGAAACCCTGCGACAGGGGCACCCCCGACCCTTGCTGGAGCTTCATCACACTTGCGATACAACTCCAGCAATGCGCCACCTTTACGGCACAGATACATCACGCATCTGTGCTGTTTTTGCCCCATGATGCGCCGCATTGTAAATGCAGCACACCATAGGTGACGGAACAGCGGCACAGAATGACTAACACATCCCTGGTGATGCGCCAGTCATCATAAATCTATCCCTATGCTTCTTATCTTGTTAGAGATGAACCGCCATATGTATCATCAAAGTTTTTTGCATTTCCTAAATAGCGAACTTTAAGGAATAAATAGCGATTCTTTACCATTCCTAGTTTGCGATGAGCTATTTGCTAATTACAAATTACCCATTCATTTCCTTCATTTCCATAGGGCGGTTGGACTCACTTTTAGCTCGAACGGCTGAATGGATTTCCACGAAACTTGGCAAAATTGTAGGGACTGGTAGCCCGATGTGCCTTTGCTATGTCTCAAGATATATGCTCCAGTGGTTTTTACGAAAATTAACTTTGAAAAATATATATTGGGCTACATTGGCCTATATATATGTTGGAGCCCAAATGTAGCCCAATGTAGCCCAATGAAGCCCAATGAAGCCCAATGTAGCCCAATGTAGCCCAAAGATGGCCACCAGAGACAAAAAAAACAAATGTAGCCCAAATATCAGCCAGATGTAGCCCAACTATAGCCCAGTGACAGAATGACCAATCAGCTTCGCAAACCTCCGTTACGCGAAGCGGAGCGCTGTTACAGATATATATCTTTTTTTGAACGTTAATTTCTCAAAATCCACTGGAGCACATATATTGAGACCTAGCAAAGGCACATCGGGCTACCAGTCCCTAATATTTTACCAAGTTTCGTGCAAATCCATTCAGCCGTTCGATTATTATTATTATTTTTTTTTTTGCCCCGCGGGGCCCTTTTAAAACCTCCACATCAAACCTAGGGGGTCAGCGAGGATCTACTATGCCCCCTTATGGTCATTTGCCCCTTCGCTTTGGCCTCCACTTGTCTCTCGATCCTACCGAGAGACAAGATGGCGGCCGCTACGGACTGTTTGGAATGTTTACAGACGCCGGAGAACCAATCAGCTTCGCTTCACAAAGCTCCGTTGCGCGAAAAGTACGCGTACTGGAGCGCTGCCCGGTCCGCTGTTACAGATATATATCTTTTTTTAAACGTTAATTTCTCAAAATCCACTGTAGCACATATATTGAGACCTACAAAAGGCACATCGGGCTACCAGTCCCTACAATTTTGCCAAGTTTCGTGCAAATCCATTCAGCCGTTCGGGCTAAAAGTGAGGCCAACCGCCCTATGGAAAACTCAATGTTAAAAACATGTTTTGGGACCCCCCTTTTTTCTCGGCCCCCCCTTGACGAACCCCCCCCAAATTTTCAAGGGCTGCTCAGAAACAAAATGTGCCATTTTCCTGAAAATTTCAGCCCATTCCGTCCACAAACGCCAAAGTTATTAGACATAGAATTTTCAAAAATCCCATAGAGAAAAAATCCTAACTATATATACCTACTGGCGACCGCCAGTAGGTAATATATATATATACGAGTTTGACGGAAACTGAGCGTGGTATATATTATGAATTGGAGGGAGGGAGGGTTTGATTTCCATTCAGGAATTCAAATTTCTCCATGTTGAATCACCAGTCATGGCACGCTTTTACCTTATACCAAAAGTCCATAAAGAAGTAATTCCAGTTCCAGGACGGCCCATTATATCGGCCATCAATAGTATGGGGGAACATCTTGCTCAATACATAGACTATTTCCTGCAACCCCTGGTTGTCAACCTGCCCACCTATATCAAAGATACGGGACAATTCTTTGATAAAATCAAAAACATCGCTTGAACTGAAGACTCTCTCTTGATAACGCTAGACATTGAGGCTCTGTATACAAGCATAGAACACCCAACTGGACTCAGGGCTCTTGAACATTTTCTGAGTACCAGACCAGCAGACTGTTATAACCACAGCAAAATGCTGGTTGAGTTGGTGTCTTGGAGCCTGAATCACAATTATTTCATGTTTGGCAAAGACATTTACTTACAAAAGAGAGGAGTGGCGATGGGGGCCTGCTTTTCCCCTAGCTACGCGTGCTTGCACGTGGGCTATTGGGAGAAGCAGGTCCTCATGGGTACACATCATGACATCTTTTCAGAAAATGTGCAAATGTGGGCAAGATTCATAGATGATGTGTTTTTAATTTGGAGAGGGGATGAAATGAGTGCACTTGCTTTTATTGAAAGACTTAACGCCAATGAGTTTAACTTGAAGTTTACTCATCACATTAGTAGCAAATCTGTTGATTTTCTAGACGTTAAGGTATTTCCTAAATCAGGCAGTCTGGCAACCACCCTCCATAGAAAGGCTACTGCGGGTAATTCCACTCTGCACGCTAGCAGTGCCCACCCGCATCATACAATCGAGAATATCCCTTATGGGGAACTGCTCCGCCTCAAAAGAATTTGCAGCAGTGAGGATGAATTGGAAAAATGTACTATGGAAGCCCTTAGTAGGTTTAAAACAAGAGGGTACTATGATGATACTCTTACAAGAGCAGTTAATAAAATGAAACAAAAATCCAGAGACTGCCTCCTTGAGCAGAAAAGAGTAACCACTACAACCAGTGAAGACCCTGCAAATTCAGCTATTAGATTTATAACACCATACAGATGCCAAAATAGAAAGATAAGATCGATTCTTACGAAAAGTTGGCCAATCCTTCAAACTGATGGCGTTTTGTCAGCTGAACTCCCTGATAATCCTAAAATCACTTTCAGGAGAGGACCTTCTTTACGCAACCATGTAACCAATTAATTCCCTGAATTACTCAAGCAAAAATCCTGGTTCCCGCAACGTTGAGGATTTTTTAATGCTCGAGTTGCCGAGCGTGCAAATTTGGTATTAACACCAGCACCTATATGACCCCATTCAGTCAAGTGCCACTACAGATCAAGGGTAATTACAGTTGCAGGACAGAATATGCTGTTTACGTCCTGGCGTCCACTTGAGGCCTGAGGTACGTTGGGAGTACTCGGCTTGCGGTGCACGCCAGGATATTGCAGCATCTTCGAGCAATTGTAAACAATGACAACTCCTACCCAGTGGCGAGACACTTCAAAAGTGTGCATAACAACAATTTGGAGTGTCTTAGCTACTTTGTGTTGACTTCTGTACCCCAACCCCGCAGGGGAGGGGATAGAGACAAAATGCTGCATCAACTTGAGTCCAAAATGATACTTGAACTTGATACTAAGGTACCAAATGGTCTTAACACCACAGAAGACCTGTATCATTTTCTTTAGGGTTGTCTTATCCAATTTATATGATTACTGTCTGTACACCACCCTGACCAAATGAATCGTTTCAACACCTTCTAGTATAAACCGCTCCTTTTGTATTACATCTGTTTTCCTCATCCAAAGGTTATTTCCTTCACTGTTTAATTCTTTATATTTTTGTCATTCACCCTGATTATTTTTCATTTTTGGACTTAAAGTGAATGTAGATAGAAAGTTTATCACTAGTCTACACCAAATATATATAAAAAAAAAATATTGTTACTTATCAATATAGATGTTGGGGGCACATATAGAAGAATGGAGATCAATTACGAGACGTAGGCTATATATCTGAGATCAGAGGGGCTGCCATCATTTTTAGATGTCCCCTTAGCATCATCACCAGTAGGGGTTGCCATCATTTTTAGATGTCCCCACAAGATTGTAAATAACATATATGGTTTTTAACATACAGTATTTATTGGCATCTTTTGTACTTGATATAATGTTTACATTCCATAGGATTGCACATTCATATAGGATAAGTGTTTAGAATAATAATCCTTTTGATATATACAGTGTTTTTAAGTATTTATCATATACTTTTTAACGGAATTGTTTATATGCATAGAATTCAATATTTACAAACTCGGATTATTGTCATTAGATACTTTTTTAATCTTATATTACTGTAGTTAACCATATTTCAAGCATTTACGCAGAAACAATCTTGTTATTACTCATGAATTCATTCAGTTAATAGTTGGTATTTGGGAGACATAACCATTGTAAGTGATTCACACCCACCTGTATTCTCGGATATGCCATAGAAACGTTGTAGTATTTCCTCCATGCCTATTACAATCACATGGTGTGCACTAGGTAAACATTTGACTGTGATCAAGGGCATCCGCCCGAAACGCGTCAGTTTTCGCTTCTGCTGCTCAGTTTGCTCATTAAATCTTAAATTGCCTCATATTGGACTCGTTTAGTCTTCTGCTGGTCCTGGGGATCTGGGGCTACAGTTTGGCTTTTGTCTTGAGCATATATATATATATATATATATATATATATATATATATATATATATATATATATATATATATATATATATATATATATATATATATATATGTGTATATATATATGTGTATATATATATATATATATGTATATATATATATGTGTATATATATATATATATGTATATATATATATATGTATATATATATATATATGTATATATATATATATATGTATATATATATATATATGTATATATATATATATGTATATATATATATATGTATATATATATATATATATATATATATATATATATATATATATATATATATATATATATATATATATTACCTACTGGCAGTCGCCAGTAGGTATATATAGTTAGGATTTTTTTGAATAGGGATTTCTGAAAATTCAATGTTGAATAACTTTGGCGTTGATGGACGGAATTGGCTGAAATATTCAGGAAAATGGCACATTTTGTTTCTGAGCGTCCCCTGAAAGTTTGGGGGGGTTTTGTCAAGCGGGGGCCGAGAAAAAAGGGGGGTCCCAAAACATGTTTTTAACATTGAGTTTTCCATAGGGCGGTTGGACTCACTTTTAGCTCGAACGGCTGAATGGATTTCCACAAAACGTGGCAAAATTGTAGGGACTGGTAGCCCAATGTACCTTTGCTATGTCTCAAGATATATGCTCCAGTGGTTTTTACGAAAATTAACTTTGAAAAATATATATTGGGCTACATTGGGCTATATATATGTTAGAGCCCAAATGTAGCCCAATGTAGCCCAATGTAGCCCAATGTAGCCCAAAGATGGCCACCAGAGACAAAAAAAAACAAATGTAGCCCAAATATCAGCCAGATGTAGCCCAACTATAGCCCAGTGACAGAATGTCCCAGAGTGTTCTAAAGAACAACCAGAGCGCTAACAGTCTTACTTATGACAAAAGTATGGCACACCTGAAGTCATCTTGATTGGAATAAAGTGTTAACACTTAAAACATTTAATTTGCAAAGGAACAAAATGAGGGGGTTCATTTTGCCATAGAAATTATGATTAGTGCTGAAGAAAGAAAAATTAGGGCACATTTTGAGTGACTTCTCAAATCCTCTTATATTTCATTAAAAAAATTCTGATATGCAGTCTCCCAAGATGGCCACCAGAGACAAAAGAGCCCAAATGTAGCCCAAATATCAGCCAGATGTAGCCCAACTATAGCCCAAAGACAGAATGTCCCAGAGTGTTCTAAAGGACAACTAGAACGCTAACAGTCTTACTTATGACAAAAGTATGGCACACCTGAAGTCATCTTGATTGGAATAAAGTGGTAACACTTAATACATTTAATTTGAAAAGGAACAAAATGAGGGGTTTAATTTTGCCATAGAAATGTTATATATATATATATATATATATATATATATATATATATATATATATATATATATATATATATATATATATATTACCTACTGGCGGTCGCCAGTAGGTATATATAGTTAGGATTTTTTTGAATAGGGATTTCTGAAAATTCTATGTTGAATAACTTTGGCGTTGATGGACGGAATTGGCTGAAATTATCAGGAAAATGGCACATTTTGTTTCTGAGCGTCCCCTGAAAGTTTGGGGGGGTTTCGTCAAGCGGGGGCCGAGAAAAAAGAGGGGTCCCAAAAAGTGTTTTTAACATTGAGTTTTCCATAGGGCGGTTGGACTCACTTTTAGCTCGAACGGCTGAATGGATTTCTATGAAACTTGGCAAAATTGTAGAGACTGTTTGCCCGATGTGCCTTTGCTAGGTCTCAAGATATGTGCTCCAGTGGATTTTGAGAAATGAACGTTCAAAAAAATATATATACCTGTGACAGCGTCCCGGTTAGCGCCCCGGTTCGCGTACCAGACGCGTAACGGAACTTCGCGAGGAGAAGCGGATTGGCTCTCCGGTGACTGTCAACATTCTAAACAGTCCGGAGCGGCCGCCATCTTGTCTCTCGGTAGGATCGAGAGACAAGAGGTGGAAATAAACGAAGGGGGAAATGAATGAAAGGGGGCGAGGTAGACCCCTCTTGACCCCCTAGGATTGATATGGGGGCTATTAAAGGGCCACGCGGGGCAAAAAAAAAAAATACTTTTTTTTGATTTTTCGCGGTGGAAGCGCTACCCGGTACGCGAACCGGGTAGCTCACCGGTAGCGTAACGGGGGTCCGCCATCTTGTGTTTCGGACGAATTTAGTCACAAGATGGAGGATAAACAATGTTGGGAATGGGTATAAGGGGGCACGGGAGACATATCCTGACCCCCTAGGTTTTCTGAGGGTGGCTGAGGAGGCCCATATATGTAAAAAAAAAACACCTTTTTTTAATTTTCGCACGGTTAGCGCCCGGTCCGCGCACCGGGTAGCGTTCCGGAAAGTGTAACAAGGGGAAAACCAAGGGAAATATTAAAATAATATGTTAGAGTGCTTTGAGGTAGGGTAGCTCGGAATAGAGCTGTTGTGTTGTGTGGGTGATGTAAGTACCAACATGTAGGTACCAATGAAGAGTCTAAAATTCAATGTACACCGTCTCCTCTGTACATATTTTGTATGTTCTAATATGGGTTATTTAAATGTAAATGTGTGGAAAAGCACTTCATGCTTTAAAGCAATTGTATTTTTGAACTGATTGTTCTTTCCTCTTAGTCCTCCTCTTTGTTTTTTTTCCCCCACACTCTTCTTCAGCATGATAGTTGATAAATTCGTTCCCTCAAAAAATATATATACATAAAAACATTATATTAAATACATATAAAATATATTTTTCCTTTAAAAGAAGAATACATTTTACAGCTTTTGATATTTGCTATTAAAAAACCATTGAAATTCACTGAAAAAAACCATAGGTTATAGACCATATATAGTTAGGAATTAGCATTTACAAAACCTTGAAAATTCACTGAAAAAACCATAGGTTATAGACCATATATAGTTAGGAATTAGCATTTACAAAACCTTATTTTACTCACACAAAACCATTGAAATTCACATATATAGTTAGTTGCACTAACTATATATCGCGCACCCGCAATCCACTGCTGATCATGTCACATATTACATCATTCATGACATGGTCAGTGACATCACTGATGACATCACTGATGACATCTCAAATGACATCACTGATGACATCACTGATGACAACATCCAGTGACTGTATGTTTCTGTAAAGTTAAAATATGTCTTACATATTGAAGAATGAGTGGATGTATAAGTGTCTGGATGAAGGATTTAGTAGGTGCATGACTGACTGTATGAGTGAGTGATTAAATGTGTCTCACTGAGTGTATGGGTTAGTGACTAAACTGTCTTAATTTGTGCATCATTATGTCTGTTGTTCTGTAAACTGCTGCATGTGTTGATCAGTAGCTATATGAGTAACTATATGGGTTATTGATTGGTTGCCCAAGTATTTGTATGGGAGACTGAGTGTGTGTGTGGGTGGCTGGGAGGTGTATGACACAGTGCATAGATGTGTGAGCAGTTGATTCACTAGATGTATGGGTTCAAAAGTGCATGTGGAAACAGCTGTATGGGCGGTTGACTGTGTGCATGAGTGTATTGGTGAGTGAATGGATATCTCAGTGCTACATGTCAAAGTAAGTACATATGTAAAACACAGTACATGTGAGAGTTGACATATATAAATAACTGTGCATAAGAGCCAGTGAATGTGTGAGTGGCTGTATGGATCATTGTGAACTTGTATCAGGGATTGTATAAGAGAGTAAATACGTGTTAGTATATGTTTGAATAAGTAAGGTGTGTATAACTGTATAGTTGAGGAAATGGAGGTGTGATTGATTCTTTGCATGACTGACTAGGTGTGTGAGTAACTCCATGGATGAGTGACAGTCTGTGAGTGTCTGTTTACACTGAGTGTATCTAAGGTTATATTAGAGTCTGAAGAGGTTCATCGTATTATCACATGAATGATGTCATCAGTGATGTGATCAGTAATGTCAAAAGAGATGTCATCAGTGATGTCATCAGTGATGTCATTTGAGATGTCATCAGTGATGTCATCAGTGATGTCATTTGAGATGTCATCAGTGATGTCATCAGTGATGTCATCCGTGATGTCATTTGAGATGTCATCAGTGATGTCATTTGAGATGTCATCAGTGATGTCATCAGTGATGTCATTTGAGATGTCATCAGTGATGTCATCAGTGATGTCACTGACCATGTCATGAATGATGTAATATGTGACATGATCAGCAGTGGATTGCGGGTGCGCGATATATAGTTAGTGCAACTAACTATATATGCGAATTTCAATGGTTTTGTGTGAGTAAAATAAGGTTTTGTAAATGCTAATTCCTAACTATATATGGTCTATAACCTATGTTTTTTTCAGTGAATATATATATATATATATATATATATATATATATATATATATATATATATATATATATATATATATATATATATATATATATACCACGCTCAGTTTCCGTCAAACTCCCTTTCACTCTCGACCGGGTGCTCTGCATGCGGGGTGACGGACACCATGCTGGTCTTCAAGACCACAGCTTCCTGTACAAATAACGCACCAGCACACACAGGAACGTGACCCAAAACCTTTATTGGGCTCCGCAGTACACCACTAAACGCGTTTCGGCGGCCGCCTTCGCCAATAGTGGCCGCCGCCGCCATTAGGCAGATTTAAATATTCCTTTTCATTGACATAAACAAAGGACATCCATTTTACCTTTAGCCAGGTATTCCACCATTTGTAAGTGGGCAATTTAGACATTCTGTTGTCTATTAACATTGCTATTTTACAGAGTTTAAGCCCTGGATGGGCAAATAAAAACAACATTGATGTGATATCAAAAAAGAAACAATTTAACGAGTGAAAAGAATAATTACGCCCTGAATGGGCACACCCAAACTTTAGATATGTTAAATGTTCACAAGTTCCACACTAAACTATGAGCACAATTACAGATGTACGGCTAACTCTTCTCCACTGTTAAGACCCCCTGGTCTCTTTGTCTGGTTATCAATTATGTGCCGTGATTACATATATATATATCTTTTCACTGAAAATAAGAAAGGTTAAAGTGACTTTATAGCTAGGTGAATAATTCAATTTTCCTTTATTCGGTATTTAAAAAACAACATAAAAGTACATATTTACACAGTAACAGGGACAATATAAAAATACAATTCATAAACATCACCTGCCCACTGTGGGATACAATTTAAATAGAGATTAACACGAAATTCAGTCAACACAACCCTCTTGTATTCCTTAACCTTACAGCAACCTTGATAAAATTCATAACACAAAACAATGTGAGGGGATCATTGGCCCTTTGCAGGAATAATAAGGCAACCTGAGCTTGTCTACACTTGGCCTGTTTTAAAATACCTATTAAAAATCTACGCCTAGGTAGTGCATAAAATGACATAGTAATACAAAATGAAGGGTGTCCTGCGTAGACCGATTGTGGCAGCCGCGGGCACCCTTCTGCTCAACAGTAAGAGTAAAACCTGGCGGATCGGCCAGTAGGTGGTGTAAAAGGTTGAGCCTAAAACGGGTAATTAAAAATCTATCCTGTGCGTTCGACATAAGAGCGAGATAAGGTTCAATGCCCTCCCCTGTTTTGACCAGACTATGCGTGCGGACAGTGGGTTTAACTCCTTCCAATACTGCCCTGCGTGAGGCTGCCTGCTCCAAGAATGTTCTCTTTATTCGGGATTTGTCATGAGGGACGATTACCACAGGATTTGTGAAGAGATCCTCACAGCCAATTCCTTCAAGGGATGTTTTTACATACATTAACCATGGAATTCTCATCCCCTTGTCCCTGCCCAGACAATCCCTAATAATTTGCCTACTCAGGTCAGCCTCAGCATTTGTCCAAATCTTTATCCAGGCCATAAGGGGTCTAACCTTAACCAGATCCTCAATATAGGGCCTTCCCAGTTCCTCGTGGACGATCAAGGCCGAGGTACTTTTTGGGGTTTTCAGCACCTTCCTCAAATATTTATTCTCCTCCACCTGTAGTGGCGTTGTATTTACAAACCCCCAAACTTCTGATCTGTAAGTCACCTTTGAGCAGCATACAGAACTATACAAATTCATGATTTGCTCCGGAGACCATCTCCCCAGCCTACGCCCATAGTTCATTATTGCTCCGGTCGAGGCCACTAGTGTAGTGCATCGCTCTAAAATTAGTGATTTAAAATTAAAAAAAACATCAAATAGCAGGCCAAGGTAGGTGAAGGTTTGAACCTGTCCTATTTTGTGTGCACCTATCTTGTAGGAGAATTTCTTACATGGTTTAGTGCCAGCCAACATGACAAAGGACTTAGAGAGATTGGCCGATAGATCCAGGGTGTCCATAAAATGAACAAACCCATCCATTAAACACTGAAGTCCCTCAGGGGTACGAGCAAGAAGTACCGTGTCATCCGCATACAACAGCACTGGGATGGCTCGGGTTCCTACTCTTGGTGCATCCACATTTAATTTACTTAACGCCTGGTCTAGGTTGTTTATATATAGAGAGAACAAAAAGGGGGCCAGGATACAACCCTGTCTAACCCTACTATTGCAGGGAAAATATTCTGTAGTGCCCCCTTCCGAATTAAACCTCACATTGGCCATAGTGTTCCAGTGCAATGCTCTCAAAATATTTACCAAACTCTGGTCCACCCCTAGCCTTGTCATCAGGGACCACAGTTTCTCCCTGTTTACGTGGTCAAAGGTTGCGGTAAGATCCATAAACCCTAAGTATACCGCCTCATTGCTAGCTGTGGTATACTTGGCCACCAGCAGATAGAGATTCAAACACTGATCCGTCGTATATCTCCCTACTCTGAATCCATACTGGACGTCAGTGATCATGCAATTATCCTCAGCCCAGTCTGTAAGGCTCTCCGAGACCACTCTACCCAGGATTTTAGCAGTCACATCTCTCAATGAGATAGGGCGATAACACTGGGGGTTGTCCCTGTCCCCCTTTTTAAAAATCGGGTCTATTGTTGCTGACGACCATGAGCGTGGTAGGCCAGTTGCAACAGCCACGTTTATTTCCCTTGTGAGGATAGGGGCCCATAGCTCCACGTTGCTTAAAAAAAGGTCAGGTGGGATGCCATCTGGACCCGGTGCTTTCTTTCATGATAGACCCTTAATGGCCACTGCAATTCCCCCAGAGAAAATTCTGTATCGGAAACCCACTGATCACCCCCCTCTATAATGGGGTTCTGCTCCTCTAAGTGATTGTACAGGCCTTTGAAGTGCTCGTACCACTGTTCGGGCAAGATCGGTGTGCCAATTTCTGGGACATTGTTGTCCTGGAAACATGGTTTATTTATAGTTTCCCAGAACGCAGTCATATCTCTTCTCTCAGCTGCGTCCCTTAAGTCTTCCCAGGCCTGGAGTTGTTGAGAGGTCTTCCTTGATTTAATCGCATTTTTGTAGGCGCTCCTACAGTGTGCGATTCTGGCCTTGTCACGGGGACGGCTTTTGAGACTAATTTTTAAATCCCTTTGTGCTCGGGAGCAGTCTTTATCGAACCATCTCGGGGCAGTATTGACCCTCCCGGGAGTGGTGGCTAGGTGAATAGGTAAGTGACAACATTAACCTTTTGTACTAAAAGATACACAGAAATTCACCACTTATAGTTAGCAGAGCTAACTATAACTTGCGCCCCCATGCACCACTTATGACCTCACATATTACATCACTCATGACATGTTCCATGACATAATTTATGACACCACTGATGACATCATCCAAGCTTGATATCATTGATGACATCACTGATTACCTCATCCAAGCCTCCTTTGCACACATTGCTCTATAAATAGGTATGGCATTAGAATAATGAAAGTAGGTGCAACATTGTTTGGAATAATATGATGCATCATTAATGCTATCATACATACAACGCTCAGAGGTGAAGCACGCTTTTGCTGTGTGTAACCTTGACCCTATACCATATTCTTCATGGGTGGCTGAGTTCATATTGACTATCAACCACAGATAAAAGGGCAACTTGTAGTGTACACGATGTTCAATATGTATGCAAACGTATGTATGGAAAACAAGGTTCCTCCAGATACTCAAGTCCTGTTACATAACTTAAACCCTACTATATACAGTATTTACATATATCAAACCCCTCACATTCACTGAACGTAAATTGAGGAATTAAGTAGATTGGAGTAGACAAGTGGGGACTGTAAGCATTGCTTACTCTATGGAGAGAGTTTGCTCGGTACCACACTATTTGCAGACAGTGAAACTTGCATGAAAAATACACCACAGAGTATTAAAAGATATCTGCTAAGAAACATGTACACTCCATGCAAAACTTGTCCAAAGAGAGACAATTAACTTAAAATAACTAAGGTCTGAGGGTGCTAAAAATCATCCTACCTGCAGCTTTCCTAATGTAAAATCTTTACAGATAGCCACTGTTCTGAAGCAAAAAAACAAGCACATGTACATAGGCTAGTGCCGGGTGAACACAGTCTTCCATGTTCTGCAGAAATTTTCAAGCTGAGATGATTCTGTCAAATAACTCAAGGCTGCTTACTATACTTAGGGCCTAATTATGATGTCGGTCGGAAAGACTTCAAACGGCATTCGGATTTCCCTAATCTGTGTCGGAACCCATGTTTCCCAACGACTCTGAAACATTTCCAACCAACCGATTACGATAGAAGGTAACCGTTTGGTCTTTCCAACTTGGTTCCAACCAGCATTCGGAGACTCCGAGTCAGTCTGAGTCGAATTGTACAGGTCTGTGGCCCACGTTTCCGACTGATGTATTACTATGTCGGATTTGGACAGCCTTTCCAAATTGGTCGGCCTGACATGAAACAGCTGTTAGAAACTGACTTTGGAGGTCCGTAGCAGGCCCCCCTTCACCCGGAGATCTCTGTTTTAGGGATCCATGGGGGTGCCTATGGGACCCATCTTTCCAACCATGCACAGTGTGGCAGGCACCATGAGGGGCCCGCCACAGGGTGCAAGATTTTCCGGAACCACCCCTTTTTTCCAATGGGAGTCTGTGTTGTTGGTTGAAACACAGGCTCTCATTGAAGTCAATGGGAGTCCGACCAAACGGTGTTCGGAAACATCGTAATTGGTCAGACGAACTCCCTGATCCCGATTCGGCCAGAAACCATTCTGACAAGGAGTCATTTGGAATGCTTTTCAACGGACATCGTAATGAGGCCCTTAGTGTGTAGTATGTAAAATCATTGTCCTGTTGGAAACTTTTTTTGCAGAGATAAAAAAACTTGTGTGGTGCCTGCTTAACAGTCAACTGTCACCTGCACACCCTTTAATACAAAGATTTACAGCATGTTCAATACCTCTACACACCTATAATGCATTAGGAGCATGCATTATAACATGTACAAATTTGGTAGTAAAGTAATATGGTAGTTATCCACTGCTATGTGAACTATACAGCAAACTAACACTCTCATTGGAGGAGGTAATAAGTGAAGTCATGAGTGATGTCAGAAATTATGTCATAGAAAATGTCAAGAGTGAAGTAATATGTGAGGTCATGAGTAGTGCACGGCCGGGGCGAAAGGTATAGTTAGCCTTGCGGCTGCATATTCACTTAACTATAATGTCACTTTAACCTTTGTTTTTTTCAGTGAATTTCCACGATTTTCTGACCATGAAGTAATATTTTATCACCATATGCAAAGCCAACCCGCACTGCTCACGGTCTTTAGGTGTGTTCAATGTGGGGCTGGTGCAGGGCCTGGCCTGCTGCCAGGCCCTATGGCCAAACCCCCAGGAGGCTGCCAACCCAATGCTACGCACAGTCTTTGGTTAGCCTTCGGTCCCGAGGATCTCATTGCCTAGGACAGACCATATATATTAAGAGAGGGGGCATGCAGCCACCCTCCTTGAGCCTTAATTGGCCCTAGGGACCCCATCCCAATAGCTGGGTCAAATAAAAATTGGATAGAGTAGGCGTGCCCCCCCTCCAAGCCTTAAAAGGCACCAAGGATACCTATTCACAGGGCCAAATACAATTAAACAGGGATAGCCATGCCGTGCCACTTCATGAGCCTTTGTGGGCCCTGGGGACCCCATTCCCTGGAGCCATAATCTATGGGGAGGGGGTCAGCAGCTCCTCTCATGGACCATTATAGGCCCACGGGGACCTCATCCCCCTGGGACCGAAAACAATTTTAAACAAGCAACGACAGTGCTGTTGTTGTGCTGAGTGATGATGTGGTTGGGCTGAGTGATGTGGTGGTGTATTAGAGGGATTTGGTGGTGTATTAGAGTGATGTGCTGGCGTCCCAGAGTGATGTGGTGGTGTCCCCGAGTGATGTGGTGGTGTCCCTGAGTGACGTGGTGGTGTCCCTGAGTGGTGCCCCTGAGTGATGTGGTGGTGCCCCTGAGTGATGTGGTGGTGTCCCTGAGTGATGTGGTGGTGTCCCCGAATGATGTGGTGGTGTCCCTGAGTGATTTGGTGGTGTCCCTGAGTGATGTGGTGGTGTCCCTGAGTGAAGCGGTGGTGTTCCTGAGTGATGTGGTGGTGTGCCTGAGTGATGTGGTGGTGTCCCAGAGTGATGTGGAAGTGTCCCTGAGTGATGTGGTGGTGGCCCGAGTGATGTGATGTTGCCCCCGAGTGATGTGGTGGTGTTCCTGAGTGATGTGGTGGAGTCACTGAGTGATGTGGTGGTGTCCCTGAGTGATGTGTGCCCTATCTTGATTATTTCTTTCAATACTCCACTTTTAATGTTATGTCTTAATTATAAATATCCTTTCATAACTGTATATAGACATATATCCTATATAAATTTAGGAGAATGCACATAGCTGTGTGATAATTCTCCTTTTATAGTCCTGACCCCCGAAATAAAGAGTTTTTGATTGATTGTTTTGATTTGTTTTGATCATATAACAATCTTTGTTTCCAGCACACTTCATTATTACTAAAAATAGGCTCCGCTTTTGATTTCCTACCTGCTGAATGAGTACAATTAATTTACAGATATTTATATTTTGTTGTGTGTTACAAACACAGACACCCTACGGCCTTTTCTTTCACACTCCTTGTACTCCAGAAATATTGTTACCAAATTTACATTACTTTTCTTTTTGTGACCTCAAAGTGAGAGGAGTTTGTAAACAACAAATCCCCATGTTAAAAAGCAATGAAATGAAATTAGCAGCAATTTGTCTGAAAACATAGCCGGCATTTGCTCTCCGTTTTTGCGTCAAGATAAAAGCAGAATTTAAAGGCATCTATATTCATTGCATAGATTTTGAGACTCACCAAAAATCAGCTCATGACCAACCAATGGGCTGAGACAAACAATTTACGATACACTGTGTAGGGTAGGTATGAAGATATGACAGTGGGCCCCAGAAATGGTTCCTAGTCACTCCCCTTCTTCCCACGGGCTTCTTGCTATAAATCTCCCTTTCTGCCCTATTTATAGATACGTCCCAGACGGGGCCAGGACCGTGGTAAAAGGTGTGCACGTCTGTCATGGGTGTAAATGTGTGATATCTCTATCATGGGGGTCGTGGAGGCAAAGAGCGGAAGAACAAGCAAGCCAGAAGCTATCTAGGCGCATTAATCAGTAACTCACGGAACAGTGGCAACAGCAAGCAAATAGGCCGTGGAGAAGCGAGGGTGAGGGGAGATTATGTGGCCCGCGGCCAGGGCGGTTTTCCTCGAAGTTAGGAAGCCGAGTTTGAATCTCGGCAGCGACGCTGCAACGTCCTGTGATTCTGGGCAAATCACATAATCTTCCTATGCCAAACAAAATGCACCTTTCCACGGGCACCCACAGACACTCGTGAAAACGCGGGCAACCGCCTCAGACTATTTTTCTGTTTTTCGAAAGCCCACCAACTCTGGGTCTGCCCTGCATCGATGCGCAGGAGAGTGTGCAGAGAAGAGCTTTTAGTGACGGTTGTGAAGGCCTCAACAGGTACTTTGTGGCAGCCATTGAATCTCTTATCTCAGCCTCTGCCACAATAGCGAGACCAGAGGGGCTGCTAGGAAGACGAGAAGGATATTCCCTGATGACGATACGTTTCACTCAATTTTTTATTTTTTTTTAAAAACACCACGAACTCGACCCGAATATATCAGAGCGCTTTATACAAGAATCGGTTGCGTTACAGAATAACACGTTCAAAGTTGTAAAGCGGATGGTTGGGGCCCAGCGCCGGTGGATTTAAAATAAAGTGTTTCAGTGCACACTCGGTCACGTAGACTCGTCTCCTAGGCCCGAGTCACACCAGAGCTGGCTGGTGTCAGGTAGATTAGAGAAGGAGCAGCGCTAGTCACCTCAGAGAGAGCGGTAAGGCGTGTCTGTGAAAGGAACTCTCAGGGCATGGATTAACAAGAGGTAGCAAACGGTACAGCAGGGAGCTCTGGGGACGAGCCAACGCTGAGGGGCGATCAGCCAATGGCGCGCTAGCAGGGCGGAGTCCCGGAGGCGGCCGAAGGGCAGGGGCTACGAATCCTGCGCACCGCCGTCCTGCCTCGCCTGTGCACCGCTGGAAGTTGTCAGCCTGTCCCTGTTCGGGAGCCCCTGGCCGCATCGCCCCTGCCCGCCCACCCATCGGGAGCCGAGGACCCGGCGCTCCAGAAATGATTGTCCCCAACAGCAGCGGTGAGGAGCGGCTATCGGAAGCAGGTGAGAGGGAGGCCCCGCGGGGGCAGACTCCCATAGACGCAGACTCCACCCTCCATCCGCGCGCGTGTGTGTGCGCGCGTGTGTGTGCCTTCGTGTGTGTGCCTGCGCATGTGTGCGTGTGCATGCGTGAGTGTGGCTGTTGCGTGCGTGTGTGTGTGTATGCGTGAGTGTGGCTGTGTGTGTGTATGTGTTATTCACTTGCTGTGAATGTGGGATAGGACATGTGCACGGCGCAGGGCTGTACGTGCACGCACACGTGATGAAATCGCCGACGGCCCTGCACGTGCCCACACTCTGTCTCACATTCCCGGCAAGTCGGCAACAATAGATGCTTCACTGACGCAGTGCTTCGCACTGCTAACACAGCTCGACCTAAAAAGGGGAGGGGAGCTGCATAGCATGACAATCATGCATCAGCTCCAAACTACAAAAATTAAATGAAAATAAAATCCCTTATTGTTCACCTGTGAAAAATTACAAAAGCATTTTCCAAAACTGTCAGTCATTTCTTATCATAGAGCTCCCAATTTACGAGCTCTAAATACATTTTACAAGCATCTCCAGTAACAATTTATGTTACAGGTAGAACCTATGGTATAAGACAGCATTATTCATGCCAATCAAAGGGCAGCATTAATGTGGACTTGTGTCAATAGGAGAGCTATAAAGCAGTAGGACAAACAGTAAATGACATGCAAACATGGTACAGATCTCCCAAATACCAATATTTAATGACAAAAAGTTGTCCAGCCTAAGCCAATTTTGTTAGAGTTGTAGGTCATTTATTATAAGATTTTCTTTGTGGAACATGTCTTAAAGACTGATCTGGTGGACTCAAGACAGTCTGGAGGACTAACAGGTAGTGGCAGCGCCTGGGGGTTCTTTTTGCTGGGAACTGCATTGCAATACACAGCGCTTCATCGCGCATGATAATACTCTTCACAGGAAGCACAGCGTGGGGCATGATTTAGATGTCGGCGTTGTGGAAATATTTTTAATACATTTTAAACTGTTACACATTATTTTGCGTACTGCACTGAAGTGTTTTGAGGTGTAATTGCTTTTTTCCATCTGTACCTCACCCCGTTTCCACCGCGGCTGCCTGTGCCGTTTGTGTGGAGGGCGAGGCGCCATCTTGGAGCGGGCCGGACCGGACTTAGCGGTCTAGCTGCTCTGGGGAGGCTGTGCTTAAAAGGTCAGTTAGCCCAGAGCCCACCGAGGACTAACAGGTAGTGGCAGCACCTGGGGGTTCTTTTTGCTGGGAACTGCATTGCAATACACAGCGCTTCATCGCGCATGATAATACTCTTCACAGGAAGCTCTAACAGCGTGGGGCATGATTTAGATGTCGGCGTTGTAGAAATATTTTTAATACATTTTAAACTGTCACACATTATGTTGCGTACTGCACTGAAGTGTTTTGAGGTGTAATTGCTTTTTTCCATCTGTACCTCGCCCCGTTTCCACCGCGGCTGCCTGTGCCGTTTGTGTGGAGGGCGAGGCGCCATCTTGGAGCGGGCCGGACCGGACTTAGCGGTCTAGCTGCTCTGGGGAGGCTGGGCTCAAAAGGCAATGTGTATCCGGGAGCGCAGCGGACCGGCGCAGCGGGCGCGGCGATGGCGCTCCGAAGGTGCGCCTAAGGTAAGCCCGTCCGCGACCGCACAGGACTAGGGGCTACCGACTCTACGCAAAAACGTTCTTATTCCATCTGTGAATTGTTAGCATTGAAATCGGCAGAACATCTGAGCCCTACGACTCTTATGGCATCTCTAAAATCAAGTCTGCTGCCTTTGACCCCACCCGCCCACTAACCATTAAGCAATTATCACTTAAACCAGAAAAAACACTTAACTGCAGGTACCTTAATACGCGTTCTATGATTAAGCACCAAGTCGACCTGTTCTTACTCTTAACATCTGAGAAACCTGACATCCTAATGTTAACAAGGACTTGGCTTACTTTAGACTCCCTACCTGACATTTTAGCAGCTCTACCCTCGGAGTATTATATCCTCTCTTCCAACCGGCCCTCCGGAAAAAAAGGAGGAGGAGTAGCTGCTATTATCCATAAATCCCATAAATTCACCGCACTTCAGTCATCAGTCTTAAAAGACACTGAAAATATCGTGTGTAAATTGGACACTGATAATGGGGCAATCCTGGTAACTTTGATTTATCGCCCCCCACTCTCTATGCCCTCATTTCCTACATTACTGGCAGAACAACTGGCCCCCCTCGTCACAAACTACCCAAAATGTATTCTCGTCGGTGACCTTAATTTTTGGTTTAACAAGTGAGAGGCAGACCAGCAAGCAGCTGAACTCAAGGACTTATTCCTTGACTTAAACCTAACGCAACACATCCATTCCGCCACTCATGAGAAAGGCCACAGCCTCGACCAAATTTGGTCCCACAATATGTCACTATCTACTCCTATTATAGAACCCTGCATCTGGTCTGATCACTTTCTCATTCACTTCTCCTGTACAGTAGACGGGAACAATAAACATACCCTTGGGGCTGGTGGGAATGTCAGGAAATGGAAAGGTATCAATACATCTACCTTTCTCGAGACTCTGGCCTCCACTCTACCACTGTTGTCTACAGACGCAGATATTAACATCATGGAGGAAACCATCTCACATTGGCTTTTAGAAGCAGCTGACATCCATGCACCCTGGGCGAAATTCTCTCGCTCTCGTCCCAATGACGCTCACAGATGGTTTACCCCACAATTAAAAACCTTGAAATTGGAGGTACGCCAAAAGGAAAGAAAATGGAGGGCCAACTACCTACCCTTAGATAAAGAGAACTATTGTATAGCCCGTAAAAATTATCAGAAAACCATTTTGATACATAAAACTGAATACTTTTCGGATATTATTACAAGCTCCACAAACAAATCTAGGGACGTATTTAAAATTGTAAATGACCTTAGTAATAGTGAAAGGACCGCCCCCCTCTGTGACTCCTACCCAGGAACTTTGTAACTCTCTTAACTTGTTTTTCACGGACAAAATCAATATTATAAAACAGAGTATTCTGAACTCCCCGTCATCTGTCCCTATGGATGATATCTATTTCAACCCTATTACACTTGACACCTTTTCCCCTATTGACACTAAAACCCTTACTAATCTTTCGAACCGTGTTAAATCTGGGTCACCCTATGATGTCTGTCCTCCTTACATCATTAGAGAAGTGATCCAAGCTATCCCACAGGGCATTCTTTCCTTACTAAACGAATCACTTTCTAAGGGCAAGGTGCCTGGCAACTTCAAGAATGCACTACTCATCCCGTTAATAAAAAAACAAGGAGCAGACCCTCATAACCCGGTCAATTACCGACCCATCTCTTTACTCCCCTATCTCTCCAAATTACTGGAAGCCCACGTTGCCAACTGCATGTCTAAGTTTATCGAAGACTCCGATTACTTAAAGCCTAACCAAGCCGGTTTCCGTCCCTGTCACTCGACGGAATCCGTGATTTTGGCCGTCCAAAATACTATGCAATCCAACGTGGACAAAGGTACACATCAGGCGTTGGTGCTTCTTGATTTATCGGCGGCGTTCGACACGGTTGACTATTCGATTCTGATCAATCGTGTCGAACAGGCCGGTCTAAGAGGCCCCGCACTAAGTTGGATTGCTTCCTTTATCTCTGGACGCACACAAGCAGTTAGGCTTGGCTCCTTTACAGCACCTACAACTTCATCCACTTGTGGGGTCCCACAGGGATCCTCACTATCACCTTTATTATTTAATCTTTATCTCCGCCCTCTTCTACACTCCTTAAAACAATTTAATGTTATTATTTACAATTACGCAGACGACCTTCAACTCGTGTTTACGCTTAACACCTCAGACTCTGTTGCGCAATTTCAGAACACCATGCAACGCATTCAGAGGTGGATGAGTCTTAACCATCTCAAACTCAACCCAGGCAAGACAGAACTGATCTTGCCTGGGAAAAGCGAGCTGAGTTGGGGTCCACACTTCTGGCCACCTGATCTGGGAAACTCACCAACGAAATCCACTTCTGTCAAGAGTCTGGGCGTTACTCTTAGCGCCGATCTCTCACTGAAAGGACAAGTGGGTGCTGTCGTTTCTGCCAGCTTTTACCAACTGAGAATTTTTTTTTTAAATCTCTCAATTTCTAACTCATACCGCACTCATTCAGGTTATAATAGCCCTTGTCCTTTCCCGGTTGGACTTTTCTAATAGTCTTTACCTAGGACTCCCAGTTGGTTTGCTGAAAAGACTCCAACTTGTTCAAAACCAAGCAGCCAGATTGAGCCTCAAACAGCCGAAATGGCAGTCTATTAGACCCGGCCTAGAACATCTTCACTGGCTGCCGGTGGAACAGAGAGTCTTATTTAAAAATGGCTGCATCATTCATAAAACCCTACACAACACCGGTCCCAAATTTATTGCGCAACTTGTGTCCAGATACAGCCCCTCATTAAACCTCCGCTCTGCTAAAAAAGAGCTTTTAATTATCCCGTCTTTTAAGAAAAAACAGCTGGGCGGCTGCTCCTTTCACCATTTAGCAGCCACCCTTTGGAATTCTCTTCCATTATCTTTGCGACAATGCCCAGACCTCCTCACATTTAGGCATTCTTTTAAGACATGGCTTTTTAGAAAAGCTTACTATTAGCTTCACTACCTTGTGTTATGTTCCTCTTTCGATAGTGCCATGAAGCCCAAGGGCGTACGAGCGCTGAATAAATAAATTTTAACATAACATTAACATAACATCAAGAGAAAAAGTCTGCATATTAATCGTTGTACTGAGGTACACTGAACATCAGTGACAATAACATCTGATTACTGCATATCTCAAGAGATGTCAGGACTTAATTGATTCCAGTTTGCAAATGAAATCATCACTGTTGGACCCGGTCCTTTGGGCAGGTTTACCCCGTGACTTTTTGCTTTTTCCTAGCCTGTTTTTGGAACCTGGATTGGTGATTGTAGGCCTCTGCGCACTTTTTCACTGTGGTACAGTGTAAAGTGCGTGTGCTTTCTGTGTATGGATGGTGAGTGACCTGCCCTCCCATAGGAATGAATGGGGAATATGTATGCCCATGGTAGATTCCTGATGCATGGGGAGTGCAGGGGCGAGTTTGATATGTATGAACTCGTGAGAATGAATGCTGCAGAATGGTGTATGCGGCATGGCTGTGTGTAGTCTAGAAGCGCCACTTTTAGAAGTTGGCATAATTGTGTAGTGAGTCTGCTAGCACGTGATTGGCTGATGGGCCTGGCCCAGGCATGCCTGGGCCTGTTGGTAGATGGACTGTCTGGAGGAGGGGGGTCTGAGTCAAGCCGTAGATGAAAGGCCCCCATCTGCTGTTAGGGGGGAGTGGAAAGAGCTCTGGTGGTGCCAGGCTGTGTCTGTCGGCCCACCCTGGATGACTCTCCCTCCCGATGGCCCCCTGTCACCTCTGACCTGAGGCTGACAGGCGAGGGAAACCAGATACTCCCAGAGCTTAGGGCTCGCTTACACAACGACTTCAAAGGGCTTCAAAGCTTTTTCTGTGTATAAGAAGGGGCTCTGCCCCTTCCAAAATGTTCTTGTTTTCAACTTGAATCTGCCAGGGGCTGCTGCTGTTTGGGCTCGGGGAAGATCCCTGGGTTCTGCCCAGCCCTGGGCACCTGATGGACCTTCCTGGACTCCTGGGGGACCCTCTGCCTCGCCTGGGCTGATGGGGGGACTTTGCTTAGCCCGCTGAGACTCTCTGGGACCTTTGTGCAGCATGGTGGAGCTGCATTGCTGGAAGGACCTTGGGACTTTGTGATCTAGCGCCTTGGGGGCGCCTTGGTGCTCGCAGTCCTGGAAGAGCGCGTTATTTTGATTATAGCGCTGAGGCGCGCTTTGCCCGCCCTGGCGAGTGCCCACCTCGCTTATTTTTAGTTTTATTTAACTTCGGCTGCCCACGCCGTGATTGCCGCTGCCCGGGGGCTTAAAGGTGTCCAGGAGCCGCCGTTCGCCGGTGCACGGCCGTGGACGAAGCCACGAAGGGGCCGCGACCTGATTGGCCGTCCCTCGGCAGGAGCCGCGCTCCGATTGGCCGAAGAAGCTACGCGTCACTGGGGGCTCGCCGAAGGAGCCGCGATGGGATTGGCCCATCGCTCGTGACCTGCTGGAGATGAGCAAGTCGATGGAGGAGCATGGCGGCGCCGGTGTAAGCAGGGCTCCCGTGTCTTGAGGAGAGCCCTGCTGGTGAACTGGAGGGTGTCGCCGGTCTCCCGTGATTGAGAGGGAGACCGGAGAAGATGAGAATGAGAGGGCGGACTGCCGAGAAGAGCCCCCGCCGATGACAGCCGCTGAGTGCAAGCGGCTGGGGGGGGCTCCGCGAGGCTGTGGTGGTGCCGATGCGAGGCGCCAGCTGTGGGCCGGAAGATTGGGCGGCCCCGTATGGCAGTGGACCGCCCCAACGTGATGTACAGCTGAGAGGCTCGTGGGGGCCATGTCGCGAGGGGCTCTTGAGGGCCCGCATTGCTTCGTGTTGGTGCCGGTTTAGAGGCACTGCTTCAGGGCGGCCCCGGATGGCAGCGGGCCGCCCCAACGGTGTGTAGAGCCTGTTGAGGCTCGTGGGGGCCATGTTAGATAAGTAGGGGCGTCGGGGCATATTGTCGGTGCCCGTCCCCTCCTGCCTGGGAGAAGCTCGTGTCCAGGGAGGCTCCAGGGGGCATGTTGCTTTAGAGCCAGTGTGGCTCCAACGTTTGACCAGTGTTGGCCAGGGCCTGTGTGGCTCCAACGTGCGCAGTGTTTGTCTTAGAGCCTGTGTGGCTCAGGTGGCGCAGATTTGTTCTAGGGGCTACTGAGAGCCCTGCCACAGCTTCTGGTACACAGTTGCCCAGCACTTCGTGGGCAGCTGCCACGTTTAGGCTTTTTATACTTTGAGACTGGCGCTGCATGGCAGTGCACCCTGACACTGAGACTCAGGGCCTCTGAGCCCCAACAAGGCCAGTTGGCCTAGGGACTGCCACAGGTAGTGGCTCATGTGATAGTATCTGCCTAATGTGAGTTTTGCGCATTGTGATGTAGTGCTAGGAAATGTAATGCATTTAGTATGATTACGCACCTTGATCTTACACCTCTGAATGTTTTTAGACATCCTGTGATTCTTGCGCTATTGCTTTACTCTTGACACCTCTGAATGTGTAGGTGTATGCATCATGTGTCTTACTTTTCCTGCGCTGCACCTCTGAATGTTTAGTCATCATGTGTCTTCTTGCGCTGCACCCCTGAATGTATTTTATGGCATCATGTGCTTTATTCTTAACACCTCTGAATGCTTTAGGCATCCTGTGTTTCTCTTTATTACGCCTCTGAATGTAGGTTATTGCATCATAGGTAATGTGTTCTTTTCTTAGACCCCTAAATGCTGTGTGATACTTAGGGGGTTGTTCTTTTAGTACAGGTGGTCCTAGTGAGGTCCTGGTCCCCTGCGTGACAGTCTCCTAAGGGGTTTAGGGTTGCGTAGGAGGTACTTACCTGTTCCCAGTAGTTACTGGATGTGATCTATAACTGTTACTTTGTGGTACAGTGATTTTATACACTTTTATTCTAAGTTCTATAAGTACTCTTTCTATTTCTAGAAGTGCTGATTATGACAGTGGCCTATGTGGCCCTGTCCTGTGTACATAATCCCTTGTGAATATTGCCGTGCCAGTTGGCACAATGTACATGTGTGATTTCTATCTGATATGTTTTGACAATACAAAAGTTATTTTAATATAACCTTGTGTGGAGTCTCTTTTGTGGTGTGCCTAGCATGTTGTTGCTGTCGTGCGCTGACGCAAATGCTTTACACATCGCCTCCGAGTTTAGCCTAGACTGCCCGCGCCATGCTACCTAGAGGGCGAGCAGGGGTTATCTTGGCGTGTGACTTCCTTGCCCTGACTGGAATGGTGGTTTCTGCCTGGCTTTGGCATAAGCCTTAGCCTACCAGAAATAGCCGGTTTCCAACAATCACTCATGATGCCTTTTGAAAAACTTGCAGGTGCATATTTTTCCATGACACCAAATGAGGGCTACAAGGAGTATTTGCTGTCTATAACCAACATCCAACACCGCTTTGTCCTGGCGGGACTATGTCTGGGTATAGCCCATGCCCTGGTGGTTCCCCTAAAATCAAGTAATAGCTGGAGGACAGAGGACAATGGCTGTGTGATGGTAGAACCTCTCAATCTACTTTGCTTTTTATTCCATTTTGTGTTTTTTATACTGACATTAGGAAGTTTTACTTAATAACTTTACTTATAGCACATAGCATCAGGATGCATCAGGATGCCTTCTTGTTATGTTCTTTGGGGGACTCAAATACATGTCTTTGAGTTGCCTCCTTCATTTGGAGAGCAACTCACATTAGGAAACAGATCAGCCCTATGTAATAACATTTTAAGTCGTGGTTGACTTATGGATTCTCATAGCCTTAGTGTTCACCTTTAGGTATTGTAATTGTAGGCTAATCCCCGTGTTTCACATCAACATAGCGGACCCTATCGAGAGTTTTTTTTGTGAGAAATTAGAGGTTTTCCTTCTGTTTTTCGAAAAAACTAGTTAGAATATCATCTGTCACATGGGATCTTAAGCACTTTGCACTTCATGGTGGCCTTTCCTGACATAGCCTGGAATACAATAAGCCATTTTGCGCACTGACAAGATGACCTTTCGCACATTTTATCCTGCACTCTTGTCACTTCATATATTATCTTTAGGCATTAGGATTACATTTTATTATCACCTTTAGGCAAGCAATTTTTAGTTGACATAGCTGTGCTGCCTATCTCATAGATTTTTGTCCATGCATGTTTATTAGTGGCTATCATTGCCGATAATTGTACATTGGCCTTTGTGGCTTTTAACCCCTTCGATGCTGGTGACGGAACCGTTCCGTCATCAGTTACGGCTGAGCTGTGCTGATGACGGAACGGTTCCGTCACGACCGCGCCCTGTTCTGGAATGTCCAGCACAGGGCGCGGCTAACGCGCCGCACGGAAGCGGTTAAAGAAATTCCTCAGTTTGTCTGTTTGTTTTGCTGAATATTATTGCTGTTCTGTTTTTATGGTGTTTTAATTGGTTTTAGTATTTCTTTAATTTTCTGCGTTCTTGTGACTGTGAGTTTGTTGTGTGTATTTATTGATTACTTGCTTTGACCTTGTTATATTCATTTGCTGTAATGGCCTATTGACAGAATAAAGTTTTTTGAATTGTAGTGAAGGAAAATCTTATTATCCCGTCCCAGTTTATCTTAAGCCCCATGATGGATCTGCTCAAAACGTGACATAATAAACACACAGATGAACCTTCTAAATGTCTGGCAAATTTTGTGATGAAAGGTTCCAAATTTGCTACCAAATGGCACTTCTTTGACCCCTCCTTGAAATCTACCTCCTGGTAGACCTGCATGAATTTAAGAAAACCAAGACAAAGTTGAACACGCTAAGCCTCTAGTAAATGCTGTGTAGATTCACCGAGTGGTGTCAAAAATATGAAATCAAAAATGTTTTTGACCTTGCACTGGGTGTGATTTGCTAATGGCCTGTCACATTTGATACTGATTCATCGAACAGTGCCAAAGATATAAGCAGATGAAAAAATGTATTGACTGTTCCGGTAACTATGCCTTCCCTTTATGGATTGGCAAAACACTGTGTGTACAAATAGAAAACTAATCCTTCCAAACATCTTCCAAATGTTATGCAGATTCATCACACAGAGTCAAAAGTATTGGGAAACTAACAAGTCCTCCCCCTTTAACTGAGCCCTCCTGGATGGATCAGCACAAATTTGAAAATCTGAAAAGTAATTTCCCCCTCCCTTCAAAAAAAGTGTCTTCCAAATTTGGTGCATATTCCTCAAACTGTGCCATGGTTTTAAGCAAAGCAACAACCGGCTTCTCAATGGACAAAATATACAACAGTATATTCAAGCCAAAAACTACAGAACGGAATTACACCATACTTACAAAAGCATGTTTTTTGGTAAAGTTCTACTTTCCTGTAAAGTGTGGTGTAAATCTGATCAGTGATTTTGGTTGTAGGCACAAGCTACATTTTCTGCTGGACCTAAAATGGGACACACTTCTTTTTTGACCCAACACAGAGCTGCAAATTTTATATGCCAGACCTTGTTTGACTAATCTACGTAAGTGCCACTTTGGGGCAGATCCATCAATTTGGGGCCAAAGTTATGAACAAATCAAAAAATAGCTCTTCATTAGAAAGTGCAGCTGCACCATAACTACATAGTGGTGATGTAATATTGCACATATTCACAGTGAGCATGAGCATAATATAGATTGTGCAAACATTTTCATTGTTGGTACATACTCACCCACTCTGCCCTTCCTCCTACATTGCATCAAGAATCAAGGAACCAGCAGATAACTCCAACTGAAAAATAGCATTCGACTTGTTAGTACCTTGTTTGGTCCTTTTCATGTTTGTATGAAATGGTTAAAATGTGGGTCAATAGAAGTAAAGTGCCCACCCGAAATGTTTTCACAGAAAATATAATTATACAATTGTCTTCATTTTGAAACAATGCTCAGAATGAATCTCTGGAACGAAAGTCCATCCTCTACCCACACCATCCAAGCATAGCAAGGTGAGACTTTTTCTTATATTAAACTTTTTCTCTCGTTCTCTATCTCCGTCTCACTGCAAGATGAAGAGTGCCTTGGTTCTCTGATCAGAATATGTGATTGTGAGTTGGAAAGTGCAATTTTGCACAAGTATTCGTACTGATCAACAAGTGCAAGGACAGTGTAAAATGCAACGTTTGAGCTAATTTGCCAGTGCAACTATTTTTCTACTGGTCAGTCAGAATATCCTTTTGCACTGGTCTGTCAGTGCATATAGAGGTTCAAAAATGCCCTGCACTGCTGACATTTATGTAGTCTGGGCCACATCCTTCTGATTCTTTACAAAAAGCCCTGTTTCTGTCGTTCCTTTGCAGCACTTATATAGCACTTAACACCCCTATGTGGGGCACCGAATCGCTGGTCTGCCCGGACAGCAAGTTATGACATGTAGGGTGTGTGGTTAGAAGGGTATTGTTTTTGTGTTTTTATTCTATGTAGGAAGTGTTTCCACGTCATGATTGATGACCACTGATGCAGTTATAATGTCATGGGACGCAGCGCTTAGCAATGTGTTGGAAGTGCGAGACACAGATGCGAAGTGTATGGTTTTCAGTAGACTGGCAGCCTTGAGCAGCTCTGCAGGCTCCTTAGAGAATTTGTGATGATATCAGTTTACTTAGCTGGTTACTGCACTGGGTTGTCCAACCTGATATCTTGTTTAAAGTTTTCGGTCCTGAGCAGGCATGGTTTGATGTGTTTTTTAACATCAAAATACATGACATCATTTATTGAACAAACGTTACACAATTCGCATATGTAACATATACCTAAAAGTACAGGAAGACAGCATTCTTTACCTAAAATGTTATATGAAAAGCTGTAATGGCTTATAGTTTATGGTATAGAGGGGAGGCGGGTATAATGCAACTCAGAGCTTTATGTACTGTGAGGAATTGATTTTCTGCGCTTTTTTTGTTATTTTAACTTTCGATGAAAGTAGTACTGTGTCAGATATATTGCAATGAAGCATCCCCGCACAGGAAATATTTGCCAGAAAGCACAAGTAAAGAGATGTTGAAAACTCAGCCCCAAACATATGATAAATTTGCAATTAAATCTACACATTTGCGGTGCATTCACAGGTAAAATGTTTGCAGTAACACAAGTATGGAATGACATGACTAACTCTTGATGGTGGCCTCATTGTAATACTAGGTTACAAGATTAAAAGCAAAGCAGGACATTAGGATGTTACAGCAGGTAATGGGAGACAGAAATGCCCTGGCACCCATTATCTGACATAAATATTTATGTATCAATTCACCTATGCCCTGTTGGCGAACTACATCATTTAAACTTCAAAGATAGGACATTCGCCTTTGAAACAAGTCCACTTAAGTTTACCTTACATCACTATTTAAAAACAAAATTGCTTGAGAGACAAAGTAAAATTAACTGCTGTAAAATGGAAAATACTTTTGTAAGATCAAATGAAACGACACTTTGATGGCAATAGGTGATCTACTGCCAGGAGCAAAATTCCTGTAAAAGCTAAAAGGGACATGTTTACAGAACCATGACTTAAATGGGACTAGAATGTACCTAATAGACTCTCTTTAAAAGATGTCTACATACAAAAATAGATTTATAGAGATAATCAGCAATAACATACCTTTTTTTAAATTCTTTTTAATAGAATGCGCTTGGATTCGAGTAGGTAAACTTCTGGGACCTCTGGGGGGAGCTGCTCTGGCTATAGTTTGCAGAGGAATTGCTAAATATGTGCAACACTTTGTCAGGGGTAGTAAGCGCTATATGGATGAAATGCAACTTAAACTACAAATTCCTCTGTGCAATAGGAAACTACAAAGAGAGGAAGGTCTAGTTAAGTGAGAAGCACACATGAAAATTATTAATTTTGCTGTGACATATCGGACCCACAGAGTATATGTTGGAATTAAATGTATTGGATTCTGAGAGAGGTGAGAGACCTCTAATAAATTAACAACCACAACAACACGTTCTACTACTTTAGGGCCACTCTATCAGTGCCAACCATTGGGGCTGAGGAGTAGCATTTACTGCTACCTTCAGCTCTCTGTAATAAAGGACGTTATGATTATCAGACTCAACCCGTGGCAAATCTATAACTCAATTTGTCCCAAAAAAATCCACTGAATACACAATCGAAAGCTATATGACTTTCAAAATTGTAAACTAGAACTTTACTAAGCTGATCATTTCCTACTTTGTGTTTACAGAAACCACAGTGCAAAATAGGACTTGAATATAACGTAGGGATAGGAAAGAATAATGGTTTTATAGGATAAGAGGGAACAGGTTAGAGGACAGCATAAAAACATAAGGCTTCAAATTTTGAGTAGGTACTTTTTTCCAAGTGAGGCACAGTACATAAACTAAGTCTATTCCCCATGGAAACAGCCTTGATCAGCAGGTATGCTTTGTATGCATTGCATTTATCTTGTCAACACCTGCATGATTTTCAGTGAAATTAATGTACTTTGATATTTAAGATGTAAAACGCCAGTTATAGAAACCTGCTATGCTAAGATGTTTAATGTTGAATCGGCAAATACCCATGACAAAAGGTAAATGGAAGCTGTGTTTGGGGAGGGGGGGGGGGGAAGGTGGCAAAAAGTGTACATGTTTTGTGACAATTTCTTACAACAATTTGTCAGAGAACCCCTCTATGTCCAAGACAAAAACTCCTGAAAAGTAGGAGAAGCGGTGGAGATGGGCCTGGAAACTGAGGCACTCAAGCTTATGTCGAAGTAGACTGGTCCTGCGGCTGACAGTTTACATTTTCATAAGTCTTTTCAGGGGGTTAAAGGAATGACTAAGACCAAACACCCTAGAGGTTCAGTGGGTAGTCACACCTTTACACACCTAATGTTAATGTCAATCTTATTCGGAATTTATAGAGCGCGAACTGCCGCTCCGAAAGGAGCATCCTGGCGCCAAACCTAGGCACATGGATGAATGCACACAGGCTCTCAAATGTACAGCGGTATCTACTGCAGTATCTCACTTCCAGTTTCTTTCTGGACGCTCTCATCAACCCAACGATACAGGGCTCAAAACTTTACTATCTCCAGTAGCTGGAAAACAGAACAAAGCAGCTGGCAAAGTCCCACACTGATCCAATGATGCACTAGAGAATTTGCATCTCAAACGTGTTTGTCAAACTCAGTCTGCTGTGGCCAATGACACTGGATAGAAAGAAACCTTCTATTCATTCTTCGGCAACTAGAAAATCCAACATTACTGTACCATGCCTCACATCATATAGAAAAAGTTGGAATAAAGCAAGTTAGCACAATATTAAAGCCCAAACACATATCAAAGGAAATGCACAAGAAGTTGCAGTGTCCAGTGGGTTTATTGAGTTTTCTTTACTGAATAATGCCTAACCTCCGGGAGATACAGGGGTTGTGGCAAATGGCAACTTTGGCTGAAGAATTTCTTAACTGTTGTGTAACTTGATAGAGCGCGCAAGGTCACCCAGCCAATGATTTCGCCGTTTCCGGCTTCAGGGCCCATATACTTTCAATTCACACTATTCATTGACCAGGCGACTTCACGGGCTGCTACCAATTGTGTGTGTTCCCTACTGTTATTACTTAGTGTACCCGACTTACCATCCACCGACACGGGTACCTATGACTTCAATGGATCAGGGGCCTAGCTGTAAAAGGAAAGGCAGCAAATGCAATCTCAAAATGACATTCAATACTGTTGTGAATGACCACGGACAACTGGAAGTTTAAAATGTTTATCTAAAGTTAGTTTTCTGTAAGCATGAGATTTACAAGAATAAGGCAATCGATAATCAAGATAATGAAAAGTACATAACTATAGAGAAATAAAGTCAGGGTAATCATTAAAATGCAATAATGAGATGCAAAGGAAATATGCTATGCATTCAAGGCAGGAATTCTTTAGAAAATCTAAGTAAGGTCGTTCTAGACCATATCAGAAAATGACAAACTGCAATGCAAAAAATGATCTCTAAAAGGTAGGGTAACATGAGAACATATCAAGAAAAATTATGCAAAATGACTTTACGTTTCAATAGTTTGCGGCAAAAGCATGGAAAAAATCAACGTATGCAAGATGTCTCTTTATTTGAGCAAAAGACAGAAATATAGAAAGGTGCAAGTTTTAAGGAACTTAGAGCAGTATTTACCTAGACTGGTGTGGAAACCAAACCCTGGCCACGGGTCAGTTAAGGACAGGAAACCCTCAAGGAAGGATACCCCTCAAAGGACAGCAGGTGCAGAATGGACACCCCGGACAGGACAGGATACCCTCAGATTAGGAATCAGGACAGGACCTCAGGACAGGACAGCAAACCCTCAGGACAGGACCGCTCGGGACAGGACCACACCCGCAGTTTGGAAGCAACACCTGCGTTCCACCCTCTCTGCAGCTATCGATCAAGACCCCGATTGGGTCAGCGAACTCCCAGCAAAGTGCTTCGCCAGCACTTTAAGGTTCAGTAAAACCTTAGTCTATGGTCAATTTCGGACAGAGTGCTCCGCAGCGCTCTGTATCTTCAGTCACCTATTGAGTACGATGGGTCAGTGACAGGTCAGCTAAACCAGACAAGTCGGACAATTCCCTAGGTGAACCCAGGGTAGATATACTCTTTTGGGTCAGTGTACCACCCCCCAAATGTTGCAAAGTGTCAGAATCCCCAATTTCGATTGGTCCTAAGGTAGGCTTTGGGTAACACACCAATCATATCAGTCTATTTAGATGCTACATTTACATATTTGGGTACCGCCTAGCGAGATTGGGGTTCCCATGAGAAATTGGGCAGAAATATGAGTGACAATTTACATTGTTGCCGAGCTAGGACAATTGTCTCTGTTTTCCTGGGTTTTTCAGGTCAGTTCTCAGGAGCATCTTGCCCATCACTGCCAGCTGGCTAAGTTCCATCAGCCAAAGTTGTCAGGTCCCTGGAAAGGCGATCATGCGCAGAAGGGACCTCCAAGATGGCTCATCGGTACAAACAGACCCCCATTCCCAGCGGTACATGAAAAGTAAGCGAAAACAAATTAATACATAGAAATAACGTTATGAAAACACATCATTTGGTTTTGAACTTTCAACTTATCACTACAAAATATACTTATGCAGTCTAAATGTTAGCTACATATAACATACACAAGAGCAGTGGCACGAGCAGTACCACGTTGCAGGCAAAGCTATGAATTACGCATGCGCATAAATTTCCCTCCACTTCTGCAGACCCGTCAGGACACGTGAGTGTGGCTGACGCATGCGCAGTAACTAAATACAAGCGGCGGCCATATTTTACAGACACGGATTAAAATCATTAGGAATACACATAGGCAAGCTTCTTAATCCTTATTCAAACTAAATATAAACGTTAGTAAGACGTACACTTATTACCTTGTTACACATAAACGAGGTTCATGACTTCGGCAAGGTCGCAAAATATGCGAAGCTTTGCTTCATCAATCCCCTCTTTGATGATATTTACTATCATCACAAATAAATGGAACCAGATGCCAACTTTTCTTTCACACTTTATACAATTCTATCTCTTCTAGCAATCGCTCCAGCTTTTCTCGTTCAGTTTTGGTAGGGTGAGAATTCTTCACCTTTTTATAGATCTGATTATTCATCTCTTCTAATTCGAGCTCATCCACACTCCGTTTCACTCCTCTTGTATTTACTTCTCTCGCATTCACCTCATACTTCTTTGTGTGCTTGCGGCATTTGCAACAGACAAATATGAAAAATAGGATGAGACCTATAATTCCAATTGGCATCAGTACTTTGAGCAATAAGCCTTTACCTATACTAGCGAACCAATGACCTACATTTGAGAGACCATCTACCAGTCTCTTCCAGGCACTATCAACCTCGAATGGTCTGAGTTCCTTTGCCAAATTAGTAGTGTTTCTTACATATCTTTTGAGCTGCACACTTTTGTCCGGAATATAAGTGCAACAATGTTGCGCCTTCAACATCCGGCAGACTCCGCCCTCTTTCGCCAATAAGGTATCAAGAGCAAGTCGATTCTGCAAAACCATTGATCTGATCGCAACCATTTCGGTATTGACCAGCAGAAATCCATGAGCTGTCTCAGTCGACAACACATCCACTATAGTGGACAATTTACAAATTCTGTGAGTGTTCAGAACCACTCCCACTCCAGGTATCAGTGCACTGAAAATACTACCCATTATTTCACCTATGCTTTCTCTTTTACTACGCACTAAGCCATTAGTATTTTCACTGCTTCCAGCAACTCCATTCACATGGTATATTTTCGGGAAGACAATGCCAAAATAGCAACTTCCATACCAGTGATCCGGCAATTTGAAATAAGCCTTGTCCCCACAAATATAATAAATTCCAGGAAACACAGGCTCTGACCCATTTTTGAAACCCCAACCTCCAATTACCTTGTAATTATGTTCGCATTCACTGGAACCAATGAAAATGTTATTATAATAGCTAGTCTTCTCGCGGTGAAGACATAGCTTGCCTTTCTTTTCAAAATCCAGCAACAGAGCAGGACCCGCCCCACCAGTTGAGGTGCCTTCCATGTTCTCTGCCCACTTTGGCTTTTTCTGACTTTCGTCATTAGCCTTCTTTTGTATTTTAATTCTCCTTTTCTCTGCCATGTTTAGGAACATCTTTTCCTGCTCATGCAAAGAACAAGTCAAGTTATCTCTGTGTGCGTCAGCTATGTCTATATTACCTATTGTTAGGAAGTAATCCCCCATGTATCGTATTGCGTCACTTTTGGTATGTACAGGATTCAAGTTTCCACGTATAGGAAACTCAGAAAAGATCACGTCATTATTAGAGTAATAGTACTGTAACGGTCCTCTTTTGTAAAACAAACTAGCTAAAATGCTACAGGAAATTCCGTATGTCAGTGGCAAGTGATGGTATGTCACGCCTTCAGCTACAGAAGTAGGTAGCTTCATGCAGACATAGCAATCTTCAATTTCCATAGTCTCTACATAGTGTATTAACAAGTTTGCGAAAACATTTAAGCGTGTCCTGTTTTTTATTCTATGATAGTGTAGTTCTTCCTCATCTGATGCTTCTAAGTTCTGTTTTGTTTGTCTCAGTGCTCTCTCATGTCTAGCTACACTCTGTGTTGTCAGCTCTTCACTGTCAGTATTTACAATTTCAGTAGGGACAATATTAGTATCTTTGCTTACAGCAAAGGGAATGAAAATGGTTAGTCCTATCCAGAGTAATATCAGGACAACTATACTACAGACACATACCTTGCAGCATGTTTTGCAACAGCTGCGACTAGGTCTACCATTCACGTTTGAATCAGACATTTTTGGCTCAGAAGAAGTTTCTCAACCCCTCTTGGTGTCTCTACACAAGTATCTTACTTTGTGCAAATTCACGGTGGCTCGTCTTCTTCCTCGTCAGAGTACTCGGGGACGGGCTCTCCGTCGCTTACGTCAGTGATATCGAGATCTTCAAGTTCTTCTAACACAAGTGTCCATTCAGGTGACTTGTACTTTTTGTTTTGTCTCTTTATCCGATCACTCCTTCTTTTGGAAGTGTCTTCTGGTTGTTCTGCTATACGAGCACTTCTCCTTTCTTCTGCACGTTTTTCTTCTACTGTTTTTATTCTCAATCTCAATTTCTTTATGTATTTAGGCTCAAGATGCTTTCTTTTCTTTAGTCTTTTGGTTGGTACTTGGACTTCGTTTTCTTCTCTTGCCCTCTTATTTTCAATAGCTTGTGGCCATTCTGCTTCAGTTTCTTCTTCTTCTATCTGACTAATTCCAGGGCTAGTATCTGTTTCTTCTGCCTGGGTATTAATCTGGCCTTGTTCAGGTAAATTGTGTGTTTGCTCTTCAAGTGTCTCTGACTCTGTTTCATGAACACTTTCTTCTAATTCTATCTGATCCTGTTCAAGCACTTCGATCTCTGGACTTTCTTCTGCTCGAACTATTACACTATGTCTAGTCTGTCCCTTCCCGATATCAGGTGTCAGTGGAGGAGTATCAATCACTTGTTCTGTATTCCTTTCTTGTTCAGGATCCTTCACTTGTTCAGTATCGGGCACTTGTTCAGTCTTATTCACTTGTTCTGTATTAATCACGTGCTCTGTCCCTGTCTGACCTTCTCCTTCCTCAGTTTTGATGTGAATCTCAAGAGTCTGAGGTTCTTCGCCTGTGCCTTGCTTTTCCTCTCTAGTCCACTCTCTACCTTCCCAAAGTCGTTCACTTGTTCGGATGGGGTCTTCGGTGAGATCAATCAAGGGAATCCACTCTTCTGGCCATATGCTTGGCAGCTCGTCTTCAGCTACTTCTGGCTCAGCTTCTTGGACCCCTTCAGCAGGCTGGGCTCCTGGTAGTTCGTTGTCAACTATTCTTGGGCCAACGTCTGCTGATTCTGCAGCTTGACTGGTACTGGGCTGTACGTCGTCAGCTACTTCTGGTCTGGCTCCTGCAGAGTCCTCTGCTGGACGCCCTTCCGTTTCAGGCACTTCGTCTGGTGGTACCT
Organism: Lissotriton helveticus; assembly: GCF_964261635.1. Classification (NCBI taxonomy): domain Eukaryota; kingdom Metazoa; phylum Chordata; class Amphibia; order Caudata; family Salamandridae; genus Lissotriton; species Lissotriton helveticus. Next base: position 210,586,329 of record NC_136073.1, on the reverse strand, counting down.
TCTGGGTGTGGCTGGCGTGTATCCAACGCGGAACCCCTGCACACTTGACTGCTGTGGTAGTAACCAGAATCACCTGACGTTTTTCTCCCCACCTTGGCTCCAGGCAGCTCTTCCGAGTATGCTTCTTTATCTTCACCCAGTCCCCCGGGACCAGTTTGTGGAGAGGAGTCGTTGGATTGAGGATGGCGTCTTCTCCGATCTGGCGAGAGATAGAACGCACTTGGTCACCCAATCTCTTGCAGTATTCAAGCACCAAATCATCAGTAATACTCAACAGTTTGCTTCCAGGCACCCATGCTTGTCTCATCACTCTTCCCATAATGATTTCATGGGGACTTAGGCCTGTCTTGCGATCAGGAATACTTCTGAGTCCCATCAGGACCAAGGGTAGGGCCTTCACCCAGGTCAGTTTAGTTGCATCACACAGTTTTGCTAGTCTGTTTTTGATAGTTCCATTTATTTGTTCCACTACTCCAGAAGCCTCTGGACGGTAGGCACAGTGAAGCTTTTGGGAAATTCCAAAGGCCTTACAGAGTTCGTCGATCACTGCATTCTGAAAATGTGAGCCTTGATCTGATTCAATAGTGACTGGAACCCCGAACCTAGGTATCAGTTCTTTTAATAAACACTTAGCTACTGTTTTTGCGTCATTTTAGGGAGTAGGGAAAGCTTCCACCCATTTTGAAAATAAACAGACCATGACAAGGACATATCGCTTTCCTTCACACCGGGGCATGGTGATGAAATCAACCTGTATCCTTACAAAGGGACCCCCAGACCTCCCAATTTTCCCCAGTTCCACCACAGTCCTCTTCCCTGGGTTCATCTTTTGACATGACAGGCACCTCTGGCAGAGGGACTCTGCTACTTTCCTGAACTTGTTACTGTACCAAGTCTGTTGGAACACTAGAATCATGGCGTCCCTACCAATGTGTGATCCTTCATGTATCAACCTCGCCATTGTGCTAAGTAAGTGTCTAGGCAATACAGGCATACCAGTTGGACCTAAGATGACACCATCCACACGTCTTGGTCTACACCCATCGTCCTTCCACTTCTCTCTTTCTTGCCAAGGTGCCGCCTGCTGCCACTCTTTCACTTCATCCCATGTAGGCACTTCCTCAAACACTTGAAGTTGGCAGCTGGTTCCTGGCCCCCCTCGTTTTGGATTTACGATATACCGATCTCTTGCGCACCATTGGGCCACTCGATCAGCATAATCGTTTCCCAGTGATACCTTGTCCATGCTCTTCTTATGAGCAGCACATTTTACCACTGCCAGTTCCTTTGGTAACTGGATTGCCTCTAAAAGGTCTTGGACAACTTTTCCATTTCGAATAGGGGTACCTGATGAAGTCAGGAACTCCCTCTGTAGCCACAACTGGCCAAAGTCATGCACAACCCCATAACAGTACTGACTGTCAGTATACACCGTTATGCGTATGTTCTTCCCAATTTGGCAAGCTTTTATCATAGCAATCAATTCGGCTACTTGTGCAGACTTGATGTGATATAGATAACCTGCTTCCTCAATTTTCTCTAGGGACACTACTGCATAGGCAGCACTCAGGCCTCCTTGTTCATGCCTTAGACATGAACCATCTACAAATAGTTCTTTGTCATGCTCAGGCAATGGCGTTTCTTTTATGTCTGGGCGTGGCTTGGTATTGAATTCTGTTAGATCAATACAATCATGTTCATCATCCACCCCCCCTTCCATAACCTTTGGGTCGGGGAGTAAGGTGGCTGGGTTCAGAATACTGCACCTAACAATGTTTACATTTGCAGCACCCACAAGAATCCTCTCATATTTAGTCAGCCGACTAGGGGTGAGATACTGAGTTTTGGTTCTGGTCAACAAAATTACCACTCCATGCGGAACATACACAGTTACCGGATGTCCCATGACAATTGACTCACTCTGCTCTAAACTGGCACAGGTAGCAGCTACTGCTTTCAGACAACCTGGTAATCCAGCAGCCACTGGATCTAAGGTGGCAGAGAAATATGCCACAGGCCTTCTCGTTGTGCCATGTTCTTGAGTTAGGACTGACAATGCGCAATTATCGCGAGTGTCACAGAATAGGGCAAACTCTTTGGAATAGTCTGGCATTCCCAGTGCAGGAGCAGTACACAGACAATCTCGTAGTTTGGTGAAGGCTGTTAAGCTTTCATCATCCCATTCTACAATTTCGGGTGTTCCTCTCTTAGTCATTTTTATCAAGGGCCTGGCTAGGACTGCAAATCCCAGAATCCACTGCCTGCAGTATCCTATCCCGCCCAGGAACATTCTGATCTCTTTCTGAGTACGGGGTAACTGCATCTTTTGAATTATCCTCACTCTCTCCGATGTCACTTTTCTGACACCTTTTTCTATCTGGTGCCCCAGATATTTCACCGATTTTGCACAAAACTGTAACTTGTCAGGGGACACTTTATGTCCTTTTTCACACAGGTGATTCAGTAGGGCAATGGTGTCAATCACACAATCCTTATGACTTTTAGACGCCACCAAGAGGTCGTCTATATATTGCACTAAGACAGAGTTCCCAGGTAGGACTAAAGTTTCCAAACATTTTTTCAAGATCTGATTAAAGATAGAGGGGCTCTCTGTATACCCTTGAGGGACCCGGTTCCAGCAATACACGTGACCCTCAAAGGCAAATGAGAAAATAAATTTGCTATCTGGATGCAAGGGAATGGAAAAGAATGCATGACACAAGTCTATCTCGGTGAACCACTCAGCATCCCAGGGAATCTGATACAGAATCACTGCTGGATTCGGGTCAATAGGGCAACAGGGAACTACTATTTTGTTGACTTTTCGTAGATCCTGTACTACTCTGTACTTGCCACTAGGCTTCTTGATACCCATAATCGGGGAGTTACATGGACTACTCATTACCTCCTGTATGATGTTTCCTTCTAACAATTTCTGTATTTCCACAGCAACCCCAGCTTTCACTTCTGCATTCATCCTGTAGGGTTTAGTATTGGGGTATACTGCATTGTCCTTTATTGCTATCTGTATGGGGTCCACGTTTTTCATTAACCCTACATCTTTCCCGGTAAAGTCCCACACCTCGGGCTTTACTGCTTCTTGGAGTTCTTTGGGCAAATCCTGCATGGTCATTCGTTTAATTTCCGAGTCAGGGCGGACTAACATTAATTTATAAATGCCGTCTTCATCTGGGGTCTGTATTTCCACACCCTTTGGTGTGCAAAAGATGGTACAGTTCATTTTGCACAGCAAATCACGTCCCAGCAAGTTCACTGGACTGGTGTCGCAAACGACAAATCTATGCATTTCCTTAAAGTTTCCAATTGAGATCTCCATGGGCTTGGTAACAGGAGTACTAATCAATTGATTAGATACACCCACTACTTGGATGGCTTCTCCCGAGAGGGGTAGGTTTGGAACGTCCACTGTTCTCACAGTAGAACGGGTAGCGCCAGTGTCCAACAGAAAGGTGACATCGTTTCCGTCAACCTTTCCTTCAATGTATGGTCCGGACTGGTCTACCGGCAAGGAGGCGCCAAGTACGCACTCCTCGTCCTCCCCTCTCAGGCCCCGTCAGTACTGGTCATCACAAAGGAAGGTATCATTTAGAAGATACTGCGAAGTTGTTGCATTTCTGTTCTCATTGCTTTCCCAGACTTCTATTTCATCTCCCTCTGCCTGTTTTTCCCTGTATACTTGCTTTGGTGCTCGGGGCACCTGAACTGTTTTTACCTGTGGTTGAGTCTTTCTTGGTCTCTCTTTCTGCGTCTGTGGAGTTAAATCAGAAGTTTTGGGGTTATCTTCGGGCAAGTAAGGACACTCGTTGCGCCAGTGTCCAATTTCGCCGCACTGATGGCAGGGAAATTTCTTCATAGCCTCCTCCCTGCTCATTTTGGGCCGGGGCTTGCCTCCTCCCCCTCCCCCAGGGACTTCGTTCTTTGTATTTTTGACCATGTTACTCAACTGCTTTTCCTGCTGTTCTGCGAGCTTCACCTGAGCCCACATCACTTTTTCTTTGAGAGCCTTTTTCTTTTCTGCCATCTCGTCCTCGCAGTACTTTGCGTACCGCAGGACCTCGTCTACCTTTTTGGAGTGCCAACAGATTTTGTTATCTTTTATCCACTTTAATAATAAAATCCGTTGTGGACTGCCTCACCTTCTTTTAAACCTCACTTTCCCTTCACGACTACACCACCACCAGACCCCTCACACGCATACAAACTTTTGGCTGGAACAAAAGATCTCCAACAAAGCGCGCCTACGGCGCCCGTCAGACATTGCAGCGCCAGTCTGACGAGGAGCAGGGGACCAGTGATGAAGCTTGACACCTAGTTTACTGGGTGTGTGAGGTCCCTTAGTTCCAACAAGGGAACTCCCAGTTCCCTGACTATAGTTTAGTTCTGTCTCCTACCTCCCACAACCCCCCCCTTTGGATCCCCGGGGAACTCAGTATCCTTCTTTGGTTACAAGTTATCTGGACACATACTCTGGACCCCGTAAAAAACTGTCCACACTAGTTCCTTCCTTTGTATTAATTCCAAGCGTGGGTTATACCCATGGAACTTTGAGGGTTACCTACAGTGACAAATTTCACTGCGAGGACCAGCAGCCGGCGGAACCAATTTTGGTTACCTCCTTGGCCGCCCATAATTCACTGTATCTCTGTAATCTGTCTCAAAACTCAGTAGTCATTTTCACATACGGGCAGACGATCCTCCCAATATGGAGGACGTACCAGGATTGAGTTTTGACGAAGAGGCTATAGCCGAGGCATTAAGATCAGCCGCTCCACCTTTTGGGGTCGGAGGGGCTACTGCCTCACACTCTACTAATGACGACTGGTCCACGCTTACTGGACTTAAGAAAGAATGGTTAAGGATAACTGTACATGGTATTATGATGACTGAATACCTTAGGGCTAAGATAGCGCCGCAAGGACTCCTGGTAACCATCGTACCAAGACTCTTCTTAGAGGATAGTCAATTTAAGGGGGATTGGTGCCAGGTCTCCTGGAAGTGCACCAAGGACCTTCTGTTCCTAATAGTCAAAACAGCCAAGAGATTGGCGGATGCACTCCTAGCCAAGATTACGGCCTTGGAAACCGCCATCAGGGGCACACTAACTAAAACTCCTTTTACTACGAAACTGGCAGAAATCAATCAAGAAATTGCTGATAGCCAAGAGTTTCTTCTTAAACAAAAAATGACTAAACTCCAAAAGGATGTTTCCAAATTTGATAAGGAAAAGGTCTATCCCTACCTAAGAGAAGGATATTCCAATAAAAAGACTAGCTACTCTTCTGACGAAAGCTCTGAATTCAACAACCGGAGGGGCTCCTCCGGGAGTGATTCCAGTGGGGGCAACCCATCATATAATAACAAAAAGAATCAGCAGCAGCAGAGATGGAACCAAGGTTTCAACCAAAGCCATATGTTCCAAGGGCCGTCTCAAATGATACCTCCCTGGCAATATCCGTTCTACCCCCAGGGTCCGCCACCACAGTTCTTCCCCATGAACCCCCCTTTTCACGACAGAGGCTGGGGCAGAGGAAGAGGGCGAAGGCGAGGCAATCAGAAAGGGGTACAATTTCAAGATCAACAGACAGCATCAACGTCAGTGGAGACGAGGAGCGCCACCCGAGGGAGAAGAGTTTGATAGTGAACCTCTCCAATAGACCATTGACCTCCACTGAGACAGTGGTCCTGGAAAAAGGCCTGGGATTCGTCCCCACTCCCACCCCAGATAATTTCACAGAAATGTGTGAGATTAAACAGTTTTTTAGAAAAATACGCTTACGAGCCTATTTTGGAGACAGACCTGAGAACGTCCAATTGGACACTGGGTTACGCAAACCCTCCACGTTCAACCCCACTGATGGCATGGTTCCCCCTGAGATTCTGGTTTTTGAAAAGGCAGTCCTCAAATCTATGAAGAAAAAGCCTAACACACCAGTCTTCAATAACCTGAGCAAAAGTGAGAGGACAGCTGTACAGAATCTGGGTAATGACTGCTCCATCGTCATCAAACAAGCAGACAAGGGTGGAGCGACCGTGATCCAAAACATCACGGACTATGATTCTGAATGCAAACGCCAGCTTGCCAATACTAACCACTACAGACCACTTCCATCAGATCCTACCCCTAGACTGACTACCGCCATAACCAGTTTGGTTATGGAAGGAGAAACAAATGAATGGATCTCGAAAAACGAGGCAGACTTTCTGATCACAAAAGACCCGGTCATCCCGTATTTTTATACCCTTCCTAAAATACACAAGGGTACAACCCCAACACCCGGGAGACCGATAGTGTCTGGCATAGGATCACTCCTTGAGCCACTGTCAAAATTCTGCGACATATTCCTACAACCCATAGTGAGGAAGATACCATCTTTCCTCCAGGACACTAGGGATGTCCTCCGCCTGATCGAATCCATCGAGGGCAGAGGGAATGTGGACCTCCTCCTGACCTTGGATGTGGAGGCCTTATATACAAACATTCCACAACAGGCCACCCTTGACGCAGTTGAGCAAACTCTCCGGCTGGAGGAGTGGAGCTCACCAACACCCATTTCCTTCATAATGGCATTTGCCAGCATTGCATTAACAGAGAACTTTTTCCAATATGGGTCCCAACTGTACCATCAGATCCAGGGGACCTCGATGGGTTCGACCTTTGCTCCCAGCCTAGCCTGTATTTACATGGCCACCTTTGAGAGTAATCATATTTACTCAGCTAACAACCCCTATATCCAAAACATCACGTTGTGGCGTAGGTACATTGACGATATCCTGGTCCTCTGGCATGGTGACCGAGAGAGCTGTGAAGCTTTCTGTTTATGGATCAACCGTCAAAATCAATTCCTCAAATTCACAGCCACAATCTCAGACAATCAGATACCTTTCCTTGATCTCACTATCAGTCTAACTCAGCTGGGACTGAGCACTTCCCTATACAGGAAAGAGACGGATAGAAATAGTTTGTTGCTCTTTGGGAGTAATCACCCAAGATCCTTACGAGAAAACCTCCCTTTCGGACAGTTCCTGAGAATCAGAAGGAACTGTACCTCAGTCTCCGATTACAAGCAAGAGTCTAGGATGCTTCAACACAAATTGCAAGATAGAGGCTATCCGTCCAGACTGGTTAACAATTCACGTAAAAGAGCCTTAAACAATCCCAGAGAGGCCTTGTTGGAGACACGCCCCAAAGAGCATGAAGATGTCATTACGTGTGTAACATGCTTTACAAAGAATTCAAATGTCTTGAAGAAAACAATCAACCAACATTGGGGGTTGCTGAACACAGGGGATCTGGCTATACCACGCCCTCGTTTTGCATTTAAACGCACAGCTAATTTAAAAGATTCTCTGATCCACACACGCCCCAAAAAACAGACTACCACCACCAGCCAGACTACCTTGTGGAAACTTCCACCGGTGGTTGGTCATTATCCCTGTGGCGGCTGTGTTGTATGCCCACAAACAACACAATGCAAAGAGATCAAACTTTCTGAGACGTTCACCTGGCACTTAAACAAGCACACGAATTGCAACAGCTCACGATGCATCTATCTCCTGACTTGCCCATGCGGCAGTCAATACATAGGCATGACGATGAGACAAATAAAACTGAGAATTATGGAACATAAGAGCAACATCCGGTGCTCTAAAACCCATACCAGATTGTATGAACATTACGTGCAACATGGCCACCAAGCTGATAGTATGAAGTGGGTGGTCCTCGAGTCCCATACTTCTATCACTAACCAGGCTCTTTTCAGAATTGAACAACGTTGGATACATCGTCTACAGTTAGATACCCGGGGGCTTAACGATTCTGTACCCTGGGCATCACTGGCGAGATGAGTTTTCCCATGACTAGATATGTTCCCCCCCCAACCTGGTCAATCTCTGTCTTGACAATGATTTACCGCCACCTTGGTTGGCTAGCTATTCTATACAGATAGTCATTACAGATGTCAGCCTGAGTGACGATTGAGGGGAGTAGACCATAGCCCTTCATCATAACATCCAGACATATGAGAACATGACAGGGTTACGTCACAATGTAGGGTGAATATAGTACACCAGTGTGAACTAGGTCACATCTTAGCACCCTTGAGTAATGCGGCTTTTGGCTAAACAGCAACTCTCCCCGTCTTCATCCAACATACATCTGTAGGTTGAAACCCCATTGTCCCTTTCCTACCTATCCTCCTTCAAGACACAAGTGCCCTCATCCATATAGGTCTCAGTCCTTACTGATTATAGGGCATCATTGGTCACTGGTCTACAACTGTAAATACCTTCACGCATTGATTTTCAGACCATGAGATCACTATGTTGAGAGGGGTTTATTTCCACCCTCCGACCTTCATGCAATGTAAATCTGTAATTGTGTATTAGAGTAATGATGCCATGTTACATTAAGGAGTGGCTAGTGATCTCTTCATCAAGCAAACTGGTCGGTGTAATCACAGCCTCCTACCTCGAGCCTTGGCATCTTTCCCGACTGCTAGATTGCCTGAGACAGACCTTCCCTGTCTATTTACTAACCCCTATAAGATGGCCGCCACAATAGGGTATTCATGTCCCTCTTCAGTTGCCTGACGCACGCTCAAGCCACTGCGCATGCGCAGTCGAGGATGTTTTGGCCACGCCCACCATCAGAGCGCGACGCAGCAAAGTCGCGGTTCAACAGGATATAGCCCTGCCGATCCCGCCGGGACGGTACCAGCTGTTTCGCGCTACCGGTCGGAGCGCCGTGCGTGGGGGGTAGGTCTTTCCACCTCTGCTGTCCGACGCCAAGGTAAGAGCTTGTGTGTCAGTGTGCAAACTTGTGGAGCGTCATGTTTAGGACATGGTGCTTGCGTGATCGGTCTCACCTCTGAGAGCGCAATCTCGGGTCTCCCCACCGCTCTATGACCAATGGATAATGACTTGGCGGTCGGTTGCCCGACGGGGACGACAGGCATTGGGATCTACGGGGGCATGGCCCTCCCGGGCCTCTGTGATGGGGTGCGGGCGGGGACCACCGGTCCGGTCCCACACCGGCCCCGTATGCGGAGGCGGGGATTGGCCGTTCTCCGTGACCTATGGCTGCGTCGCATGTTTGGCCGCCCACTGGCAGGACAGGCCGACCAGTCTAGAGTGAGGGAGGGGGGTTTGAGATGGCTCTCCCGGGCCCTACCCGTCACTCAATCACAGTCCTGGCAGTCAGGCCCAGTGTCCGGTTACCAACCTGGCCTGGCTGCACTTAACCACGTTATTTCATTCCTATTTACAAATAAACCCCTTGGGTTCCTGTATTTGTTCTTCCTGTCACAGGTATTAACCTCCTCGAACAGCCCCACGGGAACAGACTGCGGGGCCCTCCAGGGTTATTTTGTAGGGTAAGCTCTTAAAACCAGTCAATCATTACTGAGTGTTGTGAATACCTCTTCTTCGGTTTTTAATGAATTTTTTACTTAATTTTCGTACAATTATGATCGGTCTAATCCTTCATCACACTGCCACAAAATTCATTGAATGGACATGCTAATTTAATCATGCCTATCATTGTGCTTTAGGGATTTAGACCTCATAGAACATGGGTGTATGGGTTATGGAGCACCTTTTTGGATCCTAGGTTTATTATGGATTGTATCCACCTAATGCTAAAGTGGTATCCCTGTATATATTTCTTCCAGGTTCCCCCATAGAGTAGGACCTGTTGGCTTGCTCCCTGATTGACCCAGTGAGGTTGTATCTTTTTAATTTTTCCTTATTATTTTGCACTGTGTAGTACATTTGTTTGAGGTCCTGAAGAATTGCCATACAGGCATGAAACATGTCGACCTTCTAGAGGGTTGAGTCAGTCCGCTGTCAATCATACAGTTTCTTTCTCCCCTCTCACCCTTTTAATAAGGGAGTCAGCCACCCGAATAAAATCCGTTGTGGACTGCCTCACCTTCTTTTAAACCTCACTTTCCCTTCACGACTACACCACCACCAGACCCCTCACACGCATACAAACTTTTGGCTGGAACAAAAGATCTCCAACAAAGCGCGCCTACGGCGCCCGTCAGACATTGCAGCGCCAGTCTGACGAGGAGCAGGGGACCAGTGATGAAGCTTGACACCTAGTTTACTGGGTGTGTGAGGTCCCTTAGTTCCAACAAGGGAACTCCCAGTTCCCTGACTATAGTTTAGTTCTGTCTCCTACCTCCCACAACCCCCCCCTTTGGATCCCCGGGGAACTCAGTATCCTTCTTTGGTTACATCTTTTATCCACTGACAAATTTCTGGTCTTAAACCGTTTACAAACCTGTAAATGAAGTGCGTCATGTCCTTCATCTCGATATTATCTATACCACTGTATGTTTTAAACACCTGCAACAGCCTTTCATAATAGGAGTGCACTGTCTCCTCTCTTTCCTGCGTTGTTCTATCTATCCTGGTCCAATCAGTTTCCTTAGCTGGCACCTTTAGTTTCAAGTGCTGAATTACTTGTTCATACTTTCTCATGACTTCCTTCGAAGGTTCCCCTGTTTCTTTATCTCTTGTATACTCCTCACTAGGCCAAGCTATAGCTATTTTACACTCGGTCCATAGATCGACTGGGACCACAATGTCGAAAAACCCATCCAGGTCTTTCCACAGGCATTTCTGCACTTTTATGAACCTTTCCACTTGCCGGTACCATTCAACCGGTTTCTCACGCAGTTTCGGGACATCGTTAGTAAAGGACACAATATCCTGTCTGGACCATGGAACGTGCACATACCTCCCACCTGGTACTTCCCGCATGGGGCATAATGTTTCGGGTTTGTCTACTTCTCTCAGAGGGAACTCAGGGGTAGCTTGTCTCGATCGGGCCTCATCTTTCTTACGTGCCCACCTCGTTTTCCACCTTTCCACGTCTCCCCATTTTTGCAAAACTGCAAGCAACTCTTTAATCTGCAACTTCCTCCCTGACACATTCAAGTTCTCTAAATCCTTATCTGAGAACTCAGCTCGGTATGGTTTCTGCAAGGGCTTCGATCTCGATATATCTATCCCCATACTAGCTGCAGTGTCGGTCAGTTTTTCGTGGAGCACCCTGGTACTTCTGGTAAGGCTTTTACACATGAACAGCAATTCTTCTTCAGAATAGGTGTTTAATCTGTCTAACCCCACATTTCCTGCCATCAATTCCTCTATTTCTACCCTCAGCTTGTAGAGGTCTAAAGGTTTCGTTTGCGGAGCCTGTTTTTCTAAATCACGACTCCAATTTTCAATCTCTTCTGGCGTTACCAAGGAAACACTCCTAGTCCCTGTTGCTGATTCTAATTTAATTTCTTTCGCATCAAAAGGATTATGCCTCTTCTGCACTCCCTTTCCGGTCTGTTTGTTTGGTAGATCCAAGAACACCACTTCGGACTCACACTCACTGGACTGATCGTCTATCAGTAGGGGCTCTTGCCTCGGCGGGGCCATTATCGGGTTCATAACTGGAGGGTTCAGACCTCCTTGATTATTCCCGTACAACGGAACCACTGGTCCGATTGTTACCGGAATAGTCAAAGCTTCAGGACTGGTATTTAACTGGGAGATCTTCTGAATTATTTCTGTCCTCTGTCTAGCTAGGGCCTCTTGCTCCCTTTCATCTAGTACTCTTCCTAATGTCCGGTCAGGTATCATCTGTGGGGTCAGGTGAGGGGTAAGACTCGGGGCAGTAGGATGCGTTTCACTTGGACCCCCACCATAATTTGGTTTCGGGAACAAAGTTCCTGTCCCCAACGACCTGCGCTCCTCCCCATATGGAGGCTGCAAAAAGGGCACCCCTGAACCTACTGGCTTTTCTTCGTTCTCATAAAGAGGTCTGGGGTAAAATGTTCTTTCACGGGAATATTTTTCCTCTGTGCTCTCGGGCATTCTAGGATATATATTGCGTACCTGCGGGGGCTCGGGCTTCTCGAAATAGGGCAATACCTGGCCCCTTCCCCCCCTACATAGGGATCTGTCCTCCTCCTTAATAGATGGACGCTGGAGATTCTCTCCTGCACTGGAAGGTCGGGCTCCTTCATTATAAGGGGGCGGACTTCTCGTAAAAATGTCATCTAACAATTCATCGTCTGACTCCCCCATGGCTCCCCAATGCTTACTCTTTTCTGTCCTTTTCTCTCCCCCAGAAGGGTTACCTGCTGGCATCATGGGGAACAGACCCTCAACAATCATGCTCTGCCTCCATTGTTTCATCCTCTTATCCCTGGTCTCTTGTTTCAGCCTGGGGTACCACTTAGTCAGACCTTTGTCCATTCGGGGTTTCTCTCTTTCAAAAGCCTCAGTTTCCCATTCCTCTAATGCCTCATACTGCGTTAGTCTCGGTCTGGGATGTAATTCATTCATGCGGGTTCTCAAATTAAATAAAATTCTGCCATTAAAAGTACCGTCTAACGGAAAAGCCAATACTCTGTCATCTTTTGTGTACTTTACCCAATTCTCCAACCACACACAGGTGTTGTACCCTCGGTCAAACATCATAAATGAGGCAGGAGTATTCGGTGGCGGGATAGTAACGCCCTCTCTAGACTTAATCGGGTTGTCCGTTTTGAAGAAATTCTTTACCCTGCTTACAAGGGACATCTTTCTCTTAGCTCCGTACATAATATCGTATCTATTAGCTTTCCACTGATCCCTTTCAAACCCTTGGTTTCTTGGATCGGGTCTAGTCTCTGGACAATACGAGTGCCACATACGATTTCTACGCTTAATTCTGTTTACAAAATCACCTCCAATTAGAACGCGTCTTGTAATTCCGTGCAACCAATGAGGTGCGCGCGTTCAAATAATTTCGACCAATGGGTGCGTGGCCCCTTCGTGAGACTGTTCTCACGCTCCGGCGCTTCACCCCTCCTTTACAATTCCAGCCCCGCTACCTGCTCGCTGCTTCTACCAATCCCAGCGCGGCACGGAGTGACGTCAGAGGCGCTTCGCGACTGACTCCCTCCCTTCACAAGGTAACGGAAACTTTCTTTCCTTTTAAAGTGCTCAGTGCTTGGTTAATTTACAACAAATACACATTCACCACAGTGCTCAAGTGTCTAGACAGGATAGCTTTGTTTTACTGCAAGTAAACTACTTCCATTTACTTTTCACTCGCTGCGGGCAGATCTCTTCCGCCTACCCTTCACTCTAGCATCGGTGAACCTGTTATTCCCCTAAACTCATCCACTTCTTTCCGGGATATATCCGAGTCTAAGGTTTCCCAGCGGACCCCTTTGCTTTCACCCAAGCTCCGATGAACCTGCTACTCTTCCGATGTGACCCTTACTAGGTTACGCCACTATGGGAATTTTGCCAATGAACCTCGTTACTGACATTTATTCACACATGTATTCAGAAAAACCCTAGTTAGTGCTTCCCGGTTATCCTAACCTGCACCTAACTTTCCTTAAGCCTGTGACCTCAGGACAATGGATTCTATTCACCACTTGCCCTTTCAATTCCCCGGGGAGTTCGGACAACAAGAAACAATACGGTTTACAAATGCATGGATTAATACATATAACAATATAAGAACAAGAATAATAACAATACAACAATTCATGAATTTCAGCAGCGTATTCACAAAAGAGTGATCAGTTCCCTCGCAACAGCCGCTCTTATAGCAGCATTAATGTACTAGCAGCTTCCGACTTAACTAGTCTAACCTTTAGCTAGTCCCTAACCATCCTCTGATCTACCAGAAAACTGATAGAGCGCGCGAGGTCACCCAGCCAATGATTTCGCCGTTTCCGGCTTCAGGGCCCATATACTTTCAATTCACACTATTCATTGACCAGGCGACTTCACGGGCTGCTACCAATTGTGTGTGTTCCCTACTGTTATTACTTAGTGTACCCGACTTACCATCCACCGACACGGGTACCTATGACTTCAATGGATCAGGGGCCTAGCTGTAAAAGGAAAGGCAGCAAATGCAATCTCAAAATGACATTCAATACTGTTGTGAATGACCACGGACAACTGGAAGTTTAAAATGTTTATCTAAAGTTCGTTTTCTGTAAGCATGAGATTTACAAGAATAAGGCAATCGATAATCAAGATAATGAAAAGTACATAACTATAGAGAAATAAAGTCAGGGTAATCATTAAAATGCAATAATGAGATGCAAAGGAAATATGCTATGCATTCAAGGCAGGAATTCTTTAGAAAATCTAAGTAAGGTCGTTCTAGACCATATCAGAAAATGACAAACTGCAATGCAAAATATGATCTCTAAAAGGTAGGGTAACATGAGAACATATCAAGAAAAATTATGCAAAATGACTTTACGTTTCAATAGTTTGCGGCAAAAGCATGGAAAAAATCAACGTATGCAAGATGTCTCTTTATTTGAGCAAAAGACAGAAATATAGAAAGGTGCAAGTTTTAAGGAACTTAGAGCAGTATTTACCTAGACTGGTGTGGAAACCAAACCCTGGCCACGGGTCAGTTAAGGACAGGAAACCCTCAAGGAAGGATACCCCTCAAAGGACAGCAGGTGCAGAATGGACACCCCGGACAGGACAGGATACCCTCAGATTAGGAATCAGGACAGGACCTCAGGACAGGACAGCAAACACTCAGGACAGGACCGCTCGGGACAGGACCACACCCGCAGTTTGGAAGCAACGCCTGCGTTCCACCCTCTCTGCAGCTATCGATCAAGACCCCGATTGGGTCAGCGAACTCCCAGCAAAGTGCTTCGCCAGCACTTTAAGGTTCAGTAAAACCTTAGTCTATGGTCAATTTCGGACAGAGTGCTCCGCAGCGCTCTGTATCTTCAGTCACCTATTGAGTACGATGGGTCAGTGACAGGTCAGCTAAACCAGACAAGTCGGACAATTCCCTAGGTGAACCCAGGGTAGATATACTCTTTTGGGTCAGTGTACCACCCCCCAAATGTTGCAAAGTGTCAGAATCCCCAATTTCGATTGGTCCTAAGGTAGGCTTTGGGTAACACACCAATCATATCAGTCTATTTAGATGCTACATTTACATATTTGGGTTCCCATGAGAAATTGTGCAGAAATATGAGTGACAATTTACATTGTTGCCGAGCTAGGACAATTGTCTCTGTTTTCCTGGGTTTTTCAGGTCAGTTCTCAGGAGCATCTTGCCCATCACTGCCAGCTGGCTAAGTTCCATCAGCCAAAGTTGTCAGGTCCCTGGAAAGGCGATCATGCGCAGAAGGGACCTCCAAGATGGCTCATCGGTACAAACAGACCCCCATTCCCCGCGGTACATGAAAAGTAAGCGAAAACAAATTAATACATAGAAATAACGTTATGAAAACACATCATTTGGTTTTGAACTTTCAACTTATCACTACAAAATATACTTATGCAGTCTAAATGTTAGCTACATATAACATACACAGGAGCAGTGGCACGAGCAGTACTACGTTGCAGGCAAAGCTATGAATTACGCATGCGCATAAATTTCCCTCCACTTCTGCAGACCCGTCAGGACACGTGAGTGTGGCTGACGCATGCGCAGTAACTAAATACAAGCGGCGGCCATATTTTACAGACACGGATTAAAATCATTAGGAATACACATAGGCAAGCTTCTTAATCTTTATTCAAACTAAATATAAACGTTAGTAAGACGTACACTTATTACCTTGTTACACATAAACGAGGTTCATGACTTCGGCAAGGTCGCAAAATATGCGAAGCTTTGCTTCATCAAACTCAAAGGCCTTTTCTTAGGGTAGAGAGAAAAGTCAACCGTGGGGAGGGGGTCTGATAGGGGGTGAGAGAAATTAAAAGAGATGAGCCAGATGGAGTAGTTTGAAGGATCATGTATTGGCTATTATAGAGGTTGCTAACAGAACTGATATCCCCTGAATATATGAAAGCAGCTCTTGTACGCCTCACACTTAAAATCTTTCGGAGAATAGCTTGGCAAAAATTGGCAAAAAATTGCCCTCTGCTAAATTCTGTCATGCTGGTAACTTGGACCAACCAATGAGGGGATGAGGTCAGTCTCACCACAATGACACAACATTGTCTGTTGTCCTCTGTTAGAGTAGTACTTTAAAAAGTCAGGAGGACATTTCATTATTTAAACATGACACATTAAGGGTCTCTGGGATCTGAATTAAAGTGCAGTGGTGATATGGGGTCAGTCAGATCAGCCTTGTTCTATCAGTGCAGTAACCTATCAATGAATTCATGCCTCTGCGTGTAGAGGATGTCAGATTGGCTATGGTATGACCACGATCTGCCCCAATCAGAGGGGATTGGGGATGTGCATCTGCTCTAAATCCGATTGTTTGACGTCAACTAGAGTGGACGAAACAAGTGCCATTAAAAAGGTGCGTAGGTTCTGATAATGTCACCAACCTGGATTGCTTCTCCATAATCTTCCACTCATTTGGTACAAACATAGAGTGTTAAGAAGTATCCCTGCCTTTAGAAGGGTTCTTAGGTTCTGCTTTTGTCATTATGAAGATTAATGGGCCTTCAGTGAGAATTCTCTTTTGATACAAAGAGGTATAATGTAATGGTGCCCCTCTGGCTTGGATTTTGGTTTTATTATGTGGGTTGTGTAATGGCCCATGGGCAAGCAAGAAACCCTAAACCTTGTCATGAAACAATGATGTGAACGAATCCCACAACAAGTAGTGTACTTGGATCTTTGATGCATTTAAACCACCCTTTCACCTCAACCACAAGACCGAGGCCCAAAGAGAGTGCGGTTATTGCACTCTTAACATGCTAATGGTAACTTATTCTTAGCCATGTCATGAAAGCAATATAATAGTTTGTACCGTATGATTTCTTGCCTAAGGATAATTCAATATCCAACTGAATGCTCTTCGCAGAACGAATCTAATAGAACCACTACAACCAAGATTGGCATATAGCCACCTATAGGTCTCAGCATCACTGAGAAACAACAACCTCCCAGCAGAATACATTATACAGAGCACCTTTCAGAGACACACATAACGCTGCAAATATAATATGTAGCTTGTTATCACACAACTCATCACGGTACTAGTCACTAAGAAACAGCCCGTATAGACTTCAAACTCAACAAACATCTTCCATACATCTAGCACAGCTCAAATATAACATACTGTCCATCACCATGCTCATAGCATCACTTTGCACGATGATATGCCACACACAAACTTCCAAAAGATGTATTGGAAACAACTCCTAACATACATCAACCATAGGCCAGGCACACCATATAGCTGTCTATCACAATACCCAACAGCACTTGTCATCAGGAAACCTCAGACAGAAGGTATAATTCTGGAATATTGTAGATCGAAAAAATTCCTTCAAAAATAATATTGAGGTCAAAATAGTAAGTACCCAAAAAATCATTAACATAAGTACCTATAGGTGAGTATAGGTTCATGATTCTTAACTATATATATATATACACATAACAAGAGAGGGAGAGTGAAAGGTACATAGATGTGGAGTTAACAATAGTACATCTGTACTGATGTATAATGTATAACTACTATTGTAACATATTGCTTCCAAGTATTCAGGCCACAATATTTTAGTAGAGCAATATTTCAGTCCTCAATATTATAACATAAAACCACACAGACATCTAAATTTCACAAGAAAAGGGCATGTCTATCACCCAGAACATGAAGAAGTAATTGCAAAGCCACATGACCTGAATGCTTATCGAACTACATCTCAATTAATACAACTTAGATAAAAAACTGTGTACATGACCTGAACAACACCAGTGTAATACATCATCACAAGCTGCATCAGACTTATTTCTGTATTGAAAAGCTTGGAATCATGAGGACAATCACCGAACTGTCGAAAGTGCTATGAAACCATGCCAGTGGCACAATGTGCATCAGACCAAAGGCAACAATATAATATATTTAAAGAATATTTTTAAACCATTACTTCCTAATCGATTTAACATTGCAGTTCGGTCTTAGATCTATAGTTATAGATTGTTTCAATGTTTTTTTCAGGGGTCGGTATCATGTTCAAATATTGATTCCATAATGTGTTTATAAAAGTGCTTCAGGCAAATATCCCATCCAAGACGTCAACTGGATACTTCTAACATTAAATATATGGTCTTCAAACTGATAACCACAACACTATTTCCTGTTGAGCTCATACCCTGTCCTCAAATATCTATAGAGATGTCCATTACATGATAATATCAAGATAACTGAAAATTGGAATGTATTACCTTTAGTTTTAGCAACATTCAATGTTGCCCAAAAGAATTAAAATGTTAATAAATTAGGGGGAATATTAGGGAATGAACTGACATATTCTGAAGCAGAAGCAGCATTTTCCTGCTTAAGTCAGGAAGTATGGTGAAAAAGGAACTCTATTTCTTGAATTTTTCTGTCTAGACTTCCTGCCTTACTCAGGAAAAATCTGCTTCTGCTTCAGAATGTGTCAGTTCAGCGGGGGCTGAGAAAAAAGGGGAGGTTTCAAACAGTGTTTCCCCATGTTAATTTCCATAGAGTCTTTAGACACGCCTGCAGCCTGAACCACTGGACAGCATTACACCAAATTTGGCAGAAATGTAGATTTTGGTTTGCAGATCATGCTTTTTTTATTTGGTGAAAAAACATTCAGTAGTTTTTGAGATAGCAAAACAAATCCAAATTTGTGTATCTAAGGACGCAGATCCTCCGAGGATCCGACAGTCCCTGTGCTCTAATCTGATTGGCTGGCAACACTTCAACCAGATAGTGTTGGCAGACATCTTGGGACTCGAAACAAAAAGATTAATGTAAGAGAAGGGGGCAGGGTATAAATACAATGACCCCTTGGTCTTGGTCCTGGAGGCCCGTAGGAACACCACCAGGGCAAAAAAAATTATGCTTTACAAATTTGCTGCCGAAAATCATGACAGATCCGCAAAGCCAGTGAACATAAAAAAATAAATAACAAGAGGCTGTGCCAGTTCTCCGTTTAAAAATAGCCTTTGGGTGGGCAATGTCCCAGGGGCATGGTTATAAAAAAAAAAAAAAAAAAGGAGGGTGGCGCACCGGCCTCCCTCCTAAGGCTCTTTGAGCCTCGGAGACCATCACCTCCCCAAGGCTTCATTTTTTTTAAAAGAGGGGAGCCCCCTCCTGACCTACTTAGATGTCGTAGGGACCACCATCTACCTGGGGCTTAATTTTGATAAAATAAGGGGGCCAGGCTCTCTACTGGGCTTCCTAGAAGCCCCAAGACCACCTCCTCCCGGGGTGAAATCACTTAAAAAACTAAGAGGGGGCTGAGCAGACCTGTCCCAGGCCATATATGGCCCTGGGGACAGCCAACCCCCGGGTCGGCTCCTACTGTCTCCTGAGGTGCCCACGCTTGGGAGATAGCTGTTTACTTTTAGCTCCTGCCAAGTAACCCTAACTCTGCTTCCAGCAAGCAGAAGCTGTCAAAGTGTTCCCACTTGCTGGAAGTGGATTCTTCATCTCTTTCCCTGCCCACGGACAAGAGATGAAAGGATTGCTCTTACATGCAGGGAGTTGCATTTCCAGCAGCTCCCTGTGTGCAACAGCAAAACCAGCTCCGCAGGAGGATGTGAGCCTGCTGGGATCGTGGGGGCCTTGAGGTTCCACCCGTGGTCCCATAGCACACTGGGTGCCCTGGGTGGGTTTCTGGGCACAAAGAGAGTCATGGCTGGGCGCCAGGGATAGGGTCCTTGGGCCGAAATCAACCCGGGTAGGGGATGTGCATCCCCTCCCCATTTTCCTTAGTAGCAAGCAAAGGTCTTTCCGCCTTTTCCCACATTGATGGACAGCTTAACAAAAGGCCACTGAGTGTGTTTCCAGCCAATTTTGGTGACGCATTTTTGATGCAGAGAAATAAAAGGACATTCCCACCAAACAAAGAAACACTGACTTCATTTAGGTAAGAGGAAGTACCCTTGTTTGGTGGAGAGTCATGTCTTTGTAGGCTCATCATCTTCTCTTGACGAGAATTCACATTATCACAGATTTGTGGAGGAAAACGCTTGAAGAACAATCACATTGATGAAGTTACATACATGCAAGGTCACTGGAAACATGATCTCATGGTCCTTTACGCAGCTGTAGCACAGAATATGCACAAGACATTTACCCAACAAGGTTGCACTTACTAATTAAGCAAATGAGGACTCTTCTGGGTATAAATGAGGTTTTAGTCTAGCCCAGGTGCGCATTTCACAGAAATTAAACAACAAAGGAAGCACTTACAATATAAACATAGCAGGTGTTCCAGTTGAAGCTCTACTTCGGTAAAGCGCAAACATTCATAACTTCTTGCACTTGATGAAGGGAAATCAAATGTGTTTCCTCTCGTATTCCACATTGAAAAACTTTCTGAAATCCTTAATGGAGGTGAATGCATCATTGATCTAATGGAGCGCAATCTGGTATGTAGTGACTGTTATTAGTAGTTTGTCTCTTGTCGTATCCTGGTGAGAGCAGAATCCATGGTTCACCCTTTTAAATACCTTAAGTATGTACATGTCCAACATCCATTATAACACTCCCACACCCACTCACAGACAAACACAGGCACTAAAACCCCCACTCATAGACCCACACAGCCACTCACACACCCACTCACAGACCCATAGCACCACTCACAAACCCAGTCACAGACCCACAGAGGCACTTACACACCCATGCAGGGACTCACACAGACACACACAGGGACTCACACACCCACACACAGACCCATAGCACCACTCACAAACCTACACAGTCACTCACACACTGACTCATAGACCCACACAGGTGCTCACATACCTACTCACAAACCCATACTGTCACTCACAGGCCTAGTCACAACCCCACATAGGCACTCTCACACCCTCACAGACTCACACAGACACATGTACACCCACTCACAGCCTCACCCAGGTATTCAGACAGCCACTCAGACCCATAGCACCCCTCACACACCCACTCACAGACACACACAGGCACTCACACACCCACACAGCCACTCACACACCCACTCACAGACCCACACAACCACTCACAGACCCATACAACCACTCACACACACACACTCACAGACCCATACAGCCCCTCATACACCCTTTCGCTGACCTATACAGCCATTCACAAACCCATTGTCAAAGTTTACAGGTTAGAGTTAGGAAATAAAAATCTTTAAAAACGTGGAAATTTACTGAAAAAACAAAGACTACAGGGACATTATAGTTAAGAAATCAATAGTTTTTAAACCATAGAAATGTACTGAAAAAAAGGTTACAGGGACTTTATAGTCAAGCTCATATTTTACTCATACGAAACCATAGAAATTCAGCAGTTATAGCTACCTGAGCTAACTATAACTTATTAACCCGCAATGCACTGCTTATTACCTCACATATTGATCAACATCATGACATGGTCAGTGACATCACTGATGAAATCCCAAATGACAAAATCCCCAAAAATACTCACACCCTATAGAATGTTCTCATACACCCGCTCCCATTCAACCCCTCACATACTCATTCATAGACTCATATAAGCCTTCACACACTCACTCACTGATCCATTAAGCCACTCACCCATACAGCCACTCACACAACCACTATCTTACCCATACAGCCACTCATACACCTACTCACTGACCAATACAGCTACTTACACATCAAGACATACAATTAAACACCCACTCATACAGACACTCACCCCCTGAGTCAGTCACCCATACAGTTACTCACAACCCTACTCACCCACCCATACAATAACTCACACAGCCACTCACTCACCCTTACAGGTATTCACACACCAACTCACTTGTTCATACATCAACTAGCACATTTGCATAAGATTGGTTACCAGCATCACTTTGAGAACCCGGAGGGCAATCATGCTACCAGTAAAAAGTAGTTACAGCTAGCTCTATACAAAATGTTTTGGGATGGAGGATTGGTCACAGATATCAGGAAGACGAGTGTGGCGGTATATTGGAACCTTAGAACAGACAGTAAAGGCATTTACTTATAAATGGTCAGCAACTCAGGATGACAAATGCCACTACTGTAAAGATTTGATTGAGAACATTCCTCACCTGCTGTTCGTATGTCCCCTTTACGTAAGCCCCCGTCGTAAGTGGATAAAATCAGTGTGTTTAAATCTAGGAACACGTAGGTACATAGAGGCGTTAAGAGTACTTGAATCAGATTGTACACCTTGTATGGCGATCACCGTTGCAAAATTCTTAGGGTGGGCCTGGACTATACGCACCCGCACTTTGAAGTTCCCAGATGCTGCCCAATGAATTCTATGACACCGCTTTATGTACGATCAACTTTTTAAATTCATGTCTTATTGAATTGTTTTTAATTACTCTGTATACATTGTTTTTAATTTGGAAAGTGACAGCATAATGGTTTAATGAGTTTTTAAATTAACTTTGTAGTATGTATAGTGTAGTGTTAGGATGTACAATTGCTTTTATGACATGCTGTCGAATAAAGCTTTGAAATTTGAAATTTGTTGTGTGATTTAAAGTACTTTTTTCTTTATAAAAGTAAAAGCACTGGCTGGGTATTGATTAATAATTGTAACTGTATGTTTTGCTTAGTTCTGAGTTTCAAACAATGGCCCTTCCCTAAGTAAGCCCTGGCTTGCTATGCCACTCTTCCTTGAGGGTCAAAGCCTAACAGGG
Source organism: Lissotriton helveticus (assembly GCF_964261635.1). Lineage (NCBI taxonomy): Eukaryota > Metazoa > Chordata > Amphibia > Caudata > Salamandridae > Lissotriton > Lissotriton helveticus. Next base: position 210,563,682 of record NC_136073.1, on the reverse strand, counting down.
TGTTCTTGGTGCTCAATTTAGGCACAAAGTAAGGTGGCCTCGTGTCTTTGGCTCTGACACTTTGTTGATCTCATTTATGGTCACTTGATTGGAAGCAATTGTGCTAACCTGATGTATGTCGATACTTCGCATACCATTACTTCGCATGATTTTAGTGCGATGTTTTTACTTAGCATAAACCATTACTTCGCATGTTTTAACTGCGCATGCATTCATAACGCATGATTTTAGTGCATACTAACGATGCGAAGTAAAGGCAATCCGAAGAAGTGGTCGCGTAGAAAAGGTCACATACCGTGCTAACCTGCTCATCAAGAGATCTCGTGGCCCCTGATGGTGAAAAGGTTAACAAAGATCCTGTGTCCAAGGCACAAGAATGGCGAATTGCCTTGTGTAAACCCATCCAAAATCAGTAGGAATGTGTCATCAAAAATAGAGTAGGAAGGGGAGTTCCATCCATCACAAATACAATCTACAGAGGTTTTACATGACCTACATGAAAAGCACCACAGGAAGGGTCTTTAACATTTTTAACATGGCAACCTTCTAACAAAGATCTCTAGTGCAGGAGGGACTAGAGAAGTGTGGTTTTCATTGTTGTCATTTGTAAATTTATGTTCAGTATCTAACTATGTGTGAATTAAAGTAGAGTTGTGCTGTTTAAATAGTTCGTGCAGTTTAAATTCATTTCCTACCTCTGCTTTCAAGACTCCTGAGCCCAGGGGTGGCAAGGAGAGTGCTAAGGGTAACAAAGAACAGGCAAGGGAATCACTAGCTCCCCTTGGCCACCATTGTCGGGCTCCATCGATTTCAGTCCTTTTTGCATCTTCCACCAATACATTAGGGATGCATTTTGGGACAGTCTATCTTGAAAGCCAATCAGATAGAAAATTATAGGTTTAAATTGTACACTCTGGTTGAGTAGATGCCAAAGATTGATTCTAATAATTAGGGTTTAGTTGGGCCATTATAAATAGCAGAGCCCCCCCGGCAGAAGGGCAACATCAGTGCAAATGGCCGCAGGCCGGGCTGTGGCTGCCTCCCTGTTATCCCAGAAAAGGAAAGAAAACAAGAGGGATATCATTTAATACTCAGCATAATTGCAGGTACTGTATGTACACTTGCACAGCAGGCTGGCCAATGCAGTTCCATCATATCCTGAAAATAAATCCCTGGAAAGGTTTGTCAGAACAAATTGGTAAACGGCCATGAGGAATTTGTAGACCGGCATCAGGTTTAATTTGTTTTAATTAAGTAATCGTGTTCATTCTGCCTTTGTGGCCCCTGGACTCCAGCCCAGGCCTCAGCTTGTTATTGTTTCTGCTCTCAAACCCTGGGCTGGTGGCCACCAAGGGAGCAGAGGTGATGAGAGGCCTAGAGGGCGGCCAATGTGTTTTTGGTTATGAGGTCCGGGGCTCCTTTGTCTCGCCCCCAGAAGGCATCGCTCGTGGCTTGCTTTGTGGTTCCGGGTCATTATGGGAGCAGTAAATGGAGCAGCGTGCGCAGAGTTTCTACATTTCAACATTCTTTTGTAGAACGTGCCTTCTTTCATTTGTTAGGGATGCCAACACCGCATTTGCAATGAAAAGCCCACAACGGGAAGTGCACACGCGTATACTGACATTTTCACTTCTAATGTCATATTTTTCAGCGTTGTGGTGGTTATTGTTATTTGACCTTTGCATGGTGCCCAATTTTCAGATGGTATTCTGGTTTTCGTGGACAAGCCAAACATGTTTTACGAAATGGTTGAAGAATTTTCCTTACCTTGTACCACTGATGTGTCATCTTCAGGTGAACGTTTAGCGTCTGAATGACCAATAGATTAGCCATTGAAGTAGCTACGTAACGCACGCTGTGCACGTGGCCATTGTGTCTTGCGCCCTAGTGCAAGGAAGTAAATACCCCACCCCCCAACCCATCAATAATCAGAACTCTGGGACCCAGTGCCACTGCACCTGCTGCACCAATGGACGCTATGCCCCAGTGCATTATCGTGTGCCCTTGTAGAAATCCTGACCTGTCATGAGCTTCAGAGGAATGTTGAAGTAGTGACTACTCCAGCAACAAGCATTGGAAATGCAATAGGTCTCGCAGTAGGAAAGTTTGAGCTATAGGTGTTATTTATTTTTTTGTTTTTTATTTATGTGTTGTTTTTTCTAAATAGCTAAATTAATAGCTTTCTTCTTTACAAAGCCAATAGTTATAATTTTTGTAAATGTGACACCTCTAGCATTTGTAAAGCAACATGTTTTGTATTAACGGGACTTATATGTGACTTATATGTATTGATATAAAAAAAATCAATGGCTTTAAAAAACAATTAATAATTAATACGTAAATAAAATGGATTTTATTTTATATTGCCAATAGCTTAAAGTTTATTAAATATATTTAGTGAAGATGCTGTGGTTGCGCTGAGTGAGGGTGAGTGAGGGTGAGGGTGAGTGAGGGTGAGGGTGAGTGAGGGGTTGAGGGTGAGTGAGGGGTTGAGGGGTTGAGGGGGAGTGAGGGTGAGTGAGGGTGAGTGAGGGTGAGTGAGGGTGAGTGAGGGTGATTGAGGGTGAGTGAGGGTGAGTGAGGGTGAGTGAGGGTGAGTGAGGGTGAGTGAGTGAGGGTGAGTGAGTGAGGGTGAGGGTGAGTGAGTGAGGGTGAGGGGGTGAGGGGTTGAGGGTGAGTGAGAGTGAGGCGGTGAGGGGTTGAGGGTGAGTGAGGGTGAGGGTGAGGGGTTGAGGGTGAGTGAGGGTGAGGTGTTGAGGGTGAGTGAGGGTGAGGGTGAGGGGTTGAGGGTGAGTGAGGGTGAGGTGTTGAGGGTGAGTGAGGGTGAGGGTGAGTGAGGGTGAGGTGTTGAGGGTGAGTGAGGGTGAGGGGTTGAGGGTGAGTGAGGGTGAGGGTGAGGGGTTGAGGGTGGGTGAGGGTGAGGGAGGGTGAGGGGTTGAGGGTGAGTGAGGGTGAGGGGTTGAGGGTGAGTGAGGGTGAGGGTGAGTGAGGGTGAGTGAGGGTGAGGCTGAGGGGTTGAGGGTGAGTGAGGGTGAGTGAGAGTGAGGCTGAGGGGTTGAGGGTGAGTGAGGGTGAGTGAGAGTGAGGGTGAGGCTGAGGGGTTGAGGGTGAGTGAGGGTGAGTGAGGGGTTGAGGGTGAGGGGTTGAGGGTGAGTGAGGGTGAGGGGTTGAGGGTGAGTGAGGGTGAGGGGTTGAGGGTGAGGGGTTGAGGGTGAGTGAGGGTGAGGGTGAGTGAGGGTGAGTGAGGGTGAGTGAGGGTGAGTGAGGGTGAGTGAGGGTGGGTGAGGGTGAGTGAGGGTGAGTGAGGGTGGGTGAGGGTGGGTGAGTGAGGGTGAGTGAGGGTGAAGGGTTGAGGGTGAGTGAGGGTGAGGGTGAGTGAGGGTGAGTGAGGGTGAGGGATTGAGGGTGAGGGGTTGAGGGTGAGTGAGGGTGAGGGTGAGTGAGGGTGAGGGTGAGGGGTTGAGGGTGAGTGAGGGTGAGGGGTTGAGGGTGAGTGAGGGTGAGGGGTTGAGGGTAAGTGAGGGTGTTGGCTATTGTGCGCCGGGGTTTACACTACTTCAGTTAGGGCCGCACACTGCATGTCAGAGAAGAGAGAGAAGGGGAAGGGGGAGGAGAAATGCGACACGGCGGGCAGGGGAGGGGGCTGTGTTATCTCAGCAGAGTCGAATCAACAAACGGAACAGTGCACCGCCGTTAACATTGTAGAAGTGGACATCCAGAAAAAATACAGGGATGGTTGGAAAAGGTTAATTATCTCGTAGCCCACACGCTGGAGTCAGAGCAAAGTCTTCAATGTTTATCCAGGCGTACTTGACATTAACATACCGTATGATGTTTAATATCCGCTCCCCTTTTTAAAAAAAAATTCAGCCACAAAACAGCACATGGCGCTTATGATATATCAGTGGGTTGGAAACATTACCGGCGCGCTGGAGCGCCGCTGCGGCGCGCAGCGAAGCACTTGCCCCACTAGGTTTGGGGGAGAGATTGAAGCATTGGACAAGCTGTCAAAGATGCATTTTGGGAATGCTACAAAACGCGCAATTACCCAGCAGCTCACGGCTGCCAAGAGGCACTTCCGGAACTGAGCTCTGAAATGGGTTGGGGAATGAGAGGGGGTGAGGGGAGGGAGAGAGAGTGGGATTCGAAAGACAAAAGGGGGAGAAAAGACAGGGTAAGGGAAAAGAATAGGAGGAGAGGAGGGGAGAAAGAGACGAAAAGCGAGTGAATAAAAGGGTTTTTTTGTGACAAAGAGGGAAAGTGGTAGTAAAAGGAAGGAGGGGGGAATTTAAAGGGAGCGACAGGAGAGGGAATGGAGGGGTGAAAGGCAAATGGTGTACACGGTTTAAGGAGGATGGATTTGTTGCAAACTACAGTGGGAAGGAGGGGAGCCCGCAGAAGAGATGGATGAGAGAAGAAATATGTCAAACAGCACAAAATGAAGGAGTCCAGAGTGGAGTGGTAAAGGAGAATAGAAAGGGAGAGTGGGCAGGGGAGGGGGCGGAGCGGGGAGAGGGAACAGACGGAGCGAAGGCAGATAAGGGGAGGGGGGAGGAGAAATGCGACACGGCGGGCAGGGGAGGGGGCGGAGCGGGGAGAGGGAACAGACGGAGGGAAGGCAGATAAGGGGAGGGGGGAGGAGAAATGCGACACGGCGGGCAGGGGAGGGGGCGGAGCGGGGGCCTACGTGTGTGATTAAAAAAAGATCAGAATAAACCATGTTTGTGGGCTGGGTCTGCATGGCGATGTTGAAAGCTTAATTTGCTGTGTTTAATTTGGGGTTGAAAGCAATGTGGGAAAGAGGAGAGGAAGTGAGCAGGCAGACACAGAAGCCAAACAGTCTGTGTAGCTGCCTTTAAAAGAGTGGCGGAAATGTCAGGGGGTCTCGAGGAGCCCCTGCAGGATGAGGTAAAGGTGTTTATCAAAGAGGCATTGAAAGGGTTAGCTCACCCCAGTAGGCAGTTGTATGTCCTTGAGAGACATCTCAAAGGCATGTGCGGGCAGACCTGGACTCTGTGAGGGCTCATGGAAGGGCTGGATGTTTACACCAAGAGGCTCACTGAGGTCATCAAAGTGTTGCCGCCAAAGTGATTGCGGGCGCTTAATGAGATGTATACCTCTCGGGTGGCCTTTGGTGGAGGGGGCTGGTCTGTACTCCTGCAGTCTGACTGGCGAGCGGCAGAAAGAAAATACTGCTTTTGTATGCGTTCGTTTGGAACGGCTTGGCTTCCATGTTAATTTGTAGTGGGTAAGGCAGTGGCACTCGGAGCCCTGACTGGCTATATTGTGTGCATTTGGGTGGACCTGCGCCGGTTACCAGTCTTTGCACTGGTGGGGACGAGCTGCTCCTTTGACTGGTTTTCGAAGCACTTGTTCACAAGTGGGACTGTCGAACCTAATGTTTAGTACGTTTCGCAGTTGGTGTGCTTATAGGACGATATTCCTCAAGAAGACCTGGACATATGGAGGCTAAGAAGTGACGCAAGAGACTGCATGTTTTGCAGTCCCGTCAGCAAGATAACGCAGTCACAGATCCTGGGTCAAAAATAATACTTATGTTTTCGCTTGTAATATTGTATGCAGCGTTTTTTTGTTTTTTTACATACTAGCAAGTTGTTACTCTTCAAGAAACTGAGGATGCAAATGACTAAATACAAATATAAACAAGGCAGGCGGCTGGGGGGAGAAGAAATGCGACGCGACCAGGCAGGGGAGGGGGCGGAGCGGGGCTGTGGGAGGAGTGCGGGAACAGACGGCGAGGGGAGGAGAGTAGGAGGAGGAGAGTAGGGGAGGCACGGCCTAGCGGCCGTGCAATCAAGAAGTGAGGGGGCGGGAGAGTAGGCAAGGCAGGCGGCTGGGGGCATGTGCACGCGCTTTTAAGCTCAATGCGCATGCGCATTGAGCTAAAAAGTCACGGGCACTGCAAGGAATCGCCACGATTCCTTGCAAGTTGGACAAAGAGTGGATAAGCCCCCATAGTCTCACTTGCTCGATGCGCATGCGCATCGACAGGCGAGACCTAAAAAAGCTAAGATTGGGAGAATGCAAAATTTACAAAAACAGAGATTTCCGACTTTGCTTGTTCTGCTGTCACAAAGTTAACCTGATCAGTAAACAGTCATAAGGATGATTGCGTCAGTGCTTAGGTTGAGCCAGTGGCTCCTGCTGGAGGCCACTAGCACTCATTTTTGGAGACTGGCACTTATTTTTCCTCATCTGACATTTCTCAAGACTTAGAGAGGGAAAAACACACTAAATGAAAAGACAGAGAAAGAGAAAGATGGGAATCGGTCACTAAGGGAGAAACAGGAGCCTGCAAAAGTGAGATAAAGGGGCAGCAGTGTCTGGTAGTGGATTGAAGAGGCTTGAGGTGAATTTAAGACTCCGCAGCCTTGGTATTTGGTGTGGGTTTCTGAGCAAAGCTTATGGCACCGGCACTTTTTCTTTCACAAATGAAGCACAGGATTTACTCTTACTAGTTGTTCTGAGGGCACAATGTCCTGCTTTAGGAAATCATCTTTAGGACCATTCTCTGCTCACATTGAAACTCCTGCCAGCATGTCTAGATATGTGGCAGGGCAGTATAGGGATACAGAAGTCCTTTCTGTGCGTTGTTGGGCTCTGCAGCTACGTTTTGCCCTTGAGGTGGAGGTGGGCAGTGGGATGTTGTCTTGAGGCTGGTGCGGGCAGGGTGATAGAACTCTTGCCTATAAAGGCATTTGCTGCCGCAATAATAAGGTCTGTCTGGTCTGTGACAAGTGGTTACTAAAGCTGTCTTCATAACTTTGTAAAGTTTGTAAATTTCCTGAAGTTTATTGTGAAAAAAAACCCAAGAAAACACCAAGTTTCAAGGGTTTACATTTACATCTTTTCACACCTTTTCTCTCAACTCACATTAACATGGAGGATGGCAGTGTACTCAGACTCATCCTCACCCTCTAACCAAGTGAAAGGCACACCAAAGATTTCTGTGCAATCGCCCACTATGAAAGCCTTTGGTATCCTCTAAAATAATTTCTTACCAGAGGGTTTGCACGCTAAGGACATCTGGGGAGCCTTGAGTCGAGATGAAAAATGCTGCTATTCTTCTCTCCTCTTCCCTGAGAAAAACACAGCAGGATTTTTGGGATTCACTTAAAATGATAACTGTTTAAGAGAAGTTATACTGTTTTGTCTCTGCCACTGATCCTGTCTGCAATTTTGTTTTCGAGCTTGTCTGAGGTGTCTTTTTCTCTCAGTGCCATCTGTAAATTCACAAATGAAAAGCTTTTCTTGTTACAATTTTGTTGTCTTTTCCCTTAATGTACTCTGGTTCTCTTCTTTGAAGATCAGACCAAATCCGACTATGTTTGCGATAATTCAAATTGTAATTAACCACTTGCAATATTTTATTTCAATTCGGTTATAGGATCTACTCAGTGTTTCATCTGTACACCACTTTTGTATAGACCCTTTTCTGTTCCTTTTCTCAGTTAATTTATCTGGTTCTTCAAGGAATTTAAAGCTTTTGGCAAAATCTTTAACACATTCCAAAGACAGAATGTAGCGGTGGGGTAAGCGCGGCGAAAAAACTGATAGGATCCCGGTTGAAAGGGGTGTACATCAGGGATGTGTGCTTGCCCCCACCCTCTTCTCACTCTATGTGAACGGAGTGGTGGAGCACCTGCTTAAACACCCTGCAGATGCACCCTCCCTGGCGGGCAAGTGCATCCCCACTCTGCTCTTTGCGGATGATACCCTGCTTATTTCAAAGACTCCTGTGGGCTTGCAGAGTATCCTAAATAGCTACCAGAAGTTCTGCTCACAACAGGGCTTGATAATTAACTCCAACAAAACAAAGTTCCTGGTTTTGAACCCGCCCAAAAAATTGGGCCGCCCCCCGGTGCTGAATTCCGTTCCCTTGGACAGGGTGCCTGAATTTGATTATTTAGGCATCCGTCTCTCGGATTCAATGCACTGGAATTCGCACATTCAAAAGATTCTATTGAGCAACAAAAGGGTGGGCGGTGCACTACTTAAGGAGCAATGTTCCTCTACATTCAATCCTATTGCCCCAGTTTTGGAGATCTATAAAGCTAGAGGGGTTAGCGCCGCCTTGTACGGGACGGAATTGTGGGGTACGTGTAACCTTGATGTGCTAGCCAGATCAGAGAGAACATTTTTGAAAGATCTGATGGCTCTTCCGCAGAGCACTCCATCAGTACCCGTGTTAATGGATTTGGGTTGTAGATCGATCAGGGACCAAGCCCGAATTCGCCCTTTTTTGCTTTGGGCGCGTCTGTGGCGTGTGCCCGAGTTGATCTCATACGCAGAGGCCGTGGATGAGGTCATGTCTTTGGAGGGCTGGTCCAAGATCAAGTGGCTGAGGGATGTAAAGTGGCTCCTAGGAGCCTTGGTTCTTGGGGATGCGTGGGAAGCCAGGACCGCCCCCCCCAAGGCTGCTCTAAAGAAACTCTACTGGAGTTGGGTTCATTGCAAAAACTCCACTGATGCGAATCATTGTAAATCCACCGATGAATTTTTGAAAATGAAGGATGTGGTGGCATATGAACCCTATCTCGACATTATTTCTAATCCAACAGATAGAGCTCTGTATTTTAAATTCAGAGTGGGGACATTACCCATAGGCGAATTGACTGCCCACTGGCAATCATCCCACTTGTTCTCCCCTTTCTGTGTGACCTTCCCAACCCGCATAGAATCGGTCGCCCACATCTTCTTTGAGTGTCCAGCATATGCATTGCCGAGGCGGAGATGGCTTAAACCTCTATGTAGACTATTAGGAACCCGGCAGCATAGAGAGGCGCTCCGCATCTTAAAATCTGACACACGCACTTTAGTTGTTTGCGGGGTGTCCACATTTTTAAAATGGTTATGGCTAATCCGTTTGAATAGGCTTTCCTTGGCTATTTAATGCTTGTATTATCTGCTTTTATGTCTTTATACTGTATAAACAGAATGTGATTGTTTTTATTGTTTTTACTGTTTTTAACATGCTGTATTTCTGCTTTTATGATATTTTATATATCGAAATAAAGCCATTCATTAATTAATTCATTCATTCATCATGGAAATTCATCAACATGGACGACTTGCTTAATGAATGGCAGGATTCTGCTTCTAAATTACCTACAATACTAAAACTTTCTGTCCTGGCTAACTCAAAGAACAAGCAACTTAAAAATCATCCACAATTCCCAAATAAGGTGTCATCCTCTTTCTTAACGGATATTATTTTGGATGAAACTAGAGCATTAAAGCCATACATGGAAGAAATGAATACGAGATTACATACGTTTTAGAGAAGTGGTCTTTTATGAGAAACAGAGTCACGAAGGTTGAGCAAAGAGTGCCTGTCTTGCATGATGAAGTTACTCAAATTCAGGTGCTAGAATCTGAAGTTCACTTTCCCAAAAAGCAAGCCGAAGACTTAGAAAAAAGGAACAAAAGGAATAACATCTACGTTTATGGCCTTCGGGAAGACACAGAGGGACAGGATACAGCTGCTTTCTTCAACACCTTCCTGCAAAAACGACTTCATCTTCTGAATACTAATACTCTAAACATTCAAATGACACATAGCCTGGTTCCTAAACCTAAACTCATACCACAATCAAATCCTAAACTTAGAGAAGGCAATCTGTAATTTTTAGAATATATAGGGTTGTCTAAAGTCCTCTGTGCAGCTAAATCAAAAGGCCAGATTACACGGTCAGGACAGACACTCTTATTCACACAGGATGTCCCAAAGATAACAGCTGGCGGACATAAAGAGGTTTTGAATATAAAACCGGATTTGAGAGCTGTGATTGAAGGTTTCAAGTAATTTACAAAGATGAATATACAACTTATGAAGAATCTGCCATGTTGAAAATTATTTTTGACTTCAGAGGAGAAGCTATGGAAACATCTAAAGTTACAGTGACTTATATTTAAATTAATTGACAACATGCCAAAAATTTATAAAACATTATGATAGGGGGAATTGCCCTTCTTGACCTGTGTCTATATTATTGGGCCACACAACTAGTAGCCACTAATCACTGGATTCATGGCTCCCCCTCGAATCCAGCCTTTCATCTAGCGCGCTATTAAACTGGGCGGGAGGGTTATTTAGGCACCCTCTATAGCAAGGTCCGAAGGGGCCGCAACCTAGGACCCATGTCGGAAACGGTGGCTATCTGCAAACCAAACACGACCACGCACCGGGCGAAGTCTTTCGATATTTGCAGATTAGACATGCACTTCTAACAAACATTCCAGACATACCCTCCTTACCAGACTCTTCCCCTCTGGAAGACCGCCTACTCTCAGAACCGCTCCTGACAAAGGCTGTCTGCTCCACGTATCGTAAGCTCTGTAACAACTTACCTGACTCCTTTCAGACCATTTAGAATCAGTGACATGCAGACATAGGGCCACTAGACAACAACGACTGGCAGACTGCATTAATGTCCCCCAGGGAAACGGCGATAAATCTTAGTTTTCGCCTTATCCAGATACAAATCCTACCTCTCTGGGGTACTCCTGGCCAAGATAGGCAGCCGGGCGGAGGCACTATGCCTTAGAAGATGTGGTCAAGATAGCACCTTTTATCATATCTTATGGGAATGTCCCGAGTTACGCCCTCTATAGAACAACGCAACCAAAAAAATGAGGGACATATTGGGCAAGCAGCTCCAATTCACACCACAGCTGGGAATCTTGAATATATGGGAAGCCACAGATCTGACGGGAATAGAACAAGAGTGGGTGGCATTGGCGTACCTACGAGTGAAAAGAGCTATAGCAATGCTCTGGGGATCCAATAAACAGCTTTTAATGATTGGATGGGTGACGGAAATGGATAGGTGCATGTTAGCAGAGAAGGAGGTCTACAAACTGCGAGGTTGCTGCAAGAAACGGGATAGGAAGGGGGGGGAATGCATTTACGGGGGATATTTGTACATCACCACAGAGGTTATGGCAATGCGCAGAAGAAAAGAATAGTAAACTCCCAGCCGCCTAAATTGTGTAGCATGTGAATATTGATGCATAGTAACTCACTATATTTGACATGTAATATGAGATTGCAATGCATGGAAGCACACATGGAAATCAGACTTTTTTTAGGACAATAACTCATCAATGTTTTAAAAACAAGTAGCAGCTAGTAGGCATTAAACTAAAAAGTGGCCAATGCAAGGTTAATACAAATATGGGGATCACTTCCAGGTCACCAAACACACGCAGGAAGCGGACGAATGATGAGAAGCGTACACGCTTAGATACTCACCCGTGGCAGTGATTATTAACGACCAAAGTGCATTGGAACACTACGTACTCGGACACTGTTCTCGACATTGAGCTAATGACAGCCGGGACAGAAGTAGAACCGACGGGTAGAGCGGGTCAAATTTCGTCTGCTTTGTAGTCAGCCCTGAAGAAGTCGATTGGGATACTTCCCATGACAAAACACGTGTTGGCTGGGCAATTTCATATGAAATAAAAGAACAACAGAACATCCGAATAACTAGTTATTGGAAAAGCATTTGAAGATAACTGTTCCCACTGTGTTATCTTTAATGCATGAATGATATAAAGACATGAGATGTATAAACAGACACTCATGACAATGATATGAACATGTGCATAGGACAAGTGTTACAGTTTAATATTGGATCGACTAGACGGTCCAGTGAGAGGGTTCAGGGTGTGTATTTTCCTCACCTCGTGCACCGCATAAAGAGTGAATAAGCAATCACGCATACTCAGGTTGCGCCAATACCACACTTACGCGAAACCACCCCACCTTTGTTTTTACCATTTTAGAAAGTGGACCTTTCTCTGCTGTTAACTATGCTCCAATACATGTCTAGGCTGGGTGACAGCTACACTTTATGCATTTCTTCTAGACAATCACAACACAGGAAAGGCTAGGTGTGACAGGGGATACATCTGCATTCATCTGCATACTGGGCAGGAAGAGGGGGATGTTTTTCACACTTACATCTGAATAGATTATGTCCTGCCCTCACACAAAGGGTTAATTTACCTGCTACTAGTAGCTTGGAGCCAGGGCTCGGCAGAAAGGGATCATTATGCACTTCAGAGAAATCCTTTGAAGTCTCCCCCCTTTTGAGTATAAGTACCGGGGCTCTGGCACTACCAAATCAGTACACTAATGGACCTGGTAGGAACTCTGCTGGAATAAAGACTACTGTGCTGAAAGTATTACCACCTTGTTGTGATTGACTGTTCTGAGGAACTGCTTCTCTGCTTTGCTGAGCTGCCCTGCCACCTGCTGATCTCTGCCCTGCTGGGGACAAGGACTGGACCCAACTCACTTGAACTCAGATTGACTCCAAGGGCTTGATGGCTTGCCGCCGGTTCTTTTCTGAAGTCTCAGGGACACAAACTAGTTCCTCGGATTCTGATAGTGCTGCTGAACTTTGCCATCTGCTAGTCCTTCTCTTGCCTGAGGTGCCCCCTCCAGTCCTGTGCCTCAGGAGTGGGTTTCTGCAGCTTTTTTATGCCACGATGTCGCCACAGCACTGAATTTGAACCAATTAGAACTGACCCATCACCTTCAAAGCCAAAGCAGTGGCCACTCAATGACAGTGATTCTACAGCAGGTGCTGCTCGACACCGATGGACAGCGTAGCTTGACAATAAATATCCAAATTCTTTCTATGGGCTTGAACAGTTTAGTTGTGCTTTAATTCAATGAATGGACCTCACAAGGAAGACACACTGAGTCTGCCTGGATGCATTCATAAAAATGCCTAAAAGGCCTCTCTATGCTTGCTATTATGATATGCTGCTAATATCTTCTTTGAAAAAAATTATGGACAAATCTTATGCTTGCACACTCATTGTGCCTAAATAGAGATTCTGATGCTTAGCACCCTGTAGTTTTTCACCCACATGATTTTTTCCAAGTCTAATCACACAAATCAAGTCGGAACACTATTACCTCACGATGGAGGAAAGCACAGACACTTAGTGGGTTATCCTGCATTCTGGTATCTGAAACCTCGAATTATGTGTAAGCAATAAGTTTGGTAAGTTTCATACCCTGTGGTATTTGGCATTTATAGGGTGAGCATTTAGCAAGCACAATTGCAAGGCTATCACATTAAGGACCTTAGTGTAGTATTTTTATTTTCAAAATAAAGACATACATTTACACCCATATACTAACTCCTACAAATGGGTGTAAATGTATGACTTTTGGAACTTCACAAACAATTTTTTTGCAGTTTTATACAGGAGTGGCTCATGTCAGGGAAAAGAGGCAAGTCGGCAGGATAGGGGGTGGATGAGGGGCGACGGAGAAAAATAAAAAAAAATAAAACATATAAAAGAACTTACTTGCCACCCTCCAGCATCTCGCTATTCTGCTCCTCTCTACTGCCGGCACAGTCTCCTAGACTGCCCTGCGGCCAATCCTGAAGCTGCTTTCATGCATGAGAGCAGCTTCAGGATTGGCCTGAGCGCCGTTAATTTGACCTCCGAGACAGGCAGGGAGCCTGTGCCTGCTCTCTCCAACCCGGCAATGCAGCTCGGGTTGGAGGGAGGTTCAGGGAGCATGACTGTTTGGCCATCCTGAGACAGCCTGACAAACCATCATGCGCACTGATAACAGAGCCCACTACTCCCCCTCCAGTATGGTCACCCCCTTGCCCGCACCCAAGACTCAGCACAGAGTCACTTAGAATAAAGAGAAAACAATAGTAAAATGGGGGTTAAACCTGCTTTATTATCATTTTATTTTTCACGTTTTTGAGGGTGCTGACAGGGAGAGCAATGCTTTTCAGCAATAGCGGTGGTTTTATATAGCAAAACCTCGACCTCAAGGTATTGGAGTGCTTTACAAGAACCCCAGTTACATTACATAAGGTGGCATTCATATTTTAGGCTTTGGGAGACTAATGGCCCAATTACGACTTTTGGCAGTGCTGGAGCAGGTAGCATGCCGCCACACTCCCGCACCACCAAGTGTCGCTGCCGCCCAACCGCCAGATTAGAACTTAAAAGTGCCCTGGTAGGTGGGTGGTGTGGTGGTTCCTGCTGTGGAGCTTCTTTCAAAGGCGGCTGTGCCTTTGAAAAAAGCACTACAATGGGAACTGCACACAATGTTCCTGCATGGCATGGACTCAAAAGTCCATGCTGTTTAGGAACGAGTGTGCATTCCCACTGGGGGCACATGTTGTACCCCGCTGTCTGCATACACATACAGAGGAGGCACAAGGGGCCACATTTCTTTCCTCTCAACCAGGGTGTACATGGATTAAGAACCTCCATGACACTGCCGGTGGTGAGGAAATTCGTAATATGCGTGGCGGGACAAGGCGGTAACGCCACGCATATTACGGCTTCAGGACCGCTGTGCCACCTCCAGAGAATGACGGTTCCCTGGTGACATTGGTGTTCCCATGGTGGTCTGACTGCCCAAGTCATAATGGAGCGGTTGGACCACAGTGCATCGACATGTAAGGCGGTCCGCCAGCCTCCTAATTGGGCCCCAAGTTCATATTCATATTTTAAGCATGAGGCGATTAAGTGATTTGGACAGAATCACAGGCTGTTGAGCCAAAGCAGAGACTCTAACCTGGCTACTCAGTTCCAAAGTTAGCAGCTCTGGCTGTAACATCACCTCCTGTCCCATTCTCAGTAGTACACCTGAAGCTTCACTTGTCTACAAGTCACTGATGTCATATTCTGATTCTCTTGTGACAGCGGCTACTTTCCCAATGTGTAGTTTTTCGGTGGATGTAAATCAACATTGGAGAAATACAATCTGTGGTTAAAATGCATTTTTTTCTTTTTTTCCACAGTGAAAACATTTTCCCCATGCAGAAATGCTTTTTGTACAACCCCACAACGTTTGGGGTGTTAAGTTCCCCTTATCACCCTGAAAGGGGAGTTACTCTAGTCCTTTACAGACATACATCTCTGACCAACAGCAGTAAGTGGTAGGAGAGAAGTTTACGAATACTCAAAAAGTCGTAATCTTGCGGCCATTGACAAACCATCCAATTCCATTCAGTAAATTGCACTTTAAGAAAATGTGTTTTAGTTTGGAGTTTTCAAACCGCTGCATGTGCAACAGCAGATGGTTCCTCTGCTTGTAAATTACTTTCTGATTGAAACACATAACATGAACATTAATCAGAAAACATGTGCGAATGAAGCTTGTAAAACATTTCTTGCACTAGGTCCAATAAACAGCTCTTTATTTTTAGGAGACATATCATATGTATTAAATAGGAAAGAATCAACATTCAAATGTATTCCACGGAGGAGTGGATTAATAGCAGGGGAGATGGTGACGGGAGATGTAGCCCACAGGACCCATCTAGTCTGCTGTTAAAATATGGTTAAGCATCCATGTCTCCCATGGACCGTTTTAAGCTCTATTGCTACCATGCAAGTCAGACTCTGTTCAGGGGGGCCACGGGTCAGGCAGGGGTCCTGGGCGTCTACAGTAGGAGTTGAGGTTGCTTGCTGCTAGGGTGCACCCAACTCTGGCTTTGCAAACTGGGGCACATACAACCCCTTCCACATGAGACTACCAGGGTAGCAAGAGCGAGCAGTCACAGACTTTTCAAGGAGGTAGTGTTTGGGTGCTTAAATTCTTCAATCAACAATCAACTAACAAACACAATAATCCTAATCTCCAACTCAGTGATTTTCTTTTCAAGAAAGAAAATACTTTGATCACACAGTTGCCCTGCAAACTACACAATTCAATAAGTATAGAAGACAGTGTCCCTGACTGTGATCCCCCTCAATGTGTTAAACCCTCCCCACTACCCACTGGATGGTGCCTCTCTAAGTCTGGGTTCCCTTCTATGTGTGAAATCAGGTGTAGCGTGAATCAGACTTAGGTGCAGTTTTAAGTGTCCTTAGTCAAAAATCACAGTTTGCTTTTGGTCTTCCCACTCCTTGGCATGGGTGACTCTTTACTAGTCTTTGTTCGCTGCCTTGTAGCGGGGATGGCCCTCTTATGTACACGGTGCACATGTCTCAGTGAGCCGGCAAGTCCCCTAGAGTTTCCGAGCAGGTCCAGCAGTAGGCCCACTCAGCGTTGATCAGCTAAGCCTTGGCTCCAGGGCCTATGCAGCTACAAGCCCTGCTGCACCAGACTTTTCTGGTATGGTGATGCGGCCCCATCTAATGTGCATGTTGCAGTTTGGGCAGCGGCAGTCTTGGAGGTTGCAGTCCCAATTGAAACAAAAGCAAATACAGGCCCAGCTGAACTTATGCAAGCCAACAGTCGCTGACCTCGATTGGCGTGACAGAATTCACCTAGTCGGAGCTGTCATCAGGGCCTTCAGAATTCACATAGTGACAGCCCTTGTCCAGGCTGATGGAAATCGCAGTTACAGCCCTCACTAGGAACAGAGAAGTGTAGTGCAAGGATTCCTGCCAGAAAGCGAGATGAGACACCTGGAAGGCCCAGATGCACACTGGTACTTCCTAGTTCACCTCTGAGCAGTCTGCACTCTCTAAACATCCTTTGACAGCCTCTCCTCGTGTAAGCTGGGTAGACCCCTTCTCTCTCTCAGCAGGCAGGCTTCTTCAGGTGCTTTAGGGGAGATCCACAGCTTTTCCAATGGATGTTCAGACTTCAGGTGATGTCCCCTAATCTCTCTGACACTAGCTGTCAGACAGACACCAGCCTTGGTTGCACAGCAGTCCTTTGAGTTTTCAGCCGAGCACTCCCTTCCTTAGCCATAAAGGACTTGGAATGGGAACAAAGTAGGGTGATTGTGGTCCCTATTTTTATATACGACTTCTAGAGAGGAGATATGGATGGTATGAGTTGAACTGTAAAACAGATGTGAGCGTGTACTTCTTTCAAGACGGAAGTGTAGATCTGACCTACTAACATTCTGACATTTTGCAACAGAGTCTGGCGTCCCACCCATACCATCCAGCAAAAAGCATGAAGATGGATCAGCTGCTCCTGGCTAACTAAAGCATCTCATTGAATTTCTAAACGTAGCCCTATCTTCATCATCCTCATTTCAATGTCTGGGTTTCCTCCCTCGAGCTACTCTGAAGCAGGGAGTACACTTCCAGAGTCTGGGAGTATAGTCCTCATACTCCCTTTTGTGCAAGGTTAGACGAATGATACCCAAAATGTATCTCACTGGGCTCCATTACTCTGACTCACTCCCACACCATGCAAGTGTTGCACTCTCTACACTAAGAAAGATGCTTGATATGTACTCATGATGTCAGCTCGAGGATCTTGGCATACACATAGAAGTGAAACTTTACGTAGCTGAGCCAGTAGGACTCAACCGCACAGCTAAAAAAGATCTGGTCCCGCTATTGATCTCTCTTAACCACAGTAAGCTGAAACCACTGCTCTATAGGCTCTTCCCATGACAAAGACTGTAATCTACTGCTTGCAACGAGGTCACACTTGGTGTGCCCCTGAAGACCATATAACATGTTTAGGGCTTCAAATAGTCAGATACAGACCTGGACTCAGTGAACATGTTTAAATTAGTATGATTCCAGAGTCAGAACCTTTTTTATTGAATGTCATCATGCCTTTCTCTCACACATACAATTCTCTGCAATTAAAACACACTGCTCACAAGGGGTACCCCTACTGGAATAGGCATACGTCATTCAGCTGCATTGATCCCCTACAGCCATCCGAGAGTATATAAGAATGTAATGTGTTCAGCAACTGCACTTTAGATTTCACTGCATCAACAACAAAGGCATTTCCATGTGTATTCGTTAATTGCTCTGCCAGCAATCAGGCAACCTGTCAAGGCTCTTTTACTAAATTGACTCATCCTTGAAGCCAGAACAATTATCGCAAGAGAGATGATTGATGGTCGCTAGTGGACTCTACTAAGTAACAGGCAACAGATCCCTACCGGACATAGTATTCCATTTCACAACACATAATCCCTAATAGAGTGGACATGTTTGGTGTACTCTCATAGGGCATACTGGGATTGGGGTCAAGCAGCCAGGACTTGCCTTATTTTAGATGTCTCAGATGCACCATTGAAGGTGCAAGGATTTGTTAGAATTGATGGCTTGGCAACACATTGCACTGCAGACACATCCCACTAACTTTATCAGAATTGTCACTGATTATTGTGGCTGACAGCACAAGCATGTTATGATCCTTACACTGGGGGCACCTTCCATCTTCTTGATTAATGACACATTTTGGAATTCACCTTTTTCTTTCCACAACCTGGAGTTACAAGGTGCCCTTTTGTAACCACTATCTTACATGCTTGTAGATCAACGAGAATTTAACATTACTTCTAAGGTGTCAAACTCTTACAAGTGGCCAGTCTCACCAGCAGACTGTTTTCTGAGATCCTCTGCAAGTCCTCACTTTGAAGTCCGTTTGGGTGCACCTGATGAGAATGGATTATAGTTCCAGGAGATGGGTCGCCACGATGAATGAACAGGAACAGAGTCTGCCATTTTGTAGTCCCATGTACATGGATATTGCAGAGCCATTTGTGGTAGAATGAGGGGTGTCCCTGTACTTTCATAGAAAGGTGTAGATGGCACTTTCTATACAATTCCCCTCAGTTTATGCCATTAGAAGTTCCTTATGGCACGCAAAGTGCTTCTCGTTTTTATTGGCTTTCTTTGCTAGCGTGAGGGCAAATGCATGTGATTCACTGCTAAGAGGTCTCAGATAGTCTGCTCCCACTCTTGGAAGGTTGGCTTTTGTCTGGTCTGAGTTCTTGATCATTTCATGAGTGGTATAGATGTTGTCCACCTTCAGGATTACTTCTTCAGCAGCCATTGGGTTAACATGTTTGACTTGAGGATACTACATAAAATTGTCTAGAATGCAGAGTATTTACATTAGTCAAGGTAGGTTGCCAAAATCAGCTCTTACTTTGGTCCATGGCATGTTTGGGTGATTTTGGTGTTGACTGGTGATTGAAGTCTACTCGACCCAGCTGCCAGATATCAATCAGTTATTAACTAGTTCCTATACTAACTTGTAAGTATTGAAAACCACACATTCCAGATGACTCTGGTCTTGGTTGTGACTATTCTTTGGTGCCCAGCATGGGTTAGCTACAGAGTGTAGGTTATGAGGGGGGCTGGCAAGGCGATTCATGTCTAGGACTATGTAAAAATGCACATATATTTCCATGTGTAATATGTGCAATTTTCATATCAAAATTTTCTATGACAAAGACATATGGGCCTTCGTCTGCAGGAACATTGCCTGAGGTATGCCCTTGCATACAAAGCCACAAGACATAACTGTTCAATGTATTTTCAATACAGTTTCTAAAGGCATCAGGTGAACTTTCCTAGCATGCCACATGGGTCCGCATCACTCCTCCGATTTCAGAGTTCCTTTCTGACACATTCTGCTTTAATCAGTCACCTGCAGTTACAAATTACACCAAAAAGCATAAAGCATCAAATAATAAATCGGCTCGTCAAATAGGCAAAACTCCATGATTGGGATTTACCAGAGATAACAGTCATGTGAAAACTTGTTTGCTGGGGCCTAGTTGTGTCCCCCTTAGCACTAGTTGTTTAATGGAGACAGCACTTGCCACATATTGTGAAGGGTTGACAGAGTCGTACATGCCTCCTGCATGTGGCGGCATAACGCAAAATTATGCCACCCCCCCCACCAACGGAATGTGAAGTGGAGTCCTTACCCCCACAGTTATATATTGGTCTTAGGTTGAATAACATAGCCCACCACACCCCCTGAAGAGCTTGGCTTACCCCCTCCCCCTCACCCCCCCCCCCCCACATGGAGGGGTTGCAGAGGCCTGTGTTACACCCATTTGATTTGATATTTTATAAAACTCAGCAATTACCCGAAGGCATCAAGGTGCTAGAGACCGACCGTCCATAAACAGGAAGTAAGTGGAGAAAGAGACTCCAGCTAGATGTTAAACCGCGAAAAGCCAGGTCTTGAGAGGTTTTCTGAAAGGGAGCAGAAGGAGGATGGACCTAAGGGCAAGGGGTAGGGAGTTCCAAAGCTTGCTTGCAGCCACCGAAAATGATCTGTTGCCCCACTTTTTCTTCTTGGTTCTTGGTTCAACCACCTACATTTGGAGCGAAGAACACATGGTCTCTTGGGAGAATGCCACTTGTTTGTTAGGGAAGGCTCTGCATTATTGTTCTCCAGGGGTTATCTTGTGGTTCCATCATCAGCAGCTAAAGGTAGTAATTTGTCTCAAATCACCTCTTTACATCTGCTAGAGACATGGGCAAGGACCCGGAGCTTTGTAATAGGAGCTACAATATACAGAAGAATCCACTTCTATATGCGTGGTGGCAATATGGATGAAAATCTTTGGAAAACACGGATAAACAGCTTGTCAAAGATGAAATAGGGATAGAACGTCTCCATTTTCCATTTAGTTATAGATGTCTCTGCTTGACTGTGACTTATGAGGAAACTGGAGTGAACTACTCATGCATGAGTTAGAAGAAAGCAGTGTGAGAGGCAACTGCACATGTGGATGTCCTTGCCCGCCTTGAGGATAGGCTTAAAGATTATTTGTTTTGGGCTTGAACTAATAAGGAGCAACCAAAAGAAATGCATTTGATTACAGGCAGCCATGCTAAATGATCTTATGACTACACCCACCAGCATGCACTGGATACAGGCAGCCATGGTAAATGCCATGTTCAGTCCATCTAGGAGTGACAGTGGAGATAACTGCATGCATGCACTGGTGCACTGGATACTGACAGTCAGTGTCCAACATTCACTATTCAGATTTTGGGGGTATCTAGATTCTGACTTGATTGATGGTGAGGGCTTTGTAGAGTCCACATCAGAAGGTAATGTGGAGCAACGCACAGCCATGGTTACAGGCAGCTATGGTAAAAGCTCTATGGTAAATCATTGGTGGTGATCACCCTGGAGCATCAGTATTTCTCAAGCTTGCATTGAATGTAGGCAGCCATCATAATTGTTTTCTTTTTTTTTTTTTGGTCCCCATCTTGCCAATTAACTTGTAGGCGATACTCTATTTCCCAATCTGAGGGCCAGATGAAAATAGTCTTTCCACACAAGAAATAGCTGTTTCCACCCCAACCCCCCCACACACGTTAGAAGGGGCGATCTCGGAGGGCCAGGTATTGCTCACCCAACCACCCCAGGACCCACCTCTCCCACAGATCTTGCCGAGTCTTATCGTGAGGTCCAATCCGGGGAGGACTTCGAGTCTAGGATCGTACGTACTGAGCTCACACCACACTTACGAACAGACACCACACCGTTGGATTCTAGTAACAAGTTCTTTATATGCAGTAAAAAGAAAGTAGCACTCTTATGTACAAATGATCGAGGGATCACAAAGTCTTCGAGGATTCGGGAAGAGGGAAGCGGGACAGTATTTAGCCTTTGGGCCAGTACGAGGTGTACCCTGCGCACAGCTCTCAATCCTCTAGCCGGGGGGTACGGAAGATGGTGGACGTACTGGCTGCTTCACTCACGTCGAGTCGGCTCAGGTCGTGATGGTAGCGTCGATGGTCCAGCCGGACCAGAGAACTCCTCGAGCCGCGACGAGGTCAGCAGGGCTCGATCCAGAGAAGTTCCTGAGGAGCCGCGACAGCGTCAGCAGGGCTCAGATGGTACGAGTTCAAGCTCGGGCCGCGACAGCGTCAGCAGGGCTCCGATGGTCTTTGAGGTCGAGCCGCGACAGCGTCAGCAGGGCTCCGATGGTCTTTGAGGTCGAGCCGCGACAGCGTCAGCAGAGCTCCGACGGTGTTTGAGAACGAGCCGCGACAGCGTCAGCAGGGCTCAGATGGTTCAGTTCAAAGTACGAAGAGGGAGCCGCGTCAGCGTCAGCAGGGCTCAACAGTTCAAGATGAGTCCTTCTTAGGGTCAGCCGCGATCAGTTCAGCAGGGCTTCAGGTCCAAGATACAACTGCCCGCTAGTTGTGGGGCGGGCCTTGATATAGTCCAGGAGCCTTTTGATGTCCGGACCCTCGCAGGCGGAGGTCTCATGCCTTGGGGCTGGTCGTTGGCGAGGTCCGGCGGTTGGCTCTTCGATCTCTTTGGAAGATGCGTCCGGGAATTCCCAGACGCCCAGCAGGTCTGGAGCCAGCACTCGGGGAGGCCAGAGGTGCGATCGAAACTGGTCCACAGGGGAGGGCCAAAGGTGTGACAGATACCAGTCTCTCAGGGGAGGCCGGAGGTGCCATCGAAACTCCCTGGCTTATCTCAATTGGGGAGCCCTTTACCCCCCAGCCGGGACTGGCGCACCTTTGGAGTCTGGGCTTCGCTGGGGCCGGGGTCACGCTAGGCCCAGGGAGTCAGGGATCTCGGGAAAGGAAAATGGCCGCCGGGCCTGTGTGGGGCATGCAAGGTTTCGGCATGGGGCATGCAGGCCTGGTCGCCGGGTACGGGTTTTGGGCGTTCGGGGAGCAGGACGACCAGGAAACTCGGGGGGCGCTACTCTAACGGGGTGCTGCGCAGGGAACTCAGGGTGCAGGGTGCGCTCACAGGGTGCGGAGGAACAGGGGCGGACCACGCCACGAGGCCGGGTCCAACAGGCGTCCCCCCCAGCTGAAGGCGGGGAAAACTACCCATCCTCTTGGGGGTTCTCTTCGCTGAGGCGGAAGAATCGGGACAGGCCGTCTGCGTTGGCGTGGTCAACACCAGGCCGGTGCTCAAGAGTGATATCCGTCCCCTGGAGGGAGATGGACCAGCGCAACAGTTTGGGGTTCTCCCCTCATCTGCATTAGCCACCGGAGGGGTCGGTGGGTGGTCTGGACCCGGAAGTGAGTACCGAACAGGTAGGGCCTCAGCTTCTTCAGGGCCCAAACCACCGCGAAGGCTTCCCGCTCGATGGTGCTCCACCTTTGTTCTCGAGGGAGTAACCTCCGGCTAATGAAAGCCACTGGCTGGTCGAGGCCATTTTCGCTCACCTGGGATCGGACCGCGCCGATGCCATGTTCGGACGCGTCCGTCTGGACCACGAACTCTCGGGAGTAGTCGGGGGCCTGTAGCACGGGGGCAGTGCACATGGCGTTTTTTAATGTTTCGAATGCCTCTTGGCAGGCGGGGGTCCAGTTGACTTTCTTCGGCTGGTTTTTGGAGGTTAACTCTGTGAGAGGGGTTACGATGCTGCCGTACCCCTTGATGAATCTTCGATAGTACCCCGTGAGCCCTAGGAACGCCCGCACTTCCGTCTGGGTCGTGGGGGCCTCCCAGGCCACGATCGCATCGATCTTGGGCTGGAGGGGGGCCACAAGGCCGCTTCCGACCTGGTGCCCCAGGTAGACTACGGACCCTTGTCCGATCTGGCACTTGCTTGCCTTAATGGTGAGACCGGCCCTCTGCAGGGCCATCAGCACCTCCCAGAGGTGTTGGAGGTGTTCGGACCAGTGAGCACTGAACACCGCGATATCGTGCAGATAGGCAGCGCTGAACTCCTCCAACCCAGCCAGTACCTGGTTAACCAGCCTCTGGAAGGTGGCGGGGGCGTTTTTCATCCCGAAGGGCATCACCCGGAAATGGTAGTGACCATCCGGGGTGGAAAAAGCGGATCTTTCTCTGGCCCCTTTTGTGAGGGCGATCTGCCAGTATCCGCTGGTCAAGTCGAACGTGCTGAGAAAGCGAACAGCTCAGAGGCGGTCAATGAGCTTGTCTGCTCGGGGAATGGGATGGGCGTCGGTTCTGGTGACTGCGTTGAGCCCGCGGTAGTCGACGCAGAACCTCAGCTCGGGAGCAGCCCCGGGGGCGGCCGCCTTCGGAACCAAGACCACGGGGCTAGCCCAGGGGCTGTCTGAGGCTTCGACCACTCCCAGGGCTAGCATCTTGTTGACTTCAGCCTTGATGCAGGCCCGGACTCGGTCAGGGACGCGGTAGGCTCTGTGCCGTACCGGAGGGCTGTCCCCGGTGTCCACGTCGTGGACGCACCAGCTGGTGATGCCGGGGATGAGGGAGAAAAGGTGGGAGAATTGTCCCATTAACTGGCGACAGTCCTCACGCTGCTCAGGGGTGAGGGAGGAGGAGAGGCTCACTCCCTCTACGGAGCCATCATTTTCCTTCGCACACAGGAGATCAGGGAGAGGCTCCGTTTCCTCTTCCTCTCCATCGTCAGTGGCGAGGAGCAAACTCAACTCAGTCCGTGCGAAGTGGGATTTGAGGCGGTTCACGTGGAGGACCCTCAAGGGGTTCCTGGGGGACTGTACATCGACCAGATAGGTCACCTGGCTCTTGCGTTCCACCACCTTGAAGGGTCCTGTCCACTTGTCTTGCAGGGCACAGGGCTCCACGGGAGCCATTACCCAGACCTGCTGTCCGGGCTGAAACTCGACCAGAGTGGCATTCTGGTCATACCACCGCTTCATTTCTTCTTGGCTGGCCTCGAGGTTTGCCTCGGCCAGTTCTCGGAACCTCCGCGTCTGGTTCCTGAGAGCCAGGATGTATCGAAACACATCTGGAGGGGGATCTGGGGCCGCCGTGTCCCATCCTTCTTTGACCAGACTGAGGGGCCCCCTGACGGGGTGCCCGTAGAGCAGTTCGAAGGGGCTAAACCCCAAGGATTTCTGAGGGACCTCGCGGTACGCGAAGAGGAGACAGGGAAGAAGGACGTCCCACTTGCGCCTCAGGGGCTCTTCGAGACCCATGATCATTCCCTTGAGGGTCCGGTTGAACCGTTCAACCAGACCGTTACCTTGGGGGTGACATGGGGTGGTGAACTTGTACGTCACCCCACATTGTTGCCAGAGAGATTTCATGTACTTCGAGATGAAGTTTGTCCCTCCGTCGCTCACTACTTCTCGGGGGAATCCCACCCGGGAGAAGATCCCCATGAGGGCCCGCCCCACTACGGGGGCCGTCACCATTCGCAGGGGGATGGCTTCGGGGTAGCGGGTGGCATGGTCCACCAAAACGAGGATAAACCGGTGGCCCAAGGAGATCCGGGGGTCGAGAGGCCCCACGATATCGATTCCCACCCGTTCAAAGGGGGTACTGACCACGGGGAAGGGTTGGAGGGGGGCCTTGCGCCTTCCTCCGCTCTTCCCGCTGGACTGACACGTGGGGCAGGACTTGCAGTGATTCTCCACATCAGAGCGCATGCCGGGCCAGTAGAAGTGGGTGACCAGGCGGTGATATGTTTTGTCTTGTCCCAAGTGTCCCGCCAGGGGCACATCATGGGCCAGTTTCAGGAGGAAGCCGCGGAAGTGTAGGGGCACCACCAGCACCCGGGCTGACCCTAGCTCTGCGGACTTTTGTTCGCTGTATAAAAGGCCGTTTTCCCAATAGACAAAGTGGGAGCCGAACTGGTCACTGGCGGCCTGCTGCCGCGGCCCAACCAAGGACGGACAGGAGGTCTGTTCGATGCAAAATTCTTACCGGGACGGGCCTCCTTCCTGGCGCCACTGGGCCAGCTCAGGAAGGTCGTCCAGCCTCGGAGTCGGTTCAACGTCAGGCCCGAGGGGACCTGCGTCGGAGATGAGGCTCTCCTCGGGGGACAGCTCAGGGAGTTCCGATGTCACAGGGACCTCGGGGTCCTCGGGGACTGGCTGGGCGTTCTCAGGGATTACCCCCTCGGAGGTGGCCACTCGGGCGGTCATGGAACGAGTGCTCACACAGGCCCATTCGGGCAGGCCCACCATCTCCAGGTGGGTCCTTCGCTCTACCTGCTTCCACGGGGAGCTCTCCAGGTCATTACCGAGTAGGCAGTCCACGGGCATGTCGGTGCGGACCGCTACTCGTAACTCTCCGGAGACGCCCCCCCATTCGAACGGGACTTGGGCTATCCGGCAGGTGTGGACGGAATTGTCAGCTGCGATCACCCTGCAGGAGGCGCGGGGTACAATTTGGGCTTCAGTGACTAAGTGACACTTTACGGCTGTGATACTGGCCCCTGTGTCTCGGAGCGCCCCTATGCGGTGGCCATTGACGACTACTTGCTGTCGGTATTTTTCGTTGTTGTCTGGCAGAGGGGCTCCGGGGGCCATTTCCCTATCACCCAGGGAGACTAAGATCATAGCTGCTGGGTCACCCCCCTCGAAATCCTCCTCCCCTTCCTCTTCTATGGCTACAGAGGCTAACTGGCACGCTGGGGGACCCGCAGCGGCGGGCTTCTTGAACAAAGGGCATCGGGGGTCATTGGCATAATGCCCTGGCTGTTGGCAATGGTAGCAGGCTTGGCTGACTCGGGCCCTGGCTTTGCGGGAGGGAACCCTGCGCGCGCTGTGGGAGGCGAGGTGCCGGGCTGGTTTCTGGGGGGACAGCGCGGGGACCCTACCTGGGACCCCCTCTGTCTATTCTGACTCCCCCCTCCCCTCTGGCGGGAATAACCCTGTTCGTTTCGACCAGATTCTCCCCCGGGCCCCCAGGGGACTCGGGTGCTCACCCAGCGATTGGCCTCGACGGCCAGTTTCCGGGGGTCAGCCAACTTGCTGTCCAGGAGGTGCTGTCGGAGTTCCACAAAGCAATTTAGGGACAAATGTTCGTAAGCAATGAGGTCGATGAGCCCCTCGAAGGTGGATACTTTGCTGCCCTTGATCCAGCCTTCCAGGGCCCGGCTGTAGAAGTTGACATATTCTACCCACGTGGTTCCGGGAATCTTTTTGCAGTCTCGAAACCTTTGTCGGTACATTTCTGGGGTGAGCCCGTACCGGGTGAGGAGGGCCTCCTTCATGTGGCTGTAGGAGGTTTGCTTGGAGGATGGTAGGTCGAGTAGGGTGTCCCTCCCTTCGCTGAGGAACCTACCCCACAGCCCGGCCCCCCAATCCTTCTGTGGAACTCGGAGGGAGGTCATGGCGACTTCGTAGGCCTTGAACCATTGCTGGATATCATCGTTCTTGTAATATTCTTTGACCACATCCTTGGGGATGTGGACCTTGGGTTCTGTGGTAAATAAATAAATAATACCCTATTTTTGACTAGACATATATCATAACAGATAGCTCAATAAATAAGAGTCAAGATTCGAGGTAGTAGGAGTTTTGCAGGTTTAATACAGCATAAGGACAGGAACAGGACAACCTGCATAGGAATAGGATGACAGGGCCCAGCAGCTGCTGGGGCTGGATCTGGGATGAGCGTGCTGCCTTTTAATAACAATACATGAG
Organism: Lissotriton helveticus; assembly: GCF_964261635.1. NCBI lineage: Eukaryota > Metazoa > Chordata > Amphibia > Caudata > Salamandridae > Lissotriton > Lissotriton helveticus. Next base: position 210,536,613 of record NC_136073.1, on the reverse strand, counting down.
CATATATACATAACGCAAACACATAGCATTACATTGCAGTAGGCGTAGCAGTGGGTGGAGCAGAAGGCGTGACGCGTAGCAGTCGCGAAAGATAAGGGCGAAAGTAGGTGTAACTGGGCGTATACATAGACATGTGATGCAAACGTAACAGAATATGTCATGAATAGGGCGGAAACATTGGAGGGGGCTACCTAAGGAGCCGGGACCTCTAACCTGATGGTGCGCGCAAACTAGCAGTGACGTGTTACTAGGAGAAGCTGGGGGCTATGAACTCTGTGCTAGGAGCAGAGACTGAAGTCTGGAGAGTCAGGGCGACATGTACCTAAACAGTATCTAGTATCTGATGTTTAGAGAACATGTTGATATAAACTAGAAGTCAAGAGGGGAAAGGCTAACTTGATTCTAAGACTGGACCATGCATTATTCTACATGTAGTGCGTGATGAAGAATATTAAATGACCATTAAATGCAGTATTTCTCTAACGTGGAGACGTGAAGGCTAGACAATGACGGAAACTATTGATGCGATTCAGTAGTTTAGGAATGCAGAGGAGGAGGACTGAACTGATAACTGGAATCATAACATATTCTTGGCAGACTCAGAGACTGAGCCAGGCTGGGCCGGGCACTGCGAGGTAGGAAGTAAGTGAAGGGTCGAGGATACAGGTGGGGGCTGTATCGCTCCTCAGCGAAGTTGCAGGAGACAGGAGCTGAATCTGGTGTCCAGGCCCTTTTGAGGCCTAGAAACGGGGACTTTATAATAGAATAACGTGTACACTGAGAAACGTGGCAACGTAGCTTTACATAGGCCTGATATTCGTAGTATTCACGAGAACTGGAAACTGGCATACTAGAGGTGGACACAACTGTAATTGCGTCATTAATCGAACATGGGGAATGCATATGCATATTTAATCATGCACACATAACATATGATGGATGACACGTAGGGACACAGAACATGGCAAAATTTACTTTTCCACATTCCCTCCTTGTCACTACGTTTCCATCAGGAAACATCAATATTCATGATACCGTCTATCATTTCATACAGTATCATTTGCTCGTCTCGAATTATCCTGGAACGGGATTTAGAACGGGGCTTGGGACTAGGAATACAAGAGGTAGCACAAATGCCGCAAATCGCAGGGCCACATTGTATACAGAGGCAGCAGCTGAATATGATCGCTACTGCAATACCTAGAAAGGACAATATTTTCCATCCCCATGCGGAAATTATATTCCAGAACCAACCGGACCATGTCCAGGTGCCTGGATCTTGGTGTAACAGATGGGCAATTTTATGGAGTCTGGTTATAGCTGAATAAACAGACGGCGCGTTATTTGGAATGAAAATGCAGCAACTAGATCCGATGACTCTACAGGCCCCGCCCCTATCGGCCAGTATGACGTCAAGGACGAGACGATTCTGTAAAACGACAAATCTCATAGCAGATTGCTCTTCGGTTAAGTTACCTAGAGCAGAGGCAGTCTCATTTACTACAGCTTCGAGGGTTCTGGTTAACCTACGGATTAGCTTACTATTCTGGATAGGTCCTATAAAGAAGAAGAAACCTCTATTGAAATCTGTATACTGTTCTAGAGCAGTTTCAGTATAATCGACAATTGGGGACTCCCTTCTATGTCTAATGTGTACTAGACGTGTGTTTCTATGATAATCAGGTGGGGCTAAGAAAACAGGTGGCAGCAGGAAGGCAATGTAACAGGTTCCCTCCCAATCGAGGGGCAGACGAACATATGCGGTTTGACCACAAATAAAATAAGAATGACGTGAGGCTTTGAAGATAGATTTCCCACTGTCACTATACTTGACAATAGTAGTACAATCACTATGTCCTACGTGTATGGAACCCTTATTTCGGACACATAATTCACCTTTGACTGGCAGTACTGAAATAGCAGGTAAGTCTGGAGTAGTATCAGACTGAACATTCAGGACCATGAAATTCGACGAATAATTACCTAAATTATACACTTCATTTTCTAGATCTAAACCTGTTCTGTGGGGAAGACCTTGTTTGTCTGGAAAACATGTACTGTTAAGAAAAGACATATCTGTTGAGGATGACGTTAACGTGGACCATGCTCCACACGAACCATTATGTGAGAATGGATAAGGAAAAAGTGGCAGAACTCCCTTCGGTGTCTGGAAAGGGGGGAGTCGACCACACACCCAACAATTAGTGGTATTGCTGGACTGGTGTGAGTAATGTAACATGCGGATGAATGAGTTATTTCGCATGGCGAGGCGGTAAGAGAGTTCATGAGGAGGCAGATCACTAAACGTGTGCTCTACTGTAGCATTAGCAGACTTATTTACATGAAGAACTGGGAAATACAAGAAAAATGCATAACTGGTGCAGGAAATCATAATGCTGAGAAATAATATGAAACATAGAAAAACGATACATCGGATTGAGTTTTGACTAACTCTCTCACTATGGGGGTCTATTTTGTACATGTCAGAAACAGTCTAACCGTTTCACCTAGGGGAGGACTTAGACAATCAAACTGACTGACTTATTTTACTAGACCGGAGTTTTAGCTTGTACTCCTGTTGCGGAGTTTTCTCTAACAGGGGAGGGGTTGTAGCAATGTCTTTTGCGGGACAGTCCTTGAGAACAATATTTTGGCAATCCTTCAAATCCTGGGAAATGTTCTTTAAGACGGGTTTCAGTCCATTAAAAAGTTTGACATGAGAAAGGTGTACCCAGCCTTTGCGTCCTTCCAACTTCACGGCTGTACGGGTGGTGAGGAGGACCTGTCGGGGCTCTTTCCAACGAGGCTCCAGCGGACTTGATCTGTCAAAGTTGCGGACCATCACCATGGATCCTGGAACGATTTCATGCGGTGCCACCTCGGTATTGTCTGGAAATGTGGCAGCAACCTGTGAACGACATGAGTTGAGGGCAGACATCAAGGAAGCTAGGTAATCTGTCAGCATATTACTTGAAACATCGGTAATACTTCGGGGTCTAGGAGTACCCCACATGTTAGGGGGGCGGCCGAAAACGACCTCATACGGGGACAGACCTGATCTGGAATGTGCGACCATGCGCATATAAAATAAAGCGACTGGCAGAGCTACTAGCCAGTCCACACCTTTTTCTTTACACACTTTTGCAATACGGATTTTCAGAGTCTGATTATGTCTCTCTACAAGACCGGCTGCTTCAGGATGGCGTACACAATGGAACTTCCACTGGTACCCTAACAAAAGGGAAACATGCTTCATGAGTTCAGATGAGAATGGCTGGCCGTTATCAGAATATACGACTCTAGGGAGTCCATAACGGGGGAAAAACTCACGAACCAACTGCTTAGCAGTGGTCGCGGCTTTGTAATCTGGGACTGGATATGCTTCTGTCCACCTGGACAAAGCGCATACAACTACAAGGACATACTTGAAACCTCGACATCGCTCCATCTGAATATAATCCATCTGGAGGACTTCAAAAGGGTGGTCAGGGGGCTGGAAACCACCTTGTTCCACCGGGACACTTTTACCTGGATTAAACTGACAACATATCATACAGGTACGGACTTTCTGCTTGGCTGCAGCTCGTAAATGCTTGTTGAACCAAATGTTCTGGATACTGTCTAACATAGCTTTTTCTCCTAAATGTGCTGGACTATGTGCGGTATTAATAATGACTTGAACCATAGAGTCGGGGAGAAACCATGTGGCTCTACCCTTTGTTAACCATCCTTGATCTGTCTGGACCCCTCCTTGTTCGGACCATTTCTTGATTTCTTCGGGAGTAGCATGTAACTGGATATCTATGACATCTTGTGTAGGGTCCTTAACTGTCATACATGTAGTCGGATCTGGAGTATGTGTCTGTGTCGGATTAACTTGAATGTCTGGAGTCTGTGCTGTAAGCTTGGCTGTGCGATCTGCTAGATCATTACCTTGGGAAATAATGTCAGTAACTTTCGTATGTGCTTTGCACTTCATGATAGCAATAGATGTCGGTAAATGTATTGCATCTAACAGAGCTTGAATAAGGAGACCATGCTGAATCTTGGTTCCATGAGAAGTCATGAAACCTCTCTCCTGCCAGAGCACTCCGAAGTCGTGTACAACTCCAAATGCGTAACGTGAATCTGTGTAAACATTAACTCTCAAGTTCTTGGCGTGTATGCAGGCTTGTGTCAGAGCAACTAGCTCTGCTGCTTGAGCGGACAGGGTATCAATACGGTGTGTTTCAATAACTTCAGTGTCAGTAGTCACTGCATACGCGGCGACTAGTTCTCCTGTACTTGTTCTCATACATGAACCATCCACATAAAGTGTCAGGTCGGGGTCTGGTAACGGAGTATCTCTCAGATCTTGTCTTGGCTTTGTCGTAATGTTAACTACTTCCACGCAATCATGTGTGGCTGGATTTGAATTAACTGATGGTAACAGTGTAGCAGGATTTAAAATGTTGCAGCGTCTGATTTCTATGTGTGGCTGGAACAGTGTCAATTCATAACCTGTTAAACGTGCAATTGTCAAGTGCTGAGTTTGTGTTCGGTTTAAAAGAACTTCCACGGAATGTGGAACTTGTACTGTCAAGGAGTGTCCCAAGACTATGGAATCACTTTGTCTAATAGCTAGTGCTGTGGCTGCAACTGACTTGAGGCACGCAGGCAGAGCCTGGGCTACAGGATCTAATGTGCTCGAAAAATAAGCACAGGGCTTGTATTGTCCTGCTTGATCTTGTGTAAGAACAGATAATGCTGTACCTTCACGTTCAGTAACGAAAAGTGTAAAAGGCTTACTGTAGTTCGGTGTCGCTAGAACTGGAGCTTGGCATAGGGCTTTCTTTAACTCATTGAAACTAAGTGTATGTTCAGATGTCCAAGGGAGGACAGTCGATACGGCTGCCTCCTGTGTCGTTAACTGTATCAGTGGTTTGGCTAGAAATGCATACTGAGGAATCCATTGTCTGCAGTAAGAAGTAAGGCCAATAAAAGCACGTACCTCCTTCTGGGTCTTGGGCTGAGGAAGACTCGCTATTAACTGGATACGGTCTGGTGTCAACTGCCTACCCCTCTTGGACAGCAAGTGTCCTAAGTAGACCACTTGCTGGACACAGAATTGAAGCTTAGAAGGGGACACCTTGTGCCCCATCTCGGCTAGGAAATACAAGACTGTAAGGGATGCTTGCTCGCAAGCACGTTCAGAACGGGCTGTGATCAGTAGATCATTGACATACTGGAGCAGGGCAGTGTCAGTTGGCATGTGAATGTTGTCTAGTTGTCTCTTGAGTGCTTGACTGTAAATACTAGGACTTTCTGTGAAACCTTGAGGAGCTCGTGTAAACATATAGCTCCTTCCATTTAAACAAAATCCGAAAAGAAACTGGCTGTCTGGATGAATAGGAACACTGAAAAATGCGTTCTTGAGGTCTATGACAGTGAAGAACGTGGCTTCGGAATCAATGGCCGTTAATAGGGAAGAGATGTCTGGGACAACTGGGTACTGAGGAATAATACATTTATTAAGCTCTCGTAGGTCAATCACTAATCGATATACCGGGGGTGCATTTGGATCAGTACGTTTCATGACTGGAATGATCGGAGAATTACATACATTGGAGTCAGTTTCTACAACCACTCCTTGAGCAATAAGCTCGTCAATAATTTTGGATAAGGCTGCTACAGCCTCAGGTGGCAATCTGTACTGTCTGATTCGTGGTAACACTACACCTGGCTTGAGAGTCACACGATAGGGTGTGATTTGCATGTAACCTACATCAGTTGGACCTTGTGCCCACAGATGCTGCGGAACATTAGACAGTCTTGAATCAAAATCTCGTAATACATAGTGACCCTTAAAGTCACGTAGGAACAATCGTATTCCCTCTGGGGAACAGCATATAACTGCACCTAACTCTTTCAGTGTCTTAATGCCTAATAGGTTTTCTGGACATGACTTAGTAAGTAACAGATCAGTAGTGCGGGACAATGGACCTACTTCTAGAGTAACTGGCTTTGATATTTCATTTACGATGGGTTTTCCTGAAAATCCAAGGGAAACATTTCTTGAGCCTGAGAGCGGAGCCCCTGGAACTTCGGCGTGACTAATTGTGGTCCTACTTGCCCCTGTATCAATCAAAAACTTTCTGTCTTTCCCTAATACTTGACTATGAACATAGGGACCTTCTTGATCTACAGGTATCTCGATGAGAGGCAAGCCTACCTCCCTCTCTAGGCTGTTTCATGAATACTGCTGGTACTCTGGATACTCAGACTGTGCATACTGGTACATCTGCGAGGTAACATGCTGTGTTGCAGCAATAGGCTGCGGTGCTGGAACTGTCTGTGGTGCATTCTGTGGCTGAGGAATCTGTGAAACTTGTTCTTGTCTAGGCGGACGTGGTCTTTCTTTAGTCTTACCAGTAGCTATGTTGTGTTTCAGAACTGCACACTCATTTATGAAATGACCTGGCTGTTTACAATAATTGCAGTTCCCTTTGACGGGAGCTGCAGGATGACTGGCTTGATTCGGACCCCTCTTCTGACTGTCTTGAGGAACAGATTGTGCAACTAGTACTTTCATTTTCGTGTCTTTCATACGTTTTCTCTCGTGTTCTTGCTCTTCTCTGATTCTATTCTGGTGGTATTGGAGCATTTGCAACATCTGGGACGGGGTATTAGCTTGCCAGGTACTTTCGACTTTCAAAACTCGATTTTTAATTTGTGGGCTTGAATTCTCGACTAATTTAGTAACAAAAAGGTGAGGGTATGACTCACTACTCGTCTTGAGGCCACTGTTGATGCTAAAACATTTTTCAAATCTAGAATAAAAATCACTAATATCCTCGTCTTGTTTCTGTTTACAGGCTGAGATTGCATCCCAGTCTTCTTTTCTAGTTGTCAATAATCTAGGTAAAACTTGTATTAATAATTCTGGTAGTTCTTTACATTTATCTCCAAGACCGGTACCTGGTACTCGTGCCTTGTCTTCAGCTTCTAGAACTGCCCAATCGATCTTTTTCTCTCCCACCTCCCATTCTTTTTCCTTGAGCTTTTCATACACCCCTGCAGGCAGCAGAACCTTTAACATTTTAATTATATCTGGATATGTGTATTCTCCCATACGGAGCATGTCTTTTAGTTCTCTATGGAACCCTGCTGGATCTTTGTCATGACAGGGAATTAATTTCTTCATCTCGAGGAGTTCCATCTTTGTAATTGGAGTGTAAACAAACACTCGTTCTAGTTCGCCACCCGTTCCTCTGACTGGGTGGACTTCTCGTAACGGATTCTGTCTCTCCATGTAAAATGGTTTACTTTCTGGAGGTGAGACATGAACAAAATGCGGGTTCAAAAACGTTCTATATTTGTGACGCTGTTCTAGAATGACACTAATTAAGTCGGTACCTAAACCTTTCCATCTATACTGGAGTAACTCGTTCAGGACATCATGTAACGGGCCTGGATCAGAGTGTTGACCCTCATACAAAGTAATGAGGTGCTGAATCATATACATACCCACCAGTCGTTGCTCGGCTGGGGGCATTTTCAGAAACATTTGTGCCACTATTTCGTCTGGAAAAGTGGTAGAATCAGTAATCCATCGGACTGCTGATCGGGCTAGTTCTTGTTCATGCATGGTACTAAGTTCACTGTAACCGATTTGTGATTTCAAAATGTGATCGGTAGCTTGAAACACTTGTTCTAGTGAACCTTGTTCTGGTGCTGGAGAATGAAAAATAGACTTGTGTTCTAGGCGTAAATGGCGATCTGGAAATCTAGATTTTCCTACATACGCTATTCTGGCGGGATTCTCGTCCTCTACCTCTTCAGTATCAGAGTTACTTTCTTTCTCGCTTACTTGTGCTGCTTTACGTTGTTCGTGTATCTTTATTATTTCTCTACGGATTTTCTTGTACATACTCTCCACAGCACCGACGGTCTTGTGCTTACCCTCGGCTATATTATCACTCCACCTTGTCAGGGTTTTCATTTCGGCCGGATCTTTAGACGGGTAATCTTGTTCTCTTATTAGACAATTGATCAGAAACTTTAATATCATGAGCTGGATCTCGGCTTTCCTTTGAGACATGGCCTCGCTAATGCTTTCTGGATCATCCCCTGTACGGATGAAACGATATATTCTGTCTAGATCTTCTTTCATATTCGGTAAGGTGACTAGATACTCGGCCACCTTTCTTACGCGGAACGAATATAAAACCATATTATCCTCGCCTGGGACTGGATCATAGCCGCATTCGGCAAGGGATTTTCTTATTTCTGCTACAGTCTGATGTCTGGGCGTACGCTGGGACGCTTGTGCATGTAATTCGGCTGTCGTTAAACGCTTGTGTGGCGGCGGGGTTTGAGGAGTACCTCCCCCTGCGGCCCCTAAACTAGAGTCGTCTACTGAGGCTCTTCGTCCTGGCAGAGTGGGAAATGGAAATGTAGGCTGGACTTGTATGGCGGGCTGGACCGGGGGTACCGTAACAGGTACTCCGGTGTCTGGAGGAGCGGGAAGTGCCTGATTTACAGGGACTGGCGGAGCGCGAACAGGATTTGCATATTCTGGGACTGTGTCGTCCAAATAGGACGAAATAAAAATATCAGCTGCGGTCTGTTTGTGACGTAGCTTGGTCGGAACTAATGGTGGCGGGAAATTACTGGATGCCTCTGGGGTCGCTTTTGGCAAGCCCTCGGCAAGAAGAGGATACATACCCCTAATAAGGGCATGCCTCTGTCTGTCTGATTGTTCAGTTTTAACTCGTTCACCAATCTCGATTAATTCCCTTTCTTGGGCTCGTTCCAAGGATTCTCTACTTAATTCTGACTTTCTGATTTCTTTTTCGGTTCTTTTATGAGCTTCTTTGCGCCATAACTCGATGGCATCTTTCTGTGACTGTCTGGCTTTCTTTTTCCATAATGCTTCTTCTACTCGCATGATGCACTCGGCATCCCATGTACCCGATACGGGCCATCTATACTTTTCTTCTAACTGTTTGGTATACTCTACCCATAACTCTAGATACAATATGGCGCTTATGCCATGCTTCTGATACATAAAGTGACCTGGACTGTCCCTCGGCGGAACAGGAACTGCTTCTTCTAACAAACCCTTTCTAGTTTTTAGCTGACGTAATCTCGAAAAGAGAGACATTGTAAACTTGAATCGGAACACAATACAATACACGAGGAACAATAACAATTGGGAGAACAATTCAGGCATACCACGACATTGGAAATACATTGAACAACATCATAACATAACAGTTCGGACAGAATGTTACCTGGAATACTGAGAACAGAAACACAAGAATTTCTCGAGAACGGAACAGACTAGAGTTACTGGATGCACTGCTGAAACAGTACGGAACATACCGGTCCCATAAAGGGACGCATCAAGACCCGTATCCACCTAGGTGAACACTTCGTTTGTGAGTCTGTGTACCACCAACCCACGGACCAGAGTCAATTTAGATTGACCCTGTCTAGATACTACCCCAGTAATGGTACTCACCGGGCAGCAAGAACGGAAGGCCTCGGACTGGACTGGACTGCTACGACGACGGACGACGAGCTTCGGACTTCAGTTACGGGTGGGCCTCCGGATACCTCGGACCTTGGACTCTCGGCTTGGGCTCTGGTCGGGACTCGCCGCGTTCCTCCACCGTCTCGTTTGGATGCTGAACCGCCTCCTCCGTCTCCTCCGTGGGCCTGAGGGATACTTGAAGCAGAAATATCTGCCGGTGCACAGAAGAGTTCCGTCACGACTGCAGAGGGTCAGGGGGTCGGCGTGGCTTCACCGACGCGTGGGGAAAGGGCAAGTCCCTATTCGGGCGCCATTATGTGGTAAATAAATAAATAATACCCTATTTTTGACTAGACATATATCATAACAGATAGCTCAATAAATAAGAGTCAAGATTCGAGGTAGTAGGAGTTTTGCAGGTTTAATACAGCAGAAGGACAGGAACAGGACAACCTGCATAGGAATAGGATGACAGGGCCCAGCAGCTGCTGGGGCTGGATCTGGGATGAGCGTGCTGCCTTTTAATAACAATACATGAGCATATATACATAACGCAAACACATAGCATTACATTGCAGTAGGCGTAGCAGTGGGTGGAGCAGAAGGCGTGACGCGTAGCAGTCGCGAAATATAAGGGCGAAAGTAGGTGTAACTGGGCGTATACATAGACATGTGATGCAAACGTAACAGAATATGTCATGAATAGGGCGGAAACATTGGAGGGGGCTACCTAAGGAGCCGGGACCTCTAACCTGATGGTGCGCGCAAACTAGCAGTGACGTGTTACTAGGAGAAGCTGGGGGCTATGAACTCTGTGCTAGGAGCAGAGACTGAAGTCTGGAGAGTCAGGGCGACATGTACCTAAACAGTATCTAGTATCTGATGTTTAGAGAACATGTTGATATAAACTAGAAGTCAAGAGGGGAAAGGCTAACTTGATTCTAAGACTGGACCATGCATTATTCTACATGTAGTGCGTGATGAAGAATATTAAATGACCATTAAATGCAGTATTTCTCTAACGTGGAGACGTGAAGGCTAGACAATGACGGAAACTATTGATGCGATTCAGTAGTTTAGGAATGCAGAGGAGGAGGACTGAACTGATAACTGGAATCATAACATATTCTTGGCAGACTCAGAGACTGAGCCAGGCTGGGCCGGGCACTGCGAGGTAGGAAGTAAGTGAAGGGTCGAGGATACAGGTGGGGGCTGTATCGCTCCTCAGCGAAGTTGCAGGAGACAGGAGCTGAATCTGGTGTCCAGGCCCTTTTGAGGCCTAGAAACGGGGACTTTATAATAGAATAACGTGTACACTGAGAAACGTGGCAACGTAGCTTTACATAGGCCTGATATTCGTAGTATTCACGAGAACTGGAAACTGGCATACTAGAGGTGGACACAACTGTAATTGCGTCATTAATCGAACATGGGGAATGCATATGCATATTTAATCATGCACACATAACATATGATGGATGACACGTAGGGACACAGAACATGGCAAAATTTACTTTTCCACAGTTCCACCGGGGGAACGGCCTCTCGGGCCCCTGATGTTCGGTTGTCGTCGCTCCGGGCCTTCAGTTCGATCTCCTTCAGGCCGCGCTCGTGCTCCAGCTGGAGTCGTTTCCCTTCGTGTTCTCTCTGGAGTTTCTTCTCCTCCAGTTCTCATTGCAGCCGCAACTGCTCGATGGCTAGCTTCTTCTCGGCCAGCTTGAGCTCTCCTTCTATCTTCAGGCGCACTAGTTCCAGCTCGTGGTTTCGGTTGCGTTCTCGGTCGGTCATCTCTTCTGGCGACAGACCTCTCTCCGTGCTGGGACTCCGCGTCGGGGACTCTTCTCTCTCATCCCCTTGGGTGCGGGTTTCGGCCAGTGGCCCTCTGTCTCCGCTGTCTCCTGCCGGCGGGAGAGGATGTGCTCCGGCCTCCACCCAGGCTGTCAAGAAAGTCTTCTTTGGTGCTTAATCTCGTTGTCGGGATATGGAGATCTTTGCAAAATTGCTTCAGCTCTCGGTGCGTATAGTCTTCCAGGCGCTCCATCTGGAAGGTGGTCTCGTTGTCTGTGAGGCTCATGGTTTTGTTCGGGTAGTGTGCCAGTTGTACGATCCCTAGACGTAGGTTCTTATCGCGACGCTGCCACCAATGTTAGAAGGGGCAATCTCGGAGGGCCAGGTATTGCTCACCCAACCACCCCAGGACCCACCTCTCCCACAGATCTTGCCGAGTCTTATCGTGAGGTCCTCTCCGGGGAGGACTTCGAGTCTAGGATCGTACATACTGAGCTCACACCACACTTACGAACAGACACCACACCGTTGGATTCTAGTAACAAGTTCTTTATATGCAGTAAAAAGAAAGTAGCACTCTTATGTACAAATGATCGAGGGATCACAAAGTCTTTGAGGATTCGGGAAGAGGGAAGCGGGACAGTCTTTAGCCTTTGGGCCAGTACGAGGCGTACCCTGCGCACAGCTCTCAATCCTCGAGCCGGGGGGTACGGAAGATGGTGGACGTACTGGCTGCTTCACTCACGTCGAGTCGGCTCAGGTCGTGATGGTAGCGTCGATGGTCCAGCCGGACCAGAGTACTCCTCGAGCCGCGACGAGGTCAGCAGGGCTCGATCCGGAGAAGTTCCTGAGGAGCCGCGACAGCGTCAGCAGGGCTCAGATGGTACGAGTTCAAGCTCGGGCTGCGTCAGCGTCAGCAGGGCTCCGATGGTCTTTGAGGTCGAACCGCGACAGCGCCAGCAGGGCTCCGATGGTCTTTGAGGTTGAGCCGCGACAGCGTCAGCAGGGCTCCAATGGTCTTTGAGAACGAGCCGCGACAGCGTCAGCAGGGCTCAGATGGTTCAGTTCCAAGTACGAAGAGGGAGCCGCGACAGCGTCAGCAGGGCTCAACATTTCAAGATGAGTCCTTCTTAGGGTCAGCCGCGATTAGATCAGCAGGGCTTCAGGTCCAAGATACAACTGCCCGCTAGTTGTGGGGCGGGCCTTGATATAGTCCAGGAGCCTTTTGATGTCCGGACCCTCGCAGGCGGGGGGCTGGTCGTTGGCGAGGTCCGGCGGTTGGCTCTTTGATCTCTTTGGAAGATGCGTCCGGGAATTCCAAGACACCCAGCAGGTCTGGAGCCAGCACTCGGGGAGGCCAGAGGTGCGATCGAAACTGGTCCACAGGGGAGGGCCAAAGGTGTGACAGATACCAGTCTCTCAGGGGAGGCCGGAGGTGCCATCGAAACTCCCTGGCTTATCTCAATTGGGGAGCCCTTTACCCCCCAGCCGGGACTGGCGCGCCTTTGGAGTCTGGGCTTCGCTGGGGCCGGGGTCACGCTAGGCCCAGGGAGTCAGGGATCTCGGGAAGGAAAAATGGCCACCGGGCCTTTGTGGGGCATGCAAGGTTTCGGCGTGGGGCATGCAGGCCTGGTCGCCGGGTACGGGTTCTGGGCGTTCGGGGAGCAGGACGACCAGGAAACTCGGGGGCCGCTACTCTAACGGGGTGCTGCGCAGGGAACTCAGGGTGCAGGGTGCACTCACAGGGTGCAGAGGAACAGGGGCGGACCACGCCACGAGGCCGGGTCCAACAACACACATCATAATTGTTTTCTAGAGGTAACCCAGAATTAGTAGAAGAGCTACCCCAGGCAAGCACTGTTTATCATCAGCCATTGTAAGTCCTGGGTATAGGCCACATAGGAGTGACTTTGGAGCAACCCACAGGCATGCACTGGCAACGCACCCATGGTAAATGCTCTCTAGAGTTCATCCAGGAGCAACAGGGAAACATTTGCAGGCTTTATGTGGATACAAGCAGTCATGGTAGATGTTCCGTAAAGTCCACGCAGACGCTCCTGCAGAACAATCTACAGTTTGGGTTTGAACTGGTTGCACACATTCAGAGTGGGTGCTCATTAATCCCTCATTGAGCACATTGGAAACAACAACAGTGGACATTCAGAGCTCCTGGTAGCAATAGAGTTGGCAATAGGGTAATGCTGTGGAAGGAATACAATTAATAGGTTACAAGTTCATGAGGTGAGAAAAGATACTAGCATGTCTAGGTACGTCTAGAAGGTCAAGGAGCAAGGGTTCTGGGCACGATGAGAGGACATATGGAGATACCGGAATTTACATCAAGTTTTTTAGACCAGCTCGACCTAGGGACTTTCGTCTAAAGGTCCCACAGCAGTAAAATAAGTGACTGCCTCAGCAAAAGAAAATCCCTGAATGCCTTCCAGCTGGAAACCCCTTTGCAGAAGAGATCTCCACCATCGCTGCAGAATAAGACTCAAGTGATTGGTTGCATCAGAGACACAGTTAGTTTAAGAGACCTACCCGTTGATGGTATGTCACAGTTACTTTGCAGGGCATACATTGAGACTCATTACTTGAAGAAGTTTCATCGGTTCCATCATAGGTATGTTTTTAAACCTTTTCTTCACATCTTTTTACTTTACTGCAAGTAGTTTTCTAAAGATTTATAGCACCTAGCCGTAACATTATATTTATGTATGACTCCTGCAATAGATGCCCATGTATGAGATTTAAGGGAACAAGTCACAAAACACCTTCAAAATTGCAAGGAATGCGGTTTACTACGCATTCATTTCTCCTGTTGCCACTAGTTCCATGTGCCGAATTAGTATTGGGTGCTTTGTTAGCCATGGGGGGCGTGCACTGACGCTGCGCCCTCACTTTCCCCCTCCCCTTTTTTGATGTCCTCTTCCTCCCCTTTTTTCCCTTTCCCCACCCCATTTTCTTTTCCTCCCTTGGGTTGTTGTAACGGAGGGCTTTTAGTTTTGTAAGCGTATTTTTCGCTGTTTTATTATTTTGTGCCCTGGTAGTGGTGGGTGGGTGCTGAGCAGCGGTTGTGATTGTTCTTGATGTGGGACTCACGTTCTGCCTTTGCCGAAATGTATTGTTCTGTTGGTCTTTTCCTGTGTTCGAGACTTCGGCTTGCTCACGGCCCACCACGGCCCTCTGGACTTTACAGATTGTCATTATCCTGTGACACCCCCTTTTTTCTATTATAAAATTAACCTGCTTTTATCCTGTCCGTGATGGCGACTTAAAGACTTGTTACCTTTGCCTTTCATATGAGCTATTTAGAAATCCTGTTGTCTCTCCTGTATTGCCTCGTATGTCTCTTTATTGTGGTGGCCGGCCCGGTGGGTTGTAGGCCCGTATCTGTGCGCGCCTTCTGTACAATAAAGGTTTAAAAAAAAAAATATATATTGCAAGGAATACTACAAAAACATGCAGATGGTCAACACTTACCTACACACCATGGAATGAGTTGTGGGTGTGATTACACAACAGAAGGAAACTACAACCCAGGTTTATTTACCCGTAATGCATTGCCGGTATGGTGTCACCCATCACTATGTCTGGAACTGCCTCTGTTGACATACCTGGAGTCCAGCATCTCTTTAGTTAAAAGCTGTGACTCTGGGCACCCAAATGATTGTTCTACAACACCGGGTACCAGTATACTCAAAGCTAGAACAGGATGCTGTAGTATCTGGTGCACTGGAAGCAGTATGGCCCTGAAGACCAACCATGAGAGCCGCACACTATATCCATGCTCATGCCTTATTGGTGATTCCCACAAATGACATCCTACAGAACATGGTCATGGGACTTGGCCTTCAGAAAGGAGATCTCCCAGGGTGGTCTGATCTGATCTGATCTGATAAATCTTTATTTCGGCATGAATACCATAAAAGAACAATTACATAAATACAATAAAACATTCCTTTTAAAATACACAACTTGCCGTACAATTCATTCAATTTTCATGTCGATTCTAAGATAAAGACCAAAAGGGTTAGAACATTCATAAAAACTATTCAATCTAGTAGAAACAGGTAGGGACAGCAAAAATAATTTTCATCAATTAACCCTCTGTTATTAGTAGGCAATGATTTTAACATATCTGCTTATTACAATTTATAACCCGATTTTCTTCGTTGGAAAAAAATACTATGCAAGAATCTGCTAACACTAAATACAATAGGTTGACTAGTGTTAGTCAAAAGAATCCTTAGAGCCTGGGAACATGATCTTACACCTAATGTTACGCATATTGGTTTAATCCATCTCCTTCTAGCCTGCGCATATGCTGGGCAGAAGAAGAGGATATGTAACTCATTTTCTTTTTGATTACATCCACACATGGTACATAGTTCATCTTCTTCATGGTTTGTCGAGTTTACACCACCAGACCAACGCGCCAATGTAGAACCGATTTGGAGATTACCATATCTGAATTTCAGAAATAAGGTCTTTGCTAGAGGTGGTTCTATTTCATCCAAAAAGGTCTCGAAGAATGGATCATTTTTAAAGGTAAGAAACCTTATTACAAGTGACCCACTAGATAAAGCGTTTTTGGTCATATCCATAATGTACGACCAAAAGCACTTTTTTACCATAGTTTTTGAATGAGGTGGAATCAAATCTGGATGTTCCCAGAAATGCGTTAGACCTAGTAGGGTAAGCCAGAATTTAACATGTTTGATCCATGGTATCACCTTGAAGCTATCAAGCTCCATGATTTCTATGAGCCCATCTCTATATACTTGCAACTCAGGTACACGCCACAGCCTGATCCATAACAGTAGAGGATGTAGAATAATATGATGGTCCGTTCTACGAAAATTTAAATCAAGCTGGAGCGGAACCAGAGGAGTACTTCTAGGGACTCTGACCAAACTTCTCAAAAAATTATTGTCCAAGACCCTGAAGGTATCTTTAGACCCCGGGCCCCAGATTTCAGAACCGTATAACACTGCAGGTTGAACCTTGAATTTAAAAAGTTCAACCGCAGGAGACACGGCCTTACTGGTACTTTGGCCTTGCTCTCTAAGAATAGGTTTTGTGTTCTGACTAAACATCATCTTACATTTTTCCATTTGGGCTTTCCATGTAAAATTGGAATCCAATGTTACCCCCAGATAACCAAAATACGGAACTGATTCCAGTCTCAATCCATTTAAAGTTAAGCAGCCCTTGTCAATTTTGGTTGGGTTTAGAACCATGCACTTAGTCTTTTTACCATTTATCTCCAATCCTTTCTTATTGCAGTAATCGTTAAAAGAATTTAAGAGAGCTTGGAGACCTTTTTTTGTCTGCGAAATCAAAATGATATCATCCGCAAACAATAGGGAAGTAACTTTTTCGCCATTCAACTTTGGAGAATCGTTCTTGCATCCCTCCAAGTATAGAGGAATGTCATTCACAAATAGCGAGAACAATGTGGGGGCCAGTACACACCCCTGGCGCACACCACGTTCGATAGGGATTTTAGGTGTTAATTCACCTTTTGGGCCCCAGCGTACTCTCGCGAAGTTGCCTCTATGGAGCTCTTGTATTTGCGCTATCAGGGTGGGTGGCATCCCTACTAAACTCAATGTTTCCCACAGTAAATTACGTGGGACTAAATCGAATGCCGCCCTTAAGTCGACAAACGCGACATATAATTGGCCCTTTTTAATCTTGATATATTTCCAATAGAGACAACAAAAGCGGAAGATTTGGTCAATTGTGCTAACTTTGGGTCTAAATCCCGCTTGGTATCTTGACAAAATTTCTTTTTCTTCCAACCAATCATTAACACGAAATAGGATATGTTTTGTATAGATTTTTTGTAATATATCCATTAGGCTTATTGGGCGATAGTTTGACGGGTCCATCCTATCACCTTTCTTATAGATTAAGACAATTTCAGCCCCCTTCCAGCTCTCTGGAAAGTCTAGATTACGGGATAACACGTTACACAGATAGTTAATATAGGGAGCCCATATTTTTAATTCGTGCTTGTACAAGTCTCCCGGAATTTTGTCTAACCCAGGGGCTTTACCAGACTTAATCTGGGTTATTGCCAATTCTGTTTCTCCTAGAGTAAAATCCAAGGTATCCCTCGGGGTGGCATCGCTTGGAATCCTGTCTGTAATGGGTTCCTCGTATTTCTTATAAAGGTTAGAAAAATGGGTTACCCAGGTCTGTTCGTCTAAATAGACGTCCTTGACCACTCTACCTTGATGGTTCCCATTCGCTATCAGCCTCCAAAAGGCTGTGTTATCACGTGATTTAGCTGCAGCCAGCAAATCTGCCCATTTTGCTTCCTCCCATGCCATTTTACATGTCTTTTGGATCAGTCTATAGTTATTTCTTGCTGTCATAATGTCTGGTTGTGTCTTTGATTTAATCGCAGTTAAAAGTGCCCTCTTGGACTCCCTGCAGTCCTTAGTGTACCAGGGTTTACTGTGTGGCAAATTATGTGTCTTCTGCTGCCCTTTCCTCGGCATCTTGGTGACTAGAGGCTTTAAAACATCAACATTTTTTTGATGTAACATCATAAAATGGCTGTCATTCTCCTCCTTTGGCATGTGGTTTAGATATGCCCCAAAGATACTAGCAAAGAGCCTGTAAATTTCTGATAAAATTTCACCGTTGTCCAGTATTAGTGGCCATTTAAGAGAACGTCTATTGTTACTAATATGGATCTCATTTTGGTCACCATTGGTTGCTACTCCAATCGAAGAGGAAAGTATGTCTCCAAATAGGGAGTCCTCAATCTGGAGGACTAGGGGAAAATGATCACTTTCTAATCTCTCTATTACCTCCATGTCAAGAAGGAATTCCCATGATGACACTGAGGCAATAATAAAATCTATGTTACTTGTGTATTTCCCTCTGTAGAAGGTATGCTTCTTCACAATATCTGATGATAGCCGTCCATTACATGCCCTAGTGCAGTATTCTGCACATAATCTCGTCATTTGGAGGGCCATGGGCGAACATTTGACTGGTTTAATGTTATCAAAAGCAGGGATCCCATTTGCCTCGTCTTCTTCTGAGAAGATGTCACTTAACCCCACAATAGGCTCAAAATTGCAATTAAAATCACCTGCCATGATAACATAATTCTCTCTAGTGTCCAGATTACCCAATAGAAGATCTAGATGGGTCAGTAAGGGAGATTCTCTTGAGATGGGTGTTGGTCTGTTGTAGACATTCACCAAATAAAGTTTTTTCCCTTTACAAACATTGATTTTCAAAATCAGTATGTCAGGCGAGTTGGTGTCCATTACTTCTATGTCCACTCTTAGATTAACTTTTACCCAGATCAACAACCCTCCCGAGTGTCTTCCACTCCTAGAGGGTATTGCACTAATACCATAAGATTTGTATCCTAGCCTATGTATAATTTCAACTGACCAGGTCTCTTGCAACATACAGAAATCAAAGGTGTCAATGAAACTTGCCCATTCCGGGTCCCTTACATTTTTTAATACCCCGGCTATATTCCAGGAGATCAGTTTTATGGGCTGGCATACTTCCACAGTTTCTTTCATCAATACGTTTCCCACCTTCCCAGGTACTATAATATGGCATTCTGGGCTAATTGCATCAGATTATAAAGGCATCGAATCATTTTGGAGTACAACACTTTCCCTCAATGTTGGGCTATCCCCAGTTATTGGTACTAACACAGGCAACAAACTTACATTCCCCAAAAGTTTAGTTTCACTAATGTTAACCCCGGCTCCCTGTAAACAAGGTTCACATCCTACTTCCCCCCCCCGACAGACTACCATTCTCCAACTCGTTTCCATCACGCCCCTTAGACATTTGGCATCAGTCGCAGTCATCTAGGCCGCTAAAAATGTCAAATCTGTTGTAAGTTTCTAGAGGAGTAAAGGGCTTTAGATGGTCCATTCTTCTATTATTGGGGTTGGTTTGCCTGTGTGGGACACAATTCCAACCAAAGACATCAGGCGCTGGTACAGGGTTTGAGGGGTAAAAGGACTCCACAGGATTGGGTCTAGTAAGTGGTTGCATCATTTGTTGTATGTTACCAGCCCTCTGTATAACTGGTGGATAAAGACAGGGCATAGTTTGGGATGTTATGTGCGAGGCTGGTTGTTGCTGGAAGGGAAAAACCACAGACCTAGGATAAAAGTATGTCAACGGTCTGGGTATTATGCAGCTACTTGTAATGCCTATAGGCCAATTTAATACAAATTGAACTGCATTAGGATCCCTAAAATTTACAACCACCACGTCGCCCTCAATATTTTTTGGTCTACTTCCCAACCATTGTAGGCGTCGGACATGGACAATTTCACCATTTATATGGGGTGCTATTGGCCTGTATAAACGTAGCCAATGCATTATCTTATTTTTTAATTGTACAAATCCCTCCCGCTTGCTAGTTTGTAACACCGGGACCCCTGTTAAGACTACCACAAAGGGCACTGCCTCTGGTGGTAATTCTGGATTTGGGACCGGTTTGAGCCTTCCCCATCTTGGCTTTGGTCCCCCTACCTCCGCCGATTAGCTTTCATTTGGAATATTAGCTGTATTATTAGATGATTTGTTTACAGCAGCAAGTGGCATGGAAGCCGTTTTATTTTCTGGATTTTTTGGGGGCGGGGTTGGTTGAACAGTTGTTATAATGTTCCCTTTGGGCACCAAAATAGAAGGATTCGTCAACAGAGTAGAATTAGCTGATGGAGCTAGAGCGGCTGGGCTAGGCTTGGTCACGCTAGTTGTTTTATGCGTTTCCAGATTCGGTGTTTTTGCATTCATCTCGCCCTTCTTTCCCAGGACACGCTCAAGTGAGCTTAATCTTAATTCTACTTCAATCAACCTCTCCAGAATCGATGCAGAATAGGTGTTAATTAGTCCTTCTATGGAGTCTAAAGTTGCAGAATCGCGAACTATAGGGGGCGCTTTGGACATCACAGAGGCTTCAGCAGTATCCTCCATGTCTATAGGCATAGCAGGCGGTGGCGGGGATGCAATAGTAATAGGCCCTTCAATAGCGACTGAAATAATTTCAGTACTAGCTACAATTGTCTTCTTCTTTTTCCCAAAATCTGAATAACTTATTTTTGGTTGTGGTGGGACCCCCCCTTTTCGCCTTCTTTTACATGGGGGTGGCCCATGTACCTTTGGAGCTAACATAGATTTCTTTGCTTTACTGCACACTATTTTTGATGGTATAAGAGTAGGAGATTTTAAAACGGTGGGAGTACTCGTGTGTGTACTAACATCAGAACCAATCGTGTCCAGTTGAAAAGTGTTAGTTATACAGGGAGTAATAACAGCTGGTTCCACAGGTTGGCTATCAGTTGTGTGGAGAATGACATCCGTTAACTGAGAACTTACACTGATGTTCAGGGGAGGTAAGAGTAATGGTGAAATGGGCCGGTTTTTTAAACTTTCCACGGAGCGGCGGCGATCAGCACGTCGCTCTGCCAAAACAATTTCCAGTGGAATGTCTGGAGAAGCTTTAGTAAAGTAATCATCAAGGGTTTTGTTTAGCGATGCTCCCTGTTTCTCAGACATGGTGAATAAATGTAACCATCCACGAACAAACGGTTCAAAGGGCACAAAAGCACAAGGATAAAATAGCAAAGAAGCACAATAATAAATACCAAGAAGTATTGTCCAGTCCGGTCTCAGTGGTTCTCGGAGGGTCTCAGAGGGTCCGCCCTTAGTCCGGGCTTTGTCCCGGGATATGTCCCGCACACGCGTCCCGCTAACGCGTAGTTACACCAGGTCTTATACGTT
This sequence comes from Lissotriton helveticus, assembly GCF_964261635.1. Taxonomy (NCBI): domain Eukaryota; kingdom Metazoa; phylum Chordata; class Amphibia; order Caudata; family Salamandridae; genus Lissotriton; species Lissotriton helveticus. The sequence goes on along the minus strand of NC_136073.1, from coordinate 210,515,522 downwards.
CTGTGAAAAGAGGGGGCGGAGTCACGGGAAGAGGCGGCAGGTGTGCTCGGTGGGTCACGCACAGCCTGCTGGCCCTCGCAGTCCCGTCCTCCTGCAGCAGCTAGTCTCCCCCACGCAAGTTCCAATGGCCAGCGGGGCTCCAAACGGCAGCAAACAGTACAGGATCACAGTCTCCTTAACGAGCGGCTCCCGCGAAGCGGGGGCCGCGAGGAGTTTTAAAGCACACAGGGCAGAGGGCGGAGACACGGGAAGAGGCGGCAGGTGTGCTCGGTGGGTCACGCACAGCCTGCTGGCCCTCGCAGTCCCGTCCTCCTGCAGCAGCTAGTCTCCCCCACGCAAGTTCCAATGGCCAGCGGGGCTCCAAACGGCAGCAAACAGTACAGGATCACAGTCTCCTTAACGAGCGGCTCCCGCAAAGCGGGGGCCGCGAGGAGTTTTAAAGCACACAGGGCAGAGGGCGGAGACACGGGAAGAGGCGGCAGGTGTGCTCGGTGGGTCACGCACAGCCTGCTGGCCCTCGCAGTCCCGTCCTCCTGCAGCAGCTAGTCTCCCCCACGCAAGTTCCAATGGCCAGCGGGGCTCCAAACGGCAGCAAACAGTACAGGATCACAGTCTCCTTAACGAGCGGCACCCGCAAAGCGGGGGCCGCGAGGAGTTTTAAAGCACACAGGGCAGAGGGCGGAGACACGGGAAGAGGCGGCAGGTGTGCTCGGTGGGTCACGCACAGCCTGCTGGCCCTCGCAGTCCCGTCCTCCTGCAGCAGCTAGTCTCCCCCACGCAAGTTCCAATGGCCAGCGGGGCTCCAAACGGCAGCAAACAGTACAGGATCACAGTCTCCTTAACGAGCGGCACCCCAGGGTGGTACTATCAAGGAGTTATTCCAGGGTGCTATCAGCGTACCATGACTGCAAACAGTGAACTTTAGGTTACGTTCCATGGTTACCAACTACAGAATGCACAACGGTGCATTTAGTAGAGACTTGCACTGACCTCACACCAGACACAGAAAGACCTCCTAGTGGCAGTGGACCACAGAACCCACAAGAATGCATCCAGTGGACCACAGACCACATCCAGCACACCATGGACTGCATCTAGTGATAATAGACTATATAATATACAAGATATCATCCAGCACAGTCTTTGAGTGACAACACAGTGGACACAGAAACACTGTCCAGAAGTTGCAACTGCAGAATTCACAGGAGAGCAGAGAATAGGAATATCTATTCCCCAGCACTGACCTGCCCAACGCAGTGGAATAGCCATTCAAATTCTTCAATAGCACGTTAGATATTCCCAGCATTAGAATTGTTCTTGATTGGGATGCAAGGTACTCGGAGAATGAGTTGCCATAACCGTGCATACCTGTAGCTGTGCATTGGGAGTATGCATTACAGCCTCGTCTAGAAGAGGACATGAAGCAGAATACAGGCAGCTGATGAGGCGAAACAGGTATGTTGCTGCCTCCAGACAGCAGCATGACAAAGTCGCAAAAGAAATTAAGTTGACTCTATACATAGAAACCTCAGAGAGTAAAGCCAGACACGGTTAGAAAGGCATTTGAAAGTCATGATTAAATTCAAACTCGTAAATAAAAGGCATTTAGAGAGAATTTGACCATGCTAAGCACAAGTTGAAATTAGGAAAACGAGCGAGGAAAGGTAGCGTCAAGTAAACTTCCAAGTGTTGATGCTGTGCAGATTCCAAGCAAAACCTTCAAGTTGTGTGGCAGTTTAATGCTGAAATTCCTAGGTTTGTGCATCAGGTTAATGCGGATTAAGTCAATACTTGACATAAAATGCACAATGTATAGAATGCTACAAGAGCATATGATGCTGCATTACCAGTATTCTTAAATTTCATAGCCTGTATTTATTTACTTAACATTTATATAGTCCAACCAGGACTCGAGAGGTATGCAGGCACTTTACCATAAACCACAAAAAAGATGAGCAATAGCAGACCTGGCAAGGCAAAAGTCTATTAACAACCAAGCAAAGAACCATTGCTTTAAATTCTCAAGTTTGTCTGTTGCCAAAGTCTCCTTCAAAATGGTTGTGCAAAGAGAACACCACAAATTAAAGATTCATGATCCTCGCCTTATGCTTCTCTATTATCATGCTCTACATGAGTAACCTATTCGTTCAATCAATTAATCAGGACTTGTAGAGTGTGGTGTTAAGTTGTCAAAGGCCACTAATGCCACATTACTTTCAGGCCTTTTATTGCAGTATCCAGTTATACTGAGACCCCATCCACAGGCTGGGTTGTTGCAGACATCAAACTGCTTCCTTCGCCTCTCACCAACATTATACTCCTCCCGTTCTTCACCACTTGGTTACAGAACCTTGCACATAAAAAGTTCTATAACCTGAGGTGCTACACGTGGCTAATCACCTATCAGTTTATCCAGGTGCTGAGAACCCCAGATGTTAAGGGGGATAATTTGAACAGCCAGGTACCTTTCTGAATTCCAGCAGAGGGGATGAGGTCCGAAGGTTAAGCGGAGGTCGTTCTCTGACTTTGCGGCGAGGTGGGAAACGGAGCATCCTCCACTGTTCCCATGGTGGATGCATTGGGTGTGGGAGAGGGAGGTGGAGTGCTGTTGGCTGGAGGGCTGGTGGAAGTTCAGGCAGTGGTTGATGAATGTTGGCTCCTGGTTTTGTAGGGCTTTGTAGGTGTGGTGATATACAAAAAGTGAGCGACCCAGATTACCCTTGAGGGCTTGGGTAATTAAGTGAAAGGGTAAGAGTGCCTTCAAGGGAATTCGTTTAAACAGATTTTTACACTTTCAATGTGACTTACAAGGATCAGTTAATAATCCCCATCAGAATTAAATTCAACTGAATAAAATTTAGATCAAACAGACGTAACTACATAAATGACAAACATAAACACAAGCCAGGTGTATAGAGAAAGAAATTTATCAAAAGTTTAAAACAAATCATCTGATATACAGAAAATGAAATAGGACTGCAGGTTGACACTCAGTATATTCACAAACAACTCAACAGAACCTATTAACGCCTATCCCAAAAGCATAATGAAAAAACAAAAAGGATGAGGCGGAGGTCGACGTTTCGGTCTCCTACAGGATGCTTAGCGAGACCATCTTCAGGACTGATGACAATTTGAATCTGTATATTAAAAAGAGTGTAATAGAGAATATTGTGACAGTTGCAAATTGAATTTGAGCAACAAGGTCACGTCATTAAGTTGTGGACATGGGTCCTCCGGAGAGTTATTAGTATCACCCAATCTTTCAATTTGGTTGGGATCGTAAACGCAGTGTACCGCTTTTACTAATACGTCCGTCAGACGGCGATTCCAGAGATTTAATCAAAAAAGGGGGGGTTCCTTTAGTCAGACGTTCACTTAACTCAACTTCGGGTGGCTTCTGCAAATACGATAGCGTTCTCACCGAGGTCCACAAAGCGGGGATCCTGTTCCTATCGCTTTGTAGGTGTGGATCAGCGTCTTGAACTGGCATCGCCTCTGAATGGGAGCCAGTGGAACTTCTCAATGTGAGAGGCGATATGGGACCGTTTAGGGAGGTCGAGGATGAGTCTGGCTGCTGAGTTCTGTGTGATCTGCTGTCTCTTTAGGAGGTGGGGAGACATTGTTTTTGAAGATCATCACTTCAGTTTTGACTGTGTTCAGTTTTAGGCAGTAGTCTTTCATCCAGTTGGTGACTCTTGTCATGGATCTGCAAAAGTTGCTCACCGTGGTGAATGGATCTTCTGATAGCAAGAGGATGAGCTGTGTGTCATTGGCATAAGATATGATGTTTAGTCCATGGCTTCTGATGATGTTATCTAGCGTGGTCATATAGGTGTTGAACAGTAAAGGGCTGAGGGACGAGGCTTGACGGATGCGGCATATGATGTTCTTAGGTTCAGAGGTGAAAGGTGGTAGGTGGATTTTCTGGGTTCTTCCGGTCAGTAAGGATGTGATCCATTTAAGGGTGTCTCTTTGAATTCCTATGTGGCGAAGCCTCTTGATAAGGGTGTGGTGGGATACAGTGTGGAACACTGCTGAGGGGTCAAGGAGGATCAGGACCACTTTTTTACCTCCTTTAAGTAGGTTTCTGATGTCGTCAGTGGCAGACCTGCTTTGGCGTGAAAAATAAAATTATAATGACATTGTGTTATCATTTTATTTCTCCTCGAGACGCTCCACCACCTTAGTGGAGGAGCCGTCCCTGCCTATGATGTGTGTGGTGTTTGTTGGTGACCAGTTGGGTGAGGCTGATGGTGTTCATGCTTTCCAGGCGGTTGGCCATGTTGATGTCGTTGAGGTTGCTGAGGTCATAGTTGATGTCTCAGAGCAAGATGTAGTGCTTTTTCATCAATAGCGAGCGGGCCAATAAATTTCAGAATGGCGTTACAGAATTTGGGGCGTGGGCCTAGAGTTCTGTGGGCAAAAGGGTGCCTCTGATGGGCGTTTGAAGTTTGAAGTTGAGGTGTTTCGGGATGGGGGCTGTGTCGTCAGCTGTGGTAGAGCAGTGTATGGTTTCTTGGTGGATGATGGCAATTTTACCTCTGAGTTTGTTGATGAAGTCTTGGTGTGTTATCTTGTAACCGTTGGGTGTTGCTGAGATGATGTCAGGTGAGGATGCGGGGGTGAGTCAGGTCTTGGTGCAAAAGAGAATGTTGGAGTGAGATAGGTGATCTCAGTGGCGTGCTTGCATAGTGATTGAGCATTGAGCAGGAGGCAGTGGAATTGTTCTGAAGTGATGGTGGCTGGTGTGGCGGTGGTCGTCATGCATGCTGGTGCTCTGATGTTGCATGAGTGCCAGTTGGAAAAAGGTCCTGCCGTAGATCGTGGAGAGGCAGGTATTGATCGATGTGTTGATCTATGTGATTAATATATTAGCTCAGATGTATACTACGCTGGTTCAACCTTATAATGTATTACTTTATATGTGCAATACATTGTTTTATATGTACAACTTAATGATTTAAAAGCTCAATATTCCCAATTTAAGTGAATGACATGCTTGTTCCCATATATGTCATACAGGTTTGCATGCATGAAATACTAATTTGCATTAAATACTGGTTTCTTTGCATAACATTCTAGTTTGCATGTACACCGTACAGATTTGCATGCATAATGTACTGGTAGATATGCATGATTTGCATGCTTATCAGGTAAAACTGGTTGTCTTTCAGGCAAAACATTCTTTAGCAAATACTAGTTTTAAGCATCTACTACTAATTTGTATGGACAACATACTGGCACACATTTGTTGTTTGTCCAATTGGTTTGATACCAATAACACTGTTTTGAATGGGTTTAAACCATACTGGTTTGATAAGTGGACAAGACAATAACAAGGGTAACAATGTCTCCTGAAACAGTTGCTACTATCCGTAATTGGTAGCTTTATTTGAGAGGTGTTGCCCATACTATCTGTTGACTACAAAAATGTTATGTTTTACACAGAAATGGTTCACATTTAAAATCATTTTGGTTGTACAGCTAAAGTGAAAAATGGTTGGCATTTAACAGGTGAGCGGGAAAATGCTTAAATCAGCTTAATATAACTTACAAATTCAGAACGTTTACACAGAAAAATCAAATATGATGGCTCACAGCTCAATGTTATGTTCCTTCTCATTTTACTATTCTCTTTTTTTCGGTCTCGGACCGAAGGCTGGCTTGCCAGCCGGAAGTCGGTGATTTAATGATGTTCAGTAGGGCAGTTTAACCCGCCTCTCTGCTCTGTCTCTCCTCCATTGGCTGGCTTCCTTAACGGAGGCCAGCCATTGGAGGAGAGAGGCGTCCCTCAAAAGAAGCTCCGTCTCTTTCGGATTCGGGGGCGTGTTTGTGCTGTTCTTTCCACTTTTTAGCCACGCCCTTTTTAGAACGCCGAACACGCCCCCGAATCCGAAATTTGCGGATGTTTGCGGCCGCCATTTTGTCTGGAGAGCAGTGCGAGGACATGAGGTAACTAGAGAGCACTGCTGCTGGGCTCGCCTCCTGCTCACTGCTTGTGAGACCCTCCCCGCCCCTCCGGCTGCGATGAGCCGTCAACCAACGTGTGCTGCTTTCTGTCCCCAGGCTGGATTGGATCCACGCCGTCTACACCGAGGCCGACTCCCTGGTCTTCGGGGGCAACATTCTGCACAGCTTCGACATCCCCATGCAGCTGCACATCTACGAGGTATTTTACTGCATGTCACATCTCTTATCGGCTAACAGGCAGCTCCGTCGCAAACTCGGCCGCTTGAATAATCTGAAAGCAGTGTATTGTACAGAAATGCTTTAGAGGTTGAAAGTTGAGGTAGATTGTCGATCCTTCTTGCGCTGGTTAGAGCTGGGTGTTTGCAGCTCCTCCCCCTCTCCTCCTGAACATGGATACGGCTGGCCTGTGATAGAGCGCGCAGGTCACCCGACTTATAATTTTACCATATACACATTGGGCCCATAAATTCAATTCACCATATTTATTAATCGGGTAACCTTACACTCTACTACCAGTAACCCAGTTCCTTCCTATTTATTTCCAATGTACCCGACTTACCAATCCACTGTTACGGGTACCTATGATCACAATGGATCAGGGAGCTAGCTGTAAAAGAAAGGCAGACACCAAAATACAAAATACTATTTACCCTATTTGCACTCATATAATAACCACAGACTCAGGAAGTTTTAAAACCTTTATCTAGAATTCATCAGATTCAGAAAGCATAAGGTTCACAGCAAGTAAACTGTCAATAACTAAGATTATAAAGAGCACATATCCATATAGGAAGTAAATAAGACCAACCATTTAGGACTCTAAAGGGAAGGTAAAGACAGGGAACATACTAACAAGGATTTTAGAGCTTAGCCTCAGTATGATGTCTAAAGGACAGGAGAAAAGGAACATACTATGAAATCACAGTTGAGTATTCCATATAACTAAAGGAATTTGAATATCTATGGGGCTAAAGGGAAGGAAAAATGGAACACGCTAATACTTCAGAGCTATCACGTTACTTTGGCTAACGGAGGGTAAAGAGAATGAACCTCTTTATTTCATGAACTGTATGTAAGAACATAGTAATAGGATGGGGAAAAATGGAACATGCTAGTATAATAACTATAATGTAGGACTTTATCATTTGTCAGTAAAAGGAGGATAAGAGGAAAAGGACAATGTGCAAGTACGATTTTATTAAAAGCAAAGAAATAGAGAATGCGAAATGAGTTCCCTCAGATTTATATTTACCTAGAACGGTGTGGAAACCAACCCTGGCCACGGGTCAGTTAAGGACAGGAGAAACCCCAAGGAAGGACAGTCGCCAGTAGGCCAACAGGTGCAGAATGGACACCCAGGACAGGAAAACCAGATTAGGATCAGGACAGGATCACCAAGGTAAGACCAGCACCCGCAGTTCAGTTGCAACGCCTGCGCTACACCCTCTCTGCAGCTATCAGTCAAAACCCCGATTGGGTTATCGAATTCCCCAGCAAAGTGCTCCACCAGCACTTAAGGTTCTCAAACCCCCAATGGGTCTGTGAGACAGTAGGACAGAGTGCTCCGCAGCACCGCTGTTTCAGGATCAGCTATTGAGTGCGTTGGGTCAGTGACAGGTCAGCTATTCGGACAAGTCGGACGATTTCTCTAGCTAAACCTAGGCTAGTTATACTGTTTTCGGGTCAGTGTACCAACCCCAAATGTTGCAAGTGTAAGAATCCCCATTTTCGATTGGTCCAAAGGTAGGACAGGTCAACACACCAACCAGGATTTGACTTTCACAAGCCCCAATTTACATCTTTTGGGACCGCCTATTGAATTTGGGGTTCCCATGATATGTGCTCTTCCCCTGACAATGCTCAATACAAATTCATATACAATTGTTTCAAATGTAGTACAGTTCAGCTTCGTCTTGCTGGGTTGCAGGCCGGTTCCCAGGAGCATCTTGGCTGTGGCTGACAGCTGGCTGGGTTCCACTGGTACAAGGTTTTCTTCCCTCTGCCAGGGTGACATGCGCAGTAGGGACTTCAAATATGGAGTAGTAATCACCTCCCAGGCCCAAAAGATTCGCCACATGAAAAGTAAAGGAAGACACTTTAGAACACAGAAATAAATGAATACACTGTATACCAGGAATCCCTATATGACTCCCCTTACTTTATATTAACTATAGCATTACGATTAGTGCAAGACGAACAGCATAACAAAAGCTGCAGGCAAGCATCGGACATGTGAGAACACAGAGCGGCCATTTTAGAACTAGTGCGCAAGCCCAAAGATTTCCCACCAGAACTACAAGTACGTCACGTCACGTGAGTGTGACCGACGCATGCGCAGAAGAAATTCCCGCATAGCAGCAGCCATTTTAGTGGCAAGCGTTTTATTATTAGTAAACACATATGCAAGCTTCGCTGGGACACCCCGGGTAATGTAAAATGTGCAATATTAGTAATACAAATAGGTTGATTATATTTTATTAACATTATTTGAGGTTCTTGATACAAGCAAGTCGCTGTACGTGCAAATCCTTGCTCCATCAATCCCCTCTTTGATGATATTTTATATCATCACAAATAAATGGAACCAGATGCCAACTTTTACATTTTCCCCAGTTCAATCTCTTCAAACATTCTGTTCAGTTTTTCTTTAGTCTCTTTATTAGGGTGAGAATTGTTCACCCTTTTATAAATCTGATTATTTATTTCCTCTAGCTCAAGTTCATCCACATTTCTCTTCACTTCTCTCTTGTTCACAGTGTATTTCTTTTGGTGTTTGCGACATTTACAGCAGATTATTATGATAAATAAAGCTATACCTATTCCCACAATTGGCATCAGTACTTTACTCAAAAGACTTTTACCTAGGTCAGAAAACCAATGACCTACGGCTGAGAGACCATCAGTAAGTCTCTTCCAGGCACTGTCAACCTCAAGTGGTTTGAGTTCTTTTTCCAAATTTGTAATGTTCCTCACATACCCTTTGATTTCCACACTTTTATCAGGTATGTAAGTGCAACAATGTTGCGCTTTCAGCATTCTGCAGACTCTGCCCTCTTTTGCCAATAGTGTATCAAGAGCAAGTCTATTCTGTAAAACCATTGATCTCACCGCAACTAATTCGGTGTTGACCATCAGGAAACCTCCAGCAGTGTCAGTGGATAACCGATCCACTACTGTTGACAATTTGCAAATTCTGTGAGTATTCAGAACCACTCCCACTGTAGGTATCAGTGCACTAAAAATATCTCCTACTATTTCACCAGCACTTTCTCTTTTAGTACGCGCTAATCCCTTAGTCTTTTCAGTGCTTCCAGTGATTTTCCCCACATGGTATATCTTTGGGAAGACAATACCAAAATAACAACTCCCGTACCAATGGTCGGGCAATTTGAAGTAAGCCGTATTTCCACATATAAAATAAATTCCAGGAAACACAGGCTCTGACCCATCTTTGAAACCCCAACATCCAATTATCTTGTAATTATGTTCACATTCACTGGAACCAATGAAAACATTGTTATAATAACTAGTTTTCTCTCTTTTAAGACAAAGTTTCCCTTTCTTTTCGAAACCCAGCAACATTGCAGTGTTAACTCCACCATTTGAGGTGCTCCCTACACTCTCTGCCCATTTGGGAATTTTCTGGTTCTTGTCTTTGGCTTTCTTTTGGAAACTTTCTCTTCCTTTCTCTACCATATTCAGAAATTCTTTTTCCTTTTCGTGTAATGAACAGGTCAAGTTATTTTTATGTGCGTCATCTATATCTATATTACCTACTGTTAGAAAATAATCACTCATGTATTTTGCTACGTCTTTAGTTGTATGTACAGGGTTCAGGTTTCTTCGAACTGGAAGTTCTGAAAATGTCACATCAAGGTTTGAGTAATAATACTGTAAAGGTCCTCTTCTATAAAATAAACTAGTTAGAATACTACAGGAAATTCCATATGTTAAGGGTAAGTGGTGGTAAGTCACACCTTCAGCTACAGAAGTGGGTAGCTTCATGCAGACATAACAATCATCTATTTCCATAGCTTCTACATAATGTACTAACAGGTTTGCGAAAACATTTAAATGTGTTTTATTCTTGATTTTACTGAAATGTAACCCTTCCTCATCTGGTGCTTCTAGATCTAACTGTGTCTGTTTCAGTCTAAGTGGTTTGTCTAGTACGTCTACTCTTTGTGGTGTACTTCTAGTGTGTGTTTCTACAGTGTCATCAGGTAGGTTATTATTTGGGTATAGACTCGGGTTTTTACTCATCATAGAAGGAATAGTTATTGTTAGTCCTATCCAAAGTATCAGTACTATTGCTACCCTACATAAACATACTCTGTAGCATGTTTTAAAACAACCTTGTCTCGGTCTCCCATCCTCAGAAGAATCAGACATTTTGGCTCAAAAGAAGCTTCAACCCCTCTTTGTAACTCTGCACAGCTTGCTTACTCGAGTAACTTTTCAGGTTTGGTTTGCTTCTTCACTGTTCTGTTCAGCAACCAATTCTTCATCACATTCATCACTTTCGTCACTTATTTCCAGATTCTCAAATTTCTCCAATACAAAATAAGTCCACTCAGGACTCTGGTACTTGTTATTCAGCTTCTTGATGCGAGCACTTCTTCTTTTTGGTCTTGTCACCACTGGGTCAGTTTGACTCGAGACCTCATTTATCTGTTCAGGCTCCTCATTTACCGCCTTAAGACGCAATCTCAGTCTTTTCACAAATCTAGGTACTGAGTCACCTTTTCTGAGTCTTTTAACTGGCACTGTGTCTTGGCCTTCGTCAAACACCCTTTTGTTTTCGTTCAGTTGTGGCACATTGGGATCAAGTTCGTCCTCTGTATTGTTCCCTAACTGACTAGGTCCAGGTCTTTCATCTGTTTCTTCTGCCTGGTCCCTAAACTGGCCTTGTTCAGGTGTATGCTGATTTTGGCTTTGGTCTGTTTCGATCTCTTCTTCCTGAAAACAATTGTCTAATCCTATCTGTTCCTGTTCAAGCTCTTCGAGCTCTTGATTTTCTTCCGCTTGAACTTCCGCCCTAGTTTCTATCTGTCCCTCCTCTGACACAGGTGTTCTTGGAAGAGTATCAATTACCTGCTCTCTCCCTATCTGGTCCTCCTCAGAATCAGATTTAACGTGGATTTCGATGATCTGAGTAACTTCTTCTTCACCTGTCTCGTCTCGTCTATCTAAATAGGTCTGTCTTCTGGTTCGTATAGGGTCGATTGTCAGATCGATTATCGGGACCCAATCTTCTTGACTGGAGCTCGTTGTTCTTCTTCAGCTACTTCAGGACCGATGTCTTGAGATCCTTCAACTGCGCAACCTTCAGCCTCAGTTTTGTCAGGTTCAGTCACTTTCCTCGTATGGCTGGCATGGATCCAGCGAGGTACTCCTGCACACTTTACAGCTGTGGTGGTTACCAGGATCACCTGTCGTGGCTTTCCCCACCTTGGTCCAAGGCAACTTTTCCGAGTGTGCTTCTTTATTACGACCCAGTCACCTGGATTCAGGTCATGTGCTGGATTCGTCGGCCTGGCGACGGCGTCTCCCCCAACCTGGCGAGAGATAGAACGCACTTGGTCAGCCAGCTCTTTACAGTATTCTGGTACCAAATCATCAGATATGCTTATTATTTTGTATCCTGGCACCCATGCTTGCCGCATTGCTCTTCCCATCAGGATTTCATGTGACTGAAGCCCATGTTCCGATCTGGAATACTTCTGAGTCCCATCAACACAAGAGGCAGAGCATCTGGCCATTCCAATTGAGTGTATTCCCACATCTTTCCCAATCTTGATTTGATTGTGCCATTTATTTGTTCTACCACTCCAGAAGCCTCTGGGCGATATGCACAGTGCAGTTTTTGCGTGATTTTGAAAGCTTCACAGATTTGCTTTATTATTTCATTCTGAAAATGACTTCCTCTGTCAGATTCAATTAAGACTGGGAAACCGTAACGAGGTATAAGTTCCCTAAGCAATAATTTTGCTACTGTGATGCTGTCATTTCTACGTGCAGGGAAAGCTTCCACCCATTTTGAAAACAGGCAGATAATGACAAGTAAGTATTTCATTCCTCAACAAGGGGGCAACTGAATGAAGTCAAGTTATAGTCTAATAAAAGGGCCTTCTGCCTTTCCAATTTTCCCTGGTAACACTATTTTTCTTTCCAGGGTTAACTTGTTGACAGATCAAACACCTCTGGCAGAGTGCCTCTGCTACGCTTCTGAATTTCGAATTGAACCATGTTTGGCGGAACATGCAAATCATCGCATCTCTGCCTACATGTGTGTCCCCATGTATTAAACTGGCCATAGGAGCAAGCATACAGTCTGGCAACACAGGCATACCATCAAGGTAAACAATGACACCCTCTTCATTTCTCCTTCGGCAACCAAAGTTTCTCCATCTCTGTTTTTCCTGTGGCTCTGCTGCTTCCTGTAACTCTCTCACTTCCTCCCATGTACTCACTCCCTCTAGCATCAAAAGTTGGCAGCTGTTTCCGTTTCCCCCAATCTTTATATTAATTGAAACTCGGTATTTTGCACATTGTTGGGCTAACTGGTCAGCATATCGATTACCTGCTGTCACTTTGTCATCGCCAGATTTGTGAGCAGCACACTTGACCACAGCCAATTCTTTTGGTAACTGGATTGATTCCAGTAAATCCTGCACGTATTTTCCATTTCTGATAGGGGTGCCTGAAGAAGTCAGGAACTCCCTTTGCATCCACAGCTGTCCGAAGTCATGCACAACCCCATAACCATACTGGCTATCAGTGTATATGGTTATTTTCAAATTCCTCCCAAATTTACAAGCTTTTGTCAATGCAACCAATTCAGCTATTTGTGCAGACTTGACTCTATATAAATAGGATGCCTCCACTGGACCTCCCACTGTGCATACTGCATAGGCAGAGCTTAGGCCACCTTCCTCATGTCTCATCCATGAGCCGTCTACAAACAATTCATAATCTTCACTAATAAGAGGGTTTTCCTTTATATCTGGGCGTGGTTTTGTACTGAACTCAGTTAAATCAATGCAATCATGTGCAAATTCTTCCCTTACCTCTGCTGCAAATGAGCTAGGTAGTAAGGTAGCTGGATTCAGAATGTTACATCGTTCGATGGTCACATTCCCTGCACCAACAAGGATTCTCTCATACTTAGTCAGTCGACTAGGGGTGAGATACTGGGTCTTGGTTCGTGTCAGCAGAATTACAACAGAATGTGGAACATACACAGTTACTGGATGTCCCATCACAATGGACTCACTCTGTTCAAGACTCGTGCAAGTTGCAGCTACAGCTTTCAAACATCCAGGTAATCCAGCTGCTACTGGGTCCAATGTGGAAGAAAAATATGCCACTGGACGTCGAGTCAAACCATGAATTTGGGTCAGGACCGAAAGTGCACAATTGTCTTGTGTGTCACAGAACAGTGCAAAATCTTTCGAATAGTCAGGCATTCCTAATGCAGGAGCAGTACACAGACATTCTCGTAATTTTGTAAAAGCTGTCATGCTTTTGTCATCCCACTCTACAGGATCTTGTGCTCCTTTCTTTGTCATTTTTATCAATGGTCTTGCTAGGACTGCAAATCCCACAATCCACTGCCTACAGTGAACTACATCTCCAAGGAACATTCTTATTTCCTTCTGGGTATTTGGCAATTCCATGTTTCGAATTATCCTGATTCTTTCGGTGGTGACTTTCCTGACACCTCTGTCTATCTGGTGCCCCAGATATTTTACTGATGTGGTACAGAATTGCAGCTTTTCTGGCGATACTTTATGCCCTCCTTCACCTAAATGGTTCAGCAAGGCAATGGTGTCAGTTACACAGTCTCTTCGACTTTTAGACGCCACCAAGAGGTCGTCTATGTATTGCACCAAAACTGATTTTCCTGGTAATATTAGGGTTTCAAGGCACTTTTTCAGAATCTGATTAAAAATTGAGGGGCTTTCTGTGTACCCCTGAGGGACGCGATTCCAAACGTAGACATGACTGTCGAACTCAAATGAGAAAAGAAATTTGCTGTCTAGATGCAATGGAATTGAAAAGAATCCATGACATAGGTCAATGACGGTAAACCATCCAGCATTCCATGGAATTTGGTATAGAATCACTGCAGGGTTTGGCGCAACAGGACAGCAAGGAACCACAATTTTATTAACCTTGCGCAGGTCCTGTACTACCCTGTACTTACCACTAGGTTTCTTGATTCCAATTATGGGCGAATTGCATGAACTGCTCATCACTTCTTGTATGATATCTGCTTCTAACAATCTTTTTATTTCAATGGCAACTCCTGCTTTCACTTCTGCAATCATTTTGTACTGTTTAGTATTTGGGTAGACTGCATCTTCTTTTATGGCTATTTTAATTGGGTCAACATTTGCCATTAATCCCACATCTTCTCCAGTAAAATCCCACACCTCTGGTTTCACTGTCTCATGGAGCTCTTCAGGTAAGTCTTGTATTGTCAGTTTCTGAGTCGGGTCTTGCTAACATTAATTTGTATATTCCGTCTTCGTCTGGGGTCTGAATTTCGACGCCATTTGGTGTGCAAAAGATAGTACAGTTCATTTAACACAACAAATCTTGTCCTAGCAGATTTACAGGACTGGAATCACACACAACAAATCTATGCATTTCTTTAAAATTCCCAATTTTAATCTCCATGGGTTCTGTAACTGGGGTACTAATTAGCTGACTAGAAACGCCAACTACTTGGATCGCTTCTCCCGAGAGGGGTAGGTTTGGAACGTCTGCTGTTCTCACAGTAGAACGGGTAGCACCAGTGTCCAACAGAAAGGTGACGTCATTTCCCTCAACCTTTCCTTCAATGTATGGCCCTGTCTGGTCCACCGGCAAGGAGGCGCCAAGCACGCACTCCTCGTCCTCCCCCCTCAGGCACCATCAGTAGGTGTCATCACAGAGAAACGTGTCATTTAACAGAAATTGTGAAGTTGCTGCATTTCTATCCTCCCTTCCTTCCCACATTTCGGTGTCTTCGCCCTGTTGTGCTTTGCTCCTATAATTTGGCCTAGGTGCACGCGGCAATTGATTTTGCTTTACCTGTTGCTGGGTCTTTCGTGGAGTCTCTTTCTGCGTCTGTGGATTTAAATCATTAATTTGTACATTACTATTCTTTACAGCTGGACACTCGTCTCTCCAGTGAGCTATTTGTCCGCACCCGTGACAGGGGAACTTCTTTTTGGCCTCCTCTCGGCTCATCTTTACTCTGGGCTTTCCCCCACCCCCGGGGCCTTGATTCTGATTACTGGTCAATTTATTTAGCTGCTGTTCCTGGTGTTCTGCTAATTTCACCTGTGCCCACATGACCTTTTCCTTTAACTCTTTTCGTTTATCTGCCAATTCATCCTCGCAATACTTAGCATACTTCAGGACATCATCAATCGGTTTAGACAGCCAGCAAATTTTATTGTCTTTGATCCACTGCGAAATCTCAGGCCTTAACCCTAGCACAAATCGATAAATGAAGTGGGTCATGTCTTTCATCTCAATGTTGTCCAATCCGCTGTACGTTTTGAACACCTGTAACAGTCGTTCATAATAGGAATGCACAGTTTCATCTCTATTCTGGGTAGTTCTATCTATTCGTGTCCAATCAGTTTCTTTTGCAGGCACCTTTCCTTTCAGATACAACATTACCTGATTGTATTTTTTCATTACATCTGCTGAAGGTGCCCCTGTGTTTGGGTCTCTCGGGAACTCCTCACTAGGCCAATCGACAGCAATTTTACATTCTGTCCACAGATCGACCGGTACTACAATGTCGAAGAACCCATCTAAATCTTTCAGGAGGCATTTCTGCACTTTCACAAATCTCTCGACCTGTCTGTACCAATCTACAGGTTTTTCTCGTAATTTTGGGAAGTCATTGGTAAAGGACACAATATCCTGTCGGGACCATGGAACATGTACATACTTTCCACCTGGCACTTCTCGCATAGGATATACTTTTTCTGCCTTGTCTGCTTCTTTTAGGACATACTCTAAAGCCATCTGTTTAGATCTAATTTCCTCTTTTTTCTTTGCCCACCTGGCTTTCCATTTTTCTAATTCTCCCCATTTTTGCAACAGGTTTAATAATTCTCTGATCTGTACCTTTTTTCCTGACACGTTCATGTTTTCCAAATCTTTGTCTGAGAATTCTGCTCTGTAAGGTTTTTGCAGTACTTTAGATTTACCAATATCTATTCCCATATTAACCGCAGTGTCCATTAATTTCTCGTGGAACACTCGGGTATTACGGGTGATACTCTTGCAAATAAACAGCAATTCTTCTTCAGTAAAGGTGGTCAGTCTGTCCAAACCCACATTTCCAGCCATCAGTTGTTCCAATTCTATTCTTAGTTTGTAAATATCTAGTGGTTTCGGCTGAGGATTTTGTTTCTCTAATTCCCGACTCCATCTTTCAATTTCTTCAGGAGTCACTACTGTGGCACTTCTAGTACCCGTAGATGTCTCAATCTGCACTTCTCTCGAAGTGAACAGAGTGTTCTTCCTCTGTGAACCCCCTTCTGGTTCCCTTATTGGTAAATCCATCAAGGAAATCACAGATTCACATTCACTTGCCTGATCATCTACAATTAAGGGCTCTTTTCTCGGCTGTACTACAGATGGGGTAATTATTGGAGTCTTCTGGCTATTCTGCTTATCCCCGTACAAAGGAACAACTGGTCCAATAGTTACTGGGATTGTCAAAGCTTCAGGACTTGTATTTAGTTGGGAGATTTTCTGAATTAATTCTGTTCTTTGTTTAACTAGAGCCTCTATCCTGCAGTACCCTTTCCATGGTGGTTTCATGCACTATTTGCAGAGTTAGGGTGGGAGTAAAATTCGGGGCAGTTGGATGCGTCAAACTCGGTCCTTCGCCATAATTAGGTTTCAGAAATGGATTTCCCGTACTTAAGGATCTTGCCTCCTCCCGATAAGGAGGTAGTAGACTGGTATCTCTCGCATCTAAGGATCTTGATCCCTCCTGGTAAGGTGGTCTTAGGCAAGTATCTCCCACACTTGAGGATCTGGGGCCTTCATTATAAGGTGGTGGATTTTTCATGAACAAAACCTCCAGATAATCATCATCTGAATCCCCACTGGTCATCAAATGCTTTGTTTTCTCTGTCCTTTTTTCTCCTAGGGGAGCTTCTAGTCTTATTACAGGGTACAGTCCATCTACCATCATATTCTGTCTCCATTCTTTCATTTGCTTCTCTCGGGTCTCTTTATTTACCTTTGGATACCATTTTGTCAACCCCTTGTCCATTCTGGGCCTGTCTTGCTCAAAAGCCTCTATCTCCCATTCTTCTAAGGCCTCATATTGCGTTAGTCTGGGTCTGGTATGTAAATCATTCATTCGGGGCCTCAAATTGAACAGAATCCTGCTATTAAATGTACCATCTAACGGAAATGCCAAAATCCCGTCATTTTTAGTATATTCCACCCAATTTTCCAACCACACGCAAGCATGGTAGCCCCTGTCGAACATCGTAAATGATGCGGGAGTATTAGGTGGTGGAATGACAACTCCTTCTCTAGTTTTGATAGGCTTGTCTTTCTTAAAATAATTCTTCACCTTGTTTACTAAGGTCATTTTTCTCTTATTTCCGTACATAATGTTGTATTTTCGACCTTTCCACTGATCTTTTCCGAACCCTAGATATCTTGGATCAGGTCTAGTCTCTGGATTAGACGTATGCCACATATACTTTTCCGCAAGTGACTTTGTTTACAAAATCCCTCCCAATCCAAATGCGTCTTTTATTTTCCTGCAACCAATCAAATGCGCGATTTCAAATTAATTCAACCAATGGGTGCGCGGCGTTTCTCGTAAACGAGTTCTCACGCTCCTGTGCTCACCCCTCCTTTACAATTCCATCTCAGCCACACGCCAGCTGTTTCGACCAATACCAGCGCGGCACTGAGTGACGTCAGCGCAGCTCCGCAACTGACTCCCTCCTTCACAAGGTAAGAAACACTTTGATCTCTACCCTTTAAAGTGCAAGTGCTCTGTTTAATTTACAACGCAAACACATTCGCCACTGTACTCGAGGGTCTAGAAAGAAAAGATTTGTTTCACTGAGAGTAAACTTCTTCTATTTACTTTTCAAATACTGTGAGTAGATCCCTTCTGCCTACTCTTCACACAAGCATTAGAGAACCTGCTACTCCTTCGACTCATCCACTTCGGGATATATACTAAGCCAAAAGTTTCACCAGCGAACCCCTTTGCTACCAATCAAGCTTAGACGAACCTGCTACTCCTTCCGTGTGACCCTTACTAGGTTATATCACAATAGACGTTTTGCCAGCGAACTCTTTGCTACCATTTATTCATACATTTATACAGAAAACCCTAATTAGTGCTTCCAGTTCTAACTAACCTGCACCAATTTTCCTCGAGCCACTGACCTCACCGCGAGGTGGAGTCTCATCACCACCCGCTATTCTGCCCCCGGGGATTCCAGACAAACATGTAACAATCACTAACGAGTGTATTAGTACATTTATCAATATAACAGCAAGAAAAACAATTTAAAACATTTCATAATTTTTCAAAGCAATAATCATCAATATTTGATCGATCGATACTTTTAGCAGCACATTTTCACAATTAGCAGCAAATAACCTATCTACCTATCTTAACTAGTCCTACCTAACTTTAACTAGTCCCTAACTATTTCCTCTGGTACCAGAAAATTACTGATAGAGCGCGCAGGTCACCCGACTTATAATTTTACCATATACACATTGGGCCCATAAATTCAATTCACCATATTTATTAATTGGGTAACCTTACACTCTACTACCAGTAACCCAGTTCCTTCCTATTTATTTCCAATGTACCCGACTTACCAATCCACTGTTACGGGTACCTATGATCACAATGGATCAGGGAGCTAGCTGTAAAAGAAAGGCAGACACCAAAATACAAAATACTATTTACCCTATTTGCACTCATATAATAACCACAGACTCAGGAAGTTTTAAAACCTTTTTCTAGAATTCATTAGATTCAGAAAGCATAAGGTTCACAGCAAGTAAACTGTCAATAACTAAGATTATAAAGAGCACATATCCATATAGGAAGTAAATAAGACCAACCATTTAGGAATCTAAAGGGAAGGTAAAGGCAGGGAACATACTAACAAGGATTTCAGAGCTTAGCCTCAGTATGATGTCTAAAGGACGGGAGAAAAGGAACATACTATGAAATCACAGTTGAGTATTCCACAAAACTAAAGACATTTGAATATCTATGGGGCTATAGGGAAGGAAAAATGGAACACGCTAATACTTCAGAGCTATCACGTTACTTTGGCTAATGGAGGGTAAAGAGAAGGAACCTCTATATTTCATAAACTGTATGTAAGAACGTAGTAATAGGATGGGGAAAAATGGAACATGCTAGTATAATAACTATAATGTAGGACTTTATCATTTGTCAGTAAAAGGAGGATAAGAGAAAAAGGACAATGTGCAAGTACGATTTTATTAAAAGCAAAGAAATAGAGAATGCGAAATGGGTTCCCTCAGATTTATATTTAGCTAGAACGGTGTGGAAACCAACCCTGGCCACGGGTCAGTTAAGGACAGGAGAAACCCCAAGGAAGGACAGTCGCCAGTAGGCCAACAGGTGCAGAATGGACACCCAGGACAGGATAACCAGATTAGGATCAGGACAGGATCACCAAGGTAAGATCAGCACCAGCAGTTCAGTTGCAACGCCTGCGCTACACCCTCTCTGCAGCTATCAGTCAAAACCCCGATTGGGTTATCGAATTCCCCAGCAAAGTGCTCCGCCAGCACTTAAGGTTCTCAAACCCCCAATGGGTCTGTGAGCCTGTCGGACAGAGTGCTCCGCAGCACCTCTGTTTCAGGATCAGCTATTGAGTGCGTTGGGTCAGTGAAAGGTCAGCTATTCCGACAAGTCGGACGATTTCTCTAGCTAAACCTAGGCTAGTTATACTGTTTTCGGGTCAGTGTACCACCCCCCAAATGTTGCAAGTGTAAGAATCCCCATTTTTGATTGGTCCAAAGGTAGGACAGGTCAACACACCAACCAGGATTTGACTTTCACAAGCCCCAATTTACATCTTTTGGGACCGCCTATTGAATTTGGGGTTCCCATGATATGTGCTCTTCCCCTAACAATGCTCAATACAAATTCATATACAATTGTTTCAAATGTAGTACAGTTCAGCTTCGTCTTGCTGGGTTACAGGTCGGTTCCCAGGAGCATCTTGGCTGTGGCTGCCAGCTGGCTGGGTTCCACTGGTACAAGGTTTTCTTTCCTCTGCCAGGGTGACATGCGCAGTAGGGACTTCAAATATGGAGTAGTAATCACCTCCTAGGCCCAAAAGATTCACCACATGAAAAGTAAAGGAAGACACTTTAGAACACAGAAATAAATGAATACACTGTATACCAGGAATCCCTATATGACTCCCCTTACTTTATATTAACTATAGCATTACGATTAGTGCAAGACGAACAGCATAACAAAAGCTGCAGGGCAAGCATCAGACATGTGAGAACACAGAGCGGCCATTTTAGAACTAGTGCGCAAGCGCAAAGATTTCCCACCAGAACTACGAGTACGTCACGTCAGGTGAGTGTGACCGATGCATGCGCAGAAGAAATTCCCGCATAGCAGCAGCCATTTTAGTGGCAAGCGTTTTATTATTAGTAAACACATATGCAAGCTTCGCTGGGACACCCCGGGTAATGTAAAATGTGCAATATTAGTAATACAAATAGGTTGATTATATGTTATTAACATTATTTGAGGTTCTTGATACAAGCAAGTCGCTGTACGTGCGATTCCTTGCTCCATCACCTGCGGCGGTCACTGTTCGCAGGAACATCTCGCCCGGCTGCTTCTCTCTGTCCAGGAGGCCGGATTTTTGTGCACGTACTTTCTGCCAGAGTTTTTTTCCCTCGACTGTGTTGTTTTTAGCAGTCCCTGCAAGATTGTGCACAACAGAAAACTGCCCGGAAAGCCCCACATGTCCCTGGGAATTCATGTCACCAGACCACATTTCTAACTAGGTTGGGTTTTACTGGACGACTCGGCGTCTTGTAGGTGGGGTCGTGGGGGGGAGAGAGAGGAGGTGTGAAATGCGGGCTCTAACCACGGATTAAAACGACGCAGTCGTGTGATAACATGCACCTTGTCCAGTTTACATATTTGAATAGATTTGTTGAGCAGCAGTGCCGAGTGGGGCGTTTTAGTTGCTTGTGCGAGAAGTGATGCTAATGCAGGCGACCACCGATGTTTGACTCGAGTTTCTTGGGTACATTCTGGGCCGCTCCTGCTTTTACCGAGGGCGTCACACAGCATCCCGGAGCTTGGAATCTTATCTGTTTTTTTGTTGAATGGCAAACAAATCGCAGGTTTCGTGACCCATGTCCCGTAAACCCAGGACTGACTGCTGACCCGGCGGCTCCTTCTGCACGTTACCTATACGAAATGGGCCCGAGAGAAGGCCTGTGGCGCTGTCGTGCAATCAACATGCATGTGTAGATGTAGCCCATGCTCTGTGATATCTGCTTTGCTTGAGCGGAGAGTCCCACCTGAGGCTTGTTTTTAATATGATTAGTCTGATTAACTCACTCAGCTGTTAAAGCAATGCACCGAGCACTTCACATTTGCGACATGGATGGAAGAAAAATACACAATTAATGGTAGCTCCGAGGCTTCCACCCGTGCAGATGTTGAATGCAATGTGCCACTTAGAACGGTATCTGCTCGTGTTATATATCGAAGAAGATACAGTTTTAGAGAGCATATTTAATAACTTGTTAAAAAAAACTTACAGAGCTTTTCGCCGTTAGGTCGTTTTGGCAACTTGTATGGTACAGTCACTGATATCTATAGGGGGCACAAGTGGACGAAATATTGAATCAAGCAAAGAAGGCTTTTTATCAACACCACATAAGGCATGTTTACAATAAACACTGGAATGAATTCCTTTCTCGAGGCTTGGGTTATGCAATTAAGCATTTTTTCAGTTTCTGAAATACTCTTTCATATTCCATACTCCCTCTCTCCCTCCCACGCTCCATCTTCCTTTCTTCATTTCTTTCTTTCTTTTTTCTTTCTTTCTTTCTTTCTTTCTTTCTTTCTTTCTTTCTTTCTTTTCCTGCGTTTCTTTCTTAAATATATAACTATGCGCGTGTGTCATTTCATAATTTATATTATCATTATCAATCAAGCTATGTATATTTTCATATATGCATATATATAGGGTTACCAAATATGTGTGTGTGCGTGCATGTCATTGCATCATGTCATTATGCATCCCAGGAAAAGAGAGCATATATTCCCTGCCCCCTGGCTGTGTTTGCTTCCCTGTCCCCTGTCCCCTGGCTGTGTTTGCTTCCCTGCCCCCTGGCTGCGTTTGCTTCCCTGCCCCCTGGCTGTGTTTGCTTCCCTGTCCCCTGGCTGTGTTTGCTTCCCTTCCCCCTGGCTGTGTTTGCTTCCCTGCCCCCTGGCTGTGTTTGCTTCCCTGCCCCCTGGCTGCGTTTGCTTCCCTGCCCCCTGGCTGTGTTTGCTTCCCTGCCCCCTGGCTGTGTTTACTTCCCTGCCCCCTGGCTGTGCTTGCTCCCCTCGCTGTGCTTGCTTCCCTGCCCCCTCGCTGTGCTTGCTTCCCTGCCCCCTCACTGTGCTTGCTTCCCTGCCCCTCTAGCTGTGCTTGCTTCCCTGCTCCCCTGGCTGTGCTTGCTTCCCTGCCCCTGGCTGTGCTTGCTTCCCTGCCCCCTGGCTGTGCTTGCTTCCCTGCCCCCTGGCTGTGCTTGCTTCCCTGCCCCCGTGGCTGTGCTTGCTACCCTGCCCCCCTGGCTGTGCTTGCTACCCTGCCCCCCTGGCTGTGCTTGCTTCCCTGCCCCCCTGGCTGTGCTTGCTTCCCTGCCCCCCTGGCTGTGCTTGCTTCCCTCCCCCCTCGCTGTGCTTGCTTCCCTGCCCCCTCGCTGTGCTTGCTTCCCTGCCCCCCTGGCTGTGTTTGCTTCCCTGCCCCCTGGCTGTGCTTGCTTCCCTGCCCCCTGGCTGCGCTTGTTCCCCTCGCTGTGCTTGCTTCCCTGCCCCCCTGGCTGTGCTTGCTTCCCTGCCCCCCTGGCTGTGCTTGCTTCCCTGCCCCCCTGGCTGTGCTTGCTTCCCTACCCCCCTGGCTGTGCTTGCTTCCCTGCCCCCTCGCTGTGCTTGCTTCCCAGCCCCTCCTGGCTGTGCTTGCCTCCCTGCCCCCTGACTGTGCTTGCTTCCCTGCCCCCTGGCTGTGCTTGCTTCCCTGCCCCCTGGCTGTGCTTGCTTCCCTGCCCCCCTGGCTGTGCTTGCTTCCCTGCCCCCTGGCTGTGCTTGCTTCCCTGCCCCCTGGCTGTGCTTGCTTCCCTGCCCCCTGGCTGTGCTTGCTTCCCTGCCCCCCTGGCTGTGCTTGCTTCCCTGCCCCCTGGCTGTGCTTGCTTCCCTGCCCCCTGGCTGTGCTTGCTTCCCTGCCCCCTCGCTGTGCTTGCTTCCCTGCCCCCCTGGATGTGTTTGCTTCCCTGCCCCCTGGCTGTGCTTGCTTCCCTGCCCCCTGGCTGCGCTTGTTCCCCTCGCTGTGCTTGCTTCCCTGCCCCCTCGCTGTGCTTGCTTCCCTGCCCCCTCACTGTGCTTGCTTCCCTGCCCCCTTACTGTGCTTGCTTCCCTGCCCCCTGGCTGTGCTTGCTTCCTCTCCTGTGTGTGTATGTGGCTGTGTGTGTGTATGTGACTCTGTGTGTGTGTGTGTGGCTCTGGGTGTGTGTGTTTGGCTCTGGGTGTGTGTGTGGCTCTGGGTGTGTGTAGGGCTCCGGTGTGTGTAGGGCTCTGTGTGTGTGTGGGGGGGCTCTCTGTGTGTGTGTGTGTGGCTGTGTGTGTGTGTCTCTCTGTGTGTGTGGCTCTGTGTGTGTGTGTGTGTGTGTGGCTCTGTGTGGATAGCTTTTTTTGTAGGTGGCTCTATGTGTGGGTGGCTCTGTCTGTGTGAGGGTAGCTCTGTGTTGGGGGCTCTATGTGAATGACTGTGAGTGGCTCTGTGTGGGTGGCTCTGTATGTGTGTGTGGGTGGCTTTGTGTGTGTGGCTCTGTGTGGGTGTAAATGCAATAGGTCATGCATTTGCGAGCGATTAAGCTATTGGCATTGTAAATGACAATGCCATTTATTTAACGATTAAGCTATTGGCAATGCCAATAGCTCTACCTTTAATGATGCCGAGACCATTGCATTGTAAATGCTTGTTCTCCTAGGGTTTCAGTGCAGAGCTCTGCTCTCTAGTAGTTAGGGTATACTTAAAAACACAAGTCTTACGATTTAGTGACAACAGGCCTCTTACATTTTGTTTAAATGAAGTACACTTCATTTCTATATTTCCAGCAATCCACTGCCTGAAAAGATGGTTGCTGGTTTGAAAAGCTCAGCTATTTATGGTTTAAATTGTGTCCTTAATACTTTTGTTGGCAACAAGGCCTTTTGGAGGACATCTTATGCAAACCCCGAAGCATAACATGTTTATGAGTTTTTCCTCTCTTCAGCCTCTTTAAAATTTCCTGAGTGCATTTCAATGGGGAATTAAACCACATGTCCCTTTCGCACCTTAAATGACCCTTATTCAAATTTTAATGTTCAGATGACTCCGTATGACTACATTTAATATGTTCATGTTTATTCGGATCCGATTAATCACTTTAAAACACTCTTTCTCTTACTTTCTTCCTACAAATATTTCAGTTTGCATTTCCTTTTCGTGTCTCAATCAAACTTTATGCTTCATGAAAAAGGCTGGCTGAACAGGGCTGCCATACATGTGAGCTGCACTTCAAGATACTGATCAGAATATAGATTAATAATACCAATGCCTGAACATTAAAATTGAAATTTATGCTCAAGAAGAGATACTGGTTTAATTCCCATGTGGAATGTATTCAGAATGTTTTAGCAGGTTGAAAAAAGCAAAGCAAATTAGAATTTTCACTTTTAGGCTTTTAAATAGTGACTGTTCAACATGAACATTGTTTCCAACACGTGTTAAGAGAACCACTCAAACTCTAAATAATAGTTTTTAATACAAAAAATGTAAATTATTTGTTTAAGTACAAATCATGTTTCTCTTGCTAGCCTATTTAGGCAAGATATTACTGGAAGTGCAATAGTTATTTTTGTTTAGTTCAGAGAGGCCTGTTTCCCTCTTAAACCATGTCTCGAGATTCTAAAAAGATTTTAACAACTGAGCACAACTATCATGAGACCAGTCTGGAGAATCAAGAGACTTGGCAAACCTGAAAAAAGGAACGTTTTAAGCCATGCAGTTTGGTTTCTATTAAAGCCTTTTAAATTGAGTTATCTGAAGCTGCTTATAAGCACTTTCCTTTCTACCTAAGTACAGTGCTGCTAAAATCAGTGGGAAGACATAGCAGGTGCTAACTATTTTATAATCTGCCACAACATACCTCATCTGTGAAAAACAAAACAATTTTAAATAAAAACAAAACAATTACAAAAATAATCGGTCTGTTGACACTAAACAGCCTAAATAAAAGATCAAGTGCACCTTCTTTTAAAGTGAGGGCAACTGGAAATGTGGCAGAAAATAAGAGAAATTGCTTCGCTCTTTCCCCTCATATTTTAACCTTGCCTGCACAAACAGTGTAAACAGGGTGAGGTCAGAGCTACTGATGCGGCCACAGTTCAGGGATACAGCTGTTAAGGCGCAATGAAACCACAATTCTGCGGATCACATTTTCTGTGCCTATTATCCTTCCTCTCATAATATTCTTCAGGAACCTGATTTCTTCCACCTAGACAGCGGGTTTATTTGACATCTACCTTGATGCGGCAGATTTACACAGGAGGAATAACTTTTGTCTGAGTTTATTTCACTTTATATAAATATGTATAGATATCAAAATGTATATATAAATATATATATACTAGCAGCCCGTCCCGACGTTGTACAGGTGTATGAATTGCTGCCGGCCAGTAGTATATTGTTTTGTAGGGTTTTGTTTATCAATCAATCAATCAATCATGACATTTGTATAGCGCACTACTCACCCGGAAGAGTCTCAAGGCGCTTGGGGGAAGGGGTCCGCTACTGATCGAACAGCCAGGTCTTGACTTGTCTCCTGAAGGCGAGGTGGTCCTGGGTCAGCCGAAGGTGGATGGGGAGGGAGTGCCATGTCTTGGCCGCCAGGTAGGAGAAGGATCTGCCTCCGGCGGTGGCTCTTTGGATGCGTGGTACTGCGGCGAGGGCGAGGCTAGTAGATCGTAGCTGGCGGGTGGGCGTGTAGAAGGTCAGGCGGTCGTTGAGGTACTTGGGGCCCAGGTCGTGGAGAGACTTGTGTGCGTGGGTGAGGAGCCTGAACGTAATCCTCTTGCTGACGGGGAGCCAGTGCAGGTCCTTCAGGTGGCCGGAGATGTGGCTGCGTCGGGGGATGTCCAGGATGAGTCGGGCGGAGGCGTTCTGGATGCGTTGGAGTCTTTTCTGTAGCTTGGCTGTGGTTCCGGCGTAGAGGGTGTTTCCGTAGTCCAGTCGGCTGGTGACGAGTGCCTGGGTGACCGTCTTCCTGGTTTCGGTCGGGATCCATCGGAAGATCTTGCGGAGCATACGTAAGGTGTGAAAGCATGACGAGGAGACGGCGTTAACTTGTCTGGTCATCGAGAGGGAGGAGTCCAAGATGAAGCCCAGGTTGCGTGCGTGGTCTGTTGGTTTAAGAGTGGTGCCCAGGGCGGGGGGCCACCAGGAGTTGTCCCAGGCGGAGGGTGATGGTCCCAGGATGAGGACTTCCGTCTTGTCTGAATTCAGTTTCAGGCGGCTGTTCTTCATCCACTCGGCGACGTCTTTCATCCCTTCGTGTAGGCTAGTTCTGGCGGTGTCGGGGTCTCTGGTGAGGGAGAGGATCAGCTGGGTGTCGTCAGCATAGGAGATGATGTTGAGGTTGTATTGGCGTGCGATGGCTGCAAGAGGTCTCATGTAGACGTTGAAGAGGGTGGGGCTGAGTGATGATCCTTGCGGTATGCCGCAGATGACTTCGGTGGCCTCGGATCGAAATGGGGGGAGGCGGACTCTCTGTGTTCTCCCGGCGAGGAACGAGATGATCCACTCCAGTGCCTTCTCTTGGATACCGATGTTGCTGAGGCGTTGAACTAGAGTGCGGTGGCAGACAGTGTCAGTAGTGTGTGAACTCGAGTTTCCCTACTTTATTTTTCCTTGCAATATTATATAGCGCGTACTCGACAACATGACATGAGCACAGTTTACATTACAGAAGAACACATTAATTTGTGGTAAGCACGAGGAGACAAAGCGATTTGCCTGGAATCACAGGATGTTGAGCTGATGCCTGGTGGAGGGACGACTCCACCAGGAGTCGTCCCAGGCGGAGGGTGATGGTCCCAGGATGAGGACTTCCATCTTGTCTGAGTTCAGTTTCAGGCGGCTGTTCTTCATCCACTCGGCGACGTCTTTCATCCCTTCGTGTAGGCTAGTTCTGGCGGTGTCGGGGTCTCTGGTGAGGGAGAGGATCAGCTGGGTGTCGTCAGCATAGGAGATGATGTTGAGGTTGTATTGGCGTGCGATGGCTGCAAGAGGTCTCATGTAGACGTTGAAGAGGGTGGGGCTGAGTGATGATCCTTGCGGTACGCCGCAGATGACTTCGGTGGCCTCGGATCGAAATGGGGGGAGGCGGCCTCTCTGTGTTCTCCCGGCGAGGAACGAGATGATCCACTCCAGTGCCTTCTCTTGGATACCGATGTTGCTGAGGCGTTGAACTAGAGTGCGGTGGCAGACAGTGTCGAACGCTACAGAGAGGTCCAGGAGGATGAGTGCCGCTGTTTCCCCGTTGTCGAGCAGGGCTCGGATGTCGTCGGTGGCTGCGATGAGGGCGGTCTCGGTGCTGTGGTTGGCTCTGAAACCAGACTGCGAGGGGTCGAGGGATCCGTTCGTCTCGAGGAAGGCGGCAAGCTGTCTGTTGACGATCTTCTCGATGACTTTGGCAGGAAAAGGGAGGAGCGAGATGGGGCGGAAGTTCTTGAGGTCGGTGGGGTCCGCTGTTGGTTTCTTCAGTAGGGCGCTGAGCTCGGCATGCTTCCAGCTCTCCGGGAAGGTGGCGGTGTTGAAGGAGGTGTTGATGATGTTCCGGAGTTGGGGTGCAATGGTGGAGTCGGCCTTGTTGAGGATGTGGTGGGGGCAGGGGTCGGTTGGGGATCCGAAGTGGATGGTGTTCATCGTGCGGGCTGTGTCTTCGGTGGTCACCGTGGTCCAGGTGCGGAGGGTGGCGGTGGGGGCCGTTGGTTTGACGGTTGGGTGCGTGGATGGTGCACCGAAGCTGTTGTGGATGTCGGCGATCTTGCGGTGGAAGAACGAGGCGAGAGAGTTGCAGAGATCTTGTGAAGGAGTAATGTCGTTGTTGCCGGTGCTGGGGTTGGAGAACTCCTTGACGATGCTGAAGAGTTCCTTGCTGTCGTGGGCGTTGTTGTCCAGTCGTTCCTTCAGTGATTTCTTCTTGGTGGTGCGGATAAGCTGGTGGTGCTTGCGGGTGGCGTGTTTGAGGGCGGTCATGTTGTCGGTGGTCTGGTCGAGGAGCCAGGCTTTCTCGAGGGTGCGGCAGGTCTTCTTGGAGTCCTTGAGTTCGTCGGTGAACCAGGAGGCTTTCTTGCTTCTGGGCCTGTTGGGAGGGTTCTTCAGTGGTGCGAGGTCGTCGGTGCAGGCGGTTAGCCACTGCGTGAAGTTGTTGGCTGCATCGTTGGGGTCAGTTGTGCTGGCGGTTGGGTTCTGGCTGAGGGAGGTGGTGAGCTGCTCGGCGGTGATCTTGCTCCAGCTCCTGCGAGGAACCTGTTATGGGTGGTGGTGGGTCGTGGTTCTTCTGAAGCTGAAGTGGACGCAGCTGTGGTCGGTCCAGTGAAGTCCCGTGGAGTGGCTGAAGGTGATGTGCTTGCTGGATGAGAAGAGGGGATCAAGCGTGTGGCCGGGGTAGTGGGTGGGGGTTGTCACCAGTTGCTTCAGTCCGAGGTTGGCGAGGTTGTCCAGCAGGGGGGCGGTGTTGCAGTCCTTGTTGTTCTCCAGGTGGAAGTTGAGGTCCCCTAGGAGGATGTAGTCCGTGGAGGGGAGGGCGTGCATTAGATAGATAGCATTTCTTATCTGTGACAGGCCTGTGAAACGCTCCGATTCACAGTGCACTGCTGATGCACTTAAGAGTGCGCATTCAGTAGTGTGTGAACTCGAGTTTCCCTACTTTATTTTTCCTTGCAATATTATATAGCGCGTACTCGACAACATGACATGAGCACAGTTTACATTACAGAAGAACACATTAATTTGTGGTAAGCACGGGGAGACAAAGCGATTTGCCTGGAATCACAGGATGTTGAGCTGATGCCGAGATTCGAACGTAGCTCCCCAGCTCTAAAGTTCGCAATTCTAGAACTTGTGGCGGGAGGTGTGTCTAAAAGTGAATGTCGTGCTGGCCATCAATGAGAGAGACCTGTGCATTTTTCAAATGGGTGGTGAAAAAATATGAGTATATTGCTGGAGATGTGGGCCGCCGTGCCACCAATGTACTTACCGGGGAGGGGAAACCCATTATTCCACAACTTTCTTTCCGCATACCATCACTCCGCATACTTTCATTTCGAAAGTACCATGACTCCGCAATGCCATTATAACTCATGGCATTACATTTTATATGCTTTTACCACGCATACATTTACAACGAAATTCGTTGTAAATGCATGAATGGTAAAAGCATGTTTTTTTTTAATGTTTGGATAAGGTAAGTATGGGTATAGGGATATATGTTTTGGGGTACTGAGGTATATATTTTGGGGTGTTTGGGTATTTTAAGGGTTCAGATATAGTTTTGAGTTAGGGGGTACAGGGGTAGTTTTAGGGTTTAGGGATAGGTATGGGTTTTGGGGTACAGGGGTATTTTTAGGGTTCAGGGGTAGGTTTGGGTTTTGGGGTACATGGGTATTTTAAGGATTCAGGGCAAGGTTTGGGTTTGGGGTACAGGGGTATTTTAGGGTTCAGGGGTAGGTTTTGGTTTTGGGGTACAGGGTTATTTTTAGGGTTCAGGGCTAGGTTTGGGTTTTGGGGTACAGGGGTATTTTTAGGGTTCAGTGGTAGGTTTGGGTTTTGGGGTACAGGGGTATTTTAAGGGTTCAGATATAGTTTTGAGTTATGGGGTACAGGGGTAGTTTTAGGGTTTAGGGATAGGTATGGGTTTTGGGGTACAGGGATATTTTTAGGGTTCAGCGGTAGGTTTGGGTTTTGGGGTACATGGGTATTTTAAGGGTTCAGGGCTAGGTTTGGGTTTTGGGGTACAGGGTTATTTTTAGGGTTCAGGGCTAGGTTTGGGTTTTGGGGTACAGGGGTATTTTTAGGGGTTCAGTGGTAGGTTTGGGTTTTGGGGTACAGGGGATTTTAAGGGTTCAGGGCTAGGTTTGGGTTTTGGGGTAGAGGGGTATTTTAGGGTTCAGGAGTAGGCTTGGGTTTTAGGTTACAGTGGTATTTTTAGGGTTCAGGGCTAGGTTTGGGTTTTGGGGTAAAGGGATATTTTAGGGTTCAGGGGTAGGTTTGGGTTTTGGGGTACAGGGTTATTTTTAGGGTACAGGGCTAGGTTTGGGTTTTGGGCTACATGGGTATTTTAAGGGATCAGGGCTAGGTTTGGGTTTTGGGTTACATGGGTATTTTAGGGTTCAGGGGTAGGTTTGGGTTTTGGAGTACAGGGGTATTTGTAGGGTTCAGGGGTAGGTTTGGGTTTTGGGGTAAAGGGGTATTTTTAGGGTTCAGGGGTAGGTTTGGGTTTTGAGGTACAGGGGTATTTATAGGGTTCAGGGCTAGGTTTGGGTTTTGGGGTACAGGGGTATTTTTAGGGTTTAGGGAAAGGTTTGTTTTTTGGGGTACAGGGTATCTTTATAGGGTTAAGATGGGTTAGTGTTTAAGGGTGTTGGGGTATTTTAAGGAGTAAGGGTGGGTTATGATTATGGGGTGCAGGGGTATTTAAAGGGAGCAGGGTGGGATTAGCACACGATATGAGACATGGCATGAAGGGCGGAACGTACCACACGCCCCCAGCGTTTGTCACGCCCCCAGCACACGCCCACAGGGCCTACTTTGCTGGCACGGTTCTTTTACCATTTAAATGTATATGGTGGGCGTCTGCATAGCCTATGTCCTTCTGCTGCAACTGCCCTTTCCAACGCTGTATTGGGTGTTGTGATTGGTGCTGTGGTTCCTGAGATTACCCGCCTCAAAGGTTTGGGCTCTCTCTTTATTATATTAGTATGGATATATATATATATGTGTGTATATATATATGTGTGTATATATATATATATATATATATATATATATATACATATATACTAGCAGCCAGTCCCGACCTTCTCCGGGTGCAACAGGCTTCCCCGACCCCCGGCTGCCCCGACATTGTGCAGCAGCCCGGGCCCCCGCCTTCCCCGACCCCCGCCTGCCCCGAACCCCCCCCTGTCCCGACATGGGTTCCCTTAACTGAGCCGCCACTCCTCCCGCCTGTCCGCTGCTCGCACCGCCGCTGGCCTGTCCGCTGCTCCTCATGTCACCGCTCCTCCCCGCGCCATGTCCGCCGCTCCTCCCCGCGCTCCTGACGTGAGCACGCACGTCGCGGCCGGCGCTACTTCGGAGGGACTGCTTTTCTACTGTAAATTTTTTAAATAACGTTTTTTTTATTTTTATTTATATAGCCTATAACCATCTACACACCGTGACGATTCCAACGGTGTATCGGGTGTGTGGATTTGGCGCTGTGGTTCCCGAGTTTACCCGCATCAAAGGCTGAAAGTTCTTCCTTTATTATAGTAGTATATATACGCTGAGCACCGCCAAGCGGCCTCAAGGTAGGAGCCGACTAGGGCAAGCATCCAGCTTGCTAGTTTGACGGGCATATATCCGTCTGCTACTCCGATATCGTGAGGTCGCTTGATTGGCGAGGGGAGACCACTCGTCCGCTTCGATTCACACATGGGGCGCCAAGACTAAACAGGACTACCAGTCCCAGCAGGCACTGGGACATTTGGACTGCCCATCAGGGGCGTGCCATGATTAGTATCAGGGCTGGTACCTGCATTCCCATCATCAGTTCGCCAAATCCTCTGAAGAGAAGGCGGGAGCCTTCGAAACGCGTCAGGAATTCCACGGCGAAATGGGATTGAATCACTTTCTCTTGAGCTCCTCAGCTATTCAAGCACGCTGTGGCAAGAAAGGCGAGTTCAAGTTTCTCCCCGCGAGTGTGACCGTGTCCTTACACGCGAGCGCACATATATATATATATATATATATATATATATATATATATATATATATATTGAAGCTACGCACATTTTTCAATATAAGAGATGGTCTCGATAACAACATGGTAATACCCACGGAACCATCTACGAGTGCGCTTCAAGCCCGGGATGCTAGAACTTTGCTCACTCTGCAACAAATGGGTAATGACAACAGCCAAATCGATTGCAACCTGACCACACAACAAGAACTTGTGGAAGCAGACATTATACAATCTGGTTCAGGCATGAGCCCGTTCAAGCCTACTTCATGTTTCATGCCAATTATGCCTAAGGACTCCATCGATTCCTTTCATGAGGTAGTTACCTCTGATTTAAAAAAGCTTTACCACCAAGTCAAACATCGGAAAAGGATAAAAAGTCATAAAGAAAAGCAATATTGGGCCCTCATCTCAAAACTTAAGAACGACCATACGAATATTGTGTGTAGCTCCGATAAAGAGGGAAACATAGTGATTTGGCCTCAAGCACAATATATTGCTGAGGCGAATAAACAGTTGTCAGATATCGCTTGTTACCAAATCTCTAACACAAAACAGTATGAACACGCTAGAGATTCCCTAAAAAAGATGCTCCGCAAATTTAAAAGAGAAGAACTGATATCAATGCAGGAATTCAAATTCGTAAATGTCGACCAACCAATCATGCCCAGGTTTTATTTAATACCTAAAGTACATAAGGGTACATTACCAACTCCAGGCAGACCAATAATCTCTGCAATTGGCAGTATAACAGAACATTTGGCGCAGTTTATTGACTATTTCCTACAAGAACTGGTGACTAAACTACCTACTTTTATCAAAGACACTGGGGATTTTTTTACTAAAATAAAAGACATTCCATGGTCAACAAATTTGCTTTTTATAACTCTGGATATAGAAGCTCTTTATACGAGCATAGAACATCAAGCAGGTCTAAGAGCATTAGAATATTTTTTGGGTACAAGACCTCTCCATTGTTATAACCATAACAAAATGATTTTAGAATTTGTAACATGGTGTCTCCATCACAACTATTTTGTCTTTGGTAAAGATGTATACCTACAGAAGAGAGGTGTTGCCATGGGGGCCTGCTTTTCCCCCAGCTATGCGTGCTTGCACGTAGGCTGGTGGGAGAGGTGGGTCCTCATGGGGGAGCACTTTCAAACATTTTTGGAACATGTTATTTTATGGGTTCGTTATATAGACGACGTGTTTTTAATTTGGAAGGGGTATGAGGAGAGTGCTAGATCTTTTATCTCAGGCCTCAACATCAATTCTGTAAATTTAAAGTTTACATCCAACATCAGTAAAGACTATGTAGACTTTTTAGATGTCAGGGTTTCCTCCAAGAACAACAAATTGTCAACTACCCTCCATAGAAAGGACACAGCCGGGAACTCAACGCTTCACGCAAGCAGTTCCCACCCACGTCACGTCATAGATAACATACCCTATGGCGAATTACTTCGTCTGAAACGCATCTGTAACGATGAAGAGGAATTTGATAAATGCACCTCTGATGCAGTGACTAGATTTAAGGCCAGAGGGTACAATGAAAAAATCCTCAACATGGCAGTAAACAAAACTAAACAAAAATCTAGAGAATCACTGTTCCTGCCAAAATCCTCTGCTACGAACAGTAATACAGATTCAGCCAACTGCAACATCAGGTTTATTACATCGTTCAGTTGTCAGGAAAGAAAAATTAGGGCAATCCTTACTAAGAGTTGGCCTATTCTTAAGACAGACGGAGTTCTGTCATCCCAACTCCCCAGCAATCCTATTATTACATTTCGCAGAGGTCCTTCTATGCGGACTTTAGTGTCTAACCCTTTTCCTGAACTCCCTAAAAGTACATCCTGGTTCAAACCCCGGCCGGGGTTTTACAAATGTTCGAGTTGCAGAGCATGCAAATTCGGCATAAACACGACCCATTACAGCACCCCTTTCAGTGCCGTTCCTTTGCCCATTAGGGAAAATTACAATTGCAAGACGGAATATGCTGTATATGTTCTAGGGTGCACCTGTGGCCTGAGATATGTTGGCAGCACCAGGCTACAGGTGCATGCCAGAATATTGCAGCATCTCCGGGCAATTGTCAACAATGACAGTTCCTACCCTGTCGCGAGACACTTTAAAAGCATACACGATAACAATCTTAAGTGTCTCACCTACTATGTACTCACCTCTGTACCTAAACCTCGAAGAGGTGGCGACAGGGACAAAATGCTTCCCTGATTCAACTTGAATCTAAAACCATATTGGAACTAGACAGTAAGGTCCCTAACGGGCTCAATACGACAGAGGATCTGTACCATTTTTTATAGGGCTCTATGAAGAATGAGGGGTTGCTCAGCTTGGTCTATTTGGGGTACATGCTGTAACATTATTATTCCTTGGTTCGGGACCTCCTGTACCCGACTAGATACTATGGTGTAACATTACTAACTGAAATGATCCATGTCATCTATTTTATTCTTGGAAAATCACCTTTTCATTTGTACTTTTTTTAATCACATGGGAATACAGATTTGGTTTATTAAATCCAGCTGTACGGGCACATTTCACTTCTATAGGGTCAATTATGCTTAGTTTTCCCCTACATTATTTTTGGTTCCACCCTGTGGATTCATCTTCTTCAGTTTAGGTCCCTCCCTTTTTTGGTGGGCCCCACAATACCAAGGGGCTGCCATCTATTTAAGATGTCCCAATAACTATTATGCAGATGGATTTATTTATTCATGACAGTACTCAGATCACATAAGAGACATTGTATTTAATGATTGGTTTACAATGCGACATTTTGCACATTTCAATAATGGAAAGAATGGTTTTTAGAAATTTTTGATATTTCAATGTGGTTTTTAAGTATTTATAATATTACTTTTAACACATGCCATTCTATTTTCACTTTGCACAATTGTTTACATAATGTTTACATAATACATAGTATTTATGCTGCTTTCATACAATGTTTTTTGATCCACTTGTACTGTATTCATCAGGTTAGTCATATTTAACAGTCATATTGCATTTATGCATATATATATTGTTTTATTGAATTTATTCAACAATATGTTAAATGACTAATGTGGAACCGATTTGTAATAATTTTCAATTACAAGTGACCTTTCCAATGTCCATTTGGGGAACCATGTTTACTCTATAGTATGTTGTCTATTTTCACTAATCACATGGTGTATTCCACAACATATAAGAATAAGGCTTTTAGATTTGCATTTCACTGTGATCAAGGGCATCCGCCCGAAACGCGTCAGTCCGCTGCGTGCTTTGAAAATTGGTGCAATAAAATAAACATCTTGCCTTATTTTGGGATTCGCTGGTCTTTGTTCGCCACTGGTTGGAGGTTCGAGATCGTTACTTGGATTTATATATATATATATATATATATATCCTGATTCCACTCTCAACGCCGGCTTCCCAATGGCGTTCACAAAAGACGAGAGAGACAGACTCTTTCCAATTCAGCAGCCGCTGAGAATCTTTATTTTTTTCAGTTAATTGTAGTGCATTGCCGTGCCAAACCAAACGCGTTTCGGCGTTCCTGACGCCTTGCTCGCTGGTAGTGATTGTGAGGTTCCCTCCATTTTTTGTTTTCTAAAGTGCTACGTGATTGGTCAGTATCAGTCCATGAAAACCGAAGACATACTACACCATACAGTTCTGGGCATTCATTTAGTCACCATGATGTTAATATTCATTAAATATCAACAATTAAAACTGTTGCATATACCTTATACGTTTACAAATCACTTGAATTTCATCATTTTCTTAAAACAAGAGAATATGTATTCTTAACCGTAATTACTCACATCATACCTCAAATCAAAGAGAGTGCCTCAAAAAATACTACTGTACATAGATATGTGCTGTACATTCACTGGTCTAATTATTAAATCAGTTCGGTTTTCATAAATATATTTCTAACCAATAGCTCCACACATTGTGTGCACATGTGCTCATAAAGTGCAAAAATGTATTATAAAAATGGGTAGTTTTGTAATACTTCCAGCCGGAAGTATCCAATTGTTGTTACCACTTTGTTAAAAACAATATTTTATCTATAAAAAAGAGGGATTTGTGAGGGGCAGAGGGGCGGTTCTATAATCTGTTTTCATATCTGTACAAATACAAAATTGCAATCATATTCAACATCCTAATGTTTCATTTTATTAATAAATATTCATATTTTATATATATATGTCACCACAACCTCCTTCAAAAGAACGAGCAGTGGCCTCATAGGGGAGACTTGGAAGCATCTTTATTTTGTTAAATGGCGGATACATTTCGGCCTTCAGGGTGCTTTACTTAAACATCCAAGTGCCTCCTGCTAGTCACCAATAGTGAGCGTCCGCTCCACCCATCCAGTGTTAGCTCACCTAACCCAGTGCGTGATGTTGTTACGGACAGCAAATCCCAGGATGCATTTCTCTCCCAGGTAAGTGGTGCCGGGCGTTTGGTCAATACTTGTCCCAAAGTGGATTAGCGGACTGCAGGGCTAGATGTTTGTGATGCCGGTATCCTACAGAGTAGAATGAAAATCGCCTCCTCAGGTCCCCAAAACCGCTCCAGCCGCCAAACTCAGGATTCAGTGGAGTGGGGGCAGGTATGACATGCATCCCGCCCGACTTCGAAGTGGAATACTTCAATGCGACCGCTTTATGTAGTCCTGAGCTCGAGGGCGGGCCCAATCCAATCCAATCACTAGGAAGACACACAACCTGCCGAAGCAGCAGCCAGCGAGGAACCGGGCCAACTTATAAAGCGGGGGCCTCTGTAGCGCGATACTGGCAAGCGCGCATAAATGTCACCACAACCTCCTTCAAAAGAACGAGCAGAGATCTCATAGGGGAGACTTGGAAGCATCTTTATTTTGTTAAATGGCGGATGCATTTTGGCCTTTCCGGCTCTCGTCAGCGCCATAAAGTTCAGGGTGCTTCACTTAAACATCCAAGTGCCTCCTGCTGGTCACCAATAGTGAGCGTCCGCTCCGCCCATCCAGTGTTAGCTCACCTAACCCAGTCCGTGATGTTGTGACGGACTGCAAATCCCAGGATGCATTTCTCTCCCAGGTAAGTGGTGCCGGGCGTTTGGTCAATACTTGTCCCAAAGTGGATTAGCCGACTGCAGGGCTAGATGTTTGTGATGCCGGTATCCTGCAGAGTAGAATGAAAAGCGCCTCTACGGGTCCCCAAAACCCAAACCTACCCCTGAACCCTAAAATACCCCTGTACCCCAAAACCCAAACCTAGCCCTGAACCCTTAAAATACCCCTGTAGCCCAAAACCCAAACCTACCCCTGAACCCTAAAAATACCCCTGTACCCCAAAACCCAAACCTAGCCCGAACCCTAAAAATAACCCTGTACCCCAAAACCCAAACCTACCCCTGAACCCTAAAATATCCCTTTACCCCCAAACCTAGCCCTGAACCCTAAAAATACCACTGTAACCTAAAACACAAACCTACCCCTGAACCCTAAAATACCCCTGTAGCCCAAAACCCAAACCTAGCCCTGAACCCTTAAAATACCCCTGTACCCCAAAACCCAAACCTACCCCTGAACCCTAAAAATACCCCTGTACCCCAAAACCCAAACCTAGCCCGAACCCTAAAAATAACCCTGTACCCCAAAACCCAAACCTACCCCTGAACCCTAAAATATCCCTTTACCCCCAAACCTAGCCCTGAACCCTAAAAATACCACTGTAACCTAAAACACAAACCTACCCCTGAACCCTAAAATACCCCTGTAGCCCAAAACCCAAACCTAGCCCTGAACCCTTAAAATACCCCTGTACCCCAAAACCCAAACCTACCCCTGAACCCTAAAAATACCCCTGTACCCCAAAACCCAAACCTAGCCCGAACCCTAAAAATAACCCTGTACCCCAAAACCCAAACCTACCCCTGAACCCTAAAATATCCCTTTACCCCCAAACCTAGCCCTGAACCCTAAAAATACCACTGTAACCTAAAACACAAACCTACCCCTGAACCCTAAAATACCCCTGTACCCCAAAACCCAAACTTAGCCCTGAACCCTTAAAATACCCCTGTACCCCAAAACCCAAACCTACCACTGAACCCTAAAAATACCCCTGTACCCCAAAACCCAAACCTAGCCCTGAACCCTAAAAATAACCCTGTACCCCAAAACCAAAACCTACCCCTGAACCCTAAAATACCCCTGTACCCCAAACCCAAACCTTGCCCTGAACCCTTAAAATACCCATGTACCCCAAAACCCAAACCTACCCCTGAACCCTAAAAATACCCCTGTACCCCAAAACCCATACCTATCCCTAAACCCTAAAACTACCCCTGTACCCCATAACTCAAAACTATATCTGAACCCTTAAAATACCCAAACACCCCAAAATATATACCTCAGTACCCCAAAACATATATCCCTATACCCATACTTACCTTATCCAAACATTAAAAAAAAAATGCTTTTACCATTCATGCATTTACAACGAATTTCGTTGTAAATGTATGCGTGGTAAAAGCATATAAAATGTAATGCCATGCGTTATAATGGCATTGCGGAGTCATGGTACTTTCTAAATGAAAGTATGCGGAGTGATGGTATGCGGAAAGAAAGTTGTGGAATAATGGGTTTCCCCTCCCCCGGTAAGTACATTGGTGGCACGGCGGCCCACATCTCCAGCAAAATACTCATATTTTTTCACCACCCATTTGAAAAATGCACAGGTCTCTCTCATTGGTGGCCAGCACCGACATACACTTTTAGACACACCTCCCGCCACAAGTTCTAGAATTGCGAACTTTAGAGCTGGGGAGCTACGTTCGAATCTCGGCATCAGCTCAACATCCTGTGATTCCAGGCAAATTGCTTTCTCTCCCCGTGCTTACCACAAATGAATGTGTTCTTCTGTAATGTAAACTGTGCTCATGTCATGTTGTCCAGTTCGCGCTATATAATATTGCAAGGAAAAATAAAGTAGGGAAACTCGAGTTCACACACTACTGAACGCGCACTCTTAAGTGCATCAGCAGTGCACTGTGAATCGAAGCGTTTCACAGGCCTGTCACAGATAAGAAATGCTATCTAAACAAAATCCTACAAAACAATATACTACTGGCCGGCAGCAATTCATACCCGTACAACGTCGGGACGGGCTGCTAGTATATATATATATATATCTATACTACTATTATAAAGGAAGAACTTTGAACCTTTGAGGCGGGTAAACTCAGGAACCACAGCGCCAATCCACACACCCGATACATCGTTGTAATCGTCAGGGTGTGCAGATGGACATAGGCTATATAAACTTAATAAATATACGTAATTTCAAAAATGTACCCAAAAAAAAAAGTAGTCCCTTGGAAGAAGCGCCGGCCGCGAAGTGCGTGCTGACGTTAGGAGCGCGGGGAGGAGCGGCGTACAGGAGCGTGAAGAGGACCGGTGGACATGAGCGCGGGTAGGAGCGGCGCACAGGCGGGGAGGAGCGGTGAGGAGCGGCAGACAGGCGGTGAGGAGAGGTGGACAGGCGGTGAGGAGCGGCGGACAGGCGGGGAGGAGCGGTGGACAGGTGGTGAGGAGCGGCGGACAGGCGGTGAGGAGCGGCGGACAGGCGGTGAGGAGCGGCGGACAGGCAGGGAGGAGCGGTGAGCGGCGGATTAGGCAGGTTATTTATTTATTTATTTAGGAGCGGTGAGCGGCGGCAAAATACAAAAGCAAACGTTACATTAAATGAAGCAAAAATGACAATCGTGAGTCAACAAAATACAAGAGGATGCAAACGGTGCATTACAAAAGTGAGCCAAACGGTGCATTACAGGAGGAAAAAGTGACGTGTGCAGGTTACAAAAGCGTACAAAGTAAGCAAACGTTACATTAAATCAAACAAAAATGACGATCGTGAGCCAACAAAATACAAGAGGAAGCAAATGGTGCATTACAAAAGTGAGCCAAATGGTGCATTACAGGAGGAAAAAGTGACATGTGCAGGTTACAAAAGCCTACAAAGTAAACAGAGGTATAATACTGCATTACCAACAGCAGACCCCTCAGAACTGAAAAACTACCGACCCATCTCCCTCCTCCCTTTCCCGGCCAAAGTCATCGAGAAAGCCGTCAACAGCCAACTCGCAGCCTTCCTTGAATCCAACAACTCCCTGGATCCCTCACAGAACGGCTTTCGAGCCAAACACAGCACCGAGACCGCCCTCATTGCGGCGACCGACGACATCCGAGCACTCCTGGACAACGGTGAAACAGTGGCCCTCATTCTTCTCGACCTCTCCGCCGCCTTCGACACTGTCTGTCACAACACCCTCATACAACGCCTCAACAACATCGGCATACAAGGAAAAGCCTTGGACTGGATCATCTCGTTCCTAGCCGGGAGAACACAGAGAGTCCGACTCCCCCCTTTCTACTCAGAGCCCACCGAAGTCATCTGCGGCGTACCTCAAGGCTCCTCACTCAGTCCCACCCTCTTCAACGTCTACTTGAGTCCCCTCGCCTCCATCGCACGTCGACACAACCTCAACATCATCTCCTACGCCGACGACACCCAGCTGATACTTTCCCTCACCAAAGACCCCAACACCGCCAAGGACAACCTTCACGAAGGTATGAAAGAAGTAGCCGAATGGATGAAACGGAGCCGCTTAAAACTCAACTCAGACAAAACTGAGGTGCTCATCCTTGGATCCTCCCCCTCAGCTTGGGACGACTCTTGGTGGCCTTCCGCTTTGGGATCAGCGCCCACACCCACTGACCATGCACGTAACCTTGGCTTCATTCTAGACTCCTCTCTCTCAATGTCCAGACAAGTCAACGCCGTATCGTCCTCCTGCTTCAACGTCCTTCGCATTCTCAAAAAGATCTTCCGCTGGATCCCCCTCGAAACAAGAAAGACTGTCACCCATGCACTGGTCACGAGTCGACTGGACTATGGCAACACTCTCTACGTCGGAATTACAACAAAATTGCAGAAAAAGCTCCAGCGCATCCAAAACGCATCAGCGAGACTCATATTAGACATCCCGCGCCAAGAGCACATCACTGGTCACTTAAAAAACCTCCACTGGCTTCCCGTCAACAAAAGAATTACTTTCCGCCTTCTTACCCACGCACACAAGGCCCTTTATAATCTAGGACCAGAATGCCTCAACTCCCGACTGTCCTTCTACTATCCCACCCGCCAACTAAGATCATCCACTCAAGCCCTCGCCGCAGTCCCGCGCATCCGAAAAACCACCATGGGTGGCAGATCCTTCTCCTTCCTGGCTGCCAAGACCTGGAACTCACTCCCCACCCACCTCCGCCTTACTCAGAATCACATCTCCTTCAGAAAAGAACTGAAAACTTGGCTATTCGATAAACAATGAACCCCTCCCCCTAGTGCCTTGAGACCCTCTGGGTGAGTAGTGCGCTTTATAAATGCCTGAACTTGAACTTGAACTATTACAGGAGGAAAAAGTGACGTGTGCAGGTTACAAAAGCGTACAAAGTAAACATAGAGGTATAATACTGCAATATATGGAGGAAGGCTCCGGGGGACCCACGGACAACGTCGGGCCGGGCGGGGGCCCTGAAGCCTAATTGCTCCCGGACAACGTCGGGACGGGCTGCTAGTATATATATTTATCCACACAAGCTTTCTCCATACAAAGGGGCCACCGACCCTGACAGGGCGGCCTCCGTGATGCAGGAACGGAGCAGCCTGCTTCTGACACACAGCACAAATGAATTGCCAAGGCTCGACATTGGAGAAAACAGAGCTCTTTATTTGACACAGCGTGGCAGATTTTAATCCATTTCAGACGCGTCTCGGC
Source organism: Lissotriton helveticus (assembly GCF_964261635.1). Taxonomy (NCBI): domain Eukaryota; kingdom Metazoa; phylum Chordata; class Amphibia; order Caudata; family Salamandridae; genus Lissotriton; species Lissotriton helveticus. The sequence goes on along the minus strand of NC_136073.1, from coordinate 210,473,369 downwards.
TAATTAGCCTTAATCATTGATGGATGGGTAGTATTGCCAAGTGGTCAAATGTATATGTGTGTGTATATAAATATATATATATATATATATATATATGTATATATATATATATATTACCTACTGGCGACTGCCAGTAGGTAGTTATAGTTAGTACCTAGTTTCCATAAGAAATCCACAACATTCCATTCGGAATAACTTTGGCGCTGGTAGACGAATCTTCGTGAATTTCTCCAAGAAAATGGCCTGCTTGGTTCCGCTCCTTCCCTGAAAGTTTGGGGGTGATTCGTCAAGTGGGGGCCGAGAAAAAACAGGAAACTGCCGATAAAGCGGCGATAATGGGCTTGATAATATGCCCTTGTGAATAACCATAGCAGCCCAGGTTAACATCAGAACCTGGGATGCTATGGGAATTTACAAGGGCCTATGTTTTTTATTAATGTTGGGAGGGTGGGCTTGATAATTCGTCCTTGTTAATTCCCATAGAAGTCTATGTTCTGGTGTTAACATGGGCTTCTCTGGGAAATAACAAGGCCGTATGATCAAGCTCATTATCGCCGTTTTATCGGCAGTTTCATGCCAATAAAACTGCAATAATTTTAACACCGGTCCTTGATAATATGCACCTAAGTTTACTGGTCAAAAAAAGAGCAATGGGCCATATTATCAACAAAAGGCGATACATTTTCGTCGCATTTATCGGCAGGAAACTGCAGATAAAACGGCGATAATGGGCTTGATAATATGCCCTTGTGAATAACCATAGCAACCCAGTTTAACACCAGAACCTGGGCTGCTATGTGAAGTTACAAGGGCCTATTATCAAGCACATTATTGCAGCTTTATCAGCAGTTTCCTGTCGATAAAAGAGGCGATAATGTATCGCCTTTTGTTGATAATATGCTCCTTTATTTCTATGATAGTATGTGAAGCTTTCCTTTTTAGGGCTCGGGCCTACGTCACCACGAAGTGGGGCGGAGCTCCGAGCTCTATAGTAAAAGAAAAAAAAAAAGAAAAGTGTCTTTAGGGGTCCGGACAGCAACATTCCTTAGTGCACACGCTTTTTTTATGGCATGTGCATGTTCATTCGTCTTCGCTGTGCTGTGTTTTTAGTAGCCTTGACATGATAGGCTATCTGTAATTTAGCGTGCGTCATCTTGGCATTTTCTCTGTGGTTACGCGCACAGGAGTCCATTAATTTCAATTATGAGCTGTCAGGGTGCCGCGATAATGTAATGCAGATGTTGTGGGCGCGTTCACCAGTCTGCTGGGAATGGCGGCGTTCGTGCTTTTCCTGTGTTTTCTTTCCGTGTAGGGCAGACTTTAAAGGCATTGTCTTAACAGGAGAAGGCCATATATCTTCAATTATCTCGCCATCACGGCGGAGATAATTGAAAACATATGTCTGCAGTGGCGAGGCCGAGAGCTGAGCAGGATGACTCCATGCCACAGTGTAAGAAAGCGTCCGCATCAAAGCAAAGTGTAAAACTTTAAAAAAAAAAAAAAGTGAAAAAGCGAGTGGCTGTGGGTGTCCAGGGGTGCAGCAGGTGCAGTGACACCGGGGCCTCGAGGGTCTCCTTTAACCCAGACAGTGCTGTATTTTACTACCAGTGGCTGTGAGGGTGCAGCAGGTGCAGTGACACCAGGGCCTCGAGGGTCTCCCTTAACCCAGACAGTGCTGTATTTTACTACCAGTGGCTGTGAGGGTGCAGCAGGTGCAGTGACACCGGGACCTCGAGGGTCTCCCTTAACCCTGACAGTGCTGTATTTTACTAGCAGTGGCTGTGGGTGTCCAGGGGTGCAGCAAGTGCAGTGACACCGGGGCCTCAAGGGTCTCCTTTAACCCAGACAGTGCTGTATTTTACTACCAGTGGCTGTGAGGGTGCAGCAGGTGCAGTGACACCAGGGCCTCGAGGGCCTCCCTTAACCCAGACAGTGCTGTATTTTACTAATAGTGGCTGTGAGGGTGCAGCAGGTGCAGTGACACCGGGGCCTCGAGGGTCTCCCTTAACCCTGACAGTGCTGTATTTTACTAGCAGTGGCTGTGGGTGTCCAGGGGTGCAGCAGGTGCAGTGACACCGGGGCCTCGATGGCCTCACTTTACCCTGACAGTGCTGTATTTTGCTACCAGTGGCTGTGAGGGTGCAGCAGGTGCAGTGACACCAGGGCCTCAAGGGTCTCCCTTAACCCAGACAGTGCTGTATTTTACTACCAGTGGCTGTGAGGGTGCAGCAGGTGCACTGACACCGGGGCCTCGAGGGTCTCCCTTAACCCTGACAGTGCTGTATTTTACTACCAGTGGCTGTGGGTGTCCAGGGGTGCAGCAGGTGCAGTGACACCGGGGCCTCGAGGGCCTCAGTTAACCCTGACAGTGCTGTATTTTACTACCAGTGGCTGTGGGTGTCCAGGGGTGCAGCAGGTGCAGTGACACCGGGGCCTCGAGGGTCTCCCTTAACCCGACAGTGCTGTATTTTACGAGTGGCGGTGGAAGTCCAGGGGTGCAGCAGGTGCAGTGACACCAGGGCCTCGAGGGTCTCCCTTAACCCAGACAGTGCTGTATTTTACTACCAGTAGCTGTGAGGGTGCAGCAGGTGCAGTGACACCGGGGCCTCGAGGGTCTCCCTTAACCCTGACAGTGCTGTATTTTTTTAGCAGTGGCTGTGGGTGTCCAGGGGTGCAGCAGGTGCAGTGACACCGGGGCCTCGATGGCCTCACTTTACCCTGACAGTGCTGTATTTTGCTACCAGTGGCTGTGAGGGTGCAGCAGGTGCAGTGACACCAGGGCCTCGAGGGTCTCGCTTAACCCAGACAGTGCTGTATTTTACTACCAGTGGCTGTGAGGGTGCAGCAGGTGCAGTGACACCGGGGCCTCGAGGGTCTCCCTTAACCCTGACAGTGCTGTATTTTACTACCAGTGGCTGTGGGTGTCCAGGGGTGCAGCAGGTGCAGTGACACCGGGGCCTCGAGGGCCTCACTTAACCCTGACAGTGCTGTATTTTACTACCAGTGGCTGTGGGTGTCCAGGGGTGCAGCAGGTGCAGTGACACCGGGGCCTCGAGGGTCTCCCTTAACCCAGACAGTGCTGTATTTTACTACGAGTGGCGGTGGAAGTCCAGGGGTGCAGTAGGTGCAGTGACACCAGGGCCTCGAGGGTCTCCCTTAACCCAGACAGTGCTGTATTTTACTACCAGTGGCTGTGAGGGTGCAGCAGGTGCAGTGACACCGGGGCCTCGAGGGTCTCCCTTAACCCTGACAGTGCTGTATTTTACTAGCAGTGGATGTGGGTGTCCAGGGGTGTAGCAGGTGCAGTGACACCTGGGCCTCGATGGCCTCACTTTACCCTGACAGTGCTGTATTTTGCTACCAGTGGCTGTGAGGGTGCAGCAGGTGCAGTGACACCAGGGCCTCGAGGGTCTCCCTTAACCCAGACAGTGCTGTATTTTACTACCAGTGGCTGTGAGGGTGCAGCAGGTGCAGTGACACCGGGGCCTCGAGGGTCTCCCTTAACCCTGACAGTGCTGTATTTTACTACCAGTGGCTGCGGGTGTCCAGGGGTGCAGCAGGTGCAGTGACACCGGGGCCTCGAGGGTCTCCCTTAACACTGACAGTGCTGTATTTTACTACCAGTGGCTGTGAGTGTCCAGGGGTGCAGCAGGTGCAGTGACACCGGGGCCTCGAGGGTCTCCCTTAACCCAGACAGTCCTGTATTTTACTACCAGTGGCTGTGAGGGTGCAGCAGGTGCAGTGACACCAGGGCCTCGAGGGTCTCCCTTAACCCAGACAGAGTAGTGAGTGCAGAGTAGTGAGTAGTGAGTAGAGTAGTGAGTAGTGAGTGTAGAGTGGTGAGTAGAGTAGTGAGTAGAGTAGTGAGTAGAGTAGTGAGTGCAGAGTAGTGAGTAGTGAGTAGAGTAGTGAGTAGAGTGGTGAGTAGTGAGTGCAGAGTAGTAAGTAGAGTAGTGAGTAGAGTAGTGAGTAGTGAGTAGAGTAGTGAGTAGAGTAGTGAGTAGAGTAGTGAGTAGTGAGTGTAATAGTGAGTAGAGTAGTGAGTAGTGAGTAGAGTAGTGAGTAGAGTAGTGAGTAGAGTAGTGAGTAGAGTAGTGAGTAGTGAGTGCAGAGTAGTGAGTAGTGAGTAGAGTAGAGTAGTGAGTAGGACATCACAGGCAGCAGCTGTGCAAGCTTCTTACACTCACAAGGAGACCACAGGCAGCTGAGTTGCAAGCTTCTCCCACTCACAAGAAGGACATCACAAACAGCAGCGGTGCAAGCTTCTCACACTCACAATAAGGACATCACAAACAGCAGCGGTGCAAGCTTCTCACACTCACAAGAACGACATCACAGGCAGCAGCAGTGCAAGCTTCTTACACTCACAAGGAGACCACAGGCAGCAGCGGTGCAAGCTTCTCACACTCACAAGAAGGAAATCACAGGCAGCAGCTGTGCAAGCTTCTTACACTCACAAGGAGACCACAGGCAGCTGATGTGCAAGCTTCTCCCACTCACAAGAAGGACATCACAAGCAGCAGCGGTGCAAGCTTCTCACACTCACAAGAACGACATCACAGCCAGCAGCAGTGCAAGCTTCTTACACTCACAAGGAGACGACAGGCAGCAGAGGTGCAAGCTTCTCACACTCACAAGAACGACATCACAAGCAGCAGTGTACAAGCTGCCCTTACACACTCACAGCAGGTACTGTGCCAAGGCAGCAGCAGCAACAGAGCAAGAGTCCCTTACAAAGAACAGGCACAGCACAGAAATGCACAATGCAATCTTCTCATACTCCCAGGCAGCAGCGGTGCAAGCTTCTCACACTCACACGAAGGACATCACAGGCAGCAGCTGTGCAAGCTTCTTACACTCACAAGGATACCACAGGCAGCTGAGGTGCAAGCTTCTCCCACTCACAAGAAGGACATCACAAGCAGCAGCGGTGCAAGCTTCTCACACTCACAAGAACGACATCACAGGCAGCAGCAGTGCAAGCTTCTTACACTCACAAGAAGGACATCACAGGCAGCAGCAGTGCAAGCTTCTTACACTCACAAGGAGACCACAGGCAGCAGAGGTGCAAGCTTCTCACACTCACAAGAAGGACATCACAGGCAGTAACGGTGCAATATTCTCACACTCACAAGGAGATCACTGGCAGTATACACCACATGAACACACTCCATAACACATAGCAGCAATACATTGGCATTTCAATGCCATTAGCTCAAACTCAAATAAATCCGAGCCCGATTGCATTTCTAATGCTTGTTTTGTGTAGCAGTTGTACACTCTACGGATGCGCAGCGTCGTTTCGAAGCTCACGTTTTCTTTTTCTTCAAGTTCAAAATGCAACCCTTTCTTTATTTCAGGTAGTAAATCTGTCGCTTTCTTTTCCCGGTTCGTGTGTGTCATCCACTGCTGTACTTTTGTACAGTATTAATAATCATATTTTTTCTATATTTATTTGAAAGGTAGTGCCGAGGTGCCAAACGTTGATTACGTACTCCGTCCACTGCCATTTTAGTAGTTTTTCACCGTTGTTTTTATTATATCTGTTAGTTAGAACTCAGTAGTTTTCAATCCTAGTCTTAAATATCTTACTATAGTATTTCAACATTATTTTTATTGTTGACCGTCATACCCCTCCCCCACAAAATAAAAGAAGTATGTAGTTTTTTTAAATTAACTTTTATTAAACAATAAATATAAACGAAACTCAAATATAACTATATTAGAACTAGAAAAATAACTTTAACAAACAATGTTATAAACAAATTTTGAAATGGATTCCAAAAGGTGTCCGATTGGTAAACTGCAAAAGAAAAAAGAAAATTAGAGTTTAGAATTATGTAGATGTGAGTAAATGAGCTGTAGCATTACGGGGCATATTATCAAGAACGGCGATAAAATTATCGCCGTTTTAGCGGTAGGAAACTGCAGCTAAAGCGGCGATAATGGGCTTGATAATATGCTCTATGGAATTCCCATAGCAGCCCAAGTTCTGGTGTTAACCTGGGCTACTATGGTAATTCACAAGGGCATATTATCAAGTCAATTATCGCCGCTTTAGCGGCAGTTTCCTGCCGCTGAAACGGTGATAATTTTATCGCCGTTCTTGATAATATGCCCCTACAAGTTTTGGTAACTCTACGGTTTTACGTGTGCAGTGTGACTTGTACATTCCAGTTCTGTTATCGTACCACGTTCAAGTGGTGTCTATATGGAAGTGCCTATTGCGTTACTGACGCCCGTTATGCCGACTTATTTCTAATGCATTGCTATGAAGGCTTTGTAGATCTAGGCCTCTGTGCTTACCGTTGTATAAACCTTGCGGCTAAACATTTCAGGCAGTTGGTGTCACAACTTGTTTTCAACAATTCTTCTACACGTCCAAGCCGACAGCAGTGTCTAAGTTTAAGAGAGAAAGAAAAATTATGTCACAGAGAGTGAGTGAGAGAGAGAAAGAGAGAGAGAGAGAAAACAACATTAAAACTCTGTTGCAGAGTCTGGAGTTGAGATTTTTTCTTGAAAAGTCAGACTTAGATTTACTAGCTCCTTGCATCACCTTACCCATGTTAAAAGTGACTCAAAAGTGGCGTAATAAGGTTGTGGATCTGTTTGTCAGACTGTTGTAACCTATCTGTTGTCATTGCTCGGAGATAATTATAGATTTTACAGAGAAGCTGCTGTATACTACGCACTCTGGGCCATAATATCAAGCCTGGGCGACAAAATTATCGCCACTTTATTGGAAGGAAAGTGTCGCTAAAGTGGCGATAATGGGTTTGATAATATGCTCTATGGAATTCCAATCGAAGCTCATGTTAGATATCCTTTACATCTAACATGAGCTTCGATTGGAATTCCATAGAGCATATTATCAAACCCATTATCGCCATTTTAGCGGCACTTTGCTGCCGATAAAGTGGCGATAATTTTGTTGCAAAGGCTTGATAATATGGCCCTCTCTCCTATCACAAATAAAGGTTACACTACAGTTTTACGAGTGCAGTGTACCTGGTACATTTCACTTGTTATAGTGCCGCGTTCAAGTGGTGTCTATATGGAAGTGCCTACTGAGTTACTGGCGCCCGTTATGCCGACTTATTTCTAATGCATTGCTATGAAGCATTTGTAGATCTAGGCCTCTATGCTTACCGTTGTATAAACCTTGCGGCCAAACACATAAGAAAGTAGAGTTCACAACTTCATTTGAACAATTCTTCTACACGTCCAAGCAGACATCAGTGTCTATAATTTTAAGAGAGAAAGAGAAATGGTGTCATAGAGAGTGAGAGAGAGAAAGAGAGAGAAAACAACATTAAAACTGTGTCGCAGAGTCTGGAGTTGAGATTTTTTCTTGAAATGTCAGACGTAGATTTACTAGCTCCTCGCATCACTTTACCCATGTTAAAAGTGACTCAAAAGTGGCGTAATAAGGTTGTGGATCTGTTTGTCAGACTGTTCTAACCTATCTGTTGTTACTGCTCGGAGGTCATTATAGATTTTACAGAGAAGCTGCTGTACACTACGCACTCTGGGCGATAATATCAAGCCTGGGCGACAAAATTATCTCTACTTTATCGGCAGGAAAGTGTCGCTAAAGTGGCGATAATGGGTTTGATAATATGCTCTATGGAATTCCAATCGAAGCTCATGTTAGATGTCCTTCACATCTAACATGAGTTTCGATTGGAATTGCATAGAGCATATTATCAAATCCCATTACCGTCACTTTAGCCGTACTTTGCTGCCTATAAAGTGGCGATAATTTTGTCGCCAAGGCTTGATAATATGGCCCTCTCTCGTTTCGCAAATAAACTACAGTTTTACGAGTGCAGTGTACCTGGTACATTTCAGTTGTTATAGTGCCGCGTTCAAGTGGTGTCTATATGGAAGTGCCTACTGCATTACTGACGCCCGTTATGCCGACTTATTTCTAATGCATTGCTATGAAGGCTTTGTAGATCTAGGCTGCTGTGCTTACCTTGTATAAACAGTGCCGCCACCGGAGTTCACCACTCGACTTGAACTCTGCTTCTATACGTCAAAGTATATTCAATACGTTGGAGACAATTCCATTGCTGTTGCTTGATAGGCTGTGGTTGCTTCTGAACGATGTTTGGTGAAGGAAACAAAAGGATATTTTGATTAGTCATCGTAAACTGAGTTGCGTAACTACTATCAAAAGTGAATTTTAATGTGGGTTCTTAATATTCCGTAGTTAGACTGTTGCAGCTTCAGCAAACAAAGGAAGATCAATAACTTAATACAGGCCTGGGACGGCCTCGTGACGCAGAAAAAAAAATACTATCATGGGCGCACAATTAATAATAACAGAGGCCTAAGTACGTGGCGTAGTACAGAAATACGACACAGAAATGTATGTACGCACAATTTTTTAAATTAGAGGTGTATAGGACCTTGTGACTTATAAAGAAATATGTCAATTATGTAAACACAATTTAAAACCATTGAGGGGTAGGAAAGCCATACGAAGGAGAATAAAATAGCATTATGCATATACAATTTACAGTGGAGGCTGATGTTGTGACGTCTTCTCTTACCTTTGCTTCTGTCGTCTTTTGTCGTGTCTTCAAAGGCTGCGGTTTGGCGGAGTCTGGGGTGTTTTCGACAGTCTGTCTGTCACCGCCGCACAGGCAGGCAAAAGAGAGCGTGCTCACGTTAGTGCCCGCATTATATGGGAACCGCGGGTGCTGACCAAACCAAGCCCAGGGCCGTCATTGGTAGCGTTTTCGCGGTCTATAAGAATGATGGCCTTGGGGGACATCCCAATGGGTAATGTATTGGTTTCCAGGCTTAGTGATAGCAAGCATGCTAGGTGGTGGCATGTGGGTAGTGTGGGCGGGCATGCACTGCGCATGTGCAAGTATGAGTGTGTGCACTAACAATTAACAACAGAGAGAGATGGGGCGGTGTTATAATGTACGCAGAGGCAGGCCCAGAATCGGATCTGCAATGAGTGAACACTTCTAATCATTCTCCTTAGCGCGCCCTGAGCTCTGATTTGTCACTGAGAGGGTGATCGCACCAAAGTTTGTACTGCTTATCATACTCAGCGTGTACCCGCGCATACGGTACGAATATGCTTTGACGTTACGCGTCGCATTAAAGCTTCCGTGTGACGTCATGTACGGCGTTCTGTACGCGAAAGGGGGCAATGTTTCTACTTGGTTTAAAACATTTATTTATGTATTTAATGTACATACTAAGGGCAGAAATTTGGGATAACTATGATTTTTTTTTAATACTTGTAACAATCATATATTACTTTTAAAAACAATGACACAAATCGCGGTAGAACATCATGCGTACTGGTATCAAAATAGCTGTGTCAGCGCATCATAAGCGTACACAAAGGCATGTGACTTTAAAAGTAGAGATTTGATTGGTTCATAACTTTTCCTATTGCGACTGTTGAAAGTTCCGTCCCATTATAATTATTCAACTTTGAGTTTCTAAGAAAAAGCATTTCTTCTGAGAATCTTCTCAAATAGAAGGAAGATCACAATAATAAGAGCAATGGAGTCATCTTCCAGCAGTTCATCACAGAGAATTTTCATTCCTGAAGAACGTCCAAAGAAGAGGAAAGAAGCTCTAATTTGGAAGTTTTTTACTTTTCCAGAAGGACAAAAAAAGGCTAATGCTCCAAAAGTAACCTGTAAAATTTGCCAAGCAACTCTTTCAAGGGGTGATCCATGTAAAAAATACTCCTTTGGCACAGCAAACGTGGTGCGACACGTGAAGAACTTGCACCCCAAGAACTTTGCTCGAGCTGCAAGACGGAGGTTGCACGAGAACCCACCTGCTGCTACACCAAGCACATCAACTGCGGCAACAGCATTTTCAGCAAGCAGTCCACACCCACATATTGATTCTGACTTTGCTAAAGTTAAAATTCTATGCATTTATTGTGATAAACTTTTGTGTATGGGGAACAGTCTATAGACCTGATGAAACGCAGGATGCAGGATCATTGCTGTCCTCGACATTAGTTGTTTTTTTTATTCTTTTGTTCCGCTTGGAATTTGTTGAGAACACACAAAAAAAACTACAAAACAAAAAAAACTAAAAAAAACTGTTCTTTTTAGAACTACCTTAACTGGTCAAAGAAAGAACTATATTTCTATGTTAGTGTGTAAAAGTTTGTCAGAATGAATGTGTAGTTCATAAATGAATGAATGAATATCTTACTAGTGTATGGAGAATGTAAAAGTGCAGAACTATAAGGAACTGCTGCAGCATAAATCAATAAGGTGTTTATCTATAGTATACTGTAGTATGTCCGAAGCACTTGAATGTAACATATGTACATAAATATGTTACAAGTCTATGCTTCAATTTGCCATACCCGCAGCCCCCAATGTATTAATATCCTCCTGTCCAGATATGTCCTCTCCCGCAATCTCCGGTCTGCTAACCTTCACCTTTTGTCCACACCTATCTTCAAGCTGCAACGCCAGGGTGGATGCAGGTTCGCCGTTCTGGCATCTAAACTTTGGAATTCCCTTCCTTTGGAGATTCGTTCCTGCTCTGACCTCCTTGTGTTTAGGAAACATCTTAAGACCTGGCTCTTTCCACCGGCGTAGGCTTCCCTTTTCCATCTGGGTCATGCTCTTAGTCAGCGTCATGAAACCCTCGGGTGTACGTGCGCTTTAAAAATGGCTGTTAACATAACATAACATAACATTTGCGCTGCTGGTGAAACTGCCTGGGAGAATTTGTATGTGTTAGGGGCGGATTTACAATCCCCTTGTGCCTCTTTTACACAACTGTTGCGTCACTTTTGTGACACAGCGATGGTGCAAAAGATGTGCCATGGTGTGTGCTCCTAACAATGTGAATCATCTGGAGGGTGTACTACATTGTAAAGCGCTGCACCAGAAGAGGCTTTCTTGTGCAGAAGGGGGTGCAGCAACGCCTCCTAAAAGTGACTGAGTGAAATGTATAACATTTCATTCAGTCACTTTTGAGCTTATGCTGCGTCAAAACCTTGCACATGCTTGAAGCAGGTGTAAGGATTGATACAGCATTGTGAGCATAGGGCCCCAAGAGCATTGGTGGAGCTGTGTTATATTTGCAACCGACGTCAAGCAATTATTAATCCAAATTCCTTTGCAATTTAGTTTTGTTATTATTTTATAATAAGAATATGAAATATAATCTAAAAAAATTAAATAAATATAAATATTTATATTAAAAATATAAGAAATTAGTATAAAAAGAAAGACATTATAATTAATACATTTATAAATTATCATTTACAAAACCTTTGAAATTCACTGAAAAAAAACATAGGTTTCACACACGTTATAGTTAGGAATTAGCATTTAAAAAACCTTAGAAATTCATTGAAAAAAACATAGGTTTCACACGTTATAGTTAGCTGAACATTTCTCTCATACAAAACCTTTGAAATTCCTCTGTTATAGTTAGCTCAGCTAACTATAACTTGCGCGCCCGCAATGTACTGCTGATGACGTCACATATTACATCACTCATGACATGGTCAGTGACATCACTGATGACATCTCAAATGACGTCCCTGATGACATCACTGATGACATCATCCTTGTGGCAGTCCTCCTCTCACTGTAATATAACCTTTGATACACACGATCAAAAATAGAAACTAAAATTTTCCAAAAAATGGAGATACCAATTCCAGTTAGAATAACCTATTCAGTAATTCCAAAATCATACATACACATCCACTCATTCACCAACAATTCTATATAGTCACTCATACATGTACTCACTCATCATATGTACTCATACACCTATACATCCTGTTATACACCGACACTCATCTATACAGTTACTCACACATGCAAAAAAACTATCAAATATCCATTTACTTGCATATAGAGCTATTCACCCACCACTACACTAACTTCTACAGATTCGTACACATACTTACTCTCTTAAACAATCACTTTAAAAACTCATACTTATTTATAGAGGAAGTCTTAGAATCTCTCGCTCTGACATATACTCACTTATATACATCAATACTCACATATACTAGTTTAAAACATATGTAGTTACTCATAAAGATACTATTGAGACAGTCATTCACTCACTAACACACCCATACACACACTCATCCACCCATACAGTCCTGCACACATGCTGTCTTCAAAACACATACAAACAGTGAGTCAGTCATTCATGCATCTGTGCGCTAAGTAATACTCCCCATCGAACTATACAGACCCTTTTTTTGGTACTCAAAAAAGCAACTAATAACCCATATACACACTGATGTAGCTACCCACCAACCCATGCAGCCACTTATATACAAAGTGAGACACTGATACAGATATTTAAATATTTAAAGATTACTCGCTAATACAACTATTCACTTAAATCTACTTAATAAGTCAGTTATACAATCAATTTTACAAAAAAAACATCCATTTAGACACTTATTTACACATTTATTCTTCCATCGACGTTTAGATATACATATATAAAAAATATTTATTTTTCAGAAAGACACACAGTCACTGGATGATGTCATCAGTGATGTCATCAGGGATGTCATTTGAGATGTCATCAGTGATGTCATGAGTGATGTCACTGACCATGTCATGAGTGATGTAATATATGACGTCATCAGCAGTGCATTGCGGGCGCGCAAGTTATAGTTAGCTGAGCTAACTATAACGGAGGAATTTCAAAGGTTTTGTATGAGAGAAATGTTCAGCTAACTATAACGTGTGAAACCTATGGTTTTTCAATGAATTTCTAAGGTTTTTTAAATGCTAATTCCTAACTATAACGTATGTGAAACCTATGGTTTTTTTCAATGAATATATATATACACACCTTTGTATATCTATACATATTTACATGAGTGTGTGTGTGAACTTTTTCATATATGATTTACAATCTAGAACATGCCCATATTAGTTCTTTGTTGCTGATGTATATTTTATAATCGTTTTGAAAGGAAATGGATCCGTGCTCAGTGACCCCTGCACCACTCTTACCCTAAGAGAAAATAGCACTTTGTTTTATTAAATGAGTCCAATTTATGAGATGCATGCATAATCAGTGGGGCACTGAGTCAGCCGCAAGAGTGCCACAAAATACAAGCATCAGCACCATATAGGACAGTGAGCTGCAGAGACCTGCGCCTCTTCAGACTATGAGAGCCAACTGCAGCAAGAATAACTCAAACTTTCATCCTTCTAAGATGTTTGCCTCTCATGTGAGGTTTATTCTTGTGCCTTTTGAGGGATGTACTTTGCTGAGGGCTGAAGCAGAACCTTCCTTAGTCACAAGCGGGGTAGTGGAGGTCGGCCTTCTCTGCCCATCACCAGCAGCTGATCTTATAATAACATCCCAACCTTTTCTACCATGATGCACTACCTCTCTGCAATCTACCAAACCCTCAAAGGTTCAAATTTCCTCCCTCAAATCTACAAATACCTCAATTTAATGTTCCTTGGAAGATTGGAGAAAAGCATCCATGGACTGAAAAACCATGAGTGCTAATAAGCCATAATTCAAGCAAGGAACACAGGCCTCCTAAACCCCTTTTCATTTTTTTAGATTCAACCTAATTTTGGAGTGCAGTGGGCCCCTCACAGGCACTGCACATGCTCTGCTGCCTGCAGCATTGATACCCGTAGAGGGTTTTTAGCGTGTTGTTCCATAAAACATACATTAGCTTGCTTTTGATGCAAATTTAAATATCACAGCAGGTGTAATGTCTGCAAATGTTGGGTCCAGCATTGCATGCTAAGGACATATCTGTCTCCGGTGCTGGTCTGTGAAGACACTTCATCTTATGCGCCTCTAAATGCCATCATGGGCAGTGCCCAAAAAATGCTTGCTGAACTAGAGATTCAGTCTTTTTATACTACAATCTCCCCTCATGCAGATTCGGAACATTGCATGAATGGATAAAGGGATTTTAAGTGGCATTACAATGGAGCAAATTAAATGCAGGATTGAATGTTTAGTAGAAAGTGGCTTCTCACAAGACATTAGAAAACTAAACCTCTAACTTCTCGAGACGTTATCATGGCCCCCTTCACCTGGCCGAATCAAACCAGTATTGGGTTGATTGAAAACCACAGTTAATCCAAACTTTTTGCTCGTTGTGCTGTTTGATTTACATACAACATTGACTGCAGCAATGCAGAACAATGTCCCAAATGAATTGTGTGATTTTGCATCCCCCAATTATAGAATCTTAAAACAGGGAAACTGGGCTCGTAAACTGACCTTTGGAGTGGTTAATGGAAGATTGCACAGTAGCATGCCAAGATAACATACAAACACTTGGAGGGATGATTCCTTCACCATTTAATGTATTTTGTGGTCTACTTGATGTGTGAGCATTTGGTTTCATGGCAAGTTCTCCCAGTGAAACAATGTAAACATGCCAATTTGTGGCTAAGCTTGAGTTGTACTGAGAAGATTTTCCTGGAACCAATAAGTTCCTCTTGGGTGTACTATGGGCTGGAAGCAATATTACTCTCTTGCGCACTTGGAAACTTAATAGTAGATTGAACGTTTTGTTATACTCAGCCTCACTCGAGTGACATACAGAGGGTTCCTTCTATGTGAAAGGAAGTTCTTTTCACCAGACCTCTTTTCACAGTAGGAAAGGGATATACTGCATTCACAAGTGCAAGATATATACAATACAATAAGGCCATAATCTTGTACAATCCTATGATAATAAACTGAAGGTCCAGAAATTGCCTCTGAAATTTATAAATCGCCAAATAACAACATTATCTCAAGATTGTAGGGCTGAAGTCAATTTGAAAGAGTGAGTTTGGGACTCTTCTGTATTAGAACAGAATATGAGAAGATTTTGTGGCCAACTGGCAGGGGCCACAGTAGAGAAGAGTCACCCAAATTAGTACCTTGCATAGTAAAAGAAGTAGTAATTATAGCGGTCCTTCTTATCCGAGATACATGGCAGAAATCATGATTCTGAATTCTTCCATGGGTCTCTTAAGACGTTTAATAATGAATGTCCCCCGAATATGCGATTGAAAAGAAATAGAAATAACTTCAATAGTAGAAACTTAACTTAGCGGTCATTTGTCCAGATGGAGTAAAAAGTTGTAATCTTGGAAGCAAATGTATGACAGGGACCGTGGATGTTGAAAAAACACCTTTAAGTTTTGCTTTTTCCTATGGAAAATGTCATCCTCTTGGTGTGGTACCCGATTAGACTCGGTTTTTATTCTGGATTTGAAGACAAGACGCCACCATATTGAGGTTACGGTGACTGTATGTGCTGTGATAGACGTACCAAAAAGTCTACGGGTCAGTAAAAAAGTACAGTGGGGATAGGATTCCACTTCTACCACACGGTGAAATGTTATCATCGACGAATAACAAAATTGAAAAGGTGCTATACCTGCATTTTCCTGTGTAAACGGACCAGGGGTATCGGCCATTAATCGATATGGATCAGAAGTTCAATAAACGGAAGGATGGAACTTTATGATACCATACTCTAAGAGGCCCAAATATTACAAGGACCCTGGGATAGGAGTATCAGCTTTTCCATTGAACATCAAGACCTATACAAATGATGTTTATATGATACATTTAATAATGCTATGAAGAAAAGTGACCCTTGATTGATATTTGTCCTGAAGAAGGTGGTCTCTGTCAATTAAGTCAAATTTGCCACCGAAACGCGCCAACGCCCATGTTTAATGAGAATCCAATATAACAAGGGAGATTAGATAAGAAAGATAACTTCTTACAAATCAGTCCTGGAAAAATTATAAAGTGTATTTGGATCACGTTGATTTTTCAATAGAGTATTTCTATTGTAATTTGTTTTGGGTCTATGTTTTTACTTACGTTTTTTTCTGCATTTACGAGTGCTATTTAAGATTGTGTATCACATTAATTGTGATTTTTATTCATTATTTTATTTATACTCATTGTACATATTTCAATATGTTTTAAGTGCTATTATTGAGTCAAACCCTTTTTAATAAATTAGTGTAAACACTACATTACAGTTATGGGATCATAATTACATTTTGTGGATGATTAGAAACTTAGTTATAGGACTTCCAACTGTGGCTGGTGTGAAGGTGTTTAGAGTGAATGGTGTTTGGAAGTTACCTCCAGGGAGCCTTTTCTCTGCTTAATTTGTCTTAAAAGCCCTGTTCCCTGGAACTAGTTGGGCTACCTCTCTCTTGATTTACTTACCCGATTAGACTCGAACATTCACTTGTGATATCAAACGAGATATATAGTGAAAATTCTGTGCAAATTCAAATGGGGAACACCAGTAGTTAGTCAAAACCAATAAAAGTGAACAACGATCTCAGGTGCTGTTCTCCCTCATGGCCTTCGGTTTCCCTTATATATTTTGATTCTTCTTGAACAGGTTGCTGCTCATTTCTGCCCACGATGTGTGTTCAGGAAATTCCCATCTTAATCTATGCTGATTTCCTTTTTCTACTTGATCTTGTAGACAAGGGTAATCAAAATATACTTGACACTCTCTAAATTGCTGGGCAGTAGATAACATGAAATAAAAATATTCTCAAAAGCAATACTGTGGTCTTCTCTGAGAGAAATGTGGTGTTAAAAAGTAGCTGGTTGCTGGAGAAGCACCAATTATAGACAGTTTATCAATACTAATATTTGCAGATTTTTCCTAGACCTCTTATGGAAAACATGTAATAAATAGTGCCAGGTAACTACATCGGGAAAAGCCTGCTCGACTTTTTCCTGTCCACCGGAGAGTGCGCCGGGTATGCCTAGACCTGGGTCCCGGGCTCACTTTGCCCCTGGATTCAAGCTATCCTGGCTGATGAGGGGTGATACCCAAAACGGGTCCTAGGAGGCTAGTTTCTGGTCCAGGGAGGACCTGGATTGGCAGTTCAGGCTGGACTGCTACCATGACGCACAGGGTCAAAACTGATTTGCATATGGCCGGGTCTAAACTGGGGTGGCATGCTGAGCAAAAGAATGATGGATTTAACCCAGATCTCTTGACGGGGGGTGAATGTTTTGATTTATTTTGCATTCCGTCCATCAACTGTGTGTCTTTTGCTTTCTCGCCCTCAGTGTGCCGGGTATGCGCAGACGTGGGTCCCGGGCTCACTGTGCCACCAGATTCAAGCTGTCCACGCTGATGAGGGGTGAAACCACGAAACCGGTCCTAGAATACTTGTTTTCGGTCCAGGGAGGACCCGGCTTGGCAGTTTGGGCTGGACTGATCCCATGAGGCACAGGCTCAAGACTGAGTTGCATATGGCCAGGTCTAAACTGAGGTGACATGGTGAGCAAAAGAATGATGGATTTAACCCAGATCTCTTGACTGGGGTGAATGTTTTGATTTGTTCTGCATTCCATCCATCAACTGTGTGTCTTTTGCTTTCTTGCCCTAAATGCGCCGGGTATGCCCTGACGTGGGTCCCGAGCTCGCTCTGCCACTGGATTCAAGCTATCCTGGCTGATGAGGGGTGAAATCCCGAAAATGGTTATAGGGTGCTTGTTTTGGTCAAGGGAGGGCCTGGCTTGGCAGTTCGGGCTGGACTGTTCCCAGGAGGCACAAGGTCAAGACTGATTTGCATATGGCCAGGTCTATACTGGGGTGTCATGGTGAGCAAAAGAATGATTTATTTAACCCAAATCTCTTGACTGTGAATGAATGTTTTGATTGTTCTGCCTTCCGTCCATCAACTGTGTGTCTTGGACTTTGTTATCCAGCAGATACAAGCCTAAATTGATGCCTCATATGATATTGCACAAGTTTAAAATTCCTGCTTTTCTGGTATTTGGACTGGGACATCTGTCTATAAAAGAGTTAGTATTTTATAACTCAATCAAAGGAACACAAAGGAAATCCTACCTTGCAATTGTATTGGGAATGTATGTGAAAGGTGTCCATCTTGAGTTGGAGACTTTGGCATATTGGAAAGCATCTGTAATTTAACCTTATTTGTGCTCAGCATCATGCTTGGAAGATAGGGAAGGCTATTTGGATTTTAAATTAGAATGTTCCCTGCTTTTGCA
The DNA here is from genome assembly GCF_964261635.1 of Lissotriton helveticus. Lineage (NCBI taxonomy): Eukaryota > Metazoa > Chordata > Amphibia > Caudata > Salamandridae > Lissotriton > Lissotriton helveticus. The sequence goes on along the minus strand of NC_136073.1, from coordinate 210,455,336 downwards.
TTTTTTAAAAACATTTATGACATTCATTTGCATTATTTATGTTTCTTTTATGTACTGTATATTGTGCATATAAGTAATTAGGCGATACTTAGAAAATAGTATACACACAAATCTGTATATTGTGCTTTCATACCAATTGTATGCACTAGAACTATACATTGATGCTTTTTTTACCTGTATAATATACAATGCACAACAGCACGTTAAGCATGCAAACCAGCACATTATAGTAGGGAACTACAATATCATGCATTCGATACAGCTTACCACGCTTTTCAGCAGTGACGGCTCCTCCGCTATGGCGGAGGAGCTTCCCTTCACTGCTTTTGAGCAGTGCAAAGCACGAAACATAAAACAATCATAACTTTATGTTATTATAATTTTATTCTTTGTGCAGCTTTGTGGGCGGGCGGTTGGGCGGGGCTGCTCTGCTCTCCAAGCAAGGCAGGGGAGGAGGGGTTTGCCCACTCCCACGTGTGCAATGGCTGCTCGGTCGACCCTCTTGGGTCACCCAAACCAGTCATGTGCACCTTCCTGGCTCTCCATGCAGGCTTCCTTACAGCCTGCATGGAGAACATACCCACCCCTCTAGCCTGTGGCTGAGTGCTGTGTCACAGTGCTCAGACCAATCACAATACTGCATTGCAGCGCTTTGATTGGGCAGTGGAGCCTGGTTATGCTTCCTGTCCAAAGACAAGGAGAGCAGGAACAGAGACGCAGGACCGGCGACCAGTTACGTTTTTTATATATTTTTTATTTCAGATTGCGCACTCAATCGCGTGACTCCACCGTGCAACATCCCCCCCTATCGATCCACCACCCATGAGCCAGGCTGGCTGCCACTGCTTTTCAAGTCAGTAGTTTGTACATTGAAACTAATATATTACACATAGGAATAAAAACAATAGGAGAGAGAACCAACATATATTAATAAGCCAGTTCTGAAGAAGGTTCACCCTTCGTTAAATTCCCCAAGCAAATATCCTTAGTCTCTCTGGATATTTTGATTTTTTGCCTGACTGCAGAGAATTGTGTGCCAACGTGGAGGGTCTGCATAGAAATGGATTGAGATCCATACATGTTCTCTGTGGTCTGGTGGGGTGCATTATGTGCATCCTTCCTTTTATTAGCATAACTAACAACACCTCCTCAGGCTGGGGAGCAGGTCAGTGGTGGAAGTCACTGATTACACCTGTAGGGCAGGCCTTTTTGCCTTTTTCATACAGAGGGAAAGGTCGCTATTGGTTTCTCCTGTTTAAAATAGTCCATCAGTTCCCTACAACAGGTCCTTCACTCTAACAATGTGGGACAAGGATGTTGCAGAATTAGCCTGGAGCTTAAGTGATATGATGGCAGTAGCAGCCCAGGTATCAATGTTGGATCACTTGAGTGTGAATGGTGCTTAAGATGGAGGCTGGAAGGAGCCTGCTAGACAGCAGTTTGAGCTGCAGGCTTCAAAGCATTCTTGAGGTCCTTAAAAATAAACCAGACTCTAGAGTGTGGAGAATAAGAGGGAGGGCCTGTTAGAAATGGGGGTCTCTAGTTGGCAGACGTAGGTACCTTAGTCCAAGTAGGGACCCTTGCTTCTAGTCAGGGTAAGGGTGTTACGCCCTTAGACAACCCCTGTTCACCCTCCCAAGTGGCTTGGCACGTGCAGACAGGCTTATCTATAAAGGCAGTGTGTAAAGCATTTGTGTACACATACAGTACCACAGTGAAAACACTACAACTGGACACCACACCAGTTTAGAAACATAGAAAATCTTTACCTAAAGAAAAAAAGACCAAAACGACATAAATCCACCATACATGTATCAAGATATCATCAAGAATAGGTTATTTACAAAAATAAAGCTTGTAGCAACAAATAGCTCCCCCTGGGGCTATTACCACATTGTGACAGATGAAAATCACAAAGTACTGAGCCGACCACGAGGTATCAGGCCCAGCGACACACAGACCCCAAGAAACAGTACCTTGGCAAATGATAAAAACAAAGACAGTGCAGAGCGTCGAGGAGGTGAAACTTCGTTGGCGCTAGGTGGTGACGGTTCCTTTTTTTTTTTTTAGAGTTTTATATAGCGCGAACTAGACCCAAACCGAATCAGGTATCAGAGCCCTTTACATAGCACCAGTTACGTTACATGAGGACACATTTTCATTTTTAGGCACGGGGAGATTAAGTGATTTGCCCAGAATCACAGGAGGTTTTTTGGCGTCGTTACCGAGACTCGAACCCAGATCCCCAGGTCCGAGGTCGAGCGCCTTAGCCGTTAGGCCAACCCCTCTCCTTGCAACCACAGGGAAGTGGAGGCATTGATTCCTTACTCCGATGCAGGGGAGTTGAGGCAATGGTTTCTTATTGTTGCCGGGGAGGTGATGTCATGGTGACATGGAGGCGTCGGTTCGTTACAACGATGCGGGGTCGATGTACTCAGGAGGTCACCCACGTCAGGTATCAACTCCGCGATAAAGAAGCACCAGTGTCGGTGAGGTCGGGCTGTTGTGCTTCGTGAGCTTCATGAGCGGTGCCCTCGGCTACGGTGCAGGCAGCCGCCTCGGTGACGGCGTCAGAATAAGTACAGTGCGGCATCGGGGCTGCTGTGTAAGTTGGGGTGGTGAGTCGTGCAATTCATGAGCAGTGCCCATGACTTTGTTGAAGGTTGCAGTGTCACTCGCCAGCATCAGTGTTGCCATTTCCCTTTGTGACAGCTGAAATAGCAGTTCCAGGTGCAGGAGGACAGAGGAAATTAAGTCTTTGTGTCCCTGAGACTTCAGAAAAGGAGGCACGCTCTACACCAATTCCTGGGAGATCTTCTTCAAGCAGGATACACAACACACAGCAAAGTCTTGGTCCTCTCCTTGGCAGAAACAGCCACTGCAGGCCATCCCTACACAGAAAATGTGCAATACTTTTCCTTCAGCTTTCCCAGCTATTCTCCTTGGCAGAGGTTCCTCTCGAGTCTAGAAGTAATCTAAAGTTCTGGGGTCTGGGCCCCAATATTTGTCAATGTCTCTTTGTTCTCTTGTGGCAGAGATGCTCTGTGCTCAGTCCAAACCAGTTCTGTCCTCTCTGGCCCACGTTCCCGGCAGGAGGTGGAAACGGCATTGTGTAAGGCAGACCAGGCCTATTCAGGTGCAAGGAAATCTCCTCCCACTACTCTAAATGCAGCACAGGTCTATTCAGCCCAGCCCGGACTCATTCAGGAAAGACAGGACACACCTCAACCCCCTCAGTGCTGTCTAAGAGAATGCACATCCCCAGCCCCTGTTACTCCAAAGCCAAACAGTAAATCCACAAACCTGCGCACAGGACGTATAAGCAAGAAAATACCCACTTTCTAAAAGTGGTATTTTTAAACACACAAGATAAAAATCGTCTTGACTAAAAGATGTATTTTTATATTCTGAGTTCAGGCATACTAAACTCAATCTTCCGACCTTGTCCCAATAGGAAGTTATACTTGTAAGATGGTATAAATAAACTTCCATTCTATCCTATGGGACAGCTAGGCTTTCCATAGTGAAAAACTAAATGGACTGTTTTATACTATCAGGACATGTTACACACACAGTACATGTCCTACCTTTCACATACACTACACCCTGCCCACCGGTGTACCTTTGGGTAAAAGGGAAGGCTAGGGCCAGGCAAGTGGGTGCACTAGCCAGGTCGACATGGCAGTAGAGACTGCACGCAGACACTGCAGTGAAAGGTCTGAGACGCCTTTGAAAGGATGCTTGTGTGGGTAACAAAATCAGTGCTGCAGGCCCACTAGCAGCATTTGACTTACAGGCCCTGGGCACACACAGTCTACTGTACTAGGGACTTAGTAGTAAGTCAAACAAACCAATCATGGAAACGCCAATCCATAAACACACTTTACAGGGCGAGCATATGCACTTCAGCACTGATCAACACAAACCGGTCAGAAACAGGAGGCCAAAAAGTAAAATCCTGTACTTTGAAGTTACTCTCAAGTCACAGACAGCAGGTCCAGCCCTCTTCTGTTCTTCAGGTGTAGCAGTGCTCTGCAAAGGGTGCCTGAAGGTGACACATTTATGCCTTCACTCGCTAGTGTGTGAGGATGATTCTGGTCACACCCTTACCAATGGAGTAAAGGTTCCCATGGGCAACTCTAACCACTTTGGGCATTTTCAAGATAGAAAAAGTCTTTGGCTGCACAAAACATGAGACTTGAGGGCTGGAGGTGTGTTGAAGAGAATCCCATGGTAATCGTAGTGTCTTCCTACATGTGCAACTAAAGTCCACTTTGAGGTAGCCACTGTACCCACAATAAACCCAGAGACAGAGTTCTAGTAGGACAAACGCATAGTCTTTCAGCAACCAGACAGTGGATGCACAAGTATTGTCTTGGCATCCTAGTCACTCCCCTTTCAAGTATGCCCCAAATTTATATGTGAATCGAGGAGAATTGTCAAACAGGATTTAATACTGCAGTGTCAAAAAACATACCACAGCTCATCAACCTTCTGCTGAGCTCAAAGGAGTCATCCCATTCAGGTTGACCTGTGAATCACAGAGACCTATTGCATAACTCTCCTAGGAGGAACTTCACACCTTGGTGAGGCCAAGTATAAGCTGGGAAAAGCTGGAGAATTCATGCAAATGCGACGCCAGGAGCTTCAAGTATTTAATACAAATCCGACTTCATCATTGAATTGGATGTTTAATAGCTATTAAAAATAGTTGTTTTATTTTGTCCCTTTCCCGAGATACAGTCTTAGTTTTTAATATTGCTTGCCAGTGTTTCTGTATGATATTAGCTTTCACTATAAGGACATGTTAACATACATTTTCTGCATATGTATAGGAAAGTGCCCCTTTTTGCATGGTTGCCCGAACTTTTTGCCAAACTGTTGATGTACTTTGACTGAGTGTACACTGGGTTCCTGCCAACCAGGTACCCAGGGCCTAAGTTCTTTCCTTAAACTGTACTGTTGCAAAACCCAACTGGCAATTCTCAGGCCACATGTAAGTCCCTTGTAAAAGGTACCATAGGTATCAAGGGGACTGTGACCAGGAAAGGCCTCTAAGGGGTGCAGCACATATTGTGCCACCCTTAGAGGCCCTGCACCTTTACACACAAACACACTGCCATTCCAGGCTGCTTGTTTTGGTGCAGAACATAGTGAAGCGTCGACATGACCCACATATGTGTGCCATGCCTACAATCCACTGCCCTGGCTTAGCTAAGCCACTCCCCTAGATGGGTGCACTATACGAGTGGTGACGGTACAGGTGAATGAGCCCTCTACCCCTACAGTGTCTAATTAAATGTTTAGACATTGTAAGTGCAGTAATGCCATAAAGAGTATATGGTGCTCGGAGTTGGTCATTATAAACTCTACAGCACCATAATGGCTTTACTGAAAACTGGACAGCTCGCTAGCTGCCACTAACAGCCATGTTTCTGGAACCCTGGGTTGAGGGCCTGCTGCTCTTGGGCTCCTAAAACAATGCACATCTTGGGTATAGGTGCCAAGCCTCCTCCCCCAGGATAGGCTGGGTCCATGAAAGGGAAGCTTCACAGGCTTTCCGCATTTGTGAGCTACCTCAGCCATTTGCTGCTCCAAGCAACTGGAACCCACCAGTTCTGACCCCCACTTTGGGCCGGAGAATCGGTGGGAAAACCAAGTTAGGAGGAGAGGTGTGCCCACCTTTGCCAAACCCAGCCCTCAGGTGGGGGAAGCGAGGTGAAGCACAACTCTCAGCCCCCGCCATCTTGCAGATGGGGAGACCCAGCCAACCAGAGTGAGGTTTATGCCCCCCTCCCACTGGAGGGTGGCACAATAGAGGGCGTACCCACCCCATGGAAGGGACCCATTGGTCACAACCTGTACCTACTCGTAACACCCCTAAATCTAATATTTTGGGGCAACCCTGAGCCTTTCCTCCTGAGACAAGAAGAAACAGACAGAAGAAAGACCAAAGAAGCCGTGCTGACAGAAAAAGAGGAGGACACCAACTGACTTGGCCCCAGCGCTAATGGCCTGGGCCAACCTCAAACCTGCTCCAGTGAAACCTCAGTGTGTCCTGCAGCCAGCAGCCCCCAAGCACCTGGAGGACCTGCCCTACCTTCTTAAACCAGACTCCTGAGTCTCCCCCACTCCGCTCCAGCTGCCTGAGCAAGAGTTAACCAACCCCCTAAGGAGGTCCACCTAGCGATCCTAGCCTGGATCCCCATGACCCCTGAACCTCAAAAAGCTCCCAAATCAAACCTGAAGCCAAGTACTGAGAGGTCCCCTCAACCACGACCGAAGGCGACACCCTGATCGACTCCATAACCGAAGTGGTCCAGAAACAGCAACCGCATCCGTCTGACGACTTGCGGTCACAGGACGGCGCCTCCCAAAGACCCATTCGCCTCCACAGCAGCTGACCGACTCCAAGGGAACTCCGACTGACTCTGCAGCATCAGACAAGAACGCATCCTACACACGGCTGCCCCTACGCCGCTGGTAGTGAAGTTCTTGTGTTGGCCACTGGGCCCTACAGTGCTGTCCTCGCTCCCTAGGAGCTTTTGTCCCCCAATCTGGCGGCCTTCTCACTGCAGTCTCCAATCTCACGACCGTGTTTAGCCCGTTGGCTAATGTGTAGTCCATGCACTCTGAACCCAGCCGACTCTGTGCCACTGGCGATGCGACTCGAGTGCCCATTGACCAAATCCTACCTGCGGACCCGTAAACTCAGTTCTGCCTTTTCAGGTCAAAATGTGGCTCGTGAGTAATACTGTGAACCTGTATTGATTTTGCAAAATGCATTGATTCCTGTTTTCGCTCCCACAGGAAATGTAACAACCTTGTATCTAGAGATACCTGGTTGTGTACAAAAAGTAATTGCACAGTAATTCTGACTATCTGCAACTGCAAAGCAAATTCTACTGTAATTAAGTCATTGCATTCCAACTGTATTTCTACTGTGTATGCTTGCAAAGTATTTATTATTGATCTGTTCGCAGGCCTATCTTTGTTCTAGAAAATAAATATAACTAAATAATATTTTCATACAAACTAATTGGTGAGAGTTGAGTCCTTGAGTGTGTGAAATCATCTCTTGTCTGAGTTGTACAATAAATGCTTAGCACTACCCTCTGATGAGGCCTTACTGCTCGCCCACACTACCACAAAATATAGAGTAAGGTACTGTCTTCGTTAACCTCTGCCTACCTTTGGGTATCCCCTGGACTTTGTGCACACTATACCTTACTTTGGTATAGTATATACAAAGCCAGCTTCCTACAATGTCCTACATATAGGTTAAGACTGACAGTATCAGTCTGTGTTACAATATTTATACATTGTGTGGTTAATTAGAAACCATTACCATTTTAGCAAAAACATAGACAAGTTCAAAGTATCCAATCAAATATTTGATGGCATCACAATAAGACCTGTGTGCAGAAGGATTATTACACATTCCCAAAAACAAGAGCATTCATATGAATTACACTCATATTAGATCAAACATCAAGGTAAAATCAGCAGTGGCATTATTACTAGTTTGCAGGTGATTTAGAGCAGGGAGCAGGTCAAAAAGAGAAATAAAAACGGTTGTATTAGTTCAAGAAAAAGTGCAGTTGCAAAATAAAAGCATCAATTTTTCACAATCAAGTCTGCAAGCAGTGGGGCATGTCCCACTAATTCTCACTCTAGCCCAGTGTTCAAACCGCAATAAAATAAAGTAAGGAAGAAGTGGAAGACGAGTTGGCCTAATGGCTAGGGCTGTTGACTTCGAGTCTGGGGTACTGGGTTCGAGTCTCGGAAATGACGCTGAGCATCCTGTGATTCTCGGCAAATCACTTCATCTCCCCGTGCCTAACAAAAATGAATGTGTCCTCATGTAATGCAACTGGTGCTATGTAAAGCGCTCCGATACCCTATTCGGGTCAAGTTCGCGCTACATAAAACTTTGTAAAATAAAAAACTGGGAAAAGGGGAGCAGAAGCAACAACAGTAGTATAAAAATTGTTGTCCAGAGACGTTTAACACAGCACAGATGCAGCATTAAACAAGGCTAAGTGCAAAGAACTCGGATGATGAAACTAGTACCAAAGTAATCGGATGAGAGGCAGAGCCTTGCAGCATTCAATGACTAAAGTTTCATAAGTTCACACAATGGAAATTGAACAAGGCTCCAATCAAGGACGAACACAGCTTCCTTTAACCATCTGATGGCTCAGAGAGAAACGAGTATGTTTTTTATGATCGAGGTACCGACGAGGGGTCTGCTAAGATGGAAGAATCAGAGCCACTCGCCAGAATCCTGGAACAGCAGGGCTTCTTAGCTGCTAAGGTGACAAAACATGGACAACAGAATATTTAGGGCAATGTTGTCAGGATTGAGAGAGACAATAATGGCATGAGCAAATACCCAGTTCGTCCCATTCCCGCTTCAGGAAAGATTTACGACCTCAAGCAAAACTGGGCAGCTGCAGACGATATGTTCAAAGGATACCTCATACAGTCCGCAACTCCTGCATGTTATTGCTGCCGAAGTCCGGCGCCATCTGGCATGATGTTTTATGAAAGGCCATTCTCCGTGCCTAAGGGCCATGAATCTTGGCTTCTGGTGTTTTGAATAAGTGCAAGACAAGTAGGGTAAGGGAGACCCTGGATGGTAAGAGTTATATCAGTCTGTCTCAGCACCAGCACCAGGATGTCTTTCAGGAAATAGTGTGCTCTAGAATTAAAATGAATAACAATAATATTTATTATTAATATCGAATATAAAGGTTTACCTGCTAAAAAGGTTTATTTTGACAGGTTAGAATGCGTGTTTTGCACTGTTACAGCCAGGCTACAATATTAGGCCCGAAGCCATGTTTTCACTGCCAGTATATAGGCCGTGGGTACATTTGTATCATATACTGCAGACTTATAGGCAAGTTAAATATACAAATTAGGAGTATGTCACTTTTGCTATGTTTAGAGGGGGCAAACAACAAGATGATGGATGGAGTGCTGAAAGTTTTCAACCACTAACCCCCAGTCAAGGGATCTGGGTTTAATCCATCAGTCTTTTGCTCACTATGCCACCCTATTTTGGACTCAGTCATATGCAAATCGGTCTTGACCCTGCTCCTCATGGGAACAGTCCAGCCCGAACTGCCAGGCCAGGTCTTCCCTGGACCAGAAAAAAGCATCCTGGTACCAATTTCAGAGTATCACCCCTCATCAGCCAGGCTAGTTTGAATCCAGTGGCACAGCCAGCAAGGGACCCAAGTTTGGGCATACCCTTGGCCACTTAGGATTAACATAGCAAACAAAACAAGCATTGGCATAGCCAATAGGTCTCGCCTTTGGGACCTTATAAGAATTAAGGTATGCAGCACAATATCTTTGGTGCCACAACATCAACTGTTGCATGGCTAAACACTTACAAGGTCCCAAAGGTGAGACCTATCAGCTATGCCAATGCTTGTTTTGGTAGGCACGGTGAGATTAAGTGACGTGCCCAGAATCACAGGATGTGGCGTCGACCCAGAGGCTCAAACCTTGGTTTCCCAGCTCCAAGTTCAGCAGTCTAGCCGTGAACCCACTTCCTTGTAATTCTAGGCCCATGGGCATCGGGCCACTCCGATCTGTGAGTGATAGAATATGCAGAGTTTATTTTCAGAGTACTGACTTGAAGGTAGCCAGAGACTGCACCCCTGGGGCATGAGAGCAGGGCCACAATTCTACGCAGAAAGACACAGGTTGATTCACAAACAACACTTCCATCATTAAGCATCTTAATTCAGGAAAAACACTTTAACAAGTCTTTACATTTTTCCTGCCTTAAGACAAGAACTGATGTTCTTATTTCCAATAGTCTTTTCCTGACTTTAGACAGGTTTAACACTAAAAAAAACTGTCTTCTATCAGAACAAAGCCCAAATAAATCAAGCCCAATGAGCATATTCTCAATCCGGAGGTAAGACGCGGAGAGCAACAGGGCTCAATTAACTTTTGAAGAATGGGACACAGAAGGGTAGTAAGACCTGCGTGAGGAACTCCGAACTGGGTCTGTCCAAGAGCCGGGCATCGGCATTGCAGGCGGGGATCAAAGAGCAGTCTTATTCGCGAGGCAGATACAGACAGCTGCAGGGTTTCTCGGTTGCTGTGATGACCCATTGAAAGTGAGTGGCCCGAGCTAAATGTGGGATTGGTATGCCGGGGTTCATGTCATGTCTATGGCACTTGACCCAACAAAGTGAGATTCTGGGGAAACACTTGATCTCTCTCGCTTTATTAAATTGTAAATAGGTGCCCTGTAAAGAAAGGTGCGAAATAAGGAAATGTGTAATGTAATAACTGACTGTACAATGTACTGCCTTACATTTTCACATCTCCAACACAACGTTTTTATCATAATTTGAGGCTATGTACTACACTGCCCATACATTCCATTACATGGCCTCTCAGAGGACGGTGAACCAGCAAAGGCAGCTATGGTGGATTTGCGAAAACAAAGCAACATGGTCAAGATTCACAGTGCTATTGCAAGGTTTTAGTAAAACGCTAGTACCCCCTAGAGGTGGTTAACAGACTGACAGGGTATATTTATTTTCCTTCCCAGGAATATAAATGAATGCATTTGCCCCCAAAAGTGAAGTCGTTTTACCTCCATGCCATTTACACACACGTACAAAAATTGAATGACACGGATGCAAGTGCACAAATACTATTACTCTAAGGGTTCTGACGAATAATAGTGAAAAGGGAAAAACGTGAAATGCAACGCTGCACTGTTAGGACTGCTTCACTTAACCAAACCGAAACAAGTTTTCGTCAACAAACCAAACTAAAAATATTAGAGAACTGGCGATAGTGAAGTACATGCAATTGGCGGAAGCATTGAAATAGGAAAAGGGGGCAACGGCAACTCGCTTTGCTTGAGCAAAACAAATACAGAGCGTACAGCTTTCTCAAGCAGGCACTTTCCTATTTGTCGGGCCGCTGGACTTGGTCATACAAGGGAGAACAAACAGTCGCTTTCTCTTGTCAAACAAGAACACGTTTTGTTGTCACTGTAGGAATGTCGCAAAGAGATGTGTTATGCTACTGGTGGACGCCTAGCAAGTCGTTTACTTTGTAGCATGGTTAGGGCTTTAACTGGGATAAAAAAAGTCAACAAGTCCAAGAGTGGTGCGTGCGTGGGGGTGTAGAGAACTAAAATAAAAGCAAGAGAGAGGCGTGCATGGCACTGCAATCATGTGTTTGCTGGCCCGGGAGTGGTGTGTGCGTGTGTGCGTGCATGCGCGCACAGTCTCCTTTTTTTTAAAGCACATACTCGTGCTTGTGGCACGCTCCTGCTTGCTCCCGCAAGGTGGATGCCGCCACAAGCCCAAGTATGTGATTCGAAAAAGAGCAGCACGGCGGCTAAAGGTCTCCTATGCAGCGCATGTGCGCTGTGTAGGTGAGACCTAAAAAGATGATGGACAGAGTGATGTAACCTTTCAACCAGTCACCCCCATGCAAGGGATCTGGGTTTAATCCATCGTTCTATTGCTCACTATGCCACCCCAGTGGGGAGCACAGTCACTTGACCATGGGTCACAGTGGTCTAAAGCCAGCAAAAATATTTGGTCCAGTAAAAATTCTAAATATCCAGGGTGACCACGCAGAAAAGTTTGATTTCCTACCCTCAAATTCCATATTCCCCTCTCCTATTTTCATGTTAAAATGACCATTCATAATAGCTTAAATGGAAGCTTTAATGCTTCCTCTTGATATTCATGTATGTAGTTCTATGTAATAACCTCAAGTTTCAACCAATGACCCCCATCCACATGTCTAATTTCAAATAAAGTACAGCATTGAACCATGCTTCAAATTCACTTTAGAACTCAGGATAATCTCACCATCCTTCAAAATCTAAGCTAAGATCTAAAGCAGCGATGTATTAATTAGAGCCTCAAGGTCCCACTCCCAAACCCTTACCGCTTGCTTTTGTTCTAAATAATTAAATTCCCCCCAGAGATACAAGTTCAAGAGTTAATGTTTGTTGCAGTAAACAAACAGCAAATGCACCAATAGAATATTTATAATATAAAATGACTAAAACGTGCAATAATCCACAGAACAAAAGGCAATTCAGCAGGTGATGCCACTATGGTGCCTTATGCAGAAATGGCGAGTATGATTTTTCCTTTGACACAAAGATTCTCATTAGAATCAGGGTCTGCAAAGTCAAAGTCTTGCTTATGTTTTTCAGAAACTCATCTGCTTTCAGTTCATTAATACCTGTGGTCAAAATAAATCAAAACAGTTCCACAGTCTATCGCACTGCACAGCTAGCACTAAAAAACATTTTCCATTGAGGACAGTCATGTTCTTTCAGAGATGTGAGTCAGTCAGTTTATTTTTTAATTTTAGGCTTCTGTAGTTCTTGGCCTTTACTTTGTATCAGCTCTGCTTCCAGTGTGGGGTCATTGTGTCAATCAAAGCGTTTTATTTATGTATTAATGTGCCATGAATTCTTCCATTATCATGGCCACCCAGAGTCATCGGGATCTGATGCCTCTCTCCCAGATTTAAGAATTCAAGTAGACCTGAGTATGTGTGGCCACACTTCATTCTTCCCACAAACCTCATTATTTGGGGAAAGGGCAGATGAGATGATTTAGCGGTGCTGGTGTTTCATGGTACACTGGGCTACGGATGTATTACATCTCTGCATTGATTCTCATAAGAAAAGAAACCAGCATGTCTGGATAAGAAATGTTGTTGACGCAACAGTGTTCACATTAGAGGGTACTAGTAACATCTGGGGGATTTTAGGTGACCTTTGAAGCTCAAGGAAGCCTTTTCAAATGGAAGGAGGGTGGGAGCACACTGCCTCGCCTCACAACACTCAATGTTCTCCAATGCATCATAGTAATTGTATTGCATTTACCATAATGCCAAGGGGAGAACTTGGTGTGATGTGAGGCAGTATGCTCCCATATCGCTTCTGTTTAAAAAAGCTCCCTTGAGCCAGCGAGCTGACAAGCTTTCGGAGATGCACTTGTACGCCAGCGAGAGGTACTGAGACCCGAGAGGACTGTGACGAATCTGCTAAGATCAAATTGTTTAAAAAAAATATTACCATCTAGATGCTATTAAAGGTTCACAATCATTTTGACACCTAAACTGATGACCAAAGTATGATAAAATGTTTTTGGAAGGAATCGTATTACCATTTATGTAATGAATACAGGCCTTCTTCATTGCTGGGCCTGCAATTGTGGTATATATAGGTGTGTATATATAGGTTCCACGATTCACCTTGAGTCCCAGGTTATCTGTCTGTGAAAATGCTAAAGCTATCAAGCAGTGTCTGGAGCTCCTTTCCCATGTGGGCCATCAGGACCGTGTCGAGAATAAATCAGAATAGGCAATGGACATGACCCCTCTTGTGGCATATCACACGGTCTGTCCACCATAATGTTTTCAATGTTACTGATGTATCATGTAAAAAAGAATTGGGCTATAATACATCGCTGTCTCCCTCTTCTACGCTTATCAAAAGACCCTGTACACTTGCCTTTAATGCCGTAGCATACCTTTGCCAAGGTGTCATTGTTAGACCTGGCATCTTTGCCGTGGTTTCCCCTGTCTTTTCGCCTCTGCCTCCTGTATTTTTGACTCTGTGCTGGATTTCATTTATACTGGTTTAGATGCTTTGGGCACTTTGCCACTGCTGATCAGTGTCAAAGTGCAAGTGCTCCCTGTGTACATTGTGATTGTAATTGGTTATCCATGATTGGCATATTTGGATCACCAAGAAATCCTAGTAAAGTGCACTGAGTGTGCCAGGGCTGGTGTTCCAAATGCTACTAGTGGGCCTGCAGGACTGGTTGTGCCACCCACATGAGTAGCCCTAAAATGGTGTCTCAGGCCTGCCACCACAGTGCCTGTGTGCAGTCTGTGAACTGCCATGTCCTCCTGGTCAGTGTCCCCACTGACCAGGCCTAACCCTTCCCCTTCTATGCACTTTGGACACCCCTATGGAAGGCCCAAAGTACCCTTTGGGCAGGTTGCAGTGTATGTAAAGGGTAGAGCATGTACTAGTGCAGGTGACATGCTCTGGTAGTGAATGACTGCCATTTTCGTTTTTCACTATTGTAAGGCTACCTTGCCCATAGTCTATCATGGGTAATGCTGGCTACAGTGGCTACCAGCATATCTTCCCATAGGAGCAAGGTAGGACATAAAAGTCTGATATCCCTGAACTCAGAATTTAATAACACATTTTTTAGGAAAGGTGTTTTTTAAATCCTGTGTTTGAGAACAGCACTTTTAAAAAGCTGCTGTTCTCTTGTCTGAGCTTTCTGTGTGCCTTGGCCTTTTTGTGAATTGACTGTCTGGTTTGTTAGTGGCAGGGGCTGGGTGGCTCCCAGAGGCTGAGTGGGCCGTCCCTGGGCTGAATAGCTCCATCTGCATCTAGAGTGGTGGGAGGGGGTAACACCTGGGCCTGAATAGGCCTGTGCCTGCCTTCCACAATGCTGGTTCCACCTCCTGCTGGGCGGCTGATGACCCTGCCCCTCTCTCTGAAAGGAAAGGAGAGGCCAGGAAAACAAAGTGTTCAAGAAAAACCTAGAACGGGTTCAGACCGGGCTCAGAGCCCTCCTGCACAAAGGGAACAAAGACTTTTAGGGGTATAAGTACAGGACCCCTGACTACAGAAAATTAGATCATCCTGTAATCAAGAAGGAACCTCTGCCAAGGAGAAAGCTGGAAGACTGAAGAAGGAAGACTGTCCTGCTGTTGCTTTGCTGGACTGACCTGCAGTTGCTTTGCTGCCAAGGAGAGGGGAAGGACTTTGCTTTGTGCTGTGTCCCCTTGCTTGAAGGAATCTGCAAGGGCCTGAGAAGAGCTGGCTCCCTGTTAAGAAGTCCCAGGAACAAAAGGACTTCACCCCCAGTTTCCCTGAACTCTACTAAGAGAGTTCTGTCCTTCCTGGAGTGCTTGGCCCATGTGTGGTGCCTCTGGAAGTTGTACATGTGTTGGGAAGCTGGAAACCAAGACTTTAAAGACCTTCTGCAAGTTTTAGCGCATCGCTCGCTTGCGGAGTGCATCCCCGTCAGTGCGAGGAAATTCCCACCGCTACGAAGGCCAAGATCGTCGCAGCGCCTGTTGCCGCTGCCAGAGTCGTCGCATCCTTCGTTTGCGGGACGCACCAGTCCGGTGTGGGAAGATTACCATCGCTGCGAGTATCATCGCAGAGCCTGTCGTCACTGGGTGAGATCGTCGCACAGCTTGCTTGCGGACCACATCATGTCGCTGCGAGAGTCGTCGCAGAGCCATCGCATTGAGGGGCCACGAGAGGAGAAGATCGCCAGTGAGCCGTGCATCATCTCCGCACCGGAGATCAGCGCAGCTCCAGAGATAGTCGCATTGTACCTTTTGCGAGCCGCTTCCACCGAAACCTGTGCACCGGAATCCACGCAAGGTATCGCATCCCTCCCCATATAGACCAGAGTCATCGCAACACGGCCGCTGCGTCCAGCGGGGCTGTCGCATCGCCTCCCCAGGGTCTCAGGAGTGCCGCATCGCTTGCTTTTCAACGCTACAGCTTTCACTTGGAACTTTTGTCCCATCTAAAGGTACTGTTGGCTAAAACGTGACGCAACTGTGGATTATTTTAAAGCAACCTTAAGAACTCTTTTGAGACCATATTCTTGAACTGTGTATGTTGGATTTTTGTTGTGTTGGTGTTGTGTAGTTTAGATTAAATAACTTTATTTTTCTAAATTGTTGTGGAGTCAGTTTGTGGGGTTTTCACTGTGTTACTGTGAGCGTTGGTACAAATACTTTGCCTTCAATAAGCCTGACTGCCCGTGCCAAGCTATCGAGTGGGTGAGCAGGGGCTATCTGAAGAGTGTTTTCTCCTTACCCTGACTAGAAGCAAGGGTCCCTATTTGGACAGTGGTACCTACCCCTGCCAACTAGAGACCCCTAGTTCTAACAGTCATCATATAACTGCCACAAAAAATGTGCTATCTGTGCCTCCACACCCATGTCACCCAGAGAGCCCCCCAGCTTGGAGTGATTAATTTAGTCAAATGCGAAAGGCAGCTCATGAAAGGCAAATAAAAAGATCCCTTTTTAGCTGACATATATTTACTAACAAGAAGGTTTAAGTTCAAACACTGTTCGAGGATATCTAATTCCCTCTAGTATCCATACTGAATGTCACTAACAGTATTCTTTTCTTCTGTCCAGCACTCCAATCTTGAGAAGAGTACCATTCCCACTACCTTAAAAGTTGATCTAATAAGGAAATAGGCCTAAAATAGCTTGGATCTGATTTATCTCCTCTTTTTTTTAAAACAGGACTCACAGACTGATTATAATTAGAGAGAAGACCACATTTTGCCATATCGCGCTAAATGTTACTAGCCAGAGGTGCCCAGAGATCCATATTTTCTATAAGCTTCACTAAAGGCATGCTGTCCAGCACCAGGGCTTTCCATTTTCTACAATTCTCTATATCACTGGGGACCTACCCTACATCAGACTTGAGTGGATAGTGTGGAAGCTCACCAAGCTCCCCTTCCTCCTTAGGAGTCTCCCTGCTGGTAATGGCCTCCCATCCTTGCCTCGCCAAATAGATCACTGAAAAATGTTTTCCCAAATTCCTCTGGAGGAATAACCTATAGGCTCTCTAAAGAACGGAGCATTAATGACGTTCCAGAAGGAAGAGCTATCTATCCACCACCTAATCGCCCTTGATAGAGCCTCCCATGCCTCCTACTGGATTGCCTTTTTACACTTCGTTAGGATATTGTGATAGGCTGTCCTGCATAATTCCCACATCTCTATGGACTATGTTTAAAGCCTTCTTTTAGCACACTATGTTCCTTAGTACAAGTTGAATTGAATCAACCCTTCCTTAGTTGATCCCCTGCTTGCAGCTGCAAAGCCTTTTGATTGCTACTTGAAAGTGCTGTAAATCTTGAAATGATTTCACCCCCTAGGCAGAATCATTTAAACAAATGCCTATGAGGTACCACGTGCTGCTGCTCAGCTTACCAGTCAAGTATCCACACTTCAGATCACGGTTAGCGGATTGTAGTTGCTCATACAAGAAGGGAGAATCTGATAATCTATACTAATATAATAAAGAGAGAGCCCAAACCTTTGAGGCGGGTAATCTCAGGAACCACAGCACCAATCACAACACCCAATACAGCATTGGAAAGGGCAGTTTAGGCAGAAGGACATAGGCTATGCAGACACCCACCATATACATTTAAAAGGGAAAAGAACCATGCCAGCAAAGTAGTCCCTTGTGAGCGTCTCTGCGTTGTGCT
The DNA here is from genome assembly GCF_964261635.1 of Lissotriton helveticus. Taxonomy (NCBI): domain Eukaryota; kingdom Metazoa; phylum Chordata; class Amphibia; order Caudata; family Salamandridae; genus Lissotriton; species Lissotriton helveticus. Next base: position 210,438,033 of record NC_136073.1, on the reverse strand, counting down.
GTGGGCGTGTGCTGTGGGCGTGACAAACGCTGGGGGCTTGTTGTACGTGCCGCCATTCATGCCATGTCTCATATTGTGTGCTAATCCCACCCTGCTTCCTTTAAATACCCCTGCATCCCATAATCATAACCCACTCTTACTCCTTAAAATACCCCAACACCCTTAAACACTAACCCATCTTAACCCTATAAATATACCCTGTACCCCAAAACCCAAACCTATCCCTAAACCCTAAAAATACCCCTGTACCCCAAAACCCAAACCTAGCCCTGAACCCTATAAATACCCCTGTACCTCAAAACCCAAGCCTACCCCTGAACCCTAAAAATACCCCGTACCCCAAAACCCAAACCTAGCCCTGAACCCTAAAAATACCACTGTACCCCCAAACCTAGCTCTGAACTCTAAAAATAACCCTGTACCCCAAAACCCAAACCTACCCCTGAACCCTAAAATACCCCTGTACCCCCAAACCTAGCCCTGAACCCTAAAAATACCCCTGTACCCCAAATCCCATACCTATCCCTAAACCCTAAGACTACCCCTTTACCCCATAACCCAAAACTATATCTGAACCCCTAAAATACCCAAACACCCCAAAACATACACCTCAGTACCCCAAAACATATACCCCTATACCCATACTTACCTTATCCAAACATTTAAAAAAAACATGCTTTTACCATTCATGCATTTACAACGAATTTCGTTGTAAATGTATGCGCGGTAAAAGCATTTAAAATGTAATGCCATGCGTTATAATGGCATTGCGGAGTCATGGTACTTTCGTAATGAAAGTATGCGGAGTGATGGTATGCGGAAAGAAAGTTGCGGAATAATGGGTGTTTACCCTCCCCCGGTAAGTACATTGGTGGCACGGCGGCCCACATCTCTAGCAACATACTCATATTTTTTCACCACCCATTTGAAAAATGCACAGGTCTCTCTCATTGATGGCCAGCACCGACATACACTTTTAGACAAACCTCCCGCCACAAGTTCTAGAATTGCGAACTTTAGAGCTGGGGAGCTACGTTCGAATCTCGGCATCAGCTCAACATCATGTGATTCCAGGCAAATTGCTTTGTCTCCCCGTGCCTACTACAAATGAATGTGTTCTTCTGTAATGTAAATTGTGCTCATGCCATGTTGTCGAGTTCGCGTTATATAATATTGCAAGGAAAAATAAAGTAGGGAAACTCGAGTTCACACACTACTGAACGCGCACTCTTAAGTGCATCAGCAGTGCACTGTGAATCGGAGCGTTTCACAGGCCTGTCACAGATAAGAAATGCTATCAAAACGAAATCCTACAAAACAATATACTACTGGCCGGCAGCAATTCATACCCGGACAACATCGGGACGGGCTGCTCGTTATCTATAAATGGCTTAACATTCTCAAACACCCCAATAAGTTCAATAGTGTTCATATAGCTTTCTCTCAAAAATTGTAAAAGCTCTCGCAATTGGCACTTCATCATCAACTCAGAGGACTGAAACTCAAAGTGGTGGACAAATTGCACATCAGTATATTATTTCTTTAAATGATTATTCAAAAATGACTAGAGCACCGGCCCGCGAGTGGCAAAGGTGACAACGAGCAGATATATATATATATATATATATATATATCTGCTCGTCGTCACCTTTGCCACTCGCGGGCCGGTGCTCTAGTCGCGGGGTGTAATGAGTTGTCAATGCCAGCTCAGTTGCACCAGATGTAAATCCAATGGAAAGGCACTCGCTGGGGTGAGTTCAGATAATTTAACATAAACTCATGCAGAAACAGACTGTTTCGGCTGTCGACTGTGTCAATGTCATCAGGCGCGCCGGAAATGAGCATTGCTTATCTTGTGAAATACATAAACTTGAACAAAGGACTCGTAAACATGCATAGTGATCATGTGAATCCGCCATCTTGGCATAGTGTCAAGTTGCCCTTGCACCAATTTGTCTGACAAATGCACAGTGTAAAGATCATTACGTGTATATGCAGTTTAAAAAGTCAAAAATTAGTTTGCACTGGCGTACCTAGCTGGACCACGTCCTGATGCAATTCATTGTATATATGATACATTGCAGCAAAATTCAAAGTGCTGATACCTCCAATTCATTGTTAGTCATTACGCCCTGTATGGGCCCATGTAAACATTACTTATAAAACATTTCACCATGTATGGGCCCATATAAAGTGCAGCGTGCTTGCATACATGTGTTGCAACCCATGACATATGTAATAGCAATGTGTATCCAAAAAATCATACAGGAAAGTGCTATGTGCTAGACAATAGTTTCATCAGTATCAGTTCAAAATGTTGGGGCATTCTCTATCCATAATAGCATATGTATATGAGGAGCACCTCTGACTTGGTACTCATTTCACCCAAAAAAATCACTACCTTCTCCTAGAGGACAATTATATTTATTGCAGATAAATGACATCATAGTTTGAAACCCATGGTTAATATAATTATACAAAAAAACTAGTGGACGACGTAGGGTATATTTGGGTGCACTAATAAGGGTTATTGTCAGTCAATAGTATTGAGGTGCACATCTACCAGCTACTAGGGCATCGTCCCAACCCCAGACTAAACATGGAAGTATTCAAAGAATGAGCTGGGAGTGCTGATTTATCTCAGAAAAGTCCAGTCATTTAATCATAAATGATATACAAATAAATCAGTAATCAAGCGATATTCATACACATGAAACAATATTCAAGCAATGTTTCAATCACAGAAGCAATGTAATTCTTGTGTTTCAAATATTTTTCTTTATATTGACCGCAGCCAGGATGAACTCCAGTTTTTAATATGTGGTTCACTGCATATGAAAGAGCAGACACATCATTTTCAAACAGAAGATGAAATATATATGGAATGCACTGTCAAAATCTTGGATCTTCAGAGTATAATGTTGTAGAGCGGTGTTCTGAAGCTGGTATCCATACAGGTCACTCACCATATCGTCCACCTTCTCCAGTGGGGAATAGCTTTGGAAAACAACAAGCTTCTAAGCTTTTTTTCCCTTAAACTCATTGTTAGTCCCCTTTCCTTTTTTCATTTGAAATAATTCAATGCTGTTTCCTATAATTTCTTTTGAATGTAGAGGATGTATCCTGTAATGCTCATAAAACTCGCCACTCCTGGACTTGTCCACTTTTTCTATTTGGCCAATTGAAATTGCTGATTCATCTTTTAAACATATTACCTGTTCATCAACATTTACAGTTTTATAATAAATATTGTTCTCTACAAGATATAATGTAGCCTTTTGAAGTTTATCAACATCGACAAACTCTTGCCATATTTTTCGACTCTTGTTGGGACGCCATTTACTAGAATACATACTGGCTCATTTTCCTCTCTGTCTCCACCAACAGTTTCAATATTTTTCTTAAACTCTAAAGGTAAGTACACAACTCTTCCTTTCAGACCTCTTCGCCAAACAGTTTGTGGAAGCTTACATGTTTTAGGCTCTATACAAATTATGGTTTGAAATGGCTGTACAGATTGAAAAAGAATGGACTCATATGCATTCAAATCTGCCAGTTCCTCTGGAATAGCTACTAACTCTAAGTTGTTATGTATTGCTCTAGCAGGCATTTTGTTCTCTTCTAATTTGTGTAACAATATTTACAAATACGTTGATCAGTACCCAACTCAAATCGACTTTCCACTAACAGATAAGCACCAATTTGCTGCTACTTATTATTGTTTTCCTATTCACTTTTTAAATATAAATTAACATTCCTAGTTTGCCTTCTATAATGAGTATGTCAACAACAAATAAAAACATAGTTTGTTTTTTTCAGAGGCCATTGTCTTAAACTTTGTAATTTCTTCTACAAACTCAATACCAATCTCTCCGATGTTCTTCAATATCTACACTTTCACTTTCTACACACTGCTGTTGTGAACCAAAAAAACAAAACTGTGTATCATCACAAATTTTTGGTACATCTGATAAAGAACAATGTCAACGAGAAGTGTTCATTTCACCTAAACATAATGCAGGAGGTGTTATATAGTACACTTTTCTTACTAACTTCCGCATTCCTGAGTGGTGTACTGCTAACATTCTTAAGTGATGAAAAGTACTTTTACACAATTTTCTTGAAAGACAAGGCAGAGAATGAACATGCACTTTAGTATATTTTCCTATGTTACATGGATCTACCATTGTAACATCCTAATCTTCTGTTTAACCCTTTTTTTGCATTCTCTTGTAAGATAATTCACAATATGTCAATAGCTTCCTGTTGAATACTGCAAATACTGCTACATTCCCCCTTATATACAGGAGCTTGTTTACGCTTCCCTTGCACTTCTTCATCTGATACTTTTTCCACACTATTAACAACAATTATTGCTTTTGGAATGGGACAACCATCTTGCATCTCATAGCATCGACCATGAGTGTCAACTGAATACACTAATAAGTGCTGTTGAAAGTAGCTTTCTACATTAAAGAAAGGCTCTGTAGTATACGTGTGCTTCCATTCACCAGTGAACCTTTTACAAAAGTTATTTCTATTAACAGGTCTTTTTCTTTTGTCTTTCATAAATGTAATTATTTTATCCAATGTTCTCATTCTCTTAAATATTAAAATGGATATTTTTCATTTGAAATCAAAAGCAGTATCTACTACACTTTTAATGTGTTGCTTCTTATATGCTGCTGATCTTCTTTTATACTTTTTACAATATTTTAATACATTTTGAATTACTCTACTTCGAAAGATTCGTAAAAGTATCTGTTTAAATTGTTTCTCTTCTAGTAATGTATTGTTTTTCCGAAAACTAATGTTTATTTAACATTAGAAATGTTGTGCTCCTTCTCCTTTGTTGTAAAACTCTTCTTTTTCCTTTAATTGCTATTGTCTTTCTTTAATTTCTTAGCAACTATTTTAAGAAAGTGTTTAGTGCTCTTACCAGAACAAACTTTATCCTTAGTAACATATTCACCTTTTTGTAATGCAGTCTTTTTACTTTTGTTTAAGTAGATCTGGTTTTTTTTGTCTTCCCTTTTCGTGTTTTTGTTGCCATCTTGAGTTTGTGATCCAAACAAAATAATTTTTGAAAAAACAGTTTCAATAGTTTGTTACATGAGTTAACTATTTTGGATTAAGTACATACGAATAATGAGAATAACTAGTAAGCAATTAATTACAATTTCATTGCTATTCTCTTTATTTCAAATTAAAAAAAAGTTTAGACACAAGCCAGAGAACTGCAGAAAGAGGAAAACTCGTACTGAGAGAGAAAGAAATGGACAGAAAGAAAAAACAGTTTAGAAACACCTAAATGAAATACACAAAGAACAACACAGCTACTAAAAAATAAGAGAAATTCAGAAACAGGCAACAAAGCTGCACAAATAGATAATAGCGGTGAACAAACAAACAACAGAAGTGCACAAACATGCAAGACAAGTGCATAAAGACGCAAGAGATGCAGAAAGAGGAAAGACAACTGCAAAACAGGGATCACAGGTACAGAAATAGGCAAGATGGGTGCAAAAAGAAGCAAGGCAGGTGCAGAAACAGGCTAAGAAAGATGCTCAAAGACGCAACAGAGGTGCTGAAAGAGAGAAAAAGGGTGCAGAAACATACGACATGGGTGCAAAAAGAGGCATGACCACAGCCAAAAGAACCAACAGTGGTGCAGATAGAGGCAAGACAAGTGCAGAAAGAAGCCACAGACATGGTTAAAGTGGCAAGAGAAGAGCATAAAGAATCAAGAGATCTGCAGAAAGAAAAGTGAAGTGCAGAAAGAAAGACAAAAGTGGAGAAACACAGAAGAGAGATGTAAAAAGAGGCAAAAGAGCTTCAAAAATGGGAGAGGCCTGCAAAAAGAACCAAAAAAACCCAAAAATAAGCAGAAGAGCTCCAGAAACACAAAAGAAGGATGCAGAAAGAAGCACCACAAGTTCAAAACAAGGAACTGACATGCAGAACCAGTCAAGACAAGTGCACAAACAAGCAAGAGAATGCCAGAAATTCAAAACAGCAATCTTTGCAATGTTACTATTGTAAATATCACCATACTCCTCAAAGCATGCATTTGTCTGTGCCTTTAGCTAGTGCCATCATACATCTATTTGTTTACATTTTTTATGTATGATGACACTAGCAAAAGACAAAGACTTATGCATGCATGCATTCAGGAATATGGAGAGACTTACAACAGTGATATACGAAGGGTTGCTGCTTTCTATTTGACTACGCTGAATAGTGAGGCTACATGAGAAAACTGAGGTTTAAAACATGCTGGCAGAGGGATAAGTGATTAGGCTAGTTTTTTGCGATTCTGTGGAAAGGTACACTTGAAGTACACCATATAAATGTTGGTGTGTTAATGAATTGGAAAGTGCAGTCTCTCTAGTTGAAAAGAGTGCATGGTGTTGCGACTGACTTGTATGGCTACTTGCACATCTATTTTCACACATGCTATGCATCTTAAGATGGTCGATCTATACAACGCATGTATACATGTATTAGTATCCTTCTTTCATGTAGGATGTCACTAACAATTCAACAAAGTAGACTAATCACTAATCCCTCTGCCTGCATGTCTTAGACCTCACCTTTACTATTCATCAACTACTAAGGTGTTGGGGCTAATCAAACATAAAGCATGAACCATTTGCATGTCACTGTTGTAAGTGTCATCATAGCAAACACAAGGAGATGATGGATGGACCACTGACATTTTTCAGACAATCAACCCCACTCACAGATCTGGGTTGAATCCATCACGTTCTTTAGCTCACTCTGCCACTCCAGTTCAGACCCAGCCATATGCAAATTAGTCAGACCGAACTGCCAAGCCAGGTCCTCCCTGGACTGAAAATAAGCCTCCTGGGACTGGTTTCAGGGTGACACCCCTCATCAGGCAGGATAACATGAACACAGTGGCAAAGTTAGCAAGGGACCCACATGTGGGCATACCCTGTCAACTTAGGACGAACAAAGCAAACACAAGGAGATTATGGACAGAGCGCAGAAACATTTCAGACACTCACCCCCAGTCACATATCTGGGTTGAATCCATCATTGATATTTTGCTAACTTCGCCACCCCAGTTCAGACCCAGCCATATGCAAATCAGTCTTGACCCTGTGCCTCGTGGAAAGAGTCCAGACAGAGCGGCAAAGTCTGAAACAAGCATCCTGGGATCATTTTCGAGGTAACACCCCTCATCAGCCAGGCTAGCTTGAAACCAGTGGCAAAGTGAGCAAGGGATACACATCTGGGCATAACCTGCCAACATAGGGCAAATAAAGCAAACACAAGGAGATGATGTACAGAGCGTTGAATCTTTTCAGACACTTACCCCCAGTCACCGATCTGGGTTGAATCCATCATCGTTCTTTAGCTCACTTCCCCACCCCGTTTCAGACCCAGCCATATGCAAATCAGGGTTGACCCTGTGCCTCATGACCAAACTGTCAAGACTGTTGTAAGTGTCATCATATTCCTGAAAACATGCATACATGTGTCTGTGCCTTTTGTTAGTGACATCATACATACAAAAAAAGCATACAAATGCATGTAGACCTGTGTTTTATAGGTCTACAATCTTCACATGCATAACAAGTACGAAAACACATGGCTAGTGCTTCAGTACAACAGTAATGTCTGGCTGCTTAGAACACTGCATGGATAGTGCCTGCGTGAATGGATTAATGCAACTGTAGCACCTGCGTCATTGGATGAGTGCATGGGTAATACTTCACAGAATAGATGACTGCATGGGGAGTTCCTGAGTGAATGGATGAGTGCAAGAGTAGTTCCTGATTCAGTTCACAATTGTGTAGGTAATGTCTTATTAATTCAATGTGTGCATAGGTAGTGCATTCTTGATTGCATGAGTGCATGGGTAGTGCATTTGTGATTGTATGAGTACAGCAGTAGTGCCTGAGTGATTCAAGGAGTGTATGGGTGCTGCCGGATGGAACGATGCTTGCGAGGGTAATGGGTACATCAATGTATGAGTGCATACATACTACATGAGTGAATGGATGAGTACATGAGTAGTACCTGAGTGAATACTTGAGTGCAAGAGTAGTGGCTATGTGATTGCATGACTGTGTAGGTAATGCCTCAGTAATTCGATGTCTGTATAGATATTGCCTCTTTGATTGCATGACTGGATGACTGCACAGGTACTGCCTGAGTGAATGGCTGAGTGCAAGAGTAGTACCTGACTGATTGCATGAGTCAATAGGTAGTACCTATGTGATAGCATGAGTGCAAGGGTAGTGCCTGTGTGATTGCATGAATGCATAAATTGTGCCTGAGTAACTTCATAAGTGCAAGAGTATAGTCTGAACGCTTAGATCAGTGCATGGGTAGTGCCTGAGTAAAATGATGACTGTAACAGTAATGGTCGGGTCATTGGATGAGTGCCACAGTAGTGTCTAAGGGAATAGATCACTACATAGGTAGTACCTGAGTGAACAATTGAGTGCAAAACTAGTGCCTTACTGACTGCATGAGCACATGCATAGTGCCTGGTGATTGCATGAGTCCAAAGATACTGCCTGGGTGATTGTATGAGTGCATGGGAAGTACCTGAGTGAAAGTATGAGTGCAAGGCTAATGTTTTTGTAATTGGATGAGTGCATGAATAGTGCTTCATGGAATGGATGAGTGCATGGGTAGTGCCTGAGTGAGTGGTTTAGTCCAACTGTTGTGCCTATATCATTCAATGACTGCTTCAGTATTGCTTGACAGAATAGATAAGTGCGTAAGTAGTGGCTTAGTGAATGCTTGAATGCAAGACTGCTGCCTGGGTGACTGCATGTCTGCATAGGTAATATCTGATTGATTGAATGTGTATATAGGCAGAGTGTCCTTCATTGCATGAGTTCATTGGTAGTACCTGGATGATTGCATGAGTACAGGGATAATGTTTGGGTGATTGGAAGACTCATGCAAAGTAGCCTAATCACTAATCCCTCTGCCAGCATGTCTTAAACCTCAGTTTTCTCTTGTAGCTTCACTTTTCAGCGACTACTCAGACTGTTTGGCCTAGTCAAATATAAAGCACCAACCCTTCACATGTCACAGTAAGTCTCACCATATTATTAAAACCATGCATGCATGTGTCTCCGGCTTTTGCTAGTACCATCATCCATAAAAGAAACATACAAATAGATGTATACCTGTATTTTATATGTAAAGCATCTTCATATGTATGAGAATTCATGGACAAGTATAGACATACCTCAGTCACAAGAATATAAAGTCCTTTCAACATGACAGACTGCACTCCTCATTTCACGAAGATGTACGTCAACTATACCTTTCCAGAGACTCATACCAAGTACCATAATCACTAATACCTCTGCCAGCATGTCTTTAACCTCACTTTTGTCTAGCAGCTTCACTACTCAGCAACTACTAAGAGTGCTGGCCCTAGCCAAACATAAAGCAGCAACCCTTCACATGTCACTGTTGTGTCACCATATTACTGAAAGCATGCATGCATGTGTCTGTGCCTTTTGCTAGTGGCATCATACATAAAAGAAACATACAAATAGATGTATACGTGTGATTTATAGGTGTCGGATCTTTCCATGCATAACACGTGTGAAAATACATGTAACAGTATAGACATACCTCTGCAAAGTCGAATTGCTAAATCGGGCATTGTACAATTGGCTGGTATGCAAGTTGCAACTGTGTGCCGCTTTTTTGTGTGGCATAGAAGCCGAAGCTGTTTAGATGCCGCCAGCAGCCCAGTGAGGGCATAAGTGGTATTTTGTGACGGAGGTGGGCCTCTATTACCTTCGTTTTACAAAGGTGGGGAGCAACGGGTGGGGGAGTCGAGTGAGGTCTCATTCCCAGTCTCTCGATGTGCCGGCACTGTAATGTACACATATTGAGTAGGGACAGGAGGCCTGAGAATTACCTTCACTTTTATTCAGGTGTGGTTCACCAATGTGAACAAATTTGTACACAAAGTGTGCAGGTAACATTTGTATTTCTCTTTTATCTCCCTGAAGTTAATAAAACATGTCTGTTTTAAAGCCCCCCCCCCCTATCCCCCCTACCCAGTATTTTGCGACAAGGCAAAATCTGCAAATGTGAGACATTTCTTTTACGTTGCCCGGGCCAATTTTGGATTCCAATTCAACCCTGTACCTAAGTCACGACACCATGCAGTCCCTTCAACATGACAGACTGCACTCCTCATTTCACGGTCACCTAAATATATGCAAAAAGAACAATTTATAGAGAGAAAGCAGAACAATATCATACATTCAACCCAGTACAGAGATCTGGGCCGAAATCCATTGTTTTTCTGCTCCCCATGTCATTCCAGTTTGAACCCAGCCATATGCAAATCAGTCTTGACCCTGCACCCAATGGGAACAGTCCAGCCTAAACTGCCAGGCAAGGTGCTCCCTGGTTTGGAAACATGTGTCCTAGGACCGGTTTTGGTGTTTCACCCCTCATCAGCCAGGATAGCTTGACTCCAGTGGCATGAAGAGCACGGGATCCACATCTCATATCCGTTTGCCCGGCACTTCGCAGAAGAGCATAACAAAGACCGCACTAAACTCCGATTCTTTGGATTGGACATTGTTCCACCCAATGTAAGAGGAGGTGACCGGTTAAGGAGACTCCGCAGACTTGAGTCAAGATACATTATAGATCTTTCCACCAAACACCCGGGAGGAATGAATAGCGGAGAGGAATTATCATGTCACTTGGGAAAATAAGACCATAGGAATAAGTAATTCCGATAGGCGGCTCTGCTTGCAAACTGTCAGTCTAATGACCACCTGTATATATTTTGTATACCTTGTGCATAAGTGTGAACACTGTATCTTTGTAACACTGAATTTCCCAAAATCTTGACTCTTGATGTTGGAATGACCAATATAATGAAATTGCGTTGAAGAATACTTTTCTTTTCTTTTTTTATCTTTTATATCTTTTTCTTGGTCTGCTGACCTTCTCTTATCTTACTCTCTTTCCCACACTCTTCGGATCTTTCTTTCTTTCTTTTCTTCTTTTTCTTTCTTTCGTCTACCCCCCTCGCCTGAACCGACAGGTTAAAGGAAGGATGTAATTATGTAGATATGTATATAAAATACGTGTATATATAGCAGTAGAATTGGCCAATATGGAATCTCGCCCGGAAAAAATTATGTCTTATGATTGGCGTTCCTTACTATGGGCTTTGCTGAATTTAAATGTAATGGAATCTAGAGCAGTCTAGGTTTGTATTGTGACAGACATATGAGTTTCTGATATAACTTAGTTATGAGTCTTTGAGGTTCTTTTTGGACATTCGGGTTACACTATCAATGCATGTCACTATCTTGTTTACGTCCTTTCTTTGAATGTTTTCTTTAAACGTTTACTGTTTCTTGCACTGTTTATTTGTAAATATGACATTGTACATTTCATCATAGGACACCAGCCGATCCACGGCTTTATTCCAACGTGAGTATTCACGGATGAATCAGAATATAGCCCCATAGGGATAGAACACCTTTCCAATATGGCGCCCATAGAGGCACAAAGGGGTAGAGTCCTATGTTTATGTCAATGTTCACTGACCTCTATATTTTTATGGGATGTTTGACACTGACAAGTGACACACCGACGAAGGCTTACGCAGAAACGCGTCTGTGCTTTTTTGTTCCCTGAAAATTAAAAACTGGACATCTCTTGGATTATTATGAGTGCTGCCTCTTTCTTATGAAACTGAGAAGAGTTTTGAGCGTTATATATATATATATATATATATATATATATATACACATACACATATATATGCATATACATATATATTTTTTCATAAAAAAGGGCTCCTGAAAATGAACTGTCTAAATAACCAGTTTTGAAATAGTTTACTAAATAGAAGCTAAGTAAACAAAAAATAGAAGTCAATATATGATAACTCAAAGAAAAGTTCATCTGCTGAATTCCAATATATTTCCCCAATGTGGAAGTGCCTCAACACTTCAACGTCTTACCCCTAAAACCAAAAACATTAGCATATCTAATTTTCATTACAAGTAAAATAAATATAATTTCAATTCACCCAAAATGATCTTTTCATGTTAATTATAGTTTAAATGATGTTATATTGGTACATTTGGGGATTTCATTTTATTTTTTTAAATATTTTTTCATATCTTTAAAAAATACCAAATAGCTGCTATTAGGGGTATCATATTTCTATTTATTAATTTAAAAAAAACATGAATCACTGAATTCATGTATGCAAATATACCCGTGTAAGCGCCAGTACTCTCCCACTAGGATATAGCGATCCTAGTCACACACATGGTGTCGCAGTAAATCTTGGATCCAAGGGATCCTCTGGGACCCAACTTACAGTCAAAGATACACTAACAATTCTAATTGTTTTAGTTTCCTCTTTCAGTCTATGTACATTGTGAGGGGCATGTGGTCTTTGTCAAAGCAACCCCTCTGGCTCACTGGAGATTGCTTACAAGAGTGTAGTTAAACTTTTAATGAGCGTGTTCAGGCTAATGGAAGTGGACAGTAAGAAGTCCCACTTGAAGATTTGCAAAAGTAACCTGCTAAGTACACATGTCAAATAAGAGATGTGGGAATCGTTGCTTTAAAATGTTTATTGCACACACCGGACTGGACTATGAATAAACACAGGGAAACTAGACTCAACCATCATAAACAAAGCAGCTCCCTGGTCCGGTTCAATGGGTTTAGCTGTTACATGTAGTGGTGGCCCCTCCGCTAAGGCAGAGGAGCGTCGCCCAACTGCTCAAAAGGGAAAATAAAATGATAATAAAGAATCATTTTATTTTCCCTATAGCAGTCAGTGATGTGGCGAGGCGACGCGGGGATGGCCAGAGCAAGGGAGGAGTGGGTTACACTCCCTAAGTGTGCATGAACTGTTTGGCTGGCCCTCTTGGGCCGACCAAACAGTTCATACACACTTTTATTTTTCCTACCAGGCAACATTACATAGCCTGTTGAGGAACATGCACAGGTTCCCTGTTCTAGTCGGAGCTCCGATCCACAACGCTCAGACCAATCACAACGCTGCATTTTAGAAACACTGTGCTGATTGTCAGGGTAACGTATCACGTCTATACAATGTCCTCCTTTTGAAGTACTGGATACCTCTATTTAAAAGGTATTTGGGTTCTTAAGTCATTCCTTATACCGGGTGATGTAGTTATGTAAAGGTACAGACAGAATAATAATACAGCAAAATTAGCTGTTGTGTTTTCCTTTGTCTAGCCTACTTCAGTGTTGATGAAGTACAGAAAAACACTGCTACACCAGTGAGCCTGAGTATTTGGTGAGGATTGGAATCATTCCATCTATTATTGTGATGTGTTGGGTTTGGTGTTTCGTTTTGATTAGTGTGTGGTACCGGTCTTTCATTTTTTGCACACAATGTTGGTCTTCTTTTTCTTGTGGATATTAAGTTAGCTTGCTTTGCTGTTAAAAGGAGTTTTTCATATTTTGAATTTGAATGTATCCTTTTTATATCATGATGGGTATATTTGTGTAAATATTTTGTATAAACTTTAAGTTTTTCTTGGCGTCCTCTTTTTCTCTTTTTTTCAGATTACTTTTTTCTCTTGTGACATGAATATTTTATTTTTCACTATTTACTAAACATGTTCTTTGGATTGGGTACTTTTTTCTTTTCTTCTCTTCGGTTTCTATTGTGTTTCTCTAACAATATCACTATTCATACTCTTGGTTTTAAACACCTCAAGAGCGTTTAGTGTAATGTCATTCGGAGTAGATTATGTTTTTAAGTATATTTGATGAAGAGATATAACTTGGTTTGTGTAATACTTGACATTTCTTTATTAAGATCATGGAATATGTGTCCTGACCACATTAATGTTATGTTTACGCCCTGAGGAAGCACAACCTGGGCGAAACGCGTTGGCTGTCTGTCCGATCATCTTGTATCAAGAATACCCTAAAGGATGTATTAAAAGTGATTTTTCATATCACTGAAGGACTTTCATTTGTTTCAGAGTTTTGAAGAACTGTGCAAACACTCATTATTGCCTCTCTATTATTTTGTTGATTGCAGCATTGTGAGTGGCTCAGTGGGCCTGTGTGCCCCTGTGCTTCCTGCTGTCAGCCTGGACAGGAAGATGACAAGGACTGACGACGGAGAGAGGTGGCGGCTGGCCGTTAAAGGTAAGCCTTTTTTGTTTGCTATTACATTCCTCTCCACACCCTCTCTACCCCACCCACTACCTCCCGTCTGGTTGGAGGCGCTACTGGTTACATGTCAACAGTGTAACCTTTCCAACTTTGATACAATTCCAGCTTCTTGGAAATTAGAGAATGCCAAAAAGTTTTTGGGCCCAGTTCTTAGACATATCAGGAAATTGATGTGATTGCACCAAAGGATCAACAGGTTTTGAAGTGCAGTGGCTAGTGCAAGAATTCTCAAAGAGCATCAATCTGGGGTCATCGTGCAAGCGGGCCTCCAAAAACTCATCCCCCACAATCCTCAGGGGGATCCGTCCAAACCCAATGCCCGTGAATATCTGGGAAATGGGATACGTTGGGGCCCTTTGTCACATTCTGGGGGTGAGGGATCATTTTGTGTTACTTCACTATAGCAAGCACAGCGCCCCTGAGCCATAGTCAAACCACATCCAGTGCTACACCGCAAAAACTACCATACAAACACATTCCACAGAATTAGCAGCATAGGAGGAAGGTGTCCCCTGCAACATTTGGTGCAGGACCCCTAAGATTTCCACTCATGCATACCGACTCTCAGATATATAAATGCCTTGGGCTTAGTGACAGGGGCATAACAATAGCCCCTGAAGCGACGCAGTGTGGGTGGGGGGGGGGCGAGCTCTAGGGCCCCCTCTGGCACTGTGCACGGGTGGCAAGCCCCTGGCCTGAGAGCTCCTAACTGGGTCCAGACTGTGGGGGTTCCCCACAAGTTTTGTTATGCCACTGTGTAGTGGGGCCCCGCTAGCAGTGGACCCCATCCTGTCTGAACCACAGGGGCTTCAAGGACCCAAGTTGCATCCTGTATATAATATCCAGTTCAGGGACACAGAGGGTCGTATCTGGCAGGGGTTAACTAGGGCTAGTGATTGCAGGCAGGGGGCTCAGGAGTCGCTTTTGGTGACTAGGACTTTTTTTTTTACTTCATCAGATGTTGACGCAGAGCAAAATGAAGAAGGCAGAAATAGGAAAGAAGGAGAAGGAGAAAGAGAAAGGTGAAAAACAGTGAGAAAAGGAGAACGAGGGCGAGAGCAGGGATAAAAAAGAACCACCAAGAATGTGACAAAAAGAGACAGTGTGTAACGGGTGCTGGGTGAAATAAGTCACGAGGAGGAATACAAGCTGAATAGCCTTAGTGTTCAGCAACCCAGGCATTAATGCCTGAAGAGCAACACTTGTTTATTTAAACAAAGTTAGTACTATGGTTTAGTATCAGTACAAAGTCATTACTCAAAGAGTGAAAGATCTTGAACAACCCAACCAAGAAAGGAAGGCTGACATACCATCAATTAGGAAATTGGTGTAGAAAACGTTTGATAGCTAGAAATTACCCGTCATAGAAACTAAGTTTCAGTACACTGCAAGTCTAACACTTTTTAGGCTCCTCTATTTCATTTGTTTGTGTTTACTTAGTTGAAGCAGCAGAGCGATCACAAAACAAATGCACCTCTCACAGTAGTTGACATCTGGTATCATCTTTTACAATTTGACTTCATATTTCGTTAGGTAATTCTGCAATCATCTTCTTAGTATCGATGGTCATGTATAAATCTTTATAATAAATGTGCTACAATAAATATTACTAATGCTTCTTTGATTGTGCAGATGTGGGCCTATCATGGTTTAACCCCTTGGCTGCGGCGGCAATTCCGGCGCAGCGCTAGGGGGGAAGGGGGCCGCGCGGCGCTCCTGTACTGTGCTGTGCTTGTTCCGTCATGGCCCCGCCCACTCAATAGAACGCGCCGCGCAGGCGCGAAATCAGCGCAGCTCAGGCACGGCGAGCGGGGCCTGACGGAACCACTCCGTCACCAGCACAGCCCACCCGAGGCTCGTGACGGAGCGGTTCCGTCACAAGCATGGGAGACGTTAAGTGAGACTTCTTAGGGACATTAACAACATCTGCCAATATATGACAATGGAGGTTTAAAGTGTACCATCTACAATGAGGAATGGTTCCCCATCTTTTATTTCTACTGCAATCTGTCAGCCATAATAAATAAAATTATTAATGGGACTTAGAACTTGGGTTCCTGGTTGGCTGAGGTATTCATCCAGACCAGGCAGGAATCACAACTCTAACCATAGTGAGCTAAGTACACACTGTAGGGAACTGGGCTTTTGTTGCAGTTACTCCCCCACGCCCCCACACACATTTTTGTTACCCCATTTTAGCTACTAGATGCTGATTCTTTACGCTGATGTGCACTGAGCCTGCTAACCTGACCCCAGTGCCAGTGCTTCTTCCCTAAAACAAGGTAAAGTCTTATTGTGCATAGGGTGTTTGTTATTAAACACATCATATTAATAAACCCATACGGATTCAAGTGTTTTATTAATGCATGCACCCAGAGGCTACCTTAAAGGTATCCTGTGAAACCTACCGGTCCTCTAGTGTGCTATCTGACTGACTTAGTCCAGCCTGCTGTTACAGACAAGTTACAGACCCCCAAGGGTGAGAGACTTTGCTCTCAGGAGGTCAGGAACAACGCCTGCACTGGGGAGAGGTGTTATCACCTCCTCCTCCAGCAAAGGCTGGTAAATTAGTATTCTAATTCTGGGGGCTTCAAAGATACCACCACCTTTGAAAGGCAAATCTGGCATCTTTCCCAAGAGAAAAAGCCAACCCCCTATGTCCAGAGCCCTTCAGCACCTGGACAGGGAGGAAAATTAGCTATTTAAGAGGCGTTTTGCACTGCTAAGCCCAGTATGACATGAACATACGTTTAAAACTTCTACCATATTGTATGGGGTGGAATTAGGAATTCTGGGACATAGTGATGCCCAATCTCCACAGGACATGGCCATCTAGGGGGTGTAGTAACTCCAGGGGTAAGTAGCCCATTGGCAATTACCCCTCACTCTCCTTAATGCCCCTAAATTGAGTATTTAGGGTACCCCCTGATACCAAGACTTTAGGTTCCTACAGATCAAGAGAAGGCGTGGACAAAGAAGAGTCGAACTCGAAAAGTACTTACCAAATTCTGATGATCTTGGTATCTAAATTTATATAAAATTATGTGATTTATATTTATATTGGTGTTTTATATAGCGCGAACATAAGCCTAAGAAAGGGTATCAGAGCGCTTAACATTTACATATCTTTAAACTTAGAACAACACTTACGACATATGAATTTAGTAAAAATAATCAGTGTACAGCGAGTTGCTAGAAACCGTCATGCTACCAGGTCCTGAGTAACTATACATTGCTTTGTAAAAAAAACATTTGTGCTTTAACACTCATATATACAAGTCCAAAGATAATGGTTAGGAGACAATGTGAGTAAGCATATGTGTGAGCAAAAAAGAGTCCTCTGATAATAACAAGTCTGCTGAAATTATGGAAGGAATTTGCTCATAAACTGGATTTGGCTTCATTTTTTAAAGCAGAAATGGGTGATATTTTTCAAATGTTCCAGGGGAGTGGGTTATTTTTATAAATTAGTATCAGGTTTAATTATTGAGTGTGGTCTCACATACTACCTTTGTGTGTGCAATAAATGCTTAGTACTAATCTTCGATATGCTCATCCACACACCTACAAAAGAGAACATTAGGGGTGTAATTTGTGCCTCTGTATTTCCTTTGGGGTTCTCCTGGACTCTTTACACAGTGTACCTCCTTTTGGTCCAGTATATAAGGAGCATTCTTCCTACCCTGGTGGCAGTGGTGGGACGCAAAGTTTGCATTTACTGTACCACCCTGTCAGTATTGTGATTCCACTAAAGAATCCACACTTTACTTTAGATTGCCAAAAATATTTTGCCAAATATTTCAATTTTTCCAAATTTATAATCTGGTCTATTAGGGCCTTGGTTAAGTAGCTCAGTCATTGTGCTTTAGAAATGAAAAAATTATCCAGATAGTCAAGCCCTTATAAAAATATAATCTGGTAGATTTTATCTAACGTACTAAAAAGGTTCAAACTGTTCTAAAACACCATGTCAGATACAAAGGATAGTTTCCATGCACTCAACCTGGGTCCTTACAAAACCCTTAATGTGTCCAAACTTAAGGAACTCTGCAAAGTTTGGGACTTCGCCACGGGGCCTCATCCTACAAAAGCTCACCCTCAGGATCTTCTTGCTGAGAGTGGTAGGACCATGGCTAGGGAAGAAAATGCAAATAATACAGAAAAGGGAAATGTTAGTGAGGATGATGAAGAAGTCTCCAATTCACCTACTGACCGCGTTGTTACATTTCATAAGATTACATCGCAAGTAGTTACAACGACTTGCAGTAGAGGGCAGGCCGGATTTAGGAATAGTATAATTTACTATTCCTACTCCAGTTTGTGCAACAGCAGGGAAGGTGTTGTATTGGAAATCCAATACCTTCTGCCCCATACAACAAGTCTTTATAACGACTTGCGATGTAATCGTATGCCATATAACAGTGCAGTTGTTCTAAGAACCACGTTGTAATGGCATGCGATGTAACACATGCGAAGTAAACTATGTCTCCCGTCCCTAGAACTTTCTGCTGTGTTTTGGGTTTTTTGGAGCACACCCTTTGGAAGCACTTTCATTTTATACAGCGCAGGTCTGTGTGAATTGTTTTTTTATTATTTCTAGAGTTTATGCAGCTTGTATTTACTCCATAGCGGTGCAGTGACCCAAACATAATGTAGCAAGTATTCAAACGAAGGATGCAGTGGTTTCGTGTACATGACTATTTCTGATGGCAGTTAAAAGGATCTCTAAGCATCAGAGCAATGGCCATTGTTTGATCTTGTGAATCAGCTAGCGCTTTTTTGTCCGATTCAGGGCACTACGAGGAAAGTGCTTGTATAGGCTCTCCATTGCCTTTTCACCGGAGCCAAGTAAAAGCATTGAAGGATTTGCTGGAAGAGGTGAGCCAGGTCCCTATTTCACTGGTGCAGGTTCCTGCTTTTAGAGTAGGAGGCTTCAGGGGAATCATACATCCCAGCTGGCAACTGACCAGTGGCTCCCATTGTTACTGCATCTAGTATACAGTCGACTTTATTAAAGGTCTTCTCCATTGCAAGGACAATGAATCAGGTAATGGTATGTGTTGATGCAGGTGCTCCCTCATCCTCTTTCTAATCACTCTGTTCTTCACCATAGTCTTAATGAGATGAAGAATTTACTAATTTGCTGTCTCGGGGAGCAGTATACTAAGTTGGTGGGGCTTCAAGGTTATTACCATGTTTGTTTGCGAACCACCAGCTGTTCATGGACAACAGCCCTCAAAAAAGTGTAAATCGGTCTATGTAAGTGACACCCCGAGAGGTGTTGGTGGTAACCAGTGAACTCTGACACTTCCACCACCAGTTGGCGATAGACTCATTGATATCCATGTTATTGAGTTCAACAGTGATTTTGCCAGTCTGAACCTTTCAATGACAGCAAACATTTAGTCTGTTTATAGCTATTGATGTTGCATTATTATTTGCAACGCAAATAACTCAAACCTTCAGTAAAGCGAGACCTATTGCATTGCAAGTGCATTTTCCGAATGTACTTAGTTGAGACACCTGGCAGTAAGAGGATCCCCTGTCTTTCCTTTTATTATTTTTACACAACTGTTGTTGTAGATGAAAGGCATCAGAATTAGTAAATTGTGATCAACCTCCCACGCCTTGAGATTTTTGTAACAGTCATCCAGTAACTCTCCTCTAACCTCAGCATAACTGCATAGTCAATCAGATGTGTATTCAGTCCTCACCTCATCGCTTGCGTTTAAGTCCAATGGGCAGCATTTCAGTCTGCTTGTCAAGGTCAGGTTGCCGATGGGCGCATATGGACTTGCCTTTGCCGTGCCTTACTTGTGCACATAAGCACAAAGCCGCTTTATTTATCCACCCTTCATCCACGCGAGCAAGACTAGAGAGTTACCCAAAATGGCCACGGAATTTGGCAAACAGGAAATGAAAGACAAGGTCTAATCACAATCCAGAAGTTAACCGCAGTACAAGTTTCTTAACCACTTCTTGACGACTACCTGTTCATCATGATCATAAAATCTTTATTCGGTTGACAGAAACAATCATAAAATAATACCAAATACATGGATATAAAATCATCTCAGTAAAATATTTTTAGATAAAAATAACAATCAATAAAACAGAGACTCCCCGATCAATCGGGACAGTACTGTAGAAAGGAAGCGGTGCCTACCTCAGCAGGGCGGCGTGCCAGCCTCATCTCCTTGGTTCACGAACCCAGCCATGGCGCGTCCCTGTCAACCCGGACTCCACCCCTCTCTCTCCCTCTACAGGAACCAGTGACGGAGTGCGCAGGACCGGAAGCAGTTCCCCTTGACCCCGGAAGCTCATCCCTGGATCACAGAAAAGACGGCAAACAGGAAGAGAAAGCGTTCCGAGTAGCAGACCCGTGGCAGGAGGAAGCAAGCGAAGAACCCGAGACCGAGAGCGGAGGCAAGGAGAAAACTCGTGGCGAGGACGTGGAAGACGACGTCTGGTCTGAAGACTGGTGGAGTCCTCAGGAGGCGGCTGGAGAGCGGCCGTAACTCACAGGAGAGTTACGGCGGGGAACGTGAGTACACAGTTACATCGTCTCCGTGTCCCCTGTGTACGTAGTTGTAAATAGTGTAAAGTGAAAGCACCGGAGAAATCATCGCCTCACTGTATATAATTGCACCGTTAGCTGTAAACGACCCCTGTGCCAGCCCTCACACTATCACCCTCTTCCCTCCACCTTTTCTGATCCTCTCCTTCTTAGCCCTCCCCTCCGTCCTACCCTCACAGTCCGTTTTTCCGGTCCTACACTTCCCCGGTGTCGGTGGCAGTACTTCAACCGTCCTAAAGGACTAACGGCCCTGTACTTTCTCTCTCTTTCCTCCCTCCGAGGGACACCAAAGGACAGCACAGGACCTGAGCACCCTCTTCCAGCCGGGAACCCCTTCCGAAGACGTCCCTCCGGGGGAAGACTACAAACCAACCTACCGACCTTTGCTCCTGGCATTTCAAACCCTTTGTGTCCAAGACAATAAATACTGTGAATCATTGCACACTTCATCCGGCCTCCTCGCCTGTTATACCGGTCCGCCCGAACCCCTTCCCCACAAGTACATAAGTACTCACCAGCGTCCAGCACTCTGTATCTGCCGTGAGGGGAACGGCCGCACCGGGGAGAGTCCTGACAACGCCGTGAGGGAAACGGCAGGACTACATCCCCCAGGTGCCCCGGCGGCGCACACCTGACCCCAGTAACACCGCGCCCGGAGGCGCTTGAGAAGGAGAGAGCGCCGAGCGCTCAGGGGGCCCACATCAAGTACTCACCAGCGTCCAGCACTCTGTATCTGCCGTGAGGGGAACGGCCGCACCGGGGAGAGTCATGACAACGCCGTGAGGGAAACGGCAGGACTACATCCCCCAGGTGCCCCGGCGGCGCACACCTGACCCCAGTAACACCGCGCCCGGAGGCGCTTGATAAGGAGAGAACGCCTCCCGCACCCGCGGGACGCGCCGGACTAAGCCCGGACAAAGGGCGGCCCTCTGTGGCCTGAGGAGACTGGACTGGGCCAGTGACCCTATATCATTGTAACTGGAGTTATATTGATTAAGACTCACGTGAGACTTTATTTCTTATTGTTATTCGTATTGTGTTATTCATCTCACTTAATTCATGAGTAAGTAGTGGCTTTATCTGCGGTTACAACCTACACTATAGTCATCCAGGATGTCTAAATCAAAAAACGACAAACCAGCACAAGGACCTGGCACTATTGATAATTATTTAGTGAAGAAGGTCAGCCAAATTAACAATGAAAGACGTGCCTCTTTGGGAAAGGGCACTGTGGTAATGGAGTTGGCTGATCTGCCTGAATTGTCTCCCACCAGGATGACTAGAGATGTTGGGGGTATTACAAGTGGTGTCACTATAGTACAATCACAGACGCCCATCACTGTTAGGGCGGAGATTCACCCAGAGGTTCACTTAGATCAACATGGCATGCTAAGTGAGGAATTAGGAGACACGAGGGAAGCCTCGCCTGTTACAAGGCCAATGCGTACTTGTAGGACAGCACATCAAAGACGGGGGTGGAAACATAATGCTAATGTGACCACCAAAAAAAAGAACGGGAACGGGAAAGAGGTACATAGCCCTGCCATAAATCCTTTTGTGTTTACAGGGAATAATGCCAATTGCTCCAATCTAAATTCTGATCAGCTTGCCTCTCTTTTTAAAAATCTAGAGGCAAAATTCACATTAAAAATAGAGGAGCTAATTAAACCACTAACTAGCCAGATTGAGAACCTGGTCACGGAAGTGGCTAGGCTGGGCGGCCTGATATCTACACATTTGACTGCACCACCGCCAACTGATGGCAGCATGAAGGTGGGAGGAAAAGGGCGGGAGGTGGCAAAAGCAAAGCATTGCCAGAACACCGGGAGCATTGCTTCAGCAGCGACCACTGGGAAAGAGCCATTAAGTACATCAGCCCCCCCAGTGGCAACCGCTCTGCAGACTCAACCCATCGCAGCCCCACGAAGTGGTCCTCCCCCTAGATCTTCCAGGCATAATCGCTTTTTGAATTTACCACCTGACTGTGCCCCGTTTGTAGCTGTCCTGACCAATGTTCCACCCTGTGGGACTCATCCCGCCTCACCATTTGATGAATCTCATGCATCACTAAAAAATAAGACAGTAGCTCGGCTTAATAGAAATTGTGGCTTTCCCACTTCTTACTCAGAACAGATAATGGCAGTAAGGAGGGTGAACTGGGTAGGACCATCTAAAAAGATGGGAAGTGGGGATTGTATTGTGGTTAATTTTAAACATCCGCAGCACGTGGCAACTGTTCTCCTGAGATCTTCCACACTAGTTTATAATGAGAACAGCATTTGTGTGCGCCCACTAGGCTACTTTTATGCACACTTATGTAAACCAACACCACAACATAGGCTAATTGGACGGGTGTTTGAACCACAGACGCCAGCTATGGATGCACAATTCTTATATAATATTACTAATTCCTGTGGCTCTGGTAGTTTGAATGAAAATTATAACAGGATTAATAGTGTCGGACGCTATCAGCATGGGTCCAACATTAACACACTGAACAGGTATGAAGTCCTATCTGGACTGGATATGTGTGATTGACGGGAGGTACCTGCGGCCCAGGGTACTGGGACTTCAGGTGAACCTATATACACTGAGAATCCACAGATCATAGCACCTGGTTGTTATGTTGTTTCATGGAATATTGCAGGCCTGGCTGCCAAAATGATTGATGAAAACTGGGTCCAATACATCAAGCAATTTAAAATCATTTGCTTACAAGAAACCTGGTTGGTGGGGTGTGATCTTCACTTGGAAGGGTACAAGGCCTTCTATGTGCCAGCAAAACCTTCAATAAGGGGCAGGCCAAAGGGGGGACTTGTAATCTTTGTTTCCATTTTATTATCATGTAGGATGCGCAGAATTGATTCACAGCATACAGGGATGATGGGCTTAGTTTTATACGGAGAAAACTGTCGGGTTGGTTTAGTGAATTTTTACAATGCCATTTATGATAGTGCAGGTACCAACCAAATTTCTGTTTTAAATTGTTTTGTTTCCACATTTTCTGAAGTCCTTGGTCATAATTTAATGATCATGGGAGATTTTAATGTGCACCTTTGTGGCGAACCATTGAATAAATGTCTAACTGAGCTGCACTGTGAGCGTATGGGAGGCCTACACATGGAACATACTGTGGAGGGTGATTTATGCAATGAACTGCTGAATAACTTCTGACCTCTCATTGGCTATGTCACTTAGGGACCCGTTAAAATGTTTTGATATTCCTACTTTCAAAGGGCACGGTAGGGGCACCTTCATAGATCATATGCTGGTTTCTTTAACGATGCAGAGTTTCCTAGACTCGTTTAGTATTGCTCTGAGCGAGTTTAGTGACCATAATCCCCTAATAATCTGCTTAAAAGGATCCTGGGTGAAAACGGCACCCCAGAGTAACAGCATAGGTAGGTTGGGAACAACAGATGGGAGGAGGCGACTCAAATGGTCTATGGTCACCCCGGATTTTCTCTATAAAAATATTATTGAAAGCTGTGCAGAGGATATCAATAACTGTACTTTTGAGGGGGCAGATCCTGGGCAGGTTTTAGTCGCTTATCAAAACCTATCGGAGAAGGTGTCAAATTTACTGTTAGTCCCCAATAAGAACGTGGGGAAAGTGGGCCCAAGATGGTTCAGCCATGATTGTACTAAAGCTGCACGCAAACTTAGGGTTGCTTTGTCGACCACCCCGAGGATTCGGGAGGAGGTAAAACTGTGCAGAAAGGAATATAAGGCTGTCATTGCACTGCGTAAGGAGTCTGAGAAGAGAGGCCTGGGATGAATTACTTGATCCCTCCACCCTAAACTGTAGTTCCAAATTCTGGGCTCTAGTTAAACAACCATTCCTGGCAGAAGAACCGGGCGATGGACTAGACTGTTGTATAACCAAGGAGGAATGGGAACTTCATTTTAAAAAACTGTATTACTCAGCTGACCTGGTGATAGCTGAGGATGTTGCCCATGATAGGGGCGGAAAAATCACTTTTGATAAACGCGAGGTATTGGACGCCATAGAGGGTCTTACAGCAAAGAAAGCCCCCGGACCGGACGGAATACCACCAGATCTCTATAAATCAGATCCAGGATTTTGGGCACCCATTCTGGTAGCTGTATTTAATGCAGCTGCATTACTGGGATGTCCTGTGTCCTGGGGGTTGTCAACAATTGTCCCTGTCTTTAAGAAAGGTGACAAGGGCAGTCCTCTTTGCTATCGCCCAATATCATTAATAGACTCTATGGTTAAGATCCTCGGGAGAATCTTACTACAGCGTTTAACAAATTGGACCGCTGATAACAACATTCTGTCTATTTCACAATATGGTTTTTGTGAGGGTCGTTCCACTATAACGCAGTGTCTCAACCTGTTTCTCATATTGAGTAAATATACTGTTGTACAGAAGGGAGCTGTCCACCTTGCCTTCATGGATCTGTCATCGGCCTTCGACTGTGTTAACAGGGGAAGGCTGTGGCAGACCATGAGGGAAAAGGTGTAGAGAGAGGGGTTGTGGACTTCTTGGCGGATTTGCACAGTGATACCAGAGCTAATGTCAGGTTCTCATCTAGCGGGGAAACTAAGGATAATTTTAATATTAAAAAGGGTGTGTGGCAGGGTTGTATCCTGGCCCCATTTCTTTTTAATTTTTATATCAATGATTTAGATGCTGCATTACAGGAGGTAAACTCAGATTGTCCCAGAGTAGGCAGGTGGGGTATTCCTGTACTTTTATACGCAGATGATGCGGTTTTAATTCCGAGAACGGAAAAAGGTCTCCAGGCACTTCTGAATGCTTTTAATACTTTTATGACTAATAGAGACCTTTTGGTCAACAATTCCAAATCCTATATAATGCATGTTGGCCGTCAATCCAAAAAGAACTTTATTTTTAAATTAGATGGTGCCCTGATACCCACCACTCATACATTCTCATACCTTGGTGTCTTGTTTGATTCAAAGCTCAGCTGGGCCCCACATGTTACAAAAAAAAGGGGGGAAATGACAAGGGCAAATGCCTCTATCTTCAATTTTGCCACTAAACTAGGAAAAAAGCCAACTTCTTCTATGATGAAACTGTATAATGCTAAAACGATAGCTACTGCAGCTTATGGCAGTGAGATATGGGGCTATGTAAGTGGTGAACAGCTACAAGTTACTGAAAATAATTTTTTTAAGCGTTTGCTCTGTGTCCCAGCCAGTACACCAAACCTGGCGGTACATGAAGAGCTGGGCAGTCAGTACCTATCCGATATTGTTGGTTTGAGACCACTGACATGTTGGGTAAAATTATGGCTATATGAAGAAATTCCGTTAACCCACTTGATAGTAAAAGACCTTGTATCTCATGAATATTCAATGCGTGTGCCCTGGTTAAAATATCTGAGGTCTCATTTTTTGAAGCTGGGATTTCTGAACTTATTTGACAACCCGAATGAGATATTAAAGGGTGATGTGGCAGGAATTAAGCGGGCTTTTTATATGGACAGAATTGCCCAAAGAGAAGAGGTTGATCTTTTAAAGCCTAATGTTAGGAAAGATGTCATGTTAAAATCTTGTGACACCATGGAACCTTAACTAACATGCTCCTTTACTTCTCATGAAAAATTCCTGCTGACAAGGTTCAGGTTCAATATATTTCATCATCTTTTAATTAGACCTAAGTCGGACATTTTTAACAAAACTGCAGCGCCCTGTGGCTGCGACGGGAAGTCTCCACAGGATATGCTGCATTTTATATTTTTATGTAAGTTTTATGAATACCCTCGCAAACGTTATCTTGTCACCCTTTTAAAGAAATGAAATTTTAATCAAATAAGACCTGCACTTATGTATTTACAACTTTTGCACAGCGACAGTGTTCTTCAGGTGATAGAATTTTTTAAATTGACTGTGAAAATGAGAAAATGCTTAGATGAGTAATCATATATCTCGATAGTATGCTGAACCCATTTACTATGTTGAAAACCCTGTATTATTTGCACTTTAGTCCTGATCTTGCTTACTTACTCATTAATGTGATTTGTATTATCTGTCTTTTAATAATTGTGATTTTAAAAATGAATTGTTTCATGAATTTTTGTGCTTTTATGGATTGAAAGATATCCGAAATAAAGTCTTATTGAATATTGAATATATAAGTACATAAACTAGTCAGGTCTCGATCTCCTAGACACCAAGGCAGCCCATAAAAAGGATAAAACAGTCAGTATAATACAATCATTGGGGAGCATCTGGAGGTAGACCAAGGCCGGTATTACTTGAGAGAAATTCAGGGACTTCAGTAGGGGGACTAAAAACAACTTCTTAGCCCTACAAATATCACAAAATATAAGGAATTATAGTATTACTTAAAATATGCACCTTCCAACACTAAGCCAACCTTGAGCATCTGTTAATGAATCACAGAGTACCTGCTGTCTACTGTGGAGTATTGGTACTCACCCAGTGATGAGAATTCATCTCTGCTGAGAGGTGCAGGTACTAGAAGCCTGACAATACCTGCCCATTGACTACAGAGTGTGAGGGAATTTGCCATGGAACAGGTGTATTCTTTTGATAGTAATCAGCATAATGGACATTAGGCCTCCATTAAGACGTCGCATAACTCCTGATGCGGTATTACCTCACCTGCAACTTGCATAACTGCAGGTGCTGTTATTTCCGCATGCAGTATTACCACATAGTTAGGAGCTTGACAGAAAGGAATTGTTGTAGAAATGAGTGTGCTAACCTTTGTGCCAATACTGCCTACTTTGGGACGCTGCAGGGGAAGCACTGAACACTGCCAATCACCGCCTGCTCGCGGCTGCTGCCGCCTTCACAGCGGAATCGCCACCACTGCCACTGCTGAGGTGGGACTACACCTCCCAGAAGTCCCTGTGGCGCAGTCTCACCGCGTCACTAACCAGCGCCAGGAGGCGCTTAAATCACGGATGGCCCCACGCAGCGCGGGACGCTGCTAACCTTTGTGCCAATACTGCCTACTTTGGGACGCTGCAGGGGAAGCACTGAACACTGCCAATCACCGCCTGCTCGCGGCTGCTGCCGCCTTCACCGCGGAATCGCCATCACTGCCACTACTGAGGTGGGACTACACCTCCCAGAAGTCCCTGTGGCGCAGTCTCACTGCTGCACTAACCTGTGCCAGGAGGCGCTTAAATCGCAGGTGGTCCCACGCAGCGCGCGCGGGCGTGCCCGGGTGCTGCCCGTCGTAGCCAGGAGGAGGCTGGGCTGGGCCACCCCCCTTTATAGTGACGCTCTTTTATTCACCTCGTGAAGCGGTTAGTGACTTTATATTCTCCGGAGGTGTTTTTGTTTCAGTGATCTTTGTGCTCTTTCTTCTTCTTTTTAAATTGAATACATTGTTTTGTCACCCCAACCATGAGTAAGGGCAGTAGCAAGGGGGTAGGGGGTTCAGGGGGTAGTGGGTACCCTTGATGCTTTCTTAATAAGAGCAGAATCAGTATTGTCCCCTGAGATTGAATTAACAGAAAGGCATCTCTCTATGGACCATTATCATTCTTCCACCAGTGTTTCCTCAAAAGGCCCATTATTGCTGATAGAGCCAGCTGGACCAGTTGATATTGTAGATGGCCAGGCAGAAACACAGCAGCTTCAGGGACATTTATTAGTATCATCAGAGTCAATGGAGGATGACTCTCATAGAGAGAGGGTACGATCACCTACCCACCCTTTCCCCCCTAAAATATTGACCCGTCAGCAACGATTGAATAAAGTCAGCAATGGGGAGTGTCCGGCTAGCATTGTTGCGACCAAAAGTAAAGTCGCCCGTATTCCGGCGTCTTCACAGCAGGCCAGGTCAGTCCTGAAAACAAGGGGAGGCAGACGGGGAAAGAAAGGGAGTGCGCATGAGGCCGCCAGCTCAAGTATTGTGAGTCTGGAGGATATTAGCGCAAGAGTAAGGCCAGAGCAGGTTTCATATGATGTGGAAAACTGTATTGTAACTAAACTAGAGGAGAAGTTATTAGAATTACTGAAATCTATCTCCTTCAAACTCTTTGACATTTATTCTAGGTTGAGCAGAATTGAAAAGGAGCTTTTCTCCCTGTATGCAATCCATTGAATGGAGGGTCTAGTGTGCCTTGTAACTCGATAGGGATTATGGGGGTTGTGCCTATCAGATCCCAATTGTGGTGGACGAGGGCGGCATGACCTCCAGCAAAGCACCTATAGCTAACAGAGGCAGCAAGCATTTCCCGCTTTCTAATAAAACGTTAAGGGATGAATCTAGTAGTGACACAAATACTGGCCCAGAGCGGGGTGATCGCGTACACCAACATAGAGTAGATAGGTTAAACCTACCTCCAGAGGCGACCCCATAAACTGTCATGTTGACAAATGTTCCCCCCCTGCAGAGTGGTGTGGAGGAACATTGGGTTTCTCTCAGAAATAAGGCGATTCCCCACTTAAACAATCGGACGGGCCTAGGTAATCATTTATTTAAGGAATTTAAAATGATTCGCAGGATTACCTGGGTAGGGAACTCTGTCAAAACCTGTCGAAGGGACTGTATCATACTGAATTTTGGATCCCCGCAGATTGTTAAGCGGATCCTGGATAGGGCTGGAACTAGGCACCGCATAGAGGATGGCATCAGTATTGTCCCTTTAGGATTTTTTTAACAAAATATGCCACAAATGTCAAATGAAAGGTTGGAACGTTTGCACTCAAAACAGGCTCAGGGTCCGCATGATTTTCTTGTACCTACCCAAAATAGATTTGAGGTATTCTCATGCCTGGAAGACATTGATTGACTAGCCATGCCAGGATCGCCAAACATTGCTGTACAGAGGGATATGGCTCATATGAGGGAAACATTAGCAGCAAGCACTGCTTCTAATGAGAGGGTAGGCCTTATTGAAATTGTTGAGGGTACCAAGATTCTAACTTGGAATATTTCGGGTCTAAAAGATAAACTAGATGATGTCCTATTGAGAAATTTTTTATGCAGACCTGACATCATTGGGTTGCAGGAAACATGGGACACTGAGAATTTGTTATGTCTAGACGGTTATACGACTTACTCTCTCCCAGCAATAGCCTCAATCATGGGGAGGGCGAAGGGTGGGTTAGTGACCCTGATTTCTGCAAATATTCCAGGTACCCATGCTAAATTGGATACAGGCTCACCTTACTGTTTAGCAGTGCAAATTGCTTCCACTCATGTTGGTACTATTCTTATTATTAATTTGTATAATTCCTTTGGCAGAGCTACTGCCACAGAACACCTTGTCAGTTTGTATCATTTTCTGGATATATATAAGGAAGATAATATAGACCCTTATTCGGTCATTGTTTTGGGAGATTTTAATGTGCATAGTTGCTCTGAGAACGGTCATGTCTGGGACAGTTTAGGCCCACCAGATAAAGGGGTTATCCATTTTGAGCACTCCATGCAGGGAGAATTTCTGGAGGCGCTGATGGCAGAAAATGGCCTAATACATCCTTGTATACCTAAAGGGCCCGTACCGACTTTTAAAGGGAATGGTACCTCATCAACTATTGATTATATTTTCATTAGTTCTTTGTTGGGCGCCAGGGTCTGTAGCTATACGGCAATTTGGTCTATGTTCAGTGACCATAATCCGGTGGTTCTGACCGTTGTCTATGTGGTCAAGAAACCCAAAACTTGTAATGGGAAGACAGGTAAATTAGATATCTGGCCCACAGATCAGGCCCGTAGAATTAAGTGGTGTTGAGTGGTCCCGAAGGATTTTCAAACCAACCTATAAACCAGGGTTGGAGTTGAGATGCGTATCTATATGAATGTAAATGCAGGGGACAAGGATGTTCTAGAGGCCTATACTAAAATTTGTACACAGGTCACAGAGGATCTCAAACGCCCCGGTAGGGCACAAAATAAAGCCGGGGAGGGATGGTTTGTTCATAACTGCTCGTTCGCACATCGGAAATTTTTGGTGGCACTGAAACAAAACCCGGTGGATAAGTCTATCGTGCCAGCTCTAACAAAGCCTATAAAGTAGTCCTAGAGGCAAGAAGACGGGAAATTAGATGCGAGGCATGGAATGAGCTAATATCTATTGATGTCCTTAAAAATAGCTCCAAATTTTGGGCAGTGGTCAATAAACCTTTCTTCCAAGATTCTTGCAATAGCCAATTAGGTTGCGGTATTCAGGAACAAGTTTGGTGTTCCCATTTTAGGTAGGTATATGAAGGAGCAGACCCGGGAGGGGTGGTTAAATCCTTACCTGTGCATGAGGCTTACACTTTATCGGTTACCCAGTCAGAAGTGGCAGAGGCCATTAGCCAGATGACATGTAATAAGGCTCCTGGACCAGATGGCGTCCCAGCTGCCCTTTTTAAATCTGATGTCAAGACATCGTCTAGGGTTTTGTGCAATGTTTTTAATAAAGTTTGCAAATCAGGATTGCCGTGTACCTGGTTTGAATCAGTAATAGTACCTATTTTTAAAAAGGGAAATAGAGGGGACCCCAGTTGTTACCGACCCATTTCCCTTATCGACTCCGCTGTTAAGGTGCTTGGTCGGGTGGTTTTAAGTAAGCTCACAGGGTGGCTGGCAGAAACTAATACCCTCTCAGGCCTACAATTTGGTTTTAGGAAAGGTCAGGGCACAATTGACCAAAGCCTCAACCTACAACTTTTAATCGGAAAGTACACAATCGCCAAAAAGGGCACTCTATATTTAGCTTTTATGGACCTCTCCTCGGCCTTTGATCGAGTGAATAGGTCCAAATTATGGGTGATGCTTCTCCACTTGGGCGTGGATAAAAATATTGTGTACTTCCTTGCTGACCTGAACAGGGACTTATCAGCTACCGTAAGATACGACCTTAGGGGTAACTGTACAGGGAAGATTCGGATCGCCAATGGAGTCAGGCATGGGGTGCATTTTGGCCCCCTGCTTTTTACCCTCTACATTAATGACTTAGGTCCAGTTTTATCCGAGGTGTGCAAGGATATACCGAGGGTAGGCAAACGACTAGTTCCGGCATTGCTGTACGCGGATGACGCCGCCCTTTTAGCACGTACAGCGGTAGGGCTGCAAAGCCTTCTAAACTCTTTTTTTGCTTTTATGAAATCTATAGACCTCAGTGTCAATTTCTCAAAATCGCACGTCATGGTGGTTGGCACTAAAGTAAAAGGGGTTAAAACCATGTATTGAGAAGGGAATGTGCTGTCTAGGGTATTGACTTTTCCATACCTAGGCATTTTCTTTGACGATAAAGGCACATGGTCACCCCAAATATTAGCAAAACGAAATGTATTGGCAAGATCCACCTTAGCTGTTTTAGGTTTTGCCCGTAAATTGGGAGTTAAACCAATTCAAGCGCTGTTAAAGATATATGATCCAAAATGTACTTCCCTTGCAATGTTCGGGGCAGACCTTTGGGGTTTTAAAAATGTGAAGGCTATTCAAGTGGTGGAGTTTTTGAATAATATTTTATCTGTTCCCCAATCCACATCCAGCTACAATGTCCATCAGGAGTGTGGAGTTGGTTTTGTGGAGGATCGAATTGGCATTGCCCCGCTTTTAAAATGGATCTCGATTTGGCTAAACCCTGAACTAGAATTTAATCAGGAAATTCTCAGAGATTGTTTAGCACTTGATTTTGGGTGCCGTATCCCCTGGCTGAGTTATGTTTATAAGCTATCTGTCAAATTGGGACGATCAGAACTGTTTAACTCGCCTGAGAAGCTGGTGAAACGGGACATCAATTGGGTTAAGGAATCCTATATGTTAGTGACCTGCATGGCCAGAGAAGGTAGAGAGCTGGTTAAACCGACTGTAAGGGCTCACCAATTGCTAAAAAAATCATGTGCTATTGAGCCATACCTGAAAATTGTCAATAACTCAAATCACCGTTTGTTTATTACTTAGATTCAGGTTGAACCAATTTCATTTCCTCCTGGCTGGATTTCCGGGGTGGAAAAGGGAGGAAGATTTGGGGATTGGCTCTTGCGATGCCTTTTCCACTAAAGACACAATGCACTTTATCTTTTTTTGTGAGCACTTTCTTCATATTCGTAAACGTTTTATTATCCCTATTTTAAGAGATAAAGGTTTTATGCAAGTTACACCAGCTCTCCACTATTTGCAGCTACTCTCAAATGTATGGGAGATTTTTAATATTGCTAATTTTCTCACTGCGGCTGTAAGATCAAAGAAGAAAATTAGATGGGATTAGTAAATATGATGAATTAGTTTAAATTAATTGATGCTGAGGATGTTTTCTAATGTTTACTTGGATTTAAAGAACATTTTAAATGAAATGATGATAGGTACTGTATGTATTTTTAGCCTGTATATCTTTGCTGTGTTTTTATGTTTTTTTGTTAATAATTTAGTCTTGACATAAAATGTTTAGTATACTTTTATGGTTTTTTAAATGAACCGAATAAAGTATTTTGACTGACTGACTGAGTGTGCACGTTTTCCCATCATTCTGGGAGATTCTGTGCAGAAATGTTGCGTCAGGTTTTACTTGGAAAAATAGGACTGTTGAAGAATCCTAAGAGTGCGGTATTTCTGCAAATTTCACTTTTTGCAATTCAGGATGGGAACTCCCGTCTCCCCCTTAAAGCAAAATTTCCAACATTCTCAGAAGTAGGGCCTATGATGCATTTGCCAAAGGCCTCATATGGAGAAATGGCAACTGAATATAATGTTTTAAGTCAAAGACCGTAACAAATTCAAACTTCCAAACAGTAAAAGTTTCCAGATCTAAGTGTTATTCATTCTCTTTGAGCAGAACTTTGTTTTTCGAAAACATTATCTGGCTAATGCATCTGTTCTGGAGATGTGGGATTGCTTAATAGTTTGTAACAGGAAGGAACAATTTAAAACATGCCAAGTGCACACTTTATGGAGGTTTGTTCGTAGAGCTAATGCAGCAGAACCTCCCTCCCTGCTGCACATGCAAAGTTTAAACCATGGGCCACCCGCACTGGAGGCTGTGACGTATTTTGCAAAAAAGTCCCTTTTTTCCAAGTTTACTACAATGCCCGTCTATAAATTTAAATCAACACACTCACTCCTCCACTGTCGATGCACATTGAAATCACCAGCCACCTCAAATGTTTAGGTCTTGGATAGACAGCGGGCAGGGCCTAATGTTACCAATTCTGTAACATACAAGGTAAACAAGAAGGCCCGACCTATGGTCCGCCATGGCATTATATAGTTATGTACTTCTAGATATCACTGGTATTGCCCTGAATGATACTAAAACCATAATATGTAGTGGTCAGCAAAAATTTTTAACTTATACCTATTACATTCTCATACTACATATATGCTATGAGGGTTGTCCATCACTAGCACTTTAAAGCCAAAAATCAAACATTAGCAAAGTGAACCTGCATGGAATAACTGAAGAGATCGGTCACACAATGCTGGACAATTTTGGAGGACTTTAAAATAGTCCAAGCAGATTTCCAAATATCTATACAATCTGAACACTTCTTTATATCTCACAGACACCCAGATATGGGAAGATAATAAAAGATTTCATCCCTACAGAGCTCCCCACTTTTTTCCCTTCATCCATGCCAGCTCTGGACCACAACAATATACAAAATCTCAGATTGGATACCCCAGGGCTTTGCAGTAACCAGCTAACCAGACTATATCATTTGAAATACAATAGAGGAACCTGCGGAGATGTTAAAATGTAACAGTATACTGAAAACAATAAAACTGTGTGTCCGTCTCGTACAACTCATCATCAACACACTGCTACGAGCTGCATCCCAGTACATAACTGCACCACAGAGGTCATCATGCACAACATGGATACACTTCCCACAGAAGACCAAAACAAAAAACAGCATCCTTCCAACCCCACACCCTACATGGTGTAGCATGCTACACATGAAGAGAAGCACATCAGTGCCCCACATGGGAGTAGTAAGCACTATATAAATACTGCAATATAATACAGAGTGGGATTCGGTCCCACATCTCAGGAGCATTACATGCACACCTCATGCCATTGGATGCTTGCTATATTTTGCCTATTATGGAGCCCTTACATTACAGTGCAATGAGCGAGGGCCTATTTCAAACCGCATACCATCACACATTAAATTATTGGTCACATACATGCATTGTGTGAAGAAAGTAATCGTTTGTTTTGTTTTTAACTGTAGCACGATGTACAAAAATAAATTCTCAGTAATCAAAATGCAAGCCTGACCGTTTGGTTTTGATAATGCCTGTTTATTTGTATGCGTACACCACAGCTAGAGGGGACTTCTACATAGCTTATTAATGACATCTATCCTTTCGCACTTAATTTGAGGCCCACAAACTTTTCAAAGACTTGACATTCCTTCACATTTGCACTAAAAGGGGTGAACTTTGAACATTTCTGTAAATAACTTCTGCTTGTCTGCTACTTAGCTCATGGCAGAAATACATTCTGAAAAAGTCAGCATTTTGAACTTCTTTTATGCTTGGCTCTAATAATACAGTGTGTCTTTCAAAATCCCTTTGGAAATGTATGAATTCGTGTCTGAATCCGAACAAGAGGGAGTTATGCCTGACTATGGAAGAGAGTTATACAAGGGTGACCAGATGGTGGCTTATGTGCATGGTTGCATATAGGAGTAGCCATCTGCGTGAAGCAGCCTAGAGTGGCTTGCTATCTGAACTAGTCCATACATGTGTTTCAATGTGCACATATATGTTCCGTGTTACCCTATACATATACTATAGGAATTACCACATCTTTTGGGTTGGTCAACTTTTTGACATGGCTTACAACCTGTGTGTGATTTAAATGACCCTCATCTACATGAGAAAACCCCACACAAACATATAAAAAAATATCCACGAAAAACTAGGAAGTGCATAACAAAGCATGCATACAAAAAGAAACCTGCAGAATAATTCAGAGTTAAAGATTAAACAATAGCTTTGCGAGAAAAAATATCATACGAAAGGAAACATGACACAGCTTCTTTTCTTAAGTTCAGATGTAGCTGCTTTGTGTTTATTAATTAGTTAAAAATCAGTTTAATCGAATTGGCCCGAAATGTTGGTTATGAACCGATCGCCGGTCCTGCCAAATGATAAGATTGGCTAGTAAATACATTTTTCCCACAGTTTTTGTATTTTTTTAAGAAGTAGACCATTTTTATGGTGTCAATCTATTTGCAGTTTGTGGTGGGAACAGGTGCGAAACTCATGGGTGATCACTGAAAGCAATACATTTTTGAAAAGCAGACAAAATTCTTAATTTAGCTAGGAGCCATTTATGCAGACCCCTCAAGGTTCTTCCCAATAAAACTAAATGTTGAAATAAAAAAATAGTGAAGATGAGTAGGACAAAAGACACATTTGTGACAGCATATTTGTCAGTAACTTCTCCTTACTTTGGCTGATTTACAACAGCAATATACCATTAAGTCAAATAGGTACTTCTGATCGTGGAAATATATAGAGTTTGTAGGTTTCCTAAAAGCATGTGATACCCAGAGCTAATAACTGATTTCCACCCTACGACGATGTTTCATTGAGTAACTACTGTACAGCAATTAATATGGTAACATGAAAAGAACGAAAAATAGGTAGGAAGGAAACCTATGTATTTCTGAAATGTACACAAAATACTGAGTTACCATCAGTGGGTTTTATTTTTCTCTAAATTTGGGGTTACCTATAATATCATGTGATTCAGAGGGCATTTAGCCAACCGTCTTCTTTCTTGAGCACTGACTTACATTGGAAGCCACAAATGCAGAGAAATCCAATTGGTATTAACAAAATGTTCAGCTAATCCGAGTTTTGACATGTTCCCTGATATAAACAGTACCCATATTGTGTGGCTGGGCCTAGCACCTGCAACACAAAACATGACATGGAGACATATTTCAGCCAGAAGAATCAATGCTTTGCTTAGGGTAGCTGCGAATTTTGGGGGAGTCCAGGATGGCATGACATGTGCGGCTCTCACCAGGTAATCTTACCCAGAAGCCCTTCAAACCTAAAATTTTGGAACATTTTCCTCACATTTCTATGAAAGAAAGTCATGGAATTTGCGGGGAACCACACATTTTCTACCATACAGTTTCCCCCCTAGTACTTAATTTGAGCCCGTGGTTTCCAGTGCTGAGCGCCTGCACCTAATTTGCAACACTGGCACTTAGACAAACACTGCCATCATGTGGCAGACTGCCCAAATTTGGAGATCAGCACAACAACATTTATTTATTAATTCAATACACATTAATAATGACTAATACCTGTGGCGTAAGCCATTCTAATAGCTTTGGCGCCTAGAATAGTCTGAATTGTCAAACTGCTAAATATTTGGTGATTAGTAGGTGTTTTGCTATGGCTATTGCCAGTGCTGGGTAGAGCAATGGGTGGGAAAAGCTGCAGTGGCCTTCTGACGAGAACCCTGGTGCTTAATATTTTACAAATTAAGCACTGACCCCCACGTCTCTCGATAAAAATGATGCTACACTTCTGTGGATGTGACTAACACCAGAGCTAGGAAGGGACACTGAACAATGTGGAGAGATCAAAATTTCCACTGAAAAAGTCTCCTTTTTCTTTGGGTAGTTGTAGATTTTGGGCCCCAGCTCGGCCGCATATTTGAACAAAAGAATTAACCTCATTGAACTCAGGGAGGAGGTGATTCAGATATAAATCCAGGATTTGCTGGAGAAGATTTCTCCAAGTCTTCAAGCAGCAACAAGACAGACTAATGCCATCCCACTGCATGTGAAATTGTTGGCAGTACTTACACATGTTGGCTTCTGGCTCATTTCAGAGGACATCTGCAGTGCTGGCTGCTATTCCACATGGTGCCTTTTCTGCATCCTTGCCTTCTGTGTTGGATGCCATCATCAGACCAACACCACAGTACCTGGAATTTCCCAAAACTAGTCAACAGCAACTAGCCCCCACCATGGATTTTATGACATCACAGGGTTTCCTCATGTGTTTGGCGCAATAGATTTCATCCATGTGCAATTGGTGCCACTGGCCAGATACTGCACACATTTACAGAAATCACCAGCTCAATTACTCAAACAATGTTCATACAATTGTGGATCATAATGGTCTTTTCAAAAATATTCTGGCAAAGTATCCTAGAAATGCCCATGATGCCTATATATTGAGGCACATTTCCATTAATAAGTGTTTTCAAACGGCCTACCCAGCAGTGAGTTATCCAAAAGAGACTACTGTGTCTTGTTTGTATGCTTAACTGCAAGATATAACATTACTGTATCCACAAATAGTAGAATGTACACATAGTTATTCATGGATGAATGGTTTTCCATGCTGTGCAACTGAATAATACAACTAGCAGTGCTATGGCGCTGACTGACAGGGAGTGTGATGTAATGTGCCAAAAGCATCTAGATTTGGTGCATTTCTATCCTCACTTAGCACTGATGCACTCACTCAAGCCTTGCACCAATGTAGTAAGGATGATTGTGTTGCATGCCTGCACAAAATATTCCTCACATCTTTAGCCTCTTCCTGAGAGTTCTGAACAATGCATGTAAATGGCCATGGTCCACTTATGGTACAAATAACTATAGAGGCCATCTAATTAATTACAGAAAAGGATGCTGGCTTATTTGAATGTGAGCAACGAAATACTGCAGCCAGTGTAAAATGAGCTTTGATGGGTTGGTAAGTCATAACTAACTCTTCATAAAATACCCCGATCAGCTGATTTAACTAGATCAAAACATATGAAACAAATGTGGGATCACACTGCTTCACCTCCCAGCAGGTTCGCCCCTAGGCATCATGGTAAATGCAGTTTGCCAAGTGTGTGTACTTGCAAAGTCTCTCGAGTGTTTCACCAGGTAGGTGCAGATTAGTGCTGGCCATCTCTAGACACGTGTTTCTGGATTGTTTTCCGTCATTAGTAGAGATTTGAATGTATGGGGTTGCTGAGCAGGCTGCCAAAGTATTCACGGGTCACAGTACCTCTCCAGGTGCGCAGGTGCCTCTCCACGAGCTTCCTCAGCAAACCCCAGAAGAATTTCGTTTTATCTCTACTGATGAAGAATATCATCCATTAACACATGTGTCTAGAGATTAACAGCACTAACCTGCACCAACTTTGGTGAAATAATCTGAAAAATTTCAAGTAAGCATTTAAATTGAATTGCATTTACCAGGATGCAAAGGGGCGAACTGTGCTGGGAGGTGAAGCAGTGTGCTCCCATCCCCATTCTATTTAGAAATGCTCCCTTGAGCCACTGGGCTGACGAGCTCTTGGAGATGCACCTGTGCGCCAGGAAGAGGTACAGAGACCTGAGAGGATTGTGGCAGTTTTCTCAGCAAACCCCAGAAGAATTTCGTTTTTTCTCTACTGATGAAGGATATAATCCAGAAACACGTGTCTAGAGATTAACAGCACTAACCTGCACCAACTTTGGTGAAAAATTCTGCAAAGTTTCTAGTAAGCATTTAAATTGAACTACATTTACCAGGATGCAAAGGGGCGAACTGTGCTGGGAGGTGAAGCAGTGTGCTTCCATCCCCCTTCTAGATCAAAATATATGTACACAACTTACATATTAAGGAATAACAGTTGCGATGGGGTTACAAAAAGTCACATATCCGGGTAAAAATCAATCGTAAATAATGTGTCCTCTCAAGACATGAATCAGCCTAAAATGTTGTTGAACTTATACATACTCACACATTGACAAACTGGGGTTGAAATGTGTTAATATGATTGTATGTTCATGCAGCAACTACAATTATACATGATGTTAGTTTTAAAAAATTATGTTCAATTTAAATTGTAACTGTGTCTCAAGTTGTACAACATACATGAACATGTTATTGCCAAATCAAAAATGTTATTCAAATGAATATTCTGCATGTGCATGAATGTGTCATGGTTGACAAAATCTATAAACAGTGAATAACATACATGTGCAAAACTTAGTACAGTAAGCACTATGTTAGATTGCATGCATTTGGTGGTTTCAAATACATATGAAATGTTATGTTATGTTATGCTATGCTATCCATTGGTATGTTATGTTTGTTATGTGTGTTATATATGTTATATTGTGTTATGTTTGTTGTGTTGTGTTATGGTATGGTATGTTTGTTATGCTATACTATACTATATAATGTTAAGTTATGTTTGATATGTTATGCTCTGTTAAATTTGTTAAGATCTGCAGGAAAGCTAAGAAATACAAGGGGAACAAAAACGGAGGAGTCCTTCAAGCACCTGGTGCATTGCTGGTGATAATGTGTGGTACACCTTTTAAAGTTTTTTTAATGTTTTTATGATGTCTTAAGATGTTTTTGAGTATTGCTTCTTATGCTGACGCGGTGCCCTGGCTGCCCATGATGATTATTGTACTGTATTGCTGTGCTATTGGATGTGTATATTTTATGGTTATATTTGTTATATATGCCGAATAAAGATTATTAATATAATTATTATAATTATTATTATTACATATGAAATGTATTTGTGAGTCACCTGAAAGCAGTCATTGGGAAACCCAACATAAATGTCATATGTAATGGGAGTAAGTTCAACTAGACAACTCCAGTAACTGGTACTGTACAATATGACATTTGTCAGGTCATATGATCACTAAGAGTACTCAAATCAATTTGCTGTCATAATCTGTGATTTAGGATCTAAAAACATATATCATGATTAACCTGAACAAAAGGATTCCACAAAAACACGTGTCTAGCAGGGAAATCTGTTGAAAGAAAACCCTGCAACACCAAGCAAATAAATTACACTCATCATACCTAGTCTACATATAAAGTCTGCTTAGAGATGTGTTAAAAGTGTTAACAGCCTCACCTACCTCCGAGGCCAGAAAAGAACGGTCTCGGGATAAGGAGTCAGCCAAAGTGACTAAGTTGATCCTCTGGGGATGAGTGGATGAAAGACCGCCCCCCGCCTCTGTGGCTTTTTCCAAAGACCAAGAAAACCTAATCAACTCATGGTCCGACCACGTCACCCTCTCAGGGTAGGCCATTATAATATCAAAATTGGAACATACCAAGTCTAGACAGTGACCACCCACATGGGTTGGGGATTCAACCCGTTGTGTGAGTTGAGCTAAGGTCAAGGCCTCACCTAGGCGTCTAGTCTCTATGGAGTCTAAAACATCAATATGGATGTTGAAGTCCCCTAAGAGAAGAAACTTCGAAAATCTCAGGGTACGCGGTACAATGACCTCCTCCAAGGTCTCAATAAAATGCCCGGCATATCCCGGAGGCCGGTACACCAATGTGCCTCCCAAAGTAAAGTGCGGGTTAAGTAAAAGAGAAAAATGGAGCATCTCCGCGTCCCCCTGATCTCACGGGGTTCACAGGAGAAGACCCATTTATCCCTATATATCACAGCAACTGCATTAAGGAAGACTTGCAACATTGTAGAAAGAATATTTGGTGTGTTGAAATCATGTTTCAGATGCCTGGACCACTCAGATGGTAGACTCTTGTACTCACCGCCAATGGTGTGCAAAATAATACTTGTGTGTGCCATTCTGCATAATATCCGTTTGAAGAGTAATCTACCTTGGGAGCTTGATTCTCAAATCACATCAGATGATGAGGAAGATGAAGAATTACTATCTGAAATAGTACACTTGAGGACAGGTTGTGCCAAGAAAGATAAAATAGTTACTAATTTCTTTACATAATAACATTAAAATGACAGAAATAATAACCAAAAAGTGTAAACCTGTCATGCAATATAAATATTTGAAACTCATCCATTGTGTGGCTTTTGTGTGAATGGCAAACTTCGTATATTGTCGTTTCAACTAGACGTAGGCATCAACATGTATGATTCTGGTTTTCCCAGACATTTCTAAACTTGGGGGCATATATCACACTAAAAACAAATCACTTCAGCAAGCCAACTTGCTGCACTGCACTGCGTGAAAAGGGTAGATGTGGGGCATTCCTGTCCCCCCTCTCTTATGCCACGCAATGCAGCACAGCATGAAAGTGTGTTTAATCTCGCCCTCAGTGTATGAAGGCTCACAGTCCCTGAGGCAATCTAAAAAAAAATGATGGGTGTTGCAGATTTGGACATGCATTAAGAGTGACAGTACTTTAATGCTTAAGTCTTAGCCTCGGGCATTGGTGTCAACATGTCAGGTGGCAAATTTGCATAGCTGCATGTATGGGGATCCCCAAAAACCCCGTTACACCTTCCCTGGCCTGATTATTGTAAGGTTTACATTTGTCCACAGTTGCCACATTACACGTTTTGAATGCCTTGTTGAGCAATGCAAGGAGGCTCAGAGGCCCATCCAAAAACATGCTAAAGTTCTACTGTCGCATTGTGTTGCATTGAGCATAAAGGGAGATGTGTGCAAAGCATCACTTCAGGAATATAGAGATGTGAAGCATGGTTGTCAACATAAGAGCACAAATGACTGTGAACAAACACAAATCTTGCCAAATAATGTGTAATTATAGTGTTGGGATGGAAAAGTCCTCTGCATGGTAAGATACGTGCATCTCTGCCCTGCACTGAGTGTCCAAATGTACTGTCGTCTGGATAACTAATACTGAATTTTTGTTTCATAGGCTAACATGGATCATGCATGTGCGTCATGACACAGGTCTATCTCCTGGATTGCAATCTTGTTGGCCCGGGAGGGGTTGCCCAAAGGGCTACCCTCATGGGCTACTGCCGTCACCAGGAGTAAAACAGCACCAGCGTGTTGATAGCAGCATACTGTGTAGTGATCAGCAGAAGTGAACAGGATCACTTCCTTACTCAAGAAGCTAAACTTCAGGCAGTCCTAGCCATGGTGATATCACACATTGACTACGCCAACTCCTTATACTATGGCATTCCGGCATATCTCACTCACCGCCTCCAACTGGTACAGAACTGATTCTACAGGAAAACAAATGCCAACATATCACCCCCC
This sequence comes from Lissotriton helveticus, assembly GCF_964261635.1. Lineage (NCBI taxonomy): Eukaryota > Metazoa > Chordata > Amphibia > Caudata > Salamandridae > Lissotriton > Lissotriton helveticus. Next base: position 210,395,329 of record NC_136073.1, on the reverse strand, counting down.
TTCTGGAAAAACTTCACTGGCTTCCTCTATCACCGAGATGCACCTTTAAACTGGGATGCATCATCTTCAAATCCTTGAATGGCAGAAATCCTAAATGAATTGACAGCATGATCAAAAGATACAATACACCCGTAACCTGAGATCCGCCCACTTGCAACTTCTGACAACACCTTCCTTCGAACAGAAACGATTTTGAGGATCCAGATTCTCTACACTGGCCCCGAGATACTGGAACTCCATGCCGCTAGATATTAGATCCTGCACTGACCTCATGACATTCCGCAAACTTTTAAAAACATGGCTTTTTAAACAGGCATATAAGTAATTCTCGAATAAATCTCACCACCTTCACCTTTCCCAGTAGTGCCAAGAAACCAACCAGGTGTACGAGCTCTTTACAAATCTACTATAACATAACATCATTTTACCTAGGGTCACTGGTGTAAGGCCTACAGATCAATCAACTTTTCATACAAAAGGTCTGCTGCTGTGTGTATAACTCACTCCAGCCTACATCAGTTTGCTGTTGAAGTACATTCTGTAGGAAGGTGGGTTATTAGTAGGTGAGGGCATTACCTCCAGCTAGTAATAATACCACAATCAAGAATAAGGTCCAGTAAAGTCTCAATAAATGAATCCTTTCTCAACCCTGGGTAGCTTGGCAGCGAGCAGTCAGGTTTAACTTGCGAGACAGGTATGTGCAAAGCATTCAATATCACAAAAACCATAAATAAGTAAAAGATATAACACAATAAAAATCAATCACCAATGTATGAAAATAGACAATATTTATATTTTGAAAGGGACCCAAAATGACAAAACTCCAATGTATGGAACCAGAGATATGAATTTTTAAAGAATATACTGCGGTATAGTGCTTAAAAGCATAAAGCACTATTCGGGCCATCTGGTCGACAGGGATAGGTCATTTCTAAAAGTTCAAAATGACCACAATAGAGCGCAGGTCAAATAAAGCCCCAGGTAAGTCCCGCTGAAGTTTTACATTTTCAGGATTGTGCCAAGAGTCCTATTTGCAGGGCCTTAGTTTGCCAGGAACAGGGAGAACGCTGCTGGCAGTGGTCCGTGGGGTGCAAAGAGCCACAGGGCGTCTCTGACATATGGGGTGGAGCCTTGCAGTGGTGAGCAGGTATACTCGTGGTGCAAAGAGACGAATTTGCACCTGCTCATGTAGATCCTTCGTGGGTGCTATGTAAATATGAACAAACAGGCCCATTCACAAACAATTCAAAAGCTTGAGATTTAGGCGTCAGAAAGCACTCCAAGGGCCCACGACCTGAGCGGCACCTCTTGTAGGTCAGGAACCCATTGCAGATGGGTCCAGGAGCTGTAGTCCTGTTGATTCTTTGTTCCTTCGGGTGATAAGTGTCTAGCGCTAGCCAAGGGTTCAGAAGCTCTGGATTGCCACTTAGGGGCTAGGACTCAATCTCAAACAATGCATCTGGGCCGTCCAGGAAAATCCAGTTGTAGCTTGTCAGATGGAGTAGTCCTCAGGGAGTCCTGTCCTTTTCATTTGAGACTGGTACAGCCTTGAGAGTGAAGTAGATGCAGTCCTTGCGAGTGCATGCCTTCTGTGATGTAGTCTAAGGTTCAGCAGGCCAGTCCTTCTCTTGTTGTTCCAGGCAAAGTTCCATAGAGCTCATAGGTAACTTCGGGATAGTAAGTTCTAAAACTACTTTCCTTTCATCTGACTGCCACGACCACTGGTAAATGTGGCTCAAGAGAGAAAACCTGTGCATGTCCAGTGTTTCCATGTGTGACTGTGCACAGCCTAACTTAGCCGATCCGGACCAGGATCGTGCTGCACCACTGACAGGTTTTGTACTGGTAGAGCAGGTGAGCTGAGAACTGGGCCTTTGGGGCCCTGGAGGACATACTGCCTTTGGTTCTGCAACACCATTGATTCTAAGTTACCACACCTTACAAACAGAGTCAGAAAGGGCCTAACTCTTGAGTACAGCCTAATAATTTACATTCCATGCATGCAGTCACAAGTGAATGGTGAATCCCTCTCGGGACTTCTTATTTATCACCCTCCGGGTTGTACTAGACAGTTCATAGGATCCCTATTAGAAACTACTTTAGCGGCAGCTGCCTTGTCTTCTAATTTCTTGATTTTAGGAGATTTGAATCTGCATTTTGATGATCCAAATGATAAAGCTGCCACAGATCTCTGTTCGGATCTTAAATCCTTTGAGCTGAAGCTTGTAAATAAAGAGGCAACATATGTTAAGGGCCATCTCTTAGACCCTATTTTTTCTAATTGTAATCAGCTTAACTCTAGTCCCCCCCTTCCTGTACCATGGTCTGATCATTTTTTTAGTTCCATTTTCCCGGAAAACCTGCCCAGAGATACAACGGGCAGCTCTGCCTCGTACTCTAGAAAGGGCCTGGCCCAAGTTATCTCTGGAAAAGTTGACTCTAGCACTTGAACAAACTGTCCCTAAAACTGAATCAGACCCACTGGCTGCAGATACCAGTTTTTGTAATTGGTTGAACAACTGCCTGGATGTGGTACTACCCCTTAAAACAGTTACAAAGAAAAGTAGTACTTTCAAATCACCCTGGTACACTTCAGAGCTTAGAGACCTCAGAAAAATCTGCAAAAAACTGGAACGCAGATGGAGGAAAGACTGGGCGGTCAATAATAAAGCGGCTTATCGATCTGCCCTGAGACTCTATAAAACCTCCCTGAAAAAAGCACAGGTGGCCTTCTTTGAGAATAAAATCAATTCGTCATCCAACTCCTCGAGAGAAACTTTTAAGATAGTTAAACAACTACTTAAGGTTCCTTCTCCTGTTAGCACCCTTGACTGCACAGAAGAAAGATGTAATCAACTGGCGGACTTCTTTAATTCTAAGATATTAAGAATCCTTGACAGTCTTCCGCAGAAGGTCTCTGTCTCTTATGACGACATAGACCTCGCCCCCAATTCTGGCCCTCCGTTGGACTTCTTCAGTTGTATCACCAGGGAGGATTTTTGTAAAGCCCTACCCTCTATGAAAAGTGGCTCTCCAGCTTGTCCTGCGCCCATGTATATCCTTAAGATGATCGCAGACACGATCGCCCCATTGGCAAAAGAGCTGCTAAATGCCTCTTTTTCCTGCAGGGTTGTGCCACCCAGTTGGAAACAGGCCAGGGTCAAAACCCTTTTAAAAAAACCGGGGCTTGATCCCTCGGACTTGGCCAATTTCCGTCCGATTTCATTGTTACCTGGCCTGGGTAAAATTGCTGAAAAAATGGTTAATCAACAGCTCTCCGGATTCCTTGAAAATAACCAGCTGCTGAGCAACTCTCAAACGGGTTTCCGTCCGGGACAAGGCACGGATACAGCCCTTATAGTGGTGGCGGAGGAGGCAAGGTGTATCTTAGATTCAGGATGATCCGCTGTTGTGATCCTCCTGGATCTGAGTGCTGCATTCGATACGGTGGACCACGAAATTCTAATCCACCGTCTCGCTAGATTGGGCGTAACAGGAATGGCCCTGAAATGGTTTACATCTTTTCTGAATAATCGCTCTTTCAGAATCTGGGAAGCTGGTGTACTGTCCAAATCTACCCCCCTCCAGTGTGGTGTCCCTCAGGGCTCTTCTTTGAGCCCTACTTTATTTAACATATATATGGCCCCACTGGAGGAGGTAGTGGCTCCCTTCGGGATTAAAACAGTCACTTACGCGGACGACACCCAACTAGTCGTCTCGTTAACCCAACAAGAGGGATGTTTGGATAATCTTTCCGCCTGCCTTGCCGGAATATTCTCCTGGATGTCTGGTTCGCGGCTCAAACTTAATGGAGCAAAAACGGAGATCATGCTCCTGGGTCATCACTTTACATCTCTCCTCAAAACCGCCTGGCCCCCCTGTTTGGGTGAGTTGCCCATACCGAAGGATAAAATTAAAAGCTTAGGGGTGTGGTTTGAGTCTTACCTAACTTTTAAGACACAGGCACAGAAAGTTGCAGGCATTTGTTTTGGCCTGCTGCGTTCAGTGCGGAAAGTTCTCCCTCTTCTGCCCCCCCAGTCCAGGACACTTCTGATCCAGGGGTTAATACTATCCAGACTGGACTACAGTAACGCCCTGTTTTTGGCAGCCCCTGAAGCTACCATCAATATCCTTCAACGGGTGCAGAATGCTGCAGCCAGGATGCTTGCGGGTGCCTCAAGAAGATCTTCGACTAGACCAGTCTTGAGAGCACTTCACTGCCTGCCAATACGCGAAAGAGTCATCTTTAAATCGCTCTGCATCACCCATAAGGCTCTTCAGGGTAAAGGACCTCCGGTCCTCAGGAGCCTGATTTGCCCTTATAAATCATCTTTGGCTCTCCGGTCGGACCTTGGAAATTTTGCTAAGGTTCCCAGAGTTAGGAAGGCACGAACAGGGGGTCGCCGCTTCTCTGTAAATGCGGCAAAAAACTGGAACTCTCTCCCCAGTCGGATTCGTACCGAACCCTGTCATTCTAAGTTTCGAAAGGCCCTTAAAATATTTCTTTTTCCCAAGGACTCCTAATTTTCGGTACCCTCTTCAGTTTGTTCTTTGTTCCATTTTTTGTTAGCGCTGGGACGCTTCCGGGCAGCCATGCGCTTTATAAATCAAATTTCATTTCATTCATTTCATCGAACCCATTACACCAGAGTTGGGAAGACAGGGTGTGGCCTGGCAACTACTAGAGCCACTACAGCAGTGGGGATTTGTATTATTGCTTTCGAATGTTGTTTACATTTTCCAAATGTAGATTTAGATTTAAAATACTTTCACGTTGAGTTATGATCAGGGCCGGACTGGGAACTGAAACCAGCCCTGGCAAACTGCTCGGCCGTCCACCCTGCGGTCAAGGGGGGGGTGTCCGAGCTCTTTGCTAGGGCCAGTTTCAGCCAATTTTGTTACAGGGGGCCAATATTGCTGGTCCCTGGTAATAAAAACGGCCCCCAGAGGCCCATATCAGGGCCCCACCTTGGTAGCCCACCAGCGAATCGCCCGGTGCCTGGTATGGCCAGTCCGGCCATGGTTATAATTTGTGTTCAATGATCTGTGGGTCCGCTTCACTCCAAGGGAGCTTCAACTGCTTGTGCTACACTACCCAGCTTAGAGTCAAGAGCAGAACGGTGTGCTTGACCCAGTTGAGCAGGATCCATAGAAGGGTGGGCACCCAGACATCATGAGTGAAAAGACTCAGCCACCTCGGTTGGGCACAGTAACTCCTGCTTTCCCTGTGGCCCCCTGAATGGGGTTCAGACATTTGGGTGTGTGGACACAGGGGACTCCTATACCAATAATATGCAAGGTTGAATATTCACTGATGGCGTCTGAAAATACTTTGCACATGTGCTGCATTAGGCTACACAGATTGAGAGTGGTCATTCAGTAAATCAGTGTTGTGATAGTTCTAGTTCCTTCAATCTGAGCACAAACAATATTCATACAGAGACACCCTAACCCTTGTGGCAACAATTCCTCTGCTTGTGCAATAATTAATGTATCCTAACATTAATATAAGGAAATTAAAATGTAATATTGGTCTGACACATGTTGTGGTTTTCAATTGGCTTTGTGAGAACACTGTGCTACCTAATGTACCTCCTGAACAAGAGTTGTGTAAAGTATGTGTGCTGGCCTCTGATTTGAGCAGACATCAATCACCACCATTCTGCAGCACACATAAAAAGATGAAAATGCCTCTGAGGATTTCTTTTGTCTAGGAGCATGTGCCTTCCTGCACAAAAACACTCCTGCCTAAAATGCAGGCACCCTTGCACCATCACGCAAGGGTGCTTGTGTTGGCGCTAGGCAGCCAAAAGTGTGCCAGCACGAGGAAAGGACTGCAATTCAACATAATGTTAAATACGGCACAATCCTGTCCTTTTCCTTTCATGCCGCAAGGAGCTTGTTGTATTGCACTGCTTTCATCATCCCTATATTGGAAGGGTATTTCCTGTATTGCATGTGCGCTAGATCCACGGGAATTTGGGAATCATGCTGACTACGCACCTGAGATGTATAATGGAACTGTGTGCAGTGTCGAACATTCCTTTAGCATGAGTACTGAAAGTACAAATACTAATATTATCAGCAATATGTGTGTGCGTTCTACAGACATACCTTTGTAGTGCTCAAAGGGGTCCTGTGGGCGCCACAAACATCTCCCTGACAGGCATTTTGCTGGCTCTAGTGAGCAATGATGTCTGACATCATGGACTTGCTTATTGTAGGAGAGTAGGGTCTGCTTCCTATGGTCACCCCACTTTTTGCTGTTCTCTCTCTAAATTGATACCATGCACTTTAGGTGCATACCAGATTGGTTACTAGGTCACCCTTGTGAGCCCCTGTACAGTGTACCATAGGTACCGAGGGCATAGGTGCACCCTAGGCCTACCAGGGGCTGCAGCATGTATTGTGCCACCCCTGGTTTGCCTTCCAAACTGATAATACAGGTCTGTTCACACAGCCTGGGTAAGGTGGTGTAATCACCCATTACTTAGATATAGTATACCTATATCTACCTTTACATATAGACACATATACACCTATAATCCACTCCTATGGTAGGCCTTGACAATCCTGGAGGCAGAGTGCTTGGTTTTATGTGAAAGGGTGCTCTGGCATGAGCTGAGCCCCTCTGCAGCTTTCGGAACCATCTCCTTATTGCTGTTCGATGATATAGCCATACCATATACTCTTAAGTGCATTATAATCCTCGTGGTTAATGCTAACTTTGGCTTGGCTTTATCAAAACATGTTGTGTAAGGTGTCAAACACTTTGGAATAATACCCCTCTGTAATGACTAGGTTTTTCGTATATTTTGGTGTCTCTGTCAGTTACCAAGTCATCACTTACCACAGCCCTCCTCAGGACTCATAAAAACACCACACTTTTAGAATACCTACCTGAGAAAGAGATAACGCTGATAGCTAGAAATACTGCAGATATATATATATTGTACAAAGATGACATTATTCTGTCTTGTCGCCATACCGCAAGTATTTTGTCCATCTTCATTATCAGCCCGACCATGTGACGTTGTGTATACTAATTACTGGCACTTTAAATGGGCGTTCTCAACATCTGAATGTTGTCATGTGAGCAAGGCTCTTCGGAGCCGAAACGTCATGCGGCTGAATTTGCACAAATAAAGATTTTCAGCACTTACTTGGCCCGTGTCAGTGCTGTTTCTATTCGGTGGAGGAGTTGATCACTGGGTGGAGACGCGGTAGACCGGATATATTTATATATATAGTCATAGCTCCGAGGATATGTGTAGCACCACAACGCACTACTGTGCGACTACGCCTTCCGACAAACAACACGCAACTGCACGAACAATGCACCTCAGTACGACAAAACAACGTCTTCCGACGAACAACGCGCAACTGCATGAACAAAGCACCTCAGGACGACAACACCTCCCGGTGAAATGAATACATACCTCTTCCACTATGTTGGGATAACATACCTAGAATTTAGATGTTCCTTCTGGGAGACGATTTCCCTCCCGTGTCAACAATTACCCATTATAGGGAAAACTCACCCATCCCTCTGTAAGCACTTGGTAAAAAAGGGGCCCGACCTTCCCTCACAAGGAATAAAGACAAATTATATGCTCTTTTAGTTTCTTTATTACATGATAATAGGACGACAAGAGAAAACATCACAGTAAACATTTGTAGCAATCACCAACACATACATATACATAGAACCTGAAAATAAAAGACGTAGTTAGATACAATAAGTATACATGGAACACCTCACCATAATCTTAGGCATCTTTGCATCTGAAGAAGGGTCTGTCTTTCTCTCCCTCTCTCTGGTTCGGTCAAGACTCTCTGTTCCACAGTCACGACTGCACGTCTGCACCGTGATGTATCACCAGACCGCCAAAACCACCAGACCAGCATCTCACACTCTCTCGGACCCTCTTTCTCTAATATAGAATGCAGCTCTCCATCAAAGTTTCTAGCAAACTCCGCCTACCGTTCTCACTGGATTCCTGTACCACCTCGTACCGAGCACACAATAGCAGCCGGCCAAGCGTTTGTTATGACTCCGGCGTAAAGAGAGCACATTCCACCGATAAGAACCGGTCCTCTCTGGTTCATAGCTAGTGAAAAACACGTCGAAATTAAAACATAGCCTCTCACCTAAAGAGGTTCAGGAAGATAGTGTCATAAAAGAACATGGCGTCACGCGAGCATAGGCCTCTAGGCCCGAAAAAGAGCAAAGGCAGTATACAGGAAGGCATAAGATCATGCCAAAGCAAGTAGGCAAGCCCTGCCATTAGGTGAGGTAAAGTCGGAAACAGAAGGAGCATCACACATCTCCAGGTGACAGCAAAATATACTGAGATGGTGGTGGGCAACGGTCATAACCGAGCCAATCATTACAAATACCTCTGTCACTACACCCCCCGCCAATTCTGGTGGCGGGTGCAGCATTCCACCCTTCTAGAGGGAAAAGACATGTAAGTTACTGCTTTACCCGGTTAAAGTTAAACCGAGCCTCAGCATCACAAAATAGATGCTGCTGCCACAGACACGAGGCTGACCTCCTGTTGCTGGGGGAAACTCCAGCAAGGGCGGCCTGGACAATAGGTTTCCAGTTTCCGGTTTTGTGTATTGGGGCAGGGAGGGGTGCATTCAGCGAATACATCTAGACACTGCCTGGGGCACACAAGGTGTTCCATGCATAGCCCGGTTCACACCAGTTGCTGGGGCACTCCAGCCCCAGCTCTGGCACGAAACTGGACAAAGGAAAAGGGGTGTAACCACCATCTTCTAAGGTCCACCCATAGGAGGGACCTGGTCAGGTAATCCAGCCCTCATCCTTAGTATAAGTATAGGAGCTGTGTCCCTGGTACTTTAGATTATCCTGGACGAATCTTTGAAAGACATATCTTGGACCTTCAACATTAAATTCTGACTGGAAGATGGAAGCTATCTCCCTTGTGGTCAAGGAGTGACCACCCTGTGCAAACAGGCACCAACAGCAACTTTGCTGGTCTGCAGTTTCAAGGCTCCCGTCGGAACCTGAAGACTCTGTGACTCAAGAACTAAACTTCCAGACTCCTCTGACCCCGACCCACATCCACAGCAAAGCTGAAATATGTGGTGGACACAAATGACGTGGGACCAGACATCTTAGACATCCTGCATTTTGCTACCTGTACTCCTTTTCTAAAGCCTCAGTAAGTTGTGCATTGGGGTACAAGAAGCCCCAGCCCTGAGCATCATTTGCCCTGAAGCTCAGGCCCCCACACTCTGCGAGTGTCCCGTGGGCCCCACCTTCACATTTGTGCTTGACGCGTCTTCCTGGTTCCTGGCCCGTTGGCTAGTGAGCCCCCCGAAGATGCCATCTTAAATTTACTTTGATTTTCTGATTACTCCAGGCTTCCTCCAGCTTCCTTGAAAAGGAGAAGTGCTACAGTCCTTGCTGGTCTGCAACAGAGCCAATCTTGACATCCTGCGTGGGTTGCGGTTGCCAAAGCTTGTTGGGTCCAATCAGATACCGACGCTGCAGTCATCTAGATCTATTGTGGGACACCTCGAATCCAGCTCCTGGTCATTGTCGATGCCTCCTAGACCTCCTGGCTGAAGAGACAAACTCACCTTCTTCACTTTAAAGCACCCAACATCGCCTGGTTCCTTCCTGGTCACTGGCTAGTGACCCAGACTCTGTCCCCACTGATTTCAGGTTCTTCACATCTCCAATCCACCCTTGGATCCACCCGGACACTTTTCCTCTGGTCGCATGCAGCACTTCTTTGCAGCTCTCCACTGAAAACGATGACAAAACCCGACACGAAAAGACACCTATGCACCCGGCTTCCCTGGGTAAGATAACACGAGTACTCCAGTGCTCCCGTGGGTCTTGACTCTTGAAGTGTCCTAGTTTAAAAGGGTTCCATCCTAGTCCATCCGGAAGTGTCCTTAAACTGTAACTTTGTAACTTTTACAAACTCCATAGAAAGTCAATGGGAAACCGCGCCTGTGTTTAGACACTGCACGCGGCTCCCGTGGGTCTCCTACTTCCTAACCTTTGGTCGTTTACTGTAGCCCCAGCGATTCTACAGGCCCTAGACCTGCTTTCTAACTATCACGTGGTACTTATACCACTTTCTTAGTATATGGTTTGTGAGGCCCCTAGGGCATAACGTATACTGCGCAACTTATCGTATATTAACTGTGTGACTTGTATTGTACTTTTACCTCTGACCTCATAAAGAGTGCAGAGGGGTTGTGTTTAGTATAAATACATATATATTTGATATATACCTTGTGTGGTGTCCTTTCATTTGGTATTCAAGGGATTATATATGGTAAAACAACTTGCTTAACTTGCCTACTGAAGTCTTAGCCTGAAGGCTGCTGGTTCATGCTACCACTGGGATAGCTTTCTATAAGGTTGACTTTACAACCACCATCAATAAGGGTCGATTAGACTGGTGCAAGGTGCCTACTAGAACTACTGGACATCATATGCCAGGCTAATCTCTCACACTTATGGCTTGCTCAACACCTTTATCCGCCATCAGACTGTGGAAGGTGTTCTGTTGATTGACAAGTCCATTATAGTCCGCACACTGCACAGAATAGTGAATGGAAAATGTTGCCACGGAGTATCCTGTGTGGCAAAACTGTAAAAAGTCTTGACTAGATTTTGAAGTGATTTTTAGGGAACTTAAGCATACAACACAAGGACCATCCAGACTGCCCACAAGAACCAGAGTACGTATAATAAGTCAAAAAATGTCCTGTGGGACTCATTCACCAATACTTCTACTTGCTTTTAAAGTGTGCAAACTCAATTAGTAACCTGTAGCATAATCTAGATTATTGAAAAGGATACAGGTCACAATTTCTTGCATAATGATGATTTTCACAATTTTAGTATCAGGACAATATACAGTATGTACTAAAATAAGTGCAGAAGACGCAATTCTCAGACAGAGAACTAATATGTATACAACAACAGAGAACAGGGCAGTGAACAGATTCCAAAGTTGTATATGATTTTAAATCAAACAAACATTAGCGAAGATCCTGTTTTTCACATATACTATCTCCCAGCAAGCCATAACATGTTTTGAAAGAAGGTTAGGGAGTGGATGTTAACGATTCAGCCTGTAATTAGTCTTCAGTAGTCTGACTGAAGCTTATTAGAAACAGTAGAATCTTGGGACTTTCAATAAGGCATCCTGTAAATAATAGGTGTAAGAATACTTCAAGTCGGTTAGTCAGACAGCTCCGGCGGGGTAAACAAATTAGTCAGGAGAAGTACCCCTTTGTATTGTATGGAGAAAGTGGTCACATCTATACATACAGCAGTACTCCTAGACAAAGCAGCAATGCAAAATGGGACTCTCGGTTCCTTAGACAGTCCTGTAGAGGTAAATGGGTTACTCAGAAAAAGCACACCTTTGCATTGTGTCACTCAACCAACATGATTGCAGACGTGTAGCGGCTCTTCCTGACGGTGGCTCCTGTCAATGTTTTTGAATTGACCACCTGCTTGGTGGTCATTTCAAGATTTGATGGGTGGAGTGGTCTCAGCATGTCAGACGTTAAGTCCTCTGCCAGGGTGACGGAGTCTTCTTTCTCACCCAAAATTTAAATATGGCCCTTACCAAGGACTGCTCTTTATTTCGTGTGCAATGTTAGTAGCTGTGGAGCTTGGACCCTTGCTCATCTGACAACTGAGTTAACCTGCACATTTTTTTAAACTGGAAAACCAGAGGAGTCCAGGGGTGAATGACTTGCATGGCTCAGCAGGTCATGTTAGCCAAAAACCATTGAGAACTTCTAACTCTAGTAAGAAACACACATTTTCCTCACATTTCATAGACAAAAATGGGCCTAGCAGTGTGTGTGTGGGGGTGTGTGGGGGAAGGAAGCCCCAGCAGTTAAGGGGTTAATGAATTTTTCCAAAGCAAAAGCCCTTTTTCTGCCATAAGTGCACTATTTGTGGTTACTACGATTTGATTAAGAAGGTCTTAATCATTATTGTTTTCTCCCCAAAAATATTTGACCGCAGGCAACAGTTAGGTAGTTTTTGCAACTAGTCATATGTCAAGAAAAATTGCATCACATGCTGCCCCACACTTTGCTACAGGACTGCGTTTTGCTATAAGATTAGTCTACAATAAAAAAAAATGTACTTATACATGAACCCAATGTGTGTATAAAATATCTTATTTGTTACTCATGCACCGGTTTTAAGGTAAGGATGCACTTCAATCACCATGTTTTCTGCAATTGTAGTATAGTGATTTTAAGGAGAACTACTAAACGAAATGAACTTATTTTGATATACACATGTTCTTCCAGTATTTGGATGAGCGTGATTGTGGGTCTGCATTTGGACACTGGGGACCTGATTCACAAAGAGTCTCCGAACTCGTGGCAGAGATCCGCAGTAGTGCGGGGGGCACTCAGGATGGAATGTCCGCAATGAGAATTCTCAATACGGAGATTCCGCCCGAGAGCGGAGACTAGTCCCCATGATGACGCGGCTCTGCCACGAGTGCGGAGGCCCTTTGTGAATCAGACCATGGATGTCAACATCAAGATTTGTAATGTTTATCATTCTTCCTGCCTAGGATCCATAATGCACGCTGTAATGTCATCTCCATTTCCTTCAGCAAAGGGAGAGCTGCGAGGTTAAGGTCAAGTCAAGGTCAGGTAACTGACACTTCAGTGAGCACAAGAATGTTTCCTTGAATGTATTAGATATCAGTTTGTACTACATACCACATGAGCTCGCATCAAGGGAGAACAAATTGATTGACCCAGGTTTTCTCGGTGGACAAGTCAGTTCATCTTGTACCCCCACATGTTGAAACTCTATACAACTTAACATTCTTTGCTCTTCCTCCAGCATAACACATGGCGTAACACATGCGAGCTAGCACATTCTAGCCTACAGTGGACACAAAGAATTTGCAGATGTAGATCTCGTGTTAGTTCAGGATACCAGGAGTAAATAAGAATTCTAATTGATAGTTTTCTGAGCTAATTGGTCACGTTCATTGTGTCCACTGAAAAGACAATGGTATGAAAATTCTTCTTTTAAATTGTATGCAGTGAAAGTAATTTTATTTATCCACGGGGCAATTTAGTTCCTTGGATTCTTGGATTCTTCTAGAATTCCTTTGAAATGGGCCTCAGCTGTGCATAACCTCAAGCGCTGATCATTTGCTTCATGGATAGGTTAAAGAAAGACTGGTGTAGCTCAGCAAATAATGTTCTTACCTCAAAGGTCTTGGACAGTTTCTTGGCAGGCTACAGTCAGATGGATTGCAGCTTCTTTTTCTGCATTGACCTCGTGTGGCCTTATGTTTCCAACTGAGGATTACCTTATATTGTATTTGCTGGAAGTCACCACAAGACAATGACCAGGGCTCTGTGTGAGTGCAATTCAACACCACAAGGGAATTGGTTGGGATTTATGATCATTAACGACCAGTGTGTCATGATACAGTTTTCTAAGCATTAAGAACATCATTTTAAATAGGCCTTCTGTGCCTGCTATCTACCTACTTCCTGCATGACCCTGTGTGTCTCTGTACCAAAAATGTGTACTCCTCAACTCCATAAGTTAGATTGAGTCCATCTCTGCAAAATGCACTGCCACTTGCTATCATGGGATAAATATTTAAATTTAAAAATCGGCTCCATAACCCCTTATGCAACACCAAAGTCTAGAGCACTACTGCCAGTTGTTAATTTGTAAACAAATAAGTGCCGGGGCTCTCCTCTGGAAGGCAGATTCGACCAGGTCATTTCTCCTGTTAGCGTTGCCTAGCACGGAACCAACAAACCCTACAAGTGGGGAGAGGATGTGGTGCATCGACCAGAGCTGTTGACCTCAGAGCTGGGGAATCAGATTCAAGTCTTGGCATCAGCTCAACATCCTGTGATTCTGGGTGAATCACTTAATCTCCATGTACCTACTAAAAATGAATGTGTCCTTAACTGGTGCTCAAGCGCTGGTGTTGATAATTAAGTGGCTGTGCCTAGCCCCGGAAATCACCGGCTCAAATTAAGTACTGACTACTGCATGAACAAAATTAACTATTACAACAGCTTCCATGTCTGTTTACCTCCCAGACTTTCTTCCCTCTGTACAAGGTCATACATTTTGACACATGGACCTTCTTTAACTTCACTAGTCCTATATACATACCACTTACCAAAACCGGGATTGTCATTTAAATAGCATTTTCCCATCAATTTTATTCTGGCATTGTTCGTGTGGGTAGGTCCCCTGCAAGGCTGGGTGCAGCATGCCCCCAGCCTTGCAGGTCTTTCAGTGTAGAGGAAGTATATAGTTTTCTCACACTCTCAGTACCTTGCTTAGCAATGGTTCAAGTGTTGTACGACTCGTTACTTTACTACAGAAGGTCACCTGAACTTTGCATCCCTGCACTATTGTTATATTTTAACCTTTCTCTGGCCCCTCAGGTTGGAGCTCCTTTTCACTTGTGCCCCCTTACACTACCTGTATTAACATACTTTCTTGGAAACATTGCATTAATGTGTGCAGGTGGTAAGCCAATGTTAATAGTGCTAAGATATCCCCATTATGTAAAAATTATTAAAACATTTACCCTGTGTTTTCCTTTGTGTACCAAAAGACCACGGAGTGGTCCTGTGAGTTCAAAGACCAAAGTGTTCACCTGCTGGCAGCTGAGCGTGTGCCTCTCCCAAATTCCCTATTTCCCCATGTCCTATAGGTGGTATTGTACCAGACCACACTAGCATTTACCTCCATGCAGAATCATACTGTCTCCTGGGGCAGTGACCACTTCGGGTGTGACTTCTTTATTCGCTCTTCCTAATGGGAATCAGTCTAGTCTGAATCAATTTCTTGAGAGTTAGACAAATTAATGATTCCTACATATTTTGATGTATGACAATTTTAATAGTACAACCCCACCTCTAGATGTGGGTAGCATTATGAATAATGCAAAGATAATCAATATATTTTGACACTTTAAATGCAATTACAGCATGTGGATATTGTTCATTAGACCAAAGAATGTATTAGTAACCAATATTATTACGCTCAGAAAACGCTAATATTTAAGAACTTCATATCTGGAAGCTACTAATTTCATTTGGTGACATGGTTATAGAGAGGCTTCTTTTGGAAGTTACATTCAAAGCTAAATTTCTGAACAAAGTTTATAACACATAAAGAAGTTTCCCTATCATTGTTCTAGATCAAAAGATGTACGAATCATGATCATGTAAAACTAGTGCATGATAAAAATCCAATTCTTAGTTAACAATTAAGATCCATTAAATGCATCTGAGAATCCATTGTATAGCTTATTTATTCACTATCTACCATAGTTGTGTATGCACAATACTTAACTCGTGTTCTATTACCATAATGCTATCTGAGAAACTAATTGCACTTCTACTTAGATACATTTTACTTGTTTTTAGGAAAGGTAAGTAGCAACTCAGAGCATTTGGCCTCTGGTGGAGGTTTTACTATCTGCCAACTGGAGGAACCTATCTGCACTACTTAGAATATGTGTTGGTGAAATGAGTCAGCATGGTGGCTGCTGCCTACATGAATCCACAGTGGGGACATGGTCCATGTCCCTTGGATTATGGGTACGAGCAACTGGATTCTTAGGTTGTTTGGCATCTTTTGTCCCTTGGGGCACTCCTTTCAAGGGTCTGGACAGTGCCAGTGTGGATTGCCTAAGGGGACGCTTCCTTCTGTGAAAAATCTCTCCACATCTCCAACTATAAGTAAGGAAGTGTCACAAAGATCTTGAACTGAGTTTTTGTGTCTTTATGCAGACCAATGCTTCAGTTACCCTCTTTGGCTCCTGATTTCCATGCAGGGGTCTTGTCCCAGGAGGCTCCCCTATGCCTTTCCTTCTTTCACATTATTTCCCATGCTACTGGTACGAACCTGCGAGGAGAAATGCAGAAGGATTGCAGTAGTTTTTGGATTCCCCTTCTTCCAGCTTTTACAAATTTCCCACTTTTGTGATTGGCTCCAGCTCCTCATCCTATCCACAGCACGGAGCTTCCACCTCTGGAGAAATTGCACCTTTTATTTGAAAGGTTGAATGGAGGGGTTTGCAGAGCAATGGCCTCCCCTATAATGTAACTGAGGCAGATCAGAAATCCTGCAAACCTTACACTTTGAGGTCCTATTCTTAAATTGTAGGATGGAGCACAACTAGTGAACTCCTTCTTTTGATCATGGTTTTCTTTCTCTTGTTCAATTTCTTTGGGATAGCTTTGAAGTTAATCTTTTATTTCTGATTTTTGGCATCAATGGGTAGTCATTAGGGAGTTTGTGAGCCTTTGACACTTCAGCTCATCTTGAAAGAAAGCTCTTTATCTGACCTATGCCACTTCCTCTTGACCCTCGTTAGGATTTACCACTAGTTTTACAGGTTTACACCAAAATCCTTTGAACCCTTGATTTCAGTGGATGTCAGATTTTAGACCATTAAAGTAGCTCAACTCACAGAAATGGATAACTGGGTGCATTACTATATTGAGCTCTCCTTTTATTGGTGCTGGATGATAGGAGAATTCTTTGGTGGTGTTCTCTACATTTATTTTCCTTCCCTTTTCGTATCACAGAAGACGTTTTACTCTCTATGGATGCAGCTTGATCCATTTGTTTAAATTTGATTGATCCCAGGCATTTTGTCTGATCACATGTTTGTCATCTTAATCACAGCAGGGTAAGAATGCCTCTTCCATTATATGACCATTATTATGGGAGAGGTGTGGCGCCGCGGCCAGGGCAACTGACGCTGGAATCTGGGGACCACGGTTCGATCCCCGGCTCCGGCGGCAGGTTAGCCCAGCACCATGTGACTCTGGGCAATAGCTCGCTTAATCTTCCCGACGGCCCCCAGCGCCTAGAGACCCTTACGGGTGATTGTGCGCTTTACAAATGTGGACTTTATTAGATGGATCCATTCCACCATATTGGTGACCTATTCTCACCCAGATGTTACTCTCCAGGCTGGTATTCAGGGCAGGTCCACAAGAGGTCTTGCAGCTTCTGGGGATGCGGTTCTTGAAGTCCCCTTGACATTGATCTGCAGGACTGTAAATTGGTCTTCCTCTCATACCTATGGTCTTTACTACAGACTTAACCACTACAGCAATAAAAACTTTGGTGTGACTGTGCGCCGTTCCACACTGACATGATATAGCCTTATAGCCCACCGTAGAGGGCTATACCGGCTATTAAAGGCCTGCTCCAGGGTTAAACAAGGGAGCTGGACTGTAATAGCCGGAATAGCCCAGCTACGAAGGGCTATAAGGCTATTAGAACATTCTGCCACTAGAGGGCAGATTGTTCTAACAAATAAAACAAAGGCCTCTCGGAGCCCGAACGGGTTTAAAACCCCTCGGGCTCGGAGAGGCCTTTGTGAAAACAACATTGGAATGTTGCTTTGCGGGCCTTTACCAGCCCGTAGCACTCCATTGTTTTCAATGGAGTGCTCCGCATTCCAATGTTCTAATATAGCCTTATAGCCTGCCGTAGCGGGCAATACCGGCTATTAAAGGCCCGCTCCTGTGTTAAAGGCCCGAGCCGAAGGGGAGGGACTTTAACAAGAGACGTGACTTTAATAGCCGGTATAGCCCTGCTATGAAGGGCTATAAGGCTATTAGAACATTCTGCCACTAGAGGGCAGAATGTTCTGACAAATTAAACAAAGGCTTCTCGAAGCTCAAGCTCCGAGAGGCCTTTGTAAAACATTGGAATGTTGCTCTGCAGGCATTTACCGACCCGTAGAAGCAGGGAGCACTCCATTGTCTTCAATGGAGCTCCCAACATTCCAATATTCTAATTATGGTTAGTTTAAAAAAAGTTACTGGTTTTGATTCATTGAGACCATGTGTGATTTATTGCTAGTGAAAGTCCATTGTTACTTGGGTACACCACCTCACAAGTAACGACGGGGACCAGTAGGATTAAGAGTAATGAAGAATACAGGTAAGTAATCAAGACATTCACCGGGCAACAAAAACAACGCTATGGAAGGAATCTCATCCACTGGTAATCTCTTGGGGCTGCATCATATTCTGTCCTTTTTCAACCAACATACCCACCTTACTTTGGGCCGAGCCATATGCAAACCAGTCTTGGCCCTGCTCCAATGGGAAAAGTCCAGCTTGAACTGCCAGGTCAGGTCCTCCCTAATCAGCCTGGTATAGCCTAATTCGAGTGGCTCATTGTGCACGGGACCCATGTCTCCGCATACTATCACACCTGGGGCAAGAAAAACAAAGTGATGGATGGAATGCTTGATTTAATCTCAGCCACTGGCAATCACTTTGTCACATCCCAATCCACTGTTTTTCGCTCACCGCCATCAAGACATTTTTTGTCACTCAGTATACGCAAAAGGCATATAGTTTAGGCTATAGTGAAGGATATTCCATTAATGTGATTTTTGCATCCTGCTCTCTTCAGTGTTTACATGGAAGTACATGATTTTTTTCCTGGTGAAATCACTTCCAGCGCACCCCATCGTGCCTCTGGCTGTGTGCTTGGAGACTCTATAAAACCGCATGAAAACAAGATTTTAGGAAAGATTTGAATGCCGGCAGTAAAGTAGTAAGGACTAATTGATCCCAGACACCATACATCATCGTATCCCGTTTTTAAACAGTCTCGTTTACACAAACCAATATGCTAGACTTCAAGATTAATTAATTTCTAAAAGTGCTAAAAGTTCTGTTTATATTTTCATGGTAAAACTTGTCCTGAAAGAACATTCAGCCACGTGTGCAAAAGAGTTCTGTTAGCAAATGGAAATCATTTAAGAACAGACTCACAAAGGATAGAAGAAAAAAACTAGTGATTTCCACAATGGGTAAATTCATTTTACAAATGTGAGTAAACTGTGATTTCATCTGGTGTAAATTATGTATTAAGTAATTTGCTGACTTAAAACGCATCCTATTCACGTATGTAGTTGTTCCCGACATTTTTTTCTGTCCTGCCCTATAAGGCAGAAGAATGGTTGCCAAATTCCAATTTGTTTACAGTGTTTCAAAATATTTCCTTGGAAAGCAAACCATTTTTTATACGCATGCAACCCCTCTCTAGACTAGAATCATTTTGTACAGTCCATGTGTGGCAGTTTTGCTGTATTTCTGAAAATCTGTGAATCCTATGAAAAAGTATTTTGAGGATACGACTTCAATTTGTACTGTTTTTCCCTTGGCACTTCCTTGATAGTGCAGAGCTCTCATGTTTTTAAGGTCCATGAATGAATAGCTCTGTCAGCTAGCTCTCTGGCTGAGTGACATTGGGATCATCAATGCAGCACAGGCAGGCAGGCTTCCAGAAGGGGCAAGGACAGTGTTAAATTTGAGCCGGTGGTTTCCGGTGCTATGCACCGGCACTTTATCATCAACACCAGCGCTTAAGCACCAGTTAAGGACACATTCATTTTTGGTAGGCACATGGAGATTAAGTTATTCGCCCAGAATCACAGGATGTTGAGCTGATGGCGAGACTCGCATCTGGTACCCCAGCTCCGAGGTCGACAGCTCTGGCCAATGCACCACATCCTCTCCCCACTTGTAGGGTTTGTTGGTTTTGTGTTAGGCGGCGCTAACAGGAAAAATGGGCTGGTGTAATCTGCCTGCTGAGGAGAACCCAGGCACTTATTTGTTTCCAAATTAACCACTGGGCAAGGAACACTTGACCGAGAAATGAGGCAATTTAACATAGCCTTAAAGTATACCAGCTTAAAAAAGTCACAATTATAACTCCCTTTTATAGATTTATAAATGGCTTTTGATACTGTTAGCTTTGAGGTTCTATGTAAAACATTATTAGACCTGGGGTGCCCAAGGAGAATTAGCATCTGCTATCAAGCAATTCTATATCAACAACACTTCATCAGTCCGGTATGGTCCAAAAGGTGAAATTACTGAAAGGTTTAGCATAAATATTGCGGTCAGACAAGGTTGGGTATTGGCACCAGCCATTTTTAATATTTTTAGGGCTCGGGCCTACGTCACCACGAAGTGGGGGCGGAGTTTCCGAGCTCTTATGTATTACAAAAAAAAAGAATTCTGAAAGGGGTCCGGGCTGCCACATTCCAGAAAGCGCGCGTTTTTGCGTGTGGTATTTTGCCATGTGCATGGTAATTGGTCCAGGCAAGGCTGTGTTTAAGTAAGGCAGCACGCCAGAGGACTTAGGAATTTGTCAATGTCCACTTCCTGCATAAAGTGTTCGGACACGCGCAGAAGAATACATAAATCCTCAATTACCAGCTGTCCGAGGTGCCGGTAATTGAAGGCAGATGGTGCTGGGAGCGTGTGCACTGCTGTGTTTTTTTTCCCTTCAGCTCTGTGTGCGCGCATGAACAGCCGGCCAGCAATGTAGAGAATCACATGCATCAGATCTGTTTTTTTTAAACAATTGCGATCGCGAAAGTGATCTCTTTCTGTGCTGCTTGTTTAAACAATTGCGATCGCAAAAGTGATGCTTTCTGTGCTGCTTGTTTAAACAATTGCGATCGCGAAAATGATGCTTTCTGTGCTGCTTGTTTTTCGTATGTAATCTTGTTCTTCTACGAACTCGATGGTAGCGGAGTATCCCATCCTCACCCTCTAGGTCACTTCATTAATTTTCCACGAGTCCGCCGTGTCTGTTGGCGAGTGCAGATTGGTAGTGCAGAGTGCAGAGTGGTAGTGCAGAGTGCAGAGTGGTAGTGCAGAGTGGTAGTGCAGAGTGGTAGTGCAGAGTGGTAGTGCAGTTTGGTAGTGCAGAGTGCAGAGTGGGAGTGCAGAGTGCAGAGTGGTAGTGCAGAGCGGTAGTGCAGAGTGGTAGTGCAGAGTGCAGAGTGGTAGTGCAGATTGGTAGTGCAGAGTGCAGAGTGGTAGTGCAGAGTGGTAGTGCAGAGTGCAGAGTGGTAGTGCAGAGTGCAGAGTGGTAGTGCAGAGTGCAGAGTGGTAGTGCAGAGTGGTAGTGCAGAGTGGTAGTGCAGAGTGCAGAGTGGTAGTGCAGAGTGGTAGTGCAGAGTGCAGAGTGGTAGTGCAGAGTGCAGAGTGGTAGTGCAGAGTGGTAGTGCATAGTGCAGAGTGGTAGTGCAGAGTGCAGAGTGGTAGTGCAGAGTGCAGAGTGGTAGTGCAGAGTGCAGAGTGGTAGTGCAGAGTGCAGAGTGAGAGTGCAGTTTGAGAGTGCGAGTGGTAGTGGTAGTGCAGATTGAGAGTGCAGAGTGCAGATTGGTAGTGCAGAGTGGTAGTGCAGAGTGCAGAGTGGTAGTGCCGAGTGCAGAGTGGTAGTGCCGAGTGCAGAGTGGTAGTGCAGAGTGCAGAGTGGTAGTGCAGAGTGCAGAGTGGTAGTGCAGAGTGCAGAGTGGTAGTGCAGAGTGCAGAGTGGTAGTGCAGAGTGCAGAGTGGTAGTGCAGAGTGCAGAGTGGTAGTGCAGAGTGGTAGTGCAGAGTGAGAGTGCGAGTGGTAGTGCAGAGTGGTAGTGCAGAGTGCAGAGTGAGAGTGCAGAGTGCAGTTTGGTAGTGCAGAGTGCAGATTGGTAGTGCAGAGTGCAGATTGGTAGTGCAGATTGCAGAGTGGTATTGCAGAGTGCAGAGTGGTAGTGCAGAGTGGTAGTGCAGAGTGGTAGTGCAGAGTGGTAGTGCAGAGTGGTAGTGCAGAGTGGTAGTGCAGAGTGGTAGTGCAGAGTGGTAGTGCAGAGTGGTAGTGCAGAGTGCAGAGTGGTAGTGCAGAGTGGTAGTGCAGAGAGCAGAGTGGTAGTGCAGAGTGCAGAGTGGTAGTGCAGAGTGCAGAGTGGTAGTGCAGAGTGGTAGTGTAGAGTGCAGAGTGGTAGTGCAGAGTGGTAGGGCAGAGTGCAGAGTGGTAGTGCAGAGTGGTAGTGCAGAGTGATAGTGCAGAGTGGTAGTGCAGAGTGGTAGTGCAGAGTGCAGATTGAGAGTGCAGAGTGCAGATTGGTAGTGCAGAGTGCAGAGTGGTAGTGCAGAGTGCCTAAAACACATTGCCATTTACAATGCCATTATCTCTAACTTAAAACAAACCCGAGCCCTAATGCATTCCTAATGCTTGTTTATTAATGACGTTGCCGATTATCTGAGGCCTCTAAATCTTCATGTACCGGTTTGTGGGGTCCTGAAAATGCCAATTTTGCATTTTGCTGAAGACTTGATGCTTCTGTCATGTACAGAAATTGCAATGCATAATCTCCTGAATACTTTTGAAAATTACTGCAATAAAAAGAAAATGCGGATTCATGGTGCAAAAACAAAATATAGGATCGTAAAGTATAGCGCCAAATTAAGGAAACCCTTTAAAATCTACCGAACTCCTTTGTAACGCGTTGATCTATATGATTACATAGGATTCAGGTTTGATTTCAAGTTGGTATGGCCAGTGTAGCGTTCTAGTGTTTATCTTAAGCTCCGGTCACGGCCGGAAATTCGTGCACCCATGTATCACCTTCTGGCCAGGCGTGGCCAGAAGGGTATAAATAAATGGGCCAGGGTCGCTCGGGACTTCCGGTCCAACTAACTAAGCATGGTGTCTGTGTCCCGTCATTTCATCACTCCCCTGTCATCCCACTAATTGATCCCCTACACTGGCGACGAGGATGGGATCATATTAATACCCCCAGAAAAGAAGCTGACGGAGGTACCTGACGGCAGGCTGGAGCGCCGACAGAAGCGGAGAAGACCGGTGCGGAGCAAAGCATCCGATGTGACACCACAGGCCAGGACAAGAGGCCTGACGGCACCGCCAGCCGCACCGGTGAGCAGCGTGAGTCCCGAGCTGCGTGGGGACACCGGCGCGGCAAGCTGGGAAGAAGCGCAATCACCGGCGGCCTGCCTGCGCACTGGAAGGCCTGACGATTGAATGAGACGGGCGCGCGTGCGCAGAAGGAGCCAAAGGCCCGGCAGAGGCCTCAGAGGACAGCGCGAGTGAGCGCGAGTGCAGGCAACAGGGAGAAAGAAAAAAAATTAACCCCGCGGCTGCCTGGAAAGCAGCATACCAAATTCCTAAGCAGCGTAAAAAGGCCACCACATAACACCAAGGATATAACACACACCGGAAGTGGAGCTAAAAGAATAAAACAAGCACGAGCAAAGTCAGGAGTGCAAAGACATAACAAGCACTGGCAAAACCAAAAAGCAAAACCACAAAGCAGTCGGGTGACCAAGTCCCAAGCACCAAGGGACACAGAAAAAGAGCACTACGATGTCAAACCAGCCAGGCGCTGGGGGAAGGAACCAGCAGCAGCAAGCAGCGCCACAACACGCAGCGCAGCAACAAGCAGTGCCCCCAGCAGCACAACCAGCACCACCATCGGCCCATTCACAAATTCAAGCTCTGCCACCGTTTGGTGAGGTGATCGATCCGTCAATTCATTGTATATATCCGTCTACATGCGCAGACCTTATTAATTGATCTATGATGCCCCTTCATAAAGTAACTAACATTTGGAATGTCACACGTTATTACGGAATGTCCAAGACCCTGTTAGTTGTTCAGTGTTATGCATAATTATCACCACTATGTAGTTGTGTGGATAATATACTGGTTTACTACTGGCCCTGTAGCACAGTGTTTTAATCGTTTTTAAATGATGGAAGCTAAGATCCTTTGGAAGGGATAGGAATGAATCCACATTTGATTATGCAGAGAAGGTGATTAATTGTCCCATTGGGGATTTCATTCATTTTTTCAGAAATTCATTGACGATTGATACACTTATCTGTTAACCGGAGCTGTTGGATCCCTCTGGTCCAATTTTGTGGACAAAATACATTCCACTTACCATGGTAATATTCTTAATCTGACCTCTGTGGTCACGACGAATTCAAGTTTTGTTCGCTTAATTTCTCTCCAATTGAGTATGAGAGTATTAACTAATGTATGCCTTTATTTACTTTTGTAGAATACCTAGTGTGCCCTTTGGTTTCACGGTTTTGTCCTGATGAAGACCCCGGTGTAAGGTGTCAACTACGCCTACGTTTGTAGCTTGGGGGTCGAAACGTCGACGGCTACTTTTTCTTCCATATCAGTGGACGCCACCACTAGTTAGGATATTAAGTATCAGCGTCTTACACATGTTTATTGATCAATAATACTCTGGGAAATTAGTTGTCCCAAGCTTCGCTCAGGGATCTGAAGCCACTTTATTTATGTTTAAATTTGCCAATTTCTTTGTCACTTATTCTTGCACCACTTTCTCTTATCACTAATTTCACTCTACTTTCTTGGTTCCCTTGGGGCACTATGAAAAATGTTTTTTCTAATGTGAATTTGGTTTAGCCCATTGTGATCAAATAGCAATGTGCTTCGATGTCTTTATATTGTGAATTAAAGTAACTAAATTATACCACGTTTCACTGGGACCCTTCTTTATGTACTACGATCGATCCGTCAACAGCAGTGCCGAGATGGGCAGTGTGGGTTGGACAACCAAACAACTATTTTGTGGCCACCTGAGAAACGGACAATGAAGTCAAGCGGTCACTACTGCTACATTTCGGAGGGACTGAGATCTACAAACTCTTCACTCACCTCCCAAACACTGGAAACGCCAAGGACTATGATGCCGCAGTGCGAGCCCCTAATGCGCATTTTGACCCTCAACTCAACCCGCACTACGAGAGGTTCAAATTCCGAAAGTCAAGACAAAGAGAAGGCGAGACGATGGATGCGTTTCACGCCCGGTTGAGTGAACTAGCAAGCACATGTACCGAGGATGACCAAACAAAGGAAGTCACCGCGCAGCTCATTCAAGGCTGTCGAAACAAAACTCTGAGAACACTCATATTGCGTCAGCCACGCATCACGCTGGACGAAATACTCATACTTGCTCGATCGCACGAACTGTCTGATGCTCGATCCACTGCGATGGAAGCCGCCCTAAATCCCCAAGCAGAGGTGGGGACCAGCATAAAAACAGAAAGAGTAGACACTGTTCGCACCCCAAGTAGGGGTGGGCGGGGAAGATGGCCGACGAGAACACCAAGACGGCCACCGTGTGGCTATTGCCGACGGGATGAGCACAACCAAGATGGCTGCCCTGCGCGGGGAAAAACCTGCTCCAAATGCTGAGTACCAAACCATTTTGCAAGCATATGCCGAGGAGGATTCCGTGGGAGAAATCAGTCCGGAAGAAAAACCACCACAGGAGCAGTCAGACAACTAAGCCTGGAAGAAACACAGCAAGCACGACCCACGATGTCCAGACACCACCGCCATGCGCGCCTGAATGAATCCTCCGCTGAGGATGATGAAGAGTGCTATTTCGTATCCTTCACGAAAGATTTAAAGAAGAGGCGGAGACCACAACCAAAATGCCAAATACTGATCGATGGCTCAGCAGTCACCGGAGTGATAGATACCGGCGCAACAGTGAATGTAATGGGCATACAACACTACAAGAGCCTCAATCCTAGGCCACAGTAAACGCCATCCAAAGTCACAATACTAACGTATGGCAGCCAAACGCTGCTTCCCCTACGAGGCAAAATGTTGGTACAAGGCAAGACGGAAGATCGTGAGGTAACAACGACGTTTCACGTAATCGACAAAGAAGCTGACCTTCTAGTCGGAAGCCACACCGCAGAAGATCTCAACCTCATTGCATTCGCCAACGCCGTCAAAGTACTCCAGACTGAAGATATCCTACAGCTATTACCGTCCCTATTTAAAGCCCTAGGTACAATTAAGCGACAACCTGTCAAGCTACATATTGACAAAGCCATCCAACCCATAGCTCTGAAAGATCGGAGAATTCCATTTCACTTGAGAACTGCAGTCGAACAAGAGCTGGCTGAACTAGAAAAACAAGGGGTCATAGAAAAGGTGACTGGCCCAACACCATGGGTATCGCCCATGGTGATAGCAGAGAAGCCCCGGCAACCAGGGAAGATAAGAATCTGCATAGACATGCGGATGCCCAACAAGGCAATAAAACGGGAAAGGCACATCACACCCACTGTCGATGACATACTAACAGACTTGAATGGGGCCCAGTGGTTCTCGAAATTAGATCTGAATGCTGGGTACCACCAACTAAGACTAGCTGAAGAGAGCAGATATAAAACAACTTTCTCGACTCACCTAGGCCTCAGGAGGTACAAGAGGTTGAATTTCGGAATATCATCAGCAGCTAAAATATTCCAAAACACAATAAAGGAAATACTGTCTGGCCTGCAAGGAGTGTTAAATGTCAGCGATGACATCCTAATACACTCCAAAACCAGCGAAGAACACCATCAGCGACTGAGGGCAACACTTAGAAGATTGGCCGAACACGGGGTAACTTTGCACAAAGACAAGTGTAAATTCTTCCAAAAGTCTATAGAATTCTTCGGTTAAGTTTTTAACTCGGATGGAGTTCAAGTTGACCCCAGAAAGTTGCAAGCTATCAAGCACGCCCCGGCCCCAACCATAGCCTCGGAGGTGAGAAGTTTCTTAGGCATGGCACAATACTGCACAAGATTTAAACCGAACCTAGCCACCATTGCTGAACCCTTACGAAACTTAACCAAAAAGGAAAATCCATGGAGATGGACAGACACCGAAGAATTAAAACGTCACTGCTGGATGGGACCACCATGGCCTACTTTGACACCGCTAAGCACACAGAAATATTGGTCGACGCCAGCCCAGTCGGGCTAGGGGCCCTCCTTACACAGGAAACAGAACCAGGGATGTGGGCCCCGTTGGCATTCGCAAGCAAGGCACTCACCGCCACCGAAGCAAGATACTCTCAAATATAAAGAGAGGCCCTAGCTGTGAAATGGGCCTGTAACCATTTTCACCTTTACATAAATGGACATCCGTTTAGGATGGTGACAGATCACCAGCCACTCATACCGTTGTTCAAGGGTACGGCACCGCACCTGCCGGCGCGAATCGAAAGATGGGCCATTCAAATACAACAATATCAAATGGACCTTGTATACCAACCAGGAGCAAAGAACCCGGCGGATTTCCTGTCGCGACACCCAGCCACAGATGCCGCAACAGATGAAGAACCTGACAAACAAACAGAAGAATTTGTGAACATGGTGTCACAGTGGGCTTGTCCCCAAGCCCTGTCAGCGGAAATGATCGTAGCACAGTATGGCAATGATGTAGTCCTGAAGAGAGTGACAAGTGCTGTACACACAGGATCATGGGAAGGCTTCCTGCGAGATGTACAAGGGTGGAGTGAAATGACCGCCTGCGCCTCAATGAATTCTGGAAAATACACAATGAAATTAGCATTGCTGAAAATGGACTCATCCTGAGGGGATCGAGAGTCGTAATCCTTGTAACACTGCAGGAGTAGGCGACAATGCAAGTCCATGAAGGACACCAGGGCACTCGGAGGATGAAAGCCAGGATGCGAGAGAAGGTGTGGTTTCCCAACATGGAGAGCAGCGTCGATACTGTAGTGCAGAATTGCCGAGCGTGTCAACTGACAAGTGGAACAAAAGCCCCTGCGCCGATCATCACTGAAGATCCTGCACCATCGCCGTGGTCATGGGTCAGCCTGGATTTTGGCAGTTTTCCAGATGGGAGAGTTACGGTAGTTTTAGTAGACAGCTACACGAAATACCCTATAGTGGAAATAGCCCAATCAACAAGCTTCACGAATATACAACCAATCCTAAGCAAAACGTTCGCCATGTTTGGAATTCCGCGCCAGCTCAAAACAGACAACGGACCCCCTTTTCAGGGAAGTGAGTTCAAGGAGTTCCTGCAAAGGCTAGGGGTGAACCATCGCCGCATAACACCACAATGGTCTCAACCCAATGGAGAGGTGGAACGGTTCTTGAGGACTATCAACAAAGTTTTGAGAATATCCGCAGTAGAAGGAACCAATCCTGAGGATGCACTCCAACGCTTCCTCTGCGAGTACAGAAGCACCCCACACAGCACAACCCAGAGGTCCCCCTGGTGTCTCATGTTCTCAGGGCCGAGACATGACCTGCTTCCAATGGCAGAGAACCAAATGCCTGACCCGTACCTCCCAGAAAACACCCAGGCCCAGCGGAAGAAGACCAATGACAAGGCAAGCAAGAAAAGAAGAGCCCAAAACAGAACACTGATCCCCGGAGACTCCGTGCTCATTCGAGCGAGAAGGCCAGGGGGGAAATTCAGAACACCCTATGAAGTCGCGCCATGGACAATTAAGACAACCAGGGGCACTACTGTGACAGCACAACGTAATGGAGAAGAGGTGACAAGGAACGTCTCGTGGTTCAAGCGAATACCGTCAACACCGATCGGCGCAGAGAACCAGAGTGATACGCCAGAAGGGTGTAATGTCTCCAGTGAGCCAGAAGAGCTCCTACACTCCAGCCCGGTGACAACCTGTCCAGCTCCCGTTCCCAAATCACCAAACTCACCACCAAGAACCTATCCAGAGAACACACCGGTGAGAGGACGACGACAGTACATCCTTAGGCCTAACCCCAGGCCCAATCAGAGACTAGCAGATTTTGCGTGTTAAGTTAACTTGTTTAAAAGACTAACTTGGGAAGGAATGTAGCGTTCTAGTGTTTATCTTAAGCTCCGGTCACGGCCGGAAATACGTGCACCCATGTATCACCTTCTGGCCAGGCGTGGCCAGAAGGGTAAAAATAAATGGGCCAGGGTCGCTCGGGACTTCCGGTCCAACTAACTAAGCATGGTGTCTGTGTCCCGTCATTTCATCACTCCCCTGTCATCCCACTAATTGATCCCCTACAGCCATCTCAATTACTTAAAGGTGAGGTGACATTGAACCAATACGTGGGCGGTGTGCTTAGCATTGCCAAGAGCCAGGGGAACCAATTGATTGGCCCCGCCTTGAAGCCTATAGAGCGCAAGCACTTCTGGCAGGCCTCTATGGGGAGAGCTGTGAGTCTATAAAAAGTGAAAGGGCTGGCTAAGGCAGACAACCGCTTTCTTCATTCCTTACTTCTGCTTGGCCTAGGGACCACTGTGGATGCATTTAAACATGAGCTGGATGTTAAACCAGTTGAGCAATTCTCAGCATTATGTTCCATCTATTATTGGGTAAGAATCTGGCCAAAGCCAGGGCTGAAACCTTATCTGGTCATCATATGGAAGGTATGGATGCAAGCTAAACACATTAAGTAACCCTGGTTTAGTCATGTGGCTAACGTTTTGCAAATCATAGGACTGCTGGCTTGCAGCAGAAAAAATTATGAAGGATATTGGAAAGACCGTATAGGAAAGGTTTTGCAAAATATGATAATTATTACGTAAGGATAGAAGATAGATCAGCTCCAGGCACTAAAACCCAATTCTATTTTTTAACCATACCTGGAAAAACTGTATACCCCTTTCAAAAGATCACTGTATATGAATTTTAGACTTGGTACTCTGCCTGTGAAGCAATACACTAGCTCATGGAAAAATGGTACAAGCACTCAATCAACCCGACACCGCTTCCAGGTAGGTGTTCGAGTCCCTCCTTCACACGCAGGCTCTTGCCTTTACCTTATCCCTGGTGGTCCATTGGGAGAGCCTTGCTCTTCTGCTGGTTCCGCTGTTGTTTTGTATTGTGTTGTGCCCTTTCTGTATTGTGTTGTGCCCGTTTCTCTGTCTTGCTGCCATTGTGCCTCTGTATTTTTATTTGTGATCTGTTATTGTTCTTTTGTTATTTTCTGTTCTGTTTGTGTTAGCTTCTGTACTGTTTTGTCATTTTGTGCCCTTTATTCTGCCCCGTTCCCTTTCACGCTGATGCTGCCCCCGTGGCACCCTCCCAGGGCCTCTGCAACAAGCTTGCCTCCTACTTTCACCTGAAAATCAAGGCCAGCCCACCATCACCACCTGGACCCCGGTCACCACCAAAGATACCATCACGACATGACGAGCACTCACTCAGTAGCCTCCATGGACCCCTGCCCGCAGCACATCTTCGACAGAGCCGCTATAGCGCCTGAGCTATGACGCACCATCAATGCCTCCTTCGAATCTGGCACTTTGCCCGATGACTGGAAACGTGCAAAAGTCAAGTCCCTCATCAAGAAAGACTCGGCAGACCCGATGGACCTGAAAAACTACTGACCCATCTCTCTCCTTCCCTTCGCAGCCAAATTCACCAAGAAGATCGTCAACGCCCAGCTGACAAACTTGATCGAAGAGAGCGCCATCCTTGACTCTTCCCAATCCAGATCCCGCAGTAACCACAGCACCGAAACCGCCCTCTTCGCCGCCTACAGACAACATCCGCATGCTTGTCGACCAAGGCCACACCGCGGCCCTCATCCTGCTGGACCTCTCTGCATCCTTTGATACCGTCTCCCACTGCACTCTCGCAGCCAGACTCCCTGATGCCGGCAAACAGGGAACCGCCCTCAACTGGATTGGCACCTTCCTCTCCAGCAGAACCCAAAGGATCAGACTCCCGCCTTTCCTCTCCAAACCCAGAGATATCAACTACGGAGTACTGCAAGGATCATCGCTAAGTCCCACGCTCTTCAACATCTACATGGCCCCCCTCACCGCCATCGTCAGACAGCATGGACTCAGGATAGTATCATATGTAGACAACAACCAGCTCATCCTCTCCCTTACGATGGACCCCGAAATCACCAGACTCAGCTCCCAGGAAGGAACTCCTGGTGGCCCACCACCCTCGGCCACCCCCAACCCCACAGACCACGCCCTGAACCTTGGCATCATACTAGACTCCTCCCTCACCATGACCCTCCAGATCAACGCTGTTGCCTCCACCTGCTTCAACAACCTCCGCAAGAACTTCAAGCGGATCCCCCGAAGCCAGAAAGACCGTCACCCACGCACTCATAACAAGCAGACTGGACTACGGTAACGCCCTCTACCCTGGAATCAACAAATCCCTGCTACGCAAACTCCAGACCATCCAGAACACCGGGGCCGGACTCGTCCTCAGCATCCCATGACATGAGCACACCACCCAACACCTACGAGACCTCCACTGGCTCCCCGTAGAGAAGAGAGTAACTTTCAAGCTACTCACCCACGCCTACAAACCCCTCCACAACACCAGACCCAAATACTTCAATGAAAGAGTCTCCTTTCACATACCTAAAAGAACCCTCTGCTCTGCCGACCTCGCCCTAGCAGAAACCCTGCACATCCGCTGAACCATAGCAGGTGGAAGAGCCTTCTCCTACATCACAGCCAAAACCTGGAACGAGCTCCATGTCAACAACAGACACTTCCCTACTCTGCACACCTTCAGGAAGAGCCTCAAGACCTGACTTTTCGGCTGACTTGGAGCTGCATTCCCCCTCCCCCAGCGCCTTGAGACCCTCACGGGTGAGTAGCACGCTTTAAACTCCCTGATTGATTGATTGATTGAGTGCGAGTGGGCGTCAGAGTCTGTAATGCACTTTATGTTGGTATGTACTCTTATGTTAAAAGCTCAAAGAGAATATTTCCGTCCACTTCTTATTGTACATGCAACTAGAAATTGCAAGGAAGTTTTGACACTGTGTATGCACTCTGATTGTGACCAGATTATTAATCTCTTCATACGTATATGCTGCCTGGAGAATAACTAGATAATTGCAC
Organism: Lissotriton helveticus; assembly: GCF_964261635.1. Classification (NCBI taxonomy): domain Eukaryota; kingdom Metazoa; phylum Chordata; class Amphibia; order Caudata; family Salamandridae; genus Lissotriton; species Lissotriton helveticus. The sequence goes on along the minus strand of NC_136073.1, from coordinate 210,363,781 downwards.
TAAAGCTGTTCTTTCCTTTTATTCATTCATTTAAGCTGCACATATTTTTGGTTGGCCTGCAGTTTCCTATTATTGTTGTGATATGCTGAGGGGATATTCAACAGCTGCGACTTTGCTTAAAAAACTTTTTAAAACATTTTTTGTGATTAACTAAATGCCCTTTTGACTAGGTGGAATCACCCAATATTGTTAATAGGTATTAACGTTTTAGAGCAGCCTGATGATTTTGCACGAGCACTTTTTTGTCCTGTTAGGGCCTCTTGGAGACGTACTTTAATAGTGAACCAGTTTATTTGTTGGTTCTAAAATCATCTACATGACCCCGCAATATATGTTCTTCCGGCTAGAGGTAACAAGGTGTTCCAACAATAGCTAATGTCCCAGATCTGGCCATAGCTAGGCACTAGCACTTTTATAGGAATTGAAACTTTTTGAATAGCTTTAATATTAGAGATTTAATCTGAATTGGGGAACTGTAATTACATATGCGACTCTAAGATTTCTGTCACTTTTGATCACCCACTATGAATGAATTTTTTAAAGCGTTAGCATTTTTAGAGTCGGCTGTTTGCGAAATATCATCAGGTTTTATTGTATATGTTGTGATTTAATTATTGTAGTTTGTATGGCCGGTCTACTACAGGCTAACACAATAAATACATTTAGTTTTCTCTTTCCATTCTGGGACTTGTAGTCCACTGTTATAAAGAGGACTACAGGTTCCATGATCCAGAGTCAAAAACCTGGACTGCCAAATCTGCTTCGGTATGGACCTGGGACACTCGAGCACTTATGTGCCCCCAGTTTAACTAGGGTACGTGCCTGCCCACAAGCATTTTACTAGTTAATACACTGCCTGTAGGATAAAAGCAACCCTAGAAATGTTTTGTTTGTTTATATTTACCAAGAGAGCTAAACCAGCGAGTCCCTTCGACCTCAGCAAGGTTTGTGGCTAAATTATGGCCAACTTATTATTCTTTCTCCCAAAATATTGTTTTCCTACGCTGTGCATTCGTTTAAAATCCAAATGCATTCTGGGAGTCGTGTCCCTAGTTGACTTTATTTGCTCTAACACATATGAAAACCACGGATATACCAATCAACAGTGCAGCAGGTGCAGTGCCACTGAGGCTCAGGTAGGTTAGGGTGTAATCTGCGTGCTAATTATGGCTGTACTTTACTACCCACTTGGCGGCAGGGACTCATTTTGAGTACTTGCCTTAGGTCTTAAGGCTCTTTTGATATTCCTCTGCAAAATAAAAAAAAGTCCGAGCACTGCATCGGTGATGATGACATGGAGTCATCTGGTAACTTTATTGGAGGGGACTTCCCTCAAAAAACAGGGGCAGCGGCAAATCAAGTCTGGGCCTATAAAACAATGTGCGCTTTTCCTTTTGTGCTGCTGGATAGAGAGAGACATCCAAGACCATCCAAACATGAAAGTCCCCACACACAGAGCCCTGTTTTTACTGGAGCTTTTCCTGGGCCTCATATGGCTAGTCCAGCCCTGATGCTGCCTGTTCCAAGGCTTTGAGTTTCAAGCCCTTAGATCACATGTTGTTCCGACAAAGCTAACCGAAGAGCGAAAATAAACAACACAAGACATACAGACAGGGTCGTAAATGCTTTCCCTCACCCGAAGAGCTGCTCCTAAACCCGTGTGTGATGGCGCCCAAGCCAGAGCAGACGGCACCGTAGGCCTGTGGGGAAATCCGACAACAGAGAGAGAGCCCTGCTACCAGCTGTGATACATTTGAGAAAGCAGCTGAGAGTGGTTACAGCTAATCCGGAGCTTTTCATGCAGCACTCACTGCAGGCACTGGGAGAAGGAGGGGTGGGGGCTGAAAATACTCATGCATTCTGTACACCCCTGTCACGATTTTTATGACCCCACTAAGGGCTACACATGACTTACCCAACCCCAGTCTGAACTTTCGACTCCTTTGGGGAATAGATACCTCCGGCACCCAGCAGGTCAGCGTTTCTTTAACTTTACTGATAAACTGACGTTAGCTTTCTAGAGTTTTGTTTGTTTATTGTGGTAACCACAAGTTCTCGATGTCGGCCTCCTGTTCACGATGCTTCTCATAGTAACAAGGTTACCTGATCACCTATCACGTTCATAGTTATGCAGCACATGACTTTTCTTTAACAACCTATTGCATTCTGGGATCTGCATTCTTTGTTTGTAGTCAATAACCCAATTGTACCTGATGACAAAGAGCCCCCTCCTAATCTATGGTCTTCGTAGGAACTGGAAGTCTTATGATAGAGTTGCTCAGCTCAATCAAGTCGTTTTCTACACTTGAGGGCATTTTCTTTGTTAAAACCGCTACAGATGTTCCACCAATATCTTCATACAGACTTTGGTTACAGAGGTGCTTAATAGGGTTTTTGTGTTCGACTAGAGACGTCACCTTGACCTAACTGTGCAGCAGACGCGACCCGTGCAGGTAAGAGCAGTGAGGCGGTAGAGTGGCGACAAGTGACCAGGAGGGAAAATTAATTATTTATTTAATTTTCCCTTCTGGTCGTCTAATAAAACCTTGGTCTGGAGCTGCACATCAATCACCCTATCAGCATTTCTAAAACACAACTCAGTCACCCCTAAGGGGTATCTGGGCGCTGTGTCTCCGTTGAAGAGCCAGGTCTTGAGTCTCTTTCTGAAGTTTGCCAGCGAGAGGGCCGTATGGAGCTGAAAAGGGGAGGTCATTCAAGGTCTTGGCTGCAATGTAAGAGCAGGAGTGGCTGCAGCTGCAGGTGCAGCGGATGTGGGGTGTCTTCAGCAGGTAGGTCGCCCCCCTAGCCACCACGCGGTCCTCCCCGTGCTGTGCGCTGTTGCGCTGTTGAGATGCTCTGTCCACTACTCGCTCTGACCACGACTGCTCCTCCTGGTAACTTGTGCCGTTCTGCCTTATTGTCTATTTCCCTGCATTTGCCTTCTGTATCCATTATTGTAACTTGTGCCGTTTTCTGTTGTTTTTTTCCCCTCATTTGCCTTGTGTACATCTGTGCCTGCTCTCCCCTTCGCCGTCTGTACCCTCGGTCTGGTTCCCATTGTGTCCCTTTGCCTTCTGTTACCCTGGTGACCCTGTGATTGTGGCCCCCTCGCTCCCCCTTTTCCTTCTGTGCCCCCAGCTTCCCGCTTTGCCCTTGCTTCCCGCCGCTGCTCCCTGCGGCCCCAGCCCCCCGCCGTTCCCATTCGCTCCCCTCTCCCGCCTCCCAGCTGCTCCTCCCTCCCTCAGCCCCTCATATGGCGGCCGCCCGGCGAACGCGCAGCGGACGCGCGCAGCGAGAACGCCGATTGTGCGCCAAAGGCAAGCCCGTCTATGTCCGTCCGCGCCTGGACCGCGCCAGGACCCCTGGCCCCCGCCGATGCAAGACTACCCGACGGATCTACGACGCCGCCACCCTAAACGCACTCAATACCGGCCGGAACCCTGCCTGCTACCGAGCCACCCCGAGACGCACCCACGGACCCTTCGCCTGCCAAGCCTGCCGATTCACCTGCCTCCGGACCTGCACCACCACCGCCAAGTCGAGTACTAGCAGCAACCACCTGAAGTGCATCCTGCTCAACACCCGCTCCGTCCACAGGCACGGCGTGGAACTCTGGGACCTGCTCGACGCGACAGCACCGGACGTTGCCTTCCTCACCGAAACCTGGATGAACGCCTCCTCAGCGCCCGACAGCGCCATAGCCATCCCGGACGGATACAAGATCACCCGGAAGGACCGCGTCAACCAGACAGGAGGAGGCATTGCCATCATACACAAGAACACCATCCGCATCTCGACTAACTCCGACGAAACCTTCACCGCCGCCGAACACCTGCACTTCCAGATACACACCGACCCCAAGACCACCCTCCGAGGCACCCTCATCTACAGACCCCCGGGACCACGCACACAATTCAGCGAAGACATCGCAGACTTCATCAGCCCGCACGCCCTTCCCTCCTGTGGAAAAGTAAATTTTGCCATGTTCTGTGTCCCTACGTGTCCTCCATCTTATGTTATGTGTGCATGATCAATATGCATATGTATTCCCCCTGTTCGATTTAAGATGCAATTATAGTTGTGTCCATCTCTAGTATGCCAGTTTCCAGTTCTCGTGAATACTACGAATATTAGGCCTATGTAAAGCTACGTTGCCACATTTCTCAGTGTGCACGTTATTTCATTGTAAAGTCCCCGTTTCTAGGCCTCAAAAGGGCCCGGACACCAGATTCAGCTCCTGTCTCCTGAGCCCTCGCTGAGGAGCGATACAGCCCCCACCTGTATCCTCGACCCTTCACTTACTTCTTGCCTCACAGTGCCCGGTTCAGCCTGGCTCTGCCTCTGAGTCTGCCAAGAGTATGTTATGATTCTAGTTATCAGTCCAGTCCTCCTTCTCTGCATTCCTAAGCTACTGAATCGCATCAATAGTTTCCGTCATCGTCTAGCCTTTACGTCCCATGTAGGAGAAATACTGCATTTAATGGTCATTTAATATTCTTCATCACGCACTACATGTAGAATAATGCATGCTCCAGTCTTAGAGTCTGTTAGCCTCTCCCCTCTTGACTCTTAGTTTATATCAACATGTCCTCTAAACATTAGATACTAGATAGGGTTTAGGTACGTGTCGCCCTGACTCTCCAGACTTCAGTCTCTGCTCCTAGCACAGAGTTCATAGCCCCCAGCTTCTCCTAGTAACACGTCATTGTCAGTTTGCGCGTACCATTAGGTCAGAGGTCCCGGCTCCTTAGGTAGCCCCCTCCATGTTTCCGCCCCATTTATGACATATTCTGTTACGTTTACATCACATGTCTATGTACACGCCTCCTGTTACACCCACTTTCACTCTTATCTTTCGCGACTGCTATTGACCACACCCACTGCTCCGCCTATTGTATGTATTGCAATTGCAAATTTTTTATTATATATGCTTGTGTACTGTTATTAAAGTTAGCGCGCTCATCCCATATCCAGCGCCGGCAGCTGCCGGGCCCTGCCATCCTATTCCTATGCAGGTTGTCCTGTTCCTGTCCTTTATGCTGTATTAAAACCTGCAAACTCCTACTACCTCGAATCTTGACTCTTATTTATTGAGCTATCTGTTATTACTATGTCCAGTAAAACCTAGATCCGGTATTATTTATTTATATACCACATAATGGCGCCCGAACAGGTACTTGCCCTTTCCCCACGCGCCGGCGAAGCCACGCCGGCCCACTGACCCTCTGCAGCCGTGACGGAACTCTTCTGCGCACCGGCAGATATTTCTGCTTCAAGTATCCCTCAGGCCCACGGAGGAGACGGAGGTGGCGGTCCAGCATCCAGACGAGGCGGTGGAGGAACGCGGCGAGTCCCGACCAGAGCCCAAGCCGAGAGTCCAAGGTCCGAGGTATCCAGAGGCCCACCCGTAACAGAAGTCCGAAGTTCGTCCGTCCGGCGTCGAAGCAGTCCAGTCCAGTCCGAGGCCTTCCGTTCTTGCTGCCCGGTGAGTACCATTGCTGGGGTAGTATCTAGACAGGGTCAATCTAAATTGACTCTGGTCCGTGGGTTGGTGGTACACAGACCCAAAACGAAGTGTCCACTTTGGTGGATGCGGGTCCTAACGTGTCTCTTTATGAGACCGGTGAGTTTCGTACTGTTTTAGCAGTACATCTAGTTTCTGTTCTAGTCAGTTCTGTTTCTCGAGAAAATTCATGTATTCTGTTTCCAGTATTCCAGGTAGTATTCTGTTCGAACTGTTATTTTAAATGTTTTTCATGTATTGTAATGTCGTGGTATGAATGTGGAGTATTTATCGTGTTCATTGTGTATTGTAATTGCGTATTGTGTCTAGGTTACAGTTCAGTCATGCCCTTATTTTCTAAACTACGTCAGTTAAAAACCAGAAAAGGTCTGCTAGAAGCAGCAGTTCCTGTCCCGCCTAGGGACAGTCCAGGTCATTTTATGTATCAAAAGCATGGCATAAGTGCCATATTATATCTAGATTTATGGGTAGAGTATACCAAACAGTTAGAGGAAAAGTATAGATGGCCTGTATCAGGCACATGGGATGCCGAGTGCATCATGCGAGTAGAAGAAGCATTATGGAAAAAGAAAGCCAGACAGTCACAGAAAGATGCCATCGAGTTATGGCGCAAAGAATCTCATAAGAGAACCGAAAAAGAAATCAGAAAGTCAGAATTAAGTAGAGAATCTTTAGAACGAGCCCAAGAAAGGGAATTAATCGAGATAGGTGAACGAGTCAAAACCGAACAGTCAGACAGACAGAGGCATGCCCTTATTAAGGGTATGTATCCTCTTCTTGCCGAGGGCTTGCCAAAAGCGACCCCGGAGACATCCAGTAATTTTCCGCCACCATTAGTTCCGACTAAGCTACGTCACAAACCGACCGCAGCTGATATTTTCATCTCGTCCTATTTGGACGACACAGTCCCAGAATATGCAAATCCTGTTCCGCCAGCTCCTGTAAATAATGTAAATCCTGCTCCCCCAGACACCGGGGCACCCTTTGCAGTACCCGCTACGGTACCCCCGGTCCAGCCTACATTACAATTTCCCACCGCACCGGTACGACGAGTATCAGTCGACGATTCCAGTTTAGGGGCCGCAGGAGGAGGTCCTCCTGGTACCCCGCCACCACACCAACGTAGAACGTTGGCCGAGTTACATGAATGTGCGTTACAACGTACGCCCAAATTTAAGTCCGTTGCAGATATCCGACGAGCTCTTACTGAATGCCGCTATGATCCGGTTGCAGGTGATGATAGTACAGTAATATATTCCATCCGTGTAAGACGGGTGACCGGGTATTTAGACACCCTACCAGATATGAAAGGAGATCTAGACAGAATATATCGTTTCATCCGTACAGGGGATGATCCAGAAAGTATTGGCGAAGCCATGTCTCAAAGGAAAGCTGAGATCCAGCTCATGATATTAAAGTTTCTGATTAATTGTCTAATAAGAGAACAAGACTACCCGACTAAAGATCCGGCTGAAATGAGAATCCTGACAAGGTGGAGTGATAATATAGCCGAGGGTAAGCACAAGACTATCAGTAGTATAGAGAGTATGTACAAGAAAATTCGTAAAGAAATACTAAAGTTACACGAACAACGTAAAGCAGCACAAGTAAGCGAGAAAGAAAATGACTCTACCGAAGAGGTAGACGACGAGAATCCCACTAGAATAGCGTATGTAGGAAAATCTAGATTTCCAGATCGCCATTTATGCCTAGAACACAAGACAGTTTTTCATCATCCAGCACCAGAACAAGGTTCTCTAGAACAAGTATTTCAAGCTACCGATCACATTTTGAAGTCACGAATCGGTTATAGTGAGTTAAGTACTATGCATGAACAAGAACTAGTCCGATCAGCAGTCCGATGGATTACTGATTCTACCACTTTCCCAGACGAAATAGTGGCACAAATGTTTCTGAAACTGCCCCCAGCCGAGCAACGACTGGTGGGTATGTATATGATCCAGCACCTCATTACTCTGTATGAGGGTCAACACTCTGATCCAGGTCCGTTACACGATGTCCTGAACGAGTTACTCCAGTATAGATGGAAAGGTCTAGGTACCGATTTAATTAGCGTCATTCTAGAACAGCGCCACAAATATAGAACGTTTTTGAACCCGCATTTTGTTCATGTCTCACCCCCAGAAAGTAAACCCTTTTACATAGATAGACAGAACCCGTTACGAGAAGTACACCCAGTCAGGACAACAGATGGTGAAATGCAACAAGTGTTTGTTTACACCCCGATTACAAAGATGGAACTCTTAGAGATGAAGAAATTAATTCCTTGTCACGACAAAGATCCAGCAGGGTTCCACCGAGAATTAAAAGACATGCTCCGTATGGGAGAATACACGTATCCAGATATAATTAAAATGTTAAAGGTCCTGTTGCCCGCAGGGGTATACGAGAAACTCAAGGAAAAAGATTGGGAGGTGGGAGAGAAAAAGATCGATTGGGCAGTTCTCGAAGCTGAAGATAAGATACGAGTACCAGGTACCGGTCTAGGAGAGAAATGTAAAGAATTACCAGAACTGTTAATACAAGTTTTGCCTAGATTATTAGCCACTAAAAAGGAAGACTGGGATGCAATCTCAGCCTGTAAACAGAAACAAGACGAAGACACTAGTGATTTTTATTCTAGATTTGAAAAGTGTTTTATTATAAACAGTGGATTGAAAACGAGTAGCGAGTCATACCCTCATCTTTTTGTTACTAAATTAGTCGAGAATTCAAGTCCACAAGTTAAGAATCGAGTTTTGAAAGTCGAAAGTACATGGCAAGCTAGTACCCCGTCCCAAATGTTACAGATGCTTCAGTACCACCAGAATAGAATCAGAGAAGAGCAAGATCATGAAAGAAAACGTATGAAAGACACGAAAATGAAAGTACTAGTTGCACAATCTGTTCCTCAAGACAGTCAGAAGAGGGGTCCGAATCAAGCAAGTCATCCTGCAGTTCCCGTTAAAGGGACATGCAATTATTGTAAACAGCCAGGTCATTATATAAACGAGTGTGCAGTTCTGAAACACAATATAGCTACTGGTAAGACTAAAGAAAGACCACGTCCGCCTAGACAAGAACAAGTTTCACAGACTTCTCAGCCACAGAATGCACAACAGACAGTTCCAGCACCGCAGCCTATCGCTGCAACACAGCATGTTACACAGCAGATGTACCAGTATGCACAGTCCGAGTATCCAGAGTATCAGCCATATTCATGAAACAGCCTAGAGAGGGAGGTAGGCTTGCCTCTCATCGAGATTCCTGTAGATCAAGAGGGTCCCTATGTTCATAGTCAAGTATTAGGGAAAGACAGAAAGTTTCTGATTGATACAGGGGCAAGTAGGACGACCATCAGCCACGCCGAAGTTCCAGGGGCTCCGCTCTCAGGCTCTAGAAATGTTTCCCTTGGATTTTCAGGAAAGCCTATTGTAAACGAGATATCTAAGCCAGTTACTCTAGAAGTAGGTCCATTGTCCCGCACTACTGATCTATTACTTACGAAGTCATGTCCAGAAAATTTATTAGGTATTAAAACACTGAAAGAATTAGGTGCAGTTATTTGCTGTTCCCCCGAGGGAATACGACTGTTTCTACGTGACTTCAAGGGTCACTATGTGTTACGAGATTTTGATCCGAGATTGTCTAATGTCCCGCAGCATCTATGGGCACAAGGTCCAACTGATGTAGGTTATATGCAAATCACACCCCATCGTGTGACTCTCAAGCCAGGTGTAGTCCTGCCACGAATCAGACAGTACAGATTGCCACCTGAGGCTGTAACAGCCTTATCCAAAATTATTGACGAGCTCATGGCTCAAGGAGTAGTTGTAGAAACTGACTCCAATGTATGTAATTCTCCGATCATTCCAGTCATGAAACGTACTGATCCAAATGCACCCCCAGTATATCGATTAGTGATTGACCTTCGAGAACTTAATAAATGTATTATTCCCCAGTACCCAGTTGTCCCAGATATCTCTTCCCTATTGACAGCCATTGATTCCGAAGCCTCATTTTTCACAGTCATAGACCTCAAGAACGCGTTTTTCAGTGTCCCCATTCATCCAGACAGCCAGTTTCTTTTCGGATTTTGTTTAAATGGAAGGAGCTATATGTTCACACGAGCTCCTCAAGGTTTCACAGAAAGTCCTAGTATTTACAGTCAAGCACTTAAGAGACAACTAGACAACATTCACATGCCAACTGACACTGCCCTGCTCCAGTATGTCGATGATCTACTGATCACAGCCCGTTCTGAACGTGCTTGCGAGCGAGCATCACTTACAGTCTTGTATTTCCTTGCCGAGATGGGGCACAAGGTGTCCCCTTCGAAGCTTCAATTCTGTGTACAGCAAGTGATCTACTTAGGCCACTTACTGTCCAAGTGGGGTAGGCAGTTGACACCAGACCGTATCCAGTTAATAGCGAGTCTTCCACAGCCCAAGACACAGAAGGAGGTACGTGCTTTTATCGGCCTTACTTCTTATTGCAGACAATGGATTCCTCAGTATGCATTTCTAGCCAAGCCACTGATACAGTTAACGACACAGGAGGCAGCCGTATCGACTGTCCTCCCTTGGACATCTGAACATACACTTAGTTTCAATGAATTAAAGAAAGCTCTATGCCAAGCTCCAGTTCTAGCTACACCGAACTACAGTAAGTCTTTTACACTTTTCGTCACTGAACGTGAAGGTACAGCATTATCTGTTCTCACACAAGATCAAGCAGGACAATACAAGCCATGTGCTTATTTTTCGAGCACACTAGATCCTGTAGCCCAGGCTCTGCCTGCGTGCCTCAAGTCAGTTGCAGCCACAGCACTAGCTATCAGACAAAGTGATTCCATAGTATTAGGACATTCCTTGACAGTACAAGTTCCACACTCCGTGGAAGTTCTTTTAAACCGAACACAAACTCAGCACTTGACAATTGCACGTTTAACAGGTTATGAATTGACACTGTTCCAGCCACACATAGAAATCAGACGCTGCAACGTTTTAAATCCCGCTACACTGTTACCATCAGTTAATTCAAATCCTGCCACACACGACTGTGTGGAAGTAGTCAACATTATGACTAAGCCAAGACAAGATCTGACAGATATTCCATTACCAGATCCCGACCTGACACTTTATGTGGATGGTTCATGTATGAGAACAAGTACAGGAGAACTAGTAGCCGCGTATGCAGTGACTACTGACACTGAAGTTATTGAAACACACCGTATTGACACCCTGTCTGCTCAAGCAGCAGAGCTAGTTGCTCTGACTCAAGCCTGCATATACGCTAAGAACCTGAAAGTTAATGTTTACACAGATTCACGTTACGCATTTGGAGTCGTACACGACTTTGGAGTGCTCTGGCAGGAGAGAGGTTTCATGACTTCTCATGGAACCAAGATTCAGCATGGTCTCCTTATTCAGGCTCTGTTAGATGCCATACATTTACCGACATCTATTGCTATCATGAAGTGCAAAGCACATACGAAAGTTACTGACACTATTTCTCAAGGTAATGATCTAGCAGATCGCACAGCCAAGCTTACAGCACAGACTCCAGACATTTCAGTTAACCCGACACAGACACATACTCCAGATCAGACTACATGTCTGACAGTTAAGGACCCCACTCAAGATGTCATAGATATTCAGTTACATGCTACTCCCGATGAAATCAAGAAATGGTCCGAACAAGGAGGGGTCCAGACAGATCAGGGATGGGTAACGAAGGGTAAAGCCACATGGTTTCTCCCCGACTCTATGGTTCAAGTCATTATCAATACCGCACATAGTCCAGCACATTTAGGAGAAAAAGCTATGTTAGATAGTATCCAGAACATTTGGTTTAACAAGCATTTACGAGCTGCAGCCAAACAGAAAGTCCGTACCTGTATGATATGTTGCCAGTTTAATCCAGGTAAAAGTGTCCCGGTGGAACAAGGTGGATTCCAGCCCCCTGACCACCCTTTTGAAGTCCTCCAAATGGATTATATTCAGATGGAGCGATGTCGAGGTTTCAAGTATGTCCTTGTAGTTGTATGCGCTTTGTCCAGGTGGACAGAAGCATATCCAGTCCCAGATTACACAGCCGCGACCACTGCCAAGCAGTTGGTTCGTGAATTCTTCCCCCGTTATGGACTCCCTAGAGTCGTATATTCTGATAACGGCCAGCCATTCTCATCCGAGCTTATGAAACACATTTCCCTGTTGTTAGGGTACCAGTGGAAGTTCCATTGTGTACGCCATCCTGAAGCAGCTGGTCTAGTAGAGAGACATAATCAGACCCTGAAAATCCGTATTGCCAAGATTTGTAAAGAGAAAGGTGTGGACTGGCTAGTAGCTCTGCCAGTCGCTTTATTTTATATGCGCATGGTCGCACATTCCAGATCAGGTCTGTCCCCGTATGAGGTCGTATTCGGCCGCCCCCCTAACATGTGGGGTACACCTAGACCTCGAAGTAAAACAGATGTTTCAAGTAATATGCTGACAGATTACCTAGCTTCCTTGATGTCTGCCCTCAACTCTTGTCGTTCACAGGTTGCTGCCGCATTTCCAGACAATACCGAGGTGGCACCGCATGACATCGTTCCCGGATGCATGGTTCTTGTCCGGAACTTTGATCGTTCAAGTCCGCTGGAGCCTCGCTGGAAGGAACCCCGACAGGTCCTCCTGGCCACCCGTACTGCCGTCAAGCTGGAAGGCAGGAAGGGCTGGGTCCACCTGTCACATGTGAAAAGATTTTTTGGACTAAAGCCTGTTTCAAAGAACATTTCCGAGGATCTTAAAGACTGCCAAAGTACTATTCTTAAGGACTGTCCCGCAAAAGACAATGATACTGAACCCTCCCTGTTAGAGAAAACTCCGCAACAGGAGTATAAGCTCAAATTAAGGTCTAGTAAAATAAGTCAGCCAGTTTGATTGTCTAAGTCCTCCCCTAGGTGAAACGGTTAGACCGGTTTCTGACATGTATATAATAGACCCCCATAGTGAGAGAGTTAGTCAAAACTCAATCCGATGTATCGTTTTTCTAAGTTTCATATTGTTTTTCAGCCTTATGATTACCTGCACATGTTATGCATTTTATTTGTATTTTCCAGTTTCTCATGTAAATAAGTCTGCTAATGCTACAGTAGAACACACGTTTAGTGATCTGCCTCCTCATGAACTCTCATATCGTCTCGCTATGCGAAATAATTCTTTTATCCGCATGTTACATTATTCACACCAGACCAGCAATGCCACTAATTGTTGGGTGTGTGGTCGACTCCCCCCTTTCCAGACACCGAAGGGAGTTCTGCCACTCTTTCCTTATCCATTTTCACATAATGGTTCGTGTGGAGCATGGTCCACGTTAACGTCATCCTCAACAGATATGTCTTTTCTTAACAGTACATGTTTTCCAGACAAGCAAGGTCTTCCCCACAGAACAGGGTTAGATCTAGAAAATGAAGTTTATAATTTAGGTAATTATTCTTCGAATTTCATGGTCCTGAATGTTCAGTCTGATTCTACTCCAGACCTACCTACTATATCAGTATTACCAGTTAAAGGCGAATTATGTGTCCGAAATAATGGTTCCGTACATGTAGGCCATAGTGATTGTACTACTATTGTCAAGTATAGTGACAGTAGGAAATCTATTTTCAAAGCTTCACGTCATTCTTATTTTGTTTGTGGTCAGACCGCATATGTTCGTTTGCCCCTCGATTGGGAGGGAACCTGTTACATTGCCTTCCTACTGCCACCAGTTTTTCTAGCCCCACCTGACTACCATAGGAATTCCCACCTAGTACATACTAGACACAAAAGAGACCTCCCGATTGTCGATTATACTGAAACTGCTCTAGAACAATACATAGATATCAATAAAGGTGTCTTCCCCTACTTAGGCACTGTTGTAAATAGTAAACTGATACGTAGATTAACCAGAACCCTCGAAGCAGTAGTGACTGAGACTACTTCTGCTCTAGGTAATTTGACCGAAGAGCAATCCTTTATGAGAATTGTCGTGCTCCAGAATCGTCTCGTCCTTGACGTCATACTGGCCGATAGGGGCGGGGCATGTAGAGTCATCGGATCTAGTTGCTGCATTTTCATTCCTAATAACGCGCCGTCTGTTTATTCAGCTATTACCAGACTCCATAAAATTGCCCATATGTTACACCAAGATCCAGGCACCTGGACATGGTCCGGTTGGTTCTGGAATATAATTTCCGCCTGGGGATGGAAAGTATTGTCCTTTCTAGGTATTGCAGTAGCGATCATATTCAGTTGCTGCCTCTGTATACAATGTGGCCCTGCGATTTGTGGCATTTGTGCTACCTCTTGTATTCCTAGTCCCAAGTCCCGTTCTAAACCCCGTTCCAAGAAAATCCGAGACGAGCAAATGATACTGTATGAAATGATAGATGGTATCATGAATATTGATGTTTCCTGATGGAAACGTAGTGACAAGGAGGGAATGTGGAAAAGTAAATTTTGCCATGTTCTGTGTCCCTACGTGTCCTCCATCTTATGTTATGTGTGCATGATCAATATGCATATGTATTCCCCCTGTTCGATTTAAGATGCAATTATAGTTGTGTCCATCTCTAGTATGCCAGTTTCCAGTTCTCGTGAATACTACGAATATTAGGCCTATGTAAAGCTACGTTGCCACATTTCTCAGTGTGCACGTTATTTCATTGTAAAGTCCCCGTTTCTAGGCCTCAAAAGGGCCCGGACACCAGATTCAGCTCCTGTCTCCTGAGCCCTCGCTGAGGAGCGATACAGCCCCCACCTGTATCCTCGACCCTTCACTTACTTCTTGCCTCACAGTGCCCGGTTCAGCCTGGCTCTGCCTCTGAGTCTGCCAAGAGTATGTTATGATTCTAGTTATCAGTCCAGTCCTCCTTCTCTGCATTCCTAAGCTACTGAATCGCATCAATAGTTTCCGTCATCGTCTAGCCTTTACGTCCCATGTAGGAGAAATACTGCATTTAATGGTCATTTAATATTCTTCATCACGCACTACATGTAGAATAATGCATGCTCCAGTCTTAGAGTCTGTTAGCCTCTCCCCTCTTGACTCTTAGTTTATATCAACATGTCCTCTAAACATTAGATACTAGATAGGGTTTAGGTACGTGTCGCCCTGACTCTCCAGACTTCAGTCTCTGCTCCTAGCACAGAGTTCATAGCCCCCAGCTTCTCCTAGTAACACGTCATTGTCAGTTTGCGCGTACCATTAGGTCAGAGGTCCCGGCTCCTTAGGTAGCCCCCTCCATGTTTCCGCCCCATTTATGACATATTCTGTTACGTTTACATCACATGTCTATGTACACGCCTCCTGTTACACCCACTTTCACTCTTATCTTTCGCGACTGCTATTGACCACACCCACTGCTCCGCCTATTGTATGTATTGCAATTGCAACTTTTTTAGTATATATGCTTGTGTACTGTTATTAAAGTTAGCGCGCTCATCCCATATCCAGCCCCGGCAGCTGCCGGGCCCTGCCATCCTATTCCTATGCAGGTTGTCCTGTTCCTGTCCTTTATGCTGTATTAAAACCTGCAAACTCCTACTACCTCGAATCTTGACTCTTATTTATTGAGCTATCTGTTATTACTATGTCCAGTAAAACCTAGATCCGGTATTATTTATTTATATACCACACTCCGACGACTACATCCTCCTAGGAGACCTCAACTTCCACCTGGAGAACATCAACGACAAAAACACCACCGCCCTGCTGGACAACCTCGCCAACCTCGGACTCAAGCAACTGGTGAACACCCCCACCCACTACGCCGGCCACACGCTTGACCCCGTCTTCTCATCCAGCAAACACATCTCCTTCAGCCACGCCACAGGACTCCACTGGACCGACCACAGCTGCGTCCACTTCAGCTTCAGAAGAACTACGACCCACCACCACCCGCAACAGGTTCCCCGCCGGAGCTGGAGCAAGATCACCGCCGAGCAGCTCACCACCTCCCTCAGCCAGAACACTCCCACCAGCACAACGGACCTCAACGAAGCAGCCAGCAACCTCACCAAGTGGCTGACCGCCTGTGCCGATGACCTCGCACCACTAAAGAACCCTCCCTGCAGACCCGGCAGCAAGGTAACCCCCTGGTTCACCGACGAACTCAAGGATTCCAAGAAGAACTGCCGTACCCTCGAGAAAGCCTGGCGGCTCGACCAGACCACAGACAACAGGACCGCCCTCAAGCACGCCACCCGCAAACACCATCAGCTGATCCGCGCCACCAAGAAGTCGGCACTCAAAGAACAACTGGACAACAACGCCCACGACAGCAAGGAACTCTTCAGCATCGTCAAAGAGTTCTCCAACCCCAGCTCCGGAAACAACGACATCACTCCCTCGCAAGACCTCTGCAACTCGCTCGCCTCGTTCTTCCACCGCAAGATCGCCGACATACACAACAGCTTCGACGCACAGACCACGCACCCTACCACCGAACCAACGCCCGCCACCACCACCCTCTGCAACTGGACCCCGATCAGCACCGAAGACACCACCCGCACGATGAACTCCATCCACTCCGGATCACCAACCGACCCCTGCCCACACCACGTCTTCAACAAAGCCGACGCCATCATCGCACCCCATCTCCGGGACATCATCAACTCCTCCTTCCACACCGCCACCTTCCCGGAGAGCTGGAAGCACGCCGAGCTGACCGCCCTCCTGAAGAAACCAACGGTGGACCCCACCGACCTCAAGAACTACTGTCCCATCTCGCTCCTTCCTTTCCCGGCCAAAGTCATCGAGAACACCGTCAACAGACAGCTTGCCGCCTTCCTCGAGACGAACGGATCCCTCGACCCCTCGCAGTCCGGGTTTCGGGCCAACCACAGCACCGAGACCGCCCTAATAGCAGCCACCGACGACATCAGAACCCTGATCGACAACGGAGAAACAGCAGCCCTCATGCTCCTGGACCTCTCTGCGGCGTTCGACACTGTCTGCCACCGCACCCTAGTGAAGCGCCTCAGCAACGTCGGAATCCAAGAGAAAGCACTGGAGTGGATCATCTCGGTCATCGCCGGGAGAACCCAGAGAGTCCGCCTCCCCCCGTTCAGATCTGAGGCCACTGAAGTCATCTGCGGAGTACCACAAGGATCTTCACTAAGTCCAACCCTCTTCAACGTCTACATGAGCCCCCTCGCAGCCATCGCACGACAACACAACCTCAACATCATCTCCTACGCCGACGACACCCAGCTGATCCTCTCCCTCACCTACGACCCCACCACCGCCAGAGCCAACCTACACGAAGGGATGAAGGACGTCGCCGTCTGGATGAGGAACAGCCGCCTTAAACTGAACTCTGACAAGACGGAAGTCCTCATCCTGGGATCATCACCCTCCGCCTGGGACGACTCCTGGTGGCCCCTGGCCCTCGGCACCGCTCCCAAGCCAACGGACCACACACCCAACCTGGGCTTCATCCTGGACTCCTCCCTGTCAATGACCAGACAAGTCAACGCCGTCTCATCCTCGCACTTCAACACCCTGCACATGCTCCGCAAAATCTTCAGATGGATCCCCATTGGAACCAGGAAGACCGTCACCCAGGCACTCGTCACCAGCCGACTGGACTACGGGAACACCCTCTACGCCGGAACCACAGCCAAACTTCAAAAAAGACTCCAACGCATCCAGAACGCCTCCGCACGACTCATCCTGGACATCCCCGACACAGCCACATCACCGGACACCTGAGAGACCTGCACTGGCTCCCCGTCAGCAAGAGAATCACGTTCAGACTCCTCACCCACGCACACAAGGCTCTCCACGACCTGGGCCCCAAGTACCTCAACGACCACATGACCTTCTACACGCCCACCCACCAACTACGATCGACCAGCCACGCCCTCGCCACCGTACCACGCATCCTCAGAGCCACCGCCGGAGGAAGATCCTTCTCCTACCTGGCAGCCAAGACTTGGAACTCCCTCCCCACCCACCTTCGGCGAACCCAAGACCATCTCTCCTTCAGGAAGCAGCTCAAGACCTGGCTGTTCGAGCAGTAACATACCCCTCTCCCCCAGCGCCTTGAGACCCTCCCAGGTGAGTAGCGCGCTTTACAAATGCCGTGATTGATTGATTGATTGATTGATTGTGAGATGGCGAGTGTGGGTGTCTAGTGGGTTGGTGGAAGTTCAGTCGCTGGTTAAGGTAGGAAGGTCCTAGGTCATGGAGGGCTTTGTAGGCATGCGTGAGGATCTTAAACAGGCATCTATTCTGAATGGGGAGCCAGTGGAGGTTTCTCAAGTGGGGGGCGATTTTCGTTTGGGGAGGTCCAGCATGAGTCTGGCTGCAGCATTCTTTATGTTCTGGAGTCTTCTGAGGAGCTGGATGGAGATGCCGGTGTAGAGGGCATTGACATAGTTGAGGCAGCTGGTGACGAGGGCCTGAGTGACTGTCTTTCTGGTGTTGGTTGGGATCCATATTAAGATTCCTTGGAGTATGCAAAGTGTGTGGAAGCAGGAGAAGGTGACTGTGTTTCATGCTCAGTTGTCTGTCAAGGATGATGATGAGGTTGCGTGCGTGATCGGTCGGGTTGGGTCCAAGTCCTGCAGGCCCCCAGCTGTGGTCCCAAGCGAATGTGTTCCTGAAGATCCATACTTCAGTTTTGTCGGAGTTGAGTTGAAAGCAATTGTCCCTCATCCATTTGGCTATGTTGGTCATGGCCATGCAGACGTTGGTTTTGGGGTTGGTGAGGTCGTCGTGAGCTAGTGTGTCAGTTGATGGTCATCTGCATAGGAGATTATGTTGAGTCCGTGGGCTCTGATGATGTCTGTGAGGGGAGTCATGTAAATGTTGAACAGGGTGGGGCTGAGGGATGATCCTTAAGGTACGCCACATATGATGTCGTTGGGTGCAGAAGTAAAGGGAGGCAGTCAGATGCTCCGTGTACGTCCTGAAAGGAAGGAGGCGATCCACTTGAGGGTGTTGTGCTGTATGCCTATGTTGTTGAGTCTGTTGATGAGGGTGTTGTTGGAGACTGTCGAACGCCTCGGAGAGGCAGAGGAGGATCAGGGCACTGTCGAGGAGTATTCCTAAGTCATCTGTGGTGGCAATCAGCGCAGTCTCAGTGCTGTGATTGGTACGGAATCCTGATTGAGAGACATCCAGTAGGTGGTTTCGTTCCAGGAATTCGGTGAGCTGCTGGTTGATGGCTTTTGGAGAACTTTTGCCTGAGTAGGGGAGGAGAAAATCGGGCGATAATATTTTAGATTGTTGGGGTAAGTGGAGGCTTTCTTTAGGAAGGTTCTGATGTCTGCGTGTTTCCATCTGTCCGGGAAGGTTGCTGTGGAGATGGAGGTGTTGAGGAAGCCGCTGTGTTGCATGTTGATTGAGTTCATTATGAGGTTGTAGAGGTGGTGGGGGCAGGGGTGGGTGGGCACCCCGGAGTGGATGGAAGACATGGCTGAGGTGGTCAGGGTGGTGTGCGGTGACCAGGTGGTGATGGTTTAACTGGTGTTTGCTGGTTCATTGAGGTCATCGAGTTGGATATTGAAATTGTTGTAGATGTTGGTGATCTTGCTGTGGAAGTAGTCTGAGAGGGGTTCTTGGGAGAGGTGGATGGTGTTCTCTATGGCTGTCGGGTCGGAGAATTCTTTGACTATTTTGAAGAGTGCCATTGTGTGGTGACAAATGCAAAAACAACAGTTGATGGACAGAATGCAGAACAATGTCATACATTCACCCCAGTACAGAGATCTGGGCCTAAATCCATCGTTTTTTTGCTCAACACACCACCCCAGTTCAGACATGGCCATATGCAAATCAGCCTTGACCCTGTGCCTCATGGGAACAGTCCAGCCCGAACTGCCAAGTCATGTCTTCCCTGGACCGGATTCAAGCATCCTAGGACCGTTTTCTGGCTATCAGCCGTCTTCAGCCAGGATAGCTTGACTCCAGTGGTGTGGAGAGCACGGGACTCACGTCTGAGCATACCCATCCCACTCGGGGTGACAAATGCAAAAACAACAGTTGATGGACAGTGGTGGGCAGCAGAGTCGATGAGGTGGTGATGGCTGCTATCTTGGTTTCTTTGATGTGAAGTGATAGTTGTTGAGGACTGTTTTGTGAGCTATTCTATCCTCTGGATTCCTGGTGGTGTGACATCATTTCTCCAGCTGGTGGCAGTTGTGCTTGATGGTCCTGAGTTCTGGGGTGTACCTGCTGGCATGTTTTGGGGTCTTGTTGGTTTTTGTAGCTTTCAGCGGGGGGACTCTTTCAGCGCAGTCTGTGATCCAAATGGCAAAGTTCTGGATGGCCTGGTTGAGGTCAGTTGAGGCCTTGGGTTGGGAGGTGGTGAGGATCAGTGATCACTGAGCTTTGGTGACCTTGCTCCAGCTGTGGTGGGAGGAGAATTGTTGCCTGATGATGGTGTGCTGGGCGTTAGTGATAAAGAGTATAATGGTGTGGTCAGTCTGGGTGAGTTCTGAGGTGTGGCTGAATTTCATTCTGTCGCTGGAAGTGAAGATGGGGTGAAGTGTGTGTCTGGCATTGTGCATGGTTTCAGTGACCAGTAGGCTGAGGCAGATGTTATTCAGGTTCTCCAGGAGGGCAATGGAGTTGGCATTGTTGGGGTCATTGATGTTGAGGTCGCAGAGTAGGACGTAGTGGTGTGAGTCGATTGCTAGCAGGGCGATATGGTTGTGGATGGCATTTCAGAATGTTGCTCAGGGTCACGGGGGTCTGTAGGTGAGGGTACCTTTCATTACGCATGGACCTGGGAAACGTGGAAGGGCCGCTGTGACATGTAGTGATCTGGGCACCCTATGCCAGTAATGAATACTCTTGCTCCAGTATTCCTTGGACTTAGTACAAAAGACTTCCTATTTTGTTCAGGATTCCACTGAAAGTCAGTAGAGTACTCTCCCAAGGGGTTTTTCATGCTGCAGCTTTTATATATGCTACCTTTGCATGAGCTTTTAGTGTTCAGCGATGTCGATTACTTGCTAATAGTGCTAGTGCACCACTGCCAGATCTATCTGCATCATAACTCGATGCACTTGACACCTGTTTTTATGGAATCGCCTAAAGGTCAACTTCATGTATTCTGATTTACTTTGAACTCTTTGACCTTAATGAGGACCACTCCAAATTTGAAGTGAACAACTTGTCACCTGTGCTACCAAGTTCTTGGACCCATGTTGTTAACCAGGTGGATGTCGATGTAGTTATCTTTACTGCTCGTTTGAAATTGCAGCTGGTACAGGGCTAGTACCTGCGCAAGCAATTGCTTTGGGATGAGTCGAAATTAGGGATGAGAGCTAAGCAACTGTAGAACTCTCCAAGACATCCTTCTGCTCTGATGTTTCCGATTCCACTTTGTTGGGGCAGCAGAAGAAATGTGCCACCTCTAGAGTATTCATCCCTGGGGAAATGCTGCTTGAGATGGCTCCATTGGTAGCTGAAGTAGCATTATTTGTGCATTCATTGGGGGAAATCTGGGAAGTTAGAAACCTCCAGCAGAAATGCCTGGCCATATGCCAAGCAACAATCAGTGCTCAAACGATGAAACAGACCTGGTAGACACCATTTAAAACCATACGGGGGCAGCTGAAACGGGATCCATCAAGAACATTGATCATACCTGCTGATACCGACCACTGCATAGGTAGCCACAGGTGGGCAACACTGTGCTGCAAAAAGCTGACTCAACACTGCAAGTTAGGGTTCTACAATTTAAGAGCCAAAAACATGTTACATGTTCAATGGTGTAATAACAAAATCAAACACTGAGGCAATTTAGAACCGCTTATCGAGCATAGCACCTTGCTATAGAGCACCATTACCACTACGGAGAGACAAAGCACTCAGGGGCATATTATCAAGGGGCTTTATCTCCGCTTTTTTGGCTTTAAAAGCCAAGAAAGCGGAGATAAAATTATCTCCCTATTACCAAGCTGTCGCTAACACCAGTTAGCGACAGCTAATAGGAGATAGTGACCATCTTGGGCCCCGCTTTGCATGTCAGTGATATTTATCACTAATGACATGCAAAGTGGGCGTGCCAAGATGTTAGCGACTGAAAACAGTCGCTAACATCGCTATCTCCTATTACCAACTTTTGGAGATATTCGCGCTAAGCGCGAATATCTCCAAAAGCTAACACTTGCCCAGGAGCAGTTCTTAGCCATGTTATCCAATGGGAGGTGGATAACATGGCTAAGAGCATTTGCTCGATAATGCATGAATATCGCTGACTTTTCAGCGATATTCATGCATTGCGGCCGTTTTTGATCGCATTTGCGATAAACCTTGCTAATAGCAAGGTTTATCTGCGATAAAAATCGCCGATGTGCGGCGATAATTTTTGCCTCTAAACAAGTTAGAGACAAAAATTATCTCTATTGGTTGGTAATATGCCCCTCAGTTAGTTAGTTTTTGTTGGTAGCCTGTATCATCTTTGTAAATGTGGTTTTTCTACTCGGTACCATTTACTTTGCAACATCTAACATCTACTCTAGCATATCTGATTATACACTCGCCTATGAGACATGTCTTTTTGGTAGATGATAAAACACAGCAATTTGTGAATAAGAGGTTGCAGTGCCTAATTTGAGCCAGTTGTTGCAGATGGGGCCTCAACAGCACTTATTTTACTTTTCAGATGTTGACCCAGAGGAAGAGAGAGAAAAACACACAGGGGAAAAGGAAGACAAAAAAGAGGGAAAACAGTGACAAAGTGAGAAAGCAGGGATGAAAATGCATCTGCAGGAGTGAGTTTAAGGGACAGAGGGGCATATTACCAACGATTAGCGATATTTAACGCTAACGAGGCTTAGCAACGAATTTTTTAACGCTAAGCATCGCCAGAAATTATCGGAGAGATAACTTGCTATTAGCAAGGTTTATCTCAGAGGTGATAAAAATCCTCACGCTAACTGCCAAATGAGAGATTATCACTGGAAAACCAACGATAATCTCTCGAAGTTTGGAGTTAGCTTGATGATAGGGGCTCACAAATTTAGCCATGATATCCACCTTCCATAGGATATCATGGCTAAGTCAGGAAAATAGCAGGTGTAAAAAAAGCAGTGCTAACCGCGGTTAGCACTGCTTTTTTTATCACTAACCGGGTTAGCGAAATCCTTGATAATAGGAGAAATGTCGCTTAACAACATTTCTCCTATTATTTTCTCTGCAATGCCCCCTTTGCATCTCATTAGAGATACAAGGGGAAGCGTAGAGAAAAAGGGTGCTAACATGCGAATTTGCGTGTTAGCACCCTGTTGCTGATAGGGAGATAATTTTATCTCCGCTTTCTTGGCTTTTAAAGCCAAAAAAGCGGAGATAAGTCCCTTGATAATATGCCCCAGAGTGTGTCTGATGGTTGAGTAAAAAGGTATGAGGTGGTATCAAGGCTACGCAGCCTTGCTGTTCAGCATGCTGATATTTAGAAGCGCTGACACTGGCATCTAAGCAAAACTTGGAGCCCTGACACTAATTCTTTTACAAATTAAGCAATGAAAAGTTGGCATCAGATACAGCCAGTAGTTGGAGCGTTTGGAAGTGGTTCAGACCTTTCTACATGTCTCCTCATGTTCCCATGAAGGTGGGTGGGCCACATACATTCTGTTGGTGGCTCCAATCATGTTAGGGATATGAACCAACTGATAGAAGTCTCAATTTTTCGAAATTGATTGCATGTATACCATTGGGGAAGTGTAAGTGACAATGGACTTGTAGCATGATGGCTTTCAGTGTTTGCTGTAGAGTGGCAGAAAATTGAGAGTTAGAAATGGCACCAGAAGAGAGGCGAGAGTACACCTCTATTCTTTTACTTTTCTCTCTACTCACACCACCAGGGGTGCGAAAAGATAACCAGACAGGCTGTAAGGGGGCACGGGGGAAAACTGTAAACGTGCAAGCCGGACGAGAAGAAGATGTAGCAAACTGGGGAATGGACTGTCAAGAGCCAAACTAATATAAGCCAATCGAGACAATGCTTGCCCCCACCCCCGGGGCGCTCTGTCTTGTTTCCCTATCTTTTTCATTTCCTTTCCCCCATGTGATTCACCCTGTACTATGTAAATATGCTCTTCATTTTCAATAAAAATTACTGAAATAAAAAAAGAAATGGCATCAGAAGGTTATCCTGTGCTTTGGATGAAAGCGGTTGCACCTTAGTGTTACAGTGACAATACTTTCTCCAGCAGTGGAGTTGCAGGCACCAGTTCAATTTGAGGTTAAATACCTGCTTCTAATCCCAAACAGCACAGCCTCCCATGGGAGAGGAAAACCTAACCATTGTTAAACAAGAAGTCCTAGCTAAGAAAGGTGCCTCACCTCATCTGACCAAGAAGTGTAAAAACCTGCATATACAGTGTAATTGGGCTGTCCTGTTTTCAGTGTTTCTTTTTTGTGGATATCAGTGGTGTTTTCTCAGTGTTTTTTCAAAATCTTTTTAAAGTCAATGCTTATGAGTGTTTATTCAGCTGTCTAACTCCCAAAATAGACGACAACTGTGTTTTCCAGTATTGTAAAACAGGTTGCTTTTTGCTGTCATTGTTGTAAAGCACAGATTTAATTTACAGCAGTAATGCAGGGTATGTAGTGTCTGCTCTTTGGCAGCCTGTCCAATGGGTTTGTGTTAGTCTGTTTTAAGCATTGAAAGTATGTATATTGCAATCTCACTTGCATCTCACCCTCTGATTACCCTCTCTTGGTTGTACTACTGAATATTGACCTACGAGAATTTCATGGACAGTATATCGAGGGACAAAATATAGCAAGGTAAGTGCACATAGGGAAGTATAAATTTGTTATGACTAACCTCATATCTACGTACCTTGAAGATATATATTACCAAGATACATATATTTTGAGTTACATTTAGAAAATCTATACTTACCTGTCTATATTTTAGGTTTGGTATTTTGTCTTTGATATTCCGTGCCATACATATTTCAATCTTTAGGAAGCACACACCCTCTCTTAGATCTCATCACTTCTCACACTCACTCTGTCAGGACTAGCTCTGGTTTACAGGACTATAATTGGATTGGATATCATGATATTGTAGGAGTGGACAACCCTGCCAGCAGCATAATACCTTGGAAACCTTTACAATTTTGAATGATACCAGATCAATTTGGAGCCCTGCATTCCATGGCACCGAAAACCTGATCCTTAGAGTACGTTCACCACTGCTTTTCTACATTATTTGCCTGATTGCATTAAGGTGGTGCTGCCGTTGTGAGGACTTTCATAGCTGTTAAGTGTCCCCATGACAAATGTTTTACTTTAAGTCAGTCCTGACTTTTTAACTGACATCACATTGTATTTTGAGGCTTGAAACTTTGCTGTTAACATTGTAATTATGGGTTTAGAAAGCCCTGCAGTTAAGTGCAGCTAGATTAAAATCCAAGAATAGCTGAATGTTTCACACAGAAACATGGGAAAACTAGCAGCTATCAGTTTTGCTGGTATGTGGAAAGTCTTGTATCATGTTTTCACCACTACCAATGTGCATGGTGACAGCACTCTTTTGACACATATCTGTCATTACACCTTGCAGTTAACATGCTATCAGCACTGACTTGTTTGAAAAAGTCGCTGATTTATCAAAAGGTTTTACCCATTCTGTGTCTGTGGGTAAATGTGATAGTAAGTATTGGTCAAGATTCTTAAGAGCCAGTCATTTCTGGAATCAGTGCACAAATTAAAACGGTGCTAAAAGATCAAATATGATTTTAATATTTCCAGATTTCCTACATTATATCAAATAATCAGATCAGACCTAATAAATGCTTGTAAACCATAGATCTTTAATCCCAGTACACAAAATTGGAGGGCACAGAAGAAATAATAAACAATATTTTAGTGACATCCTTAAACAATAAAATTCAAGCGGAATAATCTTAGACTCATCTTTCTTGCTGCTAGCTTATATAATTAAATTGCACTGTGTTGGCCTCTTCAAGAAGGAATAACAATTATTCATTCTCACTCTTTTCTTTGAATGTCATTATAGCTTGTGGTTCGGCAGGTGCTTATCACTGTTTACATGTTTACACTGATGAGGGCTGTTTTCCTTTCAGTGCGGTTTTATGAATTACTATAGGTTTAAACCTAACACAGGATAGCCTAAGTGTAAATAACTACATGCTATTCAATGTAAGCGTGATAAACTCCAGCTGTTTAAAAATGGCAGTCCTCATCTCTGCCCACATCTTGTATAGCTCTCACAAATGAATTCTAACTCTCTACACAATCCTCCCCTATCTTTGACATATTGATAACTGTTTCATCAGTATACCACCTGAATCAAGGAAGTAAGAGGTGGTGGACTAGTCACAATCTTCAGGTCACCCAATACAACTGTACTAATCATCACTATTTTCACCTGACCTAGAACTAAAACACAGTATGATCCACGTCCATATAATTTGTAGGTCTACAGGTAACTGCAACATCCTCCAGGTCAAAGTAGACATTCCTTCAGAACTGCCTTCAAGTCCTTGTCACACCAAGACAAAGGTAACACCCCGCACATTTGCATTCCCGACATTCACCTCACACCACTACAGAGTGTGCTTCATACATCAGAACTCCATAAAGTGAATGGGAAAGTATGACCAGATCACCTCACACTTCAAGAACTGCATTTATATGCCTGCAAGCCACCTTCAGGATCTGCTGCATGACTTTCAAGATTACTGTCTGCAGACAGAAAGCATGCAAACAACTCTGTTATCAATCATGGCTTTTTACAGCAATTTTATGATGACGTTTATGACCAGTTACTTCGTAATCTGTCAATATATGCACAAATTAGATTTAAACAAGTACAAGGTTGAAGAGGTATCTTATCACACAAGAACTGCTTTTGTTTCTCAGGGACCCAACATTCGTTTATCAAGAAGCAAAGGGTGCTTCCTTCATGAAACTTGTGAAAGGTAAGGACTGGATCTTCTGAATATTTGTTTCTCCCCTTCTCCTCCTTGCTCTTGTTCGAACTTAACATGTATATATATTTTTTAGATAACAGGGTGCACAAGATCTTGGTACTGGCCTGGCGGAAGAGGAAACATTAATATCCTATCAGATAGGGTACTTCGCACAAAATATTCTGCTTCATGTTGCCTCGTAATTACTTGGAAAAAGTGTTCTCTAAGAGACACAATAGCAATAATAATAATAATAATAATCCACATTTGTAAAGCGCACAATCACCCGTAAGGGTCTCTAGGCGCTGGGGGCCGTCGGGAAGATTAAGCGAGCTATTGCCCAGAGTCACATGGTGCTGAGCTAACCTGCCGCCGGAGCCGGGGATCGAACCGTGGTCCCCAGATTCCAGCGTCAGTCGCCCTGGCCGCGGCGCCACACCTCTCCCTCCCTGACTCCCACTCTTTGGTTAAAGGGTGATTGAAGAGGTAGAATATAGGCGGTTGTAAGTACACAGGGATGGTGGGTGCGATCTGTTTGGCTGAAAGCACCAATAATGTCCTCTGGTTGTTCCTTGTCATATTTTGGTAAGTCATACAGGTGTTGGTACAAAGGGATGGGGGAGGGTTATTGAGGGGTTGTGGTTGTTCCATCCTTTTAATTAGTCTTCTAATTTGTCATGTTTCTTTCACACCCTTCACTTGAGAGTAATGAGGTTTTTGAGAAGCTTCATCATGCCAATCAAGGGAAGCATGTGATTGACCTTCTGGGGGTCCTCCTTTCTTAGACTCTTAACACCTTCATTCATGCAGTATTTCTTTCTCTCTTCTCGGGAATTGCTTTGGAGTCATCCTTGAGATATGAATGCAATGTATCCAAGTATTTCAACGCTTCTTTGACATAATGCTTATAAATATGTAAGGAAAGTTCTCTTTTTGCATGATCACCCCCAAGGTTTTGAACTGATGCCGCTGCTTTTTTGTACTCTAAAGGTGCACCGAGTCCTTCCAAACACTCCTCAGTGCCAGTGCTCTAGCCCTGAAAATGATAGTTTCATTGGTTAAGCCATAATTGGCATAAGTTAACTTATTTATAAATCCCTGGTCCCTGGTATATGGTACCAGGGGTATAAATGGCCTGTAAATTAAAGTGTCGCTCATGGACTGCAGCACTTATTGTGCCACCATGAGTGTGACAAAGCCAAGCATAACTACCAGCCTGCCATTGCTGGCTGTCGGAGCAGTTTCCAAACTGCTAACTCGAATTTGCTATTAAAAGTATTGGCAAAGTCCAAATCTTCCTTTTTCATATGTATGTCACCCCTAAGGCAGGCCTACTGAGTACCAGAGAGAAAACCACAGAGACTTCCCATCTCTTCTGAGCAGGCAGAAAGTGTCTGAGAGCCCTGGTGAGGGTGAGGAGGCATCTCTTCAAGGAGAGCAATGTCTGCTTCCCCCATTCTGCTGCAGGGGTTGAACAGGGTCACATTGTGCTGATGCCCACCACACTTCTGTTCGCAGCCTCAATAATTCTGGGCCCTGAGATGCTTGTAGTTGTACGTGGAATAGTATTACCCAGAGTTCTCACTCCACGTAAAATTGTACCACTTGTAATGAGGGTCTATGGTTCATAGCTGCTACAAGCCTCTATCAACATACTCATTGATGGAGTCATTAAACCAAACCCTGATACATCCAGTGGGCAAAGACCTTGCATTGCAGAATAGAGAGAATCTATAAAACTCAATGGGTATCGGGAAATTGAAGTGGGATGAATATACCCTCAAAATCTTCAATGACTATGGGATTGAATAACTGCATTGCATCAGTAACCACCTTGTACCTCTAGTTTTGACAGATGTGGGTATGATTAAAAAACAGTAGGCAGCCATGAACTTATCTATGCAACAAGGACATTCTACAAGACAATATAAATGTATTAGTAACAGTAGTACCTGGTGTTGAAACTACTTTCCACTCTGCCTTCAACTGGTGAAGACCACTGATGAGAAAAAGAATTGGAAACATGGACAATCCTGAAACTATGTGGGTAGCGCAGCTTGAGTGCTCTTTACTGAGCAATTGATGATTCCGGTGATGTGACCAAGAATACTCTTAGTAGAATATGCTGGGAATCTGGCAGCCTGTCAGAAATGTGCCTTTCGTGATAAGCCTCAATGGACCATGATATCCTGTTCCCTACCTAAGGGAGGGCATGTTGGGCAGAAAACATGGTCTATATATCCGTAGCAGTGCCAAAAAAGCAAGCGAGTTGAAGTATAAAGAACTCAATTTGACATCTGCACATCTCAATGACTGGTAATGTTACATTTTCAATGAAACATTTTAAATAAGGAAGACATGGCTTGGCAGTTCGGGCTGGCATGTTCCCATGAGGCACAGGGTCAAGAATGATTTGCATATAGCTGTGTCTGAACTGGGGTGGCAAGTGAGCTAAAGAACGATGACGGATTCAACCCAGATCTGTGACTGGGGGTGAGTGTCTGAAAAGTTTCCGCGCTCTGTCCATCATCTCCTTGTGTTTGCTTTGTTCTCCCTAAGTTAGGAGGGTATGCCCAGACGTTGGTCCCTTGCTCACTTTGCCACTGTATTTTAAGCTAGCCTGCCTGGTGAGGGCTGTTGGCTTGAAACCGGTCCCAGGATGCTTGTTTCTAGTCCAGGAAAGACATGGCTTGGCAGTTCAGGCTGGACTGTTCCCATGAGCTACAGGGTCAAGACTGATTTGCCTATAGCTGTGTCTGAACTGGGGTGGCGAAGCGAGAATGAGTGTTCAGCACTCCATCCATCATCCAGGCCCGGACTGGCCGTTGTAGGCACCGGGCAATCCCCCGGTCGGCCTCATGGGTGGGGGCCGGTTTTGGGCCCCAGGGGGCCGTTTTTGTTACAGGGCCGTTTTTGCAGCATAGCTGCAAAAACGGCCCTGTAACAAAATCGGCCGAAAACCGGCCCTGGCCAAGAGTGCGGTCGCACCCCCAGGGTAGAGGGGGGGCCGGCTGAGCACTTTGCCAGGGCCGATTTCGGTTCCCAGTCCGGCCCTGCCATCATCTCCTTGTGTTTGCTGAATTACCATACAACAGACCATACCATACCATACTATACAAGAGGCCAGACCATGCAATACCATACCATGTAATGCACCATGGCTTACAATAGAATGACAGGCCATTGCATACTGTACTGTACTGTACAATGACAGGATATACCATATTATACGATACAATAACAGTCCGTACCATGCTATACAATGCAATACAATGACAGACTATACCATGCTATACCATACTATATTATACAATGACAAGCCATATCATATCATACAATATAATTACAGGCCATATCATATTCTACATTGACAGGCCATACCACACTATACAACGACAGGGCGTGCTGTACCGTACAATACCATACCATACCATACACTGACAATCCATCTCATACCAAACCTTATTATACAATGACAGGCCATACTATTTGATACAATGACAGACCATACAATCCCATACCATACCATACTTTACAATGACCGGCAATACCATACATACTGTAGAGCCACATACTATATTATACAATGACAAGCCATAACATACCATAACCTGCTATACAATGGCAGGGCATACCATAACACGCCACACCACACTGATAAAGGAAATTGATCTCACATAGGCGAAACCTATTGGCTTTGCCAATGCTTGTTTCACTCACTCGTGAATCTTCTCGGGTGACTGAAGAATGCTAACGGAGGCGTGCTGACTCTACACAAAATGCTCAAATAAATGCATTGTTTCTATGTTTCTTTTGGTTACAGATTACCTTTGTCACATACAATAAATTTGAATTTCAGTTTGAAACTCGAATTCTGGCAACTAACAGAGCTCCCAACGCGCCCCTGAGATATGGAAATTACAGCAGCCTTTCCTGTTTTTTTTCATTGTACAGCAGGGAGAGTGAAAACTGTTGACATTTCCGAATATTTTTCTAACACACTTCTGCCTGCAGTCAGCACATTCCTCGAGCACCTTGGCGCTGCTGAGCTGGGCTCTGCTTGGCCTCTCTGTTCTCTACACTCTGGGTGAACTAAGGCAGGGGAATTCTTGCTCGTTGGACGCTGGGTTGATGGTGAACCAAGTCGGCGGAATGCTGAAACCCAAGGCATGATTTGAGCATGTAACACCTAAGTTTAAATTACATTCATAAAACTATCCTGTTATTTCTTTATTTTTTTATTTTCTTTACAAGGACAGGAGCTGTAGCGATCAAGCTATGTTTTCACAAAGGCTTGCAGAGGATTTGGGTTGAATTTGGGATGCTGTTTCTAATTTAGCCTGGGCTGGAGTGGGAGCAGAAACGAATTTGTTCATGGGCGGACCGCCCTGGGCCAGGCAGAGCTGAGCGCCTGGTTTTATGTGCCCGAAGTGCATAATGGAAATTCATTTATCACGAATTTCTCCCATGGACGTCATTTAGGGATCTCCAGGGGTCGCAGGTGCTACCCCCGACACTGTATTGGACTCAGAGGTGGGGCAATATCAGTGCCAGAAACACAGGGGCACCTCTTCCTCATGGCCATCGGTTGGGGCTCCAAACGCCTTGATTTTTGTCATTTTTTTAATTACACTAATTGTGAATAACAGTATATTATTCACTATTATTGTAATTAAAAAATGGAGGGTGGGCGGAATTTGCGTAGTTGCGCTACGCAATGCTCCCCGAAATGGTAGAAAATCTCCGCAAGCACGTAAAAGTTCCACAAACACGCGGAATTGCTTGTTCCGCCCGTTCGCGATGCTTTTTCCTGTTCACGAATGCTGTTTGCATGCTCGGGGAGAAATATCTCGCGAACACTCATTTTGAAAGCGTGAACAAGCAAAAAATTCCGCAAAGCCGCGGATCGTGGAATTTTGGGCAAATCCACGTTCTCTGCGGAACCCGAAATTACCCAAATTCCGCAAGCGGAACGGAATTTACCACCCAGGCCTAGAATCTAACCATCTCTGGCAGCTGAGGTAAGTAAAACATGCTTTTAAATGTGTGTTGTGTGTATGTGAGAGAGAGTGTGTAATAGTGTGTTCATGTGTAAGCATGCATGTTTGTGAGTGAAGGTATAGTTCAAATAAGGTCTGATGTCACTTACACTACCCATGGCCTTTTGCTGAATTGACGTTCATGAATTCTCCTGGTTAGAGCTTCATTTTCAGACAGCGATTGGACACACAGAGCAAGGATCAGCTCTTTCTCTTTCTGAGCTGTTGTCTAGAATAAAGCACTAAACTCGAAGAAATATCTTGTTAAATTAATTGACTTTACACATTACAGGCACATAAAATTAAAACATGAGAGGACCCGAGGCTAGTCCATTATATCAATTTTTAATTCTTGCATGCTCATTCAGAAATAGGCCTGGGTGCTAAGTGGAAATTCTGGTTCGCACACTTGTAGGCCTGTTTTTGCAAATGTGTTCTTTATCAGAATAGAAAGAAATGGCCAAGTAACTCCTCCAGATATTAAGATATGTTTGAGAATCACCTGGACTCTGATAGAGGTGTAGCTATGGAACTGGAGGTGCTGCAGTACCCCTTCATTTCTGGAAGCAGATTCAGAAAAACAGGACAGAAGGCTGCAGATTAAAACTTCTCTTTGCAATAAAGGTAAATTGTTAGTAGTATTTAAACCTTAAACAAATAATAACATTTTCTACCAAACTACTGCTATTGCATGTTGGTGCTGTGCATGTGTGTCTGTGAGCAAAATGTGACCAAAATGTGACCATTTTATAACATGACACATTCCAATGTTGCACAGGAGAGGGAAAACAGAGAAAGGCATTTCAAAGACTTCTTAATGCACACACACTAAAAAAGGATCAGGAGTGCAACGCAGGCCCCCGTGGTGCAGGGGGTCTCCAAACAGTTCAAGGGGTCCCCCATTCAGAACAAGGCCAATGAATATCTGTTGCTGGAAAATGGCCCTGTCCGAAGAGTCACTTTACCACTGCTGACCAGTGCTAAAGTGCATGTGCTCCTCCTCTAAACATGGTAACATTGGTGTATACACAATTGGCATATTTAATTTACTTGTAAATCCCTTGTGAAGTGGTATACCACATGCCCAGGGCCTATAAATTAACTTCTACAACTGGGACTACAGCCTGATTGTGCCACCTACACCAGTTGCCCTGTAAACATGTCTCAGGGCTGCCACTGAAGATTATGTGCAGTTCTACTTCCACTTATCATTTAAAACCCTTTGCCAAGCCTTAAATTCCCCTTTTATTTCACATACGTCACCTCCAAGGTAGGCCCTATGTAGCCATGCGACAGGGTGCTATGCAAGTAAAAGGTAGGACACATACCTTTTCATTTTGCATGCCTTGGTAGTGAAAAAAACCTAACTTTGTTTTTCACTACTGTGAGGCCTTCACCTCTCATAGATTGACATATGTATTCCTTAATACACTTTTAAACAGTATTTCCCGATTAGAATGGGGTAGCTGTGTCATGTTTCATACCTTTGGAATGGTAATGACAAACCTTCTTTACTGGTAAAGTTGAATTTAATGTTACTATTTTAGAAATGCCACTTTCAGAAAGTGAACATTTCTCTACTCTTACAGCTCTGTGTGCCTGCAGCCAATACATGTCTGGGGTGAATGCCACACGTTGTGCATTCCCTCAAGACAGCCACAAACACAGGAAGGCTAGGTATGTCTGCGTACTCATCTGCATTTTGATGGCTCTTCCTGGGCAGGAAGGGAGGGAGGGCAAGACACTGAATAGGCAGTGGCTTGTCCCCACACATTGGGCTGATTACTCTCTACTGACAGGTTAGAAAGAAAGGACTTCTGTGCACTTTAAAGACCCTTCTTTGAAGAGACACCCACTTCAAAAGCATAGCTGGGCATAAGTACTGGGGTTCTGACATCACCAAATCAGACACTTCTGGACCTACAGCTGGACTCTGTCAGTAGAACTGTTGTGCTGCATCAATGACTGGCACTCTGCTGGACTGCTGACCTGGAAGGCTTTCCTCTCTGCTGTGTGGCCCTGCTGCCTGCTGCTCTCTGACCCTGCTGAGGAAGAGATGGACTCTGCCTTGCACCCCAAAGTGTTCTCCAAGGACTTGCTGGCTTGCCTCCTCTTGTTGCGAGTAAGGGAAATCAAAGTCTTTACCCCAGCGCTTGTGCCTGATTCGCTGAAAGTGGACCTAGATATTTGCTGCAAGGGCACCGGCGCAACCAGAGACTGCGTGAGCAGAAAAAGATGCATCATCCCTGTGGCACCCGGCACATCAACTATAGAAACTGAAACGGAACTGTGCATTTCTGCTGCAGCAGTCTACAGAAATGGACGCATCCTTTGACTGCATGGAGAAACCCGGCGCATCGTACTCTGAACCGACGCCTCTCGGCTTCAGCGCTTTGTCTACTGATGCATCACCTCCTCTGTGGGTTCCACATCGACGCATGGCTCGACTGTATCCTGCATCTCGCTTTGGGACCTTAATAAGTGCTGGGAGGCCTCCGGGTAGCCATGCGCTTTAAAAGTGTCCCTTTCATTTCATTCATTCATAATAAGGAACTTTGTTCACTGGGCTTGCATGGGTCCTGTAGCTGGCCTGTGCTCCATTGCATGCGGCTTGATGATTACCCGTGTAGGCGCTTATTGCTTCAAAGCGCAACAAACACTTTTTAATTCTTTAAAAATTCATAACTTGACTTCTACTTAATCGATTTTTGTCATTTTCATCTTGATTTATTTATAAAATAGTCTAATTTTCTAAACCCGTGTTGAGTCTTTTTGTGATGTTTTCATTGTGTTACTTTGTTTGTGTGTTGCACAAATACTTTACACTTTGCCTCTTTAGATAAGCCTAGATGCTCTGTGCCAAGCTACCAGAAGGTGAGCACAGGCTATCTTTTAGTGTGTATCTAGCTTACCCTGACTAGAGTGGTGGTCCCTCGTTGGACAGGGCGCATACCTGTGGCAACTAGAGATCCCATCTCTAACATCTGTGACATATGAGATATGTGGGGGGGCCTTATCACAAACTGAAGGGGGCCCCAGCGTTTTGTGTTACACCACTGAAAAGGATAGCTTCTTCTTTTGTAGTCTATGCATGATTTTTAAAAGTATGATCTCTTTGGAAATAAGACAAAGCAAATGTTAATTTTGCATAGTTGTATGAACAAAGATTTTTTTTTTTTAGAAAGTTCAAAATGAACCAAAGTAAAATGGTGGAGCATGTGTGATGTACACCAAGTTAAAACCATTCTGTCTTTACAATGTTCTTTGTTAGACATTTTTTATCAGTAGGAATTGACAATCGACCAAGTGATCAACCAATGAAGGTGTTTTAGCAACTACATAATATTTACGTCACTACAGGTCCAATTAATTGTATACAATGTATATAATATATTGTGCATCATGAACTTAATGATAGTACAATAGATGTTCAACTGTGCTGCTGGTATTTTCCCTCTGAGTTTATTGGATTGGTGCATTATATGCATGAACTCATCCAACTATTATTTAACTTAGAATATTATTCAGGGCTCGCATGCTGTTTAGTAGAACTGGCCTGTGTTACTTATTACAATTAAGACAACCCACTTACTCTGCAGTGCATTGGGTGTGGGAGTATATAGTGCCTCTCAAACCCAGCACATTGTTATGTGCTACAAAAAGGAAAATTAATAATAATGTCTAATCAGATGTTTAGTTAGGGAAAATATTTCAACATTATACTATTTGACATAAAGATTAGGTGACTTTGTAATTGATGCATGGTAAGGATGATTGGTAACACTAGCAATAAAACATTTATTTTTACATCTAGTGGATAATATAGCACACATTTTGTCAAGACGTAATTGGCTATAAAGCATGTATATATAAATATATATATATGTGTATGTGTGTGTGTATATATATATATATATATATATATATATATATATATATATATATATATATATATATATATATATATATATATATATATATATATATCTGTTATCACACACCACAAAGAAAAGATGTGATGAATGCAAAAAGCATTGTGTTCATCTAGGGTTTCGTTTCGACACACAAGTTTCTGATGAGTCACTTTGATCTACCCTTAAAAGATAATGTAAACTAGAATTATAAAGGTCTCCATTTTCTAATATCTGTAAGAGTTTGAGTTGGCTTTCTACTGGTTGTTTGTGCTGATTTCACCGAGCAAAGAGCCATTTAGATAGAGAACATGCAATCCATAAAAGTTCCTTTATTTTTCAAAGGAGGGATTGCAAATGGTTAGTTGTAATCCTGATGTGCACAGTACTCCTGTTAACATGCCTGTGCAAGATTACAAAAATACTGTCAATGGGACCCTTGACGTAAACAGTATTTGTACATTACATAAACATTTCCAGTGATTCCACAGTTTCACCAACAAGCGGATAAAATGCATGTTACACTGCTTGTGACGTGATTTAGTGCTGTGGCGCGTTCCACGCGGTGAAATCAGCAAAGAAATCAGCATGAATGGCAACATGGAGTGCATAAGATCGTGTGCCCATTCAAGGTAATTTTGCTGCTGCTCGAGTAGAAAATCTGCATGGAAGTAGCTCTCTTACTCTCTTTGACTCCTACTCCTGAGGCGGATAGCCGGGAGGTGTATTCCTGATCGTTTTTTAAAAACATTTTATTCTTTGAGTGTGCTGATTAACTGTGTATTTTAACTGAATCTACCAACCTTCAAGACCTCTTGACATTGTCCTGGGAGCCTGCTGATCACGAGCAGCGCCTCCCTCACCTTGTCAAATCGCCCTCTGGCCGCCGCCATTGACGGCGTGCAACGAGGCCACGCCCCCTCTCTGGCCACGCCCCCCGCCGAGTTAAAAGCGCTGACTGCGAGCGCATTTGCTTGACTCCTACTCCTGAGGCGGATAGCCGGGAGGTGTATTCCTGATCGTTTTTTTAAAACATTTTATTCTTTGAGTGTGCTGATTAACTGTGTATTTTAACTGAATCTACCAACCTTCAAGACCTCTTGACATTGTCCTGGGAGCCTGCTGATCACGAGCAGCGCCTCCCTCACCTTGTCAAATCGCCCTCTGGCCGCCGCCATTGACGGCGTGCAACGAGGCCACGCCCCCTCTCTGGCCACGCCCCCCGCCGAGTTAAAAGCGCTGACTGCGAGCGCATTTGCTTGACTCCTACTCCTGAGGCGGATAGCCGGGAGGTGTATTCCTGATCGTTTTTTTAAAACATTTTATTCTTTGAGTGTGCTGATTAACTGTGTATTTTAACTGAATCTACCAACCTTCAAGACCTCTTGACATTGTCCTGGGAGCCTGCTGATCACGAGCAGCGCCTCCCTCACCTTGTCAAATCGCCCTCTGGCCGCCGCCATTGACGGCGTGCAACGAGGCCACGCCCCCTCTCTGGCCACGCCCCCCGCCGAGTTAAAAGCGCTGACTGCGAGCGCATTTGCTTGACTCCTACTCCTGAGGCGGATAGCCGGGAGGTGTATTCCTGATCGTTTTTTTAAAACATTTTATTCTTTGAGTGTGCTGATTAACTGTGTATTTTAACTGAATCTACCAACCTTCAAGACCTCTTGACATTGTCCTGGGAGCCTGCTGATCACGAGCAGCGCCTCCCTCACCTTGTCAAATCGCCCTCTGGCCGCCGCCATTGACGGCGTGCAACGAGGCCACGCCCCCTCTCTGGCCACGCCCCCCCGCCTCCCCACACTATACAATGTGCCACTGGAGGAAGCGCAGCGGACGAGCGCAGCGGGAGCGCCTAAGGCAAGCCCGTCTGCGCCCGTCCGCGACCGACCTGCGACCAGCGCCAGCCATGCTGCCCGTGCCACTGCACACAAACAAAGGATAGTCTGGTCCAGTGCGGAGCTCCGGTCAATGAATACTGACACCATCTGTCAGTCGCCTGAGCTCAATTTGTTGTCTCAGGATCTCCCTTCCCTCTGCCCACGTTGCCATAAGTCTCTAGGCATCATCTCTTTGCAAACAACCTCACTTTTCAAAAAAGCTAGTAAACCTTCACGTAACACCCCCCCCCTCCCAACTTAGGATCGGACTACTTAACTGCAGATCTCTTCCCAAGCATGCTAATGATCTATGCTTGCTCATAACGGACTCACAATGGGACGCCATGTGCCTCACAGAGACATGGCTCACTGAAGACAACATGACATCCATTTCGCTAGCAATCCCGCCAGGCTTTAAAATGAGTTTTTCCAATAGAAAGGAGGGCCGAAGAGGAGGTGGAGTGGCTTTCATCTACAACGAGAAATACACATTGTTGTCCTCCACTCCCACCACATTCCCAAGCATTGAGGGGCTACGCTTCTGCCTCCAAATTACCCCCCAATTGTCTCTTATAGGCCTAGTTATTTACAGACCCCCGGATTGTCCGACATCAGCCCTGTGCGAGCTTATGGACTTTATTGTTCTAAACTCTCTAGACCACTCTTACTTTATCGTAGCCGGCGATTTTAATCTTCATGCCGACAATCCTGACTGCCCACAGGCCTCTCATCTCATCTCTACCATGCACTCGGCCAATCTAACTCAAGCTATTACAGGCCCCACGCATCGAGCGGGCCATACGCTGGATCTTTTCTTTTCCAACATATTGAACACAACAGCCTTCTCTCCGCTACCACTGCTCTGGACGGACCACTACTTAATCACCATGACAATCCCAATCCCCCCCCAATCTCAGATCACAGGAAAACGATCCTATGTTCGGAGAAAATGGGACAATTTAACAGCTGACATATTGTGTCCAGCACTTCGGACAAATCCCCTACCCCTTACCTCGGATGCAAACTCCGATGCTGCATCTATGAACGTGTGGATAAGCAAAATAGTGGACTCCTTAGCGCCGGCCAGCACTGTTACATCACGCAGAGAATCGCCCTCTGCACCGTGGTTCACCCCTGAACTCAGGGCCGAAAAAAGTAAATGTAAAATACTGGAACGCCGGTGGCGAGCAAATTATTGCGATTCAGCCAAATCCAACTATAAAAAAGCTCTTCATGCTCTACATTTATCTATCAAAAAAGCCAAGAAAAACTTCTTTGAGGCCTCCATTTTACAGGCAGATCAATCGAGTAAAGAAGTTTTCAAGATTGTTCAATCCTTCTTCAATCCCAGAGCTATCGAGACGGATATTATCCCTTCGGTAAGACTCTGCGAATCCATCTCAGACTTTTTTGACACCAAAATTCTAAAAGTCTATGATACTTTTACGGACCCCGAGCCGACATTAATGGACGAGCTAAGAATTTCTGAATGTCCCACTACCCCCTTAAATCAATTTCAGCTTATTACCCTCGCTGAGGCAGTAAAAGAAATACAAAAATGTAAATCGGGAGCCCCGGATGATCCCTGTCCACCTAAACTGTGGAAATTAATGTCTGAAGCAATCGCAGCTCCCCTCTTACACATATGGAACATGTCCATTGCTACGGGCACGTTTCCGGACTGCTGGAAACAGGCCACGCTTCTCCCGCTGAAAAAAAAAACCCAAGGCGCATCGGATGATCTGAACAATCTCCGACCCATCTCTCTTCTTGCAGCCCCCGGCAAAATGCTTGAAAAAATGATTCAGAGGCAGCTAAAAAACTTTATTGAAGATAGCGGCGCCTTACATGAAACTCAGTCAGGCTTCAGGGCCGGCTTCAGTACCGAGACGGCCCTCATTGAGGTTGCAGAGTCTATCAGGTGGTCCCTAGATTCAGGGGCATCAGCTATGCTGGTGCTCCTGGATCTATCAGCTGCTTTCGATACTGTAGATCACAGCAGACTACTGACCCGTCTTAAGGACATAGGCCTTGGAGACAAAGCACTTAACTGGCTACTCTCCTATCTCACTAATCGCTCCCAGAAAGTGGCCTTGGGCCCCTTCTCCTCTAGACCAAAAAATCTCTGGTGTGGCGTCCCACAGGGGTCGGCACTCAGCCCCCTGCTGTTCAATGTCTATTTGGCCCCGCTTTTCACCTTGATTGCCAAATGGGGGGTCAAGGCAATATCCTATGCGGACGACACTCAATTAGTCTTCCCATATACAGACACGTCCGAGGCAGCCTTCAGCAAAATCAGGGGCTGTCTTCAAGACGTGGCCAAATGGATGAACACCAACAAGCTCAAATTGAACGCGAGCAAAACGGAGGTGTTATTCTTCGGAAATCTCAAACATCCCCCTCCGGATCTATGGTGGCCAACGGAAATGGGCCCCGCCCCATCTCCCAGCACCCAAGCTAAAAATCTAGGAGTAAAATGGGATGAGAACTTGTCGTTCCTGCCGCACATACAACAGCTTACCGCTGGCTGCCTGCATAAACTCAAAAATTTGCGGAAAATTCTGCCTCTGCTACCAGTCGAGTGTCGAAAAACGGTGGTTCACGCAACAATCACATCTCGACTTGATTATTCTAATGGCCTCTATCTTGGTCTACCTAAATATGCGGTGCAACGCTTACAGATCGTGCAGAACGCGGCTGCGAGATTGATAAAACGGGTCCCTTTTAGGCAGCACATCTCTCCGCATCTGCACGAGCTGCACTGGCTGCCAGTGGCAAGCAGAATTAAGTTCAAAGTGCTTACCCTGGCTTTCAGAGCGCTAAAAGGATCATGCCCCAAGTATCTAAAACTCCGACTCCCCCGCTACCACCAAAAACGAGAGCTGCGCTCAAACTCCCTGCTCAAGCTAATTGTACCACGCGTGAGGAAAGCTAGACTTGGAGGCAGGTCCTTCTCAGCCGGCACGGCGAAACTTTGGAATACTCTGCCCCCTGCCATCCAATCCGCCACGTCAGAAGCCAGCTTTAGGAAACTCCTAAAAACCTGGCTTTTTATGCAATAATCCTTCTCCCTCCTGTCTACTTACTCACCCTTGTTGTAGGACTCGCTAGCGCCGGGACACCTCCCCAGAGGTAGCTGTTAGCGCTTAATAAGCTTCTGTATTATTATTATTATTATTTACTGCTCCTGTTCACATTAGAAAATTGCACTGGAAGGCTTCTTCATGATGGAAATCATGTTAGAGGACGCCAAATCTCGCTCATGCATTGGTCCTGCTGTCATCGCGTTGCTCAAATGGGGAAAAATTCCACCACGCAGCGATTGGCAGAATTTAGCCAGAACTCTATGGTAAAAGAGTAACGTGGGGTCATCAAACTCCTCCAATTCTGCACACTGAATTAAAAATTCCACCCGAATCACATAAAAATGTGTACGTTATCAAAAGTGTAACCCTCCCAGCTGTGCAGACATCCCATGGGCCCTTTCGCCATTCACCTTCTCCCATCCATTATGGACACCAAGATCTTTGTGATGTTATAATAGCTGTAGTTTATTCACATCTAAAGCTGGTACAACAGTTAGCACAATTGCATTGTTCATTACTATGTTCAACTCTTTGCTTAACTTGCATTTATGTAAAGCATACCATTCTTAACTTCTCCTTAGTGTAATCTTATCTTTATTGCAAATTAAAAATAAAACCATAACTTTCATAAATGGCAATACATCATCCTGTAAGACATAAAGGCCTAGATTCATCAACCGAAATTGCGATCGCAATAGCTGCGAAACAGCAATTGCGATCGCAATTTCAGCTTCCGCAATTCATGAAGAAAAACCCACCAATTTGCGAATTTGCAAACATAAATTCGCAGAATCAATGTGGACCCCCCTTAGCGAATCTGTAATAGCGATTTTCAACCAATTCGGCGAATTAATTTACGAATTCTCAAATAAATCGCAAATACAATTCATCAAACATCACAAATTGTGAAAAAACCCAAAATCGCTAAATGCGAGTCGCAATTTAAGGAGAAGTCAAACCAGGTGGTAACCAGGAAGTTCAATTGGAAAAAAAAAAAAATTCAAACGGGAACAATGGGCGGAGCAAAACAAACACACTTAAGGAGACACAGTAGTAGCATTAGTACATTCACAATGCCAGGTCTATACATCGTGGCTAGGCGGCTGAGGCTCCAGCGCGCAGACTGGAACCAACGCAGGATTCAGGAGCGCATCTTCCGGCTGTGGATAACACTCCTGGGCCAGACTGAAGAGGAGATATACTCCAAATACAGGCTAAATGGGGCAATGATTCACAAGCTCATCAGAGACCTTGACCCCCTGATGCAGCACCCAACAAGGAGGACCAATGCCGTGCCCTCCCATGTCCAGGTCCTGTGCTGCCTGCACCTCCTGGCCTCCGGAAGCTTCCAGGGGATAGTTGCATATGCAGGGGGGATCTCCCAGAGCACACTGTCACGCTGCCTACGGTGTTTCCTGGACGCCATGCTGACCCAGATACAACACTACATAACCTTCCCAACCACCAAACAGGACTTAAATCAAACAAAACTTGCCTTTTACAACATTGCCCAATTTCCCCATGTAATTGGATGCATTGACTGTACCCACATCCTCATCTGCCCACCCGCTGAGATAGAGTACATGTACCGGAACCGCAAGTCCTACCACTCACTGAACATCCAGATGGTCTGCAATGCAAAGACAATCATCACTGACATAGTGGCCCAATACCCGGGGAGCACGCATGATTCCTTCATCTTCTGGCACAGTGGCATACACACCCGCTTGGCTAGGGGTGACTATGGCGAAGGACACCTCCTAGGTAAGTACACATGCCCACATACAGTATGTCGAGACCATGTAGCTGCCCATAACAGGCCCTGACCCTCTGCTCCTTTCATTCAGGTGACAGCGCCTACGGCTTCCGTGAGTACCTCCTCACCCCATACCTCAACCCTGCCACACCACAGGAATGGCGTTACAATGCTGCACACATTTGCACTAGAAATTGCATTGAACAGACATTTGGGCTGTTATAGAGCCGATTCCGCATCCTACATAAGACTGGTGGGGCCCTCAAATACCAGCCTGAGGTCTGCTGCCGCATCGTGGCCGTGTGTGCCATACTCCACAATATTGCTACCAAGCGGAGGATACCTGTGGAGATCTCTGGCAGTGAGTCGGAGGGGCACAACCGCCCACCTGCACATGTGCATCATGCACGCGGGGAGAATCCTGCAGAAGGACACAGGCGCCGCAACCAAATCACAATGAACTATTTCTAGTGCACCCATACCCCTCACACAACACTGCACTCATGCATGCCAAATGAAATAATGACATGAGTCGGAGTTACGTTTGAAATAAAATTCTTATTGTTTTTTGCACAAAAATATTTCTTTACATTTTTTTTCACAATACATGAAAACTGTATTTCCTCATACAGCCCCAGGATAGCGAAGCAGGCGTGCTTGTCATATTAGCATGGCACTGCTGCTAGAGTACATACAATCACTGGCACCTCCGGCCGGACGCACCCAGTCGCCTCTCCACATCCTCCTCCCCAGTATTGGCCCGTGATGCTGCACTGGGCCTGGTGCTGCGGCGGCGTTCGGTT
Source organism: Lissotriton helveticus (assembly GCF_964261635.1). NCBI lineage: Eukaryota > Metazoa > Chordata > Amphibia > Caudata > Salamandridae > Lissotriton > Lissotriton helveticus. The sequence goes on along the minus strand of NC_136073.1, from coordinate 210,320,846 downwards.
ACCACCGGCACGGACAGGCTGCTGAGACTTGATGTGCCCTCACTGGCATCATCCCCCCCCCCCCCTTTGCATGGCCATGGCCACATGACTGCTGATTCTGGACAGCAGTTGTGACCTGTTCCAACGCCCTGGCGACATCTTGGCAGCATTGCACCATCTGAATTTGCATCGCCAGGGACCGGCGAGAAAGTTGGGAGGTCGCATTACCAATCAGGTGGTTTGATCTGGTATATGGTGACAGCCGGGTCAGCAGCTGGCGGTGGCGGCGGCAGGTGATGTCCTGCTGTGACACCATGATTTGGCTGTTCTCCCTGACAGCAGCCGTCAGCACCTGCACGCTTTCCGTGAGCTGGCTCACGTTGTGCGCTGTCTTATAAAGCTGCAGCTGCATGGCTGCTTTGTGCCGTGCCTGCTTTTGGTGGACAGCTAGCATCCAGCGTTCTATACCCAGCCCTGGATCTTGGACATGTTCTCCTCTGCCAGCGCGTGTTGCCACATTGCGCTGCTGCCTCATCAGTCCGCTGACTGCGAACACACAGTGGCTGTGCACCGTGTCTGCCTCCTGGGTGGTGGTGTGGCCTGTACCACTGCCATGGGTGTCCCATGGGGTGGTTGCTGTCTTCCTGTGGCTGCAGGGGTGGCCCTGTCTGCGTGGGGAGGTGGTGGTACTGGTGCTGGTGGTTGTGGTGGTCCAGGTCGTGGGGCAGGATGGCCCTCTCCCTCGGTGTCCTCAGGGTTCTCCTCAATTTGGAGTGCCTCGCTGTCTGTGCTGGGTTGTTCTGCAGCACCTGTGATGTAAATGGGTGCACGATTAATGATATGTATCTTGCACATGGGATGTTGCAACATTCATGCAGGCTTGCATTCCCTGACTGGCTTTAGGGATATGTTTCACTTGACAGGTCTGGCTGTGTTTGGCTATCAGGGAACTATTGTCACACTACAGGTCCCACAATGCAATATGGCATTTCAGATGTGCATGACCTGCATTACTGGGGTTATCAAATGGCTAGCTCTGGAGGCATGGGCATTGTTAGGGGACGGGGTCACAGTTGCATGGCACTTACCTTGGGATTGTTGGGTGGGTCGGCAGGTGTCCAGCCGGTTGACCCCCATGCAGGCTGCAGGGATGATTGTGTCCTCCATCAGGTCCTCAAGTGGAGTGTTGGGCGCAACTGTGGGGTCTCCTCCTCCCGTGTCATGTTGCTCCCTCAGCCTCTCTGCAATGCGCTCTTTGGGACGAGCTCTGAGGTCGTACCACCTCTTCTTCAGCTCATCAATGGAGCGCTGGGTCACTCGAACAGAGTTCACCTTGGACCAGATGTGCTGCCAAATGCGCCTCTAGTCTGCTTCAGGCACCCTCCGGGATTCCTTTCCAAACAGCCTGTCATGGTCCTTGCTTACACCCTCGATGAGGAACTCCAACTCCTGCTCAGAAAATTGGATTTTGCGTTTTCTGCCAGGTGCACTGCTTCCTGCTGGTTCCTGGGACATTCTGGTTTAGTGAGTGTGTCCTGTTGTGGTGCTGCAGGGTGTGTCTGGTGGAGCTCTGTGCTGTGCTTCTTCCACTCTCAGGCTCTGTGTTCAGAATGAGTGAGGGAACTGCCTACTTCCTGGTTGTAATGTCATCATTGTGCTCGAAATGCGACTTCCAGTTTTTGCGATCTCGCAATTAGCGATTTCGGTAATTGCGAAATTGCAATTTCAACATGGGAAACAGGCGATTCTGCGAATTTTGTACGATTTAGCGAAAATCGCAATCGGGAATTCGCTTTTTTTTTTATCCCTTTTCTTGATGCATCCCATTCTGCGAATTCTAAATTACGATTCGGTATTTTTCGCAATTTAGAATTCGCAGAATCAGGGGGAAAGTCTCTCTAATGGGTGTCATAAATCACTGTTTGTCAGCTGCAGTGACAGGTCTCCTTCTCCTTCTGTCGATTTACTTTGGTACAGCGAGTCATGGCTTTGAGGCTTCCCTTGCTACCAAATGTCTAGCGTTCGTGGCCCTGGGCTACAAGTGCGGTGTCCACCCTTCGCTTATCATTTCTTGCCCCATTTGTTTGCCCTCAAGTGTCCCTGCCGTGAGGCACCTCAAGCACCTTGTTCCGGCACTTGTCCTTTTATCTGCCCTCAAGTGTCCCTGCCTTGAGGCATCTCAAGGATTTTGTTCAATCAATTGTCCTATTATATCCTTGTGTTAATTGATGTATTGTTCAACCTTGTAGCTATCCACCACCTCTTTGCGGCTGTGATGCCTGCGTTATCTGATGTAGGTGGGTGGGATCAGATTCTCCACAGCCAACAAAAACCACACAATGCTGACTGCTTCTAGGTTGCCTTTTTTTTTGCCGCATTCATGGCAAAGCCCCCTCTCCTGTGATTGGGGCTTTCAAATAAAACATGTCTGGGCTGCTTCAATGCCCTTGCTTTTGGCGTGCTTTTCTTCACACCTTTTTGCTGCTGTGCCCCTTGGGTGCAGCCCACGAGGTGGGTTAGCCTTTTCCCTCTAGATTTGGCTATACCTCCTTGTCCGGCTGTTCAAATCATGCTTATATGTAACTTACAATGGTTTTCCAATTCACGTAGTGTTATCCAGTCTTATTTTATGCATGTCATACAATTCTCATGTATATGAATGTACTGCACTCATTAGACACAATCACACACAAAAGAACATGTATTGCACTTCTATTTTCACTTGATAATTGTTCAATTTGCGAATACGACTTTTTTCTTTAGCACCGTTTTCTGCCAGCAGAAAACCTGGTGAATTAGCATTCCTTTGTTCCTATTTATTTAGCTTTTTTGTATAGTGCCAGAAATGCCACTGACTGGCACTTTCAGAATACTTTCTCAGCTGGCAGACGTCAACCTTTACAATATCGAGGGATAAATGGCTGATCATGAATGAATAAAAGTTGTATGCAAAGCAGTTTCTGACTCAACACAAATACAACATTGCGTTAATTACTTACTAATAGGCCACCAGGCACATTCCATCTTAGAAACTTTAGAGATGCATACAACATCTTTGAATGAATGAACAGTAATTGTAATGGGCGGCTGGTTTACCCGAGCTCGGGTCCCCTTGCACTAGCTCCAAGTAAGTAAAGAGGCAGAAAGACTAATTGGCACATGCATCAAAGATTTTGCGATCACAAACGGTGCGATTCGCAAAAATCGTCCGATTGCAAAATTAGCTTTTGCAAAGCATCAAGGGTAAAGGCCCTCGCAATTTGAGAATTCGCAATTAATTGAACTTTAAGTTCAATTAATTAATTTAGTTGAAGTTCATGGTAATTAGCAAAACCTTTAAAAAATGCACTAAAGTGCATTTTTCAAAGTTGTAGGTTACACACACACACATGTCCTTGGGACGTGTGTGCGCAACATTTGTGCACAGATCAATTTCAGGGGTGCAACAGGGTGTCCTTTTGACACCCTTGAAATTGCAGGCGAAATTTGCGAGGACCTATTGGTACTTGCAAATTGCGCATGCAATTTCCCATTCATTCCTATGGGCCTGTGGGCCCGTAGGAATGAATGGGAAGCCATTCCTTATTTGCAAATTGCAATTTGCGACTCGCAATTATGGAATGTGTAGGAATTGCTATTTTTATAGCGATTTGTACATGCATAGGCTTTTGTGAGTCCTTAATTGCCATTTCTTAATAATCGCAATTAAGGACTTGCAAAAGTCTAGCTTGATGCATGTGCCTGTAACTCTGGTAATAGATAAAGAGGCAGGAACTAATAGGGGAAAATGGATAATGACTATTGCAGTTTATGCACCAATAACCAAAGGGAGGACATTTATCATATATTGTTTTTCTGCCCTAGCTATGCTAAGGCAAGGAAAAGATGGATAGTCCCCTTGTGCCGTAATATTGGTTCTATCTCCCAGAGGGAGGCTGGTAGGATCCTAAGTACGGACACCAGCCAAATAATTGTGTTCGGAATCAGTAAATTTTTATTGTCCGTTTATTTTATTAGACGGAAACTAAATCTTTTATTCTAAATAAGGAAAAACTGCCATCCTGTAATCTTGCAAATCATGAATTGTGTCTAGCTATTTGTGTCTTCTCAAACTTTCGGTTGTTATAACCAATTCAATGTTTTTAATTTGATTCTTAAACATTTTTAATATATTTATTCATTTTCTGTGTTAAATACAAACATGTAATCTTGTGTGTCCAAATATGATGGAATATAGAGTTATAACAGGGGGCTCAACTATAACGAATTGTAAGTCCTATATGTGATGAATCTTATTTTGTTTTGTTATATTTTATTGTATCTTTTATGTTGCAAGTCAACGAAATAAAGATCAAACTTGAATAGGGGAAAATGGAAACCTGCATTGTTTTAAGTAACATGTTTAGGAAAGATGGGTGGTTCTTAACTGTTCTCAGCCAAAGAGTAAGAAATATCCATGCTTTGGCTATTAAATGGAAAAAATAGACTATGACAGGGTACATCTAGAACGCTCATTCGCCGAGGCATCTTGGCGCTGAAATAACCTCAATTTACCACATCTGCTCCTTCTAAAACCAGAACGCAGAATAGATGCTTTTCAGACGTTTTATAAATTGAGCAAGATTGGATTTGGAAAGAAGAGAAAGTAGTAAAGAGTATTCAGGTCTTAGCGTCCGCCACTGAAAAGCAATCCATAGCGGGACAATGAGCAAAAGAACTGAACTCAAGACTCAACTGGGCATGTAAAGAGACCACTTCCTTGCTAATTTAAAAAAATGTTTTATTCATTTATTTATTTATTGAGTTTTATATAACGCTGGCTAGACTCAGAGGTATTAGAGCGCTTTACATGAGAAAGAAACATTGTTTCAGAACATGATAATCTGGAGAGTCTCTGTACACTGCCCTAAGGACAATGACCATAGATTTAAAAATAGTTCTACTCTTCACTGTAAGCAGTGGTGCTGACACAGGACAGGGGTTATGTGAGACCTTTTGGAAGCAAAGGCAACCAGCTGAGCAGCAATATTTCGAGCCAGTTGAATGCGATGAAGCAGCCCCTCAGGAGATGCTAAATAGATCCCATTCTCATAACTCAATCTTGAATAAATCAGATTTAAAAAATCAATTCTGTTTACCCAGGATTCAGGGCTGATTCAGAGTTTGGCAGAGAGGAGTGCCTCGCCGCCAAACTGATGGTCCACCCACCTGATATACAGTCAGGCAGACCGTAAGTATATCAGCAACGGCGCCCACTCCGACTCAATCGCTGATTCACTCCTCCAACCACAGGTGGAGGTTTGTTCATTAAGCTACCTGCCCAATTTAGAGTGTGCTGTTGATTGGGCAGTTTTTGCTAATCCCTACCGATGTGAAAAGCATAACAGTGAGAGACAGTAAAAAATAGAATTGACTCCCACATCATGGGTAAAACTCCTATGGTGTAGTAGTCATTAGTTTTTTAACCCACTTTGGGATTTTGTTCTTGAAGAAAATAAAACTAGGCCTGAGTGAAATTGTAGTCACACCGGTGTAATTGGAGTAATTTTGATAATATTGCATAACAAAGTTTACACAAAATTACCAAGATTATGCCATAATGCTACGTTGTGTAATTTTGGTAAGAAATGTACAGTTAGAGTAATCTCTGAACACGAGAAGCATTTCAGGAAGTTTGTGTTTTATCCAAACGGACCGTTGGGTATCTTTTTAGCACAAAACTAGAAATCCCAAATGCGAGTGCCAGTGTTTTGAATGAGACAGCCTTTCCTTTAATGTGGACTGTCAACAAACATTTCACATAGAATTTTATTTTTCCTGAGTTGAGAGTATGGGTGATTTTTTGAGTGCAAAGCTACAAATCGAAATTCAAGCTGCAGCAGTTTGAATGAAAACTACAGAAAATAAACTCGAAATTTAATTTTTGAGTTGAATTTTTACCTGAACAGACCTAGCGGGTAGTTGTTTTTTTAGTGCAAGATGCTTTTTAAATTATTACATGTAATTTTGCATAATTTCACTTAATTACGCAATGGCTAATTGCACAGATTCTGAACACCGCAAAAAAACAAAAAAAAAGTTAAACGTTTGAAGAGCCGCTGTCATGTTTGACAGCGATTCCTGCCAATCACTAGAGATGTTCTCTGGGCAGGCAGACATCCCTAAATTCACAGTACGGGAATTCCGAACTCCTAAATCAGGACCTCTACTAATTACTGTTACAATCACGGACTATAAGTGTTCTACAATATTGCCTTCTTACATGAGATTTGCTTGACTTTTAGAATATGTCGTGATATTATTTGTTGAAGGGCCCCTTTAAGATTGACAAGGCTCAAGTGCCTACCCAGGCCTGACTTATGAGGGTCCCACAAACTGAATGGGCAAGAAATAATGAAGTTCTTTCCTTGGCTGGTACTTGACTGGCACTGGCTGATAAGACAGGACCTCTGTTGTGACAAAAACAGGTACTTGAATTGAGAGCACTTGGTGATAAGTCAATTAGACAATGTCAGGTGAGAGTAGGTGCGGGTATGTTTGCTTACTCAGAGTATGAGTCAGGCTGCTGCATTTCCACAACCTGAAATCTGGAGAGAAGCTATTTTGGAAAATCTCTATAAGGGAATTAAGGTGGGAAGAAATGACTGCCTGGATAATCGCTGTATAAAGTATTGTGAGAGGGAGGGGATGATGTTTCTCAGGGCCTTCAGGACATAAAAGCAAGTGGAAGAAATGTGGTTTGTCAACAACAGGTCGGAATCAAATATGTTGCCCTAATTTAGAACATTCACAAACAGCTTAGGGGGAGGACCCTGGTTACTGGGACACCAATCATCTGTCCAGAGATAAGGAGGCCACCAATGGCAAGGACCACCCTTCAGGCTCCAACTTGATGGACTTGTAATGCATACCTGTGGCAATCACAGATAGACAATGCTTGAAAAAGTTCTCCATTCAGGCTGATAATAAGCTGAGCATCATACACACAGTACAATAATGTTGTTTGATCGAAGGCTCCAAGGAGGGTGTCAAACCCAGAGCTAAGTTGAAATCAATAGGGATGAGGTCTGACCTTTGTGGAGCACAACAGGAAAGATCTTTGAAAGAATATTTGAAGCAAACATATGGTCTGAGTGTAGCCAGAAAAAGAGCAAAGCCAGTTGAGTGCATGGTCTAACGCTCCAAACAGATACTCATTGTTACACTCGACATTTTTGGCGTGGTTTCCCGTTAATTTTTGCCTCTACCTCCTGTATTTTTTATGCAGTGCTGGCTTTCGTTTTTGCTGGCTTAGAAGCTTTGGGCACTTTGCTACTGCTGATCAGTGTCAAAGTGCAAGTGCTCCCTGTGAAAATTGTTATTATAATTGGTTCTCCCTGATTGGTATATTTAATTTACTGATAAGTCCCTAGTAAAGTACACTGAGTGTGCCAGGGCCTGTTAATGAAATGCTAATAGTGGGCATGCAGCACTGATTGTGCCACCCACGTGAGTAGCCCTGAAAAGGTATCTCAGACTTGCCACTGCAGTGTCTGCGCACAGTTTTACACTGCCATGGCAACCTGGCAAGTGTACCCACATGCCAGGTCTAATCCTTCCCTTTTCTTACATGTAAGGCACCGCATTGGTAGGCCAAAGGTACCTCCCTGGGCAGTTTGCAGTGCATGTGTAAGGTAGGACATGTACTGGTGTTTGTGACATGTCCTGATAGTGAAATGCTGCCAATTTCGTGTTTCATTATTGAAAGGCTATCTGTCCCATAGGATAGAATGGGAGGTACTTTATAAAATCTTACAAGTATAACTTCCCATTGGGATAAAATGGAGAAATAAAGTTTAGGCTCTCAGAACTAAGAATGTAATAACACATCTTTTAGTAGAAATGTTTTTTAAATTGTGTGTTTGAAAATGCCCCTTTTATAAAGTATACATTTTCTTATTTATTCAGTCTGTGTGCCTCTGCCTGTCTGTGGATTGACAGTCTGGTTTTGGAGTGACAGGGGCTGGGTATGTGCATACACTGTAGACAGCCACTGGGCATGGGTTGAGGTGTCTGGCCCTTCCTGGATGACTCAGAGCTGAGCTGAATGGAGCTTGGCTACATTTAGAGTAGTGGGAGGAGATTTCCTTGCACCTGAATAGGGCCTGTCTTCCTTGCACAATGCTGTCTCTACCCCCTGTGGTCATACTGCACCAGTGAGAACAGAACTGGTTTGGACTCAGCTCAGAGACGCTTGTACAAAGAGAATAAAGACAAAATATAAATAGTAGACCTTAAATCTCAGAATTTTAGAATACTTCTGGACTCAAGAGGATTATTTGCCAAAGAGAAGAGCTGACGAGCCGTCAGGAGGAATACTGCCCATTTGCTGTGTGGGGTTGGCCTGCAGTTGCTATTTTTGCCAAGGAAAGGACAAAGACTGGAACTTAGCTGTGAACCTGCTTGAAGAAGATCTTCAAGGGCCTGTGTGTGCTGGCCTCCTACTCTGAAGTCTCAGGGGTACAAAGACTTTAAACCCTGCTCCCCTGAACTCTGCTGCTAAGAGTTCTGACATGCCAGGAGGTGCATGTTCCAGTTTTGGGCCTCTGGAGGTTGTTCCTACTGTTGGGAGCTGGAAGAAACCTAACGAACTGCAGAAACCGATGCATCACTCTTCTTGCGGCTGTTTTTCCGGCTGCAGCACCTCCGTGCGAGAAGAACCTCCATGCATCGCTGCACCACTGCCAAACCGACGCAGCGCCTGTTGCGGCTGTAAGAACTGATGCATCATGGGATTGTACCTGAAGAAACAGACGCAGCGCCACATGTTGCAGCCGTATCATTTGACGGCGCATCGATTTCTGCTGCATCGATTGCCGCCGCATCGATCGCCGACATATCCTGGATTTCCACGCATCGCACCAGGCAGAAAGTTTTCCTGATGCATAACCTGATGATCAGAACTGTCTTGGAGTCGACTCATCACTTCCTCCTACAGTCCAGATTCAATGCATCACTTCTCTTGCGTGCAGCCGAACTGTCACATCGCCTCCCTAAGGACTCAGGACCTGATACATCCCTTTGTTTCTTGACGCTTCCCATCTATGCGGCTGATTGACCTTGTGAATTTTGATGCATCTACAGGTACTTTGTGTAGAGTCACACATCCAAGAGCAGGATCACAGGGATAGCCTGCATAAATAGACCTAATATTGTTGCATTTGTCCACAGAGCAAGCCATAAATGCAATTAAATACTTAGGAAGTTCTTACATTGGTAGCGTTGTCAATTGCAGCTAAAACCAGAAAGAAAGGGATGTCGCAGTGTATTCGTAGTGAGGAAAATGATGGCAGGTCAGTGAGAGCAAAGCGGGTATAACAAGCCATAAGGGAGAGTGTCATCGCACTGCTTGTAAATTCTTTGGTGAGTGCCTTGCTGTGGTATGTAATGCAACCTTTAAATAAATCCTTTGCTCTTGCACAAAAAGGTTAGCCTTCTTAAGACACTGAGGGTGAGTGAATTAGTAGAAAGGAGAACTGGTTTGACAGCAAGATATCACAACTGAAGGGCTGGGTGGAATAAAATAAGATGGGTTTCAGTCCAAGACTGATCAATAATGGAAGGATGAATGGCTGGTGCAGAAAGCCATCAAAAAGAGGTGCTCAGTACCAGGTAAAGTCCATAAAGTATATCCGGCTGAGAGAGCATGTGTCATTTTGTTTTCAGTTATTTAATTTGTTACTGTTGATTGCTTTTAGGATCACATACTCCTACTTACATCCCTAGTGCTGCAGGTCTCTAGAAAAGTGAACATTTGTCCTTCCTGGGCTGTCTAGTCTAAAAGGGTAATTTACTGCTGATAATGCAAGAATTTAGCAGGGTATTGACATTAACGGTGTAGGTGTGCTGTTTGGGGCAATGACAATATGCCCTAATTTTAGGACATGAGCTCTATCAGCAGTTTGCCGAAAAACAAGATTATGAAAATTAGGAGGTGCCATTTCAATCAATCAATCAATCGGGGTTTTGTAGTGGAGAAGTGTGGCTCAGTGGTTAGAGGCGGCAGACCCGGAAGCTGAGATTGGTCGTGGACCAGGGTTCGATTCCCCACCTCGGCGGGTCTCGGGCTCTAAAATTCCACGGACTCGATAATTCTCGCTCTGGTGCCTACTCGACTCACGGGGTCACGCTCTGCGACTCTGGGCAATAGCTTGCTTAATCTCCACTACGGCCCCTCGCGGCGGGATGCCTGGCTTTCATCTTGTGGATACCCTGCAGGGGTATCTCACAGGGGAATACCAGGACGGGTTCCCTAAGCAAGCTCTTAGATACCGTGTCGGTGATTTGCGCTATATAAATACATGTACATTTACATTTACATTTATTTGTACAGCACACTACTCACCCGTGAGGGTCTCAAGGCGCTGATGGAGGGGGGTTGTGAGCAGCTCCGTTGGGGTCCTCAGAAGATCCTAGACTTGACGTCCTTTCTGAATTGGTGCAGTGTCGGGCTTCATCGGGGGTGACGGGAAAGTTCATTCCAGGTCCTGGCTGCAAGGTAGAAGGATCTTCCACCTGGTCTGGTCCTGTAGAAATGCGAGACGGTGGCTAAGGTGAGGTTGGCAGAGCGGAGGTTTCTCTTGGGGGTGTGGAAGGAAATACGGTTGTTGAGGTATTGGGTCCGGTGTTGTGGAAGGCTTTGTAGGCATGTGTGAGCAGTTTGAAGGTTATTCTTCTTTTGATGGGGAGACAGTGGAGGTTGCTGAGGTGTTAGGTGATGTAGTCATGTCATGGGATGTTGAGGATAAGTCTGGCTGCTGCGTTCTGGACGGTCTGGAGTTTGCGGAGGAGTTTTTTGTTGACTCTGGCATATAGAGTGTTTCCGTAATCCAGTCTGCTGGTGATGAGTGCAAAGGTGACAGTTTAACTGGAGTCAGGGGGGGGTCCACTTGAACATCTTGCGAAGTATGCAGAGGGTGTTGAAGCATACAGAGCCTACAGAATTGATCTGATGATTCATGGTGAATTAAGAGTCTAGTATAATGCTGAATTTGCGTCCGTGGTTTGTTGGGGTGGGTGGGTTTTTGAGGGAGATGGCCACCAGGTGTTGTCCCATGTGGCAGGGGTGGAGCCAAGGATGGGTGGAGCCAAGGATGAGGACTTCTGTTTTCTTTTTGTTGAGCTTCAGGCAGCTGTTGCTCATCCAGGTTGTGACAGCTTTCATGCCTTCTTGGAAATTGCACATGGTGATGTCGGCTTCCTTGGTGAGGGAGAGGATGAGCTGGGTGTCATCAGCATAGGAGACAATGTTGAGTCTGTGATTTCAGACAATGTTTGCGAGGAGGGCCATGTAAACATTGAAGAGTGTGGGGCTGAGGGAGGAGCCTTGGGGCACTCCGCATCTGATCTCTGTCCGTTCTGAGAGGAAGGGCGGGAGTCTTATTCTCTGTGTTCTGCCTGAGAGGAAAGATTGTATCCGTTCTAGTGCTATTCCTTGGATGCCAGTGTGGTGAAGCCTAGTGGCTAGTGGCTAGTGTGTGGTCGGAGATGGTGTCAAATGCTGATGATAGGTCCAGGAGGATGAGGAATGCCATAAGGTCTTCGTCAAGGAGGGTGCAGATGCCGTTGGTGGCTGCAATGAGGGCGCTCTCGGAGCTGTGGTTGCTGCGGATTCCGGATTGAGGTGTGTCTAGGATGCTGTTGATTTCTATGAAGTGTGCTAGCTGCATGTTGACAGCCTTTTCAATGACCTTGGCAGTGAAATGGAGCAGGGAGATGGGCCTAAGTTGTCCGGTCCGAGGAGGGCATCTTTAGGACGGGGTGACGTGTTTCCAGTCATCGAGATTGTGGCGGTCTCAAGGGAACATTTGATAGTTTGGCGTAGCTCGGGTGTGATGGCCGTGGCGGCCCTATGGGAGATGTGTGGTGGGCAGGAGTCAGGAGGTGCTTCAGAGTGAATGCTCTTCATTGTTTTTAAGGTGTCTTCAGTGGTGAGAGGGCTCCAGGTTAGACGGGTCAGTTGGATGGCATCGTTTGGGATGGGGGGTGCGGTGGTATTGTGGTCTTCGTCATCGAAGTTATTGAGGAGCGTCTTGATCTTGAGGTGAAAAAAGGAGCTGAATTTGTTGCAGAGGTCTTGGGAGGAGGGGCGTTGGTTGTTTCGCTGTTGGGTTTGCTGAATTCCTGCATGAATTCGGAAGAGTTCCTTTTAGTTGAGGGTGTTGGAGAGGATTCTGTCTTGGATGAAGTTTTTCTTTGTCGATTTGATGAGTTGGTAGTGTGCTGTGCTGGCTGCTTTGTAGGTGGAGTGTGCTTTTGGGATTTTGATGTTTCTCCACTTCTTGTTCAGTCATCGGCAGGAGCACTTGGATTTGTGGAGATCCGTGGTGAACCAGTTGGCTTTCTCATTGTTGTCTTGTGGTGTTCTGGAGGGGGGCGAGGATGTTGGCACAGTTGGCGATCCATTAGTGGAGGTTGCTTGCCACTGTGTTGGCATCTGTCGTAGTAGGGGGAGGAGTGCAGGTGAGGGCAGAAGTGAGGTGTTTTTCTTAGACTTTGTTCCAGCTTTTGCGTGGGGGCAGAGCGTGCACTCGTGGGCGGTGGATTTTGTAAAGGAAAAATTGATGCAGGTGTGGTCTGTTCAGAGCAGTTCTGTCGTGTGGCTGAAGCGAATGTTGTGTCCTCCGGCGAAGATGGGGTGGAGTATGTGTCCTGCTGTGTGAGTGGGGGTGGAGACAAGTTGCTTCAATCCGATGATGGTGAGGTTCTCCAAGAGGGTGGTGGTGTTGGGATCACTGTGGTTGTTTAGATGGAAGTTGAAGTCTCCGAGACCAATGTAGTTCGTTGAGACGAGGGCGTGGGGTGCGATGATGTTGGTGAAGGGGGTGCAGGGTCCAGGATGGCTGTAGGCGAGTGTTCTGCGGAGCGTCGTTCTGGGGCTGGACTTAATCTGGAAGTGGATGTGTTCCATGGGGGGGTTGAGGCATCGTCCGAGTTGGTGGTTGTGGGTCAGAGGGAGCTCTTGTGGACGATGGCGAGCCCTCCTCCTGGGTGGTTGGGGGGTCTTTCCTCAGGATCTTTGATCCGTCAGGGTGGCAGTTGTGATGTTGGTGTGGCACTGGCATTGGTCCAGGTCTTTGTGAGGAAGTCAACGTCAGGCTTGTGAGTGTTGAGGAGGTCCCAGATTTCTATGGCGTGTCTGTGCAGGAAGCGTACGTTGAGGAGGATGCAGCTCAGTGGCTCGTGTGCAGTAGTGTCCAGTGTGTTGGGGGTAGCTGCCTGGGTCCAGAGGTGGGTGAGGGTGCAGCAGAAGTGTCAGCAGGAGATTGGGCCATGGGTGTTGGTTTGCATCGAGAGCTGGCAGTGTTTATTGAATCCAGGGTTGAGTGCGTGGAGGGTGCTGGGGTCGTACTAGCGGGGCGTTGGGGGACCAGGGTCCCAGGTGCTGGTTGCAGTCGGATCACGGAGGGGTGCAGATGGGTTTGCCTTTGGCACACCAGCAGTGTGGCTGTGCCACAGCCGCCATTAAGTAGGGGTTGGGGAGGGCAAACAACTGGGAGGTGGGAGCGGCATGCTTGGGGGGAGTACTGGGGAGCAGCAGTGGTGGGGAGTGAAGGGGAGAGAAAGAAACAAGAGGCAATGATGAGGAAAAGCAGATGAAGGAAAGGCAAACAGAAAAAAGAGACAAATCAAAATAAAGGCAAACAGAGAAAAAGCAAACCGGAGAAAAGCAAGCCCAGAGAAAAGCAAACAGAGAAAAGATGACTCACACGGACCGGACAAGCAGAAGAGCAAGCTCTTCCACTAGACAACCAGGGATGAGGTGCAGGCAGGAGCCTGTGGGTGGTGGAGGGCCTCGAACAGCTATCTGGCAAGGACCTCAAGTGGCGCAAAAAGGGCAGTCCCACAATGGTGAAGCTGAGCCGGGGAGAACAGTAACTTGCTCTTCTTGCTGCTCAGTGGGTGCCATTAAGTAGGGGGAGGGGTGCAGTTAGGAGGCGGGAGTGGCACGCTGAGGGGGAAGGGCCACGTGTGCAGCAACAGCGGGGAGAAAAGGGGAGAGAAAGAAACAAGAGGCAATGAAGAGGAAAAGCAGAGGAAAGAAAGGAAAACAGAGAAAAAGCAAACAGGAGAAAAGCAAACCGAGAAAAGATGACGCACATAGATCGGACTAGCAGAAGAGCAAGCTCTTCCACTAGACCACCAGGGATGAGGGTCAGGCGGGAGTCTGAGGGAGGAGGAGGGCCTCAAACACCTCCCTGTCAAGGAGCTCGAGCGGCACTAAAGGGCAGTCCCTCAATGGTGGAGCTGTGCGGGGGAGAGCTGTGACTCTGACTTAGAGGTCAGAGGTCTTGCTCCAACTGCTGCATTTGCTATGTGCACCTGATCATCAGTCTGGCAGCAAACAGTAAGTTAAGGCTCAAAAACAATGACTTGGCCAATTTGGAGCTGATATCTCAGTTCCTGTCTAGAGGGGCCATTGCCAGTCAATGAGTGTTGGATTGTTCCTAGTGGAGATGGACTAAGTCTGGTTTGCTACATGCCTGTATCTATCTGAAGTGGCACAGTGGGTGCAAAAAGTAGGGGTGGGCAGAACTCATGGAGTTTCACTCCTCGGAATTCTGCACAGTTACACAAAAACTTACCTAGATTGAAAGGAGTTCCGCCAACAGGCTGAAAATGGGCATGTCGCTTTGCTCACACTGCAAGTTAACACTGGTAACACGAGCAGCAATGAAAAATCAGCAAGAACAGCACCATGCAGTGCACTAAAGCGCACAACCATTCGAGTAGAAAATCTACTAGAGCAGCAGCAAATCTACTGGATAATTAGAAAATCGCAGTAGAGGTTGCCAAACCTTGCTCACATTTCTGGAGCCTTTTCGGTATAACTTCTACCACTCAGAGATTGACGGAATTTGGCAGAAACTCCATGCTACAAGGGTCAAATCCCACCAATTCCGAGGGTGGAATGAAACATTCCACCCACCCCTGGAAAAAAGATGGACTTCAGTATGGGTCAAGTATTTACTAGTGGGTGCAATGACTTCATGCATTTTACTCATCTCGTTTTTGTTTTTCAAAAGATAAGAATGAGGTGAAGCACCCAGAAGATGTCAGCCACGGCATAAGAACTGTGTCGGATGGTGGAAGGTGAACCAGTTGCAGCTTTTTTTAATGAAGAATTGCTCAATTTGAGGTACTCAAGCCACTGGTGGCCTACTTTTCTGGTGACATTATTTGGTTAAGGGTATGCAAGAGTGTGACTGTGCATATGAAGAGGACTCTGACTGACTTAAGGACACTCACAGTATTCATGATGGTATACCAATCATGCTTTGAAACAAGAGACTATACGGATCTCTCAGATGAGAACCATCTCTTGCAGGGTTCCTCACCAATTGGGAGTAGTTTGTTTTCCCAGCTCGGGACTGGCTGGTCGCCATTAGCGGTCCTAGGGGACTTTTCCCTTCACTATCCTTTGCTGTGAGGCTTTTTGGGGCTGACGGTGCTTAACTCATGGGCACTTTGCATGACCACTGCAGATGATGGAGCGCAGAACCTCTTGGAAGGGCACAGAGGGTCAGTAAAGTTGTATTATATGCTGTAATTTTTTCAGCAGGTGTGTTTTCCCCCTCTGCGATACGGTGGTGGGAGCACTATTAGACGGTTGATGCCTCTATAGGGTAGAGTTTGGACTTCAATACAGCTTAGGACTGGAGTGTGGGACATGTTGCCTTAGTAGTGAAAGTCAGTTTGCTGCTGACCGGGAATGCTTCGCCAATTTGGAAAAGCAATTGGATTATGCAACAGTGGCTGTACCGAGCTCTATCTGGTTCCACCAATGGTATGCTGCGGCTGAGAGTGCAGAACACAATGAGTTAATCTGCAAATGCTTTACATTTGGTGATTAACTAGTTGGGCATATTTGCATTTCTTTCAGGCCAGCAGAACACAGGCAGAAAGGCGTGTCTAGCTGTCTGCCTAGCATGCTCTCCACACCACTGGAGTCAAGCTATCCTGGTTGAAGACAGCTGATAGCCAGAAACCGGTCCTAGGATGCTTGATTCCGGTCCAGGAAAGACATGGTTTGGCAGTTTGGGCTGGACTGTTCCCATGAGGCACAGAGTCAAGGCTGATTTGCATATGGCCATGTCTGAACTGGGGTGGTGTGGAGTGCAAAAAAAGGATGGATTTAGGCCCAGATCTCTGTACTGGGGTGAATGTATGGCATTGTTCAGCATTCTGTCCATCAACTGTTGTTTTTGCATTTGTCACCCCGAGTGGGATGGGTATGCTCAGACGTGAGTCCCATGCTCTCCACACCACTGGAGTCAAGCTATCCTGGCTGAAGACGGCTGATAGCCAGAAACCGGTCCTAGGATGCTTGATTCCGGTCCAGGAAAGACATGGCTTGGCAGTTCGGGCTGGACTGTTCCCATGAGGCACAGGGTCAAGGCTGATTTGCATATGGCCATGTCTGAACTGGGGTGGTGTGCAGTGCAAAAAAACAACGATGGATTTAGGCCCAGATCTCTGTACTGGGGTGAATGTATGGCATTGTTCTGCATTCTGTCCATCAACTGTTTTTTTTGTATTTGTCACCCCGAGTGGGATGGGTATGCTCAGACGTGAGTCCCATGCTCTCCAAACCACTGGAGTCAAGCTATCCTGGGTGAAGACGGCTGATAGCCAGAAACCGGTCCTAGAATGCTTGATTCTGGTCCAGGAAAGACATGACTTGGTAGTTCGGGCTGGACTGTTCCCGTGAGGCACAAGGTCAAGGCTGATTTGCTTATGGCCATGTCTGAACTGGGGTGGTGTGGAGTGCAAAAAAATTATGGATTTAGGCCCAGATCTCTGTACTGGGGTGAATGTATGGCATTGTTCTGCATTCTGTCCATCAACTGTTGTTTTTGCATTTGTCACCCCGCGTGGGATGGGTATGCTCAGACGTGAGTCCCATGCTCTCCACACCACGGGAGTCAAGCTTTCCTGGCTGAAGACGGCTGATAGCCAGAAACCGGTCCTAGGATGCTTGATTCCGGTCCAGGAAAGACATGGCTTGGCAGTTCGGGCTGGACTGTTCCCAAGAGGCACAGGGTCAAGGCTGATTTGCATATGGCCATGTCTGAACTGGGGTGGTGTGGAGTGCAAAAAAACGATGGATTTAGGCCCAGATCTCTGTACTGGGGTGAATGTATAGCATTGTTCTGCATTCTGTCCATCAACTGTTGTTTTTACATTAGCTTCGATTTCACAGCACACAAGAGTGCTGTTGTAGTTAATTGATCGAATCACTTGAAGCTTTTTAAGTCATAGTGCAAAGAGTTAACTGAGCTGTGAAGTGTTTGCTTTTAATTGCAGGGGTGGCTGGCACGGCTTGCGGGTGGAGGCTGGGTCCGTGGGAGATGGAGGTGTAGGCTGCAATGGAAAAAATTCAAAAATAACACTTACCTTGCCGATGGGTCCCGAGTCTTCTCTCCTGCTCACTTGTGTCTGATTCCAGGTCAGAACAGTAAGCAGGCAGTTAGGCTCCCACCCCTAAGCAAACCACAACGCTGCAATGCAGTCTTGTGATTGGTCTGAGCACCATGACACGGCACTCAGGCCAGGGCTGTAGGGGTGGGCAGGTTCTCCATGAAGTCTGTAATGCAGCCTGAATGGAGAAGGGGGAAAGTTCACATGACTGTTTTGAGCGGCCCGACCAAACAGTCGTTGCACACCGGAGTGTTCTACCCCTGCAGCTCTGCCCTGGCCCCTCATGCACTGCCGCAGCAGGAGAACAAAATAAATATATAATAACACTCCGTTATTGTCATAATATTTTTTCCTTTCTGTTGCTGCTTCCTGGCAGTGGGGCGACGCTCCTCTGACTTAGCGGAGGAGCAGCCACTGTTTAATTGTCATTGTACTTACATAGCGCCTACTATCCCTGAGAATGTGTGAACGGACAGTTATGTAAAAAAATTGTATTACATAGGGTCTGGGTATTACTAAAATGTCTGGGCCTCATTTACAATATAATGTTGTACGGAAGCGCCACTCATATTTTTGCTGTGCTTCCCTATGCCAATTCGAAAGGGCAGGAATGGACCTTATTTATAAGATACAGTGCATTACCGTCCTTTCTGCCGGCACATCATTTGGTGCCTAGTGCCAATGCAGACACCCTTGCACTATGGTGCAAGGGTGTCTGCATTGTTGGCAGGATTGTTTTTGTACAGGAAGGCCCAGCTTACTGCACAAAAACAATCTATGGAGGCTTTTTCCTTTTTCAATGTGTGCTGCACATAGAAAGAGGAACCAAGGGAAATAAAGATATTTCTCCTTGTTACGCAACCCCTGGGGCGGCGTACAGTTTTGACACATCCTCAGGTTTACAGATCTTTGTGAATCTGGGAATGTGTAAAAACCCATGGGTGTTGTGTGAGAAAACCCACCACAACGTCCATGGACCGCCCACCTGATGCAGAGTAAGGCACTTACACCAAATCTAGGAGGCCATGAAAAGATCATGCAAAGTGACTTTATGTGGCCTGGTAGATATGGGCCTGCACGCTGCCCAACCAGAGCGTCATACAAAAAGTGACGCACCGGCAGCGGAAGGGGCTTGTAAATAAGCCCCTATATTTTGAAAGCACGATTTTATCGTAAAACATTTAGCGCATTTTGTAGTTGTCTACCTTATACTGTGTGTAATGCAAGTATAAAATGAAGACTGACATATTCACAGTACTTTCTGTCACAGGCTGTGACCTCATAGCACTAAAAATACACATGTCAGATTTCTCCACTGCACCAATCGCGATTTAATTCTATGGTTCTCTGGTTTCACACAGATCTTTGCAGTGCATTAACTAATAGAGTTTTCATAATGTACTATAGTGCATTTCCCACTGAGTAACAACATTTGTTTATTTATTTATTCACTGAAGCTGTCCCGTTATTTTATATGTAGCTACCTGATGGTGAAAGACCTTAAAAAAAATACAGAAAATTATGTTTTTAGCCACACCTTTGACCCAGATCCCATGTTCAGACTCTCAATGTCCTCCGGCCCTCCCAAAACATGACTGAAGTCAACAATAGCAGCAAATTAATATAACCAGGAGTCGTTTTTGCTAAAATAGAATCAGTTATTTATATAATTATCAAAATAAAGACCTTTTTAGAAAAACAGTATAAAGGAAGGTTAAGGGACCACTTCCTACCATGGAATTACAGCATAATACTTGGATTTTACAGGTCATCATTAGTGATTGTAAATGGTATGTTTTGATTATGATTACTAATGTTCAGCTACCTCCAGCTACATGCAGCTGTAAATGTCAAGCCTTCAGCACCCCATGATATATAGTATGATTTTATTCTGATGCCGTGCAATAAAATTGCAGCGCATGCATTATAGCTATTATACCAAGGGCGACTTTGATTCTGTGATTGAGCGATTTTAGCTTAATTATAGGTTTGCTGCATTTGCCACATAATCCATCGTCTGGCGCATAATCTGCTGATCATAACAAAAAAAGTCTTTACTCACTAGGTTAGAAAGTTACTAAAAAGCAGCAACAGTTGTTGCCCCTTAGTAGAAGGCCCTTTGCAAAGCTGCACTGGTCACCATTGTGTTGCTTATTGCTATATTTGGGTATTAAACTGGTACTCATGAGGTGCAACCACAGATTGACCGTTTCTCTGGAGAACATTTATGGTCGTCAATGATAAGTAATGCCAGCAGATTCTAGAAATTTTTGTCAGGAGGAGGTCCTTACCCCTAAAAAAAATTTGACTGGGACTCTTGGCATCAAAAATGTTTGAACACCACTGCTTTAGGGGCTGTTTTTATGATTAAATTTCATGACTGTGAAGTTTATAAAAGACCCACAGACACGTTTTTCTAATTTTAAAATGCTTTATTTTTTTAATTATGTTGACAATGACTATTGATCAAAGTCCATATACTTCATTCACATGAATTAGTGCATTTACACATGATTATTATTGCTGACGATTATGTTTACATCCAAAATGATATCTTTAACTTAAGGTTTGTTGATCTTGAACCTTTGACCAAACCAGTAGACTTAACGTGTATGTTTGTGTGTCCCTTTATGGGGTCAAATACAATTATGCAATGTCCTTTATGCTATTTTCCATCTATCAATGTACATATTTGTAAATTACTGTATAGTATTTAGCATTGTGTATGTAATAAATAGGCACTTCCTATTTCTTAAGAAAAGGCGCTCCATGGACAACATTTGAGTTATTGCATTCACTCCCCTGAGTAGGCCTTGGACTGCTCTGCTTCGCTACTCTGAAAGAGTCAAGCGCTACAATGAGGTGCTAGGCCCCAGTAAGGAGAACTGTGGTCCTATTACCTATGCATGTCACACAACTTATAACCCAGTTTCCTACAGGCCTGGAAATAGTTGGCCCAAACCAGAAGTGAGTACCCAGAGAGGTTGGGGGTCTAGACGTTCTGTTTAACTTCCATTTGCCCAGTGTTCCACAATTCCAGTGAACCATACAGCCACTTCTCCTGTTATGTGCAAGTGTATTGAAGATATGTTTTCTGCCTTATATCTCTCCTTGAGCTATCTATGTCCACCCACCAAGGCTTGTGATCTTCTCCCATGATGTCTCAAAACCCTGACACACTTCACCCCCAATGTGACACCATCTGTCTGAAGAGAAACACGCCCTAAGGATCTAGGACTGTGGATATCAGACTTCTGGCACTCCAGACGAGAATACCAACCATACGGCAGCAGGACCTGTGAACATCTGACGGTGACTAAGATCAACCAATCCAATGCGGTTGATCATCGATATTTAGTGATGGCCATGTCTCAGCAAATGGGCTGCTGAATTCTTCACTGTATAAAATTGTGTAGCCACAAAAGGAACGAGTCAGATGTCCAGGCCCGAGGCAGCCAAATGCAGGAGAATGTCTCGGCATCATCAGATAGAAAAGCCTGGCTTTGCCCAATACGTCGTATTGAGTCCGCATGCTCAAACTGTGGTCTGATATGGTATCGAGAATACGTTCCATTAGCTTTTGATACCTCTTCGTCCATCTTACTCAGTATCTAGCGCCTGTCAGAACACCCCACCCTAACTCATCTAATATTATGATTCAAATTTCAGAGCAATGCGTGGGAAAGGATGACCTAAAAGTCCAAGTTATCATGGCAAAGGCAAACGCCTTTTAATTAAATCCAAATGCAACACCTGCTACGCAGATATCGCTCTTGGCCAGAAGTCCTTGGTTCTGCTAAATCCGGAATACAAACAGTGCTCTCTCACTCGAGCACAGCATCAAAGATCTGGCAGATTCAACCAAAGCGAGGTAGTGTATTTTCTGATCAAACTTTGCCAGCTCTGTCAAGTTGAACTACAGCTGTAATGACATGAATGCGTATTTTTCTTTCCCTAAAAATCGTCACCGTACTGAAAGTAATTAGATTTAAAATTTGTGTGCTCGGATGTCGATGAGACGGAGAGCTGTTTCAAGCTAGAGCCAAGCAAAAGTGAAGTACATATGGTAGGTAGCAGTCAAATGCAAAGTGGCCCATGGGGGAATCCTGAGAATTCCAGACAAGTGAGTGCTGCTGAAAGATGGTGGGAGGGGGCTTGAGGCAGAGAAATGATCAGTAGCATGTGAAGCAAGGTCTGACTGTCTCAGCCCCAAACTCTGCTGACTTTTCCAAAGCCCTCGACCAATGTGAATTCTCCAGAGTATGAAAAGGTGCAAAGAAGTTCTTGCTCTGCAAAGTTCTATTGAAAACTTGGCAACATTTTTTTTTTTTTTTTTTTTTTAACAGTTTGCCACATTTACCTGAAATTGTTGGGTTTTCCGACAATTTTTGTCGCAAAATCTTAACGTTTTGCATACGCTTGCATTTGTGCACCTGACAATTGTTGAATTGGTAAACCTACAGAAGATGTCTGATTCTAAGCCCACGATGTTAATATTATATTCAAACCCAATGTGAATTTTTCCTTGCTGCTTGAGACCGACAGGTAAGTTCTTATAAGCTAGCCCATCACTTACTATTTCTCTATGTAGTTTTCAATGGTCATTTACACTTATTTCTGGAAAGACTTATTTGTTTGTTTTTCAATGTTTGCTATCACGACTTCAACATTCAATTTTCGGATTGTGTGCTTGACTCGTGTGCAGAGGAAGGTCCAGTGCATAATTATAGATGTAAGTTGTAGGTGGGGCCAACAGCGCTCATTTTTGGGAACAATGCTTACTTGTCCTCATCAGACTTTGATCCAGGGCTAGAGACAGAGAAAAACATAAAAGGGGAAAAGAGGGAGACCGAAAAATAATGGGAAATAAAGAACCTGAAGCAGTGAGATAATGGGACAGGGAGTGTCTGGTAGACGCAAGAGGCATGCGGTGGAATCAAAACGAAGCAGCTTTGGTATCTGGCATCCCCCACAATAGATCGAGCCTACTGGGGGATTCTGACAATAGATAGAGATGACTGGAGGATCCCGACAATAGATGGAGCCGACTGGGGGATCCCGACAATAGATAGAGCTGACTGGAGGATCCCGACAATAGATGGAGCCGACTGGGGGATTCCGACAATAGACAGGCCCCTATTATCAGCTTTTTCCCTCATTCAGGGCCCTCAAAAGAGGGTTGGAGCCAGGCTATTTGCTCATGGATTTCGATGCATGAAAATGGCAAGAAGTAGTGGAAGTCACATCCAATGGCAGCTACTCCACTGAGGCGGAGGACCGTTACCCCATTGTCTTTATGCAGCAAAAGAAAGGAAAAAATAAAATGATAATATTTAATGTTATTATCACTTTATTTTGTCCTCCTGCTGGGGCAGCTTGCGTGAAGGGGCGGGGCAGGACTGCGGTGCAGGGGAGAAGTAGTACAACCCTCCTAAGTGTTCAGTGACTGTTTGGTCGGCCCTCTCGGTCCGCCCTAAACAGTCATGCGCACTTTCCCTGTTGTCAATGCAGGCTGCATGGAAAACATGCCCACCCCTCCAGCCGCTGGCTGCCAGGCAGCGTTGTGATTGGCTGCGGGGAGCGTGGGAGCCCTGGCGCTTCCTTCTTCCTGTTACTCCCAAAAAGGAAGAGGACACAGGAGAGGTGGCAGCGGCCGGCCAGTTGGCTGGCCAGCCGGTAGGCTGGCCGGAAGGTAATGTGATTTTTTTAATTGTTTTTGCTTTACCCAATCTCTCCGCCCCTTCACCGCGGGTGGGAGGTAGCAGTTGTGACTGTTCACATTCTGTGCCCTTTGCCCTCAATTACATCACAGGAATTGACAGTGTATGACCTTTAATCTGAGTCCCAGAAAGCAATGCCACATGACCTTGATCCTGGTGACATCACAATATTTGACATCATTTTAACCTAGTGTATCATCAAAGAGAAAATGTATTGATAAAATAAAGGGACACTCACAAAAAGTATATAAAAGAATAGTGGTCCTGTATCCTGGTACTAATCCATATGGACCATATATTGGATATGAACTATGTTGTTAGGTCAGTTTACTTATTATCATTGTTTAGTTTTGATTTATGATCACTTGTAAAGGACTATCAGACTTGCAAAGCAACGAGGAGGCTTTTTGGTTCGAGCACACCATGATGAGCGTGGCCCAGAGACGGCTTTAGCTGTTTAATCACCCTAATGTGATGAACTAAGAATCATCAATAAAAAAACACAAATACATAGAGGAGCTTTGGGTCAGGTCTCTTCATGCGTCAGTCTGTTCAGCAGTCATTCAGAGTTTACCTTTGCCCACTGCAAAGAACAGCATGGAGCTAAAGGTAAGCTGATTTAATCCATTGGATGCCTTGAGCTATGAGTGATGGGATTTCGCTTGATCACATATGCAGATCCACTTCAAAAGAAGTACAATTCACTACCAGGAATGGTGGCCTATACTTCACTTTTCCATCCTTTATACTTTTGTTTACATTTTTTTAGTCCTCTTGTGTGCTTAAGCTACGAATGCAATGTTGCCTTTTCATTTGCGTCAGTAAGGATCATATTTCTTAGACTCACATGAAAACTTAAAAGGCTTTCTAGATCTGTTTTAAATGCACTAGCTGGTAAAAGCAGCCTCTGTGTTATATTACAATGGTATGCTTTGTTATGTTTTATTAATTTAAAATTGTTATTGCAAGCATATGGTGTGCACTTTAGGTGGCATGTTTTGCTTTTCATTTTGAGCCATATCCTTGTGAAAATAATAAAAGAAATTCACTAGTTTGCCATGGCCACATCTATTGGCTTTGCCATTGCTTATTTTCCATGTATTCACAATAATGAAGCTTGTCATCAAGCTTTAAAAAGATGCGTATTTTTGTCTTGCATCATTTTATGATGTATCCTAAATAATACTACACTGCCAAATGCATTTATTTAAGAAACTAAAATGTTAATATGACCCAGTGTGGGATGCAAAAAGTAAACAGTGCTCATCAGTGCACTGTACACCTTTTTGCTCTTGACACTGCTTTTGTCACCTCCGATGCCAGAAGTAAAAAAAGGCAGTGTTTGTCGTTGCAGGGGCAAGCCAGGGGTTGCAGCTGAGAACCCTGCTGATACCTGAATGACGTCCGGACCCCTCTCTTTTCAGGACCCTTCTTTTGTGATATGCTCTCGACAAGGAGGTAACTTTAGCAACACCATTATAGAATAATGATTTACTGACAAAAGATGAATCTTGATTGACCCAGGTGTCTGGTTCCCATTGTGCTAAGACTGTGGCAAACTTGAGAACTATCGGTAACTGCAGAACCACCACAGTTACACATTATACAAAAACAAATGAAAACCAGTGGCAATTAATACAGACGATGACTGAGGTGGTATTAAATTGGTGGAAAAACACACTCAGATGTTAGATCTTGCAGAGAAGCCCAAGCTTTTCTAGTAAAGGACTACAATAAAAGAGGAAGAAATGTTGTACAATTTAGAGTCCAAACTGCAATGTTGATGCAGTTATTTCCTTCAACAACAAATGTACATGTGTTATTGGTTGCTTACCTTGGTAGAATGTCATCCTCTATTGATGTGGGACCTGGCCACAAATACTTCCCATCTCATTTGTATCCCTGCTTCTAAGAGGGAGATGATTAACCGGCTTAATGGAGATCGAAGCAATGAGCATTGGGGACAGGCTCCAAGCACTTTGCTCAATGGCCTTTTTTAAATTTATTATTAGGTATGAGATGTAGTTTACGGTAAGGAAGAAACCATCAATTTCACATACAACTCAGTAATCTTGGAACAAAATAACATTAACCTAGGAAAAGATAGAACACTGCCTGGCAGAAGGATTACAGCTCCTGGGAGCCAGGGCGGGGATCAAACCCTGTGGTATCCGTTAGAAGTCCTACAGCCTGTGTTAATGGTACAGAGGTGCAAATGCACAATTGAGGAAGTAGCCACGCAACTGAGACAATTGTCTAATGAACCCACAGTTAGGTCTCCTCCCTAGGTGTAGGAAATGGGGGGGGGGGGGGGGCATAAAAGGGTTGAAGAAGATATCGTGACAAGTGTTCACAAGTCTTTAAGAAAATCTCTCCACTTGTCCATGAACTTTTCAACATGATCATTCAGTTTTGTTATTATCTGTTCATAGGCAGCCACCTTGGACAGTTCCTGAAGCCAGGTGTCGGGCATTGGACAGATACTCATGCATCATAGAAGCAAAATGCAAATTTTGGCTGTCGCAAGTGCTATAGCGAGCCTCTGGATTATTGCTTAGTGATGGCTTAGCACTGGGCAAAGAATTGGAGGATTAGGGCAGTTTCCACAAACAGAGTGCCTGTTGGGGTGCTGACTTTCTAATTGTGGTCCTTTTGGAGGCCTAGTAGGTGGCCAGGTTAGGGCATTCCTTAAGAGTTGGACAATTTCTACCTCCAACGATCCGCGTCTCCAACATGTTGCTGCGGGATGTATGGATTACTTACAGAGTCTCAGTATTGTACAGGGCCACATTTTAAAATAATAATAAAAAAGTAACTAAACTTCAGGCTCACTCTCTAGCTAGATGATCTGACCAGTCTTTGTCTGTATATTCGATCTGTAGTCTGTCTAACCACCTTACCTCAAGGGAGCGTGTCACTGGGGTAGGGTATTGATGTTCAATCAGTATCCGGTATAAACCAAACATCACGCCTTTGTGCGTGCCGAAATTTCTGAGATCGTCCATTAAGTGCAAGTTCAATGAGGGGGCGCCCAGTTCTAATATCAGGCTACATACTAACCGTTGGTAGTCAAATAATTAATGGGTGTGCAGGCTACACCCCATATTGTGCTTGGGCGTGGCCAAACAATTTGTATTCGCTGTCAGAGATACGGTCCAAGAGATGACGGGTGCCTTTAGACTCAAACGCTCGCCAGTATAGATCCTTATTCTCACTCGGCAGCAAAGCATTGCACCATGAGGGGGGCTTGGGCATACACTGTTGGGTTCAGCTGTAGCAGTTTATGTGCTGTGTTCCAAGCCTAGCATGTGGTGGGTAGAACGGATCACTGACATAATATCGACGACACAAATATCGAGATACACAAATATCGAGTCAAAAATATCGATTGACAAAATATCGACTCCCTATCTTCAAACAGGTAAGTACCAAAATATCGACTCCAAAATATCGACTTACAAAAATATAGACTGTCAAAATATCGATTTTTTAAAATGTCTTAAAAGTAAGTTAAAACTAATATAGTAATAAATATATTTAATATAAACTTAGAAATAATTATTAAAAAAATATAATTTTAATAAATAATTTATATAATTAAAAAAATTATATCACCAAAAATTACACACACACATATATATATATATATATATATATATATATATATATATATATATATATATATATATATATATTTAAACATATTATTAAATAAACATATATAACATTTTAGAAAATGTTTAAAATTTATTGTTACAACTATAGTGAGTTCAACATTAGCAAAAGTGTTGGATAGCGTAGAGGTAAAATTTACTACTCCCACTCCAGTGGGTGCAACAGTAGGGAAAGCGCTGGATAGCGTAGAGGTTAAAATTACTATTCCCACTCCAGGGATGTATGACGTTACAACGCATACTTTTACAACGCCTACCATTACAACAAAACTTTTACAACGCAAAAACCTTTACAACGCATACATTTACAACGCAAGATTTTACAACGCATATACCTTTACAACGCATACCATTACAACATAAGTATTGGTAAGTATATAATAATTTTTTGAATATAAATTAATAAAAAATATTATAATATAATTTAATATAATTTAATTTTATTAAATAAATGTAATTTAAATGTAATTTTACCTTATTTTTACAAAGTACCCCTGTACCCCAAAAACCCAAAACTGACCCTGAACCCTAAAAATACCCCTTTACCCATAAACTGAAAACTGACCCTGAACCCTAAAAATACCCCTTTACCCGAAAACTGAAAACTGACCCTGAACCCTAAAAATACCCCTTTACCCAAAAACTGAAAACTGACCCTGAACCCTAAAAATACCCCTTTACCTACAAACTGAAAACTGACCCTGAACCCTAAAAATACCCCTTTACCCCAAAAACTGAAAACTGACCCTGAACCCTAAAAATACCCCTTTACCCAAAAACTGAAAACTGACCCTGAACCCTAAAAATACCCCTTTACCTACAAACTGAAAACTGACCCTGAACCCTAAAAATACCCCTTTACCCCAAAAACTGAAAACTGACCCTGAACCCTAAAAATACCCCTTTACCCAAAAACTGAAAACTGACCCTGAACCCTAAAAATACCCCTTTACCTACAAACTGAAAACTGACCCTGAACCCTAAAAATACCCCTTTACCCCAAAAACTGAAAACTGACCCTGAACCCTAAAAATACCCCTTTACCCAAAAACTGAAAACTGACCCTGAACCCTAAAAATACCCCTTTACCCAAAAACTGAAAACTGACCCTGAACCCTAAAAATACCCCTTTACCCAAAAACTGAAAACTGACCCTGAACCCTAAAAATACCCCTTTACCTACAAACTGAAAACTGACCCTGAACCCTAAAAATACCCCTTTACCCCAAAAACTGAAAACTGACCCTGAACCCTAAAAATACCCCTTTACCCAAAAACTGAAAACTGACCCTGAACCCTAAAAATACCCCTTTACCCAAAAACTGACAACTGACCCTGAACCCTAAAATTAAAATATTTATCAATTAATCAATTATAATTAATTACCAATAATATTTTAATTAATTACCAATTAATAATTAATTAACAATTAATTTTTTTAAATATCAATAAATAAATTAACATATTTAATTAATTATAATTAAATTACTTCCCACCCTATTCCCCTATAAACCCACAACCCGCTACAGAAAATAAATTACTAAAATTAAAATATTTATCAATTAATCAATTATAATTAATTACCAATTATATTTTAATTAATTACCAATTAATAATTAATTAACAATTAATTCTAAATTATTATCAATAAATAAATTAACATATTTAATTAATTATAATTAAATTACTTCCCACCCTATTCCCCTATAAACCCACAACCCGCTACAGAAAATAAATTACTAAAATTAAAATATTTATCAATTAATCAATTATAATTAATTACCAATTATATTTTAATTAATTACCAATTAATAATTAATTAACAATTAATTCTAAATATATATCAATAAATAAATTAACATATTTAATTAATTAGAATTAAATTACTTCCCACCCTATTCCCCTATAAACCCACAACCCGCTACAGACTTATATTACACAAAAAATAAAAATTATTATTAACTTACCTTAAATTCGATATTTTTGTTGTCTATATTATGTCTAGTCGATATTATGTCCATTCTATATTTTTGATTCGATATTATGTCCATTCTATTCGATATTAATTTTCTCTAGTCGATATTTTTGTTGTCTATATTATGTCTAGTCGATATTATGTCCATTCTATATTTTTTACTCGATATTCTGTCCAGTCGAAATAATTGACTCGATATTATGGCTGTACACCGGGTAGAACTGGATTGTATTGTATCAGGTTTTCAGGGTACTCAGTGTGGATCATGTGGACGCCGCTGTAGCATCCTAGGATAGCCTTCTCAATGTGCACCCACCTGGGAGTATTTGAGGAGCGTAAGTTGCAATGCGAGCCAGTAGCTTCAGATATTGAGCAATCTAATGCCTCCCAACTCTGTTGTTCATGTAATTTGCCCTGTTTGCAACAGGTCTTTCATCGTCCCGAAAGGAAAGTCTTCAGGGTTTCCTCAAGGGCATCCATCATGCATTTGGGTACACTGAGAGGTAGCATTGTAAAAACGTAGTTCAATTTGGACATCATGGTCTTTTTAATGATGTTTCTATCCCCCTAAAGAGATAAGTTACGTTGTGTCCAGTGGTGTATGTCTGCCTTCAATTGTGTTTGCAAGGGGTTGAGGTTTTACTCCACCTTTCCCCACAGACCATGAGAGACCTCAATCCCCAAGTACCTTAGGGCTTTGTGGTGGACCATTTGATCGGTAATCCATTAGTGACCGCTGGAGTTGTGTGTTTGTGAACGATACGCCCACACACTTCTCCCAGTTAACTTTGCATCCTGATATGGTTGAGAAATGAGAGATTCAGATGTAAGGGCTCCTAAGGGGGGAGGGGGTGGATGAGAAATTGTTGTCCATTTAAAGTGAAATCTTGTGTTCCTCTCCTGTCAATGGTGTTTTAACTGTATATTTCATGGTATATTTAGAGGTTTCTCCGCGGCCAAGCACCATTACCATAAAAATATGTTGTGAAAAGGGTTTCGCACCTTTTATATCCAGGGATTCACATGCATTTATTTAGTCTAAGGATGTATCAATTTATGCTGCCAGATTAATGGGCAGAATTTACTGGCAGGTCATTTACAAGCTTGAAGGAAGAATGATATGAAACCTTGGAGCATTCCTTCAAGGCACATGCTTGCAGTGATAAGTAGACATGATCTGACTCCTCTCTGAGGCTGAAAAAACGTGTTACTTAGAGCACGGCGTCCTCTGACATTCAAAAGAAACTACTTTCAGACTCCAATCAGACATACAGGGCCTATTGTGCCCCCACAACACCCTCTGGTGCACCACCTATCCGAAGCCGCACACTTGAAAATGTGCTCATCTCCCTTGCACATTAGTGATATCAGATAATGCAGTGTAAGTGAGTGACACAAGTTTATCAGTTGTGTGACTCCCCATGGGTGCCAGTGCCCAGGATGGTGACATCTGTCGCTCAAGGATTTACACTGATTTTGTGATGTAGATGCCAAGCATAGATTCACCACGACTCTTTTAATCAAGAGATTCCTTTCCTGCAATCCATCTTAAATCTGAAGTCTCAATTATGCTGGAAACTGGGACTGGTTTAATGATTGATTTTGGGTATTTAGAATCAACAATTAAAATATAGAGATGTTGTACTAAGAGGTGACAGGGAGGGGGGCTTGAAGGTTGAAGTGTGTAAAAACTGATCAGTCTTATGTGCTTTATAGAAATGCATGTCGGCTAGTTGACAATCCTATTACCTCGGGATGGAAGTTCCAGGTCACGGGCAAATCCTGAAAAGGCTTGTTTCCTTCTCTTGGTGCAAAGCGCTCGCTTCTAGGGTGAGGTGGGATTTGCTTCTGTTGATGATACCCATTAGCAGTGATGAGTTTATCTCTGGGCGATGGGACCTGCAGTGGGTGACATCATGGATTCTTTCCACCAGTGATTAGCTGTGACAGCAGAGTGTCAGGGCCATTTTTTGGGGTGATGAGGGTTTAATAAAAACCACAAGAGTGGCATTGCTTGCATCAATGTGAGATAGACCCGTGGACTTAACACAGGTTCTAAAATCCACATTATGGCTGATATGCTTTTTGTTGTTTCAAGAGAAAAGGTTGCTAGAAGGTACATTATGATGGGTCTTTGAAATGCTAATTTTTCATTTCATTCAGAATGATGCCAAATGCCTTGCCTTAGGGACCTAGCCAGGTATTAACATTATAACTGATAATAAAATAATAACCTATCAGGAACAATATCCCCATATCCATCAGGAGACTCCAATTTAGGAAGGAGTTGGAAGATGCATCTCTTTAAAGAACAGACAATCATCTTTCATTAACAGTACACCACTGTTCTCAGAGCCCTGTCTCCCTTACACTCATGCACTGACCATATTGTTGCCTTGGACCCTGCACAGTGTTCAGCTGCCTCTTTGCAGGGCTTGCACTACACAGATGACACATATTCAATAGTGACAATATAGCAGTGAGGGGCAAAAGGGGATTACATCTGGGAAAGACTGAGTTGTAAACACAGATATAAGTGAATAGGACCAGTAGTTCTGTGGAACGTCTATAAACACTTTTCTCATTTCCCCTCCATACCACATTTCCCCAACTATTATACAAAGCAAACAATGCTCTCCATCTGTTTGTTGTAAGTCCTAAGTGGCCCACAGCCTACATCAGTTACAGGAAATACAAAACTGCCTAATAACTTAGAATGCTCATTGAGAGTAGGCGATGCATGCTTGACACAAAGCCAAATTTGTTGTAAAAAAAAATAAAAACAGCTGCCCATTATAAGGAAAAAAAAGTCTGCTGATCCAGAGGCATGCTTTATTGCTTTGGAAATCTTTTTTTGGTATGATTTTCCTTTAAAGGCAATGAAAGTTCATTATATTTAAACACAATGCTTCTCCTACCCCGTCTACTCGTTAATCATTGTATAATGTCAATTCCGGCGAAATAAACGAACAAAACTATCTGATTAAAAGAGCAGGAGAAAACCAATATTTCAGATAATCTCTCTTTCTCGCTCACTCTCACTCGCTCTATCACTTTCACTCTCTCTCACTTTCACTCTCTCCTTCAGCCCCACTCGAGCCCAGGTGACATGTTTTTCTTTTTGGGTTTCACCTGCGCAGCACTTGCACTGTGCTTATGAAGTCTTTTGGTTTTAATATATATTAAAATGGGCTTACGTCCTGCCTTCACTTTTTATTGGTTCTTATGCTTGTCAATTTACTTTCCTTTGTTTCTATTGATTGTAGTATATTCTCCCTTCTGTGTCCCTCATTAGTTTCATGTGGCCTGACTACTCATTCTCATCCGCGTTGTTGGTTTGAACTTTTTTCTTTTGGATAACATTGCATACAGTTTGCTATTTTCACAATAGCAGTTACCTTGCAGGGAATGGGGTCATGATTTGAATGCTGCAGCAGGTGCAGTGGCACCGGAGCCAAAAGTTGTCAGAACTCTTCTAACCACCTAATAGTCACAAGTGCAGTTACCTTGCAGACATTAGGGTCATGATTTCAATGTGCAGCAGGTGCAGTGACCTCTGGGCCCAAAACTCTAGGAACCCCTCTAAATACCTAATATTGGTATATTTTACTACTAAACAGGTAGTCACAAGGGCAGTTATCTAGCAGGCACTGGGAACATGATTCCAATAATGCAGCAAGTGCAGTGGCACTAGGACTAAAATCTTTAGGTACCCCACTAAACACTGATTAATACTATATATTAGATCGAGCCGTCACAAGTGCAGTTATCTTGCAGGCACTAGGGTCAGGATTTGAATGGTACAGCAGATGCCGTGGCATCAGGCCCAAAAGTTGTGGAACTTTTTTTCTTACATTAAAACTGCACAACATTTATTGATAATTATCTTCCCCTGGCTGCACACATTTAAAACATGTTTGTTTAACGCTACTTTAGTGGGTGGAACTTTTAACTAATTTTCACATTCTTCATGATATTGTTCCACTAATAAAAAAGGCATTTTTTCCTGTGTCGTGTTTGTCGCTAACAAGTTTTTTTTCCCTGTGTCATGTGTTTGTTTGTTGGAGCATTATGTAACGCAAGCCCGAACAAAGTTATTGCAGTGCTTTAAACAAGCATGCTCCGTGGTGCTCTGAAGGGATGTTTTAACCTCCTTTATCCATTGGGACAGTCTCTGTATAACATTACAGCACCAGACAACTGCCGCAGAGTCTTGGATTATAAACACGGTCATGTGTTTGTTCTAAATGTATTCCTCGAGTTAGTTGCAGCGTGTTCCGGCTACTGGCGGGGAAGGGAGGCTGTATAGTTTCAAGTTTCTAGTTCCAGTTTCAAACACTTTATTTAGACAGTCAAGTCCATTAATGGATTTGATTGCCTAAATAAAGAATAGTTTCAAGAGCAATGAATTCGAAAATTCCAGCTGTTTGGTATTGTTGTCCCATTGTGTAAAAGCTTGTCTTTGTGAGCAAGAATGTTTAATGACTGTGTGGGATTTGTGCTTCTGTCCCTTTTTCATAATATATCTATTATTTTGGAATATTTTTAAATAAAAAAAGCTTTTTTCTTCGTTGGTGTGAGTTCTCCGATTATTTAACATCAAACGTTTAGCTTAGTAAGCAGGTGGGTGTAAGACTGCCCTTTCCTGTGCATATTGTATTGTTCTAGCACCAAAAACATGTTATATCATTTGCTATATTTTCGGTTGGTCATATGAATAAGCAACGTGGTAATGGAGAGATACTCTGTAAACTGAAGCAGGCATTATTTCCTAATAGTGCAAATTATGCTGTTCATCTTTCCTTGGATGTAAAAAGCATTCATATTTATTTGCATACTTTTAACGTGTGGTATTTTAGCTTAATACATATTTGCTAAAAAGGGTTTGAGTTATTCAAAGTAATTTAAGCAGCCTCCTGCAATTTTATTGTTATGTGATACAAAGAACATCACCGTTACATTCTGAAAACAGGCAAACGCTTTGTCTATTTTAGCTCGCTTTACTCATGGTATTTTAGCTTAATGTTGGACAGGCCACATGCAGGGCTCGCTCCCTCCCCGCAGGACAGGGCCCGGGCCACCATCAGCACCATTGCCCGGCCCAGCCGCCATCTTGGACACGGCACCACGCGGCCGCGCGGCCTCAGCCCGACCCCAACCCAGGGCCTGGCCAGGCCCCGACATCCCGGCACCACCCTCCACCCAGGAGGTGAACGGCCCACTTGGCAGGTCAATGGGAGTACGAAGTGTCGACGGCTCTCCCCCGCCAGGTGCCGAGCACCCCCAGCCTCCTCGGGCGCTGGCTCCACCCCCCTGCTGGGTGTCTGGACTCCCTCATCCCAGACCTCCCGACCTCCAAGAGCGAGGGTCCGGACATCAAAGGGCGCCAGACCTATAACTGAGGCAGCCCCAGGACAGGAAGGCAGTTGTATCCTGGAGTCGAGAGACACCGCGACGAACTCATCCTTGACGGACTGTTGGCGCTGCCACAGCCCTGCCTTGTGAACTATTGTCCTGCCTGCTGGCGCTGCCGCGGCCCTCTGCAAACTTCATCCTCGTGGGACCTGCTGGCACTGCCGCGGCCCTCTGCAACCTTCATCCTCGTGGGACCTGCTGGCGCTGCCGCGGCCCGTTGCAACCTGCATTCTCGTGGGACCTGCTGGCGCTGCCGCGGCCCGTTGTAACCTTCATCCTCGTTGGGACCTGCTGGCGCTGCCGCGGCCCGTGCCACCTACGACCTCTTCGGGACCTGCCGGCGCTGCCGCGGTCTGACCCCTCCGAACACCGAGCTCGAGGATTGTGAGCTATCACCGTTACACACCCGTACCCGTGGGTACCAAGACTGTCCCGCTACCCCCTTCCCTTACTAGAGACTAGAATTGAGAGGATCATCGTGTCCTGATCGCCCTGTATCGTACCACTCTACTACCCGAAGTGCCTATAAAAGGTGTTACCATAAAGCTTTGTGTGGTGTCCATCTGTGGGGGGGAAGTTACCTGTCTGTGCGATCACTGTGCTCGGCCGACCCTCCAGGTCCCCGTCTAACATTGGTGGCTAGCGGCGCGATCCGAACCAACGCGTACCGTACAGACAGTAACTCACCCTACGACTAAAACCACAATGACGACCAAAGAGAGCGGATCGGCGGAGAAGTTCCAGATGGAAAAGCTGGAAGAATACAACCACCGAGAGCTCAAACAATTTTGCATGGACTTAGGCATTGCTACCACCGGGCTAAGCACAAAAGAAGACTTCAAAAACGCCCTAGAGGCCTGGACAGAGACAAATACCGCAACCCCCCGGGACCCCGCAGCCCCGGAAGTCAACACCACCCGGACGGAGGAACGGAGACCAGGCCCCTCCCATGAAGAGATCCAGGAGCGGGAAAAAAATAGATTACACGAGTTAGACTTGGCACGACTCAGATTAGACGGAGAATTGAAACTGGCGGAACAAAAAATAAACTTAGAACACTTGCGGCTCAGAGAAGAGCGAGAGGAAAAACAGAGACAGAGAGACCTCGAAGAAAAAAGACTGGCATACGAGCACGAGTGCAAACTAGCGGAGATAGAAATACGCAAACTGAACAAAAACCTAGGGGTGCCCGAGCAACCGCACTCCCCGGGTCCGACCGAGCAGAAGGTCCACATCCCCAAGGATGTGGTCCGAGAATATCACCGGAACGACGACATACAGCAGTGGTTCAAAGCCTATGAGATTGCCATGACCGCCCACCGGGTCGCTCGAAGTGACTGGGGAGCCGGTCTATGGGGGAGATTCGTCAACGAGGGTCGTGATGCCCTGCTGCAGCTTCCGGACCATCAAATCACGTCCTATGACCATATGAAGGCCGCCCTCCTCAGTCGATATGGACTTACACCCGAAATGTACCGCCAGAGGTTCCACAACTGCACCCGGATCCCAGGTACGACGTGGTTGGAATACGTGAACTATTTCAGCCGAGCCTTCGAGGGGTGGATCAAGGGTAACAACGTAACCACTTACGAACAACTCTTCAATCTCATTGTATGGGAGCACCTCTCCAACAACTGCTTTGTCGAGCTCAGGCAGCACCTCCTCGACAGTAAATTGACTGAACCCCGGCAGCTCGCCACCGAGGCTGACCGGTGGGAGAGCACCCGAGTGGCCCGGAGTGGGCCGAATGAGCAGAACAGAACCAACCAAGGTCACCATCGTCCCCGAGGAGGAGGAGGAGGCCCGGGCCGGGGCAGAGACGCCGCCCCGGCCGCACCCACTAACGCCACCCCGGCTCCAGCAGGCCGGGGAAACCCCCCGATGCGCCCGGGGTTCCGAGCTAACGTGACGTGTCATCGATGCCAGCGAGTCGGCCACTATGCCAGTGACCCGACCTGCCCGAAGAACCAGGTCCCCGGGCCCGCCAGATGGCGGCCGCCGCCCTGGGAGAAGAACAAATCTCCGAAGACACGGAGACCTATGAGTCGGAGCAGTTCGAGTGGGAACCCGCCGCCATGACCCTGGCGTGCCTGGGAGGAAGAGACATGGTCCCGCGGACTCCCCTGCCCGCCAACACTCGGAAGTACAGCCAATGGGTGAGCATCAATGGGCGCAAGGCCAAGGCCCTGCGTGACACCGGGGCCAGTGTGACGGCCGTCCGCTGTCACCTGGTGACCCCAGAACAAATCCTACCAAACGTACTTTGCCCCGTCCGATCGGCAGACAACTCGGAGAGCCTGTGTCGGATGGCCTGCGTCCCCTTCGAATGGGGAGGAGTGTCCGGCATGCTGAAAGTAACTGTCCGTGACGATGCCCCCGTAGACTGCCTCCTGGGGAACGATCTCGAGAGCTCCCCGTGGGCCGCTGTGGAAAGAAGAGAGCATCTGGGGATGTTGGGTCTCCCGGACTGGGCATGCGTAACAACCCGGTCCATGGCCACCCGCACCATCCCTAGACCAGAAGAACCAGAATGGGCAGCGCCTCCGCCCTCGATCACTCCAGAAGAAGACTTCCTCCAGACCGACCACCCGGACCCCACCCCAGAGGGGCCCACACAGCCCCCCGAGCTTCCCGACCTGGCTCAGTGGCGTCAAGAAGGGGGGCCCACCCAGGAACAATTCCGGCAGGAGCAAAAGACCTGCCCCTCCCTCGAGGGATTGCGACAGCAAGCGCTCGCCCAGAGCCAAGGAGACACCACCGGGGCCCACTGGGTTTATTGGGACAATGATCTCTTGTACAGCGAACAGAAAATCGCAGAACTGGGGGCCGGGCGAGTGCTGGTGGTGCCCCTCCACTTCAGAGACTTCCTGTTGAACCTAGCCCACGATGTCCCCCTGGCCGGGCACCTGGGCCAAGACAAGACCTACCACCGCCTGGTGACTCACTTTTTTTGGCCCAAAATGAGGAACGACGTATCCAACCATTGCCGGTCCTGCCCGACCTGCCAGGCCAGTGGGAAGAGCGGCCGCAAACTCAAGGCACCCCTACAACCATTCCCCGTGGTGACCACCCCGTTCGAAAGGGTGGGAATAGACATTGTGGGGCCCCTGGACCCCCGAACAGCACAGGGACATCGCTTCATCCTGGTCCTGGTGGATCAAGCTACCCGCTATCCTGAGGCGGTCCCCCTTCGTACGATAACAGCCCCAGTAGTGGGTCGAGCCTTGATGGGGATCTTCTCCCGA
Organism: Lissotriton helveticus; assembly: GCF_964261635.1. Lineage (NCBI taxonomy): Eukaryota > Metazoa > Chordata > Amphibia > Caudata > Salamandridae > Lissotriton > Lissotriton helveticus. Next base: position 210,283,378 of record NC_136073.1, on the reverse strand, counting down.
GTGGGCTTCCCCCGAGAAGTCGTCAGCGACAGGGGTACGAACTTTATCTCAAAATACATGAAGTCCCTCTGGCAACAGTGTGGGGTCACCTACCGATTCACGACCCCCTATCACCCTCAAGGGAACGGACTGGTTGAGCGGTTCAACCGCACGCTCAAAGGGATGATTGGGGGGTTGGAAGAGCCCCTCCGTCGCCAGTGGGATGTGCTACTACCGTGCCTTCTCTTTGCCTACCGAGAAGTCCCCCAGAAGTCCCTCGGCTTCAGCCCTTTCGAACTCTTGTATGGACACCCGGTGCGAGGCCCGCTCAGCCTAGTCAAAGAAGGCTGGGAAATGCCCCCTCTAAAGAACCCTCCAGATGTTTTCAAGTACCTCCTAACCCTCCGCAACCAGACCGGAAGGTTCAGAGAGATGGCAAAAGCAAACCTGGAGGCCAGTCAGGAGGACATGAAAAGGTGGTACGATCAAAATGCATCCTCCATCGAATTTGAACCCGGCCAACAAGTGTGGGTAATGTCTCCCACCGAACCATGCGCCCTGCAAGACAAATGGACGGGGCCCTTCAAAGTAATCGAGCGCAAGAGCCCTGTCACCTATCTCATCGATATGGAATCTTCCCGAAACCCTCTCCGGGTCCTCCACGCTAATAGACTGAAACCCCACTTTGTACGCTCTGAACTCAGCCTCCTGATGGCAACCGACAATGGAACCGAGGAGGACTCCGAACCCCTCCCTGACCTCCTACGGTCACGGGAGAAGGACGGCTCCGTGGACGGGGTCCGACTCTCGGAGGCCCTCACCCTGGAACAGCGCCAAGGCTGCCGAGTCCTCCTGCTACAGTTCTCCACCCTGTTCTCCCTCACCCCAGGGGTCACCCCCTGGTGCTTACACGACGTGGACACGGGAGACAGTCCCCCTATCCGCCATCGGGCCTACCGCGTACCAGATCGGGTACGGGCCTGCATCCAAGAGGAGGTGGCCAAGATGCTCACCCTCGGGATCATCGAGCCCTCAGACAGCCCCTGGGCCAGCCCAGTGGTACTGGTCCCCAAAGCGGCCGCCCCCGGCGCCACGCCGGAGCTCCGGTTCTGCGTCGACTACCGGGGCTTGAATGCGGTCACCAGAACAGACGCACACCCCATCCCCCGAGCAGATGAACTAATCGACCGCATGGGAGCTGCCCGCTACCTCAGCATCTTCGACCTGACAGCGGGCTACTGGCAGATCGGTCTCACACCCCGGGCCCAAGAACGATCTGCATTCTCTACCCCGGATGGCCACTATCACTTCAAGGTCATGCCATTCGGCATGAAGAATGCCCCAGCAACCTTTCAGCGGCTAGTAAACCAGGTCCTGGCAGGACTCGAAGGATTCAGCGCCGCCTACCTGGACGATATCGCTGTGTACAGCCACCACTGGTCCGACCACCTCCACCACCTCCGAGAGGTGCTACAGGCCCTCCAACGAGCTGGCCTCACGATCAAGGCCAGCAAATGCCAAATTTGCCAGGGGTCCGTGACCTATCTCGGGCACCAGGTGGGAAGCGGTCTGGTGGCCCCCCTGCAACTCAAGATCGCGGCCATCCAGTCGTGGCAGTCCCCCATCACCCAGACCGAGGTCCGCACCTTCTTGGGACTCACGGGCTACTACCGACGGTTCGTGAGGGACTATGGCAGCATCGTAGGGCCCCTCACGGAACTCACCTCCAAAAACCAACCAAAGAAGGTCAACTGGACCCCAGACTGTCAAGCGGCCTTCGAGAAGCTGAAGGCCGCCATGTGCTCCGCCCCGGTGCTCCAGGCCCCCGACTACAGTCGGGAATTTATCGTCCAAACAGATGCCTCCGACCATGGCGTTGGGGCAGTCCTTTCCCAGCTGAACCCCGAAGGACTTGACCAGCCAGTGGCTTTCATCAGCAGACGGCGCCTGGCCCGAGAACGACGCTGGAGCACCATCGAGAGGGAGGCCTTCGCCGTGGTGTGGGCCCTCAAAAAGCTCCGGCCTTATCTCTTCGGCACCCACTTCCGGGTCCAGACCGATCATCGACCCCTGCAATGGCTCATGCAGATGCGGGGGGAAAACCCGAAACTACTACGTTGGTCCATCTCCCTGCAGGGGATGGACTTCACTGTGGAACATCGACCCGGCCAAGACCACGCCAACGCGGAGGGCCTGTCCCGCTTTTTCCGCCTCGACGAGGAGAGTCCCCAAGAAGATGGGTGACTCTCCCCGCCTTCAGCTGGGGGGGACGCATGTTGGACAGGCCACATGCAGGGCTCGCTCCCTCCCCGCAGGACAGGGCCCGGGCCACCGTCAGCACCATTGCCCGGCCCAGCCGCCATCTTGGACACGGCACCACGCGGCCGCGCGGCCTCAGCCCGACCCCAACCCTGGGCCTGGCCAGGCCCCGACATCCCGGCACCACCCTCCACCCAGGAGGTGAACGGCCCACTTGGCAGGTCAATGGGAGTACGAAGTGTCGACGGCTCTCCCCCGCCAGGTGCCGAGCACCCCCAGCCTCCTCGGGCGCTGGCTCCACCCCCCTGCTGGGTGTCTGGACTCCCTCATCCCAGACCTCCCGACCTCCAAGAGCGAGGGTCCGGACATCAAAGGGCGCCAGACCTATAACTGAGGCAGCCCCAGGACAGGAAGGCAGTTGTATCCTGGAGTCGAGAGACACCGCGACGAACTCATCCTTGACGGACTGTTGGCGCTGCCACAGCCCTGCCTTGTGAACTATTGTCCTGCCTGCTGGCGCTGCCGCGGCCCTCTGCAACCTTCATCCTCGTGGGACCTGCTGGCGCTGCCGCGGCCCTCTGCAACCTTCATCCTCGTGGGACCTGCTGGCGCTGCCGCGGCCCGTTGTAACCTTCATCCTCGTGGGACCTGCTGGCGCTGCCGCGGCCCGTTGCAACCTGCATTCTCGTGGGACCTGCTGGCGCTGCCGCGGCCCGTTGTAACCTTCATCCTCGTTGGGACCTGCTGGCGCTGCCGCGGCCCGTGCCACCTACGACCTCTTCGGGACCTGCCGGCGCTGCCGCGGTCTGACCCCTCCGAACACCGAGCTCGAGGATTGTGAGCTATCACCGTTACACACCCGTACCCGTGGGTACCAAGACTGTCCCGCTACCCCCTTCCCTTACTAGAGACTAGAATTGAGAGGATCATCGTGTCCTGATCGCCCTGTATCGTACCACTCTACTACCCGAAGTGCCTATAAAAGGTGTTACCATAAAGCTTTGTGTGGTGTCCATCTGTGGGGGGGAAGTTACCTGTCTGTGCGATCACTGTGCTCGGCCGACCCTCCAGGTCCCCGTCTAACACTTAATAATAGCTAAAGAGGGATTGAGTTGTCCAAAGTATTTTAAACAGCCTCCTGCATTTTTGTTGTTTATATAATATAAAGAACACCAACTGCACATTCTTGAAACAGACCAAGTGCAATTATCTAGCAGGCACTAGGGTCATAATTTCAATGGTACAGCAGGTGCAGTGGCACCGGGTCTTATTATAACAAATGCCTTGGGAAGAAAGAAAAATACAGTATTTGTTACAACATACAACTTCAAAACATAGCACAATAATTGAAAGTGTCTTAGTGTACCGTTTAAATAAAGACAAATTGGAAACCATAAGTAACACAATGCCAGTGACAATGCAAGTGCAAATATTTACTATATGCTCATTACTATTTCATAGTTTATGTTCATGTTTACGTTTTTTGCAATAATAAAACAAATGTGCAGTACAAAATTAAAAAACCTTTGTAAAAGAAACCAGTAATCAAAATAAAAAAACGTGCGTGTCTCTATAAAACAATAAACTCACTTTCAGTGTCTTTTTTTCACTTATATTGCACAGCTGCGTGAATGCTCATTTGAAAAATGTTAAAGTTAATTTTCATTTGTTTATCTTAACAATGGACAATAACCAAACAACACCTTTTTGTCTTGTTTTTATAATCTTGTTCTTTGGGTATTGCAAAAAACAGCGATCACGCTGTGCTTAGATGGCTTTTAATCCACCCTTTATATATTCTCCCCATAGCTGCAGCACTTTTAAGTTTACTTATCACATACATGTTTTTTTCTCTTTGTCCTCCACCATTTACCTAATATCCCCACTTTACAATACCACTAGTAACAGCACAATATATTGCCTCGTTGTACATAAGCAAGTTATAACACGTTAACAAACGTTCTGTAGCTCATATTGTACAACTACTCAGCAAGCTACAACTTACAACAAAAACATGTTTTTTAAAAATCACATAGGTGAAACCAAATGCATTTACTAATGCTTGTTATTTTTAAAGCATGTCCATGCAAAAATAAAATAGACTTTTCAACATGTTACCATGGACATATTGGCTTTGTCAATGCATATTTTTCCTGTATTAACAATAATGAAGCTTAGCATCAAGATTTAAAAATATATGTATTTTTCATTTGGTTCATTTTATGATGTATCCTAAATAATGCTACACAGCTAAATGCATTTACTTTACCAAACAGAAATTGGAATATGTCCCAGTGCGAGATGCAGAATGTAAACGGTCCTCATCAGTTCACTGTTCGCCTTTTTGTTCTTGACACTGCTTTTGTCACCTCTAATAGCAGAAGTGAACAAGCATTTATAATGCACTAGGTCTCGCAATTACATTATTTTGAGTTATTGACATTGTAAATGGCAATGCCTTTAAAAAAATTAAAAGGCATTGTTATTTACAATACCAAAATCAACACCTATTGCATTGTATAGTGCGGTGTCCGTAAAGACTGTGCCACGCTTATTAAAGTTAAGAAACAAAAAAAGAGTGGGTCATGGGCTCACACTAGGGAGCTTAATCTGCCCTCATATTTGCCCATAGAGGAAAGGTGCAACCAAAATTCAATCACAGTAAAAAAAGAACTACACACACTCCAGTGGAAACACATAAACACACCATAGCGTGATACAGAGGGTCATGCAGCAGTCCCTCCTATACAACTAAGGGGCTCACTAATGATTAACCTTAGCGCGCATTGGTAAAGCCAGCAGTTCTTGGCTCAGTCAATCTGAAGAGGAGGGAATGAAGAGAGTACGAAGGAAAGATAAAGGGATGTGATAGTAAGGAAATATGTGCTCTGATGGTGTGCTCAAAGTGCAATAAAAAAGACTCCACTCAAGTAAGCAGTGGACGGATGCAACTCATCCAGACAGAACCCAGTGGGGCTGACATGTTCTTGATTGGGACAAATGCAAGAAGAGGAAGCAAAGCCCTCTAATCCGGAGCACACAATTGACATATACAGCGAAGGCATCCAATCATGAGCAAGGGGCTGACCCATATCTCACTCTATTGCAAATAATAGATCTGCCACTGTGTACAGGTGAGATTTAAAAATGCATCTATTTTCTAATTTAGAGGACATGGTCCACTTTAAGGCCTAATGACAGAGAAATTCGCACAGAAACAGGACTAAAGTAGAGCTTAGAGAAATACCCCACTTACCTATCTCCTTTTGTTTGAGGTGAGCTGGTTTTCAGCTTCATGAGACCCACATTTTGCGATCTATGGAAAAAGGGAGGCTGCCTGTCTTACCTAGTAGACTTTACCTCTGGCAACAGCCTAACATAAGGGCCAGTCACAGATCCATTATCCACTCAAGTTTGCTAAGTCCCATTGCGGATTGAGACCACCATCCATCTCAAACTGTGATTTGTGAGGTGTCTCTGGAGGACTATGCTAATAGTTTTGGGTTGCCTACTGCAATAAATTCCAGCTGATATGCGTGCCCAAGGCGTTGTCGGGCCCTAGGCAGTTACAATGTTAAGGTTCTCCTAGATGGCAGGCTCTACGGTCTGCACACCCTGGGTTTTGACGTTAGTTTCCTAACACCAGTCATTATCAATCAATCAAGCAGATAAGATCTTTATACAAACATCACATCCAACTAGCCAATCAACAACACTCACCACACTTACTGATGCTAACCCCAGCTAACCCCAGCTGCCACCCCTGTTGTTATGGGAGATCTGACTGTTTCAGCTGCACCAGTATCACCTATCTGGCCTGGAGGGGTAGGAAGGTCTAATTTTCTCCTTCTAGATACAACTTTGAACTGGCACCGCACGCAGGATCCATTTAAACCTCTACTCTGATTTTAAGCTTTTAGAGTGCAACCTTACAAATGTATTACTCTTGCATTCCCTTATTTCAGGAAATATGACTGCAGCATTTCCCACCTAAAATTAGATTGAGTCTAAGCTGACCCACAACCAGCTGCCAGGTAACTGGGATAATAAATGCAAGAGGATTTCTATTTGTTTTCTTTTTTGTGGCGACGAGGATCTTAGCGCTGCTGCTTTTAATCCCTAATTTTATTTACGACTGGCGGTATCTTTATCCACTGGCACTATTCATTTTCCCAGTGGTAATTTGTACTCATTGAACAGCAGAAAAGGATAGTTCCATTAGTTAAACATTTACCCCAAAATTAGTTTTACAACACTCGGGAATGAAGGCAATTCGGCTTGTTTCCAACAACTAGACAGAGTTGAGAAAAATAAAAAATCCGAACATCAGTTACAATTTGAAGCTACTGCCTTTGCCATTCAATGGCCGAACTCTATCGCGCAAGGTGGTTTGTTTGTAGTTTTGTAACGTGCCCTTCATAGTGGCTTCTGGCAACCACAGAGGATGTGGAGACTATTAAGTTCACATCATGTTGTGCGTCTTCCCGCATGGGGGCTCTTAAGTACTTGGTGTAATCGAATATTGTTGCCTTCATTTGAGACAGGCTGGGTCTTTAAATCCATAGAGTTGTGCTGTTGAGAGGAAAATAGTCCCTCAATGACTGATATGGGGTGGCAGAGCGAAATGTTGGTCTGTTGTTGACTAGCCATCTGCGCTAAGCCTCCCAGAGTTCCGTCAAGTCACTTCTAAAGAGCAATCTGGAGAGGCTCCTGAATCTGAGGTAACATATTTGGGTTTCTAATAGGTGACCTTTTCCCAGAAGTGCCTTTCAAATTCCCATTGTCCAGCAACCTTTCATTGTGTTGATTGCATATCACCTCTCGTCCAAGTGTTACAGTGTAATGGCATGATCTGTGGGCCTGGCTGGGACTTAGTATGGGCATTCTCAGACATTTATTTCCCAGCTGAGTGTTCAGCCCTTGTGATAAAGCAGGTAAGCACTTACAGAGAAATGTAAGCTTTAAGTGCCATGCACTTAAATGTTATCACAATTGAGAAGCATTTGGTTTATGATTATTTTTTTGGGGGGGGCTTACATAACTACTATGCATGCAGTGTCCATTTTGTAACAGGTTTTAAAACAGTCAACCAAAATGAATTACAAAATGGACACTGGGGAGGTGTGCATAGCCACTGTGGCATCTGTGTACTCATTTTGATTTATCTTCTTCAATCTTGATCCAAGATTGCCACCGTGGATGTCTGCACATCCACTGCTTCATTCTGCGTTGGGGATTTGTAATAATAAAACAAAACATTTGTCGGTGTCTTGTGCAAGTATGTGGGCATACAGAGAGGGCCATATTGAAATGATCCCCAAAAATGTTTCAAGATGGCTGCCTCCTGATAGCATATTACAGCAAACAAATGATGGACAGAATGCTGACAATGCAAACATTCTCCCCCAGTCAAAACATCTGGGTTAAATCCATCGTTCTTTTGCCCACTGCGCCACCCCAGTTTGGACCCAGCTATTTGCAAATCAGTCTTGACCCTGTGCCCCTTGGGAACAGTCCGAACCGAACTGCCAGGCCAGGTCCTCCCTGGACCGGAAGTAAGCAGCCTGGGACCGTTTCAGGGTATGTCACCCTTCATCAGTCAGGCTAACTGGAATCCAGTGGCACAGAGAGCAAGGGACCCACGTCTGGACATACCCATCCCACTTAGGGTGAAAAGTGTTACAGCAAACAAATGATGGATGGAATGCTGACAATGCAAACATTCTCTCCCAGTCAAAATATCTGGGTTAAATCCATCGTTTTTTTGTCCACTACGCCACCCCAGTTTGGACCCAGCTATTTGCAAATCAGTCTTGACCCTGTGCCCCTTGGGAACAGTCCGAACCGAACTGCCAGGCCAGGTCCTCCCTGGACCGGAAGTAAGCATCCTGGGACCGTTTCAGGGTATGTCACCCTTCATCAGTCAGGCTAACTTGAATTCAGTGGCACAGTGAGCAAGGGACCCACGTCTGGACATACCCATCCCACTTAGGGTGAAAAGTGTTACAGCAAACAAATGATGGATGGAATGCTGACAATGCAAACATTCTCCCCCAGTCAAAATATCTGGGTTAAATCCATCGTTTTTTTGTCCACTACGCCACCCCAGTTTGCATCCAGCCATATGCAAATCAGTCTTGACCCTGTGCGCCATGGGAACAGTCCAGACCGAACCTCCAGGCCAGGACCTCCCTGGACCGGAAACAAGCATAATGGGACCGGTTTCACGGTATGTCACCCTTCATCTGCCAGGCTAGCTTGAATCCAGTGGCACAGTGAGCAAGGGGCCCATGTCTGGGCATACCCATCCCACTTAGGGCGAAAAGTGTTACAGCAAGCAAATGATGGACGGAATGCTGACAATGCAAACATTCTCCCCCCCCCCGGTAAAAGATCTGGGTTAACTTCATTGTGGGTCCCTTGCTCACTGTGTCACTGGATTCAAGCTAGCCTGGCTGATGAAAGGTAATACCCAGAAACCGATCCCAGGATGCTTGTTTCGGTCCAGGTAGGACCTGGCTTGGCAGTTCAGCCTGGACTGTTCCCATGAGGCACAGGGTCAAGACTGATTTGCATATGGCTAGGTTTAAACTGGGGTGACATGGTGAGCAAAAGAACAATGGATTTAACCCAGATCTCTTGACAGGGGGTGAATATATGATTTAGTCAGCATTCCATCCATCATTTGCTTTGTTTGCGTAGCACTCCTTATAGTGTGGCAGCCAGCAAAATGTGAAAATTCAAGTTTAAAAAAGCAAGGAGATTGTCAAGAGGGCAATAGCACCCTAGGTGGCAGAGTGTGAAGGTGAAAGAGGTAAATGCGGAATAGGGACCATGACAGAGAGAAAATGGTCCCTTTCAAGCACTCAACGGCAAGTTATGATGTCAGCAGTGAAGAGAAATGGTCTGAGACTGAAATGCTCCCTAAGGTGAAAACATCAAGAATAGAGATGAAAGCCATTGAATCTGGAGCAATTAAAGTGTTGTAGACAGCAAAGCTATCCCAACATGATCAGGGAGTTGACCCAAAGTAGACTGAGTGTAAGTAATGTATTGGAAACAAATGGTCTTGCCAACAGTAGGCTAAAGCAGACCACAGCCAAGACCTAAAAATAGGGGAAAATCTGCCCCTTTTTTCTCATTTTGTTACTGACCGTAAACAGGTATTCTTTTGGTAGTGAAATATGAGTAAAGAAGGCAACCATGATCTCATACTCATCTCTCTAAACAAATTAAATGCGTCATGATGACGCTTGATACGTACATCTCCCTATAACCTTTCTGGTGCATCTTACCTACAGACTCAATTAAACTACTTCACTTCAATTTGCAGTATGATGGAATGTGCCTATGGGGCAAAATGAGAAATAAGTGCCCAATTGCAACATGTTTAAGAATATGCACCAACTTCCGCTCTTGGAGACTCTAAAGACCTATCGAAATTAGAAACATTCCAGTTCTCTGCTGCACCCTCTCGTCCAATCAGAGACATGGATGGAGTGCCTGCGTTCGCTGTACCTAGCACTTCTAGAGTTTCGTTTTGGCAACTCAGTGCAGACAGAAATTCAAAATACCTTCACATACTTGGAAATACACTGATTGTTCGGAGCAAAACGTGAACCTTCCACATCTGGTTTTCGTTTCGGCTTGATAAATCAACAAAGCTCTATTTCTTAGAAAATGTCTGAAAACCTCAAGTGCATGTTGGGGGTAGAAACGTTTACACAGCAGTTTCTGAAACAAAAAGACCAGGAGAGAAGTGAACTTGTCTTCAGAGGAGATTTAGTGCCACGACCCAGCAAGCCCTGGGATTAAAATACCTATTGTGAAAAAAAAATGGATTTACATGGTCATATTCGCACATCTGAGTACGTATGTGAGTTTGGCCAACAAGTGCAAACATCCTTTTTTTAAGAGTTTAAAACAACTTCTACAATTCACATAAGGTGGTTTTACACATGTAAATATGTTTACTAATTCAAAGAATTTAATCGGAGTAAATCCCAGAAGACTATTTAGACCGCATTTAGAATGACACATTTTATTTATTTTTGAAATTTATAAAGCGCAAACAAATGCCCTTGGGCGTCTCGGCGCTACATATTCTCTGCAGGATGTTAGTGCTTAGATTTACTGATTAAACAACCAGGTTTTTATTATCTTACGAAATTGAAGCAGTGATGAAGTAGAACGGATGTGTAGAGGCAATGTATTCCAAAGCTTTGCTGCTGTTACCACAAAACGTCTATCTCCCCAGGAGGCTGTCTTAGTACGGGGAACCAATAGCTGAAGTGCAGTCTTAGATCTAAGATGTCTCGAGGGACAATGAAAAGCCAGTTGTTCAATTAGTAACTGAGGGCCCTGTTTATGAACAGCCTTATAGGTCAGGCCTAAGGTTTTGAATTTTATGCGTTTCTTGATCACTAGCCAGTGGTAGTTCCGAATAACATGTGAGATTGGCTGGAATTTTGGGGGCCCTGTAAGCAGACGAGCAGCTGCATTTTGGACCGTCTGCATCTTGTTAATAACCCTGCATTGTGCATTTGCAAACAGTCCATTACAGTAGTCTAGTGACAATATTACTAAAGTACTAACCAGGGTATTTCCTGCGCTTTCTGGTAAGAATGGAATGAGTTTCTTTATCATTCTAAGTTTAAAGAAGGTGGTGGACACCACTTGGTTGGCATGGGGAACAAAGATTAGGTTGTCGTCAAATGTTATTCCCAATTTTCTAACCTTTGAGACCGGATGAGGTATCGACCCCAATGAAGCAGGCCACCAAGAACTGGACCAGACAGGTGACAGTTTCCCGATGATAACTACCTCCGTCTTCTCGGTGTTAAGCTTGAGGCAATTGCAGGCCATCCAATCCTTGACGGCCAGCATGCCTCTTTGGAAAGACTCTGCTACAGTGTCTCCATCTCTATTTATGGCCAACACCAGCTGAGTGTCATCAGCGTAAGAGGTAAGGCGCATCCCATAAGATTTTATCACTCTAGCTAGGTCCGACACATAGATGTTAAAGAGTGTCGGACTTAGGGATGAGCCTTGAGGGACTCCGCAAGGAAGGGTTAAATTGGCCGATCGAAATGGCCCTAGACTAACTGTCTGCGTTCTCTCTGACAGTAAAGAAGACAGTAGATCTTTAGCTCTTTGTTGGATGCCTAGTGCCGAGACACGGTCGATCAGGATATCATGATCGACCGTGTCAAAGGCTGCTGACAAATCCAACAATATGAGCACTGCGGTGCCTCCCTGGTCTCTGATTATCCTTATGTACTCTGAAGCCTTAATGAGAGCAGTTTCGGTTCCATGCAGCTTGCGGAACCCAAACTGCGTATCGTCCAGCAGACGATGTTCCTCAATAAATTCTGATAGTTGCATGTTCATTGCCTTTTCTGCAACCTTCGCCAGATAGGGCAAGTTAGCTATGGGTCTAAAGGTTTTCAATTCATCTGCATCCAGGTTGGGTTTCTTAAGGAGTGGTTTAAAAAGTGTATTTTTCAGTCTAGTTGGAAAAATCCCTGTCTCAAACATGGCATTACATATCTGAGTTATCACCGGTGCAATCAAGTTGATGACCGGGGAGAGAGTTTTAGGTGGACATGGGTCAAGGGCAGACCCGGCCTTTACAGATTTTAAAATGTCCATGGTATGCTGTTCTGTAATGTCTTTAAATTGTAAAAAATAAAAATCAGGGAGGGTAGTACTAAGTACATCAGTATGAATGCTAACTTTGGAGGAGAACTCTGCATAGATGTTATCTACCTTTCCATAGAAATATAACGCTAAGGCATCAGTAAGTGCTTGAGACGGCGGAGGGACAGAATCAGGTGCTATACCCGATAACTGTTTCACCACTTGGTACAATTCTCTATAAGAGTTTTTTGCTGTTTCTATCTTGGATGTGTAAAATTTTCTTTTTTCTTCCAAAATCATTTTTTTATACTTCATGAGTTCTTTCTTATAGTGTATCTTTTGCTCCAAAGAGTAGGATCTACGCCAGTGTCTTTCTAAATTCCTACACCTCTGACTTTGTTCTCGAAGAGAATCCGTAAACCACGGAGCAGAGGGGGACAATCTATTTTTAGAAATCGTTTTTTCAGGTGCAAGTTGGTTAGTGGCATTACTTATCCCATTCAGAAATTGCTCAGTCGCTATGTTCGGGTCACATGCGATGACCGGACAGGTGTTTGTCTATAGTGTAGAAAAAAGTGAATTGTCTTAATCTTTCCAGTTTCTAAAAGTGTCATGACCAAGTGCTAGGAGGTCTGTTGTGTGAAGAAGAAGTGACCACGAGAAACTGACACACACCACTGTCACGACTAACGGTGAGGGTCCATCAGTAATGAAAGAGTCCTATCAGCCCACCCATATGGCGGAACCTCGTCATCTAGGACCTTATCAGCAGGTACTCATATGGCCAAGCTCACATGTACTCGCTTGGTACCAATAGATCCTGTGCTGAAAGAAGATGAGTCCTCACTGAGAGTGGTACTGATAGGGTGCAGTGCTCAAGAGAAAGTGCGTGATTAAAATGGCGGTCAAGGTAGAATTGTTTTTTATTATTAATATCTCCCTGGACGTCAGGTTAAAAAAGATGTGATGACAGTGTGACAATATCACTGTACAGTAAGCATCTAAGAATTAGGCCAACATGTTTCTGCCTCTCAAGTAATATTCTACAGGCATTCGTCAGGGCCAAGCTATAAAAAGAATAGCTACTGCAACATCTATTATATTCAATGCGTGAAAGAATAGAAAATCAGAACAAACTGTATGGCATGGTTTAAGGTAAGTTGAATCACGTGGCTGGAGCAGCCACCCTACCGTATCCTGAAGATAAACCATGCAGAGACCAATCCTTTCCCAGCGTTGTGTGGGAAGCAAGCCTCACCTCACCCGGCAACGGCTCGGATAGAGAGGCCCCGCTCTGTCCGTCGGTACCTCGAAGAGTGACCAGAACCGAAGGGGAGGCCAATGTGACAGTGGTGTGTGTCAGTTTCTCGTGGTCACTTCTTCTTCACCCAACAGACCTCCTAGTTCTTTTGTTGTTGTTACTTATGATTCAATTGGGGGTGTGTACTTGAGAGGTCGGTAAAAATTGTCCCCTTGACCCTTCTATAACAGTTGTTTTTTCAATGACCAAGTGCTACCACATTCTTAGTTGGGGGGCCTTCAGTGATTAACTTAGAAATAATAGCGTAATGATCAGACCAAAGAAGAGGGAGGATATCTTGGATGAGAATCCCTTTGAGGAAGTGACTCCGAATTTACAAAAATAGAAATTTACAAACGTGTTCCAAAAGTACTCCTTGAAACCTGCGACAGGATGCTTCAGGTCGTACTCCAGTGAATTGTGAAGGGTATACATTTTGTTAAGAATCTGACCCACAGTGTAATAAGATGCACCTCAAAAGTAAATATAAAGGCTACCATGAAGGCAAATTCAAACAACCCTTTGTATCAATCTGCACTAGAAAGTACATCCTCTGATTGGAAAAAAAGAACAATTTCCTCATTACGTAATTGCTTGCACAAATTATGCTGCACAGCATACAGGGTAATACCAAAGGGAATGATAGACGGAGTGCTTGAGCAAATCAAACGCTCACCCCCTGTCTACTGATCTGGGTTTAATCCATCATCATTCTTTAGCTCACTCCACCACCCCAGTTCAGACATGGCCATATGCAAATCAGTCTGACCCTGTGCCTCATGGGAACAGTCCAGCCCGAACTGCCAAGCCATGTCTTCCCTGGACCGGAAACAAGCATCCTGGGACTGGTTTTGGGTTCATAACCCTCAACAGCCATGCTTTCTTGAATCCAGTACAGCATACAGGGTAAGCATAAAATGTGCATGAGACTGGATCACCATGCGTGTGGTGACTGTGCAGAAACAGGCATGTTCACAAAAGTAGGCATCTGCTTTGGTGCCCTACATGTCCTCTTGCCTATTGCCACAGGCATCCGCCTTCCATTCCTCGAGCCACACCGGGAGAGCAGCAATCTAACAGTGCCGTTAACCCTCCCCTGATGTGATTTATCACGATTATTGACCTGAATCCAACCTACGTTCGATCAATCTTTGAAGACCTCCTTTGGTATCCATTACCCTCTGTCGGGCTGTCCCTGTGTTTCCTTCGTCCTGAGGAAGACCCTCCATGACTTCCATTTGTTTATTTATTTATTTAAAGAGTTTTATATAGCTCTGGCTCAATTCACACACTCTTCTGGGTCGAAACGTCCACTTGCTTGTCCAAGTCCAGACTCTATTCTCCCCACTCCACGTGAAAGGCAAATTAACTCCCAGTCAGACTGGAGATTCATGTACCTAGGGACGGATGACTTTTGAATGACCATTTTTAACCATTTATTCACCACTGTATATATTTTTTACTAACATCCAGCACTTTTTTGCACTTTTATCACTTAATCACTCTTGCGCAGTTTAAAAAAAATTGCTCTGTTTTTTGCTTGTGACAGCCTTAATGTGTCATTTCTATACCACAAAACATGTAAAAAAGAACAAAGTGACTAATCGTTCAATACATTCTTTTGATTTATTCATGATTGGTGTGTTCTTCTGTTCCCCTCTTCTTCTTTGAATTCTTCACTGAATAAGTGTTTGAGTAATTGTTTTTCTCTACTGTTCATTCATTAAGTGGTAAAGTAATTTTATGCCCAACAGAACCAACATTACTTCACATTCAGCATACAAGGTAAGCATACAATGTGCATGAGACTGGACCTCCATGGTTGTGGTGACTGTGCAGAAACAGGCATGTTCACAAAAGTAGGCAGCTGCTTTAGTGCCCTACATGTCCTCTTGCCTATTGCATCAGGCGTACATCCATATTTGATGACGTTATGGTTGGGTATATTAATAAGGTATGGTAATAAGATGTTAACTTATTTTTAAAAGTAAAACCTAGAAATTGCCCCTAAAAACAAAGGTTAAAGAGACATTAGACTGGAGTGTTGAAATAAGATCAGAACTGCCATTTAAACAAGCATTTACAATGCAATGGTCTCGGCATCATTAAAGGTAGAGCTATTGGCATTGCTCATGACATTTCTTTTTTTTTCTTTAAATCATAAATAAATGGCATTGTCATTTACATTGTCAATACACAGCACTCTGCACTCAACAGCACACACCACTCTGCACTCAACAGCACACACCATCTGCACCTGCACTCCCTACTCTGCCCTCACTACTCTGCACTCTGCCCTCACTACTCTGCCCTCACTACTCTGCACTCTGCCCTCACTACTCTGCCCTCACTACTCTGCCCTCACTACTCTGCACTACCTACTCTGCACTCACTACTCTGCCCTCACTACTCTGCACTCTGCCCTCACTACTCTGCCCTCACTACTCACTACTCTGCCCTCACTACTCTGCCCTCACTACTCTGCCCTCACTACTCTGCCCTCACTACTCTGCCCTCACTACTCTGCCCTCACTACTCTGCACTCTTCCCTCACTACTCTGCACTCACCACTCTGCACTCACTACTCTGCACTCACTACTCTGCACTCACTACTCTGCACTCACTACTCTGCCCTCACTACTCTGCTCTCTGCCCTCACTACTCTGCCCTCACTACTCACTACTCTGCCCTCACTACTCTGCCCTCACTACTCTGCCCTCACTACTCTGCCCTCACTACTCTGCCCTCACTACTCTGCCCTCACTACTCTGCCCTCACTACTCTGCACTCTTCCCTCACTACTCTGCACTCACCACTCTGCACTCACCACTCTGCACTCACCACTCTGCACTCACCAATCTGCACTCACCACTCTGCACTCACTACTCTGCACTCACTACTCTGCACTCACTATTCTGCACTCACTACTCTGCACTCACTACTCTGCACTCTGCACTCACTACTCTGCACTCTGCACTCACTACTCTGCACTCACTACTCTGCACTCACTACTCTGCACTCACTACTCTGCACTCACTACACACACGATACCGGCAAGTTACCCGGGCTGTGCCCAGAGGCATTAAAGTCTTTGACAGGTGCTGGGCACACTCACTTGCCTGCGCTCGTGGTTACCTTCCACTGCAGGCTGCACACTGCACCACTGTGCCAAGAATGCCCACTGCTACCTTTTACCAGCACCCGCTGCTTATTGGGGGCATTACACTGGCCCTGTACTTATAACTAGTTCGGGGCTAGTAGGCAAAACGCACTTTTCCAAAGCTGCTTCATGTTCATAGTCAAAGGCGACCAAAGCGCTGCGAGGCACAGTGGACTACCCTTACAAACTAATACATTTTAAGAATGTAAAGCTCTTGCACCAAAAGGCGTATGCCTACCAGGTGGCATTCACTACATAAACGCTCATAAATTCACTACTAAATAAATAAAAAAGTATTTATGTGGACTGTTTAATCCCCTCTGGACAATCCAGTGCCTTGACATGTTTGAATGGCTATACTTTCATGCAAAACCATTCTCAAGTAAATTGCTTCTACACGCTAAACTGAATGGTCTGATTTTGTTACATATAGCAATTAACAGTCTACCCAACTTTGTTTCTAAAAAACACCTCTTTATTGCAGCAGATCGTAATGCTCGGCACATGAAAGCAATTTGCCCAGGAACGCACTTTCAAATGCATTTTGTTTGAATGAATGCAGTTGTGAAATAAGTAGACTGTTATAATCGATGTCGTGATGCTCAAGCAGTAGTTTATTTTTTATTCTGGCTGCTTCCGAGTTGTCAGTGTAGGCAGTGGCCATAACAATGGTACAATTGGGTGGCGTAGTAATTTAACCAGGTGAATAACTGTGAGAAGTTGCGGCCGCCGCATAAGAAAGATTTTGAGCACCAGGACTTATTTTTCTACAAATTAAGCACTGCTTACACTGTGGCATGGAGTCATCCTGCTCAGCTCTCGGCCTCGCGCGCGCGCCACTCCAGGCATATGTTTTCAATTATCTCCGCCGTGATGGCGAGATAATTGAAGATATATGGCCTTCTGCTCTTAAGACAATGCCTTTCACGTCGGCCCTACACGGAAAGAAAACACAAGAAAAGCACGAACGCGCGCCATTCACTGCAGACTGGGGAACGCGCCCACAACATCTGCATTACATTATCGCGGCACCCTGACAGCTCCTAATTGAAATTAATGCACTGCTGTGCGCGTAACCACACAGAAAATGCCAACATGGCGAAGGACAAATTACATTAAGCCTATCGCGTCAAGGCTACTAAAAACACAGCACAGCGAAGACGAATCACTATGCAGATGCCATAAAAAACGCGCGCGCACTAAGGAATGTTGCAGCCCGGACCCCTAAAGAAACTTTTTTTTTTTTTTATAACATAAGAGCTCGGAGCTCCGCCTCCCCTGCTGACGCAGGGTTGACGTAGGCCGAGCCCTAAAAACAAAATCATGGGTGCCTCTGATACACAGACTTCATTATCATACTGAGGGCTCCCAAACCACTCTGCATAGCTTTAATATTGTCAGGGCTATTAGGATAATGTGCATGAAAAGCCAAATTGTGCCGCAAGATTTTCTAAATAATACATCAAAAATGCTAATTATGGATCTCATTCTCTGGCACAATTATTTTCACTTCTTTTGGGAGAGAGAGAAATGTTGGTTAAATCAGGAAATTATATTGCAAATATGGTAAAATCATAATTAGGCAGTAAACAGTACTGTCACAGAATCATCTAATCCCACTGACCCCCATCATTTCCAATTCTTTCATAAAAAAAATCATTTAAGAAAGGTAAATAAAAACCTCAAAATGATAACTGCAAGTTGTGCCCGTAGTTAGCTTTCTTTTGAAGAAAATAGCTCTTTCAAGCTAAGTACCCCAAAATAACCATGTAATATAAAAAATACATAATGGGTAACTGTGTAATATAATCTAATATTGTCATCTCTGACTTCTGGTGATGTTTACCAATCATTCTGCCTTCGGTCTTGAGGTTTTTGTATGTGCCCAGAACACTTCAATGGCAATACTGGGTCATATTAGTCATGTTCCTACTCATTATGTATCCTCTCTCTCCCTCTATTTTGAGCATGCTTGGTGATCCTGCTCCCAATCTGCCGTGGCAATTCAGCCACACTGTAACCTTTGGTTGCGAGTTGTGGAGGTTGGCTGCAGTACCAGGCTTTATGCCCATATGGCTGTGGCTGCCTAATCCCACTGCACCTGGCCAACCATGTACCATTTCTTCGCTGTACACAGACTTTGAGCAAACCATCTTCTCAACCACTTCTGGCTGAGTGCATCTGGGTTGTTTGCAAGGCTTGCCTGGCCTTGCTCGGAGCTTACTTTACTATAACAAACTCCTAACCCTTTAAGTCATGCCCAGCACCTTTTTAAATGCAAATATCTCAATTGATTGAATTGATTTACACCATACCAAAATAAGCATGTTTCCTATGTAAACCTCTGAGTAAGATTTTACTTTTTTCCAGCGGTGGCCAGTAAGCACGGTCGAGCGGGGCAGGGGGAAGTCAGCAGACAGGATTTATTTATTTATTTATTTCATTTTCCCTATTCCATTGCCTGTCGACCCCCCTCCAACCCCCACCTTCTGCTCCGCCCGCCACACCGGTCTTACCTGTACCGGCCACCGCTGTTTTCTTCCAAGCTTGATGTAAATCTGTTCAGCGGTTTTTGCTCTATTAGCAAAATTTTCTATTGTACCTAAAATGTGAAATTATACCCTTTACCCCTTCCTTAACGTTAATGTATTCTGTGAGTAGATCATCCCAAAACTTCTCGTACAGAAACTAAGTTGTCAGAGTAGGCTGGTAAGATTTGTGCAAATCCATAAAAAAAAGCCTTTTCAAATGAAAGAGTGGCTGAATCATAACTATACATTGCTGACTGCCACTGTGCACTAATCTTTGTGTGTGTGTGTGTGTGTGTGTGTGTGTGTGTGTGTGTTCAGTAGTTATGGTTACCTGAGCTAACTATAACTTACACCCCTGCAATGCAATGCTTATGACCTCATATTTTACACCACTCATGACATGGTCAGTGACATCACTGATTACATCATCCAGTGATTGGGACTGTTTTCTAAAGGTTTTTGTGAATTAAATGCATTTACTAAGGTACCACAAGAGCTAAGTTAGTATACTATGTGTACTCCTACTGAGAGATTCCTTTTCCTGACATAGAGTATGTGAGTCGCTATGTGACTGTGTATCTGTGTATGAGTGGGTGTCTGAGTGACTGTACAGGTGTGTGAGTGGCTGTATGGGTGTGTGAGTGAGGGATTGAGTAGCTGTGTGGGTGACATAGTGGCTATGTGAGTGGCTGTATTGGCAGGTGAGTGAGTGGTTGTATGAGTGAGTGTTTAGTTAATTGAGTTGGTGTGTGAGTGTCTGTATGAAAGAGTGAATACCTGTGGGATTGGCTGTATGAGTTAGTGGCTGTATGGATGTATGAATGGGTATGTAAGTGGGTGTGTGAGTGGCTGAATAGGTGAATAAATGGCTAGCTGTATGATCAGGCTTTATGAGTGAGTGGGTATGTGAGTGGCTCTATGGATAAGGGAGTAGTTGTATAAGTACTTATATGGGTCTGAGAATAAGTATGTGGGTGGTTGTGTGTGTGTGAGAGAATGGTCGTGTGAGAGGTTAAATGGGTGTGTGTATGGTTCTGTGGATGATGTCATCAGTGATGTAATTTGAGAGGTCAGCAGTGATGCCACTGGCCATGTCATGAGTGATGTGATATGTGAGGTCATAATCAGTGCATTGCGGGGTAAAATTCATAGTTAGATCAGGTAACTATAACTGCTGAATTTCAATGGTTTTTCACAAGTTAAATCTGAGTCTTAACTATTACGTCCCAGTAACCTTTGTTTTTTCAGTCAATTTTGAAGAATTTTTTATTCTATATCCAAACTATAACATTGCTGTAACCTTTGTTTTTCTCAGTGAATTTCTAAAAAATTTTATATTTCTATTCCCTAGTTTTAACGTCTCTGTAACCGTTGGTTTTTTAAGTGAATTTCGAAGTTTTTAAAATTTTATTTCATAACTGTAACCTGTAACCTTTTAGAGTAAGTGTGTGACTGAGTGATGAGGGTCTCAATGTTTGCAAGTGGGTGTGTGAGTGTCTGAGTTGACCTGGGAGTGACATCATAAGTGTCTCACTGGGTTTGTGAGTGGGTGCATGAGTGTCTGAGTGGGTCTGTGAGTGGGTGTCTCAGTATCTGAGAGAGTCTCAGAGTGGGTGCGTCAGTGCCTGAGTGGGTCTTTCAGTTGGTGCATCAGTGTCTCAGTGGGTCTGTCAGAAGGTACATTAGTGTCTGAGTAGGCTTGTGAGTGGGTGTCTGAGTATCTGAGTTGATCACTCAGTGGGTATATCAGTGTCTGACTGGGTCTCCAAATGGTTGCATCAGTCTCTGAGTGGATCTCTGAGTCAGTGCATCCGTGTCTGAGTGGGTCAGTGAATGGACACGTCAGTCTGGAGTGGGTGTCTGAGTATCTCAGTGAATCACTGCATGGGTTTGTCAGTGTCTGACTGGGTCACTGACTTGGTGTCTGACTCTCAGAGTATGTTTCTGAGTGGGTGTATCAGTCTTTGAGTGGGTATATCAGTGGTTGCATCCCTGTCTCATTGGGCCTCTCAGCTGATGGATCAGTGTGTGAGTGTGTCTGTCAGTGGGTCGGTCAGTGTCTGAGTATGTCTGTGAGTGGGCACATCAGTGTTTGAGTCAGTCTGCAAGTGGGTGCCTGAGTAGGTCCGCGAGTCTCTGAGTGGCTGCACCAGTGTCTGAGTGGGTCCCTGAGTGTGTGTGTCAGCCTCTGAGTGTGTCTGTGTATGGATGCATCAGTGTCTGACTTGGTCGCTGAGTCAGTCTTTCACTCTCCTAGTGGGTCTCTGAGTAGGTGCATCAGTCTCTGAGTGAGGCTCTCAGTGATTGCATCAGTGTTTAAGTGAGTCTGTCAGTAACTGCTTCAGTCTTCCAGTGGGTTTGTGAGTGAGTGTGTGCTGCTGTGAGTGGGTGCATACATCTATAAGTGGTTTGTGAGTGGGTGTGTGAGTCTTTGATTACTTCTGTGGATGTGTCAGTGTCGGAGTGCAACTGTGAGTGGGTGTGTGAGTTTCTAAATGTGTGTTTTACTTGGTACATGAGTGTCTGTGAATGGGTATGTGAGTAACTAAGAAAAAAAAAGGCCGGGTATGTGAAAGGATCTTTTTTTTTTTTCATTTTACCAATATTCGTGAAGAAGCTGTGATAGTCGCAAAATCCCCGCAAAGTTACATGGGGAGGGCTCACTGACGGTCTCTGCATCATCGCAAAGATCACATGGTCAAAAAAAGTCAATGTTTTTTCACCTTTTTCTTTGGTCAGAGTCACAAGAAAACTAGACTACCTTTCTCGAAATCATAGTCACACCAATACCAGTACCTACATACCCACTCACTGCTTCATAGTTCTACACACACATCCACTCAGTCAGCCACTCATACACCCAGTCACTCACCAATATAGCCACAGATATGTGCACTCATACACCCATACAGACACACACACACACCACCACACACCCATAGAGTTAATCACAAACCTAGTCAGGCACCCAAAGAGTCAATCAGACTGCCATTTACTCCCCTATACAGTTATACACACACCACCTTACATATTCATACAGCTACTAGCACATACTTACTCTCTTTTATAATCACTGACACAAACACACACTCATCTATGCAGCCACTCTCACAATCACTCACTCTCACATACAGTCACTTATATACTCCAACACTCACATATACTGTCTTTCAAATATGCAGTTCCTCCCCCATATATCACAGAGACATCCATTCACTCACCGATACAGCCATATGCACTCTCACTCACCCATACAGCTCCTCGCAGACTCCCTGATCAACCCATACACCCAGTGATTCACCCACTAACACATCCATGCAGGGAGTCATACACACCCTCACCCACCCACACAGACACTCAGGCACCCAGACAGGTACTCAGACAACCAAACAATGACCCATATAGACACTCGTGTAGCTACTCATCAACCAATGCAGCCACTGAAAGACTGATACAGACATTCACACAGATTAGTCATTCACCCATACATTCACTGAGACATGTAAAATCAGACACTTATGCAGTCAGTCATGTACCCACTGAATCATCCATACAGACACTCATACACCCATTCATTCTCCAATAGACCTTGGCGTATATATATTATAATTCAGCATTTACATTTTTTTTAGAAACACTCAGTCACTGGATGTCATCATCAGTGATGTCATTTGAGAAGTCATCAGTGATGTCACTGACCATGTCATGGGTGATGTAATATATGACATCATCAGCAGTACCTTACGGCGGTGTGAGTTATCGTTAGGTCGGCTAACTATAACGGCTGAATTTCACAGATTTTGTACGTGTAAAATGTCAGCCTAACTATAATGTCTCTGTAACCTTTGCTTTTTTCCCATGAAATTCTGAGGTTTTTTAAATGCTATTCCCAACTATAATGTCCCTGAAACATATGTTTTTTTCTGTGAATTTCTAAGATTTTTTAAATTCTATTTCGTAACTATAACATCCCTGTAACTAGTGGCAATTGCATCAGTGTAGATGGGATTAGGGTCAGAGTTTCCTAACCAAAGGCATCTTTTGTTTTCTTCGTTGTTGCCATTGGTGAATCTACTTAACTTAGCAGAAGAAAAGTTCATCCATTCTGAGATCTTGTTAGCAAGTTTTGTGCAGATCTGTTAAGTGGGGGCAAAACCAGGGAGTCTAAAAATGGCATTGTAATTTAAAAAAAAAAACAGCTGAATGGAATTAAACCACATTTGGAATGAACATAGAACTATTAGCAAGGAAGTGCCTTGCTTAGTTTGGTGAAAATCTTTTCAATAGATTTTTGAGAAATTTGCATTTAAATGGGTGATTGAGTTAGGCATTAGCAAGTCAATGTTGAGAGATATCTGGTTTGTTGATAGGCATATCCGTTGCAAATTCCTGAATCAATAAAACAAACCTATAGAAACACCCCCTAGGGAACTTTGTCTCTTGTTGTCCATTGTAGATTCAAGAGTCGGGCATCTGATTCATGATCTGATTGGCTGGCCATCACAGAAACCTTTCCGTTTTGACTGCCATCACCTAGCACCATGTTTTGAATAAGAAAAAAAGGCACAAAGAGGCTGGGTGAATATGCCCTAACCCCAAGCCTCTGTGGAAGGGTCCAAAAGGGACCCCCGCAGAAATAAAATATTAATCAATAAAATTATTTTATGAGTGGATTTGCAGATCCAACATGGGATCCACGAGTCCTTTAAAAAAAGGGGGAGAAGTATTGAGTGCACTACTGCTTTGCTTGACCTACATGTGTTGGTGGGCCACATACTATGAGATAGGATCAGGGCTTGCCCACAGGCCTGGCACTGCAGCCAAACCCCCTGTGTGCAGGCCAAAGGATGTGCGCAACTGGGGATGGGCGCAAGGCCTGGTTGGAGGCAAGACCCTAAGGCCAACTACAGGTGAGGATTATGTGCACGGCCCAGCTTGTGGCCAGGCCCTCTGAGTAGTTCACTACACATGATTGAATGCTGAAGGCTGTGCGCAGCAGGGGCTACCTGCCTGTGGGTGGGAGTGCAAGGTTTAGAGAACAGACCTCGCCTTGTTTGGAAAAAGGCTATGTACAGTGCAGGTTGACTGCCAATGGAGTGTTGGGTACAGGATCTGGCTAGAGGCCAGGCCCCTGTCGCCAACCCCTATTGTGTACTACAAAATGCAGTGTGATATGAGTTGGCAATCCACGGAGGGTTTGACACAGAGCCTGGCCTGAGGGTAGGCCCTGTGGCTAATGCCCACTCAAGGTTGGGTAATGCAAACCATTACTTCTACACCAAATGCAATGGTTATGACTTCACAATAATTATACAAATAAATAAAAACACCTACAAGTGAAATGTAATTTAAATGATACATAATCAAACAAATTAACACTACTACATCCATAGTCATTTCTTTCAAAGTGGTAAGGGTAATGTGATATGTAATTAGGGTTGAAACTAGACCTGAACTTGAGGGGCGGGGGGCTAGCACTCCCAGCTAGGGCTGGCTCTAGCTTTGGTGGCTCCCGGTGCAACAGTGTTATTTGGCACTCCCTCACCTATTGATGGAGCAAGAATTCGCACGTAAAGCGTCTTGCTTGTATTCAAGAACCTCGAATAACATTAATAGAATATAACCAACATGTCTGTCTTACTAATTTCCCATTTATTCTGACATTTTGGGTATCCAGTGATGCTTGCCTATGTGTTTATTAACCTTAACACGCTTGCCACTAAAATGGCCGCTGCTTGGCGGGGTTTTCTTCTGCGCATGCGTTGGTCACAATCACGTGACGTGATGTACTCGCAGTTCTGGTGGGAATCTTTGCGCTTGCGCACTCGACGTAAGATAGCCGCTTTGTGTTCTCACATGCTGAAGCTTGCACTGTCGCTTTCTGCATTTCTGTTCGTCTTGCACTAATCTTAATGCTGCAGTTAGTATAAAGTAAGGGGAGTCATATAGGTATTCCTGGTATACAGTGTATTAATTTATTTCTGTGTTTTAATTTGTTTACGCTTACTTTTCATGTATCGAATCCTTTGGGCCTGGGAGATGTTTGAAACCCCATTTTAGAAGTCCCTACTGCGCATGTCATCCTGGCAGAGGGAAGAAAAACCTTGTACCAGTGGAACTCAGCCAGCTGGCAGCCACAGTCAAGATGCTCATGAGAAATGACCTGCGACCCAGCAGGACGAAGCTGAACTGTCCTGCAATTGACACAAATGTATATAATCTTTGTAGTCTCCATTGTATTTTGTAGAATATGTCATGGGAACCCCAAATTCAATAGGCGGTCCCAAAAGATGCAAATTGGGACTTGTGGAAGTTTATCCTGGTTGGTGTGCTAACCTGTCTTACTTGAGGACCAATCGAAATTGGGGATTCTTACACTTGCAACATTTGGGGGTGGTACACTGACCCGAAAACAGTATAACTAGCCTAGGTTTAGCTAGAGAATGTGTCCGACTTGTCCGAATAGCTGACCTGTCACTGACCCAATGCACTCAATAGGTGACTGATACAGAGAGCTGTGGAGCACTCTGTCCGTAATTTCCACAGACCCATGCGGGGTTTTGAACCTTAAGGGCTGGCATAGTACCTTGCTGGAGAATTCGATAACCCAATCAGGGTTTTGACTGATAGCTGCAGAGAGGGTGTAGCGCAGGCGTTGCTACCGAACTGCGGGTGCTGGTCTTTCCTTGGTGGTCCTGTCCTGATCCTAATCTGGTTTCCCTGTACTGTCCTGGGGTGTCCATTCCGCACCTGCTGGCCTACTGGCGACTGTCCTTCCTTGGGGTTTCTCCTGTCCTTAACTGACCCGTGGCTAGGGTTGGTCTTCACACCGTTCTAGGTAAATATAGTGCTGGGAAATATATTCTGCATCTTTCATTCTTCTTTTTTGCTTTAATAAAGACGTACTCTTGCATATTTGATTTTCCATGTTTTCCTTTTCGCACTGCTAAATGAAAAAGTCATATATTATCGTTTTTATTCTAGCATGTTCCGATTTCTTCCCATCCCTTAAGTACATTTCTGCTTTCAGTTCATGATATATAGATGTTCCTTTTCTTTACCCTCCTTTAGCAAAATAAAGTAATCTGCTCTGGATTATTAGAGTGTTCCACTTTTTCCTTCCCTATAGTTACATGTTACTTTTCGAGTCTCCATAGACTGACTAAATTCTCATATGGTGCCCATTTTAGAAGGGTGTACATTCTAGCATGTTCCTTATTTTTCCCCGTCCTTTAGTCACTCTATATCAAGTCTAATTTCTTGAAAAAAGTCTTACTAGCATGTTCCCTGTTTTGTACCCTCCTTTAGAATTCTAAATGGTTGGCCTGATTTATTTCCTATATGGATATGTGCTCTTTATAATCTTAGTTATTGACAGTTTATTGGCTGTAAACCAAATGCTTAATGAAACTGGCGAATTTTAGATAAAGGTTTTTAAAACTTCCCGAGTTTGTGGTTATTATATGAGTGCAAATTGAGAAAATAGAGTATTTTGGTGTCTGCTTTTCTTTTACAGCTAGCTCCCTAATCCATTGTGGTCATTAGGTACCCGTAACAGTGGAATGGTAAGTCGGATACACTGGAAATAAAATAGGAAGGAGCAAGGGTTACTGGTAGTAGAGTGTAAAGTTACCCGATTAATAAAATATATAGTGAACTGGAATTTATGGGCCCAATGTGCATATGGTAAAATTATAAATCGGGTGACCTGCGCGCTCTATCAGTAATTTTCTGGTAGCAGAGGTATGGTTAGGGACTAGTTAAAGATAGGTAGGACTAGTTAGGTAGGTAGGTTATTTGCTGCTAATTGTGAAAATGTTGCTGCTAATTGATCAAATGTACAATTGATGTTTTATTGCTGTAAAAAAAAATTATGAAATGTTTTAAATTGTTTTTCTTACTGTTATATTGATATATTTACTAATCCACTCGTTAGTGATTGTTATATGTTTGTTTGGAATCCCCGGGGAAAGAATAGCGGGTGGTGAGGAGAATCCATTGCGCAGTGAGGTCAGTGGCTCGAGGAAAATTAGTGCAGGTTAGGCAGAACTGGAAGCACTAATTAGGGTTTTCTGTATAAATGTATGAATAAATGGTAGCAAGGAGTTCGCTGGCAAAAAACTTCTATTGTGATATAACCTAGTAAGGGTCACACGGAAGGAGTAGCAGGTTCGTCTAATCTTGATTAATAGCAAAGGAGTTCACTAGTGAAACTTTTGGCTTACTATATATCCCAAAGTGGATGAGTCGAAGGAGTAACAGGTTCACTGATGCTTGTGTGAAGAGTAGGCAGAAGGGATCTACTCGTAGTATTTGAAGAGTAAATAGAAAAGTTTACTTGCAGTGAAACAAATCTTTCCTTTCTAGACACTCGAGTACAGTGGCGAATGTGTCTTCGTTGTAAATTTAACTAAGCACTTGCACTTTAAAAGGTAGATTTCGAAGTGTTTCTTACCTTGTGAAGGAGGGAGTCAGTTGCGGAGCTGCGCTGACTTCACTCAGTGCCGCACTGGTATTGGTCGAGACAGCGGGCGTGTAGTTGAGGCGGAATTGTAAGGGAGGGGTGAGCACAGGAGCGTGAGAACTCGTTTACGAGAAACGCCGCGCACTCATTGGTTGAATTATTTTGAAATCGCGCAATTGATTAGTTTGAGAAAAATTGAAAGACGTGTTAGCATTGGAAGAAAATAGTAAACAGAAGAACGAATTTGCGCACGATCTAGGATTGCAAAGTATATGTGGTATCCAGAATTTTTACCTGATCCGAAATACTTAGGGTTCGCTAAAGAACAGATGCTAAAGGGCAGACCTTATAATATGTACGGAAGCAAGAGAAAAATGACTTTAGTAGACAAAGTTAAAAATTATTTCAAAAAGGATGAACCCATCAAAACTAGAGAAGGAATAGTTATTCCACCACCTAATACTCCCGCGTCATTCATGTTAATTGACAAAGGGTATCACACATGTGTATAGGTGGAAAATTGGGTGGAATACACTAAAAATTACGGAATTTTGGCATTTCCATTAACTGGTACCTTTAATAGCCGGATTCTGTTCAATTTGAGAACCCGAATGAATGATTTACATCCCAGACCCAGACTAACGCAATATGAGGCCTTAGAAGAATGGGTGATAGAAGCTTTTGAACGAGATAGACCTATAATTGACAAGGGAATAAGTAAATGGTACCCGAAAATGCATGGAGAAGCCAAAGAGAAAAAAATGAATCAGTGGAGACAGAACATGATAACAGAAGGACTATACCCTGTAATTGCTCTAGAAGCGCCAAATGGAGAGAAAAGGTCAGAGAAAACAAAACATTTGATGACCAGTGGGGATTCAGATGATGATTATTTGGAGGAATTGTTAATGAAGAATCCACCTCCTTATAATGAAGGACCCAGATGCTCAAGTGTAGGGGATGCTTGCCTAAGACCCCCTTACAAGGAGGGATCAAGACCAGTAAGTGTAAGAGACGGCTGTCAAATACCTCCTTATCAGGAGGAGCCGAGACCTATAAGCACAGGGAATCCATTCCTGAAACCTAATTATGGTGAGGGACCAAGTATGATGCATCCAACTGCCCCGACTTATGCCCCAACCCTGACTCCGCAAATAGTGCATGAAACAAGCCTGAAAAGAGTACTGCAGGAGAGAGAGCGAGAGGCTATAGCTAAACAGAGAACAGAATTAATTCAGAACATTTCCCAACTAAATACAAGTCCTGAAGCCTTGATAATCCCAGTGACTATTGGACCAGTTGTTCCTTTGTACGGGGATAAGCAGAATAACCCAAAACCTCCAATTATTACCCCAGCTGTAGTGCAGCCGATAAAAGAGCCCCTAATTGAAGATGACCAGGCAAGTGAATGCGAATCTGTGATTTCCTTGATGGATTTACCAATAAGGGAACCAGAAAGGGGTTCACGAAGGAAGAACACTCCTTTCAATTCAGGAGAAGTGCAGATTGAATCAGCTTCTGGTACTAGAAGTGCCACCGTAGTGACTCCTGAAGAAATCAAGAGATGGAGTCGAGAATTAGAGAAACCAAATCCTTAGTCGAAACCATTAGACATTTAC
This sequence comes from Lissotriton helveticus, assembly GCF_964261635.1. Taxonomy (NCBI): domain Eukaryota; kingdom Metazoa; phylum Chordata; class Amphibia; order Caudata; family Salamandridae; genus Lissotriton; species Lissotriton helveticus. The sequence goes on along the minus strand of NC_136073.1, from coordinate 210,254,427 downwards.
AGATTAAGAATAGAATTGGAAGAACTGATGACTGGAAATGTGGGATTAGACAGACTAAATACTTTTTCCGAGGAAGAATTGCTGTTTATCTGCAAGAGTATCACCTGTAATACCAGAGTGTTCCATGAGAAATTAATGGACACTGCGGCTAGTATGGGAATAGATATTGGTAAATCTAAAGTGTTGCAAAAAACCCTACAGAGCAGAGTTTTCAGACAAAGATTTAGAAAACATGAATGTGTCGGGGAAAAAGGTACAGATCAGAGAATTGTTGAACCTATTGCAAAAATGGGGAGAATTAGAAAAGTGGAAAGCCAGATGGGCTAAGAAAAAGGAGGAGATTAGATCAAAACAGATGGCTTCCGAGTATGTCTTAAAAGAAGCAGACAAGGCAGAAAAATGATATCCTATGCGAGAAGTGCCAGGTGGAAAATATGTGTATGTTCCATGGTCCCGACAGGATATTGTGTCCTTTACTAATGATTTCCCAAAGTTACGAGAAAAACCTGTAGATTGGTACAGACAGGTAGAGAGATTTGTGAAGGTTCAGAAATGTCTCTGGAAAGATTTGGATGGTTTCTTTGATATTGTAGTCCCCGTAGATTTGTGGACAGAATGCAAAATTGCTATTGATTGGCCTAGTGAGGAATTCCCGAGGGACCCTAACACAGCGCTCCTTCACCCGAGGTAATGAAAAAGTACAACCAGGTAATGTTGCATCTCAAGGGAAAAGTGCCTGCAAAGGAAACTGATTGGACCCGAATAGATAGAACTACCCAGAATAGAGATGAAACTGTGCATTCCTATTATGAACGACTGTTACAGGTGTTCAAAACGTACAGTGGTCTAGACAACATCGAGATGAAGGACATGACCCACTTTATTTATAGATTTGTGCTAGGGTTGAGACCTGAGATTTCACAATGGATCAAAGACAATAAAATCTGTTGGCAGTCTAAACCAATTGATGAGGTCCTGAAGTATGCCAAATATAGTGAGGATGAAATGGCAGACAAACGAAAGGCATTGAAGGAAAAGGTCATGTGGGCACCGGTAAAATTGGCAGAACAGCAGGAACAACAGCTAAATAAATTGACCAGTAATCAGAATCAAGGCCCCGGGGGTGGGGGGAAGCCCAGAGTAAAAATGAGCAGGGAAGAGGCCAAAAAGAAGTTCCCCTGTCACGGGTGCGGACAGATAGGGCACTGGAGAGACGAGTGTCCAAATGTACAGAATGGTAACGTGCAAATTAATGATTTAAATCTGCAGACCCAGAATGAGAAACCACGAAAGACCCAGCAACAGGTAAAACAGAATCAGTTGCCTCGTGCACCTAGACAACATTTTAGGAGCAAAGCACAGCAGGGTGAAGACACCGAAGTGTGGGAAGTAAAGGAAAATAAGAATGCAGCAACCTCACAATTTCTGTTAAATGACACGTTTCTCTGTGATGACACCTACTGACGGTGCCTGAGAGAGGAGGACGAGGAGTGCGTGCTTGGCGCCTCCTTGCCGGTGGACCAGTCAGGGCCCTACATTGAAGGAAAGGTTGAAGGAAATGACGTCACCTTTCTGTTGGACACTGGTGCTACCCGTTCTACTGTGAGAACAGCAGACATTCCTAACCTACCCCTCTCGGGAGAAGCGATCCAAGTAGTGAGCATTTCTAATCAGCTAATAAGTACCCCAGTTACAAAACCTATGGAAATTAAAATTGGAAATTTTAAAGAGATGCATAGGTTTGTGGTCTGTGATTCCAGTCCCGTAAACTTGCTAGGATGAGATTTGTTGTGTAAAATGAATTGCACTATCTTTTACACACCAAATGGCGTCAAAATTCAAACCCCAGACGAAGATGGAATTTACAAATTGATGTTAGCTAGACCAGACTCTGAAATTAAAAGACTGACAATGCAAGACTTGCCTGAAGAGCTTCAAGGAACAGTGAAACCAGAAGTATGGGATTTTACTGGAAACGATGTAGGATTAATGGAAAATGTTGACCCAATTAAAATAACCATAAAGGAAAATGCAGCATACCCAAATATTAAACAGTACAAAATGAGTGCAGAAGTAAAAGCAGGAGTTGCCATTGAAATAAAAAGATTGTTAGAAGCAAACATCATACAAGAAGTAATGAGCAGCCCATGTAATTTGCCAATAATTGGAATCAAGAAACCTAGTGGAAAGTACAGGGTAGTACAGGACCTGCGCAAGGTTACAAAATTGTGGTCCCTTGTTGTCCTGTCGTGCCAAACCCTGCAGTGATTCTATACCAAATTCCATGGAATGCTGGATGGTTTACCGTCATTGACCTATGTCATGCATTCTTTTCAATCCCATTGCATCCAGACAGCAAATTTCTTTTCTCAATTGAATTCGACAGTCACGTGTACGTCTGGAATCGCGTCCCTCAGGGGTATACAGAAAGCCCCTTAATCTTTAATCAGATTCTGAAAAAGTGCCTTGAGACCCTAATTTTGCCCGGAAAATCAGTTTTGGTGCAATACATAGACGACCTCTTGGTGGCGTCTAAAAGTCGAAAAGACTGTGTGACTGACACAATTGCCTTGCTGAACCATTTAGGTGAAGGGGGGGATAAAGTATCATCTGAGAAACTGCAATTCTGTACCACATCAGTGAAATATCTGGGGCACCAGATAGAGAGAGGTATCAGAAAAGTCACCTCAGAAAGAATTAGGATAATTCGAAACATGGAATTACCAAATACCCAGAAGGAAATTAGAATGTTCCTTGGAGTTGTAGGGTACTGCAGGCAGTGGATTGTGGGATTTGCAGTCCTAGCAAAACCATTAATAAGAATGACAAAGAAAGGAGCAAGTGACCCTGTAGAATGGGATGACGAAAGCATAACAGCTTTTACAAAATTACGAGACTGTCTCTGTACTGCTCCTGCCTTAGGAATGCCCGATTACTCAAAAGATTTTGCACTGTTCTGTGACACACGAGATAATTGTGCACTCTCAGTCCTGACCCAAATTCATGGTTTGACTCGACGTCCAGTGGCATACTTTTCTTCCACAGTGGACCCAGTAGCAGCTGGATTACCTGGATGTCTGAAAGCTGTAGCTGCAACCTGCATGAGTCTTGAACAGAGTGAGTCCATTGTGATGGGACATCCAGTAACTGTGTATGTTCCACATTCTGTTGTAATTTTACTGACAAGGACAAAAACCCAGTACCTCACACCTAGTCGGCTGACTAAGTACGAGAGGATTCTTGTAGGTGCAGGAAATGTAACCATCGAACGATGTAACATTTTGAATCCAGCTACTTTACTGCCCAGCTCATTTGCAGAGGAAGTGAGGGAGGAATTTGCACATAATTGCATTGATTTGACTGAGTTCAGTACCAAACCACGCCCAGACATCAAAGAGAGCCCTCTGTACAGTGAAGATTATGAGCTGTTTGTAGACGCTCATGCATGAGACATGAGGATGGTGGCCTGAGCGCTGCCTACTCAGTGTGCACTCTAGAGCGTCCAGTGGAAGCATCTTATTTGTATGGAGTCAAGTCTGCACAACTAGCCAAATTAATTGCATTGACAAAAGCTTATAAATTTGGGAGAAATTTGAGAATAACCATATATACTGACAGCCAGTATGGTTATGGGGTTGTGCATGGCTTTGGACAATTGTGGCTACAGAGGGAGTTCCTGACTTCTTCAGGCACCCCTATCCGAAATGGAAAATACATGCAGGATTTACTGGAAGCAATCCAGTTACCAAAAGAATTAGCTGTGGTCAAGTGTGCTGCTCACAAATCTGGCAATGACGATGTGACAGCAGGTAATTGTTATGCTGACCAGTTAGCCAAATAATTGTGCAAAATACAAAATGGCAATCAATATAAAGGTTGGGGGAAATGGAAGCAGCTGCCAACTTTTGATGCTAGAGGGAGTGAATACATCGGAAGAAGTGAGAGACTTACAAGAAACAGCAGACCCACAGGAGAAACAGAGATGGAGAAACTTTGGTTGTCGTAGGAGGAATGCAGATGGTGTCATTGTTTACCTTGATGATATGCCTGTGTTGCCAGACTGTATGCTTGCTCCTATGGCTAGGCTGATCCATGGAGATACCCATGTAGGCAGAGATGCGATGATTCGCATGTTCCGCCAAACATGGTTCAACTTGAAATTCAGAGGCGTAGCAGAAGCACTCTGCCAGAGGTGTTTGACCTGCCAACAATTTAACCCTGGAAAGAAAACAATAGTATTGCCAGGAAAAATTTGAAAGGCAGAAGGGCCTTTTATTAGATTACAACTTGACTTCATTCAGTTACCCCCTTGTCGAGGAATGAAATACCTACTTGTCATTGTCTGCCTGTTTTTGAAATGGGTGGAAGCTTTCCCTGCACGAAGAAATGACAGCCTCACAGTAGCAAAATTGTTACTTGGGGAACTAATACCTCGTTACGGTTTCCCAGTCTTAATTGAATCTGACAGAGGAAGTCATTTCCAGAATGAAATAATAAACAGATTTGTGAAGCATTCAAAATCACGCAACATCTGCACTGTGCATATCGTCCAGAGGCTTCTGGAGTGGTAGAACAGATAAATGGCACAATCAAATCGAGATTGGGAAAGATGTGTGAATACACTCAATCGTAATGGCCGGATGCTCTGCCTCTAGTGCTGATGGGACTCAGAAGTATTCCAGATGAGTCCCCATGAAATCCTGATGGGAAGAGCAATGCGGCAAGACTGGGTCGCAATAAAGAAGCACACTCGGAAAAGTTGCCTTGAACCCAGGTGGGGAAAGCCACGACAGGTGATCCTGGTAACCACCACAGCTGTAAAGTGTGCAGGAGTACCTCGCTGGATGCATGGCTGCCACACGAAGAAAGTGACTGAACCAGACCTAACTGAAGCTGAAGGTTGTGCAGCTGAAGGATCCCAAGACATCGGTCCTGAAGTAGCTGAAGAACAACCGAGCTACAGTCAAGAAGATTGGATTCCATTTATCGATCTAACAATCGACCCTATACGAACTAGGAGTCACGCCCAGTTAGATAGACATTGGGATAGTGAGGACGAGACAGGTGAAGAAGAAGGTACTCAGATCATCGAAATCCATGTAAAATCTGATTCTGAGGAGGACCAGGTAGGGAAAGAGCAGGTAATAGACACTCTTCCAAAAACACCTGCACCAGAAAAGGGACAGACAGAAATTAGGGCGGAAGTTCATGCGGAAGAAAATCAAGAGTTCGAAGAGCTTGAACAGGAACAGGTATGGTTAGATGTGTTCAGGAAGAAGAGACCGAAACAGATCAAAGCCCAGCTCAGCAAACACCTGAACAAGGCCAGTTTAGGGACCAGGCAGAAGAAACAGATGAAAGACCTGGACCTTGTCAGTTAGGGAACAATACAAGAGATAAACTTGATCCAAATGTGCCACAACTGAACGAAAACAAAAGAGGGTTTGAAAAAGGCCAAGACACAGTGCCAGTTAAAAGACTCAGAAAAGGTGACTCAGTTCCTCGATTTGTAAAAAGGCTGAGATTGCGTTTGAAGACAATAAACGAAGAGCCTAACCAAATAAATGAAGTTTCGAGTCAAACTGACCCAGTGGTGACAAGGCCAAAGAGAAGAAGTGCTCGCATTAAAAAGCTGAATAACAAGTATTCGAGCCCTGAATGGACTTACTATGTACTGAAAGAATTTGAGAATCTGGAAATAAGTGACGCAAGTACTGAAAGTGACGGAGAATTGATTGCTGAACAGAGCGAAGACGAAGCAGAACCACCCTGAAAAGGTTACTCGAGTAAGCAAATTGTGCAGAGTTACAAAGAGGGGTGAAGCTTCTTTTGAGCTGAAATGTCTGATTCTTCTGAGAATGGGAGGCCGAGACGAGGTTGCTGTAAATCATGCTGCCAAGTATGTTTATGTAGTGTAGCAATAGTACTGATCCTCTGGATAGGACTAACAATAACCCTTCCTTCTATGATGAGCAAAAACCCAAGTTTATACCCGTATAATAATTTACCTGACGACACTGTAGAATCACATACTAGAAAGACACCACGAAGAGTAGACTCATTGGACAAACCACTTAGCCTGAAATGGAGACAAATAGACTTAGAAGCACCAGATGAGGAAGGATTACACTTTAACAAAATTAAGAACAAGACACATTTAAATGTTTTCGCAAACCTGTTATTGCATTATGTAGAAACTATGGAAATAGACGACTGTTATGTCTGCATGAAGCTACCTACTTCTGTGGCTGAAGGCGTGACTTATCATCACCTGCCCTTAACCTATGGAATCTCCTGTAGTATACTAACTAGCTTATTTTACAAAAGAGGACCTTTACAGTATTATTATTCAAACTCTGACGTGACGTTTTCTGAACTTCCTGTTCGAAGAAACCTGAACCATGTACATACGACTAGAGATGTAGCTAAGTACATGAATGATTATTTTCTAACTGTAGGAAAAATTAATATAGATGATGCACATAAAAATAACCTGACCTGTTCTTTACATGAAAAGGAAAAAGAATTTCTGGACATGGTAGAGAAGAGAAGAGAGAGTTTCCAAAGGAAAGCCAAAGACAAGAACCATAAAGTTCCTAAATGGGCAGAGAGTATAGGGAGCACCCCAAATGGTGGAGCTAATGCTGCGATGCTTCTGGATTTCGAAAAGAAAGGGAAACTCTGTCTTAAAAGGTTAATGACTAGTTATTATAACAATATTTTCATTGGTTCCAGTGAATGCGAACATAATTACAAGGTAATTGGAGGTTGGGGTTTCAAAGATGGGACAGAGCCTGTGTTTCCTGGAATTTGTTTTATTTGTGGGAACAAGGCTTATTTTAAATTGCCTGACCATTGGTACGGGAGTTGCTATTTTGGTATTGTCTTCCCAAAGATATACCATGTGGGGAAAATCACTGGAAGCAATGAAGAAACTAACCAATTAGTACGCAATAAAAGAGAAAGTGCTGGTGAAATTGTAGGAGATATTTTTAGCGCAATAATACCTGCAGTGGGAGTGGTTCTGTACTCGCACAAAATTTGCAAATTGTCAACAGTAGTAGATCAGTTATCTACTGACACTGCTGGAGGTTTCCTGATGGTTAATACCGAAATGGTTGCGGTCAGATCAATGGTTTTACAGAACCAACTTGCCCTTGATACTCTATTGGCAAAAGAGGGTGAGTCTGCAGAATGTTGAAAGCGCAACATTGTTGCACTTACATACCTGATAAAAGTGTGGAAATCCAAAGGCATGTTAGGAACATTACTAATTTGGCAAAAGAACTCAAACCACCGGAGGTTGACAGTGCCTGGAAGTGACTTACTGATGGTCTTTCCGCCGTAGGTCATTGGTTTGCTAATTTAGGTAAAAGTTTTCTGATTAAAATACTAATGCCAATTACAGGAATAGGTTTAGTAGTGTTCATCATATTCATCTGTTGTAAATGTCGAAAGCACCAGAAGAAGTATACTGTGAACCAGGGCTGGACTGGGAACCGAAACCGGCCCTGGCAAAGTGCTCAGCCCGCCCCCCCTCCCCCGGGGGGTTGGGGGTGCGCCCGCGCTCTTTGCTAGGGCCGGTTTTCGGCCGATTTTGTTACAGTGCCGTTTTTGCAGCTATGCTGCAAAAAACGACCCTGTAACAAAACCGGCCCCCACCCTCGCGGCCGACCGGGGGATTGCCGGTGCCTGCAACGGCCAGTCCGGGCCTGCTGTGAACCAGAGAGGAGTAAAAAGAAACGTAAATGAACTTGAATTAGAAGAAATGAATAATCAAATTTATAAAAGGGTGAAAAATGCTCACCCTAATAAAGAAACAAAAGAGAAGCTGAATCGAATGTTTGAAGAAATTGAATTGGGCAAACTATGAAAAGTTGGCATCTGGTTCTAATGATTTGTGATGATATAAAATATCATCAAAGAGGGGATTGATGGAGCAAGAATTCGCACGTAAAGCGTCTTGCTTGTATTCAAGAACCTCGAATAACATTAATAGAATATAACCAACATGTTTGTCTTACTAATATCCCATTTATTCTGACATTTTAGGTATCCTAGTGATGCTTGCCTATGTGTTTATTAACCTTAATACGCTTGCCACTAAAATGGCCGCTGCTTTGCGGGGTTTTCTTCTGCGCATACGTTGGTCACAATCATGTGACGTGACGTACTCGCAGTTCTGGTGGGAATCTTTGCGCTTGCGCATTTGACTTAAGATGGCCGCTTTGTGTTCTCACATGCTGAAGCTTGCACTGTCGCTTTCTGCATTTCTGTTCGTCTTGCACTAATCTTAATGCTATAGTTAGTATAAAGTAAGGGGAGTCATATAGGGATTCCTGGTATACAGTGTATTCATTTATTTCTGTGTTTTAATTTGTTTACGCTTACTTTTCATGTATCGAATCCTTTGGGCTTGGGAGATGTTTGAAACCCCATCTTAGAAGTCCCTACTGCGCATGTCATCCTGGCAGAGGGAAGAAAAACCTTGTACCAGTGGAACTCAGCCAGCTGGCAGCCACAGTCAAGATGCTCATGAGAAATGACCTGCGACCCAGCAGGACGAAGCTGAACTGTCCTGCAATTGACACAATTGTATATAATCTTTGTAGTCTCCATACGCATGCTACGGAAGATCTTCTGGTGGATCCCCACCGAGACCAGGAAGACCGTCACCCAGGCCCTCGTCACCAGCCGACTGGACTACGGCAACGCTCTCTACGCCGGAACCACCGCCAAGCTCCAGAAGAGACTCCAGCGGATCCAGAACGCCTCAGCCAGACTCATCCTCGACCTCCCACGAAACAGCCACATCTCCGGACATCTGAGAGACCTGCACTGGCTCCCCGTCAAGAAAAGAATCACCTTCCGTCTCCTCACCCACGCACACAAAGCCCTACACGACCAAGGCCCGAGCTACCTCAACAACCGAATCAACTTCTACGCTCCCAAGCGCCACCTCAGATCAACCAGCCTCGCCCTCGCCGCCGTCCCCCGCATCCGAAGAGCGACAACAGGAGGGAGGTCCTTCTCCTACCTGCCCGCCAAGACCTGGAACTCCCTCCCGACTGACCTGCGCCTGACCCAAGACCACCTCGCCTTCAGGAAGAAGCTCAAGACCTGGCTGTTCGAGCAGTAACGGCACCCCCCCTCCTAGCGCCTTGAGACCCTACGGGTGAGTAGTGCGCTCTAGAAATGTCGTGATTGATTGATTGATTGATTGATTGTATTTTGTAGAATATGTCATGGGAACCCCAAATTCAATAGGCGGTCCCAAAAGATGCAAATTGGGACTTGTAGAAGTTTATCCTGGTTGGTGTGGTAACCTGTCCTACTTGAGGACCAATCGAAATTGGGGATTCTTACACTTGCAACATTTGGGGGATGGTACACTGACCCGAAAACAGTATAACTAGCCTAGGTTCATCTAGAGAATTTGTCCGACTTGTCCGAATAGCTGACCTGTCACTGACCCAACGCACTCAATAGGTGACTGATACAGAGAGCTGCGGAGCACTCTGTCCGTAATTTCCACAGACCCAAGCGGAGTTTTGAACCTTAAGTGCTGGCGGAGCACCTTCCTGGAGAATTCGATAACCCAATCGGGGTTTTGACTGATAGGCGCAGAGAGGGTGTAGCGCAGGCGTTGCTACCGAACTGCGGGTGCTGGTCTTTCCTTGGTGGTCCTGTCCTGATCCTAATCTGGTTTCCCTGTCCTGTCCTGGGGTGTCCATTCCGCACCTGCTGGCCTACTGGCGACTGTCCTTCCTTGGGGTTTCTCCTGTCCTTAACTGACCCGTGGCCAGGGTTGGTCTTCACACCGTTCTAGGTAAATATAGTGCTGGGAAATCTATTCTGCATCTTTCATTCTTCTTTTTTGCTTTAATAAAGACGTACTCTTGCATATTTGATTTTCCATGTTTTCCTTTTCGCACTGCTAAATGAAAAAGTCATATATTATCGTTGTTATTCTAGCATGTTCCGATTTTTTCCCATCCCTTAAGTACATTTCTGCTTTCAGTTCATGATATATAGATGTTCCTTTTCTTTACCCTCCTTTAGCAAAATAAAGTAATCTGCTCTGGATTATTAGAGTGTTCCACTTTTTCCTTCCCTATAGTTACATGTTACTTTTCGATTCTCCATAGACTGACTAAATTCTCATACGGTGCCCATTTTAGAAGGGTGTACATTCTAGCATGTTCCTCATTTTTCCCCGTCCTTTAGTCACTCTATATCTAGTCTAATTTCTTGAAAAAAGTCTTACTAGCATGTTCCCTGTTTTTACCCTCCTTTAGAATTCTAAATGGTTGGCCTGATTTATTTCCTAAATGGATACGTGCTCTTTATAATCTTAGTTATTGACAGTTTATTGGCTGTAAACCAAATGCTTAATGAAACTGACGAATTTTAGATAAAGGTTTTTAAAACTTCCCGAGTTTGTGGTTATTATACGAGTGCAAATTGAGAAAATAGAGTATTTTGGTGTCTGCCTTTCTTTTACAGCTAGCTCCCTGATCCATTGTGGTCATTAGGTACCCGTAACAGTGGAATGGTAAGTCGGGTACACTGGAAATAAAATAGGAAGGAACAAGGGTTACTGGTAGTAGAGTGTAAGGTTACCCGATTAATAAAATATATAGTGAATTGGAATTTATGGGCCCAATGTGCATATGGTAAAATTATAAGTCAGGTGACCTGCGCGCTCTATCACTATGACCTTCTTCTCCATTAATTTCCTCACTTCTGCTCTCCAACACTGCACCTCATCTCTCCGTATCCTCTCTCTGGTGTACATTTCATTTTTTTTAGCGCTGCTCATAGTTCACTCACTCAGTTGTGTGATGTGCATGGTATGCATTCTTTGTAGCAGGCACATTAACCCTAGGTGCTACTTTACAATGAGCCTAAACTGCCACTACACAACATTCCGATCTCTCACCAGTAGAGGAACATTAATCACCAGAGTTATCTTAACATTTTTATTGTTGCCTGAAAACTGATGGATGCACAAGGAATTTTACAGCAAGGGCAAGCGGCAAGGCTGTGCTGCCAAGGCATCAGGATGTCCAAAGTTCCTGCAACTTCAGGTGCTGTTTCCTGTGAATTCTTCAAGCAGGTCTGTTTTGTGACCTCATGCTAACGTCTCTCGTTCACTTTCTACTCTTCAGGCCACAGGTCAGCTTTTCAGGACATAGGGCAGGTTACTCTGCAGCAAGGCATGCATTATTTATCATGACTTTCTGGCTCCAGACAGGACTCCCTGCTACCTACTCCTGGCTTGTTCTTCAGAAGAAAAGAAAATTGAACATCCATGCTTCTCACCATATAAAGGTTGAGTAGTGGCTATTCCTGTAGGTGTTTACTGTACGAAAGGCAATTATTGGAAAGAAATAATATATTTAGTTCAATGAGTATACACTGAAGCACGAAATATGCATCAGTTTAGAATCCATGCAGTTACACATTTAATGCAGTTTACTAAACATGCACGGAGTGAACAAACCAGAAGTGAGCCCATATTATTATAGTAAAAATATAATGTTGCATGAATATGCTCTGCTAGAAAGAATACATATTCCAACATGACAACTGTGCACCACCTACCTCCTTGTGGTCATTATCATCCACTTACTAAGATTTCAATGAATCTGTTATATTCGCCCTGTGCTCTGCGTCACCGCCCAGGTCGCGTGCTGTGCTCGCGCTGCCCGACTTGGTGACATGTCCTGTGTTCGATCCAACGGTTGGCAGTTGCCCGTTTGGTCCCGTTCACGTTGGTTGGGTTTTCTACGTCGCAACCTAATAAATAACCCTGATCAACACGACGCTGGTGTACCGCCTTGTTACTTCATTTTATAACATTTTTGGCGACTACGACTAGAGGCGGAGGGTAACGCGAGAAAGGAAAAGACAACGCGAGAAAGAAAACCCGACCAGAGGAAATCCTCACGAAGAACGGAGAAAAGAAAGCGGTTTAAAAGTGTAACGTAAGCCTCAACGGAAGGTATGTCACAAAATCGCTTACCGTGAAAGGAACTGTGATTAAGGCTGTCTTCACCCCAAGCGTAACGGAGCGTTAACTGTTGCTCCTTGGCCCGTCGACGCAGGCGACAGCGCCCCTCAGTGCAAAAAACTCTTAAAAGGGAAATCGTATTTAAAAAGAAAGGCAGTACCAGTGAGCCCCACTGCTCGGAGGGCGGAACGACTTAAAAGGGAAACGCACAACTAAAGGGAAAGCGTTTCTAAACAAATATCACAGAAATCCTGCCTACAGTGACACACTCACTTCTAAGCAATTTCGCCTCTGTGTGTCACGCAGCCACTAAGACGTTTGTCATTAAAGAACACCGTCTTTGAAGGAAAGAAAGTTTACAGTGACACACTCACTTTAAAATCGACCTCGAGACAGTGTGTTACTCATTTTCTTTCAACATAAACATCAGTGACACACACACTTTAAATTAGAACATTACGAACATTACTGAGTATTTTAAATTTTGCTGTTTAACTTATCTCCTTTCGTGATTTGTGTATTACTCTGGGGTGTTCACTATGAATGTGAACAATGCTATTCAAGCGCCTGTCCCTTTTCTCAGTGCCCCTGGTGAACCCTCAATGGAATGGGATGACTGGTGCGAGGCATTTGAGAACTATATCATAGCCTTGGACGGTACAAAATTTTCTGCCATCAGGAAGAAAGCTTTGTTACTGAGTGCCCTAGGGAAGGAGGGACAAAGGGTGTTTAAATACTTGCCAAATCCGCCTCTTGACATTGATGATGTTTACAAAGATGCTCTGTTTAGACTTTATACTAGGTTTGCTAAGCAGGAAAATGTTGTAATGCGCAGGCACAAATTCTACACTGCCCCTCAAAGAGAAAATGAAACAATTGATGAATTTGTCTCTAGGCTGAGGGAACTCTCTGTGAAATGTCAGTTTGGGAACATACAGGATGAGATGATTCGGGATCAATTAATCGTACAATGCTTTAGCAAAAAAACACAGGAAAAGTTGTGGGCAGCTAAAAACCCCACCCTTACTGAGGCAATTACCATTGCTAAGGTCGCTGAAGAAAGCGATAGGTGTATGAAGGAACTTAAAAGAATACAACTGGGACACACTAGTTGTCAGGAAGTTGCAAGCCTACAGGCAGATGCTTCAGAAAGCATAGCTTTAATAGAAGGGAGACAAACAAATAAAGGGGGGTAACCCACAACCTCTTTTAATAAGAGTGGGACAAGCAAGTTTAAACTGATCACACAGTCTTGTAATAGGTGTGGAAGCCCTTTTCATTTAGCTGATTCCAAGAATTGTACGGCTTTGTCCAGAGACTGTTTAAAATGTGGGAAAAAAGGGCATTATGCACAAATGTGTAGAACAGTTGGCTCAAAAAAGGTTGCTATGGTTGAGGGTGAAATTACTGATGACGAAGCAGAGGTAATGATGATTACGTCTGCTGGCAGCCTAGAGTCAACAGAGGGTGTTGTCCTGTCTCGGCCTAAAGCAGATTTTGAATTGAATGGTGTTGTTGTCAATTTAATGGTGGACACAGGGTCGCTTTACACGATCATCCCTAAGAAGTTGTATAATTCATCTTGCACTGAATCAACTTTAGTGAAATCTGACATCACACTAAGGGGTTACCAAGGTGTAAGCATTGGTGTCCTTGGATACTTTGAGGCCAATATTAAGTTTAAAGGGAGAGCCACTCAGGGGAAGGTGTATGTGTCCCCACATGGCCCTGCTATTTTAGGGTGGTTACACCAATATGAGCTTAGTATAAGGGTGAACCCAAGAGCTGATCCACCTGTAATGTGTGTTGAGGTTGAAAGTGCATGTGATATAGTTCAAGAGAACTTAGAAGTTATTCTTAAAAAGCATGAAAATATTTTCAATGAGAAGTTGGGGGAGGCCATTGGTTACCAACACGTCATCAAAACAAAAAAAAGTGTAACACCTGTGAAACACACTGCAAGGAAGATACCTCTATCTGCAAGAGTTGAGGTCAGGAAAATCATCAAGCAATTATTAGAGGATGATATAATTGAGCCTGTGGAGGCCACACAGTGGTTGAGTCCAGTGGTAATCACACAGAAACCGGACAAATCCTTGCGCTTCTGTGTGGACATGCGGAGCCTTAACAAAGCCGTGATAATGGATAACTTTCCGCTTCCAAACATAAATGAAATAGTCCTGAGTTTGGGTGGAAGTAAGATATTTTCAAAATTGGACCTTCGCAGCGCATACCACCAGGTAAAACTTCATCCGGACTCAAAGCAATTTACGTCGTTCATCACTCCGGAGGGTACTTACCAATTCAAAAGACTTCCTTTCGGCCTCTGCTCTGCAGCAAGTGCTTTCCAAAGGATCATTACAGATGTACTCAAAGACATTGAAAGGGTAGTATTTTTCCAGGATGACATCCTGATTCATGGTTTGGATGTTGGTGACCATGATGTTATCCTGGATAAAGTTCTCACTGCTCTTTCAAGAGCTGGTTTAACATTGCGCAGGGAAAAATGTGTGTTCGCTGTTGAGGAAGTAGATTACCTGGGGTACCACGTATCTGGCCTTGGTATACAACCCAAAAAAGACCTTGTAAGTGCTATATGTAACGTGTCTGAACCTGATGACAAAGACAAACTAAGGTCTTTTATGGGCATGGTTGAATACTATGCGAAATTCGTAAAGAACTTTGCAGAAAAGGTAGAACCCTTGCGGATTATCATGCGGAAAGGGAAAGGTTTCACTTGGGGTGCAGATCAGAGGAATGCTTTTTTATTGATCAAACAAAACATATTAGATGCTAACATTCTTTCAAGTTTTGTGCAGTCTTATCACACCATCCTCACTGTTGACGCAAGTTCTGTTGGGATTGGTGCGGTCTTAACACAAAAAGGGGGTGGCAAACAGAACACCGTTGCTTTTGCGTCGCGTTCTCTGACTGAGACCGAAAGGAATTACTCGGTCATAGAGCGTGAAGCTCTGGCGGCTGCGTGGGCAACTCGGTATTTCAGGGTGTATTTGTGGGGAATCACCTTCACACTCAGAACAGACCACAAGCCCCTGTTGAAAGTTTTAGCCCCTGGGGGGATTAAGAATTGCTCTGGGAGGTTAGCGAGACTTGCTGTTAGTGTACAAGAATTCACGTGCAATGTAGAATACCTGCCTGGTTGGTGCAACAGGGTTGCGGACTGCCTATCTAGATTACCTGACACTAAAGAGCCGCCTAAGGAGTTAGTAACTGAAAGTGTGGTCGCATTTTTAGATGACTTAGAAGGTGATTTACCCAGCTCTATATCTAGGAGGGATTGGATTGAGAAAATGGGGAAAGATCCTGTTATGGCTGGCTTAATCAGGATGTGCAAAGAAGGGGTGTCAAGGCAAAGTACGGTCTCACCTGCTCTTCGGCCTTATGTTCAGTTACAGGATGAGATTTCTTTACAGGGCGAGCATATCCTTGTGCGGGGTGAGAAATATATACCTCCAGTATCCCTTAGACCCCGTATCATTGCCCTGGCACATGAGGGCCACCTAGGCCAAACCCTTACTGGCAAACGTGTCAAAGCTGATTTTTGGTGGCCAGGGGTAGATGCACAGGTGAAGAGTTGGGTTGAGCAATGCCAGCCGTGCAAGGAGTCTGAAAAGAGGTTACAGGTTTGTGCAAGTAAAGATAGCATGGGGAAAATTATTTCTGACGATGATGTATGGCAGAAGGTCTGCATTGACTTCATAGGTCCCTTTCATGATCTAACAGACGCAGAGAAATTCGCCTTGGTATTGGTAGATTCAACTTCAAGGTGGGTTGAGGTTGCCTTCATGAAAAGCATCACTGCTGAATCCACTATCAAGGTCCTTGAGGAGGTATTTCGACGTGAAGGTATTCCCTCTATGGTGTTAACGGATAATGGCACGCAGCTTACCTCTGCCATTATGGAGGATTATATTAATTTTCTTGGATTAAAGCACTTGCGTACATCGCTCTACAACCCACAAGGGAATGGACTTTGTGAGCGAATAAACAGGCTTGTTAAGGGTACTATGCAGCTCGCTTTAGCGTCAGGCCGCCCTGTGCAGAAGGAGATTAAAGAAATGCTGTGGGCATACCGCACAGCTGTTCATAGCAACATGTCGGTAACACCTTTTGAGCTCATGAGGGGGAGGGTGCCAGGCACTAAACTCATTCCTACTTGGCTACATGGAAAAAAAAACAAGGTGGGAGGCAACATCCCGGGAAAGGCTGTCTCTTCCAAAATAGCTGATGGGGACCTGGTAAAAGTAAAACCAGGAGGTAATCAGAGGATGTTCAACAAATTTAGGGGACCCTACCAGGTAAGGTCCGTATTTGGCAATTATGTTAAGTTGCAAAATGGTCAAACGTGGAACCTCCGCAGGGTAGCACTTTACCAAAAAAGGGTTAAGTCTGTTCCTTCAGCTCAAACTTCTAAGAATGTGGTTGCTGATAGTGTTTGCAGACCTCTTCGCTGTAAGGTTGCTCCTGCTTATTTGAAAGATTATGTGTGATTTCATCCGTTTAAGGGAGGGTGTGGGGTTGGATGAAATGTTTTACCTTGTCCTGCATTCTCAAGAGTAAGTAATGTGTTCGATGCTGTTTTGTTTCATTATCTGTTTAAGGAAAAGAGATGTGGTATATTCGCCCTGTGCTCTGCGTCACCGCCCAGGTCGCGTGCTGTGCTCGCGCTGCCCGACTTGGTGACATGTCCTGTGTTCGATCCAACGGTTGGCAGTTGCCCGTTTGGTCCCGTTCACGTTGGTTGGGTTTTCTACGTCGCAACCTAATAAATAACCCTGATCAACACGACGCTGGTGTACCGCCTTGTTACTTCATTTTATAACAGAATCAAAGGCAGTATATGAGCAGATAGGAACTGTGCAAGATTATTGACAATAATTAAAAAACAATGTGATTTTGAATAAAGCAGAGTGTGATACAACTGCTGCACTGCTTCTGGATAACTGACTAATACTCTGCAACAGAACTCCATGTTTCAGTGTGGAAAATTTAAGATACATGTATAGTTTTGTGATGAGCTTTTATTTAAAACACATTAGTTAATGGATGTATTTCAGAACTTCTAAGATTAATAGCCAGATTCATGAAGCAAAATTGCGATCGCAATAGCTGCGAATAAGCTATTGCAATCGCAATTTACAGAAAAGCAATTCATCATGTTAAAAACACAGAATTTGCAAAATCGGAAAAAGAAAATTGCGAAATCGCAAAATATTTCGCAGAATTTAGGAGGAACCCCAATAGCGAATCGGAAATAGCGAGAATCCATGGATTACTACTGGCCTCCGGAAGCTTCCAGGGGATAGTCGCTGTTTCAGGGGGGATATACCAGAGCACCATGTCCCGCTGCCTAAGGAGTTTCCTGGAGGCAATGCTGAGCCGGCTACACCACTACATCTCATTCCCGACCACCCAACAGGAGTTGAATGAGACCAAGCTACATTTCTACAATGTTGCGCAATTTCCACATGTAATCGGATGCATTGACTGTACCCACATCCACATCTGCCCACCAGCACAAACGGAATACATGTACCGCAACCGCAAGTCCTACCACTCTCTCAATATCCAGATGGTGTGCAACGCTAAGACTTACATCACGGACATAGTAGCACAATACTCCTTCATATTCCGGCACAGCGGCATTCACACATGACTGGCCAGGGAAGACTTTGGCGAAGGACACCTACTAGGTAAGTACACATGCCCCCATATAGTACACTGTGGTCATGTAGCTGCGCAGAACAGGCACTCACCCTCTTCTCCTTTCATTTAGGTGACAGCGCCTACGGTCTCCGTGAGTACCTCCTCACCCCATACCTCAACCCTGCAACACCACAGCAACGGCGTTACAATGCTGCACACCTACGCACAAGAAATTGCATTGAGAGAACATTTGGCCTTTTGAAGAGCAGATTCCGCATACTTCACAAGACTGGTGGGGCCATCAAATACGAGCCTGAGGTCTGCTGCCGCATCGTGGCCGTGTGTGCAATACTCCACAACATTGCTACCAAGCGCAGGATACCTGTCGAGATCTCTGGCAGTGAGTCGGAAGGGGACAACCGCCCACCTGCACATGTGCGTCATGCACGCGGGGAGAATCCTGCAGAAGGACACAGGCGCCGCAACCAAATCACAATGAACTGTTTCTAGTGCACCCACTGCCCTCACCCAACACTTCACTCATGCATGACAATAGGAATAATGACATGAGACAGATTAACTTGAACAGATAATTTGTTATTGTTATTTGCACAATAAAGTTGGAATTTCTCACACAGTAACATGCGAACCATATTGCGTCATATGTCCCATGTGTTTGAGGAGGGCATGCTTGTCACAGCAGCATGGCCCTTCATGGCACTGTACAAATGTTCATTCGCGCCTCCGGGCGGATGCTCCCAATCTTCTTTCTGGCTCTTCCGCCGGAATTGTACGTGAGGCAGCAGAGAGCCTGGTGCTGCGGCGGGGTGCTACCACCAGTGGCACGGATTGGCTGCTGAGGCTTGAATTAGCCTCACTAGTGTCATCCCCCCCCACCCGCCTGGCCATGGCCAGTTGCCTGTATACCCTGCACGGCAGTGGTCACTTGTTCCAGTGCCCTTGCGACGTCCTGGCAGCACTGGACCATTTGCACTTGCATATCCAAGGAGCGTCGTGAAAGCTGGGAGGTGGCATTCCCTATTAAATAATTTGACCGCGTGTACGCGGACAGGCGGGTCAGCAGCTGCCGGTTGATGTCCCGCTGGCTACACATGGCCTGTGTGTTGGCCTCCACTGCAGCGGTCATCCTCTCCATCCCGTCCGACAGCTGTCCAACATTCCTTGCAGTCTTGTTGAGCTGGAGATTGTTTGCAGCAAGATGTCGGGCTTGCGTCTGATGGATGTGGAGCATACGGCGCTCAATGGAGAACCCAGGTGCACGCACATTCACCCCCATGCCAGCGCGTGTTGTGGTATTGCGCGGCTCTCTCAGCAGTCCGCTGGACTGGCTCCTCACAGCGGCAGTGCGGCGGGTTTGTCTTCGTGCTGCAGCTGTTGTCAGCCCCACTGGCGTGTCAGTCACACTCTGTGATGCGCCTGTTGGCACTGAGGTGGCACTGGCCACAGGGGCAGGTGGTCGTACTGCCGCTGGTGCGGCTGCTTGCCCTGATGGTCCTGGTTGTGTGGATGGATGGCCGTCTCCCTCTGTGTCCTCCATAATGTCTTCTATTTGTAGGGCATCGCTGTCCGTACAGGGTACTTCAGCGCCACCTGTGATGTAAAGTGGACGTTGATTAATGACCTGGATCTTACACATTGAAGGTTGCTACATGCATGCAGGCTACCATTAACTGACTCGGTGCAGGATTGACTATCACTGAACAGGTCTGGCTGTATGGGGCTACATGGTAATTGTGGTCAGACTACATGTCCCACAATGCAATAGGGCTTTGTGGTGTGCTTTGGCTGCATGACTGGGGTTTCTAATGGGATTATCTGGGGTCATGGCCATTGTTAGGGGACAGAGTCGCAGTCGCATGGCACTTACCTTGTGAATCTTGGGTGGGTCGGGAGGAGTCCAGCTGGGTTACCCCCACGCATGCCTGGGGATGCAGGGTGTCCTCTACTCGGTCCTCAAGTGGGGTGTTGGGTGGGACAGTGGGCTCTCCTCCTCCTGTTGCTGCACGCTCCCCCAGCCTCTCTGCGATCCTCTCCTTGGCCCGCCCTCTGGGGTCGTACCACTGTTTTTTCAAATCGTCCACAGAGCGCTGGGTCACCCCCACAGAATTTATTTTTGCGTGGATGCGCACCCAAATCCTCCTTTTGTCCGCCTCTGGCACCCTTCTGGAGTCTTTGCCAAGAGGCGGTCGTGGTCCCTGCACACTACATCTATCAGATATTTAAGTTCTTGTTCCGAAAATGTTATTTTCCTTTTCCTTCCTGACGAAGTTTCCCCTGCAGCTTCCTGTGACATGTTCTGCAGTGGGGTGTCTCCTGGTTTTAAGCTGGAGGTACTCTGGAGTGGAGCACTGAGCAATGCTGCTTGCACTTCAGGCCCACAATGCAGAATGAGGGTGGGAACTGCCTACTTCCTGGTTGTGATGTCATCACTGTGCTCAAAATGCAACTTCCCGTTTTTGCGATCTCGCAATTAGCGAGATCGCAATTTGCGATTTCGGTAATTGCGAGATCGCAATTTCAACAAGAGGATCGGCCGATTCTGCGAATTTTATGCGAGTTTCGGAAACTCGCAATCAGCGATTGCGGCCGATTGCGATTCGCTTTTTTTTCTCGCAATATTTCTTGAATCCCATTCTGCGATTTCTAAATTGCGATTCGCTATTTCTCGCAATTTAGGAATCGCAGAATTTGAGTTTGATGAATCTATGTGCATGAGTTTTACTTTTAAGGGCTGGATGTACATCGCAGCAGTCACCTGCCCATATGTTATCAACAGAAAAAGAGATTTAGAAAGCACACCTAAGAGAGGAGATTTGTCTTTACCCACATGTTGGTTACCTTGAGTGCAATATTTGATTTGGCCGAAGGCATGTGCTGCCATTGAGAAACAGTGCTTGCTGTGCACCTGTTGGATCCAGAGTGGAGTCAAGTCACCTTCATTTTTTTTTATTATGTGACAGTCTGCAATGGGAAGACTTCTTTACTATTTGGTAATAGTATTGGCTAATAATATTCCTAAACCATCATGACATGCTCACTATATTCATTACCTACACTGTAGACCACGTTTTTATTGTTAGGCTAATCCTATTGGCGATGGATGTTTTCATTAGGGATGTTCTCTCATTCAAAATGGTTGTGTCATCCTCATTCATGCTGCAAAGGCACCTGTGCAGGTTTTTTCTTCTCCATTTACGTTTGTGCTATGAAAACTAAGCAATTGATTCTGCCCTTTCATCCCAGTACTCTGATGGGCATTCCTGTTGCTGCAGCCCCAGAAAGCCTTATGCTGATCCTTCCTGTTGCATCAATGCACTGTCACAGTTTGCTCTCCCAACTGTAACTGCCCACACACATGCTGCTCTCTGAAGCCAAGGGAGCCAGTTTCACTGTTATTGGGATAGCCCAGACCATGAGGCTCACTTTTTACTATACATTGGGAAAGTTTTCAAAGGTCTTAAGAGAGCAACACCTTTTGCCACTTTTTAAATGTAGACAATTTTATTGATTTTATGATTAGACAATGCTTTTACTTAATTACAAAATCTTTGCTCCTGTCTTTACTGCAGGGATAGTGCACACTACACTCTTAAACTGCTCCCCTACACCCTGCAAACTCTGCTCACTAGTGCAGACTAAAGATCCATGTAAATGGAGGGGTGTGATACTTCTACCAAATTCCAGCAAGCAAAACAAGTTAACAAATTTTTTGTAGGTGGTTTAAGGGAGCGTGGGCTTCCCCCCAGAGATTTTTTGAAACATTTGGGGTCGAATTTGTTAAACCTCTGAAGACCCTTATAGGGCACCATGAAATATGCCAGTGCTTTCATGGTACACCAGGGAAGCTTGGCCTTTCCTTAGGGTAGATCCCATTTTTTTAACCCCTTTGGTGCTGATGACGGCCCCCGTCCGTCATGCACCGCGGTGGGCGTGTGCTGATGACGGCTGGGGGCCGTCATGAACCCGCCCACTACGGAAAACTCCGCACAGGCGCAGAATCGCGCCCGCACCAAGGTGTTAAATGTCATAAATCAGACATTACTTCCATATATCAAGGTCAGCATTTTTTATGGGTGAGTTCCTTTTGGCAAAGAGTACATACAATATGACAGTGTGAGAAAATTTACCATGGATACTGCAGCCATAGTCATGGGTACCTGTAAAAATTCCCTGCAGTATACAAGGGTCGGCATTTTGCCATTGACACCTCTATAAAACGAGTACAGGAAATCTTACAACAAGAATTACCTCAAATATCAGTTCCAACATTTTGCTATGGCTCCACCCCATATGCTAAGACATATGTGCATCATGTTGGAGTCTTCTGCCAGGAATCGTGGTGCGTGTTCTGAGTAGGATTAGACTAGCGGCTTTTTCAGTTAGACAATGCAAGTCCCCACAGCCAATGATAGTATCTTTGGCTGAAGGGCTTGAAGTTTGCTCGCGGGGAGTTTGAAACCACTACTACCTCCTCACTCCTTTCTGCCCCACATCCTTCTGCTTAGCTGATCCCTAGTGGGAGTGCATTTTTGCTGGTGTATCATACTTTACGTTGTTCATGGGGGTTCGTATGGGTCTATGAATTTGTCTAATGTTTACCACATCCCTCTGTCGGGGTTTTTCCAGAGTGTGTTTCTTAGTGTAGTGTTGTCGGCCCCCCTAAGATATGTCACCCAGTTCAGCCACCCCTTGAATGTGGCTTTGGTGGTGTCCTTCCATTTGGCTAGCACTGTTTTGACTGCTGTAGTTAGGAGGAAGTCCAGGAGGTTTCTGTCTTGTGTGGATATGTCCGCTGTAATGTGTGCTGTGGGGATTGTGACAAATTCTTCTTTTAGAGTACAGCCTAGGGCCTTGTTAATGAATTTGAACACCCCAGAAATTTCTAACCTTACTACATTGGGAGATGAGGTGTGATAGGTCTCCCTTTACCGAGCCGCAGTTCCAACAGCAGTCGGTATCTCTCAGTCCTATCGACGGTAAGCGCGCTTCTGTCCAGTATGCTTGTTGTAGTAACCAGAATTTCATCTGTGCTAGCACTGGGGAAATCATATTTTTTGATCGGGCCGCCCAAAGGGTGTGTATCTCTTGCTCGGTGAGTGTGGAAACTAGCTGCGTTTCCCAATAACTGGTACTTTTGGCATTAAGTTTGGAGGAGTCAGGGCGGAGAAGCTTGTGTAAGTGAGACACCTGGTGTCCTACCTTGTTAATGTTCTCCATATACTGAAAGATCGAGGGTTTATGCTTGGTTATTTTTGATTTTGTTAAGGCTGTTTTAATTGCGAGGAAGTTGTATAGTTCTATGTCTGGGAGGTTATGTCGTGTTTTCAGGCTGTTGAAGGTGTGAGGCTGCCCCTCGACCTCCAACTGTGCCGGGTAAGAGAGTCCTAACCTTTTCCATGACTCTATCTCCAGGGGTTTCCCTCCGTATTTAATCTTGGGGTTTGCCCAGAGGGTTTCCCAGTGCGAGTTTTTGATGCTGTGTTCGAGTTTCTGGTCTACCTTGAGAAGCGCCTGTCTAGTGGTTTTAAATTTCGGGTTATTCTTTTGTGCCTGCTTGTTGGCGGTGGGGAGAGCCAAAGAGTCGGTGTTGTTTAGAATGGCCTTCTCGATAGAGAGCCAGGTTGGGGTGTATTTCTGGTTCGGTAATACCCAGTACATTCCTTGTCTGGCTATGAAGGCAGCCTGGAATGTCCTGAGGTCCGCCACGTTTAGTCCTCCTAGCTTCTTGTCTAGTCTTAGGTTTGGGAGGCTTATTCTGGGTTTTTTGTCTCGCCATATGAATTTGATAATCATTTGGTCTATTTTTCTGTGGAATTCGTCTGTGAGAGTGAGGGGAAGCATTCCTGCTAGGTAGTTTACTACTGGAGTGATCATCATCTTTACGGTGCCTATTCTCCCCACCAGGTGATGTACTTGCGCGACCAGGTTTCCAAGAGCACTTTGATCTTTTCTAGGATTACTTTCTCATTCTGCTCTAGAGTGATTCTCAGGTTTTTCTCATATTGGATCCCTAGGTATTTAACAAACCCTGGTTGCCAGGCTAACCCTGAGTCACCTATTACCTCTCTGGTTGTGTGCATGTTGAATGGCATACATTCCGATTTATCTCTGTTATGTTTGTATCCGGAGTGGCTAGCGTATGTCTCTATGGTGTCCATGAGTGCTTGTATAGAATGATCTGGGCCCTCTGCTGTTATGAGTATGTCGTCCGCATAAGCTGCAAGTTTCGCTGTGATCTTGTTGATGGTTACTACCGCCATATTTCTGTTTGATAGGATGCCTTTAATCAGGGGTTCGAGTGCTAGTAGGAACAGCTCCGGGGATAGAGGGCAGCCTTGCCTCGTACCCTTGCTGGAGGTTGAATTGGTTTGATGTTGACCCATTAATAGCTATCTGTGCCTTAGGGCTTTTATAAAGTGCCATAACTTTCCTTGTGAAGCTTTCTCCCAGGTTGTACGCTTGCATGCACTGTTCTAGGAATTGCCAGGACACTCAGTCAAAGGCCTTTTCTGCGTCTAGCGTTATTGCTACCACCGAATTGTCCGATTTGGAGGAGTGCTCTATGACGTGGCAAAAGAGTCTTGTGTTGTCGTGAGACATGCGTGTTTTTATGTAGCCTACCTGTGTGTTTCCAATCAGCTCTGGGAGCACTTTGTTTAATCTTGTGGCTAGGATTTTGGCATATATTTTGCAGTCTATGTTGATAAGTGAAATGGGGCAGTAGTTTTTGGGCCACTGTGTGTCTTTGCCTTCCTTGGGTATGACAATTATGTTAGCTTGTGACATAGATTCTGTTACCTCCCCCTCCCTTTTGCAGTGGTTGAAGACTTTTTTTCATGATCGGAAGTAGCTGATTTTGGAAGGTTTTATAGAAAGGGGATGTGTATCCATCTGGCCCTGGGGCTTGTCCTTCAGGGACCTGGTAGCTGTAGTAATCTCATTGGCTTTTATGTCTTGGCCTAGTGCCCTGGCTTCCTCTTTTGTTATCTTGGGCAGGTTAAGTCTGTCTAGGTAGGCCCTGCAGCCTTCCTGGTCCAGAGTATCGTCTTTTTTGTAGAGCTCTTGGTAGAATTCCATGAACGTGCGTAGGATGTCCTTATGTCTGGTGTGTGCGATGTTGTTTGCGTCTGTGATTGTTGAGATGCAATGTTGTCTTTGTTTGTGCTTAAGATATGACACTAGGATTTTCCCTGTCTTGTTTGCCTCGCAGAGGTTGATTTGTTTGTATTTTTTTATCCATAGGCCTGCTCGTTCGCTAAGAATTCTGTTGAATTCGTTCTTTTTCCCTGTGAGTTCTACAAGCGTACCAGTGTTTAAAGTGTCCCAGATATGTTTAATTTCTAGTTGTTTGATGTCACTTTCCAGTTGGTCCAGCTGTGCTTTTGCCTCCCTATCTCGTCTGGCTTTGAACTCTATTAGCGC
The DNA here is from genome assembly GCF_964261635.1 of Lissotriton helveticus. Classification (NCBI taxonomy): domain Eukaryota; kingdom Metazoa; phylum Chordata; class Amphibia; order Caudata; family Salamandridae; genus Lissotriton; species Lissotriton helveticus. The sequence goes on along the minus strand of NC_136073.1, from coordinate 210,229,301 downwards.
AAATCTAATCGTCGCTTCAAGCCCGTCCCAAAGGCTTTTGGGGTCTATGACTGGTGTGTCGTTGTCCTTGATGTAGTCCCTGATGGTTTTCTCAATTCTAGTTTTGTCCTCCTGTTTTGCCATGACTATGTTGTTGAACCGCCATCTACGGGTGATGTGTTCATTGTGTCGACCTGCTAGTTGTAGACTGATGCATGAGTGGTCGGAGATTGCTCTTGCCGCGATTTCCGTGTGTTCTATCAGGAGTGTGTGCGATCCTGAGATGAGGATGTAGTCTATTCTACTGTAGGAGTTGTGTGGGTTGGAGTAGAAAGTGTAGTCCCTAGTGTCAGGGTGCTGTGAACGCCAAGGATCTTTCAGGTTAAATCTGTTACATATGTTCTTTAGAGTGTTGTGGGATGCAGGGGGCCGGGCCAGGGACATCGATTGTCTGTCTACCGTGTGATCTAGTGCTAGTTTGAAGTCACCTGCCACTACAGTCATGTCATTCGATTGGATTACCTCCAGTTTCCTCGATATCCCCTCCCAGAACGATGTGTCGTCTGTGTTTGGTGCATATATGTTTGCTACTAGTATGGTTTTGTCCCCTCTCTTCAACTGAGTTTTTAACAGGTTCTCTTCACCATCATGCTGTTCATTCTCAATGGTTATCTTAGATTTTCTGTTTATCAGTGTGATGACTCCTCGTTTCTTGCTCACCGGTGGAAAGCAGGCAACCTGCCCTATCCATCTCGCCCTAAGCTTAGTCACATCCTCCCTGGAGAGTTTGATTTCCTGTAGTAGGATAACATCTCCTTTAGTCTTTGCCAGGTAGTCTAATACCTTCTTTCTCTTAATTGGGTGGTTTAGACCTTTTACGTTGAAGGAGAAAATCTTTAGGTCTGTATGCAGGGCTGGGTTGTTATTCAGTGTCATGGCTTACAGTGTGTGGGCCTCGCTATCCTCCCCCTCCTGTTTCTTCTGTTTTTCCCTTTATGGACTCTAAATTGGTGTGGTGTATGCGGCGTTTGGGCTCTTTTGGCCTAGTTGCGTGTGCCAGGGTAGCTGGTTGTAGTGGCAACGTCGTCCTGGACGGTCGGCCAGAAAGTTTGGTGTGGGCATATACGTAGACGTGAACGAGACATACTAGGCATACAAGACAGACAAAAAAGACAAGACGACCCCTCCCCCCCTCACCCATCCCTACCTTCCCCCCCTGAGCAAAAACATCGTACTGTAGGCGTGCGATGGCAAGATCCCACCCGCCCCACTCCTTCCCCGGGATATTCTAGTTCGCTGTGGTTGTTCTAGCTAGCTTAGTCTAAGCTTCCGCCAATTATGGACAAGTTTATCTACTTAGCCGCTCTATTTAATGTAAAAATAAAGGATATAGGCAGTCTTATGGTTGATCGAGCTGGACTTTTCTTCTCTGTGCTCAAGTCTTATAGTCTTTGTCGTGCCAGTGCAAGTCCATTTTTACAGTGGTTCTTCCATGAGGTAGTCTTTTTTTGTTACCGGCTATTCAGCTTTGCTATGTTCATGAGGTAATTTTTCTTTTTTTCTGTCTTGAGGTATTTGTGCTGTTCCTTAAGTTTTGCTTCCCTCTAGGCCTCCTGTGCACCGTTGTGGGCCAATGGGCTAGTCCTGAGTTGCTATTGTATTACATTTTGTAGGCCATGCCTAGTCCGTCGTTAGATCAGGAGAGGCGCTCCTCTTGCTCGACAAGCTTGTCGTCTCCATTTCCTGCTGGGCTGGTCCGAGTAGGTATCTTGAAAGTTCCGCTGGATCTTTAAAGGTCTGCAACTTCCCCTTGTTGTTTATTCTGAATCTGGTAGGGCCGGCAAGGGTGAAGGTGATGTTTTCTTTCCTTAGCTTGTCTCTCTGGGCAAGAAATCCTTTCCTTATGTCTACTGTAGTCTTTGAGTAGTCCTGTGTGAGGATTATTTTGTGACCGTTCCATTGTAGATTTGAGTTTTTCCTTGCTACCCCAAAAATAGCGTCTGTGTGGTGTGAGCATAGTGGTTTGCATATTATTGGTCTTGGGCCCGATCTGTTAGTTAGTCTGAAGGCCGGGACTCTGTAAGCTTTGTCAAGCTCGAAGGGGTTCTCGAATTTGAGATTCGTCAGCTTGGGTATGAGGTTCTGTATGAGTGACACACAGGAGCCCGCTTTATCCTCCTCTCCTTCTGGTACCCCAAGAATTCTTATTTTGCTTTTCTGCTGCGGTCCTCCAACTCCGCTCCTTGTTTTTGGAGGTCTGTGGTTGCCTTCGCTAGGGTGCCGATCGCTTTGCTTGTGTGCTGGCCCCCGTCCTCTATATCGCTGACCCGCTTCTCAAACTGCTGATATCCTGTTTTTTACTGCATGGATGTCCGCTCTGACAGCAACCAGTTCAAGTTGGATTGCGTCTGTGGTCTTTTTCGTTGTTTTGGCCAGGTCGTGGATTTCTACCAATTTTTTAGGAATGCTGTCTAGTGTGCTGCTGATGTCAGACTTCTGTTTAATGGGAGACTCTGCATGGTCTTCAGGTTGTTTTTTTTCGGCAGTTGAGAGATTTTCCCATCATTGCCGGCCATGATCGTTAGCCCTCTCTTTGCCTGGAGGAGATCGAATCTCTTGTTGCTGCTCTGTGGTACTGGCTGGTTTGCGTGTTCCTGTGGGAATTCGCTCTGTGGCTCGCTATCGCTGTGCTTGTATAGCTTGCCTTTGGGTTTTGGTTTCAATCTTTCCTGCTTTGCTCCCTTTTTTGGCTCTGTCACCCCTGGTGCGTTATTATTCTTGTGTACTAGGTCCCTGTGACCTGTGTTGTCTGCCGTGACTGGGCTTCCTTATTTGTGTGGGAAAGACTTCTCAATTAGTAGCCCTGTTGGGCTTGTGGTAGTTTTTGGCAGTTTTTTGTTCTACATCCCAATTGTGCGGGCCCTAACCACTTGGCACCCCTCCTGTGTTTGTACCGGTTACAGTGGTCCACTGGGGGGGTCTCTTTTGGATCCTCCGTTTGTTTCTCTATTGCTGTTGTGCCTCTGTAAAATATGCGGCTTTTGCCCTCGCCGGTCCCTCTACTTGCGTGCTCTCCGTGTGTAGACCGTTGTCCCCGTTGGTCGGTATTGTTGGCGGTGCCCGTTGATGACTACACACTTCATCGTGATTGATTCTTTTTTTTATTTTTATCGTTGGAGCACTTGCTGTTATTGTGCTCAAGTTGAAACTTTTGTCTGCCGTTTTTTGGCCCTCTAGTTCTTTAGCGCTCACAGGGTTTTGTTATGTTCCTCCAAGATGGCGGCCCCCTGTACCCCTCTACCGTTTCATTTTCGTTTGTATCCGTTTTGTCTCATCGCTTTGCGACTATTTCTTGTTTTGTTTCAGCTTCAATCCGCTTTTTTCCTCTCTGGGGGTCAGCGCTAGTGTAGCCTGCCCTTCTTCCTCTTGTTTCCTCTTGTCCTTGCTTGTTTTCGCCATCTCCAGCCCTCGTTCGGTTTTGCGGCTTTCCCTGCTCCACCCGCCACACTCACTGCGCCCTTCTCAAGATGGCCCCCCTTCCGCACTTTCAGTTTTGTTCTTCGTGTGGCGCTTAGTCGGGGGTGTGGGGGGCTTCTTAAGGTCTTTCTCGGCCAGACGGTGTTGGTGTCGGGAGTGGGGAGCTGTTTTGCGCTGACCTCGCCGATTGAGGATCCTCACTGTGTCACTGCCTCATCTCTTGAGTGGGTCACACAGATCCTCTTTCCTCTCTGGAGGTCAACGCTAGTGTGGCATGCACTGCTTGCTCTTGTTCCCACTTGCACTCGCTTGTTTTCGCCGTACTCAGCCCTCGTTCGGTTTCGTGGCTTTCCCCGCTCCACAGTGCCCCTCACCGCGCCCTTCTCAAGATGGCCGCCCCCTTCCTCGCTTTCAGTTTCGTTCTTCGCGCGTGCTTTGTCAGGGGTGTGGGGGGACTTCTTAAGGTCTTTCTCGGCCACATGGTGTTGGTGACGGTGGTGGGGGGATGTTTAGCACTGACCTCGCTTACTGAGGATCCTCTCCTTGTCCCCGCTGTCTCCGCCTCGTCTCTTGAGCGGGTCTCTCAGATCGTCGCAGGCACCATTTTGGGCCTCCCCGTTACTTCTGGGCATCTTCTTCTAGTAAGTCGCTTTTTGGTGTCCCAACAGCTTGTTCTTTGCTGTAGAAAAGGCCCTACTCGCTGGGCGTTCCGATTTCTTCTGCTCTATTTCAATTTTTTTTGGGTGTGCTGGAACCTTGCTTTGACTCGCTTCTTATCCCGGGGTGTAGCGGAGCTCTGGACTCAGGCAACTCTCCTCATTGCCATCCAAGCCACACCCCTCAACCAATTCACTTTCAAACGTAAAATGAAAGCATCCAACTGATCTTATGACATGCTTGGCTTCTTCAGCAAACATGGACTTTATTCAGTAACACTTTGCATTTTAGGATTTTCAGACCTAACTAAAAATATTTGTTAAATTCTTTTTTCGCGAATGAAGCATTGTGGAGAATGGAAAGCCAGGACAGGCTGAAGGGTGTCATACGATCCCCAATCCAGCACCATACCCCAAAACCTCAGCCCTATTCTCCCTCATTGTGCTGTCCCACATCCTCAGTCTACTCTCCCTTCTTGTACCAGTTTAGTTGTTACAGATGGAATTAAGTAGCGTTTTGTACTACGGAAAGAGCAGGTATTCTGAGGATGCCTTTATAGAAATGTGTGTATATTCAGGAGAGTTGTGTGATTTGTATATGTGCAGAGTAAGAGGTGTGCTCATGTACGTACTAGGTGATGGTGAAGAGTCTGTGTGAGTGGTGCGAGTATAGGGTGAAAAACGTGCCTATGTGAATGTCGGGTGAGCTGCGTGAATGCAATTTTAGAGGAGGGCCTGTGTGAGTGTTAAGTGAGATGAGTGCTTGCAGGGTGGTACGAGTGGTGTAAATGAAAGGTGAGCGGTGTGCCTGTGTGTGGTGCAGTTGAGTGGCATGCTTGTGTGAGGTGCAGTGTGAGCGGCGAGAGTGAAAGGTGATCTGTGAAAGTGATTGGTGAGTGCATGGTGAGAGGAGTTAGTGCAGGGTGATTGTGTGTCCCTGTGAGTTCCGGCTGACTATTGTCCCTGTGTGCAGGCATGGTGAACATAGTGCCTATTTGAATGCAGGCTGAAAGGTTTGTCCGTGTGAGTTCAGGGTCACACAAAGGAGTGCAGGGTGAGTAATTTTACTCCAGGTGTGTGATCTGCTTGTTTGCATGGTGTGAGTGCAGGGTGAATGCTGTGTCCTTTTATGAGGGTGGGATTAGATGTGTGAGTGACAAGTGTGCCTATATGTGTGCACAGTGACCAATACAACAGTGTAAGAGTCAGGTGAGAGGAGCAACTGAAAGGTGAGTGATATGACCGTATGAGTTTGGGTGTGAGTGAATGCATGATTAGTGATGTGCTTGTTTGAGTGATATTCAAGAGTGAGCAGTGAGAGTGACAGGTGAGTGGAGTGTAATGTGCATGCACAGTGAGCGGTGTACTCATGAGTGCAGGGTAGTAGGAGGGTGAATGACATGAGTGCATGGTGAGAAATGTGATCACTGTGAGTGCAGGGAGAGCGCGAAAGTGAAGGGTGAGAATGAGGAGTCAGTTGTCTGAATGCAGAATGTATTCCCAGACACTTGGAGTAACTCAGCATGTTATTAACGGCTGGCGTAGGGTTTCAGATAAAAGGTAAACTATTGCTATTATGGCATCAATCAGAGATGGAACGAGGAGGAAATACATAATGTGCTGATCCTGCAACAAACTTTCAGCCTCTTGATTAGGGGTACCAGCTCAGTATTTTAATGTCCCAGCTGGTACAAAAATAGGCAAAATAACCTAAAGCCAGTATTTTTAGCACTTATCTGTGCATACTTCAAACAGTAAATATCAAGAGAAAACACTTTTAAATGTGCTCTAGAGCTGCATTAATGATCCATGACTAATAATTATAGTAAAAAACTAAGACAGATAAGACGCTATACAAATGAATAAATACGAATTATTCAAGGCGAGACCTTTTCAGGCTCTTTAAACAACACATGACTGGTATTTTTCTTTTGGAAAGGTGGCATACCTACTGGTGATATGCCTTTTTTTATAAAAAGGCATTTTCCCACTGTGGCAGTAGAAGTGCAATACAAAGGAATAGGCCGATTAGGGTCCAAAATGATACCAGAACCAGTGGGGAAATAAAACAAAGCCTCGTTCACCAGTTCACAAAGACATGTAAGTAGTCTTTTAAAGACCTGTACAAAACTCTGGTGTGACAGAGATAAGACTCCAGACTCCAGGCACTGCCCAGTCAATGCCACATCAGGTCAAGCTGCAGCAGCCTGGGATGAGACATATGACGGGGGGCTGAAACTCTTTCAGCCCTATGGGCGTTGTGCACTTGTATGCAATATCATCTGTAATATGATCTGAATTTGTATTTGCACTGGTTTCATTAGGGTCGAGATCATAGGCATTGTATGTGGTTTGTAAATTAGGGTTGTCATTACTGTATGCATGAGTCAGGAACATGAACTGTCACCCTTTCTCCACAGGGAACTAGTGGAGTTCCCTGAGGTGTGGGTGATGTGGGTTCATCTAGGGAGATCCAGGACAAGTCTGACTGCAGTGCTCTGTATGGTCTGTAGTTGTCAGAGGAGGTGAGTTGCGATCCCTGCGTATAGAGTGTTGCTGTATTCCAGTCAGCTGGAGACGTGGGCCCGGATGCTGTTGCGTCTTGAGCTTTGGGGTGGCTGTTTCAATATCTTACACAGCACACGGAAGATGAATAATCGGGAGGAGGAGACCGAGTTGACCTGAGTTGTCATGGTTAGCTTGTTGCCCAGAATGATGCCTCAGTTCCTAGAGTGGTCAGTGGGGAGTAGGAGTAAGTCCGAGTTCGGAGGGCCACCAGGATGTGTCCCAATGGGAGCTTTTGTTTCCAAAAATGTGTACCTGTCATGTCCATGTTGAGCTTCAGGCAGTTGTCTTTCATCCAGTTGACAACACCTGTCATTCAGTTGTGGACGTTGGTCTTGGTGTTGTTGGTGTCTTCGGAGAGGATGAGCTGTTTGTCATCAGCCTAGAATATGATGTTGAGTCCGCAGGTTTTGGCGTTGCTGGCGATAGGTGGCATATAAGTCTTACAGAGGGTGAATCTGATTGAGGATTCTTGGGGTACCCCACGAATGTCCTTGGGTTCAAAGATGAAGGTGGATTTTTTTGTGTTCTTTTAGTGAGGAAAGAGGTGAACCATCTTATTGTATAGATTAAGGTTGTATGCACATGCATCAGTTAAGGTCAGGCAGTATGAGGTAGAAAAATTCTGGAATGGAATGTCAGGGGCTGGGAGAAGAAAACCAGTACTTGATCATTGTTTGCTGTGAAGTGTACTGTGCTTTTTTGAATAAACCTATCTTCAGAATTTAAGACTTCGTTGGATTGAATTCAACAAGTGGTGACAAGTGGCAACGAGCTGGAGAAAGGCTTGTTACCCTCATACAGCACAAGTGCAGTGTTGTCTCCAACAGGACCTAATATTTGTTATTTGGATGGTTTTGCGTGGAATTCATGAGTAACTTGACTTCTGAGTACCCTGGAACTGGGTACCAGCATCTTTTCCACCTTTTCCTAAGCCGGATGTTTTATTGGTGCTCGTGTGTAAGTGATAGAGCGCGCGAGGTCACCCAGCCAATGATTCCGCCGTTTCCGGCTTCAGGGCCCATATACTTTCAATTCACTCTATTCATTGGCCAGGCGACTTCACGGGCTGCTACCAATTGTGTGTGTGTTCCCTACTGTTATTGCTCAGTGTACCCGACTTACCATCCACCGACACGGGTACCTATGACTTCAATGGATCAGGAGCCTAGCTGTAAAAGGAAAGGCAACAAATGCAATTTCAAATGACATTCAATACTGTTGTAAATGACCACGGACAACTGGAAGTTTTAAAATGTTTATCTAAAGTTCGTTATCATCAAGCATTAGACTTACAAGAATAAGGCAATCAATAACCAAGATAATGAAAAATACATAACTATAGAGAAATAAAGTCAGGGTAATCATTTAAATGCAAATAATGAGATGCAAAGGAAATATGCTGTGCATTCAAGGCAAGAAATCTTTAAAATATTTAAGCAAGGCCGTTCTAGACCATATCAGAAAATGACAAACTGCAATGCAGAATATGATTTCCAAGAGGTAGGATAGCATAGGAACAATTTAAGAGTATATGCACTTAACTTTATGATTCAATAGTTTGCGGCAAAAGCATGGAAAAATCAACATGTGCAAAGATATGTCTTTATTGAAGCAAAAGACTGAAATATAGAAAGGTGCAAGTTTAAGGAACTTAGAGCAGTATTTACCTAGATTGGTGTGGAAACCAAACCCTGGCCACGGGTCAGTTAAGGACAGGAAACCCTCAAGGAAGGATACCCCTCAAAGAACAGCAGGTGCAGAATGGACACCCAGGACAGGACAGGATACCCTCAGATTAGGAATCAGGACAGGACCTCAGGACAGGACAGCAAACCCTCAGGACAGGACCGCTCAGGACAGGACCGCACCCGCAGTTTGGAAGCAACGCCTGCGTTCCACCCTCTCTGCAGCTATCGATCAAGATCCCGATTGGATCAGCGAACTCCCAGCAAAGTGCTTCGCCAGCACTTTAAGGTTCAGTAAAACCTTAGTCTATGGTCAATTTTGGACAGAGTGCTCCGCAGCGCTCTGTATCTTCAGTCACCTATTGAGTATGATGGGTCAGTGACAGGTCAGCTAAACCAGACATGTCGGACAAATTCCCTAGGTGAACCCAGGGTAGATATACTCTTTTGGGACAGGGTACCACCCCCCAAATGTTGCAAAGTGTCAGAATCCCCAATTTCGATTGGTCCTAAGGTAGGCTTTGGGTAACACACCAATCATAACAGTCTATTTAGATGCTACATTTACATATTTGGGTACCGCCTAGCAAGATTGGGGTTCCCATGAGAAACTGTGCAGAAATACGAGTGACAATTAACATTGTTGCCGAGTTAGGACAACTGGCTCCGCTTTCCTGGGTTTTCAGGTCAGTTCTCAGGAGCTTCTTGCCCATCACTGCCAGCTGGCTAAGTTCCATCAGCCAAAGTTGTCAGGTCCCCGGAAAGTCGCATATGCGCAGAAGGGACCTCCAAGATGGCTCTCGGTACAGACAGACCCACATTTCCCGCAGTACATGTAAAGTAAGCGAGAACAAATTAATACATAGAAATAACATTATGAAAACACATCATTTGGTTTTGAACTTTCAACTTATCACTACAAAATATACTTATGCAGTCTAAATGTTAGCTACATATAACAGGCACAAGAGCAGTGGCACGAGCAGTACCACGTTACAGGCAAAGCTATGTATTACGCATGCGCATAAATTTCCCTCCAATTCTGCAGACACGTCAGGACACGTGAGTGTGACTGACGCATGCGCAGTAACTAAATACAAGCGGCGGCCATATTTTACGGACACTGATTAAATTCATTAGGAATACACATAGGCAAGCTTCATAAACTTTGCTTAAACTAAATATAAGGTTAGTAAGACGTACACTTATTACCTTGTTATACATAAACGAGGTTCATGAATACAGCAAGCCGCAAAATATGCGAAGCTTTGCTTCATCAATCCCCTCTTTGATGATATTTACTATCATCACAAAATTTTAATGGAACCAGATGCCAACTTTTCTTTCACACTTTATACAGCTCTATCTCTTCTAGCAATCTCTCCAGCTTTTCTCGTTCAGTTTTGGTAGGGTGAGAATTCTTCACCTTTTTATAGATCTGATTATTCATCTCTTCTAATTCGAGCTCATCCACACTCCGTTTCACTCCTCTTGTATTTACTTCTCTTGCATTCACTTCATACTTCTTGGTGTGTTTACGACACTTGCAGCAGACAAATATGAAAAATAGGATGAGACCTATAATTCCAATTGGCATCAGTACTTTGAGCAATAAGCCTTTACCTATACTAGCGAACCAATGACCTACATTTGAGAGACCATCTACCAGTCTCTTCCAGGCACTATCAACCTCGAGTGGTCTGAGTTCCTTTGCCAAATTAGTAATGTTTCTCACATATCTTTTGAGCTGCACACTTTTATCCGGAATATAAGTGCAACAATGTTGCGCCTTCAACATCCGGCAGACTCCGCCCTCTTTCGCCAATAAGGTATCAAGAGCAAGTCGATTCTGCAAAACCATTGATCTGATCGCAACCATTTCGGTATTGACCAGCAGAAATCCATGAGCTGTCTCAGTAGACAATACATCCACTATAGTGGACAATTTACAAATTCTATGAGTGTTTAGAACCACTCCCACTCCAGGTATCAGTGCACTGAAAATACTACCCATAATTTCACCTATACTTTCTCTTTTACTACGCACTAAGCCATTAGTATTTTCACTGCTTCCAGCAACTCCATTCACATGGTATATTTTCGGGAAGACAATGCCAAAATAGCAACTTCCATACCAGTGATCCGGCAATTTGAAATAAGCCTTGTCCCCACAAATATAATAAATTCCAGGAAACACAGGCTCTGACCCATTTTTGAAACCCCAACCTCCAATTACCTTGTAATTATGTTCGCATTCACTGGAACCAATGAAAATGTTATTATAATAGCTAGTCTTCTCGCGGTGAAGACATAGCTTGCCTTTCTTTTCAAAATCCAGCAACAGAGCAGGACCCGCCCCACCAGTTGAGGTGCCTTCCATGTTCTCTGCCCACTTTGGCTTTTTCTGACTTTCGTCATTAGCCTTCTTTTGTATTTTAATTCTCCTTTTCTCTGCCATGTTTAGGAACATCTTTTCCTGCTCATGCAAAGAACAAGTCAAGTTATCTCTGTGTGCGTCCGCTATGTCAATGTTACCTATAGTCAGGAAATAATCTCCCATGTATCGTATTGCGTCACTTTTGGTATGTACAGGATTCAAGTTCCCACGTATAGGAAGCTCAGAAAAGATCACGTCGTTATTAGAGTAATAGTACTGTAACGGTCCTCTTTTGTAAAATAAACTAGCTAAAATGCTACAGGAGATTCCGTATGTCAGTGGTAAGTGATGGTATGTCACGCCTTCAGCCACAGAGGTAGGTAGCTTCATGCAGACATAGCAATCTTCAATTTCCATAGTCTCTACATAGTGTATTAATACGTTTGCGAAAACATTTAAGCGTGTCCTGTTTTTAATTCTATGATAATGTAGTTCTTCCTCATCTGATGCTTCTAAGTCTTGTTTTGTTTGTCTCAGTGCTCTCTCATGTCTAGCTACACTCTGTGTTGTCAGCTCCTCACTGTCAGTATTTACAATTTCAGTAGGGACAATATTAGTATCTTTGCTTACAGCAAAGGGAATGAAAATTGTTAGTCCTATCCAGAGTAATATCAGGACAACTATACTACAAACACATACCTTGCAGCAAGTTTTACAACCGCTGCGACTAGGTCTACCATTCACGTTTGTATCAGACATTTTGGCTTCAGAAGAAGTTTCTCAACCCCTCTTTGTGTCTCTACACAAGTATCTTACTTTGTGCAAATTCACGGTGGCTCTTCTTCCTCTTCGTCAGAGTACTCAGGGACGGGCTCTCCGTCGCTTACGTCAGTGATATCGAGATCTTCAAGTTCTTCTAACACAAGTGTCCATTCAGGTGACTTGTACTTTTTGTTTTGTCTCTTTATCCGATCACTCCTTCTTTTGGAAGTGTCTTCTGGTTGTTCTGCTATGCGAGCACTTCTCCTTTCTTCTGCACGTTTTTCTTCTACTGTTTTTATTCTCAGTCTTAATTTCTTTATGTATCTAGGCTCAAGATGCTTTCTTTTCTTAAGTCTTTTGGATGGTACTTGGACTTCGTTCCCTTCTCTTGCCCTTTTGTTCTCATTTACTGTTGGCAATTCTGTTTCAGTTTCTTCTTCTTCTATCTGACTAATCCCAGGGCTAGCATCTGTTTCTTCTGCCTGGGTACTAATCTGGCCTGGTTCAGGTAAATTCTGTGTTTGCTCTTCAAGTGTCTCTGACTCTGTTTCCTGAACACGTTCTTCTAATTCTATCTGATCCTGTTCAAGCACTTCGATCTCTGGACTTTCTTCTGCTCGAACTATTACACTATGTCTAGTCTGTCCCTTCCCAATATCAGGAGTCAGTGGCGGAGTATCAAACACTTGCTCTGTATCCTGCACTTGTTCAGTATCGGGCACTTGTTCAGTCTTATTCACTTGTTCTGTATCAATCACGTGCTCTATTCCTGTCTGACCTTCTCCTTCCTCAGTTTTGATGTGAATCTCAAGAGTCTGAGGTTCTTCGCCTGTGCCTTGCTTCTCCTCACTAGTCCACTCTCTACCTTCTTGTAGTCGCTCACTTGTTCGAATGGGGTCTTCGGTGAGATCAATCAAGGGAATCCACTCTTCTGGCCATATGCTTGGCAGCTCGTCTTCAGCTACTTCTGGCTCAGCTTCTTGGACCCCTTCAGCAGGCTGGACTCTTGGTAGTTCGTCATCAACTATCCTTGGGCCAACGTCTGCTGATTCTGCAGCTCGACTGGTACTGGGCTGTACGTCGTCAGCTACTTCTGGTTTGGCTCCTGCAGAGTCCTCTGCTGGACGTCCTTCTGCTTCAGGCACTTCGTCTGGTGGTACCTTCTGGGTGTGGCTGGCGTGTATCCAACGCGGAACCCCTGCACACTTGACTGCTGTGGTAGTAACCAGAATCACCTGACGTTTTTCTCCCCACCTTGGCTCCAGGCAGCTCTTCCGAGTATGCTTCTTTATCTTCACCCAGTCCCCCGGGACCAGTTTGTGGAGAGGAGTCGTTGGATTGAGGATGGCGTCTTCTCCGATCTGGCGAGTGATAGAACGCACTTGGTCACCCAATCTCTTGCAGTATTCAAGCACCAAATCATCAGTAATACTCAACAGTTTGCTTCCTGGTACCCATGCTTGTCTCATCACTCTTCCCATAATGATTTCATGGGGACTTAGGCCTGTTTTGCGATCAGGAATACTTCTCAGTCCCATCAGGACCAGGGGCAGGGCCTTCACCCAGGTCAATTTCGTTGCATCACACAGTTTTGCTAGTCTGTTCTTGATAGTTCCATTTATTTGTTCCACTACTCCAGAAGCCTCTGGACGGTAGGCACAGTGAAGCTTTTGTGAAATTCCAAAGGCCTTACAGAGTTCGTCGATTACTTCATTATGAAAATGTGAGCCTTAGTCTGATTCAATAGTGACTGGAACCCCGAACCTAGGTATCAGTTCTTTTAATAAACACTTAGCTACTGTTTTTGCGTCATTTTGGGGAGTAGGGAAAGCTTCCACCCACTTTGAAAATAAACAGACCATGACAAGGACATATCGTTTCCCTTCACAACGGGGCATAGTGATGAAATCAACCTGTATTCTCACAAAGGGACCCCCGGACCTCCCAATTTTTCCCAGTTCCACCACAGTCCTCTTCCCTGGGTTCATCTTTTGACATGACATGCACCTCTGGCAGAGGGACTCTGCTACTTTCCTGAACTTTTTACTGTACCAAGTCTGTTGGAACACTAGAATCATGGCGTCCCTACCAATGTGTGATCCTTCATGTATCAACCTCGCCATTGTGCTAAGTAGGTGTCTAGGTAACACAGGCATACCAGTTGGACCTATAATGACACCATCCACACGTCTTGGTCGACACCCATCTTCCTTCCACTTCTCTCTTTCTTGCCAAGGTGCCACCTGCTGCCACTCTTTCACTTCATCCCATGTAGGCACTTCTTCAAACACCTGAAGTTGGCAGCTGGTTCCTGGCCCCCCTCGTTTTGGATTTACGATATACCGATCTCTTGCGCACCATTGGGCCACTCGATCAGCATAATCGTTTCCCAGTGATACCTTGTCCATGCTCTTCTTATGAGCAGCACATTTTACCACTGCCAGTTCCTTTGGTAACTGGATTGCCTCTAAAAGGTCCTGAACAACTTTTCCATTTCGAATAGGGGTACCTGATGAAGTCAGGAACTCCCTCTGTAGCCACAACTGGCCGAAGTCATGCACAACCCCATAACAGTACTGACTGTCAGTATACACTGTTATGCGCAGGTTCTTCCCAATTTGGCAAGCTTTTATCATAGCAATCAATTCGGCTACTTGTGCAGACTTGATATGATATAGGTAACCTGCTTCCTCGATTTTCTCTAAGGATACTACCGCATAGGCAGCACTCAGGCCTCCTCGTTCATGCCTTAGACATGAACCATCTACAAATAATTCTTTGTCATGCTCAGGCAATGGCGGTTCTTTTATGTCTGGGCGTGGCTTGGTGTTGAATTCTGTTAGATCAATACAATCATGTTCATCATCCACCCCCCCTTCCATATACTTTGGGTCGGGAAGTAAGGTGGCTGGGTTCAGAATACTGCACCTAACAATGTATACATTTGCAGCACCCACAAGAATCCTTTCATATTTAGTCAGCCGACTAGGAGTGAGATACTGAGTTTTTGTTCTGGTCAACAAAATTACCACTCCATGTGGGACATACACAGTTACCGGATGTCCCATGACAATGGACTCACTCTGCTCTAAACTTGCGCAGGTAGCAGCTACTGCTTTCAGACAACCTGGTAATCCAGCAGCCACTGGATCCAGGGTGGCAGAGAAATATGCCACAGGCCTTCTCGTTGTGCCATGATCTTGTGTCAGGACCGACAATGCACAATTATCACGAGTGTCACAGAACAGGGCAAATTCTTTGGAATAGTCTGGCATTCCCAATGCAGGGGCTGTACACAGACAATCTCGTAGTTTGGTGAAGGCTGTTAAGCTTTCATCATCCCATTCTACAATCTCTGGTGTTCCTCTTTTGGTCATTTTTATCAAGGGCCTAGCTAGGACTGCAAATCCCAGAATCCACTGCCTGCAGTATCCTATCACACCCAGGAACATTCTAATCTCTTTCTGAGTACGGGGCAACGGCATCTTTTGAATTATTCTCACTCTTTCCGATGTCACTTTTCTGACACCTTTTTCTATCTGGTGTCCCAGATATTTCACCGATTTTGCACAGAACTGTAACTTGTCAGGGGCCACTTTATGTCCCTTCTCACACAGGTGATTCAGTAGTGCAATGGTGTCAATCACACAATCCTTAGGACTTTTAGACGCCACCAAGAGGTCGTCTATGTATTGCACTAAGACAGAGTTCCCAGGGAGGACTTAAGTTTCCAAACATTTTTTCAAGATCTGATTAAAGATAGAGGGGCTCTCTGTATACCCTTGAGGGACCCGGTTCCAGCAATACACGTGACCTTCGAAGGCAAATGAGAAAAGAAATTTGCTATCTGGATGCAAAGGAATGGAAAAGAATGCATGACACAGGTCTATCACAGTGAACCACTCAGCATCCCAGGGAATCTGATACAGAATCACTGCTGGGTTCGGGACAATAGGGCAACAGGGAACTACTATCTTGTTGACTTTTCGTAGATCCTGCACTACTCTGTACTTGCCACTAGGCTTCTTGATGCCCATAATCGGAGAGTTACATGGGCTACTCATCACTTCCTGTATGATGTTTCCTTCTAACAATTTCTTTATTTCCACAGTAACACCAGCTTTCACTTCTGCATTCATTCTGTAGGGTTTAGTATTGGGGTATACTGCATTGTCCTTGATTGCTATCTGTATGGGGTCCACATTTTTCATTAACCCTACATCTTTCCCAGTAAAGTCCCACACCTCTGGCTTTACTGCTTCTTGGAGTTCTTTGGGTAAATCCTGCATGGTCATTCGTTTAATTTCCGAGTCAGGTCTGACTAACATTAATTTATAAATGCCGTCTTCATCTGGGGTCTGAATTTCAACACCCTTTGGTGTGCAAAAGAGGGTACAGTTCATTTTGCACAGCAAATCACGTCCCAGCAAGTTCACTGGACTGGTGTCGCAAACGACAAATCTATGCATTTCCTTAAAGTTTCCAATTGAGATCTCCATGGGCTTGGTAACAGGAGTACTAATCAATTGATTAGATACACCCACTACTTGGATGGCTTCTCCCGAGAGGGGTAGGTTTGGAACGTCCACTGTTCTCACAGTAGAACGGGTAGCGCCAGTGTCCAACAGAAAGGTGACATCGTTTCCGTCAACCTTTCCTTCAATGTATGGTCCGGACTGGTCTACCGGCAAGGAGGCGCCAAGTACGCACTCCTCGTCCTCCCCTCTCAGGCCCCGTCAGTACTGGTCATCACAAAGAAAGGTATCATTTAGAAGATACTGCGAAGTTGCTGCATTTCTGTTCTCATTACTTTCCCAGACTTCTATCTCATCTCCTTCTGCCTGTTTTCCCCTGTATACTTGCTTTGGTGCTCGGGGCACCTGAACTGTTTTTACCTGTGGTTGAGTTTTTCTTGGTCTCTCTTTCTGCGTCTGTGGAATTAAATCAGGAGTTTTGGGGTTATCTTCGGGCAAGTAAGGACACTCGTTACGCCAGTGTCCAATTTCGCCGCACTGATGGCAGGGAAATTTCTTCATAGCCTCTTCCCTGCTCATTTTGGGCCGGGGCTTGCCTCCTCCCCCTCCCCCAGGGCCTTCGTTCTTAGCATTTTTGACCATGTTACTCAACTGCTTTTCCTGCTGTTCTGCAAGCTTCACCTGAGCCCACATCACTTTTTCCTTGAGAGCCTTTTTCTTTTCTGCCATCTCGTCCTCGCAGTACTTTGCGTACCGCAGGACCTCGTCTACCTTTTTGGAGTGCCAACAGATTTTGTTATCTTTTATCCACTGACAAATTTCTGGTCTTAAACCGTTTACAAACCTGTAAATAAAGTGCGTCATATCCTTCATCTCGATGTTATCTATACCACTGTATGTTTTAAACACCTGCAACAGCCTTTCATAATAGGAGTGCACTGTCTCCTCTCTTTCCTGCGTTGTTCTATCTATCCTGGTCCAATCAGTTTCCTTGGCTGGCACCTTTAGTTTCAGATGCTGAATTACTTGTTCATATTTTCTCATCACTTCTTTCGATGGCTCCCCTGTTTCTTTATCTCTTGTGTACTCCTCACTGGGCCATGCTATGGCTATTTTACACTCGGTCCATAAATCTACCGGGACCACAATGTCGAAAAACCCATCCAGGTCTTTCCACAGGCATTTCTGCACCTTTACGAACCTTTCCACTTGCCGGTACCATTCAACTGGCTTCTCGCGCAGTTTCGGAAAATCGTTAGTAAAGGACACAATATCCTGTCTGGACCATGGAACATGCACATACCTCCCACCTGGTACTTCACGCATGGGGCATAATGTTTCGGGCTTGTCTACTTCTCTCAGAGGGAACTCAGGGGTAGCTTGTCTTGATCGGGCCTCATCTTTCTTACGTGCCCACCTCGTTTTCCACCTTTCCACATCTCCCCATTTTTGCAAAACAGCAAGCAACTCTTTAATCTGCAACTTTCTCCCTGACCCATTCAAGTTCTCTAAATCCTTATCTGAGAACTCAGCTCGGTATGGTTTCTGCAAGGGCTTCGATCTGGATATATCTACCCCCATACTAGCTGCAGTGTCGGTCAGTTTTTCGTGGAGCACCCTAGTACTCCGGGTAAGGTTTTTACACATAAACAGCAATTCTTCCTCAGAATAGGTATTCAATCTGTCCAATCCCACATTTCCTGCCATTAATTCCTCTATTTCTACTCTCAGTTTGTAGAGGTCTAAAGGTTTCGTTTGCGGAGCCTGTTTTTCCAACTCACGACTCCAATTTTCAATTTCTTCCGGCGTTACCAAAGAGACACTCCTGGTACCCGTTGCTGATTCTAATTTAATTTCCTTCGTATCAAAAGGATTATGCCTCTTCGGCACTCCCTTCCCTGCTTGTTTGTTTGGCAGGTCCAAGAACACAACTTCGGACTCGCACTCACTAGACTGATCGTCTATCAGTAGGGGCTCTTGCCTCGGCGGGGCCATTATCGGGTTCATAACTGGAGGGTTCGGACCTCCTTGACTATTCCCATATAATGGAACCACGGGTCCGATTGTTACCGGAATAGTCAAAGCTTCAGGACTGGTATTTAACTGGGAGATTTTCTGAATTATTTCTGTTCTCTGTCTAGCTAGGGCCTCTTGCTCCCTTTCATCTAGTACTCTTCCTAAGGTTCGGTCAGGTATCATCTGTGGGGTCAGTTGAGGCGTAAAACTCGGGGCAGTAGGATGCGTTTCACTTAGTCCCCCACCATAATTTGGTTTCGGGAACAAAGTTCCTGTGCCAAATGACCTACGCTCTTCCCCATATGGAGGCTGCAAAAAGGGTACTCCTGAACTTACTGGCTTTTCTTCGTTTTCATACAGAGGTCTGGGAAAAAATGTTCTTTCACGGGAACATTTTTCCTCTGAGCTCTCGGGAATTCTAGGATATATATTGCGTACCTCTGCGGGTCCGGGGTTCTCAAAATAGGGCAACACCTGGCCACCTCCCCCCCTACATAGGGATCTGTCTTCCTCCTTAATAGATGGACGCTGGGGATTCTCTCCTGCACTGGAAGGTCGGGCTCCCTCATTATAAGGGGGCGGACTTCTCGTAAAGATGTCATCTAACAATTCATCGTCTGACTCTCCAAGGGCTCCCCAATGCTTACATTTTTCTGTCTTTTTCCCTTCCCCCGAAGGGGTACATGCTGGCATCATGGGAAACAGACCCTCAACAATCATGCTCTGCCTCCACTGTTTCATCCTCTTGTCCCTCGTCTCCTGTTTCAGCCTTGGGTACCACTTGGTCAGACCTTTGTCCATCCGGGGTTTCTCTCTTTCAAAAGCCTCAATCTCCCATTCCTCTAATGCCTCATACTGCGTTAGTCTCGGTCTGGGATGTAATTCATTCATGCGGGTTCTCAAATTGAATAAAATCCTACCATTGAAGGTACCGTCTAACGGAAAAGCCAATACTCCGTCATCTTTTGTGTACCTTACCCAATTCTCCAACCACACACAGGTATTGTACCCTCGGTCAAACATCATGAATGAGGCAGGAGTATTCGGTGGCGGGATAGTAACGCCCTCTCTAGATTTAATCGGTTTGTCCGTTTTGAAATAATTCTTTACCCTGCTTACAAGGGACATCTTCCTCTTAGCTCCGTACATAATATCGTATCTATTAGCTTTCCACTGATCCCTTTCAAACCCTTGGTTTCTTGGATCGGGTCTAGTCTCTGGACAATACGAGTGCCACATACAATTTCTACGCTTAACTCTGTTTACAAAGTCACCTCTAATCAGAACGCGTCTTGCAATTCCGTGCAACCAATGAGGTGCGCGCGTTCAAATAATTTCGGCCAATGGGTGCGCGGCCCCTTCGTGAGACTGTCCTCACTCCTCGGCGCTTCACCCCTCCTTTACAATTTCAGCCCCGCTACCCGCCCGCTGCTTCTACCAATCCCAGCGCGGCACGGAGTGATGTCAGAAACGCTTCGCGGCTGACTCCCTCCCTTCACAAGGTAACGGAAACTTTCTTTCTTTCTAAAGTACTCAGTGCTTGGTTATTTCACAACAAATACACATTCGCAACAGTGCTCAAGTGTCTAGACAGAATAGCTTTGTTTTACTGCAAGTAAACTACTTCCATTTACTTTTCACACGCTGCGGGTAGATCCCTTCCGCCTACCCTTCACTCTAGCATTGGTGAACCTGTTATTCCCCTAAACTCATCCACTTCTTTCCGGGATATATCCGAGTCTAAGGTTTCCCAGCGGACCCCTTTGCTTTCACCCAAGCTCCGAGGAACCTGCTACTCTTCCGATGTGACCCTTACTAGGTTACGCCACTATGGGATTTTTGCCAATGAACCTCGTTACTGACATTTATTCACACATGTATTCAGAAAACCCTAGTTAGTGCTTCCCGGTTATCCTAACCTGCACCTAACTTTCCTTAAGCCTGTGACCTCAGGACAATGGATTCTATTCACCACTTGCCCTTTCAATTCCCCGGGGAGTTCGGACAACAAGAAACAATACGATTTACAAACGCATGGATTAATACATATAACAATATAAGAACAAGAATAATAATGAAAAAACAGTTCATTGATTTCAGCAGCGTATTCACAAGAGAGTGATCAGTCCCCTCGGAACAGCCGCTCTTATAGCAGTATTAATGTACTAGCAGCTCCCGACTTAACTAGTCTAACTAATCCTGCCTAACCTTTAGCTAGTCCCTAACCATCCTCTGATCTACCAGAAAAACTGATAGAGCGCGCGAGGTCACCCAGCCAATGATTCCGCCGTTTCCGGCTTCAGGGCCCATATACTTTCAATTCACTCTATTCATTGGCCAGGCGACTTCACGGGCTGCTACCAATTGTGTGTGTGTTCCCTACTGTTATTGCTCAGTGTACCCGACTTACCATCCACCGACATGGGTACCTATGACTTCAATGGATCAGGAGCCTAGCTGTAAAAGGAAAGGCAATAAATGCAATTTCAAATGACATTCAATACTGTTGTAAATGACCATGGACAACTGGAAGTTTTAAAATGTTTATCTAAAGTTTGTTATCATCAAGCATTAGACTTACAAGAATAAGGCAATCAATAACCAAGATAATGAAAAATACATAACTATAGAGAAATAAAGTCAGGGTAATCATTTAAATGCAAATAATGAGATGCAAAGGAAATATGCTGTGCATTCAAGGCAAGAAATCTTTAAAATATTTAAGCAAGGCCGTTCTAGACCATACCAGAAAATGACAAACTGCAATGCAGAATATGATTTCCAAGAGGTAGGATAGCATAGGAACAATTTAAGAGTATATGCACTTAACTTTATGATTCAATAGTTTGCGGCAAAAGCATGGAAAAATCAACATGTGCAAAGATATGTCTTTATTGAAGCAAAAGACTGAAATATAGAAAGGTGCAAGTTTAAGGAACTTAGAGCAGTATTTACCTAGATTGGTGTGGAAACCAAACCCTGGCCACGGGTCAGTTAAGGACAGGAAACCCTCAAGGAAGGATACCCCTCAAAGAACAGCAGGTGCAGAATGGACACCCAGGACAGGACAGGATACCCTCAGATTAGGAATCAGGACAGGACCTCAGGACAGGACAGCAAACCCTCAGGACAGGACCGCTCAGGACAGGACCGCACCCGCAGTTTGGAAGCAACGCCTGCGTTCCACCCTCTCTGCAGCTATCGATCAAGATCCCGATTGGATCAGCGAACTCCCAGCAAAGTGCTTCGCCAGCACTTTAAGGTTCAGTAAAACCTTAGTCTATGGTCAATTTTGGACAGAGTGCTCCGCAGCGCTCTGTATCTTCAGTCACCTATTGAGTATGATGGGTCAGTGACAGGTCAGCTAAACCAGACAAGTCGGACAAATTCCCTAGGTGAACCCAGGGTAGATATACTCTTTTGGGACAGGGTACCACCCCCCAAATGTTGCAAAGTGTCAGAATCCCCAATTTCGATTGGTCCTAAGGTAGGCTTTGGGTAACACACCAATCATAACAGTCTATTTAGATGCTACATTTACATATTTGGGTACCGCCTAGCAAGATTGGGGTTCCCATGAGAAACTGTGCAGAAATACGAGTGACAATTAACATTGTTGCCGAGTTAGGACAACTGGCTCCGCTTTCCTGGGTTTTCAGGTCAGTTCTCAGGAGCTTCTTGCCCATCACTGCCAGCTGGCTAAGTTCCATCAGCCAAAGTTGTCAGGTCCCCGGAAAGTCGCATATGCGCAGAAGGGACCTCCAAGATGGCTCTCGGTACAGACAGACCCACATTTCCCGCAGTACATGTAAAGTAAGCGAGAACAAATTAATACATAGAAATAACATTATGAAAACACATCATTTGGTTTTGAACTTTCAACTTATCACTACAAAATATACTTATGCAGTCTAAATGTTAGCTACATATAACAGGCACAAGAGCAGTGGCACGAGCAGTACCACGTTACAGGCAAAGCTATGTATTACGCATGCGCATAAATTTCCCTCCAATTCTGCAGACACGTCAGGACACGTGAGTGTGACTGACGCATGCGCAGTAACTAAATACAAGCGGCGGCCATATTTTACGGACACGGATTAAATTCATTAGGAATACACATAGGCAAGCTTCATAAACTTTGCTTAAACTAAATATAAGGTTAGTAAGACGTACACTTATTACCTTGTTATACATAAACGAGGTTCATGAATACAGCAAGCCGCAAAATATGCGAAGCTTTGCTTCATCATAAGTTTAAGCCTAAATTGTGATTTTATGGGAAAAAGTTGGATTTTGACATTTTAATCATCATGTACAGTGACATGTTATGAAAGAATATTTTGTTCACAAGTTTGAAAAGGTTTGGAGTATGGATGAAGTAAATCCATCAAACATGATAGCGAAAAGTTTTAATGCTACCGTTATTGAAATTGTGGGTTACGTGAAGAGTGATATTCAGTTTAAGGAAAGCGTATATAAAGCTGAATGTGGCACCTAAAGGAGTGAATATCTTAGGGTCAAAGGACCAGTGGAAGTTAGGAATATTATTAAATCCTAGAAGCCTTGGACCAGTTTTGGTTGTGCAGAACTATGAGGATAGAAAAGGGATTGTGTCTAGATTCCCAAACGTTTTCCCGGAAAAACGTGGGAAAACTGGGTGGCTATTCTCATAAAATCAAAATTAAGATGAGTGCCAAGGCAGTGGTACAAAAACTACAGAATTAACCTATCATTGTGACAAAGTTGAAGCGTATGCTGATGGATATGGTGGATGAGGGAGTGATAGAGGAGATATATGTTTCAAAGTTGGTGTCACTCATAGTTTTGGCCCACAATGCAGACAATTTTTTGAGACTTTGTGTGGATCTTAGGGCTGCGAATGCAAATGTTGTGGTGAATTGCCACCCTTTGCCAAATATAAATGTTTTCTACGTTAGATCTGAGGTCAGCGTACCATCAGACTGAGCTGACGGAGGACTCCTGCCATCTTACAGCATTCATTATGCCTCCGGGATTGTACCAATTTAAAAGAATGCCCTTTTGGGCTAGCCTCTGTGGCATCAGTGTTTTAAAGGGCCATGTTTCATCTGTTTAAGGATATGGAAAAATATGTTAAATGTTTCCAGGATGAAATGTGGACTATGTGTGTACAGATAATGAAATGATGATTTGAAATGATCAAAACTGAAATTGCCAATGCACCTACATTGAAGTCTTTCCGGATGGGTATACAATGTTCTATTACTGTGGATGCAAGTACATATGTGGTAAGGAAACTTGGATTATCACATTCACATCTTGAACTCTGTCTCACACTGAAAGGAGATAAGCTGTTATTGAAAAGGAAATGTTGGCATGTGTTTGGGCCATTGATAATTTTCAGGATTATATATGGATTTGTAATGGAGGTGGACCATTAACCTTTGGTGGGAATTCTTTCTCCTGGTTGGAGTTGGAATGCTTCAACACATATAACAAGGTTGGTTTCCAAACTGCAAGAATATTGTTTTACTGTAGAATATGTGCAAGGAAGGAAACGTGATGGCGTATTGTCTGTCATGACTTCCTTTAGGTAATGAGGAGGTTTGACAGGCAAAAACTGATAAGGATATTGTGGTTACAGTGTCAGAGTCTGTGGCTGATAAGTTCAAAGGGCTGCGGGAGGAGGGGTACATGAAGGATGATGAAGAAGTGTTTGTGTTGGGTGATGTCAGAAGATATATTGGTTTGGTTCTCATAGATTACCATTCTAAATGGCTGGAAGTGAAATTAGTACCTCAAGCTACTTTCAGTATCATTATTGAGTTTTCTAAAGAGGTTTTTGCCAAGGAACGATTTCCAGAGATTTTGATATCTGATAGCTGTACTCAGCTTCTGGCATTGGATGCAAAGTTTCTTCACATTCAGTAATATAAGGCATGTTACTGCTGCTCTCTATGAACCCCAAGGGAATGGACAGGTTGAGAGATTCAGTTGGGTTCTCAAAGAGAGTATCAGTTGGGCACATGGATTTGGTGGGCAGTGAAAGGATAGATTGAGGGAGAAGTTATGGTGGTATCATATTACTCCCCAGAATACCACTTAGTTAGTCCGTTCAAATTGTTGCAAGTTAGGCTGCCTGTGTCCAAATTGTGTCCATTGTGGTTTAAGAAGCAAGGGGTAGTTCAAGTTGAAGAGCGTGTGAGGGAAATACAAGAAAGTGCAAAGGAAGCAATAGAAGGTCAAGAAAGGTTATGATGAGAAATAGAAGGTCAAAATCCCTTCATAGGTGGTGGGTGATTGGGTTAGAGTGTGAAGCCTGGTATGCTGTGAAAAGACATGGCTAAGTTTGGCAAAGCAATGAAAGTGATCAAGGTGTATAATAAAGTGTGGTGACAGAAGATGGCAAAATCTGGAATCTGATAAGAGTGGCAAAATGTAACCGAGAGAGTGGACTTCTACATGAAGGAGAGTGTGAGGAGTATTTTGTGAGAATGGAATTGTGTGTATGTGGTGGCAGGTACAGGAGGTGCAGGTGAAAGATCCTATCGTGGAGCGTTTGTCTGCATGGTGGTAGTGATTGTTGCTGTGTCTGTGTAGATGGTAAAAAGCTCGGTTCTAGTTTATCTTAGGGGGTGGGATGCCCAGGGTTGTTACCCTGGGCATTCCTATGGTGAACCAGCACTGCGCCCCCTGAGCGGCCACACTGCAGACTCCATTAAGTAGGTCCCGGGTGGGCAGGACTTCTGTTGGCCGGAAGAACGGTGAGTGGAAAAACCCGGGCAGGAAAACTCAGGCAGTGCCAGGTTCCCTGGATCAGGCTTGATCAAGCAGGATTTGGAGGCCACAGGCAGGTGGCAGGCAGGTGCCCAGGTGCCTTCTGATGTAGTCATGGTGCAGACTGCATTAAGTAGGTGCTGGGGTGAACAATGCTTCTGTTGGTGGGAACAGCAGTGAGTGGGAAAACCCTGGCAGTGGCGGTGTCACTGGATCAGGCTCAAACAAGTAGGAATTGGAGGTCAGAGGCAAGAGGCAGTCTAGGTGTCCAGATGCCTCTGGCTCTCTGATATAATTTTTTTCTTCCACATTTGGGTCTTTCAACTACTTAGCTACCCACTGCTGACAAGTAGTAGCTTTTGTAATCTGGCACTTCAAAATATTTGCCCAATGTGAGTGTGCAGTGCCTGCTTGTGCCTAGCCCTACCCCATATCAGTAAGGTGAGCACTGTTGTTATTTGTCTGAATATTGTCCTGTGAGGCTTTACTGGTATAATTGAAAAGAAGTATAGCAAGCATGGCAGCACATTCATTCTGAAAATAGCTTGTCTGCCTGTAGTGGATAGTGGCTGTTTCCTCCAGATTTGACAAGAGCTTCCAGTGTTTATCATTGCCACACATACACCCCTCCATGGTGCCGGAGTTCCTATGATATATCTGCACTCGAACGCAATTAGAGCCATTTAGCTCCCATTTTAAGTGCAGATCAGGTAGTATATTAGCACCATTTATCTTTGTTCACCAGAAATCTGGAGATTATGCCATAGCGCAACAGTAAACAAACGTCTATGGAAGACATGGATGGCACTGTAGCTGTGTTAGCAGGGATTTATCTAGAACAAGAAACTTAAACCTCATCTTCGAATACGTGATTCTGACTCACATTACACCTGCTTGGTCAAAATGTATCCGATCATTCAGCACGTTGGGTATTCTATCACCAGGATCTTACCCAATATTTTGCCATTTTGGTTCAACATTGAAAGTAGATGATAGGATGCCGCATCAAATGCCTTTGCATCAGTTGCAGAGGTATATGGTATAATCTTCTATTGGAATGCCATTGCTTTCTGGGGTTCTACCATATGATAAGTTTGTATTGGCCATTTTTATTTCTCCTACTGAAAGAGGGTGTTGAGTTTTTCCATTTGGGCTGGTGTCAGTTTCTTCAGGAAAGATTCTTATACATATGCTAGCTGCCGTTCGGATGTACCAGTGCAGCTGGTCTTCACAGGGAACTATAAAATTCCAATGATATGATGTGCATTTCAGCCTAAATTCCTACCAATATCTTCAGGTTTCCATAATGACTCAACCAACTAACCAATCAAGAAGAACCTCAGGGTCTTTTTGCCAGATATTCCCTGTTATCATTTTGAGCCTGTCAGTAGCTCTATATTATAGACTATCTTCAGGACTAGCTGTTACCTGGCAAAAGAGTGAAGGCCCCTATGTTTTCTAGGTCCATCATCTTTGCTTCTAGCCTTATGATGTCCCTGTTCAGGACTATTCTAACCCCATGTGTCACTCCCAGATAGGTCCCCCTTCATGCTGACCTTTCATAGTTCCTATTTAAGTAGTTTGTCTATGCCAGGTTTTCAGTGAAGTATTGGTTTATTGCAGTCATGAGGTATTCTCTGTACACAATGTCTTGTAATCAGTACTTAACCGGCACTAAATTGTCACCACAGGCACTCAGACAAACAGGACCACTGTGTGGCAGACTTCCCTAACTTAGAGACCAGGACAACAACATGTGTTAAATAATTTGAAATACATTAAAAATAACTAATACCTGTGACAATAGCCCTTCTCACAGCTAGGGCGACCTAGGATAGTCTGAATTGTCACACTGCTAGGTATGTGGTGGTTGGTAGTTGTGTTGCTACTGTTATTGGCAGTGCTGGTAAGATCAATGGGTGGTGCAAGCTGCAGTAGCCTCCTGACAAGAGCCCTGGCACTTATTATTTTACAAATCAATGACAGCTGTAATGTTTCTGCCCTGAAACCGGTCCCAGGATGCTTGTTTCCATTCCAGGGAGGACTTGGCTTAGCAGTTCGGGCTGGACTGTTCTCACATGAACAGGGTTAAGACTGATTTGCATATGGTTGGGTCCAAACTGGGGTAGTGTGATGAGCAAAAGAATGATGGATTTAACCCAGATCCTTGTGACTGGGGGAAATGTTTGCATTGTTCAGCATTTCGTCCATCAATTGTTTCTTTTGCATATGTCGCCCTAAGTTGGAAGTGTATGCCCAGACGTGGGTCCCATGCTCACTACGCCACTGGATTCAAGCTAGCCTGGCTGATGAAGGGAGATGCCCTGAAACCGGTCCCAGGATGCTTGATTCCGTTCCAGGGAGGACCTGGCTTGGCAGTTCGGGCTGGACTGTTCTCACAAGGAACAGGATCAAGACTGATTTGCATATGGTTGGGTCCAAATTGGGGTGGTGTGGTGAGCAAAATAATGATGGATTTAACCCAGATCCTTGTGACTGGGGGTGAATGTTTGCATTGTGCAGCATTCCGTCCATCAATTGTTTCTTTTGCATATGTCGCCCTAAGTGGGAAGAGTATGCCCTGACGTGGGTCCCATGCTAACTACACTACTCGTTTCAAGCTAGCCTGGCGGATGAAGGGTGATGCCCTGAAACCAGTCCCAGGATTCTAGTTTCCCTTCTAGGGAAGACCTGGCTTTGCAGTTTGGGCTGGACTGTTCTCACAAGGAATGGGGTCAAGACTGATTTGTATATAGTTGGGTCCATACTGGGGTGGTGTGGTGAGCAAAAGAATGATGGATTTAACCCAGATCCTTGTGACTGGGGGTGAATGTTTGCATTGTCCGGCATTCCGTCCATCAATTGTTTCTTTTGCATATATTTCTGGCTTCAGCCATTCATTCAATATAGAGGTCAGGTGCTTACTCCAATAGAATGTGGTCAACAGCGGCTTTTGCTCAGACATCATTTACTTGGATATTCTGCTATCAGTATGCAATGCTACAGGTGTAATATGTGTAAGAATAAATCTATTATGGTGTGAAGGGAGAGCACATGGAAACAATAGAAACCCTCCCTTCTCTCCATTTAGGCTAACTGCTATACGTCTGTAAGCCTCCAGTTTCTTTGCCATTCATTTAGTTTCACTGGCGATGAGCTGGCTGCTGTGCCTGGTAATGGTGGGTGCAGCCTGTCTAACTCTAACTCTGGGCCTAGCACAGAGTTAGTCATCCCCGCCCCATCTGCACGGTGGAGATCTGTTGCTTGTGACACTAGGGCTGATATAACATCAAAGAAGTCTGACTTCATAGTTTGAATATTTAAGCCAATGTTGACGAATCCTCCTACCTAGATACTGGGTAGACACAACTGGTGAGTTTCCACGTTGCACTACAAAGTGACCTACACAACATGCTTTCACTCTCTAATTGCTGAGACTTGAAAGCAGTGACATAACTAATGTGCCATGGTCCCTAAGGAAAATAATGGATTTCTTGGCTTTTCTTTGAACTGTGAAATACAGCAATAATCTGGGTTCAGTGCGCCCCTCAGGCTCTGGACCCTGGTGCAACTGCACCTGCTGTGCCAATGTTAAAAAGTTTGGTTACTGGTTGAGTGTGGTGTGAGCCCTGGTCAAACATCAACTACAATGCTATTCACAATAAGGCACTAGCAAACCCCAAATTAACCTGTGCTCAACCCCCTGGCAGCTTGGCACATAGCAGTCAGTCTTAACTAAGGGGCTATATGGGCTATATGTAAAGTATTGGTGCCACACTTCATACAGTAAAACAGTGAACATGCCACACAAAAGATCCCATGCTAGGTTATAAAACTAGAACAATATTAATAAATAAAATGAGTACATAATGACAACAATCCAATCAGTAGAACTGAAGTTATGAATTCTTAAAAAATAATCTACAATATATCACCTAAAAGCATAAAGTGACAAACGCGACTATCTGGTCATGCTGGTCTGGGTTAAAAGTCAAACTTTCAGGTTGACTGCTATGGAGCATGGGTCGGATACAGTCCCAGATTAGTCAAATTTTGTTCCGAGAGTCCCATTACCATTGGAGAGAGTTGTTGGGAGCAAGGAGATCATTACGTGCGGCAGTCGGTGTGGAGCGAAGAGAAGGCCAGACGTCACGGAGGTGCGGTCCCCAGCAGGCTGTCGATGCTGCTCTGCGTAGAGCTGGGCTGACTGCGGCTCGTGATGATTTTCGGTGTGAGTGACACAGTTCCGGTGTGAACGAGCCCATTCACAGTCACAAAGAGCCCTAGAAGCTTGATTTAAGAGCCTGCTGTGCCACACCAAGGGTCCAGGACCTGAGGGGCACCACTTGGTGTTCAGAAATTTGCTGAAGACGGGTCCAGGAGCTGTTGGGGAGCCTTTAGTGTCACTGAGCCTCAGATCTGGAGGCCAGCAGTCTAGCCCTTTGAGCCACTCAGGCCTTGGCTTCAAGATGGGTTACATGTCCAGTTCTTCCTCCTCAGGCAAGAGGCAAGCAGGCTAACAGAGCAGGGCAGTACTCCTTCTGAAGAAACAGTCCAGCAGAGTAACAGTCCTTTCAGCAGCACAACAGTCCTTCTCCCTAGCAGAGTATCCACAGGTCAAGAAGTGTACTGAAGAGTTGGTGTCTGAGGTCCATCTTTTATACCCTGGTGCCCTGGCTCTGGAAGGTGGGAAGAGCTCAACTAGACAGTGGCCTTGAAGTACATGGAATTCCCTTCCTCCTCTGACAGCCAGCTGGCTGAAGGGACAATGCGGGGTTGTTAGACCCTTTGTGTGGAGACAGGACACAGCCTATGCAGGTGTGAGACTGACCCATCTTCTCCCTCCCATCCTGATAGTGATGACCCTATCCAGTCATACCTATTATCCCATTGTGTGTAGCTGTCTAGGGGGAATACATAAAGTCCACCTTCCAACCACACCCAGTGTTGTGACCAGAGACAGGCTTCAGAAACCAATTGGCTAAGCCAATGAAAATGCCAAATTTTTAAAAGTCTGATTAAAGCTCGGTCTGTGAAGACTCTGCCTCCTGGTGCACTACGCTGCGGCACTCAAAAAGAGTGCAAGTTATTAAAAAATATAATCTGTTCTTGCAAATCTATCATGAACATTACAACATATGCATTTTGGGTGATATGCTCCGCCCTTCGTCAGGGGGAATCTACAATTCAAATTAGCATAAAGGACTGTGTGAGTTATAACATGTTTATATGGAAACTAGGACTAATAGTACGAATAGAAGTAGTTGCAGGTTCCCATAAGAAAGAGTGAACAAACTGAATAAAGAATGCCAGGTCTAGATGAAAAGGTACCGAAAACTGAGTGCTGATTTGAATTGCAGATTTCCCCTGACAAAGGGCGAAGCATATCGCCTGAAATGCATAGGGAACTGCATATTGCAACAAGAAGCTCACATCTGTAATTTTGTCATTCGTGCTCTGAAGTTTTCCAATTCAGATGGACTAAAAGTCAGCTCAATAAAAGAAGATTTTTTGGGGGCAAAACACCACTGTATAGGTTTTTGTGCACCATGTATTAATGTCATTTTATTTCGTATGTTGTAATGTTCATGATTAGATTTGCAAGAACAGATTATTTTGTTTAATAACTTGCACTCTTTTTGAGTGCCGCAGCGTAGTGCACCAGGAGGCACAGTCTTCACAGACCGAGCTTCAATCACACTTTTTCAGTGGTGGGCTGTACCTCCTCTCCAAGTGCACACCAAATTGATACACTCAGAGGATCTTATTTATTACCTAGTTAAAGTTTCTGTTTAATTGAGTGCACATACCCAGCTGTCTTTACTTAATAGTTCACATTTTTAAAAGTGGCATTTTGAGGGCATAAGTTAGGATTGTAAATTAGGATTCCAGAGACAGCAAACATCATCTGGTGATACCATCCCACTTGGAAATGACGCTTATAAAATGTAGTAAGGCAATTCCAATGTTATCCTATGAGAGAGATATGCCTTGCAATAGTGAAAATAAATGTAAGAGTTTTTCACTACAAGGATATGTAAAACGTAAAAGCAAATGTCCTATGTTTTAAATACATTGCAGCCTGCCCTCTAGGTGCCTAGGGTCTTCCTTAGGAGTGACCTATATGTATTAAAAAGGAAGGTTTGGGGCTGGTAAATGATTTTTTTTTACAGGTCGAAATGGCAGTTTAAAATTGCACACACAGGCTCTGCAACGGCAGGCCTGAGACATGTTTAAAGGGCTACTTAAGTAGGTGGCACAATCAGAGCTGTAGGCCCATTAATAGCTCAGTTTGGGAAGCACAAGTTTTACACCGGCAGGAAGTGTGCTAACTCAGTCATTGTAAACCTCTAACCTGGTGGCCCTTCTGCTAAAGGGCAGCCAGGTCACAGTAACAATTCTCACTCATTTTTAGGTTTTGCCCGCACAGAGCATGTGCTGTGCTTATGTTTTGTAAAGAAAAGCCACCTTTAAAGGAGCTTAGTGTCACTCATTACTTACCTATGCTTACCATTGGTTGGGCCCCACATCAATGTTGTTATCTTACTTTCTATTGGTCAGTGCCTCCGGCTTCCTCATGGGCTCCAAGTATTTGTCCCTGCCATGGAACATGGACCATGTACAGCTTCCCGTAGCCAGTGTCCTTCCACTTCCGCAGGCTCCTGCAAGTAGGTTTTTTGTTTTCTTTTGCAGTCACTCTCCTTCACCCCCGCCCTCCTCTCGCCGTTACTGCTCCATTTCACTAGTGTTCAATGTCTGTTATTTCTCAACTCCTACTCTCCCCACTCAACTTGCTTGCTGGCTTCGAAATTACCGTATTTACAGGAAAGGCGATGGCGCAAGTGTCAGAAATACATCTGTGCTGACAGATTTTTTTTTTCTTTTGACACTCATTGCACAAAAGGAACCACAAAAAAGAACTGAAAACTGTGGGTTATGGCTTTGATATACACTCTGCGCTCATCTTCTTGACAAACAATTTTTCCCGAGAGGATAGGTGTTCTGCATTAATCCTTCTCTGTTTTTCATTAACATATCTGCGCCAGTTCATGCAGTAACTGCAAGGCACTCATGTGTAAGATACACATATGGCATTTATGAACCTTAAAAAAAAATGTTTTGAAGATTATTTGATTTTTTTTTGTTAATATTAATGGGCTTTCTTTTCAGAAAAAAAACATCTTTTCGCCCATGGCACCACTGTTCATCCGTTTAAGGGGATATTCCAGAGGAATCCAGAACAAGGAAAATCAGTAAGAGGAAGTGGGAATATATTACTGAAAACTAGTCTATAATATGGTTTGCTGTGCCTCAGATTGAGGGGTTTGACTAGCAAGGCAATTTAAACTTGCTGACCACAAAGTCTGTGAATTATGCTAGTTAATGGCCTTCACCTAACTAATGGATCCGCACCTCCCCAGAGGGTGCTTTAGAAGGTATAGGATAAAACTCAAAATGTTGTTGTCAATATATTTACAGCCTCCTTTTCTCCTCCCTTCTAAAAATACACTTTTCTATTATGATTGATGGGGCCTAGAATTTGGACAGGAAGCCACCTACTGCAGTCTGAGGAATATGACTGGCCACGCCCGCTCTCAATATACCAATCAGTGTGCTAATTGCATTTATTTATTGCTCCTGTAGCACCAGCATGCAGCAGTAGGCTGTTTCCTAGTGCTTTGTATTCGGCTTTGGGGCTGGGAAGCAATGTGGAAAAAACACATCCCATAACAGTGATGTTGTCAGGTTCTAGGCAGGATAGCGCCTGCCTGAACTACAACTCCCATGGGCGGCGGGTCCGGAACTACGGTACCCATGATCCTTTGCACACAGGGTTATAGTGGGAAGAGAACCAGGAAATGGTGCTCGTGATTTTGATCGTTGTATGAGCCTGCCGGTTCCCGTTTTTCCTGTTGCGCCCTGAGCGGTTGCCTTCTAACAACTCTGAAGCTGTTCGGCAGCCAGCGCTGGAAGAACAGTCTGGTATTCATGTACGAGTGCTTACGCGTCCTTTGTTTGTTTGTTTCAGTGCCCGGTGGCGGGGAGCTTAGTTTCTCGCGCACCTTTGAGCCTCGCGGCTGCGAGGCGATCCCTTGGTGCAAGTGCAACAATACTTTTTTTTTATGGTTATTTTAGCCGCTTTGCAATCCCCGGCTGGGGAGTGTAATATGCTATGCAAGTGACGGATAGCAGGGGGAAGTCCTCCGCTATGCCGGCACGAAGGAAAAGCATTTCAGGATATCGTCTTTCACCAAATTGTGGATTACAAATGCTAAAGCGGATGCTGGTAGTGTTGGTTAACTACAGCATGCCGTGTTTAGATGTTTCTTGGTTCTAGTGAGGTTATCTGGAACCAGGCTGT
Organism: Lissotriton helveticus; assembly: GCF_964261635.1. NCBI lineage: Eukaryota > Metazoa > Chordata > Amphibia > Caudata > Salamandridae > Lissotriton > Lissotriton helveticus. Next base: position 210,196,185 of record NC_136073.1, on the reverse strand, counting down.
GAATTCTATAGCAGATAGGATTCTGCTGCAGTTCATAGGAGATACTATTACGACCTATTTACAGAGTCCAAAGATCGAACACTGAGGTCTCGTTTTCCTTTGGAGTGTTCCTATTAAAGACTTAGCTTATCAGCATATAGGGTATGTACATAGCGTTATCCCTTACATAGGAAGAGAATTGCTTTGGTGGCCTTATTATTCATGTGCTTCTTGTGTTATACAGGGGAAGCAGGAGAGATATAAGAAGATACGACTGTATGAAGAGGCACATGCTGTATTTGTACAAGGTGAATCTGGTTGTACATTGGTTTAGCGAGAATGAAATGAGAGTAGCCTTTATATTCTTATTAATTCTTGTGCATTTCTGTTACAGCTTCTATTCCCCTGCTGACCCTTCCTTCTATTCTTTTCTTTGGGTTTTTTCCCCTTTTGGGGTTTTTCCCTCACCGTATCCCCTAAACACCCTGTGTATTAAGTTCAGGGTGTTTGGGAGGTCCGGAGGTGGAGCATTGCTACTACATACAGATCCTGCGGAGTGCGACCGTGACAGAATCACGAGCCCAAGAATTTCACTCTGCCTGGTCTGTGTGTGGTAGTAATGGCGTCCATGGAGGACGTGTTGCATGCTCTGGTGTTGGTGCAGCAGGAGTTGGCTGCTTCTAAGGCAGAGACTGCTGCTCTCCGGGAGAAGGTGGATAGGTTGGGAAGTAACCCATTTAATGCTTCTGCTCCGGCCTCCTCAGTACAGGTCACAGTACCACCTCCCATCCCCTTGGCAAATCCTGAAAGGTTCTCAGGAGACCCTCGAAAGGTGCAGGTATTCCTGACCCAGGTTCTCATTCATTTTTCCTGTAAACCTTCTTCCTTCCCTACGAATCATTCTAGGGTGGCGTTTACCATTTCCTATTTGGTGGGGGACGCTGCTAACTGGGCAGTACCTTTAGTAAAACGTGATGACCCCATCTTGTCGGATTGGTCAGCATTCAGAACTGCATTCGAGAGGGTTTTTGATAGGAGGGCTACATCTTGTAGTGCAGACTGAGAACTACTTGAATTACGCCAGGGCAAAGGAGAATTGGTTCCATATTTAACTACGTTTAACAGGTTAGTGGCCGAAGCTGAGTGGCCAGAGGAAAAAAGAATGTCCCTCGTTTATTTGGGACTAAAAGAGGAGTTGAAGGACGTGGTGGCGCAGGTGGATCCACAGCCCACCACTTATGTGGATATGGTGAATTTGGCGTTGAGATTGGACAGCCGATTAACAGAGAGAGGGGGCAATAGAAGACGTTGGGACAAAGGTACTTACAGTTATGACCGAACCCCTCGCAGGAGCCCTGGCGGAGCAGAAACCGCTCCTGAGCCTATGGAGATAGGAGCTCTTAGGGCTCCTTTGTCAAGAGAAGAAAGGGAGGGTAGGAGAGTACAGGGCCTGTGTATGTACTGTGGGAAGAAGGGGCATTACGTTAGAGAGTGCCCCTCCAAACCCAAGGCTTCTGGTGGCTATAATAGGTTTAAGAAGGTGGCGGTATCTTCCCACCTGTTAGATGCCCCAACAAGGGAAGAGAGTACACCTCGGGCTGAGGGAGGACAAGAATGGAAACTCACCTCGCTGTCTTCCGCCGGTCCGGAAGAATCTGAAGCCCATCTTGTGATATTTATGACTATTGAATGCGATAATGTGCAACATCAAGTCATGGTGATGTTGGATTCCGGAGCCACTGGCAATTTTATTGACGACGGCTTAGTGACACGCTTAGCGTTGCCTCGAATTCTCAGAGAGAACCCTGAAGATGTTTTGGCTGTTGATGGGCAACCGTTAACCTCAGGTCAGATAACCGAAAGGACCAGCCCAATAGGATTGTCGATAGAAGTGAGTGGGGAATGTACATACAGAGAATCTGACGTTAAACATCATAGCGGCTCCTCAATATGAGGTCATCCTAGGCATGCCTTGGTTGCACCGACACAATCCTGTGGTGAATTGGAAGACGAAGACCTTTCATTTCACGCCCGAAAGTTGTCAGGATCATTTAGTTCCATGTGTGCCAGCCCATGTGGCGGTGTTAACAACGAATGTTCAATTACCCCTTGAATATAGGGCTTACAGTGATGTATTCAGTGAAAGTAAAGCAGAAACCTTACCCCCTCACAGGGAATATGACTGTCGTATAGATCTGGTGGAGGGGGCTATAATACCCACATGTAGAGTGTACGCGTTGTCTGTGCCCGAAACTAACCACCTGAAAGACTATCTAGACCACTATGTGCGTTTGGGGTTCATTAGACCATCCCGCTCTCCAGCAGCCTCTCCTCTGTTTTTCATCGCAAAGGCGAATGGGGATTTGAGAGCATGTGTTGATTACAGAGTGTTGAATAAGAACACTATACGCAATCGTTACCCTCTTCCTCTTATTTCAGTCTTGCTCGATCAGGTGAGAGAGGCCAATATCTACACCCGTTTGGACTTGCGTGGGGCTTATCACCTGGTCAGGGTAAGAGAGGGGGACGAGTGGAAAACTGCGTTCAAAACAAGATTCGGTCTTTATGAATACTTGGTGATGCCTTTCGGGCTTTGCAATGCTCCGGCGGCATTCCAATTTTTCATAAACGACGTTTTGAAAGAGTATGTGGATCGGTTTGTGGTTATGTACATTGATGATATCCTAATATATTCTCAGGATGTAACATGTCACACAGCCCAAGTAAGCCTGGTTCTGGACAAATTGAGAGAACATAGTTTGTATGTGAAGTTAAGCAAATGTGAATTCGGGGTGCAGGAAGTGGAGTTCCTGGGTGTAAATCTCAGTCCTCATGGTCTACAGATGTCTGAACGAAAGGTACAGGCTGTTCAGGAATGGCCAGCCCCGAGAAATGTGAAAGAAGTGCAGAGATTGTTAGGATTTGCGAATTATTATCGCCGGTTCATACTGCATTTCTCGCAGACGGCGGTTCCCATCACAAGATTGTTACGAAAGGGAACACTGTTTGTGTGGACGGCCGAGGCCGACAAAGCGTTCCAGGACTTGAAAAGAGCTTTTACCACCGCACCGGTGTTGGCACACCCTGTGCTGGAAAAACCTTTCATAGTCGAAGCAGATGCTTATGATGCAGCCATTGGGGCAATCCTATCCCAGAGAGACTCGGACAACGGGCAGCTTCACCCTGTTGCTTATCTATCAAAGAAATTGAGCCCGGCCGAGGCCAATTACACAATAGCAGAGAAAGAGCTACTGGCTATTAAACGAGCATTCCAAGAATGCAGACCTTATCTTTGGGGGTCTAGTCATGCGGTGACTGTATACTCCGACCATCGGAATCTTCATTATATGTCCTCAGCAAGACACTTAACGCAGAGACAGATGAGGTGGATGCTGTTCTTTTCTGAATACAATTTTGTGGTAACTTTTCGTCCTGGGGTAGAGAACAGGAAAGCTGATGCTCTGTCCAGGCAGGAGACGGGTACGGAACCAGCTGAGGAAGTACAGCAATCCATAATCTCCCCTACCAAGGTAGTGTGTGTAATCCGCGCTGAAAGGTTCTTGGGAGACATTAGGAATTCAAGATCTGTGGGATCATGGGATAGATGGGCTGCCATGAAACCAGGCAGAAGGGTGAGACAGGGGTTGCCTTTTCATGGTGAGTGTCTGTTTCTACCTACTGAGGATTTGAGGAAAAAAGCCTTCAGTTGGTGTCATGTAGTGCCATCAGCCGGACATCCAGGGGTTACCAAAACCGAACGACTGCTTAGAAGACATTTCTGGTGGGAGACTTTGGTTTTGGATGTCACCAAGTGGGTAGGGAATTGTGAAACCTGTGCCAGAGCGAAAGGAGAAAATACCAAACGGAAAGGTCTTTTGATGCCTATGCCTACCCCTGATCGCCCCTGGCAGAACATAAGTCTGGATTTTATAACAGGCCTACCGTTGGATCAGGGCAAATCAGCGGTGTTGGTGGTGGTGGATAATCTGACAAAGATGGGACACTTCATACCATGTGTAAACCTCCCTACGGCAGGTCAGACAGCTCAATTGTTGGCCTCGCAGGTTATAAGGTTACATGGCATTCCACGGGTAATCGTGTCAGACAGGGGGCCGCAGTTTATTGCTCGCTTTTGACGAATGTGGTGCAAGGCATTGGGCGTAGAATCGGCTCTCTCTACCAGCTTCCATCCTCAAACGGATGGTCAAACAGAACGCCTAAACCAGACTTTGAAGAAGTACCTGCGCTGTTACTCTGAGGCAGCCCATGAGTCCTGGGTGGATTTGCTGTGGATGGCTGAGTTGACCTACAATAATTCCTGGCATAGTTCAACTGGCATGTCTCCTTTTAAGGCTAACTTTGGTTATGATGCTAACACCTTGCCTATTACCATCCCCTCTGATGTGGCCGATCAACCCACTGTGAGAGACCGTATCAAGGCCTTAAGGAAGGTGCATAGGGGGGTTCAAAGGCATCTGTTGAAAGCAAAGGAGGTGTACAAGAAATGGGAGGACAAACATCGTGTACAGGAGGCTTTGTTCCAGGTGGGGGATAGGGTATGGCTCTCAACTAGATACATCCGGTTCAAACTACGGAGTGTCTTTCATCCTCGGTTCATTGGACCTTATCCCATTGTGTGCCAAGTCAATCCTGTGGCGTATAAGTTAAAGTTGCCTTCCTCGTTGAGGATAGATCCGGTGTTCCATGTACAGTTGTTGAAAAAAGCAATGACCTCGCGCTGGAAGGCGCCGCCTCCGGTGGTTTCCGAGGGTGGTCTGGAGTACGAAGTGAAGGCTATTCGTGACTCTGAATTCCGTAGAGGGGTGCTGTGGTATTTGGTCTCCTGGAAAGGTTATGCTACAGAGGATGACTCTTGGGAACCCTGGCACCACGTTCATGCCCCCGGTGCGGTACGGTCTTTCCATGCTCGATATCCTGCCAAGCCTGGTCCTAGGAGGCGCTTGGGAGGAGGGCGTACTGTCAGGTTCTAGACAGGATAGCGCCTGCCTGAACTACAACTCCCATGGGCGGCGGGTCCGGAACTACGGTACCCATGATCCTTTGCACACAGGGTTATAGTGGGAAGAGAACCAGGAAATGGTGCTCGTGATTTTGATCGTTGTATGAGCCTGCCGGTTCCCGTTTTTCCTGTTGCGCCCTGAGCGGTTGCCTTCTAACAACTCTGAAGCTGTTCGGCAGCCAGCGCTGGAAGAACAGTCTTTGTTTGTTTGTTTCAGTGCCCGGTGGCGGGGAGCTTAGTTTCTCGTGCACCTTCGAGCCTCGTGGCTGCGAGGCGATCCCTTGGTGCAAGTGCAACAATACTTTTTGTTTGATGGTTATTTTAGCCGCTTTGCAATCCCCGGCTGGGGAGTGTAATATGCTATGCAAGTGACGGATAGCAGGGGGAAGTCGTCCGCTATGCCGGCACGAAGGAAAAGCATTTCAGGATATCGTCTTTCACCAAATTGTGGATTACAAATGCTAAAGCGGATGCTGGTAGTGTTGGTTAACTACAGCATGCCGTGTTTAGATGTTTCTTGGTTCTAGTGAGGTTATCTGGAACCAGGCTGTGAATTCTATAGCAGATAGGATTCTGCTGCAGTTCATAGGAGATACTATTACGACCTATTTACAGAGTCCAAGGACTGAACACTGAGGTCTCGTTTTCTTTTGGAGTGTTCCTATTAAAGACTTAGCTTATCAGCATATAGGGTATGTACATAGCGTTATCCCTTACATAGGAAGAGAATTGCTTTGGTGGCCTTATTATTCATGTGCTTCTTGTGTTATACAGGGGAAGCAGGAGAGATATAAGAAGATACGACTGTATGAAGAGGCATATGCTGTATTTGTACAAGGTGAATCTGGTTGTACATTGGTTTAGCGAGAATGAAATGAGAGTAGCCTTTATATTCTTATTAATTCTTGTGCATTTCTGTTACAGCTTCTTTTCCCCTGCTGACCCTTCCTTCTATTCTTTTCTTTGGGTTTTTTCCCCTTTTGGGGTTTTTCCCTCACCGTATCCCCTAAACACCCTGTGTATTAAGTTCAGGGTGTTTGGGAGGTCCGGAGGTGGAGCATTGCTACTACATACCGATCCTGCGGAGTGCGACAGTGACAGATGTCCTTATTGATCTGTTGCTTCTGGTGCTTCTGCTGTCAGCTAACAGTCACTACAGAATTGCCTTACATAAAAGTTGTTGTAGAGTTAGTGAATATTTTTGATTATAGCCGCATAGACTGCAGTAGCGGGCAATACCGGCTATTAAAGGCCAGCTGCAGCGTTAAAGGCCCGAGCCAAAGGCGAGGGACTTTAACAAGGAAGCGGGACTTTAAAAGCCGTTAAAGCCCTGCTACGAAGGGCTATAAGGCTATTAGAACATTCTGCCACTAGAGGGCAGAATGTTGTAACAAATAAAAGAAAGCCTTCAGGGAGCGGGAGGGGATTGAAATCCCCTCAGGCTCCCTGAAGCCGTTGTTCACAGCCAGAGCTGTAAACAAAGAAACATTGGAATGTTGGAGCTCCGGGCTTATACCAGCCATTATAAGCTTGGAGCACTCCATTGTTTTCAATGGAGCTACCAACATTCCAATGTTCTAATATGTGTTATATTCACATTTAAAGTGAATAGAAAGTGTCAGGTGGGTCTATATGACAGTTAGACTCTCCTAGATCTTATCCTGTGGGTTGGTTGGTAGTCACCAGAGAACAGGAGAGTGCTTATATTTGCATGTGCAGCCAGTAGTACATTTTCTGTGAATTGCCTGCAGTAAGAAAGAGTTCGCCCTTAAGGCTCCTCACAAATTCAGCGCATTTCTGCGTCCCAGCTCATGCACGGCTTACCATAGAGAGTTCAGTTTTTAGATGTAGTCTGAACAGGTGATGCGTTGATTGTGGGCTTTGTTGACAAATTAACTTGCAGTCAGTGAAGTGAAAGTTGTGGTGGGTGCTTAGTTAGAGGCCTCTGTCTGGGGACAGACTGCCATATGATGTCCCAGCACTGCATGGATCATGCAGACCACATTGAATTTGACCTTCTATTACACAGGGAGCTAGTTAAGTAATCTACATTAGACATATACATTGCATAAGATCTAAACTTGGCAGTCTGATTTGGGTAATTCTAAATATCGTCCCAAAAACATAAATATGCTATTAAAAAAGTAAATACAAAAAAGCAAAGGTGCACCATACAATTGTAAAACTACAATGTTAATAAACACAGACGTAGGTTTTCTTAGTCGTGATTTTTCTTTTATTCCAATATATAGTGTACAGGCAAAACACAGTTGTTCGCAGCCGACGCGTTTCGTCCTCAAGGGACTTCTTCAGGACAAATTGCTTTGGGTATTTTCAATCGTCGTACTGGATAATAAGTTCTTTATAGAGAGTTGTTTCCAAAGATATTTATAGTTAGTAGTATTAGAAAGCCCTAGACTTATCTGTACATGCGGATGTGAGAGTCAAGATTTCAGTCGTCTTTAGAGGTTTTGTTGCACTATATCTTTCTTTTTGTTGTATAGATAAGTATACGAAGGGGGGAAAATAGGAAAACGATAATTTCCTCAAGGAAGACTCTTATTAAAGTCCATAGTTCGCTGCATCCTCCTTCTTCGTCTCGCACCTCGTCAAACAAACGGGAAGGAAGCCGGGCTTTCTAATACTACTAACTATAAAGATCTTTGGAAACAACTCTCTATAAAGAACTTATTATCCAGTACGACGAGTGCAAATACCCAAAGCAATTTGCCCTGAAGAAGTCCCTTGAGGACGAAACGCGTCGGCTGCGAACAACTGTGTTTTGCCTGTACACTTTATATTGGAATAAAAGAAAAATCACGACTAAGAAAACCTACGTCTGTTTTTATTAACATTGTAGTTTTACAATTGTATGGTGCACCTTTGCTTTTTTGTATTTACTGTATAAGTTCTTGGATGAACTAGCATTGTGACAGTGGGTGTTAACCAGTGTGCACATACCTTGCCCATACAAACCACTAGGGGCGTTTGAATAAATTGGGGGGTGACTTGCGTTAGGGGCTAAAAGTAGGAAGTCTCCACTGTCGCTTTTGTTTTTTGAAAATGCTATTAAAAAAGGTTTGCGAGAAACAGTCTCTTGAGGGACAGATGAAAGCTGTGTATAACTGTAACATAACATATGTAATTGTAAAGCACACATTCACCCATAGGTATCTTGGCGCTGAATAACAGATGTTTATTGTTACCCAACTCAATGGTACTCATTTTATCAACCTCCGATGGATGAAAGGCTGAGTGGACCCCCCGGGATTTTAACGTGGGACCATGAGGTGGAAGCACTAGTACACTGAGCCACCAGACCGGGCTTCTGTAGGCACACGTGACGTACTGTAGGATGGGTCACTCTTTTAGTCAAAATAACAAGTAGCAATATATACCCCAAGGTCACAGAGCCTCCTTCAGCCTGCGGAACTTAAAAAAGATTTGTATCAGCAGAGAGTCGTAGATCTTCCGCTAAATAAACCCTAGGGGCAAACAAAGATGATCAACGGAAAGAAGGGACAACCACTGGCAAGCCAATATATTGCACCCTTGAAAGACTTACTGGCAGCGTTAATGTTTTTTTAAGACATTGAACAGCAGCGCCCGTAAACAGAAAAAAGTGCTATTACATGGTCTGCGCCATAGTGCTTTATTTCTATTTGCTTTAGGCCATGTTGCACAGCAGCCTGCTCTGCTGGCAACATGTCTAAAAACATTAATTACGTCAAATGTTCTCACATAGGTGAAACCTATTGGCTTTGCCAGTGCTTGCTTCTGGATGTATTTGCTAGAGATAACCGGCATGTGCAGGGACAATGAGGAATAGATCTCATGGTCCAGGGGCACAGCTCCCTATCCACCGGACCATTTACTTTTTCCCAACACAAAACGGTTGTCTGAGAGGGCTCTTTATACATGGCGCACACTTGGCGAACCTTCAGTGGTGAACCCTCCTTTTGCAAAACAGGTACCCATCCGGCATGGGGAGATCTCTCAATAAGGCAATCAGTCCTTCACCACTGTGATGAAGGCCATAGCTTCCTACCCTAGTAAGGTGGGCACTAGAGTCTATATGGCCTCCCTGCGTTTTCGATTATTGGCAGTAGGTCTACGTATAACCCAAAGGTACCCTGACTGCCCAAGACATTTCCCTACTGAGTTCCTCAGAGGCAGTGGGAGACAAGACAGGCAGATACAATTGGGCACAAATTGACTCTCGAATTTTTTGATGCTACGAATGGGCTTGCGACCACATTGCTCGAAAGATAGCTGGTGTCAATGTCTACCACATAAGTCTAAATCAGGTATCACGAGCTTATAACAACTATTCCATGTTCTTGCCCAATGACAACCAGACAGAGATTGGTTAACATGCTGGATGAGTGTCTCCTCTGCCACCATAGATGAATTTCTAATGATTGGGAATCCTCTACTCACATACTCTTAATGAAACAAAACTCAACCGAGGAGCTGCAGACATTTGTGTTCATGTATTTGTGCAGCTAAATGTGAGTGATACAACAGTACTCCTACATGGACAGTATTCAAAACTTTTTAGATATGGAGAAATATTTGTGCATCTCTAATAGGCACAAACCCCAACATTATAACAAGAATGGAGAAAGTTCAAAGCTTAGAGGAGACACCTCATGGGAGCTGCCAGATGGGACCACAGGAATGACATTTACTGAGTCCTAGGCTTCTCAGCATTGGTGCCAAGCTCCACTGTGTGCGCAGGGTTGAACAAAGGTGTGGTGGCACCCACAAGCCCTTAAAGTTATGGGGCAGATATCTTACCTTGAACTGATGCTGGCGATAGGTGAGGGGCTAATTAGTGAGTAATGGTGGTAGCCGTCCTCAAATCCAGGAGTATGTTTAACTCGCACATTAAAAATGTATCAATTGAGAGGGGAATCTTAAATAGAGGTGAATGTTTAATTTGTTCAGCATTCTGTCCATCATCTGTTCTTTTTAAAACATTACTTTGGGGCATTGATTCCTTGGATTTAGCTGCACTATTGTGAAGTCCCCTAAAATAGATACTAGCGGATCCTGAGGAGACATTTTTTCAAAACACACCTACTTGTAAGGACTTTGGGCCAGATATACAACCATTTCATTTTGCGACTCACCAATTGCAATTTTTAGTGACTCGCAATCAGCGAGTCGCAAAATGAAATGTACTAATATGTCTCAGACATATTTAGCTTTTCCCAATGGGGTGTCAAATGACCTACCGCATAAATATTCATGAGGTAGGTCGCAATTTGCGACCCATTAGGAATGGCCTGTAATCACAGGGATGGTGGCCTGCTGGAGTCAACAAGACCACCATCTCCGTGATTGATTGCTTTTTGAATAAAAGCATTTTTTTCTGAAATGCAGCTCGTTCGCCTTAAAGGAAAATATGGTGCATTTAAAAAAGAAAAATGAAAAGCTTCCTTTGCATTTTTTGTTGGCGCACATTTACAAAGGAGGAGGGGTATATTTAGAGCCCCTTTCCATTTGCAAACGGGTTACCACCTCCTTTACGGAGTCAGTAAAATATGAAAGCTTTGCCACTGCATTCTGGTTGCCAAACAATCATACATACCACTGTGACTCACTGTTAAGAAGGAACGCCCTTGAAGAGCTCTTTCCTAATAGTGACTCGCAAACCCTATTTTGCGAGTCAGTAATAGGTTACCAATTCGCAAAATAGTGTTAGTGCATTGCTAAAGCCATTTTATCAGTCACCAACGGCCCGATTCTCCGTTTGCGACTCCTAAAAATGGCCGCACACCTGGACCTTCCTCCCTTAAGGTGAACATACATTTTCTGATGTGGATTGGTGTTAATGTTGGGAGGACATGCCCTGACCCCAGAAGAAAATAATACATTCAGCTTTCTCCCCACTTTAGTTGGAGATGCTGTCACAGAAAATTCAAAAGTTTTTCCCCAGTTCCATTAAGGATTATCTCTATTAGTTTGAGACAAGAACACAGGAGCTAGTGTGCAACCCTAACAAATGTCCTTCTATCCTTGAGCTGAGATGAATCTTACTCAATTTCTGCAACAGCTTTTCAGTTCTTGGCTTATTTTTCCCCCATCTTGTTAGAGATCTAATTAAAGACTCCGCTAATTGCATCCATGCCAAGAAGAACAAACCATATCTTATCTCAATTCACCTACACATAATTAGAACACAAAAAGTATTCTGTCTCCCAAAAGCCCATAATTCTGAAAATACACATTCTATTTTGATAGTCACCCGAGCTGGAATTACTGAGTGCTGACATTTCAAATAGCGGAAGGAATTCTTGAAAGTACCAATTATGACATGACTTTGTAAAACAACAATGCCATCTCGACTGCTTGAAGGAATTACAAGGCGCTCACAAGTGTTTTATGGCATGTATATTACAGAACGGAGATGTAATGTATGTACCACAAAATTAAAACAAACTCTCTTGGCTGTATTTATAGCTCGGGATTGTGTTTAAGTAATTTTGAATCGTGGCGTGCGTCCAAAGAATGCAAGAGTGTAGCCCATGTTATTTTTCCAGACAGGAAACACTTTAAAAAGTACATTCAACTGCATGAAGTCGGCCTCAGCTGAAGTTCTGCAGAGTAAAAATAAATAAGAAATAATGTTTGCCATTTTACCAAAATCTGCAATTTACATTTTAAATTATTAAAGTTGTAGCAGATAAAAAAGATGTTTGTTCAGTGTATAGAAACTATATGACAAGTACATCGACAGACAACACATAAGGTTTGTACTTAGTGATGGAAAGATGTGCTTTTCTCGCACTGCGAAACGAAAGGCGAATTGGAGAAGCATTTATGCTATTTAACGCGTTACTATCACCAAGCCGATTCTTTGATCTGAATTTTTCAAACAAATCTGGTGATTTGACCAATTGGAGTCGCTTTAATATTATGACACTAAGGGCTAGATGTTGGAATAATACTAATAGCGATGACCAAACAGTGACTTTTTTTTGTGAATCGCTATTTGGTAATCACTATCACAAACGTACAAAGGGGTCATTTAGCTCATATTCTTTTAAAAACAATTCATAGTGAGTTGCAAATAGACCTATCTCATGAATATTATCAAGGTAGGTCGCAGTTTGTGACTCACTGCGATTCGCTGCTACCACAGGGATAGTGGTACAAAAGGGGGTGGTGATGGACGGAGCATCTGAACCAATCAAACACTCACACCCAGTCAACAGATCTGGGTTTAATCCATCACCACAGGGATAGTGGCCTGCTGGAGTAAGGAGACCGCCATGTCTGTGATTTGCTTTTAAATAAAGCAATCTTATTTTTAAATTCATTATTATTATTATTATTAAATTTTATAGAGCGCGTAGTCACCCGTGAGTATCCCAGCGCTAAGATCCGTACGTCTGAAGGTCAGGAGGGGGGGAGCAGAAGTGGGGGGGTTTAAAGTTACGTTAGGGGGAAGAGGTGAGTTTTCAACCGCCTTCTGAATCGTAAATGATTAGGTTCTGTTCTCAGGTCGCGGGGTAGGGAGTTCCAGAGGTGTGCAGTGTGAACTGTGAAGCGCCTACCACCAGTGCGTGCCTTCTTGACGCTGGGAATGGTGAGGAGATGTTCCTGATCGGATCGGAGGGATCTTGGGGCTTTATATGGTTTGATGAATTTTCCTAGGATCGGGGGGCCATTATTTTGAAGCAGTCTGTGAGCCAGGCAGAGGGCTTTGAATTTCACACGTTCTCTAACCGGGAGTGTTAGACGGACCGGACCGGGAGGGTCGGCCGAGGATAAGGGGAGAGGTCTCCGGGGAGAGCCGTCTCCAGTGAATCGAACAGACAAGTAACTCCCCCCCCCACAGACGGACACCACACAATGATAAAGTTCAACGATACTTTATAGGTAATTCTTCAAGTACGGTAGAATGGTACAAGGAGGTCTGGACTCAGGGGTCCCCTCTATTCTGGTCTCTGTTTGGGAAAAGGGTAGCGGGACAGTCTTGTTACCAAAAAGATGGAAATAGCTCTCAATCCTCGAGCTCGGTGGTGTAGATGAACGGGCCGCGGCGGAGCCAGCAGGTCCCGAGATGGATGAAGGAAGACGACGGTCCGCGGCAGAGCCAGCAGGTCCCGATGAAGGTGGTGGTTACAAACGGTCCGCGGCCACGCCAGCAGGTCCCGACGACGATGAAGGATAGGGTGGTTCCCAAAGCCGCGGCAGCGCCAGCAGGCAAGACGAGGGTGCACAAGACAGAGCTACGGCAGCACCAGTAGTCCGTCAAGGATGAGTTCTTCTTTGCGTCTCTCGACTCCAAGATACAACTCCCGTCCTGCTCCGGAGCTGCCCCAGTTATAGGGCTGGTGTGCTTTGATGTCCGGACCCTCGCACCTGGAGGCCGGGAGGTCCGGGATGAGGGAGTCCCGACACCCAGCAGGGGGGTGGAGCCAGCGCCCGGGGAGGCGATGGGCGAGCGGCACTTGGCGGGGGAGAGCCATCGACACCTCTTGCTCCCATTGACTGACCAAGTAGCCCGCTCACCTCCTGGGTGGACGTTGGTGCCGGAATGTCTGAGGCCTGGCCAGGCCCAGGGTTGAGGTCGATCGGGGGCCAGGCGGCCTCGTGGTGGAGTGTCCAAGATGGCGCCCAGGATGGGCGCGCAGGCCGGTAGTGGGTCGGCCTACGCGGTCAACAGGTTCGAGTGTAGGGGTCCCTGCGGGGACGGTGGACGTGCAATGGTGGTGTGTGGTACTTGCGTGGCTGGGCTCGGGCCTGGTTGGGCCGGGGGAGAGCGGACCTTCATGTGGCCTGTCCAACATGCGTCCCCCCCAGCTGAAGGCGGGGAGAGTTACCCATCCTCTTGGGGACTCTTCTCGTCGAGGCGGAAGAACCGGGACAGGCCATCTGCGTTGGCGTGATCTGGCCCAGGCCGGTGTTCAACTGTGAAGTCCATCCCTTGTAGGGAGATGGACCAGCGTAGTAACTTCGGGTTTTCCCCCCGCATCTGCATCAGCCACTGCAGGGGTCGGTGGTCGGTCTGTACCCGAAAGGGTGTGCCAAAAAAGGTAGGGCCGGAGCTTCTTGAGGGCCCACACCACCGCGAAGGCCTCCCTCTCTATGGTGCTCCAGCGTTGTTCCCGTGGTAGGAGTCGCCGGCTGATGAAGGCCACCGGTTGATCACGGCCTTCGGTGTTCACTTGAGACAGGACTGCCCCAATGCCATGGTCGGAGGCATCCGTCTGGACGATGAACTCCCGGCTGTAGTCGGGGGCCTGGAGCACAGGGGCGGAGCACATGGCGGCTTTCAATTGTTCAAATGCAGCTTGACACTCTGGGGTCCAGTTGACTTTCTGGGGCTGATTTTTTGACGTGAGTTCTGTGAGGGGCCTCACGATAGTACCATAGTCTTTCACGAACCTTCGGTAATAGCCTGTGAGGCCCAGGAAGGCTCGTACCTCGGTCTGGGTGATGGGGGGCTGCCAGGACTGGATGGCGGCAATTTTTAGCTGCAGAGGGGCCACCAGGCCGCTTCCCACCTGGTGCCCAAGGTAGGTTACAGACCCTTGTCCAATTTGACACTTGCTGGCCTTGATCGTGAGGCCAGCTCGCTGAAGGGCTTGCAGCACTGCTCGGAGGTGGTGGAGGTGCTCGGACCAATGGTTGCTGTATACAGCGATGTCGTCTAGGTAGGCGGCGCTGAATCCTTCGAGCCCCGCCAGGACCTGATTGACGAGCCGTTGGAATGTTGCTGGGGCATTCTTCATGCCAAAGGGCATGACGGTGAAATGGTAATGGCCATCGGGAGTGGAAAAGGCAGAACGTTCTTGTGCCCGGGGTGTGAGGCCGATTTGCCAGTAGCCCGCCGTCAGGTCGAAGATACTGAGGTAGCGGGCAGCTCCCATGCGGTCGATTAGTTCATCTGCCCGGGGGATGGGATGTGCGTCTGTCCTGGTGACCGCATTCAAGCCCCGGTAGTCGACGCAGAACCGGAGTTCTGGTGTGGTGCCGGGGGCAGCTGCTTTGGGGACCAGTACTACAGGGCTGGCCCAGGGGCTGTCTGAGGGCTCGATGACCCCGAGCGTGAGCATTTTGGCTACTTCTTCCTGGATGCAGGCCCGTACCCGATCTGGCACGCGGTAGGCCCGGTGGCGGATAGGGGGGCTGTCCCCCGTGTCCACATCGTGCGTACACCAGGAAGTGACACCTGGGGTGAGGGAGAACAGGCTGGCGAATTGTGACAGGAGAACTCGGCACTCCTGGCGTTGCTCTCGGGTGAGGGCCTCTGAGAGTCGGACCCCATCTACGGAGCCGTCTTTCTCCCGAGTTCGTAGAAGGTCAGGGAGGGGCTCGGAGTCCTCTTCAGCCCCATTGTCTGTGGCCATCAGGAGGCTGAGTTCTGTCCGTACAAAGTGCGGTTTCAGTCTGTTAGCGTGGAGGACCCGGAGGGGGTTCCGGGAAGATTCCAAGTCGATGAGATAGGTAGCCGGACCCTTGCGCTCGACCACTTTGAAGGGCCCTGTCCACTTGTCTTGTAGGGCGCAGGGTTCGGTGGGGGACATCACCCATACCTGTTGCCCAGGTTCAAATTCGATGGAGGAGGCATTCCGGTCATACCACCTTTTCATGTCCTCTTGACTGGCCTCTAGGTGGGCTTTTGCTAGTTCTCGGAATCGCCGGGTCTGGTTGCGGAGAGTTAGGAGGTAGCGGAAAACATCTGGTGGGTTCTTTAGAGGGGGCATCTCCCAGCCTTCCTTGACTAGGCTGAGCGGTCCCCGCACGGGGTGTCCATATAGCAGTTCAAATGGGCTGAAGCCCAGGGACTTCTGGGGAACCTCTCGATAGGCGAAGAGGAGGCACGGCAGCAGCACATCCCACTGGCGACGGAGGGGCTCTTCCAACCCCCCGATCATCCCTTTGAGCGTGCGGTTGAACCGCTCAACGAGTCCGTTTCCTTGAGGGTGATAGGGGGTCGTGAACCGGTAGGTAACCCCGCACTGTTGCCAGAGAGACTTCATATATTTCGAAATAAAGTTCGTGCCTCTGTCACTGACGACCTCCCGGGGGAAGCCCACCCGGGAGAAGATCCCCATCAGCGCCCGGCCGACTACCGGGGCTGTCACAGTCCGCAGGGGAACAGCCTCCGGGTAGCGGGTGGCGTGGTCCACTAGCACCAGGATGAATCGATGGCCTTGTTTTGTGCGTGGGTCCAGGGGCCCTACGATATCGATTCCGACCCTCTCGAACGGGGTGGTGACCACGGGAAAAGGTTGCAGGGGGGCTTTCAGTTTGCGGCCGCTCTTTCCACTGGCTTGGCACGTGGGGCAAGATCGGCAATGCTGGTGTACATTGTCCCTCATTTTGGGCCAGAAGAAGTGGGTCACCAGGCGGCTATAGGTTTTGTCTTGACCCAGGTGTCCTGCCAGGGGGACATCGTGGGCCAGGTTTAGCAGAAAGTCTCTAAAACGGAGGGGTACCACTAGGACTCGGCTGGCCCCCAGCTCCGCGATTCTTTGCTCACTGTACAGCAGATCATTGTCCCAGTAGACCCAGTGAGTTCCGGAGGTATCCCCTGCGCTTTGGGCTAGCGCTTGCTGGCGGAGTCCCTCGAGGGAGGGACAGGTCTTTTGTTCTTGGCGAAATTGTTCTTGCGTGGGCCCCCCCTCTTGAGGCCACTGGTCGGGGTTAGCGAGGTCTGGAGGTTGAGCTGGTTCGGGGGGGACGTCACGGTCGGTGGTTTCGGCGGGGGCGACCGGAGGCGGTGGCGCCGGCCATTCGGGTTCCTCTGGGCGGGGGTTGGCACGGGCGGTCATGGACCGGGTGGTGACGCACGCCCAGTCCGGGACGCCCAACATCCCCAGGTGCTCTTTTCGTTCGACTGCTGCCCATGGAGAGCTTTCCAGGTCATTACCCAGGAGGCAGTCTACGGGGGCATCATCTCGGACCGTCACCTTCAACATGCCGGAGACCCCTCCCCATTCGAAGGGGACGCAGGCCATCCGACACAGACTTTCTGAGTTATCGGCTGAACGTACCGGGCAGAGAATGTTTGGTAAGTATTGTTCGGGGGTCACCAGGTGACAGCGGACGGCTGTTACACTGGCCCCAGTGTCACGAAGGGCTTCAGCCCGGCGTCCATTGATGCCCACCCATTGGCTGTACTTCTGGGTATTAGCGGGTAGGGGGACCCGCGGGACCATGTCCCCCCCCCCTAGGCAGGCGAGAGCCATGGCGGCTGGCTCCCATTCTTGGTGTTCCTGTTCATATTCTTCTTGTTCCTCTGAGATCTGTTCCTCCCCCAGAGCAGCAGCGGCTACTTGGCGGGGTCTTGGGCTCTGGTACTGGGGGCAGTTTGGGTCGTTTGCATAGTGTCCGACTCGTTGGCATCGATGGCAGGTACCATTGGCTCGATATCCCGGTCGCGCTGTGGTGCTGCCCCGGTTGGCCGGGGGGGTGGTGCTGGTAGTGGGGGTGACCGGAGCGTTGCTTCTTCCGCGTCCTTGGCCTCCTCCTCCTCGGGGACGGTGCTGACCATTGTTGTTCCGGTTCTGTTCGTAGGACCCATTTCGACCCACTCTGGTGATCTCCCACCGGTCAGCTTCGGCTGCGAGCTGCCGGGGATCCGTTAACTTGCTGTCGAGAAGGTGCTGGCGAAGTTCAATGAAGCAATTGTTCGACAGATGCTCCCATACCATAAGATTGAACAGTTGTTCGTAGGTTGTGACCTTGCTTCCTTTGATCCAGCCCTCGAAGGCTCGGCTAAAGTAATTGACATAGTCCACCCAAGTTGTACCCGGGATGCGGGTGCAGTCTCGGAACCTCTGACGGTACATCTCGGGTGTGAGGCCATAGCGGGTGAGGAGTGCCGCTTTCATATGGTCATAGGAGGTCATCTGGTGGTCCGGGAGTTGCAGCAGGGCGTCGCGGCCCTCATTGAGGAATCTCCCCCACAGACCGGCCCCCCAATCGCTTCTATCGATCCGGTGTGCAGTCATAGCGATTTCATAGGCCTTAAACCATTGCTGGATGTCGTCCTCTCGGAAGTATTCTCGAACGACATCCTTGGGGATGTGTACCTTCTTCTCTGTTGCCCCTGGAGTGTGGGGTTGCTCGGACACCCCTGCTTCTTTATTCTGTTTGCGTAGGTCGATTTCAGCTAGTTTCCGCTCATGTTCATATGCCAGTTTCTTTTCCTCGAGCTCCCTTTGTCTCTGTTTCTCCTCTCTTTCTTCTCGGAGACGCAGGTGCTCTAAGTTGATTTTCTGTTCGGCCAACTTCAGTTCAACGTCCATTTTGATCCGGGCCATTTCCAGCTCGTGTAGTCGGGTTCTTTCTCGTTCCTGGATCTCGTCTGGCGAGAGACCCGTTCTTCGCTCTTCAGGGGCCATGGGGGTTTGTGCTGCGATGTTTTGATCGGGGGTTCCGGCAGCCCCGGTTTCTGCCCAAGATTCTAGGGCCTGCTTAAAGTCATCTTTGGTATTTAGTCCGGTGGTAGCGATACCTAATTCGATACAGAACTGTTTAAGTTCACGATGGCTGTACTCATCCAATTTCTCCATCTGGCATTTCTCCGTTGATCCGCTGTCTTTAGTTGACATCGTGATTCGCCGTGGGGTGAGCTACTCTCTGTACGGTTTATGCGGTGATTCGGATCGCGCCGCTGGCCACCAATGTTAGACGGACCGGGAGGGTCGGCCGAGGATAAGGGGAGAGGTCTCCGGGGAGAGCCGTCTCCAGTGAATCGTACAGACAAGTAACTCCCCCCCCCACAGACGGACACCACACAATGATAAAGTTCAACGATACTTTATAGGTAATTCTTCAAGTACGGTAGAATGGTACAAGGAGGTCTGGACTCAGGGGTCCCCTCTATTCTGGTCTCTGTTTGGGAAAAGGGTAGCGGGACAGTCTTGTTACCAAAAAGATGGAAATAGCTCTCAATCCTCGAGCTCGGTGGTGTAGATGAACGGGCCGCGGCGGAGCCAGCAGGTCCCGAGATGGATGAAGGAAGACGACGGTCCGCGGCAGAGCCAGCAGGTCCCGATGAAGGTGGTGGTTACAAACGGTCCGCGGCCACGCCAGCAGGTCCCGACGACGATGAAGGATAGGGTGGTTCCCAAAGCCGCGGCAGCGCCAGCAGGCAAGACGAGGGTGCACAAGACAGAGCTACGGCAGCGCCAGTAGTCCGTCAAGGATGAGTTCTTCTTTGCGTCTCTCGACTCCAAGATACAACTCCCGTCCTGCTCCGGAGCTGCCCCAGTTATAGGGCTGGTGTGCTTTGATGTCCGGACCCTCGCACCTGGAGGCCGGGAGGTCCGGGATGAGGGAGTCCCGACACCCAGCAGGGGGGTGGAGCCAGCGCCCGGGGAGGCGATGGGCGAGCGGCACTTGGCGGGGGAGAGCCATCGACACCTCTTGCTCCCATTGACTGACCAAGTAGCCCGCTCACCTCCTGGGTGGACGTTGGTGCCGGAATGTCTGAGGCCTGGCCAGGCCCAGGGTTGAGGTCGATCGGGGGCCAGGCGGCCTCGTGGTGGAGTGTCCAAGATGGCGCCCAGGATGGGCGCGCAGGCCGGTAGTGGGTCGGCCTACGCGGTCAACAGGTTCGAGTGTAGGGGTCCCTGCGGGGACGGTGGACGTGCAATGGTGGTGTGTGGTACTTGCGTGGCTGGGCTCGGGCCTGGTTGGGCCGGGGGAGAGCGGACCTTCATGTGGCCTGTCCAACAGGGAGCCAGTGGAGGAGCTTCAGAGCAGGTTTGGCCGAGGCTCTGGCAGGAGTGTTGGTGAGGATCCGAGCGGCTGCGTTTTGGATCCTCTGCAATTTGGTCAGGGTTGCCTCGGGAGCGCCTAGATAGATGGAGTTACTGTAGTCGAGCCTAGATAGTATCAGGCCCTGAATCAACAGTCTTTGGGAGGTGGGAGGAAGTAGGGGCAAGATCTTTCGAATCGATTTGAGAAGCCCGAAGCACGTCCCGGCTACTTTTTTTGCTTGTGTAGCAAACGATAGATCCTTTTCGAGCCATACACCCAAGCTTTTAACCTCGGGTTTCGGGTCCGGGGGTGTGCCTAGACAGGGTGGCCAAATGTTCTGTGAAAGAGAAAGCCCCTTCTGACCAAGGAGGAGAATGTCAGTCTTTGAACCGTTGGGTTTCAAAGATGACCGGTTCATCTGATAGAGCAAGATTTTGCATCGCGACTTGCTCGATTCATGAACCTCGAAACCGTTGTAACCTCGTAACGAATTGTACGATTTACTAATATCTTTTATTTTCGATATATATGTATGATAGAGAAGCTTGCTTATGTGTTTTACTAATACGATTAATCCGTGTTTTTAAAATGGCCGCTGCTTGACTTTCCTCTTCTGCGCATGCGTCAGTCACACTCACGTGACTTCGTGTAGAGATAGTTTTGGAGGGAAAGGGTGCGCATGCGTAATAAGCAATAAGATGGCTATAACGTGGTGAAGCTTTGTGCTGCTGCTCTTGTGAAATTGTTTGTTGCACTTACCAATAATGCATAGTATATTTTTATAATGATAAACCTGAAATGTGAAATCATGACATGTAATACATTCATTTATTTTTATGTACTAATTTGTTTTCGCTTACTTTTCATGTATCTTCGGCACTGAGGGGTGAATGGGGATGGGGAGTCCATCTTGGAGGGCAGATCGGCGCATGAGCAGATGCAGTGAAACGGCATTGAAACCAAGCCAAAGAAGGTTGTTGGCAGAGCCTGCCTGGGAACGTGCACCTTCACCCAGCCAGAAGCATCTAGATTATGCTATATTGTAATACATTGTATAAGTTTTCATTGTATTCTGTGCGACTTCTCGTGGGAACCCCAATCTTGCTAGGCGGCACCTTAGGATGCAAATTAGGCCTTAGAATAGTCTGTTCTGATTGGTGTGTTAACCAAAGCCTACCTTAGGACCAATCCAAATTGGGGATTCTGACATTTTGCAACATTTGGGGGGTGGTACCCTGTCCTAAACAGTATAACTAGCCTAGGTTTAACTAGAGAAATTGTCCGACTTGTCTGAATAGCTGACCTGTCACTGACCCAACGCACTCAATAGGTGACTTGATACAGAGGTGCTGCGGAGCTCTCTGTCCGAAATTTGACCATAGACTCTGAAGGTTGTACTGAACCTTAAGTGCTGGCGGAGCACTTTGCTGGGGGAATTCGCTGACCCAATCGGGGTCCTGACTGATAGCTGCAGAGAGGGTGGAGCGCAGGCGTTGCTTCCGAACTGCGGGTGCTGGTCGTATCCTGGTGGTCCTGTCCTGATCCGAATCTGGGTTTCCTGTCCTGTCCTGGGGTGTCCATTCTGCACCTGCTGTCCCACTGAGGGTTATCCTTCCTTGAGGGTTTTCCTGTCCTTAACTGACCCGTGGCCAGGGTTGGTTTTCACACCAGTCTAGGTAAATATTGCTCTGAGTTCTTAAACTGCACCTTTCTATTTTTCTGTCTTTGCTTCAATAAAGACATACCTTTGCACGTGAATAATTTTCCATGCTTTCTCCTGCAACCATTGCATTTCATAAAATCGTTTGCATTTGATTTCATAGCGTGTTCCTATGTTACCCTACCTTTTAGAAATCATTTTCTGTATTGCAGTTTGCAACTTCCTGTTATGGTCTTGGTTTTTCTCTCGTAAAACTGACTAAAGTAACTCAGATTTATAGCGTGTTCACTTTGCCCTTATCTTAGTTTTCCTCTCACTTAGCGGGTTCCCTGTCGCACTAGCATTCTTTTGACAAAGCTGTATGACTGCCCTTTATTTGAATTTAAGATAAAGCTTTCAAAATTTCCAGTTGTCCGTGGTCATTTCATAAAATAAAGTATAAAAGTTGGGTTTGTATTTTGCTGCCTTTCCTTTACAGCTAGCTCCCTGACCCATCGTGGTCATAGGTACCCATAACGGTGGATGGTAAGTTGGGTACACTGGAAATAAATCGAAAGGGAACTCACAATTATTGGTAGTAGATTGTGTGGTCACCTGATCAATGTATATGATAAAGTAAAGTATATGGGCCCGAAGCCAGAAGTGGCGACATTATTGGTCGGGTGACCCGCGATCTCTAGCAGTAATTTTCTGGTAGCAGAGGTATGGTTAGGGACTAATTAAAGGATAGGTAGGACTAGTTAGTCTAGCTAAGTCGGATGCTGCTAACAAGAGTAGGCAATTCGGGTGATCTGATCACTCACTTGAAGTGTTTGCTTTGAAAAATTATGAAATGTTTTAAAATTGTTATTCTTCTTATCATACTGTTATATGTATTAATCCATTCGTACGTAAAACGTCTTGCATGTTGTTAAGAATCCCCGGGGAATTGAATAGCGAGTGGTGAATAGAATCCACTTGCTTTGAGGTCACTGGCCCAAGGAAAGTTGGTGCAGGTTAGGCACAACTGGAAGCACTAACTAGGGTTTTTCTGAATGTATGATTGAATAAATGTTAGTGACGAGGTTCATTGGCAAAATTCCTACTGTGGCATAACCTAGTGAGGGTCGCACCGGAAGAGTAGCAGGTTCATCGGAGCTCGAGTGAAAGCAAAGGGGTTCGCTAGGGAAACTTTAGGCTCGGATATATCCCGGAAAGGTGGATGAGTCTAGGGGAGTAACAGGTTCTCCAATGCTAGTTTGAAGGGTAGGCAGAAGAGATCTACTCGTAGTGAGTGAAAAGTAAATGGAAGTAGTTTACTTGCAGTAAAACAAATCTTTCTTGTCTAGACACTTGAGCACAGTGGCGAATGTGTATTCGTTGTAAAATAACCAAGCACTAAGCACTTTAAAAAGAAAGAAAGTTTCCGTTACCTTGTGAAGGAGGGAGTCAGTCGCGAAGCTGCTCTGACGTCACTCCGGGCCGCGCTGGGATTAATAGACACAGCGGGCTGGTAGCGGAGCTGGAATTGTAAAGGAGGGGCGAGCGCCGGAGCGTGGGAACTGTCTCGCGAAAGGGCCGCGCACCCATTGGTCGAGATTATTTGAACTCGTGCATTTCATTGGTCGCACAAAAATAAAAGACGCACTCGGATTGGAAGTGATTTTGTAAACAAAATCACTCGTAAAATCGTATGTGGCATTCGTATAGACCGCATACCAGACCTGATCCACGTTATATGGGATTTGAGAACGATCAGTGGAAAGGAGTTAAAAACGACATTATGTATGGAACTAAGAGAAAAGTATCTCTTGTAAATAAGGTGAAGAATTATTTCAAAAAGGACAAGCCGATTAAAACTAGAGAAGGTGTTGTCATACCGCAACCCAACACTCCCGCATCTTTCATGATGTTCGATAAAGGGTACAACACATGTGTATGGTTGGAGAATTGTGTGAAATACACGAAAGATGACGGAGTATTGGCTTTTCCATTAGATGGAACATTTAACAGCAGAATTCTATTTAATTTGAGAACCCGAATGAATGATTTACATCCCAGACCTAGATTAACGCAGTATGAAGCGCTAGAGGAATGGGAAATCGAGGCTTTCGAAAGGGATAAGCCACGGATGGACAAAGGGTTAACTAAATTTTATCCAAAGTTGAAGCAGGAAGCACGAGCTAAAAAGATGAAACAGTGGAGGCAGAATATGATAGTGGAGGGATTGTTTCCCATGATGCCAGCAGATGATCCTTCTGGGGGACAGAAACGGTTGGAAAAATCTAAACATTGGGTACCCATCGGAGAGTCGGATGATGAATTATTAGATGACCTATGTACAAGAAGTCCGCCTCCTTATAATGAGGGACATCGACCTTCCAGTACAGGAGATATTTCCCGAAGACTTCCTCCTCAGGAAGAAGTTAGGTCCGCAAGTGTAGGAGGGGGTTACCACATTCCTCCCTATACCGAGAGTCTAGGATCAGTGGATACCAGAAACATTTACCCCAGGATGTCAGCTAGTGGGGAGACAGGATATTCCCATGAAGGAGATTTTTGTTCTCGACCTCCCTACGGAGGCGAGATGAGACCCTCAAGTTCAGGAATGCCGTTATTACAGTCACAGTATGAGGAAGAAAGAAGATCCCTAGGTACAGGAAGTTTATTCCCAAGACCAAATTATGGTGAAGGACCTAGTGAGACTCATCCTACTGCCCCAAGTTATGCTCCCACACTAACCCCGCAGGTGTTACATGACAAATCCATAGAGAGATTACTGGAAGAAAAGGAGCGGGAGGTTCTAGCAAAACAGAGAGCTGAGATCATTCAGAAAATGACCCAGTTAAATACTAGTCCTGAAGCATTGACAATCCCAGTAACAATCGGACCCGTAGTTTCATTGTACGGGGATCGGCATGAAAGTCCAAAACCTCCAGTTATTACTCCCGTAATAGCACAACCCAGACCAGAACCCTTAATTGTAGATGAACAGACGAGTGAATGTGAATCTGAAGTCTCACTGCTGGATCTGCCCATTAGAAATACAGGGAAAAGAATGCAGAAAAGACATAATCCTTTCAATGCGAGGGAGATTCAAATGGAATCGACTTCGGGTACTAGAAGTGTCACTTTGGTCACACCTGAGGAAATCGAAAGATGGAGTCAAGAATTAGAGAAACAAACTTCGCAAGCGAAACCTTTAGACCTCTACAAGCTGAGAGTAGAAATAGAAGAATTAATGGCAGGAAACGTGGGGTTAGACAGATTAAATACCTACTCTGAAGAAGAGCTGTTGTTTATGTGCAAAAGTCTTACCCACAATGTCCGAGTACTTCATGAAAAATTGACCGATACTGCTGCTAGTATGGGAATAGACATTTCAAAATCGAAACCCTTGCAGAAACCCTACCGAGCAGAATTTTCAGACAAAGATTTGGAAAACCTGAATGTGTCAGGGAAAAAGGCACAGGTCAAGGAACTATTGACAGTATTGCAAAAATGGGGAGACGTGGAAAAATGGAAAGCCAGATGGGCTAGGAAGAAAGATGAGGCCAGGTCTAGGCAGGTAACTCCCGAATTCGCTCTAAGAGAAGCTGAAAAGCCAGAACAGTTATGCCCTATGCGTGAAGTACCAGGGGGAAAATATGTACATGTCCCATGGTCCTGTCAGGATATTGTGTCCTTCACAAATGACTTCCCAAAATTCCGAGAAAAACCGGTCGACTGGTACCGGCAGGTAGAGAGATTTGTAAAAGTGCAGAAATGCCTATGGAAAGACCTGGATGGGTTCTTCGACATAGTGGTCCCTGTAGATCTGTGGACTGAGTGTAAAATAGCCATCGCCTGGCCTAGTGAGGAATACCCGAGAGATGACAAGACAGGGGAACCATCAAAGGAAGTGATGAGGAAGTATGAACAGGTAATTCAACATTTGAAAATAAAAGTACCTGCAAAGGAAACTGATTGGACCAAGATAGATAGAACCACGCAGGAAAGGGACGAGACAGTACACTCGTTTTATGAAAGGCTGTTGCAGGTGTTCAAGACATACAGTGGTATAGATAACATCGAGATGAAGGACATGACCCACTTCATTTACAGGTTTGTAAACGGTTTAAGACCCGAAATTTGTCAGTGGATAAAGGATAATAAAATCTGTTGGCATACCAAAAAGATAGATGAGGTCCTACGGTACGCCAAGTACTGTGAGGACGAAATGGCAGAAAAGAAAAAGGCCCTGAAGGAGAAGGTGATGTGGGCTCAAGTGAAGCTCGCAGAACAGCAAGAAAAGCAACTGAGTAAATTAAATAAAGTTACTCAGAACCAAGGTCCTGGGGGAGGGAATGGAGGAAAGCCCCGACCTAAAATGAGTAGGGAGGAAGCCCAAAAGAAATTTCCCTGTCATCAGTGCGGAGAAATTGGACATTGGCGAGACGAGTGTCCGTATTTACAAAATGATAATGCCCAAACACCTGATTTAATTCCACAGACGCAGAATGAAAAGCAAAGAAAGACCCAGCAGCAGGTAAAAACGATTCAAGTGCCTCGAGCGCCAAAGCCTATATTTAAAGGGAAGTCACCACAGGGTGATGATGTAGAAGTCTGGGGAGGCAATGAGGATAGAAATACAGCAACTTCGCAGTATTTGTTAAACGACACCTTTTTCTGTGATGACCAATACTGACGGGGCCTGAGAGGGGAGGACGAGGAGTGCGTACTTGGCGCCTCTTTGCCGGTAGACCAGTCAGGGCCATACATTGAAGGAAAGGTTGATGGAAATGATGTCACCTTTCTATTGGACACTGGTGCTACCCGTTCTACTGTGAGAACAGTGGACGTTCCAAACCTACCCCTCTCGGGAGAAGCAATCCAAGTAGTAGGAGTATCTAATCAATTAATTAGTACACCTGTTACCGAACCCATGGAGATCTCAATTGGAAACTTTAAACAAATGCACAGATTTGTTGTCTGTGATACCAGTCCGGTAAATTTACTGGGACGTGATTTGCTGTGCAAATTGAATTGTACCATCTTTTGCACACCAAAGGGCGTCGAAATTCAAACCCCAGATATAGACGATATCTACAAGCTAATGTTAATTAGACCTGACTCAGAAATAAAACGAATGACTATGCAGGACTTACCTGAAGAACTCCAGCAGACAGTGAAGTCAGAAGTGTGGGACTTTACTGGAAAGGATGTAGGGTTGATGAAAAACGTGGATCCCATACAAATAACAATGAAAGAAAATGCAGTTTACCCTAACACTAAGCCTTACAAAATGAGTGCCGAAGTGAGAGCAGGTGTTGCCATTGAAGTACAGAAATTGCTAGAAGCAAACATCATACAGGAAGTAATGAGTAGCCCGTGTAATTCACCCATTATGGGCATCAAAAAGCCTAATGGCAAGTACAGAGTAGTGCAGGACCTGAGAAAGGTAAACAAAATTGTGGTTCCTTGCTGTCCCATTGTCCCAAACCCAGCAGTCATTCTGTATCAGATTCCCTGGGATGCTGAATGGTTCACTGTGATAGACCTATGTCATGCTTTCTTTTCGATCCCATTGCATCCAGATAGCAAATTTCTTTTCTCATTTGCTTTCAACAGTAACGTGTATGTTTGGAACAGGGTCCCCCAGGGGTACACAGAAAGCCCCTCTATCTTTAATCAGATCTTGAAAAAATGCCTTGAAACTTTAGTCTTACCTGGAAAATCTGTTTTGGTACAGTACATAGACGACCTATTGGTGGCGTCTAAAAGCCATAGGGATTGCGTGGTTGACACCATTGCCCTACTGAATCACCTGAATGAAAAGGGACATAAAGTGGCCCCTGAAAAATTACAGTTCTGTTCGAAATCAGTGAAATATCTGGGACACCAGATAGAAAAAGGTAATAGAAAAGTCACCTCAGAGAGAGTCAGAATAATTCAAAATATGCAGTTACCCCGTACTCAGAAAGAAATCAGAATGTTCCTCGGAGTTGTAAGTTATTGCAGGCAATGGATTGTGGGATTTGCAGTTCTTGCAAAACCTTTGATACAAATGACAAAGAAAGGAGCAAAGGACCCAGTTGAATGGAATGACGAGAGCTTAACAGCTTTCACACAATTGCGAAATTGCCTATGTACAGCTCCTGCTCTGGGAATGCCTGACTACTCCAAGGAGTTTGGCTTATTCTGTGACACTCGTGACAATTGTGCATTGTCAGTCCTGACTCAGGAGCATGGGTTGACCAGAAGGCCTGTGGCATATTTTTCTGCCACTTTGGATCCAGTGGCTGCTGGACTACCTGGATGTCTAAAAGCTGTAGCTGCAACTTGCACCAGTTTAGAACAAAGTGAGTCTATCATTATGGGACATCCTGTAACTGTATATGTTCCACATGCAGTTGTGATCCTATTGACTCGTACAAAAACTCAGTATCTCACCCCTAGTCGGCTGACTAAATATGAGAGGATTCTCATGGGTGCTGCAAATATCGTTATTACCCGATGTAACATTTTAAACCCTGCCACTCTACTCCCTGACTCAATGGTAATGGAAGAGAAGGGAGATAATGAGCATGACTGCATTAACCTGACAGAGTTCAGTACCAAACCTCGCCCAGACATTAAAGAAACTCCTTTGCCTGTGCATGATGTGGAATGGTTCGTGGATGGTTCCTGCTTAAGACATGAACTAGGAGGCCTAAGTGCTGCCTATGCTGTGGTCACGTTAGGCAAAATTGAAGAAGCATCTTATCTATTTGGAGTAAAGTCTGCACAAGTAGCTGAATTGATCGCTCTGATAAGAGCTTGCAAATTGGGAAAAGACAAAAAAGTAACAGTGTATACGGATAGTCAGTACTGTTACGGGGTTGTGCATGACTTTGGCCAATTATGGCTACAAAGAGAATTCCTGACTTCTTCAGGTACCCCCATTCGGAATGGAAAGGTTGTCCAAGACCTTTTAGAGGCAATCCAATTACCAAAAGAATTGGCAGTGGTCAAATGTGTTGCTCATAAGAAGGGCCTTGACCCTGTATTTTGGGAAATGATTTCGCTGATCGGGTGGCAAAACAATGTGCTAAGGATCGACTGAGAATAAATCCCAATAGGGGTGGGGTTGGAAACAGCTGCCAACTTAGAATGTTTGAAGAAGTGCCTACTTGGGATGAAGTGAGAGAATGGCAGCATGTGACGCCCTGGGAAGAGAAAGAGAAATGGAAAGAACAAGGTTGTAAACCGAGACGTGAGGATGGTGTCATGGTGGGCCCAAATGGTATGCCTGTGTTACCAAGACACCTGCTTGCCCCAATGGCTCGATTGATACATGAGGGATCACACATTGGGAGGGACGCCATGGTTCTGGTATTTCAACAGACTTGGTACAACAAGAAATTCAGGAAGGTAGCAGAGTCCCTTTGCCAGAGGTGCTTGACATGTCAGCAGTTCAACGCTGGCAAGAAAACAGAAGTTGAACTGATGAAAATTGGGAGATCAGGGGGTCCCTTTGTGAGAATACAAATTGATGTCATTACCATGCCTCGTTGTGAGGGAAAAAGATATGTCCTTGTCATTGTCTGCTTATTTTCAAAATGGGTGGAAGCTTACCCTGCCACACAGAATGAAGCCATAACAGTAGCTAAGCTCCTACTAAAAGAGTTGATACCTAGATTCGGGGTTCCAGTCTTTATTGACTCAGATAGAGGCGGACATTTTCAGAATGAAATTTTGGCCCAGCTTTGTAAAGCATTTTGAATCACACAAAAGCTGCACTGTGCATATCATCCAGAGGCTTCTGGAGTGGTAGAACAGATAAACGGTACTATAAAAAATAGATTGGCAAAAATATGTGATTCTACTGGCTTGAACTGGATAAATGCCCTGCCTCTTGTTCTGATGGGACTCAGAAGCATTCCAGATCGAAGAACAGGCCTGAGCCCCCATGAGATATTGATGGGAAGAGTGATGAGACAAGCATGGGTACCAGGATACAAACTGTTAAGCATTTCTGATGATTTGGTACTTGAATACTGCAAGCGACTGGGTGACCAAGTGCGTTCTATCTCTCGCCAGATTGGGGCAGACGCCGTCGCCAACCCGACAACTCCAGTTCACAAATTGGTTCCTGGTGACTGGGTTAAGATAAAGAAGCATACTCGTTCAAGTTGCCTTGCGCCAAGGTGGGGAAAAAAGCGCCAAGTAATCCTGGTAACGACGACAGCAGTGAAGTGTGCAGGCGTTCCCAAGTGGATCCATGCCAGCCATACCAAGAAGGTGATACCAGATGAGGAACATGGAGCTGAAGGTTGTTCAGCTGAGGGGTCTACAGACGTTGGTCCTGAAGTAGCTGATATCAGACGGCCGAGCACCAGTCCCGTTGAGGGTCCTTTAGGCGTTGGTCCAGAGGCAGCCGATGACGTATGGCCAAGCACCAGTACTGCCGAGGAGCCCACAGACGTTGGTCCGAAAGTAGCTGATGACGAGCTGCAAAGGATTTGGCCAGAAGATTGGATACCCATAATAGATCTTACTGGAGATCCACTGAGAACAAGAGAGCGAATAAGAGAAGATAGAGAGTGGAATAGAGAGGTCGAGCAAGGCACAGGCGAAGACCCTCAGATCATTGAGATTCACATCAAAACTGAGGACGAAGAAGAAGGTCAGACAGGGACAGAACAAGTGATCGATACTCCTCCACAGACTCCTGATGTCGAAAAGGGACAGACTAGACATAGTGTAATAGTTCGAGCAGAAGAAAATCAAGGGATCGAAGTGCTCGAGCAGGATCAGACAGAACTAGGAGAACATGTTCAGGACATAGAAACAGAGACAGTTGAAAGCGAAACACAAAATACACCTGAACAAGACCAGCTTAGTAACCAGGCAGAAGAAATAGATACAAGACCTGGGACTAGTCAGACAGAAAGGGAGAAGACAGAAATTGAAGTGCCACAAACAAGTGAAAATAAAAGGACATTAGAAGAAAGCCAAATAACAGTGCCAGCTAAAAGACTCAAGAAAAATAAGCACATTGAGCCAAGGTATATTAAGAGACTAAGATTAAGAATAAAAACAGTCCAAGAGAAACTTGCAGACATAAGAAAAAGTCCCCGAATTGCAGAAATACCTGAAGATAACTCCAAGAGAAGGAGTGAAAGAATAAAAAGACAAAACGAAAAATACAAGGATCCAGAGTGGACCTACTTAATCTTGGAAAACTTTGAGGATCTTGATATTACTGACGAAAGCGACGGAGAACGGATTACTGATTACTCTGCAGAGGAAGAGGAAGAACCTCCGTGAAATTGCTCAGCAATAAAAATACCTGGGAAGAGCTGCAAAGAGGGGTTAAAATTTCCTTCTGAGCCAAAATGTCTGATACAAACGTGAGTGGTAGACCTAGCCGCAGTTGTTGCAAAACATGCTGCAAAGTGTGTATATGTAGTATAGTTATAGTAATATTAATTTGGATAGGATTAACAGTTTTCATTCCCTTTATGGTTAGCAAAAATACTAATATTGACCCTACTCAGATTACCGACACTGAAGAACTGACAACACGAAGTGTAGAAAGACGTGAGAAAGCACTCAGACAGACAAAACGATACTTAGAAGCATCAGATGAGGAAGGACTACATTACCACGGAGTTAGAAACAAGACACATTTAAATGTTTTCGCAAATTTGTTAGTGCATTACGTAGAAACTATGGAAATAGAAGATTGTTATGTCTGCATGAAGCTACCTACTTCTGTGGCTGAAGGCGTGACATATCATCACCTACCTCTGACCTATGGAATCTCCTGTAGTATTTTAGCAAGCTTATTTTACAAAAGAGGACCGTTACAGTACTATTATTCTAATAATGACGTGATCTTTTCTGAACTTCCCATTCGTGGAAATCTGAATCCTGTACATACCAAAAGTGACGTAATACGATATATGGGAGACTATTTTCTGACTATAGGCAATATAGACATAGCTGAAGCACACAGAGATAACTTGACCTGTACATTGCATGAACAAGAAAAGATATTTTTAAACATGGCAGAGAAAAGAAGGGAGAGTTTCCAAAGGAAGGCAAATGACAAAAGGCAGAAAACACCTAAATGGGCTGAGAACATGGAAAGCACCTCAAATGGCGGGGCAGGGCCTGCTTTGTTGCTGGATTTCGAGAAGAAAGGGAAACTCTGTCTTCATCGCGAGAAGACTAGTTATTATAATAACATTTTCATTGGTTCCAGTCAATGTGAACATAATTACAAGGTAATTGGAGGTTGGGGATTCAAAAATGGGTCAGAGCCTGTGTTTCCTGGAATATATTATATATGTGGAGACAAGGCTTATTTCAAATTGCCGGATCACTGGTATGGAAGCTGCTATTTTGGCATTGTTTTCCCGAGAATATACCATGTGAATGAAATTGCTGGAAGCAGTGAAAATACTAATGGCTTAGTGCGTAGTAAAAGAGAAAGCGTAGGTGAAATAATGGGTAGTATTTTTAGTGCACTGATACCTGGAGTGGGAGTGGTTCTGAACACTCACAGAATTTGCAAATTATCCACTATAGTGGATGTGTTGTCTACTGACACAGCTCATGGATTTCTGCTGGTCAATACTGAAATGGTTGCGATCAGATCAATGGTTTTGCAGAACAGACTTGCTCTTGACACCTTATTAGCAAAAGAGGACGGAATCTGCCGGATGTTGAAGGCGCAACATTGTTGCACTTACATTCCGGACAAAAGCGTGCAGCTCAAAAGATATGTGAAAAACATTACTAATTTGGAAAAGGAACTCAAACCACTCGAGGTTGACAGTGCCTGGAAGAGACTGGTTGATGGTCTCTCCAATGTAGGTCATTGGTTTGCTAGTTTAGGTAAAAGCTTATTGTTAAAGGTACTGATGCCAATTGGAGTGATAGGTCTTATCCTATTTCTCATATTCGTCTGTTGCAAATGTCGCAAACGCCGAAAGAAATACCAAGTGAATGCGAGAGGAGTGAAACGAAGTGCGGATGAGCTTGAATTAGAAGAAATGAATAATAAGATTTATAAAAAGGTGAAAAATTCTCACCCTACTTTAAATGAGAAAGAAAAATTGAATCGCCTGTTGGAAGAGATAGAGATGTACAAGGTGTGAAAGAAAGTTGGCATCTGGTTCCATTTTTTGTGATGATAGTAAATATCATCAAAGAGGGGATTGATAGAGCAAGATTTCGCATCGCGACTTGCTCGATTCATGAACCTCGAAACCGTTGTAACCTCGTAACGAATTGTACGATTTACTAATATCTTTTATTTTCGATATATATGTATGATAGAGAAGCTTGCTTATGTGTTTTACTAATACGATTAATCCGTGTTTTTAAAATGGCCGCTGCTTGACTTTCCTCTTCTGCGCATGCGTCAGTCACACTCACGTGACTTCGTGTAGAGATAGTTTTGGAGGGAAAGCGTGCACATGCGTAATAAGCAATAAGATGGCTATAACGTGGTGAAGCTTTGTGCTGCTGCTCTTGTGAAATTGTTTGTTGCACTTACCAATAATGCATAGTATATTTTTATAATGATAAACCTGAAATGTGAAATCATGACATGTAATACATTCATTTATTTTTATGTACTAATTTGTTTTCGCTTACTTTTCATGTATCTTTGGCACTGAGGGGTGAATGGGGATGGGGAGTCCATCTTGGAGGGCAGATCGGCGCATGAGCAGATGCAGTGAAACGGCATTGAAACCAAGCCAAAGAAGGTTGTTGGCAGAGCCTGCCTGGGAACGTGCACCTTCACCCAGCCAGAAGCATCTAGATTATGCTATATTGTAATACATTGTATAAGTTTTCATTGTATTCTGTGCGACTTCTCGTGGGAACCCCAATCTTGCTAGGCGGCACCTTAGGATGCAAATTAGGCCTTAGAATAGTCTGTTCTGATTGGTGTGTTAACCAAAGCCTACCTTAGGACCAATCCAAATTGGGGATTCTGACATTTTGCAACATTTGGGGGGTGGTACCCTGTCCTAAACAGTATAACTAGCCTAGGTTTAACTAGAGAAATTGTCCGACTTGTCTGAATAGCTGACCTGTCACTGACCCAACACACTCAATAGGTGACTTGATACAGAGGTGCTGCGGAGCTCTCTGTCCGAAATTTGACCATAGACTCTGAAGGTTTTACTGAACCTTAAGTGCTGGCGGAGCACTTTGCTGGGGAATTCGCTGACCCAATCGGGGTCCTGACTGATAGCTGCAGAGAGGGTGGAGCGCAGGGGTTGCTTCCGAACTGCGGGTGCTGGTCGTATCCTGGTGGTCCTGTCCTGATCCAAATCTGGGTTTACTGTCCTGTCCTGGGGTGTCCATTCTGCACCTGCTGTCCCACTGAGGGTTATCCTTCCTTGAGGGTTTTCCTGTCCTTAACTGACCCGTGGCCAGGGTTGGTTTTCACACCAGTCTAGGTAAATATTGCTCTGAGTTCTTAAACTGCACCTTTCTATTTTTCTGTCTTTGCTTCAATAAAGACATACCTTTGCACGTGAATAATTTTCCATGCTTTCTCCTGCAACCATTGCATTTCATAAAATCGTTTGCATTTGATTTCATAGCGTGTTCCTATGTTACCCTACCTTTTAGAAATCATTTTCTGTATTGCAGTTTGCAACTTCCTGTTATGGTCTTGGTTTTTCTCTCGTAAAACTGACTAAAGTAACTCAGATTTATAGCGTGTTCACTTTGCCCTTATCTTAGTTTTCCTCTCACTTAGCGGGTTCCCTGTCGCACTAGCATTCTTTTGGCAAAGCTGTATGACTGCCCTTTATTTGAATTTAAGATAAAGCTTTCAAAATTTCCAGTTGTCCGTGGTCATTTCATAAAATAAAGTATAAAAGTTGGGTTTGTATTTTGCTGCCTTTCCTTTACAGCTAGCTCCCTGACCCATCGTGGTCATAGGTACCCATAACGGTGGATGGTAAGTTGGGTACACTGGAAATAAATCGAAAGGGAACTCACAATTATTGGTAGTAGATTGTGTGGTCACCTG
The DNA here is from genome assembly GCF_964261635.1 of Lissotriton helveticus. Lineage (NCBI taxonomy): Eukaryota > Metazoa > Chordata > Amphibia > Caudata > Salamandridae > Lissotriton > Lissotriton helveticus. Next base: position 210,161,787 of record NC_136073.1, on the reverse strand, counting down.
ATCAATGTATATGATAAAAAAAAGTATATGGGCCCGAAGCCAGAAGTGGCGACATTATTGGTCGGGTGACCCGCGATCTCTAGCACATCCATCCATGTATCTGCGTTAGACAGTTGTATAAGTCCGCAGGTTGTTGGCTTGGGTGAGATAAGGACACCACTAATTGGGTGTCGTCGGCATAGCTAACGATCTTCACTCCGAAAGGGGTGACAACCTCCTCCAATGGGGACATGTAGATGTTGAATAATGTGGGGCTCAGGGAGGAGCCCTGAGGCACGCCACATTGGAGGGGTGTTTCGGAGGACCGAGTGTTATTCTCCCAGATCTGAAAGGAGCGATGTTCCAGAAAGGACGATAGCCAGGACAGAGCGGTTCCTTCTACACCAACACTCCTGAGTCGGTGAATAAGGAGATGGTGGTTGACGGTGTCGAAGGCCGCACTGAGATCGAGGAGGATCACTGCCACTGATCCTCCTGCGTCTAGAAGTGTTCTGGCCTCCTCCACCGCCACAAGGAGGGCAATGTCGGTGCCCTGCCCTGGGCGGAATCCCGTCTGCGAGTTTTTCAGCCGATTGTTGGTTTCCAAAAAATGTGAAAGTTTTCTGTTCACAAGTTTTTCGGCAACCTTACTGGTTCATGGGAGAAGAGAGATTGGCCTGTAGTTGGCCAGGTCCACAGGGTCTAGAGAGGATTTTTTAAGTAGCGCCTTGACGACCGCCGCCTTCCAGTTGGAGGGGACGACTCCCTGTTGCAGTGAGGCGTTGATGAGATGGGTAAGAGGGGGAACGATCGTGGGTGCTACTCTTTTGAGGAAACGTAGCGGTGCAGGGTCCCTGGGTGATCCACTTTTGATGTTATTAAGAGTGCTTTCGACCTCTTCGGCCGTCACCTGTCCCCACGAGGTGAGACAGGGGGAGATAGGAGTATTGATGGTCTCTATCTTTTCGCTCAGGTTTGTAGTTGGGATAGAGTCGAGGATTTTCTGGATCTTCTCCGTGAAGAAGTTAGCTAATTTGTAGCATTTTTCCTCATCTGCCTTAGGGTCTGGTGGGTTTCTAGGCCCGGGGGTTGGAACCTTAAGGAGTTCTTTTAAAATAATAAAAGATTCCTTGCTGGAGCTAGCGGAATTTTCTATTCTTTCTTGGAAAAATAGACTTTTGGTCTTACGAAGAGAGGATTTATACATTTGTAATGCGGTATGGTAGACGCTCTTCTTTACGTTGGACTTATCCTTCCTCCAGGAGCGTTCCGTTCTCTTGCATTCCTGTCTCAGAGACTTAAGTTCCTGCGTATACCAAGGAGCGGGATTCACTCGTTTGGTATGTTTGAGCGTGGTATATTTGGGGAGGAGTTGGTCCAATGAGGAAGTGATCCAGGAATTATACTGTTCGTCGGCAATGACCGGATCAGTAGAGAGGCTGGGTATGGAGTCTGAAAGAGTCCTGGCCCATTCGGCTGGTACTAGCTTGTGCCAACGACGGTCGGTAGCCCGGATTTTAGAGGATTGGGGAGGTGTTATGTGGAAATGACAGGAAATAGGGATTAATAGGTGATCTGTCCATGGAAGGGGAAGGGGGGTCCAGTAATGATGTCCGCAATGTTGGTGAGGACAGGATCCAAGAGGTGTCCTTTGTCGTGGGTGGGTTCATGATTGACCAGTCGGATGTTAAATGACATCAGGTCCTGAAGGAGATCAGATGCTATAGAATCTGTAGGGTCTGCAAAGTGAAGATTGAGATCGCCCACAAGGAGGAAATTAGGGGCGGAGGAGGCTAATTGTGACACCGTCTCGGTGAGGGCATTGATGAATTTTCCTGGTGTACCTGGAGGACGATAGATCAACAGTCCTGAGAGGGAGTGTATCGGGGAGGTTTGAATGGCGAAATGACAGCTTTCGCAGTCTTCAATGAGGGCATTGTTGGTTCTACAGACAAGGTGTTCTCTGTGGACTATTGCCACCCCCCCTCCTCTCCCTTTAGGTCTATGCAGGGTTTAAATAAGATAGCCCGGGGGAAGGGCATTGACAATGTCAGAGTCTGAGCTAGCAGAGAGCCAAGTTTCCGTGAGAAACAATACGTCCAGTTCTAGATCTAGTATTAGCAGGTTCGTTTCATGTGCATGCTTGGGGAGGGAACGACAGTTAAGGAGGCCCATCTGTAATCCGAGCTTTCCCGTGATCTGAGCGGCTGGGTTACAACGTGCACAGTTGGTATAGGGTTTAACAATTACAATTTTACAAGCTAAAAGCTCCCGGCTGTGCCTCAGGAGTACAGATTGAATGTGGGCTGGTAATCGGCGCTTTAAGTAGTCGTGGGGGGCGTGGCCTTAACAAGTGGGCGTGGCCTGACTGCAGGCTCGCTCGCTGATGGCGGGAATGGCGTTTTCCTATCCCGTGGCGGTGTTTACATCGACTGCCCGGGAGTCAGGAAGTAAGGATGAGTGCCCCAACCGGAGTGCAGGTGAGGGAAAGTGCGCAGTTTTTAAAATCACTAGAACACACAATTTTTCAAAATTGCAATTTTACAAGCTAAAAGCTCCCGGCTGTGCCTCAGGAGTACAGATTGAATGTGGGCTGGTAATCGGCGCTTTAAGTAGTCGTGGGGGGCGTGGCCTTAACAAGTGGGCGTGGCCTGACTGCAGGTTCGCTCGCTGATGGCGGGAATGGCGTTTTCCTATCCCGTGGCGGTGTTTACATCGACTGCCCGGGAGTCAGGAAGTAAGGATGAGTGCCCCAACCGGAGTGCAGGTGAGGGAAAGTGCGCAGTTTTTAAAATCACTAGAACACACTGCTGATGACGTCACATATTACATCATTCATGACATGGTCAGTGACATTACTGATGACATCACTGATGACATCTAAAATGACATCACTGATTACATCATCCATTGACTGTGTGTTTCTGTAAAGTTTAAATATGTTTTATATAAATATGCAAAGATGTATTGAAGAATGAGTGGGAGTATAAGTGTCTGGATGGAGGATTTAGTAGGTGCGTGACTGACTGTACAAGTGAGTGATTAAATATATCTTACTGAATGCATTGGTTATTGACTAAACTGTGCGAATGTCTGTATCATTCTATTTATTGGTGTGTAAGCTGCTGCATTGGTTGGTGAGTAACTATATGAGTGTCTATATGGGTTATTGATTGGTTGCATGAGTATTTGTATGAGTGTGTGTGTGGGTGGATTGGAGGCGTGTGACTGTGCATAGATGTGTGAGTGCTTCATTCACTGGGTGTATTGGTTCAAGAGTGCATCATGGGCTGGAATAATGAGGAGCTAGTGGAGGGAGTGCAGCCTAGCTCAAAAATGAGATACCTAGGTATCACTATTGTTCAGGATATTAACACAATTGCTGAAACAAACTTTTTGGCAGTAGCAAAGGACTGTACGAAACTTATGAGAACATGGTCTACATTACCTTTGTCCATTCTGGGTAGAGTTAACCTCATAAAAATGTGCATCTTGCCTAAAGTCACTTTTTGGTTTAACACTATTCCTTTATATTTTGAACCCTCACTTCTAACAAAGCTGCAGAGCGACATCAACTCATTTATTTGGGCACAACATTTACCTAGGATTGCCTGGAAAAAACTAAGGCGTCGTAGGGAAAAGGGAGGTTTAGCAGCTCCTGATCTTCAATTGTATGCATGGGCATTTCAATTTACCCATTCTCGTATGCTATTGAAGTTGCCCACTAACATTGGGATAGGCTGCATGTTTAGAGCTATGCTTAGTGGGGCAAGCCTTTCACAGGAGGAATTTCTGTTTAAATTTGGGGACCCCAAATTCTTTATGAAAATAAAACTAAAAGTTTTACAAGGTATGGCTAAAACATGGTTTAAATTGCGTAGTTCCGTCCTGCTGGGTTATTTCTCCAGTAAAGCACCTCTTTGGGATTCACCGGGGAGTCCGAATTGGCTTAAGGATAGTCTTGCTTTACCCTTGAGGGGTGAAAGTATGGGGCGATCTGTTTGTAGAAGGGGTTCTTTTACCATGGGAATCTCTTAGAGATAGGACTGGCTCAGACCTTTCAGAGTTTAAATACCTGCAGATAGTTAGCTGGGCTCAGTCACAGTCCATAATCAAGAGTAGATTCCCAGTAGGTGGAGGTAACCATCTTGAGCTCCAGCTGCTAAATAAAATCCCTGCTAAGAAAGAGGTCTCCTTCTGGGACCATGCAATTTTAGAGGAGATTGATGGCAAATTTCAACTGGCCGACAAACTCTGGGGGAGCTCTTTGTTAGCCCAGGATGTGACTAGCCTTTGAGTGGATTCTTTCAAGACACTGTGGGATATTGTCAAACCGGCTTGGCTTCGACTTAATCATTTCTTCATATTGCATAGGGCCTATTATTCACCACAGAGGCTTTCAAAATTTTCACAAGGAATGCCCGTATCCTGTATGAGCTGTGGAGAAATTGCTGCCTCGGACTTACATATGTTTTTTGATTGCCCAATCTTATCTCCTTTTTGGGATTTTATATGTAGTTTACTGTCAACTTCTCTCAATCGGCAAATCGTCATAAATCCAGCACATGTAATTTTCGGACTGATAGACGGAGTTACGGGTCCAGACAAAAACCTTCTGTTCTATTCCATCCTTTTGGCCAGAAGAGAAATTTGCAAAAAGTGGAAAGACTCTTCACCACCTTCTTTACAAGATTGGCAGTCATCAATATTGCAAGTTTCTAGGCTACACCTATCGAGATCGGGCAATCTGAATAAGAGAGCCTTTTGGCATTTTTTGAATTGGGGTCAACAGTGAGATTTCGGCCGGGTTTTTTTTTTCCTCTTTCCCCCGGTCCAATGATTAAGCTGTCCTCGCTTTCACTCATGGTTTATCTTGATACCTCAGGCTGTGTCCTGAATGAGGGCAAGATGTTTTGCAAATGCAGCTTACCGCTGGTCTCTGTACGAAGGTCTTGTTGGGGTATGACTTCACTATTGGCGCAGCCTATCTTGATCTAAGGCTTTGTCATCCAGACTTCTGAGCTAGTGTGTCACTCCCTTTCAGACTTTAATTGTATAACCAGGGTAGTAAATGAGGACAAAAAAAGAAAAAAAAAAGTGCTTGCAAAATAGATGTATAGGTGGGTGAGTGTGTGTATGGGGTGTACATGTCCATGTAACTACATATGTTATAGTGGTTGTATTTGATCAGTGTGTACTTGTATCAGTGATTGTATAAGAGAGTAAGTCTATGTTAGTATCTGTATGAATAAGTGAGGTTGTGTGAGTTTAATTGTATAGGTGAGTAAATAGAAGTGTGATTGATTCTTTGCATGATTGACTAGGTGTTTGAGTAACTCTGGATGAGTGGTGGTGTGTGAGTGTTTGTATAGGTGTATGAGTGCCTATTATAGTGTTGTATTGATGAGTCACTGCATCTATGACTAACTGTATGAATGACTGACCTGATCTGTGTGTAGACCTAGGAATCCGTGAATGCGTACTTAGGTGTCGATTAGGATGGCGGACGGACCTGCGTCCGTCCGCCACCCCCGAGGTGGAGGGACCGTCCGCAGGGGCAGCGGCGTTCCCTCCATAGGAATTAGGATGTGACCGCCACCCTGGCGGTCACATCCTGTATATTTAACATTGCGGCGGTTGCTGCTTAAAGCAGCACCCGCCGCAAAGTTAAAAATGCATGCTTTGCATGTGCATGCACAAAGCGGCAGGCACCGCACGGTGCCTGCCGCTTTGTGCATGCACATGCAGGGGGGTACCATAGGTACCCCCCATGTGCAACCCCCACCCCCCAACACCCTGGGGGCCCGCAAGGGGCCCCCAGAAGCAAAGGTCCACATGCTTTTCCACGGCGGAATATCCGCCGCGGAAAAGCATGTCTCCGCACACATCATAATATGGCTGGCGGTGTCTTGCAGACACCGCCACTATATTGTGGTCCTCACCCCGCGGATCAGCGGCGGACGGACCTGCCGTCCGCCGCTGATCCCACCACCATCATATTCTGGCAGTGGGTGTTTTCAAGGACCGCGGCGCTGAATCCGCATCCTCCGGCCCGGAGGTGGCTTCCACCGGCCCGGAGGATGCGGATTCACCGCCATCATAATCGACCCCTAAGTAACTGGTATTGGTGTCTCTATTCTTTCAAACATGTAGTCTGTATTTCTCGAATGGGTGTACAAAGGTTTTATTAAGGTATGAGGGGGTGCATCAGAGTTTGACGTGGATGATGTCATCAGTGATGTAATTTGAGATGCTATCAGTGATGTCACTGACCAAGTCATGAATTATGTAATATGTGACGTCATCAGCAGTGCATTGCGGGGGTGCAAGTTATAGTTAGCTGAACTAACTATACGGCGGAATTTCTATGGGTTTGTATGAGTGAAATGTCCAACTAACTATAACATCCCTGAAACCTTTGTTTTTTTCAGTTAATTTCAAAGATTGTTTAAATGTTAATTTGTAACTATAACGTCCCTAAAACCTATGGTTTTTGCAGTGAATTTCAAAGGTTTTTTAAATGCTAATTTCTAATTATTTTCTTCTTTAAACCTATAGTTTTTTCAGTGATTTTAAATTATCACTTCATTATCAACCTAGTGAAAACAATCAATATACCCAGTTTTCCAGCAATAGCTTCCACATTTTTTTTTGTCACAAATGAGAACAACTAACAGTAATAATATACAGAGTAGACGTAACGTGCAAAAATGAACACAAAGACACCAGTTCCCAATATTTTCAATGAGCAGCCAAACCTGGGGTGCGATCCAAAAACAGGGAATAAGCCACGTTTGCAGTAGGAATCTAACATCTGCATTTTACTGGTGTAAACCAGGATAACTACCTACAATGTGAAAGGGATCGCAACCCAGAATCACATCTGAAGCGCTACATATGTCATAGAGTTACTGATCACGCAGCTCAAACACCCATGAAGGCCACAACACTCACTGCCACCAGCTTCAAGACGTCCCCCCCCGGACCACACCCCTCCCTACTACCACAGAGGCAGCGCAGAACAGGACAGGGGTCCTTCAAAAAACAACATGGTCCCTCAGCCACACAATACTTTGGCAGATATGGCAAGCAAACATGTGTGAAGGACGAAACTCATCCATCAATAATAATAATGCACACAATACCAAGTGGTATCATTTGAGGGGGCTTCTTTAGATGTCCCGTGAGCAGGAGACTCTGTAGTCCCGGTCCTCCTTTACGCGGACGACGCCGTGTTGTTGGCCCCTACCGGACGGGGGCTGCAGAGTCTGTTGGACGCTTTTGGGGACTTCATGGGATCGCTAGACCTAAAGGTTAATAATAAAAAGTTGCACGTTATGGTTGTGGGTAAATGTCCCAGGGCCCAAAAAATAAAACATTTTACCTGTAATGGGGCGGAGGTTTCTAGGGTTCCGGTTTTCACATACCTAGGTGTCATTTTTGATGAGAAAGGCACCTGGGGTCTCCAACTGAAAGCTAAATGTATTTCTGTAGCTAGATCAACCTCTGCATTATTGGGATTTGCGAAGCGGCTGGGGGTCCCGACCCATGGACGCCCTCTTAACAGTATATACGTCAAAATGTCTGTCCATAGCCTCCTATGGTGCTTCTCTGTGGGGTTTCTTACCCCAGGATAAACTACAGATCGTTGAAAATACATTTTTAAGATCTTTATTAGTGGTCCCACAATCTACCCCACATTCTCATTGCATTCTGAGCTAGGCTTGGGGTATATCACTGATCAACTGCGTTTGGCCCCATTAATCTGTTGGGCAAAAACCTGGTTGAACAGTGAGATCACATTGAATCACACTATTTTAAGAGACTGCATGGCACTAGAGAAGGTTAAGAAGATTTCTTGGTTAGTCTATATTAAAGAGATGTTTTTAAGACTTGGGCGCCCAGAATTGTACTCTTCTCCAGAGTTGATAAGAAAGGACGATGTGAGCTGGATTAAGAATAACTTTTTGGGCGTTCTAGCATTGGAACGGGAGGAAGTGGAGTTGAGGAAACCCTGTGTTAGAGCCAACTATGTTCTTTCCACCTCACTACTCATCGAGCCATACCTAAAGATTGGCACAATCCCTTTTCACTGTCATCTTTTAATTAGATTCAGGTTTAACATAATTTATCTCACTCTGGGTCATTTCCCAGTATGGGGCAAACCGGAATCCTCTATTCCTTGTAGTTGTGACAACTTTTCTAATCAGGATACATTGCATTTTATTATGTTCTGTGAACATTATGCTGATATCAGAAAACAGTTTTTAGTTCCAATACTGAGAGAAGCAGTATTTGTTCAAGTTAGGCCTGCCCTTACTTATTTACAACTGTTAAGCAGTACTCAGGTAATTTTTGGGGTGGCTAGCTTTCTGGTGGCCGCTGTTCGTAACAAAGCCAAAAGAATAGCGGCCAGTGATCCCCCCATGTGATCTTTCTTTTTCTGCTCAAGTGTGTATTTAACCCTTATTATGGTATTTTTATTACTTTGATCTATTATTATGATGAATTTGAAATTGTACTTGTTTTTAATTGAAGGGATGAATTACTGTAACTGTCATTGCTTTTATGATTTTTAATTAATCGAATAAAGTCTTCCTTGACTGACTGATAATACCAAGTGTAGCGGTGATGTGCTGGACAGACCTCACTATGCAGATCATAAACCTCTCCATCTGTACATATACTGCTGGTGCATGTAGTGTTGTGCATAATAGACGCAACCATGTTACCTCAGGCAGTGGAGAAGATCTCGGACATGTAGCTGTGTTGTCCTCCCCTGGAAGCGGAAGTGCAGTGGGTTGGTCCAACGTATGCCAATCCAGCGTAAAAGTATGAATAAATAAGCTGGGGCTCTGGGTGTGGTTCACTTGTGAACTGTGAAGACCAACGAGTCTGCCAGAGCGGCGAACCTCACCCTGCCACGTGGCTGCCGCCATGACAGCGGGTCTGCTTTACACAGGCCCCCTGCCAACCCAGCGGCACAGCACACCAGACTTATGTCTGTACAGACTACTGCCTTCGATCTACACTGCGAACAGCAGGCATCACAATTGAGATGCAGTAGCGATTGCAGATGATGCAGTCCAGTACGCAAGATACATTGCTCCCAGTGCGGCCCTCTCGGACCTCGCATCATCGCAGGGTGCACACACGCTGAGTCCTTCAGGTGCCACTAACTCAGTGCACCATAAGTCATCACCACGTGGCCTTATTACGGCAGAATTCAATAGACAAAAGACATTGCTCCGAGTGCGGGCCCCTGGACCATGCATCATCACAGGGTACGTACACGCTCAGTGCCAGAGATACTACTAACTCAGTGCACCATAAGTTATCACCACATGGCCTTATTAAGGCAGAATTCAATAGACAAAAGACATTGGTCCGAGTGAGGCCCCCCGGACCACGCATCATCGCAGGATACGTACACACTGAGCGCCAAAGGTACTACTAACTCAGTGCACCATAAGTCATCACCACGTGGCCTTATTAAGGCAGAATTCAATAGACAAAAGACATTGCTCCGAGTGCTGGCCCCCGGACCACGCATCATCACAGGGTACGTACACGCTCAGTGCCAAAGATACTACTAATTCAGTGCACCATAAGTCATCACCACATGGCCTTATTAAGGCAGAATTCAATAGACAAAAGACATTGGTCCAAGTGAGGCCCCCCGGACCACGCATCATCGCAGGGTACATACATGCTCAGTGCCAAAGATACTACTAACTCAGTGCACCATAAGTCATCGCCACGTGGCCTTATTGAGGCAGAATTCAATAGACAAAAGACATTACTCGGGGTGCGGCCCCCCGGCCCACGCATCATCGCAGGGTACATACACGCTGAGCGCCAAAAGTACTACTAACTCAGTGCACTATAAATCATCGCCACATGGCCTTATTGAGGCAGAATTCAATAGACAAAAACATTGCTCCGAGTGCAGCCTTCCCGGACCACCCATCATCGCAGGGCACGTACATGCTGAGCGCCAAAGGTACTACTAACTCAGTGCACCATAAGTCATCGCAAGGAAGAGTGAACAGTTTTATGTCAGCAGTGAGGCATACTATCACTTCGAAATTCACCCAAAAATACTTATAACATAAAAAGAACAGAAGAATCGAAGTACATTAATGATTACAATCCGGTGATTTTGTAGAGGTGGACATACAGTATGTTTCAGATACCTCAATTGCTGTTTCTCGCTATGTCAGGTCATATATTACCAAGTCTGAGAAGACAGAATTGAAAGAAATGTGGAAAGTAATTTCACAGGAGAAGACACTTAGCAAAAAATTGTACAGCTTCAGCTTGAAGATGCATTCACATGGAGAAATTGGATCCTACGAATGTTCTGATCGATAGACATCTGCAAGTTAATATTCAAAGTCAAGAGGAATCATTTGGATAAGTCTAGGTCTTGCTGAGGCACAAAATCGAGTTTTAATATAAATGATATAAAGTGATGATATAGAGTTACGTTTCTTTGCTAGTCAAGAGAAGTGTACAGAAAATAACAGTTTGATAAGTGTACGTGTTGAAAAAGAGATGGAAGATAATACTGATGTGAAGTTTGAAAAAGAATAACAAAGTTTAAATTAGTTTCTGCTGAAAATCCAAACTATGTTTATATTTGTTCTCGACGTACTCATTATAAAATTCAAATTAGGAATGTAGATGTGTTTTTAAAAAGTGAAAATGATAACAATGATAAATAGAAAGAATTTCCTGCTTATCTGTTTGTGGAAGCTCGTTTTAAGTTACGTACTGTACAATGTATTTGTAAATATTGTTGCAATAAATTAGAGCAAAACAAAATGCCAGCTAGAGCTGTCCATAATGACTTAGAATTAGTTGCTATACCTCCTAAACTTACAGATTTAAATACATATAAGGCCGTCCTTATACAATCTGTGCACCCTTTTCAGGCTATAATTCGTATACAGCCTAAAACAGGTAAGCTGCCTTCTGCAGATCTATAACGAGGTTTAAAAGGAAGAGTTGTGTATTTACCTTTAGATTTTAGGAAAAATGTTGAAACTGTTAGTGTAGAAAGAGACAATACTGAACCTGTAGTCATTCTTGTTTATGGTACACCCACAACGAGTCGGAAAATATGGCAAGAGTTAGTACATGTCACGAAAGTCCAAAAGGCTACATTATATCTGGTGCAAAACAATATTTACTATAAAATTTAAATGTAGAAGAAGAAGAAATGACTTTAGAAGTTGAAACACATATTTCAAGTGTACATTGCAAGAAAAGTGTGGTAAATAAATAAATAATACCCTATTTTTGACTAGACATATATCATAACAGATAGCTCAATAAATAAGAGTCAAGATTCGAGGTAGTGGGAGTTTTGCAGGTTTAATACAGCATAAGGACAGGAACAGGTCAACCTGCATAGGAATACGATGACAGGGCCCAGCAGCTGCTGGGGCTGCATCTGGGATGAGCGCGCTGACTTTAAATAACAATACATGAGCATATATACATAGCGCAAACACATAGCATTACATTGCAGTAGGCGTAGCAGTGGGTGGAGCAATAGGGGTGATGCGTAGCAGTCGCGAAAGATAAGGGGGGAAAAGAGGTGTAACTGGGCGTATACATAGACATGTGATGCAAACGTAACAGAATACGTCATGAATGGGGCGGAAACCATGGAGGGGGCTACCTAAGGAGCCGGGACCTCTAACCTGGTGGTGCGCGCAAACTGGCAATGACGTGTTACGAGGAGAAGCTGGGGGCTATGAACTCTGGGCTAGGAGCAGAGACTAAAGTCTGGAGGGTCGGAGCGACATGTACCTAAACCCTATCTAGTATCTGATGTTTAGGGAACATGTTGATACAAACTAGAAGTCATGAGGGGAAAAGCTAACTGACTCTAAGACTGGACCATGCATTATTCTACATGTAGTGCGTGATGAAGAATATTAAATGACCATTAAATGCAGTATTTCTCTAACATGGAGCCGCATAGGCTAGACAATGACGGAAACTATTGATGCAGTTCAGTAGCTTAGGAATGCAGAGAAGGAGGACTGAACTGATAACTGGAACTATAACATACTTTTGGCAGACTCAGAGGCAGAGCCAGGCTGGACCGGGCACTGCGAGGCAGGAAGTAAGTGAAGGGTCGAGGATACAGGTGGGGGCTGTATCGCTCCTCAGCGAGGCTTCAGGAGACAGGAGCTGAATCTGGTGTCCAGGCCCTTCTGAGGCCTAGAAACGGGGACTTTATAATAGAATAACGTGCACACTGAGAAACGTGGCAACGTAGCTTTACATAGGCCTGATATTCGTAGTATTCACGAGGACTGGAAACTGGCATACTAGAGGTGGACACAACTGTAATTGCGTCATTAATCGGACATGGGGAATGCATATGCATATTTAATCATGCACACATAACATATGATGGATGACACGTAGGGACACAGAACATGGCAAAATTTACTTTTCCACATTCCCTCCTTGTCACTACGTTTCCATCAGGAAACATCAATATTCATGATACCATCTATCATTTCATACAGTATCATTTGCTCGTCTCGAATTATCCTGGAACGGGATTTAGAACGGGGCTTGGGACTAGGAGTTATACTAGGAATACAGGATGTAGCACACATGCCGCAAATCGCAGGGCCACATTGTATACAGAGGCAGCAGCTGAATATGATCGCTACTGCTATACCTAGAAAGGACAAGACTTTCCATCCCCATGCGGAAATTTTATTCCAGAACCAACCGGACCATGTCCAGGTGCCTGGATCTTGGTGTATCAGATGGGCAATTTTATGGAGTCTGGTTATAGCTGAATAAACAGACGGCGCGTTATTTGGAATGAAAATGCAGCAACTAGATCCGATGACTCTACAAGCCCCGCCCCTATCGGCCAGTATGACGTCAAGGACGAGACGATTCTGTAAAACGACAAATCTCATAGCAGATTGTTCTTCGGTTAAGTTACCTAGAGCAGAGGCAGTCTCATTTATTACAGCTTCAAGGGTTCTGGTTAATCTACGGATTAACTTACTATTCTGGATAGGTCCTATAAAGAAAAAGAAACCTCTATTGAAATCTGTATACTGTTCTAGAGTAGTTTCCGTATAATCGACAATCGGGGACTCCCTTCTATGTCTAATGTGTACTAGATGTGTGTTTCTATGATAATCAGGTGGGGCTAGGAAAACTGGTGGCAGTAGGAAGGCAATGTAACAGGTTCCCTCCCAATCGAGGGGCAGACGAACATATGCGGTCTGACCACAAATAAAATATGAATGACGTGAAGCTTTAAAAATAGATGTCCCACTGTCACTATACTTGACAACAGTAGTACAATCACTATGTCCTACGTGTACGGAACCCTTATTTCGTACACATAATTCGCCTTTGACTGGTAGTACTGAAATAGCAGGTAAGTCTGGAGTAGTATCAGACTGAACATTCAGGACCATGAAATTCGACGAATAATTACCTAAATTATACACTTCATTCTCTAGATCTAACCCTGTTCGGTGGGGGAGACCTTACTTGTCTGGGAAACATGTACTGTTAAGAAAAGACATATCTGTTGAGGATAACGTTAACGTGGACCATGCTCCACACGAACCATTATGTGAAAATGGATAAGGAAAAAGTGGCAGAACTCCCTTCGGGGTCTGGAAAGGGGGGAGTCGACCACACACCCAACAATTAGTGGCATTGCTGGTCTGGTGTGAGTAATGTAACATACGGATAAATGAGTTATTACGCATAGCGAGGCGGTAGGACAGTTCATGAGGGGGCAGATCACTAAACGTGTGCTCTACTGTAGCATTAGCAGACTTATTTACATGTGAAACTGGGAAACATAGGTAAAATGCATAACTGGTGCAAGAAATCATAAGGCTGGAAAACAATATGAAACATAGAAAAACGATACATCGGATTGAGTTTTGACTAACTCTCTCACTATGGGGGTCTATTTTATACATGTCAGAAACAGTCTAACCGTTTCACCTAGGGGAGGACTTAGACAATCAAACTGACTGACTTATTTTACTAGACCGTAGTTTCTGTTTATACTCCTGCTGCGGAGTTTTCTCTAACAGGGGAGGGGTTGAATCAATGTCATTTGCGGGACAGTCCTTGAAAACAATATTCTGGCAATCCTTTGAATCCTGGGAAATGTTCTTAAAGACGGGTTTCAGTCCATTAAAAAGTTTAACATGAGAAAGGTGCACCCAGCCCTTGCGTCCTTCCAACTTCACGGCTGTACGGGTGGTGAGGAGGACCTGTCGGGGCTCTTTCCAACGAGGCTCCAGCGGACTTGATCTGTCAAAGTTGCGGACCATCACCAGGGATCCTGGAACAATTTCATGCGGTGCCACCTCGGTATTGTCTGGAAATGCGGCAGCAACCTGTGAACGACATGAGTTGAGGGCAGACATCAAGGAAGCTAGGTAATCTGTCAGCATATTACTTGAAACATCGGTAATACTTCGGGGTCTGGGAGTACCCCACATGTTAGGGGGGCGGCCGAATACGACCTCGTACGGGGACAGACCTGATCTGGAATGTGCGACCATGCGCATATAAAACAAAGCGACTGGCAGAGCTACTAGCCAGTCCACACCTTTTTCTTTGCATACTTTGGCGATACGGATTTTCAGAGTCTGGTTATGTCTCTCAACGAGACCGGCTGCTTCAGGATGGCGTACACAATGGAACTTCCACTGGTACCCTAACAAAAGGGAAACGTGCTTCATTAACTCTGAGGAGAATGGCTGGCCGTTATCAGAATATACGACTCTAGGGAGTCCATAACGGGGGAAGAACTCACGGACCAACTGCTTGGCAGTGGTCGCGGCTGTGTAATCTGGGACTGGATATGCTTCTGTCCACCTGGACAAAGCGCATACAACTACAAGGACATACTTGAAACCTCGACATCGCTCCATCTGAATATAATCCATCTGGAGGACTTCAAAAGGGTGATCAGGGGGCTGGAATCCACCTTGTTCCACCGGGACACTTTTACCTGGATTAAACTGACAACATATCATACAGGTACGGACTTTCTGCTTAGCTGCAGCTCGTAAATGCTTGTTGAACCAAATGTTCTGGATACTGTCTAACATAGCTTTTTCTCCTAAATGTGCTGGACTATGTGCGGTATTAATAATGACTTGAACCATAGAGTCGGGGAGAAACCATGTGGCTCTACCCTTCGTTAACCATCCTTGATCTGTCTGGACCCCTCCTTGTTCGGACCATTTCTTGATTTCTTCGGGAGAAGCATGTAACTGGATATCTATGACATCTTGAGTGGGGTCCTTAACTGTCATACATGTAATCGGATCTGGAGTATGTGTCATGTTAACTGGAATGTCTGGAGTCTGTGCTGTAAGCTTGGCTGTGCGATCTGCTAGATCGTTACCCTGGGAAATAATGTCAGTGACTTTCGTATGTGCTTTGCATTTCATGATAGCAATGGATGTCGGTAAATGTATTGCATCTAACAGAGCTTGAATAAGGAGACCATGCTGAATCTTGGTTCCATGAGAAGTCATGAAACCTCTCTCCTGCCAGAGCACTCCGAAGTCGTGTACGACTCCAAATGCGTAACGTGAATCTGTGTAAACATTAACTTTCAGGTTCTTGGCGTGTATGCAGGCTTGTGTCAGAGCAACTAGCTCTGCTGCTTGAGCGGACAGAGTATCAATGCGGTGTGTTTCAATAACTTCAGTGTCAGTAGTCACTGCATACGCGGCGACTAGTTCTCCTGTACTTGTTCTCATACATGAACCATCCACATAAAGTGTCAGGTCGGGGTCTGGTAACGGAATATCTGTCAGATCTTGTCTTGGCTTTGTCGTAATGTTAACTACTTCCACACAATCATGTGTGGCAGAATTTGAATTAACTGATGGTAACAATGTAGCAGGATTTAAAATGTTGCAGCGTCTGATTTCTATGTGTGGCTGGAACAGTGTCAATTCATAACCTGTTAAACGTGCAATTGTCAAGTGCTGAGTTTGTGTTCGGTTTAAAAGAACTTCCACAGAATGTGGAACTTGTACTGTCAGAGAGTGTCCTAAAACTATGGAATCACTTTGCCTAATAGCTAGTGCTGTGGCTGCAACTGACTTGAGGCACGCAGGCAACGCCTGGGCGACTGGATCTAATGTGCTCGAAAAATAAGCACAGGGCTTGTATTGTCCTGCTTGATCTTGTGTGAGAACAGATAATGCTGTACCTTCACGTTCTGTGACGAAAAGTGTAAAAGGCTTACTGTAGTTCGGTGTAGCTAGAACTGGAGCTTGGCATTAAGCTTTCTTTAACTCATTGAAACTAAGTGTATGTTCAGATGTCCAAGGGAGGACAGTCGATGCGGCTGCCTCCTGTGTCGTTAACTGTATCAGTGGTTTGGCTAGAAATGCATACTGGGGAATCCATTGTCTGCAATAAGAAGTAAGGCCGATAAAAGCTCGTACCTCCTTCTGGGTCTTGGGCTGAGGAAGACTCGCTATTAACTGGATACGGTCTGGTGTCAACTGCCTACCCCTCTTGGACAGCAAGTGTCCTAAGTATACCACTTGCTGGACACAGAATTGAAGCTTCGAAGGGGACACCTTGTGCCCCATCTCGGCTAGGAAATACAACACTGTAAGGGATGCTTGCTCGCAAGCACGTTCAGAACGGGCTGTGATCAGTAGATCATCGACATACTGGAGCAGGGCAGTGTCAGTTGGCATGTGAATGTTGTCTAGTTGTCTCTTGAGTGCTTGACTATAAATACTAGGACTTTCTGTGAAACCTTGAGGAGCACGTGTGAACATATAGCTCCTTCCATTTAAACAGAATCCGAAAAGGAACTGGCTGTCTGGATGAATAGGAACACTAAAAAATGCATTCTTGAGGTCGATTACTGTAAAGAACATGGCTTCGGAATCAATGGCTGTCAATAGGGAAGAGATATCTGGGACAACTGGGTACTGAGGAACAATACATTTATTAAGCTCTCGTAGGTCGATCACTAATCGATATACTGGTGGTGCATTTGGATCAGTACGTTTCATGACTGGAATGATCGGAGAATTACATACATTGGAGTCAGTTTCTACAACTACTCCTTGAGCGATGAGCTCGTCAATAATTTTGGATAAGGCTGCTACAGCCTCGGGTGGCAATCTGTACTGTCTGATTCGTGGTAACACTACACCTGGTTTGAGAGTCACACGATAGGGTGTGATTTGCATGTAACCTACATCAGTTGGACCTTGCGCCCATAAATGCTGCGGAACATTAGACAGTCTTGAATCAAAATCTCGTAATACATAGTGACCCTTAAAGTCACGTAGGAACAATCGTATTCCCTCTGGGGAACAGCATATAACTGCACCTAACTCTTTCAGTGTCTTAATGCCTAATAGGTTTTCTGGACATGACTTAGTAAGTAACAGATCAGTAGTACGGGACAATGGACCTACTTCTAGAGTAACTGGCTTTGAAATCTCATTTACGATAGGTTTTCCTGAAAATCCAAGGGAAACATTTCTTGAGCCTGAGAGCGGAGCCCCTGGAACTTCGGCGTGACTAATTGTGGTCCTACTTGCCCCTGTATCAATCAAAAACTTTCTGTCTTTCCCTAATACTTGACTGTGAACATAGGGACCTTCTTGATCTACAGGTATCTCGATGAGAGGCAAGCCTACCTCCCTCTCTAGGCTGTTTCATGAATACTGCTGGTACTCTGGATACTCAGACTGTGCATACTGGTACATCTGCGATGTAACATGCTGTGTTGCAGCGATAGGCTGCGGTGCGGTAACTGTCTGTTGTGCATTCTGTGGCTGAGGAATCTGTGAAACTTGCTCTTGTCTAGGCGGACGTGGTCTTTCTTTAGTCTTACCAGTAGCTATGTTGTGTTTCAGAACTGCACACTCGTTTATAAAATGACCTGGCTGTTTACAATAGTTGCAATTCCCTTTAACGGGAGCTGCAGGATGACTGGCTTGATTCGGACCCCTCTTCTGACTGTCGTGAGGAACAGATTGTGCAACTAGCACTTTCATTTTCGTGTCTTTCATACGTTTTCTTTCGTGTTCTTGTTCTTCCCTGATTCTATTCTGGTGATACTGGAGCATCTGGAGCATCTGGGACGGAGTATTTGCTTGCCAGGTACTTTCGACTTTCAGAACTCGGTTTTTAATTGATGGACTTGAATTCTCGACTAATTTAGTAACGAAAAGGTGAGGGTATGACTCACTACTTGTCTTGAGGCCACTGTTGATACTAAAGCACTTTTCAAACCTAGAATAAAAATCACTAATATCTTCATCTTGTTTCTGTTTACAGGCTGAGATTGCATCTTAGTCTTCCTTTTTCGTTGTCAATAATCTGGGTAAAACTTGAATTAATAATTCTGGTAATTCTTTACATTTCTCTCCTAGACCAGTACCAGGTACACGTATCTTATCTTCAGCTTCTAGGACTGCCCAATCTATCTTTTTCTCTCCCACCTCCCATTCTTTTTCTTTAAGCTTTTCATACACCCCGGCGGGTAGCAGAACCTTTAACATTTTAATGATATCTGGGTATGTGTATTCTCCCATGCGGAGCATGTCTTTTAATTCTCTATGGAACCCTGCTGGATCTTTGTCATGACAGGGAATTAATTTCTTCATTTCGAGGAGTTCCATCTTTGTGATCGGAGTGTATACAAACACTCGTTGCATTTCGCCACCCGCTCCTCTGACTGGGTGGACTTCTCGTAACGGATTCTGTCTTTCCATGTAAAATGGTTTACTTTCTGGGGGTGAGACATGAACAAAATGCGGGTTCAAGAACATTCTATATTTATGGCGTTGTTCTAGAATGACACTAATTAAATCGGTACCTAGACCTCTCCATCTGTACTGGAGTAACTCGTTCAGGATATCATGTAACGGGCCTGGATCAGAATGTTGACCCTCATACAGAGTAATGAGGTGCTGAATCATATACATACCCACCAGTCGCTGCTCGGCTGGGGGCAATTTCAGAAACATTTGTGCCACTATTTCGTCTGGAAAAGTGGTAGAATCAGTAATCCATCGGACTGCTGACCGAACTATTTCTTGTTCATGCATAGTACTTAACTCACTATAACCGATTCGTGATTTCAGAATGTGATCGGTAGCTTGAAATACTTGTTCTAGGGAACCTTGTTCTGGTGCTGAATGATGGGAAATTGGCTTGTGTTCTAGACGTAAATGGCGATCTGGAAATCTAGGTTTTCCTACATACGCTATTCTGGCGGTATTCTCGTCGTCTTCCTCTTCAGGATCAGAGGTACTTTCTTTCTCGCTTACTTGTGCTGCTTTACGCTGTTCGTGTATCTTTATTATCTCTCTACGGATTTTCTTGTACATACTCTCCATGGCACCAATGGTATTGTGCTTTCCTTCGGCTATATTATCACTCCACTTTGTTAGAGTTTTCATTTCTTCCGGGTCTTTAGACGGGTAATCTTGTTCTCTTATTAGACAGTTAATTAAGAACTTTAATATCATGCGCTGAATCTCGGCTTTCCTTTGAGACATGGCATCACTAATACTTTGTGGGTCATCCCCTGTACGGATGAAACGATATATCCTGTCTAGATCTTCTTTCATATTCGGCAGGGTGACTAGATACTCGGTCACTCTCCTTACGCGTACGGAATATAAAACCATATTAAACTCGCCTGGAACTGGGTCATAGACACATTCGCCAAGGGTTTGCCTGATCTCTGCAACAGACTTATTACTTTTAGGAGTACGCTGTGATGCTTGAGCATGTAATTCGAGTGCTGATAAACGCTTGTATGGCGGCGGAGTTTGAGGAAGACCTCCTCCTGCGGCCCCTAAACTAGAATCATCAACTGATGCTTTTCGTCCTGGCAGGGTCGGTAATTGTAACGTGGGCTGGACTTGTATGGCGGGCTGACCCGGGGGGGCTGTTAAGGGCACCCCGGTGTCTGGGGGAGTAGGAATTACCTGATTTACAGGGACTGGCGGAGCGCGAACAGGATTTGCATATTCGGGGACTGTGTCGTCCAGATAGGACGAAATAAAAATATCAGCTGCGGTCGGTTTGTGACGTAGCTTGGTCGGAACTAGTGGTGGCGGGAAATTACTGGATGCCTCCGGGGTCGCTTTTGGCAAGCCCTCGGCAAGAAGAGGATACATACCCTTAATGAGGGCGTTCCTCTGTCTGTCTGATTGCTCAGTTCTAACTCGTTCACCTATCTCGATTAATTCTCTTTCTTGGGCTCGTTCTTGGGATTCTCTACTTAGTTCTGACTTTCTGATTTCTTTTTCAGTTCTTTTATGAGCTTCTTTGCGCCATAGCTCGATGGCGTCTTTCTGTGACTGTCTGGCTTTCTTTTTCCATAATGCTTCTTCTACTCGCATGATGCATTCGGCATCCCATGTACCCGATACGGGCCATCTATACTTTTCTTCTAACTGTTTGGTATACTCTACCCATAAATCTAGATACAATATGGCGCTTATGCCATGTTTCTGATACATAAAGTGACCTGGACTGTCCCTAGGCGGGACGGGAACTGCTGCTTCCAGCAGACCCTTTCTAGTTTTTAACTGACGTAACTTTGAGAAGAGCGGCATGACTGGACTCTATTCTGGACAAAATACAATACACAATGAAAACACGAAATCACGTCGCACTCATACCACAACATTAAAATACATGAAGAACATTATAAATAACAGTTCGAACAGAATACTACCTGGAAATACTGAGAACAGAACACATGAAATTTCTCGAGAACAGAAACTGACTAGAACAGAGACTAGATGCACTGCTGAAACAGTACGAAACTTACCGGTCTCTTAAAGAGACACGTCAGGACCCGTATCCACCGAAGTGAACACTTCGTTTGTGGGACTGTGTACCACCAACCCACAGACCAGAGTCAATTAAATTGACCCTGTCTAGATACCACCCCAGTAACGGTACTCACCGGGCAGCAAGAACGGAAGGCCTCGGACTGGACTGCACTGCTACGACGATGACGACGAACTTCGGACTTCAGTTACGGGTGGACCTCCGGATACCTCGGACCTTGGACTCTTGGCTTGGGCTCTGGTCGGGACTCGCCGCGTTCCTCCACCGTCTCGTCTGGATGCTGGACCGCCTCCTCCGTCTCCTCCGTGGGCCTGAGGGATACTTGAGCAGAAATATCTGCCACTGCGCAGAAGAGTTCCGTCACGACTGCAGAGGGTCAGGGGGTCGGCGTGGCTTCACCGACGCGTGGGGAAAGGGCAAGTCCCTGTTCGGGCGCCATTATGTGGTAAATAAATAAATAATACCCTATTTTTGACTAGACATATATCATAACAGATAGCTCAATAAATAAGAGTCAAGATTCGAGGTAGTGGGAGTTTTGCAGGTTTAATACAGCATAAGGACAGGAACAGGTCAACCTGCATAGGAATAGGATGACAGGGCCCAGCAGCTGCTGGGGCTGCATCTGGGATGAGCGCGCTGACTTTAAATAACAATACATGAGCATATATACATAGCGCAAACACATAGCATTACATTGCAGTAGGCGTAGCAGTGGGTGGAGCAATAGGGGTGATGCGTAGCAGTCGCGAAAGATAAGGGGGGAAAAGAGGTGTAACTGGGCGTATACATAGACATGTGATGCAAACGTAACAGAATACGTCATGAATGGGGCGGAAACCATGGAGGGGGCTACCTAAGGAGCCGGGACCTCTAACCTGGTGGTGCGCGCAAACTGGCAATGACGTGTTACGAGGAGAAGCTGGGGGCTATGAACTCTGGGCTAGGAGCAGAGACTAAAGTCTGGAGGGTCGGAGCGACATGTACCTAAACCCTATCTAGTATCTGATGTTTAGGGAACATGTTGATACAAACTAGAAGTCATGAGGGGAAAAGCTAACTGACTCTAAGACTGGACCATGCATTATTCTACATGTAGTGCGTGATGAAGAATATTAAATGACCATTAAATGCAGTATTTCTCTAACATGGAGCCGCATAGGCTAGACAATGACGGAAACTATTGATGCAGTTCAGTAGCTTAGGAATGCAGAGAAGGAGGACTGAACTGATAACTGGAACTATAACATACTTTTGGCAGACTCAGAGGCAGAGCCAGGCTGGACCGGGCACTGCGAGGCAGGAAGTAAGTGAAGGGTCGAGGATACAGGTGGGGGCTGTATCGCTCCTCAGCGAGGCTTCAGGAGACAGGAGCTGAATCTGGTGTCCAGGCCCTTCTGAGGCCTAGAAACGGGGACTTTATAATAGAATAACGTGCACACTGAGAAACGTGGCAACGTAGCTTTACATAGGCCTGATATTCGTAGTATTCACGAGGACTGGAAACTGGCATACTAGAGGTGGACACAACTGTAATTGCGTCATTAATCGGACATGGGGAATGCATATGCATATTTAATCATGCACACATAACATATGATGGATGACACGTAGGGACACAGAACATGGCAAAATTTACTTTTCCACAAAAGAAGAAATTTATGAACATTATACTATACATCCTCTGCATTCAAAAGAACTGATAGGACATATAATTGAATTGTTCCAGATGAAAAAAGCAAAACAAACTCCCATGAGTGTGTAGGAAACAAGTTTGGAAGCTCGTTGTTTTCCACAGCTCTTCCCTACTGGAAAAGGTAGACCATATGATGAACGACCAGTACAGATTCTAGCTTCAGAATACCGTACTTTACAACTGTACTGAGAACAACCAAGATGTCCTCCGTGTATTCCATAAATGTTTAATCTTTTGTTCCATATACCTACACTGCGGTCAGCAGAGCTCACAATTTAAACTGAAACATGATTTATTTATTAGAGAGAATTGTACTCCATGTCCTCGATGTCTGTGCTTACTAATGCCTTCGATGTACACTACTGATTGCAGGGCTCACAATTTACATCGAGTTGCGATTCTGTGGCTCGCCTGCACCAAGCATCATTGCTGGCTGCGCTAACGCTAAATGCTTCTGATGCCCCTATCTCAGTGTAACACAACTGGACATGTGACTGGTAATAAAAAGGAGTGGAGCGCACATGCCTGTATCCAGTTCCACTATCTATCTGTGTCTGTGTGTTCATTAAGTATGCAACATGCTGCCCCTAGGCCCTACCACATTACATAGTGCTCTGGACAACTTATGCAACCATCTTACCTTTGACAGTGGGGGAAAACTTTAGTTATGTAACTTTGTCTCGGTCATTGTACAAGTACATACGTAGAGACTGCATCATTAGAGTACTGCAAGCAGAGTTAATTGTGAATTTATAAGTGTGTGAGGATCGTCACAGTAATTGTATAAGTACATATGTTGGCACAGCCTAACTCCGACAACTAGCTTGTCTCTAATTGGCTGCCCTCCTTGTGCCATAATCTGAAATTTCAACTTTCCATGGCCCTGTATTGCTACAGCTGCAACACTCCACTGAATGTGCAATAAACATTCATATCCACACAGACGTCTCATGTCCACCATCTTTCTTGTGTGGAACTATGGATGAATATAGGGTCAGTAATTCCCTGTACCTTCCATGTTGGCCATATTGTTGGACTTGGCTCACAGAGTGACACTTTGGGTTTTGCAACCCGGGTGACGGTAGCACTCCAACACGGACACCTGCATCCATTGTTGTCAGGTTTTTTAAGCTTTCTTGAGTAAATGTAATGAAAATGTTTTAAAATTGCTGATGATGAACAGGTTAATGGTATAGGGAAGTGTGTCTATAGTTAGACATCCTGGAGGAGGGCTGGGGCAGTTTCATGTGCACAAGGAGCCAGCAGAACTCATTCACATGGAAATAAACTCCCTGTTTATAAATATCAACAAATACTGGTGTTTAGCCTCCTTCTACTGGTTTGCCACCTTTTAGAAGATCAGAGAATTGTCAAAGTCATATGCTTAGGCTAACCCGTAATGGTCTCTGTGGAATGCAGATGCCAGGTTAAGAGCACATATACTTTGCAACATGGTTGTTTATTTGTGCATTTGTATCTTTATCTACTTACTTATCTGGGTCATAGCATTTCAAACTGGAACGCTTTACTTAGCAGTCCTGCATGATACATATTTCAATACCACAGTCAGATTGACAACACAAATATTTGTGTGAAGTACTGGAGGTTCGTAGAGCAAGAGTACAACAAGTAAAGAAGTTAACAAAACAATACTCAACCCATCCCAAGGGGGTTACCAAGGATTTTCTAAGTTCATATCCTTTGCCCACTGGGTTTGTCAGAGAGGGAACTCAAAAGGGAAAAGTCAACATCAAAACCCTTGCCTTCAACAGATATCTGTAGGAATCCATGTAACTCAATACCAGCCTATATGATTTAACACAGCGTATTACAATCCACACTTAAATTCCTATTGGCTTGAACATATTTCCACAAGAAACAAGTTAGGCCTACTGCATTAGTTGTACATTTCCATAATAAAGGGTTTACACCTATGGCCTCTAGTCTGACATCTTTTTCTTAAATGAACCAATCGTGCCTCTAGCTTTTCTCATTGGCTTTTTGTCACCATACCCAACTGAGGCCAATTGTATTCTGCATAAGCTTTTACACAAGGCAACTATTGGTCTACATAGTCATAAAATGATGACTACATGCATTACAGTTGGGAAACAACACACAATCCTCCCTAAAAAGGCATAATAAGGATTCTCAAGATGCAAATTTTCTATTGCTACAATTTGTCACAAGGGAAAAGAAACACCTAACCCCTAGCCTACTATGGTTATCTGTGAGATTCTCTATAACAAAATATCTGACTGCAGGCTTTAATATAGTGTAATGACTTTGTCATAGTGTTTATATTTATACCACAGTAGAAAATGTTAATGTAATTTCGAAATCATATGTTTGTTTTAGGAGCGGGATGTTGGGTTATTAGGGGATAAGGGTGGGTAGTGTTTTAAAAATATTAGTATTAAATTCCCATTTTTAAATTTTAAAATATTTTAAAAATAGAAATTTTAATTTAATTTTGAAATGATGTTTGTTTTAGGAGTGGGATGTTGGGTTATGAGGGGATAAGTGTGGGGAGTGTTTTAAAAACAATACTATAAATTTGGAAATTAAAATAAAAAATGTACATTTAAAATTATTTATAAATAAGAATAAAAAAAATAGAAATGATATGTTTGTTTTAGGGGTGGGATGCTAGGTAATTACTGGATAAGGGTGAGGAGTGTTTAAAAATATTAGTATCACATTACACATTCCATTTAAAATTAGACATTTTAAAATAATTTATAATTGGAAATGTATTTTTAAAATCGAAATGAAATGTTTATTTAGGACTGGGATATTGGGTTATTAGGGGAAAAGGTTGGAGGTTTTTAAAACAAACATGTTTGCCTTTATAAATTAAAATTATAAAAATGAAAAGAGTACTGGAATTATGTTTTCTTGTAGGAAAATGGTAAGGTATTTAAAATATTATATCACAAATGTTTATTGTCCAGCATTTTAACAGAATTAATGTTTATTGGTGTATGATTTAATTTTAATATATGTTTACTGACCAGTACTTTCTTAAAATTATTATTGAATTAAGTGGGACTAGTATAATATATATGCTTAATGTCCAGCACCTTCCCTGACGTTATCCTAACTGGAGTGGGAATAGTAAATTATATATGGTTAATGTCTAGCACCTTCTCTGACTTTATCGAAACTAAAGTTGGAATAGTAAATTATATATGGTTAGTGTCCAGCACCTTCCCTGACTTTTACCTAACTGGAGTGGGAATAGTAAATTATATATGGTTAGTGTCCAGCACCTTCCCTGACTTTATCCTAACTGGAGTGGGGATAGCAAATTATATATGGTTAGTGTCCAGCACCTTCCCTTACTTTAATCTAACTGTAGTGGGAATAGTCAATTATATATGGGTAATGTCTAGCATCTTCTCTGACTTTATTCTAATTGGAGTGGGAATAGTAAATTACATATGGTTAGTGTCCAGCACCTTCCCTGACTGTAACCTAACTGGAGTGGGAATAGTAAATTATATATGGTTAGTGTCCAGCACCTTCCCTGACGTTATCCTAACTGGAGTAGGAATAGTAAATTATATATGGTTAATGTCCAGCACCTTCCCTGACTTTATCCTAACTAGAGTGGGAATAGTAAATTATATATGGTTAATGTCCAGCTCATTACCTGACTTTAACCTAACTGGAGTGGGAATAGTAAATTATATATGGTTAATGTCCAGCACCTTCCCTGACTTTATCCTAACTGGAGTGGGAATAGTAAATTATATACGGTTAGTGTCCAGCACCTTCCCTGACTATTATTTAAGTGTATTGGGAATAGTAAATGATATATGTTTATGTACAAGTTTTAGAAATCATTAGTAATTTATCTAAGATTTTAATATTACATATGTTATTTGCTGTGTATTTAATACATTTATATAAATAATTGTAGTAATATTACAATATGTGCTATTATATGTTAAGAAATATAAGAGATTTTTATTTAGCTCAGTGATAATGTATTTGTATTGTGCAATTGATGTATATTTTTTAATTTACTAATAATAAATACATGTCTTATTTAAAGTAATTTAAGATAGTACATTTATCAAATAAATACGTTTAAGTTAAACATTAAATAATAATACATACATATAACAATGTAAGAAGCTTTATTTTTGTAGAAGTAGGTAGAAAGAAAAAAATAATTTTTATTTACAGAATGGAATACACATTAATAAAAATACAGAAAACGTAAATTTTTATTTCAGGAAGATAGTTTATTTTGTACATATTTATTAGTTAATGCAATCTTTATGGGAAAATAACATTTGAAGATATCATTAAATTTTATAACAGAACAATTACAATTTTGATATACAAAACATATCTGTTTTATAACTTCAGAACAGTTGCTGGGAAATATTATATTTCTAACATTAATATATGTTTTTTAAATATATATATATATATATATATATATACATTAAAATAAATGATTCTATGTTTGATATTCAAATAATATTGTAACAATATAATGCTGTAGTTAACAATCTTTAACATTTGAAAAAACATTAATATTATGACATGTAATTATGAATGTAATGAATATTATTAATATATAAAATATTAATAATGTTAATTATTACATTGTTGCATTGCATGTAAATAACTTATTACAACAGGTACGTTTTATTTTACATTTTTTCATAATTAATATGTATTTTTAATAATATTTAGAATTAATAAAAATACATAGGGAATTATAATAATAAATATGTATTTATATTAATTATTATTATAACTTTACAAAGCATAATACATTATAAACTCATTTCTAAAGATGTAGAAAACATTGTACAATATAAGGAAAATATATGTAACATTTATATTTTAGTATAATACATGTTATTCACTTTATTCATTTCTTTAAATATATTTAAGCAGCCATTTTTAATTTCACAGGGACTATTTTGTAACCCCGTAATGTTATTTTGGGTCCTTCAGGACCAGAGAAGATCGCGGTTGGGAGCTGCGTCAGGTTGAGCAAGGTAAGGGGAATTTTAATTATTATATCGTACTTAATACTTATGTTTAAGTGTAGTTAGGATGTATATAGTGTATTTGTTGTTAGGTCGTCGGGTTTTTGGTGTGCTATAGGTGTTAGTAAGTTTTTAGTGAGATGTCATGAGTTAGTGTTTGAGGCCTAGTGTAGATAGTTGATATTGTGAGTCAATAAGTGTTGTTTTGTTATTTAAAAGTAACGTTAGAGTATTTAATTAATGTATTTGGCTGTATTCGTGTGGGTGGGTATGCTTTCGATATTTTTTGCAGGTTAGTGTTAATCGATGTTGCGTGGGGGAGAAAGAGGCGTTTTTTTTTTAAGATGTGTTTATTATTTGGTTCAACTAATATTGTTATCACATTTTCTTTCATTTTTCGGGATTTCCTGGAGCGATTTTTATATTTTTACATCTTTTTCGGGTTTTTGAAAGTTTCGACTATTTGAATTTGTCGAGGATGGATTTATATTGGACCTGTTGGATTTTTGCATTTTTTGTGGCATTTTTTTTAATACCATGGATTAACAGACAGATGCAAGGATTATCACTTGTTGGAATATATCGTCTACAGCTACATACATCATAAGTTTATTTTTTCTATTTATTTGGGTGGGAAATGTTGTTATAAATCATTGTGATATACAGTATATTTTGATAAATAATATTTAATTGTAAATATATATTTAGTATATTAAAAAATATATATGCCAATTAAATATTATTTGTGAAAATATAATATTAATATATGTGTGTAAAGTGTTTGCTTTGTGAATTACATTTAATTCATAGTTGTGGAAATGTAGTTTATAAGATGCTTTTTGGCTATTAGGAATAAGTAGTCTAGGCCTCTTGTTGATGGGTAGAGGGTATCCTGATTTTGGAGTAGTTCAAAAGTTTTTTGCGTTTGTTTAGTCAATTTTGGACCTATTAGAGTTACGGATTGTTCCATCCATAATTCTTGATAGTTTTGTTCTTTCTGTATAGATTCCAGTAGTTTCTGTACAGTAGGTTTCCCTCTGCTTGTAGTTGCTTGGAAGGCATTATGCCATCCTTCAACACTAATATTTGTTTTGGCTTCTTTGTTTAAGGTACTTAGGTACACATTCCACCAAGGAATGTGGAACTTGGGTTGTCTTCTATGCCCTGATCTTTGTGGTCTTCCCACCCAGGTGTCCTCAAAGTAGTCTAGAAGAGGGCTTAATTTGTCTTCATTCCTTTTGTAATAGTGGCTCTCTAAGAATATTGTAGTGCTCTGCTCCATCAGTGACGGGTACATATGCTACGTGCGGTAGCGTTAACAATAGTTAGTTGCAGTCTATTTGGGCGACTAGTTGAAACAGAACCCCCTATTAGAGCGAGACGTTTCACCTTATTTTCGGGCAGCTATTGTTGGTATATGCTACAATCCATCCTCTGAGTAACAAACGGACTTCTATCATCAGCTTCATGACTAATCATACTAGGCAGATATTGCCAGTAGATGCCTAAATCTATCCCTTGAGACACGCACGGACTTGTATCATCGGTCTCTTAAATTTATCACAATAGGTGTCTACTGGGTATAATCGTAGCTGTTGCCTGACAGTGACTAGTTCAAAGCAGAGTTCCAACACGTATAAGTGTTCAGTCGTCTAACGGATTTGGTAGCAAATTAATTGCTACGTTCTTGAATCAATATACTATGATAACGCACCATAGTAATTATAAGGTCACATGGCTTCCTGATGAAGGCTGATAGCCGAAACGTGCGTAGGAATTTCAAGAATATAAAGCCATGATATGAATATTGTTGAGACACTATAAAATGTGTGCCTTGTCTTAATGAAATTAAAAGACATTATATGAATTATTATAGTTGTTAAATCTGAGAAACCTAATAATTTGGAACTTTTTTGACATCTAATAAATATATGTGCTAATAATTATGACTGTCTTTAGAACATTTTGTTGCCATTAATACTCATGTGTATATATCATGCTGATTGTTTAGGTCCAGGTTTTATCTTTTGACTCCTAAATGTTTTTTTCACACTGAATGGTGGTACAATCCATGCACTGTGTACAGCTGGTAGAATGGTTTTGGACAGACTTTGAAAGTTCCATCCATAATCCAGGTGTCACATTGCTGTAATTTAATAAATTGTTTGCAGTAGCAAACATAATTATTCTTTATCAGGGCATTAGTTATAAAAAAAAATGGTTCTTTAGTGTGAGTAATGCTTAATTGTGGGGGAATAACTACTTCTTCAAATGTTTTAGGAGCAGGTATGGCACTTGTAGTTGCTTTTTTCTGTCTGGCAATAGCTCTTTTTAAAGAATCGATAGAGGGTAATTGTCCTGATGTATGTTGACATGCCTTTAATAATTGCTCTTTGAGTATTTGGGTGGTGGGTTTATCAGTACTAGTACTTGCTTCTTTAATACTTTCCAGAGCATCACTGACCTCAATCTCTGTTATATTTGGGGGGTGATTATGTTCTTTTACAGAAAGAACAGTAGTTTCTTGAGTAATAGCTCTACCATAGCATTTGTTAAAGTAGTATTTGCTACACTTCCAAAATACTTTGAGACCAGTTTGTTTCTCCAGTGCATACAGGTAACCCATGTAACATAATAACATTTTATTTTTTTGAGACATTACAAATTCTGCACCTTCAGTTATCTTGTTCTTTGTTATGCTAGGGGAAACTAGAAAAACACATTTTTTTAATATAAATAATGTTATATATTTTTTAAATACAGTTACATTTCAGTGAATATACTTACAATGTTTAGTTTGATGTCAACAAAAATGTCCAGGAGATTATTTCAAGCTTTCTTTTTAATGTTCTTCATGTATTTTCTGTTGGTAAGAGATTTTGTTTTTAATAATTTGATTACATTGTTTGTATCTGATAGGGATTTTAGGGGAAAAGGGATATTTGGGTGGGTATTTAAGGGTGTTTAATAATTGAAAATGATATACTTACTTTTGATCCTGTTCAGTTAGGTGGGAGTTGAGCAAGTCATTTTGATGATTTTGCAGTTTTCTGTAGAGGAGATAGAGAAGAAATAAAATATATATTAGTGGATTTCGTTGGAAAATTATTTTTAGGTGGATAGGAAAAAATTAAAATATACTTACATTGAGTTATATTTTACTGGTGTGGATGTAGAAAATATTTTTTGCCTTTAGAAGATATCTGTAGAGGAGATAAAAATGTGAGAAAACAAAGTTTAATAAATGATGTGTTACAAATAATTTAGGATGCAGGCTAGTTGTATTGTTATATTTTAAATACAGTTTAACTTACTTAGTGCAGTTTTAAAGATTTCTTCAGTAATGGTAAATTTCTTTCAGGAAACAGTCGGGCAGAGTTTCACCTTCTTCTTTATTTTAAGTTAGAAGTGTAAAAGAGATGCAAGCATTTCATGATTTTGTAGTGTTTATTTAATTAGTTGTTTTATGGCATTGGTGTATTTTAAAATGTGAGCATTTGGTTGGTTTAAATTAAGTGTTTTTATTGTTTTGGCTGTTTGTTTCCATATAAGGGAAACACTAATTAATAACTTTGTTAGTAAAAAGTGATGTTGTTTTTGTTTTTAAAATGTATTAAAGATTGTTTTGAGTGTGACATAATGAAAGCATTATAATTTGTAAAGATTTTGTTTTATTATTATAATTGTTATTTTGCATAAAAGTTTGTTTTATATGTTGATGTGTTTGAAAATAATTATTTTATGTTATTTAAGTGTTTTGTGATGTATTATAATGTAAACTTATATTTGGTAATAAAGATTTATTTTATTTACCTGTTTTTCAATAGTTGATATTGAAAAAAACGATAATCTTTTGGGTTTCAATATTTTTGTTATTTTGTATGTGTTTTTAAATTTAACGATATTTATTCATTCGATATTGTGGTGTATGATATATTTTATAGACGATATTGTGTACTCGATATTTTTGTATTTATTTAAATAAGTATTGGTAGTCAATATTATTGTAGTCGATATTATGACGACGATATTTTGTCCATACGATATTTTGGTTGTCGATATTATGTCAGTGATCCAATCTGCAAGCTTTAACACAGTGCATTTACAATCTGTACTTAAAGGCCTACCAGGTTTTGCATGTGTTTCTTACAATAAATAAGTCAGGCCTACTATTTCTTTATAACTTGAATAAGAATGAAGATAGAGACAAGGAAAGTAAGAAGGTTAGGGATCTTAAGACTAAGGCACTCTGCAGCAGGCTTACCCTCCCCGAGGTCCCGATGCCTGCGGGAATTTCAGACCTCAACCCCAACCACGTCCGAGGGCACGCCAGTCTATCTCCTCCAGCCCTCAACGTACGGGAACCCTCCAAACAGATCAGTGTGCTTACTTTAACGGGTACGACCATTGGATAGATGAGTGTCCTGTGTTAGCTGAAAACATCCGAACGGAGAAGACTCGGCCTCGCGCTCCCAGGGAGGGAAGGCCGACTAGGGACCTTGGCCCGCCCCATCCACAGGATAAAGAACGCAGGCCCGGGAATGACGCTCTCATCCGGCAGCGCCCGGCCAATACATTTGATAGGTACGAAGCAACACGCACTTATTACAATGACGATTATGATGAAGTTGATGAGACAGGGTCCTACCAAGCAAAGGACAGCAACGAAAGGGGTATTACCAGAGTGCAAATTCCAGTGGATCAAAGGGGCCCATATGTTCAAATGTCAGTTGTGGGGAATGATCAGAATTTTCTTCTGAATACTGGGGCCACCAGGTCTTCTACTGCACGTCTGTCAGTCCCGGAGGCAACCCTTTCTGGCAATATGAATGTCTCAGTGGGTTTTGCAGGAACACCTGTGACCAGCCCTGTCTCTGAACCCCTTCCTCTTGATATTGGCCCTGCACATTTTGACACTCCCTTGATCCTTACTACAGGGTGCAGTGAAAACGTGTTAGGCATGGATTTACTGAAAGCTCTGTATGCGACCATATCATGTAGTCCCCAAGGTGTATCCCTTACAATTTCCCCCTCCGCAGCTTCCTATATGTATCTATCAGGTCCCCTCCCAACAGAGTTGCAGTCTTTACCTTCCTCCCTCTGGGCATCATCAGACACTGATGTAGGGTGTCTCAGCATATCCCCTCATGTGGTACGCATCCAGCCAGGTGCACTTCTCCCCCGCTGCCTGCGGAAGGAGAAATGGTCCTTTTAACAATAATATCTGAATTAATGGACAAGGGCGCAGTGGAGGAGACACGTGGCAATATCTGCAACTGTCCCATTATTCCCGTTCTTAAAAAGACCAATGGAGATGCTCTCTCCCCTAAAATATACAGATTTGTGATTGACCTGAGAGCCCTTAACAAAATAACAATCTCCCAATATCCTGTTGTCCCTGACATTACAGCCCTCTTAACGATGGTCCCTTCTGACGCTACGCCCTTTTCTGTCATAGACCTGAAGAATGCTTTTTTCAGCGTTCCTATTCATCCTGACAGCAGACATTTTTTTGGTTTCTCCCTTGGTCGGCGGAGCTTTAGATTCTGCCACGCCCCTCAAGGTTTCACCGAGAGCGCCAGTATCTATAGTCGAGCCCTAAAAAGTCAACTAGATTCCTTGGAACTCCCTGATAATTCCACACTATTACAATATGTAGATGACCTCCTCATTGCTGCAAATTCTGCCTCAGCATGTAAAGAAGCTACTCTCTGTTTGTTATGCCACCTTGCCCTCCATAATCACAAAGTCTCTTTAAAAAAGCTTCAGTTTTGTCAAGAGAAGGTGACCTATTTAGGTCATCTCCTCTCGAAGGAGGGAAGGCAGCTCACCGCTGATCATGTAGTCATTATCAATGCTATGACGGCCCCACAAACACAAAAGCAGGTGCAAGCCTTCATAGGCCTAACCTCATACTGTAGACAGTGGATTTCCAATTTGTCAGCCATGGTCAAACCTCTTCTTGCCCTCACCACTAAAGACATATCAGACAGTTCCTTTCCATGGGCAAGAGAGCATGCACAGGCTTTCCAAGATTTAAAAAAGGCTGTGTGTACTGCTCCAGTCCTTGGTACTCCTGATTATAACAAACAATTTTTTCTTTTTGTACATGAGACAGACGGCTGTGCATGCGTTGTCTTGACCCAGATGTTCGGGGGTCATCATCGGCCATGTGCCTATTTTTCAGCCACCTTAGATCCTGTTGCAAGGGCTCTCCCAGGATGCCTACAGGCGACCGCTGCAGCCGCCCTTATGGTCCGTCAGAGTGCGGGGATTGTCATGAACTCCCCCCTGACTCTGATGGTCCCCCATTCTGTAGATACCCTCCTTAATAACACCAAGACACAGTACCTCACTAGTGCTCGACTCACAGGATATGAACTGACACTCTTTTCCAGCCACATTAAAATCAAAAGATGCACTGTACTAAACCCCACCACATTACTCCCACTGGATACTCAGGATGCACGCTTAGACTAACCCTGGGCGAAGAACTACGCTCCGTTCGCGGAGCTTGCGGAGTTTCGGCAGCTCCGCGTTCCGCGGAGAACGCGTAGCTGTCGATAACTCCGCGATCCGGTGCGTAGCGTAGTTCTCGCGCGCTGAATAACATTATCGCGTGCGCGGCAATGGCTTACCTTCGTTCTGTGTTCGTTTTTTCCTGGTCGCTTGTGCCACCATGTTTGGAAACACTCTCGCACAGTCCCGTGCGACTGTGCGAACGCGATAACGTCATTTTGATGCGAGATAGCGTCATAAGGATGCGCGAGGATGCTTTTTGGTAAGATCGAGTTGCCGAACACGCAGAAACTGCATTCTTGCACAGAATAACTCGCGAGCATGTTAAAACCATAATAAATTACCATTTTGGTTAGGAAAAAAAAGCAAAAAACCTTAAAGTTGTACCTTTGGCTTTATTTTTAGGGGGGAAGGACCCCTCTTTTTGTTTCTACTCTTGTTTTGCAGAGTAAGGAGGAAGGGCTCTTGAGTTTACAACTTCCTGTTCCTGTCCACCAGGCTCCTCCCAGTGCTTTGTCCATGTGGTGCTCACTTTCCTTTGGATTTTGAGCTGGAAGGATCACTTTCTGTCTGTGTTGGCTGCATTACTGATTTACCTTGGATTTAATGAGGACTTTTTGAATTGGAATTCTCTTTTTCAAGTAAGTTTGTGTAATGTATGAGTGATGTAGACTTGTGCTTGTTTGATTTGATTTTTTTTTTAACAACAGTATTCAATCCTGGAATGAAATTATTGATGGAGGCCTGTACTTTCATGAGGTCCCAAATTGTAATTTTTTTCTAACATTGCATTTTGTGGAATTTAAAATGTTTCTAATTTTTAAGCCAATATGTGACCCTAGTACCCCATGTAGTTAGTGTGTAGGCATGCATGAGTTCATTGTATTAACTTTCTGTGGTTGGCCTGGCCATGTGTTGGCGGCCATTTAATGTTTCCAGCCACTTTGCTCTTGCCATAGGCCTCCAACCTTGTGGCCTACTCTGGCAGTAGGCCATAGGTACTACTCATAGGGTCATGAAAGTTAATCAACTGTTTTTGTGGTGTACCCTTAATGTGAAAAACATGGATGGCTTGGATTGATATAGAAAATCTTATTTTTATGTGTGGGGTATTTCTGGTTTTGGGTGTGTTTAAACTTTAAATACTCTGTCAATTTCTGCCATTAGGTAACCCTAGGAATACAGCTTGGGTAGTTTTGGTAACTTCGCACCATGTGAGCACGTGAACTTACATTTTTTGTCTTGTTCGCGCACTCAATGTACTTGCTCGGGAACGCGAACACGACTTTTTATTCCGTTCGCGCTGCCGAACATGCCGATTTAGCATTCTCGCGGACAATATGTCCCGAGTTGCATAAAAGTTTCTCAAAAATGTTGCAGGTCTTTCTTGTGCACCTAAAAATTCCTCATTTATGTTATGTTCTCATTTTGGTAGTACTTTTCTCTTTTTGGAGCATGGACCACTTCCATTTTCTCTCCTCTGTTATTTTTTTTTTTTTTTTGGGGTGGGGTGACCAATTTGGGCGGTGGTGTGGTGTGTCCATTTTCTGAAGCAAAGCATTGTCCCTTTGCCATAGGCATTATTGTCTGTCTTCTCTTTCTTGTCATGTTGTTGTTGGTGGCCAGGCCATGTGGTGGCGGCCATTTTGTGTATGCTTCCTTTGTGATTTATTTTGCCATGTTGTTGTTGGTGGCCAGGCCATGTGGTGGAGGCCATTTTGTAAAGTTGTCCATGTTGTTGTTGGTGGCCAGGCCCTATGGTGGTGATCTTTTTGTGTATGCTTCCTTTGTGATTTATTTTGCCATGTTGTTGTTGGTGGCCAGGCCATGTGGTGGAGGCCATTTTGTATATACATCCTTTGTGATTTTGCCATGTTGTTGTTGGTGGCCAGGCCATGTGGTGGCGGCCATTTTGTGTATGCTTCCTTTGTGATATATTTTGCCATGTTGTTGTTGGTGGCCAGGCCATGTGGTGGAGGCCATTTTGTATATACATCCTTTGTGATTTTGCCATGTTGTTGTTGGTGGCCAGGCCATGTGGTGGCGGCCATTTTGTGTATGCTTCCTTTGTGATATATTTTGCCATGTTGTTGTTGGTGGCCAGGCCATGTGGTGGAGGCCATTTTGTGTATACATCCTTTGTGATTTTGCCATGTTGTTGTTGGTGGCCAGGCCCTATGTCGGCGGCCATTTTGTGTGTCCTTCCTTTGTGCTTTTGCCATAGGCATAGGCCTCCAACCTTGTGGCCTACTCTGGCAGTAGGCCATAGGTACTACTCATAGGGTCATGAAAGTTAATCAACTGTTTTTGTGGTGTACCCTTAATGTAAAAATCATGGATGGCTTGGATTGATATAGAAAATCTTATTTTTATGTGTGGGGTATTTCTGGTTTTGGGTGTGTTTAAACTTTAAATACTCTGTCAATTTCTGCCATTAGGTAACCCTAGGAATACAGCTTGGGTAGTTTTGGTAACTTCGCACCATGTGAGCACGTGAACTTACATTTTTTGTCGTGTTCGCGCACTCAATGTACTTGCTCGGGAACGCGAACACGACTTTTTATTCCGTTCGCGCTGCCGAACATGCCGATTTAGCATTCTCGCGGACAATATGTCCCGAGTTGCATAAAAGTTTCTCAAAAATGTTGCAGGTCTTTCTTGTGCACCCAAAAAAACAGAATTTGTCATTTGGTTGTTGTTTTGGGAGCCTGGGCAGGGGTTTCTTTGTATGTGTTTTTGCGGTGTTATGTTTACAACCTCTGTCTTAGCCATGGGCTATTTATTCCTTGCACATTAACCTGTCATGTGCAGCAGGCATCCTCGTTTTTCTGTCCATATTGGTATCTATAGGCCTGCTTCACTTTATTGGTTCTTTCTGGACTTCATGTGGCCTTTGAGCTGTGGTGCTGCTGGACTGGTATTATTAGTCTTCTGTTTTGTCTTTTATACATTGACCTGTGTGTCTTTCAATTGTTCATGTTGCCTTACTGCTTGTTTGACTGATGTTGTTCTGCCTTCTTTACTTGTAGGTGCACAAAAAAGACTGAGGAGGTGCTGGTTGTTTTTTCATCCATCGCTCGTTCTACCGCCAGACGGACTTCCTTCAGTTGTACGCCACGTGTGGTGTGTGACTCATCTGACCAGACATCTCTGCAATTTGTGCTGCTGTGAGCTGACTGACATCAGAAGAAGATGGGCCCTAAGAAAGCTACCAGGTCCTCCACCACAAAGAAAGTTGCTGCGAAGAAGGAACAGCAGAAGGAAGTGTCACTTAAGTCTGGTATGGACCCCAAAACCTTTTTTGGCACCCCAAAAGGTACGCCTGCAGCAGCGGGGTCTGGGGTGCAAGCTGGGACCAGCACATCTGCATTAGTGGGGGCAAGCCAGCATCCCAGGGCCAAGCACATGATGAGGGTCGAAGAGGTAGCCAGCCTTTTGCTTGCGAGCAGTGATACTGAGCCAGAACTAAACTTATCGCTGTCTCAAAGTAGTACACAATCCACGCAAGATGGAAGTGCTCAACAACCACCGCCAGCAGTAGATGTTCAACAATCACAACCACCGCCCGCAATAGGAGTTGTTCACCCACAACCACAACCACTTCCCGCAACAGTTGTTGAACAACCACAACCACCGCCCGCAACAGTTGTTGTTGAAAAACCCCAGCCCGCAATAGTACTTCCTCAAGAACAACAACCACCATCTCCGCACCAAATAGTAGTAGTTGTTCCTCCCGAAGTCGGGGCAGTTCAGGAAGTAGAGCCTCCTTCCGAGCAAGAAGAAGAGGAAGCCACTTCTGTAGGTGATCTATTTCCTTCGAATTCACCAAGGGAAAGGAGGGTTAGTGCATCGAGTTCTTCGCAAAGCATCCCTTCCGATGACCTTGATACGGATTGGCAGCCACAACTATCTGCGCATTCAAAGGAGAGACATCCCAAGAAGACCATGCTAGGAAAAAGGAAGTTTCCAGGCAGGCTTGAACTTATGGAGGTCGATGTAGGTGAGCAGGATACTGCTGGTGATAAAGACGGGTCTGACACTGTCATCATCACAAGCGTTATTCCTGGTGCAGAGGATGTAGAGACAAACATTTTCACCCTATCCAGAAATGCTGCAATGACTGATGAGCAGGTACCACGCATAACTCCTACACACTCAACACCCACAGTAACACCAGCTCCAATTTTTTCAACAGCGAAGGCCCGGCAGCATCCGACATCCAGCAGAAGCGCCACTTCAACAGAAGGAGGTAGTGGCAGTACTAGGACTGAGCTGTCCCATAGTGAAATTCCACAATCCTCCAGTCCATCCGGCATTGGCAGTGGGTCCTCCTCTTCCTATGGCAGGAGACAAAAGTTTACCTCCCCAGTGTGGGACTTCTTTACGGTTCACCCAGTTCAGGAGAACATTGCTGTATGCACCATTTGTCATGCCAATGTTAGTCGTGGTAAGCTTGGTACAAACTATGGGACTGGAGGCCAAACGACCCATTTGAAAAAAACACACGTGATCAGGTGGGAGAACCACCTTGCAAGCTTAAAAAATGTTAGCACTCCTGTTGGTGGGGATACAGTGGTACAAGGTCCACTCATGGTTGATCAGGAGGTAGAAGAAGAGGGAGACGATGACCTTCTATCTAGGAGTGGTACACAATCGACCCCTGTCGCCAGCACTGGAGTGGTAAAGACCACATCCTCCGCATCTGCAACTTCTCAGTGGCACCAGAGTCAGCTGGAAACACCAAGGAGTGCAAAGTCTGCGATGCAAGGTGGTCCGTCTAGCACAACTCAAAGACATGCAAAGCAGCTTACCATTCCTAGCATGTTAAGGCAGGAGGGAAAGTACGAGCGGAACCACCCAGTAGCACGTTTATACAATGCCAAACTTGCGAAAATGTTAGCACTGGACCTTCTCCCATTTTCATTTGTTGAGGCTGTTGGATTTCTGGAATTAGTGGCAACCCTCTGCCCAAAATGGAACGTTCCCAGTCGCTACTATTTTGCCCGAGTGGCTGTTCCAGCACTACACCACGATGTGCTGGAATTGATTGGGAAAGCCTTACAACAGAGTGTTGTCCATTGTATCCACCTGACAACAGACATGTGGAGCAGTTGCGATGCTACAGATTTCATGTGCATCACCGCACACTGGATCTCTTTTGCAGGTGTTAAAGACAAGTTAACTTCAGGCCTCCGTGACGTTGCTGGAATTTTTAATGATACGCGCAGACATGCAACTATAGCCATGTTTGGTATGGACAAAAGTCATACTGCTGAAAACATTTTGTCTGACTTTAATGACAAGGTCTTTGAATGGCTGAAACCAAGAGGCCTTAAGATTGGTTTTGTTTCCACCGACAATGGCAGTAATGTAGTGAAGGCAATGAGAGAAGGACATTATTTCAGGGTACCCTGTTTGGCACACTGCATAAACTTAGTCGTGCAAGACTTTCTGAAAAATGAAGCCAAAGTCAGCAACATAATGGCCATCTGCAGAAGAATATGCACGCACTTTAACCATTCTTTCAAAGGACGGAAGCTGCTACGGGTCATTCAGCAAGAGCATAGGTTGCCAGTCAAAGCACTGATACAGGAGGTCCCAACACGTTGGAACTCAACTTATTTCATGCTTGAGCGTCTCTTTGAGCAGTACATCCCACTGAATGCTTATGTCATGTCAAGAAGAT
This sequence comes from Lissotriton helveticus, assembly GCF_964261635.1. Classification (NCBI taxonomy): domain Eukaryota; kingdom Metazoa; phylum Chordata; class Amphibia; order Caudata; family Salamandridae; genus Lissotriton; species Lissotriton helveticus. Next base: position 210,122,000 of record NC_136073.1, on the reverse strand, counting down.
TAGGGGATCCTACTGTTAATCTTAAAGCCCTGACCATTGAGATGTGGCAGTGGGACCTCATTAAATGCATCACAGAGATGCTACAACCCTTTGAGGTCTTCACACGTGCAGTTAGCAGGGAGGACTGTACTATGGGCCAAGCCATCCCATTGTTGTACATGCTTGAGCAACAGGTGAAGGAGGTCTGTGAAACATACGAAGGTGACGAACAAAAAGTTGATGCATATACCTTAGCCAAGGGCTTAGTCAACCGCTTGTGTGAAAATGTAAGGCTCAACAATATTGTGTCAGGTGAACATTACATAACTGCAACAATCTTGGATCCACGGTACAAATTATTTGTCAGCAGTAACGAAGTAATTCCATTTTCAGATGAGGATGTTGACAAGTACAAAACTTCCATAGCTGCGGAAGCTAATGAGTTAGAAACTGAACGGCTGTTACTTAAAGGCCTGCCACTGCCAGCCCAGGCCAGTCCAAGTACTCCTGACGCAAGTTCTTCACAGCGTGAGAGCAGTGCGTCTGCTTTCCAGCAGGCACCAACAGTACCAAAAGCAGCACCTACACGATCTGATTCAGCAGACCCAACCAAAAGCATAACTGCTTTTTTTATACAGAAAGGGATGGGTAAGTCCGTTGCTGTTGCAAAGGGAAAAGAGGACCAGCAAAGCCGAGCACCAATGAACATTGAGCGGATGGTTCAGGCCTATCTGGATGACACAACAGAGGTGTTCATGGAGCAAAGCCCATTGGTCTATTGGTATGAAAGAAGGAGACAGTGGCCAGTGCTGAGCAGGCTGGCGATAAAGTATCTGGCTTGTCCTGTAGCCAGTGTCTCCTCTGAGCGGGTTTTCAGTGCTGCTGGTGCCATTGTCACATCGAAAAGGACTAGTCTCTCCCCCAAAAGCGTGGAGCGGCTGACAATGATAAAAATGAATCAACGCTTCATACCACCAGACTATCAAGTACGTGAATCACCGCCGGATGAAGAAAGCGAGTGTGAAGAAGACGTCCTCACTACTGGGTTACATGACCTACTTCTGTCTGAACGCACAGAGTTTGAGGACGAGCTCCTCTTCCCTGACAACTAGGACAGGTATGTTAAAGGAATGATGCAATGCATTGCATAGGATTGTTTAGCCGACTCTGAGCAAATGTGCATGGAATTAAAGTATACTAGTAGTAACTTCAGACTCACGTGATGGGCAATTTTCCCATGTTATTTAATGATATAAATTATTTATGCACTTGTGACCCTACTACTACAGGTGCAGTCAGTACTTAATTTATCGTTCGTAGTGCATGTTCATGTTGCACAACGTACATTATTTGGTGAAACAGTCCCCCCTCCACCCCCCCAACAAACACAAATGAACTTCAAATGTTTTCTTGTGAAAATAATATCTTTGTTTTATTTTTATATTTTAATAATGATAATAGAAAAATAAAATATATAACTAATGTAACCCCCTGACCCAGAGCTGTCCCTACCCTCCCCTAACCCCAACCAAATTTCAACCCAAATGTACACCCCAACTCCCACATCCCACCCACCAACAAAAGGATTAAAAAAGGGGCAAAAAACAGGGTCCATTTCAAAGCCGGCGGGCTTTCAGGTGTTTGTCCACCAGTATCTTGACACGCTCCTCTAGACCGTCCTCCTGCTTCTTCCGCTCCTCCTCCAACTTCGCTACCCGGCGGAGAATCTTTGCTTTGAAATCACGGCACCTACACTTGCATGCATGTTGTTGTTGTTGTTGTTGTGGGGGGGCCGCCGAAGATGTAACAATGCGGCGGCGGGCGGCTGCCTGACCACGGCGACGTAGTCCTGCAGGCTTGGGGCCCGGGGCATTGGAAGAGGCAGCAGCTGCTGCCGCCGCCTCCTCCTCCTCCTCCTCGGCCTGATCCACCAGCCGGCGGTAGGCCTCTACAATTGCCTGCAGTTTCCGCTGCCGGGCCCGGACTGCCAACTCCTTCCTGGTTGGTTTTTGGGAAGGAGTAACTATAAAGAAAGAAACAGAATTGTTAATCCAAACTCCCCGCAAATCAAGAACACAACATTGATTCAACACATAGTGGGCGGCACAGTAGCACTAGCAAGCAAGCTGAGTACCAGAAATTGTGTTGCGTCTATCTTGAACATTCTACAGCCTCTATTAATTTTTCGGACTTTTTGTCACGGCTTTATGCCTGCCCTATTAGCATGGGTGTACTTCAACGGTCACACACATTAGAACGAACACCTGTCTTTTACATATCTCCTTTTGTTCCGGGAAGGCGGGAACACTCTCAAAGTAACATTAATTAACAGGGGGCAGCTAGTAGCACATGTCTAGTAAAGACTATAATACTTTATACCGCGCAACAAACCTTATTTGGTTTGTGTTTCACCAGCAACGACCCATGCACCCAGTCGTCCCCTCCTTCCCTTGCCTTTGGGTTTGCCCAAAACACCGCAGCTGCTGAGACTATCCACTAACCACCGGTATTGGGTGTGTCTCCCAACCACGCTGGCAGCTGTGTTTTCCCCTTTACATGCTTTAACAACAACCCATGCATCCGACTGCTATCAGGCACTTGCATTACTGTAGTGGTAATGCTTAGCATGCTAATGACAAGTAAAGGTAACATCATATATTTTCCAGTAGAGTACAGTGAGAAAGTTTTCCCCTCCCACCAAGTAATGCAGATCACTATTGAATGTAACTTACCATCGCCCGCCGCTGTTGGCTCCCCCCCCACTGCTGCTGGTGTAGGTGCCTCTGTTCCTCCTGTCCCCGCCGGGAGCGCTGAAGCAGCGCCGCTGTCCCCGTCGGCACTGGTCGATGGTAAGGGTTCTGCACCTATAAAAATAAGTACGCCTTTTTAGATGGATGCACAGCCCCCTTTGTACTTGTTCACCAAGAATGGAGTTCTTCAAAACAGTTAAGTCCAACGTACGTAATCAGTATGAGTCCACATTGCATAGTACAGCAGAGTCACTACACATATTATTAGCATTCATTGTTATGGTATGGTACCCAAGCTCATCTCATCTGTCCTGCTACTCTAGTCCTTGGAAATTGGAAGTGAACTATGTAACCTTTGTACATCAATGTATCCAGTTTTGCGCATGTGTTAACTCGCAGCTTGTTGCGCAGTACGAGAAGACGCTCTGGGGCAACACATCATTGTTCAATGCATACACCTGAAGAGGTGGGAAAGTAAAAGGGCCCGTATTTAAGTTTTCTATGTGGATTGTGGGATAGAGTTTGCTTACAGGTTACAACTTCTTTTTAGCATGGCTGCATAAAACTGGCATAAATGTATTTAATACTGTCTAACGTGCACCACTTTTGTCATTATTTTTCGGCAGGTGAGAAGATTGCCTTCTACGAAGCGGACATTTCCATAGCTTACAAAAAAAGAGGAATATCTGACCAGTATACGTTGGTGAGAGGTCTCCGATAGTTGCCACATTTCCCTATTGTGCACTAGTAGCTGTACAAATGTTGATTACTTTATTATGCCTGTTTTAACTCTGGATTTTTTCTGGTGGGCCCTTCAACGTATTGGACGGAAGCACTTAAAAACATTGATGTTACTTACTTACTTCTAACAAAATAAAGCTTTTGAATGACCACTTTGACTCTGAAGTTTATTTTCAGTGTCTGTTGTCTTAGAGACTCACACGAGTGAGTGAGCAAAAGGGGGTTTCTTAGGTAACGGTTTGTGTCCTAAAAGCATTCGGCATCTTGGTATTGGGGTTCAGGAGTGTGATTTGAACAATAGACCAATGACTCAGGCCATATAGGCTGACGTTCAGTGAATTGTGCGTTCCTCAGAGTTCTGTGACTGAGGTGTAAGTAAGGTCCAACCTGCCTATCAGTACCAACAACATCCAATTTTCGTGTGCATAGTTACATAGTTGTGTAATATGTATATAACTCCATAGGAGATAGAAGAATACCCACAAGACTAGTAGTGGTATACTAACGTTTACAAAAATACTAGACAAACATCATTCTGGATGCCTACTTGGTTGCTGTCAATTGACAAAGCACTGCAGACACATTACAGAGGAAAAAACAAGCACTGTTGGACTTACTGGGGACAGCAGCAGGATCCTCAGTAGAGGAGCTCTGTGTAACTGGTGGTTCACCCGCCGACTCGGTCCCTGTATTCTGCTTGCCCCTGGGTTCTGTGGTTCATGTAAAAATTAAAATAATAAACATAGATAAATACATTGAGTGATGTGAAACATAGACATAATTGCAAATCACACTGCTACAGTGGAACAGAGCCGGAGGCAACAAATCCATGCCAGGGGCCGCAACGCAAATATGTATCCATCCTTAGAGTATTATTAAATTAAGGATATCTATTGGTGCGGTGGCCCCTGAAGTTTGGTGCCCCTGTGCAGTTGCACAGCTTGCACATGCCCCCTAGAGCCGGCCCTGGCTGAGGTAAGAAGAACAAAGTAACGTTAGCATTCTTTGCAAGAAAAGGATTCCATTCATGCAGAAGAGAAGGCCGTGAAAAAAATGCTACAATATGCAAACAACGTACAATTATCCATCCACCGTTATTTCACTGACGGACAAAGGAAGGACAAGACTCTATTAATAGCATTAACTAACTTCAGTTCTCAGCAATAAAGAAAATCTCACATCAATAAACAGCAACAGCTAGCGCCAAGTTGAAACAACACGCAAGAGCCAGTGAAGAACAAGAACACTGTCATACAATGACAGTAGATATACCGGAATACATCGCAAATGTAACTAGGGGCAACAGTCATCGCGTTACTTATTCAGCCAATATTTACAAAGATACAATAACAATATTTATACAACTATATATATATATATATGTATATACATATATATATATATATATAATCTATATGTATATAATATATATATATATATATATATATATATATATATATATATATATATATATATATATATATATATATATATATACACACTTTATTTTTGGGGTAGCCACTCACCAAGACCCACAACCTCCACACCAAGCAGGTCCAACAGGTCCTGCTCCCGGTCCAAAATGTCGGCCCAGCGGTGGGACAGCTGATGGTGGGTACGCCGGATACCGGAGCAGCGGAAGACTGCACGGCGCACCTTCGCCCACCGCCGGAGACGCTCTTCAATGTGCTGGTATCCGGAGCCGGGCCTGCCGCCTGCTGCCAAAGTCAAGGGGAGGTGACGTTGGATAAAAAAGACCAGGGCGGCCAACTCCTCCTCCCCAAAAAGTTGGCGGGGCGTCACTCCTGCCGGGCGCATTCTGCCGCAAGGCAGCCTGTTTTTTTTAGGCACAGCCGCCTTGCCCTTTGAGCCGCCGATTCTGCTGGCACCCTTCACCATGGTTCTGGGTGGAGGGGAGAAGGAAAGTTGAAGACAAAAAGGTTAGGGGAAGAAAGAAGAAAGATAAAAGAAGGAAGTAATATAAAACAAGAGAAAAGTTGCAAAAAAAGTGGTAAAAGTAAAAATAAAATGAGAAATATACACCTAGGCACAGACAGAAATAGGTAAGAAGTAAAGAAAGTTAGAAAAACTGAGGGAAAAGACCAGGATGGAAGAGATAGGAGTGAGATGCTGAAGTAGGCCCAAAACCATAGCCAGAGTGTGAAATCGAAGATGGCTCTGCCCGTCGCGACCGCCGCGGTAAGTTCGCGCGATATTTGACGCGATCACGCACTTTGGCAGTGCGAACGAGAAGATGAGTTCCCGAACATGTCTAACACAACGCGAACACGTTACTTGTGACCCGGAACCGGAAATAAGGGAACGCAAGCGGGCGGGACAAACCTCATTGAGTAACTTAGCGCGCTAGCTATTGCGAGCATGCAGGCAGCGCCCCGAACACGCGCACCGCGCTCCCGAAGATGAAAAACGGCGCGCGAACGGGTCTAGCAAGCTACTACGCATGTCCGCGGAGCTACACGTAGCTCGCGGAGTGCAAGTGCGTCTTCGCGTAGCTTCGCGGAGTGCGGCTACGCGAACTACGCCCAGGGTTAGCTTAGACCCACATGACTGCATATTAAGGACAGAGGAGGAGATGAAGGGACGGGTTGACTTACAGGATACCCCGAAGGCAGAACCAGAAGGTACACTGTATGTGGACGGATCATGTCTCAGAGGGCCAGATGGTAACACCTCAGCCGCCTACGCCCTCACGACAATAGGGCGAGTAGTAGATTCCGCAGTGCTCTGCTCAAGTAGCAGAATTAGTGGCCCTCACTAGAGCTTGTGAGTTAAGCAAAGGGATGACGGTAAATATTTATACTGACAGCCAATATTCCTTCGGGGTGGCCCACAACTTCGGGAGGTTGTGGAAAGAAAGGAATTTCCTTACTTCCCATGGGACCAAGATTCAACATGGCACCCTAATTCACCGACTGTTAGACTCCCTGACACTCCCCAGAAAGGTGGCCATCATAAAATTTAAAGCCCATAAGAAAGTGACAGATGATGTTGGGAAAGGCAATGCCCTGGCTGACCAGACGGCCAGACAAATAGCTCTTAAGAAAAAGGAAGGAATGAATGTAGGAGGTCCCGCTAGGTGGGTGGCAGACGAGGGCATTGTTGAAAACACAGTACTGAGTGTGATTGATATTCAGTCCCATACTACTCCTGAGGAACTGAGGGTATGGAAGGAGCAATTAGCAAAGGAGGGAATTTATGGTTGTTGGGTCCGTACAACTATGGAAAGACAATGGATGTTACCTGACAGTCACGTGCTACCAGTAGTTACGATGGCTCATGGTCCTGCTCACATCAGGGCAAAAGGGATATGTAAACTGTTGGAACCTACATGGTACAACTCTAAGATACCACCATATGCTGACAAGCTAGTTAAAACATGCATGATTTGCCTAATGTATAACCCAGGAAAAGGCACAGTTACTCCTAAGGGAGGATTCTCTCCTCCTACCTTCCCTTTTGATGTCCTCCAAATGGACTACATCCAGACCGATGTAACAATTTGAAATATGTCCTAGCGGTGGTCTGTACCTTCAGCCGATGGGTGGAGGCCTACCCCGTCAAAGACTGCACCGCTGTCACTACCGCCAAAGTTATATTAAAAGAGTACCTCCCACGATTCGGTTTGCCCCGCTTGGTCTGGAGTGACAACGGGACCCACTTTACAGCTCAAATTATGGAATATGTCTGTACAGCATTGGGTATAAAACACAAATTTCATGTAGCTAACCACCCCCAGTCAGCAGATCTAGTGGAGGTGTACAATGGCATCCTAAAAACTAAAATGGCCAAAATAGTAGCCGAGACAGGTGTCACTTGGGTTGATGCTCTGCCCTTAGCCCTACTGTCCACAAGAACAACGGCCCACACCAGAATAGGGCTATCCCCCCATGAAATTGTGTTTGGGAGGCCTGACAATGTATGGGGTGTCCCACTGCCTAAGAAACTGTCTGATGTTGAATACCCTGTATTAACTGATTATCTGTACAGTTTAACTAATACCTTTCGTACTCTTTATCACCAGGTGCATGAGGTCATACCTGACAAAAGCGAGGGCCCAGGACACGTCATCCAACCTGGTGAATATGTCTTATTGAAACATTTTCAACGGACTAAGAGCCTCAAGCCCCGCTGGACACAGCCCTGTCAAGTGTTGCTGTCCACCTGCACCGCTGTGAAAGTAGAAGGTTGGAAGAATTGGGTGCATTCGTCGCACTGCAGGCGTGTGCCTCTGCCCCTCCCCTATGATCAGTGGGTGAGGGAAGGACAAGGAGACTTAATAACAGAAATAGTCTTGACGTTTGTCCCATTCAGCGATGCCAGACTGCATTTATTTATTTGAAGGTCTTATATAGTGCGAACAAGATCCTTGCGGATATCAGAGCGCTTTACAATCAGTTAAGCTAGGTATACAAACGTGTAAATGTAGGCACATCAAGAATACAAATCACATAGTACAAAAGTACAAAAGTGAGGCATAAGGGTACAACATGAGAACGTTGAATTAGGTAGTGGTCAGCGTGCGTACCTAAAAAGTCTGGAGGACCTTTGTCCAAGTGGGTGTCAAAGGAAAGGGGGTGCTTGGTCAAAGAGATACCTTGGACTAAGGGTAGGTGAGTTTTGCCATGAGGAACTCTTTCACTTCCTTTTTGAATGAAACAGTAGAGGCTTTTTGTCTGGTTTATGGGGGCAGTGAGTTCCCAATCCTGGGCGACATCCCAGAGAAGGTTCGTTTATATGTTTTCTTCCTGTTGAATCTTTGGGGTTTCAGTAGCAGGTTTTCAGCGTTTCTTGAAGCTCTTGATCCACCCGAGATCGTCAACTTCTGTGCGAGGTAGCTGGGTGCTTTGTGGTGTAGGGCCTTATGAGTCATGCATGCTATCTTTAGGTGAATTCTGTCTTCAAACGGAAGCCAGTTCAAGGCTTTTAAGTCTGGGGAAATATGAGAGCTTCTACGGAAGCAGAGAGTGACAGCATACTGAAAGGAAGGGTGGAACCCTCCCTTAACTCTGCTCAACACCAAGAACAATTGTTTCCCGACCATACTGTCCCTACTTCCGACCGATAATACTTGCGCCCCCAAGGGAAGGCTTGCCCTTGACCTCGCCAAGCGCCTGTAGGCTGTAGGGCTGTGATCTTCCCGGCTGAGAGTAGTGCTGGTGTGTCAGACTAAGGTACGCCATAGGGCTACTTGGCACCTGCGCCCAGTGAAGCAACCACCAATCACAGACAGCCACAAGAGGTCCCTGGCTTAGCACAATGGCAGCTGCCAAAACACCCGAATCCAGAAACAATATGTTAGTCTACATTTCTTGAAGTATTTGCCACTCAATGGCAAAAGGAGGGTCTGAGGAAAAGTGTTCTTCTGATCGGCATCATTTGTACTGGGACTCCATTGCTTTTTCATTGCCATCTCCTGTCAAACACTTCCACACGACCCCTCTGGTCGTTTCTGCTGATGCCTCAGGAAAATCTAACTAACATGACAACAGCCATCTTGCAGCCTGCATTTCTGCCCAGGAACTGTCGCACACCCAACCCCCCCCCTGTTCTTGCAGTTCAACAGAAAGCTATGAGACACTCACACCCTGTGTAAATGATTTGTTTTCCATCTCCTGCTCCCAGCCTGGTAAATATCCTTGACACTGTGATCAGGTTATCTGGACAATGGTCTGACTGCTGGGCTTTGATCAGGGTGATTAAACAATGACCTGAAAGACCGGGCTTTGATTAAGGTGATTAAACAATGACCTGAAAGACTGATCCTTGATCAAGCCGAGTGAACAATGATTTGTGTACCAAGACTTGACCACGTCACCATCTACGAACGTCATCTGGATCTGGTTATCAATTGCAAACACTGCCCTGATTGAACAATGAACTAACAGCCAAAAGACTGAGATGAAAAAGTATAAAAGGCTTGTAAGCTGCCGAGTAAAGCAGCAGCCTCCTCTGTCTTGTTTCTGACGAGCTTGGGACTCTGTTCCATAGCCCGGGCTATTTGAATAAATCTGGGTTCCTCCTGCAGACGAAGGCTCCTGTGTCTCCTTTTACTACGTATGAAGGGTATGGAAGTCTTGGACGGTTCCCCCGCTGCCGAGACCCAGTAAGTGGGTGAATCCGGTTCTAGTGTTGGTGATAAATTACTACAAATGAGAGAAAATGTTTTTCAGTGTATGAGGAGAACTCTAGCAGGCCCAATATAGTTTGCATGGAGAGTCTGAAATCATAATTCTCAGTGCTCTGCATTTGGGAGGCAGGGTTTGTGGCAAAAAGAAGAGTGAACTGCTGCATTCTGCAGTGGCATTTGTGGTTAAGGCCAGTGCTTAATTTGTAAAAAATAAAAATGTAAAAGAAGTGCCAGGGCCCACCTCAGTGGGTCTCTTCAGCTTGCACCACCTATTGTCCCTGCCAGCCCTGCTAGTGCTAGTACCAACACAGCTACGTACTATCACAATCCTACAATAGTGACTATTCCAGGCCCCCAAAGCTATGAGATTAACCTGGGCAGCAGGTATTAGACCTTTTAAATGTTTATTTAATTAATAAACATCTGTTGTGTGCTCATTTTTAGTTTAAACAAACAGCACAACCTTGCCACAGTCTGTCATAAGTACTGGTGTGGGCAATTAAGTGCTGGTGCCGAGCACTGGAAACCTCGGTTCAGACCACTGGTTGGGGTATATCTGATTGCATTAAAATAGTGTAGATCAAAACTGCGCCTCTGTCAGGATTCCACCCCTCCTGACCTTCTGGGATCCGTTGGTAACCCACTTTCGATAAACACCTCTGCTTGCTTTCAGCTGCCCGAGACGGAGGTTTGTGTTCCTGACACCCAAGAGATCCGGGGCCTCTGGCCCTTTAACGCCGAGGACAACTCACAGTTTAGCCCCTCCCCGACAGCGGCACCCAAAGGGATACGCCGGCTCATAAGAGGTGGGGTTTCAACCAGGAAGGCGCGACCGTCGAGGAGAACGCCTGGGGAGAGAAGACCGTGGACGGAGCCGAAACACCCGAGGACAGGACGGTGTGTGTGGGAGCCGATTCTGAAGCGGAGCCAAGTGTTCAGGAGCCAGGAGGCCTTCACCACGCAGCGCCCAGCCACAGACTTGGGAGTTAGTGGCTAAAACAGGTGCGTGATAGATTCCGATGGGTCGGGACCGAGGGCGGGAAGCTCCTCCCGGGGTGGCCATTGAGCACGGCGGAATTCCCACCTCTTGTCAAGACGGGATACCCTCAATCCTTGGTGCTGGTTTCCTCCTTGTCCCTCACGGCCCTGTCCCTACTGTTGCCCCTACACTTCCTTCCCCAAGTCCTCGGAATATAGCCTGAGACTAAGGCTGTTCTTTTTGTGTTTCCTTTTGTTTTATGGCCGACCGGAGAGTCCGTGTCGAAGACAACGCAACCCCAGACAGAAGCGGAGAGCTAATTCCCCCCCTCTATGGCTTATAGAGACTTTGACTGTCTTCTTTCAATTGCTGTGTGTGCTATCAAAATAAACCTTGCATATACCATCACTGCCTTGGGCGTCCTCTTGCCCCGCTACACGTGGTGGAGAATGCGGGCATAGGATACCATTGACGCGTACAAATGGAGGCGCTCATTCAACACCTCGTTGAGGGACAGAAATAGTTGGAATGGGCGGTAGAGCGCCAGCTCAACAGCGCCCAGGCGGATAGGGACACCTTCAGAGACCAAATGCGGGCCCAGGTTGACACCCTGTTGCGAGTGGCCGAAGAATCTCCCTCCTCAGAGGCTGCCCATAAGATAACTCGCGCCTCTGTAAGCTGGCCCTCTGTCTCCTTACATAAGTACATTCCTGGAGAGGACCCGGACGCCTGCCTATTGAATTTCGAAAGGGCGGCCCGGGCTTCAGGATGGCCCGTGTCAAAATGGCCATTCTTTCTAGCTCCCCTCTTGTCAGGAGAGGCACAAGCCGCCTACCAGGTGGCCAACGCAGGGGGGGTTACCCCCTATGAGGATGTGAAAACAATAATCCTCGAGCACTTAGGAATGGATGCTGAGGCATACCGGTTAAGGTTCCGCAGAGAAAAAGGAAGCCCCGGGGACAGCCCTAAGACTCTATATCTCAAGCTTAAGCTTGCTGCAGAAAAATGGCTAAAACCCAAGGATCAGATGAAGGATGACATCATGAACGCGGTAATCCTGGAACAGTTTTTGGAATCTCTTCCATATGCCTCTCAACGCTGGTTGAGACAACATGCGGGGCTGACTATGGAGAAGGCCGTCGAGATGGCAACCTCATTTGTACGAGCAAAACCACAGGCTCTCCCTTGGGAGCCGGAGAAAGGGATGAAAGTCAACCCCTTACCCAGAAGACCCCTTAGGCCAATAAAAGAACCTGAGAGAGTCAAAGCCCATAAACCTGAACCCCTTATTCCTCGACAGCCCCAGTGCTATGAATGTGGCGAGTGGGGCCACATGCCAGGGTCTGCCCACGAAACAAAACCGAGGAACCAATGGATGTTAGCTTCGTACCTCTCAACCTCATGTATAGTGCTGAGATGGGGTCTTGTTTTTACGTAAGTGTTAGAGTTAACACCCACCCTATCACGGCTTTGCTGGACTCGGGCTGTCGACAATCCATGATTAGGAGCCACTTTATCCTACCTGAACAAAGAATACCAGGGGGGACAGGTCGCCATACGCTGTGTTCATGGAGATGTACGCAATTATCCCACTGCCCTTGTGCCTATCCAATGTCAGGGTAGAGATAACCCATCCCTCGTTACTGTAGGTATCATGGCTAATCTCCTTGAGGACATCATACTGGGCACGGATAACCCTGACTTTCTTTCTCTCTTTCTGAAAACAGTACATTGCACAAGCCAAAACAATAGCACCCCTGCCTTTTTGCCTCAGGAACCCTGGGTAATAGACAAGAACTTCCACTGGGCTCAAGTTAATGATGCTTCCCTTTCACATGCCTGGCAGGAAGCCAGAAACCCTCCACCCGGGAATAAGATAACCTACCCCACCTTTTCGGTAAGGAATGGCCTTCTTTATAGGGTTCCTGGCCCAACCACAGCTTCCCAGATCTTAGTACCCCAAGAGTTCCGGGATCAAGTCATGTTCTTTGCCCACTCCCACTTATTGGCTGGCCATGTGGGATCACAGAAAACCACGGAAAATATCTTAAGACAATTTTATTGGCCGGGCATATATGCGCAGATTAAGAAATACTGCCAGGAGTGTTCAGTTTGCCAACTAAAAAACCCCTATCGTCTACCGCAGGTTCCCTTACAACCCCTGCCCATCATAGGAAAACCTTTGAACGGGTAGGCATGGACCTCATAGGCCCCCTTCCCCGTTCCTCAAAAGGATATCAATATACTCTTGTCCTAGTGGACTATTGCACTCCGTTCCCTGAATCCTTCCCACTCAGAACTCACACAATCCAGGTCATAGCAGACAAGTTGCTAGAATATTTCTCTCGGGTTGGTTTTCCCCAGCAGATATTAACGGATCAAGGAACCCCGTTTGTCTCTAGGCTGATGGCCCAGGTGTGTAAACTGTTGGATGTTAGACACATCAACACATCGGTTTATCATCCACAGACAGACGGCTTGGTCGAGAGGTATAACGGGTCCTTAAAGTTAACCTTGAAAAAAATGTTGACGAGTGAAGGGAACGACTGGGACCGCCTCCTTCCCCTGGCCCTTTTTGTCATCCGAGGACAGACTCAGAGCAGTTTGGGGTATTCCTCCTTTGAACTCCTCTATGGCCGACAGCCTCGGACTCTGTTGGAGATGACAAGGGAGACTAGGGAAAAGGAAGAGAACAACACCCAGAGCCTCCTTGATTACTCGCTACATTTGAGGTCCAGGATCGGTAAGCTGAGGGACCTCGCTCACCAGAATCTAGAGAAACATCAGGGAAAGCAAAAATACCACTACGATAAAGGAAAAAGGTGGCGATCCTTACAGGTCAACGATTGGGCCTTGGTTCTTTTGCCTTCCTCTCTGTCCAAGGTGAAAAGTGAATGGAAGGGACCCAACAGGGTGATAGAGACCATAGGATGGACCACGTACTGTCTACAGGTAACTCCCAGAAAACCCAATCCTTCCATATTAACCTCCTGAAAAAATGGTTGGGGCCCCCTCCTTAAAATGTCCAACTGTCCCTCCATGAAGGAAGATCTCCCTGCACCCTGGAAAAGTTAGTGGTCAATGAAGAACTCTCTAGTGAACAACTCACTGACCTCGTAGACCTTTTTTTCCCCTATCAGAATCTCTTTTCCGACAGTCCAGGGAAAACGGGTTTGGTAGAACATCATATAGACACCCAACCAGGCAAAGTGGTCAAACAAAAACCCTACCGGATTCCGGCCGCCCGTTGGGCAGCCGTCTCGGAAGAGATAAGCAAAATGTTACAGATGGGGGTGATTAAGCCATCACAAAGCGAGTGGTCTTCTCCCATTGTCCTGGTGCCCAAACTGGATGGATCGATTCGCTTCTGTATCGATTTAAGAAAAGTGAACGCCATTTCCAAACTGGATGCAGACCCCCTGCCCCGGGTGGATGAATTGACGGAAAAATTAGGAAACGCCAAGTATGTAACTACTCAGAACTTGACTAAGGGTTACTGGCAGGTGTCCCTCCGAAGCAGTGACCAAGAAAAGACCGCCTTTTCCATCCCTGACGTTCTGTTTGAGTTCACTGTTTTGCCCTTTGGTCTGCAAGGTGCTCCCGCGACCTTCCAACGGTTCATGAATAAAATTCTGAGGTCTCACTAGGCATACTCTTCGGCCTACCTCGATGACATAGTGATCTTCAGTCCCTCTTGGGCGGCCCATCTGGAACACTGTCGTCTGGTAGTACAGGAGTTGCAAAGTGATGGCCTACACATCAACGCCGGAAAGTCTCGGGTAGGGTTTCACCAGGTCAAATACCTAGGGTAAATGCTAGGAAACAGGTGTATTGAGCCCCAGAAAGAGCCATTGTTGATGTTCCCATCCCTGTCACAAAAAAAGAAGTCCGTGCCTTCCTGGGTCTCCTGGGATATTACAGGCGCTTCATCCCACAATACTCTGAAATAGCAGCACCGTTGACAGACCTCAACCCCCAACAACGCCCTAAGACATCACTCTCCTCAGGTTCTGGAGGCCATAAGCAGACTGAAAAAAGCTATCACTAGTGGACCTGTGTTGATGTCCCCCAATTTTGACTTGCCTTTCATACTACAGACCGACGCATCTGAGATTGGCATCGGCGCTGTCCTTTCTCAGGTCTCCCTTGATGGTACTGAGAGACCCATTCTTTTTATTAGCCGGAAATTGTTCCCCCGGTAAAAGAATTATCCGCTTATCGAAAAAGAACGCCTGGCAGTTAAATGGGCCATAGAAAAATTGAGGTACTACTTGGAGGGTAAGCGCTTTCGCTAATATACGGACCACGCCCCCCTGGTATGGATGAGTAGGAACAAAAGTAACAACCCACGTGTTATGCGCTGGTTTCTTTTGTTGCAACCTTATGCTTTTGACGTCTACCAAAAGAAGGGGTCTGACAACTCCAATGCTGACTTTATCTCCCGGATCCCTTACGTCCCCGAACGGGACTACTCATGGGGGGAGGTGTCATGATTCCACCCCTCCTGACCTTCTGGGATCCGTTGGTAAACCACCTTCGATAAACACCTCGCTTGCTTTCAGCTGCCCAAGACGGTGGTTTGTGTTCCTGACACCCAAGAGATCCCGGGCCTCTGGCCCTTTAACGCCGAGGACAACTCACCGTTTAGCCCCTCCCCCGACAGCGGCTCCCAGAGGGATTCGCTGGCTCATAAGACGTGGGGCTTCAACCAGGAAGGCGCGACCGTCGAGGAGAACGCCTGTGGAGAGAAGACCGTGGACGGAGCCGAAACACCGGAGGACAGGACGGTGTGTGTGGGAGCCGATTCTGAAGCGGAGCCAAGTGTTCAGGAGCCAGGAGGCCTTCACCACGCAGCGCCCAGCCACGGACTCGGGAGTTCATGGCTAAAACAGGTGCGTGATAGATTCCGCGGGTCGGGACCCAGGGCGGGAAGCTCCTCCCGGGGTGGCCATTGAGCAGGGCCGGATCCCCACCTTTTGTCAAGACGGGATACCCTCGATCCTTGGGTCTGGTTTCCTCCTTGTCCCTCACGGCCCCGTCCCTACTGGTGCTCCTACACTTCCTTCCCCAAGTCCTCGGAATATAGCCTGAGACTAAGGCTGTTCTTTTTGTGTTTCCTTTTGTTTTATGGCCGACCGGAGAGTCCGTGACGAAGACAACGCGACCCCGGACAGAAGCGGAGAGCTAATTCCCCCCCTCTTTGGCTTAAAGAGACTTTGACTTTCTTCTTTCAATTGCTGTGTGTACTATCAAAATAAACCTTGCATATACCATCACTGCCTTGGGCGTCCTCTTGTCCCGCTATAGCATCCCTCTCAATGTCTTCTTAGGAAGTAGCGAAAACCGAGAAGGCATATACCAATGCTCTGCTCCTGAGCCTCCCTCAGATGGAGGTATCTCCCTTTTACTGGTAGCATTCTTGGTGCATGCACCCACCACTTGTAATGCCACAACTTTTGCTTGGAGGCAGAGGCTAGCTAGAGTCAGGCATCTCAACCTTTTGTGGTCTAATGTGAGCCCATGTAACCAAAGTTGATGAGGATGCTTATATTGGTGGCAAGTGCACAGATGGAGAAGTCAATGAAACAGGGGAGTCCATCCTTCACTGTTGTAGGAGGCTCCTTTAAAAGCACTTTGGGCCCTATTACGATGTAAGTCAGAAAGTCTCCGACCATAGGCCTCCGGTTCGTGGACAGAGGTGCACCTTTAGTGCCCCAATGTTAATCTCTGCCCGAGATGCCTATTGCGCTGTTCAGGGATTAACAAAAACACTGATGTTTCTATGGGAGCTTGTGCTACGGCTGGTTTACGGCTGCAGCACAAGCTCCCATAGAGAAATGGGAGTGTGCGGCCACATCATGTGCGGTCGCATCCTAATAATGCGGTCCCAATTCCACAACAGTGTTGGGCAGACACAAGTCCACCCGACATTGTAATAAGGGACTCATTGTCTTTTCAAGTACACTTGTTTCATCTTCTGCTTGTAGAGCACTACAGAAAGTGTGTTTTCTAGTTTTGTGACTTTGTCAGTGCTTATATTTTCCTCTCTCTCTTTTACAATTGGCAGGATCCTTCAAATCGTCCCTCAGGCAGACCCAGTGTTTATGATGCTCTTATGATCTGTGATAGATTTTCTTTACAATAGGCCAATTTGAACCTCGTAAACAAGACTTGAATAGGAAAGGGCGCCTAATGGCCTGACCTAAAAACAGTCAAACCCCACTGTGTTTTATTGGCATACATTTCTACGTATAGGCTCCATGTATAGACAAGTATTCTGCTTAAGGGAAGGATTTTAAATTGTTTGATTTTCAGCTTTAGTGTAGCAATTGTAAATCCTGCTCTTGTCTGCATGAAAACACTGCAGCCCTAACTGGTTACAGCAACCGTGCTGGTGCATTAAGCTATAAGCCTGCCCTGGGGAGCAAGTCCAAACCACCATGCTCTATGGAACAAAGCAAATCGAGAACAAATATGCTTATGCCTCAGGTTTTGGGCCAGGAAAAAGCCTATTATTCACTCAAGCCGACAGTACTTTTCTTTATGAAAATGTACCACATAATTCTGTTCAGGGAATAATCCTATGCATTTCAATGTAAACAACGAAAGTGCCAAGGCGGATACAAGACGGCCAAGACATTTATACAGGGCAGATTTTTCTGTTTAAAATGCTCTAAATGCACCTCTTTAAATATTATTTTCGATCAGAATATGGACTGTTTAGTCACAAGGGAATTATGAATAGTGTAAGTTGCCAACTTTGTCTTCCTATTGGGCAAATTAATCCAAAGGTACTGGTTGCGTTTTTATATGAGTGAATTTGACATGTTTTCACTGTTGTGTGACCTTAAATCATGCTAAAAACATTGGTCGACTAAAATATTGCATCCACAATATTGACTATCAATATAGCCAGGATTCCACATTGCCTGCAGTAATATGCAATTGTGAGTTAGACCGTTCGGGGTGGGGAATAACAATGTGAATTAGGTCATGGTGAGCGGTTTCACGCATACATTTACCTCCTGTTTTGAGTTATGGGAACAAAGTGGAAGGAGTATTATGGCAAGGGGAACATTTCATTTTCCTCCTATGTAGTAAAGGAGGCCAAGTAGAGCCATGGGACAAGGCTTGGCTGTTGTTGCAAAACCAAACACAAATTTATCAGCCATTTTTTTTCGGCCAGGAAAATAAGGTCCAGTGTTCTCGCACCACAAAAAACCGACTGCTCATGATTAGGTGGAGCAGAAGTCCATATAGAAATTCCATTCTACCTGATTTCTAACTGGGGCCTAGATCATCATAGTAAGTACATCTGGGAAGTATAGATTTACTATTCTTAACTCTACATCTCTTTGCCTTGATATAGTTGCTGAAATTACTGTCAATGCAATAATTTCGTAGAGTGGTATTCCAACTCTGATAAGGTGATCCCCACTACCAATACTTTTCTGATTAATAATTAGTTATCTAAAAAACAAACAAATATATATATATATATATATCCATCCTACTGGCAGTCGCCAGTAGGTAGTTATAGTTAGAACCTAGTTTCCATAGGAAAAGCATTTTTTGATTTGCTAATAACTTTGGAGAATTTCATAAAGATTTGTCAAACGACACCAAACAAAAAGTCTATCCAGGTCAGCTCCTATCTTGAACGTTTGGGGGTGATTCGTCAAGCAGGGGCTGAGGAAAAAAAGGAGGTCCCAAAATGCATTTTCTCCATGTTCATTTCCATAGGAAGTTTTGCTACAGCCCGAACTGCTGAACAGAATTTCACCAAATCTGGCAAAAAGGTAGATCTGGTTCAGAAAGCAACCTTTTTTTAAATGGTGTAAATCTGTTCAGTAGTTTCTGAGAAAATTGAAAAATAAAAATTTCAATATCTGGGCGGAGCCTAAGTCCCGAGCACGAGCTTCACTGTGATTGGCTGCCAGAACTCCAAACCAGGAAGTGTTGGCAGCCATCGTGTGGCTCGGTAGAAGCAAGTAACTAGAAAGCAGAGAAACAAAGGTATAAAACAAGAGAAGGAGGCAGGGTAGAAGCACCGTGAACCCTAAACTGCTCAAGGGGTCCCAAAAAAGCATTAAAAAAAGAAAAGAAAATCTGCGCAATTCACGCTGGGGTTGCGGGTTCCCGCGTTTTATTTTAATGAGGTCCCTGGGTGGGCTAGGTTCCGAGGCCATTTCCTAAGAAATAATAGTGGGGGCTCGCTAGGGTCCCTGCAGTCCCGGGGCTTCACTCATGTTGGGAGGGGGGTTGCGCGGCTCCCCTCTTGGAGCCCTCTATGTGTTTATAACTTTGGCATAATTTGACGAATCTCTGTGAAATTTTCCAAAAAGTTTCTCTTTTTTGATCAGCTCCTATCTTGAAAGTTTGGGGGTGATTGGTCAAGGGAGGCTGAGAAAAAAGGGGGTCACAAAATGTGTTTTCTCATGCCTTTTACACAGGAAACCTTAGAGAAGGCTACAGGTCAAAGTGCTGAACAGAATTATGCTAAATTTGGCAGGTAGAAAGGTCTTAGTCCAGAAAGCGCGATTTTGTTGAAATGGTGTAAATGCGGTGAGTAGTTTTTGCGATATTAAAGGAAAAAATATATATATATATATAGGCGGAGCCTAACTCCCGAGCACGAGCTTATCTCTGATTAGCTGCTAAGACTTCAAACAAGGAAGTGTCCTCTGATTGGCTGCAAACACTTCAAAACAGGAAGTGTTAGCAGCCATTTTGTGCCTCGCATCAAGTGAAAATATAAAAGAAAGGTCCCGGGGGCAATTTAATATACCGGAGCTCTGTCTGTGTGAGACAACCCTTTCACTTTCCCTCTGCCCAACATTGCCACTTCACATCTATGCCTTTAAAAGCCAGTCCGTTGACTTGCAGCGCTCTACCTTTGCGAGGTAGTACACTGCTGTTCCTTTGGGAGCGGACGGCCTGTAGTTTTCCCTCTGCGAGTGGAGCCCACGGGCCTCAGCTGTCCCTCTGCGAGGCTGAGTGCGAACTGTTGATAAGTCACACTATATGAGCATTGAAAAGACATTTTGTGATTTAGCCCATCAGCTCGCATTTGTGTGAGGCAACTCTGAAAACATACTGGAGCTCTGTCTGTGCGAGATACTCCTTTCATGCTGCCTTTCCCCACATCAGCATGTAACGCACCCTATTCCCACATCACCAGCATACCCCCAACAACCTTCTTGGGCCCGCAAGTCTCCCTCTGCGAACCACTGGTGAGCTTGCAGCCCTTCCGGTGCGACTTCTCTGGCCCACAGTTGTATCTGTGAAGCCAAGACTGGAAATATACCGCAGGTCTCTCTCTGGGAGATACCCCCTTCACATTCCCTCTCCCCAACATCACCATTTTGAAGCTATGCCTGTAGAAGTTAATCCATTGGCTCGCAGCTGTGTACCTTTGCGAGCTAGTACGCTGCTGTTCCTTTGGGAGTGGACGGCCCGTAGTTCTCCTTCTGCGAGTCACGCCCAGGAGCCGCAGCTATCCCTCTGCAAGCCTGGGTGTGAACTGTTGATAAGTCACACTATATGAGCATTGAAAAACATTTTGTGATTCTGTCCACCAGCTCGCATCTGTGCAAAGCAATTCTGAAAACATACTGGAGCTCTGTCTGGGCGAGATACTCCTTTCACGCAGCCTCTCCCCACATCAGCAGGTAATGCACCCTCCACCTACATCACCAGCATACCCCCAACAACCTTCTTGGGCCAGCAATTCTCCCTCTGTGTACCACTGGTGGGCTCGCAGCTCTTCCGGTGTGACTTATCGGGCCTGCAGTTGTATCTGTGAAGCCAAGACTGGAAATATACCGCAGGTCTCTCACTGCGAGATACACCTTTTACGTTCCCTCTGCCCAACATCACCATTTCGCAGCGATGCCTTTAGAAGCCAGTCCGTTGGCTCGCAGCTGTGTACCTTTGCAAACTAGTACGCTGCTGTACATCTACCTCTGCGAGTTAGTACGTTACTTTTCCTTTGGGAGCGGATGGCCCATAGTTCTCCCTCTGTGAGTTGAGCCAAGGGGCCGCAGCTGTCCCTCTGCGAGCCTGGGTACGAATTGTTGATAAGTTACACTATGAGCATTGAAAAGGCATTTTGTGATTCTGTCTATCAGCTCCCATCTTTGTGAGGCAACTCTGTAAACATACCAGAGCTCTGTCTGTGCGAGATACCCCTTTCATGCTGCCTCTCCCCACATCAGCAGGTAATGCACCCTCTTCTCACATCACCAGCATACCCCCAACAACCTTCTTGGGCCCGCAAGTGTCCCTCTGTGAACCACTGGTTGGCTTGCAGCTCTTCTATTGCCACTTCTTGGGTCCGCAGTTGTATCTGTGAAGCCAAGGCTGTAAATATACCGCAACGATTCATAAAGGGGGTGGTGATGGACAGAGTATCTGAATTAAGCAGAACACTCCTACCCAGTCAAAAGATCAGGGCTTGATCCATCACCGTTTTTTAGCTCACTGCACCATCCCAGCTCAGAACCTGACTACATGCAAATTAGTCTGACCCTGGCCCAGTGCATCATGGGAACAGGGCAGACCAAACTACCAAGCCAATTCTTTACTGGAAAGGGGGTGGTGATGGACAGAGTATCTGAATTAAGCAGAACACTCCTACCCAGCCAGAAACCGGTCCCCGGTAGCTTGTCTCCTTTCTGGTGAAGAATTGGCTTGGTAGTTTGGTCTGCCCTGTTCCCATGATGCACTGGGCCAGGGACAGACTAATTTGCATATAGCCAGGTTCTGAGCTGGGATGGGGCAGTGAGCTAAATAACGGTGATGGATCAAGCCCTGATCTTTGGACTGGGTAAGAGTGGTCTGCTTAATTTCATTACAAGACCGGAGGCTACCATTATGCATACAACTTTTAATGCAGTCCAAGCATAGCCGCATATGTCACAAAGCAAAAGTTCCAACTTAGAATACATATGAATCAACAATAGCATGAATCACTAGGCAATCGGCCTCTTTTAAATGCGGCTCCAAGCAAGATAAGTCACCTCCTTACTTAGCTCTTTATAATATTGTAATTTCATGTTTAAGACTTGTATTTTATTATTAATCTATATTTGTTACTATATACTGATTAACCCCTTAATCCCTACAGGAGTAATATTTATATATATATACAATGTACCTGTTTTATATACCATCTTATAAGGTAGAGTAACACTTTTTTACTCCTTATACCCAGACCCCCAACCTCCAATTTACGGAGGTTGGCTTCCGCTTTCCTTTCCTGTAGTTGTCTTTATTTTAAAGTTATAATTCTTTCCTCTCGCGCGCGAATTATTCAAAAAACACAGTGACCCGCTTTTATTTTCAGAACAATCTCCCAGACGTTCATAATTGTGCCCAATACCTTAGACTTTGTCAAAACCTTGTGAGGTACGACGCTTTGTGAATTTATCTAATTATTTATCCGTGTTACCCTCGCCTCCCTCCCATAATCAGTCTATTAGGATTGATATTTACAAAGTAATTTGAAGGTAATATTAAAAAATAAAAAATAAATTAAAAAAAAGGGAGAGGATATATATATATATATATATTGAAAAGATTACTATAAACATATAAAAAAAAAAGGCTGTACATATATAGAAAGTTTATAGAGAAAGGTTAAGAATTCTATATAAGCTTCAGACATTCTTATATATTTATTTTTTCAATTCAAAATATGTCTGAGTCAGATTCTGATTCAATTCACAGTATTACTGTTGAATCTGATTTTAATAATGATGCCATCAAAAAACTTATCCACAAGGAGATGAGATCATGTATGTTTTCTACTCTCTCCCAAGTTATGTCATCTAAGAGACCCTTGATCCATGATAATGATGACCTATCTGACTTGGACATAGCTGAGATTAATGATCTCACCGAAAAATGGGGTAAGAGGCATAAAAAAAAGTAATAATATTGATTATACCCCAGAGAGCACGGGAGGTCGTAGCACTTCAAATTTTACAGGAGGTCCTCGCACCTCATTTGCCTCAGGTGTCCCTCGCGGCACAAATCTGAAAGGTGTCCTTAGCGGCACAAATCTGAAAGGTGTCCTTAGCGGCACAAATCTGAAAGGTGTCCTTAGCGGCACAAATTTGATGGGTGTCCCTCGCGGCACAATTCACCAAAGTGCTCTAGATAATGATCCAAGTGATATTGATGGCTCAGAATTTCCTGACAAATATATTCTTGACCTAGATGAGGACGATCAAGATATTGATTCCTTTCTCTTGAATGACGACAATGGTCCTTCATCTTCTAAAGATAGTATCTTGGACCGTTTAGGGGAAGAAATGTTCTCCCCTTTTAACATTAAACATCCTAGAAGCTCAGAGTGGACTCCACATGAGCACGTTTCTAAATTCAATTCTAAATGGATTAGGAAACCTTTAGAAAGGGAAACTTGCAATCTTTTGAGGGCAGAATGCACCAGACCTTCAATTGAAGGTAAAGTCTGTCAAACTCCTAACCTTGATCCGGAACTAATTACTTATCTTTTTAAATTAAGAAGAGACCCACGCAAAGGCTTGGAAAGGTCGCTTAAGCTCTGCCAAGATAAAGTTCTCGACATCCTAGGTCCACTTACTAAAATAATCGACGCAGCTGAGGAGAGTTACCTTAATGGTTCCCCTCTTGACACACACTCCATTCGAGGATGGGGCCAAAGAGCACTTGTCCTCTTAGGAAATGCCAACGCAGGACTTAATTGTGAAAGAAGAATAGTCCTCAATAAAATTAGTCCAAAATTAATCGATATGGCTGAAAAAGAAACCTCCATTAATCCAAAAGGTTTACTTTTTGGAGAAGTTTTAATATGTATCAACCTTTACCGCTTTAGATAGAGCGCATCAAAACATGAAAAAAGTTTTTAACTACAACACAACCTTTTTGGAAGGGCTGGAAGAAGGGGGCAATCTTCCGGCCGCTTTAATCGACGCCCCTTCCCAAGAAACAGAGGCAATTATTGGTAGAGGGTACCAACCACCCAACTAACCACAGTTTTATCCACCCAGAGGAAGAGGTTTCCGCTCCAGAGAATTCCGAGCACGAGGAGCACCTGCTGACTCCACCCCTCAAGTGAGTACTCCTTCCCCTTCCCTTTCTTTGAATCCAAAAGTATGCGGCAGACTAAGATTCTTTTACCACAATTGGAAAATTATCACACAAGATCCCTGGGTTCTGAACACCGTTCAAGGTTTTTGTATAGATTTCACCAAGACTCCAATACAGTACTCTCTTCCAAGACCGACACCCCTTACACTAGATCAAGAAAAAATCATAGAAGAAGAAATTTCCTCAATGCTAAAAAAAAAAAGGAGCAATTCTAGAGGTACCCAAGGAATTTATGACATTCATAAGTACTCTCTTCCTTGTGGAAAAGAAAGACAAGGGTTGGAGACCGGTTATAAATCTCATGGAACTCAGCAAATTCCTTGTCTACCGTCATTTCAAGATGGAGGGCATCCATCTTCTCAGAGACCTCTTACTAGAAGGAGACTGGCTAGTCAAATTAGATCTGACGGACGCCTACTTTACAATTCCCATGACAAAGGAACACCAACCCTTGCTTCAGTTCATTTGGAAAAACCATCTCTTTCAATTTCAGGCTCTCCCCTTCGGCCTCTCTTCAGCCCCAAGGTAATGAGAGCAGTTGCCTCATTTCTAAGAGAAAAAGGGATTTGTCTCATCATTTACTTAGACGACATCCTGATTCTTTCTCAAGACTATGCTCAAATCATCAAAGATCTGAAGACAGTTATAGACCTCTTAGAAAGTCTGGGTTTTATCATAAACTGGGAAAAATCCATTCTAGTCCCCTCAAAGAAGATGGATTTCCTGGGCTTCACAGTAGATACAACAGAATGTCTTCTCCTTCTCCCTCCCAAGAAGATTGCCAAAATAATAAAGGAGATAAGACATGTATTGAAACAAGAAAATCTCTCCCTAAGAGAACTAGCAAGACTTCTAGGCCTTCTATCTTCCTCCATTCAGGCCATTTTTCCGGGACCACTGAATTATCGAGCCCTTCAGAGAATAAAAGCAAGAGCTCTCAGGTCAGGTCTTTGGTACGGAGATCGAATTTCCTTAAACCCAGATGCAATCTTAGAACTTAACATGGTGTTTAGACAATCTAGATGCATGGAATGGGAGAGCGATCTTTGGTTCAGCACCAGATTTTATTCTAGAATCGGATGCCAGCCTTCATGGCTGGGGTGCTTGTCTACAGAACCAGAACACTGGAGGAATTTGGTCCCAACAAGAGTCCCTGCACCACATCAATTATCTAGAATTAACTGCAGGACTTTATGCTCTAATGAGCTTCAAACGCTTTCTTCAAGGAAGATCAGTCATATTGAAAATGGACAATATGTCTGCCGTTGCTTACATAAACCGTCTAGGAGGGACCAAGTCAGAAGACCTCTCCATTCTAGCAAAGAAGCTTTGGTTTTTCTGCCTAGAACACAAAATCTCTCTGAGAGCAGAATACATTCCAGGGAAATCCAATCTTTGCGCAGATTGGAATTCAAGATTCATCTTGGATTACAGCGACTGGAAGCTCAACACTTCTGTTTTCAACTCCCTCAATCGATTCTGGGGCCCATCCCAAATAGATTTATTTGCGAGCAGATGGACTACCCAATTGATATCTTATTTCAGCTGGATGCCCGATCCTGGTGCTCTAGCAGTGAATGCCTTTCTCCAACCTTGGGTAGGGATCAACGCTTATGCCTTCCCTCCATTTGCAATGATCCAGAGACTCCTTCAGAAAGTGAGACAAGAACGATCCTCAATTGTCCTAGTAACTCCTTTTTGGCCATCCCAAGTCTAACGATCTCGCTAGACTTTCGTCAACAGCTTCAACTCTCCTTGGAGAGTCATGGGCCCCTGGAACACATTACGGGTACAACAACATTTGGAAAGTCTGGTCACGTTGGTGCTTGGAAAGGGACTTGGATCCCGTGGAGGCACCTATTGTTGATATAGTTAATTTTCTTGGAGAACAATTCGATAGAGGTTCAAGTTACAAATCTCTCAATTGTTTTAGATCTGCTATTTCTGCAGGACATTCTCTAATTAACAATAGAACGGTAGGTAAAAATACTAATATTTGTAGAATACTTAAAAGTATCAGACTTAGAAGACCTCCTCAACCTAGCTATCAATCTCTTCGGGATGTTAATTTAATTCTTGACCTTTTTTGTTCTTGGCCAGTTAATTCTCTTCTCAGCAGGAAGAATCTTTCTATCAAATTAGCTACTCTTCTTTGCTTAAGTTCATGCATTAGAGTCTCTGATGTTAAAGCTCTAGATATTTCTTTTAGATCTTACGATATGTTTGGAGTCAAATTTGAAATACATAGAAGAACTAAAACCATGTCAGATTCTATTTTCTATCCTCGTTTTGATACTTACACTAAACTCTGTGTTGTTCAATGTATGAAAGAATATGATGTGAGAATGAACTCTCTTCGTCCTTTGAATGTATCTCAGTTACTCCTCTCTTTTGTTAAACCCCATAAAGGAATTTCTTCTAGCTCTATTGCTGGATGGGTTAAAACAGTCATGAAACTTCCTGGAATCAATCTGAATATTTTTAAACCACATTCCATTAGAGGCGCAATGGCCAGTAAGTCATTCTGCTCAGGTGGTATGTTGGATGATATTCTAAAGGCTGCTGATTGGTCTAATTCTAGAACCTTTGCTCATCATTATTGCAAACCTGTTTCTCACATGTCTGATGTTGATTTACATGGCTACCAACATGCATAATGGTAGCCTCCGGTCTTGTAATGAAATTGCGATTCTCCTATTTACATGACCAGAGAATCTGGATTTCATTAAAGACACGGAGGCTAACATTATCCCTCCCACCCTTCCCTGGGTGGTTGATTAAATGATATAATATATATATAATATATGTTATGATATGCTTATTTGAATTTTTTACTTACAAACAAACATTATTTTCCTTTGCAGGATTACTTACATCCTTTTCTTTGTCAGGAATTGTTATTTAGATGATTGTTTATTATTCTTGTCCTTAATACTTTTATTGGGATTTATTAACAACCTTTCTTTGCCTTGCAGATAACTTGTCTTCTTGATTTCACACCTGTGGATCAATCGTGGATGGTGTTTTCTTCCGTCATCCTTCTTCAAGTTTGATGTTTCATTGGATTTGTTTGGACTTTTCCTTTTTCATTGTCACCACATTTAAAAGAGGCTGATTGCCTAGTGATTCATGCTATTGTTGATTCATATGTATTCTAAGTTGGAACTTTTGCTTTGTGACATATGCGGCTATGCTTGGACTGCATTAAAAGTTGTATGCATAATGTTAGCCTCCGTGTCTTTAATGAAATCCAGATTCTCTGGTCATGTAAATAGGAGAATCGCAATTCAGACACTCTGTTCATCACCACCCCCTTTTCTGAATCGTTTTTGGCCACTATAGGTGTGGCAGGGTATACTCAGACATGAGTCCCTTGCTCACTGCTCCATCAGGATTCAAGCAAGCCGGGCCGACGAGGCTGAAATGCCAGAAACCGGTCCCCGGTAGCTTGTCTCCTTTCTGGTGAAGAATTGGCTTGGTAGTTTGGTCTGCCCTGTTCCCATGATGCACTGGGCCAGGGACAGACTAATCTGCATATAGCCAGGTTCTGAGCTGGGATGGGGAAGTGAGCTAAATAACGGTGATGGATCAAGCCCTGATCTTTGGACTGGGTAAGAGTGGTCTGCTTAATTCAGACACTCTGTTCATCACCACCCCCTTTTCTGAATCGTTTTTGGCCACTATAGGTGTGGCAGGGTATACTCAGAAATGAGTCCCTTGTTCACTGCTCCATCAGGATTCAAGCAAGCCGGGCCGACGAGGCTGAAATGCCAGAAACCGGTCCCCGGTAGCTTGTCTCCTTTCTGGTGAAGAATTGGCTTGGTAGTTTGGTCTGCCCTGTTCCCATGATGCACTGGGCCAGGGACAGACTAATTTGCATATAGCCAGGTTCTGAGCTGGGATGGGGCAGTGAGCTAAATAACGGTGATGGATCAAGCCCTGATCTTTGGACTGGGTAAGAGTGGTCTGCTTAATTCAGACACTCTGTTCATCACCACCCCCTTTTCTGAATCGTTTTTGGCCACTATAGGTGTGGCAGGGTATACTCAGACATGAGTCCCTTGCTCACTGCTCCATCAGGATTCAAGCAAGCCGGGCCGACGAGGCTGAAATGCCAGAAACCGGTCCCCGGTAGCTTGTCTCCTTTCTGGTGAAGAATTGGCTTGGTAGATGGTTTTGCCCTGTTCCCATGATGCACTGGGCCAGGGACAGACTAATTTGCATATAGCCAGGTTCTGAGCTGGGATGGGGCAGTGAGCTAAATAACGGTGATGGATCAAGCCCTGGTCTTTGGACTGGGTAAGAGTGGTCTGCTTAATTCAGACACTCTGTTCATCACCACCCCCTTTTCTGAATCGTTTTTGGCCACTATAGGTGTGGCAGGGTATACTCAGACATGAGTCCCTTGCTCACTGCTCCATCAGGATTCAAGCAAGCCGGGCCGACGAGGCTGAAATGCCAGAAACCGGTCCCCGGTAGCTTGTCTCCTTTCTGGTGAAGAATTGGCTTGGTAGTTTGGTCTGCCCTGTTCCCATGATGCACTGGGCCAGGGACAGACTAATTTGCATATAGCCAGGTTCTGAGCTAGGATGGGGCAGTGAGCTAAATAACGGTGATGGATCAAGCCCTGATCTTTGGACTGGGTAAGAGTGGTCTGCTTAATTCAGACACTCTGTTCATCACCACCCCCTTTTCTGAATCGTTTTTGGCCACTATAGGTGTGGCAGGGTATACTCAGACATGAGTCCC
Source organism: Lissotriton helveticus (assembly GCF_964261635.1). Taxonomy (NCBI): domain Eukaryota; kingdom Metazoa; phylum Chordata; class Amphibia; order Caudata; family Salamandridae; genus Lissotriton; species Lissotriton helveticus. Next base: position 210,093,517 of record NC_136073.1, on the reverse strand, counting down.
TTGCTCACTGCTCCATCAGGATTCAAGCAAGCCGGGCCGACGAGGCTGAAATGCCAGAAACCGGTCCCCGGTAGCTTGTCTCCTTTCTGGTGAAGAATTGGCTTGGTAGTTTGGTCTGCCCTGTTCCCATGATGCACTGGGCCAGGGACAGACTAATTTGCATATAGCCAGGTTCTGAGCTGGGATGGGGCAGTGAGCTAAATAACGGTGATGGATCAAGCCCTGATCTTTGGACTGGGTAAGAGTGGTCTGCTTAATTCAGACACTCTGTTCATCACCACCCCCTTTTCTGAATCGTTTTTGGCCACTATAGGTGTGGCAGGGTATACTCAGACATGAGTCCCTTGCTCACTGCTCCATCAGGATTCAAGCAAGCCGGGCCGACGAGGCTGAAATGCCAGAAACCGGTCCCCGGTAGCTTGTCTCCTTTCTGGTGAAGAATTGGCTTGGTAGTTTGGTCTGCCCTGTTCCCATGATGCACTGGGCCAGGGACAGACTAATTTGCATATAGCCAGGTTCTGAGCTGGGATGGGGCAGTGAGCTAAATAACGGTGATGGATCAAGCCCTGATCTTTGGACTGGGTAAGAGTGGTCTGCTTAATTCAGACACTCTGTTCATCACCACCCCCTTTTCTGAATCGTTTTTGGCCACTATAGGTGTGGCAGGGTATACTCAGACATGAGTCCCTTGCTCACTGCTCCATCAGGATTCAAGCAAGCCGGGCCGACGAGGCTGAAATGCCAGAAACCGGTCCCCGGTAGCTTGTCTCCTTTCTGGTGAAGAATTGGATTGGTAGTTTGGTCTGCCCTGTTCCCATGATGCACTGGGCCAGGGACAGACTAATTTGCATATAGCCAGGTTCTGAGCTGGGATGGGGCAGTGAGCTAAATAACGGTGATGGATCAAGCCCTGATCTTTGGACTGGGTAAGAGTGGTCTGCTTAATTCAGACACTCTGTTCATCACCACCCCCTTTTCTGAATCGTTTTTGGCCACTATAGGTGTGGCAGGGTATACTCAGACATGAGTCCCTTGCTCACTGCTCCATCAGGATTCAAGCAAGCCGGGCCGACGAGGCTGAAATGCCAGAAACCGGTCCCCGGTAGCTTGTCTCCTTTCTGGTGAAGAATTGGCTTGGTAGTTTGGTCTGCCCTGTTCCCATGATGCACTGGGCTAGGGACAGACTAATTTGCATATAGCTAGGTTCTGAGCTGGGATGGGGCAGTGAGCTAAATAACGGTGATGGATCAAGCCCTGATCTTTGGACTGGGTAAGAGTGGTCTGCTTAATTCAGACACTCTGTTCATCACCACCCCCTTTTCTGAATCGTTTTTGGCCACTATAGGTGTGGCAGGGTATACTCAGACATGAGTCCCTTGCTCACTGCTCCATCAGGATTCAAGCAAGCCGGGCCGACGAGGCTGAAATGCCAGAAACCGGTCCCCGGTAGCTTGTCTCCTTTCTGGTGAAAAATTGGCTTGGTAGTTTGGTCTGCCCTGTTCCCATGATGCACTGGGCCAGGGACAGACTAATTTGCATATAGCCAGGTTCTGAGCTGGGATGGGGCAGTGAACTAAATAACGGTGATGGATCAAGCCCTGATCTTTGGACTGGGTAAGAGTGGTCTGCTTAATTCAGACACTCTGTTCATCACCACCCCTTTTTCTGAATCGTTTTTGGCCACTATAGGTGTGGCAGGGTATACTCAGACATGAGTCCCTTGCTCACTGCTCCATCAGGATTCAAGCAAGCCGGGCCGACGAGGCTGAAATGCCAGAAACCGGTCCCCGGTAGCTTGTCTCCTTTCTGGTGAAGAATTGGCTTGGTAGTTTGGTCTGCCCTGTTCCCATGATGCACTGGGCCAGGGACAGACTAATCTGCATATAGCCAGGTTCTGAGCTGGGATGGGGCAGTGAGCTAAATAACGGTGATGGATCAAGCCCTGATCTTTGGACTGGGTAAGAGTGGTCTGCTTAATTCAGACACTCTGTTCATCACCACCCCCTTTTCTGAATCGTTTTTGGCCACTATAGGTGTGGCAGGGTATACTCAGACATGAGTCCCTTGCTCACTGCTCCATCAGGATTCAAGCAAGCCGGGCCGACGAGGCTGAAATGCCAAAAACGGGTCCCCGGTAGCTTGTCTCCTTTCTGGTGAAGAATTGGCTTGGTAGTTTGGTCTGCCCTGTTCCCATGATGCACTGGGCCAGGGACAGACTAATTTGCATATAGCCAGGTTCTGAGCTGGGATGGGGCAGTGAGCTAAATAACGGTGATGGATCAAGCCCTGATCTTTGGACTGGTTAAGAGTGGTCTGCTTAATTCAGACACTCTGTTCATCACCACCCCCTTTTCTGAATCGTTTTTGGCCACTATAGGTGTGGCAGGGTATACTCAGACATGAGTCCCTTGCTCACTGCTCCATCAGGATTCAAGCAAGCCGGGCCGACGAGGCTGAAATGCCAGAAACCGGTCCCCGGTAGCTTGTCTCCTTTCTGGTGAAGAATTGGCTTGGTAGTTTGGTCTGCCCTGTTCCCATGATGCACTGGGCCAGGGACAGACTAATTTGCATATAGCCAGGTTCTGAGCTGGGATGGGGCAGTGAGCTAAATAACGGTGATGGATCAAGCCCTGATCTTTGAAATCTGGAAGCTAACAAATCAGCTGAAGTGGCCTATTTATAGTTAAAAAGATGCTTGTGAGGTTGGACAAATAAGAATCTTAGTCATGTATGGATTTACATATAAAACATTTTATTAAAACAAAATAAAAATATGTGTGTAAAACATTTTATTAAAACAAAATAACAACAAATAAAACTATGCACAGCCGTGGCTTGTCATCCCTCGACAATTTGTGAATCACAGCCTGCAAGACAAAAAGAAAAATAAGATGGTGCGTTATGCGTCCAGCAAAGGAGAGAGAAAGAGAGGAAGAGTGACATACAAGGAAGATAGAAAGAGAGAAACAGTGTGAGAGAGAGGAAGAGGGAGAAAGAGAGAGAGGAATAGAGAGAGAGAAAGAGAACTAGAGAGACGAAGACAGAAAGGAAGAGGAAGACAGAGAAAGAGAGAGTGAGAGTGAGAAAGAGAGAGATACAAGGAAGAGGGAAAGAGAAACAGTGTGAGAGAGAGGAAGAGAGAGGGAGGAAGAGAGAGAGAGAGGGAGAGAAAGAGAGAGAAAGAGAGAGGAAGAGAGAAAGAGTGAAACAGTGTGAGAGAGAGGAAGAGAGAGGGAGGAAAAGAGAGGGTGAAAGAGTGAGAGAGAGGAAGAGAGAGTGCGAAAGAGTGAGAGAGAGGAAGAGAGAGAAAGAGCACGAGAGAAAGAAAGAAAGAAAGAAAGAGTGAGATACAAGGAAGAGAGAAAGGAACCGTGTGAGAGAGAGGAAAGGAGAGAGAGAAAGTGTGAGAGAGGAAGAGAGGGAGAGAGAGAGGAAGTGAGAGAAAGAAAGAATGAGAGAGGAAGAGACAGAGAAAGAGAGAAAGTGTGTCTGAGAGAGAAAACAAGAGCTGGAGAGGGAGTGTTGTCACTGGTGAAAATCTTCGCAGCTCACCATTCTGCCACCGATGTGTATCCAACCACGTGCAGGGACATACTGCTCCCTCAAGTTTAGTTATCTGAAAGATAGTATAGAATTAGTAATTGTAGTCTATTTACAACTGCACTGTTTCGGCTCTGCACACCCAGGCTGCTGCATCCCATCCACTTCCACTGCCCAGAGGTGTCTAACAGCTGCTGCGCACCCAGGGCCATATTATCTAGAATGGGGATGACATTATTGTCACTTTAGCGGCAGGAAACTGCCGCTAAAGCGGCGATAAGGGGCTTGATAATATGCCCTTGTAAATTCCCTTAGAAGCCCAGGTTTGATGTCCTTCACATCAGAACCTGGGTTTCTATGGGAATTAAGAACACTACAATAGGACAAGAGGGACTTGGGGAATGTTTAGAGACCTGCGTGGAACAACTCCCCAAATCTAACTCACAATAACGAAAATGGATCTGCGGGACTACTGAATCGAGAGGGATTGCAGTTAACGATTAAAGTGCTGTGACTGAATGGTATGATAAACAGAGGCAAGATATAGCTCAGAAAACAAGACATTCACTGAGGAAAATCCTTAAAAAAGGACAGATTCCCATCACTCACCAAGGGTGACATGCTTCATCATCTGGGTCCCCTCCTGGCCACACGCTAGTGTAACCAAGGGCTACAACCTTCTTAAGCTAAGAAGCGAGCTCATGGATGTTTTTTTAAGGGTATTCTAGAGAGATAGCTCTCACAGATGTGAAGAGGAGGTTCTAAAAATGATGGGCGCACTGCATAGAAGTGAAAGTAAGATTAAAAGTGGATTGCAAGAAAAAAGTTTGTTTATTAAGTATCTCTTGTTACCCACATTAAAAACAGTGCAAAACAGTTTTAAATAATAACTGTTTTAATAGACCTATTAAAACAGTTCTTATTTAAAACTCCTCTTCACATCTGTGAGAGCTATCTCTCTAGAATACCTTAAAAGAACATCCATGAGTGATGTCCTCAATGATGTCATTTGAGATGTCATCAGTGATGTCACTGACCATGTCATGAATGATGTAATATGAGACGTCATCAGCAGTGCATTGCGGGGGCGCAAGTTATAGTTAGCTGAACTAACTATAATGGGGGAATTTCTATGGTTTTGTATAAGAGAAATGTCCAACTAACTATAATGTCCCTGAAACCTATGTTTTTTTCAGTGAATTTCTAAGGTTTTTTTAAATGCTAATTTCTAACTATAACATGCCTGAAACGTATGTTTTTTTCAGTAAATTTCAAAGGTTTTTTAAATGCTAATTTCTAACTATAACGTGCCTGAAACCTATGGTTTTTTCAGTGAATTTCAAAGGTTTTTTAAATGCTAATTTCTAACTATAACATGCCTGAAACCTATGGTTTTTTCAGTACATTTCAAAGGTTTTTTAAATGCTAATTTCTAACTATAACGTGCCTGAAACCTATGGTTTTTTCAGTGAATTTTAAAGGTTTTTTAAATGCTAATTTCTAACTATAACATGCCTGAAAACCTATGGTTTTTTCAGTGAATTTCTAAGGTTTTTTAAATGCTAATTTTTAACTATATCGTGCCTGAAACCTACATGTTTTGACAATGTATTCCATACATGTTTCATCTTTTGTTCGAGTCGCGATTACAGATGACGCAGACCACTAGTGTATCTATATATATGTGTATATATATATATATATATATATATATATATATATATATATATATATAAAACATCAACTTCTCCTTCCCTCAGGCTGAAGAAAGCAAAGGACACAACGGGTTTCAGGGGTTTGCCTTTTATTGAATTCCACCGCATAACCTGGTTTCGGCTTGTGCCTTCGTCAGATGCAAAAATTCAATTGCTTGCTCTCCGTTCGTATGTTCTTTTAAAGGGCTCCTCCTCTCAGTGGTTCAGGAGCCTCGCATGCTTCGAATCACCTTTTGTTGCCAATTCAGAGGACTACCAGTCCCACAGTGCAGCATTCAGGGTATTCAGCGCAGAACGGGGCCGCCACGTTGTCACTGCAATTCTTCCTCCTGCCCCCTTTCCTTCTGCCACGCATTACTCTGTACCAGCATCGGAGACGCCAACCTTTCTCTCGCGTCTCACCTAGCAGTCTTTGGTCCACCGTACAGCAGCGGCTTCCTGGTGTCAGGTTGGTGAGTGGCGGGTCACGGCTAAAATCCGATGCCTTGGCTACCTTCAAATGTTTCCTATGTCCCCGTGACACACTTTTGACGAAAGGGTCCTTTGTCCGCCTCACAGGTCGGCGGTAATATAACATCAACTTCTCCTTCCCTCAGGCTGAAGAAAGCAAAGGACACAACGGGTTTCAGGGGTTTGCCTTTTATTGAATTCCACCGCATAAACAGGTTTTGGCTTGTGCCTTCGTCAGATGCAAAAATATGTATATATATGCACATATATATATATATTTATATATATATATATAAAAATAGTAGTTCCTTTGGCGGTTGGTGGTGTACACCTAAGCATCCGCCAGTGCGTGTAAATGTCAAAAACCTTGCTGCATTAAGTGCTTCATTTTCAATTGCAATAGCTGAAGATTTCCATGATCTAAGCATTTTGGCTGCACCCGGCAGCCTTGGTCACAATGTTGGGTCTCATTACTTTTGGTGTACATATATGTATTTCCTACCCCAGCCACATCAAAATCATCAAAGAACAACTAGAAACGTGCACAGTGGTTGCACATAATTAATCAAATGCTATACATGCTCTTCTAATATGTGAACAAAAGTGATTCTAAAACAAACTGTCATGCATTCATAGCAAATTAGAATCATACAGCTAACTCATTTTTACACCAAATGAAAAGACATTAATTAAGGACAAATGACTGATTATATATTGTGGGCTCATAATTAAACCATGCTTACAGATGTTTCCCACCTGCAATGCTTCAAGCCTATGTATCAATATGACTTAAATCTTGCAGTTCAGTTTAACATTACACAATAATGCCTTAGTGGGCATGTGATATATAATGTGTATAGTTTATAGGATCTAAAGAATCTGCAGTACTGATAAAGAATATTTAGCAATAGATTAACGAATGATCAATAGATTTAAGGCAAGAGGCTATTCAGACAGAATTTTGCAGGCAGTATCCCTTCATCATATGGATTGTGTTAGTCTAAACTTTCATGGCTCTACTGAGAACAGTATGATAATTTAGAAATGTACAATGACCAGGACCATTATTCCTTATAATTAGTTGTTATATTTCATATAAAAATAAATACACACATTATGGGGTCGATTCCGATTCGGGGAAAAAAACGCCCGTACGATTTGTATCCGGAGCCCTCTCTGTACGAATCGTACCCGTCCGTCCGAGTCGCGAAGTACGATCCGTATTTCGTGAATCCGTCCCGATCCGTACGTATTGCAAGGCTGAAACCGTGAACCGTACGACTTGTACACATACTGTACGACTCGTACATATGCCGTACGACCCGACGAGTATGATCCGGACCGGGGTATGAGGACGCGATTCGTACGGTCCACGTCAGGTAAGGGCGAGTCGTACGGAAAAGCACACAAACACATACACACCGTACGGTCCGTACACCCCATGATCGCAGGGGTACGCCCTGCGATCATGGGGTGTACGAGCCGTATCTCCATTGTACGATCGGTGTATGAGCCGTACCCCCATTGTACGATCGGTGTACGAGCCGTACCCCATGTACGATCGGTGTACGAGCCGTACCCCCATTGTACGATCGGTGTACGAGCCGTACCCCCATCGTACATGGGGTACGGCTCGTACACCGATCGTACATGGGGTACGGCTCGTACACCGATCGTACAGTGGGGGTACAGCTCGTACATCGATCGTACATGGGGTACGGCTCGTACACCGATCATACAATGGGGGTATGGCTCGTACACCCCATGATCGCAGGGGTACGGTGCGTACCCCTGCAATCATGGGGGGTATGCACCGTACCCGGGGGGGGCGTTCCGTACCTGTTTCGGCGCGAACTATGCTTTTACGGCTGTTTTTAACTCCCGTAGAAATAGGGTCGTACGGTGCGTACCCGACACGTATCATACTTGCTGGGTCATAAAAACCAGCCGCGAACCGGTCCCAACCGCCCAATTAGGATACTACCGAACACTGTTCATCGCATTCCTATATTTTAGTATGGGAGCATGCATTACGGCCGTAATGCATGCTCCCATAGTGAAATGGGAGGTCCAGTTCATCCCTGTACCCCGTGGCAGGCACATCAAGGTGCCTGCCACTAGATGCAGGGATCAGTAAGGGGGCCCTCGGCCTCCAAACAGAGGCCGTGAACCAAAGGGGGCCCTGCTGGGGGCTCCCAAACACACTTTCTGACATGATTTCCATGTCGGTCAGAGCTGCATGGAAACCATGTCTGAAACCGTGCATTGTAATCTCAAGGGTGGAAAGAGCCGCCCTTGAGATCACAGGCTGTATTCCGACTGACGGACGGGCTCCCCAAGCCCAACAGAAGCCAGCCGAAATGTTGGGTCAGATTCCTTTCCGATCGTCTCCATCAAAATAAGGTCGTCGGAAATTAATCCAACCTAGTATCGCTTTTGTTTACATTTAGAAGAGTATGTATAGCATGTTATGAATGATGTGTAAAATGCAAGATGGTGACTGCTGTGCACTTTTTCCAGTAATCCTTTGTTGATTTTGATGTAGCTGGGTAAGTAAATAGGCATATGTACACACAGCACCCAACATTTTGATCAAGGATGCTGGGTATTATGTTATGTTATGCTAATTAAATTTAATATAGAGCACAAATCGCCCCAGGAGGGGTATCTCAGTGCAGTACACAAAGACAGCAGGTTAGGATGCTAAATTTAAATAAAATGGTCTTAAACAGCTCCTGAATTTGACATGATCAGTGCAGGTGCCGATGTAAAAAGGTACGTTATTCCAATAGGAAGGGGCCAGGTAAGAGAAAGACAAGCCTCCGCATCTTGTCAGTCGGATACAAGGGGATGGAGAGAAGGGCTTTATTCTTAGATCTCAAACTTCTGACTGGACAATAATAACTAAGCTTCTGATGTAAGTAGATGAGACCTTTTCCTATTAAGGATTTGTGCATAAAGCAACAGATTTTGAACACTCTTCTTGTCCTGACTGGGAGCCAGTGCAAGGCTCACACTCGCACGAGGGATCTAATGGGAGAAACCCAACTAAATATGTACTACTCCCTGTCTAACTGAACAACAATGCGCATGGTTAATGAAAAGAGGGGGGTACAGTATACACCTATATATTCCTATATATGTGTATAGTATGTTATAGTTGTTAAAAGAGGGCTCCTATGAGATGCTCCCTTTCGATAACTATAAAATACTTTATACATATATAGAACAGTATAGGATTGTGCTGTGCCTCCCCTTTTCATTGACCAAGCATACATTTTCTGAGTATGAAGCAGTGTAAGGCTCTCAGTAGAGGTGCAGATGCAAAGGCAGAAGGAAGATTATAAACGCACCGTGCTGCCATGATTTGGACTTCTTGCATTTTGTACATTAAAGTTTTGTTCGCTGATGCACGTAGTGTATTTCCATAATCTAGTCTGCTAATAATCAGTGCCTGACCTAGAGTTTTCCTGGAAGAGAGAGGAAGGTAAGGAAATGCTTTCCTCAGCAGGCGCATCTTATTGAAGCAGGAACCCCTAATGAATACAACATGTTCTTTCATGGATAAGGATTGATCCATTTTATCACAAAGATTCTTAACTACTTGCCTGAGGGGTGAGAGCAGTACCTAACTCTGTAGTTAGGTATCCTACCTAAATAAATACGAACATATGTTGTTACAGGATCCAGAACATAAGCGCCTGGTGCATTGGTACTCGGCGAGACACTGGTGTTGATCTATGTACACCTACCAGGCTCAGCAGGACACCTAAGCTTCTCTAAAATGGTGTTGCAGTCCCATGCAATCTTCATTTGCTGATACTGGGCCCAGTACCAACACCAGTGAATGATGCTTGCACAGGAACACAACACTATGGCCAAGGGATGGGCACTGGTAGGGGTTGTGTGCAAGTGACCTGTTGGGGTTGAGCTCACTGCTCATGGCCTTCAACTGTGCTGATGCCTGCTACCCAAAATCCACGCGTGAAGTCGACCACTCCACTTCACACACCGTTTGCTTATAGTACTCCTCTGTTATTGCCCATTAATACATTTCAGATTAATAATATATATATACATACATATATATATCTATATATATATATGTATATATATATATATATATATCTATATATATATATATCTATATATATATTCACTGAAAAAACCATAGGTTATAGACCATATATAGTTAGGAATTAGCATTTACAAAACCTTGAAAATTCACTGAAAAAACCATAGGTTATAGACCATATATAGTTAGGAATTAGCATTTAAAAAACCTTATTTTACTCACACAAAACCATTGAAATTCCATATATAGTTAGTTGCACTAACTATATATCGCGCACCCGCAATCCACTGCTGATCATGTCACATATTACATCATTCATGACATGGTCAGTGACATCACTGATGACATCACTGATGACATCTCAAATGACATCACTGATGACATCACTGATGACATCTCAAATGACATCACTGATGAGATCACTGATGACATCATCCAGTGACTGTGTGTTTCTGTAAAGTTTAAATATGTTTTACATATTGAAGAATGAGTAGATGTATAAGTGTCTGGACGAAGGATTTAGTAGGTGCATGACTGAATGTATGAGTGAGTGATTAAATGTGTCTCACTGAGTGCATGGGTTAGTGACTAAACTGTCTTAATTTGTGCATCATTATGTCTGTTGTTCTGTAAACTGCTGCATGTGTTGATCAGTAGCTATATGATTAACTATATGGGTTATTGATTGATTGTCCAAGTATTTGTATAGGAGACTGAGTGTGTGTGTGGCTGGCTGGGAGGTGTGTGACTCTGTGCCGATCAATGTGTACTTGTATCAATGATTGTATAAGAAAGTAAGTATGTGTTAGTGTATGTTTGAAAATGTAAGGTGCTCTATGTTTAACTGTATAGACAAGAAAATGGAAGTGTGATTGATTCTTTACAGGACTGACTAGGTGTGTGAGTAACTCCATGGATGAGTGGCAGAGTGTAAGTGTCTGTATAGGTGTATGAGTGCATATGATAGTGTTGTAAAGATGAGTGATTGTATGTATGAATGATTGTATGGGTGAATGAGTGAATGTGTGTGTAGACGTAGGAATCAGTGAGTACGTATGTAGTAACTAGTATTGGTGTGTCAATGGTTTCAAAAATTATACTCTGTATTTAACACTGGGTGAAACAGAGGTTATATTAAAACGTGAGGAGATGCATTGTATTGTCACATGAATGATATCATCAGTGATGTGGTCATTGATGTCATTTGAGATGTCATCAGTGATGTCATCAGTGATGTCACTGACCATGTCATGAATGATGTAATATGTGACATGATCAGCAGTGGATTGCGGGTGCGCGATATATAGTTAGTGCAACTAACTATATATGGAATTTCAATGGTTTTGTGTGAGTAAAATAAGGTTTTTTAAATGCTAATTCCTAACTATATATGGTCTATAACCTATGGTTTTTTCAGTGAATTTTCAAGGTTTTGTAAATGCTAATTCCTAACTATATATGGTCTATAACCTATGGTTTTTTCAGTGAATTTCAATGGTTTTTTAATAGCAAATATCATAAGCTGTCGAATGTCAAGTACGTGGTAAGTAAAAACATTTTCGTGTTTATGCACACTGATCTGCTTTGAATACTGCCCCCCACCCCTCATTTCTATTAGGAGTACTCTCTCTTTGCAGATAGTGAAGGGTAGTTAACGCAGCCCTTTGCCCCCTTTGTAATACGTCGTGCCTGCTTCTCTCTCCATTTGATTGATTGTTCTCTTTGGTTCATTCTCTATTTACAAACAAGCACAGAGTCGCAATACTCTGTTTAGTCTTTGCAGATAGCGAAAAATCGTGTAAAAAAACAAAAGGAATCGAGCAAAATCAGTAGGCCACTAATGGGATCTCTTTTTGACCTCGCTAAAATAGAAACATTAGGAACAACCTGTTGAAAATAGCAATGCGTATGTACATAAGCGGCGTTCATTTGTGTTCACAGTACCCCTTGTTGATTGTTTCAATCGAGCATTGAATTGTTCGAAGTTAATTCTCTTAAGGATCTTCTCTACCTGCAAACGAGGAAGAATAGGAATATTCTCTCTCCCTTTGCAGATAGTGAAGGGTAGGTAACGCAAGCCTTTAACACGTCGTACCTATTTCATTCCTCATTGATTGATTGATTGTCCGAACATTGACTGTTTGGGAATTAGTTCTTTTTGGAGGTATTCCCTGTTTGCAAATAAACGTAGGAAAATCTTTGCAAGTAGTGAAAGGGTACGTAATGCGGACCTTTCTCCCCCGTTGTAATCTGTCATGCCTATCTACTCCCCACTGATTGATGCACCTTTTTCACCCGGACCATTTACTAGAGATACGTCATCTGGCCCGACCAGAGAGCACCCCTAGTGAAAAGGACATATGCAATAATAACGAAGTGATCACTGTATCCTGTTAACAGAAACTTTACCATGAAACAACCTGGAAAGAAAAAAATAGGAAAACGAAAATCAGTAGGCCACTGATGAACATGAACTTTTATTAAACAACAAACAAAGAAACGATAACATAACGTAATGATAAAACCTATTAATGTCCTAGAAACAAGAAAACGTTAAAGTATGCCAGTGGTGAGAGACCAGAAAAACAGTCCGAGAAACCAAATCACCCCTCGCTGTCCCAACTCATGCACTCTGAAAGTTCAAAGTTTTGAGGAGTGCTTGTAACATTGTCTGAAGCCTATTTGCAATTGCTTCATCTTCACTATTCTTAAAGTAAGTGGGGGCTGTTGTGATGCGGTGCCACCCTGAACCGCTTGACGGAGGCCCCCGAGGGACGGTGTCATGTCGCGGACTCGGAGGGGGCGCTTGGCTCCGGCCCCCTCCCCAAGTCGTGTTGCCCTGGTGTGGCCTGAGATCGCCCCCGACATAGGTGGCCGGCTCCCGGGGTCAAGCGGAACTTTTTTCCTTTTGGTGACTCTTCCATTCTTCACCTTGTCCCACAATCCGTTTCACCTAAAGACACGCTGTAGTGGGGCACCCCTTTTCCGTTTCATTTGCCATTCAGCCCGCTTTTGCTACACTGTGCCTCTTCCGCTATTCAGCTGTTTACCGCCCGCTCTTTCGACTACAGCGTCTCGCTCACCATGTACTTGAGTTGCTCCCGCTCTTGCGGTGCAGCGATAGGCGGCTGCCACAGGACTCTCAAAATGGCGGCCATCTCTTCAGATTTGGGCGTGGTCCACTAAAATGGGCCTGCGACACCTTGGAACTCGGACGCTTGTCTGCTAGAGCTTGGGCTCCATTCTCGAAAGCGTCCCCTCATCCTTGAAGATTCTACAAAAGTCTTGGGGGCCCCCGACTCCCGCAGGCTTCTGGTGGGGAGCGCCTAGCATGATTGCTCGTGGAATGGCCACGACGGAGCTACGAAATGGTGGTGCTCTCATGCTAACGCCAGCTTCAGTCTGAAACATCCAGAAACACTGTAGACTACCAATTCGATCAGTTCCGGTAGCGCTCCAACGTGACCCGGTAGAGAAGAACTTGCCCTCCCCTCTTTGACTGATGGTTCTTGTTGCCTGTCCCTTCTGTTGTCATTTAACAGAACTATTTAGCCTGCTGAAAGGGGTTGTGTGCCGTCCGCTGGTTGGTGGAGACATTTTGACTATATTCTGGACCTGCGTTGTCGCGTAATGCGTCATATGACGTGCCGCGTTAGAAAGTTTAATAAATTATTAAACACAATAAACAATCCTTAAAAAATAAAAAAAAATAAAAAATAATCAACAAAACCAACAATCAATTAACAACAGTATTTGAAAAGTCTATCATTCATTTTTCATTGCAGTACGCTGCCCAGAAAGCTTCCCGGTTCCCGGACCGGGCGCTACCCACGCAAAAAAACAAAAAAAAAATTTTTTTTTTTTTTGCCCCGCGGGGCCGTTTTAAAGCCTCCACATTAAACCTAGGGGGTCAGGGAGGATCTACTATGCCCCCTTATGGTTATTTGCCCCTTTGTTTTGGCCTCCTCTTGTCTCTCGATCCTACCGAGAGACAAGATAGCGGCCGCTACGGACTTTTTGGAATGTTGACAGACGCCAGAGAACCAATCAGCTTCGCTTCACAAAGCTCCGTTGCGCGAAAAGTACGCGTCCTGGAGCGCTGCCCAGAGCGCGCTTACAGATATATATCTTTTTTTAAACGTTAATTTCTCAAAATCCACTGGAGCACATATATTGAGACCTACAAAAGGCACATCGGGCTACCAGTCCCTACAATTTTGCCAAGTTTCGTGCAAATCCATTCAGCCGTTCGGGCTAAAAGTGAGGCCAACCGCCCTATGGAAATTAACATGGGAAAAACGCGTTTTGGGACCCCCCTTTTTTCTCGGCCCCCCCTTGACGAACCCCCCCAAAATTTTCAGGGGCTGCTCAGAAACAAAATGTGCCATTTTCCTGAAAATTTCAGCCAATTCCGTCCACAAACGCCAAAGTTATTAGACATAGAATTTTCAAAAATCCCATAGAGAAAAAATCCTAACTATATATACCTACTGGCGACCGCCAGTAGGTAATATATATATATATATATATATATATATATATATATATATATATATATATATATATATATATATATATATATATATATATATATATATATATATATATATATATATATATATATATATATCTTTGCCTAACTATAACATTATCCTCAGATAAGACACAGGTTCTGCCACCCAGACCACAGAGCAGCTGTGGCCGGAGCATTTATCAAGCTGTGCAATAAGCTACACATGTCCAGAGAAGCAAGCTTTGAGGCTTTGCTGTGGCAGGAAATTGTAACTGGTCAGTTGGGATGTAAACATTGCCACCATCTAGAAGATTCATTGCAACTTTTGGAAACCAAAGAATTCTGGGACACCAATCCATTACAGCAGGTCCTCAAAATGTACATCAAATAGAGTGTTCCTCTTGGTCTTTTCATTCGGATAGAGCACAACTGTTGCAACGTAAACATACCTAGGTGATCATATCGGGTTTGTGGCATAATACCTGTTGTGTTTTTGTACAGTGTTTTGGAGAAAAACATTTCTGACCTCCAGAATGGGGAATCTCCTTTTTTGTATCATTTACCGAACTGTTGCTGCGCAAAGGAACAATAAAATGTGTAGGGGGTGCAGGTGCAGTCAGGAATTGATTGAGCATGTGTTATGTCTCTGCCCTGCACTACTTAATGACTGAAGGACTTTGTTATGGGGTGAATGGATTACACTTGGTGTTCACTCCTGTTGACAAGCTATCCTCGTGTCAATGAACCCAGAGAATCTGAAGCTCAACATTCATTTCACTAAGTTTGTCACAAGAGTAGCAAAAAGGTTTGCCCAGTGGAAGAGCCAGCAAGTCAATAACCCCAATCTTGCATAGGGCTGCTTGAATTAAAAAAGACTCAATTGGCACATTTTATTGCCCTAACTGATAGTGGCCATGCCTGGTTCACTGGTCACCCTTTCCAAGGCCTTGTGTTTTGTAGAGTTCTTGCCATCTCTAGTAGGGATTCCATTTTCTAGAAGAGAGCTGCAAAGTTAGTGGAACTGCCAGTAGTTTTATTATCATCAGAGTTGTGTCCTTTTCTTTTAGTATGATGTTAAAACCAAATAATTGATTATTGTTTTTTATTCAATCTGTGATCCAACTGAAGAGGCCTATTTCTAGAATTAATTGTGTGCCCTTTTTGAAATGCATTCTTAATTCAAGTAGCATGTAACCAGAAAAACTATTACCTTTCCGATTAGGTTTTACACAATTACTTATTGTTAAATCTCTTAATTCCAGATCACTTACCATTTAAATGTGAGGTTTGTTAATGAACTAAGGGCCATATTGAGGACCCCCATTTAATGTGAAGAAAATACGCAGCATGGATTTAGAAAACAAATGAATTTTTCTTTCTCTTTTTTTTTTGGGTGTAAATATCTTAGACATCAATTGTTACATATGTTATCATTCGTATGTCCACTATCGTAATAAATTTTTATTAATCAAACAATAAATCCCATGATATATATATATATATATATATATATACATATATATATATATATATATATATATATATATATATATATGGAAGCTCCCTCGTTCAAAGAACGCACCACACTCACGGGGGTTACCAGGTTAGTGCTTTATTCACAGCAGCATGCACGATAGCTTACAGGCACAGGAGAAGGTCTCTGATGTATTCAGGGGCCAAGGTTCGTCTTGTATATAGTCTGACGCGTTTCAAAGGTCTTGCCTTCTTCTTCAGGGAAAAGACGAGCAGTGCTTTAAATAAAGCAGAACAAACAAGTCCATTATATATGACACGCCTCATTGCAGGCTGGGCTTATGTCGCAGTGTCTCATGGTTGTTGTAGTCCAGCAATGAATTTGCATATGTTGTCTCCCGTAAACGCCCTAAGCCGCTGTCTTCAAACACTTACAGGGCGCCCCCTCGCCAACCACACGGCATCCTTGCAGTCGGAGTAGGAGCGGATCATTCACGTAATCCTAACAGCCTGGATGACTGCCGTTGCACGGCTCCGTTTCAGGGTGTCTCTGTGGCGGTGCTGGGCGTATGCAGTACTGCTGCTAGGCTCCTAGGTCCACCAAAGCGCCTTCTGCACTCTTCAGGGCGGGTGCAGTGAAAAACGGCGGTGGGTCCGTTGTAATATGGAAGCTCCCTCGTTCAAAGAACGCACCACACTCACGGGGGTTACCAGGTTAGTGCTTTATTCACAGCAGCATGCACGATAGCTTACAGGCACAGGAGAAGGTCTCTGATGTATTCAGGGGCCAAGGTTCGTCTTGTATATAGTCCGACGCGTTTCAAAGGTCTTGCCTTCTTCTTCAGGGAAAAGACGAGCAGTGCTTTAAATAAAGCAGAACAAACAAGTCCATTATATATGACACGCCTCATTGCAGGCTGGGCTTATGTCGCAGTGTCTCATGGTTGTTGTTGTCCAGCAATGAATTTGCATATGTTGTCTCCCGTAAACGCCCAAGCCGCTGTCTTCAAACACTTACAGGGCGCCCCCCGCCAACCACACGGCATCCTTGCAGTCGGAGTAGGAGCGGATCATTCACGTAATCCTAACAGCCTGGATGACTGCCGTTGCACGGCTCCGTTTCAGGGTGTCTCTGTGGCGGTGCTGGGCGTATGCAGTACTGCTGCTAGGCTCCTAGGTCCACCGAAGCGCCTTCTGCACTCTTCAGGGCGGGTGCAGTGAAAAACGGCGGTGGGTCCGTTGTAATATGGAAGCTCCCTCGTTCAAAGAACGCACCACACTCACGGGGGTTACCAGGTTAGTGCTTTATTCACAGCAGCATGCACGATAGCTTACAGGCACAGGAGAAGGTCTCTGATGTATTCAGGGGCCAAGGTTCGTCTTGTATATAGTCCGACGCGTTTCAAAGGTCTTGCCTTCTTCTTCAGGGAAAAGACGAGCAGTGCTTTAAATAAAGCAGAACAAACAAGTCCATTATATATGACACGCCTCATTGCAGGCTGGGCTTATGTCGCAGTGTCTCATGGTTGTTGTAGTCCAGCAATGAATTTGCATATGTTGTCTCCCGTAAACGCCCTAAGCCGCTGTCTTCAAACACTTACAGGGCGCCCCCTCGCCAACCACACGGCATCCTTGCAGTCGGAGTAGGAGCGGATCATTCACGTAATCCTAATAGCCTGGATGACTGCCGTTGCACGGCTCCGTTTCAGGGTGTCTCTGTGGCGGTGCTGGGCGTATGCAGTACTGCTGCTAGGCTCCTAGGTCCACCGAAGCGCCTTCTGCACTCTTCAGGGCGGGTGCAGTGAAAAACGGCGGTGGGTCCGTTGTAATATGGAAGCTCCCTCGTTCAAAGAACGCACCACACTCACGGGGGTTACCAGGTTAGTGCTTTATTCACAGCAGCATGCACAATAGCTTACAGGCACAGGAGAAGGTCTCTGATGTATTCAGGGGCCAAGGTTCGTCTTGTATATAGTCCGACGCGTTTCAAAGGTCTTGCCTTCTTCTTCAGGGAAAAGACGAGCAGTGCTTTAAATAAAGCAGAACAAACAAGTCCATTATATATGACACGCCTCATTGCAGGCTGGGCTTATGTCGCAGTGTCTCATGGTTGTTGTAGTCCAGCAATGAATTTGCATATGTTGTCTCCCGTAAACGCCCTAAGCCGCTGTCTTCAAACACTTACAGGGCGCCCCCTCGCCAACCACACGGCATCCTTGCAGTCGGAGTAGGAGTGGATCATTCACGTAATCCTAACAGCCTGGATGACTGCCGTTGCACGGCTCCGTTTCAGGGTGTCTCTGTGGCGGTGCTGGGCGTATGCAGTACTGCTGCTAGGCTCCTAGGTCCACCGAAGCGCCTTCTGCACTCTTCAGGGCGGGTGCAGTGAAAAACGGCGGTGGGTCCGTTGTAATATGGAAGCTCCCTCGTTCAAAGAACGCACCACACTCACGGGGGTTACCAGGTTAGTGCTTTATTCACAGCAGCATGCACGATAGCTTACAGGCACAGGAGAAGGTCTCTGAAGTATTCAGGGGCCAAGGTTCGTCTTGTATATAGTCCGACGCGTTTCAAAGGTCTTGCCTTCTTCTTCAGGGAAAAGACGAGCAGTGCTTTAAATAAAGCAGAACAAACAAGTCCATTATATATGACACGCCTCATTGCAGGCTGGGCTTATGTCGCAGTGTCTCATGGTTGTTGTAGTCCAGCAATGAATTTGCATATGTTGTCTCCCGTAAACGCCCTAAGCCGCTGTCTTCAAACACTTACAGGGCGCCCCCTCGCCAACCACATGGCATCCTTGCAGTCGGAGTAGGAGCGGATCATTCACGTAATCCTAACAGCCTGGATGACTGCCGTTGCACGGCTCCGTTTCAGGGTGTCTCTGTGGCGGTGCTGGGCGTATGCAGTACTGCTGCTAGGCTCCTAGGTCCACCGAAGCGCCTTCTGCACTCTTCAGGGCGGGTGCAGTGAAAAACGGCGGTGGGTCCGTTGTAATATGGAAGCTCCCTCGTTCAAAGAACGCACCACACTCACGGGGGTTACCAGGTTAGTGCTTTATTCACAGCAGCATGCACGATAGCTTACAGGCACAGGAGAAGGTCTCTGATGTATTCAGGGGCCAAGGTTCGTCTTGTATATAGTCCGACGCGTTTCAATGGTCTTGCCTTCTTCTTCAGGGAAAAGACGAGCAGTGCTTTAAATAAAGCAGAACAAACAAGTCCATTATATATGACACGCCTCATTGCAGGCTGGGCTTATGTCGCAGTGTCTCATGGTTGTTGTAGTCCAGCAATGAATTTGCATATGTTGTCTCCCGTAAACGCCCTAAGCCGCTGTCTTCAAACACTTACAGGGCGCCCCCTCGCCAACCACACGGCATCCTTGCAGTCGGAGTAGGAGCGGATCATTCACGTAATCCTAACAGCCTGGATGACTGCCGTTGCACGGCTCCGTTTCAGGGTGTCTCTGTGGCAGTGCTGGGCGTATGCAGTCCCACTGCTAGGCTCCTAGGTCCACCGAAGCGCCTTCTGCACTCTTCAGGGCGGGTGCAGTGAAAAACGGCGGTGGGTCCGTTGTAATATGGATGCTCCCTCGTTCAAAGAACGCACCTCACTCACGGGGGTTACCAGGTTAGTGCTTTATTCACAGCAGCATGCACGATAGCTTACAGGCACATATATATATATATATACACACACATATAACAAGAGGTTAAGGTAATGTTATAGTTAGGCAAGTATGCCAGTGATGACATGTACGGTTCGATCTAAAAAAAAAAAAATAACACAGAAATTCACCGCTTATAATTCGCAGAGCTAGCTATAACTTGCACCCCATCCATGTACTGCTTGTGACTTCAAATATTACATTAGACATGAAATGTTCTATGATATAATTTATGACATCACTAATGACATTGATGATATCACTGATGACCTCATCCACACAGTGTGTTATTTGTTTTTTTAATAGTTTACACAGTTGCAGGTAACTACCATATTACTTTTCTACCTAATTTTGTACAGCCTGTGTCCAGCTAATGGCTGTGTTTACAAAACGCATGTGATCTTAATACGTCTTAGGTGTGTGGAAGTATTGAACACATTATAAATCTTTGTATTGAAGACTACTCATGTGCAGGTGACATTTGACCGAAAGCCAATGCATCGCCTGGTCAGATCAGGCTGGAATTTGACTTCTGTAATCAACATATCGCAAGGATGGGTCAATACGTAAAGACATGGAAACAAATTAGAACCAATATTAATAATCCAATGTGCTGTCTGCTATGGCAAGAGATACAATGGAATAAAAAGTTTTTTTTTTTTAAATACCTTGATATGGCTCTGAAAGAACTTTCAATTCACAAGATTTAGGAAATGCCCTTAACCCCACAAGCTTTTAAGAAAATAATGACCAAATCAGTAAAACATTTATCTCTTCTGAAAGATAAGAATTGTTTATTAAGTGATCGCATGCATGGATGATAGTCAATGAATATACAATATACAATCCTTAAAGTTCAGCCGTGCTTAGAAATATCTTGGACAGTACAAACCAAAAATATATTTATGAAAGCAAGATTGGGCAACCTGCCAGGCTTAAAGCATGCGATGCCTTGGCTGAGACCATCTACATCGACTCCCTGCAGACTATGCAATTTATGGGAAGAAAATATCAACATTTGGTTTGCATATGTGCAGCAATGACAGCTTAAAGAAAGAAATACCTGAAAAACGACTTCATCAAAAAAGGTGTTCGCACGTGTAGACATGCTATGGTAGTTTGTTTTAGTCCAACAGGCATTATAATAAATGCTAATTTTACCAAATTTTTGATACTTGAAAAAAACAAATTGGATGTCAGAGAGTTGAGTCTCGTAAATCTGGAAATTTTGGATAGCCAGGGATGAATTCTGTATTATATAAGTACATTTGCTCATTAGTAATGAAATTATTATTGCTATTTTCTATATCAAGTCTTTCCTATATGTTTTTAAAATAATCAATTGAATTAATAATTTTGTGGCATCTGTAAAAAAACATCTGATTTAGATTATTAAGAATTATAGATTTATTTGAAATTGTTCTAATTGTAAGATTTTAACTAATCATACAATAACATTTTACTTACTTACAGTTGACTACTTGAGTTCAGCATGTTCCACACGTTTTTTGGCTCTGCAGAAAAAAGTTTCCAACAGAGCAAAGATTGTACACAAAACATATTAAGTATTTTATGCAGCTTTCAGTTATTGTACAGAATAATCTCAGCATGACAGTTTCTACATAACATAAACGACTGTGTGCACTAGGTACTAACGTATGTACATGTGCTCATTTTGCTTCCAAAGATGGGTTATCTGTAACATTTTCACCACAGTGTGAAGGCTGCAGGTAGTATGATCTTTAGCACCTGCAGAACCTGAATATTTTAAGTCAGTAGTCACTTTTCGGACAGGTTATGCATTGAGGATACACTGTTCCTTTTAATACTCTGGTGTCATTCTCATGAGAGTTTCACTGTCTGCAAACAGTGTGATAAAGATTAGGGGTGGGCGGAACTCACAGAGTTTCACTTCACAGAATTCCATGGAATTACCTAAAAACTCTAAGAGTCTATGGAATTGCGCAAGTGGCGGGATTTTGGGGTGTCCGGCTGCTCACGCTGATTTTTAGCCCTAGGAGCTTGTTTGGCGGCGTAAAATCTGTGCAAACGGCACCAAGTAGGATATCAGAGGGTGCTGCTTCTTTGGGACTCTCATATAGATTTTCTACTCGAGCGGAATCTTTCACACCTCGAGCGGCAGCTTTCTCAACATGAACTGTAGTGACCTGCCGTCACCGCCCACGTTGAGAAATCTCTCTGGGAGGTGTTCTAGCACTTGAAAATCATGCTAGAGGATGCAAATTCTTGCTCATCAACTAAACATTGGTGAGCATGCTCGAGGAAAAATTATGCCATGTGGCTGTTGGCAGACATTTGCTGGAACTTTGCGCTCCAAGCAGAGTGGACACAACTCCGCAAACTCCACCCGTGTAGCAGAATTTCTCATCCACCCCTGGTACAAAGTAAACTCTTTCCATTGAGTATACAGTCTTAACAGTACTCACTTTTCTACTCCTATCCACTTCATTTCTCAATGTAGCTTCATTGACTGTCAGGGGTTGGATACAGGTAAAGACTGTCCACAGTAGGGCATGAGTATGTGATAGGGCTTGAGTATCTGGAGGAACTTGATTTTTGTATATAAATTGAGCACAGTGTGCTGGATAGGCTACCCTTTCTTTTGTGGTTTATAGTCAACATGAACTCAGCTACCCTTGAAGTGTATGGTATAGGGCAAATGTTGCACACAACACAAGCTTGCTTTATCTATGGGGATTGTATATATGATAGCAGTACTAATGCTTCATATTATTCTGAGCTATTTTGCACTTACTTTTATAGCTCTTATGGAAAACCTGTTTATGGGGCAATGTGTGTAAAAGAAGCTTCAATCAAGTAATCAGTGATGCCATAAATTAACTCATAGAACATGTCATGAGTGATGTAATATATGAGGACATAAGCACTGCATGGCAGTGGTGCAAGTCATAGTTAGCTCTTCTAACCATAACTGCTGAATTTCTGTGTTTTCTTTTTAGTTCAAAATGTTAAAGTTTTCACTGACATGTTGACCTAACTATAATGTTACTTTAACATTTATTTTTTTCAGTGAATTTCTGAGGTGTTTTGTTTTAAACAAAAATAATTTTAAACAAAAACAAATCTTTTTATCACACAAAACCAGAAAGTTACTTTAACCTGTGTTTTTTTCAGTGAACTTCTAGTGTTTTTTTAACGTAAAGCAGACCCTCCAGCTTATCGCGATTTCGCGATTTGCAAAATAATCGCGAAATCGGCTAATGACCGCGATGACCGCAATATTGGCCTTTTTGGCCGCGAAAAAGGTCTCTTGCAGGCATCAAAAAAAGATGGTGACATCTTACTGGCTGTACGCGTCTACGTCACTACGTGGAGCCGTTCAGCTGCAATAGCCGTCTGCTTATTCCTGCGGCATTAAGGGAGCTGTGTCCGTGTGCTTTAGAAGAAGATGCGAGTCTCCGAAAATGTCGAGCAGTGCTTGCCTTTCACCTTCAGAAAGTGCTCTTTACTTGTACAAATAGTTTTGAAAATCATACGAGTACTCCTGAGAAAAAACGGGGTTTAGAGCAAGAAAATAGCAACAATAGTTTTGCTTACGCTCATCATAGATTTTTGCGTTCTGAAATGGCAGCAAACTGTGCGTGTTGAAGAACACTGATTAAGAGGAAACAACTGCAAACAGGGGCTGAAATAAAAGGTTCACTGTCCAAATAGCCATTTATTTCTTCAATGGAATGCACACAAATCACGATTGCCTCAAGAACAGTTCTTTCTTCTTCATGAAGCAAAACACCAACATTCTCACCTAGAATCCCAGCACTCCCACAACATTCCACGTGCACCTAACACTCCCCCTTTCATTCCTCTAACATATCACCAAAAGCCAATGCGCATCTTCCGTTTCATGAAACAAACCCAAACAACAAAATCAAAGTGCACAAAAGATCAGAAGTAAATATTAGCCTCGAAATCGCATATGGAGCATTACAGTCTGAAATTGCAAAGTCTATTTCACATTTTCTCGTTACTTTCTCACTCACCTGACCAAGTTGCCCCCTTCATTTAACTCCAATATTATCCTAGCTAATAGCATACTTGGCAACATAATTAGGAATCCACACTCAGATACCGGGAACAGCATATCAAGCAGTTCCTAACTGTAATGGGTTTCAAAAAGACACAGGCACTTCTCCTTGGATACTACCCTAAAGGAACTTAAACCTCAACATCACACTGTCCCGAACACAGGTTACTTTCATAGTTCTTCTAAAATTGTACTTCAGTTTGTTTTACACCCTGACAACTTTCTGGTCCTTCCTGATCTTACTCACATGCAACTTCACTTTTTTTGCCCCTCTTTATCCAACATGGATACAACTGGGGGTTTGATTTTAAGCGGGTAACACATCAAACATCTTTTTAGCTATGACAGCATGCAGCATCACAGAACGCAACCGTCTCTTCCACATCCATCTTTCTGATTTCTTCCTACCGCATCTGACATTCTCCATAAACCCCTTAATAATTACTGTAAAAAATTGAAGCCACGGACACAACACCCTCAAATGCTAAAAAAATAGCTATTAAAGGAAGGATGCAATTTGACCAGGGAATACACCAATTCCAATTCGGAGTACACTGTGCTACCAAATTATGCATTAATCATGACAGAGACCAGGTAATTTAAAGGAGGCAAATAAAAACCGTTCAAATTGTGAAGGTCAATGTACAATGTCATCTCACCCGAACCTTTATGTTATTACCCAGCCGTATGGTGCTCAATTTACCCACCTCGAAAATATATGTGGAAGTCTGTGTCGGCACTGCCAGGACTGAACCTGGTCTGCACAACGATCTTGGCACAGGGTGTTTTCTCGCAGCAGTATTTTACCTATCAGAAACTACTTCCAGGTCTGGCTTTAGCGCTGGTGGGCGCCCTGATGCCACAGTTTATTTGGCGCCCCCTCATTGACCTCCTTCTGCACGAATTCCTTCACTACCAAACAGTGCTTAATTTGTAAAAAAAAAACAAAATAGAAGTGCCAGGGCCCTCGTCAGATGGCCACTGCAGCTTGCACCATCCCGTACCCCTGTCAGCGCCTCCAATGTCAGAACCAACACACTACCAAACATCATACCCTAAAAGTGACACTGTTCAGATTATTATAGACCCCCAAATCTATAGGATTCACTTGGGCTGCTGGTATTAGTCCATTTTAAAGAATATTGAATGAATAAAGAATAATGCTCTGTTCCTCTTGAAAGCAGAAATACATCACCAGTATGTGGCAGACTGTCATCAGTGCAGATGTTGACAATTAGGTGCCGGTGCAGAGCACCGGAAACCACTGGCTCAAATTAAGCCATGCTACTACCCTCCAACAGTGCCGTTCCCATCTCCATAGCCCCTCTCTGACATACATTTCATTTTTATAGCCCTACTCATAGTTCACTCGCACTTAGTTCTGCCATCTCAATGGCACACATTCTTTGCAGCAGGCAATGCATCTCCACCAACTACCATCCTGAGCACTAGGGCGCCTAGTGAAGAGGTTTTACGCCTCATGGGTCCAGGAGGTAGCAATGTCCCTGCAGGGATCCATACATGGGCACTAAAACATTCCAGGGTGAAATAGGGCTCCCTCTCACGAGGTTAGGATTAGAGCTGTGCTTCAGTAGACCTGCAAGCACCTTAAACATGCCTACTTCAAAGTGGAATACTCTGCTACAATAGTTTCCATTGGTTTAAGGCTGAAAAAGAATGATTATGAGTAAAATAAAGTGCCGCAATAATGCCGCAAAATTTCCATTTTTGTGCCGCTAAATTTCCATTTTTGTGCCGCTAAATTTCCAAATTTATGCCGCAATAATCTGGGGGGTCTGGTAAAGGAATGTTTCATTACCATAAGTAAAGCCAACCTCCTGCTTACCAGGCCCTGCAGGAAACCCTTCTCAGGGCCTTATGTTTTTTTTAGATGGCAAGTAGGCCATATGGTCCTCTCCCCAAGCCTCATTAAGCTCATCCAAGTTTGTTTTTTAAAGGGGAGGATGGCCAAGTGACCCCCATTCCCCAAGCCTTTTTAGGGCATGAGTATCCCACCCACCAGGCCCATTTCTTTCTTTGAAAGTGGAGGGGAGCATGTGGCTCCCCTCCAGAGCCTTATTAGGCCCTGGGGACCCCATTCCCAGAGCCCTTTTTTTTTAAAAGGAGTTGGGTGGCCACATGACTCCCCTCCCTGAGCCTCATTAAGCCCTCGGTACAACAACCACCAGTGCCTTATGTTTTTTAAAGAGAAGCACAACCAAATTACCTCCCTCCTCCAGCCTTATTAGACTCTGGGGTCCCCATCACCAGAGCCTTTTGTTCTACTTCAAAGAGAAAGGTGGCTGCAAGGCCCCCTCCCCATGCATTATAGGCCCTGGGGAGTTACCCCCAGGTCTGAAAACAGGGGAGCGGAGATTCAAAAATAAACCTGCAATGTGGAAACAAACACAGATTTCCCTGCCCATGCTCGTGTGGGCAGGCAAACCATTATATCCCATGGTTAGGCTCCTGGGGTACAACATGTATGCCGGCCCCGGGGATGGGCTCCCCGGGGCCTTTGAAGGCTCATGGAGGGGAGCCGTTCTGCCCAAATTCCATTCTTCAAACATGTTGGCCCCAGGAGTGGACTTTCCATGGACATTCATGGCTCAGGGGGAGGGATGCGTGGCCCCCTCCCCTTTATTAATGATATAGGGTCCCATGGGGATGGGGTCTCTGGTGCCTCTGGAGATATGGGGAGAAGGCTGTGCGAGCATCCTCCCCTTTTAAGCAAATTACAGCCCCATAGATTGCTCCCTGGGGCCTATAATGACTCGGAGAGGGGGGCTATGTGCCCCCTCCATTATTGAATTGAGCCTTGGGAGTGAGCAATGGAATCTAGGGGTCAGGGTATCCCTACCCTGACCTATTATTGTTTACATGTTCAGGACAGGGGACTAAGTCCTGTAATGGCTGCCAGCAACATTTTTCTGATGTTTCTGGCATCCAATCAGAGCACTCGCTTCCGTGGGTGTCTGACTCCCATAGGAGTAAGATGGGCCAAGGAAAATAAAGCTCCCTGGGCCAATCAGAATGCAGCATTTTTAATGTGTCACTCTGGAGCCTCTCGCAGACCCAACTGTCCAGAAACACAAATATTTTTGGCTCATAATATCTCAAAAACCACTGAATGGATTTACACCACATCAAAAAAGCACAATCTGCGTACCAAGATCTAGCTTCCTGACAAATTTGGTGTAATTCCGTTCAGCAGTTTTTGCTTTAGCCCTGCCTAAAGAAGTCCCTGGTAAATGCATGGAGATGTTTTGGGACCCCCCCTTTTTTCTCGCACCCACTTGATAGATCACCCTAAAACTTTCCATGCAGAAACTAGTCAAAGAAGAACCCTCTTTTGGAAAGTTTCATGGAGATTCACTAAACGGTGCCAAAGGTATAAGCAAACCAAATTCATTATAAACAATTGCGTGGGTGTGGTAGCTCATTATCTTCTGAGTTTTAAGGAGAACCAGTACGTGGATGACCAAGGATTTCACTTTTAAATGAAGACACAAATGAAGCTACGGTAATACAGGTTACCTGTTTAGCTCAGATAGCGCACAGACACCACAGCCCAGTGTCATTGCATACACCACAGGACCAAGTCCAGCAGATGCAATGAAAATGAGAATATCAGTCAATGCATGATGTATTGCTTTCACAAATACAATTGAGTTTATTGTACCTCCCTTTCCCATGTCTAGTAAATATGCAGTGCACTCAAAATGTATGTGGGGGGAGGCATTTCGAACTTTTCTTCCATCACAAAGCTCTCAAAATTCTTAGGCTTGACTACTAATTAGCATGATTGATCAATCAAATCACAGAAATTGAGGTGCCTTTGAGACCTGTGACATCAAAGAAGGTGGCATCTGTAAACTGAAGGAAAAGTGCTGATAATGACAAATTAGTAAATTAACAGCTACATTTTACTTACTTATTTACAGTATTTTCCCCAATATTCGCTTATTTGTTATGGATTTAAGAGCATACAAAAACTATGGGCACAGCATCTGTACTTGTTGCTCAGCCCTACTTGTGAACATTGGCCCCATTGATGAACTGGAAATTGTAGACTTAGAAGCTGAAGGGGTAAAATTGCAAGGAGCCAAGCATCCAAAAAGTGATTTTGTGAAATAGGACAATCACCCCTACAATTCCTTTGAATGCGTAATATATAAATAATAAATATGAAAAGTAGATCACCCACAACAGCAAAACAATTGCCCATCAGGTGGATTTAGTCTCCTCTCATCTTAAGGCACTGCAAGAAGTCTCCCTTTCTGCTGGTAGTGCTTCCTGTAGTCTTTTTGGCTTTCAAGAGCTGATTTGGTAATAAAATAACTCTGAAAAGAGCTATATTAGGAATCAGTTTTCCCCCATTACTCACCAGTTAGAAATATCCTGCTGGAAGAGGTGACTTAATTTCTAAATATGTTAAAGCAGTGACTACTATACATGCCTTCTACTCTCATCCTTGGATGCACTTGCTAACAAGTCACAACAAGCATTGGCAAAGCTAATAGGTCTAGTGTTGGCGGCCAGTCTTTTGGCTTTGATTGATTGTGTTGTTGTTGGTTTTGCAAACCGTTATTGTTGATATGCTACTGGGCCTCTGTAAAAACATTTGCTAAGAACACAGAAATATTTTTGGGATCTTAAAAAGCCCAAATTGTCATAGTAGTTTATTGTACTGGAGGTAACTAGTTGTGTGTTCCGATGAAAGGGTAGAATGTTGTCACTCACAGTGAAGTTAGCCAATGGTTCAGGTGGACTGCCCTACTGCTCCATGCTTTATGCTGTAGTGGGTGGAAGAAAAATGGGAATGACAGCACAACAGACCAATGGATGAAGAGACCCATTTGAAAGCCCCTATAAGTAAAAATATTTTACATACAATAATTGTAATATTATAAGGTCTGCGCTAACGCAAGATCGACAGGACCCCCTTATCCAGAAATAACTCTGGGAACAGGATTTAGAGCCAAATGAGACAAACATTGCAAAAATACAAGTATTATGAGAGGAAAACTAGATGAACCAACAGGACAAACACCAAGAAAGGACAGTATTGACAGCCTCTATCTACGTAATAAAGAGAATGTGTAATTTTAAGCTTATTCGAGCCAATGGCCAGTGTTCAAAAGTCAATGAAAGAAAACCTGAAATACCAGAGTATATCTATTGCTATTTTTATTCAATTGTACTTTCCTACAGGTTTTTCTTTTTTTTTATAGGGGTCTCATTTTTACTCAATAAAAGTGTACCTGCTGCCGAATCATTCTGATACCAATAATGGCAAGGTCATGCTCACACAGAAACAGATGGTGACCAGGCACAGATAACAGACTCTGCTTCCAGATGTGGACCCAGCATCCTCTAGGTGGCACTCCTGCAATGATACAAACACACCATTACAGTAGGACATATAAACGTTGTGGTTGATGCAAGAAATGTCTCAAAGTGTACTTCCTAGCTCCATGAAAGTAACGTCATAAAGGGGAATATCTGTTCATCCAAAACTATGGTGTACTATCCTACTTGAAGACTAATGTGATGAGTGATTATTCTAGAGCCATCCAAACATTGAAGGCTACACTTGTAAAAGTTCCTGTTTCAAGATGGTAGGGAATACAGCTAAAAAAATGAATAGTACACATACATACCAAATGGTATAGTGTTCCGAAAAAGAAAGGAAATGTGCACAAAAATGACGTGTTAAACCATTTATTCCTCGATCATCTGTTTTATGAGATTTAGTTTAACTAAATAAACAATTTATTACATTTAAATTTCATTGAACATAGCTATCAGAACCTAGGAGACTAAAATACAATAAAGAATCGCATGTAATGACTGGCAGAATAATAACTGTGCAGTTGCAGGAAGTAACGTGAAATCTATAGTGTCTTCGAACATGATTTGGTTGACACAAAAAAAATTCAAATTAGCACGGCATGGGCCATTTCAAAGGTGCCATGAAAGACGTTTGACACAACCAATGTCACACACAATTCTTCTGAGAGTAGGAACTTCCGATGAGGGGGGAATCCACCATCAGAATGCACCAGCTTACAAAATCTGTCTTTCTTTGATGAAAACTTTAGTCTTCACTCGCACATGCCCTTCAAACGAATGACCTCTCATTAGTCATGTGTAGACTGTTATCCAGGATTCTGATTATGCACCAGAATGTAGTACTATCTCCCTGCTGAGGCTTAAGTTATTTTTGAAAATTCATCCATCATATTCTAGGAGGAATCTTTCAAATAAAACTAGACATGATTCTCATCATTTATAGATCATAGACTACTATATTTGAGGGTTCCCAAGTTAGCTTTATCAGGAATGTGGATGACATATCACAGAGGGTCCTTTTTGTTTTTCTGTCTTTTTGTATTTATTGTTGGATCCTTGCAACTCAAGTAAGTATTACATGTTTGTTTCCAAATGCAATTACGTTGAACCCAGCTACATTCCAAACTACTCCACAGCATTAATGTTATCTTTAAAAAATATATTTTATATTATCCATAGCTTATACTTTTATCAATGCTCACCTTACAACAGTTCAAAAAATGCACTAGAACCTAGCTGTCTGGAAATACGAATTTAATATTAAGAGACTCCACACAATAAGTTTGCTCTTCATACCCTCATTCAAGCTCAATACCAATTTGTTGGGAAAAAATCTACTTCAATTAGGGCTATCTCCTAAAAATAGTCAATTAATAGGCATTCAACAATTTTTTTCAGTTGCCAACATAATATGGATTCACGGTTCATAGTTTCTGTTATTCTTATTCTGTTTCTGTTATTCTAAGGGGGAAATAGTTGGTGTGAAACAAGTTGTTGCTGAGCTTTTCTATCCATAGTATTCCAAATGGGAGGGCTCACCCTGCATATATGATCAGCATCATATGTGAAAACAAATACAAATCTGCCTGGAAGTTGCAGTGGTATATTTCTCTCCAAAAAACATTATGTACAAGAACAAATTAAGGGGCCGATTATGATGGCGGATGGACCTGAGTCCGTCCGCCACCATAGAGTAGGAGGGACCGTCCGCAGGGGCAGCGGCGGTCCCTCCGTGCAAATTAGGATGTGACCGCCACCCTGGCGGTCACATCCTGTATTTTTATCATTGCGGCGGGTGCTGCTTGAAACAGCACCCGCCGCAATGATAAAAATGTAAGTTGTGCATTTGCATGCACAAAGCGGCAGGCACCGCGCGGTGCCTGCCGCTTTGCGCAGGCAAATGCAGGGGGGTACCATAGGTACCCCCCATGTGCACCCCCCACCCCCCTTCACCCCTGGGGGCCCGCAATGGGCCCCCAAACAAAAATCCGTATGCCTTTGCACGGCGGAAATGCCGCCGTGTAAAGGCATGTTCCTCCAGACATCCTAATATGACTGGCGGTGTCTGATAGACACCGCCAGCCATGTTAGTGCTTTTCCGCCGCGGACGGGAGGCGACCGCGGCGGAAAAGCTGCGGACTGAAAAACGATCCCCCAGCCATCCTAATCTGGCGGGGGGTCTTTTTTAGTCCGCTGCGGTTTTCCCGCATCCTGGAGGATGCGGGAAAACCGCCACCGTCATCGGGCCCTAAATGTATAGTAGCATTACTCAGAGATTCACGTTCTTTGATGATTTCAAATTATTTATTGAATCATCATGGTCACATAGTGAATACTGCTTAGTTCTCTTTGAAAGCATGTTTGTTGACTGACTAAATCCAGGGGGGAGCGAAATCACAAAATTTGTATGCAGCATAATGCATGTAATTTTTCGGAAAATTGTGCGTAATATCTAAAACTGTTTTATGTCGAATCTCAAGTCAGTTTTGACCATGGGAATATACCTCATGTACAAATGTCACTGGAGATACTGGTGGGGAAGAATTGATGGGTCTCAAGTCTGCAGTGCACAGCTTCTCTATGGGTTTTCATCTCAAACTAGTCTCCCACTGCTGAAAAATGATACTAAATACTGTAATTGGCTCGGAGAAAGTAAGTGGAATACGTGTAATGTGCCAAGCAGGAATTACTCAAGTCACGTGCATTATTAAAATTTCACCATGTACTTAATCCTTGATAGCATTTATAAATGGCTTCACAGCTGAGAATTCATTGCGTCCCAAAGCAACAAGAAAATGAAAAAGATAATTAGTAAGGTTCATTGTAAAACCTGTGCTAGATTAAATCATAGGGGGTAATCCTCATGCGATTCTTGCATAGAATGCAGAGTATTCCTAAGGCAATTCCAATATATGGTGATCTTGAGGTTTTGCAGATGTTTGCAGTGGAAGTAAAATCTATTAAACTATTTGTTCACTCCACAAACGCAAGCATTGGTCCTACAAAACTTGGAATACAAGGGGTGCAATTTACCTTAGAAACTACGTGCTCTGGATAAAAAGCCGTTCTGATTCTATGTTGCAGAAGAGATATATTAAATGAAGAAAAGTAAGAAATGAGAGCATGACATTGATTTGTCTTTCTTTGATCATAGTCCTTATTTCCACTGAAAAGAGGATACCCTTATTTAACCAGACAGTAAGAACGTTTGAAGTGTTTTATGGTTTACAGTCAGATGTCCTCATTCCTGTTGCAAGCAGCAGTCAATCTCAACCTGCTACAGAAATAAAAAATGGAGTTAACACAACTGGAAATTTCACATCCAGTCATATTCAAAACAAACCTTTTGTAGGTTAATCAAGAAAAATCACAGATAAATCGCTGGAACATAGTGTATTACTCACTCCACCATTCCAATAGACTCCACACAAGAATGGCATGGACTGGTGTGTCCGCCATTAGGTCAAACCTAGCGTTGCAGCGCATGCGTTGCTCGCTTTGCAAGCCATGCAGCATTCACTATAGCGTGGAAGCTTCGTGGAAGCTCCTCCCATCCTTTTCATTGGCTTAGGTCCTAAATGCTGCTTTCCAATTGGCTTTAGGCTTGTTAGTCCCGCCTCATGACGGCCATGTCGTCATTTGTATCCTTTCATGGCTACTGGCCCCTTTATTCCAAACACTATTTTCTTCCCTGTCTCCTCCACCCCCTCCCACAGTCCGTGACTTCTTGGCCCCCCACCCGTTCGTGCCTTCTCACCAGCCCGCACTCCCGATTCCAATGCAATAGGTCTCGCATAAATGCGAGACCTATTGCATTGCAAATGCTTGTTTAGGACTTGTGCCCTGCATGCCTCTGACCTGGAACCACTCAGGTCCGAGAAGGCCTGAGGGTCACAAATTACAAGCTGTACTGGCCAGATTGAAAGGCAGATTATCAGGCCACGTCCTTTAACTAATTTTTCATACATCGCTTCACATCTTAATTCTCTCATTTCTAAGTGCCTTAAATAACTACCTCGAAAGGATGAAAGGCGACGTCGGCCTTGCCAGGATTCAAACTAATGACCTTTTGATCACCGCAAAGCTTAGCGGCGAGCGTTTAACTGCCGCTTGAAGTAATAGAGGTCTGCCTCCGAAGGAGTACCTGGGGTCTACAGGTAGCAGCGCACCTCACCCTCGTACAAGTGGAGTAAAGTGCACACATTCCTGGACAGAGACGACAGATTTGAAGCAGACTCAAGGGAGCTTGTTGCATGCGTCTTCATGCGCTCGCCCAGGAAGGGACACGCAGCAGACCAGATTTTTAAAGAGCCCCTTTCACGGCGGCAGGAGCTCGCACCCAAGCAAGAGAGCTTGTTGAGGAGCTTTAAACCCGACACAGAGGACACATTCTTCGGAAGTCAAAACACTAAAGATTAAGTGTCAAAAATGTTAACCAGCACTTAGATTATTTGGGGAGGGAAGAAACGACAGAGAGATTATCTAAATGTTAACACGTGGTAAGCATTGTAAAGAAAAAGTGAACTCTTGCTCGTTAAAAAAGGCCCTTGCGCTACAAGAGTGTCTCGAGAAAAGAATCCAGGGAAAAACATGAATAAGGCATATACAGAAGGGATCCTCCCGCCAAAGTTATTCCGGTACCCAAACCCATAATATATCTGCGGTGTTTGGAGAACCGTGGGCATGGAGGCATGGGGACAGACAGGTCCGGTCCTAGAACTTCTGGGGCCCTGGGCGAAAAGGAAGATGTGAGGCCCCTCTAATTTGCATGTAACATCCAGTCGGGCCGGCAAGACTCGCGGGTTGGGGGGTCTCATGGGAGTTCGCGCGGGGAGGGGGTAATGTAAAAACAAAATAAACTTACCTTCCCAGGTCTCACGTCGTCTCTGCTCCTGACCTGCTCTCCTGCCGCCGGCAGGAACAGGACGCAGGCAGCCTTCCTCCCCTAAGCCAATCACAACGCTGTAGTGGCAGCATTGTGATTGGTCAATACACCGACCAGCGGGGCGCCTATGGGGAGGCCATTTTCTCCATGTGGGATGCATTGCATCCTACATGGAGAAAGGCCAGAGTGTGCATGTCCGGTTGAGTCAGTCCCAGAGGGCAGACCAAACAGTCAGCGCCCTTAGCAGTGGGCAAGGCACTACTCCCCTGCCCTAAAGCAGACCCGCCTGCCCCAAACCAAACACTTCTGCTTTGTCGCAGTGCGAGAAGCAGAAACATAAAATGGTGGCTTTAGCATTTTGTGTTTCTGCTTCTCGCACTGTGAGAAAGCAGGGGGGTGACGCTCCTCTGCCCTAGTGGAGGAGCCGCCCTTGGTAACATCACAAGAAGTGACATCACAGAAAGTGACATCGTAGGACAATTGATTTTTTTTGGCATCCCTGAAGAGACCTAACGTGGATATCAGTAACATGGACAAAAAGATAAAAATACAAATAAAATAAGTCCATATATTTTAAAACTGTACTAAATGGAATACATTTGTCACATTGGATGGAAAAGCTAGGTGCAGGTTTCACAAAAATGTATATTATTTACTCCTTGTTAACTGATTGTATCCAGATGAGTGCATGATACAATTTCCAGTTTTGTCTCATAAAGGAGAGAGATCCTGTTGAGGTAATGAGGGGCGGGATCATTCAAAATATAAAATAACACAAGAGAAAACTTCTCACACCATGGATATAATTGCAAATTTCAAAAGGCTCCCCTATCTTTCTGTGCCATTATTGTGCTACCTTAGGATGACATTAATACGTCGTAATTTGTTTTAACGTAAATCCTCAAACCAGTATCCCACATACACATGCTTAGGGACGTAGGACTTTTTTTGTGTGTGGACTCTTTACTCGCCAGAATTATGTTAAGTGCAAAAACACAACACATATAGTACAAAATTACAAGACACCATTGCAAACAAATAAAAATTGTACATAAATAAAAAAGACTTAGAACAACCGAGACCACTGCAAATCATACATTGACTTGAAGTTACGCTTCAGATTCAAGGGGTTTCCAAATCAACGTTTTTGATTTGGTGGTAGAACTGTAAGATGTAGAATTGGCTGCCTTTAGCGCTGGTGGAGCCCTGTGCGACAATGTTGGTACCCCCCAATGACTCGCTCTGCCACGGATTCCCTCACTACCACCCTTTAACAGTGCCACTCAAGTCTCCATACCCACATTCTCGCTCAGATGCATTTAATTTGATTTACAGCACCACTGATAGCAGTGTAGGGTGTCAGAGAACTTTATATCACACATTACACAGAGACAATCAATCATACATGTGTAAATCACAATAGGTAATATTACATAAGACAAAGGGCTTGGTGTTACATGACAATCATACTAGTAGGCAGTATAGTTTATTAGGGATTGATCTGTAGAAACACAAACTCTAAATTTCCATGGTTGGGAGTTCTCCTTAATAACCAGAATTGATTTCTGTCCAAATGAACCCTTTTTGCAACATTAGGATAATCAAAGACTGGGGAAAAAAACATAACGCTGTAATTTATACCTTGCAGAGTGCATGCAGCTCTTAGATGACAGTTAATAGCTCATTGTTCTATGTTAGGATTTTGACTTATAAACTGCAAGTAACAATAGGATCTCTCTGACAAAAGCAGTAACCCACTGGCCTATTTGAATTTTGTGGATTTAGTAATCTGCATTGTACATGTTCTATGCAGCAGGCACATTAACCCTCAGCGCTACCTTTCCAGAAGTCAAAACTTCCTCTTGACAAAACTCCATCTCTCTCTAGGAAAAACATTAATCACCGGCTATATCATGACATTTTTATTGTTGCCGAAAATTGCTGAAGGCCAGAAGGATGCAACAAGTGCTTGTAGAAACATAATATACTCGCAAACATGACACTCCCACGCGAAGCCAGCGCTGAGTGCGATCGCATAGGTTGAACCGCCCTAGGGTTCCCTTTTTTTCCGCGTCATCGACGCTAACGGTTTTCAGGGATCGTACTGTAGCTTTACAGTAACTTTGTTACTATTATCATACTATTGTGTCTATCTTTATACTCTTCGAAATGTCGTCGAAGAAGACTGGATTTAAAGCTTGCGGCGAGTGTGGCAAGACTATGTCTATCACCGATCCTCACGAATGCTGTGTTTGGTGTTTAAGCTCCGACCATGACGTCGAGGACTGTCCTTGCTGCAAGAAGATGACTCCGAAGGCTTTAAGAGAAAGAGAGACGAAACTCCTCGTGGCAAAACTTAAAAATAAGAAAGTTAAGAAATCTTTGAAGTCTCGATCTCGTCGGTCGAGGTCGAGGTCGAGGTCTCGTTCGAGGTCACGCTCGGAGTCGTCTTCGGCTCACGCTTCGAAGTCTTCGAGGAAGAAACACAAGAAGAGGAGCCATGAGTCACGTCATCACTCTGGAAAGGACTCTAGTTCAAGACCGAAGTCCCAGGTCAAACTTCTGAGTAAGGAAGTGGAGATTTCGCAGTCGGAACATGATGAGGCTTCACATCCGGATTCACCCGAATCTCAGAAGCAGGTCCATTCTCCGGTTCCATCCAATCCTTCTGGTCAGGAGGATGAAGGTGAGGAGCAGGGGGCTGGTGAAGTCGAGGTTCCGGTGCCTGCGGGTTCGTCGACCCCGGTTCCTGGACTCGATGAAGAGGTCGATGTCGTATCGACTCCGCCTCCTCAGGAACAACCCAGAGGTCCATATCCTGAATTTCCAACTCCAGGTCAGGATCCTTCTCAGTTCCTGAACGCCATGTTTGGTGTCTATTCCAGGGCAATGTTCCCGTCTGGTGCACCTGTTGGTCCCACGGGCCCTATGGCCTTTAACTTGGGTGTTCCCCAGGCTTACGCCCCTGCGCCCTTCATGCCTTTTATGCCGGCTATACCACCGCATTGGCATTTTCCGACACCACCGGTGTCGTCGACGCCGAAGCGCACGACGCCGATTCCGTCGACGCCGTTCCCATTGACGCCGATACCTACGACTCCGAGGCAGGATTCTGCCCGACCTTGTATTGAAAGACCTCGTCCGAATTCGGGTTCGACGCCGGCACCGACCCCGTCGGAGTCGATTCCGAATCCATTGGCTCCTGTTATGAAGGAAAGATCTCGGAGAAAGGCCCAGAGACTTCTGGAAGAGGAAGGATGTCAGTATTCAGATACTGAAGAAGGGGAATTACAGGATTCTGAGGATCCTTTTGAAGACTTGTGTGAGGCCAGTGGGCTTGAACTATCGCCTGAATGGGAATTGGCTTCAGTGTCAAATGTACCATCAAAGGATGTGGTGCCTTATCACACCGTTATTAAAAAAGCAGCGAGCTTATTGAATATTACTCTGCCCACTGCTGATTATAAGCCTAATATTTTGACTGAGGTGCTTCATTCACCCTCATCTATTATTGAACCTATGTTACCCTTCAACGAGGCCTTATCTGAGCCCATCTATGAGGCTTGGAAGAAACCTTTATCTGCTCCTGCAGTTTCTAGAACAGTGGCGAGGAGATATAGAGTTGCACCTGAGGACCCTGCATTTTTATCAACACATCCTCTGCCTGAGAGTTTGGTGGTGCAGGCTGCCTGCTCAAAGAAATCTGCTGGTGCTTTTCCACAGGTTCCTGGAGATAAAGAATCCAGAAAGCAAGACCAAAGTGCCAAGAAGGTTTTCTCATCAGCCAGTATGGCGTTAAAGTCAACCAACGCAACGTGTCTGATGGGAAGGTATATCCATGCTTTGATGGATTCTGTCAAGCAGTTGATTCCGAAGATTCCTGAAGATGACAGGAAGGATTTTCAGGAAGTGATATCGGACACTCAAGCAGCTGCGAGACAGGTCATTCAGAGTGGTCTGGACACTGCTGATTCGGTGGCAAGGGTCATGGGCTCCTCCGTGGCCACTAGGAGGGCTGCCTGGCTTAAATCATCGGAGTTCTCTGCAAACGTCCAGTCTGTTTTGATGGACTTGCCTTTTGATGGATCAGGATTGTTTGGCAAGAAGGCTGATGCTGCCTTGGAACGTTTTAAGGACAGTAGGGCCACTGCAAAATCTTTGGGTCTTCAGTCCAGGGGTACTACTGGAAGACGCTTCAGGGGGTTTGGAAGATCTTCCTTTCGTTCTTACAAACCATCCCAGCAGCAGCCTCAACAGCAGCAGAATACACTGTACAAGTCGTACAGGGGCAGACAAAGATCCCGCCCTAGAGGTCGTCAAGCTTCCTCCTCCTCCTCCTCCTCTCCTTCCCAACCCCCTGCCAACGCAGCAAAGCAGCCCTAGATCCGCCATTCCGGATCATGTGGGTCCAGTGGGGGGGTTGGCTTACACATTTTCTACAAGATTGGAAATTAATAACATCGGATCTTTGGGTTCTCAATCTTGTAGAGAATGGGTATGCACTTCCTTGCCAGGAATTCCCTCCCGATTACCCTCCTTGCCAGGGTTATTGTTCGGAGGACCACCTGCTTCTCCTGCAGGAAGAAGTCCTGGCTTTATTCCGAAAAGGTGCGATAGAGGTGGTTCCAGAGCAGGAAAGGTGTCAGGGATGCTACTCCCGGTATTTCCTGATCCCCAAGAAAGATGGCAGGCTTCGGCCAATCCTGGACCTCAGGATTTTGAACCTTTACCTGAAACAGGAAAAGTTCAAGATGCTCACTCTTGCGCAGGTTCTTCAAGCGCTGCTAAAAGAAGACTGGATGGTGTCGATCGACTTGTAGGATGCGCATTTTCATATTCCCATCTTGAAGTCGCACAGAAAGTATCTCCGTTTTATGGTTGGGTCACAACACTACCAGTTTGTGGTCCTTCCGTTTGGTCTTACTACTGCGCCTCGGGTCTTCACCAAGGTGATGGCAGTGGTGGCAGCTCATCTCAGGAGAACGGGGATACATGTGTTTCCATATCTGGACGACTGGCTGATCAAAGCGGAGTCGCCGGAGAAGGTGCTCCATCATCTGCAGGAGACAACTCAGTTGTTGCACAGGTTGGGTTTTTCGATAAATGTACCCAAGTCTCACCTGGTGCCCTCACAGCGCAACCTGTTCATAGGTGCGGTACTGGACACAACTGTATGTCGTGCATTCCCTCCACCTCAAAGGATTAGCGACATACAGGAAATGATTCCTTTATTTTTCAATGGAGCGGTCGTTCCAGTCCTGAAGGTCCTTCGCCTGCTCGGTCTGATGGCTTCATGCATTCTGTTGGTCAACCATGCACGCTGGTATATGAGGGCGCTCCAGTGGTGCCTCCGCAGGCAGTGGTATCAGCACAACGGAGATCTCAGGGAGTCAGTGAAGATCTCCAGAGAAACTGCAACGGATCTGTCTTGGTGGAGCGTGGAAGGCAATCTGTCTCAAGGAAAGCCTTTTCAGATTCCTTCATCGGTTGCCACAGTGATATCGGATGCGTCCACTCTCGGGTGGGGCGCTCATCTGGGGGACCTGGAGGTCAAGGGTCTTTGGTCTCCAGAGGAAAGGTTGCTTCACATCAACCTTTTAGAATTGCGGGCGATACGTCTGGCGCTCAAGGCCTTCCTCCCTTCCCTTCGCGGTCGTTCAGTTCAGGTCCTGACGGACAACACGACCGCGATGTGGTACATCCACAAGCAGGGAGGAGTAGGGTCGCAGTGTCTCTGCAGAGAGGCTCTGCGTCTCTGGTCTGATGGCAAATCATCTGGCCGGAGTTCAGAATGTTCGTGCAGACAGTCTCAGTCGGCAGTTCTCTGCCGATCATGAGTGGAGGCTCCATCCGGGGGTAGTTCACAACATCTTTCAGATGTGGGGGACTCCTCGGGTGGACCTGTTCGCCACTCGCGAGAATGCTCACTGCCTGTCATTCTGCAGTCTCCAGTATCCGATGCAAGGAGCCTTGGGGGACGCGTTTCAGTTGAGTTGGAGCTCGCAACTCCTTTACGCGTTTCCTCCCATACCTTTGATTCCTCGGGTTCTGAGGAAAATTCGCCAAGACCGGGCCCAAGTCATATTGATCGCCCCGGATTGGCCAAGAAGGGTGTGGTACTCAGACCTTCTCCACCTCTGCTCTCACCCGCCGCTCCGTCTCCCTCACAGGGCAGATCTCCTCTCTCAGATGGAGGAGCAGGTTCTACACCCCCTCCTCCAGACCTTACACCTTCATGCCTGGAGATTGAACGGGGCAACCTGATTTCTTTTTCTCTCCCTCATGATGTGGTGGATGTCATTTTGTCAGCCAGGCGTGACTCCACTAAGTCCATCTATTCTTATAGGTGGTCTAAATGTGTTACTTGGTGCAGGGAGAAGTCTTTAGACCCTTTGAGGGCCCATTTATCTGATGTTCTCCAGTTTGCCCTTTCTCTGGCACAGCAAGGGCTTGCTGTGGCCACGGTGAAGGGTTATATTTCTGCGCTGTCGGCTTTTATCTGTTTGCCTGACCAGCCTTCTCTTTTTAAATCTCCTATAGTTTTAAGGTTTTTAAAGGGCCTCACGAATAAATTCCCTCCTACCCCTTTTATTGTGCCTCAGTGGGATTTAAATCTTGTTTTGACATTTTTAATGGGTGCTCCTTTTGAGCCTCTTCACAAATGTCCTATGAGGCTTCTGACTTTCAAAACGGTTTTCCTCGTTGCAATAACCTCGGCAAGGAGGGTAAGTGAGCTTCAAGCTCTTAGTCACAAGCCCCCTTTCTTGTCCATTCATGCTGATCGAATGGTTCTTAGGACCAGGGCTGCTTTTCTGCCAAAGGTGGTGACTTCTTTCCACCTTGGTCAATCCATTACCCTTCCTACCTTTTATCCTCCCCCACACCCTTCCAAGGAGGAGGAGAGATTACACCGTCTTGACCCCAAGAGGGCGGTGTCTTTTTACTTGGACAGGACTAAAGACTGTCGTTTGGATGACCAGCTCTTCATTGGCTTTGCTGGCTGCAAGAAAGGAAGAGCGGTCCATAAGAGGACTTTGTCGAGATGGATCGTCCTCTGCATTAAGATCTGCTACTCTTTTGCCGGTAAGGAACCTCCAGAGGGTATAAGGGCTCATTCTACGAGAGCTAAGTCATCAACCTCAGCGTTGGCTAGAGGTGTGCCTGTTGAGGATATTTGTAGAGCGGCAACTTGGTCTTCCCTCCACACTTTCGCAAAGCATTACTGCTTGGATTCTGAGGTGAGGAGGGACGGTCATTTTGCACGCTCTGTCCTTCAGGATTTCCTGGTCTAGAAGAGTGGACACCCTCCTCCGGGAGTGGGGACTGCTGTGGGACTCTATTCACAAGGTGAGGAATCCACACGGCAGATGTATCTATCAGAAGAACAAGTTACTTACCTTCGGTAAAGCTTTTTCTGGTAGATACTATATCTGCCTGTGGATTCCTCACTGACCCACCCGCCTCCCCGTTGTCCACTCTTCTATGCCAGAAGTTTCTATAATGTATTATTTTATGGTCAAGGATTTGTTTATTTCAAATGTTTTATTGCATTTGCTTCACACTGTGTGTGTTACCTTGATTTCTATACTGCGTATACTGTGTATATGTCTACTGTCATCGGTCCGTCCGTGTGCCTCGAATGCACGGAAAAAAGGGCGGAACTGATGTCATCACGCCGGCGTGGGCCTATTATAGGCGTCGGTGACGTCAGCGGAGTCGCGTGCGATGCCGTGCCTCTGTGACGTCCGGATCCACGTCGGCGCGAAGCTACAAAAAGAATTTCCGAATGTTGGTTATGAATAATTTTTAATGGGTGCTCCTTTTGAGCCTCTTCACAAATGTCCTATGAGGCTTCTGACTTTCAAAACGGTTTTCCTCGTTGCAATAACCTCGGCAAGGAGGGTAAGTGAGCTTCAAGCTCTTAGTCACAAGCCCCCTTTCTTGTCAAAGGGTCCTTTGACCTTAATGACGGAGTCACTGTTGCTCTAGGGTGTGCTGCTTCGAAGGCCTGAGAGGTGAGCTTTAATAGGGGTTGTAGTGGACAGGCCTTCAAGGTTAACCCACACTTGCCACTGCTATGGTCCACTTGCTGGTGCTCACACAGCATTCTTCTAAGGTCTTTCGGGGCCTTCTAAGGTCTAGCATGGAAATGTGCTCTCTCA
This sequence comes from Lissotriton helveticus, assembly GCF_964261635.1. Lineage (NCBI taxonomy): Eukaryota > Metazoa > Chordata > Amphibia > Caudata > Salamandridae > Lissotriton > Lissotriton helveticus. The sequence continues at coordinate 210,051,614 of NC_136073.1, read as the reverse complement.
GGAGAGTGGTCTGATGGACTGGTCATGAAGGCTGAACCTGGTTCCCCAGTTCCAAATTCAGCAGCTCCGACCATAGTACCACATCCTCTCCCCCACTGAACACCATACTGCCTCACTGAGAGAAACTTGCACTACCTTCAACTACAACCCAATTGTGCCCCGCTCTAAACACCTGGAGGCGACTCAATTCAAATTAGGCACTAGACAAGAGCAATATGCTGCCTAAAAAAAAGTGACAACATCCTGGAAAAAGCAAACACTCATAAAGAATGTAAGATTAAGTAAAAACATGTGAAACGCAAGCAGGAACAAAATGGTTACCTTACGCATTTGCACTTATTATTCAGAAATTAATGAGTGCTTTTGCATGAAAAGTTAAGGCCATGACTACAGGGCCGGAAGGGGCCAGTTTCAATGTCCATTGCTTATATCCTTACAAAATGTAAGCAATATGGTTTAAAAAGACCACATTCGTGTATACAGAGATGCGGTATGTATTTTGTTTTCCAATCCACCCATTAAGCAGGTATTGCAGTACATCCAGGAGGATGTATGACGTTACAACGCATACTTTTACCACGCATACCTTTACAACGCGGTTTTTACCACGCATACCTTTACAACGCATAGCGCTTAGAGGTGCTGGATAGTGGTAAGTATAATTTTCTATTCCAACTCCAGTCCCCGTGGACACTAGGGAAGGTGTTGGATAGAAAATTAAACGTATTCCCTATCCTAGAGCGCCCCCAGCGCAATGCGTTGTAATGGTTTGCGTTGTAATGCCAGCGTTGTAATGGTATTGCGTGGTAAAAAATGCGTGGTAAAGGTTGTATACCCATCCAGGAATGGTGCACTCACCCACCCGGGGAAAGCAATGCTGTTCAGAGAAAGACAAGAAAACAAAAGTAGCGCTTCACTGGCAAACTCTGTAAAGTGGCACTAATGTGTTTTGGGTGTGATTAAAATCAGTCTGGCCCCTTTTCAACCCACTCTGTCTTGCTTTAGTTATTTTTTACATTTTTAACCTTTTATATCTCTCCATCCCAAGTCTGCACTTAGGAAGTGAAAAATGGCAGAAAAGAAAAAAGATTACCTTTCCAGCAAAAGTGTTTTTATTTTTTGGATTAATTTCACTGGGGAACAAATAAAGGAAAGGAAAGAGGGAGTACTGGCTACAAGGCACAGGGAAGGGGGACCCACACTTGGACCTTGCAGCTTGCTATAGTGCTTAGAGGCCCAGGGAAAAGGGGCACCCTCCGCTGGGCCTTTGAAGCAGTCCTGAGGTATTTCGTAAAACACTGCCCTAGCACTGGCAGTTCTACATCCATTTTAAATACACATCCATGGGTGATGCAAAAGTTAACAAAAGCCGGTTGATCTGGCTACTCCCTCCTCTCCTCACCCTCCTCACCTTACCTGTGTCCAGCTGGTCCTGGAAACAAAGGGGCCTTCTGTCACCTAGCAACAAAATGCAGAAAGGGAATGGCTGGTACTTAACAGAGGTGCTGCCCGCCCCTGACACTGTGAGCCATAATTGCTGACCCCACTGCTGTGCCTTCCCCCCAGCCCTGCACCCCAGGAATGCCAACACGCTCTGAACAGCAAATGTGGACTAGAGTCGCCTTGCATGTGTATTGTGATTGTGTGGGGAGGGGGCCCTGGAGGAGCAGATGGGCAATCTGGGAAAGTGTGGCCTTTCACAGTGAAGAGGGCCCCCCTGTCTTTCATCTGAGCGCGAGGCCCAGGGCAGCTGCCCACACTGCCCATGCCTAGCGCCGGCCCTGGGGACAGAGCGCAGAGGACTGTGTGGGCGCATCCCATCCATCCAACCATGTGCCCACCCGAATCCGCCCATTAATCTATCCATCCTTATCTCCCTCCCTGGGCCACATGCACCATCCGGCCTCGGGGCTCAGCGTGAGGAGGGGCCCACAGATTTTATCACAATTCACCTAGCACCCACACCTAGGTGCACTCAGCTCTTCAAAGACCCCCCTACACAGGGACATAGCCGCCAAGCAGGACACTGCAGGTCTGAGTTCTGCTTTACAGATACAGCTTACCCCGCATACAGCTGCCTCCGAGCTCTTGGGGAAAGAGGAGGTAGTGTATGGTGCCCGACAGGATGCTGCAGTGGAACGGTGGTGCCTTCCTAGGACACAGCAAGAGAAGTCCAGGACCAAGGCCCCGGGTTTCCTCAGTTCCCGGGGAGGAGTAGAGCCATGCCAGGCTTCGATACCTGACCGAAAGGGCGAAGAGCCTCGATTGAGGAGCTTCAACCCGCTCACCTCCGAGCAGGGGCAGCCTGGGTACAGATGCCTGGGGGCACCCTGCACCAACTTTGGGCAGACAGGCACAAGGTGGCATGGACAGACCTCAGACAGGCCAGTGTGCCTGGAGTGCTTCGAAGCACTGAGACTTAATCCAAGCGTCCTTCCACCAGGATTCCGTGTGAGGCTATCACTGCAGCGCCTAGGACAGGTGTCAGTCCTAAAAGAGGATTTTCAAATAATTTTGGGCTCTCAGCTAGTTGGAGGGATTCCTTAAGAGCACACGTGTGTAAAAGCGCTCCCCCGAAGACAGTGGTGAACGTGTGCAGGTGTGTCTGGCAGTTGCAAGTGAGGGTTGAACCCCCCTAAGCTGCCACAGATGGTTGAATATTCCCTTGCTGGCAGCAGTTATGCTAGGTTAGTGTAATTTGTAAAGCGCACATACACCAGACGGTTTCTTGGCACTGAGGTAACTAACACAGAGGCAGCTCAGAGTACTAAATATAGGCTTATTTGAAGAGCCAGGTTTTTAACATCAGGCACCAGGGAACCAATGAAGAGCTAACTTTCAGATTACTTGCTGTGTCTCCCGGCTTGGGATCCAGCTCTGAAGAAGAAAGCTGCTCCTGCCTCGAGCTGGGGACTCCCCTGGCCTTAGGCTGCTGGACAAGGTTCTGTCATCCGATACTCCGATGGCATCACCTACCCCAAGGCGGTGCATATATTGTGGAAGAGGTGTGACGCAGCGGCCAGGACGACTGAGGCCGGACGCTGGGAATCACGGTCCGATCCTCGGCACCGGTGGCAGGGGTCTGCCCAGCACCATGTGACTCTGGGCAATAGCTTGCTTAATCTTCCCAACGACCCTCAGTGCTGGGAAACCTACGGGTAGCTGTGCGATGTACAAATACAGGTATATTATCATTATTATAGATGATATGCAACATAAAATAGGCCACTGCGTAATTACAGAGCCATCTACTGCAGGAATCCATCCAGAGGCGTAGCTTCCACCGGTGAAGCAGGCGTAGTGCACTGGGCCCGGAGGCCTGGTGGCCCCACTGAACCTTGAGAGCTACTCTAGTCTTTATTTCCATGCAGGGAGGGATTTAGTACTATGGACTGGGGGCTAGGACACAATGGCCACGCTGCTGAAGATCATCGGCCTCCTACAGTTGGCTGCGCCGTGATCTGGTTGCAGCTGAACACGCCATACCACATGTTTGCATTACTTGCAGCCTGGTGTCTGATATTACACACAAGCAGGTCGATACCCCCTCTGAAGGGAAGAGTTAGATGAGGGGGTTCTCGGGCTGGTAATCTACAGATCTCTGGAGGTTTTAAACCGTTATTTCTGTAAATCTTCCAGCTTTCTAAAGTGCTTAGTCAGGGGCGGAGAGGCCAAGAACTGTCTGTACAGGGGTCTTACTCAGGAACACGAATACAGCAGGACGCAGTGCTTAATTTGTGCTGGGGCTTTCCGGTGCTAAGCACCGGCACTTATTTTATAGGGCCAGTACTACAGCTGAGCTTTCTCTTCATTCAGTGTCATGGTCCATCAGGCCATCCCCCGATAGAACACCCTCAGACCAACGTGCACTGTAATGTATGCCATGGCAATATATGCACTGAATTTATGCCTAGTAAGACTACGAAGTTATGTGAGGCATTGAGTGTGAGAGCTAAAGAACCGGCATGCTTGCACTCTGTGACAGGATGCTACTCTGCTCCACACGTTTGATTAATGTCAGGAATGCTAATCTAAGTAATGCAGCAAGTGCGCTGCTTTTCCTAAACAAGGGACACTATTATGACATTAATAAATAGCCTTGCCAAATGCTCGTATGAGCCTTAAACTTTAGGTACCTAGGTTTGTATGAGCCTTAATATACACCATGTACCTGATACTAATGCACTCCAATGCAGGGATCCATTAACACCATTGTTTTCAAGTTGCAGGTCACGCCCCACAACATCTCGTGAGACTTCAGGAGTTACGGCCGCCGTTTAAATGCAGGTCATGCCCGGAGTCACGCGCTTTTGATTAGCGCAATTCTGGCTCTCAAGTACTGCAGAGACTCCCGGCTGAACCAAGGTCGGAAGTGTGCTTCGGTTCTCATCTTCATTTCGGTAGCGATGATTAGAACTGCATGACTGCCAATGTGTATATCCTGGTACAAAAGGGGGTGGTGATGGACGGAGCATCTGAACCAATCAAACACTCACACCCAGTCAACAGATCTGGGTTTAATCCATCACTGTTCTTTAGCCCACTCTGCCACCCCAGTTCAGACATGGCCATATGCAAATCAGTCTGACCCTGTGCCTCATGGGAACAGTCCAGCCCGAACTGCCAAGCCATGCCTTCCCTGGACCGGAACCAAGCTTCCGAGGACCGGTTTCTGGCATTTCAGCCGTCTTCAGCCCGGCTTGCTTGAATCCAGAGGCAAAGAGAGCAAGGGACTCACGTCTGAGCATACCCTGCCAACTTATGGCAAACAAAGTGGTACAAAAGGGGGTGGTGATGGACGGAGCATCTGAACCAATCATACACTCACACCCAGTCAACAGATCTGGGTTTAATCCATCACCGTTCTTTAGCCCACTCTGCCACCCCAGTTCAGACATGGCCATATGCAAATCAGTCTGACCCTGTGCCTCATGGGAACAGTCCAGCCCGAACTTCCAAGCCATGCCTTCCCTGGACCGGAAACAAGCTTCCGAGGACCGGTTTCTGGCATTTCAGCTGTCTTCAGCCCGGCTTGCTTGAATCCAGTGGCAAAGTGAGCAAGGGACTCACGTCTGAGCATACCCTGCCAACTTATGGCGAACAAAGTGGTACAAAAGGGGGTGGTGATGGACGGAGCATCTGAACCAATCAAACACTTACACCCAGTCAACAGATCTGGGTTTAATCCATCACCGTTCTTTAGCTCACTCTGCCACCCCAGTTCAGACATGGCCATATGCAAATCAGTCTGACCCTGTGCCTCATGGGAACAGTCCAGCCCGAACTGCCAAGCCATGCCTTCCCTGGACCGGAAACAAGCTTCCAAGGACCGGTTTCTGGCATTTCTGCCATCTTCAGCCCGGCTTGCTTGAATCCAGTGGCAAATTGAGCAAGGGACTCACATCTGAGCATACCCTGCCAACTTATGGCGAACAAAGTGGGGTTCGCCATAAGTTGGCAGGGTACACTGTGTGTGCACACAGTAAAGTCAGCATATCACTGAGGCTGCCCTTGGCATCACACACAACGTACACGTTAATGAAATTGTGTTGTAGGTGGGAGAGGGGCTGAAGTGCCAAAGTTGCACAATCAATGGCACCTAAGGTCTAAGTAAAGGTTGCAATGGTATATATTCCCTGGCTGCCCACTGAACCATTGACTGGGGCATGATGACAAAAGATTGACATGTGTAGGCATACCCAGGGAGAAGGCTGCGGGTGAAGTAGGCTCCTGCTCCCAGTCTGTAACTACAGTGAGGATCATATCAGAAGACAGCCAGTGTCTTGCCAGTACTGCATTCCAGGATATACCAACGATGCTGATTCTCTGCCTTGATATCATCTCTCTCCTCCTGTTCTAATTATACCTCAAAATGAAATGATGGGGACTGCAACAAAGACATAAATCAATACGGTGAAACAAAATACTTTGGAAGTAGCTTACTATTTTGTATGTGCAGGTTGTGTGTGATTGGTTGATGGTGTATCTTTACCTGCTGAGGTTTCTAGCTGAGTCAATTCTGTTGACTCCTCCACCCCCTTACATTGGCAAATGGGTTGACTAATAATGTAGACGCTCTCTTATATGTCAAATGGAACAACAGCTTTTTGTGACTTAATTTTTTAGGTTGATTCCATAATTCCAATTGAGCCCCCAGGAACTTTTTATTCACATTTGTTGATTTTATTTGTTGGGCGTCTTTTTGATGAGCTTTATGACTTTGCTGTGTGCACATACGGAGTGTCCCTTTTCTCTAGCTTTCTATTTATAGAACAGAAGCACACATGCAAGTTGATAGCTTTTTACATTTTCAAAGTCCAAATTGCAGTCCCTTGCAGTCCACATTCACTGGATGGCGTAATTCTTTTATTTTTCAAAATTGTGTGTTCATTGGATATTCATTTTTATACAAGCATTTTCTCATTTCAGGACCTTGTGAGATACTTGTCAATGATCCAGCATTTACTAGTCCACCTTGCTCCTCATTGGTCCTCAACTGATACACAATGAGGACCAGGCATCAGTAGCTAAGGTTAAGAAGGTTTAATACAAATCAAGTAGCAAATTAAGATACACGACTTTTAACACCATGCTATAAAGGTACAGAATAACAACAAGGTGGCCGAATCACCAGAAGAAATTGAGGTGGACCAATATTAAGCAAACGAGTAGTTCAGTCACAGCAATACAAAAGATTAACAGTAACATTTGATGCTCTGAGAAAAGTCTCAGGATTTGTTGTTTATGCATGGGTAAATCTAAAACACCTAAAGTAAAATTACAGCTAAAGGATGGTTCTAAAAATCTAAAGGATCTAAAAAATCAGGGAAATTCCATGCAGGAAAATAGAACTAGGCAAGTCAAAAATAAGAAGGAAGGTATCAGAATTTCAGAACTTCGACCAACAGTCTTCTAGGGACAGGTAAGTAGGTGTTAGCCTAAGCCACACTTAGCAAGGAATCAAGGAAAGCATAGAGATCTAAACCTGTCAATGTCCATGGGAAAGTCTCTAAGAGAATCTGAGAAAGGTTTGGAAAAATCTGATCTTCAACGGTGTGAAGATTAAGTTATAACTCACACGATCTTCTTGGGAAATACTCCCTTTGCACTCATCAACAGGGGTCTATTGTCTTTCTCCACTTCTCACATTGTAGACTGCAACAATTGCAAAGGAAACTACACTGGAAATGGAAACAACATTGTGTTCTTACACCCTGGCCAGGTTGCAACATTGCTGAATGGGCTTTTCAGTTAACACTCTCCATGCTCTTTCATCAAGGTCTTCTTCTCAGGCTCTTTATCTAGCACAAGTAGGGTAAATTATATATTCTTCAACTAACAATGTGCGTTAACCCCTGCAACAAATGTCATGTTAGCACAAAATGGAAAACAGTATTTTATGCAGCATGAAGAATTATAGGCCTAAAATGACAACTTAAAATATTAAAGCAAGAGTGCACATTTAGGGGCCGATTAGGATGGCGGTTTTTCCGCATCCTCCGGGCCGGCGGAAGTGTCCGCCGGCCTGGAGGATGCGGAAAAACCGCTGCGGAGCCTCCAAAGACCCACCGCCAAATTAGGATGGCTGGTGGGTCTGGAATTCCGTCCGCCGCTTTTCCGCCGCGGTCGGCTTCCGACCGTGGCGGAAAAGCTATAACATGGCAGGCGGTGTCTATGAGACACCGTCCGCCATATTAGGATGTTCGTGAATACATGCTTTTCCACGGCGGCTTTTCCGCCATGGAAAAGCATACGGACATTCACTTTGGGGGCCCGTTGCGGGCCCCCTGGGTGAATGGGGGGTGGGGGGTGCACATTGGGGGTACCTATGGTACCCCCCTGCATTTGCGTGCACAAAGCAGCAGGCACCGTGCGGTGCCGGCCGCTTTGTGCATGTAAATGTAAAACATGCTTTTTTAACATTGCGGCGGGTGCAGCTTGAAGCTGCACCCGCCGCAATGTTAAATATAGAGGATGTGACCGCCACCCTGGCGGTCACATCCTAATCAGCACGGAGGGAACGCCGCAGCCCCTGCGGACGTTCCCTCCTCCTCAAGGGTGGCGGACGGACGCAAGTCCGTCCGCCATCCTAATCGGCCCCATTATATGCATGGGAACATTTACACAAGTCAAGGTAAAATGCTAGTACATTAGATTCAGATTACTTAGAACATACAGTAAATCCTTTGAATAATCATGTGTAAATATGGCTAACAACTACATTTAAACGCAATACATGAAACATCACTGCACACATTACATACACTGTTTATCATTTCTATAGTAACCACATTCTGCATATAAGAGGATTGTTTCTAATCAGTCATCTAAACAGTAAATGTTGTTCAATGTATTAAGGCATACATTATGAAAGTCGTATTTCATCTTTATAGTGAATACTGTCTTCTAAATAAGAATGGTTTATTAATTCCTCATTTGATTCAGTTAAGACACATAGTATAAGATAGTTCACTAGTTCTACAGTAAATGCACTCAATAAATAATGTCAAGTGCAACACTTATTCTAATATCATTAGACCATACAAGAATCATGTGCTCAATGCTCATTACTGTACATTCATGTCATGTATCTGCTATGAAATGATGGTGTATTTGTGACTTGTAAAGAATAGGCAAAATTGTGCTGCACCATCACTGATCTACGGACGGTGTTTTCTTAATCAAAATTAAGTAACACAGCAATACATTTCGGTGTGGTGAGTTTGAGTTTATTAGTGATCCATTATTTCCTTTTGCGACACTTTTGATAATAGTGAAATTCATTAATACACTACTTTATCCAGGATGTAAGCTGGTACTATTGAAAGTCCATGCTTCTTTTTCGTTTTTCTTTTCTTTTTTTAACTTTATGATAGTTCTTTAAGAAACCCATAACATGAATTTTCTCACATTAGTGGTTATTTAGTTCGAGAACCACTGGGTTTTACTGGTGTTCTTTCTGACTCTCTGTTGTTGCCGCCCACCTTATAGAAAGCCAGCCAGCCGCCGCCCATCAGCCGTGAATCGACGTGAGCCGAGACGTGCGTAGCCCAGGTCGCAGATCGCGGATCAAGGATTGGACCGCGGGTCAACAGGGGAGCGCGTTGGGAACTGATCCGGAGCCAAACCAGAGGTTTCCCAGAGTTTCCCGGAATGTCCTCCCCGCCAGATTGTACCGGGAGAGACACAGCGGGCAGGAGGTTGCGCTACAGCTGAGGCACAGTCGAGTACCTAGTGCAATTATATAGACCTACATAGACCTCTGTCTTCCCCCGGAGAAAAAGGGAGAGAGGCAGAGTAAGGGGGAGAGAAGCCCCGAGAACCCCCTGAAGGGGGAAGAGCAGGCGAAGCAGAGGAGATCTCTGAGTGGCAGCTCCTCCAGGCTCATCTAATCGGCTGAAAAACGGAAAGGGGGAGACCATCAGATCAGGGAGCAAACAAAGAGTCCTTCAAAAAAAAAGCTTGGCAGGCAAAAGGGCACAACAGAGGTAAGTGAGTGTGTGAGTGAAAGAATAATTGCAGTAACCTACCACCCGGAAAAGCATCTACAATTGTGAATAGGCGTCGTCTAGGGGATAATTGCAGGGGGTAAAGTAGACTTACGCCCCACTGCCATACCTGAGCAAAAAGTGCCTAAAGAAGGGGGAGTAACTCTGAATTAAAGGACGATGGCTCCGGAAAGGAAGCAAAAACCACGCAAGGAAGCTTTGGAGGAAAGCCCAGGGAGAAGTGAGTTACTAGAGGGGTCTAGGACTTTGGAAGAGAGCCAGGAAAGCCAGGCTTCCCCAGAGGGGAATAGTAAGGGGACACGAAAGAAGAGGAAAAATAAAAAAGTCACCAAAAAACCCCAACAAGCCCAAAATGGTTGTACCTCAATATCTAACTCGAAAGGTAGCTCCTCAGTTACTAAATCCATAAAGGACTTTGTAGGGAAACATTATAAAACTACAGAGCAACCTGTAATAAACTTGGAAATTGAGGAGGAGCACCAGACTGAGAATGGCACGGAAGTCTTACCAGAAGAGGAAATGGAGGATCCCTTGCTAATAAACCATTCCCTCCTGAGCCAAAACATACAAATAGCAGCGCCACGTCTTTCATCATCCCCAAAACTTTCTCATTACAAGCTTCAGAGTTGGAGAATGCAGGGCTACTGGGAAATGAAAGCCACGGCTCAAGTTTTGTTTGGGGGTCCTCACCCAATCGACTATGGCAACATCTAAACGGGCTAAAAAACTTAATCCAGCAGGATATTTCAAAAACTGGAAGCCAAGCTGCCCCCGAGAGAAAAAGTCTCCAAGACTCGGACATTTGAGCGACACCCTCAAATTCCATGATGGACATATTAGTGATGTTACAGAAAACCCTTCAGGGGAACCTTGAAGTAACAATGCTGAATAATGGGGTCATAAAATCACAAAAGTTGTTCTTAAAAAAGATCGAAGAGGAGCTGGTAGGAATTAAGGGGCAAAAGACCAGTAGCTGCACCCCAGCCCACAGAACAAAGCGTAGTAAGAGATACTGCTGAAGCACCAGATAACTTATACATATCTAAATGCCCAATGCTGATAAAAAGAAGATGTGATTATGTAAGGGTTTATATTAAAGGTAGGACAAGCAAGAAGCAGGGACCTAAAACAGTAACAAAGGGAAAACAGAAGGAAAGGGAGGTAGAGGAAGAGTTAAGTTTAAATGCCTCGGCCCTGACTTTTGTGCCCCTTAGGTCTCTGATAGTTGAGAACAAAAGAAATGCCCCAAGTGTACAAACGAAGAATCAGAGCAGTAAGGGCCTAAACGAAAAGCTAGCAAAAATTAAAATTTGCAAATCAGAGAGTAAATCCATCCCTAGGGGGACAAACCAGAAACCATCAGAGGTATTTTAACCCAGAAGAAGTACCACAGCCTCAAGGTAAAGCAGAAGTGGAAAATAAAATGGAGCTTATCGGATGGGTAAATGGTAGACAGCAACATTTAGAAACTCCCAAAACAGGACTAGAGGTGGATAGCAACAAATGGGTGTACCTGGAACCGGTGCAACCAGGACAAAGGGGGAAGAAACGGATGAAAATGAACCCATTAAATAGGGCGCAAATCCTGACTTCCTTCTCCAAATGCCCAAGTCTGAGCGGGTGTGGTTCGAAAGATCTGAGACAGGTGGGATTCATAGAAAATATGAATGGTAAGGAGATAACAAAAGTACTACTTTACTCTGACCTGGTAAAAATGGCCATTGAGAAAGCGGCGAGTGAGATTCTCAAAGTGGGAATAAGGTTAATCCCAGAGAGGGAACTAAAGACAAATGCCCAATCAGGAAGTAGTTTCCTAAAGTGCCATGCAGGCCTCGGTAGGAGACAGGTGAGGTTATTGAGGGATAATGTAGAAGAGGGTAGCATTCTTGAACATAGCGGTAAACAACACAGTAAAGGATGACTCCTGGGGTAACTGGAGTCAAAGAGGCAAAATGGAAGAACCATCCGAGAGGTATATGCAGGAAATGGCAGAAGATGGTGGTCTAAGTGAGGTGGAATAGGATGAGGGGGTGTCGCATAGCCTAAGTCTCTTATCTTGGAATATAAATGGCTTAGGCAACGGTATAAAACAAGAGCACATAAAGAAATTAGTAAACAAAGCTGAAATTGCCTGTCTGCAGAGACCTGGTTATGCGACGAACCCCCTACTTTCGAGGGTTACCTACAACTAAACTGACCGGCCAAGAAAAAAAGATTTGGACGTCCATCGGGGGGAATTATGACTCACATATCGACAAAAGTAATAAGAAATGCAACCTTGTTAAAAGTGAAATGTAAATGGTTATCGGCATGTAGATTAGCGCACCTGACCCAGGACAAGAAATATGAAAATGTAATTGTTATAAACGTATATATGCATTGGGACAATGTGGCAGAGTATGGAATTGAGATGGGGAACTTTAAAGAGGATATAGACTCTTTATTAGAAAAACATGCTTTAGATGTGTTCTTCATTCTGGGGGATTGTAACCATAAGCTGAACCCAAAGAAGGTTGACCTCTGGCACAGGGAATTGTTGGATGCCTATGGAATAAATTATGCCAGATTTCCAGTGTGTGAACCCTCGAATCAGGGCATAGAATTGGTAAACTATCTAGGGACGAAGGGCCTCTTCATCCTGAATGGCAGATTTAAATTAGATTGTCCGGTAAAGAAGACCTTTAAAATAGGCTCACAAAACTGCCCAATTGATTATGTTTTTATGCTAGGCTGGAATTTCCCACTAGTTTGGGAATTTAAGATACCCCAAAGTGAAGGCAGTGACCACAATCCGTTGCAACTGAAGGTATATGGGGGAAGGAGAGAACATAGAGAGAAAGTGATCCCACAAGAAGTTGATTACCCCAAGAGAGCAACAACAAGACTCACAGATGAGTATCAGGAAACATGAAAGTCCTTTCAGCATAAGGTTAAACTGGAGGATTTTGGAAGTGAAAATTTGGAATGGTATGAGGAGAAGATAGCCTAAGTAGTACAGTGTCTCTGGGTAGTACTAAAAAAAGATAAAAGAAAGGGTACAATAATCCCGGTCAGACGACTGAAATGGTTCTCCGTCGACTGCCAAACTAAAAAAAGGGAGATAAGGATAGTTTTAAGAAGCCTAAGGAAAATCAAGTTCAACCAAGAGAGGCAAAATTATCTTATTAAGCTGAAAAAGGAGTTTAAAAAGATGGTTACTGATGCAAAAAGGTCGTATAAAGAGAAATGCTGGGTAAATCTGCTAGAATCATTTGAAGCAAAAAACCTACGACAATTTTGGAAGCTGGTAAAAGCAGCATCTGTTCCCACGACAGGAGAAATGAAATGTCTTGTAAGTGAGGCAGCCTGGGAGAAGTACTTAAGGGAACTGTATGGACCTCGAGAACACCCAGGAGCCATAGAGCCCCAGTATTGGCAGGAAATAACGGAAGAATTCAAATTAGACTTCACCGAACAGAAGGTAGAAAGTATAATAAGGAACCTGAAATTAACCCGAGCGGCAGGGCCAGACAATTTTCAAGCAATAATATTAAAGTCACAGATAAAGTGGTGGGCAAGATTCCTTTCCCAATTGTTCCAAATAATATTAGCAGAAGGGATAATGCCAATGAATTGGAAGGGCGCTGTAATCAGGCCAATCCATACAAAAGGTAGCATGGACGCGCCGCAAAACTATAGATTAATCAATCTTCTAGATATAGGAGAAAAGGTGTTCTCAAAAATAGTGTTAAATAGGCTAAATGTTTGGGTTGATGAGTTCTCAATCGTACCTACTGAACAAGGAGGCTTCAGAGAAGGGCATTCCATGATAGATCATTGCTTTGCACTGTGGGCAATGGCGCGAAAGTCGACAGAACAAAATGGTAAGCTTTGCTGTTGTTTCGTGGACTTTCGGGCAGCATTTGATTCAGTAGATTGGAACTGTCTTTGGGAAACTCTTATAAATAAAAACTTACCAAAAGACCTGTTGACTATAATAAAAGAATTACACCGAGGTAATTGGGCACAAGTAATTAAGGATACAGAGGGGTCATTGACGCCAAAAATACCCATTGAAAATGGCCTGAGACAGGGCTGCGTCCTGGCCCCGCAGCTATTCTCTATATTTCTATCTGATTTGCCTGCCTGTCTTGAAGTTGAGGGTAGTGCTAGCCCAAGAATGGATGGTAAAAAGGTGCCCTGTCTTCTATATGCGGACGACCTGGTAATTTTAGACCAGACTGAATTGGGCCTCCAAAGAAAGTTGAAATCTTTTAACGATTACTGTGCGAGGAAATTTTTAACAGTAAACTTGGACAAGACAAAAATATTATGCTTTGGGAAAAAGGTAATTAAGTTTAATTGGTTTTTAGGCGATCTCAAACTAGAATCTGTTAACGAATATCGCTACCTAGGGATGTGGTTTGATAAGTCCCTAAAGTGGCAAACACATCTGGAAGCTCAGAAAGCGAAAGCATATACATCAATTTCTGGATTAAATTTTTTTAACCGTGATTACGGGGATATGTCTCACCGATCGTTACTAAAGGCATTCAGTGCAATGATACCTCCACAAGTACACTACGGCGCAGAAATTCTTTATTTGAGAGGTAAAGGAGCCTGGGACCTGGAGGAAGGAAAATGCCTGAAAACCATTTTGTCCCTGCCCCCATCATCAATGGTTCAAGCAATAAGAACTGAATTGGGAATAACAGCTTGGGGGGGTCGCATCACAAATAGCAGTGATTAGACTCTGGAAACATCTGGAAAATGAAAATGGCCAGAAAGTAGCACAATGGTGTAGAAAAGAGATTCAATCTAGTAATCTAAAATGGGCAAAAACGTGTAGGAAGAAAATGATGCAGACCTGCGAGTGTATAAAGGTGGTTATGTGCCGAGAATCCCTACAAGTAGAATGTACTAAAAGTGATTTGAAGTTTAAAGGGCAAGAAGTGTCTAGAACAACTGACATGGAATACCTGGCTAAGAGAAGATCCGTAGAGTATATGATGAGCACTTGGTCTAAGGAAAACTGGTTCCCTTATCTGGATATCTTACCGAATCATTGGTATAGACAGGAGATATTAAGAATGCGAATTGGGATTAACCCGTGGTTGGTAAACAAAGATTTAAAATCAAAAATGTTGGACAACAAAGTGTGTTGCAAGTGTAGGTTGGGCACCAAAGGTGACTTAGTGCACATCCTGTTAGATTGTATAACTATTTTAGAACTGCGTAAACTATGCCTGTGTCCAATATTTTTAAAATATGACATAAGAACGCGGACACAGACGGTCAACCTCCTTACGGAAATTTCTTTTATCGAAATTGCAATCGCTCTAGGGAACTATTTAAAGGTAGTACAAAGATTTCTAACAATATATGAGTAACAATTTTAGAGTTTTCCCAAAGAAATTAATTTTATCGCTTATCTAAGGAGAAAAGGTTGATTTTAAGCGATAATAATTTTTAAAAGGGTAGGGCCACCCAAAGAAAGTGATGCTTTTATTGGTACCTTCTCTTAAGCTACGTATTCATCTGTGTGAACGTTTTATAAATATTGTTGTAGAATATTTTAACTTGTAATTATTTTTCTGTACTGTTGTAGAATAATTTAAACCTGTAATTACTTCTTTGCACTTGTTTAAAGACTATGATCTAAATAAACATAACCTTGACTGACTGACTAAATAACAAATGGACGCTGTTGTTTCTTTCACTTTCTAGAGGTTCTCACCTTCCCCCTTTTTTTCAGAATGAACTATAAATGGTTCTTGTTTGTCATAAATCAGAAACTCTGTCTACACAGTATGGTAATAAACACTCTTTAATTAGGACAACATTGTACCCATTGTAATGATAGTGAGTACAGTTCATTCTCTCTTTTTAGCCTACTACCTTGTACTGGTCCTGATACTGACCCTTTGTAAATAACCTTGTTGGGGACGAAACGTTGAGAAATATATTAGAGGACTGTTCTCAGTCATATTGTTGTACACATTATACCCTGGTTCAGAGTCATGTTGTTGAGTTAGATCTAAATCAGCCCCTAGTTTCGTAGATATGCTTTTCATTTGTAACACAATGAGTTCTTATATCAAGGATTTGTTCTATACAGCAAATAAATGTGCCTGTATTTTTTCAAAAGGCAATTAATTAATTGGTTACTTTGACTTGCCAAGAAAGTCTAGGCGTACACTTCCCCAGTGTTGTGTGTTATTGTTTAAGCAAGAAAGGACAGCATTTCCATCTGTCTGGCAAATTGCATGCCTTAAGAGGCTCAAACAGGCTTTTGAGGCTGCATTGCTCATAACTGAGTATTTTGAGCCAAATGTTCCACTGATTTGGAAGTGCAACTTCAGGTTCTGCTTGGGGTTGCTCATAGCAGGACACACATGGTAAATAGAGATAATGTGTACAGTCGTTGAAAGTTAGTTATTTACACAATTTCCCTGAAGCAGAGTGCCCACACACAAAAAATAACAACGTAAGGAAACTACCTTGTGCGAAAATGTTTTCTCTAAATATCTGCAGTTCCTGAAATGCAATATAAACAGTGTCACATTTGAATTTTTAGGAATCGCCATTGAAAAACACATGAAATACGCCAAAAAAAATACCATTCCCTAAAAAGATTTAAAATGTGCACAGTAGATAGCCATATTGTCCACCTGGTATGTGTCATTAAAAAGTTATCTTTTTATGTGAAAGATGGAACTGTAATAAAGAGGAAAGCGAGAGCCAGTGGAGAATGCATTTGGCTCAGGAATTAAGGACAGAACACATTTCTTCTCCTTCCTGGCAGAGAATATTTGGTAGTTTAAAAAATCTGATAAGAAAACAGGCAGATAAGTTTCTCATTAAATCCAACCCTTGGCTGTAATTGCTTATTTTGACTTGACATCTTGACACTGGAGCATGTGGGGAAGGAGTGGGGTTGAGGGAAAATATAACAAAGATCCCTCTACACAGCAACTTTTGCTTCCCTACAAGCTTCTTTGCTGTGGGTTAAGGCCTTCTCTAGGTAGAGAGTAAGGGCGACAGGGGCCATGCAGCGTCTTATGAGCAACAAATTGTTGGAACTGTGGAGTACAATCTCGAGCTCCATGAGACCTTTGTTTTACAAATTCGACTATTTTGCCCTCTAGGGGTGGAATGTTCCAATAGCCTTAGAGCCCTCCCTAGTGGACTCTACCAGCTTTAATGGCCACAAAGTCGAGCTTTAAGGCTGCAGTTGAGGCTTTCTCTCTAACAAGTTATGACCTAAATCATAAAGATTTAGCTGGCTGTAAATATATGTTTATCTCTGAAAACACCACATTTATGCCTGGCAGGATTTTTTTTTTTTTAAAGGATTTCTGAATATGGAGAAATCTGCAGTAGTAAATCTCATGCAAGGATTGGGTAATGGGCATTACAATGTGTGGCTTTCTTATGAGATTATAATTGTGCATCCACAAACTGAAATCTGACTCATTCTTGCCCTAAAAATCATTTGAAAGTCACTGGATACCCTCCCTTCCAAGGCGGGTAGGGGAACAGATCAACAATAGAAGGGCTTTCTCCACGTTGACAAATGTGTTTTTCTGCAGAGAAAAGGAAAAGTACTGAAACTGTTAAACTTTTTTTGAATTGTGGAAAAGTCCATTGGTGCAGAATCTTAGAACTCAGTTTGTATTGATACTTTTAACTTCATGAACCTGGCCCAGAAACTCTTTTCTACATTCTGGGCCTTAACTGATCTCCAGCTGGACATGATTGAGAAAGACGGCAAGAGGGAGATTAACAGGATAAAACGGGGTTGTCTTGTGGTATACCCTTCCATAGTACCCCGGTTAAGGTCAATCGAAGCATGCTTTGGAAGGTGTTTCGCAGCTGGAGCACATTTGGCTGAGAAAGAAGTACTTCCTTCAAATCCCTGATAGTAAATATTTTAGATGAGTATACATAGCTAAATAGGCAGACATTAACTGGACACTGGAGTAGATTACATAAGCATGGCAAGAAAGGCTGATGTAGTTTGCAGTAGGAAAGTTTGACTGTGCGTTGCTTTTTGGTGTACTCTTTGAAGTTGTCAGAATGATTCACGAAAATTCTGTTGAGTAGGTGCTATTTTCTCTTTACTTGCTCCAGAAATTCCTGGAGTAAATCGCAAATGCTCACAGAGGAAAGCTTTGTGCATCTGGTCCTTAAGAGTAAGACATGAACAAACATCCCGAGATAGAGCAATGCTACTTTTGTTATTACTATTAACACAAGAGTTTATGTAATCCATCCTCAGGCCAAAAAAAGTATAACCATGAATGCATGTATGTGGAATGGATATAACTGCAGCCTAGCTGATGGTCTGCGTAGTGCTCTACATGGTCAAAGAAACAGTAAACATGTAAGGTGAGCATAGAGGGCCTTATGTAGAGTTTGATAGATAAGATACTCAGTCAAAACATGACATATCCCATCCGCTATATTACAGGTGCCTTAGGCTCTAAATGTTTCCCTAAGAATGGCTAAAAAACAAGGAAATCATTCCTCTCCATTTATGCACTTAGGATTGAAATCACCACATCCATCAGCACTGCACCAACCTTGTTCCAGTTTTGGAAACGGTCTTTAAAGAACACTATAGGCCCAATTACGATGGCAGCCGGATGTGTCGGACTGCCAGCGTAGCGGGATTGGGACCGACTGACAAGTAGTCGCGGTCCCACCCGCCAAATAATAATGCGACCACTGTATAGGCAGTCGGATTCATGGCTTCTTCCATTGTGGCTTGTGCTGCAGCGCGAAAAGGGGCACAACACAAGCTGCAATGGAAAAAGGGATGTTTACAGACATCAATGCACCATGTGGCAGGCACCATTTGGTTCCTGGCACATGGGGTTTGGATATTTGGGGGGCACCAGAGGTGCCCCCTGGGCCTCATAGCGGAGGCCGAGGGGGGACAGGGGCCTTGCTAGGGCACCCCAAAGGCCCTTTCTGACAGCCTTTCCATGGCACAGGTACCGCCCCCCCTTGTAGGGAATAAGATCTAGCCGACAGGAGCCTGTCAGAAGCATCAACCAGTCTCTTCGACCAATGGGGTCCGACTGACCACATCATAATGCGGCACTCCGACCGCTCTACTGGATGTCGGTTGGTCTGCCTTATTGAAAAGAAGTTCTTATGCAACTCCCTCATTAACGCTTGTGCACAAACAGCACTGTCATGCTACACAGGTTGAATCATTGCATTGCTTGATAGTGCTCAGTCATTATTTTGTCACATTTTTACATATGCAGTATTACAGATATGCAGATGGTCAACAATCCACACCTCAACCACTAGTACCAGTCAAAACCATTATTACAACTCAAGATCTATCATTTTCCAGCCCCACATTCCTCATAAAGCCCAGAGAAGAAGAAAAGAAAGAAAAAGTTATTAATTTATTTTCATTTCTATGCAGCACCACGAAAACTGTAGTTAAATAACTATATAACAGTCCGCAATTGCGAGTCTCTAATTATTGTTCAGTGTTTATTTCCACTGAAAAGGTATTTTCTTACTTCACTTACAACTTGGCACTGTTTGACAAATCTGCACACAATCTGGCACTCAATTTGTGTATGAACGTTTAGAGTGGTGAGAATAAAAGTTGCAGCAGGGGTTGGCGAAAAGAAGTCAGCGCGCTGGCAGCTAGAAAGATGGACAACATCTTCAACAAAGAGCCAAAGGGAAGAGGCAATACATTATATATTACAGAGGAGGTCTGTGGCTCAGGATAAAGCTTTTAGACAGTCACTAGGTAAAGGACAGAGATGGAAACAGAGAGAGGGGGATAGTTTTGTAAAGGATGGGAAAAGGGAAATGAGATGAAAAAAATGCATGGGGTGGATTTAGAGCATAGTTGAGAGGAGAGAAGAGGGTTAGTAGCATGGAATGGAGGTGAAGAGGTGAAGATGTTATGAATATATAGAGGAGGGGAATAGAGAAAATTGGGATCAGAAAAACTGTGAAGGAAATAAAAGATTAGTTACTTGTCTAAACATAATTTAAACAGGTGGGTTTTGATTTTTCTTTTTGCAATTAAATTAGGTCCTGGAATCATCTCAATTCTAATTTCAATTTATTTTTTTTACTACAAGAAGATTCACATTACTAATTATACAAAAACCTAATCAATACAACTTTAAAAAACTTTTTAAAAAATTAAGAATTTTAAAACATATTTTCCTTCTCTAGGATATAAACATAAAGTTTCAATAAGCAACAATGGTTAAAGTGCAAATTAGGAAAAAAATAATAATAGCCCATGATTAAGGTCTTGTGGCAAAGCCATGAAAAGATCACATGATCTATCCTCGCAATTTAATTCTTTCCTTCCAAGTACTAGTAACCATATTTAACTATAAATTGTCGATTCGCAACCATAATATAAATCGACAAACTCTGTTCTAAGTTTCAAGTTATATAAAGTTGTGGCTGTGTTTCAATACAGCAGGAGACTGTAACATCCATCTTCTTTTTTTCTCATGCACAAAACATATTAGAATGCATTAAGCCACTCCAAATACTATTTTTTCAGATAGTTTTTAAGTTGGGACAAGATATTTCCTGTAGAGCAGTCTTACTCAATTTAAAGTGCAGAAGTGCTGGATTGAATTTTTTCAAAATAGTGTAAACCTTCATATTCTGCCCAAAAACCTCTAGACATTCAAACTCTTAGGGTATTCTCTGTACTATACATTATTCAGTGTCTCCAATGATGAACTGCGGTCAACCCCCTTTTATAACCACTTGAAATTCCCATTTCTAGGCGAAGAACTTAAATCAGAGACAACGTATTTAAATTGCAATTTTTCTCAAAAATGTATGCTTCGCATTGTGTAAATCTTCTATGGTATATGATAGTGTGGAGGGGAGTTTTGCACGATATATCGACAAAAGATAATTAAAGTGCCTTCAGCTACAAGCCCCATATAAAGGTAATGTGCATTTGCATGGGTCATCACTTTACTTGTGAGAGATGGAATCTTTATCTGAAAGATTAGTAGATTTTTTAGAAATAGGGGTATGTCTCTACAATTTCCATCTCCTCACTCACTACAAGGCATTTATATTTCCAAATAGTTTTACAAATTTTGACCCGAAACTTCAATATTTAACTTTTCTTTTTTATTCATTGTCAAGTAATGACTGGTAGCATATTTTTGCAAGCAGTGGAACCGTTTTTTCAGTCCTTTCGGGTTAATGCCCATGAGCACAATATTGTCAGCATGAAATAACAGTGACATTTTTCGATGATCTAACTGTAAGACATCCCCACCCAGTTTATTCAGTGTGGTGGGAAGATTGTGAGTTTAAAATGAAAATAATAATGAGGCATGTAAACAGCCTTGTTCTAATCCATTTTCCATTACAGTTTTTAGGGATAGCCCACAATCACCCCAAAGTATAAGATGACACCCAGTGAAAGAGTAAAGTTCAATTACAATTTTAAAAAGAGGCTCTGGAATGTTTGAGTCTCGAAGTGTTTGCCATGGGGTAGATCTGCCCAAATGGTCAAATGCTGCTGAAAAATCAATATAGGCCATGTAGGCATACCCGGTAATGATACATATTTCTGTAAGATCATATGTAACATTGTAATATTATCAAGAGTTGAACTATTTGATTTAAAACCGCCTTGCTCCAATGGTATGGTGTTATTACACTGGTTGGCTTAGTGAGCCTTTCTTGTGTAAAAGGAAAATATTACTACCCTTCTGTGAGATTGGAACTTCTCCAGATATATAGCTGTGTTTAAATAAAGGAGCCAGGTAGTCAGACCACAAATATATGTTCAACTTTATAATAGTAATAGGTAATTGGTCTAGGCCCCTGGCTCCTAAGACTCTGACTCAGTGAATAATTCCTTTACTCTGTGTTTTAGAAGGATACTATGAGTCTGCTTCCTCAGTCGACTGGTAGATAGTGAGGAAAATTTTTGCATAATCTGAAGAGTTATCGGCGTGGAGGTTAGAGATATAGTATGCCTATCCTCGCTTAAAACCAAGCAGGTGTTGGGAGTTGAATCCCTTTCACTAGCCAATGCAATCATTCTCCAAAAACCCTTGTAATATAGGTTACAGTTCCACGGAATTCTATCCAGACCTAAAAGCCTGCTACGTGGCTATGGAAACTGTCCATCTAGTCCATCTTCTTTTTTAATAAATTAATCAATTTCTTTCCCTCCTTGGAGAAGTGTAATAATTGCTGTCTTTCTAATGTATTAATTAACTTATTTAGACTAGAACATTTGCAAGGAGCAAGGACCTTCATGAAATCTTCTTTTGCATGACAAAAATAATTGTGTCAAATGTCAGTTTACCACAAACTTTGCAATATCCTGTTGACATTTTAACTAATAGTCAATCCGTGTTCTGTTGTATCCTTTCATTCATTTTTAAATTCGGCCTTCACACCCATCATATTCCAGGGACAAAGTCCCTCTAGAGCATTGTCAATATAAAAGAATAACATTTTATGATCATTCATGGAAGTATCTAGAATCTCAAGGTCCGATAACAAACCAAATAGTGGTCAAGATGCAATAATATAATCAATTGTTGAGCTGCTCTTTAGATGCCTATGGGCAGAATGAGCAGGTACATCTTCATCTAAACTTTAATTTACAATATTGGTCCCATTATCCCTGCTGCTCCAGACAATGACTGACTTGAATTTATTTGTCGTAACTCTAGGGATGTCACCAATTTTAAAGTGTTTAAGCCTCTGCAAATTTTCAAGGAGGAGCAAAGTCACTCAAAGAGAATGCATGTTATTCTCAATTTCATTCATGAAATCAAATTCTGACCTTTTCCTTCCCAATCTCCTCTAATATAACCTCATGTTTCTCAGTTGAAAATGTCCATCCATGCTTAATGGCAGTTGGCACTACAGATCTGTGCAGCTGTAATTTGGTGAAACAAAATATGATTGATAATAAACACTATTTTAAAGTAAAATATATTTATTAGTAATACTATTGTTAAAAAAAGAGAAAATCGATGCTTATTAATATTATGAACCTTAATATTATGGTACCCACAATAATATGACTTCAATATCAAGCATCATTAAAATTCTGCCATCGATAATAATTATTAAGAATACACATCATATATAGTCTTCAAATATCTCTTCTTAGCTCTTTTATCCAAATATTTCCAGCTATCCTATGAATTTCAGAATTAAGTGTATTCAGTTTTATTTGCAGACTACGTACTCTCTGGTATTTATCTTTTGCTTTTAGATATTGGATCGCTCTTTTTACATTTTCAACGCTATACAGTCCTTGACATTTTTTGTTTTTCATGGTACACTAATCACAAGAACAGCAGTAGGTTGAGTCACCTAAAGGCCAATCCCTTGTGTATATTTTCTTTCAAATCTAATGGTAAATAGACCATTTTTGTTTGGAGTCTCTCTAATAATTCATTTGGAATAGTTTTGTGGTCTTTGAAAAATTGCCTGGCAAGGGTGCATTGTGTGCATAATTATACTTTTGTAGGCCTTGAGTTAGCTAAGCTCATTCGGGATAGAGCTAGCTGACATAATATTGTCATTTACTTTACACAGACAGTACTTGCATAATACTTGCAAGCCCCTTATATCAAACCTATCTTCTGCCACATGGTACAATACTAATGTAAACCACTGAGCACCCACGTTTGAAATCTTTTTCTTAATCTCTAATTTTTGGTCCGTTGTTGGACAGGCCACATAAAGGGCTCGCTCCCTCCCCGCAGGACAGGGCCCGGGCCACCGTCAGCACCGTTGCCCGGCCCAGCCGCCATCTTGGACACGGCACCACGCGGCCGCGCGGCCTCAGCCCGACCCCAACCCTGGGCCTGGCCAGGCCCCGACATCCCGGCACCACCCCCCACCCAGGAGGTGAACGGACCACTTGGCAGGTCAATGGGAGTAAGAAGTGTCGATGGCTCTCCCCCGCCAGGTGCCGAGCACCCCCAGCCTCCTCGGGCGCTGGCTCCACCCCCCTGCTGGGTGTCTGGACTCCCTCATCCCCGACCTTCCGACCTCCAAGAGCGAGGGTCCGGACATCAAAGGGCGCCAGACCTATAACTGGGGCAGCCCCAGGACAGGAAGGCAGTTGTATCCTGGAGTCGAGAGACACCGCGACGAACTCATCCTTGACGGACTGTTGGCGCTGCCACAGCCCTGCCTTGTGAACTATTGTCCTGCCTGCTGGCGCTGCCGCGGCCCTCTGCAACCTTCATCCTCGTGGGACCTGCTGGCGCTGCCGCGGCCCTCTGCAACCTTCATCCCCGTGGGACCTGCTGGCGCTGCCGCGGCCCTCTGCAACCTGCATTCTCGTGGGACCTGCTGGCGCTGCCGCGGCCCGTAGTAACCTTCATCCTCGTGGGACCTGCTGGCGCTGCCGCGGCCCGTTGCAACCTGCATTCTCGTGGGACCTGCTGGCGCTGCCGCGGCCCGTTGTAACCTTCATCCTCGTTGGGACCTGCTGGCGCTGCCGCGGCCCGTTGCCACCTACGACCTCTTCGGGACCTGCCGGCGCTGCCGCGGTCTGACCCATCCGAACACCGAGCTCGAGGATTGTGAGCTATCACCGTTACACCTCCGTACCCGTGGGTACCAAGACTGTCCCGCTACCCCCTTCCCTTACTAGAGACTAGAATTGAGAGGATCATCGTGTCCTGATCGCCTTGTATCGTACCACTCTACTACCAGAAGTGCCTATAAAAGGTGTTACCCTAATCTTTGTGTGGTGTCCATCTGTGGGGGGGAAGTTACCTGTCTGTGCGATCACTGTGCTCGGCCGACCCTCCAGGTCCCCGTCTAACATTGGTGGCAGCTGTGGGATCCGAACCAACGCGTACCGTACAGACAGTAACTCACCCTACGACTAAAACCACAATGACGACCAAAGAGAGCGGTTCGGCGGAGAAGTTCCAGATGGAAAAGCTGGAGGAATACAACCACCGAGAGCTCAAACAATTTCGCATGGACTTAGGCATTGCTACCACCGGGCTAAGCACAAAAGAAGACTTCAAAAACGCCCTAGAAGCCTGGACAGAGACAAATACCGCCACCCCCCGGGACCCCGCAGCCCCGGAAGTCAACACCACCCGGACGGAGGAACGGAGAACAGGCCCCTCCCATGAAGAGATCCAAGAGCGGGAAAAAAATAGATTACACGAGTTAGACTTGGCACGACTCAGATTAGACGGAGAATTGAAACTGGCGGAACAAAAAATAAACTTAGAACACTTACGGCTCAGAGAAGAGCGAGAGGAAAAACAGAGACAGAGAGACCTCGAAGAAAAAAGACTGGCATACGAGCACGAGTGCAAACTAGCGGAGATAGAAATACGCAAACTGAACAAAAACCTAGGGGTGCCCGAGCAACCGCACTCCCCGGGTCCTACCGAGCAGAAGGTCCACATCCCCAAGGATGTGGTCCGAGAATATCACCGGAACGACGACATACAGCAGTGGTTCAAGGCCTATGAGATTGCCATGACCGCCCACCGGGTCGCTCGAAGTGACTGGGGAGCCGGTCTATGGGGGAGATTCGTCAACGAGGGTCGTGATGCCCTGCTGCAGCTTCCGGACCATCAAATGACGTCCTATGACCACATGAAGGCCGCCCTCCTCAGTCGATATGGACTTACACCCGAAATGTACCGCCAGAGGTTCCGCAACTGCACCCGGATCCCAGGTACGACGTGGTTGGAATACGTGAACTATTTCAGCCGAGCCTTCGAGGGGTGGATCAAGGGTAACAACGTAACCACTTACGAACAACTCTTCAATCTCATTGTGTGGGAGCACCTCTCCAACAACTGCTTTGTCGAGCTCAGGCAGCACCTCCTCGACAGTAAATTGACTGAACCCCGGCAGCTCGCCACCGAGGCTGACCGGTGGGAGAGCACCCGAGTGGCCCGGAGTGGGCCGAATGAGCAGAACAGAACCAACCAGGGTCATCATCGTCCCCGAGGAGGAGGAGGAGGCCCGGGCCGGGGCAGAGACGCCGTCCCGGCCGCACCCACTAACGCCACCCCGGCCCCCGCAGGCCGGGGAAACCCCCCGATGCGCCCGGGGTTCCGAGCTAACGTGACGTGTCATCGATGCCAGCGAGTCGGCCACTATGCCAGTGACCCGACCTGCCCGAAGAACCAGGTCCCCGGGCCCCGCCAGATGGCGGCCGCCGCCCTGGGAGAAGAACAAGTCTCCGAAAACACGGAGACCTATGAGTCGGAGCAGTTCGAGTGGGAACCCGCCGCCATGACCCTGGCATGCCTAGGAGGAAGAGACATGGTCCCGCGGACTCCCCTGCCCGCCAACACTCGGAAGTACAGCCAATGGGTGAGCATCAATGGGCGCAAGGCCGAGGCCCTGCGTGACACCGGGGCCAGTGTGACGGCCGTCCGCTGTCACCTGGTGACCCCAGAACAAATCCTACCAAACGTACTTTGCCCCGTTCGATCGGCAGATAACTCGGAGAGCCTGTGTCGGATGGCCTGCGTCCCCTTCGAATGGGGAGGAGTGTCCGGCATGCTGAAAGTAACTGTCCGGGACGATGCCCCCGTAGACTGCCTCCTGGGGAACGATCTCGAGAGCTCCCCGTGGGCCGCTGTGGAAAGAAGAGAGCATCTGGGGATGTTGGGTCTCCCGGACTGGGCGTGCGTGACCACCCGGTCCATGGCCACCCGCACCATCCCTGGACCAGAAGAACCCGAATGGGCAGCACCTCCGCCCTCGATCACTCCAGAAGAAGACTTCCTCCAGACCGACCACCCGGAACCCACCCCAGAGGGGTCCCCACAGCCCCCCGAGCTTCCCGACCTGGCTCAGTGGCGTCAAGAAGGGGGGCCCACCCAGGAACAATTCCGGCAAGAGCAAAAGACCTGCCCCTCCCTCGAGGGATTGCGACAGCAAGCGCTCGCCCAGAGCCAAGGAGACACCACCGGGGCCCACTGGGTTTATTGGGACAATGATCTCTTGTACAGCGAACAGAAAATCGCAGAACTGGGGGCCGGGCGAGTGCTGGTAGTGCCCCTCCACTTCAGAGACTTCCTGTTGAACCTAGCCCATGATGTCCCCCTGGCCGGGCACCTGGGCCAAGACAAGACCTACCATCGCCTGGTGACTCATTTTTTTTGGCCCAAAATGAGAAATGACGTCTCCAACCATTGCCGGTCCTGCCCGACCTGCCAGGCCAGCGGGAAGAGCGGCCGCAAGCTCAAGGCACCCCTACAACCATTCCCCGTGGTGACCACCCCGTTCGAAAGGGTGGGAATAGACATTGTGGGGCCCCTGGACCCCCGAACAGCACAGGGACATCGCTTCATCCTGGTCCTGGTGGACCACGCTACCCGCTATCCTGAGGCGGTCCCCCTTCGCACTATAACAGCCCCAGTAGTGGGTCGAGCCCTGATGGGGATCTTCTCTCGAGTGGGCTTCCCCCGGGAAGTCGTCAGCGACAGGGGTACGAACTTTATTTCGAAGTATATGAAATCCCTCTGGCAGCAGTGCGGAGTCACTTACCGCTTCACCACCCCCTATCACCCCCAGGGGAACGGACTAGTCGAGCGGTTCAACCGCACCCTCAAGGGGATGATCATGGGGCTGGAAGAACCCCTACGCCGCCAGTGGGATGTGCTACTACCGTGCCTCCTCTTCGCCTACCGGGAAGTCCCCCAGAAGTCCCTCGGCTTCAGCCCCTTCGAACTCCTGTACGGACACCCCGTTCGCGGGCCTCTCAGCCTAGTGAAGGAGGAATGGGAGATGGCCCCCCTAAAGACCCCTCCGGACGTCTACAAATACCTCCTGACCCTCCGCAATCAGACCCGGAAATTCAGGGAGATCGCGAAAGCCAATCTGGAGGCCAGTCAAGAGGACATGAAGAAGTGGTACGACCAACATGCCTCCTCCATCGAGTTTGAACCGGGTCAGCAGGTATGGGTGATGTCCCCCATCGAACCGTGTGCCTTGCAAGACAAATGGACGGGGCCCTTCAAGGTGATCGAGCGCAGGAGTCCCGTCACCTATCTCATCGACCTGGAGTCCCCCCGGAACCCCCTCCGGGTCCTCCACGCCAACAGGCTCAAACCCCACTTCATGCGCGCAGAACTCAGCCTGCTGATGGCTACCGACAGTGGTACGGAAGGAGACTCCGAGCCCCTCCCTGACCTACTGAGGACTCGGGAAAGGGATGGCTCGGTGGACGGGGTCCGACTCTCCGAGGCCCTGACCCCGGAGCAGCGTCAAGATTGCCGGGCCCTCCTGCTGCCGTTCGCAAACCTGTTCTCCCTCGCACCCGGAGTCACCTCCTGGTGCCTGCACGACGTGGACACGGGGGACAGTCCTCCTGTCCGACACCGGGCGTACCGAGTACCGGAGCGGGTACGTACATGCATCCAAGAGGAAGTCTCCAAGATGCTCGCCCTCGGGGTCATCGAGCCTTCGGACAGTCCCTGGGCCAGCCCGGTCGTCCTGGTCCCCAAGGCCGCGGCACCGGGCACCACACCTGAGCTCCGATTCTGCATCGACTATCGGGGGCTGAACGCGGTCACCCGAACGGACGCTCACCCTATCCCCCGCGCAGATGAACTAGTCGACCGCATGGGGGCAGCCCGCTACCTAAGCATCTTTGACCTGACAGCGGGCTACTGGCAGATCGGCCTCACCCCCAGGGCCCAAGAACGTTCCGCTTTCTCCACCCCGGACGGACACTACTACTTCAGAGTGATGCCCTTCGGCATGAAGAACGCTCCAGCCACCTTTCAAAGACTGGTGAACCAGGTATTGGCGGGCCTCGAAGGATTCAGCGCCGCCTACCTGGACGACATCGCAGTATACAGCCGCCACTGGGCAGACCACCTCCACCACCTCCGAGCGGTCCTGCAGGCCCTCCAACGGGCCGGCCTCACCATAAAGGCCAGCAAGTGCCAAATCGGCCAGGGGTCCGTGACCTACCTCGGACACCAAGTGGGGAGCGGTCTGGTGGCCCCCCTCCAACTCAAGGTAGCTGCCATACAGTCCTGGCAACCCCCCGAAACACAAACAGAGGTCCGAGCCTTCCTGGGGCTCACCGGATACTACCGGCGGTTTGTGAGGAACTATGGCAGCATTGTGGGGCCTCTCACGGAACTCACGTCTAAGAACACCCCAAAACGAGTCAACTGGACACCCGACTGTCAAGCGGCCTTCGAGACGCTGAAGATCGCCATGTGCACCGCTCCGGTGCTCCAGGCCCCCGACTACAGCCGCGAGTTCATCGTGCAGACCGATGCCTCCGACCAGGGTATTGGGGCCGTCCTCTCCCAACTGAACCCCGAAGGAGTGGACCAACCAGTGGCCTTCATCAGCAGACGCCTACTGCCCCGAGAACAGCGCTGGAGCACCATTGAGCGAGAGGCCTTCGCAGTGGTATGGGCCCTCAAGAAGCTCTGGCCGTACCTTTTCGGAACCCATTTCCGGGTGCAGACGGATCATCGGCCCCTGCAATGGCTCATGCAGATGCGGGGGGAGAACCCCAAACTATTGCGATGGTCCATCTCCCTGCAGGGGATGGACTTCACTGTGGAGCATCGCCCTGGCCAAGACCACGCCAACGCGGATGGCCTGTCCCGCTTTTTCCGCCTCGACGAGGAAAGTCCCCAAGAAGATGGGTGACTCTCCCCGCCTTCAGCTGGGGGGGACGCATGTTGGACAGGCCACATAAAGGGCTCGCTCCCTCCCCGCAGGACAGGGCCCGGGCCACCGTCAGCACCGTTGCCCGGCCCAGCCGCCATCTTGGACACGGCACCACGCGGCCGCGCGGCCTCAGCCCGACCCCAACCCCCGACATCCCGGCACCACCCCCCACCCAGGAGGTGAACGGACCACTTGGCAGGTCAATGGGAGTAAGAAGTGTCGATGGCTCTCCCCCGCCAGGTGCCGAGCACCCCCAGCCTCCTCGGGCGCTGGCTCCACCCCCCTGCTGGGTGTCTGGACTCCCTCATCCCCGACCTCCCGACCTCCAAGAGCGAGGGTCCGGACATCAAAGGGCGCCAGACCTATAACTGGGGCAGCCCCAGGACAGGAAGGCAGTTGTATCCTGGAGTCGAGAGACACCGCGACGAACTCATCCTTGACGGACTGTTGGCGCTGCCACAGCCCTGCCTTGTGAACTATTGTCCTGCCTGCTGGCGCTGCCGCGGCCCTCTGCAACCTTCATCCTCGTGGGACCTGCTGGCGCTGCCGCGGCCCTCTGCAACCTTCATCCCCGTGGGACCTGCTGGCGCTGCCGCGGCCCTCTGCAACCTGCATTCTCGTGGGACCTGCTGGCGCTGCCGCGGCCCGTAGTAACCTTCATCCTCGTGGGACCTGCTGGCGCTGCCGCGGCCCGTTGCAACCTGCATTCTCGTGGGACCTGCTGGCGCTGCCGCGGCCCGTTGTAACCTTCATCCTCGTTGGGACCTGCTGGCGCTGCCGCGGCCCGTTGCCACCTACGACCTCTTCGGGACCTGCCGGCGCTGCCGCGGTCTGACCCATCCGAACACCGAGCTCGAGGATTGTGAGCTATCACCGTTACACACCCGTACCCGTGGGTACCAAGACTGTCCCGCTACCCCCTTCCCTTACTAGAGACTAGAATTGAGAGGATCATTGTGTCCTGATCGCCTTGTATCGTACCACTCTACTACCAGAAGTGCCTATAAAAGGTGTTACCCTAATCTTTGTGTGGTGTCCATCTGTGGGGGGGAAGTTACCTGTCTGTGCGATCACTGTGCTCGGCCGACCCTCCAGGTCCCCGTCTAACATCCGTACTTTATACCGGGTGCAACATTAGATGCATGTCAGAAATGTTTCCGCCAGAAGCCTTAGACAGTAAACCTCAAAGGTGGTCTAGTCCGGAGTCTAGTTGTTATTATCTAGCTCCATCTAGGAACCAGAGAATGATCATCCTCAGTCAGCACAGGTATGCATGTCATGGGTTTCCTTCTTTGTGGCACACTAAGAATATCCCTCAGTGATTTTTAGAGGGGACTATGCATTTTACATACAGATGGGAACCGGTGTGGTGTTTTTCTTATTTGTACGTGACAGTTCTGAATAATATGTTCTGACACCTAGTTTATTTTAACAGAAGGGAAGCCTGAATGAGCCACGGCTTTCTGAAAAACAAAATTCACAGAATTTGTCAGTACGGCAAGGTCTTATGCTCAATTTTGGAATGGGCATCTATAAAAACCACGTTCTCCAGGTCTCTGTGCTTTTCATTGAGATAATTGGGGGGGGGGTCCTGGTTTTGAGTACCTAGTCGACTGAGCTGCCTAGCGTAAAGGCCAGCAAAACACCCTGCAAAAAACAAGAAGTCCATGAGACGGCGATGCAGGTAGGTCTAAATGTTCCCGGATGTCCTGCATTTTATGTACTTATGTGGACACTGTGTTTAATGTATATAAGCAAGACTTGAGAGTATGTGTACAGCTAGAGTATTCACACATAAGAGATATCAAGGACTTTACTAACAAGTGCATGTTTCTTTATCATTAGAACGTATGAAGCTGTCAATTGTCTTGTTGATTATTTATGGATCATATAATTGTCAATCCCTTCGGGTGAGCTCTGCAGCAAGTGCTCCCAGCTTTAAAGACTCATACAGTATACATATAGTAGAGGGGTCAAACTGACAAACTATTTGTAATTTCTTGGTATCTTCTCCTTTGCATTGCTCTATCCTGATTTGTAGCAAGACTCATTGTACTTGATATGGAGTAAAGATTAGCAGTTTGGGGAAGTTAACCTTCCACAGAACACATGGTAAGGCACCTCTGATGACAAAGCTTGGGCAATTTACCTTTTTGCAGAGTCAGACATATCACAGAATCTCAACTATAACAGGCAAAGTGAGGTTCTAAAGGAGGGCTAAAGGTGAGGCTTTATCATAGTGCTTTTGGTACTTTTAAAGAAAACAGTCTTTCACTTTTCAGTACATTTCAGGAGAATTCTACTATCAGCATTAAACATTTAATAAATAACACCAATTGTCATTGGAAGGCATTTGACAACAATGCTGCAAGAGCTTTGTTGGTTACACAACTTATTACATTCTCATACATTCGCAACAAGATACATGCAATCTTTACACCACCAATCAGCCGCAATCCTGCAATAACAAGCATTGGTGGAACTTTACAGCAAGATACACTGTTTACCAGGTATTTAAGCTATATATAAATTCCCATTGATGCATAGATAATGAGGCAGTTTCCCCCAGCATGGCAACAGCACATCCTTTCCATATTAGGATATTCATTTGTACATTATGGGAGTTTTATTCTACTGACCGGGTTTCAGTAGGCCCTATCTGACTCTATGGTCTAGGTCAATGCTGGCTTCTCGGAAAGGGCATGTCCATTTAACCACAAGGCCCCTATCATCTTAATTTGCCAGGAGCATTGTTCTATGGCTAATCTAAACTTCTGCTCATATTTGCTCAATGCCCTTCTTGCAACCACTTCTTGCCACTGTCCTGCTCTTTGCTTAAAACCATGTTCTTCATCTATGCATGTACCAATGGTCCCCTGCAGTGGCTCACGGTGCAAGGGCCCACTCAAAGTAGCACACTCATTTTCTTATTCGAGCCCATGCTACAAACTGTGTTGCAATTTTAAACCTCTACAGTGCCTGTGCTCAACTAAATGATCACGTTTAATTTCTGTCTCTTCTGGGTGCTTTGTCTGTATTAGCATCGGCCTCTGAGCAACCATAGTACATAAGCTGAATATCTAGAGTTAACCTTTCTATTTAGGAGTACCTCATTGAGTGTCTCAAGAAAGAGAGTTTGAGTGTTTCCTTGGTATAGTCTATGGATACCCTTCTGCTTGCGTGTAGGTGTGTGATGAACAGAAATCATTTGTATAGGGCAGATGTTGCTGTTACAAACTTTATCAAGGAATCTTGCTAGTGAATGACCCTGTCATTTACTTTGTTTTCTTACTTTGCAAGGGTTTATCTTTTCCTAAAATGTAATTCTCTATTTGATGCTTTCCAGTGTGTAGTCTTCTTTTTTTTAAATATAAGTTTTTTAATACCTTTTAACTTCACATTACACAATGCAAAACATTTCCATTGATATACTGGTTTCTAGTGACTTATTGGAGCTATCATTGGCTTAACTTGGCATTAATTTTCCCTTTGCTACTGGTTTCCGATTTACTGTTACGTCTATGGCACATTTGGAGTACCACCCTTTCCTTGCAAAAAAGGATCAGGCCTTAATTAGGAGTTGGGTTATTTCACTTTGAGTGAAAACACTGGATGATATATCCTACACTGCAATTCCAAGTGTCTAGGCCCAGAATGATCTGGTCCCAAATCTCAGGATGTGACCTATTAAAGTGGTAGTTGGGTAGCAGCATTGCTCAGCCCTCCCTGACCTGCAGCAGTTAAGAAGGGAGCAGACAAGGCTCTCCCTGGACAGGCACAAGTGTGCCCTATACCTTTAGTCCCCTACAAGTACTTCTGCTGGTGCTTTTTTTCATTGAAATTGGGGAAAAACTGCCCCGAAAAGCATCCTGTAACTTTGGGCCTGGCTCTATGGTCTGGAGATCCTATTATGTTACGCATCAATGTTATAGGTTATCGTCTGTGGGAATGGGCATTGAGATTTGATCTATGCATCCTATTTAATTTATTGTATTATTTTTATTGTGTACTTTTATGGTTTTATATCTAGAAACCGAATAAAGAAAGAATGGGCCTGACTGGTTTTAACCTATTTTGTGGAGCAACGTCATAATGGCTGGACTTTGATGCATACATACCGGCTGCGAATGTTGATTCTGTCGTCATCCCCCGCCCTTATCTCCACACCACCATCTGGCAAACTCCGAATTAGGGTCTTTGTATTTGAGGAATTTATGCATTTTCTGCCAAAAATTGGCAAATTGTTTCTGCTTCCTCTTTCACGGTTTTCTTCCGCTGTAGTGTAAGAAGAATGTGTCACGTGTTGTCAATGTTTTTATTCTGTTCATTATAATTTTTAACTGCTTTCCTTCCAGTATACGGGGTTTTCAGTTACGCCTTTGACGTACCAGGTGGGACTCTGTTGCTTTCATTGTTGCTTTGGTTTCTTTTTCTTCTTTAGAGGGATATCCTTACTCTTCTCTTTAATAACTTACCCTTCCTTTGTTGAATTTTTCTCTTTTGTCTTCAGATTGACTGAGCAGGTGATGTTTTTTGTCTCTTGCTTTTCATTTATGTGCCGAATCAGCAGTAACTGGCTGTTAAGGAGCCATATACACAACTTCAACATGTTTAAATAATCTCTTTTTAGTTGACTCTTTAACAGTGTCTGAGACGCTGTTGTACATCGCATTTTGCGAGTTCCTAATTGCGAGTTGCAAAACATCACAATTAGGAACTCGCAAATGTTTCCTTCGTACATGTGACCCTGTGTTCTAAATTTAGAAAGGAGAAACAGAAAGAAAAACATCAACTTTTTGAGCCAAAGGACTACACAAGTTGGTTTTTTTCTCACTTTGAGCGACTCCATTGTATTAATAAGAGTATCCGTAATCTAAATTGTTAGAGTAACGATTAAAGAGTCAGCTAGAAAGAGATTTGCACAAACTAATGGAAATTAGAGGGAGAGTTTGATGCAGAAAGATTGAGGGCAACGTATAGACAGGTAGGCAAGGATTTCTATGGGAAACCAGGAACTGCAGACACAGAGTAGTTGAGAGAGGCACAGGCATTTCTGTTCTTGGTTTTATTTTCATTTTTATTTAATTAGCACTTAAATAAACATTACATAGAAAAATGAAGTCATGGTAACTGACTTGCTCACCTTTCGCTCAGCCTCACTACCCAACAGCATGCATAAGTCACTGAGAGATGCAGCCAGGCTTTATGCTAATAGTTGTTGGAGGCATTTCTTGCCCCGTGCCTGCAACATCAACCTCCTTCACCCTCTCATACAACATAAAACAAAAGGTTGCTGGAGCTGCAGCCCATGTCCTGGGGTGTTTTCACACCTCTTAATGGACATCGGCTGCTTGCACTGCTCCAACAATTAGATTGCGTGAACTACTGCTGTGAGGGGTGCTGGAATTTCTCTGCAGACATTCTCCCGTCTCGGGAGCAATTTCAGGGCATCAGTTTCCCGTTTCTTTTGGCCGCCCGTGCATCTCTGACTCGGATTTTACAGAGGAGCACAGCGGCAGGAGGCGCATTTGTTTTGTAAGTATTTTCCCGTTTTTATATATAAATACAGTCAAAAACCAAAACGTTTTCAGTCTGTATTTATATGTAAAAATCCATTTAAACAGAAATCCGGGTGTCTTAGTGTTGGACAGGCCACATGAAGGGCCGCTCTCCCCCGGCCCAACCAGGCCCGAACCAGCCACGCAAGTACCACACACCACCATTGCACGTCCACCGTCCCCGCAGGGACCCCTACACTCGAACCTGTTGACCGCGTAGGCCGACCCACTACCGGCCTGCGCGCCCATCCTGGGCGCCATCTTGGACACTCCACCACGAGGCCGCCTGGCCCCCGATCGACCTCAACCCTGGGCCTGGCCAGGCCTCAGACATTCCGGCACCAACATCCACCCAGGAGGTGAGCGGGCTACTTGGTCAGTCAATGGGAGCAAGAGGTGTCGATGGCTCTCCCCCGCCAAGTACCGCTCGCCCATCGCCTCCCCGGGCGCTGGCTCCACCCCCCTGCTGGGTGTCTGAACCCCCTCATCCCGGACCTCCCGACCTCCAAGTGCGAGGGTCCGGACATCAAAGCACACCAGCCCTATAACTGGGGCAGCTCCAGAGCAGGACGGGAGTTGTATCTTGGAGTCGAGAGACGCAAAGAAGAACTCATCCTTGACGGACTACTGGCGCTGCCGTAGCTCTGTCTTGTGCACCTTCGTCTTGCCTGCTGGCGCTGCCGCGGCTTTTGGAACTACCCTATCCTTCATCGTCGTCGGGACCTGCTGGTGTGGCCGCGGACCGTTGTAACCACCACCTTCATCGGGACCTGCTGGCTCTGCCGCGGACCGTCGTCTTCCTTCATCCATCTCGGGACCTGCTGGCTCCGCCGCGGCCCGTTCATCTACACCACCGAGCTCGAGGATTGAGAGCTATTTCCATCTCTTTGGTAACAAGACTGTCCCGCTACCCTTTTCCCAAACAGAGACCAGAATAGAGGGGACCCCTGAGTCCAGACCTCCTTGTACCATTCTACCGTACTTGAAGAATTGCCTATAAAGTATCGTTGAACTTTATCATTGTGTGGTGTCCGTCTGTGGGGGGGGGAGTTACTTGTCTGTACGATTCACTGGAGACGGCTCTCCCCGGAGACCTCTCCCCTTATCCTCGGCCGACCCTCCCGGTCCGTCTAACATTGGTGGCCAGCGACGGGATCCGAATCACCGCATAAACCGTACAGAGAGTAGCTCACCCCACGGCGAATCACGATGTCAACTAAAGACAGCGGATCAACGGAGAAATTCCAGATGGAGAAATTGGACGAGTACAGCCATCGTGAACTTAAACAGTTCTGTATCGAATTAGGTATCGCTACCACCGGACTAAATACCAAAGATGACTTTAAGCAGGCCCTGGAATCTTGGGCAGAAACCGGGGCTGCCGGAACCCCCGATCAAGACATCGCAGCACAAACCCCCATGGCCCCTGAAGAACGAAGAACGGGTCTCTCGCCAGACGAGATCCAGGAACGAGAAAGAACCCGACTACACGAGCTGGAAATGGCCCGGCTCAAAATGGACGTTGAACTAAAGTTGGCCGAACAGAAAATCAACTTAGAGCACCTGCGTCTCCGAGAAGAAAGAGAGGAGAAACAGAGACAAAGGGAGCTCGAGGAAAAGAAACTGGCATATGAACATGAGCGGAAATTAGCTGAAATCGACCTACGCAAACAGAATAAAGAAGCAGGGGTGCCCGAGCAACCCCACACTCCAGGGGCAACAGAGAAGAAGGTACACATCCCCAAGGATGTCGTTCGAGAATACTTCCGAGAGGACGACATCCAGCAATGGTTTAAGGCCTATGAAATCGCTATGACTGCACACCGGATCGATAGAAGCGATTGGGGGGCCGGTCTGTGGGGGAGATTCCTCAATGAGGGCCGCGACGCCCTGCTGCAACTCCCGGACCACCAGATGACCTCCTATGACCATATGAAAGCTGCACTCCTCACCCGCTATGGCCTCACACCCGAGATGTACCGTCAGAGGTTCCGAGACTGCACCCGCATCCCAGGTACAACTTGGGTGGACTATGTCAATTACTTTAGCCGAGCCTTCGAGGGCTGGATCAAAGGAAGCAAGGTCACAACCTACGAACAACTGTTCAATCTTATGGTATGGGAGCATCTGTCGAACAATTGCTTCATTGAACTTCGCCAGCACCTCCTCGACAGCAAGTTAACGGATCCCCGGCAGCTCGCAGCCGAAGCAGACCGGTGGGAGATCACCAGAGTGGGTCGAAATGGGTCCTCCGAACAGAACCGGAACAACAATGGTCAGCACCGTCCCCGAGGAGGTGGAGGCCAAGGACGCGGAAGAAGCAACGCTCCGGTCACCCCCACTACCAGCCCCACCCCCCCGGCCAACCGGGGCAGCACCCCAGCGCGACCGGGACATCGAGCCAATGTTACCTGCCATCGATGCCAACGAGTCGGACACTATGCAAACGACCCAAACTGCCCCCAGTACCAGAGCCCAAGACCCCGCCAAGTAGCCGCTGCTGCTCTGGGGGAGGAACAGATCTCAGAGGAACAAGAAGAATATGAACAGGAACACCAAGAATGGGAGCCAGCCGCCATGGCTCTCGCCTGCCTAGGGGGGAGAGACATGGTCCCGCGGGTCCCCCTACCCGCTAATACCCAGAAGTACAGCCAATGGGTGGGCATCAATGGACGCCGGGCTGAAGCCCTTCGTGACACTGGGGCCAGTGTAACAGCCGTCCGCTGTCACCTGGTGACCCCCGAACAATACTTACCAAACATTCTCTGCCCTGTACGTTCAGCCGATAACTCAGAAAGTCTGTGTCGGATGGCCTGCGTCCCCTTCGAATGGGGAGGGGTCTCCGGCATGTTGAAGGTGACGGTCCGAGATGATGCCCCCGTAGACTGCCTCCTGGGTAATGACCTGGAAAGCTCTCCATGGGCAGCAGTCGAACGAAAAGAGCACCTGGGGATGCTGGGCGTCCCGGACTGGGCGTGCGTCACCACCCGGTCCATGACCGCCCGTGCCAACACCCGCCCAGAGGAACTCGAATGGCCGGCGCCACCGCCTCCGGTCGCCCCCGCCGAAACCACCGACCGTGACGTCCCCCCCGAACCAGCTCAACCTCCAGACCTCGCTAACCTCGACCAGTGGCCTCAAGAGGGGGGGCCCACGCAAGAACAATTTCGCCAAGAACAAAAGACCTGTCCCTCCCTCGAGGGACTCCGCCAGCAAGCGCTAGCCCAAAGCGCAGGGGATACCTCCGGAACTCACTGGGTCTACTGGGACAATGATCTGCTGTACAGTGA
This sequence comes from Lissotriton helveticus, assembly GCF_964261635.1. Classification (NCBI taxonomy): domain Eukaryota; kingdom Metazoa; phylum Chordata; class Amphibia; order Caudata; family Salamandridae; genus Lissotriton; species Lissotriton helveticus. The sequence continues at coordinate 210,013,577 of NC_136073.1, read as the reverse complement.
GCAAAGAATCGCGGAGCTGGGGGCCAGCCGAGTCCTAGTGGTACCCCTCCGTTTTAGAGACTTTCTGCTAAACCTGGCCCACGATGTCCCCCTGGCAGGACACTTGGGTCAAGACAAAACCTATAGCCGCCTGGTGACCCACTTCTTCTGGCCCAAAATGAGGGACAATGTACACCAGCATTGCCGATCTTGCCCCACGTGCCAAGCCAGTGGGAAGAGCGGCCGCAAACTGAAAGCCCCCCTGCAACCTTTTCCCGTGGTCACCACCCCGTTCGAGAGGGTCGGAATCGATATCGTAGGGCCCCTGGACCCGCGCACAAAACAAGGCCATCGATTCATCCTGGTGCTAGTGGACCACGCCACCCGCTACCCGGAGGCTGTTCCCCTGCGGACTGTGACAGCCCCGGTAGTCGGCCGGGCTCTGATGGGGATCTTCTCCCGGGTAGGCTTCCCCCGGGAGGTCGTCAGTGACAGAGGCACGAACTTTATTTCGAAATATATGAAATCTCTCTGGCAACAGTGCGGGGTTACCTACCGGTTCACGACCCCCTATCACCCTCAAGGAAACGGCCTCGTTGAGCGGTTCAACCGCACGCTCAAAGGGATGATCGGGGGGTTGGAAGAGCCCCTCCGTCGCCAGTGGGATGTGCTGCTGCCGTGCCTCCTCTTCGCATATCGAGAGGTTCCCCAGAAGTCCCTGGGCTTCAGCCCATTTGAACTGCTATATGGACACCCCGTGCGCGGGCCGCTCAGCCTAGTTAAGGAAGGCTGGGAGATGCCCCCTCTAAAGAACCCACCAGATGTTTTCCGCTACCTCCTAACACTCCGCAACCAGACCCGGCGATTCCGAGAACTAGCAAAAGCCAACCTAGAGGCCAGTCAAGAGGACATGAAAAGGTGGTATGACCGGAATGCCTCCTCCATCGAATTTGAACCTGGGCAACAGGTATGGGTGATGTCCCCCACCGAACCTTGCGCCCTACAAGACAAGTGGACAGGGCCCTTCAAAGTGGTCGAGCGCAAGGGTCCGGCTACCTATCTCATCGACTTGGAATCTTCCCGGAACCCCCTCCGGGTCCTCCACGCTAACAGACTGAAACCGCACTTTGTACGGACAGAACTCAGCCTCCTGATGGCCACAGACAATGGGGCTGAAGAGGACTCCGAGCCCCTCCCGGACCTCCTACGAACGCGGGAGAAAGACGGTTCCGTAGATGGGGTCCGACTCTCAGAGGCCCTCACCCGAGAGCAACACCAGGAGTGCCAAGTTCTCCTGTCACGATTCGCCAGCCTGTTCTCCCTCACCCCAGGTGTCACTTCCTGGTGTACGCACGATGTGGACACGGGGGACAGCCCCCCTATCCGCCACCGGGCCTACCGCGTGCCAGATCGGGTACGGGCCTGCATCCAGGAGGAAGTAGCCAAAATGCTCACGCTCGGGGTCATCGAGCCCTCACTCACGGGCTATTACCGAAGGTTCGTGAAAGACTATGGTACTATCGTGAGGCCCCTCACAGAGCTCACGTCAAAAAATCAGCCCCAGAAAGTCAACTGGACCCCAGAGTGTCAAGCTGCATTTGAACAATTGAAAGCCGCCATGTGCTCCGCCCCTGTGCTCCAGGCCCCCGACTACAGCCGGGAGTTCATCGTCCAGACGGATGCCTCCGACCATGGCATTGGGGCAGTCCTGTCTCAAGTGAACACCGAAGGCCGTGATCAGCCGGTGGCCTTCATCAGCCGGCGACTCCTACCACGGGAACAACGCTGGAGCACCATAGAGAGGGAGGCCTTCGCGGTGGTATGGGCCCTCAAGAAGCTCCGGCCCTACCTTTTTGGCACACCCTTTCGGGTACAGACCGACCACCGACCCCTGCAGTGGCTGATGCAGATGCGGGGGGAAAACCCGAAGTTACTACGCTGGTCCATCTCCCTACAAGGGATGGACTTCACAGTTGAACATCGGCCTGGGCCAGATCACGCCAACGCAGATGGCCTGTCCCGGTTCTTCCGCCTCGACGAGAAGAGTCCCCAAGAGAATGGGTAACTCTCCCCGCCTTCAGCTGGGGGGGACGCATGTTGGACAGGCCACATGAAGGGCCGCTCTCCCCCGGCCCAACCAGGCCCGAACCAGCCACGCAAGTACCACACACCACCATTGCACGTCCACCGTCCCCGCAGGGACCCCTACACTCGAACCTGTTGACCGCGTAGGCCGACCCACTACCGGCCTGCGCGCCCATCCTGGGCGCCATCTTGGACACTCCACCACGAGGCCGCCTGGCCCCCGATCGACCTCAACCCTGGGCCTGGCCAGGCCTCAGACATTCCGGCACCAACATCCACCCAGGAGGTGAGCGGGCTACTTGGTCAGTCAATGGGAGCAAGAGGTGTCGATGGCTCTCCCCCGCCAAGTACCGCTCGCCCATCGCCTCCCCGGGCGCTGGCTCCACCCCCCTGCTGGGTGTCTGAACCCCCTCATCCCGGACCTCCCGACCTCCAAGTGCGAGGGTCCGGACATCAAAGCACACCAGCCCTATAACTGGGGCAGCTCCAGAGCAGGACGGGAGTTGTATCTTGGAGTCGAGAGACGCAAAGAAGAACTCATCCTTGACGGACTACTGGCGCTGCCGTAGCTCTGTCTTGTGCACCTTCGTCTTGCCTGCTGGCGCTGCCGCGGCTTTTGGAACTACCCTATCCTTCATCGTCGTCGGGACCTGCTGGTGTGGCCGCGGACCGTTGTAACCACCACCTTCATCGGGACCTGCTGGCTCTGCCGCGGACCGTCGTCTTCCTTCATCCATCTCGGGACCTGCTGGCTCCGCCGCGGCCCGTTCATCTACACCACCGAGCTCGAGGATTGAGAGCTATTTCCATCTCTTTGGTAACAAGACTGTCCCGCTACCCTTTTCCCAAACAGAGACCAGAATAGAGGGGACCCCTGAGTCCAGACCTCCTTGTACCATTCTACCGTACTTGAAGAATTGCCTATAAAGTATCGTTGAACTTTATCATTGTGTGGTGTCCGTCTGTGGGGGGGGGAGTTACTTGTCTGTACGATTCACTGGAGACGGCTCTCCCCGGAGACCTCTCCCCTTATCCTCGGCCGACCCTCCCGGTCCGTCTAACACTTAGTAATAAGGAAAGAGAGAAGGGAGTGACTTTGAGAGATTTTTAGTAAAGGCACAGGGACATAGGGATGGGCATAACCTGCATTATTTTGATGAATTTCTGCGCAATTATGGTACAGCAAATTATGTAATTATGTAAAATTATGAGGAATTACGCAAAGTACGGAACCCTGCATTTAGCTCTATTTTCTTATAGCAAAATGCTCCCTTGCAGGGAGGAGCCAAGATGGCGATCGGAACAGTCGCATGACCGCTTAGCTCCGAGGGCCCTTCCTCCCCGCACGCCTATCCTGACGATAATCCTGAGCGAGGCTTGTTGATCTACGTTTTTGAAGAGAAGCGATCACTTACCAGCTATTTCTGGGGCTCCACCGTGCAGTAGATTCGAAGTTCTGTCCCCGTCTCCTTGCCGGCCTTTGCGGCGCTGACGCCGGGGCCTCGATTGCAGAGGTCGCCCGGCAGTGTTCGTAGTGTTGGCGGCCCCGGTTTGGATGAGAAGCCAGTCAGTGGGAGCCTGAGAGCCGCGAGCCGGGAGAGTTGGTGTCAACCCACTCCCAATAGTGGGTTGCCCCGTGAACCCGAGATATCGCCGAGCCGGAGAGAGGCCGTGTCGCCCAGTTCCCCCTGGATGTGACGCCCGGCCATGTTAATACTCCCGTCCGGGAACCGGCGTCTGGCCCCCGACGAGATGCGGGGAGCACGCCCGGCCTTTTGTTGACTCTCCTTTCTGCACCAAGCGCCGCCTGTCGACTTTCAGCCGTGAGACCTGTTGCATCTGATGGTCGGACTGGACTCGGAGGTGGAGGGGAAGTGACGGAGAACGAAATGGCTGCAATGGCGAATGGCGTCTTGGAATGCACCTCTCCCGGGGCCCGAAAAACCGCTGGATTTGGGACCCCTGGAATTGGACTACATGGGGAAACGCTTTCGCATAGCCACGTACTGGCTGCACTGATAACCCTGCGGACTGCTCTGCTCTGGAGATCCCGAGACTTGGAGGGACGGATCGTCGCCATTGCTGACCCGCCATTTTGTAGCGTAGTGGTTTACCCCCGAGTCGGTGCCGATGAGTCTCCTTCTGCCGCGATGCCATGCTCCCCGGCTGAGTCTGCTGTCTTGGGGGCGAGAATGGATGTGGTTCCTGAACTAGTTGTCGTCGCACCTGTTTCGCAGGTGGTTGTCTCATCGGGGCCCCCCTTTTTTGACCAGCAGGTGGAGAAGCTCCAACGATCCATGGCGCATGGGGCCCGGGCTGTGCTGCGATGCTTCCCGCGTCCCCCGCTTTCCTTTCCGTGCTTGACGGATCTGTTTTTGGATTTGGAACTGTTGTTGATCTGCGTCTACCTGCACTCTGGCCTCCGCCATACCTCGTCAATTGTTTCTCGGTGGCTGAAACGATGTTGGGCGGCGGCGCTACCTGATTTGCTTGGGACGATTGTATCTTTTGAATCGAGTCGTTTCCCGACTGCAAGGCTGTATAACATTTCTACTATTAACAGAAGTGGCCAGGGGTGACCTCATTTGGGACTTGGAGGGGCTTCTTGCTGGTTCATGGTGATTCAAGGACACGTCTTTTGGGACTGTAATTGATTGCGTTTTAAGTGCTTGCTGGTATTTGTACTTTCTATGGCTTCGGTTTATACGATTTTAGTATGCGGGGTGGGAGGGACTGGGTATCTGACTCGCCGGCCCTTCTCCTCCGAATTTTCTTTATTGTTTTCCTCTCTTTCTTATCTTTCTTCCTTTCTTTCGGGTAATTCTGGGGCGACAGGCACGCTGTTAGTGGGGTAGGCCTTAGCCATTACGGTGATGTAGGGTGGTGGGTGTTGGGGGGGGTTTTGTTATTTTAGTTTGTTTTGTTCTATGGTCCCTTTTTCTCTTCCTTTTTAGTGGGGTTGGCTGTATCTCCCTCTTTTATCTCTTTACTGTCGGCATCTGCGTTTGTTTCTATTTTCTTGTCTTGGACGGGTGGGTCTTCTATATGATGTTCTTGCTAACTTGCTCGCCATTGTTTGACCTTTACTCCTGGCCTGCCTTCGGCGGGCATAGTGTGGTTTTGACTTTATTGCTCGCCATTGATTCCCGATTGCTTGGAGGGATACGCCCCTCCCGTCTTTTTTGTATATTGTGTAGTATGATGCCTCTGATGAGATCGCCTCCGCTTCTTTTTCAATATTATAAAATGAACCTCTCTTATCCTTGTGCTTTGTTGTGCTACGACCACGTATTATGACTAAAATGTGATTAATCCTTGAACCGCAAACGTTGGCACTGCTCCTGTCTCTGTCTCCTGAGTTTGCGGCCGGCCCCGGTGGTTGTAGGCCTGTACTGATTTGCTTGCATCAATAAAGGTCTTCAAAAAAAAAAAAAAAATGCTCCCTTGCATCCAAGATGGACTCAAGGATGGATTTCACGCTAAGACGATAGAGCAAAATACAACAGCACACCAACAGCAGCAGCCAGCAGCTGTTCGCCTTCCATTACTGTGCTCTTGCGTTAGGCATTTTTGCCCCAAATTACTTTAGATTATTTGAGAGAGGAAAATCGTCTCATGTTTTGATGATTTCACATTGCAAGAAAAATGCAAAATTACCAAACTTATTCCCATTATTCCAGCGTAATTAAAAGTTTGCTCAGGCCAGAAAAACAAAGAATCACCCATACTAGTGGGAAGGAGAGAGAGAAACTGTGACATGGAAAAGTTTGGAATGATAAGGAGGGGTGCTGAAGTGGACAGGCAAAGGCTAAAATGGAAAAAGTAGTTCTGAGATACACTGATGTAGAGAGAGAGGGGGTTGATGAGAGACATAGAGTAAGTAAAGAAGTTAGGAGAATAAGGGAGGAGTGAGAGAGACACAAATAGAGAGTATAATACAAGAAGAGTGAACAGAGAATGAAGGGAAGACGGGGATAGTTTGAGAGGTGATTGAGGGGAAGTGAGTGTGACAGGTACAGAGGGGTTAAAGGTGAAAGAGAAAGCAATGCATATGGAAAAAGAGAGTGCAAGAAACGGTGTGCCAGAAAGATGGAGAGAGACAGAGATTGAAAGAAACAGTTTCATAAATGAAAAAGAAGAGTGAGGGAGAGTACACCACACATAGTTGGAAACACTGGGATAGAGGGAGGAGGGGGCAGAGAAAGAGGCAGAGAAAGAGTGTATGAGTAGTTGATATGAATACACAGAGGAAGTACTGGAGATACAGATTAATAAAAATGCAGACAGAAAGAACTAGTGCTACTGAGACTCAACATAGTTTAACAAGATACTTGGAGAGTGAGCATGATAGTTAGTCATCTAGTATTTTTAAGTACGACATCCTCCAATCAGAACTAGCTGTTCTTTACAAGCCTACTTTTTAAATGTTTACCCTTCACTTCTTTTTATCTCTTTTACTCCATACTAGCTCTATCTCCATACTAGCTACTCTTGAGGGCTCCTCTCCTTGCAATGGATTGCAATCAATCAATCAATCAATCAATCAGGGATTCCTTAAAGCACTCTACTCACCCGTGAGGGTCTCAAGGTGCTGGTGGGGACGGTGGGAGCAGCTCCGGTCAGTCAAAGAGCCAGGACTTGAGGGTCTTCCTTAAGATGTGGAGAGTGGGGGCGCGTCTTGCAAGAAGAGCTTGTTTTAGTTGTTAGCTGATAGTTGGATCTACTGGCTTCATGTTTTTGCTAAAAACAATGGTATGGGCATGTCATTCAATTTTTCTGATGTTGCCATTATTTGGGTTGTTATTGGATGGAAGAAGTGGTGTGATGGTCTTTTATTTTGTATCCACCCCTTTTCATTTTTTTTCTGTTTTTCTTATGTTATATTTTTTTTACTCAAAAGTCATTCTGGATCACGATTCACATTCCCTTCAAGTTTTTTTGTTTTTATTTATGGCCTTTTGAGTGGCTGTGACTCGTGACTCATGGATCTTGATTCTATTTAGGATTGCAAATTTGTCATTAAAAACACATTGTTTTCTTTAGTTTCTTTTCCCACCTTAAATGTTCTAAGTGCTTGCACTCCCAGAGCCCTCACAGAAACAGCCTTTACTATGATGCCTTTACTACGGCAGCCTTTGTCATGCAGGTATTTGTGCCTTTACCACGACTGTGAGTATTGTTAAAGATAAGCACACACATATGCTACACATACACACACGCTACGCACACACATGGTACACACACACTACACACACACGTTACACACACACTCCACACACACACTCTCTCTCGCACACACACACAGACATACTCTCTCTCTTTTGCACCACACACACTCTCTCCCTCCCTCCCTCTCTCTCTGTCACTCTCGCTCTCTTTCGCTCGCTTCCTCCCTTGCACTCTCTCTCTCTCTTGCACGCTCTCTCTCTCACACTCTCTCTTACACCTAACTTAATATACTTACCATGAAAAGTAAAGGCTGCATGGAAAAGACATGTGTAGTATCTTCATACAACTGCTTACTCATAATCTCTATTTTCAAGATTTTTTCTCGTGCCCATTTGCAATTCACTTTTGAATCTGTTTCCTGAACCTGCAGAAGTGACCTATAAGCATGACACGCTTCATGTCCTGCTGTTGATGTTGATTGTGCTAATTGGCATTTTTAAATAAAGCACACAGTCTTTCTTTTCTAACACTTGGACACAGATTTGTTTTTTCAATAATGTCCAAATACCACGTTCCACGTGCAGGTGACAATGTACACTTTGTTTCGCTCTAATCTCATATGCTATTTGCATTCACTGACCTTTCACTTCATCTAGTTGACTTTATTTACTTGGTAGCTCACTCTTTTGTCATTGAACTCTGGATCTTACTCAAGTTAGACGCAGAGACACAAGTTAATGGGGTTTACGTGCTGACAAGGTAAGTTAATCACATTTTCATACAAACTTTATATTTTTAAACATGTCTTTCCTTATTATTCTATTGCGCTGTACTAACTCATATTGAGACCTCTCTTTGAAGTGTTTACATCTTTCATGTTTTCAGTCTTTAATGTGTCTTGATAATTTTTTTTTATCCAAGTCTGTTACTTTGTCTCATAATTTGGCATGTAGGTTCTTATCTTATTACTTGTTTCGCTTTATAGCTCAGATTTCTTTCATTACATCTTTATTTACGGTGTTTCTATCTTTGTGTTCATGGATTTTTCTTTTTCTTTGGCTTATTGCTTCGATATTGTAATACTTACATACACATTTGTTTTGTTTTTTTAATGTTTTCCAGCACTTCCTCTGACTCCTCAGTAGGTCAGTCTTTAGTGCCAGCAGGCACACCTCTGCTGCACGGCGTGTTCCAACATATATTGCAGAAGCACTCACTGTTCTGGCAACTGACTTATAGGTTCAAGGTCATGTCAGAGGAACAAGAGCAAGTTTGGTACATCTATGGCTACCCCGCCCAACGCCAAAAGCCTTGCATGTTCAAGTAGAGTGGTGCAAGCACTGCCAGGCGTTTTACAGACATAGAGTGGCTGGCTAATGCTCTTTCTCAACCTTAACTTTAGTCATCCACCTGGTCAGAATTCATCACCTTCACCATCCGTCTCTGAAGAGAATCTGCTATTTCAGCAAATGTGCTACCATCAGCACCACCTGCTCTCCCAGGAAACCTCCTCTTCACCTGCAGCATAAATGCATACAGGGAACAGGATGATGCAGTTCCATACTTTTCTAGAGACCTGCGTAAGGTGTGGGGTAAAGGTGGATTCTGGAGTTCTATCCACCAGGCATTTGTCGCTGCTTTATGTGGACATGCTTGTAGGTACAATCCTTATTTTTTTTTATTATTACAATTCCTACTTTGATTTTTCAACATTATAAGACCAGGTTTTGTTTTATTTTAGAGTTCCTTTTTGAAAGCCGCATACGTTTGTGTTGGAATGGTACTTGGCATGGTGCTCTTCCTTTGCTGCGTCTCGTGGACTGTCGTAGCGTCCGTGGAATTCTCCTCTGGGATTCCTTGCGTCCCCAGAATACCTGTCTGGAGCGTTTGACCTTGATTTCATCAAATCCTCTGATGAAATGAAGGTGAAACGCTCCAGACAGGCTGTCAAGTTGGCAAAAGATACTGGTGGGGCTGGTAGGAGTGATAGTTTCCTTCAGGCTTCAAGTTCTTTTTAGCATATAACTTTTTAGTAGTTTCTAGTAGTACAGTACATTATCAGTTTTCTTTGTAGTGAGGTCCAGGTTTCCTCAGTAGTTTCAAATGTAGATTGTATTCCAACACACGCAGGTTCGTAATTCAAATTGTCGCCATTGTTCCATTCAAAAGATGAGGTTGGTAGATAAGATGGTAAGTAAGATGGTAGATAACCCCCCAGGATCAGCCTCTCTGCTGCTCAGACTGCATTCATCAATTGACACTCAATAAATAAGCTGGCACCCCAGCATTCCATGACATCACCACACATTCCAACACTCATCCTGGCTGAGCAGTGGAGAAGTGGTGCACCAGAGAAAGGACTGGTGACAATCAAGTTACAACATATCCCCTTTCTTTACACCAACAAATGAGAAGAATAAAACATGAACGAAGATAAAGATAATAACCAAGATAAACAGAAGCAAAGAACATTATATATGGAAATGCAAAGATGAAAAGGCAGCAGGCTGGGATCCCCGTTGATGCAGAAGAGCGAATAAACTTACCCTGTTGGAGTAACTTCGTGTTCGACTCCTTCTCTCTATCGTCAACAGTTTGAAACTGCACCTTTTAAAAAAATGTACTTGCCTGTTTTTTTATTTTTATGTTTTGTCTTCTTTAGAGCACACACCCATCCTCGTCCAGAAACCCCAGTGGGTATTTTTAGAGCCAAAATAAATGGCCTAAAAGCTTCTTCACTACAAATGTGCATTTGGCTGCCCTGTCTGCTTTTTACACACAAATACAAAATCCGCTTTTTGGGCATTTCCAATTCCTTTTAATTTGAGTCACAGCTTCATACTTTCTTTTACATTCTTTGCTTTTATGTATTTGTTTAGTAAGCCTTATTATATTTCATGTTCTCACGGTTTGATATTTCCTACTTTTAGACATCAGGCAGTGTCTCAATATCACCCTCTGGGCGTAGGAGTCAGTGATTAAGAGTTAGTGAGTGTGTGTCAAATAAACTGGCAGTGTGTAGATGCTTGCCACAGTGTCCACCTATGGGTATTTGTCTACATTGATGAGTATGTCACTGTGAGTTTGAATAAGTGGTGGTGTGAAAATGAAAATCATTGACTGAGCAGGAGTGTGAGTCTGCCTTGATGAGTTCTAGAGCATTTCTGAGTCACTGGCAGTTTGAGAATCCATGTGTTTGTGAGAGCCTTTAAGGGTGAGTCTGCGACAAAGAGTATGTAAGTACGTGTCTGAGTTAGGTGTGGTGTGCAAATCTATGTACCTGGGTGACCATCTGTCTGTGAGTCTGCGCCCATGAACATGTGTGCCTCAGTCTGGGTCAGTGTGCAGATCTGATCTCTAAAGGATCTTCTAAGTGTGAGTCTGCGCCTATGAGTATGAGAATGCATTTGAGACTCAGTGGCTGTGTGTGTGCACATGTTCACATACATGTGCCTGTGGGAGTCTGAGTCCAAGGGTTTGTGAGTATTTGACTAACTCGGTTTTGTGCAAATATATGTCCCTCTGAGCATCTGACGGTAAATGTGCACCTAAGACTACAAGTCAGAGGTGGTGTGCAAATGTGTGTCACTGACGGTGCCTCTGTCTGTGAGTCTGTCAATCTGTCATGAGTGTGTCATTAGCAGAGTGTGAATAGATCAACGTATGTGAGCCTTTGTGAGTCTTCTTCAATGACCCTGTGAGGATAGATATCAGTCAATGACAATGTGTGAATGGGTGTGTCGAAGTCTGAGTGTGAAACTGTGCCCATGAGTACTTGAATGTGACTCATATTCAGGGGCAGTTTGTGTGAAAGTGTGCCTCTGAGTGCAAGTCTGCATATATTTTGAGAGTCCATGTCTGAGTCAGACTCTTTTTGTGATTCTGTGTTCCTGTGTAAGACTCTGATTGGGAGTCTATGCCTGTGAGTATGTGAGTTGTGGTATGTAAATGCATGTTTCTGAGTAGGCTTCAGTGTGTGGGCCAGCATTGATGAACTTGTGACCCTGTGTCTGAGTGACTGGCAGTGGACAACCCATGCCTCAATAGGTGCATCTCAGTGTTAATCTGCACCTATGCACGCACACGTGTGTGTATATGAGTCAGTAATGTGTGATTCAGTATCTCTAGGTGAGCCTCTGTCTGTGAGTATGTGCCTACGATTATGTGAATGTGCGTCTGATTCAGTGGGAATTTGTGAATGTCTGTCCCCTGGTGATCCTGTGAGCATGCTAATTCATCTAAGAGTATGTGAGTGTGTATTTGAGTCAGTGTCTGTGCGTGTATGCAGGTGCTGTGTTTTACCTCATTTTCACAGGCCCACATCCTGGTGGGTCCACTCAGCCTTTCATCCTTCTCAGGCTGATAAAATGAGTACCACTGTGTTGGATAACAATAAACATCTGTTATTTCAGTTCTAAGATCCCCTTCCTCGTGAACATGCTCTTTACAAACCCCTGTTTGAGCCTCTGCATGTGGCATCTATGAGTGTGTGTGTGTGTGTCTGAGCCAGTGGAAGTGTGCAAATGTATATCTCTGACTGTGTATCTGCACCTATGAGTGCATGACAATGCCTGAGTCAGCGGGAGCATTCAAATCCTTGTCCGTATTTGATCCTGTACCTAAGAGTATGTGAGAGTGCATTAGTGTCAGTAGTGGTGTGCAAATGTGTGTTCCTGATTGTGACTATGTCTATGAGTCTGAGTCAATGAGTTTGTGGGTGTGCCCCTGAATCAGTCGCAGTATGCGTGACTCAAATTCAGCCTGCAAGTCTGTGTTGATGAGTAAGTGAGCATACTTATGATTCAGTGGCACTGTTCAAATCCATGTTTTCAGAGGCACAAATATGGTGACAATCACATAGAGATGCTGCAACATGCACCTCCAGACAACAAATGGCATCAGGTGTCTATGGTTTTGAGTACGTAAGTACATGACTGAATCATTGACAGTGTTACAATATGTGTTCTGATGCATATCTCTAAGTGTGAGACTGCATCTATAAGTAGAAGAGTGTCTAAGTCAGTGTCAGTATTCCTATGTGTGTGTCTCTCATTGTGCAAGTGTGTATCAATGTGTTTGTGAGTAGTGTTCTGAATCAGTGGTGGTTGGCAAATGTGTGTCCCTAAAAAGGCCCCAGTGTGTGTGTGTCTTGATTAGTTCATGAGCACATGTTTGAGTTGGTGGTAGTGTGTGAATCCATGTTCCTCTTTGAGTCTCTAAGGGGGTGATTAGGATGGCGGGCAGACTTAATTCCGCCCGCCACCCTAGCGGTAACGGGACCGCCCGCCTGCCAGGCACCCCAATTATGATGCGACAGCCTCCGTGGCGGTCGCACCAGGCATTTTGACATTGCGGTGGGTTTTGCTGGCAGCAGCACCCACCGCAATGGTGAAATGCCATGTTGTGCATTGCCATGCAGAATGTGGTAGGCACCATGCGGCGCCTGCCGCCTTGTGCATGGCAATGTAGGGGATACCATAGGCACTCCCCAAGTGCAGCCGGCCACCCCCGGGAGGCCACAACGGGCCAGGCCGGTGGTGGCGATCTGTCCGCCATCGCAATCACTCGCTAAGTGTCAGTCTGTGCCTTTGAGATGTGAATGTTTTTTTGAGTGTGTGGTGGTGTGCAAATGGCTGTCCCTCACTGGTGATCCCCACGTGTGAGTCTTAGTTAATCCATTTGTGAGTGTGCGGCGATATCAACCCATGTCCCTGTGTCAGTCTGTGCTTAAGAGTAAGAGTGAGTGTGTCTGAGTCATTGTTCCAATCTGTGTCTCTGAGTGAATCTCTGAGTGCGAGTATGTGAGTGTGTGTCTGATTTAGGGACAGCATGAAAGTGTATGTCTCTGGGCAGGGACGTAACGAAGGCCCCCGCAGCCCCTGCAATGCGGCGGGGTCCCCAAGGTTCCATGTTTTGGAAGGGGCCCCTCAGCCCTTAAGGCATGATAGTGCATTCCTGACAGAATGCGTGCGGTGTGCCATTGAAATAAGAAATCTTTAAACACTCGGGAAAGCCACTCTGCTTTCCCAAGCCAACATAAATACACAGAAAAGCAACACTGTTAAGGTGACATCACTGGAAGGCAGAGGCCCCATCAAAAGGTACCCCATGGCAGAGGTGTAATGCAAGCCCCTGGGGCGTAGGGATGGGGCAACCCATCAAGGGGGTGGGGAGGGGCATTGAGCCCAAGACTTATATATCTGTGAGAGCCTGGGACCCTCGTGACATTCTGCAGGGAGGAGGGCATCATTTTGCGATATGTAACTGCAGGGATGCATATGAAGCAGACCTCCATCCCAGGCCTTGGTGATTGTGTGACCAGTCAGCGGCATTGGGCGCACCTCAGACTGCTGTCCAGGAAAAGCGGCATCTGGGACAGCATACTTAGCTCCACCTCCCTCGTTGTGATTCTTAATGTAATGCACCCATTATTTGTAGCGAGTTTCTGGGCGCAAAGTATGACATCACATGAGTTACAACTACCTGCAGGCAAACTTGGCAGTGTGTAAGCTGTCAAAATTGCTTGTGATGTCTGAAGACTTTGTGAGATGGTGGCAGACAGCGGTCCCACAGACTCACTGCATGCTGTCTCCGAGGTCACAGTCACAGAAAGCCACATCCTTGCATGGTGACCCCAGTCTCCTTAGGGGTTCCAGGTTGTTATTCAGACACTCTGTGAACTGGAATGCTGGGACAGAGGTGTGCTGTGTCCTCTGGGCCACCATTCAAGCATTTGCCAGTTTTCACGTAGTCACACTCTCTTTCCTGCCTCATTAATAGTGAGGTGGGAGACATGCTTTTTTGTGACAAGTGCCCTCTGTGGTGCAAGGGGCTCCCTCTACAAAGGGAGTGGCTTGTCGCTGTTCAGTGGAATGAATGTGCTGCAAGAAGCATGTTTTATGCATCAGACACTAAGACTGCTCTAAATTACCTCTCTAGTGCACCATATGATGAAGCAGCATTGCATGGAAGATATAAGATGTATTCCTGTAACTTTCTTTACAATTATTTCACATTTTTGAAACATGAAATGTATAAATTGCTTGAGTGATACGAGCTAGGATGATGTATTATCTACCACTAGCTACAAACTCTGTTTTCATCTAGAGATTGTTGCGATTGTTGTGTTGGGAACTCTGGCCAATATGCTTTGTCTTGTAAAGTCCCTATATATGGCAGCATGTTTCGTTGGTATTATTTTAGAACATTTTGTGGTAATGCACAATGACTATTAGCCACTAATATTCTATTTTGTGTGCAAACATGTTTGTGCATAAAATAGGATTACTGTCTATCCTCAGTTTGTGGGAGTTTGAGCCCACAATTTGTGGCAGAAAAAACTAAAGTAAATAGCAGGAGCAAATTGTGCACATGTGTTGCCTGAATATGCAGGAATGAGGACTAACAAAATGTTATATGTGTTATGCTCTATTCCTGTGTAATTGGGCAGGGTTTGCACACCTTCTAGCTGGGGAACGTTATGCTGTTGCTGTATGCACAATTTGCAGCCACGAAAGTGTTTCCAGCTCGAACACGGCCTTGGGGCAGATTTATAATTTTTAAGCGCAATGTCACATTGCTATATTGTGTTGCATATGAAAAGGAAAGGAGTACAGAGCAAATAATTATTAAAAATGACCCGCTGCTGCTCTCTGCATACACAATTCCAGTGAAAGGCTGGAGTGCAGATGTGATATATAAGACAATTCTTGTAAGGTAAGTGCTTTTTGAGAGCAGTTTTACCTGCCACGAGCACAGCGATTGAGCAAGTTTTGGCTGGAAGAGAGTTCCTGTTTAGTAGCCCTGTTAACTGAAAGGGACGGGACGCGGATGCTTCACTAGCAGGTTTGGTTGTAGTTCGGAAGATTCTTTTCGAGTGTTGGTTGCGAGTAGGCATCTACCGACTCAAGATTACAATGAGGTAGTTTGAGGGAGGAGCCCTGTTTGGATGTGAAGACCATGATGAGACCGTGTTTGTAGGTGGCAACCAGCTGGTGGAGGTACTGTGAGGTAGGTGGGTGTCTGGGGAGATTCAAGAGTGATATTATTATCTAGTGCGGGGGACTATTGGGGCAGACTCACAGCAGTACCTACTAGTGAGTTTTATAGTGAGGGAATTTTACTTAAGTTTACTTGGTGACAAGCTGAATGTCTTGGCATTTTGGAAGGAAATATATAGAGACTGTTTTCTTCAAATTCAGTATTAGATCTGTATTGGTTATGAAGGCAACCATGCTGTATGTAGGTATGTCAGTGGTGTAAAAATAGCCCCGGCAGCCCCCAGCTCCATGGGGACCCCGGTACTGTGCATGGGTGGCGGGCCCTTGGCCTGAGGGCTCCTGACTGGGACCGGAGCATGGGGGCCCCCTCCATGCAATTTGCAGGGGGGCACCTTCAAGTTTTGTTACCCCACTGTCTCTGGGAAAGCCTCTGTATCTGAGTCTGTCGATCAGTGGGTGCCAGTTCGATTCAGTAGTGGTGTGTTAATCGTCTCCCTGTCAAAGCCTCTCCATGTAAGTCTGTGCTTCTGAGTATGCAAGTACTTGTTTGTATCAGCCGCAGAGTGCAAACACATGTTTCTGAGAGTGCCTCTGTGCTTGTGAGAAAGTGAGTCTAACTCAGTGGTGGTTTTCAATTGCATTCCCTGTGTCTGCCTCTGTGAGTGTTCACCTGTTAGTAAGTGAGTGTGTGTGAGAGTCGGTGGTGGTGTTTGATTCCTTGTTACTCTGTGTGCCTGTGGACATCTGAGTGAGTGTGCATATGAGTCGATGCTAAAAATACAGACGTATGATTGAGTCGGTGCATCTGTGTGAGGCAGTTTGTTTTGCTTCCTTTGAAAGTTGTGATTCATGCTTCATTTATAATTCAAAGAAAAACGGTGGAAGTCCTTTGCTAACTAGAATGACTGCTCTGCACACCTGATCCAGTTTTGAGACACGTTTCAAGCCCACGCAGCACACACTTTCCAATGTTTTTATTTCAAAATCTACTTACCGGATTTATACCAATCCAAAGAAAACCTGCTTTATGAGTAAAGCTCTACCTTCTATCATGACAAGCTTGGCATAAATCAGTTTAGTGGTTTTTGCTGTAGGTAAAAACAAATTCTTCTATGGAAGCTAAAATGGGGAAAATAACTTTTTGAACCTCCTCCCATCCATAATTTTTTTCCTTCTGATGGAACTGCACGAAATTTAGTTCAGTAAACCTTAGATGGCTACCCCAAATGACTGCTAAATTGTGTGCAGATCTGTCAATGGGCTGAAAGTTATAGGCAGATATAAAATGTTTTTTGCAATGGAAAGTGCTAGTGAACCATGATAACACCGTGAACACTGTGACTGCATAATATATATGTATTACAGAGCAGCATGCAGTATAGATCACATTTACATCTATCACAAAGACAGTTATACTAGACATTTTTGAAAAAATTGTAAGGTGTGCATGTAGATATATTGGCAATTTTGTTGGCTGATAGGAGCTGATGCGGAGGGTACATTAGTGCCCAATCCTAATGCTTTTTCAAGGCTCTGCGCTTGTGCTGCAAAATGTGTTTATACTTTTTGAAGCAATCTTGTCCTGTTAATTGAGGCAACTAACACAAAAGTACCACTAGACGATGGAGGTGTTTTGTTTTCTCTTACCCTGGAGGGTAAATCCTTTTATTTTACTTAGAAACTGTCAAATCTGTGTCCAGGAGTTACCCGAGGCTCTCAGCTGTCAGAGGAAAAATGTGCATACACGTGAATTCATAAGACATGTAGCTGAATGCAGGGTTGGATTGGGATTGAAAATCGGCCCGGGCAGGCAAAAAAAAAAAAAAATCGTCCCACATTTGCATAATCACTCCTCAAATCACTGCTTTGGCGGAATCTTATAAAAAACGTTAGGAGGGGGGGGCACAAAAAATGCACACGTTAGTTTACAGTGGTAAAACAACTTCTTCTTCAACTTCTACTCGGGCCCCTGCCCCCGCTCAGTATGTGCACACATTAATAGGCCGGCCCGAGAGACAAAGGGAGTGACACCTCTGCCTGTTGCTAAACGGAGGTACAAAGCGCCCACCTGCCTATAGAAAGGCCGCTCAGACACCCACTGGGCCGCTGGCTGTTCGAACAATAGAGACAGCGCCCAATGGCCCCCAGACTGCTAAAAAAAGCAGCCCACAGCAGGAACTCGGACACCGGCCCCTCGGGCATTGCCTGAATGCCCGCGTTACCAATCCGACGCTGGCTGAATGCCACACTCCACTCAGTGCTGGTTGTCCTTTTGACAAGCGCTTTGCTGATGGTCCTATTATTGCAATCATCCAGAGGGTTGTTCCCAGGTGCCTAATTTGAGCCGGTGGTTTCCAGTGCTCAGCACCAGCACTTAATTCTCAACACAGCTGACAGCTGCCACAATGTGGCGCTCTCTGGCTAATTTAGATTTGCCACAACAACAGGCGATTAATAATTCAATATACATAAAAAAATTACAATAACCTGCCTCCCAAGCCATGTTTATAGACCGAATTGTCACACTTGTAGGAGAGTGATGGTTAGTAGTTGTGTTGTTACTATCGTTGACAGGGAAGCAGGGACAATGTGTGGTGCAAGCTTCAGTGGCCTCCTGATGAGAGCCCTGGCACTTCTGTCTTTTTTGGGACAAATTAGGCACTGGGTTTTCTGTGATCAGTTGGAGGAATTATTCTGTGTGGGTGGTGGTGGTGGAAATACGACATCTGACAGAGGACAAAGGGTGTCAATATTTTCCCTCTTCGTGTGTTTAGACAACATGATTCGGAAAGACGTGACCTGATCAAGCCTTTTTACAAGCCTATTCAAAATCTTTGCAACTTTTTCCACGAAAAACTAAGTAATATTAGAACGCATTTTTCTGGTGAAGACTGTATGGTGGAGGCACCAGTGAATTTTCAGGTGTCACCACATATTCAACCAGCAGGATTTGAGCCTTTAAAAGAAGAGGTAGGGAAAGCCTCAATTCTAATCAGGCTCTCCAGTAGATCCATGTCCAGGCTCTTGCTAACTGCTGGCAATGGATGTTTTAGCTTGGGTATTACAAATGTATGCAACTATCTATTCATTCAGCAGCCTGCCCTTTGTTATGGAACAATGCTCAAATCCGGCCCAACTTAAAGAAGCCTTCATTAGACTCAGGTGAATTGTCAAACTGTAGACCAATTTCAAGACTGCCTTTTATTGCTAACATTGTATGAAAATAAATCAACAGAAAGACATTTGGATATTAACAAAGTGCTTGACATAACACAAGTAGGTGTTAGGCCAATGCACTCTACAGAAACTGGCATACATTTTAGACAATATCAGAATGTTATTGGGTGGTGGAGAAAGTGCAGCACTGATCCTACTGGATCTCAGTGCTGCGTTTGATATGGTCTCCCACAGGTTTATACTCCAAAGATTACAAACCTCAGGAGTGCAAGGTACATCCCTGGACTGGTTTTTGTTCTTTTTGTCACACAGGTCACAGACTGTGAATATGTCTTCTTTTGTTTCCAAGGAGGACACGTTATTGTGTCAGATACCCCAATGATCTATTTTAAGCCCCACTTAGGTTAATATGTATATTTCCCCTAATAGCAGCACTTATTAAAACGTTTGGGCTACCTCTCATGTCCTATGCAGATGACACCCAGATAATTTTTTCCATTGGAGGAGAAGTTGACACTGTCTCAAATCTGCATGACAGCCGGTCCTCAGTGATGAAATGGATGAGCTCAAATGCTCTAAAATTGAAAGGTGATAAGACGGAACTAGTGTGCTTTGGCCAACCACTAATTACCTGCACTCTTACTCTTAGTAGCACACAGCTCTGGGTGATCCTTCCACTCTTGTAGGACATGCTAAGACCTGGGAAACAACAATAAAAAATAACCTGAATTTGGACATACAGATAAATAAAATATTGGTGTCTTGTTTTCTATATTTAAAGATGCTATTTGAAGTCCACTCAATGTTGCCCAAAAAAAGCAGTTCAAGCAATCTCAACGTGTTTACTGTAATGCACTATACTTGTGACTACAGATTACAGCAATAACCCACTTAAAGAGAATTCAGAACTGGACTGTGAGATTGCTTGCTTACAACATAATGAGTTTGACACTGCCATACTAAAAAAAAATATTACATTGGTTGCAGGCTGACAAATGAACACATAGTAAAACTACCTGTATGCCTCAGAAAGCATACTACAAGTTGGACCCAGAAGTCCTAACTGAAAAAATGTAAGACTTTTTGCACAAAACGATCTTCAAGTGCTTTCCTGTTTACAGCTCCTTGAATAGTCTGGATGTGCAAAGGAGATAGAGCCTTTTATTTTTTGTCTCCGGGATTGCAGAATGCCCTGCTCTCCTTCTTAAGTAGCAAGAACATCACATAAAATTCCACGAAGGTTTGAAAACTAGGGTATTTTAATAAACTTCTTTTGGAACAGTCTCACAAATTGCCAGGACACCTTTGTTAGGGTAACAGATGATGCAGGAAAGTGGGTTATTAGTAGGTGGGGTCATTCACCAGTCAAGTCTCAGTAAATTAATCCTTGATTAACACTTGGTAGCTTAGCAAACGAGCAGTCAGGTTAAAATTAGGAAGCAGGTACGTGTCAAGAATTTAATTCTAACCAAACAGTAAATAAGTAAAAGACACAACAACAAAAAATGTAACACCAATTTATAAAAATCGAGAATATATTTATATTCAAACTAACACCAAAATGACAAAAATCCAAGGTAAGGAACCGGAGATATGAATTGTCATAGATCAAGTAAAAAATTATGCATTCAAGTGCCAGAAAGTTTAAAGCACCACTTGCAGTTATCTGGTCATGCTGGACTGGGACAAAGTTAAAGTTTTAGGCCAACCGCGATTTAGCGTGGGTCAGATATGCTGAGGGCTAGGTCCGGTCAAAAGCCTACCTTCGTACTGAGCGCATATGTACACATTTTAGGTATTGAGATTTCCTAATTGCGATTATGTGTGAATTGCAAATAGAAATCACAAATCCTAATGTATGGAACCCATTGAGTTTTATTTAGCGATTCCTAAAGGGGTCGCAATTGACCTACCTCATGAATATTAATGAGGTAGGTTGCAATTTGTGACCCATAAGGATTCGCTGCAATCACAAGGATGGTGGCCTGCTGGGTTTAGCAGATGACCATGCCCGAGATTGACTTTTAATAAAGCACTTTTTTTTTTAATGCAGCCCTTTTAAAGGAAAAGTGGATGCATATAAAAGGTAAAAATTGAAACTTTGAAGTCCCTTGGATCACTGTAGGCTCTAAAAAAATATTTTTTTCAACAATCACAAAGGGGAAGGGTCCTCTGGGAACCCCTTCTCATTTGCGAATGGTTACCACCACCCTTGTGAGGTCGGTAAAAAATAAATATTTTGCGTGGAAATTCAGTTACAAAACATTCATACATACCACTGCGATTCGGTATTAGGGAGGGACGCAACGCCCTAAACATATTCTTTTACAATGCTGAATCGCAAACCCAAAATGCGATTTAGTATTAGGTTTCTGAATAGCAATTTGGCTTTTATACAATGTAAAAACCTTCTTCGCCTTTGCAAATGGCCCTATTCTGTGAATCAGGCCATTTTTCCACTTAAAATAGGTTTGGCATATGGCCCTATGAATTTTTTGGGACCCTTTCTCTCGACAATGAGTCTTCACATTCCTCAATCCTGGAGTTCAATTTGACGACGGCGGCCTTTCACAGTGCGATGCCCCGGTGAGCCTCTGAAGTCTTTGTCAATGATGTCGGATGTGAGGGCCTCCAGAACTTTCAACAGAGCAAACCGGCATGGTCAGGCTGACTCATGAGTTGATGACTGTGGCTTGACTCATGATGTCGAGCTAATACCCTCTTGGAGCTTTTCTGCAAACTTCACAGAAAATGTATTTCTTTGCTGATCTTGCTCCTTGTTGCTTCCCCTGGGGAAAATCAGGATCCTCTAGCTCATGCCAAGGGTTCAAAACCTCTGGATAGCCACTTGGAGGGCTAGGACTCAATTTCCCACAATGCACCGGTGCTGTCCAGGAAAATCAGGCAGCAACTGGTCAGCTGGAAAAATCCTCTCTTTGACTTTGCAGGTGAATTCTTTAGGCTTTCTTGTACCTGTTGCTGATCAGAGAGGCCACCCCTTTTCCTTTGAGTCTGGCACAGTCCTTTCCTTGTTGAGATTTGTGAGTGCAGCAGGTGTAGTCTTTCTGAGTGCAAGCCTTCTGTGGTGTAGTCTCTCGGCTATGACCACTTCCTGCAAAGTGTGATATATCTTTGACCCAGAATGCACTGTTCTTCCAAAAATCAAAATGGAGAAAATTACTTCTTGGGGTGTGTGTCTATTTAACCCATCCCAAAGGAGTGAATAACTATTGACTACACTCCCCTTCCAGATGTTCTCCGAATCTAATTAGTGGGCTCCCATCGGGCTGGGGATCAAGGAAGTGGTAGCTGGCCTGGTTCCTGTGACATATGCTCTCCTGCCTTTGAAGTTCAGCTTACCTACACCACCCCCTTCCCTCTCTGACTTCTCTAGGAAGCAAATCTCTTCCCATAAAATCATTGTAATGTTGTAGCCCCCGACCTCGTCACACCTAGTCAGGGAGCAGCTTGGTGTAGGCTGTCAAAGACTGACAAATCGGAAGAGGCTGCTACAGGGCTGTTTTACGTAACTTCAGGATAGTACGTTCTAAAGCTAATTTGCTGTAATAGTTACATTAAATCTAACTTTGGCAAATTGTTAGATATAATGTGACTATTAATTTGATACTTTGGATGGTATTGCTAGGTAGCTCCAATGTAAAGACAAACTTTATTAAATTTAATAAAGCCTTCCCAATGTTAGCCTATGGGGCTAGCAGCACTACAATAGGGAAACACGACGTTGGCTGTTTTTCCTTACTAGTGCATATAAAACATATTTTATATTACCCCTGCTTTTTACAACAATGCACCCTACCCTTGTCGCACCTAGTGCAGAACGTACTGGTGACATACAAGTAATAAAGTAGCAGTTTTGGACTTTGGAAGTACTTAATTTATTTTATAACCAGCCTAAAAGGCAGGTCTAGCTTTAAAATGACACCACAGAAGTGCACAGTTAAGTGAATTAGATCCACTGGGGTCTCTTTACCTACATGCCCAAAAATATACTAGGGACTTATAAATAGATTGCCTTTGCCCAGGGGCGTAATACAGGCCCCCGTAGCCCCTGTGGTGCGGGGGGCTGCCGAGTCTCAGGTGGCCCCCTCAGCACAGTACTCAGGCCTGAGAGCTCCGGATCAAATCCGGAACGGTGACCCCTCAGTGCACCTTGCAGGGGACCCCCCTCATATTTTGTTAAGCCACTAACTTTGCCAATTAGAATTATGCCAATTACCATATGCATTTAGAGGATAGAGCACTGGCCCTGGACCTGGCTAGCAGAGGCCAGGGCACTTTAAGAGTCAGTAACACAAGCATCAGTCAAGAAATGTGGGTGATCAGGGCAAAAAGAATGACTTTCCTATAGGCAGGTTTACACATTTTTGTGGATTATCCAGATAATTCAATTGGATGTTCCCTATCCAGGATGAATCATTATCATTATGTCCGTTCCTGTTTTAATCATAGATAAGGGAGGCAATCACGAGATGAACAGATGTCACAATGCATTAGTTCCCTGTTTTTTCACACATCCATCACCCACCTGTGCTCTCTTTTTGTCCTTTATTTTTGCTTCATGCCATTGAATTTCATTTATATTCATCTTGTGTTTTCTTTCATCCTGATGTCAGGGGCAGTTTGGGGCTGGCCTTTATACTGTAACATAAATCTCCATTTCCATTCAGCTATTACCAGATAGCCAACGAGGTTTCTTACTTTTGTAGTTTTTTTTCCTAACTGGAGCTCACCTAAAGAGACGGGTAACACCTTTCATATATGCTTCACTGCCCAGGGTGACACCAAGTTCAGCGGGAGAACCTCTATTCGAGCAAACAATACGGAAACTAAACATATCTTTACTGTTCTTGACTGAAATGCCAACAACTCTGGTAAGTATTGCATTTGGTGGGCGAGTTAGGGTTTGCATGTCTGTTGTGTGTGTTATGGATTCTGATCCTACCTATAATTTGGGAATTTTAGTGGATTTGCAGTTTTAATTAATAATCATACCTGCACGTTATCTGTGATTTTTGGGTGAATTGCTAAGGTTTTTTTAAACATACAATGAAGTGTTACAAAAAAGAGAGCCCTAATTTCACTTGAAACTTTTGGTTTTTCAGTGATTATCTGGGTTTTTTGATCATATTTCACATTCAAGACTCGACATACCCCAACTCACTGTGAGCAGCCAACTCATGATGCACATGCCTGGAGGCTGTATGCAACAAAGGTAGGCTTGTGGAGTATGCAATCCACAGACCCATGCAAGCTTCCCTTGCTGGTGCCAGATTCGAGGATCCTCCATGGCTTCTCGAATCAAGGAGCACCCACCAATCCACACAGTATGACCTCACTAATATTAAAAGAATCCTTCAAAAATCCACTCAGATCCTGTGAGAAAATCTGCATTTAAAAAAAAATTTAAACACAAAAGTTGAGTGTTTTTGAGAATCCCTCAAATGGGCCTGGGGGTGATGTGTGTTCAACCTACCCCTTCATGTAACCTTTTACTATTTTTTCCAGGACTTGAGGACTGAGTCCCCGAATCTTATAATGGCTGACACAAGATCTTCTTTGAATGTTGTGGCAGCCAATCAGTCTTTTGGAAGAGCCCTTGCCCTAGATATCTCTAAGCGTTTATGAGCAGTAACCCCTTACTTTCCAACATGATCCACTCTTTAAACTCTAATTTCCCAAAAACTGTTAAATGAGTTTACACCACACTAAAAAGAATTCCTGAGAAAAGTTCTAGCCTCATGTTAATTTTGGCGTAATTCCATTGTGTTACTTTTTCTGAATCACAGAACAAAACCTTCAATGGGAAATGGCACTTTTTGTACTGCCCTCCCTTTAAAAATCCTGAACTTTGCTCAGTGCTCCTGGTGGGCACCCTGTGCCATGGGGTATTACCCCAAGACCTAGGAGGCACAATAGGGTCTTCCACTGAAAAGGGAGGAGATTTGGGTTTGTGGCCTGAGCACATGCTTTGGAACCTTGGTGCCCTGTTTTAATCAAGGCCTCAGCGCTAGGCCCAAAATCTTACTTCACTTAATTTCCCTGGGCCTAAATGTGTGTGCAAAATGTGTTTATCTAATGCCCTCTTGATATGCATTATCTACGATCGTCTCACACATCCTTATAAAATCTACTGCACTCTTCTGCTTCACAGCTAGGTTCATGCTATATAAATACCACTAAATACATACATTCATACATACATACCCCATCTAAGTAGAGGACAGTTCAAAATAAGCATATTGTTTACAATAGGTAATAGGAGGTGGTTTATAACTGTCTTAGAAAAATTACCTTTTCTCTCTGCTAGGACTTCATTGAAAAGTGCAAGTGGACGGATTATGTATATTGCTTGTTAGAAATGGCATTTCTGGTTGGCTAGGGCACGTGCCTAATCCAGGCAGAAGCCACCACTCTAGTCAGGGCAAGTGAGTTACGCGCTGAAGATGCCCTCTTGATATGCATTATCTACGATCGTCTCACACATACTTATAAAACAGCACTCTTCTGCTTCACAGCTAGGTTCATGCTATATAAATACCACTAAATACATACATTCATACATACATACCCCATCTAAGTAGAGGACAGTTCAAAATAAGCATATTGTTTACAATAGGTAATAGGAGGTGGTTTATAACTGTCTTAGAAAAATTACCTTTTCTCTCTGCTAGGACTTCATTGAAAAGTGCAAGTGGACGGATTATGTATATTGCTTCTGTTAGAAATGGTATTTCTGGTTGGCTAGGGCACGTGCCTAATCCAGGCAGAAGCCACCACTCTAGTCAGGGCAAGTGAGTTACACGCTGAAGATAACCTCTGCTCACCTCCTTGGTAGCTTTGCACGAGCAGTCAGGCTTATCCCAGAGTCAATGTGTAAAGCGTTTGTGCAACACACACACACACATAGCATCGACACCCTAGGCACACCACAAAAGAAACTCCACACAAGGTTATATCAAAAATAGCCTTTGTATTACTCATAAAACGCATTAGAACGTAATCACATATATACACAGTGCTACTTGGCACTGGGTACAAGTTTACAGGGATTATATACAGTACAAAGCCAATCGGGCCACTGTCATAACCAGCACACTTCACAGTTAGTGAAAACAACCAATAACTACTGGTAATAGTGCACTTAGCACCAAGCATGAGGCATGAACATCACAGGATTATTTGGTATACCCTAATAAGCACCCAGCGTACATCAAGCCCACCTCAGGCCTAAACCTCATCAACAGCAGTGCACATCATAACATCACCTAGGACAGCCTATAAGGCAAAACATAATCTGCATAGCGCATTATGTATATCATCAGCATCCGTGCACCATAGTAACACCTGCCACAGGGTTACTGTCCCCAAGTCATTGTTCCCAAGCAGGGGCCCCGTCCTAGGCTCACCCCACAATGCCACCATAGAGTAAAATTGTCCCCGATATCCCAGGAGTGAAGGAGGCCCAAATCACCCCCCTCTGTGTCAAAAACACATGTGGGAGACCTCTCCTGATCTCGGGTGCCCCGGGGGGAGGAAAGCCGACTCCTTGCTCCCCCTCCTCTGCCCTGGCTCAGAATGGGCAACACGCCCCTGTCCTCACAGCGACCGGAGCTCAATACCGGAAAGCTCAGCCCCACTCACCATTCCCTGGGGGCTAAGCGGTTCTGCTCACATCCATTGGCTGTAACACACAGGAGCCGGGAGGATTCCTACCTCTCATCTGCTCCACTCTCAGGGGACTGCCTCTGATTCTGGCCACTTGTGGGAGAAAGGCAGGAAGTGACAGAAGAGAGCCTGCGAGGCTCCGGTTCTTCTTCTGCATGTCCGGTGAGCCTGTGAGGCCCGTCTCCTTCTTAGAGGACAGCCACGCCTTTGAAAATGCTTGGCAACCACGCAGGGATCTCCTCTTCTCACGGGGAGCCCCACCAACAACCAGGTTTCCTTTGCCTGGCTTCCACTACGGCTCTGTGTCTTGCTCATGGGCCCTGCCCACAATAAGACCCCAAACGCTGCCTGACTTCTTACACAGCTGTAAGGCTCGCTACGAGCGGTGTTGGAGCCCTTCCTCCTGCTCTTGGAAAAGGAATTTTTTTAGAAATGCACTGATCACGTGCTCTTAATGTGTGGCACAGTGCTGAGGAGCACAACCATGGCAAAGGTACTCCTCATGCTTCAGGCTTCCAGGCCACACAGGGCAGGGCTGGACCCAGGCAGTCCAGCTCACAGGGTCCTCCGGCAGAGGGGGTAGTCCTTCATAGCGGTTCCGCCTGGCACCCAGTGGTCCTTCAGCAACACAGCTCCAAGCAGGTACACCAAACATGTGGTCACAGCCCCAACCTTTATACTACCAGTGTCTTTGTTCTCCCTTCTGGCACAGGGCTCTGTGCCCATCCAAAGCAGTTCTGGGGGCACGTACACCTCTCTTTTCAGGTGCCAAACAACCCTCATAGTTAGTGTAGGCTCTGGCCCAAGACACACCACGGGGTGGCGGAACCAGTATTGTGTAAGGCAGGCACAGTCCTATTCAGATCCAGATGCTAATCCTTCCAGTACTCCAAATGCATATCAGCCTATTCAGTCTAGCGCTGACTCACCCAACCCTTATGGAGCTATTGCATCTCCCCAGCCCCTGTCATCCAGAGCCAGACACACAATACACAACAGGCAGGCACAAAGACACATAGCACACAGAAATGTCCACTTCTAAAAGTGGCATTTCTAAAATAGCGATAGGGTCCTGCTTCCACATAATTGGGATGTTGCGGAAGGTATTTCCCCTATTACCGGATTCAACAAGGAAGACCCTGGTACAAGCCCTGATATTGAGTCGGTTGGACTACTGCAATGGGTTGCTCCTCTCTGCAAATGAGGGGGTTACCTCGAGATTGCAGGTCGTCCAAAACACAGCAGCTCGCCTTGTCCTTAATAAACCCCCCCGAACACCCTCTAAACCCCTTTTGACTGCGTTGCATTGGCTTTCTGTGAAACAAAGGGTGAAGTTTAAGGTGTGTTGTATTATGCACAAATGTCTTTCGAGAAAAGGCCCTCTATATCTGCTTAGCAAATTCTCACCCTATGTGCCTTCACGGTCCTTGAGATCAAGCGAACAGGCTCTGCTGCAGATACCTAGAGCGAAAAAGGTGAGACAAGGGGACAGAGCACTTTCCATTGCGGGCCCCATGTTGTGGAATACCCTTCCACTTTCCCTGAGACTCTGCAAAGAGCACCTAGCTTTTAGGAGACAGCTGAAAACGTTCTTATTCTAAATCATGGAGATACAGCGACAGGTTGTTTATTTGCTTCTAGGTTGCCAAAGGCGCGGAGATACTCCTTCGGGAGGTGATCCTAGCGCGTTACAAACTCGCAAATATATTAAATCTGCGAACACCATTACGCGTTTATTACCACCATTCCAAATATTTCAAACTTGATCTTGCTACTCATCTCATGTCAGGAATTACCACTGAAACGCATATCAGGGAATCCCCAATGCATTCCTATGAGAGTGCAGCCTCACAGTAGTGAGAAACTAAAATGGCTGTTTGTCACTACCAGGACATGCCACACAGTTAAGGCACATGTCCTACCTTTTACCTACAGCACACTCTGCCCATAGGGCTAGCTAGGGCCTACCTTAGGGGGTGACTGATATGTGGTAAAAGGGGAGTCACAAACGTGGCACCCACTTTATGTGTCATGTCACAGCAGCAGTAAACTACGCGCGCAGGTCCGGCAGTGCAGAGGCCTGAGACAGGTTTGAAAGGCTACTTTGGAGAGTGGTGCAATTAGTGCTGCAAGCCCACCAGTAGCATTTAATGTACTGGCTCTGTGTATATGAGATACCACTTTACAAGGGACTGATAGGTAAATTAAATACGCCAAACAGGTGTAGACCAATCTTACCATGTTTACCATAGAGAGCACTTGCACTTTAATACTCGAGAACAGTGATAAAGTGTCCAGAGTCCTAAAACCAGCAACTCAAGGTCAGAAAAAATACCAGGCGGAAGGCAAAAAGTTCAGGGATGACCCTGCAAAAAGGGCCAAGTCTAACAGCATCAGTTCGAATGCAAATCTGCACCAGCATTACGAGAATATGCATTGAGATTTGGAATGAGTAACTGGTGCAAAATACATTTTGTCACATGGGAGTAGGTGCAACTGTAATTTTGCACTGGCTACGCATGCAAATATTAGTGCAAAATTCCAATGGCACTAGGGCAGTCAATGTATTCTGGTTTCAGGTCTACTGACTTAGTAGCACCACAAGAAGGCTGTTATGCTAGCCCATATAATAATTCACGAAGTTTCTAGAACACATTTCTGTCCGATTTGCTTATTTGAGTCAAATGTAATAAGAGATCGAGGCTACAAAACAATTTGCTCTGAAAGCTGACCAAAACCATGTCAAAATAAGATGGAAGATAGTTTGCAACCCAAACCAGAAAATGTACAGTTAAACCTAGTGAAAGAGTTACGACATACTGGAATGTTTGTGTTTAATTTGCATGTTTTCCAAGAAATACATTAAGTAATAATAAAAGAGGTGAGGGGATGTGGTACGGAGGGGAAGCGCAGGTCAAATATTTGCCAAAAAAAAGTCAAAACTTGGCAGGAAGGTTCCAGATGTTTTGTGAAATGGTTCTCCTGGGGCCCATGATTCCAGAACATCTCGAACCACCTCATGCCGGCTCTTTCTACGCTGCCCTGTTCGGCTATTATTTTATATATTTTTTTAATTCACTGGAATGTGAATTGCAGTGCAGGCAACAGCTGGCGATTTACTGTACCTTATAAAGTAAACGTGGAGCCCCCACATTGAAAGTCATCATCTTCGCCTCTCTAGAAGCTTCCAAAAGTTAAGCTACTACGAGTGAATAATTGCTTGCAGAGGGATAGACAAGTTAGGAGAGTTTAATCATTTAGAAAAGGGGGGTGATGAGGGGACTGGTGCTTTTATGATCTGTGTGCATTCTGCAGTGCAGCAAAAAGCTTGAACGCTACTGTTAGTGGTAACTTTGCCTGGGCCGGTTTTGGTTCCCAGTCCGGCCCTGCACCTCTTCATGTCCAATGCCTTTCTGCTACCTAGTAAGGAAAACATTCAGTAAGGAACTGTGCTTCTTCTTTTCCTAATGCCTCCTTCTCCTTCCCTTGCAGCCTTGAAGTTCTGAAGCGTCTGTCAAAAAAAAACTACCGGGTCGGAGCTTAAGGGCCCGGTTCACAAAACTAAACATTTGAAAAGGCCTGCGATTTTACGAGACATTCAAGAAGAATTTCCATTTTTTATGTTTAAGGACAGAAGTAGGCTAGGCCCTAGGAGTGTGAAAAGCAAGAGTTATCATGCATATGCTTGTTTTTATGTCGTAACAAATATGCACAAATATGTGCATACATGTAGCCAGTCAGTCAACAAGCTTTATTCGAATTCAATAAAAAAATTCATAAAAGCGTACAAGATAAAAAGCACAGTAAAAGCAGACATCGATAATATTCGTTACAAGGACACTACATATACAGAATTAACAAAATTCATCAACAGTTCATTATACTAATAAAATCATTTTTACAATTCGACAAAAGCAGACCCCAGCAGCTTAATTACAGGGCATAGTCATATCATTTTCAATTGAGTCGGTCGCTAGGAAATAGGGTATATTTGCAATTTTATAATAACACATTTAAAAATAAAACAGACAAGAGCCCTTCTATAAACGGATTTGACAAGTCAGGGGACCAGGTCTGAGCCTTAAGAATAATTATAGGCGGATAGTATGTACTTACTAAATCCAAGGCCACTCCTGCCCAAGCCAGGGTTAATTTATTTGTGTGATTTTGCAGGGGGCATATATGTAGTACTGGGGTAAAAGCCAAACAGTTCCCATGTTCCAATTGGGCCATCGCCCATTTGTGGCTGCCAACTTCGGAGATGTTGGATAACTCGGGAGTCCCTAAAGTTGACCAAAACCAGGTCTCCCCGTATATTCTTGGGGGTAGATCCCAACCACCCTACCCTTCTAACATTTAGAGTTGTTCCATCAATATTGGGTGGTAGGGGTCTATTCTTTGTCAGCCAGAAAGACACCTTATTTAGCAGATTTGCCGGTCCTTCAGTTTTACTGTTAATAAGCTCTGGCACGCCCGACAGGATACACACGAATGGAGCTGCCTCCGGCGGTAAATCAATGTGGTTAGCCCTTCTTTGCGTGTTATCATGGTTGTTGGACTTCCCCTCTTTCGGCGTAAGTGGTTTGATCTGCCTTTCTCTAAGAGCAGGTTTCTGAGTTATTGGGGGGTTTGATATAGCTAATGTTTTAGATGTTTTGAGGGCAGGTACGTGAGTTAGTGTGGTATTTCTTTGTACAGGGAGGAAGGGAATGTCAGCAGTAATTAGGGTCTCATCTTGATTATTTCCTTCTATTAGTTTTGTGAGTGTTATGTTTGCCCTGGTGATTACCTCTATGGAGCAGAGCCGTTCCCCTATTGCCTCAATTCTTTTTTCCAGTGGGGAAATTAAGGACCTGATCAGGAGTTCAATCTGGGCCAATAGGTCAGGTGGAATAATAATTGCGGGCAACTCCAGATTTGAACATACCGCTCGTGTTTTTAGGGTGTTGTTAATCGCCGGAGAGAGACTTTGATGCAATCTTTGTTTTTTAGCTGATCTTCCCCTCTGTTTGGGGCCTTCGCGCTTTCTATTAGGATAGGGACCCGAGCGTTTACTGGCAGTTGTATAGTATCATTAGGTGTTAATAGAGGGGGAGAACCAAGATGGCTTGAATTTAGTTGAGGTGTGGTAACAGACTGAGGGCTAGAAATTTTCATTGCATGTGCAGAAGCATTTGTTAGATCATTCCCATTATCAACATTGATGTACCCAGTTTTACAAAGCATATTTAGTTCCTCCAATAAAGAAATATTTTGAGTTTGGTCTGATAACACCATAGCTGAATGGGTACTGGGTGTAAGATCTGTGGGGAGAATTTTTTCTGCTCTTTCTATGACGGACTCGATTGCCGATGTGGTCCTGATTAGGTAGTTATCCAATGTCCCCTTCCGCTGCCCCCCCTGGAAGGTGTTATTTAGGTACAGACCTTTGTCAGTCATGATTTGGATAGCTTTTCTAAATAAAAATATATATATGATGAAACAGTGACAAGGGACTAAGCAAAAGCAGATGTGCACTAATTCTCCAAATCTTTATTTTCGGCGTTACGCCATAAAAGAACAATTTAGACATTACATTTCATTAAAAATTACATTTCAATAAAATTAGGACAATCACTTAAAATAAAGTGTAAAGTACATTCTATTTGACTATGCAAGAAAAGTTGAATATTCATGGAGCATAACAATAAGAAACATATGAGACGGGAGGACACCTCAGTAATTCTATAAGCAAATTCAATTGTCTAATGCAGTTAATGCTATTCTAAACAAATCAGTTCCATAGATAGGACAATATGAATAGAGGTCAGAGGTTAAATTTACAGCTGAAGACCTATTTTTTTCCTACGGTAGCAAATGGCAAGTAAAAATCTACTGACACTAAATATAATCTGTTGGGAAGTATTAGTGGTCAAAATTCTCAGAGCCTGATCACAGGACCTCAAGCCTAATAGAAGGCATATCGGCTTGATCCATCTTTTCCTCTCATGGGCATAGATGGGACAAAAAAAGAGAATGTGCTGCACATTCTCAATTTGGTTGCATTCGCAAAGTGAACAAACTTTGTCCAATTCCTCAGCCAATGGGTCACGGTTCCTTGCCCAGCATGACAAAGTTGATTTCAGTCGCAGATTTCCATATCTGAACTTTAAAAAAAGTGTCTTGGCAAGTGGAGGCTCTATCTCGTCCATAAAGGACTCATACAGGGGTTCACCCTTAAAACTTAACAATTTTGATACTAATGAACCACTAGTGCTAGAGTTTACAGCCATATTTGCTACATAGGACCAAAAGGCTTTTTTCAGGACTAATTTGGGATTAGATGGGAGCTGGTCGGGATGCTCCCAAAAGTGTTTCAGGCCTATAAAGTTAAGCCAAGTCCTAACATGTGTTAGCCAAAGGATTTTTTTGTTACTATCCAACCCCATAATCTCTATCAGCCCTTCTCTATATACCTGAAGCTCAGGAACGTGCCACAATCTTACCCAGAGCATAAGCGGTCTAATAAGAACATGATGGTCAGTTCTTTTAAAATCAAGGTCCAGTTGCAGGGGTACTAATGGGGTTCCTCTCGGAGCCCTAACCAAGCTACGCATAAAGTTGTTATCGTGGATGCTAAAAGTCTCCTTGGAGCCTGGCCCCCACAGTTCAGCACCATATAGCACTGAGGACTGAACCTTTAAATTTAAAAAGTTCCATGACGGGACGTACCGCTTTGCTGGTGCTTAAGCTTTGCTCTCTGAGAATTGGTTTAACGTTCTGGGCAAATAACAATTTGCTTTTTTCCATTTGAGCTTTCCAGGTAAAGTTACAGTCAAGCGTCACCCCTAAATATGAAAAGTGAGGCACTGATTCCAACTTTATCCCTTTCAAAGATAGACAACCCTTATCTGGTTTGGTTGGATTAAGGGCCATGTATTTCGTTTTTTTTACATTAATCTCAAGCCCCTTTTGACAACAATAATTATTAAAAGTATTCAATAAAATCTGCAGGCCATTTTTAGTTTGGGATATCAGAATAGTATCGTCAGCAAACAATAGAGATGCTACCCAGTCGCCATTCAATTTAGGTGCATCATTTTTACATTTATCTAAATAAGAGGGAATATCATTCACGAAAATTGAAAATAACGTGGGGGCCAAAACGCATCCCTGGCGAACTCCACGTTCGATTGGAATTTTCCGTGAAAGTTCGCCATTTTGTCCCCATCTAATTCTCGCAAAGTTCCCCTCATGTAATTTTATGATTTGAGCTACTATATTGTTTGGCATGCCCGCTGCACTCAGCGTTTTCCACAGAAGATCACGTGGCACCAAATCGAATGCTGCCCTTAAATCAACAAAGGCAACATACAAATGGGCCTTCTTTATCATTACGTACTTCCAGTAGAGGCAGCAGAATCTAAAGCACTGATCTATAGTGCTGACTTTAGTTCTGAACCCGGCTTGAAATTTAGTTAAAAATGATTTTTCGTCCAACCAATTACTCACTCTAAATAAAATATGGCGTGAGTAAATTTTCTGAAGGATGTCCATTAAGCTTATTGGACGATAATTACAGGGGTCCTTTCTGTCTCCTTTTTTAAATATTAAAACAATTTCAGCTCCTTTCCAACTTTCAGGAAATTCCAAACTTTGAGATAGTTCGTTGCATAGGTAGTTGATATATGGTGCCCATATTTTCAGGTCGTGCTTGTAAAGATCCCCGGGGATTTTATCCAAACCTGGGGCTTTCCCATTTTTAACTTGGCTGATAGCCAGCTCTGTTTCCCCCAAGGTAAAGACCAGCGGATCCACTGGAAGTTCATGACATGCTACAGTAGATGCTGTGTGAGGATCATCATATTTCGTATACAAATTAGTAAAATGGGTTACCCACGTTTGCTCGTCTAAGAATGTGTCTCTAATCACCCTTCCCACCTTGTTCCCATTAGCTATCAGCTTCCAAAATGATACAGTATCTCGTGATCTTGCAGCTGACAGTAATTCCGCCCACTTTGCTTCCTCCCACTCAATTTTCGCAGTCCTTTGGGTAGTTTTGTAGTTACTTCTAGCTATCTTAACATCCAATTGCGATTTGGATTTAATAGCGAGTAACATTTCCCTCTTAGACTCTCTG
The DNA here is from genome assembly GCF_964261635.1 of Lissotriton helveticus. NCBI lineage: Eukaryota > Metazoa > Chordata > Amphibia > Caudata > Salamandridae > Lissotriton > Lissotriton helveticus. The sequence continues at coordinate 209,979,362 of NC_136073.1, read as the reverse complement.
CACAGTCTATCGTACCAGGGCTTGCTGTGTGACAAGTTCTGGGTCTTCTGCTGGGATTTTTTGGGCATTTTAGTTACCAATAATTTTAGTTTTTTGAAGAACTCCAAATGTATGGTCTGGAAGGAAGTTCTTGCTTCCTCCTCAGGAGCTAAGCTTAGATACGCAGCAAAGGTGCCCGCAAAAAGTGAATATATTTCACTTAGGATATCACCATGATCCAAAATAAATGGCCATTTAAGCGATCTCCTGTTGTTACTGATGTGAATATCAATACCATCCCCGACACCCCCCTCAATGTTGGTAGGAGGGGACGGGTCGCTAAATAAAGCAGCATTTAGTGACAAGTTAAGTGGAAAATGGTCACTTTCGGCCCTCTCCATTATTTCAAGATCAATGAGATACGACCAAAGAGGGATAGAAACTATTACAAAATCCAAGATACTCCTATATGTGTTCCTCCTAAAGGTTGGTTTTTTTGTGGTGTCGGACGGTAACCGGCCATTACAGGCCCTAAGGTGATGCTCTGTGCATAATTTGATCAGTTGCAGAGCCAGAATGGAACATTTCACAGATTTGCTACTCTCGAGGAGGGGGATTTTATTCGCCTGATCTTCCTCCTCAAAAATCTCACTTATGCCCAACACTGGTTCATAGTCACAATTTAGATCCCCAGCCAAGATGATAAGATCCTCCCCAGGATTCAACCCCCTCAAAAAGCAATCCAATTTGGAAACAGTAGAGGATTCCTTTGTTGACGGGGTTGGCCTATTATAGATGTTTATTAGGATTAATTTCTTCCCATTGGGGGTGGTTATTTTTAATGCTAGGATATCTGCAGAATTTGTGTCTATCACCTCTATATCAACCCTTAAATTGATCCTTGTCCAAATCAGGAGGCCCCCAGACGGCCTACCACTTTTGGATGGGATTGCACCAATACCAAAAGTCTTATAGCCCACCCTATGTGGAATATCGATTGCCCAGGTCTCCTGAAGTAGACAAAAATCAAAGGATTCCACAAAAGCAGCCCAGTCATGGTCCCTCAAATTGCTGGCCACCCCAGCTACATTCCAGCTAACAAGCTTAACCGAAATCCCCAATGCAGAGGACATAACAGTGTTAACCCTTGACATCTCATCACCAATACATGTTACTTGTTCAATTCCCGGAGATATTCCCTCAGAGGGTAAATAACTTATAGTTGGAATTAGTCCTGCCCGTTCTTCAGGAATGTTGTCCCAACGTGTAACACCTCTACCCAAGGCTCGAGATACAACCGTTGGCGATATGTTACACTCTGTTCCAACCTTCATTTCAGTATGGTTCCTTGGGTCCCCTCCCTCGACCCCCCCACCCAACAAACTTCAATCACAAACATCGAGGCCACTGAAGACATCAAAACGATTGGACGTCTCAAGTGGCGTGAAGGTTTTCAGGTGGTCCATCCTTCTATCTTGAAGGCTTTGGGAGTTATAGTGACTAGCTGGGACAGAATACCACCCCAGGGGGTCAGGGACCGTTACAGGGCAAGGGACGCAAGGCATGTTTCCCATACCCTGATAGATCGGGGGGTACTGATAGCAGTGACTGTTCCCAACATTCTGTACAGTTGAGCGGTTGAGTGGCTGGGTTTGGATTGACCCCTGTAAAAGGGGAAGATGAGATGGAAAAACCACTGACCTTGGGTAAAAATATGTTAGAGGTCTAGGGATTATAGTGCTATTAGAACTCCCCGTCTGCCAGTTCAATATGTAGTGGACAGCATTTGGATCCCTAAAGTTGACAACCACTACATCTCCTTCGATATCTTTGGTTCTACCCCCCAACCATTCGAGGCGTCGGACATGAACTATGTCCCCATTGACATAGTTTGCAATAGGCCTATTTGTTCTCAACCAGTGCGTTATCTTATTTTTTAATTGGAAGAAGCCCTCCCTCTTGTTTTGTTCAAGGGCCGGCACACCTGTTAGGACTACCACATAGGGTACTGCCTCTGGTGGAAGTTCAGGCAATGGAACCCTTTTAGGTTTCCCCCAGGTGCGTCTGGTTTCCCTCGCTTCCCTTGTTAAGTCTGTTAAAGCTAGGTTAGTTATATTACCAGAGTTTTTAGATGTATTAACACTGGTCTTGCTAACAACAGACCCCAGCATTTGATCACCAGTTTTCTCATGTGAAAATCTAAAATTAGCTTGATGGTGAGCAGAAGCTGGTACTGGGTTCCCCGAAGATTTTAGTACAGGTAAAATTAAGGGAGGGGTAGGAACAACATAAGCAGCAATAGGGGGAGGAGGTTGCACAACAGATGACAAAACTTGAGATACACCCTTAAATGCATGAATATCTGCTTGATTAACATCTATATGGCCTACAAGATCTATTTTAGGCAGTGCAATCTCAATTTTAGACAGCCTACACTCCACCTCCGTTAACCTCTCCAAGATAGATACAGAATATGATCTAATCAGGTTCTCAATATCTTGAAGGGACACAGGGCCCCTATTCTCAGTATGAACATTGACTGGCTCGCTTGGCTCCCTATTTACCTCTTTGTCTATAGGGATATTAGATGGAACTGGGGATACAGAAATAATGTCCAACCCCTCAGAATCAGATTGAATAACACAAGGATTCTTAACAACTATAGACAAATTTTTGCCAAAGTCACAGCAGCTCAGTTTAGGTTGCAATGGATCCCTCCTTTTCCGTCGCTTTTTGTTCGGCGGGGGACCATAAATTTTCCCCGTAGTTGGTAATTCTTTTGCCTTAGCACGGGTTACAAGCTGTTGTGACAAGGCATCTCCCTTTAGAGTCGACAGGCCACTTCCAATAAATGATGCGGACAAATCAATCATATCAGCTCCAGGCACGGTTTCGGGTGAAAGAGCAACCGTATTTACCTCCGGGAGTAAACTGTCTAAAAGAGGAATCGATACGTTAGTTAGTACCCCAGCAACATTAACAGAGGGTCCAATCACGGGAGATAATAATGGTAAAGCTGATCCATTCTTCATGCTTTCCACTGAACGGCGGCGGTCTGCCCGCTTCTCCGCTAGCACAATCTCCCTGGTAATATCAGGCGAAGATTTGGTAAAGTAACTATCCAAAGTCCCATTAAGTAGCACACCCTGTTTGTCCTGCGCATGCAGCTCAACATTGACAGTTGCCATGTCTTGTTGAAAGAGGTCGATTGGTGAAACAAATAGCAATGGTGGGGAAAGTGATTTAATAAAAAACAACAATCAGTACCTGAAACTAGGAGATGTGCCCGGTCCGGTCTCCTCGTGTCTCGGAGGGTCTCAGAGGGTCCGCCCTTAGTCCGGGCTTTGTCCCGGGATTCGTCCCGCACACGCGTTCCGCTCACGCGTGCCCGAAACAGTTTTAATGGCAAGAGGAGATTAGGAGGAGGAGTCCCGGGAAGAGGCTGCAGGTGTGCTGGGTGATGAGCGCACAGCCTGTTGGACCTCGCAGTCCCGACTCCCTTACAGCCGCACTTCCACTCTGTGCAGCGTCTCTCCACACCGGCGCTTCCCTCTAATGCAGGCAATGGCTCCCAGAAACAAGGATACGAGCAAGCACTCCTCTGCGAGCGGCTCCCGCGAAGCGGGGGCCGCGAGGAGTAATGAAGGGCGGTAATGGAAGGAGGAGTCCCGGGAAGAGGCTGCAGGTGTGCTGAGTGATGAGCGCACAGCCTGTTGGACCTCGCAGTCCCGACTCCCTTACAGCCGCACTTCCACTCTGTGCAGCGTCTCTCCACACCGGCGCTTCCCTCTAATGCAGGCAATGGCTCCCAGAAACAAGGATACGAGCAAGCACTCCTCTGCGAGCGGCACCCGCGAAGCGGGGGCCGCGAGGAGTAATGAAGGGCGGTAATGGAAGGAGGAGTCCCGGGAAGAGGCTGCAGGTGTGCTGGGTGATGAGCGCACAGCCTGTTGGACCTCGCAGTCCCGACTCCCTTACAGCCGCACTTCCACTCTGTGCAGCGTCTCTCCACACCGGCGCTTCCCTCTAATGCAGGCAATGGCTCCCAGAAACAAGGATACGAGCAAGCACTCCTCTGCGAGCGGGAAGGTTAAAGACTAGTTCAGTGAAGGATACCGAATATGGCAGTCACTTTGATGGAATTAGTTAGTTCATGTTACCTCCCTTTTCCAGTGAGCAAAGGGCGAAGATCGAAAGGGGGTGGCCCGTCCTCCGAGGGCCACAGAGGGCCACAGAGGGCCCACCCTTTGCCCGGGCTTCGCCCGGCACTCGACCCGCGCGCGTCCCGTGACGTGGAGGGAGCCTCCTCTTTTTCAGCGCCTCCGGGCGCGCAGAACCAGGAAGTAGGAAGTAGGAAGTGACCCGCTCGGCCTGCTTGGAGCTGTAGTTCTCCTCCCCGGCGGCCGTGCAGGTGGATGACAACGGCGGCGGGGGGAACAGCAGCGTGTGGGCCCCAGCAGCGGCGTGTAGCGTGTGGCAGGTAAGACTGTCCCGAAATGGCCCCCGCTCCTCAGTGGGAGCCTCCTCTTTTTCAGCGCCTCCGGGCGCGCAGAACCAGGAAGTAGGAAGTGACCCGCTCGGCCTGCTGGGAGCTGTAGTTCTCCTCCCCGGCGGCCGTGCAGGTGGATGACAACGGCGGCGGGGGGAACAGCAGCGTGTGGGCCCCAGCAGCGGCGTGTAGCAGGAAATGTACATATGTAAATCTTCAGGATATTAATAAGGTTTTTATATGACCTATATTTATGTTCTGCAATATAATAAATAGCTCAAAAAGCAACAAAGTCCACTTGCTGAAAAGAAAGTACAGTTGATGGAAACAAAGCACACCAAATAGAAAGAAGGCACAGTTAATGCAATTAAGACCACTCTCCAATAATGATCATCCCCACATTATAACTCCACCCCCCTCCCCCCTCCTGGTTTTCCTCCCCTTACTCCTCACTCGATCCCCCCTCGGAACAATCCTAACCCGTACAACTACCCAACTAATACTGTTCTATCAAACTCAATCCACACTTTGACACCCCTTTACACTGAACCTCTCCTTTCATCCCTCGTTTCTGAACTCTCCTCACTCAGAAACGCTATCTCTCTCCTTACTAATACCATCGCCTCTGCCCATACCTATTCCCCCACCCCCTCCCAATACACACTATCTACGCTCATTAACACCAATCCCAGCCCATCATCTTACTGCCCCACAAACGAGATTACCAACATCAACACTTCTCCGCCTGCTAATAGCTCCTCAACCTGTTCCACACCCGCTCTACCTTCCTCAATCTTCCCACTCCACAATACCATCGCGGCCCCCCACCCACAACCTGATTCTTGCCTAACAACCTCTGAAACTAAACCTTACACAAACTTACCCTCCGCCCCCTGTTCACCCTCATCCGCTACGTCTTCTGACACTAAGCACTTTACTCATCAATCTACTATCCCAGTACTCCTAGGTATAAGCAGACACCCCCTTCTTCCTACCTCCCCTAGACCTCCACAACAACTGAGACCTATCCCCCCCTGTCCCCCCTGTCCCTCAATACAACAACCTGACCCCTCTCCCCTACATAGCATGTTGATCAACTGCAGATCCGCCTCCTGCCACGCCACTGAGATTGCTGAAACCATTCTCAGCGAAAACATCGACATAGCATTCCTAACTGAAATCTGGCTAACTGCCCACTCCACTCCGATTCTCGACTTGCTTATTCCCCCAGGTTACTCTATCATCAAGAAAGATAGAATAGAGCAAACGGGAGGAGGCCTTGCACTAATTTTTAAAGCTGAACATAACATCTCGCTTGTCGAGTCACAAGACCCTTCATCCTTTGAATACCTTTGTGCAGATCTCCTTATGCACGGCTCTCCCACCACTCGGCTGCATACCATCTACCACCCCCCTGGAAATTGTATCTCTTTTTCTGAAGATATGTCTGACCTTATTATCCAAGCATCTCTTTCACATTCTAAGAATCTCTTCCTTGGTGACTACAACATCCACTGGAACAAAAGTGATGACCCTGCGGTCATCACATTTAAGAATACCATGGACATCACCAACATGTCCCAACTCTGCCATTCCCCCACTCACAACAAAGGTTCCACCCTAGATGCTATCATAACTAGCGACGACCTGGCCTCCCTCTCTTGTATACTTCCTGTCGATTGGTCTGATCACTACCTCATCCTCTTCAACGTGAACAGACCCTCTAATCATCCCGCCCCCATCAACACCCTACCTAAGAAACCTACACGCAACCTTCACCTTATTCCTCCTGGTGAACTGGAATCCACAATTAAAACCCGCTTACTCCTCCCCCCTCCCTCTGACAGCACAAATGACCTAACTAACCATTATAATAACTCCATTCTCGAAGCCCTTGATGTAATTGCTCCAATTAAACTCAAACAACAAAAAACAACCCTCCCAAATCCTGGTTCAATTCTGAACTCAATAATGAAAGACGGTCCCTTAGACAATCCGAACGTGTTTGGAGACATCATCCCACCGCTGACAATCTGGTCCTCCTCAGAACTGCTAGAGCCCAATACAAAAAACACATCTATAACGAAAAAGCCTCCTTTCTCTGGTCACAACTTGACCAGGCTAGAAACAGACTTAGAGAACTCTTTAGCATTGTTAAAAAACAAACCTCTACTGGCCCCCCTAAATTATCAGCCTCTATTGACAAATGCGAAGAAATCGCTAGCTTCTTTATTAACAAAGTCAATAAGATCGAACTTTCCTTCTCCTCTCTCCCCCATCACTCCAACCCTCCCACATACAACACACCCTCCCTAACACTCCTAAGTCACTCTCGTCCAGTCTTCCCACTCTTGTCGACCCTTCTATAACACTTCCTACCCCAGCTCTTCCACTCCCCTCTCCTAATGAACCAACAACCAAAAACAATGCTTAATGGAGTGAATTTTGTCCAGTTTCATAGTCATCGATCATTAACATCATCACCAAACTCAAACCTTCCTCCCACTCCAAGGATCCTCTTCCCGCCCATTTGGTCCAAGACCTCAAATCTACCATTGCCCCTATTTGGACCAATATCATCAATTCCTCCCTTGCCACTGGTTGCGTCCCGGCCTCCCTTCAGCTTGGCCAAATCTCTCCCATCCTGAAAAACACCTCTGCCGACCCAAATGACCTTAACATCTTACGCCCTATCTCTAACCTTCCCTTCCTCTCTAAAGCCCTGGAAAAATGTGTCCTATCACAACTAGAGAACCATATCCTCGCCTTCAATCTCCTTGATGTTTTTCAATCTGGATTTAGAAAAGGCTGTAGTACAGAAACTGCAATGTTAAATATCACAGACGACATTCATCGCTCCCTTGACGAAGGTGAATCCTCACTACTAATCCTCCTTGACCTATCGGCGGCATTTGATACTGTACATCATCCCACCCTTCTCAAGACACTCTCAAAGCTCGATTTGGCTTGGAAGGCACTGTACATAAATGGTTCTGCTCATTCCTTCAAAACAGATCTCAGCAAATCAAGCTTAGCCACTTCCTTTCTAAACCTCAACCTGTCTCCCTCGGTGTCCCTCAAGGCTCTATCCTATACCCAACCCTTTTCAACCTTTTCATGAAACCACTCACCCTCATTCTCAAACAAGCTAAAATAAGTTACCACCTCTACGTCGATGATACCCAACTATACTACAAGATCAAATCCCACAATGACATCCTTCACCTCAATGACACCCTGACTAGAGTACAAGCCTGGTTCCATCTCAACCATCTCAAATTGAACCCCAAAAAAACTGAAATCATTCTTTTCACCCCCAAAAACAATACCCTTCCCATCCAAATCTGGATCGACTATATCAAAGCTCTCAATTGCTCCCTCTCCACCTCTAATTCTGTTAAATCCCTAGGCATCAGCATCGACCAGAATCTCAATCTCATCCCCCACATTAAAAACACAGCCAAAAGTGCTCTTTTCACTCTTCACCACCTCAAGAAAATCAAACCTTTCATTCCAGCCGATGATTTCAAAATCGTTGTCCAATCGCTTGTCCTCTCCAGGATTGACTATGGTAACGCCACGCTTGCCGGCACTCCTAAAACCCATCTTGCACCGATTAAATCTGTCCTCAATCTAGCTGCACGATTTATCTCTGACTGCAAAAGATTTGACCACATATCCCCCGTCCTCAAAAATCTTAACTGGCTCCCAATTGAAGGAGGATCCGCTTACAAAACCGCTTGTATCACCTACAAAGCTCTTCACCAAAACACCCCCTCCTACCTTGCAACCAAACTAAAAAAAGCAGGTTGCACCAGGTCCCTGAGAAGCACCAACTCCCTTCTCTTGATCCCACCCAGACTAAAATGTCAAAAACCCAATCACATGCATTCTCTGGTAATGCTCCTACCATTTGGAACTCTCTCCCCAAGGACCTTCGCTGCAACCCCTCTTACTCCCTTTTCAAAAGAGAACTCAAAGCACTTCTCCACAACAAATATTGGGGTATATAACAATACTGTCACTGAGCTTATCCTCTTCTCTCCTCTATTATCCCCCCTTCCATGTCTGAATGTAACTTTATATCCCTTTTAAACTGTTTTCGCCTTTTTGTAAGTTTACCTTCCTTTTATTCCCCCCTTGTAAAATATGTATTGCAATACTGTATCAAGTTGCTAATTCTGCACCTAGTGTTATCCTATCTTTTGTTATTCTACCTCTGTTGTAAAACGCTCTGATACTCCAGGGTCCAGCAGCGCTATATAAAACCCTTGAAATAAATAAATAAAATAAATAAATAAGACACGCCCATGGACTATTACACCCACAAACTTATAAGTATGACATCTGGAAACCTAGTGTGCCTCTACTTCTGTTGCTGTGGAAAGCAGCCTTTACAAAGTTGCCGTTATCACATAATACCATTATCATGCATCCTCAACAACGCATAAGTCTTTACCACGCAAACTTTTAAACATGCATATACCTTTACCACAAATGCCTTTACATATCAAATGTAAGTATTTTGCAGGTAAGTATAAAGCCATATATATATATATATTTTATTTATTTATTTATTTATTTTTATTTATTTAGAGTTTTGTATAGCGCGAACAAGACCCGTGGGTATCAGAGCGCTTAACATCGAGGAAGGTTACACATTTACAGTACGGTATCGATATACAACAGATAACTAAGAGATAACAGAGACTATGGCTATAGGGAGTGTCTAACTATATATATTCCAAACACATGTGCAATTAGCAAAAAGAAGTGATAGAGACCTAGCTTGTATCACGATCCTTATCAATCGATAAGTTGAGGTAGAGGTTATATAGTTTATATAGTTTGGCGGATACAGCCGAGGCTTGTGTGTGGCGTCAGTCTCCTGTCAGAGATAGTATTCATGAGGAGGCCACCCTTCATTTGATGTAACAGTTCATACCAGCGATCTGTCGGCTTCCCTATGCAAGGTATTTACTCATCATTATGCTTTTCATTTCACGTTTAAATTGTACAATATTTTGAATCTTCCTAATGCTAGGGGGGAGTGAATTCCAGACTCTGGGGGCAGCTCCAGAGAATGCTCGGTCATAAGTCTTTTTCTTTCGGAAGAAGGCTGGTCTCAACAGCAGCTCCTTGGAGCTTCTCCCTGTTCTGTTTCCTCCCGATAGCTTAATTTTCTTGGCTAGATATCCTGGCGTGTTATAGTGCACCGCTTTGTGAGTAATACATGCTATCTTCATTTGAACTCTGGCCTCATAAGGTAGCCAGTTTAGTGCTTTCAGGTGGGGAGATATATGATCAAATTTCCTAGATCCAGTGATGAGTCTTGCCGCAGCGTTGAGACAGGCTTTTAGGGGTGCTGTGGAAGTTTTAGGTAGGCCAGTTAAGGTAGAGCAACCATATTCGATCCTGGATATCACTAGGGATTGTATAGCCAATTTTAGATCTGCCTCTGAGATGAAAGGTTTTAGTTTTGTGTGTGTGTGTGTGTGTGGCAAGGGTATTTTTAAGGTTAAGAGTGGGTAAGGGTATTTGGGTGCAAGGATATTTTTAGGGTTTAGGGTGGGTATGTTGGTGGCAAGGGTATTATCAGGCATATGGGTGGGTAGGGGTAGTTGGTTAGCAAGGGAATGTTTAGGGTTTAGGGCGGGTAGGGGTATTTGGGTGGCAAAGGTATTGTTAGGGATTAGGGTTAGTGGGGGTATTTGATTAGCAAGGGTATTTTTAGGGTTTACTGTGGGTAAAGGTATTTGGCGCAAGAGGGTTTTTATAGAGTCCAGGGTGGTAGGGGTATTTAGGTGGCAAGGGAAGCTTTAGGGTATATGGTGGGTATTTGGGTGGCAAGGTTTTTTTAGGGTGTAGGGTGGGTAAGGGTATTTGGGTGGCAAGGATATTTTCAGGGTTTAGGGTGTGTAATGGCAAGCGTGGTTCCATCATTCAACCATTACTGGTCTTTCTTGCTTCACAGAAGAACATTCATAGAGGGAAGCGTTAGGAGGATGAGGATAAGGCAGGCATAGTAGTCCACTAAGTGGTGAAGCCCTACTACAAACAGTTCAGGCTGCCACCTTAGAACCTTTGGGTTGCTGAGAAGGTGGCCTTGTGGCAGTGTTGTACAGATCCTGAGAATCCCATGAAGGTGGAACCATGCCAGTGTGAAAGCCAGTGCTAGGATAAGAAGAACTGTGGGAAGTACGCGCACAGCAGGATTCAAGTGGCAAATATATTGGAAGATGACAGAAAATGTTCTCTAACTTTATTTGTCCATGTGGTGCCTGAGGTCGTCTTTGTTCTGCCTGGTACAAAAGTGAACCACAGCTTATGTAACTATGTCAGTGACCTTACTGTTTCTGGGAGGAGTGGGTGAAAGAAGGTCTGCTCTTCCATTTTTCTTCTTTGTGCAAAAAAATGACATTGTAAAGCCCTTTTACCTAAATTTTTATCAAAACTAAATATTTGGAGACAAGTAACTTGTCATATGTAAAAGAGCAAAACGTTACAAATTTGATTCTCAAACAGTTCCTATCCCAATATTATAATTTGTGTTTCTTACATACCTTGAACACTGCTCGCATCAAGTACCTTGTCCCAGTATGGCATGCAGTACATAAAAAAACAAAAAAGCAATGCATGTAGAATATAACAACCAATTCAAATTAAAGACAAAAATTAAAATAGATTATAGGAGAAAAGTCATAGGCCAAGGACCTGGCTAACACTTTTGATAATATTTATATTTAGAATAGGTATGTATTGACTTCTGAAAGAGGGCTTTAGAACAAAATCCACAATTGGGTGACTGCAAAAATCTCAATTCTCCCTGAATTTATCAGTTTTCCTGGTTCAACGATAGTTTACATATGGGTGCAAGTTGTGGTGCTAAATCTATTTTAAATTGAATTAATCGCAAATTCAATCCATAATAAATATGAACATTAAAGCATTGGCAAATTCTATGCAAATGCTGAGGAGCGAAACAGTGCTGACCTTTTTAGGACTTGTGAACTGTGGAAGGAAAGTAGAGCATATATGGCATTCCCTGAACAGGACTAGGCACTTCTATGGAACTGGAGAACACTGAAGGAAAACTGGCCTGGAAAGGAATAGCAAACTCTTTAGAAGAGGGTTGGGGTGGTGAGACAGTCCTGGCCTGGGCAGGTCAAGTAAGGCCCAAGAAAGAGGATAAGAGCAAAACATGTCAGGCCTAGTTAGGACTGGTCAGTTCTCTGGATGGAAGAAGATAAGAGAGAAGCAGAACTGGTTTCACCAACTTTTCTCCCACCTTTTATTATTGTTGTTAATACTAACGCCTTGTGTGTTCTATAGTGGTACTTACCATACTGGTAGCATTTCTTAGATCTGTAAATAACAGATAATAGCATTGCTCAATTTAAAGTACATTTGTGCCTTTAAACCCAATCTAATCCACTCCACTCCACTCTTCCCCAATCCACCCGCTTCTCCCCAATCCACCTCACTCCCCTCCAATCTATTCCAGTTTACCCCACTTCACTCCAATCTACCCCACTCCCCTCCAGTCTACCCTACTCCAACCTTATCTACCCACTCCACCTCAATATTCCCCAGTTCACACCAACCCATCCCAATCCTCCACAATCCAATCTCCCCGATCCCACTTCAATCTACCCCACTCCACGCTTATAAATCTACGTAGCTCCATTCTACACCAATCAACCCCAATTCAAAGGTAATCTATCCCACTCCACTCTGCTTCCCTCCAATCCACTCCATCCTACCCCACTCCACTTGAATCTATCCCACCTTACCCCAAACTACTACACTCTACTCACTCCACTCCAATTGACCTCACTCCAATCTACCCCAATCTGTCTGACCCAATCTACCCCAATCTGCTCCACTCCACCCTCATCTACACCACTCTTCCCCACTCCAATGTACCCTAATTTACCCAACTCCACCCAATCTACCCCACACCAATCTACCTCTAATATAATCCACTCTATTCCAATCTTCCACACTCCACTCTTCCCCACTCCACTCTAATCTTACCCACTCCACTCTTCCCCACTACACTCCCATCTACCCCACTCCAATCTACTCCACTTCACTCCAATCTATCCTAATCCACTCTACCCTATTATGCGCCACTCAAATCTACCCCGCTTCAATCTTTCTCAGTTTACCCCACCCCATCCAACTCCAGCACCAACTCTACTCCACTAACTCTCAGCCATGCTGAACAGCATCCACACTGGTGTTCAACATTGCTACGGCCAATAGCTCTCGCATTGGAAAGACCTATTGACTTTGCTGATGCTTGTTATATTTAGGTGTTGTGATCATCTGACTACGTCAGTAAGTCTACCGGACATAAAATAACAGCTTTTTTATTGTAACATCACACAGTCAACCTGTGGGGGTTGATTTCCGGGCCTGGCCACAGACTGTGCCCTACGCCCTACTGTACCCTGCGCAAGGTTGAAGGTCATGTGCTGCGGTAGGAAGGGAGCCTGCAGGAGGCTGAGCGCAGGTTCTGATAATTGCATGGACTTCTTACTATACATTTATAAAAACATAGAGCTCACCAGAAAGAGGAAAGGATAAAGAGACATTCTTGTTAGGTGGAAAATTCCATTCAGTAATAGTTATCTGCAGTAATTATAACTTATGCCCTAAAGTAACTGTAACTCGTGCCCTCACCACTACTGCTAATTATCTCCAATATTACATCACTCATGACATGTTCTATGACATCAATGATAACAGCAACATCTGAAAAGATGTCATTCACGACATCACTGTGCATGGCAGGGGCGCAAGTAAGATATGCTTTAGGGAACGAGTTTATAGATGACCCAGTTGCTGTCCTATAAACCTATCCAATTCCATGCAGGTTGTTTTGCTTCCTTGTTGAAGGGTTGTACTGCTAGCTCCTCTGCTGCATTCCCATATCCTGCCATACAGACTGCAAAGTTTTCCCACATTGTGCAGAAAGATAACCTAGCAGCACATCTCCCCCATTTGCTACTGTGTGATGTGTGACATATGACATTTTCACTGTTACTGCCCATTATGTGCATTCTATGCAATTCTTGTGTATGTAAGGATGTTTGCAGGTTGTTTGCCCACGTTGCACCTGTTTTGTGTGTGGGAGGATTAAAATGCCATAGTTTCTTGTTCAATAGATGACCAGTCGGTGTGTGTGATCTGTGCACCATTCACATAGCTTGCAAACCTTGGGATGTTCATTGTTCATTCTCTGGCTGACTTGTGTTCGTGATGCCAAAATGAGTTGGGCTGCTGTCTTTGCTCGACTAATTGATTAGTTCCTTGAGGTGATGCACCCATGGGAGGCCACTTGCTTCAAGGGGAGTTGGGTAAAACTGCCTGGTTATATCTGGGTTAAAGAGGATTGTGGGATATCACAGAGGTGGTTGAAGTTCCTATGTCTGGTGCACTGCTTCTACAGATGTTGTACCTGTTTTGTGTGGGGGGAGGGGTGCACTGCTGCTGGCCTTACTGTACCTGTGTTATGTACATTAGCAAAACTTGAGAAAATGCCTTAATTACATTTTACTACACCATGCCTCAGCAAATTTTTCGACAATACTGAGTAAGTTGACGGGTCTATCTATGCGTTGTGTCCAGCAGAAACACCACACTCTCCTCCCTGGTCTACTGGCAATAGTTGTTTCCATCCACTTCAGTTTGTATCATGCTCCATTTTACATCCTACTGAACCTTTGTGCAAACTAGGGAATGTCTGCACACATCACACGTGCAATATCTTTCACAGTCCTTTTTGCTCGCCTTTTAATTTAAGGCTTGAATAATAAATATTTTCCTCTTAGTAGTGACTCATAGCAGGAATCACAAAGGCATTACTTGTTTACAGAAGCATATCTCAAGGGATGCGTGGAATAGACCCGCTACGAGGCCAAATGGAATTTTCAAACTGTTGAATTATGAGTGAAGTGTCACGTTGGCGATAACTAACTAATAACTCATGCATATTCAACCAAGACTATTTGTGGTAATGTGGAACCTGAAACTAGTTGTGAAATATGCTCTGAAGCGATTTAATGCCAATATATTTCGACACAATTTGGCTATTAAATAGGAATTTAAAATGTTCCTGACAGTTGTCCAAGCAGTCCAATTAAAACACGTTTTGACAGTTCAAATATCTTGTTTATATAACTATTAGCAAACGTTCCAACTGCAAATTCATAATTTTCTCCACCCTAAATGCCCTGCTAAGCGGTGTCTTGGGGCTTAGTAGACTTAATGCATCCACTGTAGGGGCCTGTGCTCGACCTCATGGTCACAAGTTCAAAGTAAGGCGGGTGCACTCTGCCTTCCATCCTTCTGAGGTCGATAAAATGAGTACCATTGAGTAATTCAGTGCCAAGGTACCCCTGGGTGAACGTGTGCGTTACAAGTACACATGTTATGTTATGCTACCAATTACAGAGCCGTTCTGTGCAGGATACTTAATTATATCAACTATCTTTTTATTGGTGAAGCTAAGACACCTATTCAAAAATTGTAAGTCCTACTGGAATGAGGCCCTGGCGCCATAACTAATAGACCCAGAAGGGAAGATAGCTCCCCTGTCTCGAAGACACTGTACTGATTACCGACTAGGCAATCATACAATTCAAAGCACTAACAGTTCAGAAGACAGTTTATGAAATGACTACATTAAGTGATGGTTGATAATTACATGCAAGTGGTAAACGAGCACTGGCAAATACATTATGTTGGCATTGACTGACAACACTTGACTTTGCCAATGTTTGTGAATATTTTTTGTGCACCGGGCTACATTTTGGGGGTAAGTGCACATGGTGCGAGAGGAATGAACTGGCTGAAAGCCTCATTAAGTTTATTATTTACTTTTCTTTACAATCAAAACGTCTTAGCTAACACTAGACTTTAAAACAGTGCTACAGTTCAACACAAATTGCAAGTGAATAGTCATTCTGGGTCTATGCAGTATCTAATTTTGGCCATCTTCTAGCCAAACTAGGACTGGAATCACAGAGCCACTAAATAGTACAAACCTGTTTGTTTTTCAAAAGAAACAAGAAATAAACTGAATCTGCATATATACACATTGTCTGTGTACATATGCAATGAGTTCTGGTGAACCTTAGGCCCTCATTAAGAGTGGGACTTTTATGCTGATGCCACTTCAAACACGTTTGTGCAGGTATCGGATTCCCAAGTTTCACTGCAGTAACCACATGCAAACTTCAATATTTCCCAGGTGAATTTTTGCAATGTTTCTTGGGGGGGAAGGGGAGGGGTGTGTATGTATATACAAGTACATGCCAATTTTTTACCGCAAAGCACCAAAATCTGCATGTTGTGCATCAGCTTACAGGGTACAAAATCTAATAGGTAAAAATCATCACACCTTTTAAATTTTGATCTGCAGGGTATCAGAGTTTGAAGGTGCAATAATTTTCATATCGTCAACCAGACCAATCTTAATTAAAGCCTTTGATGGACTTTACTGATTGGTGGTCTAATGAAGCCAGCTGCCATTCACATCATTAAAAATGTCATTCTTGCCATATTTAGGTGTTCCAACTGGTGGGAAACATATAAAAGAAGCATTGAGATACAATAATACGACGAAGAGGAACACATAAATACAAGAGGTTGATCAAGAAAGAAGAAATAGAACACATAGGAAAAGAATATTAAGAAGAACAAGAATATTTAGAACTATAGAAAGGACAACAGGAAGAAGAACATGAATGAGAGGATGAAGAAAGGAAAAAGACGAGGGGGAAGGTGAAGAGAAGTTGAATGAGAAGGAGGATGAAAAGGAAGAGGAGCAATACTGTAAGAAGCTACTTCAACTTGGTAAGTGTTAAAGGATTGCTAAACCTCACGACAACAACACTCTTGTATGTTTAAGGTACACTTCTCTTGCAAACTATGGGAACAAAAACATATGGTGATTGAATTCTAAATCTCCAAATTATTCTGTTTGGACGAATTCATGTTTTATCAAATTCCAAAAATATGCAGAACTCCAAAGGCAGTTCTCATTGCTACATGATCTTGCAGTCATCAATTCTAAGGCCACAGTGCTTATAGGAAAAAGGAAGCTGGAACAAAGCTTGACATGATCCGACATGGAAGGATCAGGCCTTGTTGCCTAGAATTCAACATAGAATTCAAAGTCTGAGTCATCTAGCGAAGTACGGATCTTTGTGACCGATGGATATGTCGCTATTTTATATACAAGTAGACCAAATCCTAGCATAGCATGATAGGCAGAGCCACATATATTGCACAGCAACTATCTCTCAACTGTCAGAAAAAAGTGTGATTGCTATGCAACCCATAACCTAGTACAGTAGCAATGAACTAACAGATCTTAGTAGGTTGAACTTCTTTAAGAACTACCACAGCCAGATCCAGAGACATTTAAGAGTGGAACTGACCAATTGGGTCACAAAGATCCCCACAACTGGTAAAGAACCCACTAAAGAAGGGTCTGACTCAAATGAAAATGATTCTAAGATTATAGTTTCAGGATTTACATGAGCCAGTCCACTGACACATTATGACTGACCTTGAAACATCAGACATGTCTGAAATGACATGGATATCTCTCCATGAAGTGCTCAAAAGTGACATGACTATGCCCAGAATAACTGATAGGGAGATTAAATCCATAACAATTCTCAACTATGAGGCCTCAGTGTTCAGAGTGAGGTCCTCGTGCTCCAGTGCACAAGTCAATATAAGTAATCAGTTTGATATATTGATAACTTACTTGGGCAAATAATGTACTGGGATAATGGAATGCCATTTTGTGGAAGTTATGAAACAATGCTTATTGTGTTACATGTAAGATAAATATTTGATGGTATATGTACATGCAACACTGGAACACTAACCTGTTTAGTTGTGTGATCTTGTAGGAGGGAGATGCAGTCAAAGCAGTTAATTCCCAATGCCACCCAAACACTGCCACTGCCTGAATTCTGATTGCGATCCCAGCTTGGCCTGTCCCTAGAGGAAAGGGACATGGGTTTGATGAAAAAGAATTTGCATCATCTGTTCAGCCTGGTCACTCTTGCAAGTGTATGTGCATCTAACTTAAATATGATCCACATTCTAAGGTGACAATCTCCTATGTTTACCTTTTTCCCTAAAAATTCCCTTTTTCCCACTCAGGATTAAATTCTACTTCTGGGATTAAATTGGATCTCTAAAAGTAGTCCTATGGGGAAGAAATAGTTCACGGGGGGTAATTGAGGATATTGCACAACAATGTTTGTACAAACAAATATACACAGAACCCCTTTGGTTACCGGATGTGCTACCCATGAAGGTCGTACTATGTTATCAATGTAGGAATTATCTTTTCATTCCCCAGTAAATTGTACGACTATATTCTTTTAAAATAACAAGGCAACTGTATAAATTGTTCAAAGCCTGATGTAGAGTAAGAATCAAACATAAGTATTTAGACTCTTAGAAGAGAACACTAGTTAACTATTTCTTGTCTTTACATTCTAGCAACCTCAAAATGCAGATGCAGAAATACATGGGAAAATCCACGACGGTAAGTATACATCCATAACACACTGAGCATGCACGTATTACCACCTTATCATTGCAGTCATCTGTTAGTAAGGGGTCTCTATGTGCTTAATTTTGCAGGCTTCCTCATAATCATCCAAGTAATTAATGCAGGTGATGGAAAAAGAAGAATTAACCCAGACCGTGGGCACAAACCTCCAGAGGCAGAACAGGAAACTGTACAGAGACTTCAGATTAAGCAATGGACTTCAGGTAAGTTTAGCAATACTCCAGAATAGCAGGGTTTTGTAGACTGCCGCATCCAAAAACTTGACTGTCGTTCATGCATGAACGCGGGGTTCCGGGCATCACATCCCAATGCACAGGATACAGTCAAAGAAAGATTAGACCGCCTCCCTTGTGCGCAAGCCAACCATACGTGTCACGTGCTGCAACTACACAACCTGAAGAAAAAGTGTCGGCACCTTTCTAACATTTTCACCAGGAACCAATGGCCAATCTATATTTTTGGGCTGATGCATGAGAATCTCACACTGAACAAAAATATGAAAAATACTTACAGAGTTTTAATTTCATATTCTCAAATATCATTCATAAATGAATATCATTCATGGCCCCTACTTTGTTATTCTTTATAATTCTGCCATGGAGGAAGGCAGAATTACTCCTACTTCCGCATATGTTTCTTATTGTAACTCTTTATCTGCTACTGGAGGCAACTACCAGAAAGTTAATAGATGCACATCCACCACTCTTTAAGAGATGTTATTTTTTTCTGGAGTATTGTTCTATCTGTTTACCTCTTTGCTTACTCTCTGACCTCCCTTTTCATAAGCATAGGAGTTTCCTCGCCTTTGACTCTACTACTGCCCTTCCTTGAATTTGAGATATGGCTATTCCTAGTCCCACATAGCTAGCCTACTATTCTAATTCCACTGGTACTCCTTTTGGACATTAGTGTTGGTTGTTGCTTCAGTAAGTCTATGAGATGGTCATGTGGAAGTAATGCTATTACAGGTAAGGTTTGGGGGTGCAGCCTGATATTATTATGTATGCAATCACAAAAATTGTCTTTTAAATGTTTACTTTTTAGCAGTGAGTATGTTTATATTTTGTCAGAAATCTAAAAAGACTACTAAGGAAAATCAGTAGAGAAAAGCCTGAACCCAGAACATATGCCAACATACAAATTCCTGAACGTTTGTAAATAACACATACTAGCTAGGATTTCTTGGTGCATGACTTTGAAAATAAAAGACAAAAGAAACATTGTCTAGGCAACTAAAAGTAACTTACTGATGCTAACAAAATGCAACCCATGGACATAACACAAAAGTTCCTTTAATATATGCACTGCTGCCAAACAAGCAAAGTGCAACCTATAACAAACTCTCAACACTAGTAAAACAGGAAACATATATTTACAGTATGCAAACATTTATTATTGATTTTGAACAAGATAAAATTTCAACTAGGCTTAAAAATGTACTTGCACACAGTTGTGAGGGTGCTACTACTACTGTTACCAAAGTATATGAAGGCACCTCAATCTATACTTATTACATAAATGCAAATTCGGATATGAAATTGAATTAACTTTTTGCATTTGCCTACATCCCTACCACAGAATTAAACAATATGACATGCAAATAGTATCCCTATACTGCCCAAAAAAATTAAAACATATGCTCAACACTAATTGGACTATTTGAAATTATCTGGGTTTATTGCCTGCACGGATCAGGACACAGGTGGCAATCCAACTTTCACAATACATGGTGGAATGCCTGACAGATCCATCTCTCAAGAAGCAAAACTAACAATGCACAGACACAGTGGCATGATTCTTTCCAAGGAACACTTTTAAGAAGCCACCCAACTTTGTATCAATTTCTAGAAATGCACAAAAAAGAACAAAGTTATCAAGAATGAAAACTAGAAAAATCCCTAACACAACTGAAACCAAAATTATGCAAACAAACTAAATAAATGAATGAAATACTAACATGCAAAGGGAAACTATTTTCTCACGGCAAAGACTTACCCAGCCTTAAAACAATAGCCAGAGCACTACAGTAAAAAACTCCAGGAATTAAATAAAAATAAAACATGATTTAAAAAAATAAACAACCCAATCAATCAATCAATCATAGGCATTTATACCGCGCACTACTCACCCGGAGGGGGTCAAGGCGCTAGGGGGGGGGTCCGCTACTGCTCGAATAGCCAGGTCTTGAGCTTCTTCCTGAAGGAGAGGTGGTCTTGGGTCAAGCGTAGGTCGGTCGGGAGGGAGTTCCAGGTCTTGGCGGCCAGGTGGGAGAAGGACCTTCCTCCTGTTGTTGCTCTTCGGATGCGGGGGACGGCGGCGAGGGCGTGACTGGTCGAGCGGAGATGGCGTTTGGGAGTGTAGAAGTTGAGGCGGCTGTTGAGGTAAGTCGGGCCTTGGTTGTGCAGGGCTTTGTGTGCGTGGGTGAGGAGCCGGAAGGTGATTCTCTTGTTGATCGGGAGCCAGTGCAGGTCTCTCAGGTGTCTGGAGATGTGGCTTCGTCTGGGGACGTCGAGGATGAGTCTCGCCGAGGCGTTCTGGATACGCTGGAGTCTCTTCTGGAGCTTGGCGGTGGTTCCGGCGTAGAGGGCGTTGCCGTAGTCCAGACGGCTGGTGACGAGGGCCTGGGTGACCGTCTTCCTGGTCTCGGTGGGGATCCACCGGAAGATCTTACGTAGCATGCGCAGGATGTTGAAACAGGACGAGGAGACGGCGTTGACTTGTCTGGTCATGGAGAGGGAGGAGTCCAGGATGAAGCCCAGGTTGCGTGCGTGGTCTGTCGGTTTGGGTGTGTTGCCCAGGGCGGGGGGCCACCAGGAGTCGTCCCAGGTGGAGGGTGAGGAGCCCAGGATGAGGACTTCCGTCTTGTCTGTGTTCAGTTTCAGGCGGCTGGTCGTCATCCACTCGGCCACGTCTTTCATCCCTTCGTGTAGGTTGGCTCTGGCGGCGGCGGGGTCGTTGGTCAGGGAGAGGATCAGCTGGGTGTCATCGGCGTAGGAGATGATGTTCAGGTTGTGTTGGCGTGCGATGGCCGCAAGGGGGCTCATGTAGACATTGAAGAGGGTGGGGCTGAGCGAGGAGCCCTGAGGGACGCCGCAGATGACTTCCGTGGCTTCTGATCTGAACGGGGGAGGCGGACTCTCTGTGTCCTTCCGGCGAGGAAGGAGATGATCCATTCCAGTGCCTTCTCCTCGATTCCGACGTTGCCGAGGCGCTGTACTAGGGTGCGGTGGCAGACAGTGTCGAATGCCGCGGAGAGGTCCAGGAGGATGAGGGCCGCTGTTTCTCCGTTGTCCAGCAGGGTTCGGATGTCGTCAGTGGCAGCGATGAGGGCGGTCTCGGTGCTGTGGTTGGCCCGGAAGCCTGACTGAGATGGGTCGAGGGATCCAGTCGTCTCGAGGAAGGCTGCCAGTTGCTTGTTGACGGTCTTCTCGATGACTTTGGCTGGAAACGGGAGGAGCGAGATGGGGCGGTAGTTCTTGAGTTCGGTGGGGTCCGTCGTTGGTTTCTTTAGTAGAGCGCTGAGTTCGGCGTGCTTCCAGCTCTCAGGGAAGGTGGCGGTGTCGAAGGAGGTGTTGATGATGTCCCGCAGGTGGGGTGCGATGACAGCGTCGGCCTTGTTGAAGACGTGGTGGGGGCAGGGGTCGGTTGGAGATCCGGAGTGGATGGAGTTCATCGTGCTGATGGTGTCTTCGAGGTTGATCAGTGTCCAGGCGTTGAGGGTGGTGGTGGGGGGCTTTGGTGTGGTCGTGGGGAGCGTTGTTTGTGTGTTGAAGCTGTTGTGTATGTCAGCGATCTTGTTGTGGAAGTAGGAGGCGAGGGAGTTGCAGAGGTCTTGCGATGGGGTGATGTCGTTGGTTCCGGCGTTGGGGTTGGAGAGCTCTCTCACGATGTTGAAGAGTTCCTTGCTGTTGTGTGCGTTGTTGTCCAGCCGGTCCTTGAATGCTGTTTTCTTGGTGGCGTGGATCAGTTGTTGGTGCTTTCGGGTGGCGAGCTTGAGGGTCGTCATGTTGTCCGGTGTGGGTCTTTTCTCCAGGCTTTCTCGAGGGCACGGCAGTTCTTCTTGGAGCTCTTGAGTTCGTCGGTGAACCACGGGGCCTTCTTGCTTCCGGGTCTGCTGGGCGGGGTCCTCAGAGGGGCGAGTTCGTCCGCGCAGGTGCAGATCCATTTCGTGAGGTTGTCGGCGGCTTGGCTGGGGTTCGCTGAGCTGGCGGGAGGGTGCTGGTTTAGGGATGCGGCGAGTTGGTCGGCTGTGATCTTGTTCCAGCTTCTTCGTGCAACCTGTTGCTGGTGGTGGTGGACCGTGGTCCTTCTGAAGGTGAAATGGATGCAGCTGTGGTCCGTCCAGTGGAGTCCAGTGGCGTGACTGAAGGCGATGTCTTTGCTGGACGAGAAGACGGCGTCGAGTGTGTGTCCGGCGAGGTGGGTGGGGGTGGTCACCAGCTGCTTGAGTCCGAGGGTGGCGAGGTTGTCAAGCAGGGTGGTGGTGTTGCGGTCGTTGTTGTTCTCCAGGTGGAAGTTGATGTCCCCGAGGAGGATGTAGTCAGCGGAGGGGAGGGCGTGCGGGCTGATGAAGTCGGCGATGTCTTCGCTGAATTGAGTGCGTGGTCCCGGGGGTCGGTAGATCAGGGTGCCCCTGAGGGTGGTCTTGGGGTCGGTGTGGATCTGGAAGTGCAGGTGTTCGGCGGTTGTCAGGGTGTCGTCGGTGTTGGTCGAGATGCGGATGCTGTTTCTGTGGATGATGGCGATGCCTCCTCCAGTCTGCTTGTCGCGGTCTCTCCTGATGATCTTGTATCCCTCTGGGATGGCGATGGCGCTGTCGGGTGCTGAGGAGTCGTTCATCCAGGTTTCCGTGAGGAAGGCAACGTCAGGAGCTGTGGTGTCGAGGAGGTTCCAAAGTTGGACGGCGTGTCTGTGGACGGAGCGGGTGTTGAGCAGGATGCACTTCAGGTGGTTGCTGCTGGTGTTCGGCTACATAAATTTCCTACCAATAAATTATCTAAAATAATATCACTCTGACTACAATTATAGCATAGAAACATTATTTCAGAATGATAAAAATCATAATCAATATGTATAAAATACTTAATCCAAACAACAAAACATAAATAATATAAAGCACATGTATATTAAAAACTGTATATAATGTAATGCAATAATATTACACATATTTTACAAAATAAGAGCATTCTCCGTATAATAAATAATTCTCTCCTAACAAATAAATAATAAACAAAAATCCTCTGTAGACAAAAAGACATCCACGAAAACATATAATCCATCAAAAATATGTACAAAATGAAGCCCAAACAAATGCAAAAATACAAGTAATATCATAATCCATCGAAAATGATCATATACAATCCAGGGAAGCAGTATTCATATTTATTATTAATAATAAAAAATCAAAAACTGCTCCAGGAAAACTGCAAACAAAACAATTTAAAATAAATTGTTGTTTAAAAATAATCTCAATTACTCAAATGCAACGACCATCCAAAAATAAAATGTTTGACTCCAATAAATACACTGTGTTGGACTTGGGCCCTCTCTGAAGGGTCATTCCCAAACCTATTACATTCACCGCCTGTTTTCTGAACCCATTTTTGTTTACTTTTATGACTCTGTGCACTTTACCACTGCTAACCAGTGCTAAACTGCTTGTGCTCCCTCCTTTAAACATGGTAACATTGGCTTATACCCAGTTGGCACATTTAATTCCCTCTAACAGTAAGTGGTCCTCCAAATGATTGGAAAGGTTTTTACCGATGTATCATTCCAAGATCTTTATTGGGAATGGGAGGAGGGAGACTGACCTGTAATTAGCTAAGATTTCCGGGTCGGCTGAAGCTTTTTTAGTCAGTGGCTTGCCTATGGCCTTTGTCCAGCATCCGGGAACCACACCTGATTCAAGGGACTGTTTACCAAGTTGTGATAGTGGAGGCAGTAACTCGTCCTCTCATTTTTTCCATTGATTTGGAGGAAGCAGGTCCAAATGGAGATCCGGACCTGATGGACATAAACAGAGTGTGAAAACCTTCCTAGGACAATAAATCAAAACTATCCAACCTAGCTATGTGGATTTCATGAGGCTGCCAAGCCAGGCTATCCCTGAACCAGAATACAAGCAATCTAGGACCAATTGTGCCCTTATAATGGGCTCTTCAGCTAGGTTTAGCTCGATTTCAGTGGCACAGTGAGCACAGGACCCATGTCTGGAAAAGGCACCTTGTGATACCCCCTGCCACTGCAATGACCCCCTCGTAACTGCCCAATGCCAAGAGGTGTAGGCAACGCAATACCTGCACATAGCAACAGTCGTAACTCAGCTATTCAATCAAGTATTACCTGACTACTCAGTCTGTGCCTATCAATAATCTCCTCCTCTGTCTGTTCAAACAGGGGGACCCTCACCCTAAAGATCCTCTAGTGTCTCCTCCTCTGCTTCATAGCCAAAATCCACTTTCTCCTCACCAGAATATACAAAGCTGCCATTGTGAAAGAGCTAGATGCATTTTGGGTGCCTTTTTATAGTGTGCACCTGGTTACTGCCTGATCTGAATCGATGGTAGTTGCATTTCCTAAATGCCCATTTTGAGACTAATGGCAACTAGGAAATCGTTTGTACATCCGTCTAGCGATTCATAAATGGGAAATCCCTATTTGTGATTTACTATTGAGCAATTTCGAAAATGCGATTTCTACAAGGTGAAAATTGCATTTTGCACTACCACAAATGTTATGTTATGTTAAATTTTTTTTAAAGCGCACTTACGCCAGGTGGCTTCATGGCGCTGGGAGCAGAGGGGAAAAGATAGACGTTCAGCGGTAAAAGGTGAGAAGATGTTAGTCATAGGCTGAGCGGAACAGGAGGGTTTTCAGACAGGACCTAAAGTGAGCATAGGAAGTAGTGAACCTCAGCTCAGAAGGGAAAGAGTTCCAACGGGTGGGGGCAAGAAACGAAAATCTGAGGCCCCCATGTTTTTTGCGCTTAAAGGTAGGGGTCATAAGCAGGGCAAGATGGGAGGAACGCAAATTACGAGATGGGCAATAGCGGTGGAGGAGAGAAGAAATAAAGACTGGCCTTGAAGGTGAGGCAACCTAATTTGAATTCACAACGTTTGGCTACTGGGAGCCAGTGGAGGGTTTTGAGCAGAGGGCGAACATGATGGTGTCTGGGTTGGTGGAAGATCAGTCTTGCAGCCTGATTCTGGACCAGCTGTAGCCGGTTCAGCTGATATGAAGGGATACCGACATAAAGGGAATTAGCGTAGTCGATCCTGGAGATTACAAGGGCCAGAAGGGCTAAGGTAAGGGCCTCTGTAGTGAGGAAGCGGGAGATCTTGCGAATTTTGCGGAGGTGAAAGAAACTAGAGGAAACCACCGCATTAATGTGGGGCTTCATCGAGAGGTCCTTACTGATAATGACACCAAGACTTTTAGCAGAGTCAACAGGACAGGGAGGGGGACCAAGACATGGCGGCCAAAAATTGGAGCTCCAAGGGTTGGAGGCGCCCCCGATCAAGACCAACTCGGTCTTGTCGGGTTGAGTTTTAGATGATTTTCCCCCATCCAGTCGCTGATGAGGCACAGAGTCGACTGGAAGTTGTGGATGGATTGATCCGAGGAGTCAATATCAAAGATCAGCTGAATGTTATCCCCATAATTAAATGCGGTGACATTACTTCCTCGTAGGGAAAGGATCAGGGGGGTGAGGTACAAAATAAAAAGGAGGGGGGAAAGGGAGGAGCCCTGGGGGAAGCCACAAGTCAGTTTCACTTTATCAGCAGAGAAGTGGGAGAGGCGGACTGCCTGGTAGCGATTACTTAAAAAAGAGCGAACCCACTCAAGGGCCGGCCCCTGGATGCCGGCATCTCTGACACGGCCGACCAAAATATCATGGTTGACCGTGTCAAAAGCGGCTGACAAATCCAGGAGCACCAAGGCCTGACTGGTCTTAAGGTCGGCCCCTCTCCGCAATTCCTCCATCACTGAGAGTATGACTGACTCGGTCGAATGGGAGGGTCTAAAGCCAGCCTGCTGAGGGTCCAAAAACTGAGTATGTTCAATAAAGGAACACAGGAAGCTGGTAACGTGGGCTTCCAATAATTTGCTCAAATAAGGGAGCAAAGAGATGGGGCGGAAATTGCTCATCAAGGCCGGGTCGGCATTAGGCTTCTTCAAGATAGGTACAAATGCCTTTCATACATACCAAAATGGCATTTTGCATTTCCTAACGACCTTAAATAGCTTTTTGCACCGTTAAGAATTGCAAAATGTTTTTGTACATATGGGCCTTTGTCTTATTCCGGTACCACCAGATAACCACAGTTGGCACTTTGTGCTTTTAATTTACCGAAATGTTTCAAATTGCATATCTCCGGTTCTACTAATTAGATTTTTGTTCTTTGGGTATTAAATAATTTATTAAGATTTGCTCCAGTTTTCTAAATTGGTATGAGATTTTTATTGATTTGTTTTTTCCCTTTATTACTGTTTGTGTGTTGCATAAATACTTTGCACATTGCCTCTAAGTGAAGCCTTAAAGCTTTTGTGCCAAGCTACCAGAGAGTTAGGCACAAGTTAATTCAGTGGCATTTGTGTTTCATCGTGAATTGGATGTGGCTGTTACTTGAGAAGGGCTCCCTCCCCAACCAACAACCCAATTTCTCACATTAGTGGCAGCGGTGGGTTTCAGTGCTTGTTTTTGTGCAGTGCCATACATTGGTCAGTGTAACATTAATATCCCATATAAATAGTTTGATACCAGATTCAACCTCTTCTTAAATTCTCCTTTTTTCCAAATTTACTTCCTAGGTCACCTTAATACAACTGGGACCATTTTGTTCTTGCACCTGTGATACCTTTCCAGAATTTAAATAGATCTCATTTGCCTATCAATCGAGAAGTAGATTTGTATAGTGCTTCTGGTCACCCGTGAGGGTATCCAGGTGCTGTCAGGGTCCAGTTATTTACCCGAATAGCCAGGTCTTCAGGGACTTTCAGAACTCTGAAAGAGATGGGGAGGTCCATAGATGAAAGGGTAGATTGTTCCATGTCTTTGCTGCTAGGTACGAGAAGCAGTGACCTCTGCATCTGCTATATCAGATGCAGAGAGTGAGGGTTCAAGAAAGGGACGCGGAATGGAGTTGTCTGGTTTGCTGATGGAAGTTCAGGTGGTGGTTCAAGTAGGTGGATTTACAGTTGAATAGGGACTTCTATGTGTGGGTCAGGAGCTTGAACTAGCATCTTTTCTATACGGAGAGCCAATGAAGATCCATGAGGTGGAGGATGATGTGGATTTGTCTAGGGAGATCGATGACAAATCTGGCTGTGTCAGTCTATATGGTCTGCAGTCATCTGAGGAGGTGAGCAGCGATCCCTGCATAGAGAGCATTGCCATAGTCCTGTCAGCTAGAGATGATGGCCTCAGTGATGGTGCAGCTTGAGCTTTGTGGTAGCCATTTTAATATCTTACTAAGCAAGCGGAGGATGAAGAAGCAGGTGGAGGGGATGGAGTTGACCTGTGTCATCATTGTTAGCTTGTTGTCCAGAATGATGCCTAGGTTCCTAGAATGGTCAGTGGGAGTAGGAGTAGGTTGGAGTTTAGGGCCAACAGGATACGTCCCATGTGGAGCTTTTGTTTCTGAAAACCAATACCTCTGTCTTGTCTGAGTTGAGTTTCAAGCAGTTGTCCTTCATCCAGTCGGCGACTTCTGTACTGCAGTTGTGAAAGTTGGTTTTGGTGGTGTCTATGGAGAGCGTAATTTTGGCGATGTTGGCCAGAGGTGTCATGTAAGATTTGAAGAGGGTGGGGCTGAGCAAAGATCCTAGGGGTACTCCACAGATGACTGGATGATTGGATGCCTATGTTGTACAGGCTTGTGATGAGTGTGTGGTGGGAGACTGTATCAAAGGCTACAGAGAGGTCTAGTAGGAG
Organism: Lissotriton helveticus; assembly: GCF_964261635.1. Classification (NCBI taxonomy): domain Eukaryota; kingdom Metazoa; phylum Chordata; class Amphibia; order Caudata; family Salamandridae; genus Lissotriton; species Lissotriton helveticus. Next base: position 209,951,348 of record NC_136073.1, on the reverse strand, counting down.
CAGAACCACAATATCTCCTTGGTCGAGTAGGGGTCGGATGTTGTCAGTAGCTAAAATGAGGGCTGTCTTGGTGCTGTGGTTGCTGCAGAATCCAGATAGGGAGAAGTCAGGTACGAGTTTCCATTCCAGATGTGATGAGAGTTGTCGATTGATGGCTTTTTCAAATACTTTGGTCTGCAACAGGAGCAGAGAGATCGATCAGTACTTGTTGAGTTTTCTGGGGTCTGCTGATGGTATCTTTAGTCGGCCGTTGACTTACATGTGTTTCCAGTCCTCACGGAAGGTGGCCATGGCAATTGAGGTGTTGAACAAGGTGGTGAGTACATAGCTTATTCCGCCTTAGCCTAGGTTGAAGATGTGGTGAGGACATGGGTTGGTTGGGGTCCCTGAGTGGACCGAGTTCATGATACAGGTGGTGTCCTGTGGAGCGAGCTTGCTCCATTCTGTTAGTCGGATGTCTGTGGTGGTCGCTGGGCCGTTGTGTTGCTTGAAGTGTGGCTTTGGGCTGGGTTTTGAAGCCTCTGAAGATGTTGGCGATCTTCTCGTGGAAGAAGTTTCCAAAGTTGTCGCAGATTTCCTGTGAGGGGGTAATGCTGTTTGTTGTCTGCTGCAGCTAGGGGTTGGAGAATTCTTTGAAAATTTCGAAGAGTTCTTTGCTGTTAGTGGAGTTTGATTCGATGCATGAGGCTAAGGCCATTTTCTTTGATTCGCTCAACTGTCTGTGGTAGAGGTTGAGGGCTGTCTTGAAGGCTGTCTAATCGGCGTGTCCTTGCTGGTGTGCCAGCTCCTTTCCAGTTGTTTACAGTGTTGTTCAGCAGTTCTGAGGTCTTCAGTGTACCAGCTAGCATGCTTGGTGGACCTTCTGTGCGTATTGTTGCTGATGGGAGCGACGATGGAGGCGCAGTTGGTGATCCAATTATTGACATTTCTGACGTTCTGGTCTAGGTTATTGGAGGAAGTAGGGTTGGTGGGGTTGAGGGCATTAATCCATGTGTCCTTTGAGACTTAGCTCCAGCTGTGGGGGTATTGGGCAGAATGGGGCTGAGGCCCATCAGCTAGTGATGTTGAAGTATATGATAGAGTGGTCCGTCAAGTTGAGTTCCATTGTGTGGCTGTACCTGATGTGGTTACTGGAGGTGAAGATGAGATCTAGCTTGTGGCCTGCACTGTGCATGGGGTCATGGATAAGTTGGGTGAGTCTGAGGTTCTTCAAGCTGTCGAGGAGTTTGTTAGCGTTGAGTCCTTGTGGTCATCAATATGGAATTTGAAGTCACTGAGGATAATGTAGTGGTTGCAGTCTATGGTGAGAGGGTGATGAAGTTGACAATGATGTTGCAGAAGGCTGGACATGGTTCTGGAGGATGATAGGAGAGGGTGCTAGCAAGACTGGCTGCAGCAGAGAGAAAAGATGAGTCAGAAAGCCTTAGTGAAGAAGAAGGCGGAGGCAGAAAGGTCTTTGCAGAAAAGAGGATGATGTCGGCTCATGAACAAAGTCTAAAGGAGATGGAGCTAAAGCTCAAATAAGCCTCAGAGTCTAGCAGTAATGGTGTTCGGAACTGCACAGCGTCCAGTAGAGATCAAGCAGTACACATACCCAAAGACCTGGTGCTCATCTTTGAGATGGGGGATAATATTGATATGTGGTTCACAGCCTATGATGTAGCCTTTAGAATACTTAGCACTAAAGAGGAGTTTTGGGGTTGTCACTCTGTGGGTGCACATGCCAGCTGTAGGGAGGGTACCCTGTTGGCTTTAGAGATTGGTGAACAGATGTCCTACATGCCCATGAGAGCAGCCCTTATCACTAATTAAAGCTTCACCAATGAGGGATACCACTTAAGGTTCAGGGACAGTCAAAGACTGACTGTTCAGTCTTAGGTAGATTTTCTGGAATTCGCCAATGAGGTACTGAATGGTTGGGTGAAGGGCAGTCTTGTGAGTAGTTATGAGGGGCTGCATGATCTATTTTGAGAGATGAAAGGGAAAAGAAGCTGTTCTGGCTGAATTTTACAATGACCATGTACATGAATAATCTTCGAAAATAAGTTTTAATATAAATTCAATAAAACATAAAGGGAAAACTAAATATTAAGGGCGCTCATACAGTTACACAAACAATGATAAAATTGTGAACATCGACAAGTGTAGACTGAACAAACAGTGGCAGAGAAAAAGACATAAAACAACATCAACTAACAAAATACACAATATACCAATTGTGTCCCCTCTTAATTTGGCCACGTTTAAAACATTGTTTGTGTAACTGTATGAGCGCCCTTAAAATTTTATTTTCCCTTTATATTTTATTGATTTATATTTAAAAAAATCTGAGATTATTCATGTACATGGTCATTGTACAACTCAGCCAGCACAGCTTCTTTTCCTTTTCCTGCACAATTTCTTCCTTTTTTTCACACAAATTGTTTTACAGTTTGTTATTTTAGCTCATGAACCACTGTTTGGAATACAGTAGATACTGCCCCAGGTTCTTGTTCTAGGCTTGCCCTTGCTGTTTGTAAACTATTTTGAGAGAGAGCACATGCTTAGTAACTGTATCACAGAGTTGCTCCAACACCTGGCTGATTGCAATCTCTCTGACCCAAGGAAGCTTGCAAAAGAGGATAGTACCAGAGTTTCTAGGAAGGTACCTTGGAGTGGTGCTGAGAAGGATGGTGCAGGTTCTACCCTTCGCCACAGAGTAAGGGGAGGTACACAGTGACCCAGACAGGTCCCAGAATACTGTGGGGGAAAAGGGTTCCCATATCCCTTCTAAGAATAGGAAGGGATGATGTTGTGTTCAGCAGCACAGGGTGCAGCATTTCCAACCCTGGTTCTTTAATTGGTCTGAGCCCGAGGCAGAAGTGAGGGAACCTGATCTGTACCAAAGTACTATCCACTGGTGGGATCTCTACAGGGATAAGTAACCCTCAGATGCTCATTCACCACATTCTGGGTGCTAAATTACCACCAGTGTCCAGTGAGCTGGAAGGCCTGACTAGGTCACCCTGAGTGGGAAAGAATCTGCAGCCACAAGACCAGGGCAAGAGTCCAATACACCCTTCTGAAGGAACTGGATACTCCAGTGCCAGCAAACAGGAATGACTACGTAGATCCAATGATGAGCCTTCACGCCTCATTGCTTGTGTGCACAAAGGACCAAAACTGATCAAGGAGGAAATCCTTGTGAACCTCACTTTAGCAAACTCTTACATGACTCCCCTCATTATCCTGCTCTTACCTCAGAGCACCGTCTGTTTGAGGTGGGTAAGATGAGTTATTTATGGCGCTTAGAAAATGTAGAAGTGCGGGGGGCGTGGCTTGGACGGCAATGAGAGGAGTCGAGTAAGTCCAGAGCTCCTCAGCACCCCGAGACCAATACGAGAAAAATCAGTTTCAAAACCGACACAGCAGGAGAATCTAAGCAGAAATACAACAACCGGAACCCACCAGGCACAGCGCAGCAGGAAAAAAGTGTGCAGAACAACCACCCTGTAAGCCGAAAATAAGAAGGAAAACGATTGAGTGAGCAGAGTGAAACCGAGCAAGATGGCGGGAGTGGCGCTCTAGCGGGGTACAGCGAAGGCATTGCGTATTCCGCTGATAAACCGGAGGAGACCTCAAGGTTAGTGCTGCGCGCCCGCAGGCAAGGGATAGCCCCTACCGGACCCCCTCTCCCCTAGCCAAAACCGGGGGAAGAAACGCAAAACGCCGCAGAGACCACGAGCGCAAAGCGAAAGCGAAACCGACACAGATATAGGGGGCAGCCATCTTCAATGAGCATCTAAAGGCGATACTGCTCGAGAAGCACTGCAGAACAGAAAACACAAAAAACATCCAGTGCAGTGCTACCGCTGCCGAGCGTGCCGGCCGAACAGCAGGCAGAGACAGTGAAACCGCCCATCTGCGCCAACCAGCACCGGACAAGGAGAGGGGGGCGTACGAGCGAATACAAACCAGCAAATAACAACGCGGCGGCCATCTTTGAATGGGCAGCTCCACCAAGCAAGCGGTGAGCTACCAGCGCCTGCAACCAGGACACACATCACGGCGGCCATTTCAAGTAGGGACTGTGGCATAGAACGCAAGGCAACACCAAAGACAGCAAAACAGCGAATCTGTCCACCCACAAAAAACCACCCAGAGCAGTACCACCGCTGCCGTTGGTGCCAACCGAACAGCAGGCATAGACAGTTAAGCCGCCCACCCGCTCCAACCAGCATCGTAGGGGGGAAGGCATCCAAAGCGGTTCTACCTCTGCCACAGAGAGCAGTACTAATTTGGCCGATTGTGTCAACCGAACAGCCATGTTAAACAACCATCTAAAGGCGGCACTGCTCGATCACGGGCGCAAAAGCAAAAGCAAAACAAACCCAGATATAACACAGACATAAGAGGCAGCCGCCGTAAATGAGCATCTAAAGGCAGTTCCGCACGAGGAGTATTGCAGAACCAGCACCGAAAGGGGGGGGGGGTGCAGATCTCGATCTTGCTATCAGGTGGCCATACCCTTAAGATATCTAGAGAGAGAGTACCCCACTAACACCAGGGAACAGGGTACAGTGACAATCAGTCAGAGAGAAATCCCTGGGAAAAACACTATTGCGAAGATTCGCTATGTTTTATCCGTCTAGTCATTCATACATTCTTGCTCCTGCAATTACAGGCCAGTCACTCCTAGTGCTAATGAATAGTTAATTTCCACACTAAAATTGAACGTTCACAGTCTTTTTAATTAAAAATAAAGTATACACAGAATAACTTAAAATTTCAAAGAATAATCTTTGAACATGTACAATAAAAAAACAGGTATTCATACAAATGCATAAAAATTCATTATAAATAATTCATTATAAACAATTAGACAAGTACTGTATCGTTTATCTAACTTAATACATCAAAAATGTTAACATATTAAAAAACTAATATAATAGACAAAATTATTACACAAAAGAACCCCCTATACACTGTGGCCTCTAGATTCCTTCGCCACACTATTTACTAGATCCAATGGCCCTTTCTTTATATACAAATTGTGCAGTCAATAGTATCAATAGTGTATGAATATCTATTGCTCCCCAGACCCTACTTGGATTCTACACAAAAACATTAATGCGTCGACGCATTTCGGTGCTGTGGACACTTGATACTGTAGCACCTTCTTCAGGACTGCCGTTTCTTTGGGGTCACCGGCTTCAAGGACTATTGCTTAACACCCTCTCTGTAGATATATAGGGAGAGAAGGAAGGTATCACTACTATGTAATAATGCGTGACACAGTAATCGATATAGCAGCACTGGGGAAGAAGGGCCCCAATGTCCTACAAGGTCGCATGGATGAAATAGTTGTCGATCCCTGATAACCACTTGTAAGAGGTGTGAAAGACACACTAAAGTGATGGCATTAACACGAAAATCTGTATGATAATAGACTGTTATATGAACACACCTAGTTATTGTGACTAGTGCTGCTATATCGATAACTGTGTCACGCATTATTACATAGTAGTGACATGCTGCAGGACCTCATCCCGAAACTAACGAATCTAAAGTTCGAAAACCCCTTGGAGCTAGACAGGGCATACAGAATCCCCAGCGCAAATACAAGGTAACAGACAAACACCAAGACCGATAATATGCAAGCCCCTACGATCACACCACACAGAGGCCATATTCAGAGTGGCAAGGAAAAACACAAACCTGCAATGACGTGGGAGCAAGATCATACTTACGCAAGACTACTCCAAACTCACAGTAGACATTAGGAAAGGCTTCCTGGCTTAAAGAGAAAATCTAAGGAAAAAAAATCACCTACTCCTTTGTCGGTCCCACAAGATTCAGAATAACCAACAACGGCTCAACCCTAATCTTTGACGATCCAACAGAACTATCACGGTACCTGACGAGAACCGCTCCACAGGCAATGGAACTAGCAACGACATCATCGAAAAGAAGAGCATCACAGGACGGCGCCACAGAATAGAATGGCGAACTGCTATTAAACAAACAAACTAACTCATCAAGGCTCTCAACACAGAACAAATCTCCAAGATGAGCTACGTGATTACCATTCTTTATATCTACCTCACTTAGAGAAAGATGATGGGGAAACGAGCATGAACAATCAACCATATCTACCTCATTCAAACAAATGGATTGTAGACACTAGCACTGAGTATGCCAAGAAACATATCTACCTCAACCAAAGCAACGTGCAGACCTCCAACAACACGATAATGCGAACAATTGCGAAAGAACAACAGGCTCCTGATCGGGACGTCAAAAACAAATAAGCGGAACACAGAAACACATATCCTTTTAAAGAATGAGCCGAGTAGATCACTGTGTATGCCTGTACAGTCATACAGCAGCCAAAGAGTGGTGAGAGGGAGCACGAGAGACGATTTGTAGCAAGATCGACAACCATGGCAAAGTCCCGGGGAAGCGGGGGGGGGACATTGCTGTCGCACGCTTTCAGCACGACAAAGAAGAAGGGGGAGGGGAGGGAGGGAAGGACAGGGGGGAAAGGGGGGGGGGCACAGTTATATTTGTTATATTTGCTTTATAAATTTAGCTATGTATGTCACGTCTGTCATGTAAGTCAAACCTATACCCAATGCACAAATCCAGACAGGAATCAGGACCAAATCATGCATACCATGACCTTTTGGCCATCCAACAAAAGAAACCACAGCAAACACTTCCCATGCACTCGAAAACTGAATACACAACGACCAACACCACACCGTAATGAGTAACAAAGAGACACTACAATCCGATCTCAAGGTTGTATCATTGAACATAAAGGGACTGAACCACTCGGTTAAAAGGAAAAAGATTTTAGACTTCCTAGTAAAAACAAAGGGAGATATCATCCTCCTGCAGGAAACTAAACTATCAGCAGAGGATGCTAACAAGCTCAAAGCGTGTTGGATAAGCCACCTGGCCTGCTCACCGGCAGTAGGGAAAAGGAGAGGAGTAATCACCCTAGTGAGTTCTAAGTCCAAAATAACAATCTAAAGTGTAGATCATGATGACGAGGGTAGAATCCTGCACACATGACTAAAAAGAGGGGAGGAAACAATATCGGTAACAAATATATACGCACCGAACACTGATGACACAACATTTTGGGAGAGTGTAACCAGGAAACTAGAAAAGCACCACACAAACAACCTAAACATTGTTGTAGGCGACTTCAATCTAGTCCTAGATCACACTCTAGATAGGCAATCACACGCCAGGATAAGGCCAAAGGCCTCCCTCAATACCCTGAAAAATATCTGCCACAGATTTCAGTTACAAGACCCATGGAGATTACAGCACCCAGACACCCGAGACTATACTTTCTACTCCAACCCGCACAACAGTTATAGCAGAAATGACTACATTCTCTTTTTTTTTTTTTTTTTTTTTTATTGCAGATTTACAAGGATCCAGTAACAGACATTGAAGTACTCCAAACAGGAGTCACCGGTAGCCCATCCCACATTCAGCTGATGTTACACAGCCATTCAGCCCACATCCCGGTGGCAGGGCGGCAAGTTTCGGTACCATGCCAATAGTGTAATCTTATACATGTCACTGAGCACTCAAGGAACAATCCAAGCATCTGCTTTTTCTTTTTTGCTGAACCCCCCCCCCCTCCCCCGTTAACAATCAAATTCCATTTGTTTACCTCCGTCAGATTGCATGTTAAACTGTGTTGCAGTCACTCCCCTCCCACCCACTCCCCCCGTCTTGCCATAGGATGCCCTTAGCCTTTCTGAGTCGCCGACCTTCAGTGTGGCACGACAGACAATGGGCGCAGATTAGTCTGACACCCTTACAGTGTCAACGTCTCCTATACCTCGGTATTCTACCTCCCGACCACTCAGGGAACCCCCTCCCTCAGAGCCCCCGTCCAACCCATGGTAGTGTCTCCACTTAGACCAAAATCTGCGGAATTTTTTGGGACACCCCCTAGCCTTATAGGTTACCCTTTCTGCTGCCATATAAAGATCTAGCCCTCTTCTCCATTCCTCCATGTCTGGGGGTTCCGGCGCTCCCCAGTGTTTTGCGATGTCCCTTCTCGCGACTACTAGGGCTAAGACCAAGAATACAAGGAGAGGGCGTGTCAAGTCTACGTCGTTGGACATGCCCAACAGCGCTAGCTTGGGATCTTGTGGGATTGGAGCCTCCAGGACCTCTTCTAATTCTTTGAACACCTGGGTCCAGTATATTTGTATTACAGTGCAGGACCATATCGTGTGATAGAAATCTCCCACCCCTTGATGGCATCTAAGGCAACTTGGGTCCTCCACCTTCCCCATTCTGCATAGCCGCTGCCTGTCATAGTATGTTCTGTGGAGTACATTCAGCTGAATCAGCCGCAGTCGGGACTTGATCGCCACCTCCCGAGGGTGCCTCAGAACTGTCTCCCAATCTAGGTCCTCCATCTCGCCTACCTCCGCCTCCCAGGTGGTCCTGAGCTTCGCTAGGTCCCCTAATAGATGGTTAGTTAATGTTTTATATGTCAGTGAGACCGCTTTTCCTTCTATCCGCTCTTGGAGGAGCCTCCCTTCCAGTGGTGTATATTCAGGGATATCTGTGAGCGCGATGCGTTGGGCCCTCCAGGCGTGGTGCAATTGTATGTATTTGAACCGTTGTGTGTCATGGAGCCCGAAGTCCGACTTAAGTACGTGGAAAGACTTGAGCTCTCCCTTGGCAATTACATCACCTATTGTGGAGATGCCAATGTCGTCCCACCTCCGGAAACCTCGCAGTTTGTGGAGTTCCGTCAACCACTGACAGTGCCACAGTGGAGTCTGACGTGTGGGTTTCCTGTCCCACCCCATGCGACAGTTAGTCTTCTTCCATGCGGCGAGTGTTACCGCCGTAGCCGGGAGGAGGGAAGTCCTTCTAAAGGTACCGTAGAGATAGCATAATATGTTTTTGGACGACATTTTCGCTCTCTCCAGAGCGTATGTCGGGTGGTCCGCCGGGGCATGGAGCCAGTCGTTGATTGGCGTTAAATGTTCTGCCCAATAGTAGGCCTCCAGGTTGGGAAGTGAAATACCACCACTGTATTGGTGCCTCTGTAGCGTGGACAGGGCCACCCTGGGATGTTTCCCCAGCCACAGGAAGGAGCGCAGATCCGCGTGGATCCTGTGGAAGACCGACGCCGGTATCGGGTAATATTCGTTTTGTAGAGCATAGAGGAATTTCGGCAATGTGACCATTTTATACATGGCCGCTCTGCCGAGGAGTGTCAGTGGGAGTAGTCGCCATCGGTTCATATCCGCCACCGCGCTGAGTATGATCCGTTCCAGGTTTCTATCGAAGGAGAGGGTCTCATTTACCGTTATAAATATCCCTAGATATTGGAAGCCCTCGGTGGTAGTCAGCAGGTTGTCCGGTAGGCACCTCCATCTGTTGCGACCGCCAGGGTCATAGAGTACTGATTTATGCCAGTTTATTTTGTGTCCCGCCATCCCTCCGTAGCGTTCAATTTCTCTGAAGATCTCTGGGATCGAGACTGCCAGTTCGGTTACGTACAACAGGACATCGTCTGCATAGAGCGAGATTTTTTCTGAGATCGTGGCCGCATCGCTACTAGAAAAACCGTGAATGTCGGAGTTTTGCCGGATCCTGGCAGCAAGTACCTCTATTGTGAGCGTAAACAGGAGGGGGGACAATGGGCACCCCTGCCGCGTGCCTCTTTGGATCCGAAACTCGCGCGATAGGGTCCCGTTTACCCGTACCCTGGCTCTCGGAGCTGTGTAAAGGAGTTGGACCCATTGAATAAATCTCGGCCCAAAACCGAACTTACCTAAGACATCAAAGAGGAAAGGCCAGTGCACCGCGTCGAACGCCTTTTCGGCCCCAGGGAGAGGAACCAATGTGGGTCACTGCGGCCCCTTACCTCCTGTAGCCAGTTATGGGTTCTCCTAAGGTTTAATTTAGTGGCTCTATCTGGCAGGAAGCCCGATTGGTCTAGATGTACGAGCTCTGTAATAACTGCTCTCAAACGGGCCGCCAATATGGTTGCTAGCACTTTCACTTCTGTGTTCAGTAGGAGATGGGTCGGTATGAGGCGCAACTCTCTCTGGGCTTGCCCTCCTTGTAGATCGGGACAATCGTGGCCTGCGCCAGGTCAGGCGGTAACTCCCTCACGTGAAAAGCTTCCTTAAAAAGGTCCCGCAGGCGGCGTGACAGGAGGTCTGTTGTTCGCTTAAAGAATTCTGCCGGGAAGCCATTGGGGCCCGGTGTTTTGCCCGGTCTCAATCTGGCGACCGCCTCGGTGACTTCCTCTACGGTTATATCCGCCTCTAGGGCTGCCATAGAGTTGGGGGGTATGGTCGGTAGGACTGTACCCTCTAAATATTGTAGTGTCTCCTCTTGGATGGCAAGTTCACGGGCTTTATAGAATGTTTCAAAGTGCGTGGCAAAGGTTTTGGCTATTCCCGCATCGGTGTTAACAGTAGCGCCATCTATGGCTTCGAGACTATCTATCCATCTCGCCGCCCGCTCCTTCCTGCTAAGCCATGCCAGGAGCTTCCCCGATTTGTCCCCCACATCGTAAAGCCTGTGAAGGGTGGCAAGGGATTGGGTCCTAGCTTCGTTGGTTGCAAGGTCCCTATAGTGTTTCTGTGCATCTAGAAGCTTTCTGAGGGTCTCGGCTTTTTTCTGAGCCTGGTAGTCCCTTTCCCTCCTTAGGACGTCCTGTTCCAGGGTGGCCACCTCTGCCTGGCTTCTCCGTCTTTCTGCACCCAACCTAGAATTTAACCTGTCTCTAAGTACCGGTTTCAGGGCCTCCCACAGAGTAACATTGCAGTCTACCGTGCCCTCATTTTCCGCCCAATATACCTTAATGTCCGCCCGGAGACCCCTTAGTATTATCGGGTTTTGCAGATCCCAGGCTGCCAGACGCCAAGAGCCCGCATCCCCACCCTGGGCCCGCCCTAACTTCACATACAGCGGCGAGTGATCCGATATGCCCCTGGCCTTGTATTCTGCCGTGTCGTCTGCCCTCAGGTATTGGCGGGACATGAAGATGTAGTCGAGTCGCGAGAACACCTTGTGCGCCCCGGAGTAGTACGAGTATGCCTGTCGCGTCGGGTGGAGCCACCTCCAGATGTCTGTCAGTCCCACGGCGGACATTCGATTGTAGAGGGTGGTCTGGTGTCCCATTCTAGATACATCACCGGATCTGTCGCACCCTGGGTTCATGACATCATTAAAGTCTCCCCCTACCACTTGTATCGTATCAGAAGTGTCTAGGAGTATCTGTGTAAGCGCTGTGAGTGTACGGGGCTGCAGTTTAGGTGGCGCATAGACCGAGACTAGCGTGTAAGTGCGTCTGTTCCAGGTGCCCTGCACTCCAGCATATGTCCCTTGCGTATCCAGCCAAGTGCGGGTAATGCAGAATGGAGCTGTTTTTTTAACAATGATTGCCACCCCTCTAGAGTCCGAAGTATATCCCGCATGCGCTAAAACCCTGTGCCTCCCCCTAGCTATAAAGGCGCATAGAGTACCCTTAAGGTGTGTTTCCTGCAGGAAGGCAATGTCCGGGTCGGTCCTTTTAATGTAAGCGTTCACCAGACCTCTCTTTATTTTTGAGCCCAGACCATTAACATTCCACGTAAGGATGGTTAGTCTCCTATCTCCCTCCCGCTGAGTGACTACGGTACTTGCCATTGTGTGATGTGGTAACTACGTGTGGCCCGGCACTCTCTTGAACAAGCGGTGTGTGGGTGCAATTCGTGTTACTGCATGATGTCGGTAAACTTGTATCCCCCCCCGCCATCCCCCCTTGGCCTCCCACCCGAACTAACTTGGAGACCTGTCCTCCCTTCCCACTCCCCAGCTCTCCCCCTTTCCAAACGAGGAGCCAAACAGAAACTACAACCTGAGTCAACTTGAAATTCCCCCTCCCCTGCCCCCTCCCCGCCTCCCTCCCCATCCAGTCGCGCCCGGAAACAGGACCAGACTATCCGTAGGAGCAGGCCTGTCGCCCACCCACACATCCCACCCTTCAGAAAACAGTAAGAATTACAAAAAACAGAAAAGGGGGTGCCAACTTGCGTGTGTCCCTAAGGTGTGCTGCCTTCACCATTGTCCAGGTGCACCTGTCAAGAATGCGAGTCTTGCGTGTCCAGCACAGAGGCACTAATCTGCCCCGAAGAGTCATGTTCCAACCGGTGAATCGCCTCCACTAGGGTGTGAGCCGAGCCCGGCCCCCCACCCTCATCCTCCTCACCAGATGTGGGATGTCCCAGGGTTTCCTCCTCGTCCCCTTCTGACCGGACCTCATTCCGGAGGCAGCTGAATCTGGAGCCCGGAATAGGGTCATCTCCCATTGATGCCGACCTCCCACGCCTCACGTCTCTCGATCCCAGGTTCCGATACGGGGTGGCCTGGGTCTGTTTCTTTACTCTCCGTGCCTTGCTCCTCTGGGGCTTTGGTTGTTCCCATTGAGACCTCTGCCTCACTGATCTGTCCAGCTCAACTCTCCCAACGGTCTCTCTGCTGTTGAGGATGGGCCGCTCCTCAAGCCACTGCCACGCATCATCCGGGTGAGGGAAGAATATTGATTTGTCCCTATACAGTATTTTAAGTTTCGCAGGGAAGAGGAGCATGTATGAGATATTCAGAGTTCTCAGTTTTGCCTTTACAGCATCGAATGAGCGGCGTTGCTTCTGCACCTCTTGACTATAGTCAGGGAAGATCATTATCGTCGTGTTTTCCAGACAGATCTCGCCCATTTTTCGAGCCTCACGCAGTATCAAGTCTCTGTCAGCGAAGTTCAGGAATCGGGCTATGACCGGCCTCGGTCTCGCCCCTTCAGGCGGTTTGGCCAGGAGGGCCCTATGCGCTCGTTCGATATTAAAGCACGGGGAAAACTGTGCACCAGGGAAAGTCTCTGTCAGCCATTTGCGGAGGAACGACGCCATATTCGTCCCCTCGATTCCTTCTCTAAAGCCCACAAAGCGGAGGTTGTTGCGCCTCGCCCTGTTTTTGGCGTTGTCCACCTTCCACAGGAGCTGACGGTGGGAGGCTTGCAATTCCGCCATGTCTCTCTTCAGGGAGGAAACCGACTCCTCGGTGTCACCAATCCTCGTTTCAGTCGCCGTCACCCTGTCAGACAGTTTGCGGAAATCTTGCCGAAGCAATGTCACTTCCGAGCCCACTTCCCCTATTTTGACCTCCAGCGCCGTCCGTGACTCCTGGATATCCGTCCTGGAGGCCTGGATGGCCTCCATCAGCATGGCAGTGTCGGCCGGGTCCCAGCCGCCGCCGGAAGCGATTCCTCCTGGCGTCTCGGCGCCGCGAAGGTATCCATAGGCCCTAGCTTCTGGGTTTTGGGGAGCGTATCCTTCTTGCCCATGGCCGTGTGTGTCTTCGGGGCTTCCCCCGCCCTCCGTCAAGGGCACACAATGTCCCGGGGGTCCCTCGCCGCGTCTCTCCCCTCTTCGTGTGGCGACAGCTGGGTATAGAAGGCCCTAGGCCACACTCGCCTTCACTGCCCCTTGCTGCCACTCTCCCTCGCCGGATATGCCTTCCTCCAGGGGTAAGTGGATGTCCGGGCCCGTCTTCCCGCCCTGCCTCGGATGCGGTGCAGATCACGAGCAGCGCTGGAGCCGCTACCTAGTAAAGCGGATGTTCCTGGGTAAGCGCCAGCACATCAGAGGGTCGGGGGGGGGGAGAGTCCCCCACCAGGGTGTGAGTGTCCAGAGCTAGGTGGGGGACCAACTCCACCAGCGCTTATGTAAATCGCCAGCCGCTGACTCCTCGTCCCCGCCGGAGCTATGGGGGCAGGCACCTGCAGGCAATCAGGAAGCTGGTTCCCGGGCCGCCATCTTGGTAAAGGGGCCCGTCACAGGGCACTCCTGCCGGGTTCAAAGGCACTCTGCCTCGCTGTCCTGACCTGTGCCTCAGGAGTCCCGCCGCGTCCTAGCCGCGTCCGGAGCACTGCAGAGTCCTCCCGCCGGCAAATCAGGGCTCAGACGCGGCGCCCGCCATGTTTGTAAAGGGCGACCCGTCACCGAACTGCCGCCGCCGCCCACCCCGGGGACTCAGAGTTGGCCCCACGCCCCGGTCCTGGGCGCGGGCCGGTGCCTGCAGGCCGTCTCCTGTCTCTGGTCCTCGCCGGCGGTTCCGCTCCGGTCTTTCAGGGCCCCGATGTCGAGGGCGCCATCTTGCCTTCGGGTGACAGCTCCGCGAGTCTCCCGCTGAAGTCGGGATATCCAATGGATTTCGGGCCCGTTTCTGCCCGTCGAGCAGTCCCGCAGGGTACGGGAGGGTTTCTGTGCCCTATTGAGGTGCTTGGTGCCCTGGATCATAAGTAAAAGCCGGATCTTGTGGCAGCACGTCAGGAGCTTCGGCTCGGCACGTCCTTGCCGGCCATGCTGTTAGCCACGCCCCCTAAATGACTACATTCTCATCTCTAAAACACACACACACCTGACTGATCATAAAGATATAGCAGCTAGAACGATCTCAGATCACTCCTGCATTAGCCTACACCTGTCAGGCAGACACAACGACCACACTACCAGAAAATGGCGGTTCAACAACATAACTATAGCGAGGCAAGAGGACAAAGACACAATCGAAAAAGCGATCAAAAACTACATTACGGAAAATGACACAGAGGACACCAACCCAAAATGCCTATGGGAGGCCCTGAAAGCTACTATAAGAGGCTACCTGATAGAAATCAAAGCCAGAAGGGACAGAGAATCAAATGCACAGCTAAACAAGCTAGAAAGCGACATCAAACTACTAGAAGCAAAGCACATAGAGGACACATCAAACTCAGATCTCCACCTAACCCTCACAAGTAAGAAATACGAATACAACAGAATCCTCAGCGAGAGGGCAGGAATGTGGATCAGGAAGTACAAACAGATCAACCTGTGCGAGGCCAACAAGGCAGGGAAAATATTAGCGTCATACCTCAAACGCAAACAAAGACAGCACTCCATATCAAATATTACTGACAAGCAAAACATAACACACACAAGCCACTCGAAAATCTTACAAACCTTCAGGGAGTTCTACAAAGAACTATACACTAAAGACAACAACATAGACGAGGAAGGCACCACAGACTACCTAAAAAAACTCAACCTACCCAAGTTACTAGAGGAAGAAGCTAGAGCGTTAGGCCAAGACTTCAAAGAATCCGAGATAGCAATTGCCATAAACTCACTAAAAGACATCAAAGCACCGGGACCAGACGGCTACACGGCACCCTTCTACAAAAAGTTCAAAGATCTTCTTGCCCCAGTCCTGACAAAAGCATTCAACCACTGCGCAGAGGAGGGCACAATAACAGAAACTATGTCACAAGCCGACATAATAGTCATCCCGAAAGAAGGCAAAGACACACAATGGCCCAAAAACGACTGCCCCATATCGCTTATTAACATAGACTGCAAGTTATACGCAAAAGTGCTAGCCACCAGACTCAACAAAATTCTACCCCAACTAATTGGAAACACGCAAGTAGGGTACATGAAATCCCGCATGTCACATGACAACACCAGACTACTGTGTCAGATGATTGAACACTCCTCTAACTCTACGCACCCGGCCGTAGCTATCACACTAGATGCCGAAAAAGCATTTGACAGAGTCTCCTGGCACTTCCTCGAGAAATGCTTGGAAGAGTACAACGTAGGGAGCGAGTACACAAAGAAAGTCATGGCGCTATATAAAAAACCTATTGCAAAAATTGCCATAAACACCGGATCCTCCACCCCGTTTGAACTTGATAGAGGCACGAGACAGGGGTGCCCTCTATCCCCGCTAGTATTCCTACTGGTACTAGAACCACTGCTCACAGACACCCTAGCAAACAGTTAAATTGCAGGAATAACGATAACAATACAACAGCCAAGATCGCGGCCTACGCAGATGACCTATTAATTATGACAAACGACCCTGCTGAATCCATACCAGCACTCATGAGCACAATAGAGACATACGCCAAAGACTCAGGCTACAAACTCAACAAGGACAAATCTGACTGCATGCCACTTAATGTGCACATCACCAAGGAAGTACTAGGGAATATAGGACTGGTGTGGCAGCCAAAGGCCATCAAATACCTAGGTATCCAATTCAAAAGGAATCTAAGGAGCACTCTAGAATTGAACGAAACACTTACGCTGAGCAAAGTAAAAGACCTACAAGACTCATGGTCGCCCAAGTCTATCACATGGTGGGGCCGCATAGAAACAATCAAAATGATGGTCACACCCATAATCAATTACCTGGCAGACATGCTCTCTCTGCCCATGACAGAAGACTTCCATAAAAAGCTAGACCTAATGATCAACAAATGTATATGGCAAGGTAAAAAAGCGAGAATAGGCCTCTACAAACTCAGATTAGCAAAGAAACTGGGCAGGCTTAACCTAGCGGACCTGAAAACGTTCCAGCTGGCATTCATAGCCAGACAAGAAACGCACTGGGTGCTATCCAACCAAAAATACACGCCAACCTGGCTAGCCATAGAGAGAGCCATGCTAAACAACACTGCCCCACTCCCTCTACTAACCGCGAACAAGCAAGCACTCAACAACAACCGGATCCTAAAGTTCACAAAAACAGGCACTACTGATGATAGACCGTAAACTAGAGGTCAGCATAAAAAATTCACAGTGGGAAACACTTTGGGGGAACCACAAGATCAAATACAGAGGCAAAACCTTAGACATGTGTGCATGGAAAAGCCGAGGGATTCAATTCCCAATACAACTAGAACACCATACACCTTCAACAACCTGAAAAAAGAACACAACCTTCCAGACATAGAACTCTACAACTTCCTAGCCATAAAAACAGCCCTAACGAAAACAAAACTACACAGACAAACCCCTTCTATCTTCCAACTAATTGAGAACATAAACAAGATAGGTCACCAAGTCTCACTTCTGTAGAAACTGCTCCGACCATCCATGTCCAAGCTCAATGATAAAAAAACGGCCTACTGGGAAACCCAAACTAAGGTTAAACTGTTGGAACAAGATTTGCAAACTCTGTGGGCCTCCCCATCTAAGAACATGATATCCCCAGTACTCACTCAAACAAAACTCTGGCTACTCCACCAAGCCTATTGGACACCGGAACGACTAGCATCAATAGGTCTAAGGGGCAATGACACCAGCTGGAACTGCGGTCTAGTAAAAGGGGACCTAGAACATATCATCTTCAGCTGCACTAAAGTCAAAAACTTCTGGAAACAGGTGTTAGTTTTCACCAACAATACACTAGGCTGCACCATCAAAATGTCATTTGCCACTTTAGTTACAGCACAGATCTCGCAAGAAGTCAATACGCAAGAAGACAAAAACCTCCTTGACTTTCTCCTCTCCTCAGCAACAAAAATAATGCTTACAAACTGGAAGGACACCTTCAAGGCCACCTTCAAAAGCTGGCTCAACTGGGTGAGCTTGCTAAGAGTTGCAGACACTGCCACCCTTAGAAACACGCCAGGTAGACATCACGATAAAGCGATGTGGTCCAAACTGGACAAGCACATGGACACCTTCAAACCACCATAGTCACACCTCTATGTCCAACAGAGGATACCTCCTCAGGCCCACTGGCCCCAGTTGACCAACAACATATAGGGAGGGCTCCAAAACCAAACAAACCCATAGCCCCGGTAGAAGCGCCGAGGTCAAACAAAAATCCAATCCTCAATTTGAATTGGTTTTATTTCTGTCAAACGAACCGCCTCCACTAGATGGTTTATGTTCTATGTTTTTATGTCTTTTTTTGTTTAAAACAGCGGCGAATATTATTCAAAACGGCTGTCAGTATATGTAATTTGCAACCTGTAAATACCAATAAAAATATGGTAAAAAAAAAAAATGTAGAAGTGCGGTATGAGGTGCTGTAAAAACCAAATTACTACCATTATTTTAGTCCTGATTGAACTGGGACTCTTCACAGTCCTTCTTACATTGTGTGTATCCCTACACTCCGCTCATATTGAAAATTGTACAATGTGCACTCAGTGGCACAAAGTGTAGCGTTTACAGCCTGCGTGTCTGCCTACAATAAGCAAATGTGCTGCTGAGTGCAATGAACACATGCTGAACCTTAAGCTAAAAAAGCAGGTGAACGTGAAAAGGGGAGACCAAATGCTTGCTCGGGGTCTCTGTTACCTATAATACATATTTCTTTCATTGAGCGATACAAACACATCTCCAAAGGGTTGCTGTTATCCATAACACCTCATTCTTTCACTGAGAAGTACAACCACAATTCTGGAAACAGGTGCTGTGAAACTAGCATCAGACGATACATTAGAAGCAGAACATCCGTTTGCTATGAGAGAAGTAAAGATTCGAGATCAAATCCTGGATGTTTTGCTGCTCTAGGAATGTATACCCAAAATCTATAAAATAGATATTCTGCAAAATCCTTTCAAGTTCAAGGGAAACAATCCTTCACTGTATCATCCAGTGTGCTTTCTAGGGATTCTTTAACTGTGGAACCCTGTCTCCCACCTGCCAGGAAGCCCTGGGTTTGCTTTCATCTGCTGGAAGGTGACAGTAAAGATAAATGCTTGGCTTGTATCAAGCATATTATTTCACTGCACAGCATGAATAATGTATGCCTTGGCCTCGCTCTCATCTTCCATGTGCTTTTTGGCAATAGGGTTTCCTGAGAGGTGTAAGGATTCTATTTATTTTGATGTCATCCCAGCATCAGTTGACCTTGCTTCTTGGAATTGTTTGGATGTTTCCAAGAACTTCTTCTATGAGATGTGCAACTAAAGCCATCAATGCTGTTCTTATTTCCACTTGCAAAGCTAGTTTGAAAATGGGTGGTCCGAAATCAGAGCAAATGCGGGCAGAAAATAGTGTCTCTTGGTTTATTAACATCTGTGGGAACCTATCTCTGTGCAGGCAAGGGGTTTACGACAGAAGTGGAAAGGCAAAAAGAACACTACTTTAATTTTCTTATACTGTATAATTAACGATTCTTCCCGTAGGATTGTATAACTCATACAAATGTGGACCAAGGTGTGTGGCAGCTCACGTCAGCATCATATTTAGAGAATATTTTTTTAGCCACTCTGAATTAATCTCTACCCCCACACTCCCTATAATTACTGCTTGCATTAAAACCTGCTTTAAACTAAACTCAGCCCAGGGCACAGGTCGAGAGTACACGCAGGTACAAGGAGTCCACCCACTCTTTTTACAGAGTAGACACCGTCCCCCCTGCCAAGACGTTGCCCCCACAGAAATATGCTGAACTTGTCCGGTGTCATTTTCAGACACTGGGACAAGTTCAGCAGCGCCTGCACTGCTTTCGATTCCCAGCAGCAACGTGAAGGGAGCTTTTTTAGGTCGAGCTGGTAAACTGCATCCGAAGGATGCAGGTGTCCAGCTGGAGACCTAATGTTGCCTGTCTCGGGGGAAGGAAGGACAAGAGGGTGTTACGAGCTTGAAAGGCAGATTTGGGTGCGCGAACGCGCACGTTCCATCCCGCGCCGTGCCGTGCACATGCGCGCGCATATACACAGACAGACACAGCCAGCCCCCACCCCTCTGCATGCACACACATACACACGCTGCCGCCCCCCACCCCCCTGCACACACACAGACACGCACGCATACACACGCCACAGCCGCCGCCGCCCTCTACCCCTCCCCCCTCCCCCCTGCGCATCTCGCTGCACTCTTCATTACAGCCGGGTGCTTCTGCCGGTGTGCATCTCAGTTACGGCACAAGGGTCTACAGCCGCATTTCCTCGCCCCCAGGGGCCCACGCAGCAGTCCCAGGCTCACAATGAGCGAGAGAGAGGGACTTTGGCGATCCTTACCGGGGCTCTTCAAATGGCTGCGGCTGCTGCTCTCGCGGGTGCTCGTTGTTTCTTCTTGCCCCGCCCCCTTTGCGCTCCAGGCCTCACTTTCGTCCAGGGCTCCCTTGTTATGAATGTGTCGCATTTCATTCTGAACGTCAGCGCCCACCGGTGGAGAAGGAGGGGTGTTCCGCGCGGGCACTGTCTGCTGGGGCGGGGGAGAGGGCTACGAGCCAAGGGACGTTTTTAATGCAACTGGTGCACATGTAAAGCGCTCCGACACCTTCGGGTCGAGTTTGCACTACATAAAATGTGTTAGATAATGTTCCATATGCATTCAGTAGGTGATACATAAATCACTCTGTAAATAGATTTATTGGAGTTATTCCTTGGAAAAATTGCGTCTGCATCGGTTAGGGCGCTATGCTATGGTACACATGTTTCCTACATTGATGGGCGTGGTACCAAGTCATGACTGACACACCCAGCCTGTTGTGCCATTCTAGCCAGGAGAGTTTCAATCCCTTACTTCTAATGAGAAGAGTGAAACTACAAGTCCCACCATGCACCAAGTTAGATGCTCCTTCAAATCTACGATGCTTGATGATGGCTACGCACGACATATGCAAAACGGCAACACTTAGCGCGCTTTGAACTTCTATGACGTAAGCATTTCGATTCCATGCACGTTCGTTCACTTGTGTTTCTAAGCTCAGGCTAAAGTAGGTCGGGTAACACACAATTCAGCCGTTGTTACACAATGACAAGCAGGGAGCGAGTCCACCCAGTGGCCCAGGGACGTGTCCTGCGATGCGGATGAGACGAGGCAACCTCAGGCATTCTGGCCGAACTCCTTCGACCCTTTGCACTGACTGACAGGAAGCACTTGTACCTGCTTCCAAACCCGATCTCTCTGATGCTTCAGTTATGTCAGAAAGAAAAGGGGCTGGCCC
Source organism: Lissotriton helveticus (assembly GCF_964261635.1). Taxonomy (NCBI): domain Eukaryota; kingdom Metazoa; phylum Chordata; class Amphibia; order Caudata; family Salamandridae; genus Lissotriton; species Lissotriton helveticus. The sequence goes on along the minus strand of NC_136073.1, from coordinate 209,930,585 downwards.
ATCACAGCGCATCCCGAGGAGCTAAAAGGAGTGACCAGGCTGCACCAGGGCGCACACAAGTGTGTTCTGGGAGGCTGCGCTCGTGAGGACACAGGTGGACCAGGCAGGTGGGGGAAGACTGACGCTTTTCAGGTATATTTGTAAGTTTTTGTCTCTCAGGGGACGCGGCGACGCCTGTGCATCGCCCATGTATATGTGGTTGTTAGCAATGTGTCTGATATATAAAATGAATGTATGTATCCTTGTCCTGCCGCTAGCGCTCTGAAGCGGCTGTGGGCTACCAATACCACTCTGAGGAGTTCAAACAATGACAACTGAATTCATATACAATGCGCTATGCTCAGAACAGATTCAGTGCGTACCTCAGAATCATGTAATCGAGATTCAGGTAACGTGCATTTGAAGTTGAAGCTGGGAATTTCTTTTGCTTGTTGAAAAAAGAGAAATGCCTCTTTTAAAGTAAAAGTGCATTTTTTTATTTTACATTTTGGGTATAATAGGGCACCCAGTTGGGGCGTAGATTGACACAGAAAACACTGACTAATAATGCCTGTTTTTGTACCAGCGCTTTCTATTGTTGCCTGTTTTTGTACCTGAGATGTCTATTGTTGCCTGTTTTTGTACCTGCGATCTCGATCGTTACCTGGTTTATTACGCGCACTCTCTGTCGTTGCCTGTTTCGTTGCCTCTTTCTGTACCTGCGCTCTCTATCGTTACCTTTTTGTGTGCCTGTGCTCCCTTTCGTTGCCTGTTTTTGTGCCTGCATTATCTATCGTAGCTTGTTAGGTCGAGCTGGTAAACTGCATCCGAAGGATGCAGGTGTCCAGCTGGAGACCTAATGTTGCCTGTCTCGGGGGAAGGAAGGACAAGAGGATGTTACGAGCTTGAAAGGCAGATTTGGGTGCGGGAACGCGCACGTTCCGTCCCGCGCCGCGCCGTGCACATGCGCGCACAGCAGTGGCATGCGAGAACTGCTTCCGGGAGACACATGTTTATCTGTCTCCCTGTGGATAGGTGAGCTAGTTGCTCTACCTAATCTGATGTGAAACGCAGCTTCAATTGTAGACAGGTCTTCTGGGAGACGTACTCTTTTGCAGGAAAATATCGTGAGAGCGTCACGGGAAGGCATGCTACTAATATTTGACACGAGACTCTCCAGCCTCTTTGTAATGTGCGCACCGGGACCTGATGGCTCGCTTGGGATAGTGCTGCCAATACTATGAAAACTCCTTACGAGCAAGCAGCCTCGTTAAATGTGGGGGGGAATTAAAATATTATTTTCATTTTTGGCCTTCATCCGTCCTTCTTTTACTACTAGGCCAGGTGTTCTTATCTAGGGTTACCACATGGTTGGGTAAATAATAGGGCCTGAACTGTCAAAATATATAATTTCACGCTGTGTGTGTTCACCTGAAGCAGTGTTGATTGTATACATCACCACTGCTTCTGGTGAAAACAATCAAAACAGGTTACACTGAGGTGATATCACTCGTATAGGGGCACGGTATTGATCAAATTGCATGTCCTCAACTAACTCCTCTTGCTGAGGCTCTGGGCGTGGATGACTATAAGCTGGCTCTGCCATTGTATGTTCAGTCCTAGGGGTCAGGGCCAGGGGACGATGGCTGCTGCTAGCTGTGCAGAACAACCCCCTGCCAGACCCCTGCTTAGAGGCCTGCTCAGTCTTCACTGTCGCTCCTTGCATCCCTGAATAACCTTTTACTGCAGCATTTCCGATCTGAAATAATGTGGTGAAATATGCCACAGATTGAAAAGGCTCGTGTGTTTGCAGGTAAATGTTTCCTTTCTGCTCGAGAGCTGAGAATGATTCTCCCCATATAACGGTGGAAGAGAAGATATCTTTTCTGATGTATCTGCGTTACCTATCTGTTTAAAGGTTAATGCCTTTCACTTTTTACACAATGCCTTTCACTCACTAGCCCCTTCTATTTTTAGGTTTGGCTTGAGGTCCCAAGCACTGTAAATACAACACATATTGCATTACAAATGCTATAGGTGTCACATTTGCGAAAGTTAAAACTATTGGCATTGTAAATGACAAAGCTATTAATTTCGCTATTTTCAAAACCAACACATAAATAAAAACGGTGTCATTTATAATACCAATGGCTCAAACTTTCCTAATGCGAGACCTATTGCATTGCAAATGCTTGTTTCATATCCAGCTGGGCTGAAGTTAAAGGGCAATCCAGCCTCCTCTTTTTTAAATATCCTGACTGTGTGCCACTTGGAACCTTACACTTAAATGTAAATGCCACTGAGGGGAAACAAAGGCACACAGCTTGTTATCTCTTCACAATTACTTAAGAGAGGTGTGTTTTTGCCTTTGTTCAGTCCCTGTATATGAGAGATGCATGCACTGTAAGACTGTCAGGTGTGGTCTGTCCCAGTATTTACACAAATAACAAATTCAACAGCACTATTATATTTCTTTTATAGCACTCTGCAACCCAATGCAGGGTATCAGAGCTCTTTACGTAACATACACGTTATACATTGACAATAAATAATGTACTTGCATAAATCAGTGTACAAGATGAGGTACATGAGACAGTGAGTGTTACAAGATGTAGGAGTCACATGTCTTCCATACCTCAGTGTGGTCTTTTAGAAGGATTACAAGTTATGAACTGCAGGTAATAAAAGGATCTCTGTGTTAAAAGCAGTAACCCACTTTACTATCTACATAAAATAAAAATCTGTCATCTGCGTGTTAGATGATTTGCTTTGCAGGAGACACATCTACCTTCTCTACTACTTTGATTTAAATCTGGGACTTTACAAAACACAGCTCTCTCCAGAAAGTGCATTAACCACCAGAGTATCTCACCATTATTACTATTCCCTGAGATTTACTGGGCACCTTCACAGCAGATGCCTTAACCCAAACAAGTATTTTAAACGTAGAATTTGCAACTAATTAAGCATAACAGATCTACTACCATGCTTCTCATTGTTGCCAATTTCTTTGTGAGAGGATTTAAAAAACATAAATGTATTAGTTGAGGCCCAGATTTTGCGTACGAATTGCGCCACTTTTTGGCACAACCCCAACGCCAAATCGCATTTGTTAAATCTCATAATGCGCTTTAATGTACTCATGATATACCTGATAAACATATGTGTGAGGACTTATTATCTGACGTCACTTCCAGTGATGTCACGTGCATCTCTCCTGAGCGGCTGGAGAGAGGGTAGGTCATCCGGCGATCCGGCCGCTGCTTAACTGACTCTAAATGTTCTTAACGTACCCTCCACCAGTAATTTGAAGGAGCTGGTAAGTCACCCGGAGATGGGTCGGTATGATAACAAGGTACCTCAATGTTAGGGTGCTTTTGTGCTTGGTTTACACTGTATACTAACAATGGAACCAACCACTGTGTAGATAGTTATTTCTAACTTTTGGTCCTAAAGAATTGCCACGTGATCATTTTGGCACCCTAGACAAGAAATATGTTGACCTATGCATTGTAGCCACCACTGTACATTCCCTCAGTGGTGACACACCTTTCATTTTTAACTGAGACCAGTGAACACGCTGATTAAAATTGATTTGGAGCACCACTGCACCTCATTTTAGATTCCCCTTCAAAGTCCCCTCACATTTCCTACACACATCTACACAATGAGGCCCCACACTCACACCACACTTTACGGCTTGGGAATAAACGATCTCTGATAAAGAGCCCCTCATAGGGTGCCCGTCAGGCATTGCAGCGCCGGCCTGAAGAGGAGCATGCCCAGTGATGACACCCAGCCAGGTGAGTGAGGGCCCTAATTCCCAAAGTTGGAGACACCCCTTCTCCACTCTAGGGATACTCTGAGATGCCTTGTCCGCCTGTGGGCTGAATCAGCTTGTGAGAGGTGCCACCCATCAAGCGGGTCATACGCTTGATGGGATCTTCTCCAATGATGGTAGGTTGGCTGTAAAGGACCCCCTTCCCCTCTCTTGGTCGGATCACTTTGCTGTACCGATTGAAGTGACCTATCCGATTGTTGTCAGAAACGACAAGATCCCGAGTAAAATGGAATCACGGAGGAATTTTAAAAATATCTCTAATAGCTCTCTTACTCCCTGGATTTCCAGTATGTCCACCTCTCAAGAGGAAGACGTTGATCTGGCGGTCTCGCAGTTTGAAAAGGCCGTTACTATGGCATTTGACGAACTGGCTCCTGCCCGGTTGCGTTATTCGGCGAGGAAAAAACCTTCGGCTCCGTGGTTCTCTGAGCACCTAAGACTCCTTAGGCAGGGAGTCAGGAGACAGGAGCGTCTCTGGCATACCAGCTGGGATCTATGGGACAAAGAGGCGCATAAGATCTTATTGAGGGGCTATAAGGTGGAGGTAATAAGGGTGAAACAGGAATACTTTACGGCTCTCACTATTTCACTCTCCTCCCCGAAAGAGCTCTTCAACATTGTTGACTCCCTCACATCCCTGCAGATCCCGGACCCTGTTATTACCTCTCAGCAACTTTGTAACAACATAGCTCTTTTCTTTCAGACTAAGATCTCTGATATTTACTCAGCTTTAGAGCTGCAGAGGACTCTTATTACTGTGCCCTCTGTCCCCTCTGTTTCTGCACCAGTTACTGCTGAGAACTTTTCCTTGAGGCGCCTTGCCTTCTTTCCTCCTCTCTCTCTTCAGGAATGAGAGAATCTCCTGAATAAAACTAGGTCTGGCTCCCCATTAGATGCCTGTCCGCTTAAGATCCTCAAGCAGTGCAGGGAATCTCTCCTGCACCCCCTTGTTGAGATTATGAACAGGGCTATAAGGGACGGCATCTTCCCTCAGCAATGGAAGAGGGCAGTGGTAAAGCCTTTGCTTAAGAAATCATCTCTCGACCCTGGGGTATTAAAGAACTTCCGCCCGATCTCACTGCTCCCTGCTCCTGCGAAGATGCTGGAAACCCATCTGAATAAGCATCTCGCGGGCTTCGTGGAAAGTTCAGGTCAGCTGGATTACTCTCAGCATGGTTTCAGGAGGGAACATAGCACCGAGTCGGCCCTTACCATAGTGCTGGATAATATCCGCACACGTGCTGATAGGGGCCTGACCACCCTCCTGATCCTGCTAGACCTCACGGCGGCCTTCGACACCCTCTCTCCCTCGGTTTTAACATCTCGCCTGAGGGAGATTGGGGTTGAGGGGTCTGCCCTGCGTTTGCTGACCTCTTTCCTCGACCAGAGAGAGCAGAGGGTGAAGTTGGGGGATTTCCTATCTCCATCCCTGTCTGTGCATTGTGGGGTCCCTCAGGGGTCGGCATTAAGTCTGACCCTTTTCAACATCTATGTGACCCCACTTGCCAGACTTATTAGATCTTTCTGGATGGAGGTAGTTTCCTATGCCGACGACACCCAGATCCTCGTCTCTCTCTCCCAGCCGGCCAGCACGACTGCCTCCAATTTTAGATCTTGTATGGAGGCAGTCGCTCAATGGATGATTCACAATTTATTGACACTAAATGGGGAGAAGACGGAGGTCATGGTGTTCGGAGGAAAGGAAGAGATATGGTCGGCGAACTGGTGGCCGGACTCACTGGGAGCCTGTCCTGTCCCTGCCACTTTGGCCAAAAATCTAGGAGTTCTTATTGATCCTACCCTCAGCATGTGTCAACAGGTCAATAGAACAGTTTCAACCTGCTGGGGTATAATCTATGTACTGAGGAAAATTAGACACTATCACTCTCAGCAGGCAAGAAAACAAGTCGTGGTCGCACTTATTGGCTCCCGTCTGGACTATAGCAATGCGCTGTATGCGGGACTAAACAAGGGTCTGCTGCAGCGCCTGCAGTTGGTCCAGAACGCGGCGGCCAAATTTGTATTAGCTCTGCCCAGACGTGCCTCGGCCACCTCTGCCAGAAAATCGCTACACTGGCTCCCCATTGAAGACCGTATTCTTTTTAAAACTCTGTGCATGACCTACGGGGCCTTGGCTAGAGGCAGTTCTACTGGGATTGGATCCATCCTGTCCCTCTATAGCCCCTCTAGGAACTTGCGCTCCACCAACACATTTTTGTTATCAGTTCCACGCACCCGTAGAGCTAAATGGGGTGGCAAAGCTTTTTCTACTCTAGCATCTAAGTCGTGGAATACTCTTCCGGTGGAACTTAAGTCCCTTCCCACCATGCAGTCATTTAGAAAGGTTCTGAAAACCCGGCTTTTCGCGAAGGCATATTTATAGTTGTGTTCTGCCTTTCTGTTTTTGATTTGTTTTGTTAGGCGCCTTGATGCCTTCGGGTTCTAGTTGCGCAGTATACATTTTATTTCATTCATTCATACCGACCAGTCCTCTCTCTACCTCTATAATTTCTCTAAAAGAACTGCATTCCTAGGTTGATATATGTCATGTGCAATGTCACAAGTTTGTGACATCATGTGCTGTGATGGCATGCATCATGATTTCACTTGCATGCTGCCTATCCTGGTTAGTCCCCCCCACTTCTATTTTTTGGACTTGTGCCCTCTCTCGGCCCTCACCCTCCCCCCACTCGGTTATTCGATTAAGGCCTGCTTTGAACTATAATCTCAGCCCTTACCCTCCCTCCACTCACAGTGTCCATTAGAGCCTGCTATGAACTAATCCTAGCCCTCACTGTGCCTGCAGTCACTGCTTCCATTAAAGCATGCTCTGAACTAATACCACCCCTCACTCTGCCTCCACTCGCTGCTTCCAATGAAGCCTACTCTCAATTAATGTCAGCCCTCCCCTGCCTCCAGTCCCAGTTTCCATTAATTAAAGCCTGCACTGAACTAGTCATAGCCTTCACCCTGCCTCCAACCGCTTCTTCCATTAAAGTCTGCTCTGAACTAAGCATGGTCCTTTTGCTGATTCCAACCACTGCTTTCCTTAATCCGTGCCCCTTTCCAACCAATTTACAACTTGCAGAGTACACCGACCTGTGTTCTCAGGAAGAGCAGTTTATTATATCTAATTATTGTCATGAATTTCAGATATGTGTTTACCACATTTTCTAAGGCTTAATTAGTAATTGATCAAATGTGTGCTAAACTGCAAAAGCAAACACAAGGAGATGATGGACAGAGTGCCGAAACTTTTCAGACACTCATCTCCAGTCACAGATCAGGGTTGAATCCATCATCGTTCTTTAGCTCACTTCACCAACCCAGTTCAGACTGAGCCATATGCAAATCAGTCTTGACCCTGTTCCTTGTGGGATGAGTCCTGTCCGAACTACCAAGCCAGGTTCTCCCTGGCCCGGAAACAAGCATCCTGGGACCGGTTTCGGGGTAATACCCCTCTTCAGTCATGCTAGCTTGAATCCAGTGGCAAAGTGAGCTAGGGACAGTCAGAGATCTTTATCAGAGTGACCAGGAAGAACATTGGATAGTATTTTGTTTGAGGGTGCAATGAGGTTCTTTAGCATGAGGAGAACCTTGCAGTAAGTGAGGGGAGAGGTTGTTGGTTTAAATGGGGGTTTCATATGGAGCAAGTTTGAGTTGTATGTGGAATATGTTTTTTTAGGCAAAGATGTAGTTTGACTTGACATTGACGCAGGCTTATTTTAGTGAAGAGGGGGATATAGAGTGTGGGCAGAGAGTAATTTTAATGAGGAGGTAGGTGGATTCCGAATTTATGGGGATTGTTTTGAGTGAGGAGGATAGTTCAATTGTGTGAGGAGATATATTGGCTTTAATAAGAATGAAGGCTGCTTTGAGTGATGTCCAAAACAGCTAGGGACTTTAAGAAAAGGGGGCTCTTGTTTAGACATGGAGCTTAAATACATTATATCTTTAAAATAAAAGTGGAAGATTTTGGAAGGTGTAACAGAGTAGTGCTATCAACAAGCTCTGGTGATGCCAGTATGGTGAGAGATGCTGTGTAGCGAAGTGAAACTTGATAATAATACACACTTTAATTCAATGTCCGTTGGAACCAGGAAGACATGGTGGATGGGTCAACAGGGTGGAGGTATTAGTGCAGGTATTAATAAGGTTGCCACAGAATCTCCAAACTCTCCAGGAAAAGCACCCAACAGAATCCTGTCCTTTAAAATTACCAATCCTTTGAATGTGGTTGGGGGTCAAACCCACTGTTCCAAATTCAACAGATTACTGGGCTCAACTGTCTCAAATCGAGAGAGGGGGTGTCTTTTGAAAATAATGGGATAAAATAGTACAATTTACTGCACATTTTTCCCATAAAATTGCTAATTATCATAGACTCTGAAAAGGTGGTCATAAAATATTTGAGCACTTTCATGGTGTGCAAACTAAGACTGACCCTCACCAAGAGTCATGTAGGTCAGGTTCGTCTATTTTAAGTTTTATTTTAAGAACAGTTCAGCAAAATAATGGATTTTACAGCACACAATTTTCCTGAAAAAAATTGAAAAAGCCTTAAGTGTAAGAGGTGGTTTAGGAAACAAAATATTTCATACTCTATTGTTTACATAGCATCAATCTTCAATTCTACAATTCATTTCCTTTCATTTTTCCATCTTGGCCCTTCCAGGCACGTTCATCGCATGTTATAACTGAGAATTTCCTTCAACAAAGCAGGGTGGATAACATTAAAAAAATACACTGACCTCCCAGTTACAGGCAGCATACTGCACAAAGCTGGATAGATTTTACAAGCTCAAAAGCAGAGCTCAGAGAGCGGGTCTAATTACCAGTAAACTATCAGCTTCAGATATACATTTAGCAATGCTGATATTCGTACCATATATTACCTAAGGAGTTAGGAAGGCTACAATACAACCCAGGTACGCCCTCCCAAACAAATATATTGGCAAGAAAACAAGAAGTATACCGGATCTGAATGAAGAGTAGTCATTCAGACCTTGGGTACTAATTAGGTTTTTTTTCCAGGGAATTTTGATCCCAAACACCACCTTGTCGGCTTATAAAAAGACACATTTTTTCAATCAAATGCACTTTATTTAATGGACCAAGAAACTTTATTCCCCCAAACAAACAGCCATAATTGTTCATGAAAACTTTACTTTAGCTTAAAAAAACGTTTTTCAATTCAGTAAATTCATGCTCCATGCCCAAGCATCCTTTATCATTTTACCCAAGCACTCATATATACTCCTGCCACAAATAGATAACCTGGCTTATGTGGCTACGTTTCACAATATCCTGTCATGGATGCTCCTGAATATGCCAGGAATTACAATTAGTATGCTAAGGACAACAGTATAGCAAGAGTGGAACTGGAACAGTCATGTCCAGGAAAATCTCAATATGCCAATAATTATTTTTAATGTACAAGAGCCAGTGTTTGATCTAGCGTGGACACTGCAGATGGTCACAAAATGCTTAAAATTGCCAGCACTGTGTCATGGGTGGGCCCGAACTACTAGAAATTGCCACTAGCATGTCAATTTTAGCATTAGACCTAAGAAGGTCACAGTGGTGTGGTGAAAGGCCCTAAATGCCAAGAATTACCATCATGCCATTGACCTCAAAATGCTAAGAAATATTGTTTACATGCTAGGGCCACTGTTACACACAGAGTGGGCACCATCCTGATAAAGATGGTCTCAAAAAGCAAAGAAATACCACCACTATGCCAGTGGATGGCTTCAAAGTGCCTTCAATTTTGACCAATATGCAAAACAGTGGCTTCACAGTGCTGGAATTTATCATTAATGTATACTAGGAAGAGGAGATGCCCACCTTGCAAAATCATACCTACTCATGCATACACCCACCTGAGCACACACTGTCACCCACACACATACAAGTGCACACATCCACACACACACTCACTTGCACACAGCATAGAAGAGATTATTTTATTTTACTTGTACTCGGCCACCTGTATGTGACCCAATTTGTTTCGTCATCAGCCATTAATGCTCCCCGTACTATTTGAGTATATATGTATGTGTGTGGTATTTATATAGCACAAACCTAGCTAAAAGTTAGTGGAGCAACAATTGAGGGTCGAATGCAAGCATATAGTCCACTTGTGACAGAAGAAGAAGTAGTAGCTGAGTTCAGGGAGAGGGTTACACTTGATACATGTTGATGTAGTGCTCTTTAAACGGGTAAGGCCTCCACTCTTTTCTAAATTGGACCAGCTTTGAGGCAATCTTGAAATTTATGGGGATGTTGATCCTGATCAAGGGAGCATAGGTTGAAAAGAAATGCTGTCTTGTTTTTATTATTTATAATTCTTAGTCACCAGTCTGGCTGTGGGTGTGCCAAGAGCCACCAGAAATGTGAGTGTGTAGTAAATTGTATCTACAAGGAAACAATGTTGTTCTATAGAATATTGTCTTCAGTGCATTTAATATATTCACAGATGAGGGCCCCTACTGTCTTGCCTTCTACCCTGTAGCAAGCTGCAGGCATTTTCATTCAAATTTCAGTGCACCTGATCAGAGACGTACCTCCCTGCTGGTAAGAGCACATCCTATACCAGAGGTCTTCAAACTTTTGTAGGTTGAGCCCTCCCAGCTGAATTTTTTTAGATGTTGGGCCCCCCCACCACCTCACAAATTTCCGGAATCGAGCGCCACGCGCACATTCCGGGCATATCCAGCAAATGTTCAATACAATAAGAGTGTTTAGTAAACTGCAGGTTTGTGAGTAAGTGTGGTGAAATGACAGAGGCTTATTACACAGCTCAAAACACCACTTTCCAAGATAAAATGTTCACAAATTATTTTTACTAAAATGCTTTGTTTTACACAAGACATGGATTGATAATAACACCACCAACATAAATGTGACAGGTGTGCTTTTCATCTGTGGATGGATTTTTGCTACTGCCATCCCCAGGTTGTGCTCCACATCCAGTCTTGAACAGTACTTAGTCTTTAATATTGCAAGTGCTGAGAACCCAATCTCACATAAATAGGATGAGCTGAAAGGCAAGAGAGTGCGAGGCAAGGGGTCTTGTCTGCTAAAACTGAAAGCAAAGCTCTTTCGGTTTTAGCAGAGAAGTCATCCTGCCTCCCACTGCAGCTCGAGCATGTCAGCTACGAATTAACAGTCCTGCCAAGTATCACGCATCAGGCGTGATACTAACACATTTCAGTGTGGTGATCCGCATCACCGCACTGAAATGCATTGTCACGCATTTGCATACTCAGCAGCCCTGGCACTGCCTAAATATCATGGAGTCGGTAAAAGTGTGCCAGCTGGCAGCACGCCGTTCCTGACGAGCGTGCGCTGTTCCCCATGCAGGCTCGAGTCTTGCAGAGAGTGTTGAGGCTGCTGTAAGGCTGGCTAACTGTACAATGCAACAATGTTTCAGGTGATTTCCGCTGCGCCGCGCGGCTTTCACGCAACCTGAAGTCAACAGTGGTCTAGTTTTAGTCAGGCGCCGAGTGGTTGGGAGATGTTAATTCCTGGTTGCAAGGCGGGGAGTTTGTTTTGGGAGGAAACGGTTTTGGCTGGCTAAAGGTGCGCAGGCGCCTACGCATTCTTGGCGCTCGCAGCACTGCCTGCTGCTCACCTGCCCAGGCCGCCATTGCGTGCTGTACCACCACGGTGAATTATTTTTCATCACCGGAGCTCTGCCTCACGTCAGACTCGCGGCACTTTGAATTGCACGGAGACTGACTGAGGCAGACGGTTATGGCAGCATTGGCCTGGACTTTCATTTGACCCGAGCCCTGGCCTGACCATAGCTGTCAAGGTTTCAGATTGCTAAGTGTGACATTTTCAAAATGTCAGTGTAATTATGAGTGACATTTCAATGACTAGGAGTGACACTTTCTCACAAGCAAAATCAAGCAATGAAGATGAGGGAAACATATAAATATCAGAAATTAAACCCACTTGGGCAACAAGAAACTCCAAGAAAAAGTGCTGCAAAGCACTAGAAATGGTGTCTATCCACATGGGACCTGGCCGAACAGGAAGGATGTGTGAGGCACCAATATGAACAAGTTACCTACAAAGCCAAGTGTCACACTGCCTCAGCTGACACATGCACAGACAGACCATTCTGTATTATCTTCACAGGTAGGTGCAATAATCTCCCATACAACATAGATGATAGCTTATTGCTGTCAGAAACCTGTTTTAAATTACCCCCTGCAGTTTCGAGAAATAAACCGCAAACTTAAAGGAGGGCACAGAAACGCACACTTGGTTACGGCTATTATCATTCTTTTAGCACTAAAGTGACAGTGGAAGTGCATACCATATTGCATACATGTCCGATTTTTAACATGCTGTAGAATACAGGCTGTTCATTAAGACATCACATGACATTCACTGCAGACTATGTATGTAGACATTTCTAAAAGGTGGAGGTAAAGGGATGAGAAGGAAAAAGAGACTGAAGAAGAGAAAAACAAGCATTTACAATGCAATGGTTTCGCCTTTGGAAAAGTTAGAGTTATTGGCATTGTAAATGACAAAATTTGTATTTATGTGTTGGTTTTGAAAACAGATAAATAAATGGCATTGTCATTTACATTGTTATTAGCTTAATCTCTGCAGTCACTCTGCACTCTCTAGCACTACCTACTCACTCTGCACTCTCTAGCACTCCCTAGAACTCCCTACTCACTCTGCACTCCCTAGCACTCCCTACTCACTCTGCACTCTCTAGCACTCCCTAGCACTCCCTACTCACTCTGCACTCCCTTAGCACTCTGCACTCCCTATGCACTCTGCACTCCCTATGCACTCTGCACTCTGTACACCCTATGCACTCTGCACTCCCTATGCACTCTGCACTCCCTATGCACTCTGAACTCCCTATACACTCTGCACTCCCTATGCACTCTGCACTCTGCACTCCCTATGCACTCTGCACTCCCTATGCACTCTGCACTCCCTATGCACTCTGCACTCTGCACTCCCTATGCACTCTGCACTCCCTATGCACTCTGCACTCCCTATGCACTCTGCACTCCCTATGCACTCTGCACTTCCTATGCACTCTGCACTCCCTATGCACTCCCTATGTACTCCCTATGCACTCTGCACTCCCTATGCACTCTGCACTCTGCACTCCCTATGCACTCTGCACTCTGAACTCCCTATGCACTCTGCACTCTGAACTCCCTGTGCACTCTGCACTCCCTGTGCACTCTGCACTCCCTGTGCACTCCCTATGCACTCTGCACTCCCTATGCACTCTGCACTCCCTATGCACTCTGAACTCCCTATGCACTCTGAACTCCCTATGCACTCTGAACTCTGAACTCCCTATGCACTCTGAACTCTGAACTCCCTATGCACTCTGAACTCTGAACTCCCTATGCACTCTGAACTCTGCACTCCCTATGCACTCTGCACTCCCTATGCACTCTGCACTCCCTATGCACTCTGCACTCCCTATGCACTCTGAACTCTGCACTCCCTATGCACTCTGAACTCTGCACTCCCTATGCACTCCGAACTCCCTATGCACTCTGCACTCTGAACTCCCTATGCACTCTGAACTCTGCACTCCCTATGCTCTCTGCACTCCCTATGCACTCTGCACTCCCTATGCACTCTGCACTCCCTATGCACTCTGAACTCTGAACTCCCTATGCACTCTGAACTCTGAACTCCCTATGCACTCTGAACTCTGAACTCCCTATGCACTATGAACTCTGAACTCCCTATGCACTCTGAACTCTGAACTCCCTATGCACTCTGAACTCCCTATGCACTCTGAACTCCCTATGCACTCTGAACTCTGCACTCCCTATGCACTCTGCACTCCCTCTGCACTCTGCACTCCCTATGAACTCTGCACTCCCTATGCACTCTGCACTCCCTATGCACTCTGCACTCCCTATGCACTCTGCACTCCCTATGCACTCTGCACCCCCTATGCACTCTGAACTCTGAACTCCCTATGCACTCTGAACTCTGAACTCCCTATGCACTCTGAACTCTGAACTCCCTATGCACTGTGAACTCCCTATGCACTCTGAACTCTGAACTCCCTATGCACTCTGAACTCCCTATGCACTCTGAACTCCCTATGCACTCTGAGCTCCCTATGCACTCTGAACTCCCTATGCACTCTGAACTCCCTATGCACTCTGAACTCTGAACTCCCTATGCACTCTGAACTCTGAACTCCCTATGCACTCTGAACTCCCTATGCACTCTGAACTCCCTATGCACTCTGAACTCCCTATGCAATCTGAACTCCCTATGCACTCTGCATTCCCTCTGCACTCCCTATGCACTCTGCACTCCCTATGCACTCTTCACTCCCTATGCACTCTGCATTCCCTATGCACTCTGCACTCCCTATGCACTCTGCACTCCCTATGCACCCTGCACTCCCTATGCACTCTGCACTCTGCACTCCCTATGCACTCTGCACTCCCTATGCACTCTGCACTCCCTAGCACTCTGCACTCCCTAGCACTCTGCACTCCCTAGCACTCTGCACACCCTGCACTCCCTAGCACTCTGCACTCCCTAGCACTCCCTAGCACTCTGCACTCCCTAGCACTCTGCACTCCCTAGCACTCTGCACTCCCTAGCACTTACCTTTAACTTGAACACGACAGCAACGAGACACACAAAGGGGAGACGACATAAGACGGAACACGGAGCAAAAGTATAAACAAAATGCTGCTTACCTGATCGGAAATCACAACAACTTCCTGGCAACGAAAATCTCGCCGACCACTCCGGCTAAAGACACTTCCAAAAAGACGAAAACATCACGGGAGAAAAAAAAAATACACGCCCACAGCCACATGACGTCAGAAAAGAGGCAGGATGAGAAAAACATCGCCGAAACGCCCACGAATCGCCTCGAACGATGACAGGCAGATCTCACTTCCAATGGCTAGCCTCCATTTATGGAGGTAGCCAATGGAAGTGAGAGGCGTAACAAAGCGCCATACTCTACACAAAAGATTTCGCCTGCGCGAACCGCTGCTTGCGCAGCTTTTCGCCAGGTCGAAACCTAACAAATGAAGGCGGGAGAGGAGAGAGAAGGAGGGAGACAATGGGAGCAGGGAGAGGGGTGAGAGGGGAGGAGATAGACAAAAGGAGGAGAGGGAAAAAATAAAAAAGAAGGGGTATATGTGATATTGGAGGAGAGAGAGATGGCCAAAATCAGAAATGGAAGGGGAAATGCAAATGTGAGGCACTTGACATGGCTATTGCAGCAAGTAAATATAGCCAGACATGCGCTAGACACCTCATTTGAATTAGAGATAATATCTTAGTTAAGGAATGGAACACTGGTGTGCTCCGCTGTGAATTAGTGTACTGTTCCCAGGAAGCTGGCGAATTCCTTGCACCTACCGAGTACAGTGATTAGTGTCAGTGGGCCCCCAAATGTGAGTCAAAACGTGTTCCATCATGCTAGAATAAACTAAATGCTTCTGCACATTGAGGTTGCTAGGGAGTGGTGAGCAGTTGTGGTTCAGGTGCGAAAGTAATCATTTATAGGTTTGGTTTCCGCTCTACATTTAAAGAGACAGTGGGCAGTCGGAGTTTCACACTCTTCTCCTTTGAGCCGGTGGAAATAGCCCTCACACTGAGCTCTTTCCCAGCTTCTGATAGACAAATCCAAGTATTCCAGACCACAGAATGCCGATTATTTAGAAAAGTATGCTGCATGCATTAAAATAATTACAAAAAAAACTTTCATAACCCTGTGGGGGTTGCAGAAGGCAGTAGCAGGATGGCAGGTGAGCATCGTGCAGGTATCAGTTGGCACGCCTCGGTAGACACACACCCTCAGACTCAACCCCGAGTCTCTGCTTCTCCGGTTATATTTTTCAGCAAAAGGCAAACAGCCTTGAAGCTTCCAGATCAGCTGCTGGCAATTCTAGGCCTGTGGCAACCCAGGGACCTGAGTGCAGCCTGATCGGCTCTGTGCCTGCGAGATAGGAGAGCTCAGGGACGGTCGGAAGGTAAAGAGAGGTCTTCCCACTGAGCTCCCCCCGCCCCCCCCCCCCCTGTGAGCAGGGGAGCAACGCTTCAGGCTCCCCCCCCCTCCCCCGTCGTGTGTGTCAGGCCGGGCTGATACAGCTTCCCGGGCAGACACAAGCCGCACCCAAGTAGTTCACAGGTCTTTAAAAGACCATTTGCTTCTTAATGAGGCCTTGTTGTTTGTCAGCCCTTCTTGGAGCCCCTGCATCTCAACTCTGCCTCTTTCTGGAAGAATCAACCCCCCCCCCACCCTCCACCCTCCACCCTCCCCGTAATTTGGATCTAGTTGCGCCTCTGGGTGTGAACAGTCGTGGAGCAGAGTAAGATTAAGGATATTTACACAGTGAAGGGTTTCAACATCTTTGCCAAAACATCAGCGCATTACATTTTTCACTCCTACGTTTGTAATCGAAAGAGGCCCACTTCACCTTTCATCCCAATTAGGCAGACAAGAATAGTTTCAAACAGGGTAAATAAATGCTAAATAAATTAGCAATAGTGCAACATGCAGCCATGCTAGGACACTACAAAACTTCTGTGAGAGTTGCAGTGAGTTATGTACACGACAGGCACCCACTGTGGCAGCTACCGATGATCGCGCGCTCTCTGAAGGAATAATTTAATAATCACACGCACATAGTCCGGTGGCTGCATTGCAGCTCTGCTCTCTCTCTCACTTACTTCTCTAAGTTGCAGGAGCTCGAGCCACCACAGCATTTACCGATTGCCGCGTCACGTGCCTCCTCAGAGACAGTCTTCTGGGTCTTATTAACCCCCTCCTGGGAGAGTTATCAAAACAAAAGAACAGGTCGCGACGTACGGACGCAGGAAACAAAGATAAGATTGGAGTGGAGTCCGCGCCCCCCCTGGAATGGTGTCGAGCCCCCCCAGGGGGGCGCGCCCCACAGATTGAAGAACTCTGTCCTATACCATCTCCAGAGAGCTCTATTAGCCCCTACTATTGAAGAACAGACCCCTTGCCCCTCCTTGTGCTCCCTTGGGGACATGTTATCATCACAAGTAGGCCACATGAAAAGAAAATTCACACCTCCTCTAATAGAAGGATAATCTACACACCTATTTGTTTTTGGGTTTGAACATGCATTATTATTGATTCAACATTAATGTTGTACAGTCAGTGTCCTCATTTAAACACTTGGCAAAAGTGTTTAGGCTAAAAATCCTTCACTGCGGCAGGTAATTTAGTCATTGTTCAATTGAGCTTCCAGTTGCCTTTGGTTATGTTTCATTTGAAACAGTATACCATTGTTAGACGGGGACCTGGAGGGTCGGCCGAGCACAAGGGGAGAGGCCTCCAGTGAGGGCCGTCCCCAGCGATCGTACAGACAAGTAACTTCCCCCCCACAGATGGACACCACACGAAGATCAGATTAACACCTTTTATAGGCAGTTCTTGAAGTAAGGTAGTACGATACAATGAGATCAGGACACGATGATCCTCTCAATTCTAGTCTCTATTAGGGAAGGGGGTAGCGGGACAGTCTTGGTACCCGTAGGTACGGCGGTGGAACGGTGATAGCTCACAATCCTCGAGCTCGGTGTTCGGACGGGTCAGACCGCGGCAGCGCCAGCAGGTCCCGAAGAGGTCGTAGGTGGCAACGGGCCGCGGCAGCGCCAGCAGGTCCCACGAGGATGAAGGTTGCAACGGGCCGCGGCAGCGCCAGCAGGTCCCACGAGGATGAAGGTTACAACGGGCCGCGGCAGCGCCAGCAGGTCCCACGAGGATGAAGGTTGCAACGGGCCGCGGCAGCACCAGCAGGTCCCACGAGGATGAAGGTTACAACGGGCCGCGGCAGCGCCAGCAGGTCCCACGAGGATGAAGGTTGCAGAAGGCCGCGGCAGCGCCAGCAGGCAGGACAATAGTTCACAAGGCAGGGCTGCGGCAGCGCCAGCAGTCCGTCAAGGATGAGTTCGTCGCGGTGTCTCTTGACTCCAGGATACAACTGCCTTCCTGTTCTGGGGCTGCCTCAGTTATAGGTCTGGCACTCTTTGATGTCCGGACCCTCGCTCTTGGAGGTCGGGAGGTCCGGGATGAGGGAGTCCAGACACCCAGCAGGGGGGTGGAGCCAGCGCCCGGGGAGGCTGGGGGTGATCGGCACCTGGCGGGAGAGAGCCATCGACACTTCTTACTCCCATTGACCGGCCAAGTGGTCCGTTCACCTCCTGGGTGGATGGTGGTGCCGGGATGTCGGGGCCTGGCCAGGCCCGGGGTTGGGGTCGAGCTGAGGCCACGCGGCCTCGTGGTGCAGTGTCTAAGATGGCGGCTGGCCCGGGCAAGGGTGCTGACGGTGGCCCAGGCCAGGGACACAGGGATTCCCAGGAGCAGACGTCCCATGGGGGACGGGTTGGGGGTTGCTTCTGCGGGTAGTACCTGGAAGGCCGGTACCAGGGCCCTGTCATGCGGGGAGGGAGCGAGCCCTTCATGGGGCCTGTCCAACATGCGTCCCCCCCAGCTGAAGGCGGGGAGAGTCACCCATCCTCTTGGGGACTTTCCCCGTCAAGGCGGAAAAAGCGGGACAGGCCGTCCGCCTTGGCGTGGTCTTGACCAGGGCGATGCTCTACAGTGAAGTCCATCCCCTGCAGGGAGATGGACCATCGCAATAGTTTGGGGTTCTCCCCCCGCATTTGCATGAGCCATTGCAGGGGCCGATGATCTGTTTGTACCCGGAAGTGGGTTCCGAAGAGGTAAGGCCGGAGCTTCTTGAGGGCCCATACTACTGCGAAGGCCTCTCGCTCAATGGTGCTCCAGCGCTGTTCTCGGGGCAGTAGGCGTCTGCTGATGAAGGCCACTGGTTGGTCGACTCCTTCGGGGTTCAGTTGGGAGAGGACGGCCCCAATACCATGGTCGGAGGCATCGGTCTGAACGATGAACTCGCGGCTGTAGTCGGGGGCCTGGAGCACAGGAGCGGTGCACATGGCGGCCTTCAGCTTCTCGAAGGCCGCTTGACAGTCGGGAGTCCAGTTGACTCTTTTTGGGTGATTCTTAGACGTGAGTTCCGTGAGGGGCCCCACAATGCTGCCATAGTCCTTCACGAACCGCCGGTAGTATCCGGTGAGCCCCAGGAAGGCTCGGACCTCGGTTTGTGTTTCGGGGGGTTGCCAGGACTGAATGGCAGCTACCTTGAGTTGGAGGGGGGCCACCAGACCGCTCCCCACTTGGTGTCCGAGGTAGGTCACGGACCCCTGGCCGATTTGGCACTTGCTGGCCTTTATGGTGAGGCCGGCCTGTTGGAGGGCCTGCAGGACCTCTCGGAGGTGGTGGAGGTGGTCTGTCCAGTGGCGGCTGTATACTGCGATGTCGTCCAGGTAGGCGGCGCTGAATTCTTCGAGGCCCGCCAATACCTGGTTCACCAGTCTTTGAAAAGTGGCTGGAGCGTTCTTCATGCCGAATGGCATCACTCTGAAATGGTAGTGCCCATCCGGGGTGGAGAAAGCGGAACGTTCTTGGGCCCTGGGGGTGAGGCCGATCTGCCAGTAGCCCGCTGTCAGGTCGAAGATGCTTAGGTAGCGGGCTGCCCCCATGCGGTCGACTAGTTCATCTGCTCGGGGGATAGGGTGAGCGTCGGTTCGGGTGACCGCGTTCAGACCCCGATAGTCTATGCAGAATCGGAGCTCAGGTGTGGTGCCCGGGGCCGCGGCCTTGGGGACCAGGACGACCGGGCTGGCCCAGGGACTGTCCGAAGGTTCGATGACCCCGAGGGCGAGCATCTTGGAGACCTCTTCTTGGATGCATGTACGTACCCGATCCGGTACTCGGTACGCCCGGTGTCGGACAGGAGGACTGTCCCCAGTGTCCACGTCGAGCAGGCACCAGGAGGTGACTCCGGGTGCGAGGGAGAACAGGTTTGCGAACGGCATCAGGAGGGCCCGACAATCTTGACGCTGCTCTGGGGTCAGGGCCTCGGAGAGTCGGACCCCGTCCACCGAACCATCTCTTTCACGGGTCCTCAGTAGGTCAGGGAGGGGCTCGGAGTCTCCTTCTGCGCCACTGTCGGTAGCCATCAGCAGGCTGAGCTCTGAGCGCATGAAGTGGGGTTTGAGTCTGTTGGCGTGGAGAACCCGGAGGGGGTTCCGGGGGGACTCCAGGTCGATGAGATAGGTGACGGGACTCTTGCGCTCGATCACCTTGAAGGGCCCTGTCCATTTGTCCTGCAAGGCACACGGTTCGATGGGGGACATCACCCATACCTGCTGACCCGGTTCAAACTCGATGGAGGAGGCATGTTGATCGTACCACTTCTTCATGTCCTCTTGACTGGCCTCAAGATTGGCTTTGGCGATCTCCCTGAATTTCCGGGTCTGATTGCGGAGGGTCAGGAGGTACTTGTAGACGTCTGGAGGGGTTTTTAGGGGGGCCATTTCCCATTCCTCCTTCACTAGGCTGAGAGGCCCGCGAACGGGGTGTCCGTACAGGAGTTCGAAGGGGCTGAAGCCGAGGGACTTCTGGGGGACTTCTCGGTAGGCGAAGAGGAGGCACGGTAGTAGCACGTCCCACTGGCGGCGTAGGGGTTCTTCTAGCCCCATGATCATCCCCTTGAGAGTGCGGTTGAACCGCTCGACCGGTCCGTTTCCCTGGGGGTGATAGGGGGTTGTGAATCGGTAAGTGACCCCGCACTGCTGCCAGAGGGATTTCATATACTTTGAAATAAAGTTCGTACCCCTGTCGCTGACGACTTCCCGGGGGAAGCCCACTCGAGAAAAGATCCCCATTAAGGCTCGACCCACTACTGGGGCTGTTATAGTACGAAGGGGGACCGCTTCAGGATAGCGGGTGGCGTGGTCCGCCAGGACCAGGATGAAGCGATGCCCTTGTGCTGTTCGGGGGTCCAGGGGCCCCACAATGTCTATTCCCACCCTTTCGAACGGGGTGGTCACCACGGGGAATGGTTGTAGGGGTGCCTTGAGTTTGCGGCCGCTCTTCCCGCTGGCCTGGCAGGTCGGGCAGGACCGGCAGTGGTTGGAGATGTCATTTCTCATTTTGGGCCAAAAAAAGTGAGTCACCAGGCGGTGGTAGGTTTTGTCTTGCCCCAGGTGCCCAGCCAGGGGGACATCATGGGCCAAGTTCAACAGGAAGTCTCTGAAGCGGAGGGGCACCACCAGCACTCGACCGGCCCCCAGCTCTGCGATTCTCTGCTCGCTGTACAAGAGATCATTGTCCCAATAAACCCAGTGGGCCCCGGTGGTGTCTCCTTGGCCCTGGGCGAGCGCTTGCTGGCGCAGTCCCTCAAGGGAGGGACAGGTCTTTTGCTCCTGCCGGAATTGTTCTTGGGTGGGCCCCCCTTCTTGACGCCACTGAGCCAGGTCGGGAAGTTCGGGGGGCTGTGCGGACCCCTCTGGGGTTGGTTCCGGGTGGTCGGTATGGATGGAGTCTTCTTCGGGAGCGATCGGGGAAGGAGGTGCTGACCATTCGGGTTCTTCCGGTCTAGGGATGGTGCGGGTGGCCATGGACCGGGTGGTCACGCACGCCCAGTCCGGGAGACCCAACATCCCCAGATGCTCTCTTCTTTCAACAGCTGCCCACGGGGAGCTCTCGAGATCGTTCCCCAGGAGGCAGTCCACGGGGGCATCGTCGCGGACAGTTACTTTTAGCATGCCGGACACTCCTCCCCATTCGAAGGGGACGCAGGCCATCCGACACAGGCTCTCCGAATTGTCTGCCGATCGGACGGGGCAAAGAACGTTTGGCAGGATTTGTTCTGGGGTCACCAGGTGACAGCGGACGGCCGTCACACTGGCCCCGGTGTCATGCAGGGCTTCGGCCTTGCGCCCATTTATGCTCACCCATTGGCTGTACTTCCGAGTGTTGGCTGGCAGGGGAGTCCGCGGGACCATGTCTCTTCCCCCTAGGCAGGCCAGGGTCATGGCGGCAGGTTCCCACTCGAACTGCTCCGACTCGTATGCTTCAGTGTCTTCGGAGACTTGTTCTTCTCCTAGGACGGCGGCCACCACCTGGCGGGGCCCGGGCGCCGGGTTCTTCGGGCAGGTCGGGTCACTGGCGTAGTGGCCGACTCGCTGGCATCGGTGACACGTAACGTGGGCTCGGAACCCCGGGCGCATCGGGGGGTTTCCCCGGCCGGCTGGGGGCGGGGTGGTGTTGGCGGGAGTGACCGGGACAGCGTCTCTGCCTCGGCCCGGTCCTCCTCCTCCTCCTCGGGGACGATGATGACCTTGGTTGGATCTGTTCTGCTCATTCGGCCCACTCCGGGCCACTCGGGTGCTCTCCCACCGGTCCGCCTCGGTGGCGAGCTGCCGTGGTTCAGTCAATTTACTGTCGAGGAGGTGCTGCCTGAGTTCGACGAAACAGTTGTTGGAGAGGTGCTCCCACACAATGAGAT
Organism: Lissotriton helveticus; assembly: GCF_964261635.1. Taxonomy (NCBI): domain Eukaryota; kingdom Metazoa; phylum Chordata; class Amphibia; order Caudata; family Salamandridae; genus Lissotriton; species Lissotriton helveticus. Next base: position 209,908,373 of record NC_136073.1, on the reverse strand, counting down.
TGAAGAGTTGTTCGTAGGTGGTTACGTTGTTACCCTTGATCCACCCCTCGAAGGCTCGGCTGAAGTAGTTTACGTACTCCAACCAAGTTGTACCCGGGATCTGGGTGCAGTTGCGGAACCTCTGGCGGTACATTTCGGGCGTGAGCCCATATCGGCTGAGGAGGGCGGCCTTCATGTGGTCATAGGACGTCATTTGATGGTCCGGAAGCTGCAGCAGGGCATCACGGCCCTCATTGACGAATCTTCCCCATAGCCCAGCTCCCCAGTCACTTCGAGCGATCCGGTGGGCCGTCATGGCGATCTCGTATGCCTTGAACCACTGCTGTATGTCGTCGTTCCGGTGGTATTCTCGGACCACATCCTTGGGGATGTGGACCTTCTGTTCGGTAGTACCCGGGGAGCGCGGTGGCTCGGGCACCCCTAGGTTTGGGTTCAGTTTGCGTATTTCTATCTCTGCTAGTTTGCACTCGTGTTCGTATGCCAGTCTTTTTTCTTCGAGATCCCTCTGTCTCTGTTTTTCCTCTCGCTCTTCTCTGAGCCGTAAGTGTTCTAAGTTTATTTTCTGTTCCGCCAGCTTCAATTCGCCGTCTAATTTGAGCCGTGCCAAGTCTAGCTCGTGTAGTCTATTTTTTTCCCGCTCCTGGATCTCTTCTCGGGAGGGACCCGTTCTCCGTTCTTCCGTCAGGGTGGTGTTGACTTCCGGGGCTTCGAGGTCCCGGGGTGTGGCGGTATTCGTCTCTGTCCAGGCCTCTAGGGCGTTTTTGAAGTCTTCTTTTGTGCTTAGCCTGGTGGTAGCAATGCCTAAGTCCATGCAAAATTGTTTTAGCTCTCGGTGGCTGTATTCCTCCAGCTTTTCCATCTGGAACTTCTCTGCCGATCCGCTCTCTTTGGTCGTCATTGTGGTTTAGTCGTAGGGTGAGTTACTATCTGTACGGTACGCGTTGGTTCAGATCGCGCCGCTGGCCACCAATGTTAGACGGGGACCTGGAGGGTCGGCCGAGCACAAGGGGAGAGGCCTCCGGTGAGGGCCGTCCCCAGCGATCGTACAGACAAGTAACTTCCCCCCCACAGATGGACACCACACGAAGATCAGATTAACACTTTTTATAGGCAGTTCTTGAAGTAAGGTAGTATGATACAATGAGATCAGGACACGATGATCCTCTCAATTCTAGTCTCTATTAGGGAAGGGGGTAGCGGGACAGTCTTGGTACCCGTAGGTACGGCGGTGGAACGGTGATAGCTCACAATCCTCGAGGTCGGTGTTCGGACGGGTCAGACCGCGGCAGCGCCAGCAGGTCCCGAAGAGGTCGTAGGTGGCAACGGGCCGCGGCAGCGCCAGCAGGTCCCACGAGGATGAAGGTTGCAACGGGCCGCGGCAGCGCCAGCAGGTCCCACGAGGATGAAGGTTACAACGGGCCTCGGCAGCACCAGCAGGTCCCACGAGGATGAAGGTTGCAACGGACCGCGGCAGCGCCAGCAGGTCCCACGAGGATGAAGTTTACAACGGGCCGCGGCAGCGCCAGCAGGTCCCACGAGGATGAAGGTTGCAGAAGGCCGCGGCAGCGCCAGCAGGCAGGACAATAGTTCACAAGGCAGGGCTGCGGCAGCGCCAGCAGTCCGTCAAGGATGAGTTCGTTGCGGTGTCTCTTGACTCCAGGATACAACTGCCTTCCTGTTCTGGGGCTGCCTCAGTTATAGGTCTGGCACTCTTTGATGTCCGGACCCTCGCTCTTGGAGGTCGGGAGGTCCGGGATGAGGGAGTCCAGACACCCAGCAGGGGGGTGGAGCCAGCGCCCGGGGAGGCTGGGGGTGATCGGCACCTGGCGGGAGAGAGCCATTGACACTTCTTACTCCCATTGACCGGCCAAGTGGTCCGTTCACCTCCTGGGTGGATGGTGGTGCCGGGATGTCGGGGCCTGGCCAGGCCCGGGGTTGGGGTCGAGCTGAGGCCACGCGGCCTCGTGGTGCAGTGTCTAAGATGGCGGCTGGCCCGGGCAAGGGTGCTGACGGTGGCCCAGGCCAGGGACACAGGGATTCCCAGGAGCAGACGTCCCATGGGGGACGGGTTGGGGGTTGCTTCTGCGGGTAGTACCTGGAAGGCCGGTACCAGGGCCCTGTCATGCGGGGAGGGAGCGAGTCCTTCATGGGGCCTGTCCAACAACCATTATGAGTGTAGTTTTAAATAGGATAAGGTGCATGGGTTTCTTTACATGTAAGTGTGATGTATATTTAAGCGTGTAGTAATAGTGGGGGATTTTTTATTAGCTTTCCTAATGTTCTTTATGAGAATGTTGCCTTGTGTTTATTTGAATGTGGGGCAGTTGGATTACCTCATTTGGGCCCTTTGCTCATCTTTCTACTATTCCGCTCTTGTGTTTGATAATTTACTTTAATTTAACTGCTTTGGAGGAACATAACTACTTTGGAAGAACATACTTTCCTACATATCGGTGCAGAGCTGACTGAGGTTATTGCATGTGCATCCGCATCCACAAAGGATTCACAAAGGTTTTTTTGGACTACTTAAGGGCCAAGGGGTAGTTTTTAAAAAGCTTCCAAACCCGTATTTTCAAGCATGAATGGCGCGATTGATGTAGCTGTCAACTATACAGTGATTCACCGCTGTACGGGGTGACACAAAGCAAGAGCTCAGAAGGATTTTTAGGTCTTGCATAGCGAACGCAGCGCATGCGCTGCATCGCCTTGGCGAGACTATTGTTGTCGGTTTTGCTAGCGAAGGTAGACAAACCATGTGCGCGCACGGACAGGCGATGTGCACGCGCATGGCGTCTCCTCTCTGCCTCACATGCTCCCACCACACCCTTGTTAAATTAGTGGAAGGCCTCCGGTGACAAAGAGGATGGTGATTTCATAGAGGTGCCAGAGAAGCAAGGTTATGAACCCCACATTCCAAACCACCTTTGCAAGGAGTATGGTGAGTCTGCTTCCTTTGTGCATGTCGCTGCTGCAGAAAACTAAATAAACAGCCATTATGAAGCAATAAAGTGACCAGCCCTGTGGGTAATCACCCCGGAGCCAAGAGGAAGTCATTACACAGATAGCGGCTCGGAGTGGCGCTGGATAAACAAATACTTTGTAGGGGGGGAGGCAGCTGGGACGGGGAGCTTCCTTCCTTGCATTCATCCTATTCCTAAATATGTAAGAGGGAAAGGTGCTGCATGTCATTTAAAAAGGATATTTGTTTTTGTTTCCTCAAGCGAAAAAGTTGCGGTATAAACATATATGTTGTAGTAATTGTGTTTTTTGACCAAACAGGACGAGGTTACCCTGGTTTACAATGTTTGTGTGCTGTACACATGTCTGGTGCAGCTTTGTGAAAGCGCGTTTTCTGTGCGCACACATTTTATGCTGGTAGGGGAATAAAAGACAGTCGATTTTCTATTGCCTTTTAAAGTACTTTTTCACAGAAGTACCTTGATACTTCTAAACTGGCCTCAAACATTGGTTTTCCTTTGTGAAATGACTCAGCTATAGGTAATGCAGGTTGCAGACTTCAAGCCCCCCCTCTCTTGTCAGAAGGCGCGTGGCCCTGGAAGCTTCCCCTCCCCCACATGATACCACATGTGCAGGCTCGCACATCCACACACGCGTGTGGTGTGTCTTCACATGTGCCTTGTTTCCACACAGTCCTACAGGCGCGCTGCACTCTGAAGTATGTTATTATCAGCAGGTTCAGCGCTGCTCATTTTACTGACCACAGAAGCTGAAATGCTGAGTTTGTCTCTTTAATAAACTTCTCCTAATCTGCCTACCTGTCGGGACGTTGAACCCTGGTCCCTTGTTGCTGCCTGTGTGCCTCTTCCAGCGCTGCACCTCGCGGAACCCGCTTCGTGGGTCCCGCATCGCTGTGTGCGCCGTGCATGATCTTTGCACCAAAGGAGGTGTTGGACATTGCTGCCAGTGGGGTGTGTAGTGCTGCAGCAGGGCTGCGAGCGGTAGAACCAGGGACTCCATCTCCCAGGAGTCCCTGCGAGTATAACCCCAGACACCTGGGCTGCTCTCCCTGCTTGCCCCGCCCCCACCAACGAAGATAAAAATCTCTTGCTTCCTGAACTCCAACGGGACTCCTAATCTGCCTACCTGTTGGGACGTTGAACCCTGGTTCCTTGTTGCTGCCTGTGTACCTCTTCCAGCGCTGCAACTCGCGGAACCCGCTTCGCGGGTCCCGTATCGCTGTGTGCGCCGTGCGTGATCTTTGCACCAAAGGAGGTGTTGGACATTGCTGCCAGTGGGGTGTGTAGTGCTGCAGCAGGGCTGCGAGCGGTAGAACCAGGGACTCCATCGCCCAGGAGTCCCTGTGAGTATAACCACAGACACCTGGGCCGCTCTCCCTGCTTGCCCCGCCCCCACCAACGAAGATAAAAATCTCTTGCTTCCTGAACTCCAACGGGACTCCTAATCTGCCTACCTGTTGGGACGTTGAACCCTGGTCCCTTGCTGCTGCCTGTGTGCCTCTTCCAGCGCTGCACCTCGCGGAACCCGCTTCGCGGGTCCCGCATCGCTGTGTGCGCCGTGCGTGATCTTTGCAGCAAAGGAGGTGTTGGACATTGCTGCCAGTGGGGTGTGTAGTGCTGCAGCAGGGCTGCGAGCGGTAGAACCAGGGACTCCATCGCCCAGGAGTCCCTGTGAGTATAGCCCCAGACACCTGCGCCGCTCTCCCTGCTTGCCCCGCCCCCACCAACCAAATCTCTTACATCAATAGGACACCCTTCCCGCTGCGCGGGAGCGCGCCGGAGACGCCCGGGAGAAGCCCGGGACAAGGGCGGGCCGTCTGCGGCCGTCAGAGGCCGGAAGAGACTGGACTGGGCCTAAGCTCTTGGTTGTCCACCCGAGATTGTGGTGTACTGAATTGAATTGTAAGTCTACCCCGTCTGCCTTTGTTCTTATTGTTAGTTGTTGGGGCACTTTTAGCTGATCAGTTGTCACTCCTCTGTACACCCCATGAGAGTCTAGTGTTCGCGGTCTTCTCTATTCCCTCTCTCTGTTCCTGGCGAGGACGATGGAGTGCCGCGAAACTAGAAGCATGGCGGCAGCGGGTGGTAAAAAGCTGACCGGAACATTAGATGATTTCATTGTTCGTACCAATTCCCTGATCGATCACGGTATTGTTCTTATGGAAAGAAGGGTTTCCCAGGACCTCGCATTTGCCAAAAGATCGTCTCTAGGACTCATTGGTTCTGCACGCACCCCCGATACTTCGTTACGGATACTTAATCCCGTGCAGACTCTTGTCGATGTTCACAATGTTAACTCCGTCCAGCCTGGTTCACGAGACTCACCACCCCTTAACCCCCAAGCTCAGGCTCACAACCTTACAGGGATTAGTTTGGAGTCTAACTTGGTAGATCTTCAGGCAGACTCTCAGGTAGTGACTCCACACGACCAGAAGAGGGGGAAGCGGGAGGGGGCCATTCCCAAACGTAAGCATCCAAACACCAACCTCCCTGGTCCTAAGAAAGTCAGTGCTATAATAGCCGGGAACACTAGCATTGATGCTGGTGAGAGGGTTAGAACAGCAGAGTTGAGGGAACCCGGTAGGGATATAGTTGGGCAGAAATCCGGGGTGGAAGTAGATCAAACTGAGACCGCAAGATTACCCTTGAATATCCTGGACGATACTATGCTGGATAACCCTCTGGCCGATATTCTTGAAGACAGCATTATAATCGACAGGTCGGGAGTCGACAGAATAGAAGTTACAGATGGGGAGGAGGAACCCATAGGCGGATGTATGACATTACAACGCATGCTTTTACATCGCATGCCTTTACAACGAAGTCCATTACAACGCATAGTGCTTTGGGGTGCTGGATAGTGAATAGTTTAATTTACTATTCCAACTCCAGTCCCCGTGGACACTAGGGAAGGTTATTGGATAGTAAATTAACCTATTCCCTATCCTAGAGCGCCCCCCAGAGCAATGCGTTGTAATAGATTGCGTTGTAATGGTTGCGTTGTAAAGGCTCTGCGATGTAAAAGTTGCGTTGTAAAGGTTGTTTACCCCCATAGGCTGTATCATAACAAAAATTATTAAGACACTACTCGCTCCCTTAGAAGCTAGGCTTCATGGTATTGAAAAATTGCTTCATGATATACACAAGGATATAAGGTTTCAGGATAGCTCTTATGCCGACAGGGCAACTCATGCTACCGCTCTAGTTAGCAAACCCCGGTCTGCGGGTAAAAGTTCTGTAGTGGTTAAAAACAAGACACCTAAGAACCCGGTGTCGAATCGCCCTAACCCTGTGAGTAACAAAGAAAGTACTCAACCCCCTACATTAAATAAGCCCATTGACCAAGGTAATCTAAAAGGCCCTGTTACCCTTACCCCAAAATCCGATTCAGCCCCCCCTGATAAAATCATGACTCGGCAAAATATTCACTTACCACCGGATGCCTGTCCCTATGTGATCATTTTGACAGGGGTTACGGAACTAACCCCTCCAAATTCAGAAACTTTCCAGGCGCTTAAAAATAAGGCATGCCACTGGTTAGCCAATAACTACCCCCATCTTTAAACCTCTGTGGCAATATTCTAATGGTTGAGAGAACGCCCTGGGTGGGACCTAACAGGAAAAAGATTACAGGGGGATTGTATAGTAGTGACTTTTGAAGATCCCCTTATTGTGGAATACATTTGTCGAGGGAATCCTCGTAACAGTTGTACTCTAGTCACGGCCAGGCCCTTGTCCTATTTTTATATGCCTATTGAGCAACGGGACAATAGATGGAGTTGGTTAAAAGACCCCAATGATCATAGAAGAGTGAGGAGGCAAGAGGCGCCCAGGGACATGAACCCCTATAGTTCGGGTGGGGGTGGGGAGGAGGGATGGAATTTAGTTCAGAGAAGAGGAGGAAGGCATAATTATGGCAATAGATATCATGCAGATAGTTTTAGGGGGAATGGTATGATCGTTGGTTATCCAAATAACCATACTCAAGCTCCCCATGCACTAGATTACCTCTGTAACATTCCAATGACGAACCAGTATGACTGCCTGTCCGACTTAGGTTGGGTGGATTGACAACAGGTGAGCACAGTGTCGGGAAATGATAAAGGAAACAGGATTATACCCGTTTCACTTGCAAAAGTGGCCCGGGAGATTGGGGTCCCGTGTGGGGATATTAGGGTATCAGCTCCAGTCCCCCAGGAGCTCAACAAGGGCAGGGATTTAGCTATTAGTGCAAATAGTCAATCAGTAGGGAGGGAAGCCATCAAAGGCAACAGAGACATAAAGGTGTTAACCTGGAATATTGCTGGGTTAAGGAACAAAGTTGACGATCCTATTTGGAGGGAGTTTATAGGTACAGCAGACATCATTGGCCTACAGGAGACCTGGGACACAAAGAACATACTTACCCTGGATGGCTATATCACCTATTCTCTCCCAGCAGTTACTACCACTAGAGGAAGATCTAGGGGTGGGCTTGTGGTAAATAAATAAATAATACCCTATTTTTGACTAGGCATATATCATAACAGATAGCTCAATAAATAAGAGTCAAGATTCGAGGTAGTAGGAGTTTCTGCAGGTTTAATACAGCATAAGGACAGGAACAGGACAACCTGCATAGGAACAGAATGGCAGGGCTAGAGTGGCCCGGCAGCTGCCGGGGGCTGGGTCTGGGATGAGCGCGCTAGCATTTAATAACAATACACGGGCATATATACATAGCGCGAACACATAGCATTACATTGCAGTAGGCGTAGCAGTGGGTGGAGCAGAAGGCGTGACGCGTAGCAGTCGCGAAAGATAAGAGATAAAGTAGGTGTTACTGGGCGTTTACATAGACATGTGATGCAAACGTAACAGAATATGTCATGAATGGGGCGGAAACATAGGAGGGGGCTACCTAAGGAGCCGGGACCTCTAACCTGGTGGTGCGCGCAAACTGGTAATGACGTATTACTAGGAGAAGCTGGGGGCTATGAACTCTGTGCTAGGAGCAGAGACTAAAGTCTGGAGGGTCGGAGCGACATGTACCTAAACCCTATCTAGTATCTGATGTTTAGGGAACATGTTGATATAAACTAGAAGTCAAGAGGGGAAAAGCTAACTTGACTCTAAGACTGGACCATGCATTATTCTACATGTAGTGCGTGATGAAGAATATTAAATGACCATTAAATGCAGTATTTCTCTAACGTGGAGACGAGAAGGCTAGACAATGACGGAAACTATTGATGCAGTTCAGTAGCTTAGGAATGCAGAGAAGGAGGACTGAACTGATAACTGGAACTATAACATACTTTTGGCAGACTCAGAGGCAGAGCCAAGCTGCACCGGGCACTGCGAGGCAGGAAGTAAGTGAAAGGTCGAGGATACAGGTGGGGGCTGTATCGCTCCTCAGCGAGGACTTCAGGAGACAGGAGCTGAATCTAGTGTCCGGGCCCTTTTGAGGCCTAGAAACGGGGACTTTACAATGAAATAACGTGCACACTGAGAAACGTGGCAACATTACTTTACATAGGCCTGATATTCGTAGTTATTCACGAGGACTGGAAACTGGCATACTAGAGGTGGACACAACTGTAATTGCGTCATTAATCGGACATGGGGAATACATATGCATATTGGTCATGCACACATAACATATGATGGACGAGGCGTGGTGACACAGAACATGGCAAAATTTACTTTTCCACATTCCCTCCTTGTCACTACGTTTCCATCAGGAAACATCAATATTCATGATACCGTCTATCATTTCATACAGTACCATTTGTTCATCTCGAATTGTCTTGGAACGGGATTTAGAACGGGGCTTAGGACTAGGAATACAAGAGGTAGCACAAATGCCGCAAATCGCAGGGCCACATTGTATACAGAGGCAGCAGCTAAATATGATCGCTACTGCAATACTTAGAAAGGACAGGATTTTCCATCCCCATGTGGAAATTATATTCCAGAACCAACCGGACCATGTCCAGGTGCCTGGATCTTGGTGTAACAGATGGGCAATTTTATGGAGTCTGGTTATAGCTGAATAAACAGACGGCGCGTTATTAGGAATGAAAATGCAGCAACTAGATCCGAGAACTCTACAGGCCCCGCCCCTATCGGCCAGTATGACGTCAAGGACGAGACGATTCTGGAGCACAACAATTCTCATAAAGGATTGCTCTTCGGTTAAGTTACCTAGAGCGGAGGCAGTCTCATCTACTACTGCTTCAAGGGTTCTTGTTAACCTACGGATTAGCTTACTGTTTACAACTGTGCCTAAATAAGGGAAAACACCTTTATCAATATCAATGAATTGCTCTGCGGCAGTTTCAGTATAATCGACAATCGGGAGGTTTCTCTTGTGTCTAGTATGTACTAGATGTGTGTTTCTATGATAGTCAGGTGGGGCTAGAAAAACAGGTGGCAGTAGGAAGGCAATGTAACAGGTTCCCTCCCAATCGAGGGGCAGACGAACATATGCGGTTTGACCACAAACAAAATAAGAATGACGTGAAGCTTTGAAAATAGATTTCCCACTGTCACTATACTTGATAATAGTAGTACAATCACTATGTCCTACATGTACGGAACCATAATTACGGACACATAATTCGCCTTTGACTGGTAGTACTGAAATGGCAGGTGAGTCTGGAGTAGTATCAGACTGGACATTCAGGACCATGAAATTCGACGAATAATTACCTAAATTATACACTTCATTTTCTAGATCTAAACCTGTTCTGTGGGGGAAACCTTGCTTGTCTGGGAAACATGTACTGTTAAGAAAAGACATATCTGTTGAGGAGGACGTTAACGTGGACCATGCTCCACACGAACCATTATGTGAAAAAGGATAAGGAAAGAGTGGCAGAACTCCCTTCGGGGTCTGGAAAGGGGGGAGTCGACCACACACCCAACAATTAGTGGCATTGCTGGTCTGGTGTGAGTAATGTAACATGCGGATAAATGAGTTGTTACGCATAGCGAGGCGGTAAGCATATTCGTGAGGAGGCAGATCACTAAACGTGTGCTCTACTGTAACATTAGCAGACTTATTTACATGAGGAATTGGAAAATACAGGAAAAATGCATAACTGGTGCAGGAAATCATTATGCTGATGAATAATATGAAACTTAGAAAAACGATACATTGAATTGAATTGTGACTGACTCTCTCACTATGGGGGTCTATTTTATACATGTCAGAAACAGTCTAACCGTTTCACCTAGGGGAGGACTTATACAATCAAACTGACTGACTTATTTTACTAGACCGGAGCTTTAACTTATACTCCTGCTGCGGAGTTTTCTCTAACAGGGAAGGGGTTGTAACAATGTCTTTTGCGGGACAGTCCTTAGGAACAATATTTCGGCAGTCCTTAAAATCCTGGGAATCCTTGGAAATGTTTTTAGAAACGGGTTTTAATCCATTGAAAAGTTTTACATGAGAAAGATGTATCCATCCTTTCCGGCCTTCCAACTTCACGGCTGTACGGGTGGTGAGGAGGACCTGACGGGGCTCCTTCCAACGTGGCTCCAGCGGACTTGATCTGTCAAAGTTTCGGATCATCACCAGCGAACCTGGAACGATTTCATGCGGTGCCACCTCGGTATTGTCTGGAAATGCGGCGGCAACCTGTGAACGACATGAGTTGAGGGCAGACATCAAGGAAGCTAGGTAATCTGTCAGCATATTACATGAAACATCGGTAATACTTCGGGGTCTAGGAGTACCCCACATGTTAGGGGGGCGGCCGAAAACGACCTCATACGGGGACAGACCTGATCTGGAATGTGCGACCATGCGCATATAAAATAAAGCAACTGGCAGGGCTACTAGCCAGTCCACACCTTTTTCTTTACAAACTTTGGCGATACGGATTTTCAGAGTCTGATTATGTCTCTCGACTAGACCGGCTGCTTCAGGATGGCGTACACAATGGAACTTCCACTGGTACCCTAACAAAAGGGAAACGTGCTTCATGAGTTCAGATGAGAATGGCTGACCGTTATCAGAATATACGACTCTAGGGAGTCCATATCTAGGGAAGAATTCACGAACCAACTGCTTGGCAGTGGTCGCGGCTGTGTAATCTGGGACTGGATATGCTTCTGTCCATCTGGACAAAGCGCATACAACTACAAGGACGTACTTGAAACCTCGACATCGCTCCATCTGAATATAATCCATCTGGAGGACCTCAAAAGGGTGGTCAGGGGGCTGGAAACCACCTTGTTCCACCGGGACACTTTTACCTGGATTAAACTGACAACATATCATACAGGTACGGACTTTCTGCTTGGCTGCAGCTCGTAAATGCTTGTTCAACCAAATGTTCTGGATACTGTCTAACATAGCTTTTTCTCCTAAATGTGCTGGACTATGTGCGGTATTAATAATGACTTGAACCATAGAGTCGGGGAGAAACCATGTGGCTCTACCCTTTGTTAACCATCCTTGATCTGTCTGGACCCCTCCTTGTTCGGACCATTTCTTGATTTCATCGGGAGTAGCATGTAACTGGATATCTATGACATCCTGTGTAGGGTCCTTAACTGTCATACATGTAGTCGGATCTGGAGTATGTGTCTGTGTCGGATTAGCTTGAATGTCTGGAGTCTGAGCTGTAAGCTTGGCTGTGCGATCTGCTAGATCATTACCTTGGGAAATAATGTCAGTAACTTTCGTATGTGCTTTGCATTTCATGATAGCAATGGATGTCGGTAAGTGTATGGCATCTAACAGGGCTTGAATAAGGAGACCATGCTGAATCTTGGTTCCATGAGAAGTCATGAAACCTCTCTCCTGCCAGAGCACTCCGAAGTCGTGTACAACTCCGAATGCGTAACGTGAATCTGTGTAAACATTAACTTTCAAGTTCTTGGCGTGTATGCAGGCTTGTGTCAGAGCAACTAGCTCTGCTGCTTGAGCGGACAGAGTGTCAATACGGTGTGTTTCAATAACTTCGGTATCAGTAGTCACTGCATATGCGGCGACTAGTTCTCCTGTACTAGTTCTCATACATGAACCATCCACATAAAGTGTCAGGTCGGGATCTGGTAATGGAATATCTGTCAGGTCTTGTCTTGGCTTTGTCGTAATGTTAACTACTTCCACGCAGTCATGTGTGTCAGGATTTGAATTAACTGATGGTAACAGTGTAGCAGGATTCAGGACGTTGCAGCGTCTAATTTCTATGTGTGGCTGAAACAGTGTCAATTCATAACCTGTTAAACGTGCAATTGTCAAGTGCTGAGTTTGTGTTCGGTTTAAAAGAACTTCTACGGAGTGTGGAACTTGTACTGTCAGGGAGTGTCCTAAAACTATGGAATCACTTTGTCTGATAGCTAGTGCTGTGGCTGCAACTGACTTGAGGCACGCAGGCAACGCCTGGGCGACTGGATCTAATGTGCTCGAAAAATAAGCACAGGGCTTGTATTGTCCTGCTTGATCTTGTGTGAGAACAGATAATGCTGTACCTTCGCGTTCAGTAACGAAAAGTGTAAAAGGCTTACTGTAGTTCGGTGTAGCTAGAACTGGAGCTTGACATAAAGCTGTCTTTAACTCATTGAAACTAAGTGTATGTTCAGATGTCCAAGGGAGGACAGTCGATACGGCTGCCTCCTGTGTCGTTAACTGTATCAGTGGCTTGGCTAGAAATGCATACTGGGGAATCCATTGTCTGCAATAAGAAGTAAGGCCGATAAAGGCACGCACCTCCTTCTGGGTTCTGGGCTGGGGAAGACTCGCTATCAACTGGATACGGTCGGGTGTCAACTGCCTACCCCTCTTGGACAGTAAGTGTCCTAAGTAGACCACTTGCTGGACACAGAATTGAAGCTTCGAAGGGGACACCTTGTGCCCCATCTCGGCTAGGAAATACAGAACTGTCAGTGATGCCCGCTCGCAAGTACGTTCAGAACGGGCTGTGATCAGTAGATCATCGACATACTGGAGCAGGGCAGTGTCAGTTGGCATGTGAATATTGTCTAGTTGTCTCTTGAGTGCTTGACTGTAAATACTAGGGCTTTCTGTGAAACCTTGAGGAGCGCGTGTAAACATATAGCTCCTTCCATTTAAACAAAATCCGAAAAGAAACTGGCTGTCTGGATGAATAGGAACACTAAAAAATGCATTCTTGAGGTCTATGACAGTGAAGAACATGGCTTCGGGATCAATAGCAGTTAACAGGGAGGAAATATCTGGGACAACTGGATACTGCGGAATAATACATTTGTTAAGCTCTCGTAAATCAATCACTAATCGATATACTGGGGGTGCATTTGGATCAGTACGTTTCATGACTGGAATGATCGGAGAATTACATACATTGGAGTCAGTTTCTACAACTACTCCTTGTACCATGAGCTCGTCTATAATTTTGGATAAGGCTGCTACAGCCTCAGGTGGCAATCTGTACTGTCTGATTCGTGGTAACACTACACCTGGTTTGAGAGTCACACGATGGGGTGTGATTTGCATGTAACCTACATCAGTTGGACCTTGCGCCCATAAATACTGCGGAACTTTAGACAATCTTGAATCAAAATCTCGTAATACATAGTGACCCTTAAAGTCACGTAGGAACAATCGTATTCCCTCTGGGGAACAGCAAATGACTGCACCTAATTCTTTCAGTGTCTTAATGCCTAATAGATTTTCTGGACATGACTTAGTAAGTAACAGATCAGTAGTACGGGACAATGGACCTACTTCTAGAGTGACTGGCTTTGAGACCTCGTTAACGATAGGCTTTCCTGAAAATCCAAGGGAAACATTTCTTGAGCCTGAGAGCGGAGCCCCTGGAACTTCGGCGTGACTAATTGTGGTCCTACTTGCCCCTGTATCGATCAAGAACTTTCTGTCTTTCCCCAATACTTGACTGTGAACATAGGGACCTTCTTGATCTACAGGTATCTCGATGAGAGGCAAGCCTACCTCCCTCTCTAGGCTGTTTCATGAATATGGCTGGTACTCTGGATACTCAGACTGCGCATACTGGTACATCTGTGATGTGACATGCTGTGTTGCAGCAATAGGCTGCGGTGCTGTAACTGTCTGTGGTGCATTCTGTGGCTGAGGAATCTGTGAAACTTGTTCTTGTCTAGGCGGACGTGGTCTTTCTTTAGTCTTACCAGTAGCTATGTTGTGTTTCAGAACTGCACACTCGTTTATAAAATGACCTGGCTGTTTACAATAATTGCAGTTCCCTTTAACGGGAGCTGCAGGATGACTGGCTTGATTCGGACCCCTCTTCTGACTGTCTTGAGGAACAGATTGTGCAACTAGCACTTTCATTTTCGTGTCTTTCATACGTTTTCTTTCGTGTTCTTGCTCTTCCCTGATTCTATTCTGGTGGTACTGGAGCATCTGGAGCATCTGGGACGGAGTATTAGCTTGCCAGGTGCTTTCGACTTTCAGAACTCGGCTTTTAATTTGTGGACTTGAATTCTCGACTAATTTAGTAACGAAAAGGTGAGGGTATGACTCACTACTTGTCTTGAGACCACTGTTAATACTAAAACATTTTTCAAATCTAGAATAAAAATCACTAATATCTTCATCTTGTTTCTGTTTACAGGCTGAGATTGCATCCCAGTCTTCTTTTCTCGTTGTCAATAATCTGGGTAAAACTTGTATTAATAATTCTGGTAACTCTTTACATTTATCTCCAAGACCGGTACCTGGTACTCGTGCCTTGTCTTCAGCTTCTAGAGCTGCCCAATCGATCTTTTTCTCTCCCACCTCCCATTCTTTTTCCTTTAGCTTTTCATACACCCCTGCGGGTAGCAGAACCTTTAACATTTTAATGATATCTGGGTAAGTGTATTCTCCCATACGGAGCATGTCTTTTAATTCTCTATGGAACCCTGCTGGATCTTTGTCATGACAAGGAATTAATTTCTTCATCTCGAGAAGTTCCATCTTTGTAATCGGAGTGTATACAAACACTCGTTGCATTTCGCCACCCGTTCCTTTGACTGGGTGGACTTCTCGTAACGGATTCTGTCTGTCTATGTAAAACGGTTTACTTTCTGGGGGTGAGACATGAACAAAATGCGGGTTCAAGAACGTTCTATATTTGTGACGCTGTTCTAGAATGACACTAATTAAATCGGTACCTAGACCTTTCCATCTATACTGGAGTAACTCGTTCAGGACATCATGTAACGGACCTGGATCAGAGTGTTGACCCTCATACAGAGTAATGAGGTGCTGAATCATATACATACCCACCAGTCGCTGCTCGGCTGGGGGCAGTTTCAGAAACATTTGTGCCACTATTTCGTCTGGAAAAGTGGTAGAATCAGTAATCCATCGGACGGCTGATCGGGCTAGTTCTTGTTCATGCATAGTACTTAATTCACTGTAACCGATTCGCGATTTCAGAATGTGATCGGTAGCTTGGAACACTTGTTCTAGAGAACCTTGTTCTGGTACTGAATGATGGAAAATAGACTTGGGTTCTAGACGTAAATGGCGATCTGGAAATCTAGATTTTCCTACATACGCTATTCTGGCGGGATTCTCGTCGTCTTCCTCTTCAGGATCAGAGGTACTTTCTTTCTCGCTTACTTGTGCTGCTTTACGCTGTTCGTGTATCTTTATTATTTCTTTACGGATTTTCTTGTACATACTTTCCATGGCACCGACGGTCTTATGCTTACCCTCGGCTATATTATCACTCCACCTTGTCAGGATTCTCATTTCGGCAGAATCTTTAGACGGGTAATCTTGTTCTCTTATTAGACAATTAATCATAAACTTTAATATCATGAGCTGGATCTCGGCTTTCCTTTGAGACATGGCTTCGTGAATACTTTCTGGATCATCCCCTGTACGGATGAAACGATATATTCTGTCTAGATCTTCTTTCATATTCGGTAAGGTGACTAGATACTCGGCCACCTTTCTTACGCGGAACGAATATAAAACCATATTATCCTCGCCTGGGACTGGATCATAGACACATTCGGCAAGGGATTTTCTTATTTCTGCTACAGTCTGATACCTAGGCGTACGCTGAGATGCTTGTGCATGTAATTCGGCTAACGTTAAACGCTTGTGTGGCGGCGGGGTTTGAGGAGGACCTCCTCCTGCTGCCCCTAAACTGGAGTCGTCTACTGAGGCTCTTCGTCCTGGCAGAGTGGGAAATGGAAATGTAGACTGGACTTGTATGGCGGGCTGGACCGGGGGTACCGTAACAGGTACTCCGGTGTCTGGAGGAGCGGGAATTACCTGGTTTACAGGGACTGGCGGAGCGCGAACAGGATTTGCATATTCTGGGACTGTGTCGTCCAAATAGGACGAAATAAAAATATCAGCTGCAGTCTGTTTGTGACGTAACTTGGTCGGAACTAATGGTGGCGGGAAATTACTGGATGCCTCTGGGGTCGCTTTTGGCAAGCCCTCGGCAAGAAGAGGATACATACCCCTAATAAGGGCATGCCTCTGTCTGTCTGACTGTTCGGCTTTGACTCGTTCACCTATCTCGATTAATTCTCTTTCTTGGGCTCGTTCTTGGGATTCTCTACTTAACTCTGACTTTCTGACTTCCTTTTCGGTTCTTTTATGAGCTTCTTTACGCCATAACTCGATGGCATCTTTCTGTGACTGTCTGGCTTTCTTTTTCCATAATGCTTCTTCTATTCGCATGATACATTCGGCATCCCATGTACCCGATACGGGCCATCTATACTTTTCTTCTAACTGTTTGGTATACTCTACCCATAAATCTAGATACAATATGGCGCTTATGCCATATTTCTGATACATAAAATGACCTGGACTGTCCCTAGGCGGGACAGGAACTGCTTCCTCTAATAAACCTTTTCTAGTTTTTAACTGACGTAACTTTGAAAATATAGGCATAATTGAACTGTAATCTGGACACAATACAATACACAATAAACACGAAATCACGTCACACTCATACCACAACATTAAAATACATGAAGAACATTATAAATAACAGTTCGAACAGAATATTACCTGGAATACTGAGAACAGAAATACAAGAATTTTCTCGAGAACGGAACAGACTAGAATTACTGGATGCACTGCTGTAACAGTACGGAACATACCGGTCCCATGAAAGGGACGCATCAAGACCCGTATCCACCTAGGTGAACACTTCGTTTGTGAGTCTGGGTACCACCAACCCACGGACCAGGAGTCAATTTAGATTGGTCCTGTCTAGATACTACCCCAGCAATGGTACTCACCGGGCAGCACGGAACGGAAGGCCTCGGACTGGACTGGACTGCTACGACGACGGACGGACTTCGGACTTCAGTTACGGGTGGGCCTCCGGATACCTCGGACCTTGGACTCTTGGCTTGGGCTCTGGTCGGGACTCGCCGCGTTCCTCCACCGTCTCGTTTGGATGCTGGACCGCCTCCTCCGTCTCCTCCGTGGGCCTGAGGGATACTTGAAGCAGAAATATCTGCACGTGGCCGGTATGGTTCCGTCACGGCTGCAGAGGGTCAGGGGGTCGGCGTGGCTTCACCGACGCGTGGGGAAAGGGCAAGTCCCTGTTCGGGCGCCATTATGTGGTAAATAAATAAATAATACCCTATTTTTGACTAGGCATATATCATAACAGATAGCTCAATAAATAAGAGTCAAGATTCGAGGTAGTAGGAGTTTCTGCAGGTTTAATACAGCATAAGGACAGGAACAGGACAACCTGCATAGGAACAGAATGGCAGGGCTAGAGTGGCCCGGCAGCTGCCGGGGGCTGGGTCTGGGATGAGCGCGCTAGCATTTAATAACAATACACGGGCATATATACATAGCGCGAACACATAGCATTACATTGCAGTAGGCGTAGCAGTGGGTGGAGCAGAAGGCGTGACGCGTAGCAGTCGCGAAAGATAAGAGATAAAGTAGGTGTTACTGGGCGTTTACATAGACATGTGATGCAAACGTAACAGAATATGTCATGAATGGGGCGGAAACATAGGAGGGGGCTACCTAAGGAGCCGGGACCTCTAACCTGGTGGTGCGCGCAAACTGGTAATGACGTATTACTAGGAGAAGCTGGGGGCTATGAACTCTGTGCTAGGAGCAGAGACTAAAGTCTGGAGGGTCGGAGCGACATGTACCTAAACCCTATCTAGTATCTGATGTTTAGGGAACATGTTGATATAAACTAGAAGTCAAGAGGGGAAAAGCTAACTTGACTCTAAGACTGGACCATGCATTATTCTACATGTAGTGCGTGATGAAGAATATTAAATGACCATTAAATGCAGTATTTCTCTAACGTGGAGACGAGAAGGCTAGACAATGACGGAAACTATTGATGCAGTTCAGTAGCTTAGGAATGCAGAGAAGGAGGACTGAACTGATAACTGGAACTATAACATACTTTTGGCAGACTCAGAGGCAGAGCCAAGCTGCACCGGGCACTGCGAGGCAGGAAGTAAGTGAAAGGTCGAGGATACAGGTGGGGGCTGTATCGCTCCTCAGCGAGGACTTCAGGAGACAGGAGCTGAATCTAGTGTCCGGGCCCTTTTGAGGCCTAGAAACGGGGACTTTACAATGAAATAACGTGCACACTGAGAAACGTGGCAACATTACTTTACATAGGCCTGATATTCGTAGTTATTCACGAGGACTGGAAACTGGCATACTAGAGGTGGACACAACTGTAATTGCGTCATTAATCGGACATGGGGAATACATATGCATATTGGTCATGCACACATAACATATGATGGACGAGGCGTGGTGACACAGAACATGGCAAAATTTACTTTTCCACAGGCTGGTAACCCTAGTGGCGGCTAACATTTTTGGTACACACACGGTGATTGCCTCAGGTTCCCCCTACTGTTTGGCAGTTCAAATCACTTGTAAAGGGCCATATAATGTTTTAATTGTACATTTTTATAACTCTTTTGATAGAGCTACCCCAACCAGCAACCTGACAGCGTTAAATTCCTTTTTAGCAGAATACAAGGAGCTGACGGAGTCTCAATGCTTTATAATATTACTGGGGGACTTCAATATTCATGGTTGTCCAGATAAATGTCTGTCCAATGATCTATTTGCCCCCATTGAACAAGGTGATCTTCATTTTGAGCATACGGATCAGGGGACCCTATTAGAATATACCCTGGCCGAAAATGGTTTGATGTTACCCACGGGGGATGAGGTGGATATACCCACTTTTAAGGGAAATGGCAGTGGATCAACTATAGACTTTATTTTTACTAGTTTAACCCTGGGGAGTAACACAGTAGGCTATTTTCCTGTTTGGTCTCATTTTAGCGATCACAACCCTGTTTTTCTATGTATTAGAGGCGTTCTTAGTACATCTGAGAGCTCATTGAACAGGGTTGATAAACAAGATATCCGGGCAACAGACCAGGCACGAAGGATTAAATGGTGTAAAATTATACCTGAGAATTTCTCAAGTAACCTCTCCAATATTAGAGGGGAGGAGTTGCGGATATGTATGGATGAGGAAGCTGGGGACATAGAGGTAGTGGAGGCATATCAAAAGGTCTGTCACCAGGTCATGTCTGATTTAATGTGTTCTGGCAAGGTTAAAGACTTGGGGACAGTCGGCTGGTTTGATCATAACTGTTCAGTAGCCAATCGCAATCTGAAGGAGGCTTTAAAAAGCAAGCCAGTCGACAGACAACGTGTGGCCCTCTTAAGGAAAGCATATAAGGTAGCAGTAGAACAGAGGAGAAGGGAGATCAGGGAAGATGCCTGGGCAGAACTGACCTCCATAGACGTGATAAAAAACAGTGCCAAATTTTGGGCAGTGGTCAACCAACCTTATTTTGCTGACTCAAGTAACAATGTTTTAGATTGTGGCATCCAGGAAGACAAGTTGCTCACCTATTTTAAGTCAGTTTATGAACAGGTGACTATAGGGGTTGATGGTCCAACCTCGTTGACTAGTCATCCATATACTTTAGTGGTGAATGAGGGTGAGGTGGCTGAAGCTATCAGCAAAATGACAAGCAATAAGGCCCCCGGCCCTGACGGCGTACCAGCCGATCTCTTTAAATCCAATATAGCAATATGGTCTAAAGTTTTATCCAATGTATTCAATAGAATTTGTAAAATCGGTATCCCAACAACTTGGTCGCAATCGGTCATTGTGCCAATCTTCAAAAAAGGTAATAGAGGAGACCCGGGTAACTACCGCCCAATTTCCCTTATAGATTCCGCAGTGAAGGTCTTAGGCAGAGTGGTTCTGTGTAAATTAACTGATTGGCTTGAGGAAACGAACTCTTTGTCAGCATTACAGTATGGGTTCAGAAAAGGGCGCAGTACGATAGATCAGAGCCTCAACCTCCAATTGCTAATTGGAAAGTACACCATAGCAAAGCAAGGTAGCATATATATTGCATTTATGGACCTGTCCTCGGCTTTTGACCGAGTGAACAGGTCCAAGCTATGGGACTTGCTCTTAAAGATGGGCATCGATGAAAACATTGTATACTTTTTAGCCGATCTCCATAGGGACCTCACAGCCACAGTGAGATATGATCGTAATGGGAATTGTACGGGTAAGATAGGTATAACTAATGGGGTCAGGCAAGGCTGCATTTTAGCCCCCCTATTATTTACCTTATACATTAATGGGCTGGCCAGTGTGCTAGGGGCAGCTTGTAAGGATATTCCGAGGGCAGGCAAGTTTCCCCTCCCCGCATTATTATATGCGGATGATGCCGCTCTTTTAGCGCGCACGTCAGTAGGGCTACAAAGTCTTTTAAATTCCTTTTATGAGTTCATGTCCTCTTTGGATCTTAGCATTAATTACACCAAATCTCATGTCATGGCTGTGGGTACAAAGGGCAGGCGTAGGAAGCTGATGACACTCCACTGTAATGGGAATAGGTTATCGAGGGTAACTAGATTCCCATATCTGGGGGTGGTTTTTGATGAAAGTTCCAATTGGCTTCCACAGCTGTCTGAGAAAAGAAATGCTTTTGTTCGATCCATTTTTGCAGTTCTGGGCTTCTCCCGTAAACTGGGGGTAAAACCGATACAGTCAGTGTTAAAGGTCTATGCCGCCAAATGTGTTTCCATAGCCATGTATGGTGCAGACTTATGGGGATTTAAGAACGCTAAGTCGCTACAGGTGGCAGAGGATAAGTTTTTGAAGTCCATTTTATCAGTACCACAATCAACCTCAGGTTTCATAGTGCATCAAGAATGTGGGGTGGAATACCTAGAAGACCGGATTGCCATCGCACCCCTATTAAAGTGGATTGCGGTTTAGATGAATCCGGAATTGGAGGTGAACCATGAGATCCTGAGGGACTGTCTCACTTTAGAACATTGGCAATCCATCCCATGGCTAAAATACATTAAAAAACTTGCAGTCTCATTAAGCCGCCCAGAACTATTTGATGAGCCATCTAAACTGGTTAAGGGAGATATGAAATGGGTCAAGACCACATATAGGCAGCACAAAGGGATGGATAGAGAAGGCCATGAGTTGACTAAGCCAACTGTGAGAGCTCATCAGTTAGTTGTAACAACAGACCATGATTTAGAATTATATTTGAAGGTTGTTAATAATGCTAATCACAGATATCTACTAACCAAGTTTAGGCTGAACAAATTTCATCTCCTTCTCTCTGGGCGCCCATGTTGGACCAAGATATCAGAATTAGAATTGTGCACTTGTGATGGATTTTCGATTATGGACACTGCTCATTTTATGTTTTTTTGTGGTTATTTTTCGGATATCCGGAAAAAAATCATTGTACCCCTACTAAAGGATAAAGGGTTTAGACAAGTGAAACCGGCTTTATTATATCTTCAATTGCTGTCTAATTCGTGGGAAATCGTCAGTGTTGCTATATTTTTAACCATAGCCATGAGACTAAGGAAAAAACTAGTTAGTCTGAGATAATATCTTTGCATGGTTTATTTTTAGGAGTTTGTTAATAATGAATTTATAATTAGATGATCAGTATATGTTTTTAAAATTTACATATGAGTTTGGTATCTTTTCTGTACAGTTTATCTTTTTTATATATGTTGTGTTGTCTGTTAACCATGTTAACCATATTGCAATTTTGGTACCTCGGTCCCTCTTTTCTCGGTACTTCTGTATACTTTTGTGGTTTTTGTTATGAACCGAAATAAAGTATTTCTGACTGACTGACTTTGTGTGGTTAACTCCTCACATTGTGCTTGCAGGTTACTATGTCTCGAAGCCTGGCCTGTTCTGTTAAAAATAATCTTTTTTCCGACACCCTTGTCTTTCATGTGGTCTGATTTGAAAGGCAACTATACCTGTCTTGCCAGATGTGTGATCATAAAGGACACAGTGCTAAAATATGAATAAATAGAGAGGGCCAGCCCTTCTCAGCCATTGCTTACCTGAAGTATCACTCCCATTGTGGTTCCGCCCATATTTAGAATACATAGAACAGGCAAAGGGTAGGTCACCCCTTCAGCCATTGGCTTTGTTGTCACTGCCATTCACGTTTTGGGTCACCCCACAGGAAAGCAGTTTGTTTTCTAGTGTGAAGAATTGTACATATATTCCCGCTTTACATCTGAATGCAAGGGGAAAGGACGAGTACCAAAAGTCAAAGAAATTCCTCTGAAATGGGCACGTTACAGTGCTTCCTCTATGTGGCGTTGTGCTTCTCTACCCAATCGATGAAATTACTGTCCCAAACCATTGATAGATATGTTTAATTTGAAGGGGACACACCCCTTCCAAATATCGATTTGATATCCATTTCTAAACTTATTTAGAGATTTAGAAAAACTTTCTCTGAATCGCTAAATGTGTTTTGCATAATGAAACATAAAAATGGCAGATTTCACACTAGACTTATTGCCTGCTGCCAAGGGATATAGGGTTTGTTAAAGGGCCTAAACCAAACTAGGGAGAGGGCTTTTAACAACATATAGTCTGAGGCAGAAGGTCTATAAGGTTATTAGAACATTCCACCCACTGAGGGTAGAATGTTCTAAATTAAAAAGAGAGAAACAGAAAGAAACATTGGCATGTTGGAGCAGAAGGCCCATGCTTGCCGTTATTAGCCCTCAGCCACTTCTTTGTTTTTAATGGAGCTCAACAGTCTAATGTTTCAATTTCTGTTAGCACATTTGAACAAGCACTGAAAATGCAATAGGTCTCAGCCTTTGATTAAGTTAAAGCCATTTTTATTAATTTTGAAGGCTGTCTAGCAGCTAGGGCGACCACCGTTACAAAACAGGTTTCTATATGAGACTTGTGTACATTATAATAATGTACCCGAAAGCGTGAGCATGTAAGACGAAAAAGGTTTATAGAATCAGCGCTTGGACGCCCCCGGGCAGCAATTCGCGCTCTACAAATGCACCTCCATTCTATTCCATTCCATTCCAGTACACTTCCCAGCCTTGCTGCTAGGCCTCAACTACATCCACACACAGATAAACAGTACAAAATGTTGTTTCGAAACCACACCTGACAACTTAATAGCTGAAAAACAAATACTTATAAAATACATGGCTTTGGCTCAGGGGAACATATTGTTACAATCTTGGGCTAAACATAAAGTAAATATTGGAGCGTATTCTGACTTGAGGAGCTGTGGTGGCGTCGCCACAAATTCTAATAAGGATGAAGCACTACAGAATGTTAATACCACAAGACTAAAGGACCAGAGACTCCAGAACAACACCAAAAGACGCCACCCCTATGGAAAACCCTATGCGGGTTGGGAATATCACTGCATATTAAGATATACTTACTTACAAGAATTAGCCTTGAGAAAGTCGAGGGACAGTTTCCCAGTTACGACGAAACACGTGTTGGCTGTTGAGAACTTCCGGGGAATACTTACACTGAATGAAGTGACCAACAGAGAAGAAAGAATATTTTCCTTCTGTTCATTGTTGCATCTTTTGTTGAAACACGTCACATACTTTACTTTTTAACTTATCACGTGTGCTAGGGAGTATTTCTGTTCTAGAAGGCTGTGGCATCTCGCTACCACCTGAGCCCAGACGCTGTTTACTAAATATATGGGAGCCAAACGACCTCACGCGCACCGGACAAACCTGGGTTACATTGGGCATGATGGTTGCCAGGAGAAATGTAGCACAGAGGTGGGGAGGGTCGGAGGTGCCGACCCTAGTGGCATGGAGTAAAGATATGGATGCAGCCATGATAGCTGAGAAGGCGGTATATGGTAACAGGGGTTGCCCTAAAAAATGTAATAAAATGGGGGGGCGTGGAATACGTACAGGGGTGAGCTTTGTGATCCACTATCGGACCAAGAGGACAGTGACTCAGAGTCAGAGGAGATCTGATGGCCCAGGAATGAATAAAGGGCGTGGGGTCTCCGGTGTTATAAGAATGCATACTTTTGACTTTGGAATAATTAGAAACCTGTATAGTAACGCTGTGATGTGCTGTACTGCACGTTTATGCTTCAGTTTCTTTAATTGAGTTACCAACATGAAAATGAATAAAAAGTTTTTTTTAAATAAAAGAAGGCTGTGGCCTATCATAAGGAGAGTGGTGGTTTCTCCTTACCTTATAGCACCGTGGAATACAGGGCTCTTTTGTGATCATTTGTGTGAATTTTCTATGTGGCGCCGTTTACCTAAAAAGAATACCACTGTCTGGTTTATTTAATAAAGTGAATACTGGATTTATTAGAGCCGCTTATATAGTGCTTAATTTGTGACTATAGTGGTGCCGGAGCTCTTATTAAAAGCAGCTTTACACAGTTTTGTTTTTGTGTTAGCTTATTTATTGGAGACCATTGACCATTGCGATATTAAGCATTTGAGTGTTGTCAGTGCCGTGCTAATATTATTTTTTGTAAGTTAATGACAAACTCGAGAGCATTTCTGCTAGGCGCATGGGGTTGAGTGTCTGATTGGTATTGTCTCCCGGCCCACTTTGCTTTTTATGTGAGGTCTGGCAGGGAAGGGACGCTGCTGTCCATGGCAAGGGTAAGGTGGTGTTGCATGCTGTAACTACGTGCTTTTATTGTTATGCATGCACCTTATAATCCACCTACTAAACTACTATTTCAGCATAATTCATAAAAAATTACATTTCAATAGGTCTTGCTTTAATACAAATTTAAGCCATTACTGTTGCAAATGTTACATTGGTTAAGTTTACTGTTTTTTGTTACAAAATATAACAACAATAGCATAAGTAATACAATTCACAAACAAAAATGTGTAGTACCACAGGGTGTTTTAGGTGCCCCTCTGCAGTTTTAAAGAAACCTCTATTAGCCACATAAGGTACTGCAATGTTACTTATGTTACTACTAGAATATTTGTTAACAAACAAATTATCAAATAAACATTAAAATTTGCCAGCATTCAAAACAAAATTCTCAACAACAAGAAAATACCAGCACAAAAAAAAAATATTTATTTATGTTGTTACTCAGATTTTTGTAATTATTTTTTTTTAGGATGCTATTCTTCTGCACGTGATAAAGTACAACATCTTTTTCGGGATTTTAATCCATTACAGTGTAGGCCTTTAGGCAATAATATAACAAACATTTGCAATGCAATATGTCTCGCATTTACGTGAGTTTGAGCTATTTGCATTGTAAATTACAATGTCTTTTATTTATGTTTTGGTTTTTAAATCAAATAAGAGGCATTGCCATTGCAATGCTAGTAGCTTAAACTCTCCAAATGCGAGACCTATTGCATTGCAAATGCTTGTTTTGATGGTTACGAGCGCCGGGTCTTTTAAGCCTCTCATGCTCAATCCTGCAGGTACACGAGCATTGAGGTTTCCCCTTTGCTACAAGCGGCTGACGGATTGCGAGCCCTCCTTCTTTCTTCGGTGTGATGATTCCCACACTTATATGTTCTGTATGTCGGGTATTTGTGTTCTTTTTTGCAGGGTAAAATCTTCAATGATTATTTTAACCCCTCATACCTTTTTCCTAGGTGATTGCACCTGTTAAAAGTGTTTCTGTGAGGTTTACTAATGTTTCTTTCCGCCATTTTTCCAGACAATGCAACTGGCATTTTTCTGAGATATACCGCTGTAGGTACATTGTAACCTATACTGCAGGCACATATATAGATATAATTTTTACTTTTTGAAAATACATACCATTGTCTTTACATTTGAAATACGTGAGTAAGGTGGGGAAGTTGTGCACCCTGTCCTGAAGAAGGAGCCCAGCCTCCGAAACATGGCGACGCACACAAGAGGTTCTGTCCATAATTAGGCAATATACCTCGCACTTCACTTCTTTTACTAGTACCAGCCCGGGGACCTAATTAAAGTTTTTTTAAAGTCCCACGAGCCAGGCACTTTTTAAATCTCACCCAGCCCACCACTCACTCACTGCACTGTATAAATACCCTCACATGTACCATACATAGTCTACCACTATAAGTGCTCCCGCGTAGTCGTAGGTCGTAGCACGGCGCATCCCGTAGAGGGGTGCGAAGACCCCAATGATGAAGCATGACACCAAGGGTCCTTTTGGTGTTTGAGGGGTATTTTAAAGAACACTAAGTGCTCCACACCACTGTGTGAACACTTCTCCTTTAGGGTGGATTCTTGTTGTTTATATAAATCTGACTAGGGAGTACGAATCCATCAGTAAAAAACTCTCTTTCCCTTCCTCTGTTCTTCATGATTCCCACACTCCGACATCAACAGCAACTTTGTAAATGTGTTATTGGCATACAGAAGACTTGTTGGGTGGAGTTTTAAAACAGATCTATAAAACGTATTACCTATGTCTTTGGTGTCTTCTCACTTTCCTGTCAGCATGGAGGAACTTCACTTGGGCTAGTTTCCCATTCATCAAGCACATTTCCAGATCGTGCTAGGTTACCTAAATCTCTCCAGTCAAAATACTGACGCCGCCTACTGCCTAAACGGTGCATTGAATATTTTCACTTAATGAAGGTATCAACAGTGACTGGCAAGCTTTAAAGGTAATACAATGAGGATTTTTTTGCCAGTGCGAACAGCGACTGGCATGCTATAAAGGGAACACAGAGATCAATCAATCAATCAATCATATAATTTGTAAAGGGCACTCCTCACCCATAAGGGTCTCAAGGTGCTGGGGTGGGGTATACTGCAACTGCTAAAAAAGCCAGGTCTTGAGGAGTTTTCTGAAGGTCAGAGCAGGTATTGGGTCTGCCGTAGGTGGATGGGGAGGTGGGAGAACAATCTGTGAGGTGAGGTGGGAGAACAATCTGCCGCCGGAGGTCGCTCTTCGGAAGCGGGGGGACTGTGGCGAGGGTGAGGTCGGCGGAGCGGAGCTGGCGGGAGGGGGTGTAGAAGCTGAGTCTTCTGTTGAGGTACGTTGGTCTGATATTGTGGAGTGCCTTGTGTGCGTGTTTGAGGAGCTTGAAGGTTATGCTCTTGTTGACCGGGAGCCAGTGCAGGTCTCTCAAGTGGGGTGTGATGTGGCTACGGTGAGGGATGTTGAGGATCAGGCATGCAGAGGCATTCTGGATGCGTTGGAGCCATCTCAGGAGTTTAGCCGTGGCTCCTGCATGGAGGGCGTTTCCGAAGTCCAACCTGCTGCTGACGAGGGCCTGGGTGACCGTTCTTCTCGTTTCAATGGGGATCCACTTGTAGATCCTGTGGAGCATGCGAAGGCTGTTGAAGCAGGAGGAGGAGACGGCGTTGACCTGTTTAGTCATGGAGCGGGTGGAGTCGAGGATGACCCCTAGGTTGCGTGCGTGGTTGGTGGGTGTTAGAGTGGTTCCCAGTGTGGTCGGCCACCAGGAGTCATCCCAGGCCGAAGTGGTGGATCCGAGGATGAGGACCTCCGTCTTGTCTGAGTCCAGCTTCAGTTGGCTGTTCCTCATCCATTCAGCGGCCACCTTCATTCCTTCGTGAAGGTTGGTTTTGGCGGTGTGGGGCTGCTTGGTGAGGGAGAGGATCAGCTGGGTGTCATGGGTATAGGAGATGATGTTGAGGTCGTGCCGACGGGCGACGTGGGCGAGCGGTGCCATGTAGATGTTAAACAGAAGTGGGCTGAGGGATGAGCCCTGGGGTACACCACAGATGATCTTGGTGGCTTCAGAGTAGAAGTGGGGAAGGCGGACGCTCTGTGTTCTGCCGGCGAGAAAGGAGGTGGTCCAGTCCAGGGCCTTCTTTTGGATCCCGGCGTTGTGGAGGCGTGTTTGTAGTGTGTGGTGGTAGACCGTGTCGAAGGCGGCTGACTGGTCCAGGAGGATGAGGGCCGCCATTTCTTCGTTATCCAGCAGGGACTTGATGTCATTGGTGGCGGCGATGAGGGCAGTCTCGGTGCTGTGGTTGCTGTGGAACCCGGACTGGGAAGGGGCCAGGATGTTGTACTCCTCAAGGTAGCGGGTCAGTTGTTCGCTGACGGTCTTCTCGATGACCTTTACTGGGAACAGGACCAGGGAGATGGGTCGGAAGTTCTTGAGGTCCTTGGGGTCTGCCTTGGGTTTCTTGAGTTAGGCGTTGATCTCAGCGTGCTTCCAGCTCTCCGGGAAGGTTGCTGTCTTGAAGGAGGTGTTGATGACTTTCCGGAGATGGGGTGTGATGGATGTGCTGGCTTTGTTGAAGATGTGGAGTGGGCATGGGTCTGACGGAGAACCGGAGTGGATGGTGTTCATGATCTTGATGGTGTCGTCGTCGTTGATGTTGGTCCAGGAGAGCAGGCGGTTGGTGCGAATGGTGGTCGTGGGGGAGGAGGTCTCAGTGGTTGTCGGGGAGGTCGTGCCGTTGAAGCTGTTGTGGATGTCTGTGATCTTGTGGTGGAAGAAGGTGGCCAGCGAGTCGCACAGGTCTTGCGAGGGTGGGACGTCGTTGGTGTTGGAGCTAGGGTTGGAGATTTCCTTCACGATGTTGAAGAGCTCTTTGCTGTTGTGCGCATTGTTGTCTAGGTGGTTTTTGAAGGTTCTGATGAGGTGATGGTGTCTGCGGGTGGTGTTCTTGTGGGCTGCGTGGCTGTCCGATGTTCATTCACGGAACCAGATCTTCTCCAGCTTTTGGCAGGTTTGCTTGGAGGCCCGGAGGTCTTCAGTGAACCAGCTGGCTTTCTTGTAGGTGTGACTGTTGGAGGGTTTCGTGATCGGGGCGAGGGTGTTGACGCAGTCGTTGATCCACTGTCTGAGGTTGCGGGCATCAGTGGGGTCGGCGGGTGGGCTCTGGGCGAGGGTGGTGGTTATCTGGTCTTCGGTGACTTTGCTCCAGCAGCGGCGAGGCATCTGTTGGGTGCGGTGGTGCGTGGTGGGTTTCTTGAAGGTGAAGTGGATGCAGCGAAGGTCGGTCCAGTGGAGTTCGGTGGTGTGGTTGAAGGAGATGTGGGGGTTTGCGGAGAAGATGGGGTCAAGCGTGTGACCGGTGGAGTGGGTGGGTGTTGTGACAAGTTGTCTGAGTCCGAGGTTGGCTAGGTTGTCAATCAGGGTGGTGGAGTTGGTGTCGTTGTTGTTCTCAAGGTGGAAGTTCAGGTCCCCGAAGAGGATGTAGTCCATGAAGGCGAGGGCTTTGGGGCGGCCAGGAAGCAGGTGTGTGATCGTCAGGTGTTGAGTGCGTGGAGGGTTCTGGCATCGTAGCGGTGTCGGGCGTCGTGGCATTCACGGGGTTCAGGGGTCCTGGCGCTGGGTGTGGTCCAGGTGCGGACGGGCGCATACGGGCTTGCCTTAGGCACGCCAGGGGCGCGCCAGCGGCGTGTCCGCTGCGCAGCCTCAATATGAGAGGATGTGGGAGGGAGGAGCAGCTGGGAGTCTGGAGCGGGTCGGCGAATGGGATTACAGGGGGGTGGGGCCACAGGGACGCAGTGGTGGGAAAAATGGGTGGGGACCGCGGGAGAACTGGGCACAGTAAGGAAAAGCAAGTTTAGGCAAGAAAACAAGTACAGGCACAGAGGAATAAAAACAAGTCTGAGCAAGAAAACAAGTACAGGCACAGGGGAATAAACACAAGTCTGGGCAAAAAAGCAAGTACAGGCACAGGGGAATTAAAAAATGTCTGGGCAAGAAAGCAAGTACAGGCACAGGGGAATAAAAACAAGTTTGGGCAAGAAAGCAAGCACAGGCACAGGGGAATAAAAACAAGTATGGGCAAGAAAGCAAGTTAGGCACAGGGGAAAAAAAACAAGTCTGAGCAAGAAAGCAAGTACATGCACAGGGGAAAAAACAAATCTGGGCAAGAAAGCAAGTTAGGCACAGGGAAAAAAATACAAGATTAGGCAAAAACAATGCAGACCGAGCCGTGCAGCAGCTTGGGGATTGACCTGCCTGGTCAGATGATTTCTGTGGCAGTGCTACCAGTGACTGGTATGCTTTAAAGAGAACACAGAGTATTTTTGTGGCAGCGCTAACAGTGACTCACATGCCACAAAAGAAGAATAGTGAATACATTTTATATTTTCTTTCCCTTTGTAAAGTTTTGTTAATAAATATTGTTCCCTTATTGCACTCTTTATTGGATTGCACATTTAAATTTATGTTTCCTCTTCTATTTTGCATTTCTTATCATAAGTGGTACACAGTCGTAACCTGCAAGCACTTACACCACCAAGTGTATTTCTTCAAGTACCAGAAGATGCACCATTGAAATGGCATCTACGGTCCAGATTATTCAGTGAGTACTTAGGTGCTATAGATGGTTTAAAATGGTCATCTAAATTGGGCATTATCAGGTTCATATTAGATTTAATCTGTCACATTTAAAAGTGAAATCAACATTGTCCTCTACTTTCCTTATTGCTTTGGTTCATTGTCTGAATGAAGAGGATTAATATTAAAGGCTAATTCAACCGAGGTGATATAAGTGGCGAAGGGAATGATTCAGACATCCGAGTCCCTACTAGTGCATAAATTGCTATGAGTAGGGTGGTTTTAATCGTGATCCTAACAGTGATAGCAGTTATAACTATAATGAATTAAAACTAATTGAAATGTTAGATCCAACAAAATGCGTGTCCATGCATATATATGTATGCTTATTTTGAAGCATGTTCCCAACTTCATGTATGAAATTTGGGTAGTTTGTAAACAGAAAAAAAGTACTTTGTTTATGTCCACTATCTTGTATTTAAATATTAAATACATTTGCAACTGATCATGTGACCAAGGGACAGTCAGAGTCGAAAAGCGTAATTTCTTTGCCAAAATAAATCACATTGCCAGCACTACGACTGTTTTGATTTGTCTCCTTCCACAAAACGCAAGGGAGGAATCTTTCGTGGATATATATATCACCTACTGGCTGTCACCACTAGGTAGTTATAGTTAGGACCTTGTTTCCATAGGGAAAGCATTTTTTGAGTTGTCTATAACTTTGGTGCCATTTGACGTATATTCACAAAATTTCCCCAAAAATGTGAACAGGTGAAACACAAGGGGTGATCCGTCAAGCGAGGGGCGAGAAAAAGAGGTGGGGGGGTTTAAAAAGTGTGTTTCCATTGTTAATTCCTATAGGACTTTTGAACACAACTACAGTCCGAACTGCTAAACTAAATTACACCAAATTTGGCAGAAAGCTAGCTCTGTGTCCAGGAAGAGTGCTTTTTCTTATTTGGTGCAAATCCGTCAAGTACTTTTAGAGTAATTAACAGAAATCCAAATGTGTATATATAGGGACACAACGGCTCTGCAAACCCTCCTGATCTTGTACTGAGATCTGATTGGCTGCCAACACTTCAACCATGAAGCGTTGACAGTCATCTTGGGGGACTCGGACTCAGCCAAGTCCCAAACAAAAATATTTCAAAAAAAGAAAAGGGGGTAGGGTAGGAACACCCTATCCCCTTAGCCATGTTCTGGGGTCCCACAGTGACCCTGCCAGGGCCCAAAAACATTTTATTTTTTTAATTTTCACTGACAATCACTATGGATCCACGACTGCGGCAAAAATAAAAACCAAGCACAGGCTCCCGCGCTTGATTTGAAAAGAGCCCCCAAGTAGTTCTGGTCCCAGGGGCATTTCTTTTTTAAAGGAGGGGAGCGCACGGGCCCCCTCCTAAGGCGTTTGAGCCCCAGGGACCGCCACCTCCCAAAGCCTTTATTTTTAGAAAAGGAGGGGAGGCTGTGTGGATGCCCCTCCTGGGCAATGTAGAGGTCCTGGAGACCATCAACTCCCTGGAGCAATGAAATATCTAAAACTGGGAGGGGGCTACCCTCCTGAGCCATACACAGTCCCAGGGACAACCCCCTCCCTGGGGCCAGTCCATGAAAACAGAAGCAGGGAGCTGACCCGGCCCCTCTTCTGGAGCCATTAATGGCTTTGGGATGCCCACCCCTGGGACATAGTTGTTTTCTCTGAGTTGGTGGGAACATTGACAGCTCACATCAAATCGGAGCAAACACTAACTCTGTTCCCAGGAAGTGGGAGCTGTCAAACCGTTCCTGCTTGCTCAGAGAAGTTTTCAAGGTGGTTTGGCGAGCAGATAGTGCCTGTCGCACTTCCAATGAGAAAACAGAGAGCATGAGAGCATGTATATGCAGGGGGGGATGTTGCTGAGGGAGACATCGGAGGAGTGGCGGAGCATCATTTGCACTCCAAATTAGCGCCGCTGCCCCCATTCAGTCAGCTGACGGACCCGGCCATGGGGCACCTCGGTGGAGGAAATGGATCAGACGCCTGAAAAAATATTTTATGTTGACACAAGAGACTAATGGAGCAGTCAACAATGCTTCACATGGGCGGAGATGAGTTATACGAACTGTTTCAGGACTTACTCAACACGAAAACCAGAATGACTATGATGCAGCCGTGGCTGCGCTCAACCGGCATTTCGATCCACAGCTGAGTCCTGATTTTTAACACTTCAAGCTGCGTCAGGTGAAGCAACAAGAGAGAGAGACTGTAGACGTGTTCTTCGCCCGGCTCCGGAGACTGGCAAGCTCTTGCACAGGAATTTGCAAGCAGCTTGAAATAAGGGCCCAGCTCAAACAGGGGTGCAGGTCGTCAGATCTGAGGAAGCTCCTCCTATGGCAACCTGGCATCTCACTAGATGAGATACGGATTTTGGGATGGTCGCCTAAGCTAGCGGATGCTGGAGTGGGAGAAATGCACTTGGCGCTGGCAAGGCGGTCATTGGAGACGCCGAAGTCGCACAGACAATTAAGGAGGAAAGGGTGGATGCCGTACAGAAAGGAGTCGTACGAAGAGGAGGATACCCAAATGCCTACCGGGGTAGACGTGGTTTCATCAACTGTGGGTTGGAGGACCACCCACCGAGAGGCTGTCCGGCCTATGGAAACTGTGCATGAAATTTGGCAAGATGGGCCATTTCGCCAAAGTGTGCATAAGCTCGACGAAGGCGGCAGGAGCAGGAGGTTGTGCGAAAAGATGGGAGATGGTCAAACAGGTAACAAGGGGAGCAAAAGAGGCAGAAGACTTAGAAGCCCTGTGCCAGCGGTTTCAGGTCATGGACAAGGATGATGGTGATGATGCATTTGTGATATCGTTCACGGGGCGGTGTAACAAGAAGAAGAGGCCTCCACCGATGTGTCAGATCATATTCGGTGACACCCAAGTGTCCGCTCTTATTGACACAGGGTTATCTGTGAACATCCTGGATGCTAGTCACTACAGCCAGCTCAAGCTGTGCCCACAGTTGATGCCCACAAAGGCGAGGATACTCATGTACGGAGGTGACACAACCCATTCCTCTGCAAGGGGTGATTGAGGTGGAGGTCTGACATGGTGAAATATCAGCAAAGACTAAGTTCCATGTGACAAAGAATAGTGCAGGGACCTTACTGGGCTGACATTCAGCAGAAGCCCTTGGACTGGTCATGTTTCAGGGTTCACCAGTCTCATGCGGCGGACCTCATGGCGGAGTTCCCAGAGCTCTTTGAGGGGCTGGGGTGCCTCAAGCAATGAAGTGAAACTGCAGATCGACAAAGCAGTCAAACCATTGATGTTGCGCCACATAGAGAGTGTCATTCCACCTGTGATCCCTTGTGGAGGTGGAGTTGGACAAGCTCGAGAAGGCCGATGTCATTGAAAAGGTGTAGGGACCGATGCCATGTGTGCCCCCGTTGGTCATCGCTCCCAAACCCAAACAGCAGGGAGAGATCCGTTTGTTGGTGGCATGCGCCTCTCCAACAAGGCAATCAAGAGGAAGAGACACTTAACACCTACCATCTGCGAGATCGTCGTGGATATCAACAGGGCAAGGTGGTTTTTTCGAAGGTGGACCTCAACTCCGGTTACCACAAGTTGGTGTTGGACGAGGCCAGCCGTTACATTACAACCTTTTCAACCCACGTGAGGCTGCACAAGCTCAAGCGTTTGAGCTATGGAGTGTTATCGGCGACCGAAGTATTCTAGGATGCCATTTGTGAGGCTCTTTCCAGATTAATAGCGGTTATCAATGTGAGTGATGAAATGTTGATATACTCGCAGACATTGGTGGAAAATCCCGAAAGGCTGAGAGCGATGCTAAAGCGGATGGTGGAACATGGGCTGACCCTGCATAGAGACAAGTACAAGTTCTTTTCAACCGAACTGGAGTTCTTTAGCTACAGATTTTCCAAAGATAGCCTCCACGTAGATACCGCCAAGGTAGAAGCCATCCTTGCAGCCAGCATCACCCCAAAACCCAACAGAAAAGAATTTTCTAGGGATGGCTAACTATTGTGGAAGATTCATTCCACACGAGGTGACCATCACGGAACCACTGTGGGCACTTAAAAAAAAGGACACAAAATGGGTGTGGACAAGTGTGGTATCTCAGGCTTTTCCAGAGGTGAAAAGTGCACTCTTGAAAGGAGCAATGGTGGCCTATTTTGAGCCGGGGAGCCGCACAGAGCTTATCGTCAATGGGGATGTGCTGCTGCAATGAATGGACCGGCAAGAATGGGTTCCTATTGTCTATGCCAGCAAGGCACTGACGGCTGTCAAAATGAGGTATGCGCAAATCGAGTGAGAGGCACTGATGATCAGGTGGGCTTGCCAACATTTTGACATCTATCTCTGTGGCCACAAGTTCCAAGTGGTCACTGATCACAAGCCGTTGGTGCCGCTAGTTGGAGGAACAGCGAGCAATGGGACCCCATGGGATTGAATAATGGGTTGTCCAGCTCCAGCAACATGATTTCGAGGTGGTATATCACCTGGGAGTCAACAATCCAGCGGGCTATTTCTCACTACTCGCGATATCAGCGGGAGGAAGATGGAGGAGCAGAGAGCTTCATAAAGCTGATAACGGAGCTGGCATACCTGAGGGCACTATCGTTAGCAGAGTTAACTGAGGCCACCAAAGAGGACAGAACTGGAGGTACTTCCTGGATGGTGTGAGGAGACTGACATATGAAGAAAGAAAGAAAGACCAGAGCGTGTTAGTGGAGATGCAGGGAGGAGCTAAGTGAAAATGAAGAAGGCCTGGTGTTAAGAGGTACACAGATCGCGGTACCCCAGAAATTGTGGAGAAGGACAGCAGAGCTGGCGCACCAAGGGCACCAGGGAATAACCAAAACCAAGGCGAAACTGAGAGCAAAAGTGTGGTTCCCAGGGGTCGACAGGATGATTGAAGAAATAGTGAGAGGGTGCCACTCCTGCCTGATAACGGGAGGCGAACTTCCTGTGTATCCAATAATAACAGAAGAGGCCAGCACACGACCATGGGCCACCGTCGGTATGGATTTTGGAAAGTTTCCAGAAGGGCGTGCCACTCTGGTAATGATGGACAACTATTCAGTTCCCGATAGTGGAGGTAGTATCGTCCACTGCTTTTGAGCACATCAAGCCAGTCGTGGAAAAGACCTTTACCATGGTAGGGTTACTGGAAGAAATCTGGAAGGACAATGGCTGCCCTTCCAAGGAGAGGAATTCCGGGAATTCTTGCACCATCGCTACATCAAGCATCGAAAAGTGACCCCCCAGTAGCCTCAAGCTAATGGGGAGGTTGAAAGATTCACGCGGACCCTCAATAAGATACGGAGGATTGGTGTTGACCAGCAAGTCGAGATGGAAGGATATCTGCATCAATCCTGAGGGCATATTGGCAGACATCCCACAGCACGGCAGGGAGCTCGCAAATTGTGCTCATGATGATTAGAGTGGTGAGCGACCGGTGGCTGCCCGGAACAATGAATGTGGATTTGGCTCAAGCCAAAAAGAAAAAGAACAATGAGAGAGCAAGCCGACGACGGAAAGCATGGAAGGTGAAACTGAATGTGGGAGACCAGGTGGTCGTAAAGAACAGATATCCGGACTCAAAGTATAAAACACCCATATAGGCTGAGACAGAATCCCCAACCAAGCCAGAGAGACTCAGAGACTATGTTTGTTAAAGGATGTGATATTTTGTAATTTTCTCTTTATTAAAGGTTATGAGGGATGTAGTGAGCCATCCGGTCACTGCATTACAATGTATCAACACCACAGCCCCGGTGCGGACCGTAGTCTATAAATAAAAGGGTCAGCAAACGCTTGTGCAACTGTGTCTGTAGTTATTTCTTTCCCCTTAACATAGGCCCACGCTGGTGTAGTCCCCCCAATACCACCACCACAACTCTACCTCTCCCTCTCTCTTTCTCTCTCCCTCTACTTCTACCTCTCACTCTACCTCTACCTCTCACCCTTTCTCTCTCCATCCGATGCCAACATCAGAGAGTGAACCGTCTCCGAGTTGTGTTTAACCAAGAATAATTTGCACTCCGGGGAATGTAGTTTCTCACGGCTATTTATTCAAACAAACAATTGTTTCTCAGCCACACACCATATATATTTACACATACAGAGGCTTTCCGACAACATTCTTCCTACATTGGTCTTTAAATGTGTCACACACATTTTCCTTTCACCCACTACATCATGCAGTATGGGCCACTTGGTCAACCCACTTAGGCATTGGTTAATTTCTCTGTGAGTGATGGCATTTTGTTCTTTCTCGAGGAGCTCATTGTTATAGTCTGTGTTCTACTGGAATTTTAATGTGCATTCATTATTAGAATGGGGAGTTAAGAAGCGTTAGAGGAGTTAGTTGAATGGGACAATGATGATGGATGGCAACACTGGAGAGTTGTCTTCAATAAGCATGATCTCATAGGAATCTGCACTTCTTCAATGTGGAAGGTAGCACAATACACATTCACATTCAAAGTAGTTCCCTTGAGTGCCAGGGGCTACTATGGTAATGTATGTTCTTTTAAATAAAAAAAAGCAAAATTTCGTTTTTTGGTACGTTTTTTAGAAATATATATTGGTAATGGCCTAGGATCTCCCCAAACAATAATCAAAACTCGGCCAGAGCCATGACAAAACATGCACTGGCAAAGCCAAAAGGCAGGCATCCAACGCCAGGTCAATTGGCTTAGCCAGTGCTTGTTATTTTTGCACCCTTTTTATGAATTGATAAGATGTCTTTCAAATATGTAGAGCCAAAAGCTTACAAGTAATAATATTTTAACATACAGAAAGTCAAGTCAAGTCAAGTTAAGGTTTATCTAAACATTGTTTCAATGAAATGCACAATTCTGAGCACTCATATTGTTTGAGCAGTTCAGCCGTGTTGGACCCGGCCTCATGGCGTGGTCCTACCCCTCCCGCATGGCGGGCCCCGGACGACATCAGCCCTCCTCCGGACCTCGGGCGGCCCATTCTGCCCGACCCTGCACGCCCCAACACCACCGATCCGGCTACCATCCCGGACCCCCATCATCGGCCTGGCCCCAGCGTAGGCCCCTCACGACCTAAGCACGAGGCCGGGCCCGACTCCATCTTGGGCCCACCACGTCACGACCGCGTGGCCTCGGTCCCAGCCTCAGCCCCAGCGAAGCCCAGACATCGAGGCACCAAGATCCACCCAGGTGGTCGAGTGGCCACTCGACAGATCCGGAGGGATAGGAGTTTCGATGGCCCTCCAGCCGTCCCCGGACGCCCGGTCTCGATCGCCCTCCGGCCTCCCTGGGCGCTGGCTCCACCCCCCTGCTGGGTGTCTGGACACCATCATCTCGGCCCCTCTGGCCCCCAGGCGCGAGGGTCCGGACATCAAAGGACCTCCGTCCTATATCTGGGCCCGCCCCGGAGTAGGACGCCAGTTGTATCCTGGACTGGAAGCCCTGCTGACGCTGTCACGGCCGACACCAGACGAACTCATCCGTAACCCGACGACCATCTGAGAGCCTGCTGGCGCTGCCGCGGCCCACCTTGCTGAAACATCTGAGAGCCTGCTGGCGCTGCCGCGGCCTACCTTGCTGAAACATCTGAGAGCCTGCTGGCGCTGCCGCGGCCTACCTTGCTGAAACATCTGAGAGCCTGCTGGCGCTGCCGCGGCCTACCTTGCTGAATCATCTGAGAGCCTGCTGGCGCTGCCGCGGCCTACCTTGCTGAAACATCTGAGAGCCTGCTGGCGCTGCCGCGGCCTACCTCGCTGAACCATCTGTTAGCCTGCTGGCGCTGCCGCGGCTCGACCTCTCGGAACCCCCCGGCTCGAGGATTGAGAGCTGTGCGTAGGGTATCCCGTCCTCCGCCCAGAGTAAGACTGTCCCGCTACCTTACCCCCTCTTTACGAGACTTTACAGATCCCTCGATCTGCTTGTACATACTACCAAAAACCCGCAACCTTTTACTAGCTATAAAAGCTTAGGAACTTGACCTCTTGTGTGGTGTCCGTCTGTGGTGTTGTGATTACTCTGCTGTACGATCCTAGGAGAGGACCCTCGTTCAGGAGGCCTCTCAGTAAACGCTCGGCTACTTCTCGACGGAGAGGTGGGCCTAGGGGTGGTCAGTCAGACATCTTCTGCCTCCCCCGGGGTCGCCTTTCTAACATTGGTGGCAAGCGCTGGGATCCGAGCCCACGCAGATCGTACAGAGAGTGATTCACTCGCTACCCAGAAAAACCCACTGCAACCATGAGCACAGAATTCCAGAAGGAGAAAATGGAAGACTACAGTCACAAGGAACTGAAGCAATTCTGCAAAGATCTAGGCATCGCTACCACTGGTTTAAGCACCAAAGAAGATTTCAAATCGGCCCTGCAGGCCTGGGTGGACGCCGGGGAGGCGCCACCCCCGAGGGAAGATAACCCGGGCCCGAACGGAGGCCCGGAGGCTCAGCTGAACCCAGCGGGAGAGAGACCCGCAAACCCAAACCCGGGCCTCTCCCCCGAAGACGCCCGAGAACGAGAGAGGAACCGGCTCCACGAGTTGGAGCTTGCTCGACTCAAACAAGAAGGAGAGATCCAACTGGCAGAAAGGAAGCTAGCCCTCGAGCAGCTACGGCTAGAAGGAGACCTGGAAGAAAAGCGAAGACAAAGAGACCTCGAGGAGAAGAAACTCATGCTCGAGCACGAGCGCGTCCTCAAAGAACTAGAATTTAAAACCAAGGCAGGCGAGACTACCACCTCCGGGAGTAAGACCTCACCTCCCCCGGTGGACACGAAGGTGCACATACCCAAGGATGTCGTCAAAGAGTACTATAAGAACGACGACATCCAGCAGTGGTTCAAAGCTTACAGGTCGCCATGGCCGCCCATCGAGTACCCCTCAGGGACTGGGGTGCCGGCCTGTGGGGGAAGTTTATCAACGAAGGGAGAGACGCCATGCTGGAGCTCCCTGATGCCGAGAGGACCTCGTACGAGCACATGAAGACCGCCCTCCTCACGCGCTACGGACTCACCCCCGAGATGTACCGGCAGCGATTCCGAGACTGCAAAAAAATCCCCGGTACCACGTGGGTGGAGTACGTGAACTATTACAGTAGAGCCTTCGAGGGGTGGACTCGGGGCTGCCAGGTCACCACCTACCAGCAGTTGGTCGACCTCATTCTATGGGAACACCTGTCCAATAACTGTTTCGTCGAACTCCGGCAGCACCTCCTCGACAGCAAATTGACTGAGCCATGAAAACTCGCTGTCGAGGCAGACCGATGGGCCAGCACCCGAGTTCCCCGGAACATGATGGGAGATTACGGCCGGGGGTCCCCGGGGAACCACCGCCCACGAGGTGGCGGAGTAAGCCAGAGCCGGGGTCGAGACACCCCCCAGGGGTCATCCCCTACCTCCACGTCGCCATCCCTGGCCCGGAGAGGGGGCCCCCCAGCCAGGCCGGGGCCCCGCCCGAACGTTACGTGCCACATATGCCAGCGACAGGGGCATTATGCGAATGACCCCCTCTGCCCGATGAACCAGCGACCCGGCACCACCGGGCCCCCAGCCCGTCAGATCACGGCAGCTGCCCTAGGTGAAGAAAGAAGGGAGGAAGAGGACGACGACCCCGAGCAGGCCGAGTGGGAGCCCGCCGCCATGACCTTAGCCTGCCTGGGTACTCACGACATGATCCCCCGAGGGCCGATCCCCGGCAACACCCAGAAGTACCGCCAGTGGGTCACCATCAACGGTCGCCGGACCGAAGCCCTCCGTGACACTGGGGCCAGCGTGACAGCGGTCCGCTGCCATCTGGTGACCCCGGAACAGATCCTCCCTAACGTCCTGTGTCCAGTCCGATCCGCAGATAACTCCGAAACTATGTGTCAGATGGCCCGCATCCCCTTCGAGTGGGGGGGAGTGTCGGGCGTGCTGAAAGTGACTGTCCGCGACGATGCCCCCGTGGACTGCCTCCTTGGGAACGACCTGGAAAGTTCCCCGTGGGCTGGCGTCGAACGAAGAGAGCACCTGGGGATGCTAGGCCTTCCCGAGTGGGTCTGTGCGACTACCCGCTCCATGTCCGCCCGAGCCTCCGTCCCAGCGGGGGAAGCTCCAACAGAGGAGCCAGAATGGCCCGCACCTCCGCCGCCCGTCGTCCCCGAGGACGCCGATACCGGGCCCGGCCCCCAAGGGCCCGACCAAGAAGATCTCACCGAGATCGACCGCCTCCCGGAACTCGCTCAATGGCGCCAAGAAGGTGGCCCCACCCGCGAACAGTTCCGGCAGGAACAGAAAACCTGCCCCTCCCTCGAGGGGATGCGACGGCAAGCCGCTACGCAAGCCGCCGGAGACCCCGCGGGGTCCCACTGGGTCTACTGGGACAACGACCTCCTTTACAGTGAGCAGAAGATTGCCGAGCTAGGGGCCGGCCGGGTGCTGGTTGTACCCCTCCGGTTCAGAGACTTCCTCCTGACCTTAGCACATGATGTGCCCCTCGCCGGGCA
The DNA here is from genome assembly GCF_964261635.1 of Lissotriton helveticus. Taxonomy (NCBI): domain Eukaryota; kingdom Metazoa; phylum Chordata; class Amphibia; order Caudata; family Salamandridae; genus Lissotriton; species Lissotriton helveticus. Next base: position 209,867,380 of record NC_136073.1, on the reverse strand, counting down.
CCTGGGCCAGGACAAAACTTACAGCCGCCTGGTGACCCATTTCTACTGGCCAAAAATGCGCACTGATGTACAGAACCACTGCCGGACCTGCCCGACCTGTCAAGCCAGCGGGAAGAGCGGGGGGAAAGTCAAAGCCCCGCTCCAGCCGTTCCCTGTGGTAACCACCCCCTTCGAGCGAGTGGGAATAGACATCGTAGGACCCCTGGATCCTCGCACCTCGCAGGGGCACCGTTTCATCCTCGTCCTGGTGGACCATGCCACCCGCTATCCTGAGACCATCCCTCTCCGAACAATCACGGCCCCCGTGGTGGGCCGAGCCCTCATGAGCATCTTCTCCCGGGTCGGCTTCCCCCGAGAAGTCGTGAGTGATCGGGGGTCCAACTTCATCTCGAAGCATATGCGGTCCCTATGGCAACAGTGCGGGGTCGCATATAAGTTCACCACCCCGTATCATCCCCAGGGAAATGGACTAGTGGAACGCTTTAACAGGACACTGAAGGGAATGATCAAGGGCCTAGAAGAGCCCCTCCGGCGCAAATGGGATGTCCTGCTGCCCTGCCTCCTGTTCGCCTACCGAGAGGTACCCCAGAAGTCCCTGGGGTTCAGCCCGTTCGAACTTTTGTACGGACACCCGGTTCGAGGCCCCCTTAGCCTGGTCAAGGAAGGCTGGGAGACAGCAGTTCGAGATGCCCCACCGGATGTCTACCGGTACCTCCTGACCCTCCGCAATCAGACTCGGAAGTTCAGGGAACTTGCCGAGGCCAACCTGGAAGCCAGTCAGGAGGAGATGAAACGCTGGTATGACCAGAACGCCTCGTCCATCGAGTTCGAGCCGGGCCAGCAAGTCTGGGTCATGTCCCCGGTTGAACCGTGTGCCCTCCAGGACAAATGGACGGGGCCCTTCAAGGTGGTGGAGCGCAAGAGCCCCGTCACCTACCTGGTAGACATGGAGTCCCCCAGGAACCCCCTCCGGGTTCTACACGCTAACCGGCTCAAGCCGCACTTTGCACGCACCGAACTGAGCCTGCTGCTGGCGACCGATGACGGAGCTGAAGACGACTCCGAGCCCCTACCAGATCTCCTCAGCACTACCGAGAAAGACGGCTCCTTCGAAGGGGTCCGGCTCTCCTCTACCCTGACCCCGGAGCAGCAACAAGACTGTCGGAAGCTGCTGGGGCAGTTTGCGGATCTGTTTTCCCTCACGCCGGGGGTCACCCGGTGGTGTGTCCACGATGTGGACACCGGAGACAGCCCCTCTGTGAAACAACGAGCTTTTCGAGTGCCCGACCGGGTTCGGGCCTGCATCCAATCCGAGGTGGCCAAGATGTTGGCCCTGGGGGTAGTCGAACCCTCCAACAGTCCCTGGGCCAGTCCCGTTGTCCTGGTCCCGAAAGCTGCTTCCCCCGGAGCCGCGCCCGAGCTCCGGTTCTGTGTTGACTACCGGGGACTGAATGCCGTCACCAGGACCGACGCGCATCCCATCCCCAGGGCGGATGAACTGATCGATCGCCTCGGGGCCGCCAGATACCTCAGCACCTTCGATCTCACGGCGGGGTATTGGCAGATCGGCCTTACCCCTGGTGCACAAGAACGATCAGCCTTCTCAACGCCAGATGGCCACTATCACTTCAAAGTAATGCCCTTCGGCATGAAAAATGCGCCGGCCACCTTTCAGAGGCTAGTAAATCAGGTGCTGGCCGGCCTAGAGGAATACAGCGCCGCCTATCTCGATGACCTTGCGGTGTACAGCCTTCACTGGGATGAGCACCTGTCCCACCTCTGGGAAGTCCTGACGGCCCTCCGGCTGGCTGGACTAACCATCAAGGCCAGCAAATGCCAGATAGGCCAAGGGTCCGTGACCTATCTAGGACACCAAGTAGGGAGCGGTCAAGTCGCTCCCCTCCAACCAAAGGTAGACGCCATCCGGGCCTGGGAGCCCCCGGTCACCCAGACCGCCGTCCGAGCCTTCCTGGGGCTCACCGGATACTATCGGCGATTTATAAAAGACTACGGGAGCATTGTGGGGCCCCTCAAAGAACTGACCTCAAAGAAACTACCCCAGAAGGTGCACTGGACCCCCGCGTGCCAGACAGCCTTTGAGACTTTAAAGACTGCCATGTGCACCGCCCCTGTGCTCCAGGCCCCCGACTACAGCAGAGAGTTTGTAGTCCAAACCGACGCCTCGGAGCACGGCATCGGGGCGGTCCTGTCCCAAGTTAACCCCGAAGGAATCGACCGGCCTGTGGCCTTCATCAGCCGACGCCTCCTGGCAAGAGAACAGCGGTGGAGCACCATCGAGAGGGAAGCCTTTGCCGTGGTGTGGGCCCTCAAGAAGCTCCGGCCCTACCTCTTCGGCACCCACTTCCGGGTCCAGACCGACCACCAGCCCCTGCGGTGGTTGATGCAGATGCGGGGAGAAAACCCGAAACTGCTGCGCTGGTCCATCTCTCTACAGGGGATGGATTTCACTGTGGAGCATCACCCCGGCAACGACCACGCCAATGCCGACGGCCTGTCCAGATTCTTCCGCCTCGGCGAGGAGAATGCCCAAGAAAGTGGGTGACTCTCCCCTGCCTTCAGCTGGGGGGGACGCGTGTTGGACCCGGCCTCATGGCGTGGTCCTACCCCTCCCGCATGGCGGGCCCCGGACGACATCAGCCCTCCTCCGGACCTCGGGCGGTCCATTCTGCCCGACCCTGCACGCCCCAACACCACCGATCCGGCTACCATCCCGGACCCCCATCATCGGCCTGGCCCCAGCGTAGGCCCCTCACGACCTAAGCACGAGGCCGGGCCCGACTCCATCTTGGGCCCACCACGTCACGACCGCGTGGCCTCGGTCCCAGCCTCGGTCCCAGCGAAGCCCAGACATCGAGGCACCAAGATCCACCCAGGTGGTCGAGTGGCCACTCGACAGAGCCGGAGGGAGAGGAGTTTCGATGGCCCTCCAGCCGTCCCCGGACGCCCGGTCTCGATCGCCCTCCGGCCTCCCTGGGCGCTGGCTCTACCCCCCTGCTGGGTGTCTGGACACCATCATCTCGGCCCCTCTGGCCCCCAGGCGCGAGGGTCCGGACATCAAAGGACCTCCGTCCTATATCTGGGCCCGCCCCGGAGTAGGACGCCAGTTGTATCCTGGACTGGAAGCCCTGCTGACGCTGTCACGGCCGACACCAGACAAACTCATCCGTAACCCGACGACCATCTGAGAGCCTGCTGGCGCTGCCGCGGCCCACCTTGCTGAAACATCTGAGAGCCTGCTGGCGCTGCCGCGGCCTACCTTGCTGAAACATCTGAGAGCCTGCTGGCGCTGCCGCGGCCTACCTTGCTGAAACATCTGAGAGCCTGCTGGCGCTGCCGCGGCCTACCTTGCTGAATCATCTGAGAGCCTGCTGGCGCTGCCGCGGCCTACCTTGCTGAAACATCTGAGAGCCTGCTGGCGCTGCCGCGGCCTACCTCGCTGAACCATCTGTTAGCCTGCTGGCGCTGCCGCGGCTCGACCTCTCGGAACCCCCCGGCTCGAGGATTGAGAGCTGTGCGTAGGGTATCCCGTCCTCCGCCCAGAGTAAGACTGTCCCGCTACCTTACCCCCTCTTTACCAGACTTTACAGATCCCTCGATCTGCTTGTACATACTACCAAAAACCCGCAACCTTTTACTAGCTATAAAAGCTTAGGAACTTGACCTCTTGTGTTGGTGTCCGTCTGTGGTGTTGTGATTACTCTGCTGTACGATCCTAGGAGAGGACCCTCGTTCAGGAGGCCTCTCAGTAAACGCTCGGCTACTTCTCGATGGAGAGGTGGGCCTAGGGGTGGTCAGTCAGACATCTTCTGCCTCCCCCGGGGTCGCCTTTCTAACAAGCGGGTTTTATGATGAGCAACTCACTGTGAATAACTGTCTAGAGAAAAATAATATAACCTTTTTGGAGGTGATGTTTTCTTGATATTCCTTCTCTTAAATATATACAGGGGCGGCTCTAGGCTCATGGCGGCCCTGGGCAGGGAGCGTAGGTAGGGGGCCCCCGAAAAGGGGGTCCGGGCGGGGCAGAGCGTGGAGGCCAGTGAAGAGGGGGTGGTCAGGGTGTTTGGAAGTGGAACAGAGCTGGAGGCCGCCAAATCCCTGCCAGGGGCCGGCACACAAATATGTATCCATCCTCAGAGGATTATTATATTAAGGATATATATTGGCATGGTGGCCTTAGGGGTTTGGTGGCCCTGAGCAGGTGCACAGCTTGCACATGCCTAAGGCCGCCCCTGATATATATGAAATAAGAGTAATTGAAGAACCATAACACAGGCTCCTGCCGCACCAGCGGTGCGTGGGGGGGCAACCTTCCGGGGAGGGGGGGAGGAGGCGACCTTTCAAGATGGCCCCATTCAGTGGAAGTTCAATGAATATCTGCGAGATATGGGAGACTCTGGGGGCCCTCTTCACATTTTGCAGGGGGGACATCATTTAGCATTACACCACTGCATTAAAGAGCTTTGAAGGTTGTAAAAAGGGGAAACTAGAAAGCGAAACACACCTGTTTTCTATCCAAATGAATGCCATTCAGTCCAAAACTAGTCTCTGAAGACCCATGCTGTGGAATCTGGAAAGAAGAATCAAATAGCTGCTTGTGCTTCAGGCTGCAGAAAGTGTTATGCTTATGGTCGAGGTTTGGAAAACACATGCAAATACCTCAAGATAAAAGAACAAGCTGACAAAAATAGAAAATAGAAAAACATTATGGAGGATAACATATTCATAACTTGTTTTTTTGTACTGTGCTTGATGCAGTATTTCCTGCCAATCATAAGGGCTGTAAATAAAAGATGTTACTCATTCATGGGAGGTAAGAGCCATGTAGTAGTATCCTAGATACTGACTAACACTCTCTTTCAGTTTGTCACTTCTTCTATAATAGTAATTAACCGAGATACACAATATTTTTGTATGAATACATTTGACTCGGAGACCTCCTCAGTTACACAGTTGCTAATTAAAATGACAAAGTTCACAACTTTTGAAAAGGCTTGAAGACAAACGTATTGCTAAGTGCTGAGTGTCAGAACACTTCACCTTGACGGCCAAACATACCTTGAATTTAGGAATATATTCTTTGAAAGACGTACATTAGTATTTTGTGAGTGCTCAGAGTACTCTTTCACTGCTAATTTAATGGTACTCATTTTAATTAAATGGTACTCATTTTATTGTGAAAAACAATGTATATCAACGGGTCAAAAAACCGGAGAGAAGCTATCAGAACAACTATGTGCTGTTAGTAGGATACAATCCATGAATCCAAAGTATTCATGGTGAAAAATATGTTCCCATCAGATACCCGTCCTGTACCGCCCTACATCATTTGGGATCCTTCACCAGAAGGAAGTGGAATAAATTCCACTATGGATTAGGTAGATTGTGTCCTAATCGTGTTTGAAGGATACAATGATGGATTAATGTAAACTATATGTTGGTATCAGTGGGTAAAAATAATTAGCAGTGCAGAAGATGCTATGTGTAGCATGTGAATAAGTGAATTAATATTGGGTTGTAGGAATGGAAAGAAAGAATTTTAATAGGATCCTACCCACACCCAAGGTTAAAAAACAGTGCAAAGTAGTGTTAACAAATAACTACTTGGATGTAATCTAGGTCGACATGTTTCTGCAGATTTTGTAGGCTCACACGATACCTGTCTGCTTCATCAGGACCTTCACAATAATATGCTACTGCTGATAAATGTGTTTTTAGTGATTAAATCATATCACCTGAGATCGCCAAACAGAGTGATCTAGATGGTCACCGTCAGATAGACAAACAAACATACACACAGAGAAAAAAATGCACATAGTTAATAACAATAGCTTTAAACACAAGGACAAACTCTCGTGATGTTACATATTTTGCCAAACAATATTGGTCACTGATTGCTCTCTAGTCAACCTGGAATCAAGGCAAAAATGACCTAGTAAAGATAAACAAAATACATCTTTATATTCACTCACCCACAATCTGGGGAATGAACTCTCCACCTCACCCGGCTACAGCTCAGGTACAAATGGAGCACCGCTCTAGTGAATGTAAAAGGAGAGAAACACCAATGAAAGAGGAGGACCTCTCTGAAGCTTTATTACCAAACACACCCTTTCCCCAACCTGTTCGGTTTGTAGCAGTCTTATGTTTCAACGTGGTATAGGGAAGGTCAATGATGTTTTAAATTAGATACAGCTAAGTTTGGCGCTTTGTTGAAGATATATGCGCTAGAGCTACTTCTAGTGCAAACTGAATCGAGCGTCGTCCAAATTACCCGTATATATTTAGCGGGTGTCTTTACTGAAACCAGGTAACGACAATGCTCTAACATACGCTTGAATCTCATTGTAAAACTAGCAACCCTTCAGCGAGGAAAGGTCACTCGAGCTCACATCGTTGGTAATTCGTTCACCAAACCCTTACCTGTCCGTCGGTACTCCTCGCCTCCGTCTAGGCTGTCAGTGGGAGGTACCTGGACGGACAGGAAGCGGTTATTTGAATTCTTTTTCGTGGACCGACGGGAGAGTCACGTGACAGACTCCGTCGCATGCGCCAAAACTACACGGTTGGTGGGAATTGTAGTTCGCATGCTGGAATAATGACGCGCTCAATCACGCGCGCCAATCTGTTGGGAAATGTAGTACGCTGGCGGGTTACGGCCGCATACATGGATATAGAAAAGACACTTACAATCAAAGGGTCCTAGTCGATGAATTTGTCGAATGATACTCAAAATACCGAAGGTATAGAAAATCCTTACCGCTAGTCATTGAGAGTTTCATTTTGTGCTCGATACATTGTGCTAACCAACAGGTTAGTTTCAATCAATATTCAAATATCAGTGAAGCTTTGTACATCAATGCAATCGAACTTATGACTAGCTATTAGCAAGCATAAATTGTATATTATTTATATTGTTTGTGGAACCACTATCATTAGATTTGAGAATGTGGAAAACAAAATTACAGCAGTTAGTGAAAAGTACACGCTAATAGTTTCTGGTACTTTGGCACCAAAATCCCGGGTATACATCACCGTATATAGTGAACAATTTGCCCAGAACCTACAACGACATCCAAGGGATGTCCTCATTCAGGCCTGTTTTATCTGTTTGTAGTTTGTACACCCATCTTTGTTCCCTTTTGTGTAAGAAGGTACTTGTGTCTGTAATATGTTTAGGAATTACTGGTTGTTCTAGCACTGTCCAGTGCAGATCAGTCGGAGCATGTTGGGCCTCTAAGAAATGTTTGGTCATTCTTGTTGCTTGCTTATTGCAATGTATCGAGCTTTTATGCTCGGAGATCCTGATCTTTATTTTTCTCGTGGTCATGCCCACATATTTCTTATCACAAGGGCAACTGATTAAGTATATGAGGTTGGAACTATTACAGTTCGTAAACCTGCGTTGTTCCCATGGATGTTCTGTGCCGATGTTAATTATGGTAGATTTAGAGGTCTGAGGACATGCTGCACATTGTCCGCATGGATGGTGTCCGATTACAGCAGGCATCTCCCACAAAGTACCTTTCATTTTTGGAATTTCCATCCTTGGTCTTGTATGGACCAATTTGTCCTTCAGGTTTTGTCCCCTTTTAAAGGCAAAAAGGGGGACGGGCAATTTGTCTTTTCCCGTATTTAGAATGCCCCAGTGTTTTTTAATAATGCTAGTGGTTTGGTTTGATAGTGTACCAAATGTCGTGACGCAGGTCATTCGTTCTGTCTTTTCTTTGGGAGGCATTATTTCTAGTAGGCTGGCTCTGTTATTATTTGCTGCTCGTTTTTTTGATCGGTACACCAGTTGTTTTGGATAGTCTTTATCCAAAAGGTCTCGTGTTAAGTTCCTAGCATGTGCCTCAAAAGAAACTTTGTCTGTACAGTTCCTCTGTATACGTACAAATTGCCCATAGGGCAGATTGTCCCGAAGGGACTTAGGGTGGCAGCTATGGTAATTCAACAAAGAGTTTCGGGCCATAGGTTTCTGATAGAGCTCTGATATGAGGCCATCGGTCGTACCAATGATCATTAGATCTAAAAAAGCTAATCTGCATGTATTGTATTCCATTGTAAATTTTAGATAGCGGTTCTTCTGATTTAGCCACTCATGGAATTCTTTGAGTTGGATTTCATCCCCACGCCACACCACAAAAATGTCATCGATGTAGCGTTTCCACGCTCGCAGACACTTGAGATGGGGGTTGGTGTCTGCGAGTACGTGCTGCTGTTCAAATTGATGCATGTATAGATTAGCGAGACTAGGGGCAAAAACGCTGCCCATACTATATTTTTTTTTTTTTTTTTTGCAGAGTTTTATATAGCGCGAACTAGAACCAAACCGAATCAGTTATCAGAGCGCTTTACATAGCACCAGTTACGTTACATGAGGACACACTTTCATTTTAGGCACGGGAATGTGATAAACGGTATTAGTTTTCCTTGTGATCTACCCTACATCTGAAAGACTTACTTGCAGTTGCAACATCTGAAAAAGCATTAATACATTTGAGCGGAACGGGGCACAGAAGAACTTGAATGACCACCCTGTTAATACTTAGGAAATTAATTAGACTTTGGGGAGAACAGAATAACGCAATTCTTTAATACTCTATCCATATTCCATGTTTGTATCTGAAAACAAATTTCCAAATACAACCCGAGCTGAAAAACTGACTTTGGTTTTTGTGTCCCCGACTATATTTTCCAGAACCCTGAAGCAAGTATAAAGGTTGCCCTTGCAATCATCGCTATCTGATGTAATAGTTACCCCAGCAACGAACAATGCAGGAAGCCAGCATGCCACTGCCTGAGATGCAGATAAAAAGAAAAATAATGCATTAGCTTGTGCCATTCTTGTGTAGAGAGAGAGCGAGAGGAGGCAGCTCCACTTAAATCAAAGTCCCAGGCCAGAACCAAGCAATTAATGTACTCGCTAAGTGTTAACCCTTCTTAAGGGCTCAGAAGCATTGCAAGCAGTTACCAACAACCAATGTTTACGATTCATTTCCATGAAGATCATACTAGTCCCGCTAATCTGCAAATAAAGGGAATGTTCATAGGAGAAGAAGTTCTCTGTCATAGCTAGTGTTGCTAAGGTCATAATGAGTCTAACAGGAGTTATGGAGTTCAAGTCTCGTGATAGCAATAGCTCTTCTATCACCTGTAGAGTCTCCGTTTGGGGTATAGATGTGTATAAGCTCTCGACATTGAACGACACCAACAAATCTGTGTTAATGTCGTATTCAATGTCGGGTAGCAATCTTAAAACATCTTTGGTGTCCTTCAAATAAGAGGGCATCTCTTGTACCATTGGTTGGAGAAACACATCAACAAAGGTCGACAAAGGTTCCAGGAGTGAACCTATCCCAGATATAATGGGACGGCCTGGTGGAGGGCGTTGGACCTTGTGTATTTTTGGCAACTGGTAAAAGTACGGGGTGACAGGGTTAGATACTTGGAGATATTGACCCTCTTTAGGAGTAAGCCAGCCTTCTGCTAGTGCTTCTTCAACGATATGAGCTATGATGTTAGTTAGTCTAGCTGTCGGGTCTTGTTTGAGTTTTCTATATGACCGACCATCGTTGAGTTGGCGTAAGCACTCATTGCGGTATGTTTCCACATCGAGGATGACCACCCCTCCCCCCTTGTCTGCTGGTTTTATCACAATGAGGGGGTTTTCAGATAGATCCTTAATAGCAGTTTGTTCATCTCTAGTCAAATTAGAAAACATCCTCTGCCTGACAGTGAAGAGTTCTCGTATGTCATGGTTGACTGCTTCTTCGAAGGTAAGTACCTTTGGAGGTTGGCCTAGTGTAGTTGGGTTAAAGGTCGAAGGTTTCTTCAATCCAGTATTGTTTTGAGGGCTGCATTGCGAATTTGCAATTGGTTTATTCGCAAACATAAAATGAAGCCTGATCTTGCGATAGAGTTTGCTTAATTCAATTTGAGCCTGGAATGGATCCGTGCGATTTGTTGAGACAAATCCAAGGCCTTTGTTCAATACTTGCTCTTGGGTCTCTGTTAATTGTTGCGAGCTCAAGTTGATGACTAAACTGGTCCCGCTGCGGTTGATGGTTGATCCTGTGGAATCTTTTTCCCACTCCTCAGATCCATGGTCTGAGGTGGTATGTTCCAGCGGACCTGTCCTTGTCTGGGAGTTCTTTGACGGCCCCGGCTTCTCCTGCCCCCCCCTAAAAAAGACTGTTGGTTGTAATCTCCATAGAATGGGGGCGGACCGTATGGGTTCATCATTGGCGGAAAAGGTGGTTGTCCCCACGGTGAAGGTTGCCACCAAGGTGGGCATTGTGGTTGGGGGAAGGCTTGATTATATCCTCTCCACCCTCTCCTGTTCCCACCACGACCTCGCTGTTTAAAGGATGACTGGCTGGTATTTGATCCATCGGAATCACTAGAGACTCCATCGGAGCTGGAGCTCCCATAGTTGGACCCGCCTTTATTTCCAGCTTTCTGGTTGGTGGGACAGAAAGTGTCGCTGGTGTAAGGGTACACCTTTTCCATCGCGAATTTGGCAAGATCTTTTTTAAACTTTTCTAGTTTAGTGAAGAGTATCGAATCTCTGAACTCCTTACTAGACTTGTTGCCATCATCTTGATGTTTGGTGAATGTTTTGCTAGATGAAATCGTTGTCTTGATCTGACCCTCTAGGACCTGAATTTCTATCATTATTTTATCTGCTGTCATTTTTGCTGTTTTTATAATCAGACATAGCCAATCGCGTGTACACTTCCACGCTATGAGCGACCAGTCATGTAGGAAAACCTTGTCGTCTAAAAATAGACGAGGGACATTCCCCACTATTAGACCGCTTGGTGCACAGTTATTTCTCAAGTAGTCAGCCATGACAATTCCATGTACGCTCACTCTCGCATGATTCTTTTTTAGAATGAGTATTTTAGCCCAACCATCTTCAGAGCTAGTGGAAGCAGCTGGTAACAGAGTAAACATTTCAAGCATGCTAGGATTATCTGAAAGAAGTGTCTGAATTTCATCTTCATCAAAGGCTAGGCCAAGGTTTGTGGCCATGGTTCTTTATATGTGTGTCTGGAACTATACTCTTCAAGCTCCTCGACTCAAACAGGATTTAACTCCCAAAACACACATGAGTCGGAAAAATAATAAAACGCCCGCAGTCGACAGACTACACTGGAACATTAATACATTAGAGAGGGCGTATAAGGGAAATATTTACTGACCTTGCATTGTTATAGTCCCTAAATACAGTGAAAAACAATGTATAACAACGGGTCAAAAAACCGGAGAGAAGCTATCAGAACAACTATGTGCTGTTAGTAGGATACAATCCATGAATCCAAAGTATTCATGGTGAAAAATATGTTCCCATCAGATACCCGTCCTGTACCGCCCTACATCATTTGGGATCCTTCACCAGAAGGAAGTGGAATAAATTCCACTATGGATTAGGTAGATTGTGTCCTAATCGTGTTTGAAGGATACAATGATGGATTAACGTAAACTATATGTTGGTATCAGTGGGTAAAAATAATTAGCAGTGCAGAAGATGCTATGTGTAGCATGTGAATAAGTGAATTAATATTGGGTTGTAGGAATGGAAAGAAAGAATTTTAATAGGATCCTACCCACACCCAAGGTTAAAAAACAGTGCAAAGTAGTGTTAACAAATAACTACTTGGATGTAATCTAGGTCGACATGTTTCTGCAGATTTTGTAGGCTCACACGATACCTGTCTGCTTCATCAGGACCTTCACAATAATATGCTACTGCTGATAAATGTGTTTTTAGTGATTAAATCATATCACCTGAGATCGCCAAACAGAGTGATCCAGATGGTCACCGTCAGATAGACGAACAAACATACACACAGAGAAAAAAAAATACACACAGAGAAAAAAATGCACATAGTTAATAACAATAGCTTTAAACACAAGGACAAACTCTCGTGATGTTACATATTTTGCCAAACAATATTGGTCACTGATTGCTCTCTAGTCAACCTGGAATCAAGGCAAAAATGACCTAGTAAAGATAAACAAAATAAATCTTTATATTCACTCACCCACAATCTGGGGAATGAACTCTCCACCTCACCCGGCTACAGCTCAGGTACAAATGGAGCACCGCTCTAGTGAATGTAAAAGGAGAGAAACACCAATGAAAGAGGAGGACCTCTCTGAAGCTTTATTACCAAACACACCCTTTCCCCAACCTGTTCGGTTTGTAGCAGTCTTATGTTTCAACGTGGTATAGGGAAGGTCAATGATGTTTTAAATTAGATACAGCTAAGTTTGGCGCTTTGTTGAAGATATATGCGCTAGAGCTACTTCTAGTGCAAACTGAATCGAGCGTCGTCCAAATTACCCATATATATTTAGCGGGTGTCTTTACTGAAACCAGGTAACGACAATGCTCTAACATACGCTTGAATCTCATTGTAAAACTAGCAACCCTTCAGCGAGGAAAGGTCACTCGAGCTCACATCGTTGGTAATTCGTTCACCAAACCCTTACCTGTCCGTCGGTACTCCTCGCCTCCGTCTAGGCTGTCAGTGGGAGGTACCTGGACGGACAGGAAGCGGTTATTTGAATTCTTTTTCGTGGACCGACGGGAGAGTCACGTGACAGACTCCGTCGCATGCGCCAAAACTACACGGTTGGTGGGAATTGTAGTTCGCATGCTGGAATCATGACGCGCTCAATCACGCGCGCCAATCTGTTGGGAAATGTAGTACGCTGGCGGGTTACGGCCGCATACATGGATATAGAAAAGACACTTACAATCAAAGGGTCCTAGTCGATGAATTTGTCGAATGATACTCAAAATACCGAAGGTATAGAAAATCCTTACCGCTAGTCATTGAGAGTTTCATTTTGTGCTCGATACATTGTGCTAACCAACAGGTTAGTTTCAATCAATATTCAAATATCAGTGAAGCTTTGTACATCAATGCAATCGAACTTATGACTAGCTATTAGCAAGCATAAATTGTATATTATTTATATTGTTTGTGGAACCACTATCATTAGATTTGAGAATGTGGAAAACAAAATTACAGCAGTTAGTGAAAAGTACACGCTAATAGTTTCTGGTACTTTGACACCAAAATCCCGGGTATACATCACCGTATATAGTGAACAATTTGCCCAGAACCTACAACGACATCCAAGGGATGTCCTCATTCAGGCCTGTTTTATCTGTTTGTAGTTTGTACACCCATCTTTGTTCCCTTTTGTGTAAGAAGGTACTTGTGTCTGTAATATGTTTAGGAATTACTGGTTGTTCTAGCACTGTCCAGTGCAGATCAGTCGGAGCATGTTGGGCCTCTAAGAAATGTTTGGTCATTCTTGTTGCTTGCTTATTGCAACGTATCGAGCTTTTATGCTCGGAGATCCTGATCTTTATTTTTCTCGTGGTCATGCCCACATATTTCTTATCACAAGGGCAACTGATTAAGTATATGAGGTTGGAACTATTACAGTTCGTAAACCTGCGTTGTTCCCATGGATGTTCTGTGCCGATGTTAATTATGGTAGATTTAGAGGTCTGAGGACATGCTGCACATTGTCCGCATGGATGGTGTCCGATTACAGCAGGCATCTCCCACAAAGTACCTTTCATTTTTGGAATTTCCATCCTTGGTCTTGTATGGACCAATTTGTCCTTCAGGTTTTGTCCCCTTTTAAAGGCAAAAAGGGGGACGGGCAATTTGTCTTTTCCCGCATTTAGAATGCCCCAGTGTTTTTTAATAATGCTAGTGATTTGGTTTGATAGTGTACCAAATGTCGTGACGCAGGTCATTCGTTCTGTCTTTTCTTTGGGAGGCATTATTTCTAGTAGGCTGGCTCTGTTATTATTTGCTGCTCGTTTTTTTGATCGGTACACCAGTTGTTTTGGATAGTCTTTATCCAAAAGGTCTCGTGTTAAGTTCCTAGCATGTGCCTCAAAAGAAACTTTGTCTGTACAGTTCCTCTGTATACGTACAAATTGCCCATAGGGCAGATTGTCCCGAAGGGACTTAGGGTGGCAGCTATGGTAATTCAACAAAGAGTTTCGGGCCATAGGTTTCTGATAGAGCTCTGATATGAGGCCATCGGTCGTACCAATGATCATTAGATCTAAAAAAGCTAATCTGCATGTATTGTATTCCATTGTAAATTTTAGATAGCGGTTCTTCTGATTTAGCCACTCATGGAATTCTTTGAGTTGGATTTCATCCCCACGCCACACCACAAAAATGTCATAGATGTAGCGTTTCCACACTCGCAGACACTTGAGATGGGGGTTGGTGTCTGCGAGTACGTGCTGCTGTTCAAATTGATGCATGTATAGATTAGCGAGACTAGGGGCAAAAACGCTGCCCATACTATATTTTTTTTTTTATTTTTTTTGCAGAGTTTTATATAGCGCGAACTAGAACCAAACCGAATCAGTTATCAGAGCGCTTTACATAGCACCAGTTACGTTACATGAGGACACACTTTCATTTTAGGCACGGGAATGTGATAAACGGTATTAGTTTTCCTTGTGATCTACCCTACATCTGAAAGACTTACTTGCAGTTGCAACATCTGAAAAAGCATTAATACATTTGAGCGGAACGGGGCACAGAAGAACTTGAATGACCACCCTGTTAATACTTAGGAAATTAATTAGACTTTGGGGAGAACAGAATAACGCAATTCTTTAATACTCTATCCATATTCCATGTTTGTATCTGAAAACAAATTTCCAAATACAACCCGAGCTGAAAAACTGACTTTGGTTTTTGTGTCCCCGACTATATTTTCCAGAACCCTGAAGCAAGTATAAAGGTTGCCCTTGCAATCATCGCTATCTGATGTAATAGTTACCCCAGCAACGAACAATGCAGGAAGCCAGCATGCCACTGCCTGAGATGCAGATAAAAAGAAAAATAATGCATTAGCTTGTGCCATTCTTGTGTAGAGAGAGAGCGAGAGGAGGCAGCTCCACTTAAATCAAAGTCCCAGGCCAGAACCAAGCAATTAATGTACTCGCTAAGTGTTAACCCTTCTTAAGGGCTCAGAAGCATTGCAAGCAGTTACCAACAACCAATGTTTACGATTCATTTCCATGAAGATCATACTAGTCCCGCTAATCTGCAAATAAAGAGAATCTTCATAGGAGAAGAAGTTCTCTGTCATAGCTAGTGTTGCTAAGGTCATAATGAGTCTAACAGGAGTTATGGAGTTCAAGTCTCGTGATAGCAATAGCTCTTCTATCACCTGTAGAGTCTCCGTTTGGGGTATAGATGTGTATAAGCTCTCGACATTGAACGACACCAACAAATCTGTGTTAATGTCGTATTCAATGTCGGGTAGCAATCTTAAAACATCTTTGGTGTCCTTCAAATAAGAGGGCATCTCTTGTACCATTGGTTGGAGAAACACATCAACAAAGGTCGACAAAGGTTCCAGGAGTGAACCTATCCCAGATATAATGGGACGGCCTGGTGGAGGGCGTTGGACCTTGTGTATTTTTGGCAACTGGTAAAAGTACGGGGTGACAGGGTTAGATACTTGGAGATATTGACCCTCTTTAGGAGTAAGCCAGCCTTCTGCTAGTGCTTCTTCAACGATATGAGCTATGATGTTAGTTAGTCTAGCTGTCGGGTCTTGTTTGAGTTTTCTATATGACCGACCATCGTTGAGTTGGCGTAAGCACTCATTGCGGTATGTTTCCACATCGAGGATGACCACCCCTCCCCCCTTGTCTGCTGGTTTTATCACAATGAGGGGGTTTTCAGATAGATCCTTAATAGCAGTTTGTTCATCTCTAGTCAAATTAGAAAACATCCTCTGCCTGACAGTGAAGAGTTCTCGTATGTCATGGTTGACTGCTTCTTCGAAGGTAAGTACCTTTGGAGGTTGGCCTAGTGTAGTTGGGTTAAAGGTCGAAGGTTTCTTCAATCCAGTATTGTTTTGAGGGCTGCATTGCGAATTTGCAATTGGTTTATTCGCAAACATAAAATGAAGCCTGATCTTGCGATAGAGTTTGCTTAATTCAATTTGAGCCTGGAATGGATCCGTGCGATTTGTTGAGACAAATCCAAGGCCTTTGTTCAATACTTGCTCTTGGGTCTCTGTTAATTGTTGCGAGCTCAAGTTGATGACTAAACTGGTCCCGCTGCGGTTGATGGTTGATCCTGTGGAATCTTTTTCCCACTCCTCAGATCCATGGTCTGAGGTGGTATGTTCCAGCGGACCTGTCCTTGTCTGGGAGTTCTTTGACGGCCCCGGCTTCTCCTGCCCCCCCCTAAAAAAGACTGTTGGTTGTAATCTCCATAGAATGGGGGCGGACCGTATGGGTTCATCATTGGCGGAAAAGGTGGTTGTCCCCACGGTGAAGGTTGCCACCAAGGTGGGCATTGTGGTTGGGGGAAGGCTTGATTATATCCTCTCCACCCTCTCCTGTTCCCACCACGACCTCGCTGTTTAAAGGATGACTGGCTGGTATTTGATCCATCGGAATCACTAGAGACTCCATCGGAGCTGGAGCTCCCATAGTTGGACCCGCCTTTATTTCCAGCTTTCTGGTTGGTGGGACAGAACGTGTCGCTGGTGTAAGGATACACCTTTTCCATCGCGAATTTGGCAAGATCTTTTTTAAACTTTTCTAGTTTAGTGAAGAGTATCGAATCTCTGAACTCCTTACTAGACTTGTTGCCATCATCTTGATGTTTGGTGAATGTTTTGCTAGATGAAATCGTTGTCTTGATCTGACCCTCTAGGACCTGAATTTCTATCATTATTTTATCTGCTGTCATTTTTGCTGTTTTTATAATCAGACATAGCCAATCGCGTGTACACTTCCACGCTATGAGCGACCAGTCATGTAGGAAAACCTTGTCGTCTAAAAATAGACGAGGGACATTCCCCACTATTAGACCGCTTGGTGCACAGTTATTTCTCAAGTAGTCAGCCATGACAATTCCATGTACGCTCACTCTCGCATGATTCTTTTTTAGAATGAGTATTTTAGCCCAACCATCTTCAGAGCTAGTGGAAGCAGCTGGTAACAGAGTAAACATTTCAAGCATGCTAGGATTATCTGAAAGAAGTGTCTGAATTTCATCTTCATCAAAGGCTAGGCCAAGGTTTGTGGCCATGGTTCTTTATATGTGTGTCTGGAACTATACTCTTCAAGCTCCTCGACTCAAACAGGATTTAACTCCCAAAACACACATGAGTCGGAAAAATAATAAAACGCCCGCAGTCGACAGACTACACTGGAACATTAATACATTAGAGAGGGCGTATAAGGGAAATATTTACTGACCTTGCATTGTTATAGTCCCTAAATACAGTGAAAAACAATGTATAACAACGGGTCAAAAAACCGGAGAGAAGCTATCAGAACAACTATGTGCTGTTAGTAGGATACAATCCATGAATCCAAAGTATTCATGGTGAAAAATATGTTCCCATCAGATACCCGTCCTGTACCGCCCTACATCATTTGGGATCCTTCACCAGAAGGAAGTGGAATAAATTCCACTATGGATTAGGTAGATTGTGTCCTAATCGTGTTTGAAGGATACAATGATGGATTAACGTAAACTATATGTTGGTATCAGTGGGTAAAAATAATTAGCAGTGCAGAAGATGCTATGTGTAGCATGTGAATAAGTGAATTAATATTGGGTTGTAGGAATGGAAAGAAAGAATTTTAATAGGATCCTACCCACACCCAAGGTTAAAAAACAGTGCAAAGTAGTGTTAACAAATAACTACTTGGATGTAATCTAGGTCGACATGTTTCTGCAGATTTTGTAGGCTCACACGATACCTGTCTGCTTCATCAGGACCTTCACAATAATATGCTACTGCTGATAAATGTGTTTTTAGTGATTAAATCATATCACCTGAGATCACCAAACAGAGTGATCCAGATGGTCACCGTCAGATAGACGAACAAACATACACACAGAGAAAAAAAAAAAATACACACAGAGAAAAAAATGCACATAGTTAATAACAATAGCTTTAAACACAAGGACAAACTCTCGTGATGTTACATATTTTGCCAAACAATATTGGTCACTGATTGCTCTCTAGTCAACCTGGAATCAAGGCAAAAATGACCTAGTAAAGATAAACAAAATAAATCTTTATATTCACTCACCCACAATCTGGGGAATGAACTCTCCACCTCACCCGGCTACAGCTCAGGTACAAATGGAGCACCGCTCTAGTGAATGTAAAAGGAGAGAAACACCAATGAAAGAGGAGGACCTCTCTGAAGCTTTATTACCAAACACACCCTTTCCCCAACCTGTTCGGTTTGTAGCAGTCTTATGTTTCAACGTGGTATAGGGAAGGTCAATGATGTTTTAAATTAGATACAGCTAAGTTTGGCACTTTGTTGAAGATATATGCGCTAGAGCTACTTCTAGTGCAAACTGAATCGTGCGTCGTCCAAATTACCCGTATATATTTAGCGGGTGTCTTTACTGAAACCAGGTAACGACAATGCTCTAACATACGCTTGAATCTCATTGTAAAACTAGCAACCCTTCAGCGAGGAAAGGTCACTCGAGCTCACATCGTTGGTAATTCGTTCACCAAACCCTTACCTGTCCGTCGGTACTCCTCGCCTCCGTCTAGGCTGTCAGTGGGAGGTACCTGGACGGACAGGAAGCGGTTATTTGAATTCTTTTTCGTGGACCGACTGGAGAGTCACGTGACAGACTCCGTCGCATGCGCCAAAACTACACGGTTGGTGGGAATTGTAGTTCGCATGCTGGAATCATGACGCGCTCAATCACGCGCGCCAATCTGTTGGGAAATGTAGTACGCTGGCGGGTTACGGCCGCATACATGGATATAGAAAAGACACTTACAATCAAAGGGTCCTAGTCGATGAATTTGTCGAATGATACTCAAAATACCGAAGGTATAGAAAATCCTTACCGCTAGTCATTGAGAGTTTCATTTTGTGCTCGATACATTGTGCTAACCAACAGGTTAGTTTCAATCAATATTCAAATATCAGTGAAGCTTTGTACATCAATGCAATCGAACTTATGACTAGCTATTAGCAAGCATAAATTGTATATTATTTATATTGTTTGTGGAACCACTATCATTAGATTTGAGAATGTGGAAAACAAAATTACAGCAGTTAGTGAAAAGTACACGCTAATAGTTTCTGGTACTTTGACACCAAAATCCCGGGTATACATCACCGTATATAGTGAACAATTTGCCCAGAACCTACAACGACATCCAAGGGATGTCCTCATTCAGGCCTGTTTTATCTGTTTGTAGTTTGTACACCCATCTTTGTTCCCTTTTGTGTAAGAAGGTACTTGTGTCTGTAATATGTTTAGGAATTACTGGTTGTTCTAGCACTGTCCAGTGCAGATCAGTCGGAGCATGTTGGGCCTCTAAGAAATGTTTGGTCATTCTTGTTGCTTGCTTATTGCAACGTATCGAGCTTTTATGCTCGGAGATCCTGATCTTTATTTTTCTCGTGGTCATGCCCACATATTTCTTATCACAAGGGCAACTGATTAAGTATATGAGGTTGGAACTATTACAGTTCGTAAACCTGCGTTGTTCCCATGGATGTTCTGTGCCGATGTTAATTATGGTAGATTTAGAGGTCTGAGGACATGCTGCACATTGTCCGCATGGATGGTGTCCGATTACAGCAGGCATCTCCCACAAAGTACCTTTCATTTTTGGAATTTCCATCCTTGGTCTTGTATGGACCAATTTGTCCTTCAGGTTTTGTCCCCTTTTAAAGGCAAAAGGGGGACGGGCAATTTGTCTTTTCCTGCATTTAGAATGCCCCAGTGTTTTTTAATAATGCTAGTGATTTGGTTTGATAGTGTACCAAATGTCGTGACGCAGGTCATTCGTTCTGTCTTTTCTTTGGGAGGCATTATTTCTAGTAGGCTGGCTCTGTTATTATTTGCTGCTCGTTTTTTTGATCGGTACACCAGTTGTTTTGGATAGTCTTTATCCAAAAGGTCTCGTGTTAAGTTCCTAGCATGTGCCTCAAAAGAAACTTTGTCTGTACAGTTCCTCTGTATACGTACAAATTGCCCATAGGGCAGATTGTCCCGAAGGGACTTAGGGTGGCAGCTATGGTAATTCAACAAAGAGTTTCGGGCCATAGGTTTCTGATAGAGCTCTGATATGAGGCCATCGGTCGTACCAATGATCATTAGATCTAAAAAAGCTAATCTGCATGTATTGTATTCCATTGTAAATTTTAGATAGCGGTTCTTCTGATTTAGCCACTCATGGAATTCTTTGAGTTGGATTTCATCCCCACGCCACACCACAAAAATGTCATCGATGTAGCGTTTCCACGCTCGCAGACACTTGAGATGGGGGTTGGTGTCTTCGAGTACGTGCTGCTGTTCAGATTGATGCATGTATAGATTAGCGAGACTAGGGGCAAAAACGCTGCCCATACTAGTCCCGCTAATCTGCAAATAAAGAGAATCTTCATAGGAGAAGAAGTTCTCTGTCATAGCTAGTGTTGCTAAGGTCATAATGAGTCTAACAGGAGTTATGGAGTTCAAGTCTCGTGATAGCAATAGCTCTTCTATCACCTGTAGAGTCTCCGTTTGGGGTATAGATGTGTATAAGCTCTCGACATCGAACGACACCAACAAATCTATGTTAATGTCGTTTTCAATGTCGGGTAGCAATCTTAAAACATCTTTGGTGTCCTTCAAATAAGAGGGCATCTCTTGTACCATTGGTTGGAGAAACACATCAACAAAGGTCGACAAAGGTTCCAGGAGTGAACCTATCCCAGATATAATGGGACGGCCTGGTGGAGGGCGTTGGACCTTGTGTATTTTTGGCAACTGGTAAAAGTACGGGGTGACAGGGTTAGATACTTGGAGATATTGACCCTTTTTAGGAGTAAGCCAGCCTTCTGCTAGTGCTTCTTCAACGATATGAGCTATGATGTTAGTTAGTCTAGCTGTCGGGTCTTGTTTGAGTTCTCTATATGACCGACCATCGTTGAGTTGGCGTAAGCACTCATTGCGGTATGTTTCCACATCGAGGATGACCACCCCTCCCCCCTTGTCTGCTGGTTTTATCACAATGAGGGGGTTTTCAGTTAGATCCTTAATAGCAGTTTGTTCATCTCTAGTCAAATTAGAAAACATCCTCTGCCTGACAGTGAAGAGTTCTCGTATGTCATGGTTGACTGCTTCTTCGAAGGTAAGTACCTTTGGAGGTTGGCCTAGTGTAGTTGGGTTAAAGGTCGAAGGTTTCTTCAATCCAGTATTGTTTTGAGGGCTGCATTGCGAATTTGCATTTGGTTTATTCGCAAACATAAAATGAAGCCTGATCTTGCGATAGAGTTTGCTTAATTCAATTTGAGCCTGGAATGGATCCGTGCGATTTGTTGAGACAAATCCAAGGCCTTTGTTCAATACTTGCTCTTGGGTCTCTGTTAATTGTTGCGAGCTCAAGTTGATGACTAAACTGGTCCCGCTGCGGTTGATGGTTGATCCTGTGGAATCTTTTTCCCACTCCTCATATCCATGGTCTGAGGTGGTATGTTCCAGCGGACCTGTCCTTGTCTGGGAGTTCTTTGACGGCCCCGGCTTCTCCTGCCCCCCCCTAAAAAAGACTGTTGGTTGTAATCTCCATAGAATTGACCTTGGAAGGATAGAAGATTGAATTGGCCTTGCAAAAATTCAAACCTGTGACTTGCAGATGACAACAGTTCTCAGCACTGAGTGCTCATCTCAACGGCATCTTGCCAACTATAAGAAAGAAACATATAAGTAATAAAAGGACAGCAATATGCTAAGGCACAGAGTAAGGGAAGGGTTAAAAGCATAAGCAAAAGTTCTAGAGGATGGGAAGGGTCTTAGCGGTTCAAGAACTACCTTGTTAATTACGCCCCCCCCCCCAAAATAGGAACATGAAATCAAAGGACCCGGTTATACACTTGTGATCAAACTTGGAATGATTTATTAATCAGGAAATACCACATGGAACCCTACAGATAAATCTAGAAGCATGAGGGCTGAACTATAGCTGCTAACCAGCATGCAATGCAGATTGTCCAGAACTGCCGGAAGGATAGACTCAGTGCTACAAGAAGCACACCAGGCAGAATGGGCTACTGGAGGATCTGTGATAGTCCCAAACACCAAAGGCTGAACTGTGAGATTTATGGTGGATGATTGTTGTCAATACGGGGAAAAATGTGACCTCCTCCTAGCAGGATATCCAGAGTGGGTGGGAGCCCAATAAGCGAGCTTCAAGGGTGAAGCCACCTTTGAAAGGCCAATGGTAGTCTCATTAGGAAGGGGCTGCTCATTTGTTTAGGTGGACATGCTGGCATCTTGGGAAGAGAGGGAAAAGCTGCTGTCAAACTGGTTTTTCAAGGGGACTGTGCCCCCAGGTAGCCACACCATCTGGCTTGGGTTAAGGTGCTCCGCATACCGAGATCCGGGTCACGTCATGTTGGGAGTAGGTAGAATTGTGCATTCTAGCATAGTCAGCTGCCACACTTCACAGCAAGTCATCATCAGGAGGGAGGGGACCTGGTAGCCCATGGATTAGTTAGTAACCACATACCACAGGGCCATAAAAGCTGAGAAAACCTGTAACTTTACAAACCTGCACTAAGAAGCCTAACAACTTCTGGATGTTAAGGTGAAACCTGGGAGTCTAAGTCCTGACCATCAAAAGTTGCCCCTGAGTCTGCTGAACCTGGGAGAGTAGTCCAAGTGCCGATTGGCCCTCTTTTTTTTTTCTTTTTTTTTTTATTTTGATTTCAGGTTGCAAACATACACAAATTAAATCAGTTACATTTTACATGTATAGGAAATATTATACAATGAAACACAACATGACAGTAAAGAAATCCAATAAAGGTTAAACAAAAAAAAAAGAAAAAATATTTAAATCGTTTCCTCATGGATCCATTGTTGTACCGGAGCCCACATTTTCATCCCTAATTGTTTCTTCTTCCTTCCTTTAGTTGCATATATGGCTGATTCAAAGTTAAATGTTGCTAGTAAGCGGGCCCTCCACATAGTAAATGATGGTGGAAGCGGGTTGATCCATTCCTGAGTAATGCATGCCCGATATTCAGATAACATAATAAAGATCAAGTATTGTTGTTCGTTTGCTGAAGTGTCTATTGATAATCCAAATAAGATCAATTCTGGTGTAAGAGTATATTTTCTCCCTGTAAGTCTCTCAATAAAAAATTGTATTTGTGAAATAATATCATGTAATTTGGAGCATGAGAAAAACATATGTATTGAATCTGCTCCCATCTGTGTACACCGATTGCACATTATACCGACATTACCCCCCCATTTCATAATTTTTGCTGGGCTATGATAGAGATCAAACATAGCCATATAGTGCTGGGTTCGTGATCGTCCTGTAATTAAAATCGTGTTAGCCATTTTAATTGATTCCTTTAACATCAAGTCATTTACACACAATTTCTCCTCCCATCTATGTTGAATCGCAGAGACATCATCTGGGAGAAAAGTTATAAGAAGGTTATAAAAATAACCTATTTTTCTTTTAACAAACAGACTCTCTATCATCAAGATCGACTTTAACCCTTGGTAAGCATTAGGCATTGATGAGTTTAAAAAACTAAATATCTGTAGGTATTTAAAGTAGTCTTGAGGAGGAATTCTAAATTTCTGTTGTAATTCAGAGAAGGATGATATAGTGTTAGTATTGGCCGAATATAAATCACTCAGATAGTATATACCACTATTATTCCACCTTTTCATAACCGCATCTCTGAATATGGGGGGAAAACCATGTGGAGAATTTAACGGAGTATATCTAGTAATCTTTGGAATACCCACCAATTTTTTACTAATTATCCATGCTTTATAAGCTGCCGATATAATCTTAAATTTTGTTTTTTTGTAGTAGCTGGGTTCTATTATACTTAGAAATTGATTATTAGTATCCAAGCCTAGAACTAATTCATAAATTGAAGGGGAATGTGCATATGAGATGGGAGTTTTTTTCCCCACAATTAAGGGCGATATACATAGGAATATTGTAGCCAGATAGTAAAATAAAAAATGTGGGACAGCCCATCCACCTCTATCCCCTGGTAGTATCATTTTTTTTATAAGCTCTTCTAATACCTTTGTACCCCCATAGAAATCTTCCTGTCATTCTTTCGAGTTGTTTGAAATATTCAAGCGGGAATTCCAAAGGGATTGTTCTAAATAAATATATAAATTTTGGCAAAATCAACATTTTTAACACATTTTTTCTGCCATGTAGAGATAAATGCAAATGGTCTATTCTCTCCAAAGTTGAATTAGCCTTCCTCAGAATCGGGACAAAATTAAGATCAGGAATCTTTGATATAGGAGTAGTTAATTTAATCCCCAGGTATGTAGCTTCAGAGACTATATTGTTAAGGAGCGGTGGATTTTGACCCACATAAATTATTTGCGTTTTAGATAAGTTCAGTTTGTATCCTGAAAAGGAGCCAAAATTTATTGCCAATTCTTCGATTCTAGGGAATGCTCTCTCAATATCGCTGGTGAGTACCACTAGATCATCTGCATAGGCGAGGGCTCTATAATTGATACCACCTACTTCCACCGGAGCAATATATTCGTCTTGATTTAATTGATTAAGAAAAATATCAATGTAGATTGCAAAGAGGAGAGGAGAGGATGGGCATCCTTGGCGTGTTCCGCGTTGAATAGGAAATGAAGCTGATTTCGAAGCCCCAATTTTAACGGATGACATTGGATTTTTATACAAAGCTTTAAAAGCTGTTACAATCCCTAGACCAAAACCCTTTATAATTAATAGCTCCCACAGATAGGGCCACGTCACCCCATCAAATGCTTTTTCGGCATCCAATAGGGTGATCCCCATTGATGTTTTAGTGCCCTCAGCCCAATCCATGATAGCGACAACCCTCCGTATGTGATCTGCTGTATCCCTTTGTGGGATAAACCCATGTTGCCAGCGGGAAACAATTGTTGCTATTATTTTTGACAATCGTGTTGCTAATATTTTTGAATATATCTTGCTGTCTGAATTTATTAAAGATATCGGTCTGTATGACGAGGGGTTTAATGGATCCTTATCTTTTTTGAGAAATGTCATTATCACTGACTGGGTCCAGGAGTCCGGTGGAAACCCTCTCTGTGCCTCAAGGAAGGTAATGAGTATGTCTTGTTTTATAACATTTCTAAAAACTCTGTAGAATTCTAATGGGATACCATCAGGTCCCGTAGCTTTTCCTAATGCTAACGATGTTATTGCATTTTCAATTTCTTCCCAAGAGATTACTGTTTCTAGAGCTAACCTTTGGTCATGAGACAAAAGTGGTAGGGCATTGATTCTGGCAAAGTTCATACATTGTTGTGACGAATAAAAATCATCATTATACTGATATAATTTTTGATAAAATTGTCGAAAAATTTCAAGGATCGCATCAGGATTATTGTGTATCTGTCCCATTTCATCTTTAATTGAATCTATTGTATTATATATTTATTTTTGTCTAGTTCTTTTAGCCAAAATTTTCCCTGCATTCTCTGCCATCTCGTACAATTGAGATCTATGGGTTGCTATTAATCCCGCCAGTTTTGAGGCGAAAGATTCATATAAAGCAGCTTTATGAATTGCTAGGTTCGTTTCCATGTCTGCAGTTGATTGTTTTTGAATAATAGCAATTGATAAATTTTTTTCCCATAATAAGACATTTTTATAGCCTTGATCTACTCTTTCTCGTATTATTTTTTGTTTTTTGATGACATACGATAGTGACTGCCCTCTGATCCCCACTTTAAAAGCGTCCCATATATTCTGAACCGAGGCCGTTCCTCTATTTATATCAAAAAATTATTTTATCCACTTTGCCATCATATCTAGATACTCAGATTCCACTAAGAGTTTTCTATCGAACGTCCAGGTCCTAACCTGAGGAGTCGATACATTAGTTCTAATTTCGATTACTATTGGATAGTGATCCGATATTATTCGCGGGTAGAGATCAAATTCAGTGTCACATAATAATGTCTTTTTAATAAAAAAGTAGTCAAGACGTACAGATTTTTTATGGGGAAAGGAAAAAAAGGTAAACCCAGGTATTGAGAGATGTTTTTCATGAGCTACATCAAATAAGCCGTGATCCATTATCAAAGTATGTAGAGATTTAAAGGATTTTTTTTTTGCCCCTTGATAATCTGAGATGTTGCGTATATTCCTTTTTAGGTCTATATGAAGGTTGAGATCCCCACAGAATATTAATGATGAAGCCCAATTAGCTAATTCTAGATTTAACAAGTTCAACATATTTGGGTCGTCTACATTTGGGGCATATACAGAACAAATCGTCCAGATTTTACTGTCAATTTTTAGCTCTACTATTGCCCATCTCCCATGTTGATCAGCCTTACTACGAATAGGTACCCCCAGATTTTTTCTGACTAGAATTGCCACTCCTTTTGTCGTTGTACCTTGTGAGGTGCAAACTAACAATTTCATCCCCAGATCATCATACATTTTTCTATCATTCCATATAATGTGTGACTCTTGTATACATAAAATATCCAATTTCATGGTCTGTATAATCTGTGCAGCAACTCCCCTCTTTTTTCTATTATTTAACCCGCATATGTTCCAAGAACAAATTCGTAATTTTTCCATTTAATAGATTTTTTTCCCCCCCCCCCATTCCACATGTCAAACATAACCTATATATAATACTTATGAGAACATAAATTGCATAGTTCGTCTCATAACTCCCTATGTGTTTCAGAGCTTTAGAAATTTTTAAAAGAAGAGAAAACACAAAAAGAAAAGAGAATTTCAATATATACATCATTGAATAGTTTCTGATTTTGTTTGCAACCCTTTTTTTCCCCTTCCCAACCACCCTCCCCACCCAGAGCTCAACCTGAGCCCGCCCACCAATTCTCCCTCCCCCAATCTATCAGGGCAAAGGGACTGATTAGTCCCTCTCATTGATGATGTGATAGGCGCTAAAAGGCTCTCGACTATGGCTCCACATCATATTTTTACTTTACAAAAATCATAACGAAAATCATACCAGCCCATCGTCTAAACAATTATGCTATCACCATAAAATATACCACTTTTATGATACCATCCTAAACAGTTCACCAACAAAGACCCCCAACCTAATTTGATGCTAGTAAAAAAAGAAAAGAGCAAAAAAAATTAAAAATAGGGGGTCAAGGGGCAGGTATAGATACATTATAGCCCTTTTATTCCCATTTTGTATTTCATATATCAAAGAAAAAATGTTTCCCTCTTTTTCTCACATCGAGGTTAACACTTCTTTAGCAGCCCCCTCTGAGGTTAGAAAGTAGGTACGTTCCTTATGAATTATTTTAAGTTTTGCAGGGTTCAACAAGAAAGCCTGTGCTCCTTTAGCCTGAAATTGAGGTATGAGCTGGCGCAGTTGCCAGCGAAGTTGAACAGTAGCATGGCAAAAGTCAGGACGCACAAAAAATTCAACATCCTTGCCCTTGCGTATTCTGTTAGGCCTGGCCAAGTCATAGAGGGCTTCCCTAGCTAGAAAATTGTTCAATGAGATCAGAATAGCACGGGGTTTGGCAGCTGTATCTTGTCGATTTTTTTGGAAAGGAAATCTATGAGCCCTCTGAATTTCAGTCTCCCACCTCCATTGTTTTAAATCAGGGAAGGCTTCCGTGAAGAGCTCTATCATAAATTGTCGGGGATTAGACCCTTCGATCCCTTCCGGAACTCCAAGGACTCGGAGGTTGTTCCAACGCGATCTATTTTCCAAATCAACTATCTTCCAGTTGATATCTTCTTTTACCACCTCCATTGCCTTTATTTGTGACTTTTGCTGACCCATTGAATCTTCAAGTTGGGAAATCCTAGTTTCTGTTTCTATAACTCTTGCCACTGTATCATTGGATATCTTCATTACTTTCCTCATATTATTTTGCAATTTCCTTACTGCCCCTTGAGTGCGGAGGTTCTCTGCTTTTGTCTCTTCCCTATGATGTAGCATAACCTGATAAAGGGTTTCCAATGTTATTTCAGTTGTTTCTTTATTTACACTAGACGAATTAGAAGTAGAGAGAAAAATGACTTCGTTAATTCCATTATCATTCTGCCTTAGTTTATTAGGAGTCTCTTCAGGATCTGAGTCTTCCGGATCACTTAAGTCATTCAGGTCCGGATCAGAAAAAGATTTCTCAAAGTCTTGTAAAGATTGAGCCCTACTTACTTCCCCCCTGGGCTTCCATACCATCCGAGTCTAGGGCTTGGTTCAGATCGGTCATGGAGTAGAATTTTCCAGCAGAATCTATAGATTCCATATCCTCCCCTAGATTTAGAGGTAATGAGTCCGTTTGTTCTAATGCCTCCACCGATTGCACTGCTTCTGTATTTACCGAAATATTTATGTTATCAACCGGATCAGTAACGTGTGCACTGTCTCTGATTATATTTGTATTATCAGGGCTTTTTGAGGAGTTGACTGTAGTACCTGTTTTTTTTTATAAACATCCCTGGTATTTTTGGAATCGCACCTTGCCTACAACTCCCAGAATTCACCAGGTTCAGATCTTGTGCATTGGTAATTATTGGTGCTCCTAAAGGAGCACCAATAATTACCAAGTGCCGATTGGCCCTCAACAAGGAAGTTATTGACAACTAAGGAAGACTGCTGTTTTTGCTTTAACCAGAGACCAGTAGATTAGTGACAACTAGTCTTGCACTGGACTTCACCTTCACAACGTGCGAGAATGACTCCGAAGGCCAAAGTCACTCCCCTCCCCAGATAGAGGATAGTGGGGTAGCCACAGGAAGGCCCACGGCAACGGCTCAGCATCATCAGCATACAATCTCTCTTGCATCAGGAAAACTTTTTGAATATCAATAGTATTTTGACATAAAGGTTCAGAACTGGACTGGAAACTGCTAAAATTGACCAGTAACTGTCCCTCTGGATCGGATTGGTTCCCTGTGACAGGCTCACTATTGGAGTTGGCACCTCTAAAAGTGCCCACATAGCTGTTTAGAATTTACGTGTCATTGCAAACCTAAATGGCTACTGTTGTAGATTGCAAAGATGTATTGAATTGAGTGAAAATCAATGATTTATAGTTTCTTTAAAATTTCATATCACCGAAATTCCAAGTGGATTTTTGTTGTTGAGGTGTCTATTTAAAGATGTAAATCAGACGCCAATTTCTCAAACAGAATATTTTTTTTATTGTGTTGTGTTTTTTTTTTATTCACTGTTTTGGCACTTCTAAATGTTCTAGTTTTCATCTGATAAAGCCTGACTGCTCTGGGTCAAGGCTACACATAAACAGACTGTATCTGATAAGAGAATATGTCATTATTACAGTTGAGGTCGCACAACTACACTGTATAATAATCCATAGTTTCTCACACCTATGAAAAATTATTTGGTTTGATATTAATTGTCTTTTGACACAAATCTTTTTCCTTAAAATAAAGAAGATTGTTGCAATAAAATGTTAAAAACAGAGAAACTCAAGTGAATTAAAAAAATTCAAATGTTAGATGTAATTCCATTATTTCTAAGAAACAAGTGCTTAGGAAAAGGTTAATAGAAAAAAGGTAAAGCGGTAGGGTTAAACGTCATGGAAAAATCAACACTTTTATAATTCCAAGAAACGTTATCATTTGGGCCCTGAAAGTCTGTTCTCATTAGAAATGAAGTAAACAGCACACAATTACCATCTAGGAAAACCACAACATTTTACAGTGCAGGATAAAAACGTTATTTTGTTACAAAAGTATCTTCTTATTTATCTGTGTGTATTTGTGTCTGACCCAATTTGGGTATGTGACTCCTGATTTAGGACTTTGAGAAGATACCGTGCTATTCACTTATAATTTGCATACCTAGCATTGGAACACGGGGATCTTTCCACAAAGTTGCATTATATGGCATTGTGGAATCTTGAGCGCAGTTTCCAAATTACTTCCAGCAGTGATCCCACCAAGCAAGAAACAAACGGTCCCTTGGTCACAAAAAAGAAACAGCACTGCAGTTACTGTTTATGAACCCCTTCCTTCTCAACCAAGTGCTGATTGTCTTTTCTTTGATCACTTTGTGTAGTGTTCACATTAGAATCCGGTGCTTCGCTCTTGTAGAATGTTTTAGATGGCCGATGCAGACCTCTTACAATGCCAGTTTTAACCCCTTCCGTGCTGCCGTCGGCCAACGGGCAACGGCAGCACTACCTCCCCAGTGCTGCCGTCGGCCAACAGCAAAGGCAGCCCCGCCCACCCTTTAGAACGCCCGCACCACGGCGGAAAAACCGCCGCGCTTAAGGCGTTAATCTTGTCAAGTTCTCACACACTGGCAGCATGTCGCACCTTGTTATTATGAAAATTTATCTTTGTGGGGGTTCACCAGCATCTTCATGTATGGTTGTCCACAGAATAAACTTCCCTCCAGCCAAGACAAGCCTCCTAGATGTTCCAGTTTTGGCTGGGTTTCAGCCTTTATTGACTCTATCTGATGCAGATGCGGTGGCACGGAGTTCCACAGTCTAGTGGTCCTGACCGTGAAAGACCTCCCTCCAAGTCAGGTCTTAGCATAGTGAGGGACACAGAGCATGCCCTGGAAATTAGATCTCAAAGTACGTTCCTGACGATATGGGCTAAGTCTAAGGTAAGCAGGGCCCCTGTCATTTATGGCTCGAAATGGCAAGGTCAGAGTCTTGAATTCTATCCTTTTAGCTACCGGGGGCCAATGTAACTGTCTAATGTGAGGGGAAATATGATGGCGGAATGGGACCCGTCAAATTAGTCTTGGAGCAGCATTCTGTTTTTTTCGTTTGTTCTGAACTCTGAGTGCATCAGGGATTGCCAGATTCAACGCTTGACTGACCGCTCTCTTTAGTGGAAGATAGACAGAATTTTAAATGTATTTCAAGATTAAGCTGTACAGTCCAAACTTTATAGACCAAGTAGTCAGTGGAAGTTGATGTACATTTTACCCTCTTTAGATTTGATTTGAAAGTGAGATCTGTTTCCAATTAAACAGATGGAAAGCTTTACTGGAGCAATGCCAGTTTTTTCTATATAGCTCTTTCACTTGTTCCCGTTTTGGACACAGTGGCCCAATCCCCAATTTTCAGGGCCATATATCAGAACACTGCCTTATGCATAACATTCAAAACGAAACACAATACCAGTACTGCAATGTTAGTCCTAAAAAATACACCAATATAGTGACTCAAAACACCATATGGACAAGACTACTTGTTCTGTCTGGAATAAATCTTTTTTATATAGACATTTTATGGAACCAAACACATTTTACATTTTTTGTTGGTAATTTAACACAAAAAGACACAGGTTGCAATTAAATTCTTTACATCACATATATGAGACACAACTTTACTTCTCAACTCTCACTGTTACCACTCATACCATCCAAACTCGCATTCACCCACTTAGAAAAACACACAACTATTTACACAATGTACATTACACAACTGATATTCCAGTATCAATAAGTCAGAATTCATGGAACAAAATTCAAAAAACGAAATTCAAAAAACGACCTTGGAACGAATTTCACTTCATTCTATTTTTTAAATTAATTAGAACTGCCTAAGGTCGCATTGATAGGTCTACGCGTTTCGAACCCCCTTACTGGGGGGTGCTCTCGTCAGGACCACATATCTTTGCCTTGTAGTGGCGCAGGATGAGAGAAAAGAGGAATTTAATTTATTCACAACTGATGTGTGCTGCCTCGATGGAGAACTGGTTTTTAGGTTTTGTGTGCTGGACTCTGGTGTGTTGGCGTCCAGCGGCCGGTTTGTTCGTGCACTCGTTTACGTGCACCGTCTCGCAGTCGACTTACTCCGTGGTTAACTTCTGTTTGTTTCTCAAACGTTGTCACGTGAATAAATTAAATTCCTCTTTTCTCTCATCCTGCGCCACTACAAAGTGAAATGAAGTGAAATTCGTTCCAAGGTCGTTTTTTGAATTTCGTTTTTTGAATTTTGTTCCATGAATTCTGACTTATTGATACTGGAATATCAGTTGTGTAATGTACATTGTGTAAATAGTTGTGTGTTTTTCTAAGTGGGTGAATGCGAGTTTGGATGGTATGAGTGGTAACAGTGAGAGTTGAGAAGTAAAGTTGTGTCTCATATATGTGATGTAAAGAATTTAATTGCAACCTGTGTCTTTTTGTGTTAAATTACCAACAAAAAATGTAAAATGTGTTTGGTTCCATAAAATGTCTATATAAAAAAGATTTATTCCAGACAGAACAAGTAGTCTTGTCTATATGGTGTTTTGAGTCACTATATTGGTGTATTTTTTAGGACTAACATTGCAGTACTGGTATTGTGTTTCGTTTTGAAGTTAAGTGAGGCTTGACCTTACTGCATAGAGCCCGAACCCTCTTCTTGGTTTATCGCTTATGCATAACATTGGCATGCTTTCTGATGGCACTTTCTGTTGCTTCAGCTTTTGTCAGAGTTTTTAGGCCATAATGTTCCATCTGAAGGTGTTTGCCGTGAGAAGGTACTTTATTTTAGTTTGGAAACACCTTCACCTCTTCCAAAAACCTATTGTCAAGAGTAAACTTAGTAGGGGACTAGCACTGCTGGAATTTTATCAACCACCATCACTTTTGGATTTTGAGATGTTAATTTTCAAATCTTTAGTTCTCAATAAGACTCTAGGGTCCTTATCTGCACTTGTAGTGCTTTTGAAGTAAGAGTGAGCAGTACCAAAAGAAGGGGTACTTCAAGTTGTTTGATTTTAGGTATGTCTTGCAAGAGTGCCTGCAGTTTCTGAATAAGATCATTAATGGTAATGGAAAAAAGTTTGGGCACTGGAAGGGAACCGAAATTGCCCCAACCCTTGAAAGTCTTTTGGTAGTTCTTCCATTCAAACCCATCCACACTTTGCTTGAAGTTTCACTGGACCATAATGACACTAAAGAATTTTTTCCCACTTTCATGTCCTTCAATTTCTTTCCACAGCATACCTCTTCTTGCTAAATTGAATGCTGATGAAAAGTCTGTTGATCCAGATTAGGAATGGCAGAAATTACAATTTGCCCTAACCCTTGTAGTATGTCACAAATTAAAAAATACACAAAAACTCAGCTGTTGGCTCTCCTGTTGGCTCTCCTATTACTGCATGAAGAATTTTACGGGGGGAGGTCTGAGCTCTTTGCCGGGGCCGGTTTTTGGCAGATTTTGTTGCAGGCCCTGTAACAAAAATGGCCCCCCAAGTTGCCCAAAACCGGCCCCCACCCTTGCGGCGCACCGGGGGATTGCCCGGTGCCCGCAACGGGCAGTCCGGGTCTGAGAGGAATTAAAGCCGGGGTCGCTAATGATGACACTGTGCTTTTATATCATAAACTGTCCCTCAAAGCAGAAAGCTCAATGGGGCTCTAAGATTCTGACCATTATCAAATTCCTCTTTGTGGAGTTGTGGAATTTTGCGTTGTGCGAACTTTATCACACTCAGGTATATTTAATTTCAACAGGTCAAATCTACCGGCATTTAAAGGAGGAAAGACCGTTTTTTTCTAGAACATGCAGGTTATAGTGTAGTAAGCACCAAAATCAATGTTATTCCCTTTTGCTGGGAAAACTCAAAATAGGTTCTATTTTCACATTTGATAATTTCCAAACTGCAGGGTGCCAGACTTGATCAGGTGCTATTCATACCGACTAACCATCCAGGATACGAGTAATCGGGTCCCATAGGCTCTGATGCTGCCTCGGATTGTTGGTACAATATAAAAACATTCATACATTCAGACTCCTGAGGCGTGAGAGGGAGTGTAGGCGCTGTCTACTTTCGTTTTTCTAGTAGCTGCAAGATTGTTTTAAAATCCTGTTACTGTCATTTTTAATACTAGCTTTCACACGCACCTACCTGTGCTCGGGGAATTGCGGGGAACAGCGGGAGGCATTCCTGAGATGCGGGCGGCGGGTCGGGCTCTTCCTGTGGCTCACCCTGATGGGCTGCGAGGTCCGCCATCTTGGGGGGAGTGCGCGGTCAGCGGGGCAGTTCTTCTGGTCCAGAGTCTACAAATGCAGGCACTGCCGTGCCCGCACAGCGGGCGCACCGCTGGCGCGCCAAAGGCAAGCCTGTCTGCGCCCGTCTGCGCCGGGCCGCCGCCAGGACCCCTGGATCTGCAACTGCAAAACCGCTCATGTATTCACGGGAAGAGCTCGTTTCTTTGAGTTCTAATTGTCCCTCCTCACCCTGGGCTTTTAATGAGCCCTCCTTTCATTGTCAACTCTGCTCTTTTCAGCTGCTCTCTTCTGAGAGGGTCGGTCGTCTTGCCGGCCACACGACATACAGGTTTTTGAGCCTGAATTGCCGCTCGCTGGCAAAACATCATGCGGAGGTGCTTGATCTCCTGGTCGATGAGTCTCCCTATGCCCTTTTCCTTACGGAGACGTGGCTCACTCACGACTCAGTGGCGGAGTCGTGGCTAGCGCTGCCACAGGGGTATGATGTGCTATCAACAGAGAGGGGGGTGGAGGGGGAGGTATTGCAGTAATCACTAAAGAAGCCTACTCTCTCAGCCTCTGCAAGGAAACCATCGCGGGCTGCGAAAGCGCTTTATTTAAAATAAGTCTGACTCACAACCTTACTATATCTGGCCTTCTAATTTATAGACCCCCAGGTCCGTCCAGCTTGTTCAGGGACAATCTAATAAGCATGGTTGGGTCACTGGCTAGCAAGTCAGCTAACTTTACCATTCTGGGTGATCTCAATCTTCACTTAGAGAGCGAGGGTAATGCTGAGGTTGCTTGCTTCCTAGCAGACTTAGAAGCCTTCCAGCTAGTACAGCACGTTACTGACGCCACCCATGTGGCGGGTCACCTGTTTGACCCCATCTTTTCTAACCTTAGCTCTCTGACAGTTCCCCCTCCGATCCCGCAAGTCTGGACTGATCACTTTCTGGTCCCATTTTCCCTGCAATCTCAGGGCAAATTAGAAGAGCCGCACGTAACTCGAGCGCTTAAACGTCCATGGCACAAATTGGACCTGGACCTTTTTTCTAGCTGGCTAACTGAGCACCGGCCCCAACTTCCATGTGATGTGGAGGAGGCCAATTTGTGTCTCCAAGATTGGCTGATAGCGGGTCTGGACAGTTGTATTCCAGCCAGACGAGGGGGCAAGAGCCGTGGGCCTACGAATCCTTTGTTCACTGAATCTCTCACGCTGGTGAAAAAACACTGTAAGCGGCTAGAACGAGCGTGGAGACGCTTCTATGAGCCGTCAGCCAAGATAGAGTATCGGGCAGCCATCAAACAGTACCATAAATGTATTCGCAGAGCCCGTGCTGACTATGTGGCCAATAAAATCGTATCCAGCTCTAACCCTGCTAAAACTATCTTTTCGCTGATTAATGATATGAAAAGTGCAGGGCACAAGAGGGCTTCTTCCATCACCTCTAATCAACATTGCGATGAGCTCGCCCAGTACTTTCTGAACAAAGTGGAACTGATCTACAGGGGGCTACCGACGATGTCTTTCCCTCCCAAAGTTGGGTTGCCAGGGGCAGTCAGTTTGTCCTCATTTCCTCCTTTGACCCTGCCAGGATACAAGACCTTGAGCTCTAAAATTAGATCTGGCTCCCCGACGGATCCTATGCCACCTGCCCTCCTTCGTCAACTATACTCCTCTATTTCTGTCTTGAGCTGGTCAATCTATCCTTGAGCTCAGCTTCTGTCCTCCGGGCATGGAAGCACGCCAAAGTGGTCCCACTACTAAAAAAGCCTTCTTTGGACCTGAGTGACCCTGGGAATTATCGACCGATTTCCCAGCTCCCTTTTTTGGCCAAGTTGGTGGAATCCCATGTGAACTCTATCCTGGCCGGATTCCTTGAGCAAAACGCCATTCTTGATATAACTCAGCATGGCTTTCGGCCACGGCACAGCACTGAGTCTGCTCTACTTACCGTATCAGAGAGCATTCGAGGGAGTCTGGACACTGGGGACTCTGCGGCACTGGTCCTTTTGGACCTCAGTGCCGCCTTTGATACGGTCTCCAATGAGATCCTTTTGAATCGTCTTAAGGAAGTGGGATTGAGGGACCTAAAACTGGCCTGGTTTTGGTCTTTTCTTGAGGACAGGTCCTTTCAGTTCCTAGTTCCTCCATATCACTCTCAGGAGGCTGCTTTACATCGGGGAGTACCGAAGGGCTCCATTCTGAGTCCCTTGCTGTTCAATTTGTATGTCAGACCCCGGGCAGAGGTGGCCAAGAGCAGAGTTCTGTCCCTGGTGTCCTATGCCGACGATACCCAACTGGTGTTGGCCTTCTCGAAGAAGTGCGATAACAACTTGGTCAAGTTTAAGAACGATCTCCTGGCAATCTCGGACTGGATGGCGGTTAACTGTTTACAGTTGAACGCCAGCAAGTCTGAGATTCTCCTCTTTGGCAGGGATCGTGAGCTGTGGTCCGCCCAGTGTTGGCCGGATCACCTCAAGCCCGCCCCTTGCCCCAAAGAGGCAGTGAAGAAACTGGACGTATGGTTCGACAGTAATATGTCCTTTGAAAAACAGTCAAAGGCTGTCGCAGGGACCTGCTTTGGATTGTTACGTGGCCTCAGACCACTACTCGGGTTCTTTCCCCCCAGGGTGCGACAGTCTATCATCCAGGCATCCATTGTGTCCAGATTGGACTATGCTAACTGTCTCTACTTGGGCGCCAACAAAGTGAGCATTAAACGCCTACAAGGGGCCCAGAACGCGGCGGCTCGGCTCTTAGTTGCTCTGCCTAGATCGCACTCAGTTGCCCATGTGCTTTCGAGACTTCATTGGCTGCCAGTCGATCGCCGTATTGAGTTCAAGGCACTGTGTTACTCTCATAAGATTCTGGCACGACAGGCCCCGCCGGGGCTATTCCATCTGCTGGAGTACTATGAGCCGGGCCGTCCGCTGTGTTCTGCTGATCTTGCTTTGGTCCGTGTTCCACGCATCCGGAGAGCGAGGGCCGGTGGTCGTTCCTTTGGTTACCTGGCCGCAAAACTCTGGAACTCACTCCCTTTCTCCATGAAAGTAATATCGAATCATTTGGCATTTCGTAAGACCTTAAAAACCAGGCTTTTTCCCTGTAAGTACCATATCTGTCGTTATTCACTAACTGACTCTGGTCCTTGGGGTTTCGGATAGCGCTGGTACGCCTCGGCGCTGTGGCAGATACGCGCTCTATAAATCCGAAAAATAAATAAATAAACACAGATTTGTGTGGAGCACTTCAACTGGTAGTGTATTCCCATTTGCTCCCCTCAGTGTCAACCGATGAATCTGATGACTGTAAATAATGTATGGGCCTTGCCTCCCCCTTACATTGGAAAAGACACTCTCCCCTTCCTAGCATCCTGAATTTCTTTCAGGGGTTGAAAAATGTTGACATTTTTCCAAACACATCAAACCCTCCAATCGACTCTTCTCAAATGTGTTAAACTATTTGGAGATTTTTTTCCAACTAGGCTGAGAATATTATAGATAGAGACAACAAACAATTTTGGGGGTTTATTTTTGCTTATTTGACTTTTAAAAAAAAATCACAACTCTGACCTGCATGCCCTGTAGGAGAGTCAGACACATGGCGCCTGACTATCCAGTTTTTACTGAGTGACTAATAGGCAAGCCTTTGAAAGGCCTTCTAGAGTCGTATAATGCACTAATCTGATTATCCACACAGCTTTTACAGATTAATGAAGCCTCAGGTGAGATAGCCAAGATCACAGCATTATGAGCCACCTGCTTCCAATTCTACAGTGTGTCATTCCTAGAAACTGGAGGGATTGTTTAGGAAAAGTTTATTAAACAATTTAGATAACACGGGGATGACGATAAATCTTTTTTAGGTTTAGACAGTAATCCGCTTGAGTGAAACCATTGGAGCTTGAAACTGAATTTAGGAGTTTCACATTACCACAGCGTTATACTGTACGACATTTAAGTCATTTGCAACTATTTTATTCAGTGAGCCTGTAAAAGTGCATTTATGTATGCAAACCATACTAAAGCAAACATACTCCGAATATTATTACACTACTGATGATGATTGGAACAGAAAACAGACTGTGGTCTGTGAAAGAATCCTTGGGATCTGGGTGATAATGCATCCAACCTAATAGCTCCTCAAGGTCATACTAACATTAATACAGCGCTATACCAACCTCTGTTAATATAACTGTAAACCGTGTGATATCTTTAATGGTATTTTAAGAATGTTTTTAGCATTGTTAAAGGATAGTTCTCTACAGAAAAGATGGAAAATGGGGTTGTGTGAGGGTGCATACAATGAGCCTTCATTTTTTATTTTTTTTTACAGTTTCACAGCTTGGCCCTATATTTCCATGGTGAAAAGCTGTTAACATTCTTGAAAGTACATTATTTGCCATAGCACTTCTGTATTTTTTCTTGAACTGCCCCTCTGACGCATTAGCATGGCCTAGGGGGGGGGCTGTAAATGTTCTAGTTGCGCAACAACTGACCCCTGTTTATGTTTCCTGAATTTACGATGAAACAAGACATTAAAGTAGGACGTCCAAGTGCGTCAGATGAAGGACAGATTGTTTGAAGTTTCTCTTGAAAAAAAGTCCTCGTAAGATGTACAGTAAAATGTTGTTCTTGAGTTGCAATGCACTTAGAGGGACCCAGTCGCCCTATTGTGTACATACACAGCAGGCAACAGGGAGCAGATATACAACAGCAGTAGACAAATTCCGGTCAATTATGTGGGTTCCTTTTTATGTCTGGCTAAAGAAGCTGTAATTGATTGTCAGATTTTTTTTTTTTTACCAAGACTTCAAAATATACGCAGAGTGGGCTTTCCCTCTGCTCAGAGGAATATTTCCCTCTTTTAAGTTGAGCATTCGAGACCTTGTATATACCTTAGTATATACTTTAGTATATATACCATTCCCATCACCCCCTATCCCAGCTCACCACCTTCCTCTGCCCTGAATGACCCTACTGCTAACTGTTCCCTATACACGCCTAACATCCTGCAAAACAGCCGGACGGTTATTCCAACGGCACCTCTGGATCCCCCTCCACATGCTAGACATCCTCCCAAGGCAAGAACGAAACCTACTGCATCCCCCCACTA
Source organism: Lissotriton helveticus (assembly GCF_964261635.1). Lineage (NCBI taxonomy): Eukaryota > Metazoa > Chordata > Amphibia > Caudata > Salamandridae > Lissotriton > Lissotriton helveticus. Next base: position 209,828,251 of record NC_136073.1, on the reverse strand, counting down.
CCTTTCAACTGAACCCTCACCTACTCTTCTAAAGGACTCTGACCACCAAACCTTTGAATACCTTGGTGCTGAACTCTCGATACAGGGCACGCCCCCCATCTGACTGCACAACATCTACCACCCGCCGGGCGAACCGCTTCTCTTTTCTCGAAGAACTGTCTGACTTCATCTCACTATCCTCTCTTTCAAACTCCCCAAATCTCTTCCTAGGACACTTCAACATCCATTGGAACGATTTAGAGGATCCTATTGTCATGCGCCTCAGTAACCTCCTAGAGATTATTTTTTTATTTTTTATTTGTTTATTGGAGTAAGAAGTTCAATGCACTTCACATCGCTCACAGAAAGAAAAAGAAAAAAATGAATGAAAACATATACAGTGCATACGCCTACATCCACAAATGGCCGGCTACACGCACTCAAAATCATGATCATCAGCATCAGTTTTACACGGCCCATCAGCCGACATCCAGCGGACCGGCGGCGTGTTGTCTGATAGCATCCACATGCATATTAGTGCTGTATTCGCTTACTTATAAATCAGTAATCTTACATTTTCAAAATTTTTTTGATTAACCGAAACAAACCAAACAGTGTAGTCCCCAACTTTTAGGTCTCCTTCTGCTATAATCTCTCTGCGTCACAGCATCCTCCCTCCCCAGTGCCATCAGTACAGAAATTGTTCGCTCCGAGTTGTCATCGTCGTACTTGCAGTTCACTCTATCTCCGTCTCCGATCCAGACTCACCATGAGCCAATAAATACGCCCGTAAGTACCCCCAATAGTCTTTGGCTCTAGAGCTACCTGGCAGCTCTTCCTCATACGTGGTGAGCGTGTCTCGACAATACACCATATCCTTTATCCAGCTCTTTACATCAGGGGCCCTTCTGCTGTTCCAGTGTATAGACACCCTTCTCTTAGCCAACAGTAGCGCTACAGCACAAAATTTGCGTTTCAATGCTCTAAGTTGCGGAACAATGCCCAACAGACAGATTTTCGCATCACACAGCATAGAAGTCCCTAGCATTTCGTTCAAAACCTGTACGACTTGTTCCCAATATCCCGCCACTTTGCGGCAGTGCCACGCTAGATGCATGAAGTCCGCATCTTCTTGTTTACACCTACAACATTGTGAATCGTCCCGCAACCCATATTTATGTAATCTCTGAGGCGTGTGGTACACCTGGTGCAAATACTTGTAGTGTATGATTTTCAGGTTCCCGTTAGATGTCAACATACCAGTGAGCACACAGGAGGAATCCCATTCCAAGTCTGTGAGGGGTTCTGCCAGCCCAGCGCTCCATTTGTCCCTAGCCTTGTGTGTATTTTCCCCCACCGCCTCTTGTACATTCGCATACAGTTTGGATACTAGGTGAGACGCCGCGGGTGTGGTTAGGAGTAGTTGAAGGGGTGCAAGGGTAGGAGGTTCCTCCGGATGTGTCGGGTAGTGTTCCCGAAGTGCTCTTTGTAGCCTATAGTAGTTGAAACTAAACAGTGGAGACGGGTTCGTGATGTATTGTAGCTTGTCTAGTGTCAGGAAGACCCCACCATCATACAGGTCCCCAAGCGTGTCTATTCCCGCCCGCTTGAACAGATCCATGCCGACCTTCTCCTGCGTTACCGAAAGAGCCGGGTGATGTGCCAGTGGAAGTGTTGGTGCATATAGCGGTAAGCTGTTTGTTGCTTTACCTATCAGTCGCCATGCCTCGGTAGTGGTATTAACCGGATTAATGTCTCGGTCATGTAGTTTAGTGCGTTTATGTGGCAGTATGTTGGCTAGTGGGATTGGGTCAGTGTCTCCTGCTTCCACGGCCACATGTGTCAGGAAGGGCACTTCGTGGTACCAGAAATGTGCGTATTGCGCTTGCGCGCATAAATAATATAAGTAGAAGTCCGGCACCTTGAAGCCCCCCTTAGCATACGGCAGCGTCATGGTACGTAATTCCATCCTCGCTTGTTTCCCCGCCCACAGCAAATTGAGGACCAGCGTTTTTATATTGCGGAATATAGCTGCTGGCGGTTTTATTGGGATATTATTAAATAAGTACAGAAACTTTGGCAGAAGCACCATTTTTACAATCGCCGCCCTGTCTGCCAATGATAGGGGAAGTCTATTCCATCGCTTAATTTTGTCTTCAAGCGATGATATGGTCCGCCCGTAGTTCGTCCTAATCACTAATTCCGTGTCTCTGTGGAACCAAATACCTAAATATTTCGTGGGTTCCTCCTGCCATTCTAAAGGATAGTCTAATTTGGTCGGGCAGGTGCTGTCTGTTAAGGATAGGACAAGGGACTTATCCCAGTTAATCTGCAACCCGGATTGTTGGCCAAACTTTATGTACTCTCTCAGGAGTGGATTAAGGTGTTGTTCAGGATTTTTAACATAGAGCACCATGTCATCTGCGTATAGCGAGATATGTATGGGTCTGGAGGGCATTTGAATTGCCGAATAGTGGTGATGCTGTCGGATTTTACATGCTAGCGGCTCTAGTATCAACGCGAAGAGCATCGGCGAGAGCGGGCACCTCTGCATATTTGAATGGGTTCTGATATGTACCTGTTCACTCTTATGCGTGCTGTTAAGTTTGAATATAACATCGCTATCCAACCCAAAAAGATCAACGGGAACCCCATACGCACCAGTACTGCATGCAGAAATGGCCAGCCGATTGTGTCAAAGGCTTTAGCTGCGTCCAGTAGTACAGCCACCGCCTTCGTTTCCGGTGCTAGATAATGAGCCAATGCGAACAGTGTACGAGTGTTATGCGTAGTTGCCCTGTCGGGGATAAAACCAGATTGGTCTGGCCTGATTAGCAAAGGCATAAGGGGTTTTAACCTGTCCGCTAGCAGACTAGCTATGATTTTAGTGTCCACATTTAATAAGGAAAGGGGGCGGTATGAGTCACATTTATCTACTTCTTTACCTGGTTTTAATAACGCGACGAGCAGTGCTTCCCTCATAGATGCTGGTAGCGTCTGGGCTTCATGTGCCGCCCCGTACAGCCGCACCAAATGTGGAGCGAGTAGTTCGGCGTATTTTTTATAGAATTCCGTGGCGAAGCCGTCCGGCCCTGGTGCTTTATTATTAGGTAATCGCCTAATGGTGTCAGTCACTTCTTCCACTGTAACCGGGCGTTCTAAATATTTCCTGTGTCCTTCAGCCAGCCACGCCAGTTCTATATCTTCCATGTAGTGCAGTAATTCTTCCTGTGTCGGTGTTGGGCGCGCCATGTAAAGTGTGCCGTAAGTGTTCATAAATTCTGTCAATATCCCCTTGGTGTCTGTGATCACCTCCCCGGTGTTCGTGCAAATGGATGTTATGATTTGTGGGGCTCTACCTGCGCATATCTTTGCGGCCAGTTCCCTTCCAGGCCTACCTCCTTCCCCATACCTTCTTGCCGTCGCTCGCTTTGTCACATATTTCAGTTCGTCCGTCGCAAACTCATTGTATTCCGTTAGTAGCGCTTGAATTTCCCCCAAAACAGTGGTGTCGCCTGTCTGGGTGTATGTTTGCTCCAGTGTTTGTATGGCTTTTTCTCGTGTGTGCAGTTGTTGTCGGATATCCTTGAGGATGCCTGAGGTAGTACTGATACAGACCCCCCGGATTGAGGCTTTAAAGGCCTCCCATAATAAACCAGGGTCCTCAGTAGTTGGGCCGTTGAGATCGAAGTAGTCTACTATTGCCTTATGAATGGTATCAACATATACGGGGTCTTGCAGTGCAGTTGCGTTGAAACGCCAAGTAAAGGGTGGTGGGTCGTAATATGGTATGGCAATGTCCAGTAGTACTGGACCATGATCTGATAGGGTTCGTGGTAGGTGAGTGATGTCCTTAACCCATGAGAATACCTCCTGTGTGCCCAGCCAGTAGTCCAGCCTAGACCAACTATTGTTCGCCGCATTTATATGTGTCGCTATTGTCGATTCTGGGTTACGTGTCCTCCATATATCTACCATATGTAGGTCTTCCATGGCGTCTCGCAGCATTAACCGCGCTTTGCCGTGTTGTTCCAGCGTATGCGTTGCCCTGTCCAGAGTGTCCCGTAAGGTAACATTGAAATCCCCTCCCCATATTATGTGAGTTGTCTGCATGTCGATGATAGTGTGCCATACCCTATTGAAAAATTCTGGGTCATCCACATTAGGCCCGTACGTGTTTACTAATAGTATCTTCTGCCGTCTTACCACTCCGGCCATTATAACGCTCCTCCCGTCTGTGTCTTTGTGTATGCTTGTGATCTCAAATCCCGTACCCTTCCTGATCAATATGCTCACCCCTCTAGAGTATGACGAGAAGCTCGAGTTGGTGACAGACTCAGCCCACTTAGCGCCTAGTGTGGAAGTACTATCACGTACCAAGTGCGTTTCCTGTAGAAAAACAATGTTAACTTGTAACCTGTCAAAGTAAGCAAATAATCGCCTGATTTTTTTCGGGTCGCCCAATCCCCTTACATTCCAAGTTAGAAATTTCAGCGTGTTATTACCTGCCATGAGTGTGGACCTGGAGATCAATAATGTGCACCTGGCATGTATATCGTTGTCTGTAGAGTGTGTACTGACGGATACATTTTACAGTGACCGAAATTGTTAGTGGTATGTGTTGTATACAAACATCGTTCGCATCATAAAACACAACTAAGGAGTTCGCCATGCTTCTCAGACACAGAAATTGCAGTTGGATATATTCTGAAGTTCCCACCCTCCCCCCACCCACTTTAGCCCCCAAACTTTGCCAAAGCCATCCCTGAACAACCTTTAACAGTAATGTCAAACACTCAGTGGGGTACACCCACTTGGGGGTGTCACCAGGTTCACACGTCACCATCCACATAGTGGACGTGGACGGTCGCATGTGCACGCTGTAATGTAATATACGTGCTTGATTTCCCCCCCCCTCACTCCCTCCAACATAAGCAGTCTCGCTGAAGTGGTATGATGTCAGTCCACCGATTTCCCACTATTAGTTACACCTAGTGCAACCGCTAGGCTGAGCCGCGTCATTGACAATGGTTCTCCTGCCAGTCGAACTGTGTGAGCCACACGCTCTTCCAGGGTGTCAGTCACTTGTTAGCGACCACACATCCCTATCAGCTGGGTAACAGAGCACACCCTAATGCCCTCTTCACTATCGATACTCACAGTCATGTTGACTCTGCCGTGGCACATCCCCGTCAAGGTCCATACTTACAGTAAGTTCGTAAGTGCCATGCCAGGTCGTCCTCCGCTACATTTGCGAATGCCAACTCGTGCTGAAGCGTCCGCCCACGGTTGCTGTGTCCGTTATCTGCGCCGCACAAGTGGGGATCGTAAGTCAGTTCAGTCCGCCCACAGTCAAATTCAGTTATTCCACATCGCTCGTGGCTTCGTTCCGATCTTGCTGCTTTCATCGTTTCAGTTGTTGCCGAACATAATCCTGGGCCGCCTGTACCGTTGGTAGTATGACCGGTTTCCCGCCAGTGAAGATTTTGAGTTTCGCCGGATATAGCATGGCATACTCTTGACCAAGTTCTCTCAGCTTCTTTTTAACTGGAGCGAATTCCTTCCGAGCTAGTTGCACCGCCATGGTGTGGTCTGGATAGAACTCCAGCGTGTTACCCTGATGAGTGACTTTGCCCATTTCTCTGGCCAGCCTCAGTATCGTGTCGCGGTCCCGGTAGTTAAGTAAGCGGGCAATAACCATGCATGGGGTGGCTCCAGATTTTGGCACAGGCGCAAGCGAACGATGTGCTCGTTCAACCAGGAACACTGAAGACAGTTTCTCAGAGCCAAAAACCTCTCTCACCAGTGCTTCTATATACGTCTCCATCTTCCCTGTGTTTGTGGATTCCGGCAAACCCGAAATCCGGACGTTGTTGCGCCTGGACCTGGCTTCCTGGTCCTCCACCTTGGCGCGCAGGCTTTCTACTGTCTTTTCCAGGCCACCGCAGGACCTGGACATGGCCTGGTGATCATCCTCTACCTGCGAGATTCGTTGTTCGGCTTCCGTTATGCGCCCGTCGTGTTGTTAAATTTTTGCCGCCATGTTGTCCACTCTCTGCACCACGTTGTCCAGTTTTCCGTTCATTTCCTGCAGGCTCTTCTGGATCGCCCGTAGTACCGATTCCATGCCCGTGCCGTCTGATTGTTCCTGGCCCCCTTCCATCTCGGGGTCTGTCGTGGCTATTTTACCCTGCTTCCGCGCTTCAAATTGGAGCTTGGTTTGTTGTCGATCTGGTTTCCCCATGTCGTTTTGCTGCTTTGGCGTAGTGTGTGCCGATGATGGTTTAGGGCTGCTAGCTGTTGTCCCGCTGGTTGCGGAGGTGGTGCGGTGTGTTGTCGCTGCAGCCCCCCACCGAGCTGTACGTGTAGTCATCAGCCGGCTATGTGTGTTGTAAATATGGCCGTTCGTCTACCGTTAGTGCCGTCTTCTCCGGATCCCGAGTGGCGCTGTAATATTGGTATCAATACGCTGGGCAGCCTCCCTTCAGATGTGTTGTGCAGACGTGACGTTTGGGGCAGAATCACAGGGTCCGGTCCTCATATGTGCACGCCGTGCTCCATGTATACCCCTCGCCTCCTGAGCACTAAGCAGACTGCCTCATGTCTCTCGTTGGTGCTTGGGCTCCATAGCGCATTCACGCGATGTGGCACTCGGCGCTATAATCAGCTGTGTCTAAGAGCCCCTCCTCGCCTCCAACTCACCGCGCCTCAGATGTCCGCCAGGGCAGTGCGGAGACCTCCGTTCCGTTCGGCGGTCAACCGCAGGCGTTTCTCTCTGCCAGTCCTTTGCGTTCCACCCGTGCCGCCATCTTGCTGTCGGTGGAACGCACCGCCGCTCACCGTGGTCTCTGGTCCAGCTCCGCTCTCGATCGCCGCACAGCCCCTGAAGTTGGTCAGCCTCCTCGGGTCTTGTGACGTCGGGGGGGATCTTCGTCCGAATCTACCTGGCTACTGTGCAATCTCCGGGTCACCGATCTTCGTGGGCGGCCATTTTGCGACGTAGTCGGCCGGTCTCCGCTATTTCGCTCTGGTCAAGCTCATCCTGCCCATATTCCGCTTCAGCTTCGCGGGACAATGACGGCTCCCGTTTCCGATTTCCAATATGCTGTCCGTCGCCACTGGAGCTGGGGATTGAAGGTGTTAAGGGCCGCTAGATATGCGACCGTCCGGCGGAGCTGACACACTAGCCAGCCATTCCGCAGTGCGCCCTCTAGCGCCCCCCCAACCTCCTAGAGATTAATGATCTCAAACAACTATGTCAACATACAACCCACATCAAAGGAGCAACTCTTGACACTATCATTTCTGACAGCGAACCTACGTCCCTATCCAGCATCACTCTCACTGACTGGTCGGATCATCACCTCATCCTTTTTAAGATCGTATCTAATCCCACTCTCCCAACAAAAATCTCCAAACCCTAAAAATGGACCAGAAATCTTAGTCAAATTCCCTCAGACGTTCTTGAATCTGAACTCCAAGCCCAACTCCTGCTCACCCCTCTCTCCCACAATGCCATTAAGCTCACTGAGCATTTTAAGAATACAGTTAATGAGGTGCTGGATCGCTATCTCCTATTACCTACTTTTGGAAATAATCGCGCTAAGCGCGATTATCTCCAAAAGCTAACGCCTGCCCAGAGCAGTTCTTAGCCATGTTATCCAATGGTAGGTGGATAACATGGCTAAGAGCATTAGCTCGGTAATGCATAACTATCGCTGATTTTTCAGCGATATTCATGCATATCGGCCGATTTTTACCGCTTTTGAGATAAACCTTGATAATATCAAGATATCTCAGCGGTAAAAATCGTCAGAGCGCGGCGATATAATTTTAGCCGCTAACCATGCATAGCGATAATTATCGCTATTGCTTGGTAATATGCCCCTTGATTAGTAGAGGACGCCTTTTCCCCTATCGGCCATATCTATACTGCAATGGTTCGTTCTGTAGTGCCATGCTGACAGGGTTGACTGGTGGCCTATATTTAGTAGCTGGTAGGAGAAACACCACAAATTTTGCTCCTTTACACTCTACACTCTTGCTTCCAACCTTTAAATATGTCCAAGAATTGAAAGTACTCATCTGACTTGCTTCTATTTAGTCGTACAATTCATTGTTAGTGGTAAATTCCAGTAACCAAGCATTTCTATGTTGTAATTATAGCGTTGACTTGTTCCGGGGTACTATCCCCATTACCACGTAACTTAGATGCAACTTTCTAGAGGAACCATTTTCTCACTCTGTCTTACTTGGGCCATATGTTTTGGAGGACACACAATCGACCTATGCAGTCATAAAATTCTACTCCAAACTTATGGTTTATCAAGATTAATACTTTCATATTTGTCTCAGCAAACCAGTGCCCCTGAATTCACATTTCTTAAGCAAACACTCCCTTTGATGTTTTGTGCTCTTTCTTCTTTGTCCCCTGCTTCGCAATATATTATGGAGTAACTTGAACTCTAGCCATTGCTGCTTCATACTAAAGGTTACTGCTATGGATTGCTCGAGCAACCTGTAACCAACCTGGCTACACACACAACTAGGTCCATGTGAAATTTAAATTGTGCTGGAATTATATGTATAATTTCGAGATTTTTTTGTTGTGCTTGTTACACGAAATTCCCGAATTTTGGGGAAATGACGGCATTATGCCATGTCACATAATTGCATGCCGTTTTGTTTACCCAAAATGCATCATTATGTAACAAATTGATACAAGATGCCATTTTGCATTAGAATACAGCATTTCATGTAATTACTTGTAATTTTCCTAGACAAACTATGCTCATTTCGCACATCTCTACCTACAAACTGATTGCTGGGTTGCACTTTCTCCTACTTCCTTTCTTCACAGCCTGAAATCTAATAGAGAGAGTCATAGATCTTTAGTAGTCCTAAGGCAGACTAGACATCCAAACCTGGCAGGAACTATACCCTATTTCATAAAATCCTTTTTTTTTGCTAGGACTTGTGTCAAATCAAAATCTATTCTGAAATCTCTTTTCTTACAGATAGGTGAATTAGGTCTCCTCCAGAGAGCTTCCTCAACATTACGAGAAAGCTGTATAGTTATTTTGTACTATAAGGAATGGAGTCCTTTCTGTAATAAGGGACTTATGCACCCTGGTGGTTGGATACTTTTCCTATCAATTTGCTCCTGTTAGGCCGGGGCGGTGCAGCCACTGATTCAGATTCATCAAAAAGCTGGGCTTGAGCAAGATACCAAGTATTAAAATCTTTTAAAACAGATTTGTTAGATTTGATTGATAAGTATAATACAAAAATATTGTGGACTAAAAATATGACAAAATAATGTTTACTAAATATTGTTTACATAAATATCATTCTGTTGAAGTTAGTAAGAGAATATCTATGCACATTGGGATGAGAGAATATCAGTAGGGGTGTGTGAAATTTCTGTAATGTTATTTTGTGTAAAATTCAGCAAAACGACATGAAATTACACATAATTACAAAAAATGCAAATCTCTCATTTTCTGCTAAATGTAAGCATGAAATGCATCCTCGTGTCAAATTTTGCCCCCCCCCGAGAATGCATTTAGATAAAACCACAGTGAAAAACAGCTGCACGCACTCTGCTGTTCTGGTCCTGTCGCTGTAAATTTTTACTACAAATGGAGCCATTCATGGTGCAATTTTACAATGAATGGTGTGCAACTACTCAAAGTGGAATAATGGTGTAATTTCATGAATTTTGCATAACCAATTTAAAAGAAAATTAGGGCAATTACACCAGCATAATTTAAATTTCACCTCGGCCTACACCCAATATGGTGATATGCTTGTGAACGTTATTTAAGACACAATTCATTTGTGAACAATAGTCTCACCTACAGCCTGTTGGTATGGGAGAGGGGGATACTTGAGGAACAGGTTATCTAGGCAGTCCTGCAGAGCAGTCCAGTTAGATAGCTGTGATAGATCTGAGCTCTATTGCTTGTCATTGATCACCACAGTCACTACAAGAGAACAGCAGCTTGTCAGAGTGTCTGTTTTGGGCCAATCAGGGGAAGACACAATAATCAGATGGCCCACTTGGGTCAAAGCGAGCAACTAGTGTGACCAACTCACTTCGTGTTATCACAGACACTGCTTCCAGTGCTGAACCTTCCATCTACAAATCATTGATATCATGTGTACCAGCTTAATTTTTTCAATAGAAGCAAACCAAGCCTACAACACCCATAATGCATTAGGTTGACATAAAAATAACCAGGAATGTAAACTGTGCCCATAATGAGAAGGAGATAAGTGGTCACCCTATGTGTACCCTGTCAAATATGCAGATGCTTTGTGTGGACTTGCCTCATCAAATTCTGTCCATCATATAGTAGGGCATATCTCTACTGTGTCTGCTACTGATAGCTGCTACTAAAATATGATCAGCTGTCTTTAGAACAAAATTGACAGCTGGTGCACGCCATCGGATCACCTTCACAGGATCATCCTCAGAGCGAGGCATGTCAAGGTGACAGAAGTTTGGAGGAGTCTGTGGGGTATCAGGGAGGGGCTCACAGTTCTTTAGTTCATATGAATATGAAGGCAGGAGATCACTAATCCAATCGTATCCCATACCATAGCTCTCCTTCCCTTGTGTGCTCTCAGTTAATTATATTTAGGGCTCCCGGTTTTATGGTATATTTTCTTTTTGCCATTTCAGTCTGTATTTATCCATATTTATTTGCTGTTAATTTTATCTGTATTTATGCATATTTATTTTGGGTTTTGTGGAAAAATTAAGTCGAAATTAGTATATTGCCACATTTTTTTTCCAATAAATATGTGCTCATGCTAGAAAGTCTGCCAGGTTTCAGTGCTGTGAACACCCGCAGAAGATCAATGCACTTATATGAAAATATGCAAATTTCCGTATCAACCTTTTGCTTATCTACTCCTGTTAAAGCTCTTTACTAAAATTCCTTTATTCTTTTAACCCCCTTATCTATCAATCCACACATATTTTGGCTTGGCAGTCATGGCAGACAGTGTTTAGAATTACTCGAAAAGCAACCCAATTTCTGTTTTTATCCACATTTAAAAATAAATACAGACAGGAAAATAAATATTTTCTGTCTGTATTTATCTGTAAAAATCAGTTAAAACGGAAAACAGGGAGCCTTAATTATATTTCAATTTCACGTAGGAAGATGAAGTCAGAAATGCAAAAATCCCTGGCTCTCATACTATAGGGTTGGTGGCCAGGGGAAAAAGTGTACAAATTCAACACAAAACAGCAATTTGCCCAACAAAGTACAAGGTAGAATCTATTGTGGGGCTTTGCTTGGGGAAAATGTGCAGAAATGCAGCGTTATCCCCCATTTTCATCTGTCAAATCGGAACACTGGGAAAAATGCTGAAATCAGCCCTGCTCCCTTTGTCTCCTGGCACAATCTCTCTCTTTCCATTCATGTGATACTCTGCTTTCCATCCATCCATGCTCTCTTTCTTTCTCTCCCCCTCCTTCTCTAATAGATTTCTCTCTACCTTCCTCCCGCCTTTCTTTCTCTCTCTTTTAAAGCCTCCATGTGGCTGCTGTAATTAATGTCGATGAACTGGGGAAAGTTTATGATAGGCCTTACTGTGGTTTCAAAAACAGCATCTAAAAGGCCCCTGCCCACCAGGAATTGTCCGGTGGAATAAAAGACCTGTCCAGCGGCCTTACCTGGGAAAAGCCGAACCCTACACCTTCTAAAATTTCCAGGGCTGTATTACCTCCTGGAATTACCACTGCTCCTGTAATTTGGGCCATATACACAGATATGGTAAACATTCTCCAAATAACAAAGAATGTTATGTTTGTCACAATGTGAATATTTTCACTTACAAGATAATTGGTGTGTTTATTAAACTGAAACATTGACATATATACATAAAGAGTGCCAAAGCAATATGCCTGAGGTTCAGTGATGAACTCAAATTGTTCATTTAATGGTTTAGGAGAGATGGGGATTCATTTCATTTTACAGAAAAGAAAATCAAGTCCTGATTCCTATCTGCACACACTGGGTGAATGAAAGTTGAAAATGCACTTTTGCACCATTCATCATTAAATATGAAGCTGGGGTATTTTAGAAAAAAATATAGATCTGAGTTTTGGATTGATAAGAGTTTTTGGAAAAACGTAAAGGTGTATTGAATTAAATTACAATAATGATTTTATAATTAATTTATTGAATCTGTGTATTGTGGAATAAAAGTACTGAAGTAAAATAGAAGTGATAGAAAGTAGTACTTAAGTTATGAAATCCCTAATTTCGAGAAACGCAGTTTGGATTTATTTCAGTGGACTTAAACAGCAAGAAATCACACAATGAAAGATTGCATTGATATCAATGTTTATATATTTAATTGTTAAAATAACACAAGTACATATAAGAACGATGAATAGAAGTCTAGAAGCACAAATAAAACGTATATATTACAGAATCTCAAACACCAAAAATAAAACATGCAGTTAGCATTAATGGATAATTACAGGCTCCATGGATTCCCCTGTATCACTGATCATCATTATTAAAAATATAAACAAGAGTACTTCCGAGGAAATCATTTAATTTTCACATCATTTCGAACTGCTTAAATCTCCTACATCACCCAATCCATCTCAAATATTTGTACTCCATAATCACTTCAGGGCACAAAGCTCTTCCTCTACCAGTACACCTCTCGCCCGACCCATTTTTAAACTGACAGGTCAACTAAATTCTCAAGGGTTCTATGTGACACTCCTCCCTCACTTTAGTCTTCAATACACTTGTGTATGAATCCTTGGAGACTCTGCATTAGCACACAAAAAGCCATTGATCATCAAATATGCATCACCCCAACATTAAAAGTGCAGCCTACCATTAGTATCCCATACATCCCAGCTTTTCTGTAACTGGAATTGAGGCTATACAATAACTCACACTCCAACACAAGAGAGCCCTATAAACAAAAGTAAATGTGGCTGTAAAAATAAGTGTATGAATGAGTTTAACTCTGTTGTGTCTGTCAAAAAAAGGTTTAAGACAGGGATAAGACCATTTACTGAGGAGGAGATGTTCCTCACACTGTTGAGATCTCCACAGTCATCAGCCCCACTCAAGGAATGCAAAGTGGATGTTCGAGGGTGTGGTTTGCCTCAGAACGTTGTTAATGTGGAAATTAGTGGGCATTCACAACTCTTCTCTGATCCCTTTCCACAGTGGAAATGGTCAGGGATTTCCTCTAGCACAGGGCTAGAGTAACTTCCCTCCCAGAGTAGAAAGAGAAATACATCACCGCCCCCCAAAGGTTTGATAGGAATGAAGGGAAAGGGATTTTGCCACAAGGATTTTTTCACTGCGTAGTTAGAAATGTGGGCATTTGACCAGGAAATCATATTTTTCCCTGTGTGGAATTCTCCACTATGGAGAACTCCATACAGAAGAAGGAGGATTCGTAGGAAAAGTCATATGATCTTCCTACTGGTACGCAGCTTTCCTGACGAACGAACTGATGCAATGTTTGTAAATTCCCAAAAGTTCCCAAAAGTTATAATTTCCAGATTTACGACTTTGTGAACCAAACCCTAGAATTGCAAACCACACATCTCATGTTCATCTTACACACCACCAAAACCATTCATAACTTGATGTTACACCCATCAGGAAAGAGTCACTGAAAAATGCAATATTGTACCATAAAACCACACTGACACAATCATAGATAATTTATAATGAAAAAAGAAAAAATATATATATATATAATCTAGCTTGTAACACAATTAAATTAATGTGCATTGTACACCCTCTTTTGTTCATGTAGAATGTACATTTCTAATGTTTGTCTTCAAGTGTTGCCAGCATTACCTAATATTTATATTCCCCTTTATTTGCAAGGAGATTTTTAAGAGTCTAGTTTTTGATGAAATTGAGGCAAATCGACTGTTGGCAAAGACCTTTTCTACTCTGCTTTGTACATTGAACACATTGTATCACACCCTCTTGAATGTGTGAATGACCATCATGTATCAGAATTGGCTCTCTTATTGTTTTTAGTTTCACGTGGGTAATAGACTTTACATCCTTGTGTAGTTCTTCAAGGCTAGTTGACACTGCATCGTTTTTTATGTCCGTAAATCCCACTGTGCTTGATGACATTCCTTTATATGGAACTAGCTGTTAAACATTTTTGCTTCCTTTCAGAAACTGAAAGGTTTCATGTCATTCATTACTTCTAAAAATCATCACTATCTTGGTTTATTTAATGTTTAAGTTGTATGTCAAATCATCTTGGAAAAAATATTGTGAGGCCAAAATATTAAAATCTAAATATTAAGAACCAAAATATTGTGAGGTAATTGCATATAGGCAAATATTTATTTACTATTCTTTTTTAACAAATTTATTTTGGTTTTTAAAGCAATTGATATTGACAAAATCACTTATAACTTTTCATTTCAGAATGGTACAGTGGACAATTCATTCGATCAGCAAGATGCAATATTTCTGGTAGTCGGTTGTGGCAGAAAAGTTCATTCTTAATACTAGTTCGTTTAGATGAGTGGGGAAATATTACATGCGCACAACCATGCCGCGTTTATCAATCACTAACCAGTATTATCAATATTATCTCTTGAGGGAGACATTGCGCATATATGAGAGCGATGTAGTATATCGGACATTACAGCTGGATCTCCCCCACCACCTGAGCTCTCTTCATGGGGGTGACAAACTGACGCTATAGCCTTCCAAACCTATACATTCTGACATTAATGTTGGCTTTTCCATCACATAGACATACCACACCTTACCCCATCACATTTTGCTCGAGGGAATTGTTGGTAATTTCCACATCTGGTCTAAAACCAGTCTAGGTGCCAACACAAGGTCAGAAATTAGCTTCCCCACTGAAGTGGTTAATGGGTGATATTTTCTCTTCGGTGACCAAATAAAATTAACTACTAATGTGAGACAAAACAACACGCTATTACCTTTGGATGTGGATACAGGAAACAACGCCCATTGAGCAATGTGCCTATCTCTCTGCACCTTTTCAAAGCAAATGTCGGGCCCACCAAACATTGCCTTTAGTCTACCCAATCAAGAGTTTACAGGCATTCTTTCTAGGCTATGTTTATATGGAGGATTTGGCCATGCTTTTCCAGATTGCCAACAAAGTTTGCTCTGGCATCTCAATCTCTAAATCTCTCTACCAGTTCATGTTTTAAGCTACTGGCAAACATGATTTCCAGGTATATTGTATCTCTCCTTGCTAACTCAAGTATTTCTCAGTTACTAACCTATTGGTAGATGATATTCATCTTCTCAAGACAGGCCTAGTTTTTCATCTGCTCCCCTCCCTTCATCAATAGCAGGTCACCATCTTAAAAAAAATCACCTAGCAGCAGCGGCTGAGCCTGGTTCTAGCGATCGAACCTTGGCTCTCGGAAACCTGGTGGAAAAACTAAGTTATGTGCCATTGGTATCCACATCCGGTGCAAACAAGAGCACCCATGTCGCATCCCTCTTAAAATAGGGATAGTAGTTGAGTATTCCCAATTTGTTTCACTTCTGGTATAGGGCCTTTTGTTGTGTGATTGGATTAATATTTTCATCAATAGGGCTACTTGGATTTTTTTCTATCACTTTCATTAGAAATGACCAATTAACCTCATGTCAAAGGTCCCCTCCGTATCAACCGAGAGAAAGATCATCAGCAGTTTATTCTGTTCATTCACTTCCATCATGGCTACTGCCAGTTTTGTGTTGACTGCTGTCCGTTGGTGCTTAACAAAGCCAGACTGCTGTGTGGAAATCAATGTAGGCCATAAAGCGTGAAGTCTCACCAATAAGACAATTTAACATCACAGTTCTAAAGTGTAATGGGTCGATAAGAACCACTTACAGCATAGCTCTGTTTGTTGAGCAGTAGGGAAAGATTTGAAATGAGCATAGCGCCATCACTTTTTCAGGTGCCAAGACATGACAGTTGTGAGCAGCCTAACAAGGAATGATGTGTAAGCTTCATAGAATGAAGCTGAAAAGCTGTTGGACCTAGGGATGTTTTGATCATGCATATTTTTATAGCTACTTTAACCTCATCTATTGATAGTTCTTCCTCCAATGTTTCAAATTTTGTTTATAGATTGGGAGGAGTATAATATTAAGGTCGTCCTCTTATTTGGTTGTGTATATTGACTGACACCTAAGAGGGAGGAATAAAATGCAAATAAATGCGTAGACAATCACTGGGGTGGATGGGTGTGGGTTTTCTGCCCTCTGCATCAATTAGCTCCTTTTTTTGTTTGTATGAGAGAATACTATCTGCCTTGTCGCTTTTTTCATAAATGTTTTTTTTTTAATTAACAAAAGCTTTTGGGTGCTTTCTTCATAAATAGTATTTCCAATCCACCCCTGATTCTCCTCAGCTTTGTAGATGTGCATGCAGGGCTATCTTGTTAATGCAGTAATTCAGCTTGCGTGAACTGTGTTTGTAGGCCTGGATTTTCTTGTTTGGCTAATCATTCAAATGTATCAGTGTGAGATATCAATTCCCCACGAATCACCGCTTTCTCTGCCTCCAATAGTGTGGACTGGTTAACCTCTGCATTATCATTTTCAACAAGATATCTTTCTATCACTTCTCTAATGTTACCTGTTAGTATGGGATCCCACAAAGCTATTTTATTAACCAGTCAAGGTGCGAGCGAGGATGCAACCAAATCGGAGCACGATTCAAAAGTGACTTGACTCTGATATTGGAGTCTCTGTCAAATCCCTATCTAAAAGAAGTAGGATTTATGTACACTAAAGTAGAATGTGAAACCTCTATCTCCTACATCTTGATACCTCCAAATGACTAGGAGGTTTAAAACTTCAGAACCCTGAATTGAGAGAAGATGGTGTCCCAAGACTAGACTGCTGTCTACCATCCATTGTGTTGTGCACGCGTGGGTTCGTATCCCACCCTCCTCGCCACATTTGTTAAGAAGGAGACACAGCAGGTGATGAGCAGGTACAAGTAAGTGTCTTTATTTACTTCAAAGCATGGAGCAGACTTCTCCCTTTTCTGGGCAGCAAGCAACTGACCACTGGAGAACGTTCGCCTTCAAAAGGCTATGTGGAATCTCATGGCCCTGAGATTACACTTGCTTAGAAGCGCAAGTCAAAGATGTGTGCAAGTGGTACTTGCACACACAGTGAAAAGCTCAGTACAGCAACAGTCTTAATAGAGCCCTATCAATAGGAGGCTGTAAGACACTATTAAACTTGCCACCCACCACCAAATTACAGTTTGCAAATTAAGATATCCGGGGGAAAAAGATCTGTGTAAAATTGATCCTTGTCCTAGTTAGGAGAATATATTGAGATTAGCGTGACCAAACTTTTAATTCCAAATGATCTCTCCTCCTTGTCTGCAAGTTTAGATTCCGAGGCAACATTTAAACCTATGTGAAGGAGGGTGGTAAGCCCCCTCAACTTGCTTTTATTGTTGGTGTGGAATTGCCAGGTGAACCAATTATAGGAGGTTAATATCTAGTTCTTTGTGGCTTAGCCAAGGAAGTATTGCTTTGCATTTAACCAGGAAGCTGAGGCGCTGTAAGTTTGCAGACAAGAGCAGCAATTGGGTCATAAAATAAATTTTTATGAGTTTATTCAACTGGGTCCCCTTGTTGAAAATAGAGTATTCGTTTGTTCCCCTTATCTGTTAACACAGATGCACATTTAAACCCTACCTCTGATTGATTCTCTGCCGTGTGATCATGTGCACTGTTATCTGTTGAAAACCATGACCATCCACAATTCCGTGCATATAACTGAGAGAATAATACTCCTTAAACAAAAAGGATCAGTTTTCATTGAACTGGCATTAACCAGATAATCATCATGCCCAAGTTGAATCACAAACTATAGAGGGGGATAGCATCAAGGTGTTAAACTGAGACCCCAGCCCCATACAATGAACTGCTAGTGATTGTAGTTTTGAAATGTCAGTCAGGATGGTGCTAGTCAATCCCAAAAGTGTAGTATGACAACTTATTTTAGGCCCGTAAATTTAGTTTAGCAATCTTCCTCGTATGGTATGGTTTGGCTTCTTTATCCTGTTGGCGGAGAAGTAGTTGACTCTACTTGTGTGCTTTATTTAATTTCTTCGTATACCACTCCCTCGCTTCTCTCTCAGGGGGCATGGTCGGCCTCCAGTAGTGAGGAGAACATGGCTGGAAGGCCCATGCCACCCATACTTTGTGTATCTGTCTCAATGCTGGCATTTCCCATTAATGGTAAAGTGTAGTCAGATGATGTAGTCCCATGTATAGAGAATCTTTTGCATGTGCAGGCTGATTTCTTTCAATCCTCTGTATCTTTTGTAGCATGTAGAAGGAACATCTTGATAAAGCAAGATTGTTGTGACGTAAAGAGTACTGGTTCTTGATAACAGGCTTCAAAATTGAGTTTCTCTTTCTGTTGGAAAAAATGGATGTGTCAATCCATCTGCTGGATGTTTCTTCTACTGTCAGAATTGGCTAGTAAACTGTGTATGCTTTTGTCTTAAGCAGTTGAAAGAACTGGGAGAAAGATCGTATACAATAAGCTTTCAGATTGTTATTGACCAATTCTTTACAAATTCCACTGAGAGGTTTGTTAGTACATCTAGAGCAATTTTCAATGTCATCAAAGTTTCCAGCAAAGTTTGATGCTGTTGCTCTAGGGAGGTTATTCTAAGACCCTGCTTGTTTTTCATATGACTGTTCTGCCAGGTTATTGTCCAACTCATCCAGTTGCAGTTCAATTTTCTGAAGTGAGTGCTCTAGTCCAGAAAGTGCCCACTAAGTCTTGTTGAAGAGAGTTCACGTATTTCCTGAATTTGGTTAGAAAAGCTGGTCTTCTTTTGAGGTTGGAGCTTATAGGTAAGTTTCCTCCACTGGCCCTTCCTCCTGTGTGAGATCGATAAAATGAGTACCAGTGACTTGGGTAATAATAAACATCTGTTATTCAGCGCCAGGATGCCCCTTTGGAGGCGAATGTGCGCTTTGCAAATACTCATGTTATGTTATGTTACGTTTCGGTTGGTGAGCTGAAGAGGATTCCATGCATGCCTGAGTCTGATGTGATCAGTTTTCTCAATGTGGAGCATGACTTGGTTTGGGGTTTTTTGACTTACTCGTGGACATGCTTGGATGGCTCTTCTCAATGTAACTGGCTGTTGCAAACTACGATTTAGGAGTAATTGAAATTATATAAAACTGTGTGATTTATTTATTTATTTATTTTTAACATTTGTTAAGCGCGAACAATTGCCCGCAGGCGTCTCGGCGCTGTACATTTGTTTGCTCTCCTGTGGGTTCGATAACATTTTAGAGGTTAAATAACCATGTTTTCAGTTTCTTTCTGAAGGACATAAGGTTTGGGCTAGATCTTATGGATTGCGGGAGAGTGTTCCATAATTTTGGGGCGGCAACCAGGAAACGTCTGTCTCCCCAGTTGACCAGCTTAGTCCGAGGCACTACCAAGTCGTTCTGTTTGGCTGAGCGGAGTGTTCGAGAGGGAGCGTATGGAACAAGATGGTCTCTCAAAAATTGGGGTGCTTGCTGATGTAGCGACTTGTAGACAATGCACAATGTTTTAAATTTAATTCTGTTCCTAATAGGGAGCCAATGAAAACTTCTTAAAGTTTCAGTTATGGGTTTAAATTTAGGAATGTCTGAAAGAAGTCTGGCTGCTGCATTCTGGATCGTCTGCATTTTCTTAATAACCCTGACTTGGGCATTGGCAAACAAGCCATTGCAGTAGTCCAATGCTGATAGGACAAGAGCGCTGACCAGTGTCTTGCCTACATTTTTGGGAAGAAAAGGCAGGATCTTCCTGACCAGGCGAAGTTTATAGAATGCTGTTGCGGCCGTCTGGTTGGCATGAGCCATGAAGTTTAGATTGTCATCAAAGATGACGCCCAGATTTCTTACTTTCGTGGCAGGTTTGGGCAAGGCTCCGAAAGATGGTGGCCACCACATAGGGGACCAATTAGGACTGAGATGGCCAAAGGTGACCACCTCAGTTTTATCGGAGTTTAGCTTCAAACAGTTTGCTGACATCCATTGTCCGATGGCCAGCATGCCTGCTTTGAAACTCTCCGCTACCGTTTCCCCATCATTTCTGACAGCCAGAATCAATTGGGTATCATCTGCATATGAGGTAAGGTTCATCCCATGCGCTTTGATGGTTTTTGCTAGGTCCGACACATAGATATTAAAGAGTGTCGGACTAAGGGATGAACCTTGAGGTACCCCACATGGCAGTGATAACTCAGCAGATTCAAATTGACCCAGAGTGACTGCCTGGGTTCTCTCCGCCAGAAAAGATGCTAATGGATTTTTTGCTAGGCCTTGTACGCCCATCCTTTCGACACGGTCGACTAAGATCTTATCGTCTACCGTGTCGAAGGCGGCCGATAAATCTAGAAGCACCAGTAGTGCAGCGCCACCCTGGTCTCTGATTAATCGGATATCATCCGCTGCTTTAATAAGCGCTGTTTCAGTTCCATGAAACTTGCGGAATCCAAATTGTGTTTCATCGAGCAGGTGGTGCTGCTCGATGAATTCCGTAAGCTGAGTGTTCATGGCTTTCTCTACTATTTTAGCAAGGAACGGTAGATTAGCTATGGGCCTATAGTTTTTCAATTCAGTTTTATCTAGGCCGGGTTTTTTCAGGAGAGGTTTTAGTAAGGTCTTTTTTAAGTGGCTAGGAAAGATGCCTGTACGAAACATTAAGTTGCATATTTGAGTTATGACTGGGACCACAGTATCCATTAATGGACGGAGGGTGTCCCTCTTTAGGCTAAGTCATGAGCAAATAGTGCTCCTTCGCACCTCTGTAGTCATGGAATGATGATGGGCTCCACAGTTGGGTGGACAAGAGCCTGAACACTGTGTGACTCAATTATATACAGGGCCACTGGAATGATGTGATTCTGCAGCCGTGGTGATTTTCGCAGTTATAGAATTTCTGCTTTTGCCACATAATCCATCGCCTGCTGCATATTCTGTAGATTTTAACAAAGGAAAGTTTGTGTCTAGCTCAAACAATTCAAATATTAATAAAAATGCAGCAAATCATGTTGCTGCACAGTGGAAGGCCCTTTGCATAACTGGACTGGTCACCTTTGTGTTGCTTTTTGCTATATTTGAGTATTAAACTGGAACTAAAGAGGTGCAAGCAATGCCCAGACAGTGATACCAAGATTAAAAATGGCAAAATAATGAAGGAATACTATTACAATATGAGCATCATTATATGCATAATTTTCTTGCTGCATAATTGACTCCACCTGCTGCATAATTTGGCACTCTCCGGCATCATAATTCCAGTGGCCTTGATTATATACTAGAGCCTATGTTTTCATATTTTTCAGTTTCTTATGCAAAGATGGGGTGAAACGTGTTGGCTGTCTCAACTCTCGCTCCATAAAGGAACAAGCATCTAAAGAAAAGTAACTGAACCAAGCCTTTGAATGGGAAAAACGTCTCTTTATTTTCACTATGCCAACTTTGTCATGGTATTCTCTAGTGAGATTCTGATGGATTATGACACATGTAGAAAACATCTTGGTACGGCAGTCTGACCAGGCAGAGGAAATAAGAGAGGAATAGTTTTGAAATAGGATCACACTTTAAGGAGTCTATTGGGACTTTTCAGTATTGGGTGGTTTGGGGGATTTTTTTCTTTCTACTTTAAAATGAATGGTTCCCTTACTGAGAAATGTGTTAATTTGTACAAGAGCAAGGTAGCCTCTGTCCTTACAAAAGGAACTGAGGAAAGGGGTACTTCACCTGCGTGGTTTCTGAACAGCTTCACAATTATTTAGGAAGCTTAACTGTAGGTGCCTAAATATAAAGAGCAAATAACTGTGGGTGCCTAAATGTAAAGAACATATACCTGTGGGTGCCTAAATGTAAGGAGAGAATAACTCTGGGTGCCTAAACGTAAAGAGGGCATAATTGTGGGTGTCTAAATGTAAAGAGCAAATACGTGTGGGTGCCTAAACGTAAATGGGGAATAACTGTGGGTGCCTGGATATAAAGAGGGCATAACTGTAGGTGCCTAAATGTAAAGAATGCATAACTGTGGGTGCCTAAATGTAAAGAATGCATAACTGTGGGTGCCTAAATGTTAAGAGGACATAACTGGGGGTCCCTGAACTTAAAGAGGGCATAACTGTGGGTGCCTGGATATAAAGAGGGCATAACTGTGGGTGCCTGAAGATAAAGCTGGCATATCTATGGGTGCCTAAATGTAAAGAGAGCATCTAATGACTTGAGGCTAGACTATAGCCTGAGAAACCTATCTTTAAGCTAAGACGGCCTCTAACCAAGCATCTCGACATGTGAACCAGGTAAATAAAAAGCAGGCCAATATGCCTGACCGAGAACCGGCTTTAGGGCTCTACTCACTTGCATTACATAATGCCAAAACAACCTTTCGAATGTGAGAGGCGCTCACATAATCACTACACCTGAGCTCCAACATAGACTGTGTCTTGCCTGAGGCTCAATGTTTCTCTAAAAGCAGATAAAACACCTCAGTACAGAAGAGAAAGTGGGCGATCTACAAATTACATTTTCATTTAGAGCAAAGGAAGCCATTGTTTGTTTGTTTATGGTTTTATATGGTATTTCTCTTACCTTCTTACTCCCCGGTTGTCAGTGCAATTTACAAGTAGCAGATCCTTGGCAGTAGGATCTCCGAAAAATGATATGGGCCAAATGAATGAAGAGCTTACAAATAAAATCAGTAACTTTAAAAAGTACTTGCTCGATGTGTTACTAACAAGGGAAGCTGAAGAAAGGTAATCTTTTTAAAAGACTGAGGACCTAAGGGAACAAAAGTGGACGTAGAAGAATATCGGGTGCAAAAAAGGAAAAGCCTGGCAATGACTGAGAGAGACAATTAAATGCAAGAGTGAGAATTGAATAACAGACATTTATTCTGGAATGGAGTGATGTTAATTCGAAATGTATTCCCCAGGGAGAGATCTCCACGGGGAAAGAGCAGCTCATGAAAAGGACTTAGCAAGAGTAGTTTAGATCCTTTTTGTTTTCTCTGACTTTAGGCACCACTTGATATATTTATGGTGGAGAGAGTTGGCCATGCTTGCTTGAAGAATGTGTTTCCCAAGTCCAGCTGCAGAGGGCAGTAAAGCAACATGTGACATTTGAAATCCAATACCATCTATTGACAGCACACAACCTGCCTTCAGCAGTGAGGGGATCCCAGTTTGGTTTCTGTAAATGAAACAAAACTCTACATGGGTTTTCATGTTCAGTGGTGCTGGAACAATTTTCAGAGAGCGGGTGCTGGCTAATCAGTCACTTCACTGAACATCAAAAGGTTGTAAGCATTAATGATGTAAAATGAATGAGAGACTATAGAAAGAGCCAAATCATTCAGTTGAAGAATGGCTAACCCGTGCAAACACACACACACACACACTCTCTCCCACACTCCCACCCACATCCCACTTTGTGCCTCTCACCTGGCTTCTTTGAAAGAATGGAGCGCAGTGGTACATTTGAAAGCTTTTCTCTGTAAAACGTGTATAATTTGTACAATGTAACACTCTTTTATAGCTAGCACACTCTATGCAGGAAAATCAACAAAAACCACTACTATAACACTAGCTCAAAATCGTACTGAATTCGGAATCACAGCCATAGGATGATCAGGTGTATCCCTGTGTAAGTGTACATCTCAATGACTCATATTGCATATGAGTAGGATGAATGCAAATGTAAATTTGAACTTAAAAATTAAGCTGAACATGTCCAAATGTATTTACAGTGAAAAGGAGAACATCATAGAGCGAAATAAGTTTGAATGGTTATTTCCTGGTGTGAACTTCCTGATCTAAATCTTATTTACTGGCCCTTGGAACGAAAGTCACAATATTCAAAATATCCCCTAGCTTAAAAAAATAAGAAAATCACTATAATGTTCAAAACTTTCTCTTTCTTCTGGGACCCATCCAGAGTGCCATGGGGTTAAAGTTCAAAACGCTCATGTTTTGATCTCATTAAAAAAAAAAACTTAGATTGCGTAGTACGATTAATAGAGCATTTTGTTCAATAACGTGTTCTTTCTAGTTTAGGTTTAATGACCCCTTGCAGCTGATTGCTCAGAATTTGTTTTTGATTGCCTATATTACACAACTTGACATTCAAGTCAAGTCAAAATCACTTTATTCGATTAATAAAAATCATAAAAGTATACTATACAAATTGTAGTTAATTTTTAAATTAGTATCAAAGCATAACATTTCATTAAAAACAATTAAAAAAAAGAATTTCATGATAAAAATCAGTTGTTCACTATCGGTAGACTCGTAATGACTGGTTTGCCAACTCCTGTCTAATCCTCCTACTCCTAATAGACGCAACAAGAAAACTTGCAACACCAAACATGGTTACAGGGGATTCCATTAATTGTAAAAACAGCAATGCGGGTTTAGCCTGTATAAAGGCTTTCTCTTTCAGTACTGGAAAAATAAACCATAGTACAGAGGACAAAAAAATATAAAATGCATGTTATCTTGGGGGGAGAAATCATCACATTTACAAGGAGCCACATCCTCAGGCCTACTCCATCCATGGGGGTCACTTAATACCAAATGAATCTGGTTGAAACAAAATTTTGTCAATAGCCATCTGTGAAAGGGATCGTAACGGTGGAAAGGTACGATTGCATGGCTAGAGACGAAATGAGCATAAAGTGAGCCCTATCTGTAGATTTACTTAACTCTTCTGATTCCCGCTCTGTCTCGCTGAGCTTAATGTAATTTACTTTAACCCATTTAAGATCAGCTTTACATAGACCTTCAGGATTGGAGAAAATCTCTGGGCGCCCCAGTTTCCTTGTTGACATTTTAATATAGGACAGCCACTGGATTTCCTTCATTTTATCTAATTTCATGCAATCCTTCAGAATCTTGTGATTCAGAGTGAGATTCAGATTCAGCCAGATTCTAATCCATAACAGGATTGGGGCCATTTTTATTATATCTATTATATAGCCTGTCCCAACCTCAAGGTGGACCGAATGGGTCGCTATCGATTGTGGAAGGCCGAGGAGGGCACGTAGAAATTTATTTTCTTCTCTTTGGATCGAGTCGGATTTAGTGTACCCCCATATTGCAGCCCTATACCTAACAATTGATATTGTTTTTGGTTTATATATAGCTAGGATAGCCTCGCATGGTTTTCCCCCCAGTCTTTTGGCGAAACCCAATATTGCAGCCAAGGAGCTTCTCACAGCATTCACCTTAGTTGAGAGTTGCGGAGTCCTTTGTCATCAAAAACAACTCCCAAATAGGTGAACACTTTCACTCTTGTGATTGCTTCCCCGTTGCAATAAAAGGATTTAATGTTGTTTTTCCCCGTACCTAGAGACATAATGTGCGATTTACCATTATTGACCACAAAGTTCAATGATTTCATAAAATCCCCGAAGGAGTCTAGTAATCTCTGTAAACCAAGGGGGGTCCGTGCCAGTAACACCGCATCATCCGCGTATAGGAGTACAGGGATGGATGTTCCTCCCACACGCGGAATGTCTAGTGTTGCCGTTAACAAGTTGTCTTCCAGGGAGTGTATGTATAATGTAAATAACATAGGGGCCAGGATGCAACCTTGGCGCACCCCTCTACCTGATTTCGCAGTACATTTCCCCTCCTGTGTCATCCTTATTGATGCTCTCAGGTCTCTGTGTAATTCAGCCAAGAAATACACAAGGGGCCACTCAAGTCCTAGTTCCAACAGCATGGTCCACAGCCTCGATCTGTTAACTAGATCGAAGGCCGTGGACAGGTCCATAAAACCCAGAAAAATAGAACCCTTAGCAGCCTTCGTGTATTTAGATCACATTAGGTGTAAGTTCAGACATTGGTCCTCCATCCCCCTCCCAGATCTAAAGCCATACTGGGCATTGGAGAAGTGTGGCTCACTGGTTAGAGGAGGCAGACCTGGAAGCAGAGGTCAGCCTGGGACCAGGGTTCAATTCCCGGCTCGGCGGGGTCTTGAGTCCTAAAATGTCCATGGACTCGACAATTCTCGCTCCGGTGCCTACTCGATTCATGGGTTCACACTCTGCGACTCTGGGCAATAGTTTGCTTAATCTCCACAACGGCCCCTCGCGGCGGGATGCCTGGCTTTCACCTTGTGGATACCCTGCCGGGGTTATCTCACAGGGGAATACCAGGACGGGTTCCCTAAGCAAGCGCTTAGAAACCGCTTGGTGATTTGCGCTATATAAATTCCTGTACATTTACATTGGTTAGGATATTTTTCTCCGTCGCCCAGTCTGTTATTTTAGCTAGAATAACCTTCCCTAAGATTTTAATAGAGGAATCTAGTAAAGATATAGGCCTGTAACATCTGGGGTCTCCCCTTTGGCTCTTCTTAAACACAGGGATTATAATTGAGCGGGACCATGATTTCGGGAACCCTGTGGCGGCCGATGTATTAAAAACATCTGTCAGTATCTTTGCCAAATATTTGGGATTAGCCTTATACATATCAGAGGGCACACCGTCAGGGTCTGGCGCCTTACGCCCTGCCGTTCCCTCTATGGCTTTCTCAACCTCCGCTATATTAAAACTAATGGGTATCAATGGAGGATCAGAAGTTGGTACCTGAAAGGTTTCCAGCTCAATATTACTCCCATATATTTTTTCAAAATGGCTTAACCAGTCCTCCTCTGAGATGTTAGCTTCTAATACAGTGTTCTGGGTACCAGTGAACAAAGGATTATTTACAATTGCCCAAAACTTGGAACTGTTTTTCATGGTTGCTTTTTCTATTAACGCTGCCCATGCATCTTGTTTGATTTCTTTTTTCCGCGCCTGAACTGTTAATGAGTATTCCTTCCTAAGCTGTACTACCAGCCTTTTATCCCTCGGTGTCTCATTAACAGCCTTTTTGAGTAAGTTGTGGGCTTTAGTGCATTTATGATCGAACCAACCTAAGGCAGGATTAGTTTTAACTCGGTTGTTAATTGTGAGTTCTTTAGCCACTTGCAGGCAAATGGCTTCATATGAAGCTATTACATCCCACCCATAGTTGACGGGGTCTGCACATGTATTTAGTTCCGGGCCAACCTTTGTTATAATGGTGTGAAAAAAATCTTTGGGAGTGACCTTACTCCATTTCAATCTCCTCCCTTGATCTTTAGCTTTTACATCAGCTGCAACTTGTAACAAAGCTGTTTTGTTCAGGAGGGAAAGGCCATTATCCAGTTCAATTACTACCGGGTTGTGATCGCTAAAGGAGGAGGGTATAGCATTATAAAAAATTACATGACTTAAAAGTCCTGGTGATAATAATATGTAGTGTATTATAGATTCACAGTCCCTGGCTCTGTACGTAGGAACACAATGACTTTTATCAGAATACCCCACCTCAAACAGGTCATTAATGGTCAAAAGAGCCTCCAATGCTTCCCCCTTGGGGCTATGTTCAAAGTGTTGAGGGGTTGTGAAATCAGGTCCATCACTATCTTTATATTGACAATTTAGATTACATAAATGTACATTAAAATCACCCATCAGGATATAATGAACAAAAGTGGTTTGGTTTTCCTTATAGGTTATTAAACAGTTTGACAGCGAGTGGAGATGCTCATTTGGGGACTCCCCATGCAATGAATTATAGCAATTAATGAGAACTAGTTTGCTGTTGTTTGCCAAACTTACTTCTAGTATTAAATAATTAGGGGAAGTGCAGTCAACCTTTTTAACTTTTCCTGTTATGTTTACTGAAACCAGAAACATAAGTCCCCCTCTGTCTCTCCCTGCTGACGAACTCAGGGCAGGTACATAATAAGATGTAAAACCATTAATCCAGAAATCACAAACCTTGTCCCAGGTCTCTTGAAGTGCAACAATGTCGTACTGTTTCACCAAATGTAGCCAGACATCATCATCCCTTTTGGACCACAAACCAGCAATATTCCAACTTATCATTTTTACCTTTTCCCCCACACCCTCAGCGATGCTTACAGACTTAGGTTGGGTATTATTAAGACTCATTTTTACTTGTGCGGGTTCCATATAACCCAAGTCAGCCAATCTCCCCCCTCCCTGTCCCTCAGAGTCCGCACGTCAGTCACACGCCTCTAGGCCCGAGAGTAAATCAAATCTATTTTGTGTCACAACATTTGGCCCATCCCTGCAGTAATTGACAACATTACAAAATTGTGATACTACAGGAGCCCGAGGCTCAGTAGGAGTAAATGGTCTAAATCTCCCGAGATTAGGAGGAGCTTTGATTAAATGCGTGTAAAAATAACCGAGTGGACGCACACAAACACTATTTTCGTCATAGACCAGAGAGGCTGCCCTTAACAAAACTGTAGCAACATGTTGGGGGTGTTTAAAATTAACAATTATACAATCCCCACAACACGTCTTTCTGGACGGGCCAATCCAGTTTGCCCTTCTGGTGGACAATATTTGATCGGAATATTTTGTTGGGAAGCCACATCTCCTATTCAGCCATGACACTGTTTTATTTTTTAGTGAATCATGTGATTCCTCATGGGACTGGACGGGGTAATGATCAGGAGGCGGGACATTGGTTAGGACAACCACATAGGGTGCACAGTCAGGGGGAAGGTTTATGAAACAGCTTTTTTTTTACCTGTCTAAAACCTGATGTGCCATCTAGGCCTAAGAAAGACTGTTTTGTTGGGCAGGTTATTGGTGGAGGATCAGGAGAAGCAGATTCAGTTACAGTTGTTTGCTGGCCTAGTTGCTGCACGTTGTCATTACTAATTCCCTTCCCCGTTCCAGCAGGACCCTTTGCGACAACCTTGGCTCTTTCAACAGAGGCCAGGTGTGATGCTAACAGACCACCTAGCCTCTTTACTTCTGAGGTGACAGTATCCAATTTGAGCACTAGGGGTTTAATAAACTCTTCTGTCTTAGCCTCTATCTTAGCTTCTATAGAACAGACCAGTAATGCAAATTGCTCTGGGTTTATGTTAACACTGGCTGCACTATTTCCTTCCTGTAAATCGGTTCCAGCAGCAAAGCCATTTTGGACTGGTTGGGAGGTTTCTCCTCTTTTTTTACTATGCTTCCCCCCACGTTTAATTTGAATTTTTCTACATGTTCTCACTGGTCTAGGGGCTGGCGGGGCCTCCTCTATTGCATCGATAGATATATCAGATAATTCCTCCTGTGGCTCAGAATGGACCTGCGCTGCAGCCGTTTTGACCACCCGATTGCCCAGATCAAATGTATCATCGGTTGGAAATTCCACCAAACGATTAGGTGTATCTTGGTATGAAACAGGTGGGCTCCCTTGTCCTAACGAAGCTCTCCGGTCATTATTAATTTTTTTTTAACCATTTTTACCAAGTAATTATCTATTGTACCTGCCCCAGATACAAACTTATCAGTTTTAGCTTTAGAAATGATACCCCAGTACCAAGAAAGTTAGCCAAGGTAATCACAATGACAAATCCCTAAACAGGGTCCGATGAAAAGTAAAGTCTCACTTGAACAAACGTATCTTATGTTGTGGAACCAAGGTCCGTGGCCCAGCCCGGCCTCCTTCGGCCACAGACGGTCCCGCCCTTGTCCCGGGCTTCTCCCGGCGCGCGCCCGTGCGCGTCCTGCAGGACGAGGGACCGAGGGAGCCTTTATGCGCCTCCTGGCGCTTGCCTCTGATGTCCGCTGCTGGCCACCGGGGTGGGAGGGGCCTGGCGGAGCCAAGCCCGGCCGGGGAAACAAGCGGAGCAAAGCCCGGCCCTTAGCTGCTGGTGCTGCGGGAATCGGCGGTGCCAAGCCCGGCCCTCAGGAGCAACTTGAATAGCAGGTGAGACTCCGCCTGGACTCTGCACCGAGGGAGCCTTTATGAGCCTCCTGGCGCTTGCCTCTGATGTCCGCTGCTGGTCATGGGGGTGGGAGGGGCCCGGCGGAGCCAAGCCCGGCCGGGGGAACAAGCGGAGCAAAGCCCGGCCCTTAGCTGCTGGTGCTGCGGGAATCGGCGGAGCCAAGCCCGGCCCTCAGGAGCAACTTGAATAGCAGGTGAGACTCAAAAGTAGTGTGTTTTCCCATTTCTTGATTGCTTTGCTCCATGATAACAGGGGGTGCTGCAGTAACCCTTGTTCCAGCCCCCTTGCATGTTTTTATAGTCTATGAATAAGTCTGAGCTACTCCTGTACAGGCCTGGGCATAGTTCGCAGAGTTTTCCTACACGGGACTCCATGAAGTTACAAAAAAACTCCACGAAGTTCCGCGAGTAGCGAAGTGCAGTGCGAACTGCAATTTGTGCTGATATTCCTGCTGCTCAGGTAGAAATTCTACCTAAGCGACAGCTCGCGCTCACGAACTTACCGTTCGCGATCTTGACCTTACCGATCGTGAGTGGGGAAAAACTCCACTGCACATCGCAAAGCGGAGTTTTCTGCACTCCGTGAGCTCTGCAGAGTGCAGAAAACTCCACAAACGGAGCCAAGTTCACCGCCCAGGCCTACTCCTGTATCCTGTTGTGGTATTGCACAAGATGGGAGACATGGGAGGTGTGCAAATATACAGGGCTAATACTGCACCCGCTGTAAGAAATTATAGTACCTATTTTAGCTCGAGCTAGAGAGGAAACAATAAATATGTTGTATAATTACAACCAGGATTCTTCATAGCACAACATATTAATATTGGACATTTCCAAGTATCTTTCTCCATTATGAGGAACAATGCTAACTGTGCTGTTGGGATATCTGCCTGCAATTCTGTCCAATGAAAATCCAGTGCAAAATCAAACACTGAAAAAATGGGGTGTTACTAATTTACCTTAAGGACACATAAAGCAGCAATTGTGTGACTTTTTCTGCTGAGGTGATATTGCTATTACTGATCCCTGTTATCCAACTCTTGGGGTTATTTACAGATTGTTGGATAATACCACGAGTAGTGCATTACAAAAAATATCATTAATAACTTTAGGCTTTATTAAGAGGCCTCCAATAGAATTATGTCTGACACTTTGTCCTGAGGATGGTCTCAAGTATTACTTAGAAGCCTAATGACCGAAACGTGGAAGCATTAGCCACTACATACTCTCGTGAATGGACTTATGAGCCATCTACTAGGAAAAGGATTCCAAGAGGACTTGTTTTGAATAATTGTGATTTTGTTTTGTGGCCTCCACATTGTCAAAGGTCAATAATAGGTCTCAATGAATTGAAAGTGACGGTTTAAGACAGTGTGCTGGTGCTGTATCCAGACACCAAAAATTGGGTGGAAGGTTCCCCTGGTTTAATTGAACACAGGTTTAGGGGACTTTGCCACAATGAAAAACAGTGGACCTGTGATTTTGGTAAGAGACTCTATTAAAGTCAAGAGTCCTATTTGGAAAATACCAATATCCACACAAAACCTAATTGTATGTGGGTCCTAAAACTAATAGCCACTCTAAAGCATGTAAGAAACCTTATATAACAAGCAACATCCCAAGTATAAACAATCGTATATTTGTTGCAGAATAGACATCTATCTATAAACAGGTAAACACACCAGAAAAATGAAAGTATTAACAAAATATTTATTAAAATGCCTCCCACTCAGGGTTACACTCTGAATAAAAACAATAAAAACAATACAAATGAACACATAATACAAAGGATCACATAAAAAGTCAAAGTACAAAGGGTCGACGCTGCGTTTCGGTGTGAGTTTCGAATATTTACACCTTCTTCAGGACACTTTGACAGTTGCTTAAATAATCTGTTGGTATTCTCTTTTGGACATTGAGAGAGACTTCAAAATCAATTAGAGTCGTCTGTGCCTTCACTTTTGCTCAATGGCCTGATCCCAGTAAAAGTGCACCGTGAAGAACAACGGAGGAGCCACCAGATCTCTCAGGGTACATATGGACGATTGCCTCACGTCTATTTTATCTTTTAGGATCAAACAGCTTTTTTTCCATTAGCGCTGTAATCTTTAGTTTTTGATAAAACCAGTATCTTGTAAGTCGGCCTCCCTGCTCCTCCGTGTTCCGGATTTACCCGGATGACGCGGAACACGGAGGAGCAGGGAGGCCGACTTACAAGATACTGGTTTTATCAAAAACTAAAGATTACAGCGCTAATGGAAAAAAAGCTGTTTGATCCTAAAAGATAAAATAGACGTGAGGCAATCGTCCATATGTACCCTGAGAGATCTGGTGGCTCCTCCGTTGTTCTTCACGGTGCACTTTTACTGGGATCAGGCCATTGAGCAAAAGTGAAGGCACAGACGACTCTAATTGATTTTGAATTCTCTCTCAATGTCCAAAAGAGAATACCAACAGATTATTTAAGCAACTGTCAAAGTGTCCTGAAGAAGGTGTAAATATTCGAAACTCACACCGAAACGCAGCGTCGACCCTTTGTACTTTGACTTTTTATGTGATCCTTTGTATTATGTGTTCATTTGTATTGTTTTTATTGTTTTTATTCAGAGTGTAACTGTTGTAAATGGTAATGAAGAAGTCACACAGGGTGTCAAGACGGTAAGGAGTTTATTCTAGTAGAGCGCTGAAAGACCCGACCAACAGGACTGGGATCAAACGGGCAATAATAACCAACGGGCAATAATAACCGTTAGCATGGAACACTGGCCACGTCAAGGAAACGGGCAGCTCGAGCGCAGCACGAGATGCATGCTGAGGACAGGGGAGAATATAACAGTAACCCTGAGTGGGAGGCATTTTAATAAATATTCTGTTAATACTTTCATTTTTCTGGTGTGTTTACCTGTTTATAGATAGATGTCTATTCTGCAACAAATATACGTTTGTTTATACTTGGGATGTTGCTTGTTATATAAGGTTTCTTACATGCTTTAGAGTTATCAGTTTTAGGACCCACATACAATTAGGTTTTGTGTGGATATTGGTATTTTCCAAATAGGACTCTTGACTTTAATAGAGTCTCTTACCAAAATCACAGGTCCACTGTTTTTCATTGTGGCTGTATCCAGACTCTACAGAGTTTTGGAATATTGACAAATATGCATATTCATATCTTGCACTTGCCTTGCTTAAATCATTGGTCAAATTAAGTAGAGCTTGCAATGTACACTTTAGGTGTGTCTTAGCTAATATACAAAAGTATATTTTCATACAACAGACAGGCACATTTCATTGTCATGTTAACTTTTAAACAGCAGAGCAGCCAGAGGATAAGTGTTCTCTAATTGCAAACCTTTTTGACATATTTGTGGGTGGTGTAAAGATACACTGAAGCCCACATAAGGCATTTAACATCCCTACCACTCATGCTTTCGAAGCATAATAAATCTGTAGGGGTCTGCTGTCCTGCTGCTTCTGACTCTGCTCTGATGGGACTCGCTGTCCTTTGTCACATTTAGCAGTAATACACCTGACCCACCGACTAGGATCCATTCTAGGTCTAATACAGATGTTCTGGGACTGCCGCAGGCAGCCTGCCCTTAAGTTCTGGCGCTGGCAGGGGTATCAGCCCTGAAGAAGGAACAGAGGGAAACCTGGGATCAAAAGAACAAGGGGTTCAACGTGTTAAATGCGAAAGAGATAAACATGGTACGAAGAGTGGGGTGGGTAGGTGACTCACTCAAGAACATTGAAGGGGACTGTATTGTCATCAATTTTCGCCGACCATCTATGGTAAGGTCATTGTTGAGAAGTCAGGAGATTACAACTACCAACCCGTCAAAAATGTGGTCTCTACCACTGGGCTACTTTTTTAAACCAACCCTCAGATGCCCTTTAAATGAGCCTGTTTTCCAGATGTCCAAAACAAATTTTTAGTACTTTCCAATTTGGATACCCGGGATTGACAGGGTCGATCATATACCCACATGCCCTCCACATATAATTGAGAAACACGATTATTCTGCTATGTTTACCCCTAAGGCTTGTTATAACTTAGTCTTGAATATACTTAGCTGGAATGTTGCTGGCCTACAATCATAAATAGATCTAGCAGACTGGCTGGAGCTGGTTAGACAGCAGGACATTCTGATGTTCCAAGAAAGTTGGGCCACCAAAGATATATATCTTGAGGGGTTTGAATGTTTTAATGTTGGTGCCCCAATTCCTAAATATGGTCGACCTTCTGGTGGCCTCTCAATCTGGGTGAACATCGTCACTGGGGAAGTGCTAATATTTTACACACTCAAAGTGACACATTTCAAGCTTTGTTATATAATAGGGGGTATCAATTCATCTATTTAATTTCTATAATAATGACTTTCACAGCTCTCCTAATATAAATTTTATTAATTTATTTGACTTTGTCACCTGCCTTAGAGACCTGTAATGGCTCTGATAAAAAAGCTGGCATTTGGGGGGGCGATTTTAATGCTAAGCTCCCCAGTGAAGATACTGCTGTTTTAAGGCCAAGCAGTAGAAGACATATCTATCAAAGGGGTGTGGAGTTAAAGGAACATTTGGAAATCATGCCTTGAGCAATGTTATTGATATTGCAGCTGTAGCTAATCATAACAACTTACCTGATCCAACATTTAGAGTAAGGGGCAGCGCTACCACCATTCACTATATCTTAGTTTCTCTCACCCTTGAGGACTTTTTATTGAAAACTGAGGTTGTTCCCACACAACACGACAATCACAACCTGATCAAAGTAGTGCTGAGATTGTCCCCTAGGCCAATGTACAAAACAGAATGTGGCACCAGGAGTGCGATTAGTATGGCAAGGGGTTAATAGAGCTAATTTGTTTCATATGGTGGTTAGAGAAAACTTGGAATTTGTCAACTCCTGCCTGTTATCACAGGATCCCAATCCCGAGGTAGTTAGTGCATTTGCTATAAAGTCTGCATTATCAAAACCTGCTGTCGTCACACAGCACAGACCTAGATGGTTCATCAGCGAGTGTTCAGTGATTAATAGAAAGCTATGTAAGGCCCTTTCAGCTAACCCAAGGTGTCTCCTTTTAATTAAGTCACTCAGACAGAAGTATAAGCTTGTTATTTTCCATAGGAAGCAAGAATTATTAAACAAACAATGGGATGCTTTCGCCAGTGCAGATAGTCAAAAGAACGGGAAACATTTTGGGCTGCAGTTAAAGATATGAGAATGATGGGACAATTGTTAACACTAGACAGCTGTAATATAACAAGCGAGGCTTGGGAGGCTCACTTTTCCATGATACATACAGCTCCCACATACAATGAAGATCTGTTTGAGCTCTGAGCCCCTACTGGGATATTAATATCCCTACCTGAAGTGGAGGAAGGTATACACCAGAGCCTGGGCACTAAAGCCCCCAGCCCTGATGGGCTACCCATTGATCTCTTTAGTCATAAACCTGATTTTTGGGCAATGCTTTTGCTAAATGTTTTTAATAACTTAACTAACGTCCCGCTACAAAGTACCTGGTCAACTAGTATTATTGTTCCAATTTTTAAAAAGGTTGACCACTCCCAATGTAGCTGCTATAGACCTATCTCCCTGATTGATAACACTCTGAAAATCTTAGGGAGGGTTTTATATAACAAGGTTAAAACTTAGACTGAAGACAATTTTTTTTACAACCATGTCAACTAGGTTTTGGGAGTAAAGTAGGCGCTATTGAACAATGTTTAAACCTCAATGTAATAATTAGGAAATATACCATTGCACAGCAGTCACCAATATAGTTGGCTTTTATGGACATGACATCAGGTTTTGATTATGTTAATCGGTCATGATTATGGTCCATTTTATTAGAATATGGGTTAGATGAGGCTTTAGTACACTTTTTAGCATATTTGCACAAGGATTTGAAAGCCCGGGTTAGGATCAACAGTGGTGGGGAGGTCTCTAATGACTTCAGAGTCTGTAGAGGGGTCAGGCAGGGATGTGTTCTGGCTCTTCAACTTTTTATTATATATATTAATAATCTACACAGATCATTGACAGAGCTCACTAAGGATGTCCCTAGAGGTAATGGTAATATTCTCCTACCCTATTATACGCTGATGAAGCGGTATTAATGGGCCGCACACCTAATGCTTTATGTCTCTTAGTGCAGGGTTTTGTTGATTTTATGGCCAGTTTAGACCTATACACTAATTTTAAAACATCTTTCATAATGGCTTGCGGGCAGAGGAAGTGCATTTTAAACTCCATCTCTGTGGATAATCAAAGTTTACAATGCACTAGCACTTTTCCATATCTGAGGTTGGTTTTTGCTGCTAATGGCTCCTGGTCTGACCACATGGTATACTGCAGGAATAAGTCTGCTAAAGCTATTAACTCGGTCCTTAGTCTCCCCCAACCTAGGAGGACGGGGGCTGTTTTAGCTATTTAAAAAAATATATATATTCCAATGCATACCTATGGCAACCTATTGTGCGGATGTATGGAGCTTCTCAAGGAGTTGTAGTATCCAGCATGAGGAAAAAAGATTATATGTTTGCCACAGTGATTTAAAACTACATTATATTGAAGACTATATTAAGGCCTGCCCTGCTCTATTTTGGCTAGCCATTTGGAAACAAACAGTGGTGTCCCTCACAAGAGAGAGAATGGGAGATTGCTTCAAGTGTGAAAAGGGAATGGAAATTCCCTGGCTATCAGAGGTGAGACTGAGCCTAAGCAGGGTTAATTATAAACACATTTTTATAAGTCCAAATGAGATAGATACTGTAAGCAAAAAAGATGTTGGACAGCAATCTAGATGCATTATAGTAAAGCAAGATTGGACAGGGAGTCTAGGTAACCAACCATAGCAGCTTTTATGCCAATTGAGAATACTTATTATCAGCTGGCCAGTTATCTCACAAAACCCATAGGCCGTAGGGAGATGGAATCACTCTTCCATCTAAGAGCTGTCACAGTGAAAGTTTTATTTTGTTTCCCTCTTGGTTTTCATGCCAACCTTGATCTTTTACCACACCTGTGTGACGGCCAGAGAGGGCAAACTACACTATACTTTTTATTCTTCTGTGAGTTTTATATAAAATATGCTACATAAATAAATAAATAAATATCCATCTGTTCACCTTGAAGCCGCATATAGGACTATCCTCAATTTGGAAGATGAACTGGTTTTTCGTGTAGGCGCTTTCTTGAAAACTGCTGTGTGTGGCCACGACAGGATGTGCATTTTATGAACAATGTTTTATCGTATCTGTATTTATATCTGATTATTATGAATGTATACATTTTATGTGCTGTACTAAGATTTGTTCTTATATGGATATGGTTTTATCCGAATAAAGTAAATTGAATTAATGAATTGATAGCTTTAGGGGTAAGGCATCAAGTGCTGCTACACCGTTTAGCAGTGTCATACCGCACAGAATCCCAAAGCTATAGAAATTAGACAACACAAAATGGGAGACCATGACAGAAGTGATGTCCTTTCTTACTCTCTCTCGTCCGAGGAAGCAACTTGCAGAGTACAATATTCTCTGCAAACCTTCCTGAACATTCTCGTGCATAAGGAGTTGAGCTAGCCATAGTTGCACTAAGCAGGGTCAGACAGGGTAAACTTGTGGGACAGAGAGAGAAGCGGGTTAAGGGGTATTTCACCTCAGATACTGGCTGATCTCACCAGCACACTGGAGTGTGGGCCAGTGATCTGAAGGTGGCCTTCTGTTGCACCTGGAAGGCCTGTTAATGTTGTTTGAATAAACATATAGTACACTCCTGTCCAGAAGAAGGTTATGAAAATCACTACTGTCAGTAGACAAGCCACAATTCAAGGTCTTTACTTTAGAATTAATTTCCATCTTTTAGAAATGGAGATCTCTAGTTGGCAGCAGCTGGCGCTGATGTCCAAATAGGGATCCTTCTTCCTCAGTCCGAGTAAGGGGGCGACACCCTTTGATAACCCCGCTCAACCCTGAAAAGTGATCAAGAAGCCACAATGCACGTAAATATAGATTTACTCAAAAAGCAATAAAAGCACTCAAAAGCGTGTGAAACAAACTTAGTTTGAGGCCGGGGTCTACGCGTTACAGTGATGCACAATGTACCTGAGGTTTAAAGGGGCACGGCACGCAGCTTTGTGAGGAAGCCGCGATTATGACAGGTGGACTCGCAGCGGCCACAGCTCCCAGCTGCAGTGGTTGGCGGCGTGCACTCACGATGATCCTGGGAAAGTGTTTAAAGGTAGGCACCTAGCGGCAGCAGAGCTTGGGGCGGTGGCCCACGCAGGTGATGACAAAGATCCTCGATGAGGTGACCAGTGGGGGCACTCAGCGGCACAGCTCCTCAGCTGCTTTTGGCCCACAATAGCGATAGTGATAGCGATGATTCTCGCAGCACAGAGAGATGCGGGCTCTCAGCGGCAACAGCTCCCTAGCTGCAGTGGCCCACAATAGCGATAGCGATGATTCTCGTAGCACAGACAGATGCGGGCTCTCAGTGGCACAGCTCCTCAGCTTCAGCGGCCCGCGATAGCGATGATTCTCGTAGCACAGACAGAAGCGGGCTCTCAGCGGCAATAGCTCCTCAGCTGCAGCGGCCCGCAATAGCGATAGCGATGATTCTCGTAGCACAGACAGATGCGGGCTCTCAGCAGCAACAGCTCCTCAGCTGCAGTGGCCCACAATAGCAATAGCGTTGATTCTCGTAGCACAGACAAGTGCGGGCTCTCAGTGCAACAGCTCCTCGGCTGCAGCGGCCCACACTAGCGTTAGCAATGATTATCAGCCTGCGTTCCCCACAGTAGACCCAGAGGCTCTGGAATTCTCAACAGAAACCTCACCTGCGAGTAGAATCCCCCTCAATAGGAATTCAGAAGGCTGATGAGTGAAGTCTAATGTCCCTGAGACTTCAGCAGGAGGCAAGCTCAAATCAGGCAATTGGATAGTTGCTTCATCAAGATGGATGAAAGTTTCAAAGTCCTTTCCCTCTAGTTACACAGACCGAGGTTCATCTTGACATCCAGAAGTAACACACCGTGTAGGGATTGTTGTACAGATCTTTATACCCCAAAAGTCTTTGTTCTCAAAAAGTCACAAATCACTGGACCCAGCCAGAACCAGTGTGGTGTCGTCCTGGAGCACTTTATTTACGAGGCTGCATCGTGCCTTTCAGGGAGAGGGGGTCTGCTATCAGACGCACAGTGGGAGGTGGAGCCATCATTCACCTTGTCAGGCACAGCCCTGCTCATATCAAAGGGTCACCCCTCCCCATACTCCAACTGTAGATCTCTCTATTCAATCCAGGTCAGTCTCAGCCTGCTCTGACCCTCCTAAACCAGACAGCCAATACACAGACCAGCAGAGCACACGTGAAAGGCTTAGGCAAGAAAATACCTACTTCCCAAAAGTGATAGTTTTAAACACAGAATATAAAAATAATCGTCACTAAAAGATGCACTTCAATATTTGTAGCTCAGGCATACTAAATTCGATTTTCCTATCTTGTTCTTTGGGTCAATTAGGATTATACGAATTCATACAGTCAATTTGCAAAAGGGAGCATTAGTGCTGTAGCACTGAATGGCAGTGGCACAGCACCGAGAGCATCTAACACCAGCGAACACAGAGGAGACAAAAGCGAAAAATGGAAGGGAGACCCACGCCAATGGTGCCAGGTCTAACACCATCATAGGTGTGAGGCAGCATCAAATTCATGCTCAGGTGAGCAGCTCACACTCAAAAGTGCATTACCACTCCTTTAACATTCATAAGACCATGTAAAGTTGATCAAAGATAATCTGTAAAATCGTTTCCATACATTTTTAGCAAGGTTCAGAATTTTTGTGATGCTACATTTAAGATGTTTGTTTGTTCCACATATCTGTATAATTATTGTCAATTATTATGATGTCACCAGGGTTATGGTCAAGTGACATCACTTCCTAGACAGATCAGGGATCATAGGTCATATTATGACACTTCCTGTGATGTCAATAAAGTCATTGGTGAGTGCTACCCCTGATATTTTGGTGAATTAACGTCCACTGCAGAGCCATTTGGGTAAATAGGTGTATACATCTTTGTTTGTTCCACATTTCTACAATGATGCATGGTTGGTGCACAATGGGGCCAAATACTCCCAC
Organism: Lissotriton helveticus; assembly: GCF_964261635.1. NCBI lineage: Eukaryota > Metazoa > Chordata > Amphibia > Caudata > Salamandridae > Lissotriton > Lissotriton helveticus. Next base: position 209,788,249 of record NC_136073.1, on the reverse strand, counting down.
ATCACCACGAGTATTTGCTCAACGCAGATATAGGAAACTAAATTGTGGCCAACCCTACTCAGAAAGGATGCTGAATAAATATTTTGAATCATTGCTTACAAAGGACTGTGGCGGAGCAGGAGAAGCAGAATGCAGGGGCGTATTTCTCAAATGTTAATTTGGCTTTTGTCTAATAAAGTCGGGCTTTACCAGAGACACTTTAAAAGCCATTTAAAAATGTTTCTAAAGATTTGTTGGCTATGGACTTTATAAGGAGCGAACTATACTTGTCTGAGATGTTACCCCGGTGTGAAACTGTTTCTGGCTGAGTTACAGTTGTGGGACACTGAACTAGTGTTGTTTATTCTAGTCAGTCCATGTTTAATCCACATTATAAATAAATCTTCCCAAACTATCTTAGAAAGCATGCCAAGAGCGCACTACTGTACACAGAGCTCTGTCTTCTTTTTCTTACTGCTTCCTTGAGACAGTGTTTCTAATGCGTGTGCTGAGAAGCAGAAGAGACACACTGAAAGAGCCAGGAAAAATAATTACAGCCTTCAATTGACACCAAGAAGCATGTGCAAATGTTCCACTTGTAAGACAGCTCAGATATGCTTGCAGAATTGAAATATCGAATATGGAAAATATGTCCTGCTGAGTAAGTCATCTGGGCCGCAGCCCTTCTACTCCACTCTCCTCCTACCTGTAGAACCATGGAGTGATGTAATGACAACTTCTAGGCTAAACTTCTCAGAAGTTATATGTCATCCTGTAGTTGAACAAGCTTAACGGCATTGAACAGGGTGTTGCTGAGACGACATGAAGACGCACAACATCTGCACATCGCTGATGATATCACCGCATGGTGTCATCATTTTGTTTTATATATATATATATATTGATATCTTTTAAAGTAAAACAAACATACAAAACATTACACCATCCGCCCTTTTTAGGTCTCGCCTGAGCCAATGCATGTGCTGTCTGGCGAAACATTTAGTAACTGGGTTTTGAAAGTGCTCCCCAGAGGCCTTTGGCGGCCACCAGCTTTTTATCACGCGCACAAGCGTGTGTGCAACGTGGACAGCTTCAACAGAGCGCGTCCTCACGATCACTTTCACCGCAATCACATTCGCTTTCAAGGCCGCACGGTTGTTACTTTTACGGACAATGCTTGTTGGTACATGCCACTTGTACATGGCACTATGGTTCCTTTTCACAGGAGAACCAAGTTACAACAGTGAGTCGCATGCAATAGAGTGTCTTGACATAGAAAGAACTACTAAAGATCCACGCGATCCCACCTCAAAACAAATCACAAACTATTGAAATAAGTGCAAATATACTACTATCCTGGTGTAGCTGGTGAGGTTTGTGAGTTATGGTGGGGGGCAAAACTAGACATGGACTATTTCAGGAGGCAAGTCGCCATTTCCTGTGCAATTCCTAGTTAACAAAAATGAGATAAAAATCTGCTTTTTTTATGGTACTTACATGTGAACAATGTGAACAAAATGCATTATCACTATCTGGACGGAATGAGTTGACAAGATCGAAAACAGTGTTAGAAAGAATTGACAATGATACCCAAATGCGCTACAAGCCTAAAACCCAAATACAGTATATGATAAATACCAGAACCATGAACCAGAATGAATGCAGAATAAGCTATTTTATTGGGAACTGATTCAGGCACATAACTGGGTACAAACATGCTCTATGAAACAACCAATGGTTATATATACTTCATCACAGGGGCTCAAGTATTCCAGTTGTCACAAGGCCAGAACTGATTGTAATAATCAGCCCACACAGGCTATGCCCACTAGCCTTAAACAATATCTTCAAATGGTACCACAACCATTGATGAAACTAGAGCAGCACATATTAATGAGAACTGCAAAGGCTACTGTGCTAGTGTCAGTCAGTCAGTAGTTCCAGTATTCTCAGGTGCTGAGTACCTGCACTTCTTTATATTGAAGGTGAGAGTATCTGCATTTCTCAGCACTGTTGAGATGCATTTAATGGGACAGTATCAACATGTCGCAGCAGCAAACAGGTACTCTAAATAGTGAGTACTTGTACTTCTATATTTCCATTAAAGCACTAGTTTGCACCGGCCTTCGCCATGCCTAACACCCATCTGAGCCTTTATGCCACTATGCACACACAAGTGCTTGGCACGTTCACTAATAGTGGATAGAAAAGAAACTTCTGGAGTGACAGTTTATGGACGTGCATCCTTTCCTCAAAACTCCCTATGCAACTGCACACACCTCAGACCATCTGCAACTCGAGCTGACATTACAATAAATTAGTAACTCAGTGATTGCTAACTGTGTTGTTAGCCTATGTTCCTAGCTGCTGTGAAGGCCCTTCTCCCTGGCCACCGTCATTCCTGATTTATTTCAGAAGCTTTTGCAGGCTCTTGCTATCTCTCAAATTTCAGGAAAAAAATCTATGAGTTCTTGAGAAAATTGTCAAAATCTATAAGAAATTTCCTAAATGTCCTACGCATACAACAGTTTCTAAACTTTCCAAAATTTGCAGTGAACCAAAAATTTGGTATTCTGAAAAATAAATGTTTTGCCATTTATACAGTCCCTCACTATGACATATTAATAAAAGGTTTGACAACAGAGTTATCCTTTTACAACAGTCTCAAGCCTCAAATGTATCTTTCAGATTACATTACACCAATTTTACATATTAGAGTGTGAATTAGCACTTCTCATAACTCAAACAGGCATTGGACTGCAGGGCTATTGCTCCACTCTCTCCTACACTATTTGAGTCATAAGGGACCGTGCACCTTATATGCAACTCTGGCTATTTGTGGGACTAGAAGCTGGCCCCTGGCTTGTAACATCCCCCAGAGCTACTTGTTGCATCTCCACACGGGTTCTCAGCACTGCCCCCACCATCTGATGTCCGAGCTGAGCTCTTAATCATTACCAGAGCTCTTTGTGACATAAGGCCTATTACATCGCTGACCCACCAAACGCGCCCCCTTCACGGGCCAAACTTGAACCCTCCCCTGCTGGGCATCTCTCTAAGTTTACTAAACCACGTTAATTCTAGTGGACTCAGACTAGCTACAACTTACCTGACAGACTGCAAACTCCCCCTCTCGTGACAGGAAAGATTATCAGTCAGTACTGATTTGTTTTTTCTTTACTTTTTGTAATCAAAATCCAGAACTGGCTAAATGTTTCATATAAGTCCATCAATTCAAAAACTTTAAATCATGTTATCAATCAGTAGGGAAGAGAGTAACTAAAGGCATTTTCAGTGTTTTCCCCCCAAGATTCTACCACTTTAAAACAGATTTTATAGCCGCTTTGATGCGGCACACATTTCGCCGCTGTGCGGGCGAATTCTACGCATGCGAGAATCGGACGGCCCCCAGCGATCCGAGGCATACGCCCACCGTGATGTCAGACGGTCGGGAGCCATCCGATGCACCAAAGAGGCTAGGGTATCCTGCTTATTGCTAGTGAACTGGGACCTCCACACTCTGTAAGGCGCTTTGCACTGTAATGCTGCAGGCACAGTCAAAGACAGCTGAGGATGGACCCCTGTGTGATGTGCCCCTCTCTGCACTCCTCCGTTTTGGAGATGCTCATATCAGGACAGTCCTTGCAGCTATGCTTGGCCTCGTCTCCAAAGCTAAGTGAGTCAGCAGGTGTGACGCGGTTCACTCCGATGAAAAGGCGATCAACCAACAACAAGGGCAGGCCCGGACTGGCTGTTGTGGGCACCGGGCAATCCCCCGGTGCGCCGCAAGGGTGGGTGCCGGTTTTGGGCCCCTGGGGGCCAGTGTTGTTACAGGGCCGGTTATGCAGCATAGCTGCAAAATCGGCCATGCAACAAAATCGGCCGAAAACCAGCCCCGGCAAAGAGCTCAGACCTCCCCCCGGGGGCCGGCCAAGCACTTTGCTGGGGCCGGTTTTGGTTCCCAGTCCTGCCCTGAACAAGGGCTAGGTGTAGAAAGCTTTTTTTACGTAGAGCAAAAATGTTGCAGCGCACTGTGCATCTCCTGGCATTAGCCGACAATGCCAGGATAAATATAGGCAGGGCTGTTCAAACCCTGGGCAGCCGGGCCCAGATGAGGAGCGTCCCCTTCTCCCATGCCTGCGCATCAACAGTTAACCAGGCTGGCATGTGTGTTAGTCTCCTGGTCTGCCCGATGACCGCGTGACCCACAGGGGAACATGGGCGGGACAGCGGTTTAGTCCCACCCGGCAGAAACTCCAGCCGACACTGATAGGGCGCCCCGCGTTCACCAATCACAGGCCAGGGGAGGGCCTTCAGGTGGGAGGGGCGAACTCACTATATCCACCAAGGTGGCCTAGGCTCGGCCTCTCGTTCTCCCAGTCTCCCGCGGCTCAAGTGCTGTTTGTCCCGCGGCTCAAGCGCTGTTCGTTTCGTTGCGGCGTATTTCTTCTGTTAAAAACCAGGTATGTGCCGCTCTCTTCCCTCCCCCCCGGCCTTGTCCCTGGGCATGACCAGGTTGTACGAGGTCCCGGTGTTGAACACACGGGGGGAGGAAGAGGTGCCACGCTGGTTGTGCGTGCGGGCCGGCGCGCCATTTAAGAAGCACGGGGCGGTGGGGGGAGGTTCAGCTATCCCGGGCTAGCTTGCACGGCCTCGCACGTGGTCGGGACACCGTGCAGGGATGTATTACGGACCTTGAGTGCCCTAATTTCTGGGCTCGACCGAGCGTGGTTCCCACCCCCATCTGTTGCTGCCTCGTGCGATCGGCTCAGGCCATGATGGAGTAGGAATAAAATTCCCCTTTTCCCAAGAGCCAATAAAGTATTTATGAAGTTTAATATTGTTTTATGACCATGAAGAATAGCTTGATTGCAAAGTAAACTAGCAACATTCGCATCCCGGAAACTTTGAATGCGGCTTTGGTAGTAGTATCAACGCGGTAAGACTGACTTTCAAGCAAACTGTAAGTGAAGAGAGTCCGTTTTCTTTGCTATTTTCTCCTATTAACGTCGTCGCGGAAAGCCACTAAATCTTCTTGTATTCTCCAAAAATAAGGTCTTTCGCGCTTATCTTTAAGCTTATTTCATTTCAGGGTGTGAGTGTTTACTCTGGCTTTTGTCCCGGCGTTCACTGGTCTCCGTGACCACGGGCCCCGTTCTAAGAGCTGTGATTGTCGCGATCGGGACAAAAGTATAAGGTCTTTCGCGCTTATCTTTAAGCTTCTTTCATTTCAGGGTGTGAGTGTTTACTCTGGCTTTTGTCCCGGCGGAGTTACAGGGCGATCTGGAAGCAGACGGGTACAGTAAGGGTACCTCTGCGGCAGAAGGGTACAGTAAGGGTGCCTGAGCCAAGGACCAGGAGCCGAAGGAGGTTCCTGGAAACCGCGACGGCGCCCCGTTAGTCCTTCGGGCGGTCGGGGGGCCTGAACCGACCGGGGGTGTGCCACACCGCTCCGCCCCGACAGGGGGGTGGGGCGGGAATATAACGAAGTTGGTAATGTGCTGCACCGTCTGAGCATCGACTTGCCGTGCAAGATGGCTCCTTAGGCATGCGGGACAGCGAGGGGCTGCCTGCTTGGATCGCCCGTAAGATGACCCACCTAAACGTCATACGTGTGTTGTATGAAATAAACCTGCAGCGGTTCTTTTCCATAATCATGTCTCCAGAGTTTCATTGGGGAGGAAGTGTGTATATGTACAGGCGGGCGGGAGTGAATGGCGGTGTGGGCACTATGGGCACATCTCCCTGCCCCGTGTAGTCTCAGACCGGGCTGTTTTACACCAAATCTGCCACCAGTGCAGCTGCTCTCTGTGCTCTCACAGTGGACCAAACAGTAGACCTTGGCCTGAAACAGACCAATTACAGCAAATCAAAATGGGTCTGGGCCCGGCAGCTACACATTTTCTTTTTATTACCTTACTCTGCTGACTCATTCAAAGACACATATGATGTCCACGAGTTGGAGTCACCATACAAACCTGCAGTGCTGTGTGCAAGGACGCTGCCGGCACTGTCTGCAGACTGCAGTAAATCATGTGTCTAAACACTCAGGCACACACCGGAGCTAAAATGGCCTCAAACTATCATACTGGAAGCAGTCTCTCTCACCACAAGTTGAGTCTGCGCTGTCATTTTATCGCCTTCCCGCCTAGAGCCAATCTACTACAACCTTTCCCAACTCCTCACAGGGTGGTCCCACCCCACGTGTATGGAAAGGGTGTGGTCAAAATTCGCTCCACTCTCTGATTGATAGGGAGGGTTCACTCTACAGGGATTGCATCTGAAACGCCAAAGGCAAACTTTACCTCCACGGCATCATGGGGTAGAGACTAGTCCTTGACCCTCAGTCTTTGCCGAGCTGATGACCTCACAGGCCTCAGGGCTGAGAGATAATCAGCCTGGCAAATACTAAGATTTTGAGCCCCCCCAGCGGGAGCAACATCATCACTGTGAGTCATGTGTGTGTGTTGTTATTAATCACAGCAACAACGCGGTGAGCGGGACAGACAGTGCCACCAATGCTAGCAACTTCCAAGTGTGTATTTCTTTTTACAATTGAAACAGATTTAGCATTGCTATGGACCGTTTTTACTGTTAATGTAGAGGGGGCGGAGCCCAGGTGCCCTTAGACAAAAACCACCGTTGACCTTCACTTTGAGATATTTAGGGTCGTATCAGTTAATCTGCATCACTGTGATTGGAAAGAAATGATGAAAAATGTTGATAGAGAAATCCATGAAATACACAAAAGGTGTTGGGAGGCTGTTTACTAGGTCCTCCTTGAACTGGAACATAAGCAGCCCAGAACTGGTATTGCCCTATTTTCAGGCTCATCAACCGGGTACAGCTTGGTTAAAGTGGCACAGTGTGCATGGGACCCATATCTGGGCATACCCATCCCACTTAGGGCGGTACATGAAACACACAAACGGTGACAGAGAAATACATTTGAGTTCACATTCAGCCAAAATGACTGATTGAAGAGTAGAATCTAATGGCACTAATGAACAATGCATTTTGTATTGTATCAGACTTTTATAGTGTTTCATGGGTGCATGCCATTCAAGACGGACATGTATCATAGGTAAAAGTGCAAGACTCATGACTACTTTCCACTCTATGTAATTCATGCTCAGCTGTAGCCCATTTTAACAGGTGGTGTTACTGTAATGCGAAGTCTGGTGACTTAGTGTACTTCCATCCCACAACTATGAGCCTCTGGCCAATATTAATCCTAGGAGTATACATTTTGTTTATATCCTTTGATCCAGAGCTGGTCCAGGAAGCCCCCCCTTTGGAGTCTTCTCCACCACCCTGCATGCACTCTCATGTGAGTTCCTTTAGTACTTAACACAACCATATCATAAGCATTAGGCAGGCACCTGCCATGTTACATTTTAGTGATTTTGGATGAGAACCCGACTTTATCTAACTGATAAGTTTAGATTCACATACTTGTGCTGTAATTATTTCTATTGTATTAAATAAAAATGTGCTTTGCAAGGTACATCCTTTTAATGCAGGCACATTTTCCTCAGCTCTTGTCCCAATCTCTTTATCTATCACAGCACTGCAATTTTCTCTGATTTTCTTTTCCTTTGCCTCTTCAGATTGAATTCTTTCTCTAAACAGCTTTGTGATTATTTTCCTGTACTCTTCTAACAGCACACAGAAATGTCGGATCTATGCAGGACAGGAGGAGCAGAGACAGGGTTCTGGTCTTCAAAAGTATGTTGTGCCTTGCTTGCTGTACACATCTGCTAACATTGTTTACATCTAAGACTAGTTCCAAGAAGTGCCCGGTCAGGTTCTGGTATGTTGCTAAATTTAAATTATATGACAGAACTCTGGAGGAGCAAAATGTGATTTAACAAGTACATGCCGGTCATAACTAAAGTATTTCTTAATGGAAAGAAAATAATTGTCCTGGAATTTAGAGTAAAACTGAGATGCTTTAATGCATAATTAATCTTAAGTTTGTATTTTTATTCAGAACTGAGTGATGTGTGATGGGGCAAGGAGTTTTAAATCACATTGCTATACATAAAAGAAAGGAGGAGAGAGGAGGAAAGGGAAGGGTGTAAGATGTACAAAATTGTAGTGGCAGAAGAGGTGAGGGAATATAGAGGGAAACAAAGTTGTAGGAAAATGGGGGAGCAGTAGGGCTGCATCAAAGAATCAGGGTTTACGGAAAAAGTAAGGGAAGAAAATGGTGGGAAAATCCCAGGAAAAAAGGTGCTGGGAGTGTTGGAAAGGAACAGCAGCAGAGACAGTCATAAAATTAAGGTAAAATATGGAATTGAATGTGGTAGATGGGAAAAGAAATGATGGCAGTGTGAGGTCACCGCGTTGTGCTCTCTTCTAAGATGTCTGCAAATAGCCCCATTTTCTCGCAGCCTAATGGTGCTTATGGTGTTTTCACCTTGATGAAGCAATCTTAGCAAAAGGTCTAACAACCTGTTTAACAACTTGTCCAATAACTAATTCAGGTTGAAGTAGCCCAACTGGCATTTAAAAAATCTGCCTTTTTGAGACACCCCTGAACGGTCTAAGTGACTCGACAACAGTGACCTTCGAGCCACCTCTAAAGTCAATCTTCCAATTGATTCAGACTCATAGGAACAGGACTTCTAAGCACTATGCTGAGGTTAGAGAGGATAACTCACAATGCAGCCGCTGATGGCATATGTGACTGTGAAAGTCTCCGCTCAGATGCAGGATCTGTAGCCGAGAGAAGCCGGGGCTGAGGAGGCCATGGCATATATTACAGGAGCAGTTAAAGAGCATGAAACCCAGACTCCATCCACACAGCTAAAGCCACAGGATTTGGAGGTTTGTCAATGATGGAATAATCTTAGAATTCTGGGGATCCCGGAGGGCAAAGAAGGTGTTGATATATTGTAATATATGTTGTGCAGCATTTCCAACAGGCTTTTCCTGATCTGATGGATTGGGAGTAGGATTGTCAGATCCAACGTGCACATAGACTTCTAATATTTACAGGATAGGGGACTAGGCTACAGTCTATCCAGATTTATGTGGGTAACCTTCATGGACATGCTATCTGCATGATGGCTCACCCTCTGAACCAAATAAACTGGACTCTGTATCCTTCTATGTTCATTATGACTATTGCAAGGTGGCTATGGAGTGAAGATGGAGACTGAGGCAAATGATTGACCCACTTAAAGCGACTGGTGCACAGGTCTTGTTGCAGGAGTCTGCATGACTTAAAATTGAGCCCTGTGGCAGACCAGGATTTGCTTGACCAACAAGGAGGCCACGGATATCCTCCAGCAGTGGCAAGTCAAAGGAGAGTGAAGAGAGCCAACAGGTAGTCACTCGACCAAGCAATGACGTGGGTGCTAAATTAACATAAACAGAGCTCCTATTTGCCTTTTACTCTCTTTTGTTCTTTTGCTCTTGGCATTGGATTTTCAGCTTTTTTCTCTTCTCTAAATACTCTATTGTATGCCAGAGAGGATAACTAAATGGGATACTAATAATGGTAGTAACAAGAGTAGTTGTCCAAGTTGTGGGTTATATGTGTTTGGACATATCAATCAAACCTGATATTTAGAGCACTGCTAATCCTCTGCAATAGTATCCAGATGCTGAGAGCCAAGCTGTTGTGGTGGAACCAGGTCTTTAGTCCCTTTCTGTATTCCTGAAGAGAAGGTGAGGTCTGGGGGTGGAGGCTGTTCCTGGACTTCGTGACGAGGTATGAGAGGAGCATCCTCCACTCTTGCTTTGGTGTATGCAGGGGTGTAAGCGAGGGAGGTGGAGCACAGGTGTCTGAAAGGTTGGTGGAAGCTCAGGTGGTGGTTGATGTGTGCTGGTCCTTGATTTTGCAGGGCTTTGTAGACTTGGGTAAGCATCTCTTGTGGACGGGGAGCCAGTGGAGCTTCCACAGGTGTGAGTTGATGTGGGTCCATTTGTGGAGGTCGAGGATTACTCTGGCCACTGAGTTCTGTATGGTTTACAGTGTCCTCAGAAAGTGTGTGGTAATTGCAGTGTATAGCGCACATCTTTGTCACTAGCATACATCTAGAGCAGTTGTGGAAGTATATAGCTGATTATCTGTCTCAGCATTTACAATGCAAATTTGCAACTAAATGTAAGAGACATTATGCTGGGCTTTAAACAGGATATAGGTAAGCGTATATTGACAACCATATCTATTGCTATAGTGGTAACATAACTCATCTATGCATTGCCAGTGATTGGATAGCGCTGAAATCCCCCATGGCATATCAGTGCTGTGCATTATTTGGGCAGGTCTATGAGATGGAGCTTGCAATCCTCCAACTAATGGGGAAATAAGGGGCTTGACAAATAAATCAGATTTGGGCACCTATGTTTTGATGTATGGGGCAAAATAAGAAGATGAAATAAGAAATATGATTTTTTAATATGAAATATGAAACATGAAATACATTACATGAAGTTTCCCATTTCCATAGTATAAATTGCTATATCCACATTTTTTATTTTGAATTTATATCCTATGCAAATATTTTCAATTTTTTTATGTTTGTGACCACATCCAATTTGAACACAACTGTTAAAAAAAGGAATAAAGATAAAATATAAGTCTGATTTCGAGTTTAGTAGATGAGGTACTCTGAAACAAATGTCCGTCCTTCTGACCCTTGGTATGCCTTCTCTCTTATGAGTCAGGCAGACAGACATCTTTCCAATGGTAGTCCCACCACTGGCCCCACCATTGGCAAGCTTACTCCAATAGGCCAATAGAGTAGGGCTGTTGGAGTAAGGACATTGGATCACTAACCCTATTTAGAGCAGACAGTCTGCTATATTTTCTTTTGAGGCTATCACCACCAGGAATACCTGGTGGTCTCAGGCACAAAAAATCTGTAAAATGTCTCCACACTTTGGGAGAACACTGACAGGGTCCATTAGCTTGTTTTCCTTTCTCATCAGGAAAGTCCCATTTTGGCAGTTTGCTTTTTGAAAAAAGAAAGTTTTGTGTAGGGTCTTCAAAAATAATTGAGGCTGCTCACAAAACCTACAGTACCTTCAGACGATCCAATGTCCCAGCTCTCACAGCAGTGCCTCTGAAGGAAAAGAGATCACCACTGTTAGGTGGTGATATCTAAATATGTCAGTCTTTCTTCCGTCAGGGTGTCAGACGTAATGTGCTCTGCCACCCTGACAGACAGAGTAAAAACTGTCAAGGGGTAAATCAAGCCCTAAGTGAGCTAAGAAACGAAGCAGCGGTTAGAAAGATAAAGAGTAGTAACTAAACAGAGGGAACATTAAAAAGATGAATATGTGTCAAAAATATTAGAAGTTATAAAGAAAGGGAAGTGAGAATAAGGCAAATCATCATAACAAAATAAGGAGAAGAGGTGAAGATGGGGAAGAAAGTGTGGGGGAAAATAATGAGAATGCCAGTAAAGGCAATGTTTAAAGGTATACATAAACAATTCATTAAGGGAGGGAAGTAGAAACGTTCTGTAGTCCCACTCAGTGTTGAGATATATATTGCAAAAAAATCAAAAGCAGGATGGGCCCATGGGCCTGGAGGGATCTTGAAGAAAAATCTTTAGGATCCTCAGCAGCGATTTTCCGCCATTGCTATGTGTTTTGTCATCAGCATGGTCCTGGTTGGTAGCATCATCTTTGGGTCTTTTTTTGCCTCCACCAGGAGGTGATCCCGAGGGGTTTACTGAGATCTACTCATAAAATAGTGATATAAAAATTACCTCTTATCATGGAATTGATTTAATAAAGGAGACAGTAAGGGTAAGGTTAAAAACAAAGGTGGATGTGAAAACAGGACATGTAATGTATCTTTCCCATCATATAAAACAATGGTCTACATGTTTCAGCCCACCCGCACCCTTGCTGGGTCAATGGCTTCGTAAGGACCATTTTAAGGGGGAAATAGTCCCCCTTTCTTTCTTGTTACTCACGTCAGGTGGAACACTGTCCCCTGGATCAGACTAATACGCTGGTCATATTCATTCCGGCAAATGAGAATACTTTGTTCTAAGCTGTAAATGAAAAGAGAAATCAGCCAACACATAATAAAGAACATTGTATATGCAGAGTCTTGTTAGATAAAGCGTGTGAGGCTGCGTCTGGTAGTGCACTGAACTTTGATACCAAACGCAACAAGTGTGAGGTGCAGTTCTATAAGTTTGTCATTGGGTTCTTTTCAGTTGATATGCAGATTCTTGTGTTGGCTAGTTTTGTGCCCTTAGTGATGGTTGCATGATGGGTCATCAGCTTTGGCTTTTTACTCATTTGTTCAATCGGATCGGTGAGTAGTATTTACTTATTCTTTTTTGGATGGCCTATTACTCAGCCACATTTCAAGTGTTCTAAAAGAGGAATTGAGTCTATAGTGTGTATTTTCAAACTTTTCATTCTCAAAAATCGTACAAAAGAAGTACATGTATAAATCTTGATTTGATTAATACCATCTGAAATAATATATGTTAAACAGTAGGATAATATGTATGACTAGCTAACGGTGTAACAGTAATATGTATAGAATTTTCCTTTCTCTTACAAGTAGACAAATTAAATACAATTGAGAGCAAATAGCACACAATGATTATGCAACCATCATTAAGGGCACATAACTAGCCAACATGAGAATATGCATCTACAATGTTCTGTATTATGTGTTGGCTGATTTCTCTTTTCATTTACAGCTGAGAACAATGTATTCTCATTTGCAGGAATGAATATGACCAGCAAATTTGTCTGTTCCAGAGGACAGTGTTCCACCTGACGTGAGTAACATGAAAGAAAGGGGGCTATTTCCCCCTTAAAATTAGTCCTGATGAAAGCCATCGAACCAGCAAGGGCACAGGTGGGCTGAAACATGTAGACCATTGTTTTATATGATGTGAAGGACACATTACATGTCCTACTTTTTATATCCACCTTTGTTTTTAACCTTACCCTTACTGTCTCCTTATTAGATCAATTCCACGATATGAGGTAATTTTTAAATCACTATTTTAGAGTAGATCCCAGTCAATCCCTCAGGATCACCTTTTGGTAGAGGCAAAAAAAGATCCAATGGTGTTGGCATCAACCATGCCTACGCAGATGGCAAAACACATACCAATGGCGGAAAATGGCTGTTGAGGGTCCTACAGATTTTTCATCAAGATCCCTATAGGCCCAGAGGCCCCACTCTACTTAAAAAAAATGTTAAGCAAATAAATGTTCATAGAAAGCAGCGATTAAGGAAAGTCAGAAGGGGAGAAAGAGAGGAGGGAGTGCAAATGGAACATACAATAAACATATTTCGAGGAACAGATCAAAGGTCAAAGTAAAGAGGCACTGAGAACAGCAATATTAGAACTAGAAGGGGAGACTGGTGCAAGATACAAACAGACAGTCAATTAATTCAACCTTGAAAGTGGCCTGCTTGACCATGCAAAATTAAAAAAAATGGCAACTCAGTAGTACTAGGGATCATTTACAGTTTCCACCTGTATCCAAGAGTAAGCATTGATTGAACACAGTCATTGTCTGAGATAAGTAGTAGCCAATGATTCATCTGTGTTTAAAGTGTGCTTTAGGGAGTGACTTCTCCATATATATTTTAGGCATCAACAAAGGGTTCAAAGCTGACCTCAGGTAATCCTGGATTAGCTGCCATAATGTTTTAAAAACTGCATAATGGTGTAGATAGTACAACACTGTAGATATATCTGTTAAAATAAAACTTAGTTAGAAATACTTTGTTCTTCTGCACTCCAAGACGTCGAGGAGGCTCATGTTCTGCTACATCGATTCTGATCCTACACTGTAAAAGAAGTTATATTTGGATCTTTAATATGGTAGTAAACGTGTTTTGATGCAGATTGTAATCTAGATATGCTGGGTCTACTGAATAAAAATATAGAAATCTCTAGATTTGTTTTTCACCTTATTAAAAAAATCTTCAGCGATGAAATGCGTATCTAAAGATCTTTTGGGTTTTTATCAAACACGAACTAGCAAAGCTTAGTAACTACATCCCAACACTGGACTTTAAAATAGCGCTCAGTAGATAACTATTTTTTCCACTTACATTTACTGCTCCAAAAAACCTAGGTGCATCAGACTAATTACTCCCAGGGTAGCTTTAAATATATTGTGGGAGAGAGGGGACATTGCTAGTAAAGCAGCATCAGCTCCTCATTTCATTCTGGTAATTGCAGTTTGTGATATTTTCAGTAACTCAGAAATAAAGAAGTGTTCACCATCACTTGATACATACAGCCTGTGCTGATATTCCTGTACATTCCTAGACACACATTCCTGGAATAGCGCCTGTCTTTAACAAATAGCGGTAGTTCGGATTCAGGATACTTGAAATGTTCCTTGTATTTCATCAAGTTTGGAATCACTCCAAAGCATGCAGCTGTGTCCCATGGCTCATCGTTCTAACCAGTCACAGGAGATCTTTACTATACTGGAGGGAGGAGGCACACTGCTAGCATATCAGCATACATTCCCTATCGCATTCTGCTAATTACAGTCCATGATATCTTCAGCAACTTCCAATTAAATAAGTGTTCAACATCAGTTGGTACAGCCAGTACTGGCATTTCTGTGCATACTTGAATACATACTTCTGTTTATTGCCAGTCCTCAGAAGGTCACAATACTGGGAATCGACCCCCTCTTCTGGCATTTCAGAATAAATTATCCTCTGCTTTCTGAGAAATGCAGTTTGTGATCTATTGCCCCTAACTCGCAAACAGAGAAGTTTCCTCCATCAGTTGGTACAGCCACTGTTGTTAGTTTTAATGTGCATTCCTGGACACTTATTTCTGTGTTGTTGTCCATCTTCAACAGGTAACTGTGGTGGATGGGAGGAAGCACTGTACCACTGTCTGCTCCCTCCCCCCAGGAAAAAAAAACATAGTAACATACAAAAAAAACGTTTTAAGTACCATGTTTAAGGTTTAAAAACATTGAACCTTTTCTATCCGTTAACATTTCTTTTTGTATTAAGTATAATCGACTTCACTCCCAAATCTTCTGTATTTCTTGTCTTTGCTAGTTTTTTGTGTTGTTTTTTTATCAAGGAATTCACAATCATAAAATATTTACAAGCTGTGTTTATAGTCTGCAGCAAGACACTACAGCTGTTGCTGAAAAGCAACTCAGCATAATAGTAAATCGAGTAGTAACTTTAGAGGTAATTGTCCTAAGTGTATTTTGCATTAAAAGAAATATGAGGGGACTGTGACCCTCCCATCACATCGCCTTTGCTCATGCATAACACAAGTTAGGCCCTGTGCCATTTGCCCATTCAAGCAACCCCTGCTACTTGCAGACTTGCTGCTGAGCTGGAGGTGGGGAGGGAGAGGGCAGGCGGGGGGGGAAGGGTGGGGGGGGGGGATCGGCAGAAGGCCTGTCTCTTAGCTAGTCACCCGAACAACCAACATCCGCAGCACACTTTCTTCAGCTGGTTTTTTTTTGTGCCACTTTTATATAGCGCAAACTGGACCCGAAGGTATTGGACCACTTTGCATGAGTACTAGTTACCGTACACAAGGAAACATTCCTTTTTGGTAGGCACAGGGAGAGGAAGTGATTTGCAAAGAATCACAGGATGTTGAGCCGAGACTCGAGCCTAGTTCCCCAGCTCCAAAGACGGCGGCTCTGGACGTTATGCCACATCCCCTCAGTGGAGGTTGACCGTAAGGCCTAACCTTTACCCAGGCCCACTGCTCAACCACCCTTATTCCTGCATCCGTTGTGCAATGCCTTTGGCTGTGTGCAGTGGGGGTTGGACACAGGGCCTTGCCTGCTGCCAGGCCCTTTTCTCAACTGCAACATCTACCAACTCCATGCTGCACATAAAGTACAGCCGTAGGCAGCAAAAGCAGGGCCCCTAACCACCCATGCATCAAAACTATTTAGCAATGTGTAATTAGCTGCAGGGCATGACCTTTATGCAAGCCCTGAGTCCATCACACCTGAGACCTATCCCCAAGGAGTATGAACTATGGCCATGTGCCGTGGGGTTTGGATGCTGGGACAGACCTGTGACTCGGATCAGTGCCCATTCGCCAGCATACCCATTGGCGCATGAGTAATCACTGCTGCAGAAATGTCTGTTTCTTCCAATACGTGGACTCCAGTTAGGTGTCAGCGGGCTCAAATGGCCCTGAAACTTTTGGATTCTCCTCGTGGCACTTCCTACACTTTCACAACCTTTTTTGGGGCGCAAGGCCCATGCCCCAAATTGCATAGTAGTTGCCATCAAATACTGTGCTTAATTTGTAATAAATAATAAGTGACAGGACTCTAGTCAGGAGGCCTCGGCAGCTTGCACCTCCCATTGCCACTGCCAGCGTTGCCAACGACAGTACCGACACAAATACTAACCAGCACACTGCTACAAGTTTGACAATTCAGCCTACTCCCGGCCCCCAAAGCTATAAAAGCAGCTTGGACAGCAGGTATTAGTTGTTTTATTGCATACTGAATTAATAAACAATTGCTGTTCTGCTTATCTCTAACTTATACAAACACTGCCACCGTGTGGCAGCTGCCATAAATGCCGCTGTCGACAATAAAGTCCGGGTGCAAAGCACCGAAAACCACTGGCTCAAATTAAGCGCAAGCAGTATGCCGTTGTTGTGAAGCAGGTCCATAGAACCTGTTTACGTATTTAGACGCTGCATTGGATGATAGAAGAAAATGCACCAACATCCAATCTGACATTATTTTTCTACAGAATTGATTGAGTTTGCTGACAGATGGCATCTTACTGGTAAATATATATAACTGATTAAAACCTTTGAAGTTCATCTGATGCCTTTTTTGGTTAGTAATGTAAATATCTCCAACTGTTTTTGATAGACTTAAACACAAAAAGCCCTTTACAAAGTAAAGTTATAGTTTCATAGCACGTTTGGTGAGATCCCCAGTAGGCATTTGTTCCTGAGATGGAGGGAAAAATTGTTATGGGAACACAATTTGTGTTTGGATTCCCCCTTTAGATACCTTTCATCGACAAAACACGACATGCCAAAAAAAAAATCAGATTGTGTACCAAGTTTTTTACAGATCTGTCAAATGACACCATAGCTATTAGCAAACAAAATCACTTTTTAGTAGAAAATTATATTTACTCCTATCTAGCCAATTACTGTTACCAAGTGTGCAATATTTTTATTTATGTGTACATATTAAAATGGAAACAAAGGCTTAAACATGAAAACTAAAAATCTTTGCTAAGTTATGTGATATGTTTATTTAGTGCAGGGCCCCCCTCAGCTCCTTGGCATTGTGGAAGTAACCTATTTGAAAAACCAGTTCTACTAGGATAAAAGTAGGGTAAAACCAACATGATGGAATAAACTTAGTGTGAGCAATGGCATTGATCCCATTCTTATAGCAAGCACTGGAAACTAGAAAATGTTCTTGCTAATGTCAAACCCTCGCAGTGGGATGAGAAACTGATGTGGCGCTGAAAGTAACAGCTGTGTTGTTTATTCTTCGTGTGGAATCCCAAACTGCCTGTCTTGCAAAACCTAGCACCACAAAGCATCGCATCCGTGTTGGCATCATGCTAACACCAAAATTACATTAAGTGTTCCTTGCGAATTATCTTCTATTTCTTTTTACAAATCCACAGTAGAATTAATTTCCATCCCTCTTTGGCAAAATATACAGGATTACAGCCTTTAGTTGAAGTCATTCAGGGGCACCATCATGTGAATGGAAGCGGTGCTATTTTTCGGAGTGGGAACATAATAATGTCCTAATAAACGTCCAACTGGTTCAATGGAAGGAAAGTCACAACTGGTAGAAGGAGACAGGGGTGTCCTTGTGACATGAAGCAAACTTGCAACTGCAGAGGCAGTCATCATGACAAACTAAACCTGGGGCAAAAGACTGTTTCCTAACAAGCTTAAAATAGAAAGGATGGCTCGGACAAAGAGCGTGCAACAAAATGGGTGGGCTGCATGGATAGGCTCAAACCAGTGCACCGAAGCACCAATCATTAACGAACAAAGAAAGCACCTACCACACTGCGCACCCCGAGAACCATATGACACCAGCTATTAATGAAAGCTATCAGGGAGTGTTGTACAGAAGGACCATAAGCTGGCACTGATAGCACCACAGCCTAGCTTGTAAGGATACACCATCATAGTGTGCACGCTGGAGGAGCGAAGCAAGGTCCAGCTCAATGCTGCCATTGTCAACTGGGAAAGAAAAACACATGTGACCCATTCTTTGACAGAACAGATGAGGGAGTGTTGAGAAAGTGGTTCAAAAGCTGCTCGTCAAAGAAACACAGAGAGCTTCATGCATCATGAAAGCATAAACGAAAGTACCGCCTGGATGGTGTGAAGCCAATGACAGCACTTTAGGTGTGGCTCTCGGGTGCAGACCACCTAAAAGTTTTTATTAAATGGTTTTGATTAAATGAAAAGAGCACTTGCTTGGTTAAAGCAGGGCCAGGGGGAAGAGGGGTTAAGCCTGGCAAGATGCGACAGGTGGATGGTGGTTGGGGACGGCACAGATTGGCACCAAAGCTGAACATGCACCAACACGAGCAGTAAACACGTATATCCAAACACAAGCTGAAGCAGAAAACACGATTTTTTAAGAAAGTGTTTGCCCAAGCAACAGATAAAACAATCAAAGCATAAGGAAACTGCACATGGCTTCGGCTGAGTGAACCGGTTAGGAGGCAGCTAAGAACAGCATCACTGGAGTCAACCTATGGTAGGCAGCAGGTGGGATCAAAGTCCTTTTACTGAATACAGCAGGTCTTGCATACAGAGCATGTGCGCTGCCTAGGCTCGGCCTAAAAAGGAACATCAACGTTTTTAAAATAGCAGAATATTATTTGAAAAGCCATGTATTGAATTTACTATTGAAGTTTGGTAAACAAGATTCCTGGTGCAGAAACAGAAGAAGAGAATTTCGAGCTTTAGCTGCAGCAACAGGGAAAACTCTGACTCCAGTGGGGAAGTACATATTTTGGGGACATAAACCTTATGAGTGGGGCCTGAATTTAGGGAAAAGAAAGTAAAGTTAACTTGGTACTTACCATGTACTTAAATATTTCTATGGAGAATAACTAAAGTCATCGCATTTAACAAACCTCTGCTTGCAAAAGGATGGATGATGGTGTGACTAACTTCTTAAATGACACTGCAAAGTGCTTATAAACGGTGACTGTGTGGGTGCATGATGTTAGGTGTGTTGGCATATGGTATGCAAGTGGGTGTATGATTATGCTGGATATATACATTGAAGACTGTGGGAGTTTGGATATAAAAGGCAGATGATGGTATCAGAGTTTCCCCGTTATTGAGCCTAAAAGGAGTAGTGGAATATGGAACTGGAACTTGGAACGTGCTTCTCTCCTTTCTGCAAATTCAGGGGTTGTATGTCATTACAACGCATACTTTTACAACGCATGCCATGACAACGCATTTTTTACAACGCAACATCCATTACAACGCATTCCATTACAACGCATGCCATTACAACGAATTTCCATAAACTACCATTACAACACATTCCATTACAACGCATACTACCTTTACAACGCATACCATTACAACGCATACCATTACAACGCTTAATTGGTAAGTATTGGATAGTATAGGGGTAAAAATTACTATTCTAACTCCAGGGGGTGCAACAGTAGGGTAGGTGTTGGATAGTGTAGGGGTAAAAATTACTATTCTAACTCCAGGGGGTGCAACAGTAGGGTAAATGTTGGATAGTGTAGGGGTACTATGCGTTGTAATGGTATGCGTTGTAATGGTATGGTATGCGTTGTAATGGTATGCGTTGTAATGGTATGAGTTGTAATGGTATGCATTGTAGTGTCATGCGTTGTAATGGTTGCGTTGTAATGCCAAGCGTTGTAATGGATGTTGCGTTGTAAAAGTTTAGTTGTAATGGAAGTGTGTTGTAAAAGTTGCGATGTAAACGTTGTTCCCCAATTCAGGAGACCACAGTCTCTCTCAAAATCCACTAGTTTGAGAACTATGGCCATTTTGAGTGTTGCTGGCTACTTAATCTTTGCTCTTCCAGAGTTGCAAGCTTGTTATTGTTTACTCGTTCTAGAAATAGCATCTGGCAGGTTCCTGGTGCCTAACCCCGTCCTCTCATCCTCAGATAGTTGATGCATTTTCTGGAGGTTCATCACAGAGTCTTCCTCTTCAACACCTGAAAACTAACAATAAGAAAGAAAGAAATCACCAATAGAAGTCTGTACATCAAAGTAGCAATATGTGCGAGTACAGCACAGTTGTGTGGTAACTTACCTCTTCAGTTTTGCTAGGAGGTATTTTTTGTTTCCTGTGTTGCGTCCTGATCGAAGAAAGAAAAATAAAGGATAAAATAAGTGTAAAGCGTGTATGTCAACATTTAACCAGAAAGACTCCGCAAATTAATCTCCAAAGCTTTAAATAAAATCCAGGAGTTTAATGAATGGAGCTAATTTCTGTTAAGTAAACTCTTGAAGAAAATAATACAGGTGGTAAGAAAATGATATTGCAGGAAGAAAAAAGAGATGATTATGTAGTTTTGTTTTTGTCATGGCTGCTCCGGCTGCCTAGTACACTGGCACAGCTGTAACAAGAGAGTGTGTTGTTGCGGCATGCAGGATACAGTCCAGCTGCTACAGCTACATCCTGTGCATTGGAGCCATGTCCCCAGTAGTCCGCGCATCTCGCAACCATGGTTTCCAAGCACAGCAGATTGCAAAAGCTGAGTCTTAGACCCCCACAATGCCTGGTATTGGTTGTTTTGGACCTGATTTGACTTTCCTGATTTCCGTTGCCTCTGTTAATTTTTCTGCTGCTCTTTGACTGCACTTCTGGTGTTCAAGAGGATGCGGAGTACCTGTAAGACAAATGTGTAAATAACCTCTACCAATGGAGCACTGCTCATACAAAGGTAGTAAGGAGTAAAATATACGGGTTGCACGGAGTTGTACTTACCTTACTGGCTATTCTCCATTTGTTCATCTGTAATCCGGATTCTGAAGTTCCTGAAAAATAAGCAAAATATTAAAATTAATGGGGAAATGCTTTTTCTAACACTAAGAGACCATTGATTTAGCTTCCTTCTTGGATATGTGAGACTTTAATTTGATTTTCCTCTTACCCAGTCTGCATCTATTGTTGCCTGAAAAGCGGGAAGTGTTTCTGGGGCTGGTTATTTAATTCACTACTTTGAATATTGTGAATACCTTCCCTTAGTGATATATCAGGTGATGAAGGGGGTGCCTAAAGGTGATAAGTTAAAAGCAATCATTGTCACCAGAAAGTCTCATATGGTAACACTCTCTGTTTTTAGGTCTTGCCTAGACAGCACATGTTCTGTCTTGAAGAGACATGTTGTTCATACTTTGTGGCTTCACCGCCCATAGGCTTCCCATTTGCAGTCTCGGTCATATTCTTTCTCCTCATTTGTTCATGGCATGCATTTATCATGCCTCTTTCTGTGTTTATCCCTTCCTGAGAGCAGAGATGAATTAAACAATCTCTCCACTACCTCCATTTTAGGATCTGTTCCAGGAACTACTTTTTTCTCTAAGAGCACTTAACGTGAGCACTCGTGTTTTCACTTGCTACTCCAGGCTCCTTTGTAAACCTCCCTGTAAATCTTGTTCTTATCTCATCACATTTGCTGTGCATTCAGAGACCAAGCTCAGACACTGTTTTCTGAGGGATCCTCCTTAGCTAATTTTACATGACTGGTGTACGTCAACAGTCAGGTTTAGCTTCAGTATTAAAAACTTGTAATTCTGTGTTCCTGTGATTGCCTTTCAAAACACGTGGCTCAATCATACTTTTATCACCTCAATTTAAAGAATTTATTTGGGTGCGTGCTTACAAACAAAATCAAGCAATGCAAAGCCTTTGTTTAAGCGCATGGTGTAAAAGTAATCCACACTCATTCATAATTAAATGTAATGTTTCACAGGTAAATATAAGTTAAATACTTTCAACATACTACGTTTACTTTTTATTTTGATTTGCCAGTGCAATATTACTTTTTATTCAGAGTGCATCTGATTTAAGGGCAAAACATATGCTTAAACAAAGGCTTTTAATAGCATGATTACCTTTGTAAAAGCTTACCTAAATAAACCCTTTCCATTGCAGTGATAGAAGCACGATTTAAGTATGTGTTTTGGGCACAATCATAATTTAAAATGTTTCACTAGCAAATTGGTGTTCAAATAAACTCAACGATTTGCCAGTGAAACATTAATTTTAATTCTGATTTACTTTCAAAATACTCACTTAAAAAACAGGCTTTACATTGGTTTCACATTTCAGACAGGCACTCACATAAAGTCTTTTTGAAATACACAGAAGTGCTAGTTTATATTTACATCTCCCCTTAGCGTATTATTTTATCATGCCTGTGCACTTGATTTTCAATTGCCATATCCATCAAATTAAAGGATGACCATTGTGACCCTTGACCCTGTTGAAGGGAGGTCGGCCCCCACACCGCGTAGCTCCCCCCGACTGCACCGTGTCCAGGACCCAGCTGCTGCTGAGTTCGAGGCCCACCTCTACCCGCAGGCTACCACCTGCGCCTCTTCCCTGGTGGCCAGTGGTAGGCCTTAGGTTTGTTTTTCGTGCCCGCTTTATTGTTCGCTTCTGATTTTCGTGCCTTGTGCTTTGTCTCTGCTGCATTGTATTCTCTGCTTGTTTAACCTTGCCTGTGCTTGTTATTTGTATTCTTGTGTTGTATTCCTGCTTGTTTTGCCTTGCCTGTGCTTGTTTTGCCTCCCGCCCCCTCGCTGGTCCCGATTCCCGCCGCTGCGGCCCCGCCCCCCTGCACCCATTCGTCCGTTCCCCCTCCCAGCTGCTCCTCCCTCCCACCTCCCCTTATTATGGCGGCCGCTGCACGGCCACGCCAAAGGCGTGCCTAAGGCAAGCTCGTCTGCACCCGTCCGCGCCTGTCCGCGCCCAGCATCAGAACCCCTGGCCCCCGCGGACGCAACAACACCTGACTGCGCTACGATGCCAGCACCCTCCACGCACTCAACCCCAGATGAGAACACACCTGCTACCGGGCCACCCCAAAGCGCACCCAAATACCCTTCACCTGCCAGAACTGCAGCTTCACCAGCATCCGGCCAACCAAACCGCCAACGAAGGAACCCAACTACCTCAGATGCATCCTCCTCAACACCCACTCCGCCCGCAAACACGCCTTCGAGCTCTGGGACCTCCTCGACTCTACCTCCCCCGACGTCACCTTCCTGACAGAGACCTGGTTGAGCCCCGCCTCCACACCCGACATCGCCATTGCCATCCCGGAAGGATACAAGATCACACGCAGGGACCGCACAAACGGAGTAGCAGGCGGAATCACCATCGTACACAGGAACACCCTCAGAGTCTCGACCAACACCAACGACACCCTCAACACCACTGAATACTTGCACTTCCAGATCCACACCGATCCCAACACCACCCTCAGAGGAACCCTCTTCTACAGACTCCCTGGACCCCAACCACAATTAAGCGACTCCATCACCGACTTCGTCAGCACACACGCCCTCACCTCCACAGGCTAGGAGATCTGAACTTTCACCTCGAGAACAACAACGACACCAACTCCACAACCCTGATCGACAACCTCGCCAACCTCAGTCTCAGACAGCTCGTGACCACACCCACCCATGTCGTCAGCCACACGCTAGACCCCATCTTCACCGCAAGCCCCCATGTTTCCTTCAACCACACCACCGAACTCCACTGGACCGACCACCGCTGCATCCACTTCACCTTCAAGAAGCCCACCACGCACCACCACACCCAGCTGCTGCCTCGACGCTGCTGGAGCAAAGTCACCGAAGACCAGCTAACCACCGCCCTCGCCCAGAACCCACCTGCCAACTCCACCGACCCCGTCACCGCCGCCCACAACCTCAGGCAGTGGATTGACGACAGTGCCAACACCCTTGCCCCGCTCAAGACACCCTCCAACAGCCACACCAGCAAGAAAGCCACCTGATTCACAGAAGACCTCCAGGCCTCCAAACGAACATGCCGAAAACTGGAGAAGAACTGGCTCCGCGAACGATCACCGGACAGCTACACAGCCCACAAGAACGCCACCCGCAGACACCACCAATTCATCAGAGGCGCCAAGAGAGCCTCATTTAAGGACCGCCTAGAAAACAACGCACACAACAGCAAAGAGCTCTTCAACATCGTGAAGGAACTCTCCAACCCCAGCTCCAATGCCAACGACATCCCGCCCTTGCAAGACCTATGCGACTCACTGGCCGCCTTCTTCCACCGCAAGATTGCCGACATCCAAGACAGCTTCAACGCCACGACCGCCCCAACAACCACCACCCCCACTACCACCATCTGCACCAACCGTGTGCTCTCCTGGACCAGCGAGCGTCAACGAAAAAGACACCAGCGAGATCATGAACACCATCCACTCCGGCTCACTGCTAGACCCATGCCCCCACCACATTTTCAACAAAGCCAGCACAAACATCGCACCCCATCTCAGCAAAGCCATCAACATCTCCTTCGAGACAGCAACCTTCCCAGAAAGCTGGAAGCACGCCGAGATCAACGCCTTACTCAAGAAACCCAAGGCGGACCCCAAGGACCTAAAGAACTTCCGCCACATCTCCCTACTCCCTTTCCCGGCAAAGGTCACTGAGAAAATCGTCAACAGACAAATGACCCGTTACCTCAAAGACAACAACATCCAAAACCCATCCTAGTCCTGTTTCCGCAGCAACCACAGCACCGAAACCGCCCTCATTGCCGCCACCGAAGACATCAGGACCCTGCTTGACAATGGAGAAACAGCGGCCCTCATCTTCCTGGACCGGTCAGCCGCCATCGACACAGTCTGCCACCGCACCATACAAACACGCCTACACGACACCAGGATCCAAGAAAAGGCCCTGGACTGGACCACATCCTTCCTCTCCGGCAGAACTCATAGCGTCCGCCTCCCCCCCTTCCGCTCCAAAGCCACCGAGATCATCTGCGGCGTACCCCAGGGCTCATCCCTCAGCCCTCTGCTGTTCAACATCTACATGGCACCCCTCGCACACGTCGCCCGTCAGCACGACCTCAACATCATCTCCTACGCCAACGACACCCAGCTGATCATCTCCCTCACACAGCCAAAACCAACCTCCACGAAGGAATGAAGGCCATCGCCGAATGGATGAGAAACAGCCGACTGAAGCTGAACATCGGACAAGATGGTAGTCCTCATCCTCGGATCCACCCCTTTGGCCTGGGACGACTCCTGGTGGCCGACCACTCTGGGAATAGCTCCAACACCCACCGACCACGCACGCAACCTAGGGGTCATCCTCGACTTCACCCTCACCATGACTAAACATGTCAACGCCGTCTCCTCATCCTGCTTTAATACCCTCCGAATGCTCTGCAGGATTTTCAAGTGGATCCCCAAAGAAACAAAAAGAACACTCACCCAGGCCCTCGTCACCAGCAGATTGGACTATGGAAACGCCCTCTACGCAGGAATGCCGGCCAAGCTCCTGAGACGGCTCCAACGCATCCAGAACGCCTCTGCACGTCTGATCCTCCACATCCCCCGCTGCAGCCACATCACACCCCATCTGAGAGATCTACACTGGCTCCCCGTCAACAAGAGGATAACCTTCAAGCTCCTCATCAACGCACACAAAGCCCTCCACAACGCTGGCCCAGCATACTTCAACAGACGACTCAGCTTCTACACCCCCACCTGCAAGCTCTGCTCCGCCAACCTCTCCCTCGCCACTGTCCCCCGCATCTGAAGAACGACCGCCGGGGGCAGATCCTTCCCCCACCTCGCCGCAAAGACCTGGAACACCCTCCCCACCAACCTACGGCAGATCCAAGCCCTACTGGCCTTAAGAAGACTCCTCAAGACCTGGCTCTTCGATCAGTAGTTGCAACCCACCAGCACCTTGAGACCCTCACGGGTATGTAGTGCACTTTATAAATATCTTGATTGATTGATTGCATGGAAACAGTGCCTACGTTGTATTTACCAACATACATTTTCTTTGTATACCTTTTAATATTCTCTTTCACGTGATGGAACATGAAATATATTGTGGAAACAAACATTCTCGGTAGGAACATATACATTGTTTCATGCATTCAGGGAGACCACAATAACAAAAACAATTCTTTACATTATGGTAACTAATGTAAATAACATTGTTATTACATTGTTATTGCATGATGTCATTTGTAAGCGGAGAACTGCTGTGCTGCTTTTAGTGCTCTTGCTCCGCTGAGGGGTGAGGGCATATTACACGCTTTGCTGGTGACGCTCCAATGAGGGTAGGCCTCATCTGGCGCCAAATGCGCATGGCTGTGCTGTTATTAGAACTGACAAAAAATTGACAATACCTTTAGACATTAACCCGTTCCGTGCTGCCGTCGGCCATTGGCCGATGGCAGCACTACCTCCCCAGTGCTGCAGTCGGCAAATGGCCGACGCAGCCCCACCCGTTTTGAGGAAGTGCCGCACTTCCGTAAAATTGCGGCAACCGTTAAGGTGTTAACATTGAAAAGGACTTTTGCTCTCGGGGTATTCAGTCAAAAAATCTCGTTAGAAACATCGACTTACACAAATATTGAGTTTTAAATATCGTGGCACAGAAGTATTGACAGCAAGAATATCATGGTCAAGAATATCTAATTTAAGATACGAAATATCAATTTAAAAAATATAGAAGTCATTATTATCGTTTGCAAAAATATCAATTTTTTTAATTACTGTTATGTATTTTAGTATATATTTTAAATGTATGTGATGTCTTTTTTTGTTTAAGTATTGTTTGTTTTTTAATATGTATTACATTTGTAGCAGTTAATTTTATTTTAATACATTTTTGCGTTTTTTTAGTTTCGTAGTGGGTTCTAGGTTTATAGGGTAATAGGGTAGGAAGTAATTTAATTATAATAAATGCATTAATGTTTTTTATTTATTAATATTTATTTAATTGAGATTTTATAATGTTAATTGTGTTTTCATTTTTGGGGGCTGATTTTATGTGTGGGTTTTGTGGTTAATAGGAGTAAAAGGTGGGAAGTAAAATACTGTTAATTATTTATTAATTAGTAGTTAATTATAACTAATTAATTGATTAATTATGGTAATTGTGTAATTCATTTTAGGTAAGGGTTGTGGGGTTTATGGGGTAAAGGGTCCGAAGTAATTTATTTTTAATTAAGTAATAATTAGTTGATAGTTGTAAATTGATAATGAATTTTGTTAATTGTTTAATTATATTTTTTGGGGGGTGGGTTTTAGGTTTATAGGAGTAAAAGATGGGAAGTTATTAATTTGTAATTAATAATTAGTTAATTAATATTCATTAATTGACAATTAAATATGGAAATTGTGTAATTAAGTTTAGTAATGGATTGTGGGGTTTTTAGGGGTAAAGGTTGGGAAGTCATTTATTTTTAATTAATTAATAATTCACTGATAATTAATATTTATTAATTGATAATTAATTAGGGTAATTTGCATTTTTTGTTTGTGTGTGGGTTGTGGGTATTGTAGAGGGAAATTGTGGTAAATCAATTTGATTTTATGTGGTTTAATTTTTTCTTTATTAATAGTATTTGTTTAATTGTTGATTAATTATGCAAATACGTTTTTTTTATTTTAGATGTGGTTTGTGAGTTGTGTGGTGTTACAGGTAGGAAGAAAATAAAATACATGTATGTAATAATTTTATCTTATTTAATACAATATTGTATGTATTTGTGATATGTATTTAACAATATACTATGTTTTTGTTTTTAAATGTATTATATTAAATATATTTAGTTTTAACATTCTTATAACATACTTAAAAAGAATGTTACTTTTTTTAAAAACATTTTTATTTTGTTGATGATATTTTGTTTGTTTTTAAATTTGAACTGACTGGAGTGGAAATAGTAAATTTTACACCTCTGCAACCCAACACTTTCCCTATTGATGCACTGACTGTAGTGGAAATAGTAAATTGTATCCCTCCGCTACCCAACACTTTCCCTACTGTTGCCCTCATTGGATTGGGAATAGTAGTTTTTACCCCTCTGCAATCCAACACTGTTCCTACTGTTGCACTGACTGGAGTGGGAATATTACATTTTACCCCTCTGCTCTTTAACAGTTTCCTTGGTGTTGTATTGGCTGGAATGGGTGCAGTAAATATTCATATGTGTAATTTATATCTTTTACTACTGTTGCATTTATTGGAGGGAGATTTGTACATTTTATTTATCATCCAGTATTAATATTTATATGTTGTTCTAAATGGGAGTACTAAATTGTTTATGTATTTACTTTAATAGTTTGCATAGGGTTTTTTAAATTGTATTGGGAATAGTATGTGTATTAAATGTTATAATTAATTTTGTATTTTTATAATTTATATTATGTTTTATTTATTTAAAAGTATAATATTTTTTATTATTAATATGTGTTAATTGGACATTTATTTGTACTAAGTTGAAAGATGTTTAAATATTTTAATATTTTAATTTAATTAGAATGTTTTTATTGATTTTATGTTATTGGTATATGGATATATATTTATGTGTTATCTTTTTATATAAAATACATTAAAATTATTAGTATAATAATTGTTTTAAAGTGTGTGTGTATGTGTATGTATTTATATATATATGTGTTTAACTTTTTAAAATTACGTTTATTTGCTAAATTGTATATTAAATACAATATTTTAAAATTAATATTACATATATTTAATATTTATTAATTTAGTTTAATATATTTGTACAACTATATTTATGACATCAATATCTTTTTTTCTGATACTTTTGTACTTACCATTATAAAAAATAGGGTGTCAATATTTTTGACATCAAAATGTATAACTCGATATTATGGTATGGGGGTATCTTAGGTGTGATATTCTGTCAGTGAACTGCTCTCGGATTGCCGACACATATTGGATTTGCCAATGCTTGTCTTCCTCTTGGAGTTACTGAAGACCAATGTTTTTCCCCATTACCTGAATCTTAGGTGAGAAAGAGTGATTTAGCCAAATTTGGGCCATGCTTTACTACCCAAGTCCAGCTACTATGGTCTTTTATTTGCCTGCTAAAAGTTGTTAAGGGGAAGAAACACGTCAAAATTATACCTACAATGTAGTCATGCTGTAAAGACCACAGACTCAGAATTCTAGTTTATGGGTTTTATTATAAGGTCAGAAATAGCTGAATATAAACACACCTTAGTATTAACGAGTATAGGTACAGAAACATTAATACAGAGCCGAATCTGCGCATATAATTGATTTGGCATAGAAGACACAGAATAATAAGCTAAATAAATGTGGTTAACCTATGAGTATAATGCACCCCTACAATTTAGAGTGCTATGTTTGCTCGATCAAGAGGAAGGTGTTAGGTAAGGTGGGTATTAGAGACAGTGTTAGTTAGAAGAGATTTTGTGTTAGAATATTCTGTAGTATTATAATTATTAAAGGCAATTTCTATGGCGCAACTAAGCCCAATGGGCGTCAAGGCCCATTGTCAAGTATTCAAAGTCTCTTTTGTTTTAAAAGATGCATCTATGGTTCGACTAGAATCCTGTAAGGGAACTAGTGTGAATTACCTAGACTGAAAGGGACCATTCTGATGGTGGGCATTATTTTCCTTTCTCAACCTCCTTTTCCTGTCAGGATTGGCACACCTTGGGCCAGATGTAGGTAAATATAATTTACCGATTCGAAAATACCGAATTTTACCGATTCGGTATTTTAGAATTGGTAAATGATATGTAGCTAATGATTCTGTAAAATGTACCCAATCGGTAAAATTTGGTAAATACTGATTCGGTATTTACAGAATTGGTATTCCCCATTCATTCCTATGGGCCTGGAGGCCCATAGGAATGAATAAGAATTACAGATTCGGTAAATACCGAATCGGTAATAGGGGGTAGACCTACAAGGGTGGCAGGGTGTCACATTAACACCCTGTTGCACCCCTGTATAGTGCATGGGTGCACATGTGGCACACATACATGCCCTAAGGGCATGTATGTCTTTAAAAAAGCACAAAATTGCTTTTTTAACGGTTTTCGTTATTTACCACCAACTTGTAGTTGGTGGTAAATAATGAATCCTTACAAGTGAAAAGCACTCACTTGAGTGCTTCCTACATTAAGGATTCGGTAATTCACCGAATCGGTATTTAAGAAATCGGTAATTTACCGATTCCTCAAATTACCGATTCGGTAAATTACCGAATCCTTAAATTAGGCCCCTACATCCCAAATGCCTAATACCGGTCGGTAACAGCAGAAAATCGGTAATTTCGTCCGTTACCAACCGGTATTTGGCTTCCTACATCTGGCCCCTTGAATCTTTAGACAGGATTTGAGGGGTGACAGTGTGTCAGTAGCGCTGGAAACTCACTTCTGGGATTGCATCTTGCTACCACAAGATCGTACATCCTAATGAAAGAAACAGGTTAGGGTTACACTTTTCATTTTACTATTTACTTATATGATTTACCCTTTCCCAGAAACATAGAGACCAGGTGACCCCAAGTTCACAATCGAAATTTAGTGAAAGAGGGAGTGTTAAGGTAGGCTAGAATCTTGGCTACAAGTTATGTAGTAGGGATTATGATTGTGCTGTAGTCACATTTCACTTTTTCATAATCTGTTTTTCTGAAATCCCATTACTCTTTCCTTGCTAGGAGTGACTCTATCTCCAGTGCTAACATCTTTGGGACTAGGGCAGTCCGACGGAGGATTTGGAAGCAGGGCCAGACTGGGAACTCAAAGCAGCCCTGGCAATTTTGTGGAGTTTGGGGGGATTCTGAAGCAAGTGTGAAGCACTGCTGCTTTTGTTACTGGGGTATGATATTGCAGCATTACACAAAAAAGGTCCCCTGTAACAAACTGACCCTCCAGCTGTAAAACCAGGCCCCACCCTTCCAACTTCCTGGGGAAACACCTGATGCCCGCTATGGCCAGTTAATTCATAAATGTACACACATTCACATACTCACTCTCACCCAGTCACAAGCCTACACAAGCACATACTCACACCCTCCCATTCACAAGCACATACAAACATACATACTCACACCCACCCTCAAAGCACACACATGCACACAGTCACTCTCACTCATTGACAAATACAGTCAGGGAAAAATTCCCACATGCATTCATATATATATAGACATACCCATAACCAAAAATTCAATAATCCATTTACCTGTCAGGACTTTTGTTCAGATCTCCACACAGAAGACCGCACCAGCAGGCGATGGGAGGCAGCGAATGAGAAGAGGACCTTTTCTAACTCATCACAGGGTGGGTTGGGATTAGTGGGATGTGCTGATGTCACCCACTCTTTCTGAAGTTGGGAAAGGTCGGTGTGAAACTTCACTGATTGACAGTCAGCCCTGGGCACTTCAGAGCTTAAACTTAACCACAGTAGAATGACTCTATCAGTGATCCCACATCTCGTCATCAGGGATGGATGCTCACAGGGCTTTACTGGGCTGATGATTTCATTGTCCATAGGGCTGTGAGATTTTCAGCCCAGCATATCTTGGCTAAATTACGCCTGTTCAATCAGGCTGAACATTGCTCAGTCTGACAGGCATTCATAAAGCACTTGAAAAATGGGGAAGGCAGAACCTCAACAACCACACTAACAGGCTTCCACTGGTTCTCAATTTACTTTAACACCCACCTGTTGTCAGTTGTGGATGCTATATAGGAAATGGGAATGAGAGGCTGCGTAAGCATTTGGATGAATGTGTCAAACTGTGTATGATAGTTTTACTATGTAACTGAAGTCAACCAGAATTGAGACTGTTTTTGCACAATTTTTGGATTGCGTGTGTGAATATGCTATCTTGTGATAGTGTCTAAGATTACCAACGTCAGTGGTCAGTTTCTTGTTATTTTTATGGTTTGTGATGTATTAAATGACGTTCATTATGTGCATTGTATAATAGTACTTTTTGTATTGGATTGTTTTGATAAAAGTTTTTGTTATCTCCAAATCTCCATCTCCTGTCGTCATTGTACATTGCATAATGGTTTATTGTATGCTTGAAACATGTTTGATGTTGGACACATTGCATGACGGTGTGGGGATTAAGGTTAAGTGTATTACCTTAAATTTGAATTACAGATGTTTTCAGTTGTTGTCTGTCAGAACCCAATTCAGAGGGCCAATGGGCACGCAGGGGCTACTGGGCCCATGGGGGTTTGAGGCCTTTTACTTCTGATGTCTCTGGGCTGACCTACTGTGGGTCCTGAACAACTGGGCCATGTACTCCTTCTGCACTTGACTCTCAGTAGTAAGGATGTCAGGCAGTCCAGGGATACCTCAGGGGGAGGTGGATATAGGGTGGAGAACATGGGCTCACAACTAAAAAGGTGCTCATCACAAGCAATAACTCATTGCTAAAGTTTAGCATTATTAGGAAACATCTTAAATGCTGCCTCTTTTCTTCCAATCTCTAGTTTCCTTCAATTTCATTTGATCTCATTACAGGTCCTTAGAGACATTAGCGACAAGACAACCATGGCCATTCATTGCACTTTTATAAATATTTATCAATATCAATTGTTCAGCCAAATCCTCACTTTTATGAAAATAAAGAGAAGGTGTTTATTTCTACCACCTACTAACAGAAAAAAACAAATATGACATTCCCAAACAACTACACAATCCTCATGAGGTCAGGGCTCTAGTGTTTCTTTGGTGGTTCCCAGTCCCACTTCCTTGTACTTGGTGTAGGCTCTGGACATGTATGGTCAGAGAAAAATACATACATATTCCAGGGTTGCATATTTCAAAATGTCATCTTCAAAACTCCTAGGTAGCATAAAGGTATGTTTGGAACATCAGTGAATATGCGGGACAGCATTATTTGACAGTCGCACAACACCGCATCATTTTTGCCATCTTTGTTTAGCAGGTTCTCAGTGTTAATGTTTACTTTTAGTAGACTATGCCCCCTTTTGTGCATGTCTCATAGGCACTGGTGCAGGCGCAGGTTCCTCCAATGTATTGCTGAAACAACAGTCTGGATTTATGTATGAATGCTATGTGTGCAAGGTGTAGGCTGCCACCAGAGGTTGCTTGATGTTGCTGGAAAATGACTAAGTGGAGTTGAGGTGGACTTCAAAAGAATAGCATGTTATTTATTTTTTTACTTTGACTTTTTTGCCAAATTTCAAGTGGATACTCTTGTTTCTCAGATATTCTGGCATATCTGCACAGTAGGGGATTCTGGAACCTGAATGAACCTGAAGAAACGGGTTTTAGAACCCAGCGGCGCCAGGGACACGCCCAAAGTCTTCGGGTTCTCCTGTCTTGGCAAACAGAGACACGGAATACTTCTAGGTGGCGTCAGAGATCAAATTTATTAGCTGCAGCTAGTAACAGTAATCTCAGCAATACAACACGGTGTACAACTCAAGAAACTGTTAAATTTTCATAGAGCAAGACATCACCTTTTATACACAATATTCTCATTATAAATGTACACCCACTGCGCAAAATTCTGACCAATAGGACACATTTTCTAACTGAGTATCACATTAACAAAAACCCAATTTACAGTAACCCAACCCAACAGTTAATTATTAGGACTGTCCCAAATTCAATCTTTGCAAGCCGGACAAATTTATAATTGAAAGCACTACCCATGTAATGAAAAGTCGTAAGGAAAGAAACAATTCAGATGCTGATTAGGATAAGATATGTGCAAGGAAACTAAAGGTTAACGAGGTCCTGAACATTGATAGGCAATCTCAGACAACGATCAGCCAGAGAAATTGGCTTCGTGAAGGGTCACTTTCAGGTGAAGAGGTCAGCGTCCTGCAGTTCACTCACAAGTCAGAAAAGGGCCTGTTTAATGCATACATGAAAAATGAGGCCCATGCAACTTTGTTCGTTCGGTTACCTCCACGGCCTACGTGAGGGCAACACAAAATGGCGTTATGAACAACGCAAACAAAATGTCCGGTCCCGAAAACCACGGAACCTCAGTCCCTCCTTTTGCCATTACGTAGGCAATGACCTAAACTCACATCAATCTGAATCCAGGTCTATATCTATTCTCATCAGGTCATCAAGGTGTTGCTGTAACATCATCGTGTTATCCTTCGCTTCTCTCGGGAATGGTCTTCTCACACAAATTGTAGCACAAAGACTACAAATGGCGGGACCACACTGGATGCATAAGCAACATGAGAAAAGGATCGCTAAAGCCATACCAAGAAACATCAGAATCTTCCATCCCTATTTGGACAGCAGTTCCCAAAACCATCCCATCAATGACCAGTTCCCTTCGTCTACATGTATAGACTCAGCGGACTTATGTAACCTCAAGATGGCTTGGTACACTGTCGGGATGTTATCTGGTATGAAAACGCAGCAACTAGACCC
This sequence comes from Lissotriton helveticus, assembly GCF_964261635.1. NCBI lineage: Eukaryota > Metazoa > Chordata > Amphibia > Caudata > Salamandridae > Lissotriton > Lissotriton helveticus. The sequence continues at coordinate 209,753,823 of NC_136073.1, read as the reverse complement.
GATCAATTTACATACCCCACCTCTATCTGCAAGTATAATATCTAAAGCAAAGGGGTTCTGTAATGTCATAAGCCGATCCGCTTGAAGCTCGGCTGTAATATTGCTAAGCGCACCTGCAGTCTCATTTATAGTGGCCTCGACCACTCTCGCAAGCTGACGAATTGTCCTACCATTAGCCATAGGACCCCAAAAGGGCAGGAAACCCTTAAAGAAGTCTCCAACTTCTTGTGCGGCAGTGTCTTTTCCATCGATAACACCTCTACCATATCTTGTCTTATGGTAGTTGAAAACAGCTGTATACGTAGGGGGAAGCAAAAATGCCACATAACATGTGCCTGAAAAATCAGGAGGCAACCATGTATATGCTCTATCATAACAAACAAAATACGTGCCTTTAGCTGGCACGAATGGTGGATATTTCTGGGACGTATAGACATAGGTGTGAACACACACACTCTTACCAAGCTGAGCTCTCGGACTCTGACCATTACCTTGCAGACAAAAATGACCTCGGTGGGGTACAATCCAAATAGGAGACCTTTTCTGTCTCTCTTTCTCTGTCAGACTAATACTATATCTCGTCTTGTTCCAACCAACATATGCTCGTACCTCATCTTTAGGGATAGCATTATATGCATCAATATCTCTAACCATATCTACTATTCCCTGTATCAAGGCATTATTATTCGCATTATCTTTGACAGAACGTACAGGAGATGCTTCATTCGCATAGATAAACATTGATTGGAGTGCCCATACTGACCCATTAGGCAAAAAAGGCAAAACCAAATATGGCATTCCCTTATCAGTCGTATGTGGCATAAGACCACACACCCAACAATTCGTGGTATTTACAACTAGCTGATGCTGATGTAACATCTGTATAAACAAATTGTTCACAAATTCTAATCTTCGTGTCTGTTCATGTTCAGGCAACGTATGAAACTCATGTGGGGAAACAGTAGGAAAAGAAAAAGTAGGTTGGGAGGTAGATGCAAGTGTCTGTTGTGATGCATAGAAAATCCAACCCACACAAACCAACGTAATGTTCAAAAGCATAAGAAAACACATTATTAAAAAACATTTGCTACGAACCAATATACACATTTGTACCCTGAAATCAACTCTTTTAACACCCTTGTCGGACTCAAAAGACTCCATCCTCTAACGTGCTGCTCACGGCAATTTTCCTTCTTCACTTAAGTGTGCGTCAAGATCGTACTAACCACCCTAAACCACAGACCTTGTGTCAATACGCGGCTCACCCCTTAAGAACTTATACCGTGACCCTGCAGCTGAGTCCGGATGGTGACTCGAAAATGAAAAAAAAAGTCTCTTGATCTGACAAGGTGTAATTCACTACATAAATTTGTTTTAGATTTATTTGTCCATTTCACACGTCCTTTTACGATCTCAGATTGTAGCGCTCTTTGCCAGGCACAGTCTGATCCTTAAAGAGGAGTTCTGGATTCGTCGTGTCGAGTCTCAGAGACGGAGGCACAGCAGCTTGCAGAACATCATCATCCTCGCGTTCCGACTGAGTCCATGTCAAATGTGTATAACTAAAAGGTACGAATCTAGGAACCCTTTCACACTCGGAGTCAGCTATTCCACCCCTCACCCACTTATCATACTGTAAGAGCAACTGAACTTTTTTCGTATGGGTGGCATGCACCCAGTTCTTTTTACCAGCTACTCTAACAGCAGTTTTAGTGACTAGCAATACCAAATAGGGACCAGTCCATCTCGGCTCCAAATTCTTCGATCGCTGAAAATTCTTGTCAAGATAAAATCACCAGGTTGGATCGTGTGCCCTGGATCTGCAGTAGCTGTCGGCAAACTGTCATAGACCTGTTGGCGGAGAACACGTCATTTAGCAGTCAAGTCATGTAAGTAATCCACCAACATAGGGTACTCAAAGTCACTGTATTTTTTAGGACGAGGCACACCCCAAACATTCGCTGGACGACCAAAAACTATTTCGTATGGGCTAAGTCCCACACGAGAATGCACTGTTGTCCTTGTTGACAAAAGAGCCAACGGCAAGGCATCCGGCCATGTTAGACCAGTGCTCGCTTGAATCTTAGCGAGTTTCAGCTTTAATGTGCCGTTATAGCAATCGACAAGACCTGCTGACTGGGGGTGATTCGCAGCGTGGAACTTCTGATTTATCCCTAATCCAATACACACTTTCTTCATGACTCGACCCACAAATTCACTCCCATTGTCCGACCATACAATTCTCGGCAAACCAAATCTAGGGAAATACTCTTTGAGCAAAACTTTAGCTGTAGACAAGGCAGTATTATCCTTTAGGGGGTAGGCCTCTATCCATCTGGAAAAGGCGCAAACAACCACAAGGACATACTTCAGATTAGTGAATCTCTCCATGTGAATGTAATCTAGCTGTATCACTTCAAATGGATACGTCGGAGGAGCAAAATGACCAGCTGGAGTTGGAGTTCCCTTGCCAAGATTATACTTCAGACAAATCATGCAATGCTTCATAACATTCTCAGCACATTTCGGAATTCCAGCATTCTGCCATACTGGAGCCAACAACTTGCATATTCCCTTCGAACTAATGTGAGCCATTCCATGAGCCATAATAACCACTGGGAGCACATACGCATCAGGTAACAACCATCGCTGGTGTTCTGACAACTCAACCCAACAACCCGTCGAATCCAACATACCCGTACTCTCTCTCCACGTACTCACTTCTTTTTCCGCAGCTTCAGCCTGAATCATCTTCACACTTTCTATTGTGTCTTCACACATTCCACTTTCCACAACCCATCTTGCAGGACCTGCCCCATACATACGGCTCATCATGTCTCTCGCCGTTTCCTTCGCGACTTCATCCGCAAACGCATTCCCTCGACCTACATCGTCCACAACTTTTTTATGCGCACTACACTTCACAATTGCAATCTGCTTTGGGAGAGCAAAAGATTCCAAAAGTTCATTCACTAACTGCCCATGCTGAATTTTTGTACCATGGGAAGTAAGGAATCCTCTTTCTCTCCACAAACGTCCAAAACTATGGGCAACACCAAATGCGTACTGGCTATCAGTATAAACATTCACTCGCTTTCCCTCTGACAATACACACGCTCGTGTCAATGCAATCAACTCTGCTGCTTGCGCAGAATTCTGTGCTATGCGTGCTGTCTCAACAACTGTATGTGAAGTTGTGACGGCATATGCTGAAGTCGTTTCACCATTCGGAAGCTTAAAACACGAACCATCTACCCATAAAGTACCATCAACATTCTCAAGAGGAGTATCTTTTAGGTCAACTCTAGCTTTCGTTTCTTCCTCTGTACGAAGAAAACAATCATTCTGTTCTTGAGCATCTGACTCTACAGAAATCGGAAACAACGTAGCTGGATTCAACACATTACAGCATTTAATGTGAACATGGCTAGCCAAAAGAGTCAGCTCATAACCTGACAGACGTGCACTAGTAGGGTGTTGTGTCATGGTCCTGTTCAATAAGGTATCCACTGCATGTGGGACCATCACAATCAACGTATTATCCAATACCAAACCAGCAGACTGTCGGATAGAAACAGCCGCTGCCGCTGTAGCTCTCAAACAGCTTGGCAACGCTTTAGCTACCGGATCTAACGTCGCTGAAAAATACGCACATGGGCGTTGCTTGTCTCCAAACTGTTGAGTCAACACTGACAATGCACAACCTTCTCTCTCGTGAACGTACAACCTGAAAGGTTTACTGTAGTCAGGAGTACCCAATACCGGAGCTGAACACAATGCATCACGTAATTCAGAAAAACTTTTCTGACACTCATCAGACCAAGGGAGAGGATGCGGAGTATCTTTAAGAGTCAGCGCCAACAGAGGTTTCGCTAGCAGGGAAAAATGAGGGATCCATTGTCTACAATACGAGGTGATACCTAAGAAAGCACGCACTTCTCTCTTTGTGGATGGTACACTCATTTGCGCAATCGCTTGAATTCGTTCTGGGGTCAACCTTCTTCCCTCCTTCGACAAGAGATGACCTAAGTAGGTTACTTCTTGTCGGCAATACTGTAACTTGGAAGGTGACACTTTATGATGGAGGTCCGACAAATATCGTAACAAAGAAAGAGTAGCCTCTTTACAAATCTCTCCGTCATCAGCGGCAACCAACAGATCATCAACGTACTGGATAAGAGTAGCACCAGTAGGCAACACAAAGCTATCAAGCTGAGTTTTCAACGCCTGACTATAGATGGAGGGACTTTCACAATAACCTCGGGGAGCTCTCTTAAACCGGAAGCTTCGTCCTCCTAAAGAGAAGCCAAAAATATCCCTACTCTCCTCGGCAATCGGAATACTGAAGAAAACATTCTTCAAGTCGATGACAGAAAACCAGGCTGCCGAAGCAGGAATCAGAGTCAACAAAGCAGTGATATCAGGGACAACAGGAAACTGTGGCACAATAATCTTGTTGACCTCTCGAAGGTCTATCACAAACCGGTACACAGGTGGCTGAGAAGCATCAGTACGCTTAAGGACAGGCAAAACCGGACTGTTACACACATTACCTCTTGTTTCTTCAACTACACCCTTCTCAATCAAATCATATATGATCGCCAAAAGAGCTCTCTCGCCATCACTAGATATTTTATACTGTGGGATACAAGGTAGCCGAGCATTCGACTTAAGAGTGACAACATAGGGCGGAATCTGCAAGAGACCAACATCATTAGGACCTGTAGCCCAAAGTGTATCAGGAAGAGAACGCAATTCCAGTGGAAGACAATTTTTAGACACATACATCGGAGAAATCACTTTCTTACCTAGGGTAAGATGTACTCCCGAAGGAGAACAATGTAATGTTGCATACAATCTTTTCAGTAAGTCCAAACCCAACAGATTCTCATTACAACCAGTCGTCGAAATAAAAGGAGCTTCCAATTCACAAGGGCCAATAGAAAGGGGCAAAGGATTAGAAATCGGGTTACAAACTGGGGCGCCTGAAAATCCTACTGAAACATTGGTCAAGCCAGACAAATGTGCGCCAGGAAGTTTAGAGTGCATAACAGAACTCTTCGTCGCACCAGTATCCAAAAGAAAAGGTTCTGCCACACCTGATGTAATCACTTCAACATAAGGTCCACTCTGGTCTACTGGAACTGACACTACTCCCTTCTTTGCCCATGGCTGTCCTAACTATCATTATAACCAGCACTCTCACTATCGACATAATAATCATCAACGCAGTACTGTGCAGACTGACCACTCTGAACATTCTGTCTGTCAAAAAAATTCGCAGAATTCTGAAGGGAAGAGGATCGCTCATTCTGGGGTAACACACCACGTCCCCTACCCCTAGGAGCTTGATGGAAACCACCACGACCTCTCTGACCAGATACGCCATTCGCACGCTGTAACAAAGCCGGGCAACTATTCTTAAAATGACCTTCCTCTCTGCAATAAGCACACTGATTAGGACCAGGAAAGAATCGCGGGGCATAAGGCTCAGGTTTCTGTAACAATCTCTGAAACTGTGGAGGTTGCTGAAACTGAGGCTGATTCTGACGAGGCGGATAAGCGTGCTGCAAAAGATTCTTCGTCTTTAAATCTTTAGTTTTCTTCTCTGCTTTATCCTTCTCATCTTTATCCCTATTCTCATAATATTGTGCAGTAGCCACTATCTGGGCCGATGAAGAAACAGCCCATGAACTCTCAGAGTCCTTTAACTTATTGGAAAGTTCGGGAAGCAAATTAAACACAAATTTGTCCACGAACAACCTTTGACCACCTTCCGTACTCATGTCCTGACCACTATGATCGATAAACGTCTCTTCAAACCTTGTGAAGAAATCAGACACACTCTCGTCTTTCTTTTGTTTGCATGCTGCTAACTTGTACCAATTCACTCGTAAAGCAGGCATCACAGTTTTCATTAGATTAATAATCCTACCAGGTAATTCTGCAACTAAAGGCTCGGGTTTGGCACCTCCAACCTGTCGACCATCTGCAGCAACAATATTAGCCCACGTATCTCCTAATTCTGCCACATGATTCTCATGACGAATCTTCACCCACAAAGGTTGAGGAACTACATTACCCATTAACATATCTATGTCAGCTAAATTCATAATACAAGCTTCAACTGTCTGGGACAACTCCTTGTAATAACCAGCAGGATTCTTACGAGGGTCAGGTAAGGTCTGCTTAAGAGCCAAGACCTCTGCTCTCTTCCAAGGGACATGTACCCACACTCGCTGAAAATGGGCTTCTGCAGCCTGAATACCCAAACCGACATCAGCCTGAACTGCCTCTCTCCATACAGGGGGAACTTCTCTCATAGGATACTGCTTCACTTTCCTCCTAACAGAAGGATCAGGTTTGTACAATGGCTGAGACGGGAGTCTAGTTCTGAAGGCAAGTATCGTCTCTACAGCATCAGTAACATCAGATTCCACTATCGTCCCTTTAGCAAACTCTGACTGAACATCAAGCACTTCCTGTGGAATCGGACCCAACTCATTATCTTCCCATTCCTGCCGCAGAAAAGCACACATTACATCAAAAACATACCTTTGCTTAGGCGGCTCCCACTGAAAGAAAACATCCATAACTGCTGGCAAATTATACCTGGAAGCATTTAAAATCCATCTACGAGCCAACAGATCCAACACTGCTCGCTCTTCGGAACTAGGAAGCTGACTACGACTCTGCTTACGTTCCGAAACAGGGGTCATACTCAGTGGCCCAAACAATGGAGACAACAGATTAACAACAGTTTCTGTCATTCGTTTTCAAGCAGAAGGAGAAGAAGTAGGCATAAAAACAGGAAAGTTAAAATCTTGAGACAAAGTAGGAACAAGAGCAGTAGGAGTCTGAGATGCAGAAGCAGAAGGCAAAGGAGTTTGAGGCAAAGCTGGAAGCAAAGCTTGCGACCCTAGAGTGGGTTGCGCAGTAGGAGGCAAAACCATCTGTGGAGCACCGGGTGGCTGAACAACAGCAGGAGGTTGAACAACAAAGGGTAGAACAACCGGGGGTAATGGAGGTGCAGTAGCACCCTGCACATAAGGGGGTGGCAATCTCAGTAGATGAGAGATCAAAGGATCTTTTTCAGGGTCTTCCGTCACTTTCGGAGGAGAAGACGGCAAGGCCGGATAACATTTATCTATGGCCATGCAACGATGTCTATCTAAAACTTCACACACTCGATCTTCCTCATCTGACTTAAACTGCCTAGCAGCTTGTAGTACTGACATATTCTTATCTTTCCTATCTCTCTTTGCTTGCTTAATTTCTCGCTGTTTGGCTTCCTTTCGCCAGAGGGGGAAAGAGTCAAACATTGCCGGCCGGGCTTTCTTCTTAAATAGCGCAACTTCCAGATTATCTAAAATATTTAATTCAAAACTACCATGTTGGGGCCATCGTAAAACACCATCTTTTTTAGTATAGCGGACCCACACTTCATTATAAGTAATAGGACCCACTCCGTGTTTTGAATAGAGCTCATAAGTCGGAGTTCCAACCGGAGGTATCGGACACGAATCCTTCAATCGGGAATCCCTGTTGCAACCACAACTAAACCATTTCCCAATTTTGCTAAGACCAGGCATCTTATAGCTCACTAATCTAGCTTCAAACTTCAAGGGGTTATCAACTATCGATACACTCGTAATTATACGAGCCCCTCGGCTTCGATTTTTGCAAAAATCAAATCAAAAACCAAGAACCAAAACAAAGTCGTGGGAGCGACCCACTTATACTTACCCAAATATCTGTCACGCCACCAGAAGACCGTCTATCGTCTCACTCTACAAAGGATCAATCAAGGGTCCAAGACAGGGCGACAGTCAGGGCAGCAGTCCTTCATAGCCGTTGGAAAGCGGGAAGCCTCGCAGAATAGACCTTCGGTCCACGTCGACATGCAGGGGTCAATGAAGTGGCGGCCTTCCTCCAGAATTTCCTCACGTGGCTCCTCACGATCCTCGGGCTTGGACCGGTACCGCTGAAGTCGCCCCACCGTTGGGCGCCAACTGAAGAACCGGGTTTTAGAACCCAGCGGCGCCAGGGACACGCCCAAAGTCTTCGGGTTCTCCTGTCTTGGCAAACGGAGACACGGAATACTTCTAGGTGGCGTCAGAGATCAAATTTATTAGCTGCAGCTAGTAACAGTAATCTCAGCAATACAACACGGTGTACAACTCAAGAAACTGTTCAATTTTCATAGAGCAAGACATCACCTTTTATACACAATATTCTCATTATAAATGTATACCCACTGCGCAAAATTCTGACCAATAGGACACATTTTCTAACTGAGTATCACATTAACAAAAACCCAATTTACAGTAACCCAACCCAAAAGTTAATTATTAGGACTGTCCCAAATTCAAACTTTGCAAGCCGGACAAATTTATAATTGAAAGCACTACCCATGTAATGAAAAGTCGTAAGGAAAGAAACAATTCAGATGCTGATTAGGATAAGATATGTGCAAGGAAACTAAAGGTTAACGAGGTCCTGAACATTGATTGGCAATCTCAGACAACGGTCAGCCAGAGAAATTGGCTTCGTGAAGGGTCAGTTTCAGGTGAAGAGGTCAGTGTCCTGTAGTTCACTCACAAGTCAGAAAAGGGCCTGTTTAATGCATACATGAAAAATGAGGCCCATGCAACTTTGTTTGTTCGGTTACCTCCACGGCCTACGTGAGGGCAACACAAAATGGCGTTATGAACAACGCAAACAAAATGGAGTCCGGTCCCGAAAACCACGGAACCTCAAACTTGCTCCGCCTTTTATCATTTTGGATTTGAGAAAGGCAGTATGGGTTCTGCCTGCAAGAGCGAAGAGATGTCTTTTCTACAGTCCTGATTGCTAATGGCAGTACCTTTTTCTAAATTATAAATTCAGAGGCCCACCTGGTGCTTCTGAATACCAGAGGTGCTGAATATTAAATCTCCCCTGAGTGTATGCCACCTCCTGCCCTTGCTTCCAAGACACCACACTTCCTGTCGCTTTATCACAATCTTTTTTTATAATTCTTTTGATTGAAAATATTCAGTCACAGTAGTCAGACAAGAGATTTTTTTCTTCACATATGGCATGCGATATACATTGTAGTACATATGAAGTGTATCACGGCTGATATTAAGTTTCAACATCCACATTATCACATTCTCCAATACCCCTCTCCCTTCGGTCCCCTGTGAGTTCTCTCGCGGGAGAGATACATATATCACCTCACTATGTATTCTACTTTCCCCATTTTTTGTCCCATTTTTTAAGGCAGGCTCTGGTCTTGTACACATCTTTTTCAGCTAACGTACAATTGTCCACATCTCTTGCCCATCTCTGCAGGGTAGGTATCTCACTTGACCCCACCTGAGAGCTATGTTTCGCTTGGCCAGAGTCAACACTGGTGTGACCCACGGTCGTTCTGCAGCTGTTAGATCAGTGGCGTCCCAAATGTTGAGTAAGCATAATTTAGGCTTAAGGTAGAACTCCTCTCACACAATTTGCGTCTGGGACGTAATAGCCTCCCAGAAAGGTTTTATAGCTGGGCATTCCCAGAGTGTATAGTAAAATGTGCCCTCCCTTTTGCAAAGTCTGACACTTTGAATCCTCCCTCCTCCCCATTTTAGTCAGCGTGCCACCAGAGAGAGAAGTTCTATGTAATATTTTAAGCTGGTTCAGTCGGCATTTCAGCCGAATGGCTGCCTCCCGGGGGGATGTCAGTGCTTCCTGCCATTCTTTATCGTCTAGAATTCCTATGTCTCTTTGCAAACGGTCTCGGAGTAGCAGAAGTGGGTTTGGTAAATTATTAAATCGTTTCATTGAAATTTCTTTTTGAGTCATAGGATATGATAGTGATCTATCTTCTAATGGGGACGCTAATGTCACAGCCTCGTCTCGCAGGATGACAGTTGTACGTGCATGGCAAATTTGTAGGTATCTGTATGTTTCCTGGTTAGCCATTTTGTACTCAGATTGCAACTCAGAGAATGGGATTACCTTTCCTTTTATCCAGAGATCTCCTACAGATAAAATGCCAATGACGTCCCATTTATCGAACCCTGGTAGACTCCCTATCTTGCCCAGCTGTTCTGCTGCCCACAGAGGTATTCCTTGCATCACTTTCTTGTGCCAGCCTAGTTTTTTAGTTGTTTGGTGCCATATTGCAATTGTTTGGGCTGTTGGGCCCTTTAATGTTTGGTGTTTGGGGTTTGTATATAGGGCTCCTTTGTAGACATCAGGACCCATAAGTAGCCTATCCATCTGATATGCCGGTTCATTATTCTTTATCACAATCTTGCAGGTACTTTTTAGGTTTCACTTGCACTGTGCTTGTGAAATGTCTTGTATTTAATATATCTTAAAAGGGGTCTCTTAGCAATTCCTAATGCTGAATTACTGTGTCCATCTGCTGTTGGGTGGAAAGATTTTTTTATTTACTTTCACTGGCTGCCTGCATTCGAACAGCTGTTTTACATTCCTGATGTTTTCATTGTGACGCCCAGCCTTGCTTTCCCCTCATTGTTAGTGATTTCATATTTGTGTTCATTCTTCGTTCTCCACATTCTGCCTTTCATTCTTTTGCTCTGGGTCAAATTCTGATGATCAAAAACATTTCTTGTCCTAAAAAATGAATGCTGATGTTCGCCACTTGCAGGTACTGGGAGAAAGTATGCACTGCACACTTTCCAGGGCCTAAGGATGAATCATCCGCCTCTTGGACTATTTGCTGCTGGTGTTAGTGGAAATATGGTCCCCAAGAAGCAAGCGTGTCTCGACAGATGAATATATGTTAGACAATCTATGGACGTGGCTCCTGCAGCCTTGGGCAGTGTGGGAGGAAGTGCAGCCTCCAAAAGTCTATCACCATCTTTTTAATGTGCTGGTAGTCCCTAGCATGAAGGCCCAATTAACCCCATGAAGGGAGGAAGAATGACAGAAGACACGGTTGCCTGTTCCAAATGTGGCAGCAAACATTCTGCTCATTAGATTGCTGGGCATGAATCCCCCACTAGAGATTACAGACATTGTGAATGTCTATCTCCCACAAGGCTGCAATTCGAATATACATTTGATCATGGAAGCATTGGAAGTTGTGGAACAGGAAATAAATCTCTTTGCAAGTTCCATAGAACATCATAGACTGATCATATATGGCGATTTCAACACTGAAACCCAATAGGGGCCCTCGAAAGTGGAGACACCGAAGAAGAAGCAGGTAGAGCCATCCATAAACCGATAGATACATCAGTGCGGGAAAAGAACCTAACAAAACAAACGCTTCTTCGCCATGATGCAGAAGTCTGACCTGGGCTTTTTAAATGGCCATAACCTCTCAGATTGCCCAGCCTCTCAAACCTTCAAGTTTGGAAGTAGATCAAGTTTAATTGACTACATCCTAATCAATGTTGAGTGGTGGAAACTGGTCCATGATATGAAACGCATTGTATGTCTAACTTGACTAAACTCTTTACAGATCTTGCCACCACTAATTATGCACCTGAAATTACTCCAGTAAGAAGCACAAGAGTGATGAAAGGACCTGGTACAACAGTAGCCAGGACCAATCATTAATGAACAACCTGGAAGAGACTTTAAATGCCATCCTTGCAGCAAGCAAGGTGAAGATAAGACCATTTTAAACTCATTCATTGAAGCAATAGCAAAAAAGTCATATTTTAGTCAACTTTCAAACCAGTTAGGAAACAAATCAATATAAGCACGTCATTTCTCAGCACACAATGAATGAGTTTCAAGGAACTCAGGAATAATTGCTAATAGCTGATTAAAAAAAACTTGAAGCCAACAAGAAATACAAGAACACATTCTGGGAAATCGCATCCCACAGTTTTTGTTGGGATGGGACAAATAAGGTGGAACATCCTATGATTGAAAACGCATGGATTATACATTTCAAGAAGCTTTATGGTGGGAGCAGTGTAATAACCCAACTGATAAATATCATTGGAATATCCAAAGAAAAATGTTCCACAGCGGATCAAGAACCAGCACCTCTAATTTCCAACGTCCCTTAAAGTATTCAGTCTTATTGTGCTGAGAACCTCCAGGACCTGCTGCGGTTCGGTCCCACTGGTATTCCAGATAGAAACTTCGGAGAAGAATGGAGGCAGCACCAAACACGAAGTAAGACAGGACCAGAGTTGTATCAAAAAATATATATTTTTGTTTTTATTTTCGTATTTTCAAAGTGCACAGGACAGCCAATTGGAATATCCTCCCATGTCGAAATCACTAATTCAATGTCTACTTCCATTCCGTTTGTCCTCCTTCCAGACACTGAGGGAGTCTGTGTGTGCTTAAAGACAAATAAGGCCCCTGGCCAAGATTTTGTTCTTGTAGATATATTTCATGCAGACCCTAAATTGTGGGAGCAAGTAGTAACAAGATTCTTCATATCAGTGTTGTTGACCAGGCGACCCAGCAGTGTATGTATGGCCTGTGTAAAATGTAGCTAAATAAAAAGTCCCCTTGTATTTTCCATTCATGGACCTAACATTTGCATTTAACAGATCCAAAATAAGACATGAGTGAACTTAGCTGTGAATCAAATGAAAAAGTCCACTGCTACCCATCTGGGGAATGCAGTGGCAATTTCCCCGTGCCTAAAGGTGTTCTTGAAGGTTGTGTATTAGCCCATTATTATTTATCCTTTTTCAAATGGCAATAGAAACTATTTGGGCGAATCCATCCTTGGATGTACCTAATCAATGTAACAAGAAAATCTCCATACTACTCTTTACAGCTGACGGCTACCTGTTATCTCCGACTGAGAACATCATGCATAGGTTGACGGACTCATTTGTTAACTATGGCACGAAGATGGATCTGACAATCAACATTGCAAAAACAAAAATCAGGATCATGCAACCTACTCCATCGCTTAGAAGACAGACCTTAGTGAAGGACCAATGTCTCAAATTTGTAAGCACTTTTGACTGAGTAGGAATGCATTTTAACTTGACATTGGATGGGTATGCACATGCCCATACTTGTATTCAAACAAACCTCTAATGCTGTATTGTTCTACAAACATAATTTCAGCAGCCTTCTCATTATATTGTTGCAAGCAGACAGGCAATTGAGTACTGCAGCAATATATATGGGGTTGAACTTTGCGTTATACTAAGGCCAGGGAATTGCAAACAATTGAGAACAGGTGTGAGAACATGGATTATTAATTTGGGTGGTTGTGAGACCTCACCATCTAATAATGTCACTTTTCTGTGTCGGGTCCAGTTAGGTTACTAATTCAAGCCTGAGCTCGGGCCTGGTTAGCTGTGGCACGGGGCAGTCACAAATAGGTCAAAGGAAACAAGTGTGAAGCATTTATCAGTACCAAAACAGGTAATAAGTAAAATACATGAAAAATAAAAATTTACTCAAATGAATTATATAGCATGTATCTGTATCTTTAAATAAAACCCAAAACAACACAAAACTACTGTAGGGATCTGGAGATATGTTTTTTCAATGTTTTTCATAAATCACTGCAATTCACTCAAAATGTTTCATAAATTACTGCTTTTCACTCAGTCTATAACCCTTGAACGTGAGGGTCCGAGCCAAGTCAAAGTTCAGGCTGACAACGATGGAGTGCCAGTCAAATGAGTGGGCCGGGTTGGTACCGCCCAAACATTTTCATTTGCTCTTACAAACTTTTCTTGTTCTTTTCTTCACGGTCGGGGCTCTTCGAGGGATCTTCTGCGGGTTGGATCCAGAGTTGGGCTCTGCGTCAGTGGACAAGCGTGGACAGCAGCCTAGTGAAAGCCTCAGTTCCTAATTGGCGTTCAAAGATATCCACAAACCTGCAAAACATTACAGTGGGTGTGATCTGAAGTCGGTGGCTCTAGGAGGCTTTGACGACGATTGAGAGCTGGGTAGCAATAGTGTGATAGCTTCTGGTTCTTTTCCAAAAACTGTTATCGTTGAGGTTTAGGCTCACAAGTTGCAGTTCTTCCTGGAGAAAGAGTACTCTCCAGCATCAACCACAGGCCTGGGACCTTCTTGTGCCTTGTGAGGGCTAAGACTCGATTTGATAAAGAGCACCAGTGGGGTCCAGGGCAAACCCAGTAGTTACTGGTCAGTTGAACTCTTGGCTGTTGTGTTCTGGAGCTTCTCAGGAGACTACTCACTTAGCCCCTGGAGTCCACTACCTTGGTGGGAAGGACTCTATTGGAGTGTGTAGTCAGTCGGAGTGGGCTTTTGTAGATAATGGCAATGCCTCCTCCTGGGCGGTCGGGTGGTCCTTGTGGGTGATTTTGTAGCCGTAGGGGATGGCGATGGCGATGTCACAATCAGGAAGTAGGCTCGTTCGAATACACCGACAACGCGCTGTTTTCGCTTGTGAAGGAGAACGCTCGGCGGCACAATTCATTTGTGGGAACCGCGGAGTAGAATATAAAAAGCTGAAGCCACGTTTTGCTCCAATCTACGCCACGAAAAATCCCGGCTAAGCGACAACCACGCTAAGACCGGGTACCCAAAGCCAACACCACAAAGTGCGAAGACCATTTGGGATAACTCCACACCTGACTATATTGTGACAACACAAACAGGAGAATTAAGAAATCGTGTTTGGTCCTGAGGAGAACCCCGCAATAAGGGGTTCGAAAGGCATCGACCCCGTAGGTCCAGTGTCCGTCATAAGAATCTAAAATACTGAGTCAAACACAATATGATCTGTGCTGACCAAATTTTTGTGTTTTCAACATTATAAATGACAATGTGTACTGTATTATATGATTTAATGAAATGTGTATATTGACACGGACCCATACCTCAGAGGTATTTGTTTTGTTTATAGGAATAGGATTGGTTTGTCTGTGGTGTGAAAGATTCAGTGTGGATGTGTTGTATAGTAGTTTATGATCTGTATTGTAAAAATTTGTATCTATTTGTATATTTTGTATATATTTGGGATATGCACAAGAAATTCTTTTGAAAAAATAAGAAATCTTTTGAAAAAAGTATTGAAATAAATCAGTAACAAATGTTACATCAGACTGATATGCTTTATTCATAACAGATCTTTGGCTATTAGAAATTAAGTTAGCCCAGTACTGGCAGTTGTGTCGTTAGTTCAGTTTACATTTGACTTAGCCTTGCTGGTTAGGAGTCAAGACCCAGTTTTGTTCTCATGATGTCCGGTCTGGAGCAGAGGTTGGTCCTGCTTTCCTTGAAGAAGACTATGTCAGGAGAGGTGGCATTGAGGAGGTCTTAGATTTCTGTGGCATGTTTGTTGAGGGACTGTACATTGAGGACGATGCAGTTGAGCCAGTCGGTGCACTGTTGGTCAGCTGGGCAGAGAGAGGCGCTGGTGTGTTGATGTGGCAGAAGCTGTGATGCTTGTTCTGCAGGCGACGGGTGCAAGGGTATTCTTGGATGATGCTAGATGACAGGCGGCATGATGTCCAGGGTTGAGGGCGAGGAGGGTGCTGTGATCATAACAGTAGAATGTCCAAGAGGCAGGGTCACTGGCACTGGGCACAGTCCATGAGTGGACAGATGCATACGGGCTTGCCTTTGCTGCGCCTGTGAAATGCCCCCTGCAAACAGCCGCACAGTGGCCGCAATTAAGTAGTGCTGCAGGGGGGCTGGACAGCTGGGAGGTGGAAAACACAGGAAAGGACACGGGAGGGTGCAGGGCTGATTTGGATAGCAGTGGCAACAAGGGAGAAGACCTTCAAAAAAGAAACTGAAGAAAAGCACAGAAAAAAAACAAAAAAAGCAAAGAAAAGAAAACAAATTCAAAGGTAGAAAAGCAATAGAGAAGAGAGAAAGAGGGACAGAAATAGCAGAAAAGAGGGACAGGAGGGCAGTCAAGCAGCAGAGCAGACGCTCTACCACTGGACCACCAGGGATGAGGTGCAGGCGTGCAGGTGGAGGAGGGCCTCGAACACCTGACCTCCTGGTTAGAGAAACCAGCAGCAGCAGATGGGGACAGCAGCTTCCAGACGGCGATGCACAGGTTGGAGGAGCAAGTCCACTAAGGGATAGTCCCCCATGCACCCTAAAGAAACTAACAGGTGGCGAGGAAAGGCAGCACCACCTGATTGCCTCTTAACCATCTACCAGTGGCAACCAGATTACGTGTTCCCCAGTTCCCCAGCGAATAACAGCGGACTAAGCTGCATACCCAAAGACCTGGGCATGAACTGACCCCGGTGCCCCTGGTACCCGCTGCCACCAATGGCCGATCTCAGCAACTTGAGCAAGTTAGTGGAGTCCGCCACCAGTCTTGTGTGGTACCTCAGCAATGTGGGTCCTCTGGAATGCTGGGATTGCTCAGGGCACAGTGTGTGCCACCCACAGGTGCTATCTCTGGGCCCGATATGACCTCCAGGCCTCCTCCGCTCCCCCTCCCACCTTCTCCTCACCTGGATATCCACACTGGAGCTCAATCCACTGCACTCTCTCCGAATCTGTGACTCAGCTAGCAGGAGTCTCAGCCAGGTGGGATATCACAAGTCTGGGTACAGCAGTCACCGCCAAGTCTGCTGGGGAACCTCCCGATGTAGGTAATGCAACAGGGCCCCCTTAGGTGTGAAGTTGCAGCGCTACCACCACACAAGCTCCGTGCAGCTCAGGGGCTATATACTCCACAGTGTCCAGGTAGCGCCACATCCTCCAGTCTGTGATGCAGAGAGGCACGATTCACCACTGGCAATCTGATCCATGCACCCTGGGGTAGAGGTGGCGCATTTTATGCTATTCAGACATCCATACTTTGGTGCATAGCCGTGCCTCTACCAATCACAGCTCCAAGGTGCACCATACGGCCTTCTCACGCTGGTCAGCAACTTGTCTCCATGCGACCTGCCAGACTTCACCACCAGGTAAGGGCGATCGCCGATGCCTCAATGTCTACTGCCACAGCCCAAAGGCTTGAGCCTGATGCAGCCTGCCTCCACCGTATGGCCGCAGCAATTCCACAGCACCTCTGCCTCCTCCTCCGGGTGTCAGACGCAGGCCCAGCAAGGCCTCCGGGCCCCGGGGACTGTCCGCGCTTCCAGGCTTTGGCTGCCATGGTGTCGCAAGGAGGGCGCTATGAAAAGTGATGCAATACTGGTTTTCCCCAGCGATGGGTCTCTTTACATAAAAGGAGCCCTGAATCTGCATTTCCCCTTCCCTGGGACTCTGGCTGGTCCTCTTGGCTGTTGAGTAGTTTGGGGAGGGTTGTTTACTTTTGCTGAACTTGGCCCTAGTTGCTCCATTTTCCATTCAATTGTTTTTATTTTATTTTTATCATTGGAGGTGGACTTATAGGTTATTTTTGCCTCTAGAGGCAGAAAAGTGACACTTGGCCGACTAACACGAGTATTTTTTGTGTCTAATTGGCTTTTCTTCTCTTTTCTCTTGCTAGTGTCGAAATATGTATTGCCTTGACGCTAGTGTTAGCAGCAGTTTTTGCTGCGGCTAACTGATACTATTGCCATATAAGGACATATTGTAAATACAGCGATTACAGGGCGATAGTTTTCGGACATACACAGCGTTAAGAAAATTGTTGCTAATGAGAGAGCGCCATATAAAGTGAATTTTGTAGAGGTGCACCATATGTACAAGTAGTCAGCACCCGGATATATAGAGGACCGTTAATCATGTTTAGATGCGATATATGACAAAGCATTTGAATGAATTGACATCTGAAAATGTGCAGAACTAGCGTTACAAGGTGCAATTCCATGCTTACTGCAATGTAGAAGTGTTTGAAATGAAAGCTTTCATTAATGATAGATGTGTTTAATAGATTAATAATGTGCCTTTGGATGAATTATAGCGAAATGTATAATCATGCTTTATGTACTAGATAATTAGTTTAAGATTAGAGCAAATGCTTTTGTCGTTAAGGTTGGAGGCCTAAGTGAACCAAGAAAGTGCTAATGTAAAGCGTTGGGCCTATAACCAGCAGAGGCTTAGTAAATGGAAATGGCGCAGGCCTGTATGAAAATGTCTTGCTTAAAACACATAAACGATAGAAATACTTATGAAAGACCTTTTAGAATTGTTGCAACATTTGTAGACTGTGAAGTTATGTGCGTATTTCTTTGCAGGCGCCTCATCAAGCAGATAGTAGAGTAGAAGGGCCCATTGTGTATGAGCGTTAGGATGCTAGACTCAGACATGGAGGAGTAGACTAGGAATTTACAGAAGCGACTTGAAAGGATGAAGAGCCTGAGACCCAAAGACGTTTGAATGGACAAGGATGGACTCATGCCATGTGGAAATTTACAGAACTCAACACCTTCTTGAGGGGCGTACCAGGAGGCGTGACATTAACATTGTGTGGTTTGGTATTAGGGACAGTGCCCCGAGGGGGGACACAGAGCAGATGAGCTGAGGAGCTAGAGAGAGCGGTCAGATGGACAAAGGGCATAGTTGCAAGTCAAGAATGATAGTCTAAGAGAATGTGGGCGAACTTCACTTGGAAGTCACCACGGCTGACACCTTTTGGATAGGACGGGCGGTTGTTGAGTAGGGATGTCATCTAGTATAGAGTAGGGACAGACTAACCTGAATTTATGTCTATTATCCTGATGAGTACCAGAACTCAAGTGATAGCAATTTTGTTTAGCCTGATGGTCCTGGAATTAATTCTCGTTCTGTTCATTAGCCGACTGAGACTTTTCCGTAGGATTATGTTTGTATTAGTACCTGTTTATCTTTTGAACCTCTTGCTGAGGTGCCTGTATCTTCAGTTATTTTTGGTTATGTAATAAACCTTCTAAATTCAGTTTTAGCCAGTGGTTCTTTGGGGAAAGCAATTGGGTATTTCGAATTTGATCTGTTGAAGTGTTAACTAGGTTGCCTTATTCACTCTATGACAGGTAAAAAGGTTCAGTCGACCTGTGATGGGATTCTAGAGAATGGTAAACAGACTCTAGAGGAGAAATCCCGCCGTATCAATTGGTAGCAGAGGATGGTTATCTTCTAGAGAGAGGGTAATCTAGAAGTAGGTTGAGATTTCCCCGAGGCCCATAGAACCCAAGGATGAGTGCCCAGAAAATCGCGGATGGCGGATGGCGTTCCATGGAATCAGACGGAGAGTAATAGTGCGGCAGACAGCAGCAGGTCGGAGGAGAGTGAGTATGAAAAGGGTCATGCGTTGTTAGATTGCGGTGTCGTGTTGTATTGTATGTGTATTGTCTTGCGGAGATGAATGTCTGTAGTGGGAAAGAGGACAGGTTGTGAGCGCGCGCAACCGGTGAAAATCTTAAGCTTAAGGGCAGTTTAAGTGGTTCGGGTGTATCGAACACCCAAAGTAATTGTCGACCATTGTGAAAGGGGGTCATGAGGTACCATTGATCGCCCACAGGACCGAGATAGGGGGAACGTGGGTGTGAGTGTGCGGGTAACGGACGCTGGTCAAAAGTTACCGTGAACTTGTAACCTATCAGAGTGGCGAGTGTCCGGCCGTTCGCGGACAGACACCTGCCAGTTGGTGACAATTACAGTTAGACTGTGGCCGTACAGTCAGGGAAGTGGTTGCTTGGTCGGAAGCAATCATTTTCAGTGTATGATTGGGACGCATGCGAGACCGCGAGAAGAACGGAGAGAGGAGGGGAACTGCTGCGAAACGGAGGCGAGTGACGTCAGAAGGAGCCGCGCTGTGATAGGGCGGTTAGTGTGAAGCCGCGCTGTGATAGGGCGGTTGGCGTGAAGCCGCGCTGGGATTGGTGGATTGTCATCAGGAAGTACAGCGAGTGTTGTAAACAAGGAAACGTGTTGTTTTCATTATGAAATGTTTTAAGGTATTGCGAAAATGGTTCAAAAGAGAAAACAGGATAGAACCTCGGGGTGGGGAGGAGGCTCCACCTGAGGATACTCCAGCTTACTACATGGCAACGAATGTTGGGTTGCATACCATATTGTGGCTCGATAATTGGTGTAAGATGACAGATGGAAACGAGGAATTGACTTTTCCTAAATATGGAACGTTTAGACTAGAAGTGTTATACCAGTTGAAAGCGATTATGGCTGCATTGCGACCTTTGCCCAGACCAACACAGTTCGAAGCACTAAACGCATGGATAAGGGCAGCCCACGACAGGAACAGAGATAGGAGACAAGAAAGAGTGAAACGCTCGGTAAGGGCGGTTCAAGATGCAAGATGGGATGCCATGGAAAAGAGATGGAGGGTGCAGACCATTGCAGTAGACAAGTTGTATCCATTGCTGGAAAGTGCAGGCGATGGGCAGTAAAAGAGTACAGAGGATGAGGAAAGCGAGACAGGCGACAGCCTGATAGAGAGACTGTTGTCAGAAAGGCCACTCCCATACAATCCAGAGTTGCAGGGAACGCAAGCACCGACAAAGCACTGGGAAGCACCAGTAGGGGAAGGCGGGGGTCCAATGGGGAACGGATGGAAAACCCCAGGGGACAAGTTTACCCCAGAAAAGGGAGAAAGGGCACCCCCACCCTCCCCAGTGTCGAGAGTAGTGGGACGGTTTACAGTACAGAAAGTTAGGGTAGAAGAGGGTGTCCATTCTCAGAAATTGCCAGATGCCCTGACGGTACCTGTTACCATAGGTCCTATAGTATCAGTGTATAATCCAGAACAGACCCAAGGTGAGAGTCCACCAAAGATGGGGAGCGAGAGGAGTGCTAGTGAAAGTAGAACTGGTGCGGTAGATGGGTGGAAGACCTTACCCAGATCAGTAGAACGGAGCACCCCTTTGGTGGCATCGGCAGACTCCTCGGAGGAGAAAAGAGGTTGGAGGGATTCGATGGATTTGAGAGGACCGAGGCCGAGGTCGATGAGGGAGTTAAGGCCAGATTTGAGAACTTGGGAAACAATTGTGGACACCCAGAGCGACAGATCAAAGAATGTGTTTGGGACAGAGAACGAGGAGAATAGGATGGGTTCTCACTGTGCAGCTAGCGAAAGCAGGCAGGAGTGGGAAAACGGAGGTGTGGGGAGCAGGGGGACGTCTCATCATTCCTCCGGAGATAGGCGGCAGGAGTGGGACTGTAAGAGTTGCGAAGGTAGAAGGGTTCCTCCTAATACACCTGAGGAGAACAGGAGAGAGAGTCAGGAAGGTGGCGGAAGGGACTCTAAGGAAACCTCTAGCCAAGGCCCATTGAGAGTGGCAATAAAGGCAAGGAGGTTACATGTGCTGAGATTAAAGTCAGAAGTAGAGGAAAAAGTGGAAGGTACGCTGCCACTAGAAAGGATTGAACTTTACGAACCAGATGAGTTGTTGTTTGTGGCAAAAGATGTTACTCGAAAGGCTAGGACAGCTCATGAGAAACTTTCTGAATTGGCAAACAAGTATGTGGTAGACTTGACAAAAACGAAAGCGCTACAGAGGGGCCACAGGTTACAGTATTCAGATCAAGATCTAGAAGAAAAGAGGGTGATCGGATTAAAAACCCATATTAGGGAACTGATAATGGGAATCCGGACATGGTCCCAGCTGGAGAAATGAGAGGAAAGGTGGTCAAAGAAAAAGACGGTCAGACGGAGTGTTATCGAGACATCCCCGGGAGGAGGGTTGATGCACGCGGAAGCATACCCCTTGCGGGAGGTGGCTCATGGGGGATATGTACATGTACCCTGGAGCAGGGGAGACCTGGCTGCTTTTACGAACACATTTCCTAAGTTGAGGGAGAGTCCAGTGGAATGGTACAAGCAGGTAGAGAGGTTTGTTAAAATTTCTAAGGTGCTGTGGATTGATTTGAACACACTGTTTGATATTGTGGTTCCAAGTGATTTATGGATAGCATGCAAAGTCAGTGTCGAATGGCCCACTGCGGTGCCAGAGAGAGATAGTGCCACAAATGGACCGTCACCTAGGGTGATGACAAAGTACGAGCAGGCGATCACGTGGCTAAAAACTAAAGTACCACCACAAGACATTGATTGGGTAAAAATAGACCGTACAAGACAGGAACCTAAAGAGACAGTGCATGAATTTTATGAGAGGCTATTGCTGATTTTCAAGCAGTACAGCGGATTAGATGTGATGGATCCGAAGGATATGGGACAGTTCGTATCCAAGTTTGTGCTGGGATTGAGGCCTGATATCTGCCTTATGATACAGCAGCATTTGATTTGTTGGCAAAACAAACCTCTAGATGAGATTTTGAGATATGCGAGGTACTGCAGTGATGAGATAGACTCGAAGACAAAGAAGCTTAAGGATAAACTAATGTTAGTCCAGATGCAAGCAGGAGGACAGGGTCAGTCAGGAAATGGCACCATGGGAAGGAGATCAGGGGGGCAGAAGAAAGACGGGGAGGAAGGTCCGAGACCTAGGATAGACATAGAGGCC
Source organism: Lissotriton helveticus (assembly GCF_964261635.1). Lineage (NCBI taxonomy): Eukaryota > Metazoa > Chordata > Amphibia > Caudata > Salamandridae > Lissotriton > Lissotriton helveticus. The sequence continues at coordinate 209,731,537 of NC_136073.1, read as the reverse complement.
CTGAAGAAGACGACCAGGTGTCATCAATGTCACGAGGTCGGGCATTGGAGACGCGAGTGTCCCCATGACCCAGACAATCAGGTACAGGAACAGGAGCAGGAGGAGGAGGAAGTCCAAGCCCCTTCGGCACGGAAGATGACAGTGCCTAAGTCTCAGATGACGAAAGGGGGGTCTTCAGCCCCTAGAGCTCAGGTTCCCCAGCCACCAAAGATTTCAGCAGGGAACAAGGTATACCACCAGATGCCTTTCATAGTCGAGGGGGATGAGTGCTATTACTTTGACCCAGTGACAGGTCGGTACCAGGATGGGGAAGAGGGTTGTACCCTTGGAGCAGTACTGGAGGTAGATCAGAGAGGACCGTTTGTGGAGGCAGACGTAGATGGACATCCCACCACCTTCTTGGTTGACACGGGCGCTTCTCGCTCCACTGTGCGGTCGGCGGTAGTTCCCAACTTACCCCTCTCAGGACAGACCATACAAGTGGTAGGAGTAGCAAACAGAAGGATGACAAACCCCCTGACTGAGCCGGTCCCTGTGAAGATTGGAAGTTTTAGGGATCGACACCAGTTCGTGGTGTGTGATTCAAGCCCTGTGTGTCTGTTAGGAAGAGATCTTTTGTGTAAACTTAATTGCACCATCTATTGTACCCCCAAGGGAGTAGAATTGCAGACTAATGATGACGATGCGGATTTTAAGGTTGCAAATACGCAGGTGTGTATTGAATTGTACCCTGCCATAACTGTGGATGAACTCCCATGGGATTTGAGGGATTCAGTCTCGCCGGAGGTGTGGGACTTTACAGGAGAAGAGATTGGACTGATAAAAGGGGTAGAGCCTGTCCGAATCCAAGTGAGACCAAATGCTGAATTCCCGAGAACACCACAGTACAAATTGACCCCAGATACACTTGCAGGTATAAAACCCCTGATTGAGTCCATGATTAGACAAGGGATCCTGAAGGAGGTTATGGGCAGTCCCTGTAACTCTCCGATAATGGGTCTGCAGAAGCCAAGTGGCAAATTCAGGATAGTGCAGGATTTGCGAAAGATCAACAACATTGTCGTCCCATGCTGTCCAGTGGTACCGAATCCATCAGTGATATTGTTCCAGATACCGTTCCAAGCTGAATGGTTTTCTGTGATTGATTTGTGTCAAGCCTTCTTTTCCATCCCATTGCATGAAGAAAGCCAATTTCTTTTTGCGTTCAAAATAGAGAGTCGTGTTTTAACATGGTGTTGAATTCCTCATGGGTATACAGAGAGTCCATCGATCTTTAATCAGTTGCTGAAAAGGAATTTGGAGAGTCTGGTACTGCCACAGAACTCAGTTCTCGTACAGTTCATAGACGACCTCCTTGTTGCGTCAGACACCGAAGATGCATGTAGGATTGATACCATTGCCTTGCTGAACCATCTGGGAAGGAACGGACACAAGGTGTCCCCCAACAAGTTGCAGTACTGCCTGCAAGAAGTGCAGTATCTGGGTCACAGGATAGAGCAGGGAAAGAGGAAGGTGTCGCCTGACAGGATCGAAACAATCATGAGAATTAACGTGCCCTCGACCCAAAGAGAGGTTAGAATGTTCTTGGGCATGGTTAGCTACTGCAGACAATGGATTGTTAACTTTTCCCTGAAGGCGAAACCCTTGCAGAAACTGATGCACAAGGATGTGAGTGATCCGGTACCATGGGACTCAGACTGTATGATGGCTTTTCTTGAACTGAGAGTGGACTTGTGTCGGGCTCCGGCTCTGGGAATGCCTGATTACAATAAATCATTTGCATTATTCTGCTGTGAAAGAGAGGGATGTGCATTGGCAGTTTTAGTGCAAGATCATGGAGGAGTCCGTAGACCAGTTGCATACTTTTCGGCTACCCTAGATCCAGTAGCCGCAGCGTTGCCTGGATGTCTCAAATCCGTTGCTGCAACAGGTGTCAGCATTAAAAGATGCGAAAGTATAGTGATGGGATATCCACTGACAGTGCATGTACCGCATTCTGTAGAATTGCTGATGACCAGGACCAGGACGCAGCACCTGGCCAACAATAGACTCACACGCTACGAGCAGGTTATACTTGCAGCGGAGAATGTGACTCTTAGAAGGTGCTCTGTCTTGAATCCTGCTACCTTGTTGCCATTACCTAATGATATAGATGATGATTGGGAAGATCATGATTGTCTTGATGTAACTGAACTGTGTACCAAACCTAGGCCGGATATTGTTGATGTGCCGTTGACAGACCCTGATGAAATTTACTTTGTCGACGGCTCATGCATAAGAGACAATACTGGTCAGCTGAGAGCAGCGTTTGCTGTTTGTACCATTTCTGGAGTAATTGAAGCAGCCTGCTTGGAAGGAGTACACTCCGCGCAGGTGGCTGAGATAGTTGCATTGACGCGTGCCTGTTTGGCAGCCAATGGAATTCGGATCACCATCTTCACCGACAGCCAAAATGGATTTGAGGGGGTTCATGACTTCGGTCAGTTGTGGTCCCAGAGGGGTTACATGACATCATCGGGCTCCCCAATCAGAAATGGCGAGTTCATCAGGTTATTGTTGGAGGCTTTGCAGAGTCCTGCAGCAATAGCAGTGGTGAAATGTACAGCTCATACAAGAGGAAGTGACTTTGTGACAATGGGAAATAAATATGCTGATGAAGTTGCACGCTATTGTGCGGAGCAAGGTTATTCTTTTACCGAACAAAGCATTGAAGGACCAAGGGAAAGGACTGAACTAAGCATGATGCTTGAGATGGCAGACACTTGGGAAGAGTTGAGAGACATGCAAGGGCAAGCGTCAGAATATGAGAAAAGGGTGTGGACATTGGCTGGTTGTGCCAAGGGAGACTTGGACATGTGGGTTTCTGCTGATGGAAGAGCTGTGTTGCCGAATGAGTTGGTGAGTGCAATGGCACGACAGATACATGGTCCTGTGCATCTGGGAAGGGATGCGATGTGTCGTGTGTTCAGGCAGACGTGGTATAATCCCAAATTTAGACAGGCTGCAGAGGCAGTATGTCAGAGATGTGTGACGTGTCAGCAGATAAATGTGGGAAAAAGAACACCAGTTACACTGAGTCACATTGGTAGGTCCGGCGGACCTTTCTACAGGATGCAAATAGATTTCATTGAAATTCCGAGGTGAAATAGCCTCAGGTATGTCCTGGTGATTGTGTGTGTGTTTTCTAGATGGGTTAAGGCATATCCCACTCGTAGGTGCGATACACTCACGGTAGCCAAACTATTGCTGAGGGAATTGGTGCCACGATTCGGGGTCCCGACCTCTCTGGAATCGGACCGAGGAAAACATTTTAATAGTGAAGTTGTGAAGATGCTTTGCACTGCCCTGAACATTGATCAAAGACTGCATTGTAGCTACCGTCCAGAGGCGTCTGGCATTGTAGAGCAGATAAATGGGACCTTGAAAGCCCGAATGGCAAAGGTGTGCTCATCTACATCCCTGAAGTGGCCCGATGCACTGCCGTTGGTACTAATGAGTATGCGTAGTACCCCGGATAGGATGACAGGGCTCTATCCTCACGAAATATTGATGGGGAGGGCTATGAGGTTGCCATCGATTCCTACGACTGCTTTGCTGAATATCACAGATGATGTCATTCTTGACTATTGCAGAGGACTTTCTGATGTCATGCGTTCTGTGTCTCTTCAGGTGCAGGCTGCTGAAATTCCGGCTTCTAGCGACCTTTGTCACGACCTGTGTCCAGGAGACTGGGTCTTCGTGCGAAAACACGTAAGGAAAAACTGCCTGGATGTGCGTTGGAGAGGTCCGTTCCAGGTTATCCTAATAACCACGACATCTGTGAAAGTTGGTGGACTGCCAAATTAGGTCCATGCTTCTCACACCCGACGAGCTCCAGCACCCAAGGAGGGAACAGCTCCCCTCATAGACGAAAACAATAACGAAGAAGAAGATCCGGGTGAGGGGACAAGTCAAGCTGTGGAGGTGCCAGTGGAAGTTGGGGATTCCCCGAGTCAGGCTGTATATGATCACGACGACAGTGACACCGAATCTGCCCAAGAAGAGGGAAGTGGCGAAGAAGGTGATCTGAGTGCAGAAGAGCCTGCGAGTGGGGACGAACAGGGTGTGCAAACAAGAAGCAGACGAGCAAGAGGTGCAGAAACTCATTGGCCTGAGAGACAGAGGCAAAGAAATGTGAGACTGGCTTCTGAAAGAGAATTTGCCCCTGTGTCTGAAGAATCTGATCTGCAAGGGGAAGAAGAAGAAGCTGAGCAAAGGGGTCCAAGAAGGTCAAGGAGAGTGCGAGTACCTTGCGGAAGATACGCTACTCCAGAGTGGACTTACCCTTTTGCAAATGCTAGGGCTACCAATGCCAGGAGTACTGAGGACTGGGAGGGTGAGGACAGTGACGGTGATCAGCACGATTCCCAATGTTAAGCTGGAAGTGATGTTGTTGGTACCTGGACTTGAAATTGAAGGTATACTGACACTCACTATTCCTAATCCCCCTCTCCTAAGCAAGATACGTGATTTACTCCTGGATAGACTGATTTTCCCTACCTTTGTTCCGGACATGCCAGTCTATGATGAAGTTGTGCTCCGTATGGAACTTTTAGATTATGTGCTGCAGGCAATCGGATCAAGTATAATCATCGACTATTGAGAACTTTGAACTTTGAACTTTGAATTTGAATTTTGATCTTTGCTTGAGCTTTAAATTGTTTAAAAGACTTTTGAAAAGACTTTGTCAATAGCTGTTAACTTAACCTAGAGCCAAGTGGAAGAAGAACAAATTTAGGGACTTTCCACAGAGGACGGAGAAGGGTTAAGGCTGTCTGTTGATTGAAGCAAAAGAAGAACTGAAACTGAATTTTCAAGCTGCCAGATGTGGTTCAAGAGACTCGAATAGCAGAGAAAGAGACTTTGGGTGCTTTCCGAGAACGAACTGCTTTGTGCTGAGACCATGGCGCCTGGGAACTCGAATCGTGGAGCCAAGTGCATAGTAGGCACTCTTTTAGCTGTAGTGATTCTCCTTATAGTTATAGTAGTTTCCGTTTCCTATTTTGCACCACACAAACAAGTAGAGAAGGCTGGGGGGACACCGACACCTATTACCCCTAGCCAGAAGGAAGAAAGAGAAAGAAGAGAGATGGCCTTGCTGGCTGCAGAGAGTCGTAGGTTACATACAGATCTGTCTAAGGGAAATTTTGGACAGAACGCATATGCAAAGCTGCTGTATGAATACATTGATGCGATGGATGCGAAGGACTGTTACGTGTGTATGCAATTGCCAGCTTCAGTAGATAAGGGTATCAGACACCATCACCTTCCATTGACATTTGGGATATCCTGTAGTTTGTTGATTAGTATCCTGTATGGGCGAAATCACTTTGATTACTTCTTTTCGAATTATGATGCTGTGTTACCAGAAGTCCCGAATTACAAGCATTTGAACAAGTGGGACTATTATAAGTCAGAGGACAGACTTGGATATTTTTTCATTCCCACTCAAGAGTTAGACACTCCATATGCACACCGACACAACTTGACCTGTTCACTATCCGAGATAGAGAAGAAGTTCATTGAGCAAGTGGAAGATAGATACACGAAGCAAAAGAAGTTGCGAGATTCAGGTCAAGGCAAGGTAGATTGGACTGAAGAAGAGAAACAGCATAAGTCAAGGGGGAGTTATGGCCCAATAGCTCTAGATGTAGTACAGAAAGGAAAGTTATGTCTTCATAGGCCACAGACGTATTATGAAAATGTGTACGTGGGTCAGACTACGTGTGACCACACCTTCACATTAGAGTATTATACAAAGGACTTACTGAAGAGCGTGGTTCAGGTGATTCCTACTGTGTATTTTGTCTGCGGAAGAAATGCGTATGTGAGATTGCCAGAGAAGTGGTATGGAACGTGTTACCTGGCAATTATCTTTCCCAAAATTTACCACACTGAGGATTTTGCTCTCTTAGAGGGAGGGTCTCAGAGGAGGGTGAAGCGGGGGGAGAGTGCGGGAGCAATAATTGGAGATGTGTTTGGGGCAGCGATACCCATGCTAGGAGTCATTTTAAATGACATCAAGATAAGGCGGTTAGCAACTGTAGTGGATGAATTGTCAATGAGTATAGCCAAGTCATTGGTGCTGGTTGAGGGTGAGATGTTGTCGATAAGGACAATGGTTTTACAGAACCGTCTTGCTCTAGACGTCATCCTAGCAAAAGAGGGCGGAGTCTGTAAACGTTTGAAGGTTCAGGAATGTTGCACTTATATCCCAGACAACTCTAAGGATCTGGAGACATATATATCCAACATTACTGCAATCCATTATGAGATTGAGGATTTGACCCAAGAGAATACATGGGAGACCGTTGGCAAGGGATTTGGAAAGGTTGGAAACTGGTTTGCTAACCTAGGGAAGGGTTTCCTGGGATTTGTACTGAAACCCCTCATTATAGCAGTGGCATGTGTGATTGCTTTGTGGGGACTAGTGAGGTTGTACAAATGGTACAAATCGAACCGATTGGCGAGATCAATGAGAGCGCAAGAGATGCGAATGGAAAAGATGCAAGACAGTCAATACCGCAGTTTGAGAGCATTGGAGATGCTCAAGCGAGGGAACATGGCCACAAGCTCCGTTTAGTTCAGTTCTTACCCTGAGTATGATGTGAGGGTGGTGATGACACAGGTCATCAAAGGGGGGAACTGAGAGAGCGCCATATAAAGTGAATTTTGTAGAGGTGCACCATATGTACAAGTAGTCAGCAACCGGATATATAGAGGACTTTTAATCATGTTTAGATGCGATATATGACAAAGCATTTGAATGAATTGACATCTGAAAATGTGCAGAACTAGCGTTACAAGGTGCAATTCCATGCTTACTGCAATGTAGAAGTGTTTGAAATGAAAGCTTTCATTAATGATAGAAGTGTTTAATAGATTAATAATGTGCCTTTGGATGAACTATAGCGAAATGTATAATCATGCTTTATGTACTAGATAATTAGTTTAAGATTAGAGCAAATGCTTTTGTCGTTAAGGTTGGAGGCCTAAGTGAACCAAGAAAGTGCTAATGTAAAGCGTTGGGTCTATAACCAGCAGAGGCCTAGTAAATGGAAATGGCGCAGGCCTGTATGAAAATGTCTTGCTTAAAACACATAAACGATAGAAATACTTATGAAAGACCTTTTAGAATTGTTGCAACATTTGTAGACTGTGAAGGTATGTGCGTATTTCTTTGCAGGCGCCTCATCAAGCAGATAGTAGAGTAGAAGGGCCCATTGTGTTTGAGCGTTAGGATGCTAGACTCAGACATGGAGGAGTAGACTAGGAATTTACAGAAGCGACTTGAAAGGATGAAGAGCCTGAGACCCAAGGACGTTTGAATGGACAAGGATGGACTCATTCCATGTGGAAATTTACAGAACTCAACACCTTCTTGAGGGGCGTACCAGGAGGCGTGACATTAACATTGTGTGGTTTGGTATTAGGGACAGTGCCCCGAGGGGGGACACAGAGCAGATGAGCTGAGGAGCTAGAGAGAGCGGTCAGATGGGCAAAGGGCATAGTTGCAAGTCAAGAATGATAGTCTAAGAGAATGTGGGCGAACTTCACTTGGAAGTCACCACGGCTGACACCTTTTGGATAGGACGGGCGGTTGTTGAGTAGGGATGTCATCTAGTATAGAGTAGGGACAGACTAACCTGAATTTATGTCTATTATCCTGATGAGTACCAGAACTCAAGTGATAGCAATTTTGTTTAGTCTGATGGTCCTGGAATTAATTCTCGTTCTGTTCATTAGCCGACTGAGACTTTTCCGTAGGATTATGTTTGTATTAGTACCTGTTTATCTTTTGAACCTCTTGCTGAGGTGCCTGTATCTTCAGTTATTTTTGGTTATGTAATAAACCTTCTAAATTCAGTTTTAGCCAGTGGTTCTTTGGGGAAAGCAATTGGGTATTTCGAATTTGATCTGTTGAAGTGTTAACTAGGTTGCCTTAGTCACTCTATGACAGGTAAAAAGGTTCAGTCGACCTGTGATGGGATTCTAGAGAATGGTAAACAGACTCTAGAGGAGAAATCCCGCCGTATCACTAACTAACACAAACACTGGTTGGCAGCAATTCTTGTAGATATACCCCTATGAGTTATAATCCCGTTTTGAAGGTGATTGGTGCTGGATGGGAGTCTTTGAATAGTAGTGATGATGGCTCTGCTATTTGAATAGCAAACCTGCATTAGCTGTGATAATTTTTTGCAGTTGGGCAGTCAATTTCCAAGGTTTCAACAGTAGCAATTTGACAGCAGTCCGGTTATGCACACACCATTGAGCAATGAATGGTCTGTACATTCTGACAGCAATGGCATAATGGCTGTATGTTTTAGTTTATGTAATTTATGGTGATGTTTTTGCTGTTGGTCTGCTCACACTCCTAGGATATTCGATTTATGCACATTGGGTATTTGTTCTCTCTGATTAGTCTGATCCAAGATTTGATGGAGCGGAGATTTGATGGGCAGGAGAAAGAATGCAAGGTAAACTGTAGCAATTGTGCTTAGCTGAAGATCCCAAATGTAAGTTAGGTATTGAGCACCTTTGAAAGGGAAGTTCAGTCCATCATGAGCCAAGTTGTTGTGCCAACATTTTCTGTAGGCATATGAGATACGTGGTAAACATTTTAAGCCGTGTGAATTAATGTAAGTCATTGTGTTGTCTAGTAGCCAGCATGCAGACCACTTCTGGGTGACCTATCAGCATGGCCGTCTTAACAGCATTATAAGGCCCTGGGCATAGCCGTGCACTGGGCCCTGCCTGCACAACTACTCAGAGAATTAAAAATGTTTAATGGAAAATGAGTGTTAAATTCTGGTCTGCATGGGGCCCCTATGCTCGTGGGGCCCCAGGGCAACTGACCAGTGTGCCCATGCTTTAAGAAGGCACGCCTGTCAGGAAGGGCTCGGTCCACTTGGCCAAAGCCTGCAATGGTCTGTTGACTTCTGCCATTCTGTGCTAAGGGTTTACGTTTGTGCATGAGTATTTGAGTAAAAATCTGTGCACAGCTGAAAGAGTGTGAGTAGGACGGAATCAACATTCCTGCACAGTGCAATCTGCTTCTGATGTACGTCAAAGGGAGACATACCACATCATCTGACAGTAGTTTCAAGTAGAAATCACAATACTACACAGTGGATGAAAACTGTAGGATGCAGTCGAAAAGCAGAAGTTAAAAAAAGCAGACACACCCAAGTATTGATAACTAATTTCTCATTTTAAGTGGTGCCTCATAAACGTTTTATAATATGTACTTTTCTGCAGAGAGTAATTAATAACATCTACCTGGCATGGCCTGCCTGGGAATTATTTATAGCTTTCCCCAAATGGTTTCTTTTAACGGCAGGGCAGCGCCTTCTACACTACATTCAATACATTGTTCCACATGAAAATGTGTTTTTGTGGTTGTGGTGACATATGAAACCAAAGGAATGGTAAATGTCAACAGAACACCAAGATAACTTGGAGCTATACTGGGTGTCTGTATTGCATCTCTACTGAGAGGTCTGGTACTTTCTTTTAGAAATTAAAGAAGTGAACATGATCAGTACTTGTCTATTTAGAGTACTCGCAGAATCTGTTATGAGTTTTTGATATTACATTTTTATTTTGGTACCGTTTACAAGAAAGGGATAGATACTTCATTTCTAACAGTAAAAGTTTTTTTTCAAATTGTCAACTAAATACTGAACTGATAGAGCGGTCTCTAGTAATTTCCTGTAAGGCCATAGTATTTGGGGCTGAAAATGCAATAACAGCATGGAAGTTAAATGTTATATGTGTGCTGCAATGTGTATTTACATCACCCAAATATGTAACAAATATCTGGCTGCAAAGAACATCACTGTGCTCTGGTTAGGCTGCAGTTTAAACACAATGCAGTAACACATGATAAGAAAAAGTACCTTGGCCATGTAAGAAGGCCTATTTTTATATATTAATAATACACCCCGTAAATGGGTGCCTTGTAAGCCAACACCGCAAGGTGACACATATGTAAACAAGCATTGGCATAGCCAATAGGTCTCGCCTTTGAGACCTTAAAAGTGTTTAGCCATGCAATACATTATCCTGGGTGCTGACCCACTAGGGATTGAAGGGCTATGCAAATCCTATGTTGCAAAGTATTTAAAAAGTCGGGAAAATGTGGTGAAATAGTGCATTTTTCAGCTCACATTTCCAAAACTAGGATGTAACAAAAAAAAAACCTTCTTTAGTTTTTCGAATAAGGCTCTGTCAGTTTGGGGAGTGCTGGCTGTAACCCTTACTGTGACTTGCAGAGATTTTGATTGCTCCTCTTTTTATGCTAATAATGTCTGTATCAACACTGTGCGGCTACCTCCAGCACCAAATCTTAAAACTCCATGTTGTGTTGTGAGCTGGTAGCAAATGGACTTTCGTCACCTCACCAGAAACACATTAACGCAGCTGTTTCCTCTGCACCTATTCAAGCGGAATGCAGCTCCTATGTGCGCAGGAGCTTGACTGTCTCTTAAGCTAGAGAACTGCTTGCAGACAGTATAAAATAACACAAGGCAGCATTTCTTTGTGACAGCCCTGCTGATTTCCTCACCACAGGATAAAGACTGGAGCTCTCATTGTAGAATGAAGGAGGCTACCGATGACCAGGTTTTGGACAGAGCAAGCCTGTTGCTTCTGCATGTTGGGTGTCTGTCCCCTAGGTGTGGTCTGCACAGAGTGAGGGCCGTCTTTAGCGCTGATGGCACCCTGTGTGACAATGTTTGTTGGCACCCCCCCCCCCCAATGACCACCTCCACCATGGATCCACTCACTAGCACCCTTTGCTGCCTGCAAAGGAGGAGTTTTTTTTTAAGTTCAAGTTTATTGAAACCAAGGAAAAGAAATAAACAATGGTAGTGCATCAGGAGAGAAAAAGAATTTAAATGGCAATACAAAATATGATGCATAAAAAAAGTGAAACGGAATCAATAAACATAAATCTCTAAGAAAGAGAAACGGGAAATGGGAGAGAGGAAGAAAACAAAAGAAGGGAAAAAATAAATGCAGTAATACAACATATGCAGATATAACATTGTATGCAATAATACAGCGAGAAAGCGATAAATCGAAAAAACAATTGATAACAATGTGAATGAAAAAACGAGCAAAAAAGTTATATAAAAAAAGACAACTAGGGGTTCATGGAGGTTTACGAACTTCATCAGAGGAAGTGACATTAGTAGTAATGATGGAAGGGTTAGGGGTGGAGAGGATGGATAAATAGGAGGTAAGAGGAGTCCAAAGTAAATCCCTCTTAATAGCAAGGGAAACAGGGGTGACATAATTGGTATCTAATCTGTGATTAAAGCAAATAGCAGTCCACCAAGCGGAGTAAGTGACTTTTGTGGCATCCTTCCAATTGGAGGTAATCAGATGGAGAGCAACGGCTATGAATAAATCCAATAATTTAAAGTGAGAAGGGGAACGGGGCAAATCCGGAGACAAAGAACCTAGAAGGACATTAGAGGGAGAAAAGGGGATTTTTGTGCTGAAAATAATGTTTATGCGGGACCAGATTGATTTCCAAAAGGAGGTGATATGGGGACAGTGAAAAAGCATGTGAAATAAATCAGCATGAGGAGAAGGGCAGGACCAACATTTGGAGGAAAGGTCGGGAGAGAAGGAAGCTAATTTCACTGGGGAAAATAATAACCGTTGATAGATGAAATAAAGGGTTTGAGTGGTGTTGGCAGCTCTTGACGTTTTAAGAATTTTAACCCAAAGGTTGTCCCATAAGGAGACTGGCCAAGATAAAGATAAGTCACGTTCCCAGGCCAATTCAGTTCCTGTTTTAAGGCGAGTCAAACATAGGGGAGGTGGATCAGAAGAAGATGGAAGAGATTGAAGATATTGAAGAAGTGAATGGAGTAAAAGATCATATTGTTTCTTAAAGGAGTTGGGAAGAAGAAATTGAGCTTGGAGTTCAGGAAAGGTCAGAGGAGCATTATCGACAAGAAGATGAGAAATCCACAGTAAGCCCTTAGATCTCCAAAACTTCCAGAAGAAAGAGCGATTTTTAATGCGGAGTAATTTATTGTGCCAGATAGGTTGAAGAGATAAGGAAGCAAGAGAAGGATAAGAGGATGGTAATAAGGGAGATAAAAGATGATAGGAGTGTGCAATAACCGGGGATTGTAAAAGGGCGATTTTAGCAGAAAAGTTCAAAAGTTCAGAGAAATCAAAAGGCGAAATGAGAGTTTTTTCCATAGAGAGCCAAACCGGAGGATGAGTAGGGATATCCGTAGACAACCAGCGAGAGGCCTGTTTGAGAACAAAATAATAATGGTAGGATTTAAAGTCTGGGAATTTAAGGCCCCCATGAGCTTTGTCTTTTTTAAGGGAGGATAAAGCAATCCGAGGAGGCTTACCCTCCCATAGGAACTTCGACAGGATCGAGTCTAATCTCTTAAAGTAATAACCCGGTATCTTAACAGGAATCATGGAAAGAGAGTATAAAATGATACGGGCCAACATCATTTTGATTGAATGAAACCTACCCCACCAAGAGAGAAATAGGGGATGCCATTTAGAGATGGAGTCAGACAATTTCTTGGTAATATAATCAAAGTTTGTTTTCAAAGTGTCCGAGATAGAAGGGGTAAACCATAAGCCTAAATATTTTATCTTGGACGGTTGCCAGGAAAAACCATATTGATCAAAGTAATGGCGGAGACATAAGATATTGAGGGGTAGAATCTCACATTTATCACGATTAAGGCGATACCCCGAAACCAAGGAGAAAGCATCAACCTGACTAAGAAAAGAGGGCAAGGAGGATTCAGGATTAGAACAATACAACAGAATATCATCCGCATAAACAGATAATTTAACTTGATCAGAACCAGGGTTATATCCAGTGATTTGAGAATCCTGCCGGATTTTCGTTAAAAAAAGGTTATAGAGCAACAATAAACAATAAGGGGGACAAGGGGCAACCCTGCCTAACCCCTCTAGAGAGAGAAAAGTAATCAGAGATCTTACCATTAGCAAATATAGAGGCTTTGGGACCAGAATACAAAAGGGAAATCAAAGAGATAAGCTTAGGAGGAAAACCGATCCAAGTTAGGGCAGAAAACATAAAGTCCCAACTTATCCTATCGAATGCCTTTTCGGCATCTAAAGTTATGGCCGCAAGGGGGTAAGTAACAGAAGAGGCTTTGCTAAGGATGTTAAATAAAACCCTAGAATTGTCAGAGGAACAAACGGCCTTTGACAAAGCCAGATTGTTCTGGTCCAATAAGTTCAGGTAATATGGGGTCAATACGAAGGGCAAGCAATTTGGCAAAAATCTTATAATCTGTGTTCACAAGAGAAATGGGACGGTAGTTCTTACAGTATGCGGGATCTTTGTTGTCCTTGGGGATCAGACAAATCATAGCCTCCTGAAAAGTACCCTGAGAAGACCCATTGACAATAAAAGAATTAAAGAGAACGGATAGTTGTGGAAGAAGGATCTTCGAGAAGTGAGCATAAAATTCAATAGTGAAGCCATCTGGGCCAGGGGCTTTTCCACGTCGTAGAATTGAGACTGCATGGGAAATTTCCGCTAAGGTTGTGTCTGTTTCGAGTGAGTGAAAATCAATATGAGAAGAAGAAGGAGGGGCAAGAGAATGAAAGTAAGAGGACAAGTCAGAAGGAAGGGGAGTAGCTTAGGGAGTGTAAAGCTGTTTATAAAAAGAGATACATTATTGGAGAATATCAGCATCCTTGAAATGAGAAACACCATTGGGATCTGTTATGGAAGCAATCCGAGTTCTCTCCTGCCGAGTTTTGAGATAGTTAGCCAGGAGTTTACCCATTTTGTTCTGACCTCCATAGTATCGGGCATTACACTTCAAAAGATAAGAAGCTGCCGCATCCGTAGACATTTTATTAAAAGCAACCTTGGCCGAAACAAGGTCTTTCAAAGAAGAGTCCTCGGGGGAATGATAATAGGAATATTCGAGTTGTTTTATCTTAGCTAAGAGCAAAGAGGATTGATGTTCAAAGCCTTTTTTTCTTTCGGGAAACATAGTTTATTATAAAACCTCTCGCGGTTACCTTGAAGGAATCCCAAACTATGGCCGGAGAGGATTCAGGAGAGGAGTTAGTAGAGAAGAATTTGTCGGCAAAAGAACTGAATTGTTCAGAGAACTTAGGGTCAGAAAGAAGGGAATTATTAAAACGCCATCTGCCAGAGGGAGGAGAGAAGGGGATTAGGTCCAAATCAACAAGAACGGGGGCATGGTCAGAGATGAGGATGGAACCTATTTCAGAGGACAGGACACATTGGGTAAGGGGTTTGCTGAGAAACAGATAATCAATGCGGGATTGTGTTTTGTGTGGGGGGGAGAAGTAACTGTATTCCTGAAGATCAGGATGACAAAGCCTCCAAATATCTGTCAGGGATTTACGACGAATAGCAGAGGTAAATTGAGAGTGCATTTTAAAATTGACAAATTTAATGGGAGAGTGTCTATCGAGAATAGGATCATGGACTTGGCTACAGTCGCCACCAAAAATAATATAATTGTCATCTAAAGCAATCAATTTGTCTGAGATAGAAGGCCAGAAGGTATTATCAACAGAAACTGGGGCATAAACATTGAAAATAACAATAGGAATGTTGTCAATTAACAGTTTTAGAAGAACCCAACGGCCATCAGAGTCTATTTCCTGATGAGAAACGGAAATAGTATATTTCTTATGAACCAAAATAAGTACACCATTCTTCTTCCCCAAAGCCGGGGAGAAAAACACATGACCGACTCAAAGTCGCTTCAACTTAGAGGCTTCAGTATCAGAAAGGTGGGTCTCTTGCAATAAGGCAATATCAGATTTGAGTCTGGCTAGATGGGAGAGTACTCGTTGTCTTTTAATTGGATTATTTAAACCTTTAACATTCCATGTAATGACTCTGAATGTAACTGGAGGAGAGAATGAGCGTTATACAGAAAGCATACAATGCAAAAAGAAAGCATAAACCTGAAAAATGTTTGCAAAAAGGAAAAAATAACGTTAGAGAAAGAAAGGTAGAAAATAGAAAAGTTGAGAGGAGAGAGGAGGAGCCAAGAGAAGGAAGAAGTGGAGAGAAGAGTGATGGAGCGGGATAGAAAACAGAAATCTGTTTAAACCCGTGAAGTCACACTTCCATAAATAAATTAATAATGCTAACAATTTGTGCTGTGTGTATAATAATTCAACCTAGTTTAAAGTTGCATTTTCACAGAACACGCGGGAAACTAACATGTGTGCTCATAAATGTGCATTATGTTGCATTCTTATATATGTGGAAAATAATAAATTAATCTTGTCTATTGTCATGTCATAACTAATAGCAGCTGTTTTTGAAATAATGGCATGTGCTTATTTTGCTTCCCTTGTCTATGTGATGTCATTTCTACTATTCTAGGTGCACATAAGGCTTTATAGATTTATGAAGACTGGTAAATATAAAATGCTGCTTTATTTGTGCTTTACTGCTAGGTAATTTAGACTAATGGGTTAATTATTAGCAATGATGGGAGGCAACAGAACAAACTGTATTTCTTGCATTAATTATTCTTTGTGTTTGTTTATATAATAGTTTTACAAATGAAGCTTAGAGATGGCTGCAGGAAAATAGTACCCTTTTAAAAGTGGCGCAGGGACAGTGGCGCAGAAAATTGACGCTCTTTGAAATGAGGCCTAATGATGAAAATGGCTCAAGTGAAAATAATTCTGAGAAGGATGGAAAAGGCCTCTGAGCTTTTATTTTGAAAGGTTTTGGATTGAACTGCTAAAAAGATGACTCTTTGGAGAAATTTGCTAACGTTTGCTAACGTGCCACGGGAGTTCAGAGCTGACTAGCTCAAGGTTAAAAAGGAAGCTGTCGCTACAAAATGTAGCAGCCTAAGGAGAAGCTGCCAAGACTTCTAAACGAACAATGGACTAGTGAATTTGCCCGGGCATGTAAGAAGGAGGTGTCACAGTTTACTGTGGTACGAGGTGGCTCAGCCAATGGAGAACTAGAATTCGTCTGCTGGAATGTGAAAAATAGTTAGCTCAGCTAAAATTAGGGTATAAGAATAGGTTCAGAGAACACATAGTTGGCTTACGCTCGAGAATTCTGGAGGACGATGTTATGCTGATGGACTTTACACGTGAGGACAGGAGTTTTTATTAATTACTTTATTACTAAGTGATGAGGGTAGAGACAGAGATATAGTTAGGATTTTGGAAATGCTTAATTTTACTTATTCCTGCTAATGAATAATAATTCTTGATTTATGCTCTTTTTATTAATACTGAATAAATCTTTCTTTATGACAATTTCTAATGCTTGTTTAATAAAATACCAAAACCTAAGTTTTTCTAGATGTGTTAAAATAAACTTTCTAAAAATGACAAGCTGGACTTGATTATTGCAGATGGTTTAAACAACTATATTTAGATCTTATCGCCTCATGATTCAAGCGCTCTATTGTTGTTATGGGCCTAGTGTTGTAGTGTAAGTTTTGTGGTAGTAGATAGTGTCATTTGTGCAATATTTTGGTGAGAGCGCTGGATCAATTTCTGGTAGCCATCGGACGGTTTATATATGTTGTTTTTGACATACATGTTACATGCATGATACATATATGTTGGTAAATTCATAGGATTAAGTTTTAACACATGTTGAGTTTGTTTATTTTGTGCTATGTGTGTACCGGTACAAAAACTGTGTGATGAGAAGGTAGTCATGCAGAATATCTGATCTGTTTCTGTGATATCGCCGAGTATCACTGTTGGTATCGCCGTGTACCAGAAGTATTGTCGCCGTGCAATACAGTGTTGTCGCCGTGCAACACAGTTTTAGGGCTAGGTGTGAATCTTGTAACAGTGAGGGTTTTCTAAGAAATTAGAGCAGCATGAGAATAGGGACAAAGCGCCTTCCATAAAACTCACTGTGATAAGAGTATTAGTTATATTCAAGCTTGAGTGAAGGGTAGGGTAATGTCGGTGCATGATTATCTATAAACAGGTGAGAGTCCTGTACGGGTACATGTTTTATATCTATAAACAGGTGAGAGTCCTGTACGGATAACGGTGTTATTTTGCTAACGGTGCATGATTTCTATAAACAGGTGAGAGTCCTGTACGGATTTCATGTGTGTCTGAAGTTAGGGAATTTTCAGTGTGAAAGTGCGTGATTGTTTTGTAAGGTATGTTCAAGTGGAACTCTTAGAACTTTCACTTCGCGGTGGGTTCAGAGCAAAATGAGTTCATATTCTTACGTGTTAGAAGGGTAGAGTAAGAGTTGCTCTACTGGCAAATGTAAATTATCCTTAGTGTGAATAGCGCCGTCTATTCCGAAGTGTGGATACTTGAATGTATGTAAACTATCCTAATTAGAGAAGCAGACAGATGAGTTTCGTTTTATGTATTCACTAAAATGTACCAAAAGTAATTTTAAGGTACTTAGGAAAGTTCAGGATAAAGTCTGTACCATTCTAAGACTTTTTATGATGTTGTGCAGTGTTTAAATACATTTAAAAGCTCTGCATGCTAATAAAATTCAATTCAAAAGTGTTCAGCATAGTTGAAAAGTATAAAAAGGTGAACTGTGCTAATTTAAAACATTCAGGAGCATTTTAGAATGTTTTGTGTTAATTAGGCAATAATTAAGGTATTCCACGTTATTAAACTCGTTAAAATAAGTAAAAAGCGATTAGTATTCATTTTATAAACATTCCACACTTTAAATATAGTATTATACTGTTCTCCGTAGTTTAAAACCATTAAAATGTGCCCCGATCGAAAATTGTAAGGGAGGGGCTGGTTTTAGGAGTGAAAACGTGTGGGGAGAGAGTCTGCAGCTGCAGCAGCTGCCTACGTCAGAGCTTGCCGCGCTCTGGTTGGTAGAACTGTCTGGAGCGTCATCATTGACTAGTACTCTGATTGGTTCAGGCGTTTAAAATGTCTTCTGGCAAAGCTGCTCTCTGATAGGTTCAGGCACAGCAAAACAGCGCTGTAATTCGTTGACAGTGTTTCTGTGTCTAGAGTGGTTGCGCAATGACTGCCTGATACATACTGAAGAAATTACTATAAATAAATATCCCCGTTTTTGTTCCCTTCCTCGCCGCGCTATTGTGGTAAAAGGGAGCAGCTGTGTGAGCCTGTGACGCTATCATTTAAAAGAAGAGCATAGTGCGCTCTGTTAAAATTCATTTTTGTGAGAGAGGGGCTGTTTTATTCGAGTGAAAAGCGAAGGGGAGAGCTGCCAGCTGCAGCGGCTGCTTGCGTCAGCCGCCGCGCTGACATTGGCTGAAAGTTCCGACGTGTCATAGAAAAGTTATCCCCTGATTGGCTAAAACGTCGTGAAAAGCAGCTTTATGATTGGCTGTAGAGTGTTTCTGTTTATAAACTATCTACATGAACTGATGCCCAATATATAGTAAAATTAGAAAAGAATGACCGTTTTGATTTTCTTTGTTACAACGACGCTGTTGTTTTAAAGAAAAGCGTGTCATGGGAATAGCGCGCTTTGTTAAAATACATTTAGAGAGGGAGGGGCCGTTTTGTCGAATGAGCAGTGAAGGGGAGAGCTGTAGACCGCAGCGACTGCCTACGTCACAGCCGCCGCGCTCCTATTTGTCAAGGTACTCGTAGCGTCATACCAGGGCCGCGACCCTATTGGTTAAGGCTCTGTGAGCCCCGCTCTGATTGGGCGAGGCTCTATGAACTGCGTGTAGGTTAGTTGCCGAGTTTTTTTTTTTTTTTTAGAAACGGAGATTGCAGTGACTGAAGGTGTCACACGAAAGGCGAGTTGGAAAAGGCTGTCGCATCAAAAGAAGAGCCGCGCTCTGGTAGATTGTGGCATCTGGAGCATCGGGCCGAGGGAGAGCTCTGATTTGCTAGAAGGTTCACCCAATGATAGCGAAGCTGTCTTGTAATTGGTTGAAACATCGCTAACAGCCCTGGGATTGGCCGAGACAAATTAACATTAAAAAAAAAAACATTTATGAGAGTCCTCTGCAGCCGTATTATTAATGTCACTGCTAATAATAATTATAGCAACTGTCAGCGAGCGTTGTTAAATAAATTAATTAAGCGCAAGGGTGTGATGGGAAAAAGAGAGCATCAACAGCAACTATAATGTGTTGAGATTGATTAAGTGTTGCGAGGGCAGTTCTTTGATTGGCTGGAACTGCCATATTATTTACAATTGTCCCCGCTTTGGTTTCCTTTCAAATGCGCTATTGTTTTAAAACGAAGCGCATTGCAGCTAATATGAAAACTGAGCGTTGTGCGCTGTATATTGTATTGGAGCACGAGGGAAGGTGCGCTCTGATTTGCTAGCATAGTAAAGACATGCTGTGACTGGCTGTGACGTGTATAGTCACGAGAGAGAGGAGAAAGAGGTCTGCAATGATAGAGTGTGTCCAAGAGGGGAGGGTTTGATGTACATTGATCAGATAAAAGTGTCCGGAGATAAGGCAATACATTGATTGACCAAAACAATTATAATGATGTAATTAGCTGGGTATCCGCTTTTGTGTTAATCACACCATTGTTTTTAAAGACTGATACTGTGAATATTGCTTGCTGAGTAGATTTGCATAAAATAAATATTACTGTTTTGAAATTTTCCAACCTTCAGCGTTTTGTGAACATTATATATTATTCACAATTTATTAGAATGTCATAGTAAAAATTTTATTACATTTTATTGATAAGGAGTTTAAAGGTTATTTACAAGCAAGAAATTATATGTAAATTAAGGCAAAATAGATTAGGTTTTCTTTTTTCACAGGTATACGTTGCAGAAGGTGTGTAAGTGAAAAATAAGTACATTTAAAACACATGTGATTATACGCTGATATTATTGTTATAAATAAATATTTTGCGTTGCTACTGTTTTTGCAAATTGATATTTTTCTTTACAGGTTAATTAAATTTAGTGATACAGGTAAATTAGGAGATATATTAAATTGACCAAATTATAAAGTTTTATATACCTGATAGTATTTAATTAATTAATTAATTGATCAGCAAGCGCTGCAAGGAAAATTTAAAGAGTACGTTTACCAAATTAATTAAATAAAATGTCTTCCTTATACAAGAAAATGAAAAAGGTTGTTGCCAAATGCGAGAGTAAATTAAAGATTCCAAAATTAGCGAAAATAAATAATAAAAGTGTCAGAGTAGAAAATGTTGATCAGTGTAAAATTGATGTTGTAAATATGGATCAGAACAGAAATTCAAGAAGACCCCCAGAGCAGATTGATGTAACGCTAAAAGTGTCAGATCAAACTGATAAAATGCCAGCTCAGACTTTTACTAAAATTAATGCAATTGAAAAACATGATGAAATGATTAGTACATCTGGAATTAATATTCCTAATTATGTAAATTCATCAAATGATTTGAAGGAGTCCATGAAAATTATGGAAACAGAGATAGTCCCTGTGCTGGGAAAAGATGAAATTAATTCCGCAATTTTAAAGGTCCCTTTAACTGAAAAGGTTTATTCTATTGTACTTGAAATCAAATTAGTAGGGATTACAACCGAGCAAGAAACAGAGATGACTTCAGTTCTGGTAAGTGAGAAGTCTGATACTGATCTGATTAAATTAACACAGCCTGATGAGTCAAAATTATGGTCAAAGGAAAAGGAGATTGAAATAAATGAGCTGAATGAACAGCTACAATTACAGCGACAGGTAATGGTTCAGCAGAATGACATGGCTTCATTGCCATTGCAAATTTTTGTTAATGAACAGTCAGACATAACGGATACAGGATTAAATAAAGAACAAGAAAACAGCCCAAAAAGAATAAATGCACTTCCAGAATATTGGAATGAAAATGATGTTCTTTTGAGTGAAGACATCAAAGTAAAAGATACAATTAATCAACAGATTAAAACTTTGACTTCTACAAGTTCGTATTTCAGAAATGCAAAATTAATTAAAAGATTGATTGATAACATTCAATTGGCAGAAAAGTTTGCTGTCGTGATATGTGCAGCATACAAAATGAATGATGAACATGCTTTGAGTTCACTAATACTAACAGCAGTTGAAACATGGCAGGTAGTCAAAGACTTACGAGATGATGCAACTCATGAGGAGAAAAACACATGGTTGAGAAACACATGGTTAAGAGCAAATTTTAGACAGCGAGATGAGGACCAGAGGTGTCTGACATGTCAGCAAGTGAACACAATTAAGAAAACAATTGTGAGAATGGGAACAGAATTACAGGAGAGTGGTTCATTGACCAGATTACAAATGGATTTCTGTGAGATGTCACTGTATGATAAACTGTGCTACATTTTTGTGATTTTCTGTTTGATTACAAAATGGATTGAAACATTTCAGATGCGACATGATGAAATTACTGTTGCAAATTTAGCAGATGGCAAAAAAACATATTGAAAACAGATTGCTCCATTGTATAGATAGACTAGAAATTTCAGATGTTGAGGAGCATGAGAATGTTATTATAAAAGACAGAGATGCAAAAATGTGCCTAGCTGCAGGTACAAAGTGGACAGATGTTCTTCCACTTGTTTTGATGTTTCTGAGAGATACTACTGATAAAAAGACAGATTTAAGTCCACGTGAGATTAAAATGGACAAGGTCATGAGACAGACATTCATACCAGAGAAAAGAATAATGCCTATCAATGATAGCATCAATTTGGAGAACTGCAGGAATTTATCAGATGAAATAATTTCTGTGTTTGATGAAGATGAAACTGAAGTGCAAACAAGAGAAAAAGAGCAAGTACTTGAATTGTTACCAGGAAAAAGAATCAGGAAAAAGGTTCGTCTAAAAAGAAATTCTCTAGTGCCAAGGTGGCAGAAAAGGAGGTCAGTCAGTCTTGTCACAATAAATGCAGAGAAGTGCAAAAGACTGAAGAGGTGGATTGACACTGGCCATACTTTTCGTGTAACTACACCTGAAAATCCTGATGAGGATAGTGTCACAACTGCTGATTCAGATTCTGAAGAAGAGCCTGAAGAGAATCCAGATCTTGAAGATCGACAAGTTGGTCGACATCTGGAGAACATGAAGAGAAAACAAGCCTTGATTGAAGAAGACTTGAAAATTGTGACTGAAGACTCAGAAAATGATGGAAATCTGCCAGAAAAAGAAGCAGAAGAAGAATGTGATCAGATTGTGATTCAAGACCAGGAGAGTATTGAAAAGCAGAAAAGTAGCTCTGAATGCAGGAACAAGAATTCTGAAACTGGGAAGTTGAAGGTAATTGAAGAAGAATATGAATTGCCAAGTACCAGCTACAAAGATAACGTTCCTAACGGAGTGAAGCTGCCGAGTAAAGAAGTACCTGAGTCCAGAATGAAAATGTCTGACACTGAAACTGATGAGAATGATGAAGATTCTCAAATAAGAAAATTCAGAAAAGGAGCTTGGAGAACAGAATGTAATGTGACCAAGGAAAAGAAGAAATTACTAAGAAAAAGTGATAACTGGCCAGAAGAAAATGAAGGCCTAAAATTCAAATTGAGATACAGATCAAAGAAACAGATTGATGAAAAATCAAGTGAAAAAGATTCTAAAAAGAAAAGTGAGGCAGGAAAGAAAATAGAAGTGATACCTGTAATGGAGGTAAATAGTCACAGTCAGGAAAAGATTGAAAACAAAAGTGACAATGATTGAAGTACATGCCTGTTAAAATTTTTGGTTTCTATTTTTGGCATAAGGCTGAAGAAATCTTGTTAGATGACACAAGGTCGAAGAAATACTGTTAGCTGAAAAATTAATTTGTGACATTAGGTCGAAGAAAAACTGTTAGAAGGTTTAAAGAGTATAAAAAAAAAAAAAAAAAAAAAAAATTTTGAAAAAGGGGGGTGTTAGAAATTTTTAGAAAATTTAGGTAACATTTTTAAAATTTTTGTTTTATTTTTCTTTGCAAGCTTAATGAAAACATAATTCTGCTTTGGTTAATTTAGGTTATTGTTCTTTTAGAAATAATCAAGGAGAAGTTTAAAGTTAATATGACAAGCAAGATACAGACATTTTATTAGTTATAGTTTTTGCAACACTTTTATTGAAGCTTAGTCGTATGTTACACAAGAGAAAGAAATAGAACTAGAGGGGTTTCTTAAAACTCAATATGAGAATTGTAGATAAACTGATGAGATAAGTCTTTAGAAATACTAACACAGGTGAAATTGAATCATGTTCATCTTAGATAAAAATTTTGCTAAAATATTGGGTGGTGGTGTGGTGATTTGTTAATCACCAGATGAGGGAGTTGATGGAGCGGGATAGAAAACAGAAATCTGTTTAAACCCGTGAAGTCACACTTCCATAAATAAATTAATAATGCTAACAATTTGTGCTGTGTGTATAATAATTCAACCTAGTTTAAAGTTGCATTTTCACAGAACACGCGGGAAACTAACATGTGTGCTCATAAATGTGCATTATGTTGCATTCTTATATATGTGGAAAATAATAAATTAATCTTGTCTATTGTCATGTCATAACTAATAGCAGCTGTTTTTGAAATAATGGCATGTGCTTATTTTGCTTCCCTTGTCTATGTGATGTCATTTCTACTATTCTAGGTGCACATAAGGCTTTATAGATTTATGAAGACTGGTAAATATAAAATGCTGCTTTATTTGTGCTTTACTGCTAGGTAATTTAGACTAATGGGTTAATTATTAGCAATGATGGGAGGCAACAGAACAAACTGTATTTCTTGCATTAATTATTCTTTGTGTTTGTTTATATAATAGTTTTACAAATGAAGCTTAGAGATGGCTGCAGGAAAATAGTACCCTTTTAAAAGTGGCGCAGGGACAGTGGCGCAGAAAATTGACGCTCTTTGAAATGAGGCCTAATGATGAAAATGGCTCAAGTGAAAATAATTCTGAGAAGGATGGAAAAGGCCTCTGAGCTTTTATTTTGAAAGGTTTTGGATTGAACTGCTAAAAAGATGACTCTTTGGAGAAATTTGCTAACGTTTGCTAACGTGCCACGGGAGTTCAGAGCTGACTAGCTCAAGGTTAAAAAGGAAGCTGTCGCTACAAAATGTAGCAGCCTAAGGAGAAGGTGCCAAGACTTCTAAACGAACAATGGACTAGTGAATTTGCCCGGGCATGTAAGAAGGAGGTGTCACAGTTTACTGTGGTACGAGGTGGCTCAGCCAATGGAGAACTAGAATTCGTCTGCTGGAATGTGAAAAATAGTTAGCTCAGCTAAAATTAGGGTATAAGAATAGGTTCAGAGAACACATAGTTGGCTTACGCTCGAGAATTCTGGAGGACGATGTTATGCTGATGGACTTTACACGTGAGGACAGGAGTTTTTATTAATTACTTTATTACTAAGTGATGAGGGTAGAGACAGAGATATAGTTAGGATTTTGGAAATGCTTAATTTTACTTATTCCTGCTAATGAATAATAATTCTTGATTTATGCTCTTTTTATTAATACTGAATAAATCTTTCTTTATGACAATTTCTAATGCTTGTTTAATAAAATACCAAAACCTAAGTTTTTCTAGATGTGTTAAAATAAACTTTCTAAAAATGACAAGCTGGACTTGATTATTGCAGATGGTTTAAACAACTATATTTAGATCTTATCGCCTCATGATTCAAGCGCTCTATTGTTGTTATGGGCCTAGTGTTGTAGTGTAAGTTTTGTGGTAGTAGATAGTGTCATTTGTGCAATATTTTGGTGAGAGCGCTGGATCAAGAGGCAAGAGGATAAGGAATGATGGAAGAAGAGGAAGAAAGTACGAAACAGAGAAAGAGAAGAGAAAGGAGAGGGCAGAGGAAAGACATGCGAAAGAGAAGAGAGTGATGAGAAGACGAAACACACAAACCATGTAATGAGAAACATGAATCAATAACATACTTACAAGGAAGGATTCAAGGAAATGGGGGAAGGGAGGAACCAGACGGGGAGGATGGTACATCAGGGCGAGGCAAAACGGAGAACCGATAGGCAGCACGTCAGAAGAGGGGAGAGAACTGTGGGGTAAAAACCAAGAACAAGAGGAGAGAATAAACAATCAGACAAAGCAGAGAAAACGCATCATACAAACGAAAAACCAGCGACCAACCGGACAGAGTCAAACGAACAAGCAAAGAGAGGAAACAAATAATCAGCCAACATTTGAGGAGGAGGAATCCATAGCAACGGTATGATGAGAGTTTATGAAGCTTTGAAGGCGGAGCGGGTCTTCATAAGTCGTCGTTCTATTGTAAGTTACTTTGAAGAGGCATGGATGGAAGAGACCATATCGAGCACCCATGGCACGAAGAGCAGGTCTCATGTCCAGGAAGGCCTTCCTTCTGTTGGCGGTAGCCTTGGCGTAATCCGGAGCGAAGAACAAAGTGGTACCGGACCAGGTAATACGAGATGAGGATTTAGCTGCAGAAAGGACTTTCAAAAGGTCCGTATACTCCAAAAAGTACAGGATCACCCCTCTAGGTTTCGACGAGGGGGAGGAAGCAGAGGAAGGACGGCCCAATCTGTGTGCTCGCTGGATATTAAGCCTGGTGTTCTCTGGCAGATGAAGAACCTTGGGGAGAAAAGATTTAAAGAAGGTGAGAGGGTCGGACCCCTCCTGTCCTTCTTCAAGGCCGTAAATACGGAGGTTGTTGCGCCTATTGCGATTTTCCAATTCCTCCACTTGGCGCTGAAGGACGGAGACCTGAGAGGGAAGTGGAGAAAATTTTGCACAGGCATCTGTAAAGGAAGAAACAGATTGTTCTACCGCAGTAACTTTGTTATCCAGTTGAGACCATGAGTCCGTAAGGACTTGAAGCTTGGCGCTGGTATCTTCCATAAAGGGACGTAATGCCCTAATTTTTTCCAAGAGCATTTCCATGGAGACAGGCAAGGTAGATTTAGGCGGTGATGGAGGGTGCTGTCTAAGGCGTTTGGTGACAGATTTGCCAGAGTTCGCCAGTGCAGTGTCAGGAGCCGCCATGTCTGCCGTCTGAGATGAGGATATGGCGTCCTGTATACATGAAAACTCAGAGAACAGCTTCGAGTTTTTGATGAAAATGTGCTTCGTTGGCGCTATATGAGACAAAGAACCTTTAAGTTTGCCCATAAAGATGGGAAAACGCCAAAAAATAATAGTAGTAGAATTGCTGACATGAAGGGAAGCACAAAATGGCCGCCAAAATAAAGTCTCTCATGAAAAATCACATTAATTGGAGCAAATGCATAAGGAGGCTAAAAGATGGTGTCCAGGGAGGACCAGGAAGCCAGGAGAAGCATAGTGGTGAAGTAATAAAGAAAATTCCACAGACTCTCACAGACGTGAAGGAGATTTCACCGCTACAGCGTGAGGAAGAAAAAATCAAAATGGCGGCCGCGAGGTGGCGATCAAAAATGGGAGACTTACATTGTTAAGAAAGTCCGTGAAAATGCCACCAAGCAGGACCAAAGTCGTCAAGAAGTGGGGAGCGGAGGTTCCGACGTCCTCACATGTGGTAATTTGCGCTGAAACGGTGCGGGAAAGTCGCAGCCTGCCGGAGATGCCAAGGAGCCTCACTCGGACGTCACCATTCCCGTCGGGTGCAAGCCACGCCCCCCACTAGCACTCTTTAACAGTAACCAAGTCTCCAATGCGCCGCTCTGAAACTGACCCACAGAATCAGATCCCAGACCTGAGGCGGAAGCCGGGCTCTGGCGGTACGCACGAATTTTAAAAATTGTAATACTCTGTTTTTATTTGTGTTGATTAATAACCTGCTAAACAGCTGAGTGAAACTTGCATCCTACCTTCTTGCCACGCAGCCGATCGAGCGCTGTCGCGGTAATTGTTTGCTTCATTTCCAGCGGCCGCCATCGCAGGCGTGCTCGCCAGCCACGCCCCCTTGAGGCCACGCCCCCTTGAGGCCACGCCCCCTGCCTTATAAAGCGCCGCTCTGAAACTGACCCACAGAATCAGATCCCAGACCTGAGGCGGAAGCCGGGCTCTGGCGGTACGCACGAATTTTAAAAATTGTAATACTCTGTTTTTATTTGTGTTGATTAATAACCTGCTAAACAGCTGAGTGAAACTTGCATCCTACCTTCTTGCCACGCAGCCGATCGAGCGCTGTCGCGGTAATTGTTTGCTTCATTTCCAGCGGCCGCCATCGCAGGCGTGCTCGCCAGCCACGCCCCCTTGAGGCCACGCCCCCTTGAGGCCACGCCCCCTGCCTTATAAAGCGCCGCTCTGAAACTGACCCACAGAATCAGATCCCAGACCTGAGGCGGAAGCCGGGCTCTGGCGGTATGCACGAATTTTAAAAATTGTAATACTCTGTTTTTATTTGTGTTGATTAATAACCTGCTAAACAGCTGAGTGAAACTTGCATCCTACCTTCTTGCCACGCAGCCGATCGAGCGCTGTCGCGGTAATTGTTTGCTTCATTTCCAGCGGCCGCCATCGCAGGCGTGCTCGCCAGCCACGCCCCCTTGAGGCCACGCCCCCTTGAGGCCACGCCCCCTGCCTTATAAAGCGCCGCTCTGAAACTGACCCACAGAATCAGATCCCAGACCTGAGGCGGAAGCCGGGCTCTGGCGGTACGCACGAATTTTAAAAATTGTAATACTTTGTTTTTATTTGTGTTGATTAATAACCTGCTAAACAGCTGAGTGAAACTTGCATCCTACCTTCTTGCCACGCAGCCGATCGAGCGCTGTCGCGGTAATTGTTTGCTTCATTTCCAGCGGCCGCCATCGCAGGCGTGCTCGCCAGCCACGCCCCCTTGAGGCCACGCCCCCTTGAGGCCACGCCCCCTGCCTTATAAAGCGCCGCTCTGAAACTGACCCACAGAATCAGATCCCAGACCTGAGGCGGAAGCCGGGCTCCGGCGGTACGCACGAATTTTAAAAATTGTAATACTCTGTTTTTATTTGTGTTGATTAATAACCTGCTAAACAGCTGAGTGAAACTTGCATCCTACCTTCTTGCCACGCAGCCGATCGAGCGCTGTCGCGGTAATTGTTTGCTTCATTTCCAGCGGCCGCCATCGCAGGCGTGCTCGCCAGCCACGCCCCCTTGAGGCCACGCCCCCTTGAGGCCACGCCCCCTTGAGGCCACGCCCCCTTGAGGCCACGCCCCTTCTTTCTGCTTTACTATGTGCCAGGGCAGGAAGCGCAGCGGACGAGCGCAGCGGGAGCGCCGTTTGCGCGCCGAAGGCGCGCCTAAGGCAAGCCCGTCTGCGCCCGTCCGCGCCTGGACGGGCCCAGGGACCAGGCAGAATGGTGAAATCATCAGATACTCCTCTTCAGAGTTACACTCTCTGCAAGATTCCGCTCCTCAACCACTCGACCCGTCCACGCACGCTTGCCTAAAGGCAAGTAGCATCCTCGCTTCTCATTACTCACAAGACCCGACTCACACTCTCCCCCCAAATTTAAGAAATCTTATTCCCCCTATACCCAATTTCAGGACTCTTCGCTGCCTCTACCTCAATACCAGATCCCTGGTCAAACACCAACTTGACATATTCCTGCTTCTGAAAACGGAGAGCCCCGACATACTCTTTGTCACTGAGACATGGCTCACCACAGACTCCCTGCCAGACATACTCTCGGCCCTACCATCAGACTATTACATCTTGTCTGCAAATAGAAAACCAGGTAAAACTGGGGGAGGTGTGGCCGCCATTATTCATAAAGACCACACTTTTTCCCCCTTACCCCCTCTAGACCTACCAGACTCGGATAACCTAGTTATCAAATCTGACACCGAGACAGGCACTATGGTGCTAGTATTGGTATACCGTCCTCCCACATCCATGCCTTCCTTCCCTGCCTCTTTGTCTGAACAAATTGCAGGCCTAGTCGTCGACCACGACAAAGTTATGGTCCTAGGAGACTTCAACTATTGGTATAACAACGCTGATGCTGGACCTCACGCCACAGAACTGTTTGAACTCCTCTCCAACTTAAACTTTCACCAACATGTCGCGACCCCCACCCATGAAAAGGGACATACCCTAGACCATATCTGGTCTCATAACATCTCCACCTCCTGTCCCACGGCCTCACCATGCATCTGGTCCGACCACCACTTACTACAATTCTCTATCACCACACAGGGTTATCAAAAAAACCATGCACCCCCTGGAGGCTCAGTCAGGAAATGGAGAGCTTTAAACCTCCAAGATTTTCTCTCCTCCCTGTCCAATTCCGTCCCCACCCAGCTACCAGATATCAATCTGATGGACAAAACGCATTCCGAGTGGCTCCTCTCCGCATGTAATGAACATGCCCCCCTGACCAAGTTCTCTCGCGCCCGCCGCATGGACGCCCACAAATGGTTCTCTGCTGAATTAAAAGAACAGAAACTAGAACTTCGCCAACTCGAACGGAAGTGGAGACATAGCTACCTAGCCTCTGACAGAGCACTGTATAAGACTGCTCGCAAAAAATACAAGGACTCAATCTTAGTGGCGAAATCTACCTTCTTTTCAGAAAAAATTTCCAACGCCAAAAACAAATCACGGGAAATTTTCAGAGTCGTCAACGACCTCTGTAATGACAACAGAACTGCCCCCTCCCAACCCGCATCTCAAACGCTGTGTAACCAACTTAACAACTTCTTCAAGGAGAAGATTGACAACATAAAAAACAGCATCCAAACCAACCATCCTGCAGATGAGTCAGACATCTGCAGAAATCCCAACACCCTACAAGACTTCCCCCCCATCGACCCACCCAAACTATTGGAACTTATGAACCGAGTAAAATCGGGCTCACCCAACGACTCCTGCCCTCCGCACATCCTGAAAGAGGTCTACACCAAACTCCCTCAGAGTATACTCCCCATCCTGAACACCTCCCTATCACAAGGTACGGTACCCGACTCCTTTAAAAACGCCACCTTGGTCCCTCTTATAAAAAAGCCAGGTTCCGACCCCTCCAACCTCGCTAACTATCGCCCCATCTCCCTCCTCCCCTACTGCGCAAAACTACTGGAAGTCTATGTAACCAGCCATTTATCCAACTTCATTGAGATATCTGACTATTTCGAACCCAACCAAGCTGGATTCCGCCAGGCACATTCCACCGAGGCGGTGATCCTCGCTGTGCAGAACACCCTAAGGACCAATGCCGATAACGGAATCCACCAGGCCCTCGTACTACTCGACCTATCGGCCGCGTTCGACACGGTGGACCACACCATTCTATTGCACCGTGTCGAACAAGCCGGCCTCAATGGCACGGCCCTCTCTTGGGTTAAATCCTTTCTGACGGACAGATATCAGGCAGTAAAGCTGGAGAACTTCACAGCCCCCACCCTACCTACCACTTGCGGTGTCCCACAGGGCTCCTCACTGTCCCCCCTACTTTTTAATCTTTATCTTAAACCCCTCCTGCACTCCTTGAAAAATAAAAAAGTAATCATTTTCAACTACGCTGACGATTTACAGCTGATATTCCCCCTCAACTCCCCGGATTCCGTCGAGGAATTCCAAAAGACCATGCTGCATATCCAGAGCTGGATGGATCGGAACCATCTTAAGCTAAACCCAGGAAAGACTGAGGTAGTACTTCCCTGTGACAGTACACTCAGCTGGGGCCCCCACTTTTGGCCACCTTCTATGGGCACTCCCCCTTCACCATCCCAGACAGCGAAAAGCCTCGGGGTCACTCTTAGCGCCGATCTCTCTCTGAAAACCCAGATCGGAACAGTGATCTCCTCCTGCTTCTTTCAATTGAGAAAAATAAAAAAAATTGCTCATCTGTTGTCCCATTCTGCCCTCATCCAGGCAGTACTCGCGCTAGTCCTCTCGCGATTAGACTTTTCTAACTCGACCTACCTCGGCCTCCCCCTCACCATATCTAAACGCCTGCAGATTGTGCAAAATCAAGCGGCCAGACTAATCTTCAGGAGCAACCGCAGGCAGTCAGCCAAACCTCTGTTAGCCTCCCTCCACTGGCTCCCCATCACTCATCGGATCATCTTTAAGACAGGCTGCATAATTTTCAAGGCTCTTCACGGAAAAAGCCCTAGATTTATCAACCAACTTATTATCAAACATATCCCGACCCGTGAGCTTCGATCCGCCCACCTATCCCTTCTCAAGGCGCCGACCTTTAAAAAGAAAAGACTCGGCAGATCCAGCTTCGCACACCTCGCCCCAAAGACCTGGAACTCTCTGCCCTTGTCCATCAGGAGCTGCTCCAAGCTGATTGAGTTCAGACGTGCATTAAAGACCTGGCTATTTCAACAAGCGTACTGCTAGAATTCTTCATCCTCCGAATCCTCTTCTCTGTTTCTCTAGCGCCATGAAACCCCTGGGTGTCCGCGCGCTTAACAAATTCCGCATAGAAATAGATAGAAATAGAATGCCACACTCTCTCAGATGCATTGAAGTAGTTATATAGCGGCACTCATACCAGTGTAGGGTGTCAGAGCACTTTGCATCACGCACACACATTACACAGAGACAATGAATCATACATGTGTAAATCGGTGTATAGGAATTGTTACATAAGCCTAAGGACTAAAAGTGTAGGAGTCACATGTCATCCATACTGGTAGGCAGTATCGTTTAAGAGTGCTTGGTGTGGAGAAGCACAAACTCAGAGTAGAAAAAGAAACAGCATAGTTGGGAGTTTTCTTTAATAATAAGAATCGATTTCTAGCCAAATTAACCCTTTTTGTAACATTAATCAATGTTCTAATGTATACTTTGCAGTGTGTATGCAGTTCTATGATGAAAGTTAATAGCTCACTGTTGATTAATAGGACTTTAAGTTATAAATTGCAAGTAACAAAGGATGTCTCTTTTAAAAGCAGTAACCTGCTGATCTGTTTACAATATATGTACTCTGTAATCTACCTTTTTACACGTTCTTTGCAGCAGGCATATAAACCCTCTGCACTAACTACACATAAGTCAAAACCTCAACTATACAAAATGCGGATCTCTCTCCAGGAAGACAATTAATCACACAAGTTATCTTGACATTTTTGTGAGGCCTGGTAATTTCCGGAGGAAAGAAACGCTGCAGCAGGTGCTTGAAAAACATACTAAACTTGCAAACACGGCGCCCTCAGGAAGCCAGCACCCGGTGCAGTGGCACCAGTTGCACCGCACTAGAGCCGGTTCTGCACAGAGCTCGTCCGCCAGGCCATGGGGGCTGTTGGTGACCAATAGGAACACGTCGAGGATGGCTGCCTGAGGCCCAGTTGAGGCAGCAGCGTGCTAACGAGGAGTGGCATGGTGAGGGTGGTGGCTGGAGAGGAACTGGCACGACCAGGAGAGGGGACGGAGCTCCAGTGAATATTGGGAAGAGGGAAGGACTGCTGCGGTGCTTGAAGACAGGTAGGTCTGAGCTGATTGTGCATCCATTCCTTCCACTCTGCTTTGCCAGTGACTACGGGTACCAGGAGGTGCCGAGAATACTGCAGTCAGCTACGAGGAGACTCAGCAGTTGGAGCAGGCATGGGAGTCTCACATTTCAGAGGAAGATTCCGACCTTTATTGACCAAAAAGTATGTATCATGTGTATAATACTTGCTTGCCTAGAATCTTGCCTCTAAGACCACTGTTAATAAATAAAATGTCTAGGCAATTCAGCAACGTGTTCTCCTCCCAGTTAGCACACCTCAGTAAAGCAGAGACCACACAGTCAAATGCAGCTCACCTGCAGCAACTGAAAATCAGAGGTTTGTAAACTCTGCAGATCGGCGGTGTTTTGACAACCACACTAGAAATGCGTTATATTTGATATCCATGCCCTACAGTGACTAAAACTTAACTGCTATTTCCACGGTACTTTTTTTGCTAAATAGTCCAGAAAATGACTTGGATGTGTTGGATGGCAGGCTGATCCCCCTGTTGATGTTCGCCGACGACACGCTATTAATCTCTAAGACACAGCAGGGCCTCCAAAAGGCGTTTGGAGTCTTCAAAGCTTTTTGTAATGACCATGGTCTTGTCATTAATACATCTAAGACAAAGTTCATGGTCCTACACAAGAGCAAACATACCAGAGGGAAGGTGGTTATGGGTGAGGTCCAATTGGAGCAGACCCAAGTATTTAATTATCTGGGCAAAACCTTATCATCCAAACTAGACTGGAAACAGCACACCAACCAGCTGGTTACGAAGCACGCACAACTGACAGGAGCACTCACAAAGGAATTTTATCTATCTCACACCAGGCCAATTACCCCGGTTTTAAAGATTTATGACGCCAAAGTTGGAGCAGCAGTTCTTTATGGGGCGGAACTGTGGGGGCTCAGTAACTTAAAAAGGCTGACAGGTGCGCAAAATAAATTTCTGCGCAACATCACAGGTTTACCGGCTTCCACTCCATTGATCCCTCTCCACTATGATCTAGGGTCACATGGCCTCGAGGATATGGCCAGATATAGATCGGTTGCCTACTGGATAAGACTATGGGTTATCCCCGAACTCTCCCAGTATGCACGGGCCTTCCTCGATGTGAGAGATTTGGATAAGGCCCATAAAATATCATGGATGAGGGAGGTAAAAACAATATATAAGGCCATGGGATTGTCTCCATTGTGGGACAATCCGGAAGGGAATCTTTTTCCATCTAGGAAAATATTTCGAGACCTGTACTGGAACATGCTTGAGACAAATAGATTTGGCCGATGTATAGAACCATCCTTTACGGCAGACTTCCTACAACTCAAGCATTCTCCGGCCCTTGAGGCTTATTGGGACTGGATTACCATCCCAGGGGACACGAAGAAATATCACCAGGTTAGGGTGGGGACGCTACCACTAAACGCTCTCACTGCAAAATGGCGTGGGGGACAAGGATCGGCCTGTCCCTTTTGTCCCGATCAGCGGGAAGGCATTGGGCATGTTCTCTTCGCCTGCCCAGAATACAAGGTGCCTAGGAGATCCTGGTTAAAACCTATTTGTCTACAGTTAGGTCTCAAAACGGGTTGCGAGGCTGTCAGGATCTTACGAACTGACAACTCCCAAGCCGTAGTTATAGCCATAGCTAAATTTCTCCATTGGATGTGGATAATTTGGGCCCGCAAAATGAGCCTACAGTAATTTTGGCCTATGTTATATGAGATTGTAAAAAGTACCAAGTGAGTAATGTATCTAGTGATGAATTTTTAAAATATATTTTTCTCGCATTGAATGAAATGAACTATATATTTATGTTTCCTTTCTTCTTTTTTAACATAATTTATTTAATGACTGTGATTTAACACCTTGGCTGCTAAGGCTTTTCCCGCTGGGTGCTGACCAGATTGGATTCCCATTGTTCATGACAAGGTCAGCTCGTCATAAGCACAGGTCCAGTAAACTGCATGACGAGCTGACCTTGTCATTAGCATGGAAGTGGTTAAGGGACCAATGTTTGGCGATAGGCCAATAATAATTGTAAATCGAGGGTTGAAGTAATGAATTGTGGATCTTACTAGCTGTCAACGAAGGCAATTTTAAAATTTAAACTGTAAAAGTTTTCTTGAAAATGGCTAAGGTTGTAGCTGTCTTTTATGATTGAAAAAATCGAAATAAAGACTTTTTGATTTGATTTGATTTGACTTGGATGTGAATAAAATATTTATTTTACATATTCACTTGGGAACATGCTAGAGAAGTCATTCAAAACTATTACCATATAGTTTTAAACATA
The DNA here is from genome assembly GCF_964261635.1 of Lissotriton helveticus. Classification (NCBI taxonomy): domain Eukaryota; kingdom Metazoa; phylum Chordata; class Amphibia; order Caudata; family Salamandridae; genus Lissotriton; species Lissotriton helveticus. Next base: position 209,696,898 of record NC_136073.1, on the reverse strand, counting down.
TGACAGTCTGAATTTTGATTAGTTTAGTGAAAAAGTAATACACTGCTGTCTACCAGACCCAGCACTGGGTGAAAACCAGTTCTGTCAGTCATCATAACTCTAGAGGCCAATACACATTCATGGCAGAGGGTGGAGGCTCTGCTTGTCAGAGAACAACAGCCTGGCCTCTTTACCTATGGAAGCAGAAGTGTTGTCAACAACTGCCTCTTGTCAGGGATAAGCCACCTGGGAAGCATATAGGACAGAGGAGCAGAACAAATGGCAGCCTTAAGACTTCTTCTTTTGACATGCTTTTTCCAAATGAAGCTGACAGGGTCTGCTCTGGTTCATTCTCTGTGCCCTTCTAGAATGTTTGCTCTCAACCCCAGCAGAAAGAAGAACTAGCCTGGCCATGACAGAGTGGCCTTCCTGGAGCTCCTCCAGACGGAAGCACAGAATTTAGGATTTCAGGATTTTTTTTACCAGACAGCAAAGAGGAAGTGCTGCAAATGGAGGTGTTCATAGTGGAAGAAAGTAGGCAGGACTGGTTGGGGAAGTTCTTCATTCACTGGCTAAATTACTGAATGAAAAAGGCACTTCACCACCACCTCCTTAGAATATTCCTGAACCTGAGAAGATTACACCTGAAGAAGGAGACTCTGCTGGAAGAAAGAAGACTCCTGCTGGAAGAAGAAGAATTTATGAATCGTGATTTCTAACTACTATAGGCACGATGGGCTGGGCTGGAACTGATTTCCGAGGGTCAGGCGATTGACCTCCTATTTGCCTGTACCACAGACACAAAAAGGAAGACTTCTGACTCCATGAGGGCTCAGCTGACCACAAAAAACTGGACCTTAAAGGAACCCGTGGTGGGGACGTATCTAGCCCCCAGGACTTGAGACCAAAAGAACTTTACTGATGGTTGGTGAAAAGTGGGGCGTAGTTATTTATTCCACTTCTACAGGACTAGTACAAGGTGCCAAGGCTTGCCCATGGAAGTTGCACTTAATGTAATGAAGAATACCGGTCTCAGAGCTTTTTAGAATGAAACCTTCAAGTTAAGGAATCTAGACTAGTGGAGCCCTACCTGGCTAGAGTTTTCAGCCTTGCAGCACTGGAATATTTTGGGCACTAAAAAATGATTAGGTTTAAGGTAAAACCTTGGTCTAGGACAAGGTGGCAAACCTATCCAAGCAGCAAAGCATCCTTGTCCATCAAAGAACACAAAGCTCATGAGCTTTTGCACCAAAGCCAACAGGTTAAACAAGATCTTGATGACTATGTATCCAACTTTGGGGAGACTTCTCAGGTGACAGCCCTGGATCTTGCCCACTGAATGACTTGACTTCTTTTTTTTTAAACCGCCATGAAATGGCTGACAGAAAAGGGCTAGAGGGCCCCCCTTGCCCCCTGACCCTCCGATATGGGCCCTGGGGAGCACCTAAGGTGCCCCCTACATATCCCTGCACCATGTGTCAGGTATCGCTTTGTGCCTGCCACATAATGCAGGGATATGCAAAATGTGTTTATTTTCTACTGTGGCATGTGCTGCAGCCCGCAGCACACGCCGCAATAAAAAATATACAGATTGCGACCGACTTGAAGGCGGTCACATCATTATCCATATGGCAGGACTGCCAACAGCCAGTCGTGCGGTCCCATTTCCAAAAGCATGGCGGTCAGACGAAAGTCACACCGCCATCAGAATGAGGCCTCAAGTTGTGAAGTAAAAACTTTGATCGGGACAACTCCCTTGGTGTATCCAACCTCTGCTCTATTGCAGTTGGCCTAAAATTATGTCTAGGTCCCAATTAATCGCAAACTGTTGTTTTTTTATGGTGCTTTATTTTTTTTAGATGCTTTTTCTTAAAAAAATTAAAATTCACATCTGTGGTTTCCTTTATGCAGTTTTAAAGCTTTTGGTGTATTTTTTTTATTTTTATCCTAAATTGGCTAGGGAATTGTATTGTCTTTTGTTCTGGAGTTTAACATTGTTGGTACTGCTTGGACATGCATTTCTATGGGAAATTGCTTTCAGTTTGTGTCCTAGTTACCAGGGATTTAGCAGAGTTTCACTGTGACTCATGTTGAGACCTAATAAGGGTATGTTTATAAAAATTGGTAGGGGTGTCCCCTTTCCAAATTATTAGTAGACTTACTGACAATTACTTAAAAAACTGTAATAAGTGAGGTGATATGTGATGGCATCAGTAGTTTGATTTATAATGTCACCTGTGATATCTTGTGTGAAAGGTGCTCTGGTTGTATTACTAATATTAACTAGCAAATTTCAGTGGTTTTTAGAGTGTGAATTGTAACTATAACACTCCTTCAAATGTTTTTAAGGGATTTTCAGAGATTTTTTAAAGAGTTGCTTTTTGACTTCTGAGCATTCAACTTGGCCTAGTTAAATGTATAGGGCAGGGCGATTATAATTATGTTGGCATATTTGGTGTTGTTTGGTAATTTTGTGTAAAGGAATTATGTGAAATGACTAAAGTTACATCATTATGCAGCAGTTTTGTGGAGTAATTTTATTGTAAGATGTACCGTTTTGATAATTTTTGAACGCCAGCAGATTTACATAGTTTTTTTTATCCAGAGCTGACCTTTCAGTTACATTTTTCGAGTGAGAAACTCCAATTCCAAGCGTGAACTGTAGTGGTAGTTCCGTTAACATGGGTGGTGAGCAAAAATTACAGGTAGACTTTTTTATCTGAGCGAACCACTTAGGTAATTTTTGCGCTCAAAATTACAAATACGTGCGCCAGTGTTTTGAACACCAACAACCAGAAATCAACTAGAGATGTAATTTTTGAGTTGAATTTTTTTCCCAAACGGACTGTTCGGGTAATTTTTTTGAGGGCGAGATCCATTTCACATATTTAAGTGTCATTTTGCAGTAATTTAGCATAATTTGCTACACAAATTAGCCAAACTTCGCATACCCCTATATTTAACCATACTTGTCCACTTTTTTTTATGTTCAATAAGTTTATTCATTTTAAAAAGTATAAGAAGTAGTTAAATACAATACATAGTGAAACAGTCGAAATCCATAGACATAGTATTGATGAGTAAATCAAGTACAAATAATTCCCTCAAAACAACAGAAATGTAAAATATAAGAAACTCATAATGGGAATATCTGTGAGCCAAAGTATCCGTAAACGGTATCACTATTATGAATGGAAGAAGTAAAAAGAGAGAAAAAGGAAAAGAAGACAGAGGAAGAGAAAGTGGAAAAGGAGGTAGCAAGAAGAAGGAAAAGAAAGAGAAAGGGAAGGAAAGGGAAGGATCCACTGCAGTACTACAAACACACATTACACAAATAACAAACAGTAATCAAGTAGAGGACACAAAAGGATACTGGGCAACCAAACCCTTCGAAGCCAAATCCATATAAGCATCCAGAGCTTTCCAAACATTACTAGAAATCGTAGGGGTAAGATGAGCCACATCGACTGAAATGTGTGCGCTACGTAGAAAAGAAACCCATGCCCACCATGTATGATATGAGACGGAAGAAAAAGACTTCCATTCCATAAGGATTACCTTAAATACCTGTCCACTTTTGAAAGTATATTTATGTTTCGTGATATCCTGTACTGACACCATACCATCCAAAGCAGCTGTGCATGGCCTACCACTTTGAGTATGCACTGCCGCCTCAACCTCTAACCTGTGGTCAAGCCCTGTACACATCACAAATAATTTGGTTGTGCCTGGAATTTAGCATGGACCTGTACCTGGCCACTGCACAACCAAATCAGCTGGGCGTGGCTTTCAGCCCTTTTCAACGAAATTCTCTATCTTATCACCCTTTAAGTCGCACAAAACAGCCTCTAGGCACAGCACCTGACCTACAAATGGGCCTGTTACCCAGTTGCTGCATCAAGACCATATCACGCCCCAAATAATTGTACTAGGCCTTTGACAACATGCAGTGGAGTATCGGTGCAGGGTCTGTCATCTGACACTGATAAAGAGGGTGGACAAAAAAGTTTTCACTGACTCTAATCTTGTTCACACTGTTTGCCAAACCCACATGAAAATATACAGACTGCTAGCATGCTAACCCCAGTTCTATTATATCACGTTTTACAAGGCTCCGTCAAAAAGCACCAAAGTTATTAGCAAATCAAAGCTTTTTAGCCCCCAGTTGCCTTTGTACCTTCTTACTACACAGCTCCTTGAATAACTCATGATTCTGCTAAAAGCAGTGGGGACTAGTGAACATGAAAAGGTTGCAACCAAATAGTGAATCACAACATATAGGTAAGAACCAGTTACAAATTCAAATAGTTGCAAAAACTGAAAATTGATTAAATCCATCCGAATAAATGCCCATCATGCTGAAGGAATTCCCTACAAGTCATTTATTCCAGGGCCACGTAAACTCCAGGGAATACCTTTTATAGGGTCTCCCTATCACCCTCTTTCTCAACTTCCTGTCTTTCATGTTTTTGTGAGGAGCTCCTTACAATGTTGCCTTTCTTCTTTCCTGCTTTCTACACTCATATGTCCAAGGTAACTTTCTTCCTCATGTTTATTTGTTTACCACAGTTCTCTACCATTGTTTTCCCCTTTTCTTTTCTATTTCCTACCACCCTCACCACTATATTCTAGTACCACTACCCTAGTTTATATCCAGGGCCAAAACAGCTCTGCAGAAAAGTGTAGTATATTTAGTTGTTGTTATTTTACTGTCTCACAGCAAACAACTCCTAGATTCAAGACATGGATCCTTAACAAGAATGCGACATATTTGTATTTATTCCAATGTCTGAGAGCCCTTTTGCAACAGTGTCAATGAAGTGAACATGAATACTTTCTGAAAGAAAGAAAATTATGATAAATAAGGAGTCATTCTATCCAAACTGTTTGCAATTCAATTACGTATTGAAGAGTTGATTTCCTACTGCATGCAGAAGCTGCCTGCAACTAAAAGCCCATTCCTCTGTCTGTCAGATGGGTTTGTTTACACTATCTGTGCAACATTGTAACCTCTTTCAATAGCTGATTACGACATAAACAGCTGAAAGTGCATAGTTGCCCTTTGCAGAGGGACTGGAGCCGCTTTGCCCACCATAAATTTGAGCAGGAAACATTTGTGTTAAGGTCCACTCATTACTGAGCAGATGAAGATCTGTTTGGCAAGTGTGGAAAATAAAAAACAGTACCGCACGTTTGCATTTTTCCACTGGCTGTGTTTGTATCTTAATACCTTTATCTATACCTTAGTGGAAAACATAATTTACCCCGCATGCAAAACAACGCACCCCATTACAACGCGGTCGTTACAACTGCTGCGTTGTTACATCGCATGCCATTACAACGGACGCGGTTACAGCAACTTACTGTAGGGGGCCAAAGGTGTTGGATTTTAAAATCCAACACCTTGCCTATTGTTGCACAGACCGGAGTTGGAATAGTAAATTATACTATTCTAACATCCAGCGCCCCCCTACAGCAAGTCGTGGTAATGACTTGCGTTGTAATGCTATGCGATGTAACAACGCAGTTGTTGTAATGGCCGCATTGTAATGGCAGGCGTTCTAAACACATGCGTTATAACGTGGCCTATTCATACCCTAGTATCTCCTTCCTAAATCCAAATACTACTACCATTGCCTACACCAATTCTTCTATGCTTGACTATACCCTAGAACCGTTGCTTGTGATACCCACAACCCTTCATATATCCTAGCACTAACACCCTTGAATATCTGTCCCTTCATCTACTCTGACTACCTATACCAGTAACTAAATCCAGGGCCACTGGAATTATGCAGCAGGGGAGGACCAAATTAGGTGGCAGGCTTGACTAAATTATGTGGCAAGAAATGAAAAATGATGTGACATAATGCAGTATATTGTTTGGTAGTATTACTTTATTATTTTGTCATTTTTACGCATGTTAACACTGTCTGGGCCACGATTTCAACCAATTGATACCAGTTTGACACCCAAATACAGCAATAAGCAACAGAAAGATGACCAGTCGACCCTTGGAAACGGCCTTCCTCTGCCCAGCAACATGTCAGCAAATTTTTTTAGTAATGTTTGATACATTTGAGCTAGAAACAATATTTTTTTGTTAAAAGCTGCAGACTTTGCAGCAGATGATGGATTATGCGGTAAATGCTGCAAATCCATAAAAATGTGGAAACTGCTGTGGCCACTAAATTGCTTAATTCCAGTGGCACTGTCAATATTCTAATACATCTACCCCATCCATAGGATGGAAGCTCTTGAGCTACCTATAGCTTTGTTCATCCACTAATCCCTCAATCCTAATGACAAATACCTGTACCTCTGCATGTACCCTAGTGTATAAGCCCCTACATATAACCTAGGATATTGACCGATGCCTGTATATTAACACATCTAGCCACATATTCTCCAATAGTTCTACCACTGCTATTTTACCCTTGTACCTCTACCCCACCTATAACCCATTATATCTATCTCTGCCTAAATGCAAGAACCTTTACCTGTGCATAATTCTTATTACCTCTACTCCTGCATTTATCAACGCCCTTCCACCCTGGTACCTGTACCCCAACCTATACTAATGTACATCTATCCCTCCCTGCACCCTGACAGGCCTTCCGTCTCCCCTATGCATTACTCTTCACCTTTTCTTTTTTATCCTTGTCTGTCTTCTGTGGTTGTTTTCTTGCCCCCTTTTCCTATTTTGGCATGTTTCGTCAAATTTGGGGTGAAATGAGCTTTCTTTATTTTGGAAATTCACAGAAATAGAGTTTACTGGCCTGAGTAGCCAAGCTGGTCTTTTAAACTTTAGCTTTCCTCTAAAATGAGGTAAAGCCATCCGAAGTGGAAAGGACTGGTGGAAAGGCATAACACTAGGCAAGAGCAATTAAATATAGGCACGTATATTTTTATGCATAATAGTCCTTTTTACATCTAATTTATTTTCAGCAGACTGCATTTGCATAAACGGAAATTCTTCACAGAAATGCTGGATTTCACAACCTTTTAGGGATTTCGGTTCTACTGCTTCTTCATGCCTCCCAAACATGGACACGTCCCTTATTTGGAAGCCCTCATGAGCCCTCTCCAGATTCTATCCCTCCGCTTCTTTACGCTTCCTGCCTTGATAACTAAGGTTACCACTTGGCTCCATTTCACTTAGGAGACAATGCTCTGGCACTGTGTGTTTCTTTAACAAATCATTCTTTTCAGGTGTGTTAGTTCAAAAAGGTAAGCTGATGTGAACGTGACCTACAAGTCCCAGAATGCATGAGGTTGTTAAGTAATAATGCAGGACTTGAACTCTATATCCTTCGTGAAGTGGAGACATCTTTTCCTGGACAGACGTGCTGCCATATGAGTGCCCTATTTCTCTTCTTTTTCATGTTCCCCTTACTGTTATAAATAAACTCCTCCCTTGCAAACACTGAACCCATCCATGAATTCTTCCTCCTTTAGGTATCCGAAACTGAGCCAGGCTCCCCTACATCTCAGGACAATACTTCCCACTTCTAGTTTTCATTTCATCCTACATGCTGCACTGGTTACATCTTCGGAATTGATGATCGAGCCATCTTTTTCAGTCTCCATGACTCTATTGCCCTTTAAAAATATTTTTTAACTTGGCTAGCCCTCTAGTAGTTAGAGTAACAAGTTCATATCACTTTTATTCTAGTATCCCTATATTGTTCCCTTCAACTTTAGAGAGCAAGTTGGAATAGACTACGCAGTGTTCGAGTCTGATGTATTTAGCTCACAAACTCCAGATTGCTGTGACACCTGTCAGCAAGTCCATCTTTAGGCTAGACTCCCTTATTGCTTCTGCCTCATCGAATATTCCAGCAGAGTCCCTTCAAGTTTCCTTTTTTTCACATACTTTTTGTTGATTGTACAGTAGTGATTTTTAATTTGTGTTTCACTATTCTATGCAGCGCTGTTATCTTTCAGAGAGCTGGATGCAATCTATAAATTAAAGAAACAAGATACAACGTCTCATAAACCATCTAGATCAAGCTTTCCATGAAACTGGAATAGACTGTCCACCTCTTCATCCCCATCACACTGCTCAGCATCCAACCAAGATTCTGAGGTCAGTCCAAAGAAGGACAATAAACTCCCAATGCTTAAAAGACTTTTCCATCAACATATAATGCTTAAACTCATCTCTTGCACTGCCACATCCACATCTGTCATCTACAACCTTCTAATGACTTCAACGCCTTTCTAGAAAATCATGTGAATGCACACATTCCAAGTAAAACACACAAGTGCAAGCCAAACTCAGTTGTACCCGGATACTCCAAGGACACATTACCCACAACACTACATCCTCAGACAGGAAAGAAAATTTATTTATTTATTTGATTTATATAGCGCACTATAACCCAGAGGTCTCTAAGCGCTTTGACAGGATCCGCTAAGCAATTCAGAAGGATACAGCTGGTTACAGTTTAAAGACAGCCCCACGCTTGTTGGAAGAGCACCGTTTTTAATTTCTTTCAAAAAGACATTAGTTTAGTGTCCTTCCACAGTTCCAGTGGCAATTTATTCCACAGAGCTGGGAGAGTATGTGAGAAAGCACGCCCTCCCACAGTAGCCAGTCTGCAGTGTGGCTGGACAAGGAGGGAAGCTTCTGCAGATCTGAGCAACCTTCCCGGTCTGTAGGGAAGCAGACGTGATTTCATGTAGTTAGGTGCCCTACCATAAAGAGCTTTGTGGACAATACATAGCCCCTTAAACATTAGCCTCTGCTTAACTGGCAACCAATGTAGTTCACGCAAGAGGGGGGATGCATGAGTGTTCCTCTGCTTTTTAAAAATGAGTCTTGCGGCATCGTTCATAACAATCTGCATTCTATTTAGGATTCTTTGTGGTAGTCCTATGTACAACGAGTTGCCATAGTCCAACCTGGCTAGAATCATAGCAGAGACTGCACTCCTCAGGGTAGAAAAGGACAGCAACAAGGAAACTTTCCTGAGTTGTCGGAGGAGGCCGACACAGGTGCCCACCACAGCTGTGACTTGTTTTTTCATGGACAGTTTACCGTCCACATGAAAATGAAAGAAAACCAGAACTGCTGATGACCTCACACTACTGAGGTCTATCAATGCAACATGCTGACAACTATCCACATCAGTCAAAGCAAAGTAATTTACTAGAACAACCAATGAAGATGTAAATAGATGAAGAAAACTCTTCAAGACAATCAAGTACTGCATCAACCCACTTTTTGACCCTCCAATTCCCACAGGCAACTACAAGGCCATCAACCCCTTCTTCTGTAAGTACAACACAAACCTGCTTCTCTTTTGACACCAACTCCTCCACATTGCATCTCCAATAGTCATGCTTCAAATCCCGGCCTCTTACAGATATTGCCAACATACTCAACTCACTCAGAACGACATCCTATGAAGATGTCTTACATTTGTACTTCACCAAAGTCCTCCACAGAGAATCCATCTCTCCCATACTCACCTTCATCAAGGCCTCTCTCACTCTAGCTATCTACCCAGAATCTCTCCAAAGAGTCCAAACCATCCCAATCCTGGAAAATTAAACACCAGGCCACATGACTTTGTCAACTACCAGCCCATCACTCACCTACCTTTCATTAGTAAGATCATTGAAAAAGCAGTATGGGCACAACTCAAAGCTCATATCAAACCCAACCTTCTCCTGCAAACCTACCAAACTCTCCCTTGAGATCATGGTACAGAAGGGAGGCTGCCACATTACAAATCAGAAACAATGGCCTCCGGGCTGCTTATTCAGAGGACTCCAAGATGCAGATATTGCTGTACCACTCTACCACCCTAGACTCCATGACCATCTCCCTACATGCATAACCTGACATCTCAATTGGAATTCACAAGCAGTGCCCTTTTATGGTTCCCCCTTCCTATACCTCTGACACTAGTTTGTTCAAAGAAGATTCCTGTCATGATTTTATCAAAAGTATCCACTACATAAAAAAACAATGTTATTGTAAAAGATGTTTTTGAAAAATGATTTTTGCAAAAAATGTTTGCGAAGACAATGTTATTACATGGAGCCCTCATTAACAGCTTCAAGAAATGTGCCCACATTATCCCCGCACTAATGGAACTCAACCGGTTCCTCTTCCCAGCCGACACCATTTTCAAAACCAGCTGCCTCATCTACAAAGCTAACACAGCAAACTGTACCCCTGCCTGTCTGAGTGACAAGCTTACCACCTCTGGTAGCTCTTGGCACACTTTCAACCAGACACCATCAACTAGAACACCATCAGACAGGAGATGAAGACATAAAAAAAGAAAAAACACAAGGCAACAGAACTTCTCCATTTCTGCACCCAGGAGCTGGAACAACATGCCCGTATTCATCAGGACTGACCCAACTCTGCTCCACTTTAGGGAAAATCTTAAAATACAACTTTTGCAAGACACTACATCATGACAAACTAACAGTCCACCTCGGAGTTCAGAAGCCGGTTTCCCCTTGAAACACTAATAGACTGAATCTTTGCCTCTGACTTTGTAAACCACTCTGTTGCCTTTTGGCTAGGATTGCTCTACATAAATACCACATACATATGTACATACACATTGATAATATGAGACTTAAATATTAAAATGGAGGCAGGTGCTCCGCCTGGAAAAACGGGTTATCCCCACTTAATCCTACCCCTTCCTACCCCTTCCAAGGGCACGCTGGTCTGTCCTACCCAAATAGCAATCCATGAAGATGATGTCATAATGCATGAACTTAAAGTCCTAGCTAGAGTGTCATTACGACCAATTCTGTAACTGAAACGCAAACCAATAAATAATGTTGATTGAATCAAGAGGAGAGCCCCAGTGGTACAACTGGAAATTGTGTACCCCCAGAAATTTTGAGGGCGGGCTCCTAAAATGTAATTTTCACTGATGCCCTTATAAATATATTAGGGTCTTTAGCTAAGCAAGAGCCCCTGAGGAACATGAAGACATCTACACAGCAAGGGCTGCAGTGGTCTAGATGTGTGCTAGTTACCTGACCTATTCTGACATGTGTCGGTTTCCAAACATGTGGAGGGTGGATTGTAAAAGTCTCAGTAACTGAGAGGGGGAGGATGTGGCCTGACGACCAGAGCTGCTGACTATGAAACTGGGGAAACAGGTTCGAGTCTTAACGCTGGCTCAACATCCTGTCATTCTGGGAAAATCATTTGATCTCCTGTGACCACCCCCACCACCCCCCAAAAAACATGCAAAAACTTGAATGTGTCCTTGTGTTATATGAATGGTAGTCATGTACATTTTTGAATCGAGATTGCGCTATATAAAACTGCAACAACAACAAAACTGGCAATTGCTCAAGGAGATATTCCAGTCCATTGTTTTTCACCCACTATGTCACTTCAAAGATAGACAAGCCATATGCAAATGAGCCTCATTCTGCTCCAATAGGAACTGTCCTGCTCAAACTAGAGGTGAGTGGACACTTAAGGCTCGAGCAAAGCTTGACCCAGAGGCCTGGTTTGCGCTCAGCTCGAGGTCCTTTTGCACTCTCGATACCAAAATGAGCCGAGCTTCAATGTGTCATATGCCATCCACCAACGCACTGCCATCATGCACATAGAATTAGAAACAAAACCCAAATCGTTGCTGTTAAAAAGCAGAGAGAAAGACATCTAGTGGAGCAAATCCATATTGTAAAACCAGACAACCTCGGACTAATCCTGTCTTCCCTGCTTGACCAAATTGTGCGATCGTATGTAGAAATTTTATTTTACAGAATATGAGAGGATCTTGTAATATGGGAGTTCATGATGTGCGCTGTACGAAAATAATTGAATGTAGTAAGTGTAAATGTTTCTGCATGTTAAATATCTTTTTGTCATATTTTTACGTTTGTTGCAATATTTAGATCCCAACTATTTTCTAGGTTTAGCTCTGGAGTCAAGCTACCCTGGCTGATGAGTGGTGGTACCACGCAATTGGTCCTAGGATGCTTGTTTCCAGTCCAGGGACGACCTGCCTTGGCAGTTTGGGATGGAATTTTCAAATGGGGAACAGGGTCAATACTGATTTCCATATGGCTGGGTATAAACTGGAATGGCATGGGAAGCAAAAAAATGATGGATTGAGGCCCAGATCTCTGTACTGAGGTGAATGTATGACATTGTTCAGCATTCTGTCTATCAATTGTTCTTTTTGTATTTGTCACCCCAAGTGGGACGGGTATGCCTAGATGTGGGACCTGTGCTCTCCATGCCACTGGAGTCCAGCTATACTGGCTGATGAGGGCTGAAAGCCAGAAACCGGTCCTAGGATGCTTGTTTCCAGTCCAAGGAGGACCTGTTTTGGCAGTTTGGGCTGGACTGTTCCCATTGGGTGCTGGGTCAAGACTGATTTGCGTATGGCTCGGTCCAAACAGGAATGGCATGGTGAGCAAAAAAAAACGATGGCTTTTGGCCCAGATCTCTGAACTGGGGTGAATGTATGACATTGTTCAGCATTCTGTCCATCAATTGTTCTTTTTGCAATAGTGAACACTGGAACCACTTCTGATGGTGTCACATGGGGAAAACACAAAGGTGAGGGTGGAATGCTGGCGAAAGGCTCCAAACAAGGCCCCTCTCTCTCAAACACCAGTATGACCATTTTGTGTACATCTGGCTATTGGGTACCTCACTACTCTGCCACTGTGAGACTTGCATAGGCACCAGCCTGTACCAAACGCTCTTTCTTTCCCCTCAGTGCAGTTTGCCTTGGTGTAGAGACTGGCTTTCACCTTTTCTTGCTGAGATCACAAGTTACACTTGGATGGTAAGTGGAAAATCCTCAAATTTGTGGAGTGTGGATTAGTTATTTGGAATGGAGGAGTAACGTTACAGACCATGGGAGATTCAAAAGGAGCTGTCCGATAGAGACCCTTTCTTTTTGTCGGTCTGTCTGAACCAAAGGAGTCCAGGTCTCTAGGGACATCTTAAGGATTTTGAGGGCCTTGGGTCAAAAGTAATATGGGGGCCCCGCTAGGGACAGCTTTGAATTTATTATCCAATTTCAACTCTTTCATGCCCCCTGTGGCCAAGTCACTGAGAGTGTATAGGCACACTCATCTAAATGTGTTTACATATAATATTCAGGGACAGTGATGTATTTTTCTATATTCTAACACAGCAGCAGCTCGCTAATATTATTGCAAATACTTTCTGTGACACCCTCCTAGGACTCATACGTGAGGTCCTGTTTCTATCTAAAAGAAACTTTTTTATGGATGTTGCATGAAATACAAGCACAACATTTCTCCGCAAAATGTCTGCAATAGAGTCTCACAAATCACCCACATTCAAAATACATTAAAGGAAAACGGTATTTAAAGCAATCTGTTTAAGAAGGATTCAAGGTAAATAGGGCATGGGTCTGTAGAACTGAGCTGGCTCTATCAAGGGGCCCCCTATAAGGCTGGGGGCACTGGGCCAAAGCCCACTGACTTTGCCCATGCCTTAAAACCTCTGTGGTTTCTGTAGTCTCCCTGCTGGTGGGTTTATGATGACACAAGTGCATTTGCTGATGGCAAATCGATTGAGTTCGGCTTCGCGTGTGTAGATAACTCTTTAAACAGAAACTTGCGCTTCCCACTCCCTCACCTGACATTAGCATTAACCCTGACTCGCCACCCACCCACGTGAGTAGAGCTCAGCCGACAATATCTCGCCATGACACCGAGGATAGTTTTATCCTGTGTACACAGGGCTTGGCAATAAACAACACCGCGTGGAGCCAGGGATGCAATCCCAGCGGGCTCAGCAAAGGTCTTATCTGGGCCATATAACCATAGCATGAGACAGCAGAGAGTCGAGGTGCATGCTGGGATAGGGAGACAGGAACACGCCAGGGTTCTAACATCCGCGCGCGTCCCGTGACACCTGAGGGTTTCCAGGCCAGCGTTCCACCTGGACGCGGCCTGCCTGGCGCGAGAGGCGACCTCGGCAGTGAATGACCCCGAGGTGACTTGGCCTGCTCCCCGGGTGCTGCTCGAGAACAATGAAGCTTTGTGAAGCCATGATGGACATGGGCATGCCCGACTACTCCGAGACCCTGGACTCGTCGTACACCATGCTGGAGTTTGACACCCTGCGGGTGCTGCCAACCAACGCAGGTAGGTGCTTTTAACGTATTACGTATCGTTTTAGTATAGCGCTAGTGCACAACTTCGCAGCGCATTTAAACACGGTGGAATCCAGGATAACAAGGATGGTTATTTACAATATGTGGGTGTCCTGTGGGGAGTGGGTAGTCCGTTTGGGTGCCGGCGTACAGCCTATTGAAAGAGATGCGCCCTAATTTTTTTTATAAAACTGTCTTCAGTGTGAAGGGGTACAGGAAGGAAATTCTACGAGCAGGTGCATGACCGTTCAAAGGTCTCCGGGCGCAGGAAGAGCCGGTTTGGGGAAGTGGACCTTGGGCGTCCGGACGGGCGGGTAGGCAACTACCAGCTAGTAAAATGAGAAACTTTAGTACAGTTTTTCTGGGCATGGCGGCACTTGTAAAGGTTGCAGCTTGCACAGGTGTGTGGCGTAAAAGTCTAGTTGCCACATTGGGATCATCACTACAGAGGGTTGAAAGTTCATGCTGTGTGTTTTTAAAAATAGCACCCTACAAACTAATGTGACAATGTCCGCTTTAAAACGCAGGTCCGTGCCAGAGTGCCTGTACTTTGCACTTCTCAAGCCAGATCAGGGAAAATATTGTGTTTTTGTCTGCCCGTTGGTCCTGCACTGGGGCAATTAATTCATTTGGGATATGGCGCATTTGATTAGTAACTTGAAACAAGCGTGAAAGCACGAATACCAACCCAAAGCCAGCCGTTGACCCACCAGAGCACGTCTTAGTTCCTTTGCCACGCCGAAGCAGCTCACGTAACACGGAGTTCATTCAACCCAGTACCTCACCACGGGAGCGGCTTTAATGTTTCTGTTTCATTGCTTGAGTTCGACCTGCCATCATCGAAAGAAAGAACACAATTATTATAATTGAATTGAAAATGTAATATATAAAGTGCTTTGCAACAAAAGTGCTATACAAATTATTATTATTGTTATTATTTTTGGTTTGGTTTAGTGAGGCATTTGTTTACAGACACTACCATAAAAGCGCGTATGTGATGGCTCTCTTATGCGCTCGTTAGTGAGAAATGCGTGATATCTCCGAGTCATAGCTTTCAAATATAGTGTTTTCATTAAGTCGATGCAATGCCTATCATTTTCAGTATGGTAATTATAATAACACATTTATTGTTTGCAACACTATTACAAGCGCTTTGCAAATGTTTGATTATCATTTAATTATGGTAATTCTATGAACACCTATATATCCCTTTCACCTCATCAGTGTAATTTTTTTTTGTGTAAGAGCAAATTCTAGAAGTATTGCGGTGCAGACAGTCCTTCCTATACGTCACTTGCACAGAAAAAGCGTACGTGAAATTTGGCTGAATCTCCCTTTTATGGCAGCCACGGAAACACCCACTCGCCCTACGGACAGGGGTCCATTCTCCTGTATCACCACGAAGTTCATAACACTGCACCTGCATGTTTACTACTTTGCATGATTTACACATTTCAGGAATTCACAAAAGTCTCTGGGAGTATCCCTGTAAACCTACAACAGTCACAGGTTTTAAGACTACACCTGGACATCTTTCCAAATTTGTTTTAAGCAGAGGACGTTTCACATGAGCAACCGAACATAGTGTGCATTTGCGCGTGCATCATTATCTCCCTGGGAACAATATTTTTCGTTGCAGAGAAATTCTTTCCTCTAAACCCTCTCCAATGTTTCCAGATGTAATCGGATTTACTCCTGTCCTTGGCATAGGTACATCGCAGTTGCAGAGTAGAACTGGTCATGGAGAAGTTTGTGAATGCCTGTATACTTGAGAGTTTTTGTATGTCTCCAAACTGTAAAGGGTATCATCTTCGGAGATTGCACACTTCCCACACTGAAGTGAAGATGTATCCGTGTACAATATTATTCCATACTGAAGTAATATCACACTTGGGTAAATCATTTAAGAAATGAAAATTCAGCTTTTGTGAATGTCTTGCACTCAAAAACCTAGCCACGTGTGCTTGTCAGTTAAACGTACTCATGCAAATGCTTATTGAACTAGGACCCCATGATTCTTGCTCTCCCCCTTTTTTGTAAGTTATTTTGATCAAGAGTGGAAGAGCAATTAATTCACTTTTGGAACACAAATCTGTCACAAAATTGTTACTGAAGTTGCTCTTATAGTTCCCACAAATTACTTTCTGACCTTCAGTATTAATGCAATTAAGGCTGATGATTGGTTGATCACTAAACTGTGTTTTGGTTAGCCCGGTTGTTTGGCATTTGCTTCCATCAAGGAGATCATGAGAATACAAAGCATGCTATTGAGCCGAACAGTAATGTTGAAGATGCATCGCCCTCCATGGTAAAACATGCTAAGACGGCAGCACACGGTCAGTGCTACCAAGGGGCACTAAGTCGAGGGGCATTTTAGGCCAGTCTTGGCCTTTTAGTCAATAGCACTTTGCTGCAGTGTGCATGCTGGGACATGTGTGTGCAAGCTTTTAATGGAGAATGATTAAGTCCAAATTCCAGGATTACTAGTATGGTTGAATATAAGGAGGGTTTTGTTGGTGGTATCATGCACCCCATGGAGCTACTTTAATGGACTGGTGTGAATGGTACAGTGTATTTGAAGCCATGTATATTCAACGAATGCTTTGCAGGCTTTTGTTTTAACATTAGTCAATGAGGTGCCACTCTAGCAAAGCTGTCTCTGTGTTCAACCGGGATAGATCCTCCCCTCCTGATGAATACATTGTGAGGTTGAAATGATGGGGTGGAGGATCTAGGGAGATTGTGCAATTCATAGAGACCTCAACTTTTCCATGGTCAAAAGTTAGTGTTTAGGTGCAGTGGACCAGGACCACATGAGTGATGGGTACCCAACCATGAGGCATGAGACTGCTTTAGATTCTACATTCACACAGACTTTACCACTTATTTATTTCTTATAGATTTGTGGCCGTGACCCGAAAGTGTCAGAGCACTTTACAGAGCTGAGATTGGACAGTCCCTTTACAAAATATGTAAGCAAAGAACCTCCATAAAGGGACAGTGACTTCTACCTGTTTCAGCCCCTTCTAATGATTAAAAAGCTCCCAAAGCCCCAGAATGTATACGGGCATCTAGACCAAGCCACAAATATATGAGACCTAAACCATAAAGAGACACCTTTGAGGGCTTTATTTAAGTACTGACGGTAATGAGAGAAGGGTTTGATATACATGGACCAGGTATCTCTTTATGGTCTTGTATATTTGTGACTTGGTCTAGATGCCCTTATACATTAGGTTTTTATCCATCACCTTGATTTAGAGCTTTTTAACATGAAATATTTTTGCAGGATTAGTTTGTTTTATCTTCACAAATTGCTGATCACAAAGTCACTATCATTGTCTATAGGTCCACCATGTGCATGCCTTTGCACTTGCACATTTTGTCACGTTTATATCTGAATTAAGCTTGTGCACACCAGTTTTATGTATGGTGTCACAATGGCTATTGTTTATTTTATTATTTTTTGTTCATTCAGCCTTGAGAAAGTCCCGGGACAATTGCCCAGTTTGTGCGACGAAACACTTGCCGGCTGATCAGAAAGAAAAGAATAAAAGAAAGAGAAGATTTCTGAAACTGTGCTAATAATTTGTGTACACTTGCATTGGTATTTAATATTACTCTACAGACGTGTGCTGAGGATTTTGTGTATTTTTATGTTTTGCATGTCCTATAAGTGACAAACAGCCTATTTCGTTTTTCACTTCTGTGAGGCCTACTACTCTGATAGGTTAGCATTGGGAATTCTTTAATACATACACTTCAAGCTGTAATTGCCGACCAGAAAAATGTCACTTTTTCATGTTTCATATGTCTGGAATGGCAATGAAAAATCCTACTTACTGGTAAATTTGGATTTGGCATTACTATTTTAGAAATGCCACTTTTAGAAAGTGGAAATTTCACTAAGCTTATAGCTCTGTGTGATTTGCAGTCTGTATCCAATACATGTCTGGGCTGGATGACAGCTACCCTTTGTGCATTCCCTCTAGACAGCCACAACACAGGAATGATAGGTGTGTCTGAATACCCATCTACATACATCTGTAATCTGATGGCCTTGCCTGGGCAGGATGGAAGGGAGGGGCTAACATTTCACTTAAATAGGCAGTGTCCTGTCCCCACACAAAGGACTGATTACCCCTCACAGGTAGCCCGGCAGATAGGACGAGGCTGAAAGGGATACTTGTGCACTTTAGAGAGCTGCTTTGAAGTCACCCCCATATCAAAGGCACTTTTTGGTTAAGTAATGGGTCTCTGACTCCTTATAATCAGACAATACCGGACTTGTAACAGGAACTCCGCCAGAAGTGCTGCAGTTCTACTTGAAGGATTCAACTGGACTGCTCATCTGGAAGGCCTGTTCTTTGTTTTGTTGTCCTGCTGCTTGCTTCTCTCTGGCTTTGCTAAAGGAGACCCAAACTCCGCCTTACCTCCAAGGGCTTGTTGGCTTGCCTTCTGTTTAAGAAGTTTCAGGGTCATAAAAGACTTAATTTCCCCCCTTGACACTGGTGCTGGACTCTGCCACTCGTGAATCGTACAGCCCAGTTACACACAGGTCAGCTCTTCGCTCTCCGATCTGCAAAGTGGCCCCATAAAGGTCAAGGCTGCACTTCTGACCTGCAGTGAGGATTACAAGGATCAGCGTCCCACGCTGAACGAAATGGCCATACCGGCCTTGAACGCTGCTGCAGCACCGTAGGGATACTTTCCAGCGTGGCTCGACTGCAATGCATTGTCGTAGTTACAAGGAGTTCCCCAGCAATACTTGTTAACACTGCTTCAGTCTTCTTGCCAGCTAGAGTAGCGCCGTGTTCTCCACAGCGCTACTCCAGAGAGGACCAATGACGCATGACCCACCTACGAGGCCCTCAACTCCCCATCAGCTGCCTCTGTGCCTTGCAGTCAGTGCTCGGCACTGTTTACGTCGGCGTCCCCCGCCTGCAAAGGCATGGTGCTCAGCGGGGTCTGTGGGGTATTTTCAGCCAGCCTACACTCCTTCCTAAGTGGCTCAAGAACTTGCATTTACCCCAGTCCAGAGTGACCAGACTTATAATTTTTCACTACAGTGCCTTTTGAGGCACTGTCTTTATCACAATACTGTGTGTAAATAACTATTCCCATCCCCACATCGGATTTGTGTTGTTTGACCATGATCTAGCATGACGGTCAGTAACTTGTGAAGAATGAGTGCTTTGTTAAGCAAAGTATTTTCATTGACACTTTCAAATGTAATATCTAAATGTCCATACAATGGGTTTTTGTTGTTTTGTTTTGTTTTGTTTATACTATAATAACTTATTTTTATGAACCTGAGTCGAGTCTTTTTGTGGTATATTGGTTGTGTTACTTGCATGTGTGTGTTGCACAAATATTTACACATTGCCTCTTTTGATTAGCCTGAGTGCTCTGTTCCAAGCTACCAGAAGGTGAGCACAGGTAATCACAAAGAGTATCTGATTTACTCTGACTAGGACTGTGGTTCCTGCTTGTACAGGGTACACACTTTGACAACCAGAAACCACATTTCTAACAGATACTGACAGCATGGATGAAAAAGAACCTGCATGAGTGAGATAGGGAGTGTGTGGTGGAGGATTAAAGAGGCATAGGTGGATTCTAAACTATGCACCCTTGATATTGGGGATCAAGACCTTCAATTGCATCTGCTGATGACTTCTGATCAAAACTGTTGGCCCGGCACTTAAGCAAGCAGTCATAGCCTTCTAAGGGAGATATTTGGGAACAAAAGCTCAGGTCTCGACAATCAGACAACAGAACCAATAAAATATTGTCCAGCCTATTGCTAGTCTTTTTAGTGAAGTAAAGTATTATAATCATACAGCATTACTTAACACAAAACAGTGCAATTAGGGGAAAGCAATGCACAGTTAAAATCCTGCAAAAGATTCGAGGTGATACACCCTTCCCTACCAACCCCTCTCTATGGAGTTCCTCAGTGCCCATGATCTGTGGCACCCAAAAAGGGACACACCACTGGTCTGGCTTCGGGCAGTCGCTCCCAAAAATAATTTGTGCCCAACAGTTCAAGGTGCTTTCCCCTTTGTCCAATATTGGTATACACAATGTATTAGTCTCTGTGTATGGCTTTTGCAAGCTTCTCAGTTTCTAGTTCACAATCAGTTCCTATGCCCCAAAGTTATCTGCTTTTAGCAGTTTGTGTCTAGAAGGGTGTGGTATGGATGCCTGAAGGGATCCCACTAATGCAGTATCAACTTTTATAGCTGTATGACCCTAGGTGGTAACGGCCTCACTTGGAGCTTGAATACTTCATGGGATCTCAGAGCGTTAGCCTCCTCTTGCACCTTCCAGTTTTCAGCAGTTGTATCCTCCCTAGGCCATGTGTTGAAGGGACGTGGGCTTGGCAGATGAGGGCCTTGTAGATAACTTTGGCACTTGTGCCTCACTCTGGTTATTTCCATGCCTTCAACAAATGGGGTTTCATGTCCAGGACAGGTTCTCCTCCTATCCGACCAGGACTACATCTTCCCTCTCTCAACAGGCAGGTTTCTTGGCTCTAGACAGTCCCTCCAATCCTTCCACATAAAGTGCATACTTAATATGATGTTTTTTCATTTCTGCGAGACTAGCAGTCACCCACCCTGGTCACAAGGTTGTCCTTTGAGTACTATGTGGAACTCTCCTTTCCTTTATCATGAAGAAACTAAAACTGGTATAATGTGGGGTGCTTTGGATCTGACTTTTATACACCTCTTCCAAACGGGGATGTGGATCAACTGTCTAAGGTTTCAGAACCAATTTGGTTTGGCTCTCTTTCAAATGTCATTTTCAGGCCACTCCCCGGACACAGCCTTTGTGCAAAGTGATAGCATGGGTCTCACAACAGATAGTGGTGGAGCTGCTCCCAAACATAAGTATCCAACACATGAGTAGAATGAAGTGTGCATCCTGCCTAGCAATGTGTTCATCTTAAACAACATAAACTGCATTCCTGACCCTCACCCCTGCCTTCTACCACATGGTAGTGCCCAAGAAGAAATAATCATTATCCTTTTGCTAACTGGAACCTCATGGAATTTCTAAATATTACAGTGTCTCTGTCCTCATCACTTCAGTGTCTGAGTCTCCACCCTCCAGCCACTGGAACTGTCTGGGAAAGCTATCATCTTCCTCCATCTTGTGCCATGTTAAACCAGGAGCATTCAAAACAGATCCCATTGGCCCGGTACTCAGACTCATATTATACACTGAGTGATGTTAACGTACATGTCCTAGACATGTACTGCACATACAGACACATTCACTAATCATATAGAATCTCAGCACAAGTTTCTGGTATTTGCACTACAGCAAACCCTTAAACATGATGGATCAGTAGATTGCACTGTCACTAAAACTGAAAAAAATTTGGTCATACTTCAAATTTACAAAACACAATCCCCTGCCACCACTGCTTTATATATGCAAAAGCCAGTAGTCCACTGCCTAGTAGGAAGGCATGCTTGGAGCGCCCCCTAAGGTGACAGGATGTCACGTTGTGAGGGACAGGCTTGCAATTACTGTACACACACTAGATTAACATGACATGAGGTTCCGGTGGTTTGTGCAGTTCATGTCATTTTTCCCAAACCCCGTTTTGCTTGAGAATCATATTAACGGAACAAAATGCCCAAAATGCACCCATTTCTTTGGTCTGCCTGAGGAACAAATTTGGAATTTTTGATATCCCGATTTCATGTCACAGATAGATTAAGAATGAGGACAAATTGTGTCCCTTTTGTTTGATGAGGGTTGAGTATACATGATGATGTTTGTCACTTTATTAAAAAAAATTTATGTAAAGAGTCTTCCATAGCGCTGGCAAGACTCAAGGGTATCAGAGCACGTTACAACATTTCTAAAGGCATTATCAGTCAATAGCATTAGAGTACAATTGCAGCATTGCGTATCGGACCATTGTGTTTTCATTGAGAGAAGCAAACATAGATTGAGGTAGAGTTTCCAGAATGAGCTAGGATTTAGTTCCCAGAGGATTATGGTACTGATTGAGGAGGAATTCTTTTGAATGTCTCTAAAAGTTCAAGAAGGAGGGTTAGTGCTGATCAGTACTGGGAGAGAGTTCCAGATTTTGGGGGCATTGCCCAAGAAAAGGAAGGGGTTGTGTTAGAGCTTCTTAGATTTCTTTTCTGGCCTGCCTTTGTGAGTTTGGTCGCAAGTTAGGCTGGTTTACCAGTGTAGAGGACTCTGTGAGTGAGGCAAGCAGTTTTGAAGCAGCAACTTGCTTCGGTAGGTAGCCAATTTAGATTTTTAGGGAGGGGGAGATGTGACGGTGTCTTTTTACTATGGTGACCATCCTATCAGCTGCATTTAGTGTGGCTCTGAAGGGGTCTAAGTATTGCTTTGGCCTGCCTGTGAGGGTGGCATTCCCAAAATCCAGTCTGGACAGAACCAGAGTTTGCATGGTGCTTTTTAGGTCATTTGAAGGGAGGAAGGGCTTAATTTTGTTTAGGAGTTGTAGGTCTTTATGCGTGTACTCATGTTCAAGTATGAGCACAGGGTCATCACTAAAGATTTGGCAAAGTTCGTCAGAGTTGTCTTGCAGGTTAGAGTGTCAACGTTATTTAGCCACTCTTGAACCTGGGGGGTCTAGTTGTGGTTTGACTGGAGAAGAAGTTCCATCTTGTTTTGGTTTGATTTAAGGTGGTTGTGTGATAGCCAGTTTTGGACTTTTATGAGAGTCGCGTTGAGCCTGTGTATATTGTCCAGAGAGGATAATGCCAAGTAGAGTTGGGTTTCGTCTGCATAAAGATGGTAGGTGATGTTTGCTTGTCTGAGTATTGTGGTGAGGGGCTCCATGTAGATATTGAAGAATGTGGGTGAGAGGACTGAGCCTTGTGGGACACCTCGGGTGATGGCATAAGTATCGGAAGTCGAGTTGCTTATATTTATTTGTTGGGAGCGGTTTTGCAGAAAAGATGTGAACCATTGCAGAACATTGCAGCCTGCTCCAATCCGTTGTTGGAAGGAGTCCAAAAGTAGCTTGTTGTTGACCATGTCGAAGGATACTTATAGGTCTATGAGGATGAACAGGCAACCTATATTGCCTTTAGAAATGAATGCATATCATCTGCTATATTCTGTATAGCGGTTTCCCTGCTGCATCCCTTCCTAAAACCAATTAGTGTAAATCAAGTGGGTTATTGGTGTCAATGTGTTGGTTGAGTTGGGAGAGCACACATTTCTTGAGAATTTTTGCCAGGAAGAAAAGATTGGAAACAGGACTGAAACTGTTGAGGTCATCTGGGTCTGGGCCAGTTGTTTTTGAGCATGGTGGTTATTTGACCTAGTTTGAGGTAGTAGAGCATATCCCTGTTGCTCATGGAACTGTTTATTTTCTTAGTACAGTGAGGGATTAAGACATGGTTGAGACTTTTCACCAGGGAGGCTGGAAGTGGGTCTGTGCAGTGAGAGGAGTGTTTGATTTTTGCAATCACCTTGAAGATGTCCTCCTCCGTGAGAGATTTGAACACCTTCCAGCTCTTTGGTGCTGTGAGGGACTTGGTTATCTGCACCTGGTGG
Organism: Lissotriton helveticus; assembly: GCF_964261635.1. Lineage (NCBI taxonomy): Eukaryota > Metazoa > Chordata > Amphibia > Caudata > Salamandridae > Lissotriton > Lissotriton helveticus. The sequence goes on along the minus strand of NC_136073.1, from coordinate 209,673,220 downwards.
TGACTAGGTGAGAAGCCGGTTTGGGTGTCCGAGGATTGTATTGGGGTGTTGTTAGCCTCCATTATGGGGGTGATTTCCAGTTGAAGTCTGAGTGTGGCAGTCAAGGGAGAGCTCAATCATCATGATTTTATCATTGAAGAATCTGGCAAAGTTAATACAGCATTCTTTGGCTGGTTTGGAGGTCTGTTGTTTGATGATGTTGAAAAGCTGTTTAGGGCAATTCTTGCTTTATGCTGCAGAAGAAGGTGGCTTTTTCCTTTAGGGTGTGAGTTTTGTATTTTCTACATTCCATTCTGAGTTTGTAAAGATGGGTTTGCTCTCCAGAGTCTTTCTGCAGCTCTTAATTGTCTTCTTTCAATGTTGAGGTCTTTATTGAACCAGGAACTTGAGGGAGTGTTTCTAACCCTTTTTAATTTCAGTTGGGTTACTTAGTACAGGACAGCAGTCATCGTTGCATTGTAGTGAATTGTAAGCTCATCCGTTGTGAGGTTGTCTGTGGCGTGGGGAGTAGTGACATCCTTCTTTCTTCAAAATCGGTTAGGGGAATCTAATTGATGTTTCTATACTGTTGGCGAGTTTTCTGAGATTGGTTTGGGGTGCTTCTGTTTGGGTAATGTGGAATAGAATGATGTGGTGATCCAACTAGTCGACTGGAAAGATGTTGTTTATGCTTACAGCTTTGTTGTGTGCTATAATTGCACCTAAGGTTGAGCCTCGGTTGTGAGTTTGCCCCTTGGGGTGCTGGGTAAGATCTTTCCTGAGTTAGAGGTTGTTTATAGGTTTGATTATTGTGTCCTTCCCGTAATTCCAATGGAGATTGAAGTCACCTAGTATTATGCTATTGGCTTTGGAGAGAGAGTAGTGTATTATCAGATCCGGCAGGTGTTCACCAAAGGAGATCGTGTTACCTATTGGGTCATAGAGTAGGTGACATTTCATCACTTTATCTCTTTTTAGCAATATGGCAGTGCTAAGATATTTAAATGTGGGGAAGGAGAAGTTGTCTGTTTCTGCCATAGTGATGCTATTTTTGTAGATGATGGATATGCCCCCAACTTGGCAGCCCTCCCGGTCCTTCTTGATGATGGAAAAACCTGGCGGGACAAGATGGTCAAGGATCGGATATGAGGATTCATTTAGCTATGTTTCTGTGATGAACACAATACCAATGTCATGGTTCAGGGCGGCTTCAGCCGGTTCTGATGCATGTTTGGTTGCTGACCTACAGTTTATGGGCATGCACTTCCTATTTCTGTTTCTATTGAGCATCTGATCGGGGGCTACCATATCTATTTTGATGTAATGTGCTGGTGGTCTGGCAGTACGTGGTGGTTTCAGGTCTCTACCAATTCTAGTGATCACTTGGATGTGCGGTTGTTCAGGGTTGATGTATGTAAGGTTGTATGTTTTTGCTAGATCCATTTCTTCACTCAGAGACATCTTGGGACTTGTTATTTTTGGATTGTGAGATTGGTTGCTGAGAGGAGTTGTGTGCCAGCTGTTTGGAAAGACAGTCGTTCCTGTGAAATGATATACTATGAGGTTATGATACATAAGCACAATCGTAATATAGAGGGTTAGATAATGGCAAAGCGAGAAGGAACCACTGTTAAACCTGTCAGTCCTTAGGGTGGTCCCTCCTTATTTTTCTCCTCTTTTTGCCTTCCATTTTCCTTTTTTGTCTACTTCATTTTAGTGTTGTGGCCTTATGTCTCCGGGCGCCTTGTCACTGCTAATCAGTGCTGAGGCGCAGGTGCACCTTTTCTAAAATGGTGGCCTAGGTAAGCTTCCTAAGATGGTTGCCCTCTTAGGAGTTACCTCAGAGCTTTGGCCCATAGGATGGCAATAGGGGAATCTAGAACCTTCCGGCCTACTCTGGTGACTTGGGTCTAGGCTATATAAGGGTGGACACTGGGCGGCCATTTTGTGCACTGTTGGGCTGGCTGGAGGACAGGCTGTTGTGTTAGGGGGATAGAGCACTGAGGGGATTGACTACTCCTAGGGATTGCTTCCTTGCTGCTGTCGTTGCCCCCCTACCTATAGATCTGGCTCCGCCTTAGATATCATTCATCTGAATCTGGCTCAGGTGTCTCCACATTAAGGAAGGGGGGGCCGTCACACCCCCCCCCCCCCCCCACTGGATTATCCCAGAATAAGTATTGGAGGTCGTGCTGGTTGAAGAGTACTACTCCTCTGAACTGTAGTGGTGAGTGCTTCCCTGAGGGCACTGCCTGGCTGCACCTCTAAAGTAAAGACTGTGAAGACCCCCCCTCTCTCTCTAGCGTAACCATTACTGTCGGGGATACCATGAAGTTGTAAATAGCGAATGCCTGCCCAGAATTACCTGTGCTGAAGAGCGTTGGGAGGACACACTGCCGCTGATCCCTTGGAACGTTTCCGCAGGGGCGCTGCTGTAGAGAGGAGTCGTCCGTCCTGTGTCATTGGGCTGGAAGCTCCCTCCTGCGGGGCACCGCGACTTCCTCTCAGAGTGGGGGACCGGCAATTGGGACGACGCCTGTGCGACCGGCTCTCGCTGAGGAGAACTTCGCTGTGGGGGTTGCACCGCGTTAAAGTGTCCTCCCTCCCACGCATGCCCAGTGGAATGCTTGACTTCCTCACAGAGGAGGCGGCGCCGCACAGAAGTGTCCTCCCTCCCGCGCAAGCCCAGTGGAAGGCTTGGCTTCTTCACGGAGGAGGCGGCGCCGCACTGAAGTGTCCTCCCTCCCGCGCAGGCCCAGTGGTGGGTTTGACTTCTTCGGGGAGAGGCGGATCTGCATCGGAGTGAAGAGTTGCTGCCTGAAGGGGTTCCCAAGCCTCGGCAGCCTTGCCTGGGTACGACAATGGAGGCACCCTCTCTCCCGAGCAGGTCTGGTGTGTGGGCTTGCCTTGTTTGCGAGGGGGCGGATATTTTCGCCGGGAGCCTGTCGGCGAGATGTAAGCTCCCCAAGCTGCCTGTGACGGCTAAAACCATTAATAAAACTTGAAGCCCACAAGTAAGCAGGGATTTGGGGCTGGTGCGGGACACAAACTCTGTGAGATCACAACCGGGCCTGGTGGTTGGCCTACTTTCCTGATTCCTGGTGGTGAGGTAACGTGAACCAGGGGAGCTTAAACTAGTAGAACCATACTACAGAATTTAGGGTCCTGCCAATCATAAAACTACTGCTGGACCTTTACTACAGCTAATCAGAAGCCAGGGAGTTGTAGGTTACCAGACCAAGTACCTGTTTACTGGCCGAAATTAATGCATGTTCTTGCTCCACTGGGGGTATATGATTCTGGTTTCTGTTATATTAATGCATACACCAGCCTTACTAAAAGGGAATATGTAATACTGTTTCATTACCGAAGTAATGCGCAATCTTGTTTCACTGTATAGAAGCACCTGTCTTGCTGCTTGTCTTATTTAAACTGCAAGGTGACTACCTGAAAATTGGAGTACTAAGTGAAAATTGCTGAGCTCATTTCTTCTGGAAGAAAAAGTTCTCTAGCTAATGCAATGCCGTGCTCTTATTGATGCAAATAATCAAATGTGGAAGTGCTTGATGTGTTAAAGTTTTACACTGCTAAAGGAATAAGTCGATCAAAAGATTTTTATAAAGCATCCCATACTTTTCTAACAAGGTGTGGTGTCATTTTTGGTGGAGGGGCGCTGGATTGCTGTGGTGAGTGAACGCAGGTACAACACAGTTACCTCGGAGTTAGGCCTTCCCCCTTTGGTGCCAAGCTACCCTAGTCGGACCGGAAATCCCGGGTCCAACAACCACTAACACACCGATTCCAGTATAGTATATTTTATAGATTTTTTAAACAATAAAGTTAGGAGTAAACATTATACATCAAAACAACATTTGTGCATAGCGTCCCAAGTGACAAAGGGAAAAAAAACCTAAGTGACAATGTGAATATTATATACAAGGTTTCCACAGTTTGTACAAGTCGACCATTATCAAAATAATTCAGTACCCGGACGGGTCCTCATGTGAGAAAACCCTTTTCCTCTCTTCTTAACGTGTGGCACATAATTTTCACAAGGTTGCACAATCATAAATTCAGATGTCCCTTCATCAATAGTCCCGAAGAGACCCCACATTGTTTTAAAGGTCAAAACTCCGTCGACAAACAGAAGAAACAAACCATTTTCCCAGCACATATCATTGTATATAGCTGCTGTTAACAATAAACGAAAGGGGGACCCTGAAAACATAGAATGGGTGGCGAAGACAACAAGGAAATAGCAAGTACCAGAACACACAAAACTTCCCTCACACATATAAATCTAACATTGGCAATAAGTCCATTAAATATAGACTACCACAGACCAAAAATATTTTTATAAAGGGATTTTTAGTTCATATATTTATTAAGATACATCAATCTTCATGATTTTCTATGTATTTTTCTTCAGTTTCTTATACAATGTATGAGACATCACAAACATTCAATAAAACAAGATATGATAATGATAATGATATTTATAAGCCCAGCACAATGATATCGTAGGGCACCTATTAGTAAATGTACATGTAATTAACCCAACCACCACATGAGGGAAAAAACAACAATAACTAACAATGTGCTAAACAAAACAAATAATGACAAAATACAATACATAACAAAAGCAGACAAGAAAAAAAGCACTGGCGCTGCTTATGATTCATTGGTTGCAAGAAATTATTTAGAAGATATCAGTTATTCTGCACATTGAACACCATAGCCACTGGAAGATGTACGTACTACCTGCGCTCACCTAATTCCTCCTTGTATTGGAATTCATCTTAAACCAATGCTTTACTGTGAATGAAACCCAGTATCTATTTGAATATGGGTTTACAGCCAATATATGGTTATTTCTAAAATAAATGAATAAATAAATTGTGCCCTGAAGAAGGAGCTTGTTGATGTCCATGGGATCTTCAAAACGCCCGTCGGCGCTTCTTTTCTTTTCTGCTTTTGTTATGTATTGTATTTTGTCATAATTTGTTTTGTTTAGCTCATTGTTAGTTACTGTTGGTTTTTTCCTCATGTGGTGGTTGGGGTGGTTACATGTATGTTTACTAATAGGTAACCTACAATACCATTTTGCTGGGCTCATGTCTTGTTTTATTGAATGTTTGTGATGTCTCATGCATTGTATATGAAAATGAAGACAAATGCATACAAAATCATGAAGATTGATGTATCTTGATAAATAAATGAACTTAAAATTATTTTATAAAAAATATTTTTGGTTTGTGGGAGTCTCTAATTAATGGACTTATTGCCAATTAGATATATATGTGTGAGGGAAGTTTTGTGTGTTCTGATATAGCTGCTGTTCATATGGAATTATTTTGATAATGGTCAACTTTTACAAACTGTGGAAACCTTGTTTATAATATTCACATTGTCACTTAGGTTTAGGTTCTCTTTTTCACTTGGGACACTATGTTTTCACTTGGGACACTATGCACAAATGTTGTTTTATAATGTTTACTCCTAAATTTATTGTTTTAAAAATCCATAACATATACTATACTGGAATCGTTGTGTTAGTGGTTCCTTCGGGCTCTGCCATTATCTAACTCTCTATATTACGATTGTGCTTATGTAGCATAACTCATAGGACATCATTCCACAGGAACCACTGTTTTTCCTATATAACCATTAACATGATTCCTTAGTGAGTAGGGTTCCCCTGTTTCTCTTGAGCTGTTTGGAAGGGTCTGCGATAGATGTAGGGGTCGTTTGGTGATGTTGGTAGAGGGGAGATGTGAGTATTAAATGTATTCGGGATTGGCTTTAAAGTTCGTTGGGATGTTATTGTTTCCCTGCAATACTTTATCAAGTTGTTTTTTTATGTGAATTAGAGACTCCGTTAGATCGATCATGGCCGTAAGGTTCAATGGAGAGAGTGTGGAGGTGTTGAGGAGTGAGTTGTCAGGCGCATAGCATTCAGGACTTGGGGGTGTAGGACATTGGTAGCGTGAGTCGAGTTGCCATATGTTTCTTCCCCGATGGGCATGGGTATGGGGTATGAGTTCTGTGGGCATCTTTGTACTTTTTCAGTCGCCATTTATGTGAGGGCTAATGGTAAGTTGGGTTTTCCGGGGGCAGGTGCCTTTGGGTCATCATTCTGCATGGTGTGGGTAGGGAGGTAGGGAGGGGTGGGTTGGGTTAGGGGGAGTGTTGTTAAGGGGGTTGTTCGGCTGCAGACTTGGACTGGCATTGGTGTTGGGAGCAGGTCTAGCTGCTGTGTTTGGGCTGGCTGAGCAGTCCACATCAAGAGAGTAACGGCTAGAGATGAATTCATATGAGGTTGGAGTATTAGGAGAAGATGTGCAGCTCAAAAGGGTAGATTGTATGATGGAGGAAGAGACTGAATGCAAGCTTTTGGTGTGTCTTCTGTGTGTTTCTCCCTGCGTTAGGACCTGGTGGGGAGGTTGAGTCGTAGAGGGATTGTTGTGGGAATGGGATATGAAGTTACATAGTGTTGGAAATATGAAATCTAATGAGTGAAGGTTGCTGTCATTGGCTTTGATCATGACATTTCCATTTCTGTAGCTAGTTATGTTAGCATTACCTTTAAAGGTGAGTGAGTTGAATACCATCAGATTCTGTGATTGCATGCCTTTTATTACGTGATCTACTTGTCATGTTCGATGGGCATGTGGGACTACGTTCACGCTGATTGAGATCTTCCTCATCTGTTCCAGGATAGGAGTGACCTGGATGAAGGTATACTAAGAAATCTTTGCCTGTGAGAAGCAAAATCACCTCAGCCTTTCACTTGAATGACTCAATCAACAACGTCAAACTATTAACTGATTTCATTTCCTCTATGGGCATTTGCAGTTCTCAACAAAGGCAGTTATTTTAATTTTATGCAAAGTATCAACTGAGATTGCTAGATATTTGTAGATGCATGCTAAACGGTTGCTACTATATGTTGGACACGTTTCAGAGAAATATTTAATATTCAGATTTCTCCTTCAGTCAGGTCTGCCACCCAACCCCCATGGTGACCAATCCACATCTGATGGCCAACCTATCACGCTGTTTGCCAATGGCTGTACTCAGCAGGGTTTGCTATAGTGTCCACCCTTTGACTGTTCATTGTGCCAACCTGTCATGGCTGCCAATCTCCCTTTTGGAAGGCCAAAAACACTCTGCAGTGGGATGTAAATGCAGAGCCTAGCAGTGGGCCAGGCTCTATTCCCAACTCTCATAGGCAACAAGTGCATGATGCACTCCACCCTTGGCCCCAGGGACTGGAATTTTCCACCATAAGCATAGAGACAACTTAGGACTACAGGTAAGATTTGAGTAGCTACCTGAAATCTCCAAGATGCTCGATCCAGCACCAGCTTAGAGGAAGAGTTTGACAATACAGAAAGATCTACCCAACTAAGATCCTAAACATCAAGGAACAGCAGTGAACTGGACTGGAAAGGTCACTTGAATTGCTGGACAACATATACCAAAAAAGACAGTAGGGACGGTTCCATAGAAAACTCTGTGAGAAAAATAGTAAAACAGCATGCAGTAAACCTCTAGAACGTTGTCAAATGTCCTAAAATTATAAAGTAGCCAGACTGCCATGTTCTAAACACCTACACTTCCTACACTATGAGGGAAAGTAGAGGATGTTGCCGTAAGTTTGAGATCCTCATCTTCCCAACTGTACTTGCACAATCCCCCTGGAGGATCTAGCACTATCTCAAATGTATTACTAGTGATGTTGACAGGAGACATTTCCAGTCTTTTTACTAGTGTGCATCTGGCCCTGCACCATGTGGCCTAAAATCTCTCACCCACATAGCGGGGCACGCTTCATCACAGGAGTATTCATTTATCACCGGGGAAAGCAATCTTTTTGCTGCCTTCAGCCATCCAACATGGAGTACATCTTGTCCCCTGCTTTCCTATAGTGACACGATGTCTGGTAACAACAAAGTAAATATACCATGAATCAATGTAAAATATATGGGGGTGGGAAATACAGAAATTATTAACGTCCCCTTGTTACTTTGCCAACACAGGAAGATACTAAATTCTACTGTTCATGTCATGAAAAATGTGTCCTCGTGTTTCAGAGCTCTCCGAACAATCTATAGTCACCAGGACTCAGTTGTGTGTAGAATAGACCAAGGTATCTCAGTTCAGGTCACTCAGAAAGCAAAAATAGGAGTTGTGTTCGCTTTTGTTTCCAGGTTGACCTCCCTTGAGCGAGCTCCAGGGTAGTACAAGGCTTTCTCTTTATTTAGTGAGGCAATACCCTTATACAAATTTTCTGTAAGTGTATGAAAACCTCCACAGAGCTTCCTTATCACCTGGCATTTAATGACCTATTTATGTGCAGCTGAGGATAGTTTCTATTACGTATACTGCTTATGGGGTATGAATTTTGATTGTGATCTTTCATTCATGTCTATGGTTTATTATTTCACATTTTGCTCTGTGATTACTGTGTATGTGAAAGTAGTACACTGATAACCTCGGGTTAAATGAGCATAAGTAAAGCACAGATAGTGTCCATGCCTTGCCTGCACTGTGGAATGAATTAATTATGGAAATGAGGTCCACATTTTCCTGTGCAGTAAATCTCTTTCAAACTGATAACTTAAAATCCATCTCTCTGTTGCACAAACAATAATTTTAAGTGTGGCTCACACATTTGTCTCTTGCTGAAAAATAATGAACTAGCCTAGAATCTCACTATACACTCACACCTTTCAAAGTGTCCCATGACATGTGTGGAAACCCGTGCAGGTACAGGTTGAAGGCAACATTACATATAGTGCCTCTTCAGACACGCACACTTTTCAGCTGTCACGCAACTGACAATTCAGTGATTCTGTGGGCATATTTCCCCCAACTCCATAATATTGTGTTGAATGACAGAAGCACACATGGATAACCCACGCATGCCTGAACAACACGGTTGCAACAACAAATGCATCTTAACCATTCATTCCTTTACCACACATACCTTTACCATGCATGCCTTTACAACCAATTTCGGCATGAAGGGATATGTGTGGTAAATTACCACTATTGCACAAAACAGGGAGAGGGGGATCAAAGGGAAAAGAGTTTTAAGACCTACTACCAGTTCACTTCCCCAGCTAAGTACTATGAAAAACGAAAACAGAACTAGTAAGGTCTGACAGCCAAATAAATTGGCCACACTAACATGAAATACACTATGTCAGTGAGTGCTATAATTGCCTCTAAACAGGGTAACAAAGTGCGAATCACATGTGTGAGAAGGATAAAGTGTGATCACGGACTGGTCAACAAAATCCAGAGCAACTTATAGTGGATAACCATCAAACAAACCAAGTGATCAGTCATATCATTTGATCGTCCATATTGATTTACTGTTCACAGTCTGATACAGTAGCAACACGTTAGAGCAGTGGCCCTGATGAAAGCCAAGGGACGTTTAGCCCACTAGGCAGAAACATGTCGGTCCTATTAATGACAGTCATTTATTCCATACTGTCTTTTGCACTGTTCCTGTTCTTTTAGTTAGGGGATGTGCCTTGTTCCCAATAAAGAGTAGTTTTGACACATAACCCTATTTTAGATTCACCACGTTTGTGTTATGTTGCACTGTCTTTTCACCACTTCCAACCATCACTAACTGGCCAACAATCGATGGCTCACCACACACTGTGGACCTGATCCAGTACTAACATCTTACTGTGTGGCATGAGGTCTAGATGATCTAAAGACCGGCCTGGTCACAGTGTGGACGATCAAATGATATGACTGATCACTTGGTTTGTTTGATGGTTATCCACTATAAGTTGCTCTGGATTTTGTTGACCAGTCCGTGATCACACTTTATCCTTCTCACACATGTGACTCGCACTTTGTTACCCTGTATAGAGGCAATTATAGCACTCACTGACATAGTGTATTTCATGTTAGTGTGGCCAATTTATTTGGCTGTCAGACCTTACTAGTTCTGTTTTAGTTTTTCAAGGTAAATTACCACTACCCGACCTACCCCAGAGCCCTAAAATTGACCCCGCCCTGTCCTTAAAAATACCGCTTCCCCCACCCTGAGGACTTAAACCCTGAACCCAGCCCCCGCCTTGAGCCCTAAAACTGACCCCTGCCCTGACCGTAAAATTATTCCTTTCCCACCCTCTACCCTGAGGCCTAAAACCCTGCCCCCTGCCAAAATGACCCTGACCCCCTGAGCCCTAAAACGAAACCCCTCCCCTGAAAACTGTCCCTTCCCCCCTCGCACTGAGCCCTAAAACCCGGCCCAAGACCTTAAAATTACACTGACCCCCTTCACCTTGAGCTTTAAAACCCTGCCCCCTTCCAGAAAAAATTATCCCAACCCATCCGCCCTGAATCCTAAAACTGACCCCCATACCAAACCCCGTCAACCCCAGCCTCTCTTCGCTGTCCGCGTCTGGAGCTTCTTGTCCCGACGCTTCCTCTTCCTCTCCCCGCCCATCCGGGCATCTAGAATTCTATCTGCCTTTAACCACGCATATGCATGGTGAAGGCAGAGGCATGGTGAAGGCAAGCATTGTTCCGCTTGCGGGGAAGCGGCACCCCTGGCTCAGCCTGCATTGTAAAGGCCGTTCCCCCAAAATATAGGTATCATGTTGAATAAGGCTCCTGGCTAAAATCCTGGCCCTGCCATATGGTGATAATTCTTGGCATATTTTGGGTACCCCTGGCATGATCATGCCCAGCCTTGGTATATAACTGTGACATTGGCAGAATGGAGACAATTGTGACATAGTGTGGGCATCCATGGCATGACAATGCCCATTCCTGGTTTAATTGTGACTATGGTATACTAGTGATAATTCTTGGCATATTGTGGGCATCCGTGGCATGATGGTCCTCACTCACGGTTTATTATGGGCTGTGGCATAACCATAGTAATTATTAGCACATGCTGGTCATCCTTGGGATAACATATATGTGCCTATAAGAGAGCATCTATTCATGTGCAACAGTGCGACATATGTGTACTTATGACTGGGGCTCCAAACAAGTATTTACTAAGCAATTACTTCAGGGCATAAACATTTTAATTTTTTCAGGAAATGGATACATTTCGTTGTGGATAATTGAGTTTATTTTCAAAATAAAATGCTTATGTTTTAAAGCAAAAGTTCATGAATTTATAAGCGGGCATTTGGGTACAGTAAGATTATTTTTTTAAACCTGAATTGAAAGCTAGTATACAAGTGATGGTCACCACTGCTGTCTGAGTTCTTTATCTTTACAACTGATGTAGCCTGTTGGCTGTCGAAAGTTAAATGGGTTCCAGAACCTCAGTAATAGTACTTCTTTATGAGCCTGTACATTCTTTCTAGCTCTTTGACAACAGCCGGGATTGTACGATGTAGATGATGATGTGCATCCTATGACTGAGAGTCTAATATGTAAACCCAAGGAAGATGCTTTGAAAAATGAGAGACTGTGTGAAACTGTTCAGAAGAGTCCACCACTGTGACTCAATGTTCTCAAGATTTATTGGGCTTGGTGGAAGCCCAACACTCAAGGAGACTGTTTGGTTTGCTAGGTACACCATGAAAGTACTGGAATGTTTGATAAATTCTGTTCCAGGACTCATGATTGTTACCAAATTTATGTTAAAATTCTGCTGTAAAGTGCATTATTTGACACTATTTTTCAGAATTTACCCAGGTGGGAGACTACCAACCCCCCTCCCCGAACCCCACAGAAGGATGCTAGACTTGCTCACTTGCCTAGCATGCTCACTGCTATTAGGGGGGTGTATTTAAGTTCCAACACTTTCAGGGGCATTAGCTACAATCAGTGCTTAATTTGAGGTGGTGGTTTCTAGTGCTCCACACCGGCACTTGTGTGTCAAAAACTGCACTTATGACAGTCTGCTACATGGTGGCACTGCCTGTGTAATTTTGAGATGAGCACAACAGTTGTTTATTAATTCAGTATACATTAAAAATGACTAATACCTGTCACCCAAGCCATTCTCATATTTGTGGGAGCCCGAAATAGTCTGATTTGTTCCACTTGTACAAATGTGATGGATTCAAAGTGTTATCGCTAAATATTGTCAGAAACCAACTGTCTTTCTCGGCTTCACATCATACAAACCTCCCAAATGGCCCAAAGCCATGGATGGTACTTTCCAGATGCCCAGGTTCCTTATTCAATAAAACTCTGTGGGCTGGGCCTCTCGTGTCCAAATTTGACAATAAAGAAAGGGAAACTGAATTTCCAGATTTCAAATTGTAGGTGTCTTAAAAACCAGAACTTGTTCAAGGTGTCACATAATATGATACCACATGGCAATAATGCTTCCTAAAAGTAAATGTTTGATGCTCCAAGCATAGAATTCTTATCATCCGTGTGAGAAAGTCCATACCAATAATATGTAGGCCTAGATTTTTTTGATAGACTGCACCGATTTAAGACTGAGGCTTGCATTTTTCCTACTCAGCCCACGTGTTTCTTTTACTGTGAATAACAACTGTTTTTGCCACACTGGCAAACTGGTGTTCAATGCTCCTAGTTGATTCTGATCATACACAATTGGGGTTATACATATATTAGAAATATTAATGAAGGGAGACCCATAAACTCATGGGCATCTGCTCCTTAAAGACATTGCCCAATAGTTATGTAGTCTTTAGAAAAAATAGCAACATTTCTCCCCTTTAACACTACCTTTCTACTTGCTGAGCTAGCCAGCAAATTGCATGCATTGGGTTTTCAGGTCATTTCCATGAAACATTTAAAATAGATGGAAGAACTTTAAAATATCTTTTTGGTGGAAACTCACATCTATAAAATGTTTGGAGTTGAAAGTGATATCAGTGCAACACTACCAAGTCTGCTAATCACTCGAAAAAGGTTATAATTTGGACCTTTCGATAGCCACAAAAATACATATTCCAGCGATGGTGACAATAGTTGGAAACGGTTACTGTGAGGAAATGAGGTGTATTATATTGTGCAACCTCACTTTGTAATACACTTACCACCCCTTTAGTGACAGTAATTTTGTTTCTTAAACCTTTAGCTCAACCCTGGGTAACTGTGGCTTTGAGCAGTCAGGCTTACACAAAGGAACAAGTGTAAAGCAATTAAACAAGACTAAAACAATTGAAGAAGAAATTCACAAGACACAAAAAAGACCTGACACCAATTTATAAAAATTGGTTAGACTTTTATACAGTTTTTGACATTAATAAAAAAGTTTCACCAGAGGGTTCCAGAGATACAGAATTTCTAAGGCATAGTGATTCAGCACTTCACTGTAAACAAGCAATGGCAAATTCAACAAATTTGACACTAAGAAACTTTTTCAAGAAAATCTTTGACATCAATGTGTTTATTTTGAGTTACTTTAAGCAATCAACTCTGGCAGGGAGTTAGTCAGAAGGACCTGCAAGGTCCACAGAAACAGTTGCCTTTCCAAAAAAAGCAGTCTTCAGTTCAGTTCCAGCGTCAGTGGCTCCTTGCCATTGACTTCTAGGGTGTGGTCCTGATGCAAAGGGAAATTGGATCCTGGGACTACTTCTCAGTCGACTACTTTGTGAGGCAATCCTGGTCACATGGGTGGACGTTCTCGAAGTCCTCTCAAGCGTGGCAGAACTCCAGTCGCCACTGGGCTACCAGCCGATTGATATAGTGGTTTCCGCGGTTTCCATATTTTGGTGGCAACCTGTCTTCTGGGTTACCTAGCTGCACCCCAATGACTCTCCTGGGCTTGGTAGACTTGAGGAGAACTTTTGAGCATCAGGTGTTGGTCCCTAGGGCTGTCAAGCAGCGATTCGGGAACTTGTGCACTACCAACTCACCCCAGGAAACTTCTTCATCTGTTGTAGGCCTGTGCTGCAAACAGGTCAGCCTTGGAAACGCTTGCTTCAGGTGGGCTCAGGAGACGACTGCTCCATGAACAGGACAGACACAGGCACAGTCCCGTCTCCTTTGCTAGCCACCAGGTGTAAACCACGTCAGTGCAGCCTCTCTTTGCTGGGTCCTTGGTGCAGCAGGGGAGTCCTTCTTTGGTCCACTTCCCCAGTTCAATCCAATCTGAGTTGTAGGTAACAGGTTTGCCCTTTTTATGCCCAGAAAATGCCCTCTTGGGAGGTCCCATTCACTAGCCAAACGGCTACCAGGTTCCTTTCCGCCTGATGACCACTTCTTGTGAAGTGTGGCATCTAGCTATCCCAGAAGTCTCTATTCTCTCCACTCTCAAGATGGCAGTCAGTTTGTAGACCTCCCTAACCCAACTCAGAGGTATGGCTAACAAGTGCGCTTTAGACCTGAAAAACTGGCTTGACTACTGGTTTCCCCTCTCTGTCCCAAGTGTTAGCCTGTCTATCTAAACAACAGAGCAGACCCTCTCCCATTGTTCACCATTTGCCTTTCAAATGCAGCTTTCCTCTATGCAGCTCACCTTCTGGGCGTACACCAGTGTGGCTTCCTGCCAGGGCAAGGTAACATCTCTCCCCAACGCAAGATTCTATTGTGTCCTTTCCCGGGAGTCATTTGCATGTCTCTGCAGAAGGGCAAAAAGCTGTCTCTGGGACAGAAACATGTACAACTGTGTATGGGCACATTAGAATTTGGGACACAAAGTTCCCCTGGAAGGCTAGAATGACTAGGTCAAGGCTGTTATTCAGAATGTGACTATTTAAGCATTGTATCCTGCTGCCAAAGACAATACTGGTTGATATAGGCCCTGGACCTGATTTATAGGCCTGAGCCGCAGGAGTTGGGCTACAGCAGCATTAACATACAATATGGTGAAACATTTCATCCTATTAGACCTCCTAGCCTCTTTTGCAAGTGTGTTACTCATGGCACTAAAAACTTTGAAATCTTTCTTGGAAGTAAGCCACCATCAACATTTATAGATAACCTTTGAACAACTTAATCTCTTTCTTTTATGGCCCTACAATGTTCTGTGCTTCTATCAATATTTCCTAACTCGCATATGGATTCTATTCTGGAGGTCATTGCCTGAAGTGATGCACATTGTCAGATGATATGTAATGGTAGAAAGGTATCAACACCAATTTCAGAGAGCAAAGCGCAAAAAGGTTATCTGAACATCCAATCCTCTGGGGGTAGATTGTTCTAAGTTAAAAATGGAGAAACAGAAAGATAAACATCACAGTGTTGGAGCAGGTGGTCTGTAGCAGTGATTATTGGTCATGACCCTCTTCAGTGGAGGTCTCAACACTCTAATGTTTTAATATAGCCTTAAAGGCTTATGCACATTGCTATACCAGTTGTTAAAGGCCCTGAACTGAGTTATAGGCCAAGCCACAGTTGAGGATCTATAACCAGGTAGCAGGCCTTTTAGAACTTGTATACCCATCGGCACAAGGGCTATAAGGCTGGTAGAATATTCCACCCTCTAAGGGTAGAATATTCAAAATTAAAATTGAAGAAAGAGAAAGAGAAAGGCAAGCACTGGAATGTTGGCGCAAAATGCTTATACCAGCCATTATTATACTTGAGACAGTTTATTGTCTTTAAATGACCTCTCAACATTCCAGTGTACTTTTATAGCCATATAGCCGCTACTGAGGGCTATACCAGTTGTTAAAGACCCTGAAACCGAGCTATAGACCCAAACCGCAGGCGAGGGCCTAAAATGAGGGAGATGGCCTAGAACAACAGCAGGCATAGCCCGAGACAGAAGTGCTATAAGACTATCAGAACATTCCACCCACTGAGGATAGAATGTTCTAAATTAAAAAGAGAAAACATAAAAGCAGTAAACTGGAATATTGGATCAGAAGGCTTATACCAGCCATTGTAATCCCGGAGCTACTCCATTGTCTTCTACGGAGCTCCCAACATTCCAACGTTCTAATTATCATTAAAGTCTGCTTTAGTTATTGATTTATAATTGATAATTTCGTTCTACTGATTGGTTTCTAAATCATAGACAAACTAAAGTCCATTGATCTGTGATTTAGTGCTAGCCTGCTTTCTCTGAAATTCCAGCCCTTCTAAGAAACATCTCTGAATTTCCCCACAGCCCAATCTGTTTCTGCCAACTGCACTCAGCGGCACCTCTATACATTTATGGTCCTCCCAGAATACGAAAACCCTATTGAAAATAGAGCGCATTACTTCCCAGTTGTCAGTCATCGTAATTACCCAAGACAAACACTCTAATTTCTAAATAGTTAGTTACCGACAGAGCAAGTCACTCATTAACCACAGGGCAAACAGCAATAACCTGACTAAGGTAACGTTTGCCTTTTGAAACGTTCACTCTCTTGATTGCACTTAATCAGGAAAACAACAGAGAGATTAATGTGTTTTTTCCTTCGTCCACGTAAAGTCTGAGGCCTATGTTCGATGGGTGCAAACGAGAAAAGGGTGCACAAAATTGCCAGAAAGTAAAAAAAAAAACTAAGTTGTGCCTATTGGGTAAGCTAGACTACATAACTGTCTTGAGAATAATGGCCTTTTATTAAAAAAATGTTTTTTTATTGAAGAACTATGTGATAAAAGATAGAATTGAGCTGCTCCACAGATGCCAGGTAGAGTGGAAGACCGTTCTGTGGATTTAATCGAATAACAAGAAACAATGTTGGCATACACAGAATGATAATTAAAAATAGGTTTGGTACATAACCAAGTAAAATATAGGCCTATAAAGCAACATAAGGTAATCAATGCGAAAAGAAAAACCTTAAACCCTACTCACCAACTTTCTTAAATTAGATAGAAGTACCTGGCAGAGAAAAGAGCCCTCTAATAAAAGAACCTTGAAATATACACTCAGGGTGGTATTATAGGGGATCCCGTGGAGGTATTTGTAAGCAACTCACAAGTCTGGGAAAAGTTCTATCTGATCTCCCCAAATCACTTCTACAGTTTTACATGTAATAGCAGTACAACAAGTTGGCATACTACTGAGAAAATGTAGGCGGAGCTTTAGGAGCCCGCTGACTCGTGAATGGCTGAGCTAAAATGCATATCCTACAACAATGGGGATACGCCAAGAAGTATACCGGATTAGGCCTAGCCAATAATATTTTTATGATACATTTAACTTTAAAAAGTTTAATATCTGCAGCCTGAACTCTGCAAGCCATGACCACAAACAAAAGACATGAATCTGGTGGGTATCATCCACTTGGCAGCGTGGACTTTGGGAGTTATTCCAGTGGCCCTTTTGCCAAACCCTGAGCACTCTATAATGGTTTCTCTGTCCATCATCAGCTGGGTAACCCGACTAGACGAATGCCCTTAGGTAGAAAATTATGGCCAATTAAACGTCTAAACTTAAAATAAAAAAAGAGGATCCAGGGAGTAAGAATGCAGCCTTTAATGCCTCAAAAGATTGAAGGAATCCACACTCAACCACATGAGGGAAGTACTGTAATCCTGCGTCCTGCTAGGCCAAGAAGTTAGGGGTCCCAGTTACCAGAGCCAGATCCCAGGGTCATTACAAAAGGAGTGTCCCCATTAATGATTAAAACGCAGAGACACTGATGATTGTAAAAACAGTTTTAAACAAAAACCCAAAGGGGAGATTCTGAGTACCTCATTCTTACACCTGCTACCGCCTCAGTACCTATTGTGTGCCCCAAACCCTTTGACATTCACAGTAGTCCAGACATACCATAATGTAGAAATACTGATTTATACTCTGATTTATGATATAAAATCCACGACAACCTCAGTATCTCTTGTTACTGCATGCACACTAAAAGAGCACATTGAGATGTTGGTATCCTTTATTCAGTTCATGATCAGTAGATCACTTGAGGAATGTCTGCTTTCTAAATCAATTTAGGCATTGATAGAATGCTACTGCAAAAACTCAGACTGGTTCCTATAGTTCTGGCCAATTATAATCCTCTCCTTGCCGGAAAATAACAAAATCAGTGGCCATCCAATACCCAATTAACTTTCAGGCTGCTTTAGTCTCCTTCACTCTATATAGTGCATCAGGCTTGTTGGGCCCAGCCCATTAACTTACGATATCGTGAAACACTCCATCCTATTGGACCTCACAGCCACTGCTGCAAGTGTGTTACTCATGGCACTAAAAACTTTGCAATCTTTTTTGGTAGTAAGCCACCATCAACATTTATAGATAACCTTTGAGCAACTTAATCTCTTTATTTTATGGCCCTACAAGGTTATGTGCTTCTATCAATATGACCTAATCTGCATATGGATTATATTCTGGAGGTCATTTCCTGAAGTGCTGCACATTGCCAGATGATATGTAACAGTAGAAAGGTATCAACACCAATTTCAGACTCTTTTCAACTGCATCTCCTGGATCTAAGCCTGGTTGAAAGATAGATGTTTTTTAATTGGAGGCCAAAAGACGAACCTATCATGTTCAAGACTTTGAAGAGCACAAATGAATCTTTGGCTAAGATTTCACTCTTCTCTTTTTTTGGAAAAAAACGTGTCAAATGGGATATATATTAGGATATATAAAAACACTGTATACTAATGACAGTATATCCTTGTTTAGTAAAGGTCTATATGTTGAAGTCAGTGTTGATGCCCCACTCAAACACATTTTAGCAGCTCCTAGGGCCTGCAAAATCCCCCCCCTTTTAGCATTGCAGCTGCATTGGAAATCTACTTAAGATTTATTTGGTATTGATCACAATTCAAGCCTAACAATGTGAATAATAATTGAATTCCTTAAAGTACTTTCGGTCCAGAATACAAAACATAGCTGCCTTTCAAACATACACTTAAAAACAAAATATAAGAGTTTTTAATAAGAGTTTAAAACAAAGCTAAAATACTGTATACCCTAAAACAAAACCAATTATATCAGACCGAAGAAGTCCAATAATGTAAAACAAATGCACTAAGCTGACAGCCAAGGCGACTCGCAAAATAATAAACAGGATAACAAACATTAACACTGAAAGTATTCTTATTAAGTGGTTTGAAGTTTTGTGTGAATGTCCCAGCCGAACCTCAGGCATAGGCATGTTGCCCTAATCACATATTACGCAAGGTCGGTGAGCATGCATGGATGGGGATGTATGACATCACAACGCATGCTTTTACTCCGCATGCCATTACAACACAGTTTTTACAACGCAAGTCGTTACAACGACTTGCGTTGGGGGGCGCTGGATAGTGGAATAGTTTAATTTTCTATTCCAACTCCAGTCCCCGTGGATAGTAGTGAAGGTGTTGGACAGAAAATAAAACTATTCCCTATCCTACAGCGCCCTCCAGCGCATGTCATTGTAACGACTTGCGTTGTAATAGCTGTATCGTAATGGTAGTGTGGAGTGAAAGTTGCGTTGTAAAGGATGTTCCCCCATGGATGGGTCAAACAAGCCAACGAGGAGGCTCATTTTTCGGTATCCAGGGCATTGTGTTAAGATAAAAGATTGCTTTTTTATCATGGTGTTCTTTTTTGCCTCTTGCATGTCACTAAATGTAAGTTTATGGATAGCTCTAGGCCCAGCCAAAACTGCTTTCTGATTCAATTGAATGACATAGCTAGATTTAGGCTGCGTAGAGAATTGTTCTTTCAGGCTTTGTGCACAAGGTGAGCAGTTCTTGAACTCAGCCTTTCAGTCCATATTTAATGGAGGCTGCCTGACATTTAGACTCAATTGTGGAGTAGCAAACATCCACCTCCAATAACACGGTGTAGTGAAGAGGAAGCGTGAGTCTGGTTCAAGGTATGTAATTTATTTAAGTTGAGTGTTACTCGTAATGCCGTCAGCTTGTCAACCTGGATGCCGGCTCGCTCTGTCAACATTCCAGAGCGAGCGCCAGGCAGGCCAGGGGAATATACCAACTAGAGATAAGAAGGAGGGGGAGGGAGATAGGGAGAACAGGGAGTGGATAAGGGTTAACAATGGTTACAACACATCATCCTCCTTAAGGGAACTGACATTTAGGAACAGGGGAACTAAAGATGGGTGCTCCTGTGATCCTATAACTTAATGTGTGTGTCTATCTCATTATGTACTGTTTGTGCCACTGAGGAGAGGTCCTCCACCTGTCACTCCTTCTGTCTAGCCTGATGTTTTCCCTGATTTCTTTACCTCCTGCTCCTCTCATTACTGTCCTTGGTTCTCTCACCTCTGCTGGAACCACTCGATCATGACTCCATAGTCTACCATCCTCCACTACCACAGAGTTTCTGTTTTGCTGCTGGATGGTCTTGGGTGCCACCATTCCACAGTCTCTCTGGTTTCTTTACATAAACACCTTGTCCTTCCTGAACTTTTCTCTCCTTCACTCCCCACTTCTTATCATACCACTCCTTGTATTTCTGCTGATTGTCTTCAATTCTCCTCTTGATCTCCTTGTGATCGGTCTCCTTGGTTTGTTTTCTCCCCATCCAACTGGGTGTGAGTTTTGTGCCAGCTTTTCTTCCCCTCAACAACTCAAAGGGTGTGCATCCAGTAGTGGATTTCGGCGTGGTGTGATATGCCCACAACATGTCCCTTATAGCTTCCTCAATGTTCTCCCCCACTTGGTTAGCCAATTGTATGCACTCCTTCAACATACGGTTCACTCTTTCCACCTTTCCGTTTGCTTTGGGGCAATACAGCGGCGTGCGAACATGGGACCGAACAGTCTTTGAGGAAACCCTTCATCTCTTCTGAGGTTAGCTGTACGCCATTGTCTGTCACCAATGTTGAGGGTATGCCTTCTTGGGTGAACACCTCTTTCAAGAAATCAACTATGGCTTTGGTGCTCACATTGTGAACTGTCTTGCAGGTTATCCAACTTGAGAAGTAGTCTACTAGGACCAATAAGTACTTGTCCTGGGAACCTTTGCCATGGATTGGACCCGCTATGTCGAAGCCTAACTTACTCCACGGCACCTCCGGAACTTCAACTGGTGACAGCGGTGCTCTCCTCATGATCTTGGATTTGTCACTCAGGGCGCATGCATAGCAGTCACGCACCTTGTCCTCCATTTCTCTGTCCATGGTAGGAAACCAGTAGTCCGCACGAAGTCTGGCTTTGCACAAACTTCTGCCTAGATGTCCCTCGTGAGCCAACTCCACTACTTTACTTCTTAATGCTTCTGGTGGGACCACTTTCCCTGATTTCAGTATTAGGTCCCCTTCCACCGAAAGATCCTCCCTCACGTTCCAATATGGCTGGATCTCTGTCTCCATGTCTTTGCATTTCTTGGGCCATCCA
The DNA here is from genome assembly GCF_964261635.1 of Lissotriton helveticus. Taxonomy (NCBI): domain Eukaryota; kingdom Metazoa; phylum Chordata; class Amphibia; order Caudata; family Salamandridae; genus Lissotriton; species Lissotriton helveticus. The sequence continues at coordinate 209,652,073 of NC_136073.1, read as the reverse complement.
GATAGTATATAACTCTTAACCTTTTTCATTACTTCATCCTGTTCCATCTGGGTTTCCCATGACGCCTTTTCCACTGCCGCTAAACGCACTTCCAGGATTGAGTCATTCTTCGTTTCCTCCACCTCTTCTCCGTCTGCAGGTGCTCTTGATAGGAAGTCAGCAACTCTATTTTGTTGCCCAGGTATATAGGATACTCTGAAGTTGTAAGCTTGTAGACCCACTGCCCATTTAGCTATCCTAGGCGTCATGCTTTCCATGTCTTTCTTGGTGAACAGTGAGACCAAGGGCTTATGGTCGGTCTGAACTTCAAAAGAAATACCCCAAATGAAAAACTTGTAGTGACAGATGGCCCAATAGACCGCTAGAGCCTCCTTCTCTATGGTGGAGTAATTCTTCTCAGATGCTGTGAGAGTTCTTGAAGCAAAGGCTATCACGTTTGTCTGGTTGCCTTCTCTCTGTGCCAGTGTTGCCCCTATGCCTCTGTTGCTGGCATCCGTAGAGATGATGGTTTCACCATTGGGATCAAACTTCCCTACATACGGGGCTTCAATGATGGCCTTCTTTATGCACTTCATCGACGCATCCTGTTCTTTTCCCCATTCAAAAACACTGTCCTTCTTTATCAAGTCTCTTAATGGTTGTGACACCATTGCAAAATTTCTTATGAATTTGGCCATGTATTCCGCAAGACCTAGGAAAGATAGAATGTCCTCTTTACTCTTGGGAATGGGAGCATCCTCCACTGCCTTCACTAAATCATGTTTGGGTTTGATGCCATCTTCAGACAGGGTATGTCCCAGATAATCCACTGAGCTAACTCCTAGTTTGCATTTTGAAGGCTTCGTGGTGAAGCCCACTTCTTTCAACTTTCCCAACACCCTTCTAGCCATTTCATTGTGTTCTTCTTCTCCACTTCCAAAAATCAGGATGTCATCTTGGAAGCAGACAGTGTTCCTACAGTCTTTTAACACATGTTGCATGACTCTTTGAAAGGCAGCAGCCGCCAATGCCAATCCAAATGGCATTCTCAGGAACTTAAAATTTCCAAATGGGGTGGTGAATGCTGTCAGTATTTGGGAATCTGGGTGAAGTTTGATTTGGTAATAGGCAGAGGATAGGTCCAGCACGCTAAAATACTTGGCACCTCTGATTGTGCTTAGCATTTCCCCTATCCTAGGAAGAGGGAACCTGTCCACAAGGATATTCGCGTTGAGGTCCCTCAGGTCCACACAAAGTCTTATGCTGTTCCCTTTATCTTTGGCCATGATGACAATCGGGGCCAACCAGGCTGAACTCTCAATCTCTGTGATGACTCCCTCCTTGACTAGCCTCTGAAGTTCCTGCTGGAGGGGCTCTCTCATGCGTAAAGGTATAGACCTGGTCTTATGCACCACTGGCACCGCCCCTTCCTTTAGCACAATCTTGTGCATGTAGTTCTTAAATACCCCCAATCCATCACTGAACACTTCCTTGAATTCATGGGTGAGACTCTCTGATATTCCTTCCTGGTCAATTAACAACACCTGCTCTTTGTTGTTTGGATCAAGTATAATTCCTAACTGCTTCTGATGTTTCCAGCTTAACAGGGTTGAGCCTTTCGTGGATACATACACCTTCCCTACAGTGTGTCTATCCTTGAATGAGATTCTCATGGTCACCATTCCTTCAAGGGATATCTTCCCTTTGTTGTAACCCTTGGGACTAATGTCTGGTGGTAACAATTTCACAGGATGGTTGGCAAACTTATCTTCAAACACTTTCTTATCTACTAAGGTATAAGGGGAACACGAGTCAGCATACATGCTAAACATCACTCCGTCAAGTAAAACATCACATTTGGGGTAAACCTCATCACTGTTGTCCTCCTCATCCCCCACTTGAAAAATGTATGATTTTTCCCTTTCCTCTTCCTGGGATGACTCCTCAATGACATGCACAGCCCTGCCAGTGGCTTTACATACTTTGGAATAATGCCCCCACCTGTTGCATTTCCTGCACTGTACATTCCTTGCAGGACACTTCCAGTTATTTGCCAAATGATTGGGACTACCACATTTGTAACACACTGTGGAACTGGGCTTGCTGCGATTAATCTCTTTACTCTTGTCCCCTACTTTACAAACTGTTTCACTCTCAGAACTAGCTTTGCTTTCAGATCTCTCTCTGTATATGCCCTCAGTGGCTTTCATTTCCTTCATGCAACGTGCTGTGTGCTCTAAACCCTTCGCTATATTTATTGCCTCCTCAAGATTGGGGTTCTTAGTAAGTAGCTCCTCTTGTATCTTGGTTTCATTGGTGCACCTCACCAGCTGGTCTCTTATTAAAGAGTCCGTGAGTTGACCAAACTCACATGTGGCAGACAAGCCTCTCAACACTGCTATATAATTACTCACTTTTTCCTCCCTCTTCTGTACTCTCTTAAAGAACTTGTGTCTTTCCATCACCACATTTATTTTCTCCTTAAAATGAGCTGCTAATTCCCTCAGCGTGCTTTCATAAACATTGACCCCTTCTTCTACCTCCTCTTGCTCATCCTCAATCAATCTCCCTGTTATGTCTTCATATATTTTCCTCCCATGTGTGCCCAAGTTATGTAGCAATATATGTTGTTTGCGTATATTGGTGTAGTTGCTGCCCCCAATAGCTATTAAATAGGATTTGAAGATACCTTCCCACCTTCTCCAAGGGATAACTGGTTCTCCTAATTCATTAAGAAAAGGCGGGGGCTGGCTCATTCCTGCTCCAGCCATTGCCATAAAGTTCCTGAAATCCTATTGTTTCTATGATTATCTAAACTGCTCAACAGTGCTCTAAAGACTTGAAAATGACCCTTTTACCACGGATTTGCTGAGGTTCCACACTGAGCAAAACACATATATTCACCTCAAAAAAACGAAAAATATCACAGAAACCCACACTTTCCTATTTTGTAATGAGATACTGGCACACTTGAGGAAAAACAAAATTAACACTGAGGTTCATGGAGTCCTCTTTCTGCTTCTACATATAGAAATTCAGTTCCATGTAACTGCCTGCTTCCCACCAGCAGGCGGGAACTTCCTGTGTGGAGACTTCCCCTCAAAGAAAGTAGATCCTGTCAGGGAGGCGATTGGTAATGAAGCTGAGGTAAACGGTAATGCGCTTCACCAAACAGCTGCCCCAGAAGCCTTCAACGCTGCTCACACGAGTTCAACAGAAGCGGGAAACGAGGATGGACCTCCACGTCACCACTTATCTCAGGAAGAGATCAACGGTGAGCGCTCTGCATAGCGCGGTGTTTATCAGCGCCGTCAGTCCAATGCGCGCAGGGAGCTTGAGGTGAAGCCAATGATTTTCTTTAATCCTGCTCGCATGTAACCTACACGCGCCAGGGCATAATGCAGGGTGATATCCTTAAGACGGCCCGCCGCAGGGAAGCCAGGTAAATAGTACTGCCAGCCGCCCCTCACAGAGCACTCTTCCCCTTCATTCGCGGCCCGTGCCCGACCCGGCACCACGATGTGAGCGATGACAGGTCGCACCACACTTCAATCAGCTGCAACTCTCCCTTAACTTCAGCGGAAACGGAGGCAAAGCGATGCCCGACCTGGCAACCGTATTAACCACCAGCCCTCTCCAAGTGTTATTTAAGTCTTTAGTCTGTAGACTTGCTTCGACTATCCTTTCCTCCTTACTTGCAAAGCTCGGGCAGCAGTTGGAAACAGCCAGCATAGGTCATACGCCTGCTCCTTTTCTCCGTTGAACCGGCTCCGTGAATTCTCCCACAGTCGACAAGCATAAATTAATTTCCAGGGAAACGGCAAAAACTGTCCCTGGCCCAGTCTTCTCCACCTCGTCGCCAAGAAATGTAGTGAAGAGGAAGCGTGAGTCTGGTTCAAGGTATGTAATTTATTTAAGTTGAGTGTTACTCGTAATGCCGTCAGCTTGTCAACCTGGATGCCGGCTCGCTCTGTCAACATTCCAGAGCGAGCGCCAGGCAGGCCAGGGGAATATACCAACTAGAGATAAGAAGGAGGGGGAGGGAGATAGGGAGAACAGGGAGTGGATAAGGGTTAACAATGGTTACAACACACGGCCAGGAAGCTAGCTGGTAATTTGAGCAGCGATTTCCAAAATGTTCTCTTGCAGCGTCCTAAACATTCTCTTGACCTATCAAGCCCCCACAGCTCTGCTCCATTTTAAATTTGACTTCCCACTTTTGCCTGGAAAATTTTGAGTAGTAATTGATTTTATTTCATGTCCAAAAGAATTACATTGCTGAAATTGAGAAAAAGCAATCGTACTGTAGTTTATGTTAAATATCTACATTCTGGTTAATCCACTTGACCAGATCTTGCAGGAACATCAGTTTTGAGTATTTCTAGGAGTATTAAATTGGTACATCGAGAAATGGGTATTGTGCTCGCTGTGCTATCATTCTCAGCATGTACTACGCTGATGAAGCCCAGCAAAGCTGAAACAGGTCTGGGGTTGCTTGTTTTCTGCTTTAAAGGTACATGGTCTAGAAGCTCAGCCAAGGACTGTTCCCATTGAAGCAAGACTATAGATCATTTGCAGATGGGTGATCCCTGTCTGAAATCTCTTAGTAGACAAATAATCTATACATTGGAATGCAGCTCAGAGTAATTACCAATGGCTGAGATTAATTGAAGCACTCCAGCAATCATCTATGTATTTTTCAGGGCATATTATGAAACATGCACCTTTATGCCATGATTACATCACAAGATTGATCATTGTCCCACGCTTCCCCTGTGCTCCTGACAAATTAGCCAAAGGGCAATTACAAAGAAACTGCAGAACATAAACACGATTTGAAGATCCAGGTTTACTTTCTGTTCCCGATACTGCCTTCTTCAGCCTTAAAACCATAGGTAGCAAGGGAAGTGTCCTTTCTCTCCAAGTGGCAAGCTGTGACAGGCATATGATACCCCTGCCTATCCCTAACTCATGCACATGAGCTCTTGTATGTTCCTAAAAATAGTAGGCCTGTTTTAGAGCTTGGTGACAGGTTACTCTTTCACAATGGCCCAAGGATATATTACACTTGTAATAGGGTGGACTTGATATCCGTCACATTTGTTATGGAGTAATCTGTCTACCAAACTCTAAATAAGTCCCATTACATTTATTTATTTTGACTGAACATATATTCAAATTGACAGGGTCTACTGTACACCTATGGGATGCCGCATTACATAACTACACTGCATTTCCTTGTGCTCACATTTATTCGTACAACGTTAGGAGTGCACCTGCAGTAGTCCTCTAATGAGATCCCATCTAGAAGTGACATGGCTTAGCAGTTTGAGTCAGGCTTCTTCTTAAGACACAGTCAGTGTAATTTATGTGAGTTTGCTCTCTTGCAGTGGCACAGCCAACCTAAACATCATGGAAAAGGTAAAGAATGTAACCCTAAACATTTAGAAGTATCTGCTCAAGCATTTCGATCAAATACTTGACCCAGTATTAAAAGGGCCAAGTTCAATGTTACCAGAATCCCACAATGCTACCATTCAGATTCATGACCAATAATAACCAACAAGTCTAGTTGATAAAACCCAGAGAAACTGTAAATTACAAAGGAGTTTCAGATACATACTGGAATTGATCACATGTAATACATAGTACTAGACCATTGCTCTGAATTCATCATTTCTTAAGTAATCCCATTGTAAATTCACATGGTCAATCAATGGTAAACATGCTCTAGACCTTGATACATTTTGGGTTCAGTGTGGGACTAGCCATGTAGCATCCCCAAACTTTCTTAAATGTACTTTATGCCGCACGTGGGAGAAATTGTAGTTTTGTAAAATTCAATAAACTAGAGGAGTGTGAGCCTATCTTAATGACATCTCCTCTGGTCTCTATTATTGATCAAGGGGATGTGCTGGGAGACAAGAGTGCATGCCTGTGCTTCCACCCAGTGCATGCATGAGAGAACAGACGCACCCTCACAGCAGTGCAGTCGCACCCCTTCGAACCAGCCAGGGACCTGCTGCACCCTGCAGAAGGCAGAAATGGAGAAAGGTCCTGACCCAGCCAGTGTGTGGTATTTGCTGCAGTAGCACAGCCCGTGGATTGTCTTTGCTGCTGGCACCAAGAGTAGACGATCTGGTGCATGTCCTGTTGTGATCTGCAAAGTGGGCACTAGTGTGACACCCACCATAGATTAGCCTACTTTGAAGTGTCCCTTAACCCTCAGGCCACGGTATCCTTCACCACGGGGAGAAGACTGCTGTGTTTTGCAGTGCCCTAGAATTTGAACTGCACCATCCACCCAGGGTTTCAGGAAGAAGGAACCCAATGTGGGAGAAACCACTCTTCCTCTTCAGTGCTGCTGACATGCGGCACTGCTTACCACCCTTGACAAGGATGTGGCGGGAAGCGTTCAGGCACAAACTAAAAATTGGAAGGACATCCTCAGATTTCCACACATCAGCCAGTACGACGATCTGTGAAAAAGTCTAGAGAGAGACGTATACACTCAAATGTGTGAGAAACAGCCAATCTGGAGGCTTCTGTCCCGTCAGTTCTGTGAGACCCGGTCTGATCTGCAGCGCGGCTTAAACATCCTAGATGCGGTGGTATGCCCGTTCCTTCCTTGCTTCGTGCGACGCTATTGTTGAGGATTGCAAGTCCCAGCTGCCATCACCAAGTCGGTGGGGCTAAGGAGGAGGACTCATGACAATCCAGCGCTACAAAGCACCTGCTCTTTCTGAACTGCATGAGATGCTGTTGTTGGAGACTGCAAGCCCCAGCTGCCATCACCAAGCATGGAGGAGGGACTGAGGAGGAGGGGCTGAGGAGGAGTACCAACAACGCCCCAGCGATACAAATCATCCATTCCTTCCCCGCTGGGTGGCGTGCTGTTGTAGGGGACTACAAGTCCCAGGTGCCATCAACAACCAAAGAGGAGGGGCTGAGGAGGCAGACCCATGAGGCTCTAGCACTACAAAGTGACTGTTTCTTACACACTGCATGAGACGCGCTCAGACTACTCCTGGGCAAAGCCCTGGCAAAGCACAGGCCTTTCATCACCTGGAAGAGGCCAGGCTCGGTCACTCCTCTTGGCTTTGGCTTCTGACTAAGCAGAGTTATTGGTTTTTCGTTTCATTTGTACTGCTATAATGTATAGCATCTTCGCCTCCCTTTTACCACTTTAATCCCTAATGGGGAAACCCAAGGCCGTATTTACCCAGCCTCCTACTGCAAGGGGCTCTACCATTGACAGCTTCCTGGCTCAAGCAGTGGAGGTCTTAACAAAGGAAAAAGAACTGGTGAGAGGTGCCTCTCCTCACCTGGAGACATTACTGCACCAACACATGGGCTACCAGCCCTTAAGGTTTCTTCCCTGCATAAGCTGTGGGTGACCTCCATGTAGAACCAAAACCAGTGATGCAACCTTTGTCTCCCAGTGAGGAAATGCCACTGCTTAATGGTTCTGCCCAGAAACAGATGCCACCTCCTGGAGCTAGCCCTGCTGCTAAGCACTGGAAAAGAACTGTGAAGACAAAGGGGTGTGTCACTTGCGCAACTGTTTCTTTACAGGCTAGCGCATCCTTGGGTTTGCAATCACGCAATTCAGCAGTTGAGACTGAGTTGCTTTGTGCCAAGTTCAGTGAACTTCTTGACAGTAAACTTAACCCATTTATGGTCAGACTCAAGGCTATTGAACTCAAATTGGAGAAACTGATTGAGTTTGAAGTTCAGCCAGCTGGTGGGTTGGTTTATGTGGCTGCCTGGGAGCCTGTGACTGGTAATTTCCCTGTTAAGCCCAGTCCCCTATTCGAAAAGCTGCCATGCCAGTGTGAGATTCCATCAAACATGGTTAACAATAAGTTGGGGCTGAACTTCCTCGCTGGATAAAGCGGATCTGTAGAAGGAGGTAGGGTTTAAGATGCGCCTTTCGGTGAGCTCAGAGCCAGAGAAAATGAGCTCCCAACTATGCATCTACCCCCTGCCTCCTACCCACATGTTGTCATCTTAGCTGGCGTTCCTGCTTTACCATCTGGATCACTCGAGACTCCAGAACAGCTCAACACTTAAGGTTAGTCACTGGTTTAGCAGAAATGTCAACTTTAATGCTAACCTTGTCCTCTACAAAGATGTTCTCCTGGTACGAAGAGTTAGGTGGGCCCTTAAACTAAGCATTTCAAGGGTGACTGTGTTATTGTCAATTTCAGCTAAACTAGGGTGTTGGAGGATTTGTCCACCAGGTGAATCTAGGTATGGTCGGGTTGCCTTGGATCAAACCTTCGCTTGTATCTTTCTTTTATAACCATTTCAACTCAATTAAATGTAGTAGTAGCATGTTTGTAGCACACCCCACTGATGAACACACTGCTGCAGGAATTGTAACAGCCAAACCATTTGAGCCTCTTTCCTACATAGGCGACACAGACTAACTGATGGGGGTTGCAGCTAATAAAAATATATATGCACTATGCACCACAAGCAGCCTGATACAGCAAACATTCGGATATATGAAGCTTCTGAAACTGATGAAACCTTACCATTTAGAGAAAGCCAGAGCACAGTCACAAAACCCATAGGTATTCAATTGCTGCCAACCATCACTGAAGATAGGACTCAGCTCACCTTTGGTCCCACGATTAGTGACCTGTCCATGCTTCACTTGCCGAGTAATACTTGTAAAGGAGAAAGTAATTGTCTCAAGTAAAATTCTAGGGAGTCATGGCCAATTAGTGATGATAAGCAGGTAGGTGGAGTAGACACTCCAATAATAATTCTACGTTTGTTGAATGAATGACAGGATTTCTAAAGCACACAGCTACTTAACAGTCTCCCGGCGCTCTTGCAGACCAATCACTCTCCAACTGCCCGCTTGAGGCCAAACCATCGTTTAGTCCCGCATCTGACTGTTTGTTACCTCCAATTATGGCTCAAAGAGATCCTATTCTTAGAACCCAACAATCGAATGCGATAGGAGAGGCTACATTGCTAAGCTGGAATATAGAAGGACTAAAAAACAAATTGAGGGATGGTGAATGGGGAGACTTCATGGACAAGTTTGACATCTGTATGATGCAAGGGACTTGGGCACCTGGATTTATTTCAGACAAGGCTACACCAATCATCACATATTGGCCACAGAGTCTTATTAGGTAGACCTCCGGGTGGCCTTTGCATTTTAGTAAAAGAAGCCTTAAATTGCTCAATAAAATAAATTGAAACACACTCTCTGGATATCCTATCCCTGCACAGCAAGTGATCCTTTCTGTTATTAAACGTCTACATTCGAAGTGTCAGCAAGTCGTCTGAATTCCCTTTGTTAAGCTGGCTAGAGGCCATCATCATAAGTACCTCTGGGAAGGATTGTGCCATAATAATCAGGGGTGACTTTAACACTATGGTTGAATTATCAGGGTTGTTAAGGGAGACAGCTGGAAATAATGATGCCCAATTGGGTATTCCAGATCTTGTGACCCCCAACTCTCATCAAGGTGTCTACAGCAGCTCTGGAGTTAGTTGAAATTTCTCTAGCCCATAGCTTGCATGCGTGCAATGGGCAAACTATTTCTGATGCCTGAGACGCACCTACCTTTAAAAGAGGCGGCTATAGAAGCTGTATTGATAATATATTAATAAATAGTAGCTTATGGAGTAACCTAATTGATTTGGAAATTCCACTAAGGTTTGAAAGAGACAACAATCCGTTGGTCCTCCATCTCAAAAGATCACTCTTCATAAGGAATTAGACTGCTCCTCCAATACAGTGCAGTCGTCTCAACAGGATGAATGTGAAATGGGACTAAATTATTAACATTCCTAGAATCATTGAGTCTGTTTACAAAAAAGCTGCAATGACTTCAGGGCTGACACCTGTGAAAGTTTCCTTGTGAAGAAGTTCCTGAGCTGGTTGAATGACAAAATATGCTCTTCCCAAAGTACAAGGGAATTAGATGGATTATCCCCAAAAAGTCCCGAGGTCATGGCAGCTTTTTTGTGGTCGCTTTCAAACCTTGGTGGAATTTCCATATCAATGATGTAATGTGTTATGTTTAACTAAATTAAATTATCAGATTAATTTGCACTGATTAATTCTGAATTGTAATTTTTCTGCCTAATATGTTTAGGCTTGAAACCCCTCCCGCAAAGAACCATTGTTCTATTTTTGGTTTTTTTGGCCCCTGTTTCCCAAAGTACCAGGATTGCCCCATAATAGTTTGTGATGTATTCGGCTATGGATCATCTTATTATATCCTTTTTTGTAGCCCGGACTACTGTTGCTTTCCTAAGCCTACAGTCCCTATTAAACCACTCTTAAGCTCTCAGCTCAAGTGCTAGTGGTGGGGCACATGCCCATAGCCCCGGTGGTAGGTGGGGGGCAATAGGCGATCACCTCCCCCCTCAATTGATCCTACTTTTACTGGGAGACTGAGAAGCCAAACATGCTAGCAGTTCCAGGTGGGGCCTGTCCTGGCTGGTGTCGGCTAGTTTTGTTGAGTGACCCCCCCATGATTGAGGTCGGCTCGGCCCACCTGAGACCACACTGGTACCCCTTTTCTCTCCCTTGGATGAGCTCCCCTCGAAAGTTAGGTTCATGCTGGTCACACGCAGAGCTCTCACCATCTGGTCCAGCATCAGCAGTTCCTCGAAGGTGGCAGTGGTCAGGATATTATTGGCTGTGAACACAGCAAAGGGGAGCCGTAAGAGCCCAGGGTGTACCGCTTTTGTGCAGAGAAGAGCCCCGAGTTGTCTGTAGGAAAGAGATCCTTTATAAAATCCCTCTTGCTTTTTGCGGACCCTCCAACAGGAGTGAATTTTCCCCGATGTCATTGGATATCCTCTGGGTCAGGAAGTAGAACCCGGGTCCAAGCCCTGCAGAGAGCACCACAAGCGCCACCAGGACTGTCTGGCAATCAGTGCGCCCATCAGGCCGAAGTACCTGGAAGGTGGAGATGGGCCTTCCCAGGCAGTTCGTTTGACAGATGACTCAGGCGATGACCCTCAGCACTGAGCACCATAATGATATGGACAGCCAAAGACTGCATTCTGAATACATAAGAAAAAAACAAAATATAAATAAACAAAATACAAAATATGACAAAATATTGGGACTCGGATACACAAAATCTGATCTGGAAACTTCACTTCAGAAGCTACTAGCCAGGTTGACTATGCAGAGTAACAGAAGCAGCTTACTCTGAAAAGAGGAAGTTCATAAATAGGCAGATCTTCCTGGTGGCTGCATAAAGTAAACACATTGACCAACCTTAATATACCACACGGAAGTCAAAGGCAATATAGTGACCGACAACAACACGCGCAGTGCCAGGCCACACCTAGGACACGAGATGGCAGGGCAGGGTGCTCCAAGTGGTCCTCTGCGCTTGTTTTGCAGACAGTACTGTAGTGCCTCTAAATGCAAAGGTGGGTGCTACTGCCCTGCTTTTCGTGGCCATGGCAGTGCCCAAAAGCCGACCAAGAGCGTTTCTGAACTGAATGATGGCCTTGATAAGGGCGAAGTTATGAGTTGTCTTTGCCTAGAAAATTATCCTTTTTTGCTTAATTCATTTTCTTTTACAAACTGGTGTTGCTTGGCAGGAGGTCTTATGGCTGTAAAGAGATTCTTGGTACCAGAGGACGAACGCTGCAGGATTAATCCAGGCCTGGTCCTCAATGAAGAGGAAGAAGAGGGAGTGCCCTGGGTATTATGAAGAGAGAAAACTGGAATGAAAACCTGAAGAATCCAGCTGCTTGTCAAGGCTCCAGTTTTCTAAAAGGATGTGTAACAGCGTTAAGTGCACGGATTAGCACAGCTAATGACTGCCCTGGAGTGGAAAGACAATATAAAGCAGCAGTTTGTTGCCCCCACTCTTGAGTCAGTATCAGTACCAAAGCAAAGCAAACGCACAGATAATGCAACCTAATGGTATAAGGGAAAATGCCTGGTGAGAACTCTGTGGTTTTGCGATGGCGGCAAACAGCTGAGCACTACTTACACTCACCTGCACTTGGTCCTCGGCTCTGCTCACTGTATGCTATGGCACTGAGGGGAGATGTTGCATTTCTTGGCATGCTAGTTTTGATTGCGGCGGTCCTGTTTTGCTTCCACAGACTCTGCTGCCTCTTCACGAGCTCTTCGGCTGCTGGTTTTATTTGTGTGGAGAGCAGCAAGCGAAGGGCCTGTTTCATATCATGCCAAAGACCTGTAGGTAGTGGGTCAGCCTGACCCTGATGCACACTTAAGCAGGCCTTGGAGAATTGGGGCTCCGAAACCAGCAGCTGGACTCACTGGACAATGGCTGCTATCCAGCAGGGCTTCTTTTGGCCCCAAACTACCCTCAGTATCACGGGACTGAGCATCTACTTGCTCGAGGCAGGGTTGTTTTAGCAGTATCGAGCCCAGTGTTGGCCTTGAGCACAAGGAGCTCAAGGCGCCTATTCTTAGCTGTGATCATGGGAGGCAGTAGACTAATGCAGGGTTTTAAAAGAGGTTGAGTCCAGGAAGAAAAACAACTGCAATAGGTGCTGATTCATTTATTCTACAAGAGTAGCACAGAATTACTAAATTAATCCAATTCCACTGGCGGAATAAAAAAATCCTGGACACCCCAAGTTCGGATACAAAAGATTGAGTTTGTTGGTGTCTTCTGCTGCCAATGTTTTTCAAGATGTAATTCATTGCATTGTACAGCCTGTCGCACATGCTTTCAACTACAGTGATGATACACTAATATTTGGGCCCACACGAAAGGAACATGATAGAGCCCTTACACAAGTGTGCCATCTACTTGCTGATGCAGGTCTTATGTAGAATGCTGAAAAGTGTGAATTTCACAAATAAAAACAAAAATTCTTTGGGCATATTTCTCAGAAGAGGGAATGACTCCAGATCCAGCCAAGGTTCAGGCTTTGTCATCTACCTCCCCTCCACATGTTGCGTTCTTTTCTTGGTATGGCCAGCTACTGTTCCAGGTACATCTATGACATTGCCACTGTGAGTGCCCATTAAGAGAACTAACTAAATGGAATGTTTCATTTCAGGGGTCACAGGAGTATGATCAAAGTTTCAAGACGATTAAGCATGCAATTGAAATTGCTACTGAAGTGGCTTACTTTGATCTGAAATTGCACACCGAGATTGTTGTGGATGCCAGTCCAGTGGGTTTGGGCACAATTCTTGCCCAACACAGTGGGCATGCAAACACACAAAGGCGTATTGTAGCTTATGCTAGCTGAAGTTTGCCACAGACTGAACAAGCTTACTCGTAAACTAGCTGTTGTGTGTGGGCTTGCAAACACTTTCTTGTGTTTCTGTATGGGAAACATGTTATGCTAGTTACTGATCACCAAGCATTGCTTACTATCTTTGCCAATCCAAATGCCAAAATGCCCCCTAGCACTGACGGATGGGCTGAGACTGCAAGAGTATGACTGCACCATTGTGGATCGGCCAGGGAAAATATCAAAACTTTGCAGACTACTTTTCTTGAGTACCCATGCAGTGCCATGGTGCCCCTTTGGCTGAGGCCTACATTAACTTCATTGTGAGATCCAGCACTCCTGCCACTGTGTCCGTGTAGCAAGTAAGTGCTGCTACTAAAGCAGACAGAATTATGCTTATCCTCAAAGACATTGTTATGCATCAATCCTTTCATTAGTGGTTGACTGATTCTTTCCACCTGCTTTACTCTGTACTCCTGACTGCTCTTTAGCTATTTCAAACCTTTTAGCTCAGCCTGCAGTGGTTCGCAACTGACCTTGCTGCTGAGTCTCATTGTGCTCTATCACAATACCTCTGCTGCTGTATTTCCAGGCTTTCTCTTTGATTTCTGTTAGCATTGTTTCTTTATTAAATTTTCCATTGCTGACACGTTCTTTGGATATGTTTTCTATCTCTTGTTTATCTTGCCACTTTGTTTCTGTGATTGCCTTGTGTTCTGTGTTCCTGTTCTGACTGACTGCATATTTCTTTCCTGGCCTAGTTGGTGTGTAGAATTCGAGTCTTGATTCCAGTATCCATAGTACTGTGTATTCCAGTCCTGTTCATGATTTTGATTCCAGCTCTTGTCCTGATCGTGGTACCGCTCCTGTTTTTTCCTGGGCCCCAGTTCCTGTTTCTGTGTTCCCTGCTCCATTTCCTCTTGTCTTTTTTTGGGTGGGTCTGATATTTGTGCCACTGGCACAGAGACCCAATTAATAATGATCCATTTCCATTATAGGGGTTGGGTGTCTACCTGAACTCGGTGAGATCAATCTGCTCCTTGCCTTCTTGTTAGATATTTTCACCTCACAGAGATGACACTTTTCTAGGAGCATGCAAACTATCTTCTTAGATAGTGTGTCGATTGTTCCCTTGTGCTCTTTTGTTTTTGCACATGTATATGTTAAACCCCTATTTCTGAGTTCCCTTGTCCATGCAGAGAGCAAGCAACCCATTAGAAAGCATTGTCCTGAGCTCACCTAGGACTTTATGAGAAGCCAAAGCTTTAGTTCACTCAGTTCCACACTGCGCAGGTGTGAAATCAAGGAGGGAATTCTACTGTAGCAGATTGTTCTGGCTAACACCATTGAAAAGATAGACTGCGCCAACTGCAATTTATTTATTTATTTATTTAAATTTGTATAACAGCGCACAGCTACCCCATGGGGTTTCCCGGCGCTAACAGTAAACAACAGGGGGAAAAAGGAACTATTGGCAGAAAAGCCATGTTTTTATAGATCTGCGAAAAGACAGAAGGTCAGATTGTAGGCGGGGGGGCAGTGGAAGCGAATTCCACAAAGAAGGGCCAAGGTAAGAGAAAGAACGCCCTCCCATACGAGACAGTTTGACTCTGGGAACTTGGAATTTCGCTTGAGAAGAGGATCTAAGGGTGCGGGAGGGGGCATAAGGGATGGCAACTGCTGTACATAGTCGGGAGCCTTTGCATGCTTAATGCGGAACATGTACGTGAGGGCCTTGAATTTGACTCGATTTTCAACTGAAAGCCAGTGGAGATCGGTCAATGACTTGGACGCTGAAACAGATTTAGGAACTCGACAGAGTAATCTCGCGGCAGAGTTTTGAACTCGCTGTAGTTTACGTGTAATTTCCTTGTTAATGCCCAGATAGAGAATATTCCCGTAATCCAGCCTGGACGTCACTAAGGCTTGGACCACGGTACGCTGGGTGTGAGCTGGGAGCATCCACACGATCTTCCTTAACCATTTCAGAATGGTAAAGCAGGTGGCAGCAACCTTGGTGGCTTGCTGCCGCATGGAGAGAGAGTCATCCATGATGAAGCCAAGGTTGCGCACCTGGGTAGCCGGTTGAGGTAGCGTACCCATTTCTGGGGGCCAGTGTTGAGGGCCCCAAAGACAGCGGTCTTTGCCAAGGATCAGAACCTCAGTTTTGTCGCCATTGAGTTTCAGAAAATTGGTGTTCATCCAGGCCATCACTTTATTGAGGCCGGTCCTGAGTACCGAGGGCTCGGCTTGTTTGTCGGATGACAGGGAGAAGAGGATCTGGGTGTCATCAGCGTATGAAAAAAGCGACAACCCTGATTCCTCCAATAATACTGCCAATGGTTGGATGTAAATATTGAACAGCAGGGGGCTGAGAATGGTGCCCCGGGGGACACCAAATGGCAGGGGATGATATTTGGATTTAGAGGTAGATGAAAAAACCTGCAAGGCGCGGTCAGAAAGGAACGACCTAAGCCAGCTCAGGGCAGTACCTGTGACAACCGAGAGCTGAAGGGCCTTAATGAGTATGGTATGAGAGACCGTGTCAAAGGCCGCGTTAAGGTCAAGAAGCACTAAGGCCATGGTCTTACCCTTGTCGATGTTGTGACGGAGAGCTTCTGTGACTCCGAGCAAAGTGGACTCAGTAGAATAACCGGTACTGAAGCCGGATTGAGTGGGATGAAGCAGCCCATTTGTTTCAATATATTTGGACAGATGACCATTGGTGTGTCTTTCAAGAATCTTGGAAAGAGCCGGTAAGAGAGAGATAGGACGAAAGTTAGAAGGAAGAGCAGGGTCCGCATTGTTTTTTTTTAACAATGGGACCACCATTTCATGCTTCCAGCTTAGAGGAACGGTGGAGGTCATTAAAGAGGTGTTAAGTACTCTGAGAACATGGGTAAGAGAGGATTGGTCAATTTGACGCAAGACTGAGATGGGCAGTGTGTCACAGGGAGATCCCGATTTAATGTGGCCGAGGTGAAGTGTGAGTGCCTTCATGTCCAAAAGTGGCCAGGATTCGAGGGTGGGCACCGTTACCAAAATGGTGCAATTATCAGGATCAGGGCAATCAGCGGATACAGTGGGGGGGATCAGGGAGGCAGGGGTAGAGCTAGTCAGGGAAGAATAGATAATCTCTACTTTGCTCACGAAGAACTGTGCAAGATCTTCGCATTGAGTGGAGTTAAGTGTGGGAGAAGATTGTATTGTGGTTGAGCCGGATAAGTCCTTGACCATATTGAACAAAGTTTTGGGACAATTTTTTGCCTGTAGAATGGAAGTGGAGACATAGTTGGCTCGCGCAGCTCGACAAAGGGAATGATAGGCTGTTTATAAGTATTGTAGGTCAGCTTCGCTTCAGCAGAATAGTTCTTGCGCCACCGACGCTCCAAATTTTTGCAATTGGTTTTCTCTATCCTAAGTTCATCGGAGAACCAGGGGGCCGGGGGGCGGTGGTTAATAAATTTTCTAACAGTGGTGAGGAGACAGATATCGAGGGCCGTTTGGACCAAACTTTGAAAAGCTACTAGATCTGAAGTGACATTATTGTGATATGTGGGGGAGTTAAGGGATAACAGTGAATTAAATTTAGTGATGTCCAGCTTCGTCCAATTCCTGGAAGGTATGGCACAGATGTTGCAGTTAGTGGGTGCAAGGTAAGGGATTTCCAAACTGAAGCCTACCAGGAAGTGGTCCGTCCAACTAAGGGGGTGGACATACTACAGTGTAATGAAGATACATTGGAAAAAATGGGGTCAAGAAGGTGTCCTGCACTGTGTGTGGACCCACTATTTAAGAGAACAATGTTCATAGCTGCCAAATCAGAGATTAAGGTGCTGGCAGTGTTACAGCTGGTGTCCTCAAGATGAAGGTTGAGGTCACCTAGAATAGAGAAATTGGCAATGAATGAATGAAATGAGGAAAACTAGATATCCCTCCTTCAGACTTGAATTCAATCAAATGGTACTATAAAACCAACCTGCAATGAGGTATCAAGTCCTGTTCTTCAATGAGATGATTCTCTTATACCTAAGCAGGATGTTTGATTGAGAGTAACACTTCACTCAATATATTGAACTTCCACCGAAGCAGAGGTTTCCTCTGGACACTGTAATGCTTTCACTGTTCCGTCAGCGTACATCCATTTCAAACCTGGATGGATCTACCTTGTGGTCTGAAGAAATCAATGTGCTTTTTTGTCCTTAGAGGATCACTTCCATCACCACTCATATTTGGTATTTGGATAACTCCATTGTTAGCATATTTGATTTCTGGATACTTACCTCCTGTGCCAGTCTTCTGCTGGTGATACATTCGATGATATGGTCATTCAAGTACATTTCATGATAGACATGTAGCACTATCATTTCTCAGTATTATTCAACTACCCTATAGAAATCTTTCCTGAATAGGTGAAAGCTGGTTTTAGAGGAATTAAAGTGAAAATTATTATTCTTCTAAGACCAAAGAAAGGAGCTGCTGGGGGTAGTTGGTTATTTCACAAGCGCTATCAGAAACAAAACGGCAGGTTCTTCGGCGAGGCACTAACCCAGTTTTATCTGTTGTCAAGATTAATTTACAGGTAGCTCTACAGATCAGAAGAAATATTACCCCTTACCTACTCTCAATTTAGATGTGGTGTCACTTGTCAAGGAAAATCATGCAAACCATCTATATCAGTGGTGTTTACCCTTTTAACTTCTGTGGACTCCACTGTATAAGAAGTCAAAGCTAGGACTCTCACTTATTTCCATGATTTCACCTCAACAAAAGTACAAACGAATCCATAGTTAAACATATATGAACTCGACGCACAGACTTTCCTCTGCCACTACATGTTTAAATATGAGGAAGACTTTACACTAGTATAAATCCCAGGTCATGTTCCCAAATCAATAGGTAATCATGTGAAACCCAAGCTATCAGATAAGTGGTGGAAGATAAGTTGTAACTGAATTAACATTGGCCTTGGACAGACACAGCACTGAAATCGAGCTTGGTACAGAATACTCTGGAGACTCTGCAGGGTGTTTTTATGTCAAATAGTGAAAAAAGAGGATGATTGCATAAAAGGTAGACAACTAGGTGCTAATTAAGTCAGAGTATATGCTGCCTACTGGAAAATGGAACTCGATTTGTGCAAGCACTTCAGCTCTGATGGAAAGTGGAGGCATGCTCCCTTTTCAATACATGAAGTGTAGTGCCTTAGAGCATGTAAGCACATGTTCAAGTAAAGCAATTGATGATCAAGCGTGGTCTGGAAGGGCCTTTTTTGCAGTGCAAATGTGTATATATGCTTCGATCACTGAGCCTTTAGAACACTGGCTCTGCTGTCTAAGTGTGCAGATGCATATGAATTTCGAGAAAATCATAAGCAATTCAAAATTGTTTTTAGTCCGAAGCCGATTGCTAGTTCAGTTTGGAGTACATTTAACTCATAACCTGTCCTGAAGTAGCTGCCAAATTCTGACAAACATTTTTTAAATGCTGATGATTATTTTGCTAACGTATATTAATTGATTTTATATATCAAAGAAATTGAGGAGGGAATACAGTAGACTTCAAATAAGTAATACTGCTACTAAATTACACTATTTTCCTTGTCGTATGAACTATTTTTATACAGTTATTTTGCTAAAAATCCTTATGAATATTGTCAGAAAGTAATAGTTGGTGGTAATATGGGTCTGTGCACCCCTTTAAAAGGTGCCGCGGACCACCAGGGGTCCCTGATTCACAGTATAAGAGCCACTGCTCCAAAGTAATAATTTGCCTTGTCTCTGAAGGAGCCTTTTTTGTCAAGGTGGAAATGGGGACACTTCTTGTAACTTTGAACTGCGTGCGGAGGAGGAGCTGCCCATTGGATCCCTTATTGCTATTACCTCCCTTGGGTCTGACAACTGCTCGCTGGACCCGCTTCGCGGGTCCCGCTTCGGCAGCCTGAGGAGGGTGTTTGTTTGATCTTGGAGCGGAGCGTTAGGGGCAAGGACAGAACTGCAGCAGGGCTGCGAGCTGCGCAGCAGGGACTCCGTATCCCAACTCCGTATCCCAACTCAGTTACAACAACTCTGGGTGGGTGAGAAATAAGTGTTGTTAACCCTTATTCATTTACAGCATGTTAACATGCTGTCACCGTTCGCTTTCTATGGATTAGTAACTATGCTGGTAACTTTGCTTCTGATAATATGTTTACTTGTATTATCTAAGATACTGCGCCTGAGAAGACGGCATTAGTAAATAAACATTTCAAATGCTCACGTGTTCTTCTTTACTCCATGTTCTGGTTTGAAATGATTATATAACGAAAGAGTGCTCATGTGTTCCACGTAACCTGAGGTTTGTAAGTTCATGTTCTGGTTTGTCTAAACATTGGGAGTTGGTTATGACCAATGAGACACTGTAGCTAGCTCGGTAAGGGGTTTGTTGGGTACTAAGGTGAGTTTTGGGTCACCCTAATTCGCTGAGGTTCCAATCCTCTGTGCACAGTTCTGTGGGAGAACAGAAACCCTGCTACATGGCGCCCGTACGTTGGTGGTCTTATATCATGGCACTCGAGTAGTATATCATTCTAACCTTAACCCCTTCACTGTCGTTTCCGGAAAACGGTGGTGTCGGTGATACCTACCTATTTTTTGAAATAGGTCTTTTCAAGCTTGAATCTTTCTAAACGGTTTCCTTGAATTACTACCCAGTTGTGCTACAAAGTTATCTTTGTTTTTTAGTAGTTCCGGTGAAATCATGGCTGTGGCTGTGGCCATTGCGCAGCATAGTCGCATTGCGGTGCGCACCCATCTACAGACATACCAGGTCCCGGTGGAGGGCATGGCTGTGGTTTTAGTGGTGTGTGCAGATCCGGCGTACCCGTTCGAACTGTTTTACTCATGGGTAACGTTTCCGGCAGTGGACGCTACTTCTGGTGTGTTCCACTCCTACACACCCTCCCCTGTACCGGCTGAATATACACCGTACAGGGCACTGGAAATACCTATTGATCATTGGCAGCATCGCGTTTGGTTTGATGGCGCCCTCCCCCACTCTTTATCCGCTGCGAGGTTAGGTCCTTTGTCCATTCCAGGCACGAATTGGCCTGCTTTGGGTGGCTTTACCCCGCACCCGAATCACGGCGCTTGTACCCTTGCGGAAATTCGCAGGCTACACATTGTCTCAATTGCCGTGATTCGTGCCTTAGTGCAATACATAGGTCGACATCTCCCGGGAGGTCCCCAGGGGGGTGCGGCCGTTCACACGGAACATGGCAGTTTAAGGCTCAATCCGGTTATGGTCAATTCGGTTTTTGGTCAGCGTCCCGTTGATAACGATGACTTCCCTTTCTGGCTTGCCGAGAAGGTTGACCAACTGGAGGCTGTGTTTCCGAATTCTACTCCTGCTGATAAACATAGAATGTTGACGATCACTTTACCAAAGGATTTAACTCCTGAGCTCGTTGACTGTGAAAGCTGGGGAAAGACTTTTGCGGCCGTTTATACGAGGTGTTTCGGCACCCCGTCTATGACCGCACTGCCTGATATCGTTAAACGTGTTCAGGATGATCACGGACCGGAGGCAGCGGTTGAATTGGGTATGCGCCTGTGTGGTTCTTTTGAGATAGTAAGCGATCTCATACTCTCCAATATTAAAGGAGATGCGGTGAACTTTCACGTGTCGAATGCTTTGGCTGCTCTGCCCGATGCCGATAAACCCAGACAGTTAGCGAAGATAGTTGTGGCCGCATATAAAACTATTGGCCGCACAAGTAGGGGTCTGAAATATTTTTCAGTTAAGGAGAAAAAACAACCACAAGGACAGTCTGCTGCGGCAGATGTCCAACCCAAGTCCAAAAAACAAAATTGGCCTAAAAAACAGACACAGGGGAAGCAACAAAAGCAGACTCAGGATTCTTATCCTGCACCACAAGTTCCTGCGCCGACAGAAAAAGTTTATGATTTGCGCGATCGCGCGATGATTAAATCACCTGATCGATTTCAGGTTTCTGATCAACGCTCTCCTCGTTCCTTTCAGGACTCATCGGCCCCGAAGACCGGTGGAGGAGGAGGCGGTAGGGGACGTGGTGGCCAACAGGGACGTGGCCAGCCCCGCCAGACTGACGGCGCAGCGAAGCAGGAGGATTCTACGCCAAAGAGACCGCAGTTTGCGAAAAAGAAAGTCGCAGCCTTAACAGCGCATCGATATGCCACAGATAGTGAGAACGCGGCTTCGGAATCTGACGTGGGCTCTGACCTTGCTGGACAGCGCGGCGGAGATTACCATAGTCAGGGAGGCGCTGCGTCCACTACTGAGGGTGACAGCGACTGATGTCTACGTTGTAATTGAAACAGCTGACACGAGACTTGCTCCCCCTGAGCGACTTTATGAAATTGTCCTGTTAATTGAAGGTGACATACAGCGTACTGTGAAAGGGGTGTTTTGGGAAAATCTTTCGTCTACATATGATATTTTGCTTTCGGAGGCTGACTGGCCCCCACCTTTTGTGCTCGCGGCGCCGCGAGGGGAGGAGGTAATCCTCCCCAGTTTCGTGAACACTGTCTCGAAAGAGCATGCGCAGCATTTTGCAGAAGAGTGGGCTCGGGCTCTCGCACCGGCTCTGTACCGTAACCAATGTGGTTGGGATAAATTGTCTCCTTGCCACGAAATTCCGTTGCGGTCTCAGCCGCAGCCTCAACCTCAATATCCCCTTCGGCGTGAAGCAAAATCTTCCGTCGCGGAAATCCTTGAACAATTGGAATATCAGGGAGTTATTGAAACGTGTGTGTCACCGATGAATAACCCTCTTTTTACTGTGACCAAGCCTGACGGATCATATCGTTTGGTGTTGGATTATCGGCGTTTAAACTCGCATTGCCGTAACTGTGCAGTACAGAATACTCACGGCTCTGCCCTAGTGGATAGTCTAGTGCGTAAGCGTTTTAAAACAACGCTTGACATTTCCAACGGTTTCTATGCCCATAGATTGGATAGCTTCAGCTCCCAATGGACCAGTTTTACGTGCGCTGGGGTCCAAAAACAATTCCGGCGTCTCCCAATGGGCTATAAGAATAGTCCAGGTATTTTTAACGCACGCATAGTCTCCCTTTTGGAGAGTATCGACACAGATGCTTGTTCGTATGTGGATGACATCTATCTCACAGACGACGAAATTTGGATGCATCTGTGTCGAGTAAATTCAATTATTTGTAACTTTGCAGACATGGGTTACAAATTTAACTTTGCAAAATCGCACATTGCTGAGTACACAGTGTTGTTCCTGGGCTATGAGCTCAACAATGAAGGTAGAGGTTTAGCTCCTCACTTCTTGGAGAAATGCGCTCAGTTGCGCGCTCCAACAACACTGAAAAAATTACAGTCTTTACTGGGTTTTCTAAATTTCGGGAGGACATACATTCCGGAATATGCCCAGCGTATCAAGCCTTTGTATGCTCTGATACAACCTACTTTTTCAAAATCATGCTGGCTGCCTGAGCATTCAGCCATCTTGCAGTCCTTGCAGGCTGATCTGCTCGCTTCTAAATTCTTACTGACTCGTGTTAACCACACAAACCGGGTGATAAGAATTGTTCCTGGGACAGTGGGTTTCACGTACCTCACTTTTAATGAAGGAGACACAGTACCTATTGCTTACAAGTCACACTTGTACACTTCGGCTGAAATGCGGTTTCCCACTGTGGAAAAGGTTTTAACGGCTGTGCAGATGGCGATTCTTAAGGAACACGCTCTGTCACAGGGGAAACGCATGTTGGTTGTAACACCATGTCCTCATTTGGAGGCAGTCACGAAAGCCAGTGTACCAAATTCAAAAGCTTTGCACCCTCGGTGGATTCAATGGGCTGCGTCCTTGACGTCCACAGATGTCACGTTTATTTTTGACGCCTCATTACAGTCGCAAGAGTACTTGCAGTATGAGTTCGTTCATCCTGCTCCTCTGGCTATGCGACCTTTGGAGGACTTCCATTGCATCATTTACACTGATGGCTCGGCGCAGGTTGCGCATGGCTCTAAACAGGCCTACGTTTCCGCTTGCGCCATTGTGGTCGGTGCTATGTTGGACGATGAGTTAATTTCCAGAGAAGTGCACACGTTGCCACTGGGCGATTGCACCGCACAATTGGCAGAGCTTCGTGCTCTCTTACTAGCATTGGAGTACGCTGATCCTAGTGTTACTACTCTTATTGTAAGTGATTCTTTCTACTGTGTCCAGTCTTACAATGAAAACTTGTTCTTTTGGATTCAGAATGACTTTCGTGATTCCAAGGGTAGCGCAATAAAACACAAGATGATCTGGGTTCGAGTGGCAGAACTTAAGGCTAAATTGCCGCTCGTTTATGTGATTCATACTCTCGGCCACCAGCGTGTTGGGGTCCACGCTGTCGGTAACTCGCTTGCTGATGAGGCAGCGAAATTAGCAGTGTCTACATACTTAGTTGCAGCAGTTACTAGGTCCAAAACTAAGATTGATAGTGACATCTTGGCGGCTGTTGCTGCCACTGAGAAGGGAGGTAAACATCCTACGGGATTCCCTTCGAAGTACACATACCACTTAAGTCCCGAAAAGGTTCCTTTTGTGAAAATTCCTGATGTTGGTAAACGTTTGATTCCCAACTCGGACCGCAGGGCTGACTTGATTACAGCGGCACATGAAGGTGTGGCGTCTGCGGGCGTCTCAGCCACTGTAACTCAGTTACAACAACGCTTCTGGTGGCGGGGACTGTACAAACAGACGCGTGATTATGTCCTTCTTTGTGACATTTGCCAGCAGATTAAACCTTCAACTGCCACGCGTCCGCCGCAGACACAGTTGTACATTTCTAATAAACCACTAAGTTGTGTTTATTTGGATCACTGCGGTCCTTTTTCATCTGATACTGCGTATAAGTACATCTTAGTAGCAGTTGATTCATGCACACGCTTTGTGTGGGTATGGCCCCATCGCAGCGCTGATTCACGGACTGTCATTAGAGATTTGCGTGTCTTTATAGGGATTTTTGCCTGTGGTACCTTCCATTCGGATCAGGGTCCGGCTTTCGCCTCTAAGGCGTATAAGGATGCCATGACTTCGTTGGGGGTCCAAGTCAAGTTTTCGTCTCCCTACAGACCTTAGGGTAATAGTGTAGTGGAGCGAATGAACCGTGATTTAAAGCAATCTTTGACAGCTCGAGTTATAGGCACTGGCAGAAACTGGCTGACCCACCTCAATGGCGTGCAGCGTGCGCTTAATAATCTCCCTAGAAGGTCTCTGGGTGGGCGGACCCCATAAGAAATGCTCTTTGGCATCAAGATGTACGTCCCTGACCTTGACGGTCTAGACTGTGTGGTTTGCGCCACTTCCTTTGACGCAGATGAACATTGCAATGTTTTACAGAATCTACAAAAGACCAGAGACAGTCTTGCAAAGGAACATTTGCCCTCCACGTCGGATGTTGCGTTGCAGATCCCGGTAGTCGGCTGGCTACCCCAAGTTGGTGAACTGGTTCGAGAGAAGATCGATAACAAGAAAGAATTTGGTCCTTCCTATCGGGCTCCGGTTCCAGTGCTTGGAGTGAAGGGCACAAGAACAATCGTATTACCACCACTTCCTGGTCGTAAGGAAAACAGGTTTATTTCAATTGACAATTTCAAGATACACAGAGTGGCCGATTCTTCTTAGCATGACACCGGCTGTTTCCTGTCCTTCCATTGTGAGAAATTCAGTTTTGCCCACTGCTTCTAATCATGAAACTGAAGTAGCCATTGAATTACCTGCGATTTCCAGTTCTTTATTAAGTACTTTGCCTGGTACAGTCCATGATGAAATTGACTATACGTACCCCACTGACTTGTCCATGCCTGACCTGCAAGCACGTTTGGCCACAGAATCCAGATTTTCCTTTGACTCTGTTTCCAATGCCTCGAAGAAACCTTCACGTTTTGCAGTTTATGCTACCTTATTTAAAAAACATTTTTTAATTCCCCCTTGGACATATATTTGGCTGGTGCTTTTTTTGATATATCTTTTTATGTCAATTGGTTTTGTATTTTATTTTTTCCGATTGGTAAATGGACACTATGTCGAGGAAAGAACATGCATTCGCCATCTCAATGGAACTTTGGCCCCCCTTTCCTCATCGCATTCTGCACATAGACTGAGAAGAGACTTGACATTTGTTAACATCACTGCTTGGCCTGTCCTTGATGGGATTGTGTGGGATGCCGTTCGATTTCAAATTCATGGCCCTACGGAGGTTGTTAATGTCCCTAACGTGCTTAGAGTTAATATGGGGGATGTGGTGAAACAAAACATACGTTCTGATGATTGGGATGTTCAGGCCGTAGAGTCTTTGTTTTCTGATTTGAAATACTATGCTGCCTTTGATGCTGAAGATTTATATTTAGAATCTGCTATTTATGGTGATTTGTTTTGCTTTCAACATTTTGGCAATCACTTCTTACATAAAACAACATCCAGAAGGAATACTGTGAATTATACACAATGGGAGCATTGTCCGGCTCCTATACAAGGCAGTTCAAGTACTTTTTTGAAAAAGTACACATATTTTACTGACTTCAATCAGTCTAATCCCGAGTCCTTTTATTTCAAAATGACACAGAAGCCTATGTCCAAGGTTAGACTTACCGATACCAAACTATTGTATTCAAAGTCCTTTCTTGATCAGCTAGCTGTTGGCGGTTATGAATTATGGAAGGAAACAATTGACCTAAAATCAGTTTGGGGTTCTAAAAACTGGCAGGTACAAGGCGCTGAGGCTTTGCACCGTGCATGTCTCATCCCGAATCAGATTTTGTTTTTGAATTCTACTATTTCACAAACGACATGCTTTGGATTGGCTACTGCTAAAAAACTAAATTTTCCTTCTATCCCCGAGTTAGAGGAATATTCAGGCTGGAGTAATTATACTCAATTTTCGATTAGGGACTTACAGACCCTATTGCTGAATTCTTCCTTTAACATATCCAGTATAGACCCTAAAGGTTGGCTGGTGTGGCACAAGAGTGCTGATTCTTGCCAGCGCCGTTTTCTGGGTTTGTCTGACGGCTTTGCTCAGGTTAGACCTGATACACGTTTTGAAACTGAGCATTCTGTCACAACTTACTCTGTGGGTAAATTATGTCAAACCTGGCTGAAACATTCTAAATTATCTGCAGTTAAATTACATCTTGCAAAACTAAATGATGATGTAGATTTAAATGATTTCATCAAAGGCCCGGCTAGTGGTGGGTCAAAAAGATGGATATATGCTGTCTACAATGAAATCTGGAAAACATCGCAGATTGAGGCAGCAACACGACTTAGGGCTATAGATCAAGCAAATCTAGAGAAAGTGCTTGCAGTGGTAGACAATAGTATTAACATGCTTTCTTCCCGCATTTACACTTTAGATAACATTGTGTCTTCCGTAGTGGATATTGTGCATGATGAAGTATCTGTGTTGTACCATGGTCAGAATCAATTACGTTCTATCATGCAATTTGCATGGACCCTTCAAACGCTTAAATCTGGCAAGGTGCCATGGAGCTACATGAATGTTTCTTCTCTCTTTGCCCCCTTTAATTTAACTGACAAACAACGCTTGCTTTCTATGCGAGATGCTTCTTTTTCTATGTTACATATTGAGAAATTGGAGTCCTTGCCTTTTTCTGTGGCAGAGGCCTCAGCTGCAACGTGGCTTATCCACGGTCTGATAACATTACCTTTTGCTTTGTATAAATTTACTAACTGTATGAAATATGTTGCCATAGGTCGCTATGAGCCTTTGGGTAGTGGTTTTCTCCATGAAGTATGGTCCCTTCCTTTCACTTATAGATGTTTGAAGGACGGCCAGGAAGTTTATCTAAATGGGGAGGAATGTACAGAAACTCCAGATCACTCGTTAATGTGTAGGCACATACAATTACACGGTTCTTGCAACAAGGACCGACCAAACTTGGCCTGTGTTTTAAAAGGCACTCCTGTACCAGCAATCACCCCGACTTTTACCTTATTGGGGAACGGGAGTTATTTACTTTTGAATAATGAAGATTGTTGCGGGTTAATTAAAGGTGTAGCTTATGTGGTAACAGTAACTGAACGTGTCGTTTGCTGCAGAAATGTCCTGTACCCACCCACACATGAAAATAGGGAGGTTTCCATTTGGCCACGCATCCCAACCTTGAAAGCACAGTTCATCGGCATGAGCAGACTAAGGGCTCTTTTGTCCCAGAAAGAAGTGGCCTTGAGTTCGGCTCGGGAAACTTTCGTGCTTCACATAGCTAACACCCGGACTGAGGTTCAGGCCCTTTTAAATACTGATTTACCGTTGCATTTTGGCGAAATGATACATTCTATCTTTAACGCGTCCTCGACATCTGGGCTAGCGCATTTTTTCAAAACAGTTAGCAGCGGCCTTGTGACTTCATTTGAAAAAATATTTGGAGTGATCCCTAGTTTCTTTCATTCCATTTTTTCGAGTCTGTTTGGTGGATTCCCGGTTTTACTGGCACTGGCGGCAGGCGTACTAATTGTACTTTGCTTCCTTAAATATGGATGCCCCACGTGTGGAAGAAGCCGCCCAGCCCCTGCTGCCACTGTTTCGCAACCGGATGCTTGAATATTTTGGCACACTGCCGCTTGCGATTTTGAGCACGGCATATGGATTATCGTTTCGATTTTCCTACTTCACCTGTGTCCAACCTGTGTTTCACTGCCTGAGTTGTGATTTTGATTGGGCCATTGATTTGTGTCTCTGCGGACCGGTTTCTCCTGACGTCGATTTTAATCAGCTGATGAGTCCTATCACTGCTCACGAGTTGGTTTGTTCTGACGAAAGGATTATGGCCTTAGCAGCGGTGCATGGACTAATGGGTCCCTGGGACTTATTCGCAGCAGCGCAGGATTTCTTGGGACTGAGCTTTCTTGAGAACCCACCGAGTTGTCCTCTGATGGTAATAGAGGCTCCAATACTTGAGGAACACGTATGTTCTTTTCCACTTTTAAATTGGATGGCTGAACTGTTTTCGGATGAAGACGGTGATTTCATGCTGGAGGCTGTTGCGGCATATTTTGCTTATACGGTCTTGTCCTAATAACTTTTCCATGGTTTATATCCGGCAATTTGACTTTCAGCTTACATATTTTTGCGAATTTTAATACATTGGTTAATTTCCCAGACCTATTGACTTGAGCAGAATATTAATTTTTTTTATGGTATATTCCTGGCTCGCAGTTCTTGAACTCTGCTTTCATGAAGTTGCCCTTATCTTATCTTATCCGTCCTCGGATCATGGGGGGGTGTCATATAGCTACTGTATATCTTTATAATGCGTTAAGTTAGCATAGGCACATTACATGTTTAAACGCCATTTTTCCTTTTGCTGCTTCTGCACACGACACTTAATTGTTGATTTAGCTTTCAACCTAGTAGTTCGTTGTGGTTTACACAAGAATAATATGTTATTACTCTGATATCAGCTTTGCTTAATAAACTATGTCTGTACAGAGAGTGCTGAAGTTTCAGGAAAAACACAATACAGAATTGTTATGAGGTCTGATCTTTGCCCCTTCATAGACATAACATAAGTGCAGCTTCTGCCAACTTTGGGCTTTAGGCGGGTTTGATATTGCTTTGCTTGAAGCACAAACACACACTTGATGCTGTTCGCATGCAGAGAGAGCTGGTGTATGCTGATGTGATCTCTTCAATCTAGGATCCTGAGGTATGGGCCCGCCCTAATTCAACCCAAAGAGACCTTCTTAGCTATTAATATAATATGCGAGTTAGGGTGGGTGAGAAATAAGTGTTGTTAACCCTTATTCATTTACAGCATGTAAACATGCTGTCACCGTTCGCTTTCTATGGACTAGTAACTATGCTGGTAACTTTGCTTCTGATAATATGTTTACTTGTATTATCTAAGATACTGCGCCTGAGAAGACGGCATTAGTAAATAAACATTTCAAATGCTCACGTGTTCTTCTTTACTCCATGTTCTAGTTTGAAATGATTGTATAACGAAAGAGTGCTCATGTGTTCCACGTAACCTGAGGTTTGTAAGTTCATGTTCTGGTTTGTCTAAACATTGGGAGTTGGTTATGACCAATGAGACACTGTAGCTAGCTCGGTAAGGGGTTTGTTGGGTACTAAGGTGAGTTTTGGGTCACCCTAATTCGCTGAGGTTCCAATCCTCTGTGCACAGTTCTGTGGGGGAACAGAAACCCTGCTACAGTCCCTGCATTGACCATTAACACACCTGGTCCGCTCTCCCTGCTGCCACGCCCCCCGCCCTCGAGCACTGAAGAGCAGCGGCGTTTCCAGCCTCTGTGGGACACTTCTTGTAACTTTGAACTGCGTACGGAGGAGGAGCTGCCCGTTGGATCCCTTATTGCTATTACCTCCCTTGGGTCTGACAACTGCTCGCCGGACCCGCTTCGCGGGTCCCGCTTCGGCAGCCTGAGGAGGGTGTTTGTTTGATCTTGGAGCGGAGCGTTAGGGGCAAGGACAGAACTGCAGCAGGGCTGCGAGCTGCGCAGCAGGGACTCCGTATCCCAGGAGTCCCTGCATTGACCATTAACATACCTGGTCCGCTCTCCTTGCTGCCACGCCCCCCCGCCCTCGAGCACTGAAGAGCAGCGGCGTTTGCAGCCTCTGTGGGACACTTTTTGTAACTTTGAACTGCGTACGGAGGAGGAGCTGCCCGTTGGATCCCTTATTGCTATTACCTCCCTTGGGTCTGACAACCGCTCGCCGGACCCGCTTTGCGGGTCCCGCTTCGGCAGCCGGAGGAGGGTGTTTGTTTGATCTTGGAGCGGAGCGTTAGGGGCAAGGACAGAACTGCAGCAGGGCTGCGAGCTTTGCAGCAGGGACTCCGTATCCCAGGAGTCCCTGTATTGACCATTAACACACCTGGTCCGCTCTCCCTGCTGCCACGCCCCCCGCCCTCGAGCACTGAAGAGCAGCAGCGTTTCCAGCCTCTGTGGGACACTTCTTGTAACTTTGAACTGCGTACGGAGGAGGAGCTGCCCGTTGGATCCCTTATTGCTATTACCTCCCTTGGGTCTGACAACTGCTCGCCGGACCCGCTTCCCGGGTCCCCTTCGGCAGCCTGAGGAGGGTGTTTGTTTGATCTTGGAGCGGAGCGTTAGGGGCAAGGACAGAACTGCAGCAGGGCTGCGAGCTGCGCAGCAGGGACTCCGTATCCCAGGAGTCCCTGCATTGACCATTAACACACCTGGTCCGCTCTCCCTGCTGCCACGCCCCCCGCCCTCTCTCCACCCCTTATAATAGGATCAGCACACCGCTGCGCGGGAGCGTCCCGGGAGAAGCCCGGGACAAGGGCGGGCCATCTGTGGCCGTCAGGGGCCGAAGGAGGCTGGGCTGGGCCCTCTCTCTGTCATCCAGCATCGTCTAATGGACTATACTGCATAAGGCGTAGCAAACTGTTATTTTGTGTAGCTTTGTAGATGGACCATAATTTAGGTTTTTTTCTGTGCCTTGAGAGGCCCCGCTGCGGTCTACATCATTTCTGCCTACCCCTTGTGCTGTATTGACCACTAAGTATGTCTTCACCCCCAACTACTCCCCTATTGAATTCCCTCCCGCCCATGGTAGGGGGGACAATCTTGGGTCCCTTAGACAAGTATTTTACTAGTGCCACTCGCGATATCGATAAAGAGATTGCCCTAGCTGAGAGACGCGCTGAGCGTAGGCAATCTATTGAACTCCTTAAACTTCCTTTGGAGAAGCGGGCACCCCTGGTTTCTCTGGCATCGGTCCCTTCTTCACCACCTTTAACCGTGCCAGTCTTAGTAGGAATGCCCCATGCTTCATCACAGTCGCCTAGTCTGGTCAGGATGGAAGGTATGTTAGGTTCTGACTTCCAGACCGGAAATGACCCATCGGTCGCTGTCTCTACCATCTTGCCTCCCCCTATGCCTACTACTTTAAATATTATTTCTACTGACGAGGAAAATCCTGCCCTATTAGGTGTGTTACCCCATGCAGCCTCCAAAAACCCTCATATTAAAGGGAAAAGACACACTAGTCCGCGGAAGGGTTGTTACCCTAAACATCCTAAGAAAATAAGGAAACTTGGTATAGGACTGGGAGCTTCCTGTAAGCCTAAAGGGGCTGGTTCAGGTGGGGCTCAAGTTGTTAAGGATGGGGTGACCTCGGGTAATTTAGCATCTAACCCGAGTGACTCTCTGGCGATAGCTCCTGCTGAGATTTTATCACCAGATTCACCCTTACTCATGCAGATAGAGAAATTGATGAAGTCTCTACTGACCCCATTGTAGAACGAATTAAAAGGTTAGCGGATCGATTAGACTGCTTTGAACAAGCTACCTTAGACAATTTTTTTTCAACTAAATCCTTAATTAAAACACACTTTAGGTCGGGGGACAGTAATAAAGGGGGGGGCAAGTGGATACGTCAACCTCTAACACTTTATATGATCTCTCTAATACAAGTGGGTTGGCAAGTGGGGTACCTGTTCCAGAGCCCCTTCCTCCTGTTGTTATTACTACTAAAGGGGGGCCTCGTCTTTCAGGTCAAATCCACAAGATCACTCCCCACCCTTCAGACCACTCACGGGCAAACACATCCCAACCTAAGAAGCGCTCAGCTATTGAGGTCACGGGCATTAATGATAGATCCAAAACTGGGAATCCTGGATCCAAAAATTCCAACGCTTTAGTTCAAATTCCATCGACTTGCCATGTTCCTCTCCCCTCTAGCCTACCTGACACAATTCCTCCTAAAGTGCCCCGCAGAATACCTCCCATGAACCTGCCCCCAGACTGCTACCCCTTTGTTGCCATCCTTACCAACGTACCACCATTGTTGGTTGGGCAGCAAGAATCCTTCCAGATGCTGAAAAATAAAACAATGCACTGGTTAAGGATTAATAGACCACTGCCCAGGGAAGTGGATGGGCTGATTCTCGGTGTCAGAAGGATAGGTTGGGTAGGTAGTAGTCTTAAGCGCTTTGAGGGGGATTGTGTAGTAGTTAATTTCAAGGATCCCAGGGTAGCTCAGCTAATTTCTAGGCAGAACTTAGGCACTAGCAGCGCTGGCATTGGTGTAGTCGACTTGACTTTCTTCTACCCGAGACCACCTGGCATTAATTTCGGCATCATCCCAGAAGTAAGTTGTTCTCACAATCTTCCCATTCCTGGACTTGACCCCTTCTCTGTGTCTTACCAGCAGGGAAACCTTTATAACGTTCCAACCTTTAATCGTTTTGAAGCGATGTCAGATCTGGGGTGGGTTGATTGACAAAATGGTAATAATCTATCAGGAATGGGTCGTGAAAACCTTAACTTAGAATATGTTTTGACTAACCAGGAAAGTATGAAATCAGAGGCAAGGTCTGGGGAGTCTGCATTGATTACCGGGGTCACAGGGAATGAGGATCTAAACGAAACTAGTATCAATAACCAGACAAATAAACAAGATATTCCACCTAGAAACTCAATCTTAAAGTTTATGTCATGGAATATAGCGGGCCTAAGAAATAAAGTAGATGACCCAATATGGAGAAAATTCTTAGGGACCTTTGATATGATTGGGTTACAAGAAACTTGGGATACTACGAACACCCTCACCCTAGATGGTTATTCCTCTCACTGCCTTCCAGCTATATCATCTGCAACGGGGAGAGCAAAGGGGGGTCTAGTCACCTTAATTTCGGCATCCATCCCGGGGATTCATACGCAGCTAGTAACGGGTTCACCTTACTGTCTAGCAGTCCAAATTGTTTGCAAAGGGGAATGTAATGTCTTAATTGTCAATTTTTATAACTCCTATGACAGAGTAACTCCTATCGATCATTTGTCAACCCTGGAACTGTTTTTGTCTAGGCAAATTGCGGTTTTAAATAACCATTGCATGGTAATTGTATTGGGAGACTTTAATATTCATGGGTGCCCAGATAAGTGTCTCTTATTTGATAAATTAGGCCCTAAAAATCAAGGTGAGATACATTTTGAGCATACTGCCCAAGGAGCGATCCTTGAGAATATCTTGGCGAGTAATGGGTTGATGCTACCTCAATGAGAGGAAGTGGAAATCCCAACCTTTGAGAATAACATCAGTCGCTCAACCATTGATTATATGTTTATAAGTCTTACCTTGGGGAACTGTATCTGGGAATACTCTGTATCCAGGTCACATTTTAGTGATCACAACCCAGTGACCCTGATTATTACCAATCCGTTTAAAACATCTGAGAATCAATATAAAAGGGTGGATAAGCACGACATTCAACCAACAGATCAGGGATGTAGGATTAGATGGGAAAGGGTGGTTCAGCGGGACTTTATAGATAATCTTTTTAAAATCAGAGGGATGGATATGGAAAAATGTATGGACCTTGAAACGGGGGATAAAGAGGTCCTCGATGCTTTTTTAAAAATCTGTACCCAAATAGCTTCGGATCTCAAGTTATCAGGTAGGGTGAAGGAGCAAGGGGGTGTTGGTTGGTTTGACCGTAAATGCTCAGTTGCCAATCAAAAACTTAGGAGCGCCCTGAAAAGCAAACCAATCGACAGGTTAGTCGTGGCTTCCTTAAGGCAATCATACAAAAGAGCAGTGGAAGTCAGGAAATGTGAAATTAGAGAGGCCGCCTGGGAGGAGTTAACTTCAATCAATGTCCTAAAAAATAGTGCTAAATTTTGGGAAGTTGTTAATAAGCCATATTTTAATGATCCCTGTAACAACCAGCTTGACTGTGGTATTCAAGAACATCAATGGCTTACTCATTTTAAAACAGTCTATGAAGGGGGGGTAACAGGCTGTGAGGTTGTGTGCACCCCTGCCTTACACACATATATCTTGTCAGTCACAGAAATAGAGGTAGCTGAAGCCATCCGGAAAATGACCAGTAACAAGGCTCCTGGCCCCGATGGTGTCCCGGCTGACCTCTTTAAGTCAGACATCAAGACATGGTCTAAAATCTTAGCGAACGTTTTTAACCGTATTAGTAAATCTGGTATCCCTTCTACATGGTCGGAATCAGTTATTGTTCCCATTTTCAAAAAAGGTAATAGGGGAGATCCTGTAAATTATCGATCGATCTCTCTTATTGATTCCACGGTAAAAGTCCTTGGCCGAGTTATACTGAGTAGAATAACAGAGAAACTGGAAGACACAAATACCCTTTCACCTTTGCAGTATGGATTTAGAAAAGGGAGGGGTACAATAGACCAAAGTCTTAATCTCCAATTAATAATTGGAAAATATACTATTGCTAAAAATGGTATTCTGTACCTAGCTTTTATGGACCTGTCCTCGGCCTTTGACCGAGTGAACAGGTCCAAATTGTGGGATTTGTTATTAAAGCTTGGTATAGATGAAAATATTGTGTACTTCCTAGCTGACCTACATAGGGATCTCACGGCTACAGTTAGGTATGATTATAAAGGGAACTGTACCGGAAAGATTAGGATTGTGAATGGGGTTAGGCAAGGCTGTATTTTAGCCCCCTTGCTTTTCACTCTTTATATTAATGACCTGGGGACAGTTTTGGGGGCGGTAAGTAAGGATATACCAAGGGCTGGCAAATTTATGATACCTGCTCTGCTTTACACAGACGATGCTGCTCTTTTAGCACGTACAACAGTAGGCCTCCAACGTCTTTTAAATTCATTTTATAATTTTATGAATGCACTGGACCTTAGTGTCAATTATTCTAAATCTCATGTAATGGCAGTGGGTAGTAAAAGTAAAAAATTGAAAACCCTGTTTTGTGATGGTAACAGGCTATCCAGAGTCACGAGCTTCCCACATTTGGGGGTTATCTTTGATGACAGCTCCTCTTGGCTGCCCCAAATGGCCGCTAAACGAAATGTTTTCGCAAGATCTATTTCGGCCGTTTTAGATTTCTCTCGTAAATTAGGGGTGAAACCATTGGAAGCCGTCTTGAAAGTTTACGACGCAAAATGTGTATCCATAGCCATGTATGGAGCAGACCTGTGGGGTTTTAAAAGCGTAAACCACCTACAGATTGCTGAAGATAAGTTCTTGAAAAATATCTTATCAGTGCCCCAATCAACCACATGTTATATTGTACATCAGGAACTTGGGGTTGGCTATTTGGAAGACCGTATAGCTGTGGCACCGCTATTAAAGTGGATAACATCATGGTTAAACCCGGAATTGGTCCTAAATCATGAGATTTTGAGTGATTGTTTGACTTTGGATCATAGTTCATCCATCCCTTGGCTGAAATATGTTAAAACATTAGCTGATCGATTAGGTCGCCCAGAATTGTTTACTCGGCCCCTAAAACTGGTTAAGGGAGACTTGAAATGGACCAAAGATACTTTTATGTTGAATAAAAGTTCTGTAAGGAAGGAAATGGAACTGAGTAAGGTGACCGTGAGGGCCCACCAGCTCTTAATCAGTTCCATTGATATTGAATTATACCTGAAAATGGTCAATAATAATAACCATCATTTTCTCTTGACTAGGTTCAGGTTGAATAAATTTCATCTGCTCCTTACTACACGACCAACTTGGACTAAAATGAAAGATCTAGATATTTGTCCCTGTGACGGGTTTTCTATAATGGACACTGCACATTTTATGGTTTTTTTCTGTAAATACTTTGTGGAAATACGGAAAAAGTTCATTATACCATTGATCAAACAGAAAGGGTTTAGACAAGTTAAACCGGCCCTTATGTACCTCCAGTTGCTGTCGAATATTGGGAAATTTTTAATGTGGCATGTTTTTTAACAATAGCTATGAGACTTGGGAAAAGAATTAACTGGCCTAGTTGTAAATAGTAGATCTTTTTTTAGGGTCCTTTATATATATATTTATCATGTCTTGTTGGTTTTTAATAATGTACTATGATCTTGATTTCTGATGTGCGTATACTTTTATGGTTTTTGATATGAACCGAATAAAGTACTTTTGACTGACTGTGTGTCCTGTAATCAAGAGTACCAAAACACCCAGAGCGATCAGAGGCAAATTAGTAAACAGGCATTCCCTCAATCAGGCAATCAGGCAGGCACACACACCCAGCACCATTTAAGTATCTGCTTATGTACTGCAGTCAGAACTCAACCTGGATTAGAAGTAGTGAAGCAAAGCATGTTGCAAAATTCTCTGGTTCAGTATGAAATCTGCTCTTTCATCATGCCCATGACAGATAAACTAGTAATGTGTCAATAACCGGAGAGTTTCAGGACCTAACCTTTGTTTTATTGCCAAATGTGCTACAATGTTGATTTTTAGAACATCTGAGCAAAAACCACATACCAGTACACATCAACTGAACTATTACTCAAGGACTGAAGCTAAACAGCTTCTGCAGAGAGATTATCATGGAGAGAAGATTCATGTTTGAAACTAATAGTTGTAGTCTTTCTACGTAGAGGTCAAGGCTATGAGCACACTTTATTTATTTATTTATTTTACAGAGTTTTATATAGCGCGAACTTGAACCGACGGTATCGGGTATCAGAGCGCTTTACATAGCACCAGTTGCTTTACATGAGGACACATTCATTTTTTAGGTCTCGCCTACGGAGCACGCATGGGCTGATAAGAGAGCTTCTTGTTATCGATTCGCTTTTTTGGCCAAAAAACGTGCACGCGTTGCATTGCTTCCAATGGCAACGCATGCACATTTGGCGATTCCCTTGCAGGAGCGATCTTTGAAACCATTTGTTTGCAATTAACTTGCAAACAGAAGGTGCCCTTGGCTCGTTCCCGCAAGGGAAACGCTCTGCAAGTCTCGCTCGGTTAACTTTGAAACTGAGTCCGGCGCCGCTTCACGGACACCGCTCTCGGTTTATTTCTATATTTCTTAACTTTAGCACTGAGCCCAGCGCCCGCTTCAAGGACACCGCGATTAGTGTTGAAGTTAAGAAATATATAAAGAAACCGAGCGCGGTGTCCATGAAGCGGCGTAGCGCTCAGTTTTAAACTTAAGCATTTGCAATGCAATCGGACCGATTACATTGCAAATGCTTGTTTTACTTAATTTTATGGGACTTTTAGTCTGGCTATTTTAGTGGTTCAATAAGAATACTAGTCACAGAATTCTAATATTCAGTACTGGCCCGACTAGTCACGCATGGAGCTTAACAACTTAGCAGAAATGCACTTTTGGAACCTTAATGGGAGGTATTGCCACAGTGCCTGAGACCCTCACCTGGCTTTACATATCCTGTTTGATCCATTGATTAGCGCGGCACTCCAGAGCTGCTATTCCTTTGTGGTACATCATCATCCCCCTGTAGCAAGGAGTGGCACTGTGTGCCAGCCTCCCCGCCACTGTGAAATGAATGG
This sequence comes from Lissotriton helveticus, assembly GCF_964261635.1. NCBI lineage: Eukaryota > Metazoa > Chordata > Amphibia > Caudata > Salamandridae > Lissotriton > Lissotriton helveticus. Next base: position 209,614,586 of record NC_136073.1, on the reverse strand, counting down.
TTCTGCAACAAACAACTAAGGAGTGACTTGTTGGTGCTGTGGTAAAGAAATAAAGCCAGGAACACCATGGGTAAGGACCTTCCACCAATAAAGACAAGGCGATATTGGAACCAAATTAGGAAAAAAGGGTGAACACACATACAAAGGAAAAAACAATAACTCATATTTATTTAAGAAGAACCCTCACTCACCCTAATGGTGACATGCTTCATCATGGGGTTCCCACTGGAGGAACCGAATGTCCCTCCAGTGTGCTTCAACGCCTGATTTACAGAGGAGCAGGTTATTGTGAAGTGAACTTGATAGGTATGTGTTTGAGTGCAGGTGATAGTGAGATATTAAAAAATATTAGTTGTACCAAAAACAACTTTATTTAGTGGTCAGCTAATATTATTAAAAACAAAGGTAGTGGGATATTGTTAGTGGTAATATTCTTAACCACTTATATCCCTTCAAAAGCAGGTCGACATGTTTCAGCTGTCTATATTAATTCATGCAGCTTTCTTCAGGACCATTAAAGTGAATATCCCTGGTGGTCCGCGCTCGCTAAGGCTTGTCCAACCAGTGGATATATAATGTGAAAAATTGTATTACAAAAATACCGGAATTGTTCGGTTGCTGCACCCTAGTTTATCAGGGGCCCAAAAATCTGTAATTAGAAAGCACAGCATTAATGCGTTTTTCAAATCACTTATTTTATGTACAGCATATTCATTTATACATATATCCCTTATGGTTCCAGCATTTCAAGTCACTCCTTAGTGACAGAACTCCTTAACACCCCAGTTTTGGGATAAATGGAGAATAGACTTGGAATGGTTACTTCCCAATCTTTTGTGTACAATGTCGATAGGCTTACCTGATCAAGTAAGCCTTCGAATCAGAATAAACCCCATCACATTTGAATCGCCAATAATGATACATATTCAGTATAATTGGCTATGATGAGTGTTCATGCAAAAAACGGTCTCTTGAAATTGTCATGGTGCATTCTTAATTGACCCCGTTTCGCTTGAGAGATTGTAAAAGTGAGACCCTATTCCTCCCGCTTTGAACGCGAGCCAAGAAATCGGGACCCATTCCAAAGGCAACATATTATGAAAAACTACTGGTTTGTGTTACTCACAGCATGGTATTACGGTGCTGTCATCAGTGGGCTAAGCGGGGGAGGCTCTCTTCACGCTACAGCCACTGTATAAAAAAAGAGTAAATCGTCAATCTAGGTGATAGTGAGAAGGTCTTCATCCCAAACGCTTTTGAGTTAAAAAGTGCAGCACTTACTTTGCTAGTAGCGACTCGCCGCCAGGAACCTACTTAGTCCGATGCCGCCGCCCGAAACGTGAGGCTACAGACGCGTAGCGTCAATATAAAAGAGCGAGGTCAGGGGTCAGTCACGTGTTAGGCGTGCGTCGCGTCTTAAAGAGACATTATCTTTAGTTTGCGGTTAATTTAGGCATCGAAGGGTTTGTGTTTCGAAATAGTAAAAAGACAAGTATGAAATGGTTTCCCAAAGGCCTAGCGGAAAACCCACTTCACGTGTTAATAACCACAATTTAAAAATTACCATCAGTCTCAGCCACAAAACGTTTCTATCTTCTTTTCTTTTTTCTTTTTGTAAGCCAGAACTTTATTGGCAAAACAAGCTGTGAACCCTTATGTGTGAAGCGGCTTTCTGAATGGGTCATTGATACTAAAAGGTCATATGTTTGATACAGTTAAGATAATGGCGACTTTATCATGCTGCAGAAGCCACATTTTTTCATTAATAACTGTTTTAGTTCCCCAAGTAATCAAAGTCATTTCAGAAGTGTATTTGAAATGTTTTTATTTTTCTATTAGTCACACACAGAATATTTAGGCATGTATGTATGTGTATGTAGCTACTGAGGGACCGTGCTCTTATAAAACCATAAGAGAGCCATAGGTGACAAAGTTTTCTTAATTTGAAGTCATTGATTATATCGAATTAGTTAGTTATTGGGTCATTATTCATAGTAAGAAGTCTCTCCAAATTGATGAAACCTACCATAGGGTCCATAGAAGTAGAAGAAGCAAATAAAAAGGGCCCAATCTAAAAGGATATACAAATGAGGAAAAAGCAGAGAGTGACACAAACAGTTCTTGGGAAAAGGTCTTATCTCTTCATCACTGTACCCCAAGAAATGCCATCATTAAGGCCCGTTTGGTGGCTTGAGAGGCGATATATCCACCTCTGTTCTTTTTCGAACAAACTAGCCTCAGAACCCTGGGTCAGTTGTTCGATCACAGTCCATTTCAATTCTGCTGGTGTATGCTTCTGCTGAAAGTAGTGAGATGTTAATTTTGTGTTGGTCTTGTGACAACGAACATTACTTCGATGCTCACCGATCCTTAACTTTACTCGTCTAGCTGTCATTCCGATGTATTTTAACCCGCAAGGGCAGGTAATTAGGTAAATAACAAAGCACGAGTTGCAATTTGTGTGGTTTCTTTGTTGCCACACTTTTCCTTCTTCTAAATTCAAAAATTTAGTAGCACAAGTCAGTGGGCACACGGCACAACCACCACATGGATAATGTCCAATTATTGGGGGTAAACCCCATGCATTCAAAACCCCTTCAGTGTTAGTGTGGTCATGTTGTCTGGGACGAGTGTGGACAAGGGCATCCTTAAGACTTCTTGCACGTTTAAATGACATGAGGGGCTTCTCCCAGTTGTGATCAGTACTAGTAAGTACTCGCCAGTGTTTGTTTATACAGCGGGTGACTGCATTAGATAAGGGGTTGAATGTCGTCACGCATGTAAGTGGGATTTCAAAAGGAACCCCTTTGGGATGGCTCTCCAATAAGGCATCTCTGTGTTGGTTCCGCGCCCGTTTACAACTTTTCTCCAGAAGATGTTTCGGATAACCACGGCATTGTAGTTTGCCAGTCAGATCCTGGGCTTGTTGTTTGAAATCACTCAGTTCACTGCAATTGCGTCGTATTCGCAAATACTGTCCAAAAGGCAGATTTTTCCTGAGTGGTTGAGGATGGAAGCTGGAGTAATGCAGTAGGTTATTCCTTGATGTGGGTTTGTAGTAAGTTTTTGTACGTAAATCATTGCCAATGCGTGAAATTGTCACGTCTAGAAACACAATCTTATCCTCAGCCTAATCATGAGGGAACTTAAGATGACGATTTAGACCATTAAGCCAAACAAAAAATGATGTTAAGGAGGTACTATCACCTCTCCAAATCAATAGAACGTCATCTATGTACCTTTGCCATAGTAACATATTTGACGAGAAAGGGTTAGATTCGTTCAGTATGTGCTCACACTCGAAATGGTACACATGTAACCCAGTACCATTTCGAGTGTGAGCACATACTGAACGAATCTAACCCTTTCTCGTCAAATATGTTACTATGGCAGAGGGACATAGATGACGTTCTATTGATTTGGAGAGGTGATAGTACCTCCTTAACATTGGACATTATCCATGTGGTGGTTGTGCTGTGTGCCCACTGACTTTTGCTACTACATTTTTGAATTTAGAAGAAGGAAAAGTGTGGCAAAGAGACCACACAAATTGCAACTCGTGCTTTGTTATTTACCTAATTACCTGCCCTTGCGGGTTAAAATACATCGGAATGACAACTAGACGAGTAAACTTAAGGATCGGTGAGCATCGAAGTAATGTTCGTTGTCACAAGACCAACACAAAATTAACATCTCACTACATTTCTTGGGGTACAGTGATGAAGAGATAAGACCTTTTCCCAAGAACTGTTTGTGTCACCCTCTGCTTTTTCCTCATTTGTATATCCTTTTATATTGGGCCCTTTTTATTTGCTTCTTCTACTTCTATGGACCCTATGGTAGGTTTCATCAATTTGGAGAGACTTCTTACTATGAATAATGACCCAATAACTAACTAATTCGATATAATCAATGACTTCAAATTAAGAAGACTTTGTCACCTATGGCTCTCTTATGGTTTTATAAGAGCACGGTCCCTCAGTAGCTACATACCCATACATACATGCCTAAATATTCTGTGTGTGACTAATAGAAAAATAAAAACATTTCAAATACACTTCTGAAATGACTTTGATTACTTGGGGAACTAAAACAGTTATTAATGAAAAAATGTGGCTTTTGCAGCATGATAAAGTCGCCATTATCTTAACTGTATCAAACATATGACCTTTTTAGTATCAATGACCCATTCAGAAAGCCGCTTCACACATAAGGGTTCACAGCTTGTTTTGCCAATAAAGTTCTGGCTTACAAAAAGAAAAAAAGAAAAGAAGATAGAAACGTTTTGTGGCTGAGACTTATGGTAATTTTTAAATTGTGGTTATTAACACGTGAAGTGGGTTTTCCGCTATGCCTTTGGGAAACCATTTCATACTTGTCTTTTTACTATTTCGAAACACAAACCCTTCGATGCCTAAATTAACCGCAAACTAAAGATAATGTCTCTTTAAGACGCGACGCACGCCTAACACGTGACTGACCCCTGACCTCGCTCTTTTATATTGACGATACGCATCTGTAGCCTCACGTTTCGGGCGGCGGCAGCGGACTAAGTAGGTTCCTGGCAGCGAGTCGCTACTAGCAAAGTAAGTGCTGCACTTTTTAACTCAAAAGCGTTTGGGATGAAGACCTTCTCACTATCACCTAGATTGACGATTTACTCTTTTTTTACACAGTGGCTGTAGCGTGAAGAGAGCCTCCCCCGCTTAGCCCACTGATGACAGCACCGTAATACCGTGCTGTGAGTAACACAAACCAGTAGTTTTTCATAATATGTTGCCTTTGGAATGGGTCCCGATTTCTTGGCTTGCATTCAACGCGGGAGGAATAGGGTCTCACTTTTACAATCTCTCAAGCGAAACCGGGTCAATTCAGAATGCACCATGACAATTTCAAGAGACCGTTTTTTGCATGAACACTCATCATAGCCAATTATACTGAATATGTATCATTATTGCCGATTCAAATGTGATGGGGTTTATTCTGATTTGAAGGCTTACTTGATCAGGTAAGCCTATCGACATTGTACACAAAAGATTGGGAAGTAACCATCCCAAGTCTATCCTCCATTTATCCCAAAACTGGGTTGTTAAGGAGTACTGTCACTAAGGAGTGACTTGAAATGCTGGAATCATAAGGGATATATGTATAAATTAATATGCTGTACATAAAATAAGTGATTTGAAAAACGCATTAATGCTGTGCTTTCTAATTACAGATTTTTGGGCCCCTGATAAACTAGGGTGCAGCAACCGAACAATTCCGGTATTTTTGTAATACAATTTTTCACATTATATATCCACTGGTTGGACACGCCTTAGCGAGCGCGGACCACCAGGGATATTCACTTTAATGGTCCTGAAGAAAGCTGCATGAATTAATATAGACAGCTGAAACATGTCGACCTGCTTTTGAAGGGATATAAGTGGTTAAGAATATTACCACTAACAATATCCCACTACCTTTGTTTTTAATAATATTAGCTGACCACTAAATAAAGTTGTTTTTGGTACAACTAATATTTTTTAATATCTCACTATCACCTGCACTCAAACACATACCTATCAAGTTCACTTCACAATAACCTGTTCCGCTGTAAATCAGGCGTTGAAGCACACTGGAGGGACATTCGGTTCCTCCAGTGGGAACCCCATGATGAAGCATGTCACCACTAGGGTGAGTGAGGGTTCTTCCTAAATAAATATGAGTTATTGTTTTTTCCTTTGTATGTGTGTTCACCCTTTTTTCCTAATTTGGTTCCAATATCGCCTTGCCACTATTGGTGGAAGGTCCTTACCCATGGTGTTCCTGGCTTTATTTCTTTACCACAGCACCAACAAGTCACTCCTTAGTTGTTTGTTGCATTTATGATTGGGGGTACAGGAGTGATCTTTTGTTTGTCCTCCCTCTCCTGTTGTTAATATATAAATGAATGGTTCTGCCTAGCGCCATGTGTGGCACCAGTGTGATCGAGGCAGCCTGTAACGGAGGCAGGATGTTGAAAGCAGTAATTGGGTCAGAGCCATGTGACTGGCACTGCGCGCATCATGAGGGCGAAAAAATCACCGCGGGCCTCGCAGGAGCGCGCCTGGCACGTGTGTTCCTGTGAGAGGTGCGCCCACCTTTGGAGGCAAGCATCGGACACTGCGGCTGGTTATCTGCCTCGGCTGACAGGGAGATCGCTTGGAACCCCGCGCACCCCGCCTTCTCCGATGCACTGTGTGAGTAATGTAGTGTGCCAGGCGTGCGGTCTGGGCACCACCCCCTGGTATCCCTCCACGGTGAAGCTGCCCCTGCGCGGAGAAGGGCCTCCACTCTGCGCACACCCCTCCATGTGACAGCTTGTGGCGCGCACTTCGCCTGGTGCTGCCTGCCATTCTGCGCTTTGGTAAGAGGCGCCGGGAGTGTCATTCCCCCTCTCTCTGCTGAGAGTAGCCACTCGCGAACTGTCCGTGCCCACCAACAGTGGCGCACTGCCCCCTGTGCCTTCTTTTAGCTGTGCCAATACCCTCCTGCTTGGATATGCCCTTCTGCGTCGACTGTGCCAGTGACTGCTCAGCTGTCCCCACTCTGGGATTGTGTTGCCCACACACTACTGCTGAGCTGTGCGCCATTCTTCCATCTGGTGGTGCGCCGGGCACCTGCTGAGTCAAAGCACCTTTCTCGCTCCCCTAACCAGTTGTGGGCCTTTGATGCTGGCCTGCCGGTTTCTGACCAGTGTCCACTCTGAGATGTCGGCGCCGGCTCCCCTATTGAGGCGTGACATTTTCCGTGCTCACGGTTTCCATCCATCCTCTGAGCCGACAGTGCCCCCACCTTATCTGCTCAGCAGTGCGCCCTGAGATTTTGAGCAGACGATTCTCCCTCCCGCTGAGCTATGCCCCTCTGATGGCTCTACGTCCTGGTTTGACCTGACGCACGCACACATGGCAGTATTTTAGAACAGAAAAGTGGGAGACTTTAAAAAAAAAAAAGGGTAATGTATTTTCCTTTTGAGTTTTATCAAAGCAGAGGTCATTTTAGGCGAGACCGCTAAAATAAATTCACTTTTGGCTTTAAAAATTGGGAGTCTCCCGCCTAATGCGGATATGTTGGCATGTTTCCCTAGGCCCCCCACTGTGCCCCTGTGACACGACGATGTCCCTTTCCCACTAACCCGGTGCCCCTTTGTGCCGGCTCTGCATACTCCCTCCCGCATCTGCCAGTTTACGTGCTAACAGTGGGCATCGCTGAGCTGTGCCTCTCTCTGAGGTGGCAATATGCCAGTCTTGTTGAGCTCTGCTTCTAAACAAACGGACAGCTCCCCTTTCCTAAGAAGCATTGGCATAGCCAATAGGTTTCGCCTTTGGGGCCTTATAAGTGTTTAGCCATGCAACACTTGATGTTGTTGCACCAAGGATATTGTGCTGGATAACTAAACACTTATAAGGTCCCAAAGGCGAGACCTATTGGCTATGCCAATGCTTGTTTTGTTAGGCACGGGAAGATTAATTGATTTGCCTAGAATCACAGGATGTTCAGCGTCGTTGCCGAGACTCAAACCCAGTTCCCCAGATTCGAGGTCGACCGACCTAGCCGTTAAGCCAACTCCTCTCCCCTTGACTCTGGATCTACACACAGATGTTGATGCACTTCTCTCTACCTGTACTCCCTCCACTAACAGAAAACCTCCCATCATCTGGAATATCCACCATCTGAGCATCGTCAGTATTAACCTATGTACTACAATAATTACTGCAGCGACTGAGCAGGATCTACAAATCGTCCAACAAGATAGCAAAAGATACTAGTATTTCAAACCGATTAAATGTCTACCAAGGAACTTCATCGGAGAATTCTGCAACCCAGTGTCAACCACCACAAAGATTCATCCCTCTTTAGCTTTCTGTAATGCCATTGTAGACCAACTACTTTCAAAGTAGAAAGTCTTGAACAATACTTCTGAAGGTTAAGGAAATGTACCTGATGTGACCCCTAAAAACGAAGGGTTTATACCAGAGCCATATTTATCTTGTTTTGTAGCACACTATAATACCTTTTTGAGGACATCTGTTTTCTTATGCTGGTTTCATGTTGATTCAGTTGACAAAGGGTTGATGGCATGGATGGTGTTTGACAGTATTAACTTATACAAACTGAGTCATAAGATATTGTTGAAGAAGAAGAGATACTTTACCATCTTGCAGTCTCTGCCCCTTTTCCCCATAACCTTATTTCTCCACTCTGGGGTTGAAGAAAGGGAACATTTTGGGTGGGTGTTGATTATTAATAAACACTCAGCATTATTTGCTTTTGTAGTGTGAATACATAAACACAAGGACTGCTCAACTGCATATACGCATGCCAGTGTGTGCCAGAGAGTTGCTAAAGTAAGTAGTGATTTTCACTGAAACGTCTGATCATTTAAAGTAGGTGTAGACGATGGAATAGGCATTCACACAATGCTTTTTTTGTTTGCAGTCTAATTCTGACTTGCTCTTTGACATACCGATAGGCAGTGCACAGATAATCTGTTTTTCATAATGCATTGCAGTCTATTTCCCATATATTGCATGAAGCATACTAAGGGTCTGGTTACGAGTACTGGGGTCCACAGGACCGCAGTACTCGTGGTGGTGGTCCGACCACTGCCACACTACTGGCCCACCCACAGTACTCTGAGTGTTATGTTATGCTAAGTTATTTGTAAAGCGCATGGCTGCCCCAGCAATGGATCATCTCACTACTAGTCTCAGAAAGGAGGGCAAAAGAAGATATACAGAGGATTAAACTGAAAATAGCCAGGCCTTCATGGCCCTTCTACAGGCCCAGTACTTCTGAATGTTCCTAATAGGCAGAGGTAAAGCGTTCCAAAGGGTGGCAGCTTTGGCACAAAAAGAGCGTCCTCCTGCTCTCGCTCTTCTTACACAAGGGACACAGGCTAGATAGAGCTTAGCTGAGCGCAAGGCCCACAAGGGACATATGGGTGGAGCAGATTACATAGAATGGAAGGAACCTGAGAGGTAAGGATTTTATGAGTCATGTATAGAGCCTTGAAATTAATACTCTTATCCGCAGGGAGCCAGTGCAGCCTGTGGATGAAGTTGGAAACTGGACAGAAGGGAGGGCAAATAAAAGCAATGCCGCAGCAGTTTGGGCTAGCTGAAATCTTTTGGTCACTGTCTTATTGGATCCCAAATACAAGCTTTGCAGTAGTCCAGCCTAGAAAATATAGTGGGCTGGATAATCACCTGGTGAGTATGAGAATCAAAAAATGCAAGAATGTGTTTTAGTCCTTGTAGGAGTCCGAAACCACTGATTTCTCCTGAGCTTCAAAGGTCAAGGCGCTATCGACCCAGACACCCAGATTTGTAACCATCGCTTTACGCTGGGGAGGTGGTCCTAAAGAGGGGGGCCACCAGTGGTCGCCCCATTGGTGGATATCTCTCCCCAATAGAAGAATTTGTGATTTTCTGGATTTTAACTGTAGGCAATTGGCCTGCATCCACTCTGCAATAACCACCTTGTCATCTTGGAATTTAGCTAGGTTCTGTGTAGAGTTGTTAGAAAAGGAGATCAGGAGTTGCGTATCATTGGCATAGGATAACAGTGTGATCCCCCGGACTTTTCCCACCAGAGCTAATAGTAATAAATGTTAAATAGAGTTAGGCTCATCGCAGAGCCCCGAGGGACACCATGATATAGCGGGTGTACCTGGGAGTGTAGGGAGAGGAAACAACCTGAAAGGGTCTATTGGATAGATTCAGATGACTCAGCTTCTACACCCCCACCCACCAGTTCTGCTCTGCCAACCTCGCCCTTGCCACAGTCCCCCGCTTCCGAAGAACGACCTCCGGCAGCAGATCGTTCTCCCACCTCGCCGCCAAGACCTGGAACACCCTCCCCATCCACCTACGGCTGACCAAAGACCTGCTGACCTTCAGGAAACTCCTCAAGACCTGGCTTTTCGAGCAGTAGCAGCATTCCCCACCCCAGCGCCTTGAGACCCTCATGGGTGAGTAGTGCGCTTTACAAATGATATGATTGATTGGTTGATTGATTGATTGATAACAAAGGGAGTGAGCCAAGATAAAGCCGTTCCACCAATACCAATCTCCTGTAGACGCTGCAACAAGATCTCATGAGTTACAGTATCAAAGCAGCACTTAAATCAAGCTGAATCAGAGCGGAGGATCTGCCCTCATCTAATGAGCCACGCAGGTGTGCAGTGACCGCCAGCAGTGTGGACTCTGTGCTATGTTGTGATCTGAGACCATTCTGTGAGGAATCCAAAATATGGCTCAGCTCCCAAAAAATAGCTATAATAGCAATAATGTGAGACTCATGATTTTTAGCGAGAAGAGGTAGCAGGGAAATGGTACAAAAAGTTTCTGATTTGAAAGCATCCAAGGCAGGTTTTTTCAGTAGTGGAATAACTTTGACATGTTTCCATGCATCAGGTACCAAAGCTGATGTCGGAGAAAGATTTATCACTTCAAGACAGGCAGGGAGAAGACAGTCTTGAAACTTCAGAAACAGATCAGGCCCAAGGGGGTCATCACGCAATCCCGATTTGACTTTATTACAGAAAGTTTGGAGCTCTCCCAAAGGACAACAGGGGAAAGGATTGTAGGAGTGACAGTGTGACTGAATGGCACCTCTAAATTAGAATCCCTGGTATCCGAAACAAAGTTAGTGTAGATAAGCTCTACCTTTCTAACAAAATACATGGCCAATTCCTCACATTGGATGTTAGAAATGATGATAGGCTCTGCTGCCAGTGTGGGTTTCATTTGACCCTTCAGGAGAAAAAAAATTGTTTTGGTAGGGTTGCTACTGTTTTTTATTTCATTAGCAAAATGTTCAGCCCTTGACTTCTGAATCAGTTTATGATATGCCTTGATGGCCTCTCTGTGTCGTGTTTTAGCAGAGTGTCTCCAGGCATCTTCAAAGACCTTACAATTTTTTTAGGTAAGGTCATGATCTTGTTAAACCAAGGGCTGACCGGTGTTCTTTTATTATGGTTTGGTTTAGCAGCGATACACATGTCAAGGGCATGCGTGAGCCAGTCGTATAAGAAACTGATTCCATGTTCAAGGATATTTGAGGACTCTGAGTACAAAGGAGGTCAAAAAAATGATTGGAATCAAGCTTATCTCAAGGGCACTTAACAATAGTTTAGAGCCTTAAGAACATATAGACATAAAGATTAAGAAATGTTCAGACCAGGTCATGGGATGAGGAGTATGGACCTTTAGTGAGGGGATGTTGGAATAGACAGGGTCAAGAAGATGTCCAGCTAGAGGCATAGCACTTGGGACATATTGCGTCATCTGGCATGCTGCAAGGTCATCTAAGAAATTGGTGATATCAGTATCTTGACCAGCATCCAGGTGAAGGTTGATGTCACCCACAATGTTAAAATTGGCTGTCTTATTTTCCAGAATGGTGGTCGGACCGCCACTGGACCGCAACGTGCGCTGGGATCCAGGATCCTGCAGCAGTGGCACAGCGGTCAAAAGCAGTAATATACTGGCGGTGCTGCTGCGATACTGCAGAGCATACTGTGAGTTGCCTATCTACCGTACATTTCAGGGAGGTGAGCCTGCCTCGAAAAGGATGGCAGAGAGGCAACTATGGGGGCCCCCTGCTGCTCCTGGCCTGAGGGGGCATGCGGGGGGGGGCACATATTGTGGCCCCCTGGAACTGCACCCCCGTTCCTGCACAGTATGGCATGCATAACATGGTGCATGCCACACCGTGAAAGAACGTGATACAGATGCTGTCACAGCGGCGGTCTGTTGTTAAGGCTCTTCTGTGAGCCTAACACAGCCGCCACCGTGAAACTGCTTCAGAACTGCCCTGCCCGACCTGGCTTAAACTCTGACTCCAGCGGGTGGGCGAACCACGGCCTTGATGGTCCTTTTGCGGATGGAGCAGTGGTGGTGCTGCAGGAGGACAAATTTGTAATCAGGCCCTTGGCCCCAACATCCTGCTTTCGAACCTGTAATCCCTTCCTTCATGGATATCCACACTTATGGCCCACGTACATCACCAACCCTGTGGGTCTTGCGCAAGGCTCAGCCTAAGGTCCCATCCTTTTTATACTGTGTATTACCTTAGTTGATGACACAGTCTCCTCACATTGTTTTGAGGTAATGACTGAGATAGAGATTGAATGAATGACTGAGCAAGTTAAAGTAAGTTAAAGTGGTTATAAAGTACCTATTTACAGAATAAAAAACCTCTCGGTGCTTGACTACCATCTGCTGAATGATGATGCCAACATCATCTTCTTTTCTTCTTCCTTATGTTAATGCAAAAGTGACTCATAGGCATACTGCTACTCTGCAGGGTATGGTATAGAGTGTGTAAATCCCAACTAAAAAAAATCAGCATGGTGCAGGTTGGAGGGGTGAGATTACCAAGGTTCAGGATTGATTATTTCCATTAAGGACAGGGCCAGTACTGGTTTGCATTAGCTGGTCCTCTGTCTTGAGTGGCACAGTTGGCAAAAAAATGATGGTTTAGACTGCTACATTGAGCAACGGCTGCTATTTAGAATATTTGCACGTATGCATCCTATCCCCTTTTGGGTGTTGGATTGGTAGTAGTATTCATGGAAACTTGAGGCTGATGCAGTATTCCAAGCCTACTACTGCCAACATTTGTGAATTCCAAAAAGTAGTAACTTTGCACCCATTCTAGGAGTACTTCCATTGGTGCAAATTTACTACTTTATTGGTAAGCCAGTCACTATATATATTTAAGATCCTGACCCGCAAATGAATACGTCAAAAACTCTTAGGGAAATAAGAACAATGAGAAAAACCGACATATCAGACCCTGCTCAGGGCCACCAGATCCATCTACCAAACCAAGAATGCATTTGAGGGGTGTCACACCTCAAACACCCCTGCTGAAGCTACGCCTGTGCTAGTCCCACCTGGGCTTGGTAGTGATCCCTGGCAACTCATGATTATGGTCATGTCCAACAAATATCCTGGATTCCCTACAATGGGTTCACTTATTTTAAATGTAGTTTCCCTGCATGTACTCTTCTCTGTCACTGATACAGGAATCTTTGATGGTAGACTTATCAAATTGGTGCATGTGGGCAGGACTCCATATTTCTAGCCCTGGACTTTTACAAATGCTTTTCTCACGTTATTAACGGCCCTATATACTAAGCCCAAGTAGCAAATAGAGGAGGGTGTGCAGGCAAATTAACAGGGCAAGCCGAGCCATGAGTCTGGCTTGGCTCAAACAGGCATGCACGAGCCAAACCATGAAAACATTTGGCACATGTATTGTGCAACTAACATAATGTAAAATATTATACTACTTCTCTAAAACTAAAAAGAAAGTGTATGGCTCTGCCCACGACGAGGATGCGATGAGTAAACTTAGAGGTAAGTCAATAGTCAGGTAAACCCTAAATATGGCTTAGGTTCTAATTATGGATGGAAAATAGTGTATTCTAATAAATCAAATATAGGAGGTGCTTGAAGACCACACATCCTGAACTCAAGTATTTAAAAATGTGCTCATATGTGATAATAAAGAAAAAGGAGCCTCTCTGAAAAAAACAATTTGTCTGGGATCACACAATTTGGACAAACAGCAAAGCTGGTATTGATTGTGGATTATCTGGTTTCACATTTTGGAATGTATCCACCAGAAGGTTATCTCAGAAGTTTTGGTTGATAAAAGAAGGAAAGAAGGGAGAAAGAATTTGCAGTTACTCCTAGTGGTTAGGCAGAAGAAGGTCTCAGATGGCAAGTCCATGTCCAAAGCAGCATCAAGGGACGTAAAAAGGATACTTAAACATATTGAATCTTGTGTAAAATTGGGGAGGGGCCCTGAGGTGATGACCCTAGCTCCAAGGTATGTCTAACTAAATTGACTCATATTTCCTCTCACACCTACCTCCAGGCTGTCTCTGAGTGGATATCTATTCACAGACGTATGGTGTTATGTATTAGATCCAAGCAGCTTGCATTCCCATGACGGATAGGGGTCCAGATGTATTAATATCTTGTCACAAAATACTGTAGCAAGCTATGTACTAATAGCTTCTTAAAAGTCTGAATCGTAGTGGATCAGAATCCAACCTACCTCACGAATATTAATGATGTTGGTTGCAAAATGTGACTTACTATGATTGGATGCCATCACCGAGATTGTGGCCTGCTGGGGTCAATAGACAACCATCTGATTGCATTTCAATAAAGTAAACTTTTTTTAAAACAGCCCGTTTTCCTCAAAGGAAACTAGCCTGTGTTAAAAGAGAAAAGTTTACATTTTTATTTTTACGTTTTGGGAGAATTTGAAATGGTCCCATGGACTAGTGCCTACTCCTAAACAAGCTTTTTTGAAAACAATCACAAAGGGAAATCTTCGGTTTTGCCAACGGTTAACTACCCCGTCTTGGGGGCTGGTAACTTTTCGAAGTATTACAACCACTATTTTGTTCCTAAAACTTTGAGACATATAGATAGGAATTGTAATTTAGAAGGGACGTATACACCGCACCCTGTCCAAATAGCAATTGCTTATCCATTTTAATGGTCAGTAACCGGCTACCAACTCGTAAAACTGATTTAGTACATTGCTAAAAGAAGTTTTTGTTGCAAACTACTAATCGAAGCATTTGCGACCAAAAAACAGCTTTGTACATCTGGCCAGGGACACTTCCAGGGGATGCATTGATTTAGACTATTTCTGCTTGACTAACACCAAAAATACCTCAGGTCAGAGGGATGAACATGTACTGTTCTTCCGACGGGTCCTATAATGAGATGTAGTCACTGCAACTAGAGAAACCAGGGTAGCCAATGTAGTTTCACAGTGCACAATACAAGAATATAGTTTAAAGAACATTGTCTGAGATAAATATTGTATTCGAATGATCATTTACAAAACTATTGACCTATTAAAGTTAATAATAGAAAATATACACTCAATTGGACAATGTGGTTACAAGCAGTGCACAATATTTCGTTCGTACAATTCCACAGACACTGCAAAAGCTAAAAATCAATAACAATTTGATGTGAATCCGATGCAAATTCAAGGCAATCCATAATAAATTCCCAGAATTGCCAATGTTGATCATTCATACCATTTAGAAATAAAGGAAAAACTCAGAATTAATCTCCTATTCTACACAATAGACACCCAAATCAAGCAAAATACGTTCTTGGCCTGCTTTCAATGATACAATATACTAGTGGTAAATTTACTGTAATCTTATGTGAAAATTACAAAGTTATTATTCAAGCAGAACACAAACGCCTTTCTTCCTTTGAGCCTGAAAAACCCAAAACAAGAGGAGAATCCTCTATTCCTATTCACCAGTTCCTCAATTTCCAAATGTTCCTGATTAGTTCAGGGGACTCGAACACGCTTGACCTAGCAGTCACCTCAATATACCTCAACATTGAATTAGTACTACTCTCTATGACTACTACTGATATGAAGATCCCTTTGGATGTCCTGTGTATGGGTGTTGTATGCGTCTCGAAAAGACATCGAAGCGTCACCCTCTGATATTGGCCTAATTCATCTTTGGGTCTGCTCCTAGATGGGAATCGCACATTTTCTGGACGATGTGCTGTGCTTGGGGATGGTCATCATCCTGTAACTCAGCTGGTCAGATTTCTAAGTCAGACAGATCATTAGGTTCACCATACCTAGCCCTTATTCACCCTGGGAGGCCCCACTTTTCCATGAGGCATCTCACACCGCAACTCCACAACATAAGATCTTCAGCTACTTGGTGCCCGCCATATTGTTGTCGACCACATCCCTGTCCCACCTAATGAGGATAGTAAGGTCAGTCTTTCATCATAGTGTTTTCTAGAGTGGGTACCACTGAGGTGCCAATACATATATGCTAGCATTTGATCAGAATTAAGAGGGAGTTATAGAGGAAAAACTGGAGTGAAGAAAATTCGCTATAAAGTTGTATTGGGGTGAGAAAAAGTTTCACGCAGACAAAATTAATAATAAGCTAGCTTTTTAGTTTAAATAATCTAGGGTCTCGTGCCCAAGACCCTCATGCAAGTGACCCCACCCTCTGCATTTCCCAATCCTCCTGGTAAAGGTAACTGCAAGGAAATTAATACTGGGCCCATAAAGGAGCACTTGTAAAGAGGCTCTTAATTGGGAGCATTTCATCATGTGATACTGTGAATTATTAAAAACATATTTCCGTAACTTTGTAAATAACTTACAGACATTATTACTACTATTTTATTACGTGTAGTACCTTTGTTTATTCACTGTCACGACCATACAAATAAAAGATGCGCAGTGCACTGTGAAATATGTATGTCTTCTTTTATTACAGAAACCATTACAACAGACTTGCATAGCCCCAGCCTGCTCCGGGACGGGGTCAATGCCCTGTGCGCCATCTGCGGGGACCGAGCGACGGGGAAGCACTACGGCGCCTCCAGCTGCGACGGCTGCAAAGGTTTCTTCAGAAGGAGTGTCCGTAAGAACCACGTGTACACCTGCAGGTACGGCAGTGCGCGCTACGCAGTCCTAAACCTTTCTGGTCACGAATGTGCACGACCAAATTCTAGCCCGATTGTGAAACGGTAAGGGGGAGTGACCATTTCTGCTGCGCACTGTATTAAAAGTGTATTATTATTTTTTTCATTAGTTACTAAGGTGCTTTGGTAGTGGCTATCTATTAAGGCGGAACACTAATATATAGCATGCCAACTGCATTTTTTTTTAAATATTTTTTTTTCAGAGTTTTATATAGCGCGAACTTGGACCCCAAGGTATCGGGTGTCAGAGCGCTTTACATATCACCAGTTGCGTTACATGAGGACACATTCATTGTTTTTTGTTAGACACGGGGAGGAATTGATTTGCCCCCAATCACAGTATGTTCAGCGTCGTTGCTGAGACTGAAACCCAGTTTCCCACATTCGAGGTCGACAGCCCTTGCCTTTAGGCCAACCCCTCTCCCTATTACATTGCATTGACGAGCTTGAACAGTATTTTGTTTTGGTGTAGTGTTGGTACCACGGCGGTCATTTTAATTGTTTTTCTACCACTGATTTGGGTGGAAACATACGCTTCCTCCAAAACGGGAAATACAAGTAATGTGGTAAATTCCACACGCAGTATTACTTCTCCTTTTATCCGATACACATTTCACCAGGTGAAACGTGTCTGAATTTGTTCCAGACAATGGTCTCAATTCGAATTGGATGAATGTCAGTGGAACCGGTACTCAAGTAAAGCACTGTGACACCTTTGCGTCAATTTCTTGCTAAATATTAAAAAAGCACAAAAAAAATCTGAGGAGTAACATAAATTTCCCTTTTAAGTGACAATTCCACAGAGGATCATTCGCAAAGATGCAGTCACTTAAATTCCTGGCATTACCGAGACATTCGTAATTTCAGGTGTAATTATGGATGCAGAATAACCACATCACTGAGAATGACCCCCTAACAAGGGCATGTAGAATAGGAAATTTGGGGGATACTAGCGGAATGAAGAAAAGGGATTCTAGGGTAATCCTGTAGAAAAGTAATCAAAAAGTGAAAGCCACCCAATGACAAGACATGGGAACAAAATCTTTGCAAAGCATGTGTTAAGAGAGAGCGTGTCCTGCCTGCAAAAGCAGGCAGGACAAAGCTATTTAAGAAAATAGTGCTCGGAGGCTGTAATTAAAGCCTACAGAGCATCAACACATGTTACGGGGGTATCGCCATGGGAGGTTACAAAATGGGACAAGGTGGTACTAAGGAGGGACTACTAAGCCTTTTGACCAATGAACAGCCACAGTTTACAGTGGACAATGACACAAGCTAATGAAAAATGTGGGTGGAGAGTGGGTGGAGCTTCAAGTCCCTACCTCAATACAGCATACCTCGCATAGCAGTGTGAGAGAGCGCAAATTAAGGATATATATAGAAGTGCACCATACTTACAAGCACGTTGTATTAGTTTAGTAAACAAAATATATGAGTGGTTTAATTAGAATGATAATACATATACTAGTGTGAAAAGATAAAATAGAATTGTGTAGTGATGTTAGAATGATGTTGAAATCCCAAAATAGGTGGCTGTTGTAAGGGAAAATGTAATTCTGCTAAACGTAGAAATGTGTAGGCCACATCGCAGTTCACATAGAGTACAAGATGCTGTTACACTCTCATGCAATGATGGATTTTAATGTTGTTATTACACAAAGTATTATTGATTAATAGAATTGAAATATATGTTTTAGACGCTTTATATAATCATGGTGTGTTATAAGTTAGAATACTGTTTAAACTAAGAAATTAAAGGGTTGCAGAATGCATAGGCCCGTTTCATGTAATCTTAATAGGCCTGAAAAGACAAAGTCATTCTTTTTGATCTGCAGGTGCTCGTAAGAGAAAAGTCGTGCTAGACACAAACTGTGGAGCCTGTTCAATAGTTTACGACTTAAAGATATGGTGGAGGTCGGAATTTGGGGTCTACTGTGCAAAAGTCTGTTTGCAGGTGCGAGGAGGTTCCAATCAAGAGAGTGATGAATAGACTTTGTTCAAGAGAGCCAGGCACAGGCCTGGAGGAGTCTTCAGGAATTTCCTGGAGGGTACCGGCCAGCCGGAGAAGAGCCTGGGAAGCAAGGTCAACTTTAACGATAGGCCCCGAGGAGTATCGGTATGGAAAATACCAGGAACCAGCACCACGTGAGGGGCGTCTCTAAAGGGCGTTTCTATTGTAAATATGATTTTGTATTAGGGACAGTACCCCGGGGTGGAGTTAAGGCAGATGGTCTGAGGAACCTAAGAGAGCGGATGGGTAGGCAATTAGGAACTGCAAGAGATCGAATTCAACGAAGACAAAGGGAAGTGTGTGATCTTCTTTGGAAGTCACCACTGCTGACACCTTTTTAGGTTAAGATCTTGTTAAGTAGGGATGTCACTTAGTACAGTGTAGGGATAGACTAATCTGAATGTTTTCCTTTCTGTAAATGACTCACAGGCTACAGCTTGTGTTCATTCTTGCAACTTTGATGATTCTAGAATTAGTCTTGGTCTTAGTATTTTGCCGACTAAGAACATTTAGAAAATTCATGTTTGTATTGATACCCGTATATCTTTTGAACCTTATTTTGAGATGTTTGTATCTCCAGTTAATTTTGGCTTTGTAATAAACTTTTTAAACTTTTTCTTAGTAAGTGGTTCTTTAGAGTGGTGTAAGTCTTTAACTGATTGACCTAGAAGTGGATTGCCTTTTACTCAATGACAGGTACCAACGGTTCAGTCGACCTGAGTTGGGATCTGGATCTGTGACGATAGACCAGAAATCCCGCGTTAACAGTTGGTAGCAGAGTGAGGATGGTTACCTTCTTGAGGAAAGTGATCTAGACTAGGTTAAGTTTACCCCAAGGTCCCTAGAGATCGAGAGGTGGCACGCCGAAGAAGGTGCTGACGGGCGAGAGAAAAGCAGCAGAATCGGACGAGAGTGAGTATAACAAGGGTCATGCGTGGAAAGATTGCGGTGTTTTGTGTTGTATTTGTATTGTAATGTCATGCGGAGTTGAATGCCTGTAGTGTGAATGGGAGAAGGTTGTGAGCACGCGCAACCTGGTAAAATCTTAAGTTCGGAGAAGAGCTTGAGTGGTTCGGGTGTATCGAACATCCAGAGTAGTTGTCGACCAGAGAAAAGGGGGTCATGAGGTACCATTGATCGCCCGCAGGACCGAGATAGGGGGAATGCAAGAGTGAGTGTGTGGGTAACGGACGCAGGTCGAAAGTTACCGTGTGCAAGTAACCTATCAGAGAAGGCGATTGTCTGGACGTACACGGAAAGACATTTCGTCGGTTAAGGTGACAACTACAGTTAGACTGTGGACGTACAGTCAAGGAAAGTGATCGCTTGGTCGGAAGTAATCATTTTTCAGAGTATGAATGGGACGCATGCATGACCGGGAAACGAGCGGAGAAAGGAGGGGAACTGCTGCGAAGGGGAGACGAGTGACGTCAGCGGGAGCCGCGCTGTGATAGGGCGGTTGGTGTGAAGCCGCGCTGGGATAGGGCGGTTGGTGTGACGTCAGCAAGAGCCGCGCTGTGATAGGGCGGTTGGTGTGACGTCGGCGAAGAGCCGCGCTGTGATAGGCCAGTTAGCGAAAACCGCATTGAGATTGGTGGATTGTCATCAGGAAGTAAACGAACGCGGCGAAAATAGAAATTTTGTAGATTTTGAACATGAAGTGTTTTAAATGTTTGAGAGGGATTTTTAAGAGAAACAGAAGAGAATCTTATTACGGGCAAGAGGCACCGCCGGAGGGTACACCAGCTCACTATATGGCAACGAACGTTGGGTTGCATACTATACTGTGGCTTGATGCTTGGAGTAAGATTACAGAGGGGAATGAGGAATTGACTTTTCCGAAATATGGAACGTTTAGACTAGAAGTGTTGCATCAGCTGAAAGCAGTTATGTCCTCATTGAGACCTCTGCCTAGACCAACACAGTTTGAGGCCCTTAATGCGTGGATTAGGGCGGCGCACGACAGGAGTCAGAACAGACGCCAGGAAAGGGTACGGCGATCAGTAAGGGCAGTGCAAGATGCCAAATGGGATGCGGAAGCCAAGAAATGGAGGGTACAGATGATTGAAGTGGATAAGTTGTATCCAATGAGGGAGGTTACAGGAAAGAAATCCATGGAGGAGGATGAAGAGAGCGAGTCGGAGGATGGCCTCATAAATAGGTTACTGATAGATAGACCGCTTCCGGACTATAGGGAGATAGAAGGTACTGAACTCCCAAGGGGAGATAGGGTTGAGATGGGAGAAAATAGGCCACTCCCTATTGCGGATTGGGTACCTATCAAAGGTGAGGAGATACCTCAACATAGCCCTGTACAAAGGGTAGTTGGAAAGGTGGTGGTGCAGAAAATGCCAGCAACAGAGAGGGTTGAGTCTTATGGATTGCCAGATGCTCTTCAAGTGCCCGTTACTATAGGTCCTATAGTGTCGGTCTATAACCCAGAGAGAGGGAGAGAGGAAGAACAGGTACGGTTAGACAGAGAAAGAGTTGAAATGGAAAGAAGGAATAACACGACCAATGCCTGGAGACAATTACCAGGACCGATAACGTGGAGCACCCCATTAGATTCAGCAGTGGGTCCCGTAACGGAGCAGGGGGGTCAAAGAGGACCGATGGACCTGAGGGGACCACGGCCGAAATCTTTTAAAGAATTGAGGGCTGACCTGAGAGAATGGGATGGGTCCACAGAAGCACCGAGCAACAGGTCAAAAGTAGAAGCTGAATGGGGAAGTAGAGGCAACGGGATATTATCTCACTGCGGGGCTAGCGAAAGCAGTCAGGAGTGGGACGGTAGAATTCAGGAGAGTAGAGGAGTTACACGTCATATTGACGGAGGAAATGGGCAGGAGCAAAGAGGCAGAAGTACGGAGTGCGGAGAGACATCACGTCTCATTCAAAGTGAGGGAGATCAAAGGACACAAGAGTACAGGGAAAGGTTTAGGTGCACTCACCACGCACCTAATGATAACATACAGCACTGGAGTCGGGGGAACAGAGAGGGATTTTGCCAAGTGCCGAGTGATCAGAGACCACCGGCAAATGGTGAAGAAGTGGGGAATAACGGAATGTCTTACCATGCACCTAGAGAAGCCAGGCAGAATGGGAAATGTGAGACTATGGGAATCAGAGGAGTATTTCTCCATACACCCAGAGAAGATGGCGCCGCATGGGACCTGGAGAGATGGGAGCATGGGAGGACTCCCCATAACACGCCTGAGCCCAGACGTAGGACTCAGAGCTGTGATGGGAGAGATGTAAATGGACTCTCTAGAGATGGCATACTGAGAGCTGGGATAAAAGCCAAAAGACTCGATGTGGCCAGCTTAAAGTCTGACCTGGACGATATAATAGATGGTGTGTTGCCTTTAGAAAGGATGGAGATGTACGAACAAGATGAGTTGCTATTTATAGCAAAGGACATCACTCGAAAGGCCAGAGCAACTCATGAGAAACTGTCTGGACTGGCAGACAAGTATATGGTATATTTGTCCAGATCCAAGGCATTACAGGGTAACCATAGGTTGCATTATTCAGATCAGGACCTAGAAGAGAGAAGGACAACAGGGTTAAAAACACACATAAGGGAACTGATCACAGGAATAAGAGCGTGGAGAGATCTGGACAAATGGGAAGAGAGGTGGTCCAAAAAGGGAACTGTTAGGCGGAGCGCGAATGTGATGTCTCCGGAGGGAAGGCTAATGCAGATGGAGGCATTCCCTTTGCGAGAAATATCAAATGGAAATTATGTACATGTGCCCTGGAGTAGGGGGGGATTTGGCTGCATTTACAAACTCATTTCCGAAATTAAGGGAGAACCCTGTAGAATGGTACAAGCAGGTAGAGAGGTTTGTCAAAATCTCAAAGGTATTGTGGATTGATTTGAACACCTTGTTTGACATTGTGGTCCCAGGAGACTTGTGGATAACATGCAAGGTTAGTGTCGAATGGCCAACTGCAGAACCAGAAAGGGATGCTCGTACTAATGGACCGTCAGAAAGTGTAATGCTAAAATATGAAAGGGTGATTACATGGTTGAAGGATAAGGTGCCACCACAAGACATAGACTGGGTAAAGATAGACAGAACAAGACAAGAACCCAAGGAGACAGTTCATGAGTTCTATGAGCGATTGCTGAAAACGTTCAAACAATATAGTGGACTAGATGTAATGGATCCCAAGGATATGGGACAGTTTGTATCAAAGTTCGTTTTGGGGTTGAGACCTGATATTTGTTTGATGATTCAGCAACATTTAATTTGTTGGCAAAACAAACCATTGGATGAGATTTTGAGATATGCAAGATATTGCAGTGATGAGATAGATTCTAAAGCAAAGAAACTAAAGGAGAAGCTGATGGTGGTGCAAATGCAGTCATCTGGAAAGGGAGGACAGCAGCAACAGGGAACAGGGACAATGGGTCGGAAATCGAATAATCAGAATAAGGACAGCGAGGAAAACTCGAGACCTAGAATAGACTTTGCTACATTGAAGAAAACGACAAAGTGCCACCAGTGTCATCAGGTGGGACATTGGAGACGCGAGTGTCCCTATAACCCTGAGAACTGAGAACTAGAAGTTCTAGAGGAGGAAGTTCAGGAAGTTCCAGTCCAAAGGGTGACAGTGACAAAAGATAAGGTGGCAAAAGGGGGGACTTCGGCTCCACGAGCTCAGTTCCCGCAGCCACCAAAGATTTCGACAGGGGGAAAGATTTATAGACAAATGCCTCTTTTCACAAGTGAAGAAGAGAGTTACTACGTTGATCCATTGACGGGACAACGTGTAAATAGACAGGAGGACTGTACTCTCGGGGCAGTTCTAGAGGTGGATCAAAGAGGACCGTTTGTGGAGGCGGAGGTGGCAGGGTGTCCTACAACATTCTTGGTGGATACCGGAGCTACTCGTTCAACTTTGAGATCGGCAGTGGTTCCAGATTTACCGATGTCGGGGGAAACGATTCAGGTGGTAGGAGTTGCAAATAGGAGAATGAATAGCCCTTTGACTGAACCAGTATCAGTAAAAATAGGAAACTACACCGATGAACATCAGTTTGTGGTATGTGATTCTAGTCCTGTGTGTCTGTTAGGAAGGGACTTATTGTGCAAACTGAACTGCACAATATACTGCACACCTCAGGGAGTAGAGGTACAGACTACAGACGATGATGCTGATTTTAAAGTTACAAATTCGAGAACATGCATAGAACTATATCCTACCCTGACAGTGGAGGAGCTCCCCAGGGAGTTACGAGATGTAGTGTCATCGGTATGGGATTTTACTGGAGAAGAGATAGGATTGATCAAAGGAGTAGAACCAGTGAAGATCAAGGTAAAACCAAATGCTGAATATCCTAGAACGCCTCAATGCAAATTGACCCCGGAGACGATTGCAGGAATAAAACCCGTAATCGACTCCATGATTCAACAGGGAATTCTGAAAGAAATCGTGGGTAGTCCATGCAACTCCCCGATTATGGGTTTACGGAAACCTAGTGGGAAATTTAGAATAGTACAGGATCTTCGAAAAATTAATAATATAGTTGTTTCATGTTGTCCAGTGGTACCGAATCCATCAGTGATATTGTTTCAGATACCATTCCAAGCTGAGTGGTTCACAGTGATAGATCTTTGTCAGGCTTTCTTTTCGATTCCATTAGATGAAGAGAGCCAGTATCTCTTCGCTTTTAAGCTGGAAAATCGTGTCCTAACATGGTGTCGTATCCCACAGGGGTATACAGAAAGCCCATCAATTTTCAACCAGATATTGAAGAAAAATCTTGAAAGTCTAGTACTGCCACAGAGCTCGGTTCTGGTTCAGTACATAGACGACTTCCTTGTTGCGTCAGGAACTGAGGAAGCTTGCAAGACAGACACCATTGCCTTGCTGAACCATTTAGCTGAAAATGGACACAAGGTGTCTCCGAACAAATTGCAGTTCTGTTTGACAGAAGTACAGTACTTGGGTCACCGGATAGAAAAGGGAAAGCGCAAGGTGTCCCCCGATAGGATAGAGGCGATAATGAAGATGAACGCGCCTACGACACAGAGAGAAGTCAGGATGTTCTTAGGAATGGTTGGTTATTGCCGACAGTGGATAGCTAACTTTTCACTGAAAGCGAAACCTTTACAAAAACTGACGCATAAGGAGGTGAGTGATCCGGTACAATGGGACAGGGACTGTTTGATGGCGTTTCTACAGCTGAGAGAGGACTTGTGTTGTGCTCCGGCTTTGAGGATGCCTGATTATGAGAAACCCTTCTCACTCTTCAGCTGCGAGAGAGAGGGTTGTGCGTTGTTAGTTTTGGTACAGATTCACGGAAATGCCCGTAGGCCAGTTGCATATTTTTCGGCTACTTTAGATCCGGTAGCCGCAGCGTTGGCCGGATGTCTCAAATCCGTTGCTGCAACAGGTGTCAGCATTGAACACTGTGAAAATATTGTCATGGGACACCAGTTAGTGATGTATGTATCGCATTCTGTAGAATTGTTGATGACCAGGACCAAGACACAGCACATGACCAACCGTAGGCTCACGCGCTACGAGCAAGTTATACTTGCTGCGGAGAACGTGACCCTTAAGAGGTGCTCTGTTTTGAATCCTGCCACACTGATGCCACTACCTAATGATATAGAAGGCGAGGAATGTGAAGATCACGATTGCCTTGATGTGACTGAACTATGCACGAAGCCAAGACCAGATATTGTGGATGAGCCGTTGATCGACCCTGATGACATTTTCTTTGTTGATGGCTCATGTTTAAGAGACGATACTGGTCGGTTGTGAGCAGCTTATGCTGTTTGCACCATTACTGGAGTTGTGGAAGCCGCTTGCCTGGAAGGAGTACACTCTGCTCAGGTAGCAGAAATCATTGCATTGACGCGTGCCTGTGTAGCAGGTAGCAAAATTAGAGTCACCATTTATACTGATAGCCAATATGGTTTCGGTGTAGTTCATGATTTTGGGCAATTGTGGTCTCAGAGAGGTTACATGACCTCCTCTGGTTCGCCTATTCGAAATGGGGAATTTGTGCGACTGCTGTTAGAAGCATTACAAGGTCCAGCTGCAATTGCTATCGTCAAGTGTGTAGCCCACACCAAAAATACAGATTTTGTGTCACAAGGTAATAGATACGCAGATGAAGTTGCCCGCTATTGTGCGGAGCACGGATATTCTTTCACGGAGGTGGAAGTAGGTGGGGCACAGGAAAAGACAGAGTTAAACATGATGCTAGAAACAGTTGATACTTGGGAGGAGTTGAAAAACATGCAAGAGAATGCACCTGAGGCGGAGAAAAAAGCCTGGGAAACAGCAGGTTGGGTGAAAAGTGAAATGGATTTCTGGGTTTCAGCAGATGGAAGGGCAGTGTTACCTGAGGAATTAGTGAGTCCAATGGCACGACAGATACATGGTCCAGTACACTTAGGAAGAGATGCCATGCTGAGGGTATTTAGGCAGACTTGGTATTGTCCTAAGTTCAGGATTGCAGCAGAAGCAGTATGTAGGAGATGCGTTACTTGTCAGCAGCTGAACATAGGGAAAAGAACACCAGTTACAATGAGTCACATTGGGAGGTCTGGGGGGCCTTTCAACAGGATGCAATTAGATTTTATTGAGATGCCAAAAAGCAACCGCCTCAGATATGTTCTGGTGGTTGTATGCATATTTTCCAGATGGGTCGAAGCATACCCTACACGCAGGTGTGATACACTCACAGTGGCAAAGTTGTTGCTTAGAGAGCTGATCCCGCGCTTCGGGGTGCCGACCTCTCTGGAATCGGATCGAGGAACTCATTTTAACAGTGAAGTTGTGAAGATGCTTTGCTCTGCATTGAACATTGATCAGAAGTTGCACTGTAGCTATCGACCAGAAGCTTCAGGTATAGTGGAGCAGATCAATAGCACGTTGAAGTCCCGAATAGCCAAAGTGTGTTCATCGACTTCCTTAAGTTGGCCTGATGCTTTGCCCTTGGTACTCATGAGTATGCGTAGCACACCAGACAGGAGGACAGGTCTCTCTCCACACGAGGTTTTAATGGGGAGGGCAATAAGACTTCCATCCGTACCTACTACAGCTTTATTGAATATTACAGATGATCTGATCCTGGATTACTGCAAGGGTCTGTCTGACGCCATTCATTCTGTGTCTCTTCAGGTACAGGCTGCTGAGGTTCCCTCTTCAAGAGATCTGTGTCACGACTTATGCCCAGGTGACTGGGTCCTACTGAAAAAGCATGTCCGGAAGAACTGTTTAGACGTGCGTTGGAAGGGACCCTACCAGGTCATATTGACGACGAATACCGCTGTAAAGTGTGGAGGGCTGCCAAATTGGATCCACGCGTCCCATACTCGAAGAGTTCCAGCACCTCTGGAAGAAACAGCTCCTCTCGCAGATGAAAATTCAGTTGTGGACGGCGAACCACTAGAGGGGATCAGTCAAGCTGTGGGGGTGTCTGAAGAGGCTGGGATCGTCTCAGATCCATAAGAAGAAAGACAGGACGGCAGTGAAACTGAAGTTGCTACAGAAGGAGAAAGTTGCTGTGAATACGGCTCAGACTCAGATCGAGTCCAGAATGATCAAGAACTGAGTGAGAGAACAAGGTACCGGAGAACAAGGAGTGGAGAAGATAGTTGGCCTGAAGGAAGAAGGAGGCCAAGTTTGAAGTCAACTCCGGAGAGAACTCTTGCTCCTATATCTGAGGACTCGGATCTGGACGAAAGTGCACAAGGACAGGAACAGGAAGGTCCGAGAAGATCAAGGAGGGTGCGAGTGCCTTGCAGAAGATACGCTACTCCTGAGTGGACCTACCTCGCTGCAGATGTCCAGTGTACAGGGATCCGGGAGGGTGAGGGAAGTGACCCTGACCAGGACTGACCCCATCATAACGGTGGAAATTGTGTTGCTGATACCAGGAGTGGAGGTTGAAGGGTTGCTGACACTCAATATCCCCTATCCTCCTTATCTGAGCGGAATAAGAGACCTGATTTTTAACAGACTAGATTTCCTGATTTGTTGTCCAAGAAGGTCAATACTTGGGGAGATCCTTCTTCGTATGGAAATATTAGAATGCGTGACTAGAATTGCCGGATCACGTATAATTATGGATTGCTAAGAGACTTTATAAAGACTTTGTAAATAACAAATTGGAAGATAACCTAGCGCCAAGTGGAAGAAGAAGAATTTAGGGACTTCTCATTTAGTGGACGGAGAAGGGCTAGGGTTGTCTGCTGCTATAGAAATCAAAGACTGATCTTGCAGAAGGGATTACCAGCTTCCAGGTGTGGTTCGGAAAGACTGAATAAGCAAAGAAAAGAGACATTGTGCTGCTAAAGAAAACCGGAACTACACTGTTTGAGATCATGGAGGTTGGCAACCCGAACCGCAGGACAAAATGTATAGTAGGCACACTTTTAGTGGGAGTAATTTTTCTTATAGTTTTAGTAGTTACTATATCATATGTAGTGGGACATGAGAATGAAGAGAAGGCAACGAAGGAAGCAAAATCGGTACCGATACAGAAACCTACTACTGCTAGTCAAAGGGGGGACAATACAGAAGAAGACAAAGCTTTACTAGCAGCTGAGACTCGTAGGTTACATGTAGATGAATCGAAAGGAAACTTTAAATCAAATGCATATGCTAAATTGCTTTATGAATACATTGATGCCATGGAGGCTAAAAATTGCTATGTGTGTATGAGATTGCCAGCCTCCGTAGATGAGGGTATTAGATATCATCACCTTCCATTGACTTATGGAATCACATGTAGTTTGTTGCTTAGTATATTTTATGAGCGTGATAGTTTTGAGTACTATTTCTCAAACTTTGATGCAGTGTTACCAGAAGTGCCAAACTATAAATATTTAAATAAGTGGGATTATTATAAAAGTGAAGACAGATTAAAGAAATTTTTCATTCCTTGGAAACCGTTGGATACTTCACATGCCCGAAGAAATAATTTGACTTGTAAAGTGTCAGAAATTGAGAAGAAGTTTATAGGGCAGGTGGATGATCGATACAGGAGACAGAAGATCTTAAAGGCTTCAGGCCAATGGAAAACTGATTGGACCGAGGAAGAAAGGTCACACCAAAGAAAGGGTAGCACTGGTCCAATAGCTTTGGATCGAGAGAAAAAGAGGAAACTGTGTATATATAGGGGTAAAACCTATTATGAGAATGTGTTCGTAGGAGAAGTAAGTTGTCAACATGCTTTCCAATTAGAATACTACTCCAAGGACTTCTTGAAGGAAATGCAGGTGATCCCAAATGTATATTTTGTTTGTGGAAGGAACGCATACGTGAAGCTACCAGATCATTGGTATGGATCATGTTATTTGGCAGTTGTTTTCCCAAAAATATATCATGCTCAAGATTTAGAAATCATAGAGGGAGGAAAACAAGCTCGGGGGAAAAGAGATGTAAGCAGTGAGGAGGTAGTGGGAGACATATTTGGAGCTGCATTTCCTCTTCTGGGGGTAATACTGAATGACATCAAGATCAGAAGATTGGCAACAGTTGTAGATAGGTTGTCCGCCAGTACTGCTAGATCTTTAATGCTGGTGGAGGGAGAAATGCAATCGATAAGGGCGATGGTTCTTCAGAACCGACTTGCTCTAGACGTTCTGTTAGCCAAAAAGGGAGGAGTCTGTAAGGCTTTGAAGGTCCAGGAATGTTGCACTTACATTCCAGACAACTCAAAACCTGTAGAGAAGTACATATTGAATATTACTGAAATACATCATGAAATTGAGGATTTGGCAAATGTGTGGGAAAAAGTAGGTCAAGGAATGGGTAAAGTTGGAGGTTGGTTTGCCAACCTAGGAAAAAGTTTCATTTGGTACATACTGAAACCTATTATCATCATAGTGGTTTGTATAATCACTTTGTGGGGAGTGGTGCGCCTGTACCAATGGTATAGGTCAAATAGGTTGCAGAGATCCATGAGGGAGCAGGAGAGGAGATTAACTGCGATGCAGGATACCCAGTATAGGAGTCTGAAGGCTCTAGAGACGATGAAGCGAGGGGGTACTTCAACGACTTCAGTTTGATTTGGTTTACACCTTAGGGATGGTTTCGTGATGGTGATGACTACAAAAAGTCATCAAAGGGGGGATTGAGAGAGCGCAAATTAAGGAAATATATAGAAGTGCACCATACTTACAAGCACGTTGTATTAGTTTAGTAAACAAAATATATGAGTGGTTTAATTAGAATGATAATACATATACTAGTGTGAAAAGATCAAATAGAATTGTGTAGTGATGTTAGAATGATGTTGAAATCCCATGTTAGGTGGCTGTTGTAAGGGAAAATGTAATTCTGCTAAACGTAGAAATGTGTAGGCCACATCGCAGTTCACATAGAGTACAAGATGCTGTTACACTCTCATGCAATGATGGATTTTAATGTTGTTATTACACAAAGTATTATTGATTAATAGAATTGAAATATATGTTTTAGACGCTTTATATAATCATGGTGTGTTATAAGTTAGAATACTGTTTAAACTAAGAAATTAAAGGGTTGCAGAATGCATAGGCCCGTTTCATGTAATCTTAATAGGCCTGAAAAGACAAAGTCATTCTTTTTGATCTGCAGGTGCTCGTAAGAGAAAAGTCGTGCTAGACACAAACTGTGGAGCCTGTTCAATAGTTTACGACTTAAAGATATGGTGGAGGTCGGAATTTGGGGTCTACTGTGCAAAAGTCTGTTTGCAGGTGCGAGGAGGTTCCAATCAAGAGAGTGATGAATAGACTTTGTTCAAGAGAGCCAGGCACAGGCCTGGGGGAGTCTTCAGGAATTTCCTGGAGGGTACCGGCCAGCCGGAGAAGAGCCTGGGAAGCAAGGTCAACTTTAACGATAGGCCCCGAGGAGTATCGGTATGGAAAATACCAGAAACCAGCACCACGTGAGGGGCGTCTCTAAAGGGCATTTCTATTGTAAATATGATTTTGTATTAGGGACAGTACCCCGGGGTGGAGTTAAGGCAGATGGTCTGAGGAACCTAAGAGAGCGGATGGGTAGGCAGATAGGAACTGCAAGAGATCGAATTCAACGAAGACAAAGGGAAGTGTGTGATCTTCTTTGGAAGTCACCACTGCTGACACCTTTTTAGGTTAAGATCTTGTTAAGTAGGGATGTCACTTAGTACAGTGTAGGGATAGACTAATCTGAATTTTTTCCTTTCTGTAAATGACTCACAGGCTACAGCTTGTGTTCATTCTTGCAACTTTGATGATTCTAGAATTAGTCTTGGTCTTAGTATTTTGCAGACTAAGAACATTTAGAAAATTCATGTTTGTATTGATACCCGTATATCTTTTGAACCTTATTTTGAGATGTTTGTATCTCCAGTTAATGTTGGCTTTGTAATAAACTTTTAAAACTTTTTCTTAGTAAGTGGTTCTTTAGAGTGGTGTAAGTCTTTAACTGATTGACCTAGAAGTGGATTGCCTTTTACTCAATGACAGGTACCAACGGTTCAGTCGACCTGAGTTGGGATCTGGATCTGTGACGATAGACCAGAAATCCCGCGTTAACAAGTGCATGCCCTGCCCAGGCTCGACCTAAAAAGGAACTTGCTTCCAGCCGAAGTCCCTCAACAGACAGCAGGAAACACAAACTTTGAAAGAAAAATATTAACTTTTCACAAGACCTGCTGACTCTCTGTCCCTATGCGATGTCCTGACAATCCGCAGTGGTCAGGTATGGAGGACATAAAGTACAGTGCTTTCTCACCTCTACTGTTTTGTTTTTTTAACTGCTGGAAAATAAATGTTTTGGAATGATTTGTGAAAAATAAAGATTGTGATCAGTGATTTGGAAATTGCTCACAAAGTTCATTTTGAAGGAAATTTCTACAAACTATTTATTTCGCTGAAAAATTCCAATAACTTGATGTATGTAGAGTCGATCAGAGTCAAGGAAGAGACACAGACTATGAGATCCAGGCTTAACTGCCTTTATAATTTTCATACTCAGATTCCTTGCTTTCCTATTTACCGCTTGCAGACGGGAAAGCTTCCCGCCATCCCCCTCCATGTGACGTCACATCAATCCAGCCTTCTTCCTTTCATCGCGGACTGGGTGCCCTGCCCTGAGGTTTCAAGTGCTTGACTCCACACCACCCCCTTCTTTACCAACAATCCAGTCTCTTGTCAGTATTTAGATCTCTTCAGGTAGGGGAAAAATATGCCGACCAGACCGAGCTGTTGTTGCACCTCTTGAGGTGTCAGATGTGAGAGTTTTTTCTTTCAACCTGAGAGGTGCACTGGACAGGGGTGTGCCATCAGCAGCTCCTCTGACACTGCTGGTAACTTCATCATGGCAATAGATTGGCTTGAAGTGGGATACATCTTGACGATCTTGCCCGGACGAGTGGCTGTGACCATGCTTCTCTTTCGTTCTACCACTTGTAGTGGTTCAGCAGTGAAGGGGGTGTCTACTTTAATCTGATGGTTTTCTTTTTGACTATCACTCAATCCCCTTTGTTGATTGGGGCCTCTTATGCATTTCTCCTAGTGTGAGCATTGTTCTTCATCTTTGCCTTCTGCATGGTGTCCTTTTCACACAGTTTAGTAGCCTCTATGTAATGCATGCTAGACCGTAGTGGGAGTTTTATTCTGATGGCCCTTCCAAACATAAGAGTGTCAGAGCTCTCCCCGGTGGTTGAATGTAGGGTGGTTCTGCAGGCTCGCATTATTTGACATAGGGCTTGATCAATTGACAGTCCTTCTGTCTGGGCTTTCTGAACTGTTTTCTTTGAAGTGCCTGTGACTCGTCCAGCCTCAACATTTGCCTGGGGCTATAATGGCATCATCTTCCGGTGCCCCAGGCAGCCTCCAAACTCACAGCTGGTGAAAGATAGGCCATTGTCAGATTTGAGTATTTAAGAAAGCCTGGATTATGTTCTCCGCTAATGTAAAGATCGTTTTGACAATGGGGAACTGGGAATAGCCGTCAAGGGGTACTAGTAGGTATTTGCCAGTGGGAAGTGGTCCAAAAAAGTCACCGGCAAGTCAATTTCATGCTGCCTCCTTTAAGTCAGACATTGTTAGGGGTTGTAGCTTCATTGCTGGTGACAGACAAGTGCATAAGTGGCAGGTTCATAGTTCTTCCTCAACCAGGGCTTTACATTTTGGAAACCATATCCTTTCTCATAAGGCTCTTTTGTTGGCTATTATTCCTCTGTGTCCTTCATGGGCCAACTCAATGGCATGCTTGCGAAAGCTCTGTGGTAGTGCGATTCAAGACCCTCTCAGTATGGCACCTTCAGGGGTCACTACCAGCTCCTCTTGTATGTTAGAGAAGGCTAGCAGTTCATCTGAGTTGTTTCACTTGGATGTCCCGTGTTTTCATGTTTGCATGTCAATCATGCTTTTGACTTTTGCTAAGGTGGGATTTTCATTTGTGGCAATTACTGTCTTTGGCAGTGACAGCACTGGCAGTGTTCTAATTTGTAGAATAAGAATGAGACACTCTTCAACCACTGACGACTTTGGGTTAGTCATTGGTAGTGGGTAACTTAAAAAGTATCCAAAGGGGTTTGAATGGGCGCACTACGTGTTCAATTATAGTGTGCGTTGTTTATATGGTGCTCCGAGGTATCACTCTCTGATGAGAAGTGTAAAACACAATGTATAATGGTTGCACCCCCACACATGTGGGGTGTGTCCCCCGGGCTCCAATAAATGTCCTTCTACTAGGAAGGTTGCTTCAAGGTAATCAAGTCACAAAAACATCAACAGGTTTTCAAACAGACCTTTTCAGGAAGAGCACTGACAGAAACAATACACTGCACTATTCTAGCTTTCATCCTCAACCCCTCAAAGAACACCTACTGTATAGTCAACTTATAAGAGCCAAAAGAATAGTGTCGGATCCTGAAAGACTAAAAAAACAATTACAAGACATGGCATCAAGATTCAAAGCACAAGGGTACCCTGATCATATCCTCGAACAGGCCCAACAACGCTGTGCAGTCAAAACACGAATGGAACTACTAACAGCCAGACAACCCATGACTAAGGAATCCATCACAGTAGTATCCAAATTCTCAACAGCAAGCAAAAAATACAGAAGTATAATCAAAAAACATTGGGAGATCCTCCGAATTGAACAAGACTTCAACCACATCTTCGATACGGATCCCATTTTTGCCTACACCAGAACTAAAAACCTAGGAGAACTCATAAAACAACCTCAGATCAAACTCATCTCTCATAAAGGCACTCTCCCATGCTGGAATTGCAACCATTGCAAAAGCATCATTAAGGGCACAACCATCAATCACCCTATGAAGGGTCATATGATCAACATAAGAGCTACAGCCACATGTGACACCTCCAATGTGGTTTATATGTTAAAATGCCCTTGCGGAAAGATATATGTGGGACAGACTGAGCGAAAGATAAAAACTAGACTGAATGAACATAAGTCAAACATCAGAACGAAACAACCAAAATCAACGGTGGCTCAACATTTCGTTGAAATAGGCCATAACATCAGCCAGCTACGAATTTGTGTCCTGGAGACCATACCTGGAATTGAAGGTCAAAATCATAAAAAGAGACTACTATAAAGAGAGAATTATTGGATTTCTACTCTGGCGAGCATGACTCCCTACGGTCTTAATGATCGCATGGAATTTACTTGTTACTTATGAAGATGGCTTTTGTTCCTTAAAACCGAAAAGTGGCTTGTTCATATTTAATTTGTCTATATTGTAGTCCATCATATTCATTAATGTTACGTGATTTTCCATACATTTATTTCTTACTTTGTCATATCATTACTACAGACGCACACACCCACATCACTGAACATTTTGTTTTTTATAATTAGAAAACTTTATTGACAACATGAGAACCACAGTAGAAAGCTCATGTTCACACTCCAAACATAGGCGCTTTTAACTTGAATACACTCGCTCCATTATACCGTTTCTTTCATACTCTTCACGGCTCATTTGCAGCCTTTAAAAGTAGTTACCGCATTTATTTTATTTTCACGGCACGTACTAGTACGTCGGATAGCAACGCGACCGGATATTCCCCCACATTATATAAACATCCGGGCCACAGTAATGTTCTTCCGGGTCCACGAGAACAGTACGGAAATGAACGAACACTTAAACGGTAAGCCCGCACTTGAGCGTTTTTAGACTCGTTACTCTGACCAATTAGCATTAAAAGATTGGTTGTTAATGCACGTTTACTATGCACATTTTCTGATAACCGTCTTTCTCACTCGACCAGGCACACCCTTAAGAATACACTCTCTTAGATAATGTTAAACCCGAGCGTTCACCGAGCCCATTTCAGCAACGCGAGTTAACTCCAGTCCAAGTAATCTAAATCAGCCACTTTTTTTCCCCTTCATGATCACCTCTTACGAACGTATCATTACACATCGATTTACACTCACCGGCATGAGTTATATACAATTCACCATCTTCTTACACTTTTATCACTAATTATGTTTGAAATACATCTGTCACGTATACAAACATTGAATGTTGCATAATTTCTTTTGTCTTAGATATATCCCCTGGAAGAAGGCATGTTAATTGCCGAAATGCATTGGGAACGTTTAAATGTTTAATCATGAAATGCAATGAAGAATTATGAAGTTGATATTCTTGTGATGACAACAAGATGAAATAAACACTAAAAGTTTCAAAAGAAAATTTCTGTTCACATTATTGAGTTTAACTTAAAAAGTAGTCAGCAGGCTTCAGGTCCTTCCCTGGCTTGTGAAGGATGCTGCAGTCATACTCTTGTATTCCCAGTTCCCATTGTTCAAATCTTGGGGTCATAGTCACTTTCGGGTTGCTGAAGATTGTCAACAAGGTTTGGTGGTCTGCGATTATGATGAAATGTTTTCTATACAGGAAGATGTGACAGTGTGTGGTCCAGAAAAAACACCAGATTCCCTTTTTCTGGTTGTGAGTAAGCCCTTTTCATTGTTGATAGGATCCTCCTAGCGTTGGCCACTATGTGTCTCTGAGCTTCAGAAGTACCAGAGGGTTGTGCCAGGATGGAGGACTGGTTTCTACCGTGACTTCCATGTCTAGTGTAGGATCAAAGAATAACAACATTGTGGCTGTTTGCATTGCAATCTTAATGTTATGGAAGCTTTGTCCACATTCAGATGACTTTTTGATCTCTGCTGTTTTCCTCATCAGATTGCACTGGTTTCACTGAGGCTGGCATAATCCTTGATGTACCTGGAGCAGTAACTTGCCATGCCTAGGAAGAACCATAGCATGGTCACATCCTGAGGTTGATTTGTGGTTAAGAGTTCCCTTACGTTATCCAGGTCAGGGGTCATGCCTTCCTATGAGAAGATAAGCCCGAAGAATTTGAGTTTGGTCTTGTGAAACTTGCATTTGACCGCATTCAATGTGAGCCCTGCTTTCACTAGCAGCTAGCATGCTTGGATTAAGCCCTTGTCAGATCTTTCTGTGTCTTTGTGCCACCAGGGGAATATCTTAATTGATGGGTAGTTGAACTCAACACGATTTCAATTTTCCTAGACCACGGACCAGCATGTGGAATTTCTGGGTGAAGCCAGGGGCCTTTGTGTACATGGTAATTGATGGACAGTAATTGATGGACAGTAAACCCATTTTCTCTGCCATGGCAAAGCTAATGAGACACGCTTTGGAAGCTTTCCCTCCTCTGTGGGTGAAGGATGTTTTGATATATCTGCAGCTTTCATCTAGTTCAAGCTGATGGTATCTTTTGTTGAAATCAAGCTTGAAGAAGACCTTGGTGCCATTTAAGTGGGTAATCATGTCTGCTATTTGTGGTCGAGGTTGTTGCTCCCATTCTATTACACTAGTCAGCCAACAAATGTCGACACAGATGCTGGCGCTACCTTTCTTGTATTTTTTCAGCACTACTACAATCGGTGATACCCATGGAGTGGGATCCCTTGAGGGTTCAATGATGTTGAGTTTCAGCAGGTTCTGTATCTCATTCACGGCAATTTGTAGGTGAAACCCAATCTTTCTATGTCTTTGTGACAAGTTAGTGATGCGCAATTAAAACTTAGAATTCAACAATCTGGATAGTCCTACTGATACCACAGAGAAAGAACCAATCAAAACTAAGCATTTGCAAAGTCCCGGTGTCTGCCCTCTTCCCATGAATGATGCAATGGAAGATTTTGTAAGGGAGGATGCATCTCAGCCAATCTGTCTCACGCATAGGTGTTAATATTACTGAACAGCTCCCTAAGAGATCCATTCACTGGCATTCACACACAATTTAACAATAACAGCCCAATTCTAAGGAGCATACAGTTGGAAATAGACTTCTGAAATGAGAAAAAGATTATT
Organism: Lissotriton helveticus; assembly: GCF_964261635.1. Classification (NCBI taxonomy): domain Eukaryota; kingdom Metazoa; phylum Chordata; class Amphibia; order Caudata; family Salamandridae; genus Lissotriton; species Lissotriton helveticus. The sequence continues at coordinate 209,577,697 of NC_136073.1, read as the reverse complement.
TGCAGAAAGCAAAAGCATAGCATTGTATTCAACATAGGGTGTTCAAATCGAGGCCTACTGAGACTATGGCTACCTTAACGTGACCACACTCTAACCATAATTAATTATTAATGTAAAATCACACATATAAAATCACTCTTGGATGTAAGTAAAGAATGATTATATGTGATATGCATTAGCATGTTAAACAAATATGAAAAATAGTGACAGCGTATCACAACTCTCTAAAGTGATGGTTCTGAAAATATATTGTGTCGGACCATGAGAGAAAAATTTGAGTTTTTCCATAGTAAAACTTTCACACTTACAGTGATGCACATTTCTTTCTTGTATTATGTTAAACCATTGTATATTAAGTTAAGCTATGTTATGTTACATTGTCCTGCTTTATTTTATGTTAAGCTTTGGATGGCACTGATGTGCCTTGATTTCTGTTGCACTCTGCTGTGGATATTTTTTCTCTCCATGACATTGAAATGTAAAAATGAATTGATGAGTAAATTAACTAGATTCAGTCTCAAAAAATCAAAAACCTAGGGAAGAGTGGCAAACAAGACCCATACACACAAGCAGTCGTACTTTACTAAACCTACCAAGAAAGAGAGACTTTTTCTGTAGTTAATGGGTTATTGCATTTCTCCATCTCTTTTGCACTCCCAAAAAGCACAATGTGAATATGAACTGTAAAGTCATCTGATCATAACAAAATGACTATGACTCATGATTTACATGACGCACCGAATATGGTTATCCACTAGAGATTATCTTCTCATAGACCATAAATGATATCACTGTTATCTTGACTGACCTTAGCAAGGAGAGTTCACAATAACTCATCAGTTGCCTGCTATAGACGGGCTCACTGGCACACAGAATACCTGGAACCTCTAACAAACAATTTATTTTCATTAATACAATGTTTAAAGGTTATTGTTCTATATGTGAGTAGTACCTGTTACATCGAGAGGCTTTACGTGGAAACTGGAGTAATCCCATATCCTCCATGACAACATCAATTTACCCCACTTGCTGCAGCATACCGGTGTGGCAGTGCCTAATTGGAGCGAGTGGTTGTAGTTAGGGCCTAAAGGCATTCTTTTTTAGGTACCGGAATTTATTTTTTGACCCAGTGGAAAGTGGCTTATTAATAGTGCTAAGTAGGGAATTAACACCAGATAAGGCCACAACACAATAAAAGGTTCAGTCAAGGTCTCAATAAATTATTCCCTTGCTCAACTCTTGGTAGTTGGCAACAAGCATGCAGTCTTAACTTAATTGACAGCTGTGTAAAGCATTTAAGAACACCAATACATTAAATGAGTAAGACACAACACACAATAAAAATCCAGCTCCAATTTATAAAAATAGATTGTACTCCTATGAACCAATAGACACCAAAATGGTAAAAATCCAATGGAGGGAACCAGAGATATGAATTTTTGAAGAATAAACACGTTCTGGTCCTTAAAAACCTACGCCGCCAAATTGGGACATCTGGTCGCGCTTGACCAGGACAAAGTCAAAGTTTGAGGCCAACCGCGATGGAACCCTGGTTGGATAGACTTAGGGGGAGGTCTCAGTCACAATTTTGCCATCGCACTAATTCATTTTTTTGGAGCTTTTTATCTTTACATCGAGCGAGGCTCCTCTTCAGGCTGGATTTGCGTCAATGTTGTCGGCTTGGTTTTCAGCACAACAGGATCTAGGTCTGTTGTTATCACCATTTGATAGGCACTAAGGGCCACATGTACATAGGTTTTTTTCTGGTTGCAGATGGTCCACTTTGCGGAATTGGACGTTTGCGACCTGAAAAATGCATTTTCTTATGTCACCGACCAATTTTTCGATTCGGTAACCTATTACTGAATCGCAAAATGGGCTACCAATTCAGTATTCAGAAGGGGCATGGTAAGGGCGTTGCATCTCTTCCCAATAGTGTCTCGTAGAGCTATGTAGTAATGTTTTGCAACTGAAATGCGGTTGTAAAACATTCACATTTTACCACCTACTTCAAGTCAAGGAAGGGGTCCCCTTTGTGAATGCATGCAAAAACCTTTTTTCAGGACAGGCAGTGGCCCACGGACCACTGCTTACTCTTAAAAATTGAAACTGAAACGCTTCATTTTTCTTTTTGAAACTCATCCCATTTTCCTTTATGAAAACGGCTGCATTTAACAAAAATGTTCTTTATTTAAAATTGAACACAGACATGGTTGTCTGCAGTCCTGAGAAGGCCACCATCCCTGTGTTTTTAGCGATTCCCAATGGGTCACAAATTGCGACCTACCACATGAATATTAATGAGGTTGGTCAAATGCGACCCCATTAGAAATCAGTAAATGTGTCAAAGACACATTAGTGCATAGGTCTTTGTGATTTCCTAATTGTGAATTGCAACAATTCGCTATTAGGAAATCTCAAAATGAAAACTACGTACATGTGGCCCATAGCCACTTCAATTTAAGTTAGTTACTTTCTTTTGACTAAAAGTAAGTCTTTTTCATTGTAGCTTATGTGCATCAGTCCACACTTAAGAAGTTTCTCTCCCTCTCGGAGTCCTACCTTGCTGGTAGAAGAATGTGGCTCAGCAAAGTGTCTCCTACCGATCCTCATCAAGCCAACATTTTGGAAATGGTAATGAATTGCGTAGCCCCTTTGTTCACAAATATCAATAACCAGTCCTTTAGAAAAGGAGGCTTTATTCACCCTCTTTTTTTTTAAAAACCCCAAATGTAGATCCCAATAATCTAAATGATTTTTGCTCCTTTTCTTTGCTCCCAAGCTAATTGTAAAGCTGGGTCAAAGGTCCACTTTCCAATCTCGTTATTAACAATGATATTGAGGAAGGTTATCAGACGGGCTTTTGGCCCCATTGCAGCACTGAGATAGCCCTGTTATCCATCATGAACAAACTAATATTAAGAAAGATAAAGGACAAGTTGTAGCCTTGATCTTGCTTAACTTATCAGCCACATTTCCTGTGGTATCCCTTCCGGTGCTTTTAGCATGGTTAAAGTACATCGGGATCGAAGTTAAGGCTCAGAAACGGCTGACTTAATTTCTTAAGGGCTGTAGCCAAGCTGTGAAGCAGATTTGGCTAGGTCAAAGTTTGAGAATTTAGCAAGCAGCATCCCTCAAGGATATTCCCTGAGTGTGACATTCTTTACTGTTTATGTGGAACTGTTTACCAGATTGATCAAATCTTATGGCTAGGGCTAGCAACCAAGATGGCCGCGTAAGCTCCCGGCTCCGCCGACCTCCGCCAGCAGCTCGAATATCCTGCCTTTAATCCTGAACTCACACCAGATTTCCTTGTTCATGAAGTTTTTCTGCTTCTAAAGGTGCAGTCCCGAGTTTTCTACCTCATCGGATGACGAAGATACACCGTGTTTCCATTCTCGGCCTAACAACGTGTGGAAGCCGGGGCCTCGATTTCTAGCCTATCCGGGTTGGAATTGATCAACATCGGCCGTGAGACCTGGACTGAGCCCGGTCTCCCGAAGTGTGCCGTGAATTGTTGATATTTGGTGACGATCCGGTGCATGACCTATACCGAGGACACACTAGCGTGTCACACCTGCTGCCGTGGTGGGGGTCCGGTGCCCAAAGACCTTGCTGACCTCCCGGGGTCGACGGGCTGGGGCCCTCGCTGACGGCGAAGGTGTGTTCTGCTGGACGAGGAGCGCCCACTGTTCGACATCAGACTTGCGTGGCCTGTTACCCCGGGGTTCAAGTCCTGCTCTGTCGCCTACTGAGAGGGGATGGAGCGGACGGAAGGCATGCCATCGCTGCAGGCCATTATGGCCGCCATTGGGGCGCTCCATTCGCACACCATCGCTGTGTTCCGGACACTGATTGTGAAAGTGGACGGTATCTTGGAACCGGAGGACGACCCTTTGTTAAGTTTCCATCTGGCTGTGGTACCAGCGGTGCACCGACCGTCTGGAATCGAGGTCCCCGTGCAGATCCCGAATTTAATGAGCCTTGGCGGTCCCCAATCAACAACAAGCCAGCCCGTGCTTATTGCCAACGTCTCCTGCTCGATTCTGCTGCCGCCTAATACATCTATAGACGGTCTTCTGTGTGGTAACAAGTTCCTTGATGATTGTTCGAGATACTCTCTGTTCTTGGACACCTTTCCTCGTTTGATTCGTGAACTTTTATCCGGTATTCGATCCTACTGCACTGACATGAACTTTTATGAACGCTTTGCCTTTTCCAACAAGATGGCGGCTCGAGTGAAGAAGACTCTTATGAAAGATCGTACTGGCCAGGGCTGAACTTGATCGCTTAGATCTGATACAATAGCTTTATGCAATGCCGGGGTTGTGCCTATACTGTGATGGGAGTTGGGTGGATATTGCCTATACTCCCCCGACTGGTTTGTATATTTTGCTGAATGTTGGCTTTATCACGTCTCGGGGTGGTCGCTGTTGGCGGGGAGTACGGGAGACCGGGAGTGTGTTTGTTTTCTCCTCCTCCACTCTCTCTCTCTTTTTCCCTTCTTGTAGGGTAGTCCTTGGGCGACAGGCACGCTGCTAGTGGGGTTAGGCCGTAGCCATTGCAGGGGTGCAGGGTGGGGTGTTAGGGGAGGTTTTTTTTATTTTGCCTTTGTTTTGTTCTATGGCCCTTTTGTCTTTCCTTTTTCCTTTCTACGAGATGTGGGCTGTTTATTCTTCATGGATCCTTTATTGTCCGGGTGTCTACACTGGCTTTACTTATCCTGTATCATTGAGGACGGGGTCGGGCGGGTGGGATTGTTTTGAATCATATAATAGACTGTTTATTTCTCTTTTCTAATGTGCTTAATCGCTACAGGCCATGTGTTTCTTACGATGGTTGTTGTATGTATATTTCCCCCGCCTGTCCCTGTTCTGCATCCTACCGTTTGACACCTGATATCTGTAATGCCTACTCTTGTCTTACTGTTAAATAAAAAAATATATTAAAAAAAAATCTTATGGCTAGATTTAATGACTTGTGACAATGACACACCAATCATCCTTAGAATGAGTGGGGATTATCAACAGTCAAAGTTGAATTTCACACGCTGTATGAAAGAGGTAGCAGAGTGATGGACCATCAATTTTCTAAAGTTAAACTCTAACAACATTGTTTTGATTTTTGGAGGTGGTCACACATTACATACCAGAGAGTGGTGGCTTAATCCATTGCCTTGTAGACTCTGCACTGGCACCTCTTACGGCACTCTACACCCTGCAGTCCATCTTATCTAGGTACTGAAAAAGTATAATCACATCACCCCCATCCTGAGGGAACTCATTAGCTCCCCTTGCCTGCCACACCATATTTAAAACGAGCTGCATCATTAACAAAGCAAACATGACCTGCACCTCTGCTTATCTTGCAGACATGCTCACCATGTCTGGTAGCTCTTGGCACACCAGCAGCCAGGACACCATTAGACTGCATAATAACAGCCAGATTCATCATTGTAAAATCGGCTCGCAAAGGGCCAGATTCTGAGAATCCGGCCATTTGCGAGCGCTATTTTTGCATTTGGGATTCATCATCCCAAATGCAAAAATTGCTATTACAGAAAGCGCAAAATTAGGAAGAATCGCATTTAAGGAATCTCAATTAGAGATTCCTTAAATGCTATTCATGAACCTTTTAAAAATTGCGAATCCGCAATATGGGGCCGCTATTTACCGTGAAGTGTAACTTTTTCTATGTTGCATGTTACACACACACATGTCCTTTGGACATGTGTGTGCGCAACACCTGTGTACATTTGCATTTCAGGGGTGCTACAGGGTGTCCTTTGGACACCCCTAGCACCCTTGAAATCGCTTCCTTATTTGCGATTCGCAAATTGCGAATCGCAAATAAGGAATGACTCCCCATTCATTCCTATGGGCCAAAGGATACTCCCGAAGTGGCTTTTTCCCTTCATGGGGTGTGGATAGCAAGGAATGGAGTTTACAATTTTAGGTTCCTCACAATCACCTCCCATTCACCTTTAAATCAGAGAAGCAACGCTATGGGGGGGTCAGAGTTCCTGATTTAAGTTTAAAATTAAGCTTTGGTAGAAACTGCAAGGATGTCACAGCATCTGTGGTCAGCTGGAATTATTTAGAGTGTAGCAATCCTAATTTCATAGGTAGTCTACCTTAAAGTGTGATAGAGCCAATTAGTAAAACAAAACCTAGCTCCAAGTTTATTTCAGTAAATTAGTGTCCATATAGTCTGGTCCTGAAGCCTATTAGTGTTTCTAGGGGCTCCCTCAATATTTTTAACCAAGAGAATATAGTAATAGTAATGCACACCCACCCCAAGCTAAAATAACTTGGCTCAGCACAGACAGTTGATAAAGTGTATGTCCTTGGTTTGAACCTCTCATTGATTGGTGAATCAATAATTTTCACAAAGAATTATTATCCACCCAGAGTGATGATGTCTCAAACAGCAGGATAAAGTTGCACAGAATTTTTTTGAGTCTTATCTCGAGATAATATTGCAACCCTATGAACCACTTTTGAGGATCAATTTGTTTGTTCATTTCAAAGGTTGTTTTTGGGAAATTCCAACAGCTTGTAGCCATTTGGGTAGTCATGTGATATATTTATTGCCTTCTTTAAATTTAAGAGCATTGAATAGTTGCTTTCCATGTGAACATCCACTGCACTCATATCGCAGCAAGGGAATTTTTAGATCATGCCTTCATTTCATTCTCTCTGTTTAAATGGTTTAATAACTTTACCATAGAATCTAGGAATGGAAGGGATCGCTCAGTGCAATTTAATTCCATATTGACTCCTTGCGTAAGTTTAAGCCATCAAGATCAGGACTGTCAGGAGACTTGTGGGTCTTGAATGAATGAAGCAGGTGAAATGGGATACTGATGCCAGCAGATGTGTTGGAGCTTGTAAGAATAAGCCAACTACAATTGAGTTATCACTCCTTGTTAGAGACCTTGTGGCACCTTAATGGGTGGTGTGGCTTCATCTTTATTTCTTGACCTAGAATACTTGGTTTGAAGTGGAGTTTTAAGCTATTTGATCAAGATTTGACCCCTTGACCTAGATACTTGACTCAAGCACTAATAGATTTAGATGTTCACAGAGATTGGGTAGAAGCAATATCATATATGAAATTAAAGAAGGTTCTCCGGATAAAACTATACTTAAAAACCTTTGAAATGTTTGATCTTGAAAGAGATGATTATATTGTTGCATTATGTCAATTGGGGAACTGACAGGCATATCCAGTAGATAATTTGCCTATGCTGGTTTGTCATAAATTTGTCCCCATCCGGTTTCTTATGTTTCCCTTTACAGAAATCAGAGGTTCGTGGTACAGGGAACAGTAACTAGAAAAGGCTGTCAATGTTGTGGGTGTAATTATGAATCAATGATGCATATATTGTACCTATGTCTCAGTTTTGTCAGGAATCTCAGACACTGGATTAAAGCAGTCATGAAACATTTCATTCACTAGTGTAAGGAAGTAGCCCATTTGTACTCAGTGTAAAGGACTTCAGGCTCATTGTTTCATTTGATGTTGAATTTTAAATACATCTTTTTTTGTGGTAATAGTAATGTATCCAGTAGATTTCTATGCTCACTTATGTACACGAACTGCATGCTCGAACTTGTGTGTACATGACATCATGTTGATTTTATGTCTTCATAATCACTTTTAGTTTTGAATAGATTTCTATTGAATCTTATGAGCTATTTTGTAATAATTGTAAATAATAAAAGTTAACTCATTTACCCGCATACCTCTACAAGAATGTATCACCTATGTCTCCAGCCCTAGAATATACTATCTGCTGGTTGCAGGTGGCCTTACTAATTAATACGCATGCTTTTGCTTCTTTTTACTCCTTATTGGGAGGTTCAGCAGCTTTTGAGAGAAGCCTGGGGACTGAAATTTCCAAGCATGTAGTTTATCAAATGCCTCAGGGGCTGCTAATAAAACCCTATTTCCATGTGGAAACGGATAAGTGTGAACACAGAATTGTTTATTTACAGTTACCCACATTTTGTCTTAGTATTTACTAATGTCAGGAACTGAATTGTAGCCTTTTCAGCTTCTTGATCTTTCTCAAAGCCATTTATTTTACAATTGTCCAGATGTCTGATTTCCAGATGTTGCAGCCATTTTTATTCAGCTATATTGACACAATTACCCTTCTCAATGACAACTGAGAGGGGTGGGCTCTGTTTAAAACAGTCTTCCTGTGTCACCACAGTAATTTCTACCTAGAATTTGACCATGGTAGCTATACAGTTTTATCAGTCACTTCTATTTCATCATAAGCAGTTGTGCCCCTACCAGTCATCTGAGGCAGCGTGCCTAACCACGGCTCACACTCTTCAGCAGCATCAGTCAGCTTCGGTGACATTGGCATCTTTTCATCTTCACCCTTGCTCCCCCGCCACTCAACCACATGTTTGAAACAATAGGGCCAAAGAGTGCCTTATGCTGCACACTTTTCCTAGAAACTGAATAAAAAGACAAATGTTCTAAAGTGGCAGTAGTGAAATATTTCAGAACTCTAATGATATACCAGGCATGCCTGACCCATATGGGTTTGGTAGCACCTATCCCAAAACGCTGCAGACATTATAGGCATTGAACAAAAATCTGGGAAAACAAATTCACATAGCATTTCTCAAAATGTATATAACTTCTTTCTTCCTTTCTGTGTTTCACTTTCTTTTTCCACCCTGCTTCTTCCAAGGCGGTTCTCTATCATGTCATGAACTTTCCTAGAAAGGGCACTGTGGAACAATCAAAAGTTACACAGAATAAATAGCTTCATGCCAAAGACATCAGAGCTAGAAATACAGAAACGTAGATCAATTTTGCCTCTCAGCTTATGAAGATCTTACAAATTTAGACAGCATACATGCTACACCAGGCTGACAGACTTTGGCCTCGTACAGCAATTGTGATAATATAATCAGATATGGATGATGGAATTCCTCCCAACAACTCATAAGTTAACTTTCACAGTAGCAAGGGCCCTCTGTGGCCAATGTATAAATCAACAACTAACTCTCCAAATGCCATGATGAATTATGAGGCTGATATCATCTTTTAACATTTTGTAGAAAAGCAATACTTCTTTACGAAAAGCTCAGCTTTCCATGGGTTGAAAAAATGCATTGCTTGCTGTCAAATACCTTTCTATTCATTTTGGATAAATATAATTGAATTCCCACACAAAAGCTTTTTTTTGTGAACAACACTACTTTTGCTATGAACATTCATGTTTGGTTCCCACATATCAGATGTAAGTTTCCATCAAGCACTCACGTGTGCCACTGCCACACATGGCCAGATTCTACCTTCTGTCCCTCTGTACCATCATCTATGAGTCGGTCCCATCCTGGGGACTTTATTCCAGGGATGTACCCAGTTTTATGTCATGGATGGCCACAATTATAGAATACCCACCATATTTCAACAATGGACTTTTTTTATACCAGGGCTGACATTATGTCAGGTGTGGACTCTATAACTCCATACAGTGCCATGAATGGTCAGAATTATACCAGAGGTGGACACCAAAATAAATCACCTAACCATCATTATATCAGGTTCAGCATTATGCCCGGGATGGATGCCACCATGCCAGAGATGACCATTGTAAGTCATGAATGGTGAACATTATGCAAGCAGTCAATCGCCTCATGCTTGAGTTACCCAAAAGGTGCCAAGGTGGTATAGAGTAGGAGATGCTGTCCGGTGGCTTAGGTTCCAAGTATGTAGCCTGGAAACCATGAGAATGCTCTCAGCTTCAGCACTTGACTGAATAGTGTGTAACTCTGGGCAAATATCTTACTCTCCCTTTGCACTCGCAGTATTGCTTACTGTTTCTTTATTTTAACATAAAGTCTAGTAACAGCAGGAAAAGTTGTTGACTCTGACTCAGAGGGCCCAGACTGAGGCTAAAGTATGATGCACTTAGTAGGTGGTGGCCACCATGTAGTTTCCATATTCTTCTCTGACTCCTTAGTGTGTGTTTCGGGACAGTGGACTGTTACAGTGCATGCATGATAGTTCTAGCTGCAACTGTGCATGCTCACCAGTTTCTATATGTTTTTGACATGCATTCCTGGTAAGCATACATCACTGAGGTAACAAGTATCTTTCCTTCTTTAAGTCTTGCCTTTAGGAAAGTTTTAGCTTTTTCACCAGACAATTGTTTTTTTTATAAAAAAGAAAAGAAAACATACTTACTGTACATACAGAGAAGGGTAATTGGTCAGTAGGCTTCATTTATTGGCCTGTTAAATTGTCATTCACAGGTTGCTTCCACCCACTTGCAACATACTTAATGAGCAAGTGGGTCAGCCAAATTTACCTAATGGCTCCTTTCACTTTGGGTGCCTGCACAATGCCTGTGTACATTATTCACATCTGCCTAAAATAGTCAATTTCTCTCCAACAACAATGATGGTGCAAAGAGTGCCTTCTTTTGTTTATTTTCATATATTATTTTTAAACACTAGCTAGTTATTTTGAATGTAGTTTGGGTGCCAAGTTAGGTGGTTATTTATTTTCCGGCTACTATTTAAAGCTGCTGTAAATAAGTGTTGAAGTGACACAGTATCATTGTAGCTGCCTGCAAGATGAGTGTTTGATTGGGTGGTGATTTAAAAAAAAAAAAAACATTTGTCACACTTAATACAGCCACCTCAGTTAATTTTTTTAATTTAAACTTTATTGCACCTTTAGATAGCTGCATGTTCTTTTTTCTGCATTATTTTGTGGCAGGTGCTTGCATTACAAAAAATTAACTTCTGCTCATTCGGATGCTTGTTGACTTAGCCAATGCTTGTTTCTTTTTTAGCTTCCAGTTGGAATACAAATAAAATGATAAGCAAGGAACTCTGAATCACTTTGATGTTTTCATGGGGGGTTGGGGTTGTTATACTCAATTTTATTGATTTTGAGGAAACAAAGAGAACAATACAGCACATTTCAGCAAAGCAGTTACGGGTAATGAAAGAATAATGATTCAGGAATGCATTGACATACGTTACTACCCACAAACCCATGTTATTATGCACAGGTTTAGATGAGGTGAGAGACTCCTCTACCCAGTGAGGCACAACCATTTGCCCCATACTTTGCGGTGTATGGACGGGCACCCCCTGGCTTTGTATAATGGTTTCTCCTGCGCTGTGCACCAACCCACTCCCCTGCGCTTCTTAGTTATACTTGGAGGGACCAGATTATTCCATGCTGCAGCGATATCTCGCATAGCCACCATAATGGCAGTACCCAAGAAAAGTTTGTCTGCTTTAGACCCATCTAACCCCTCCATGACCCCTAGGATCATGTTCAGGGGGTTGTGTGGGACCTCCCAGCCCAGGACTTCAGTTAGCTCCAGTTCAAGAGATTCCCAGTATGGGGCGTGAAGGGGGCATGTCCAGACCATATGATAGAAGTCCGCCGGTTCTAACCCACACCGTGTACTAGATGGATTTGTTTTTAGGCCTGCCATGTGAAGGCAGTCCAGAGTAAGGTAGGAAGTGTGGAGATAATACAGTTGGACCAAGCGGAGCCTGGCTGAAGCAGTGATGATTTTGGGAGTCATCAAGGCGTCCCACCAGTCATCGTCTTCCAGGGAACCCAACCAAGTCTCCCATCGGCTTCTAAGCACGTCTAGGGTGGTTGGGCCGTTGGTAGTTAAGGAACGATAAATGGTAAACACCCTATTTATTCTTTTACCTAGCTACAATTTTATATCAAGTCTGCGCCCCTCACCCTCTTTTCCTGCTTATATCAGCAGCCATAAGGTTGAGGAGTGATGGGGAACCACACATAATCCACTAGTAGCACACCTATTACATCATAGGTGTGTCACCCTAGGACAAGTATGGTCTGCTGGAACTACCAGCTCTATTAAATCATATGGTTCATCCAACAGTTCGATTGTTCAAAGTTCTTTTATTCTTAAATCCACATGTTAATTCACATTTATTTCTTATTTGCTCATGTTAGGCGTTAATATACATCATTCCTCATTCCAATGCATTTCGGTGCATTCTGCACCTTCATCAGGGAACGCCTGAAAATTAAACAAATAACACACTATGTAATCATAAAATTCCATTCTATCTCACTTGGTAACTTATTTAATTAACGTGCTTGTTAAATACTATCCATACTCTTCGACATTTCTATGTTAAAATATCTATTGTGTGTCCAGTGTTACAACCGCTATGTTTATAACCTTCAGGTTCTGGCTGTCGGTTAGTCTATATTCCTGCTAAATCATCATTTGTACGTCTTACTAACCGTTACGCTGTTAACTGCTGCCAGCGCGGGCTTTCTGTTTTTAGAGTATGAATTCTATGTATACGCTCGGCCGGCCGTTGTTAAATGCCTGCACCCGGTGTTCACATCTCACCTTAATCCCCGCTCATGGAGACTTGAATCTGCTACGCGAAGCCACTCCGCTCCGCTTGCTACAACGCTGTTTATTCAAACGCGAGTTTCGCGCATACGTACATTAAAGGTGTCTCAACTTTTTTTTAAAGCTGCTTAAGACGAACTTTATTAACGCGCTGAGCGCTATACCTTGTCACGCTATCCTCAGGCTCTGTGCATTCACCAGCAGCGCATCAATCTAGCGGGTCCTGCACTATAGAAACTGACAAATGTTAATTCTAACAATCATTGTATATGCCTGCATAAATTTAGATCATAATGAATTACGATTTCAATATGAAAGCTGTTACTGATCGGTTACTGGTAAGTTCACAATACAAAATTGGCTCTATATGTTACAAATAGCATGTAAATTCCATTCTTTCATTTAGCCCATTCGGCTTAAGGGTGCACAAGTGATAAATCCAATGGTTTTCCCTCTGTAGGAGGTTTTTTTTAATTCAAGGGTCCTTCTTTTTTAGGAACTATTTCCACCACGCAAGCCCGCAATTGGCTTACGTTATGCTGTTTATCCATATAATGCGCTGCCACTGTTGATTTCAATAGCCCTGTTCTTATGTTGCTTTTATGTTCGTTCAAACAAGTCTTAAGTTTTCTTTCTGTGTGCCCTACATATCCATATCCACATGGGCATTTCAACAAGTATACGATGTTGGTTGTGTCGCATGTCGCATTAAGGTTTAAGGGAATTTTATGACCTTTCATCGGGTGGGTAATACTTGCACCCCTCATTATGTTATGGCAATTGCCACAGTTTAAACACGGTACTGTTCCTTTGAATGTCTGTTTGTTGGTCGTGTATTTGGGAGTTTTCAGTAATTCACACATGTTTTTCCCTCTGGTGAAAGCAAACAGTGGTTCCTTATGGAATATTCCTTTAAAGTCTGGCTCCAATTTGACCATCTGCCAATTTTTGCGGATAATTCTTTTGAAATCTGCGCTTACACACGTGATTCTTTGTTCCTTAATTTTTGGTTTCGCTGTTAGTAGCTCAGTCCTCGTTTTTCTTTGTGTTCTTTCCCTTGATTCTTTGATAATTTTTTCCGGATATCCTCGAGATTCAAACCTTTTGGCCATTGTGTCTAACTGTCGTTGACAAGTTTCTTCTTCAGATACCAACCTTTTGACCCTAAGAAATTGAGAGTAGGGCAGATGAGTCTTTAATGATTGTGGATGGTGACTTTTATATTGTAAAAGATTATTTCTGTCAGTAGGTTTACGGTATATGTTGGTGTTGAATGTGTTACCTGTTTTTGTGATCTCTACATCCAGAAATTGTATGACATCCTTACTTATGTTCCATGTGAATCCAATTCTGTCGTTTTTAGTGTCCAGAATCTCCAACAGTTGTTTTATTGACTTTTCTGTGCCTTTCCATATCAAAAACATATCATCTATGAACCTCACATACATGAGGAGGTGTGTGGCCCATTCTTCATTATGGTAGACATGTTGTTCTTCGAACACTGTCATAAACAAATTGGCATATGCCGGTGCGGCGCAATTTCCCATCGAGGTCCCATTTAGTTGAATGAACCATTTCTCTTTGTAACAAAAGTAGCTTGTAAATAATGTGAACTGCATAAGTTCCATCAAAAACACTTGCAAATCTTGGGGATATGTATTTTGCAATAAAGCACTCTCTATGGCTTCTAGGCCTTCCTTGTGTGGTATCGAAGTATACAACGATTTTCTGTCGGGCGTGCCACTTCCCTGTGGGGGGAATATGCCGATAGCTTCTAGATAATGGGTTGTGCACCGCTCCTTAATTTTTATGGTTCGTTTTAAACCGTGCTCTAGGGTATCACCCCCCTCCTGGAGTGTACACGATAAATCCACTAGTAGCACACCTATTACATCATAGGTGTGTCACCCTAGGCACAAGTATGGTCTGCTGGAACTACCAGCTCTATTAAATCATATGGTTCATCCAACAGTTCGATTGTTCAAAGTTCTTTTATTCTTAAATCCACATGTTAATTCACATTTATTTCTTATTTGCTCATGTTAGGCGTTAATATACATCATTCCTCATTCCAATGCATTTCAGTGCATTCTGCACCTTCATCAGGGAACGCCTGAAAATTAAACAAATAACACACTATGTAATCATAAAATTCCATTCTATCTCACTTGGTAACTTATTTCATTAAGGTGCTTGTTAAATACTATCCATACTCTTCGACATTTCTATGTTAAAATATCTATTGTGTGTCCAGTGTTGCAACCGCTATGTTTATAACCTTCAGGTTCTGGCTGTCGGTTAGTCTATATTCCTGCTAAATCATCATTTGTACGTCTTACTAACCGTTTTGCTTTTAACTGCTGCCAGCGCGGGCTTTCTGTTTTTAGAGTATGAATTCTATGTATACGCTCGGCCGGCCGTTGTTAAATGCCTGCACCCGGTGTTCACATCTCACCTTAATCCCCGCTCATGGAGACTTGAATCTGCTACGTGAAGCCACTCCGCTCCGCTTGCTACAACGCTGTTTATTCAAACGCAAGTTTCGCACAGGCGTACATTAAAGGTGTCTCAACTTTTTTTTAAAGCTGCTTAAGATTAACTTTATTAACGCGCTGAGCGCTGTACCTTGTCACGCTATCCTCAGGCACTGTGCATTTACTAGCGGCGCATCAATCTAGCGGGTCCTGCACTATAGAAACTGACAAATGTTAATTCTAACAATCTTTGTATATGCCTGCATAAATGTAGATCATAATGAATTACGATTTCAATATATTCGTGTACACTCCAGGAGGGGGGTGATACCCTAGAGCACGGTTTAAAACGAACCATAAAAATTAAGGAGCGGTGCACAACTCATTATCTAGAAGCTATCGGCATATTCCCCCCCACAGGGAAGTGGCACGCCCGACAGAAAAGATGCAATACGAGGACATAACTCATTCGACGGATATAAGAGCGGATACTTTCGCATTCATGGCAGAGGCCAGGGAAAGAATTTATTCATTAATCCAAACGGAAACTACTGAACACACATATATTCGAAACAAGGAACAACATATTAAACATCTACTCTATCTCACAAGAAAGGAGATCAATCAGCGGCTCCATGCAAGCACTATGATAAAGTATCACAAGGCGCAGCGAATTCCCAGAGGCCTCCGGATTGCCCTAAGACTATCCCTGTGCAAAAATTCCAAACCCTTTACAGATGGTTGGTACGTTATTCTAAACAAATGCAGTTTAGATTTAATATTGCTAATTATAGAAGAATTATCTAAGATTCTTGAAGATCTCAGACAAGAAATTGAAACCACAACAGAAGAACTTAAAAAAGGAGTTTCAGAAGATGAACTAAAGAAGATATTAGATGACATTAATAGTCAACTTACTCGCCATACCCAAGAGGTGAATGAGAGGAAACTAAGAAAGTATAAGAGAGACACTTTGGACTATACACTGCAAGAGGTTTATACCTGGGCTGAAATTTATGCCAAACGACGTCAGACCAGACAATATACATCACAAACTGACACGTCCTCCACAGATAGTGAAAAACCAGCAAATGACATACGAAGAACCTCAAAAACACCCAAACCACCGAACAAAGAAGCACAATCTACACCGTAGACTTTTTTAGTCGAAGGCTCAGAAGAAATAGAAGACCTCGGAGGGGACGCAACAAAACCAAAAGAAAAATCTCTTCCACAAACGAGGAATGTGACTTCGAAGAAGGACAAAAAGAAACATCATTGATTGACCAAGAGAATCTGCTCATAAACATTTCAGATCAGCACCTGAGTACCATTCAGATAGAAACGTTACAACGAGGCTTGTCATTTGTACCAACTGCGCGGACTAATCAACTGGAACTAGAAGTGAGCCTCTTTAAACTGACTCGGAAAATGAAACTTCGACACTTTTTTGAGAATGTGGTGACAGATCCTAAACCCAAACAGGAAGATGAACTGAGAGGATTGAAAAACAAGAGCACATACATGCCACCAACATCGCACAAAACCATAGACCTGTTTGAGAATTTATGTAAACAAGAAATAAGCAAGATCAACACGAATAAGAAAAGCAAACAACGGAACATGTCCAACAAAGAGTTTGGGGCCATAGAAAGTATAGCGAAAAACGAGAAGATAATTTGCCAAAAAGCAGATAAGGGAGGAGCGATGGTGATTCTCAACACAGCATTCTGCGAGAATACAGTCAAAGAACATTTAGAGGACCCGAACTCATACATGGAAATCCAAGCGAACCCCACGGAAGAAATGAGAAAGATTCTACAAGGCATTCTCAGGAAAGCAGTGGATAATGGTACAATTAGTGAGAAATCCAGAAAGTTCCTCACGCAAGATAACCCAAAGAGCCCAACTATGTACATGGTACAAAAAGTACACAAAGACTTGTATAAACCACCCTGCCGCCCAATCGTCTCCACAAAAATTAGTATTCACGAACCAGTGGGAAAGTATAGTGATAAACATTTACAGCCTTTGGTCTACAAGAGCTTATCATACATAAAAGACACGACAGATTTTTTTATAAAACTGCAACACGTGGAAATGGAAGACAACAGTGTAATGGCGACGGTCGACGTAAAATCGTTGTATACTTCGATACCACACAAGGAAGGCCTAGAAGCCATAGAGAGTGCTTTATTGCAAAGTACATATCCCCAAGATTTGCAAGTTTTTTTGGTGGAACTTATGCAGTTCACATTATTTAATAGCTACTTTTGTTACAAAGAGAAATGGTTCATTCAACTAAATGGGACCTCGATGGGAAATTGCGCCGCACCGGCGTATGCCAATTTGTTTATGACAGCGTTCGAAGAACAACATGTCTACCATAATGAAGAATGGGCCACACACCTCCTCATGTATGTGAGGTTCATAGAGGATATTTTTTTGATATGGAAAGGCACAGAAAAGTCATTAAAACAACAGTTGGAGATTCTGGACACTAAAAACGACAGAATTGGATTCACATGGAACATAAGTAAGGATGTCATACAATTTCTGGATGTAAAGATCACAAAAACAGGTAACAAATTCAACACTAACATATACCGTAAACCTACTGACAGAAATAATCTTTTACAATATAAAAGTCACCATCCACAATCATTAAAGACTCATCTGCCCTACTCTCAATTTCTTAGGGTCAAAAGGTTGGTATCTGAAGAAGAAACTTGTCAACGACAGTTAGACACAATGGCCAAAAGGTTTGAATCTCGAGGATATCCGGAAAAAATTATCAAAGAATCAAGGGAAGAACACAAAGAAAAACGAGGACTGAGCTACTAACAGCGAAACCAAAAATTAAGGAACAAAGAATCACGGGTGTAAGTAAATATTCCAACGTTAGCGCAGATTTCAAAAGAATTATCCGCAAAAATTGGCAGATGGTCAAATTGAAGCCAGACTTTAAAGGAATATTCCATAAGGAACCACTGTTTGCTTTCACCAAAGGGAAAAACATGGGTGAATTACTGAAAACTCCCAAATACACGACCAACAAACAGACATTCAAAGGAACAGTACCGTGTTTAAACTGTGGCAATTGCCATAACATAATGAGGGGTGCAAGTATTACCCACCCGATGAAAGGACATAAAATTCCCTTAAACCTTAATGCGACATGCGACACAACCAACATCGTATACTTGTTGAAATGCCCATGTGGATATGGATATGTAGGGCACACAGAAAGAAAACTTAAGACTCGTTTGAACGAACATAAAAGCAACATAAGAACAGGGCTATTGAAATCAACAGTGGCAGCGCATTTTATGGGTAAACAGCATAACGTAAGCCAATTGCGGGCTTGCGTGGTGGAAATAGTTTCTAAAAAAGAAGGACCCTTGAATAAAAAAAACCTCCTACAGAGGGAAAACCATTGGATTTATCACGTGTGCACCCTTAAGCCGAATGGGCTCGATGAAAGAATGGAATTTACATGCTATTTGTAACATATAGAGCCAATTTTGTATTGTGAACTTACCAGTAACCGATCAGTAACAGCTTTCATATTGAAATCGTAATTCATTATGATCTAAATTTATGCAGGCATATACAATGATTGTTAGAATTAACATTTGTCAGTTTCTATAGTGCAGGACCCGCTAGATTGATGCGCCGCTAGTGAATGCACAGAACCTGAGGATAGCGTGACAAGGTATAGTGCTCAGCGCGTTAATAAAGTTTGTCTTAAGCAGCTTTAAAAAAAAGTTGAGACACCTTTAATGTACGCATGCGCGAAACTCGCGTTTGAATAAACATCGTTGTAGCAAGCGGAGCGGAGTGGCTTCGCGTAGCAGATTCAAGTCTCCATGAGCGGGGATTAAGGTGAGATGTGAACACCGGGTGCAGGCATTTAACAACAGCCGGACGAGCGTATACATAGAATTCATACTCTAAAAACAGAGAGCCCGCGATGGCAGCAGTTAACAGCGTAACGGTTAGTAAGACGTACAAATGATGATTTAGCAGGAATATAGACTAACCGACAGCCAGAACCTGAAGGTTATAAACATAGCGGTTGTAACATTGGACACACAATAGATATTTTAACATAGAAATGTCGAAGAGTATGGATAGTATTTAACAAGCACTTTAATGAAATAAGTTACCAAGTGAGATAGAATGGAATTTTATGATTACATAGTGTGTTATTTGTTTAATTTTCAGGCGTTCCCTGATGAAGGTGCAGAATGCACCGAAATGCATTGGAATGAGGAATGATGTATATTAACGCCGAACATGAGCAAATAAGAAATAAATGTGAATTAACATGTGGATTTAAGAATAAAAGAACTTTGAACAATCGAACTGTTGGATGAACCATATGATTTAATAGAGCTGGTAGTTCCAGCAGACCATACTTGTGCCTAGGGTGACACACCTATGATGTAATAGGTGTGCTACTAGTGGATTTATCGTGTACACTCCAGGAGGGGGGTGATACCCTAGAGCACGGTTTAAAACGAACCATAAAAATTAAGGAGCGGTGCACAACCCATTATCTAGGAACCACACATAATCACATGTCCTGTCACCCAGCCCAACCAATTTTGACATAAAAAGTTCCTCTCTACATCAGTACAAAACAAGGGTATGGAAAGCCGATCAGTTTCACTTTGCAAAAGTTTTGCGGTCACCGCAATTGGCTTTGCCAGGGCATTTAAAATGACACCAGCATTGCCAAAGCATTGTCAAGCGATCTTGAAAGCGCATTTCCTAAAAATCCAAGATGGCCACTAAATTGTGTTTTCAGAGTCAAATGAGTTTAGTCAAAGTATTCTTTTCACTATATACCCGTTGTTACTCAGATGAAGTATAACCATTTATATATTACAAATGTGCTGAATGGAAAAGGTTAGCGGATAATGAAGGCATGCAAATGGCCTAATTTCAAATTTTAGTCACTTGACACCACCTTTCTTTGTCTCCCTCAGATTTAGCCGGCAATGTGTAATAGACAAAGACAAAAGGAATCAGTGTCGGTACTGCCGGCTGAGAAAATGTTTCCGTTCTGGGATGAGAAAGGAAGGTATGTGTGAAACTGTTATAACTATTAGCAACACATTGGCAGTATGGAATTAATGTTACTCAATGTTCCCTTTTAAAGCAATTTAGATAACAAACAAATCACCATAGTAATCGAATTTCCACTGAGGCAGGTGGAATTTGGGGTTGTAAAAATCTACTACTACTTATTGTTTGTATCCGAATTTACAAATCATAAACACAAACATTTTGTGCACTTTATTTGTAATTAGGTGTATTTTCTTGTTTATTCTATATCCTATAAGGACACAAAAATCATGCCTGGTCCAAGCTGTGAAAATAATGTTTATAAAAAATTTAAAAAAATAAAACAGTTTACCAGTTAAGACATTGAATATGCACATAGTTAATAAAACAGGTTAAAAACCTATGAACGTCCAATCATAAATAAAAACAACATAAAATATAACGCTTAAATATGAATTGACCTCAGAGCTACACAATGCAGTCAGAGCTTTTACATCCTTATGTTTTGAAGCTTTTGTATTATGTTCATTTTAATTAATTGATTGATTTAAGGAAAGACAGATTTTAGTGGTTAGTATAAATCATGAAGCAGTAATTTCCACAATTTAGCCTGGACTATTTTAATAATCTGCCTCTGAATTTGCAAATGTTTTTGGGTCCACGTTTCACCTACATTTCTGTTAGATTGATGGAGCTGAAGTAACTCTCTTAAGTATGTTCGGACAGAGGGGCAGATGTATCAAGATTCAATTTTGCGATTCCTAAATAGCGATTTTTAAGGAATCGCTATTTAGAAATCGCAAAATGGAATGTATGAAAAAATCGCTATTTTTTTGCGATTCCTTACACTTCCTTATTTGCGAATTCGCATTTTGCGAATTCGCAAATAAGGAATAATTTCCCATGCATTCCTATGGGCCAGGAGGCCCATAGGAATGACTTTGAACTAATTCTCAAATTGCGAATTCGCAATTTGCTAGTCGCAATTTGAGAATTATTTCAAGGGTGCAGGGGTGTCTTGAAGACACCCTGCTGCACCCCTGAAATGTACATATGTGTGCATATGGCGCACATACATGCCCCATGGGCATGTGTGCGTGTCACATGCCACCTTAAAAAATGCAAAATTGTGTATTTGTTGAGGACTTTGCAAATTACCATCAACTACAAGTTGGTGGTAATTTGCGATTCCTTAACCAAAATTCGCTAAGGAAAAATGCTTCATACATAGCATTTAAGGAATCGCAAAATTTGCGATTCCTTAAATGCTATGGCAAATTAAGGAATCACAAATCTTTGCGATTTCTTAATTTGCAAATTTTTGATACATTCAAAATAATGCAAAATGACCATTTGCGAGTCGCAAAGGCCGAAATTCTGCGAATTTCGGCCTTTGCGAGTCACAAAATGGTTGACACATCTGCCCCTTAATCCTTTCCACAAATGTAACAACATTCTTTCTTTAATTTAGCTATCGGTGAGCAGCCAAACAATTGGTTGCATTTCCCTAGCACGTGGCCATGTTTCTTCAGTCCCAGCATAAGGCAGATGGCCCCTTTTAGAACTGCCTGTTCAATATGTTGCTAAGCAGGACTGTAGCTTTGACTATGGCAGTCTTCGATGATCTACAGTGAGTTCGAGACTACTTTTTGATTGAACAAACAAATGCAAATGGACAATCTTGGCAAACTTTATGCTTGTCATAAATTGAAAGGTGACTATCAAATATTATTTGAAGATTTTCAAACTGTCTCCTCTGAAGACGGAGGTTGCCCACGCTAACTTGGCCATTTGAAAACCATAGATTCATCAGTTGTATTGCTGTTGAGGCATAGCTGATCTTCTTTCTTCCACCATTTTAATGCTAAGAGGCATTTGGCCACTTGAATCCCTTCATCATCATCACTATGAAGATCTAAAAATAGCCCTGTCAAAGATATTTGACTACATCTCTCCAAGCCTAATTGGGAGAGACTGGCTTCCTATTGAGGCCAGAATTACATTTAAGCTGTTTACCCTACAAAGCAGTCCACACAAGATTCCCCACCTTACCTGCCAGTGAGGAAGCTTACTGTGCATTAATCAAAATGTACATGCTTAGTAATCTACACTCGAATTCACACATGTACAATAATATGGAGCTAATGCTTTTGAAACGATTTTGATATGACCTTCTAAAGTATGTTTTCTTGGGTTATGTGAACAAGGTCGCAGCTAAGCCTTGACATCATCTTTTTGAAAATTAATGTCACATTCACTGTTTATTATTTCTGCTGCATGTAGTCAAGCAAATCATGTTTATATATTTCTGAATGACACTGTTAATGAAGAAGGCTCTCTAGCATGGGCTCACGAATGTATCCTTTTCAATTAATCTTCTGCTTGCATGCAGTATTATATTAATTCACAGTGGTTTGTTGTTTATGTAACAAGTTTGTTCTAACATATACGATTGAACCTAGGTCAGTAGCTCTGAATCAATATTCTTGTAGTGGGTTAGTGCTTAGATTGCACTGCTGTATGAAGATTTTTAAATTCTTTGTCTGATTCATTGAGGATTTATTTCTTTGCTCACACCACAATGATCCAGCCCTTTCTATCTTCTACGATAAGGAAAGCTCTATATAAACCCTCGATTTTGGGGATAAACCAGATGTTTTGAGGCCTGTAAGTAATGGTGTTCAATTTCTTTCTGATTTTGCTGCACACTTGGGACTTTGCATTGATTCTGCTACTTTTTTGTACTCATGGCTTATATGGCAGATTTCTTTGTAAACCAGGAGTTTCTGTATTTAATTATCCTGTATTGCACCTTTTCAATTTTAGTAATAAGCCTCATACATTCTCTAATTCCACTCTAGAACTTACTTATTGAGTCAATCCTTTATTATTTACAGTATTTTTGATATGCTGATTTTGTAACTTATCTTTGAACACATTGTCTCATGAAAATAAGGCTAACACTTTCCCTGACCTACCCAGTCAGTGGGCGTGTTCTTGGGGTATACTATTTTAGGGGTACAGTGCGACCATGAAAAATCTACTTGGTATGTGAGAACACTCAGAAGCAAAGACAACCTTCTTCTGAAAATCCCCTTTTTAAGAAACTATCAACATCTGTATCAGTCATTCTCAAGATTGCCTCCCTCAGCTGGAACTTCCAGCAGAAACTAGGACCAAACCTAACCTTCAGTCCTTTTGCTGTCTCCTAAAGACACATCTCTTTAGACTACATCTTACCCCATTGCCTCTATTGTAAGATAGATGTGGAGGCTCTTCACCCCCTATCTCTTGCCATCCTTAGACTGGAGTCACAAACTTGCCCTTTCAGAAAGGTCAGCCCAGATTTTTGCCTTTTTATACTAAATCAGTTTTTGTTGCTCATTAGGTATCGGCAAACCTTACCCCTGCTAACTAGTGGTAAGGTACCTGGGCTCTCCATTTTAAACATGACAACATTGGCATTTACCTAATGTGCACATTTAATTCACCTAATAGTCCCTAGTATATGGTACTACATGTACCTAGGAACTGTAATTCAAATACTACAGTGCTACACTTATTGTGGCACCCACTAAAGTAGGACTGCAAACATATCTGCAAGATTGCCCCTGTAGCCTGTCTCTGCAGTTTTAAACTTCCATTTAAACTTGGCAAAGTAAACCTTTAACAGGCCTTAACCTTATTTTTTAATGCTTAAAAGTCACCACCAAGGTAGGGTCGCAATGCCCGTAGGACAGTGTACATGGTATTTAAAAAGTACGATATGCATCATTTTATTTGTCCTGGCAATGAAAACCATCAAAGTTGTTTTTCGCTGTGGCAGAGCTGGGTCCACCATGGAAAAGCACTGGGTTAGCTATAACAATGATTCAAGAACTCGTTTTAATAGTAATTCGAAATCTAACTTAATGGCAAAGTCTGATGTTATATTGCTATTTTAGAAATTACAATTTTCGAAAGTTGTCATTTTACTGTCTTGGGCAAAGGGCCCTGGGAGTATGAAGGGGTACTCCTCCCTTGACAGGATGACCTGAGGGGCTGTATCAAAGGATGCCTATTGTCACTTGCAAAGGAAGGAGACACCTAGGCCTGCCTCCACTTTGTCTCTCTGTTCAGACTGGCACTGGGCATAAAAGTGGACCCCATTGACCTCTACTCAGAATATTCCTGGACCTGTGAAGATCAGCAGGAGAAATGCCCTGCTCGAATACAATAATCAGGTCAATCTTCAAATATTACTTTCAAATCCCATGGTTTGATAAGCAATATGATATCATGTGATGTCATGTGATACAATATGATAAAATTAAAGTATTGTTAATCAGACACAACTGAGTGCAACAATTCAATATTCACCACTTCATAAATATTAAATAAATATTATACATAATATATCAGCACTAATGGCTAATTAACAGGCATTAATCAGTTCAATACCTGAAAAAGTCTTCAGATAGTTCAGTTGCCCTGCTGGCTGATTATTACACATTGTGCTGATGGACCACTACCTGGCCTTCCACCTTATTGCTAATTTTGGCACAAAAATCCCAGACACAATTTACATTTATGCCAAACAATGATCATTTTTCTGTACCTAATGTACAGAAAGGATATGGCAATGTGTAATAATGTGTGCAAACAGTGTATACACCCCTGTGTGCCCACTTTATTACTCATTTGTACATGTTTTCCACTAACTGGTACTACTAGAGAAATGTTGTTGATACCAACAAATGCAATAGGCTAATTAACACAATTTACTGTGAGCATAAAAGCTATGCTAGTGTAAATACGGGTGCAAATAACATCTGCATCCATTTTTAATCTACCACTCTGGTCTAATTGACCCCATTAGGGTCTGACTTCCCCCACTCTGAAGTGTAAACTGTTGACGCTGTCATTAGGAGGTCTTCCCGGCTTACGTTGGAAGCAGCAGAGGTGTCAGGAAGTGTCACTGGGCCCCAGCTGCACTACAGGGTGGCTCCAGTACAGGCCTTACCTGGGATGAGTTTTGGGGCACTGGCGCATTATGTGTTCTGGAGAATCTGGGTCATATGGTGTGCAGTGAAGAGTGGTCTGGGATCAGCAGTATTAGTGGAGCCTATGGATCTCATGTTGGTATCAATATGACAGTCACAATAGTGATCCACAGTGCATGGTGTGCACCTTAGAGGCATTTGTCCCTTCACGCACATGAAGCAGAGTGTATCGCACCTGATGAACTGCACAATACCAAGGCGGTGTAATTTTACTCTTTTATTTAACAGCCTCATATAGCACTAATTTCACTGACTGATGTTAGACCACTTATATTGAACAACAGAAATGAGATACAACAAAAAATCAAATTCCACTATGATAAAACAAAAAGGAGGGAGCATGAGAAATGCTCTAATTCAGGTGGTTGCCATCTATTTCTGATGAGTTATTTTCTTATTCTGGCCCATACAATAGTTTTTGAGTTTTGAGAACATTTTTGAAAGTTCAGATATTTTTTCTTAGACCTTAGGTTTAGAGAAGGAGATTACAACAGCATGGGGCCTTAAAGAGAGAAACAGTTTTTAACAGCTAAGCTTGTTTTGAATTTGGTGTCTCGAAATGGAGCGAATCCTTGATTCTTAGCCTCCTGATCCTCCGGAGAGAGTCAACATATTTGGTAAATATGTGGGAGTGGAGTTTGTTCAGTTGGCTTTGAAAGACAGCCAGTATAATTCAAATATCAGACTTGCTTCTAATGGTAACCAGCCAAGGTCTTTTAGAATGGGTGTTATTTGCTCATGTGGTCGATTTTTCTCATAGATAATACCAATCTAGTGGTGAAGTGAAACACTGGTATTAGGAATGGCTGCTTGAGAGTTGCCTGCAAGCAGGTCATTGCCTGAGTCTAGTCAAGAGATCACTAGTGCATGAGCTGTTGATTTCATTTTTTGTTTGAGGTAGTTGTTTATTTTCCTGAGGGAGTGAAGGAAGTGATTTGCTGATTCTTGTTAACATGAGTGGGGAGAGACACGCTTCGATCTAGTATGAAACCTAAAGAGTTTACTTTAGGTGATAGGTTTTGAAAGAACCAATCAAGTTTCAATTCAGCACGTTTTGGAGATATCAGGAGGAATTCAGTTTTTTGAGGATTTAGCTTCAGTATATTTTCAGGCATTTATTGTTGTATTTAGATGATGTGGGATTGTGGTATCTGGATGATTTCTGCAGATGATGTCTTTGGTCACACTAACTGATCATCTGCATTCACATATTTAGATGTATTTTCCCTCCAAATTGTCAGGTATACGCTGAGCGGATCCATGTATAGGTTATACATTATGGGAGCAAGAGCACAGCCATATGGTACACCATATTAGATATTTCAGATGCATGAAAGCATAACTTACTATTTGCTTACAATCAGTGATGACTGACGTGAACCAGTTTACCACCTGATTTCTGAAATCAGTTATTGATTCCAGGACATTTAGCAGCCTGTCATGGTCATGGTCGATGGCAGTAAAGATGGCCAATGCTTTCCAGCTATTGAAGAAGGATGGCCTCGTTTCTTTGTCGTTGTGTGCACTGTTGTGATTGAAAGAAAGGTGATAGTGATATGTCAGTTTTCTAAATAGGTTCTAGCCTTGGCTATGTCTCTAATCGCTCTGTTTCTCAGGGAATTCATAATATGGGCCAGGGAAATCATTCTCAGCCCAATTAAGGATGTCCACTGCTCCCAACCAGTAACGAAGATCTGTTATTTCCTAGTACTCCTTACACCTGGAATAAGAACACTTTTGGACTTGAGAGGAGACCAGAAGAGCAAGAGCAATTGTTTTTGGTGCCTGCCTGCAAGAGGTATGAGGCATTAGTTCCTTCTCCCCAGGCTATGGAAAGTAATTAGCAAATTATTGGGAAAGGTGGCCCGCTGTAGTCCACGGGGAAGTCAAGGCAAAAAAGGGAATCTCTTTGGAGCAGACTTGTGGGAGCTGGGGCTTGTGCGGGACCCTTTGCTCAGGACAGAGGTTGATCCTGTCCTCGACTGACATGTGTGTAATGGTATTCTAAAAGTTGTCCTTGATAATCTGGCAGAATTAGGAGTAAACAAGAAGATATTCAACATCCTCAACAAATGCGGACTGGATGTTTTTCTGTAGGTCTGGAGCAATGGGGAAGAGAAGTTTGCCCCCCCTCTATTTGATCCTGTTTCTTGTTCCCCCCAGAAGAGTCCTTTACATTTTCATAGTATTTGGTGCACTGGTCTGTAAGGTAACTGACGCTGTCCTCCCCTTTTTCCATGGCCTGTGAGAGGCCAACACGTTTACCAGTTGCTTTTTAATATTTGACATGACAGGGGCGTACTTTAGCCACTTTTTTATGACAACCTCCTCGTACATTGCATTGTTGCACCACTGCTTTCTTCGGGCAACTTCTGCCTTCTTCTTCAATAATTTGTAACTCCTGAGACCGTTCAGCAATTTTTCTCATTTTGGTGCATTGTAATCATAAAATGTATTCCTATTCTTGTATTAGACTGGTATAGAAAACATACTGTTTTATTTCTTGTATTTCAAATGGTTCTGGCTTTGCTAAAATACTTTACACTCATTTTCTCTGAGGCTGGCCTCTAACTTGAAAACCAACAACTAAGGGTAAGTGAAGGATTCCTCAGGGACACCTTAAGGTTAGTTCGTGGGCACTGCGGTACATAACTGAGTGGAAGTTTTTCTCCAGCCCCTCGACTTAACAAGTCAGGTTTCCACATACACAAACTATAAAATAAAATATATGCTATCTATCTTGTTTCTTACAAACATATACAGTGGGCATTAGACCTCCTGCCTCATACTTTATTTTTGGTTCATATTACCTCTGTCTGCTGAAGAACTAGAAAGACTTACAATACCTCATGATGGGCGATGAAGCGATTCCCTTTGCCTTTCTGTCTTGTGTCAATTAAATTTTCTGGCTCCTTCAAAGAATATTTTTTAATACAGAATTCCGTACACAGGTCCATTTATAAGCACTGTGATTAACAGGTGGTACCATTCCCCATTTAATGGGAATTCATTTACTGACATCACATAGATGGCTGGAGTTGTAGAATTACCATTTGCAAATCATGTTTGAATTGTGCAAATATGATGGAATTTCTGGAAATTATGGAGTGTTTGGGCATTCTTGTCTGGGTCTGTTGCCAATTGTAGGTGAACATCTACATAGCTGTTCCGTTAGATTCCAACTCCAAGAACACACACTGATTTACATCTGTCAAAAGCATGAATGATGTGGTTCTAGGTGTTATTTGGGATGGAAAGCCTCTATATTTGATCGTATTGTATGTGAAGGTATTTCTTCATGTGAAAATGTTTTTCCCCATGGAGAAACAAAACAAATTGGTGTGCATTTGCACAATTTCTTCATATTAATGCAGGCGGGTACTAATGAGGATTTACAACTGGATTCTTTGTCAGTACCATAAACATCAATTCTACAGCAGCAAATATCTGACTTTTTAAGTTAGCGCTTTGTGAATTATGGTGTTAGTACTAACCCATGCATGTGAGAGAGAGGACACTTTGTGTAGTTGTACTTCTGATGAGACCTCTACGATGTTGAGTTCAGGTAGTCACTTGCATGTGTGGGAACTGTCTTTGATCAACTGCATGGTAACGTTGTACCCAGATGCAGGGCTGGATAAATTGTTGTCGTCAAGAATAGATGAGACAATGTGTCCTTAGACAAGAGTCAAAACTACATTAAAAAATATAGCGAATAATGAACACTGACTGCAAAAGTGAATGCTAGATCAGCAATTTAGAAGAACCAAGAAGGTTTATTAAATGTTTAAAGAGCAATACAAATATAGCAATCTCAGTTATTCAGCCATAAGGCTTTAGACTCAATTGCCATGAAGAATCTTTAACATTTAAACAAATGCAGCATTATACAAAATTTGCAAAAGAGACTAATTCCTGAATGTACAGCAAATCGCTATAGAAACTGACAGTATCCCTACTGGAGATCCAAAAAGATCTGTCTCTTTTATAATGAATTTCACCCTAGTATATGTTAATCAGTGGTTCCCAAACTGGTCTGGGGTCCTCGAAGGCAGGGGTGCTGCGCCTACTTAGATAATTTCATAATATTAACAGATTAATAAAGTGTATAGAAATAAAGCAGCTAAATGGACATTTGAACATTTTAAAATGTACTGTCAATGTAAAGGAATTTCAAATTGGAGGCTAAAAATTTAATTAGTATCTCAGATTGATTTATGAGAGCAGTGCAGGTGTATTAAACAGGATATAGTATGGACAATGAGTGGCCTCAATTGAATATAGAAAAGCTCCAACCTTATATTAAAATGACTTTTTTAAAAATATTATATATGTGTTTGCGAATTAATATAATGTGTCAACATTTGTGTATTTGATTAATGCTTTTGTCTGTATTGTTTTGGAGTTCAAATCATCAACAGTGCTTAAGCTGGGGCCCCCAGTTTCCAGTAATGACTCATGGGGGGGGGGGCTGGATTCCAATAATGATTTAGTGGGCGTCCCCAGGTTCCAGTAATTGTTAAGTGGGGGTCCCCAGAAGTCACAAGTTTGGGAACCACTGTGATAGAGAATCCAACGTCAACATGGTGTAAAGTCAGGAAGGTGGTGGGCACTGCCCTCAAGCTAACCTTTGAAGCTCAGGAAGAGCTAAGGGCAAGCCCCCAATCATCCTGATCAGGGCAGGAACACCCTGATCCAGGCCATTTTGTCCCCATATCTGAAAGGAATACACATTACACCACACGAAAGCCATTCACATTCATGTACACCAGCAGAAAAATGGCAACTTTCTAGTGGCATTTTCTGAATAGTATCTTAAAATCCGAATTTAGAAGATTTTAAATTACAATACAAATGAGTGGAAGAAGTATTTCTCTATCTGCTCCCAACCCGAAGCTATCACTTATTAAGTGTAATAAAGTAACTCAGTGTTAGTCTATGGGAGTGATAGGCTTTTACAGTGAAAAAAAAAGCTTTAGAAGGATTTCACTGTCAGGACATGTAAAACCTAAGTGCACCTATCCTGCTTTTTAGATGCCATTCACCTAGTCATATAAACAATTAGAACTTACCTTAAGAGCGACTTACAAGCATTAAAAAGGAAGGCTTGGGTCTGGCAAAAGCTTCATTTTGCAAGTGTGAAATGGCAGTTTAAAACTGCACTACAGGCTGCAGTAGCAGGCCTGCAGCATACATTCCAGTACTACTTTAGTAGGTGAAACAGTCATTGCTGCAGCCCACTAGTAGTTGTTAGTTTGCAGGCCGAGGGGTACATATAGTATCATACACGAGTGACTTACAAGTAAATTAATTGTGATAATTGAGAATATACTAAGTTTACCATATTTGAGGCAGCAAGCACAAGCACTTTACTACTATCTAGCAGGCGCAAAGTGCATCAAATCCCAAATCAACAAATACGGGTTTAGCAAAGGTAAAAATCTTGGGTGACCCTGCAGAAAAGGCCCAGTACTACTTGGACCAACCCAATAAGTGTGTACCCCATCAGAATTCCTTCCCTCAGCTCTACTGCCAGGCAAGCAACTGCTATGAATGTTAGATAAGCAAACAGAATTACGGCTACTGGATCTAATGTAGAAGAGAAGTAAGCGATCAGCTGTTTTACTCCACCATGCTCCTCCAAATGTACTGAGAATGCACATCCATCTTTTTCATTATAGTAGAGATAAAAATCTTTATCACAATTAGATTTCCTATATCCAGTGCACTACAGAGTTTGTCTCTGAGTTCTAGAAAGACACTCATCAAATGAGACTGAATCCATTATAGTGCTGTGAGTAAGCCTTCCTAAAGGCTTTGCAACCAGGGAAATGTTTAGAATCCAGTGATGAAAATAGCCTCTCTTTCCCAAAAACATGTACACTTCAGTAGATTGAGGATTCACGCTCATGATTGCAGAAACACGTTCTTTGGATGATTTTCTCACTTCTTTCTCAATGCGATGACCAAGTAAAATAACTTCTCTTTGACAATAGTACCTTTTGTAGGTGAAATCCTTTGTCCTTTGTCAGCAAGACGGTTCAAGAACACAAATGTACCTATCCTGAGAATGTCTTTTGTTTTGGAGGTGACCATCAAGTTGTCAATGTACTGAACCACCACTGAGTTACAGGGCAGCTGAAGATTTTTTCTCTTTGTTTAGGATCTGACTAAAGATAGAGGTAATTTCTGTATAATCCTGTTGGATTCAACACCAAATGAGCACTTTATGAAGGACTTGAAATGCAAAAAGATATTGGCTATACTCATGAAGAGGAATAGAGAAGTGTACCATTCTGCATCAACAAGAATCTGAAACAAAATTACAGCAGGATTTGTTGCCACTGGAAAACATGGAAATTCAATTTTGTTTAATTTATGAAGATCTTGGACCGCGCTCCATTTGCAATTTTGCTTTTAACACCCATCACGGGAGAGATGCATGGACTAGCAAACAATGCTGTTAAATTCTACATTCTGTCGTCTTTTCTATAACAGGCTTCATTCCCTGTTATGTTTGTCATGAAAGTTTTTATTGACAGGTTCGTGTGTAAACTACATTCGCTTTTAGTGTGATTTCTTTTACTGGTTTGCACTTTTAATCAGTCCAATGTCTTTTCCCTTTAAATCTCACCTCTTCTTTCACTGTTTGGCTTAAATCAAGGGGCAGGATATTTTTTGTGAGGACTGGAAACAATTAAACTTTTGATTCTTGTGGTTTTATTTTACATTCTAAATCCACATCTTGTGTTTGATTGCAACACCATCTAGTGTAGAGTAAATCACACAATTCATCCTGCATAACAAATCCCCAATTAAGTTAACAGTACTTGAATCACACAACATAACATGATCAGTCGCAATTCATCCTATTTTTACAGGGACACTTGCTGAAACCTGATAGGTAATTTGGTTATCGTTAATCCCTAAACCTGGACTTCTCTTCCTGAGAGGGGTAGTTTAGACTTCCATGGAACAAACCGTGGAACAGGTAGCACTGGTACCAATCAGGAATTAAACCGGGTGACGATTCACCTTACTATCTACTTTATCTATTTATTTTGAACGTTTTATATAGCGCGAACATGACAACAGAGGGTATCAGAGTGCTTTACAGATTATGCATCACGAAAACAGAATAAACAAGGCAACAAAATCAAAGTCTAATTGACAAACATTATCCTGGAGGAAAAACAGACACAAAGGAATCGACAGCGCGACAAGGTTACAACCTAGAATTGTCCAAGAAACTCATGAACCAGGTGGCTGGGTCAAAGTCAACGGGTATGGACCCAGAATCAAATGAAGGAGCCATGCTAAGGAAGAAATGTCTTCATCAAGAGTCCTTTGACTTCTCTTTTGAAGAAGACCGTGGAGGGGTTCACCCTGACTTCGGGAGGAAGGGAGTTACAGATCCTTGGAGCCATCCCAGAGAAGGTTCGGTTATAGGTCTTTTTCTTCTTTAATTTTTGTGGTTTTAGCAAAAGGGTGCTGGCACTTCTGGAGGCTCTAGAACCGCAGGGGAGCTCCAGTTTTGAAGTGGATGGCCTTGTGAGCCATATATACAATTTTTAACTGTATCCAACCTTCATATGGAAGCCAATTCAGGTCCCTCAAGTCCGGAGAGATGTGGTGGATTATTTTGTGCCAGTTAAGAGCCTTGCAGCAGAGTTTACGGAATTCAGCAAAGTATGAGTTTCACAAAACCAAACTTAAATTCTTTGGTCAGACATTCTCTCATGGGGTCATGACTCCTGACTTGGATAAGGTGCAAGCACTGTCATCAACTTTCCCCCCACAAGATGTAACCATGCTGTAATCCTTCTTAGGCATGGCCAGTTATCTCTCAAGAGACATTCGTCACTTTTCTACAGTGAGTGCCCAGTTGAGAGACTTAACAAAGTGGAATGTCCCATTCCAATAGTCTCCTGAATGCGACCAAAGTTTAAAAGACATGAAACATGCGATTGAGAATGCAGCCGAAATGGCCTATTTTGACTCATGATTACATACTGAGATCACAGTAGATGCAAGCCCGATGAGGTTAGGGGCGTTCCTTGCCCCACTCAATCGACATCGGAATTCACAGAGACACATTGTGGCGTATGCCAGTGGAAGCTTGTCTGAAACAGAATGTGCCTATTCCCAGCTGGCTGTAGTGTGGGCCTGAAACATTTCCATGTCTTTCTATATGGAAAATGTTTCACTGTCATCACAGATCACCAGGCATTGATCACTAACTTTGGAAACCCGAAGGATAAGTTGCTCCTTGCTTTAAAAGGTGGGGTTTGTGACTGCAAGAATACAACTATTTGATCTAAACCCTGCAGATTATTTTTCATGAGCGCTGCTGTAATGCTACAATTCAACATCCACAGCGGCGGAAGAGTGTCTCAACTTCATTATGAGGTCCAGTGTCTCAACTTCATTATGAGGTCCAGCACTCCAATAGCTCAATCCATTGAACAGATTGTTGCTGCTACCAAAGCATATGAAGACATACTCACCCTTAAAGACCTCATTACAATGCAGTTGTGGAAGTAAAGTATTCAACCTCTTGCTTTTGAAGTTGAATTAAAAAAATTCAAAAATTTATTTGATGAGCTATCTGCCCCCAAGAGGGTACCATATTGAAAGTCTTGCGAATTATCATACCTGAGAGCCTGAGACAGCAAGTCAGTGAGCTGACCCATGAAGGACATTGTGGCATTGTTGCCACCAAAAGAGCCCTAAGATATTGAGTATGGTTCCCCGCCTCAATGAACGAGTTGAAAAAGAGCTGAAGATGCGCCACCTTTGTAACTGTTTATCCACCAAGGTGACGCAGCAGCCTTTGACACTGTCCGGCCTTCCTGCTGTATTGAAGGCAGGGCCCTGCGTGCACAGATTACTATGTTAGCATAAGTTTATTAGACGTTTAAACGCCATTTTGCTATTTTGCAGTCTTTGCACACAACACTGCATGTAACTGTTGTTGTAAGTTAGACTGCTTGAAAATCTTCACATGAGAAAGGCTTGTTTTCAACATCCCTAGACTTACATCGCGACCTCAGTCTGTACAGTGTGTGCAGAAGCCTCCAAGGTTATCATAACAATGTTAGCTGTAATTCGGGCTGATCGGCCCACGCTCTAGACACAACATACACATGCAGTTAACTGAAATTCTAGCGCCTTTAATATTGCACTGCATGCATGATGAGGGCACTTGGAGAAAATCCGTTTCCAGAGAGAGAACGTTTTTGCAGATCCTGATGTGATTCACTCCTGCTGATTTTGGAGGTATGGGGTTCCCCATTCAAGCCTAAGAGACCTGCTAATATTATTATTATAACACCTAATTCCTATCAATCAATCAATCAATCATAACACTTGTATAGCGCACTACTCACCCGGAAGGGTCTCAAGGCGCTTGGGGGAGGGGGTCCGTTACTGCTCGAACAGCCAGGTCTTGAGTTGTCTCCTGAAGGCGAGATGGTCCTGGGTCAGCCGAAGGTGGATGGGGAGGGAGTTCCATGTCTTGGCCGCCAGGTAGGAGAAGGATCTGCCTCCGGCGGTGGCTCTTCGGATGCGTGGCACTGCGGCGAGGGCGAGGCTGGTGGTTCGTAGCTGGCGAGTGGGCGTGTAGAAGGTCAGGCGGTCGTTGAGGTACTTGGGGCCCAGGTCGTGGAGAGACTTGTGTGCGTGGGTGAGGAGCCTGAACGTGATCCTCTTGTTGACGGGGAGCCAGTGCAAGTCCCTCA
The DNA here is from genome assembly GCF_964261635.1 of Lissotriton helveticus. NCBI lineage: Eukaryota > Metazoa > Chordata > Amphibia > Caudata > Salamandridae > Lissotriton > Lissotriton helveticus. The sequence continues at coordinate 209,542,965 of NC_136073.1, read as the reverse complement.
GGTGGCCGGAGATGTGGCTGCGACGGGGGATGTCTAGGATGAGTCGGGCGGAGGCGTTCTGGATGCGTTGGATTCTTTTCTGTAGCTTGGCTGTGGTTCCGGCATAGAGGGTGTTTCCGTAGTCCAGTCGGCTGGTGACGAGAGCCTGGGTGACCGTCTTCCTGGTTTCGGTGGGGATCCATCGGAAGATCTTGCGGAGCATGCGAAGGGTGTGAAAGCATGATGAGGAGACGGCGTTGACTTGTCTGGTCATCGAGAGGGAGGAGTCCAGGATGAAGCCTAGGTTGCGTGCGTGGTCTGTTGGCTTGGGAGTGGTGCCCAGGGCGGGGGGCCACCAGGAGTAGTCCCAGGCGGAGGGCGATGGTCCAAGGATGAGGACTTCCGTCTTGTCTGAGTTCAGTTTCAGGTGGCTGTTCTTCATCCACTCGGCGACGTCTTTCATCCCTTCGTGTAGGCTGGTTCTGGCGGTGTAGGGGTCTCTGGTGAGGGAGAGGATCAGCTGGGTGTCGTCGGCGTAGGTGATGATGTTGAGGTTGTGTTGGCGTGCGATGGCTGCAAGAGGTCTCATGTAGACGTTGAAGAGGGTGGGGCTGAGTGATGATCCTTGCGGAACGCCGCAGATGACTTTGGTGGCCTCGGATCGAAACGGGGGGAGGCGGACTCTCTGTGTTCTTCCGGCGAGGAAAGAGATGATCCACTCTAGTGCCTTCTCTTGGATGCCGATGTTGCTGAGGCGTTGAACTAGGGTGCGGTGGCAGACAGTGTCGAACGCTGCAGAGAGGTCCAGGAGGATGAGTGCCGCTGTTTCCCCGTTGTCGAGCAGGGCTCGGATGTCGTCGGTGGCTGCGATGAGGGCGGTCTCGGTGCTGTGGTTGGCTCTGAAACCGGACTGAGAGGGGTCGAGGCATCCGTTCGTCTCGAGGAAGGTGGCAAGCTTTCTGTTGACGATCTTTTCGATGACTTTGGCAGGAAAAGGGAGGAGCGAGATGGGGCGGAAGTTCTTGAGGTCGGTGGGGTCTGCTGTTGGTTTCTTCAGGAGGGCGCTGAGCTCGGCATGCTTCCAGCTCTCCGGGTAGGTGGCGGTGGTGAAGGAGGTGTTGATGATGTTCCGGAGTTGGGGTGCGATGGTGGAGTCGGCCTTGTTGAAGACGTGGTGGGGGCAGGGGTCGGTTGGAGATCCGGAGTGGATGGTGTTCATCGTGTGGGCTGTGTCTTCGGTGGTCACCGTGGTCCAGGTGCGGAGGCTGGCGGTGGGGGGCGTTGGTTCAACGATTGTGTGTGTGGGTGGTGCCCCAAAGCTGTTGTGGATGTCGGCGATCTTGCGGTGGAAGAACGAGGCGAGAGAGTCGCAGAGGTCTTGTGAAGGAGAGATGTCGTTGTTGCCGGTGCTGGGGTTGGAGAACTCCTTGACGATGCTGAAGAGTTCCTTGCTGTCGTGTGCGTTGTTGTCCAGTCGTTCCTTCAATGATTTCTTCTTGGTGGTGCGGATAAGCTGGTGGTGCTTGCGGGTGGCGTGTTTGAGGGCAGTCATGTTGTCAGTGGTCTGGTCGAGGAGCCAGGCTTTCTCGCGGGTGCGGCAGGTCTTCTTGGAATCCTTGAGTTCGTCGGTGAACCAGGAGGCCTTCTTGCTTCTGGGTCTGCAGGGGGGTTTCTTCAGTGGTGCGAGGTCATCGGCGCAGGCGGTCAGCCACTGCGTGAAGTTGCGGGCTGCTTTGTTGGGGTCCGATGTGCTGGCGGGTGGGTTCTGGCTGAGGGAGGTGGTGAGCTGCTCGGCGGTGATCTTGCTCCAGCTCCTGTGAGGAGCCTGTTGCGGGTGGTGGTGGGTCGCGGTTCTTCTGAAGCTGAAGTGGACGCAGCTGTGGTCGGTCCAGTGGAGTCCGGTGGAGTGGCTGAAGGTGATGTGCTTGCTGGATGAGAAGACGGGATCAAGCGTGTGGCCGGCGTAGTGGGTGGGGGTATTGACCAGTTGCTTGAGTACGAGGTTGGCGAGGTTGTCCAGCAGGGCGGCGGTGTTGCGGTCCTTATTGTTCTCCAGGTGGAAGTTGAGGTCCCCTAGGAAGATGTAGTCAGCGGAGGGGAGGGCGTGCGGGCTGATGAAGTCGGCGATGTCTTCGCTGAATTGTGTGCGTGGTCCCGGGGGTCTGTAGACGAGGGTGCCTCTGAGGGTCGTCTTAGGGTCGGTGTGTATCTGGAAGTGGAGGTGCTCGGCGGCGGAGAAGGAGTCCTCGGAATCGGTTGTGATGCGGAAGGTGTTCTTGTGGACGATGGCGATGCCTCCTCCGGTCTGGTTGACGCGGTCCCTCCTGATGATCTTGTACCCGACCGGGATGGCGATGGCGATGTCAGGCGCTGAGGAGACGTTCATCCAGGTTTCCGTGAGGAAGGCGATGTCTGGTGATGCTGTGTGGAGAAGGTTCCAGACTTCCACGGCGTGTCTGTGGACGGAGCGGGTGTTGAGCAGGATGCACTTGAGGTGGGTGCTGCTGGTGCTTGGCGGGTGCGGTGCAGGTTCGGAGGCAGGTGAACTTGCAGGTTTTGCAGGTGAAGGGTCCGTGGATGCGTTTTGGGGTGGCCCGGCAGCAGGCGGGGTTCCGGCCGGCATTGAGTGCGTTGAGGGTGGTGGCGTCGTAGGTCTGTCGGGTCGTTTTGCATCGGCGGGGGCCAGGGGTCCTGGCACTGGGCGCGGTCCAGGCGCGGTCGGGCGCAGACGGGCTTGCCTTTGGCGCGCCTTCGGCGCACAATCGGCGCGCCCGCTGCGCGTCAAAGCTGCGCGTGTGCATGGGCGTCATAAGAAGGAGCCGGGAGGGAGGAGCAGCTGGGTGGCGGGAGCGGGTCAGCGAATGGGCAGGAGGGGGCGGGGCCGCAGGGAGGCAGCGGCGGGAAAGGAGGGCAGAGGGCGGCTCAGGTCGCCCTGACAAAAACGATAAAAAACGAAGGCTGCAAAAGGGCACAGCTGGTGGAGGCAGTAGCAGGGGTGTGTGGGGGCGACCTCGCCTGGTTACAGGCTCAGCGGGGAGGGTGGCATTCAAGGCACTATAGGACCTGTTTCCACTATCATTATAATATGATTTCTCCCTTTGTGTTTTATGGAATTGTAAAAATGCTGATCGTATTATTTTTAATAATATGCCTGCTTATGTTAGCAAAAATACTGCATCTTAGAGCACGTTGTTAAAAAACATTTTAAACTTTTCCGTGTTCTCTATTTACTCACTATTTACTAGTATTCTTGATTCCCACCATTCCTGAGAGTAACCTAAGTCGCATGTTCAGGGTTGTCTAATCATTGGTAGCTTTGCTATAGGATGGAGAGCTAATGTGACACTGATGCTAGTCGGTTTGGGGTTCTAGGTACTGAGGTGAGTTTTTTGGTCCACCACAATTCACTAAGGTCCTGGGTCTCTGTGCACAGTTCTGGGTATGAGCAGAATCCCCACAACAGTGCACATGCCTGGGAGAGAGTTGCAAGGATTTCTTTGGGCCTCTAGGAAATGGACATTGTCTTATGGTAGTCATCGATGAATATTCACGCTTTTCTATGGTGGAAGACTTATCACCAATTACAAAGTCATCAAGTGGCATTAAGACAACTTTGCAGCATGGGGCATCTCTGATATTCTCAAATTTGATAATGGCCTGCCTTTCAGTAGCAAGGAATTCAAGGAGTGTCTTGTTCAACTCAATGTCAAGCATCAAAAGAGTATGCCTGTTTGCCCCCAAGCAAAAAGTGTGGACAGATGGAGGGAATTGATCTAAACCAAGCCATGTGTCAAGCCCTTCATGCCTATCAATCAGTTACTCCCTCCACCACTGGTGAGAGTCCTGCCACCTTGCTTTTTGGGACAGCCATCGGAACCAAACTACCACATCGACATCGGACCAATCGATGAGCACTGATAGGATTTGTGTCACAAACACTTCTCGAAAGTGCAAAATGAACACATATGTCGAACAGCACTGGCACTCCCAGGAAATAGTCTTTAAGAAAGGGGACTGGGTACTGGTCAAACTGAAGCAGAAAACAGACACTCTATATGCTATCGACCCTTTGCAGGTTGTAACATGCAAAGGATACATGGTGACAGCACAGCTTCCTGGAAAGTCCGTCAGGCGGGCCTTGCCATACTTTAAACACCTACCTCACTGTTCGCCAGCTCCTGAGGTCAGGAGTGAGGTGACCCCACCCGAATGTCCAGATCAAACATCTGAGCATATGTCATGGGTGCATAACCAAGGTTCGTCTCAAATACCTCATGCCACCCGATATGGCAGACCAGTGTGAGTGCCTCAACGACTCATTGAGGAAACATGACGCTAATGTTGTTTGCACTTGTTATTTAACAAAGGGGAAATATAATGTCTTTGATATTATGAGTGCTAGGACCCTGGTGGTTCTGAGCAGACTCTAAACAGGAAGTATGCAATCTGCTGGGAGGTGTTACGGTGTGGTTATAAAGGTTATCACGCAGTACGTGCATAGTATGATTGTATGTTGAGGAATAAAGATGTTTGGTACAGAGCTCCATGTGTGCCGTATTTGTTTGTTTGTTTGCTTCTGGGCTAGGGAAGACACTACATCGACCCACAAAAATATCTGCAGAATATTGACTACCACTAGGGCCTCAGTTATGAATTTCTAGCTAAAATCTCATTTAAGGCTGTGTTTGCACAGTTGTTGGAATTACAAGTCAGTCAGATTATTCCCCAAAAAAATTAACCTTTGAAAAAGCCTTGTAAATACTGAGTGAAAATGTTCAAGCTATACCCCAATTGTTGTATATTGGGTCTGAGATTTGATAATAACAATCAATCCGTGAAACTTCGATATACATATAGGTAAGCATAGATTTAATATTTCTAACTCCACTCCACACCTACTTACTTAATATATTTTTACAGATTATGTATGTATGTAGTGGAGAACAGTAAATCTGTACTTACCTATAAATACCTGCCATGAAAATATAGTGATAATTAGTATAGTGCATGCAATATTTTTGTGGGGTGATATGAAAAAACTCCATACTCCAGTAGCACCCTCTTTATGACAGTTTATCTTGCTTAGCCTTTAGAGAATGTTTCGGTCAATGCCACTGCAGGGAATGGATCACAAACAAAGGCACTGTTTATTCAAAAGGGACAACTGTGGCTGTGGTTTTCCTATTGGCTGGGGTTTTGAGTTTACAAATAAAAATCATTGAGTTCAAGCAAACATTCTCTTGTAGAGGAAAGGTGCCTCTCCTCTTCAAATATCAGACCACCAAGGTTGACCATGTGCGTCAACATGGTATGTCACTAGTTGGACTGGTCTGTTTGCTCTACAGGGTTCTCTTCATTCTGTTCAAACATCTGAGTACATGCCCTTCAGCCATAGGTGCGTCAATCAATCAATCATACGCATTTATAGAGCGCGCTACTCACCCGCTAGGGTCTCAAGGCGCTGGGAGTAGAGGGGGGGGGCTGCTACTGCTCGAAGAGCCAGGTCTTGAGTTGCTTCCTGAAGGAGAGATGGTCCTGGGTCAGCCGGAGGTGGGTGGGGAGGGAGTTCCATGTCTAATGTTCTTGATGTGGCCATTAACACACTGTATCTTGCAGAAGTGGAATCCCCTGCTTTTCCTAGTTCTGACATTGTAGTGGGACAAGGCGACCAGTTACACGCTGGGCGCCTGCCTCACCTGGCCAGCCTATAAATCAATGATACCTTGAAAAAAGACGTAAGACAAACGTGTGCGATAAAATAAGCCACAACCTTCTTTTATTACTGCAGGGAAATAGAGAGTCTATTTATTGAAATTGTGTATAGTTTTCCTACAATTGATTCCCTCTTGTCTGTTCCTACTGATAATGAGAGCATGTTACCTGGTGGTCTGCTTCTGTCGTTTTCTGCCTTGAAAAGATTGAGAGGGCGCGATTGCCCCACATTTGTAGCTCAGGGGTCCTTGCGGTTAGTGATATCATAGGCACTCAACTACCCTTGTGCCATGTACATGCAAAGAGGTCGCCACAGGGCTACTTTGGAATGGCCCAGGATTTCCACGAGTACCTGCTCACACAAGAGCACATGTGCAGTAGCCTGCAGAGGGCCTTACAAATGGAATCTTCAAATAAAACTAATAGCATTTGACAGCCCCGGTGCACTGGACATATTTGCACAGTATCAGAACTCCTTTACATAGAACACAGCAGAGCATCAGCTTTTTTAGAAGCCCTATTCTAGTGTACATTCCCAGATCGCTTCCTCCGAGCCACCAGAGGCAAATTCACCTTGTTCATAGTCTAAACAATTTGGCAAGTGAGTGCCTACAAAAATGGAGGTGGGAAGAAGGGAAGTGGGGACGATGCCCCAAATATCCATCTCCTCCCCACCATGCCGAGGAGTAGAACTTGGCCCCTCAGCTCATTCCTCTGTCGTGGCAGCAGCAGCTCTGGCGGGCCTCGCCCTCTCAAAACTGCACTCAGCCTCCCTGTTAACTATGGCCAGGTCTAAATTGGGTTGGCATGGTGAATAAAAGAATGATGGATTTAACCCAGATCTCTTGACTGTGGGTGAATGTTGTGGTTTGTTCTGCATTCCATCCATCAACTGTGTCTTTTGCTTCCTGTTAACTATGGCACAAGCTCTGTTTCTTAAAAATGTTTGGCGAATGTTATGGAGTAAGCTTAACAGAGCAATGATGAATGCACACAAAATGGCCTCTTTAACACTGTGTGAAATATATAAAAGATGTACCTAAAAATATGCAGTGGGAAATGAAATGCACTGAGAGTTGTTAGGTTCAAGATAAACATCTAGGGCTACATGAGTTACAAAGGGCCTCCGCACTGGTGGCGTTGGCACCGCAGTCGTCGGGGACTCTTCGCACTCGCAGCGGAACCTCTACATTGAACATTTTCAGCATCTTCCTCCTGAGTACGGAGACTCCCCCATGACTGTGGGGCCTCGCCCACGAGTGCGGAGACTCCCCAATGACTGTGTGGCCTCCGCAGCCACGAGTGCAGAGACTCCCCCATGACTGTGGGGCCTCTGCCACGAGTGTGGAGACTCCCCAATGACTGTGTGGCCTCCGCAGCCACGAGTGCGGAGACTCCCCCACGAGTGCGGTGCCTCTGCCACGAGTGCGGAGACTCCCCCATGACTGCGGTGCCTCTGCCACGAGTACAGAGACTCCCTCATGACTGTAGGGCCTCCGCAGCCACGAGTGCTGAGACTCCCCCCTGACTGCAGTGCCTCTGCCACGAGTACGGAGACTCTCCCATGACTGCGGGGCCTCTGCCACGAGTGCGGTGACGACCCCATGACTGTGCGGCCTCCGCAGCCACGAGTGCTGAGACTCCCCCCTGACTGCGGTGCCTCTGCCACGAGTACGGAGACTCCCCCCTGACTGTGGTGTCTTCACCATGAGTGCGGAGACTCACCATGACTGCGGGGCATCGGCCACGAGTGCAGAGACTCCCCAATGACTGCGCGGCCTCCGCAGCCACAAGTGCGGAGGCCCTTTGTGAATCAGGCCCCTTCTCGATTAGTCTGCACCACAGGTCAATGGACTTGGTTTCTGTAGCAGAGTGCAACCAGCAGAGTTCAAGCTCAACTCCAAGAGAGCCATTCCTACTTGCAATGTTGATAAAATAAGTACCATTGAATAAATGAATGAAAGATAGAATTTATAGTGCGCACAGTTACTCGAGTGAGTGACCTGGTGCGTCCATTGTGATGGAAAATGAAAACACCCATCGTTCTGGAGACAGTTTAGTCAAAGTCTGGCACTGTATAAACAGTCATTTTTTTCTTTCTAATACGGAGTGCTCTTTTATCTAACATCCAGCTCTCAGAAGTTTGAGTGTATCACGATTGACCTGTGCCCTATTTTACTGGCATCATAAGTATTTCAACAGAGTTGCACAATGCAATGGTGTGATTTCAGAGTACCTTTGCACCCTCTCATTCACTAAAACAATTATCATGAATAAGGCCGTTCTTACGCATCCATCTGCACTGAAGATTGGCCCTATCAGTTTTCAAGTGTGGGAAAGGATGGACTGCAAGCAATAAAACCTAGTGGAGAAATGTGACTTTGATATGAGAAGTAGAGCACTTAAGTTTAACGTAAGGCTCCTCCTGCATTGGAATCTAAAATTCTTTCTTACATTTCAGTGCTGGATTTGAGGACTATCCAGTGCCTAATTTGAGCCGGTGCATTTCAGTGCTCAGCACCAGCACTTACATCATTTTTGGTGCTCAGCACCGCCACCTAATTGTCAACAACATACTTGGAACAGTCCACCACATGGTGGCGCTGCTCATCGAATTTAGAAATGAGCAGAACAACAGTTGTTAAGGACTACAATATACATTACAATTGTTAATACCTGCCTCCCCAGCCATTCCTTTAGCTTTGAGGTCCTGGAATAATCTGAACTGTCGCATTTACATGCGGAATAGATGGTTAGTAGCTGTTTTGGCAGCAATGACAAGGGCGATGGGTGGTGCAAGCTGCAGGGGCCTCCTGGTCAGAGCACTGGCACTTAATATTTTACAAATTAGGCATCTGTGGTGCTGCCCTATTGTATGATACCTACAGACGATTTATACTTGAAAATATCTAGCCAGAACTCAAAGGCTTCCAAGTAAAGGCAGGAGTAGCTATTCCAGTAGATGCTGATTTCTATTCTTGGACATATAGTCCTTATTTTACAAGGCATAAAATGGTCCCACAATGCAAGAAAAATCCTGGACTTACATGAGCATGGGAAACTTGAGAGCTCTGATCTGGCAGCTAGACAGCTGGTCCCCTGGCTCAAAAACATCTGAGATGTTGCCCCTTTCTTTCCCCTTGTCTCTCGCCCAGAACTGTGATCGCCTCTGGTTGTAAATGAGGCCTCCCTGTAGGTTGTCCGGCTCATGCCATGTCATTGCGGGCACTATTTCCAGTCCTAGATTTTAACCACCAAATCCTTGTGATCAGACACGCCAGAAATTCTTCAATTTCTTGTTTTTATTTAATTGCACAAACTTTAAAAATAGTTACCGGGAAGCAGTCATACAGCTCCTACCTATCACAAAAGCTTCCAACTAAAACATTTTGAGCAAATACCTTAGCCCTTTTTGAAGGTATTATGGAAAACAAGTTAGATGAGCCTCCATAGTCTTACACAAGATCGACTTATGCCCATGTAACATTTTTAAAAATAGATGCCTTGTGACTATTTATAAGTGTTCGCAATGGAATAAAAAGGGGGAAATTAGTTATATTTACTTCTGGCGTGAGGCTTGGATTCTTTACTGAAGAATCAAGTAAGCAGTATGTAATTACATTTGAGAGAAACACTCATGGCTAGTTTCCAGACTAATACCAAAGCATTCTCTGCAGTACTGATGCATAGCCCCGTCTACAAGGGAGGCACAGAGTGTGGGAATTGTTACTGTTATCTTTGCCAGAATATCAGCTGACATAAATAGAGTGCTCTAAATATTGTATACAAAAATATCTCCTCACTAGAGTTAATATGAGAAAATCTACATCCACGGGTGAGAGGTTTTTATTAGCAATAATTAGGTCACAGTGAGGCAAATGTATAAACTTATGTTGCAACGCAGCAATCAAAGTTGCCACACAGCGTTGCATTAGAGGGAGATAGCAGTGCAGAGTCGTGTTTCCTAACTCTGACTTGCTGCTGCTCTCAAGTTCGGCACTGGTGCACAAACAGGATGCCGGGCACCGGTTACGCCATAACGAAAGATCTCTGGTGTTGTCTAGCATAAGTTTTGTACTGGCAGGGGGCCTTTCCAGTACAAAATCTGATGTCTAAACAAAATTGAAATGTTTCACACATTGGGCAGGCGCGGACGGCACAGGTAACAGTAGTAGGGCGGTGGGGCGGGTGGAGGGAGAAGTGGACAGACGACCGCATAGGGAAAGTAAAATAAAAAAATGAATAAAACCACCTATAAAATAAAAAAAAACACTTACTGTGCGCTCGTGACCGCAAGGTAAGTGGTTTTATTCATTTTTTTACTTTCCTTATCCCGTGGTGAGTCCACTTCCTCCCCCCCCCCCACCCCGGCCTCACCGCTGTAACCTGTGCCGGCCGCACCTGCCCATTGGAAATGCACTGTTCAATGGAGCACACATACAATGTGTGAAATGTTGGGGGAAATAAAAATATTAAACCAACTTTACGCCTGCTCCCAGGGGCTATTATTTTTTAGGCAAATCCCAGTCTAACATATTTAGTAGATAGAGCTTTGTATCAAAATCCATGGGCCCGCACACATACCATCCAATGAATTCCCCCGTGATGGAAAGTAGTGAAAAACAGCACAGCGCATTTTTTACCCTTAAAAGGGCATTTTTCCAGTGCAAAGGAAATGCTTTGTGCTGGAAAGCATATCATCACTGCTACAGCAGTTTATCTGCACTTTATTTAAAGCCCCCCCCCCCCCCTTTCTCCACCACTTCACCATTTCTTCACCCCATTGCTCCTCCTGCTACTCATCTGCACTTTCTTTAAATGCCACACCTCCTCTCGCTCTACCATTACTTTCTTCTCCCTTACTCAAGTCAAAAGAAGCTTTATTCGGTATGTAAAAATACAACCATATAGCAACAGACATAGTAACAAAACAACATACATATATATCAGATTATTAGGGACACGTTTCCGCTAAAATATGTACAAAATTTTATCAAAAAGTAACACACAAATAATTATAGAGTTATTTCTATGTACACTACAGTATAGCGGCATTCATCTGATATTAATATATGTGCAAAGTAGCCTGATAAAGTGCAAGTATTAATTCCATCGTTCCTAAAGTGCAATATGCATTTAGCAGCACAAAACCACATGCTTAAAAGGTCTAAACTACGTCATAATAAATTGCAAGTGCTATGGCCTTCTTTCAGTGCTCAACAGAGATGATAGCAGCAATTATACAATATTCATATGTGTGCAAATTAGCATGGTTAGCATGATAAAGTGCAAAGTGTCAGTAACATCCTACCAAAAATACACAATACGTTTAGCAGCACAGATTTCAAGTACTTAAAAATGATAAAGCATTACTGAATACATTCATATAATAATTGACTTTCTTACGAAATACATTTTAAAATATAAGTGGCCACATGGAAACATACATCTGGGGTCTCTAGATTGAACATCAGTTGCATCGCTTGTTGTATACCACGTGTATTATATTTTTAAAAGATGGGTTTCAAATAAAATTTTCTATAAAAGGTATAAAAGTTACGGGATAACATAAAATGACAAGTGTTCTGTTTGGATTTGCCGTCACAAGGACACAGACAGGTAGCGGGTTTCTTAACCGCGGGAAAGGCCACAAGGTGGTGCACAATTCCCAGACGGAGACGGATCAATACAAAACGATGAGAGTTAGTACTAACAATGCTAAGATAGGGTTGGAAGCCTTCATTGATATTATATTCCAGATAGAGATTGAACGTACTTTGTTTTGCATATTTTTCCGCTCTAATCCCAGCTGTATGTTTAAGGAATAAGATTTTAAGCTCCCGCTTCGATGGTACAAAATTAGTTACAGGGTCTTTGAAGATGTTTAGGCCATAAAGTGTCATGTACCAGTATTGTATATGACTTAACCAGGGAATAGTTGATCGAGGATCAAGTTTAATACAGTCATTAATTACATCCTGGGTAAACTTTGTCTCCTCCTCTGCCCAAATTGAGCGCCAAAGGGACAGGGGACGTAAAACAATTAAATCATTAACATGATTCATATTAAGTTCCCTGTGTGTTAATTCAGTTGAAGCCGTAGCTGGTGCACTGATTAAACGTTTTAAAAACACATTTTCCTCACATTGAATCAGTTTGGTACTCTGGGCATCATATCCCCATACTCCGGCTCCGTATATGGCTGAAGATATACATCTTGCATTAAATATAGATATCATTTCATGAATTCTACGTCCCCCTAATTTTGCAGCAAATCTAAAAATACAACTTGTATTCCTAACCCTTTTAAATAGGACACTTTTTTGTTCATTAACCCATCTCCCATCTCCTGAAAAGGTAATACCTAAATAACAGAAACTACTGACAGATTCTAATCTCTCCCCTTCTAAAAAGTAGGGCTTACATTTTCTCAGTTTCTTACCACATACCATTGTAACCGTCTTCCCTTTATTAACTTTCAACTTCCTGTTTTCAATAAAAAGATGGAATTGATTAATTAGATGTTGCAGTCCATTATGTGTCCTAGAGATGAGGAACGCGTCATCCGCATATAAAAGGATTGGGATTGGGTTACCATTAATGGTGGGTGCATCTGCATTAGTCTGTCTTAAAATGTGATCGACCTGATTAATAAAAAGCGAAAACAGTAGAGGGGCAAGTACACATCCTTGCCGAATACCTCTCCTGATCTTAAAAAACGGGGTACATTCACCATCTCTTCCGTATCTCACTTTGCTGGACAGATAGTTATACAGCCGGGCAAGCAGATGGATAATTTCAGTGGGGGCGCCCATCTCCAGTAAAGTAGGCCAGAGCAGTGCATGTTCCACCAGGTCAAATGCTGAACTCAAGTCGGCAAAGCACAGGTACAGATTACCAGATTTGGCTTTAGTGTACTTGCCGACTATGAGTTCCAGGTTCACGCACTGCTCCATTGTACCCATCCCCCTACGAAACCCATACTGGACTGGGGATAAGATGTTTTTTTCCTCAGCCCAGGCTTCCAATCTCACTAGTAGGACTCGACTAAGGATTTTAACTGTCGAGTCCAGGAGTGAGATGGGTCGATAGTTTCGGGCCTCGGACCTAGATCCTTTTTTATGGAGGGGAACAATAATTGACTGACCCCATGTCAGTGGCAAAGTATCTTCCACTGCAGCATTAAAATAGCGTGTTAAAATTGGGGCCCAAAGGATTATTTCATGTTTATAAAAGTCCATGGGTACCCCATCAGGCCCAGGTGCTTTCCCACCCTTACTATTTTTGATTGCCTCTGTAACTTCATCCAAAGTTACAAATAGGTGCATTTTCTGCCATTTAGGGCATAACAATGCATCTGCACTAAAAACCAACCCATCTAGATTAATATCAGAGTTAAAAATCTCTGAGAAGTGAACGATCCAGGCATGGCAGCTAACATGAGAACTAACTTCGGGAATATTATCATTCTTTAAAAAAGAACCATTAATGATTTCCCAGAATAATTTATGATCTTTAGTTTCAGCAGCCCTATCTAGTTTATACCAAGCGTCATTTTGCAACTCTTTTTTCCTAGATACCAAAGCAGATTTATAATTAATTCGTCCTTCTCTAACTCTTTCTTTATCTCTTGGTTTATCATCCAGCGCTATTTTTAGATTTTTTAAAGCCTGGGCACAGTGTTTGTCAAACCACACAGTTTTAATTCTTTTTGGCTTTCTATTTCTTACGGCCAAAGAGTTCTCAACGGTACTTGTTATTTTTAAAAAGTTAGAGAGTAAGGTGGGCGCGGTCACAGTTGGTGCTAAGCAATATTCAATCTCTATATTACATTTACAAATGATATCCTTCGTCAGTTTATTGGGGTCTATCTTGGTCCATTTGATCCTCATGCCGTTTGGTCTCTCGGCCGTGATCCCTTGGATGGGCCTACCATATACTGTTGTTTTCGGGCCCCAGCCCATTAGTTCCACTGAGATACTATTATGGTCACTCACGGGCTGCTCTATTACCCAGACGTTGGAGTAAACAGAGCCATTAGTCACCAGAATATGGTCAATATTAGAGTTAGCATCCCTCCCTCTAAACGTGGGGCACTTTTCGTTTTTTTTATTCTTTACACATTCTAGTAGCTCCAGATTTAATTTAGCTACCAGATTGTTCAGTGCACTACCATAGTTACTGTGTGGGAAATGGTTAAAGAAGATGTTATCACCACCCGGGTACTCTTCACGATGTCTACAGATCCCCTTTCGGGCTTGACTACATGCTTTGATGTTAAAATCTCCTGCCCATAGTATCACAGTTCTGTTATTTGAGTGCGCAATTGCTGCTTCTATTGCACACTCAACATCAGGGACGATCTTATCCCGATTGGGACCCACAATATTGTTATAAAAATTCACAATAATTAGATCCCTGCCTTTACTGTGTATTAAGCGTAAAACTGAGGCGTGCTCACCCACCACCATATATCCTCCATCATTAAATTCCGTTAGTTTTGTAGAAACCAATGTCAGTAGACCCCCCTTTGCTCTGCCAGCCTTAGAGTCTACTGCTGTCACGCTGTATTTGTTTTCTGTGCCATGTCTCTTGTAAACAGATTATATCATAACCCTGTTTAGTAAAGTTGTCCCAAAACGGTGTATTTAGTTTAGCAGCAATTCCTGCTATATTCCAGGTGGTAATTACAAGGGAATCAATCAATCAATCAATCAAGGCATTTATAGAGCGCACTACTCACCCGGAGGGTACCAAGGCGCTTGGGGGGGGGGGGGTACCGCTACTGCTCGAACAGCCAGGTCTTGAGCTTCTTCCTGAAGGAGAGGTGGTCTTGGGTCAGGCGAAGGTCGGGCGGGAGGGTTGTCTCTTGTATCCTCAGAGTGATTAGATAATGATGATGTTTCTATACTTGGTATCGTATTGGTGATTTGTAAAGCATTGACAGTCGCCATAGTTACATCATTATCTTTGCTTGATTCATAGTTGGTCACATTTAAGGTTTGCTCCGTTTCAACTCTTACACAGCATTGACCCCCCCAACTCTTTTACCAAAGTTACTGTATCACCAAATACAATGATCTCAGGTTGTGTGGTCGTAGATGATGCATTCAGTCAATCATTCTCCTCTAATGAGTTGAACACCTGAAATCTATTGTAAGTTGGGACTGCAAAATTATTGTATATATTGAACAGTTGGGCCGGAGTGGGGGGAACATTTGGTTGGTTAATATGTACAGCTCTTGGGTGCTGAAATGGGTGCGGGGTAATTTGCCTTCCTGACTGATTCCTATAAAAGTAATCAAGTGGGAACAAGGTGGTATTATATTCCTGATTAGATGGCATGGGTGCGTGTAATATTGAATCTCTCGCCCATTCAGTAGTCCTATTGTTTATAACTATGCAATCCCCATTTATCTCCTTTTTATTTGGTCCCACCCATGCTACCCTCTGAGTAGAAATGATCTCACTGGCCCCACGTATTGGGAAGCCACAGTTTTTCACCAACCAGTGCAAAGTTTTATTTTTTAAAGTATCTTGATTTTCAAATTGGGTAGGCAATAATTTGGGTACGTTAGCAAGGATCGCCACATATGGTCTACATTCCGGTGGTAAATTAATTGTGGCCGGAATGATATTATTATTGTGACGCCTGGGTGCTGACGGGTTCTTATTATAAACATGATCGCCTGTATTCTTCTGACCACCTACGGCTTTCACCCCATTTGTTGTGTTGGGAAAAATGGTCGCTGGCCTCTTGCTGCCACTTATAGTAGCTGCAGAGTTCACCGCCAGGACAGTCTCAGTAGAGGTTCTGTTTACTATACTTGGTGTATTTTTGTTCAATTTTCCGGGTGATACATTAGTTGTAGGGGACCTAACCTGTGTACCCAGTTGTTCTAAGACATCCAGGATAGCTATGCCCAATTTTTCTAAATTCTCTACTTTTTTAATAAGGGTTTCTAGGGTTTCTGTCACTGGTGCAATGTGGGTTATTATGGTTTTCTCCAAATATTGCATCAGTCCCTCAACACTAGTTGAAGTTAGTGCTTCCTCTAGATGCATGTTTCCACTGTTTTGATGTTTCTCACCCTCCCTTTCACGGTCTACCTGAGTTTGTACCGCTCTCCTCTTTTTGCGTCTAAATGCCTTACCCTGCTTACTGATTATCAGCCTCTTTCTACCCAAAGAAGGTTTCATTTTAGGCTGAACAGACCCACAATCAGTTTCGCTGCTTCCCAAACTGATATCACTCGTTTCTACAGTGGGGGTGATGCCGTTGATGTCACAGCCATCTAAATCCCCCAGATCATTAGACGCGTCATTCTGGATTGTAGGCTGCGGTGTGACACTTATTGTCAAGTCAGGTGTTAAAGACAGTCTGCTATCCCTGACACAGGTAATAGATGGTTCTGAATGTTGAGGTACAACAAATTGATTTTGGGCATTTCTAGGTAGACCTGCAAAAGATTGTAACAAAAGGGAATCATGAGATAATGATGTTTCATTTGTAATATCAACTAATGTGCTAGCCACATTTGGCGATTGAGTTATTAAACACATGCTAGCTGGCAGTGAGAGTCTTCTCTCCGTGTTCTCAATGGCATTAACCACAACCCCAATAGTTTGCTGTAACATTCTATCGATAGCAGTTAGGGTGGGTAAAGGAGGTGGTACCGATTTTTGTTTTCTTGTAACCGAACGTGTATGCATGGGAGTTTTTTTAACCACCACTCTACTTTTACTTTTACCCTCCATCAGGGCTATTCTCAACTGCTAGTCGTAACAGTCAAACGTACAAAAGAGTTACCTTAATGGCCAAGGAATAAAAATCAAGGGGGGGGGCCCAGACCAGTCTCTTTCAGTCTCTGAGGGCCTCAGAGGGCCCGCCCTTTGCCCGGGCTTAGCCCGGCGCGTCCCGCGCGCGTCCTCGCGGGACGAAGCAGTGGGTGTGTCTTTATGCGCCTCCTGGCGCTGCGCAGTGATGGTGGGGGAGGAATCCTGAACACAGGGCTGCTGGGGGCTGTAGTTGAATCTCTGCCGACCGGCGGAGCCAAGCCCGGCCAGCCGGAAGCGCTGGAAGATGATGCACAGCAGCGGAGCAAAGCCCGGCCGCCCCACAGCCACAACTCTCGAGCAGCACGCCTCAGGGACAGGAGGTAGGCTCGGCCGGCGTGTACAGCTTTCCGTTAGATCGCCACCCGGTCCTCAGCAGTGGGTGTGTCTTTATGCGCCTCCTGGCGCTGCGCAGTGATGGTGGGGGAGGCGTCCTGAACACAGGGTTGCTGGGGGCTGTAGTTGAATCTCTCCTGAGGGCGGAGCCAAGCCCGGCCAGCCGGAAGCGCTGGAAGACGATGCACAGCAGCGGAGCAAAGCCCGGCCGCCCCACAGCCACAACTCTCGAGCAGCACGCCTCAGCGGAGCCTCAGGGACAGGAGGTAGGCTCGGCCGGCGTGTACAGCTTTCTGTTAGACCGCCACCCGGTCCTCAGCAGTGGGTGTGTCTTTATGCACCTCCTGGCGCTGCGCAGTGATGGTGGGGGAGGCGTCCTGAACACAGGGCTGCTGGGGGCTGTAGTTGAATCTCTCCCGACCGGCGGAGCCAAGCCCGGCCAGCCGGAAGCGCTGGAAGACGATGCACAGCAGCGGAGCAAAGCCCGGCCGCCCCACAGCCACAACTCTCGAGCAGCACGCCTCAGCGGAGCCTCAGGGACAGGAGGTAGGCTCGGCCGGCGTGTACAGCTTTCCGTTAGACCGCCACCCGGTCCTCAGCAGTGGGTGTGTCTTTATGCGCCTCCTGGCGCTGCGCAGTGATGGTGGGGGAGGCGTCCTGAACACAGGGCTGCTGGGGGCTGTAGTTGAATCTCTCCTGACCGGCGGAGCCAAGCCCGGCCAGCTGGAAGCGCTGGAAGACGATGCACAGCAGCGGAGCAAAGCCCGGCCGCCCCACAGCCACAACTCTCCAGCAGCACGCCTCAGCGGAGCCTCAGGGACAGGAGGTAGGCTCGGCCGGCGTGTACAGCTTTCTGTTAGACCGCCACCCAGTCCTCAGCAGTGGGTGTGTCTTTATGCGCCTCCTGGCGCTGCGCAGTGATGGTGGGAGAGGCGTCCTGAACACAGGGCTGCTGGGGGCTGTAGTTGAATCTCTCCCGACCGGCGGAGCCAAGCCCGGCCAGCCGGAAGCGCTGGAAGACGATGCACAGCAGCGGAGCAAAGCCCGGCCGCCCCACAGCCACAACTCTCGAGCAGCACGCCTCAGCGGAGCCTCAGGGACAGGAGGTAGGCTCGGCCGGCGTGTACAGCTTTCCGTTAGACCGCCACCCTTACTCAATTATTTTTGTAAATCTCCTTTGGAGGACCTGGCAACTGCAATAAGCTCTTCAGCACTCTTTTTATATTTGTTTAGTTTACCGCTCCTTGATGGGTATCCGCCATTTTGGGCAGTAAATTAAAATAAAAAACAAAATGGCTGCTGTGTCATGATGCCTGCATCCACAAGAGTTGTGATGCTAGCCCATCCTCGCATTATGTCACATACATGAGCATATGTGTATGCATCATCATGCATTTTCGCCAATGCTGAACTGCATCATCATGGGCAAAAACTATATAAGAATCCAATGGGTTTGCATTGGCAACGCCAACAGATGATTCATATGGGCTTTGTCAGTGCTGTTAGTAGTAATTTTATGCATCACTTCTGCTTTAATAACTGTGCTGGGAACGCAAAGTAATTAATATTAGCTTGTTAAATTAATGGTATAGGAGTATGTCTATTGATCACTGCATAATAATATAATCATAGGTGCCTGGAGATTTTATAAAACTGATTGTTCTCTTGTGAAACCACTGCCAACATTATCTCTGATCTCGATACATCTGTTTATTGTCAGTATTTCAGGAGTGCCTAGTCTTGTTACCAAAGTGGCAGGACATTTTTCAATTTGTAGTGTGAGCAATACAAATAAACACTATAATATGACACCCTAATTCACAAAAGCCTCTGGGATAATGTGAGTTATTGTAGGAAAATATGAAATCGAGCAGAATAATCTAAAACACATTTGTTTAAGCTCGTTGCTGATGTTTGGGTTACATATTAATATATGTATATTATGTAGGAGATTAGCAGCAAAAATAGTTGAGCACTTGAAATATTAGTTACATCTGTACTAGGCGTTACAACACTGTATTAATTCGACTAGAAGATGCTCCATAATTGAACCCCCATGTGATTAGGAAGTCCCAAAAGTTATGTCTTTTTGTGTAAGACTGATAAAGTACACATTGCCTACTACACTTCACAGTTCTAGAACAGAAAAGAAAAGCACGATAAAGCATGTTCTGACCCTATGGATGTTGGGAGTCCAGACGGACCTAGGATGTACATTGACCTGACATTCTGCATCGCTTCCATGCAAATATTAAAATTTGGTGAAAGCCTATGTAAAAGGTAATATGCTTTGCATGGACTCAAAGACTGAGACTGTTCCAAACTTTCGCAACTTTGGTGATCTTCCACCTTACCCTAAGCTCTTAAAATCATGTTGTTAAATGTCAAATGAGCCGAGGAGGCTGGCAGATTAGCGGGTACCGTAATAGTATTCCAGGCACAACTTTTACCCCATTATGCTTTGGCCATAACGTACAGTGTTTTGATCTTTGAGTATGCAGCATATTCTGAGGAGAAAGAGAGTACCATTCCTGAACTGAATGTTGTGTGGATTTATTAAAATCCTGTAATTATAAGTATTAAGTATAAAATAACAACCAATCAGCTGGGGAAAATTTCTGTTCATTTTTTCAAGCATACCAGTTACTTTTGTCAAAGCGTTTTTTCAAATGTTGTGCAAAAAGAAAAATTATACATCTTATGTTGGATCTAAAACGCTATGATGAGTAAATGTGATTGCAGTTGAAACGAGTTTAATACAATGGAAGAGCTTTTTTTGTTTTGCTAATAACTCTGGGGCCGTTTGATGAATCTTCACAAACTTTCCCAAAACATTTCATCCACCTCAGATCTTCCTAGAAAGTTGAAGGGTGATCCGTCAAGCAAGGGTTAAGAAAAGGGGTGGTCCCAAAACACTTTTTTCTCCATTCAATTTCCATAGGGAAAGTTAGACAACAATACAGAATAAACAACTGAGCAGAATTACACAACATTTATCAGAAAGCTAGATATTTATTCAGAAAGTGGACAAATTAAGGTTTAAAAATAGTGATACCTATTGCTCCGAAGCTTACTTGTGACTCCTGTGAGAAAAAAACAAAACAAAAAAGCATTATGATTGGCTAGTCTTGTGAGGACGAGTGATGCAATTGGCTCGCTAAAGTATGAAGAAAAATATTGTGGTTGCCAACACAAGACTTGGGGACTCAGTTGTTGAGTCCTGAAAACCAATTTTAAAAAACTTACAAAGGGGAGGGTAGGGATACCCTGCCTAGCCAAAAGGCAAAAAAATAAATGTTTGGGTTCCTAACAGTTCTGCAGGACTCTCATGAGAGCCAGCATATCTTTATCCCTATGTGTTTGCTTTTAGGAAAGTGGTGTGCGGGTCTGTGGCCGGTTGGCCACTTGTAGGATTGCTGGCAGCAGGGCATGGTTGCAGAGTAGGATCTGCGGTCAACCCCATGCCAGGTGTATATTGCAGGGGATTGGCCTCAGGCAGGAGATTGGGTGCACAGCGGCCAGACCCTGCGGCCAAACTCCCCGTTGCACACCTAAAGATCATCATAATTAAGTTATACATAAATAACAAAAGCATACTTACATCTCTGTTGACATCTGAAATTTATGGCAGTGCAAGTTATACTTTGGTCACTTACGTATAACAGGTGAATTTCAGTGTTTTGTTGGGTTTAAAATGTTTATGTTCATTATTAGAAGTCCTACGTATAACTTCACCTTATTGGGTGTTTTTGTAGTGGAAAAAAATAAATATATATATATATATATATATATATATATATATATATATATATATATATTATATATATTCTCTCACCGGTCTCCGGTACCATCGGAATAGCTGTCGGCGGGCGGTCCGAGCCGGGACACCGGAAGTCCCCGCAATACTTTCCACAGTCTCCTCGATTTACAGGACAGACAACTCGGACACCTTTCAAGTGCAAGTGAAAATCTCCGTTTATTGGCACAAACAACGCGTTTCGGCGATTAAGCCTTGATCACGCTAAAGGTCTCACCCCAACAGTGCAGTTTAAATTCAAACATGTAAACATTAACATAGGACTATTGTAGAGGTAGTTGGTAGAAAACAGTAAACATGTCGGCCATTTTGAAGTGTTCAAAGAGAGGTTCAGTAAATCACTGTATCAATTCAACACGAATATTCCCACATTTAAAGCTAATGTGTCATCTCACCTTGTGACAATCTTTCTAGGGTATATATTGCGTAGATCATATATCCCCATAATAATACAGTTGATGTTTCAAATCAAAGTATATACATAATTATGCACATCACAAATTCACAAGATGTAAAAAGCAAATCATGATACCTATTGGCATTGGTTGAGACACCTTGAAATTCAGCCCCAGTGGGTTATCCATTTTAACCAAATTATTTGACAAAAAATCACATTTGATCTGCGGATAGTCTTCTCGCCCAAGTGGGCTCAACACACTTAAGTCCTCAATACCCAACAGAGATCTTGTCATGTTGATTTCTCAGATTGAAACTTCAAACCTAATGGACATTTCTATGGCCTCATATAAAGAGCTATTAGTGGAATGGAGGGAAAAAGGCCAACTTGAATGGGAGGAGTATTACTATTGTATTGCCCACACCCCCGTATTCCAGTGCTATATCTTCTGCCCAAGTTGCATAAGAACTATCAAGACCCTCCGGGCAGGCCAATAGTCTCCTCCATGGGATCCCTGCTGGAGAATACCTCCAGATTTATTGACTATTTTCTGAGACCATATGTATTGGCACTTCCTTCATACTTAAGAGACTCAACACTTTTCCTCACAAGCATTCATGGTATACACTGGGAAGAGAATTTTGGCCCACATGCATCATTGTGACATTTTGCACTTCCTAATTTGCGAAAAATAAGGAATCGCAAATTAAGAAGTGCAAAATGCTATGCATCATTATTTTCGGTATTCATTTGTGATTCGGTAAAAATCGCAATTTTTACCGAATCCGAAATGAATACCGAATTCTTAAGTTAATTTTCGCAATTCCCATTGATTCCTATGGGCCAAAAGGCCCATAGGAGTCAATGGGAAGGCATTAGCAAATTGCGAGTGGCACTTTGAAAATTTCATGGGTGCAGGGGGGGGTCCAAAGGACCCCCCCATGCACCCCTGAAATGTATTTTTCGCATCATGTTTCACACACACATGTCCTAAGGACATGTGTGTGTGAAACATGAATGTTGAAAAAAAAACATTTTCAGCATTTTAAACACGTTTTCCAAATTTACCGAGTGGTTCAACCACTCGGTAAATTTGGCACCCTAATTGCGAATTTACACTTTGAAAAGTAATGATGCATTGCTTTTAAGAAATCGCACATCTGCGACTTCTTAAAAGCACCCGCAATTTTAGAACTCGCAAAAATGTTACGAATTCTAAAATTGCTTCATGCATCCCAAAAAGCACTTTTGCATTCGCAAACGGCCGATTTTAAGGAATCGCACCGTTTGCGACTACAAAAATGCTTGATGCATGTGGGCCTTTGTCCTTATTTCCCTAGATGTTGGTAGCTTGTATACCAGTATCAAGCATCCAAATGGGACTCAATGCCATCAGACACTTCTTTAAAACACGATCTATTTCTCTGCTGGACCATTCTAATATGATCATCAAGATGATTGAATTTTGTTTGACTAACAATTTTTTTATCTTTGATGATACAATTTTTAGACAGTCACAGGGCACCGCGATGGGCACCTGCTTTGCCCCCAGCTACGCAAATTTATTCATGGGCTGGTGGGAGGAGCAGGTGGCCGCACCTATGGTAGAGTTTGACACCCAGGTTGCCCTGTGGCTGCACTACAAAGACGATATTTTCGTCATTTGGAATGGATCTGAGGAATCAGCTAGAGAATTTGTGAAAAAACTGAATGACAACAATCTCAACTTGGTCTTTACTGCTGATATCAGCAAGACCACAATTGAGTTCCTTGACATTTCTATTTCTATCCAGGGTAACAGTATTGAGACTAAATTACACCGCAAAGCTACTGCAGGGAACAGCATCCTAAGAGCCAATAGTGCACATCCCCGTAACCTAGTACAGAGTATCCCCTACTTGGAACTACTAAGGGCCAAGAGAAACTGCAGCACGGCAGAAACGTTTGAATCAGAAAAAAACACTATTTGTCAAAGATTCAAGGAACGTGGGTACAGTGCCAAAGTTATATCTGAAGCCTGTAAAAGAGCAGGGGATATTTCCAGGGACGATTTGTTATATCCAGTAAAAGATAACACTGATACTGAAACTGTGAGATTTATTACCACCCATTCTGGACAAGCCAACAAAATAAAAGAAATCTTTAAGAAACATTGGCATGTTCTACTCACAGACGAACACCTCAAACGTGACCTGGCTAGTAATCCCCAGATCACCTTTAGGAAGAGTCATAATCTGAAGGATGAATTGAGTCACAACCACGTCACACAAGCTAACCACGGTCAGCTTGGCACGAGAACTGGATACAAATGTTGTACCAAGTGTAAGGCATGCAAAGGTAGTACCAACTGTGACAAATTACTAGTTCCAAATACTGGCAAAGAATTTGTGATAAAAAAACACCTAACGTGTCACACTCCATACTGTGTATACATTCTGATATGCCCTTGTAACAAGTGGTACGTGGGTAGCACTAAACATCAAGCCAAAAAGAGAGTCCTGGAACACCTCCGAGCTATTAAGAACAACAATAGATTGTACCCCATAGCGAGGCACTTTCACACACACCATTTTCAAGATGAAACAAAAGTACGGATGGTGGTGATTGATAGTGTCGATTTGGGAATGAGGGGTGGGAACCAAGAACTATTATTACGCAAACTTGAGTTGACCTACATCATTGATTTTGAAAGTATTGCACCGAATGGATTAAATGTAACTGAAGAACTGGCAGTAGATTTGCATTGAACTGAATTTGTTAGTTTTTTCACAGCTGCTGTTTTAGTAATTTCAATCTTTTATCTTTTAGGTATGTCTATGTGTTTAGGACTATGAGGCCATAGAAATGTCCATTAGGTTTGAAGTTTCAATCTGAGAAATCCACATGACAAGATCTCTGTTGGGTATTGAGGACTTAAGTGTGTTTAGCCCACTTGGGCGAGAAGACTATCCGCAGATCAACTGTGATTTTTTGTCAAATAATTTGGTTAAAATGGATAGCCCACTGGGGCTGAATTTCAAGGTGTCTCAACCAATGCCAATAGGTATCATGACTTGCTTTTTTCATCTTGTGAATTCGTGATGTGCATAATTATGTATATACTTTGATTTGAAACATCAACCGTATTATTATGGGGATATATGATCTACGCAATATATACCCTAGAAAGATTGTCACAAGGTGAGATGACACATTAGCATTAAATGTGAGAATATTCGTGTTGAATTGATACAGTGTTTTAATGAACCTCTCTTTGAACACTTCAAAATGGCCGACATGTTTACTGTTTTCTACCAACTACCTCTACAATAGTCCTATGTCAATGTTTACATGTTTGAATTTAAACAGCACTGTTGGGGTGAGACCGTTAGCGTGATCAAGGCTTAATCGCCAAAACGCGTTGTTTGTGCCAATAAACGGAGATTTTCACTTGCACTTGAAAGGTGTCCGAGTTGTCTGTCCTGTAAATCGAGGAGACTGTGGAAAGTATATATATATATATATATATATATATATATATATATATATATATATATATATATATATATATATATATATATATATATATATATGACTATATGTATATACATATATGTTATGTATATATAGATGTGCATGTATAGATATACACAGAACTACAGGGTAGAGAAGGGCCCGAGGGGAATTATTGTTATAGACCTATCAGCATCTTGTCCCCCAACTATACATACTAAATACAAGGAAGGTGCCGCAGGTCTTTTGTGCAATCCAGACACAGTAGGGAAATCTCAAAAGTATTCCGCAAGAGAGGCTGGAGTAACAGGATAGACAAAGGGATACCAAAGGTGAGAAAAGTACCCATCAGCCCACTCAATTGTGGAAGCTCGTCATTTGGGATTTTCAAGTTTTGAAAGGTTGGTGTCCAACAAGCACTGCCTCAAGTAGATACTGAGGCTAGCTTAGGACCCAATGGTTGAACCCTCAACCAGAGCAAATGACAGCATAAGTGGCCGAAAGGGCTTAGTTGCAGTGCTCAAAGAAATAAGAAAATGTGAGAAAAAGGAAAATGATCCATGTGATTTAAAAATGCCTATCTTGACGTCAACAAGGAAACTTTATTGGGTGTGCCCGTCAAGATGGTATGATTAAAAACAGAGTGATAATAGCAAGAAAGATGGTTTGCTATTTACCATAGATGTTCTCTGGTCAACATGTTTCAGCCTATAAAGGCTTTCGTCAGGACCTATGTATCACTACTGCAACACTTACTTCATAACCAACTTTGTGGGATCAGGAACCTCACCTCACCTGGCGACAGCTCAGGCTAAAGGAGGCCACGCATTCTCCGTCGTTGCCTCTGGCTTACACTGAGCCGAGGGGGAGGACCTCCCCCTCGGCTCAGTGTAAGCCAGAGGCAACGACGGAGAGTGCTATTATCACTCTGTTTTTAATCATACCATCTTGACGGGCACACCCAATAAAGTTTCCTTGTTGACGTCAAGATAGGCATTTTTAAATCACATGGATCATTTTCCTTTTTCTCACATTTTCTTATTTCTTTGAGCACTGCAACTAAGCCCTTTCGGCCACTTATGCTGTCATTTGCTCTGGTTGAGGGTTCAACCATTGGGTCCTAAGCTAGCCTCAGTATCTACTTGAGGCAGTGCTTGTTGGACACCAACCTTTCAAAACTTGAAAATCCCAAATGACGAGCTTCCACTATTGAGTGGGCTGATGGGTACTTTTCTCACCTTTGGTATCCCTTTGTCTATCCTGTTACTCCAGCCTCTCTTGCGGAATACTTTTGAGATTCCCCTACTGTGTCTGGATTGCACAAAAGACCTGCGGCACCTTCCTTGTATTTAGTATGTATAGATATAATAATACCTACAGACTGTCACCATTGGGCAGTTACAGTTAAGATAACATTTCCTTGGGAAATAGATTTTTGGGTTTGCTAATAAGTTTGGCGCAGTTCGACAAATCTTCATGAAACTTTCCTAGAAAGAAAATTCTCTTTCACCTCAGCTTCTTCATGGAAATTTCAGGTAGATCCATCAAGGGAAGGCTGAGAAAATGGGCGTCGGGCCTCAAAACGCATTGCCCTATGCAATTTTCCCTCGGAATATTGAAATGCAATACCACAAAAACGGCTGCACAGAATGATGCCAAATGTGGTAGAAAGCTATATTTTGATCCAGAAAGCATGCATTTTGTAATTTGGTGTAAACCCGTTCAGTCTTTTTTGAGAAATGAAGGTTCAAAATGTGTGTATATATCGCACCTGTGTCTCTATGATATTCTATGTCTGTATAAGATTAATACATGTGGAAAAAATCGTCAAGTGTTTTTGTGATACAATAATTTTTGTGACGGGCAAATCAGGACAGCCTGTTAAGATTAAGTCATACTAATTAGTTCAAATGCTGCATATAACAAATCCCTTGTACGCACTTTTACCTGTTAATTCTACTTGCCCAAGCCGTCAAGGGTAGATTGGGTTGCCCATTGTTGTTGAAACGTATTATGAGTACGGCGGTTGGACTGGGAGTGGACTGGTGCAGCCGTCAGGGATCCGTGATACCTGGCGCCACAGTCTTGAGGCAGCAGTATGCTTGGCAGTACCGTTGCAGCACCACCAAGCATATTACATGTTTCCTGACTGCTACCCTAACCATGGTAGTGAACACACATTTGTTAGGGTGGCAGTGAGGAAATAATGGGGGCCCTAAGGATCCCTGGTGCCTCATGGGTCATGGGATGCATGGTGTGCCCCCCTGTGTGCCTGCACCCCCTTTCCTCCACAGCATGGACTTCACAGTCCATGCTGATCAGGAACAGGCTTTGATGTTCCCAATTCAGTGCCTCTTTGAAAGGACCACCCACCAGAACGGCGGGCAGCCGGTGGTCCTGTTTGGCAGTGCAGGAGCAGGGCAGTTGTGTGCCGCCCTTCTCCCGCACAACCAAACTAGGAATCAGGCCCTTAGCAACCACCAAGCTGGAGTGTGTGTGTGTTTCTTTCATAAGGGTTCTTTAGGAATTTTACTTAGAATATTATACAGAAATTAACACCTGTGTACGCGCCAACGTTGCTAGTGGATGAAGGAGCCCTTTGTGCGACTGATTTATGGTAATAATTATTAATATTATTTTAAAATATAACGATAAACTTAAATATAAAATGATTTAAACATTTACAGTTTTATTAAAGAAATTAGAATTAAATTAAATGAATTCAACACATCTTAACAGATTTTGCTGCTTATTTAATAAAAACATATGTTTAGTGTGTGTGGGATCTTTTGAATGATTGTTAATGATTGATATATTAAGCTAATATATTTAAATTAATTATTTATTATGCATTAAATTTGATGAGTTCACATGAAAAACAATTTTTGTTTAGATTTGGGGGAGTTAATATTTTGATATACAATATGTTTTATATTTTTTAAAGAATAATAAACCTTTATATCATATCAAGTACATGTAAAATTGTTGTAATTTTCTTTTCCCTCTTTACTATTTCCTTTGGTACATCCCCGCCACCCCCACCCTTTCAACCCCCTCTTGGACTCTACCTCTAGAGTGCACCTTAGAATGTTGACAGTGTTCTCCATTTGAGGAGAGCGGATGGCTAATAAACTAGTTCTGGAACTTACCTCGGTTTCCTGGTGATTCTTTACTTCGAACAAATATATTAGTGAACCCTTCCACGGTTGCCATACCAGCATTACAACAGAAAAAGCTAAAATGGATCCCCAAAGTATTTGCACACTTGTATTGCTGGATATCAAAATGTTAACTATGCCTTAGAAGCAATTAAATAGCAATTGTTTAAAGTTTATTTGGTGCATTATTACTTATTCTTCTATGCACAGTAGTAAGACAAATATAGACTTTTCAACTCAACTAGAAGGTTATGTCTCATTTAATTAAACACAACATAGAGGAAGAATTTCTGCTAAGGAGGAGGATGTATTGATGTTTAAGATAAAGATGTCTTCGAAAGATTTCCATAGCACCCTGATGATAAGGAAGCTTTTGCTTCATGCTTCATATCTCTGTGCATGAAATGTTACCCCACTTTTAATTTGGAGGCCAGGTTCTGTAAGCGCTTTCAACACCAACATGATAATCTAAATGCCATGTAGCCTTTGTCTATAATGTTAGTCTTTTAGACATGTAATCTGTTCCAAATCCAACGCAGAGGTCTAATAAAATGCACACTTTGCCTGAGCTTTTTTAACACCCTTCCACTTCTCCGCCTAGACAACCCAGTTTCACATTGCATCAATGGTTGGACTTGTGAAAGGCATCAGTGGGTCAGTGCTTTAATTAGAACATGTGACATGGCCCTGAATATTCATGGCGGCGAGAGCACGTAAGTAGATATGTTAATGAGTAGGTAGAATCATGACTGTCAAGTCAAGTCAAAATACTTTATTCGGCTACCAAAAGCCATAAAAGCACACAGGTAAAATATATAAAAACATTGGAGGGACTATCAATACATTTAAAGGAAAGAAGTGATATACATGTCTGTTACAGGGGTCCCTATCATACACATATTACATACACAAAAATTGATCACATTGGTCAAATTGAGTAAAACACATTATAGAAAGTCATCCAAATATCAGTGCATTTAAACTCTCGACCAATAAAATACCATAGCAAATAAATGTTTAGGAGATGTCTCCATGATTAAGTATTAAAACAATTATAATAATTTCAGAAACTTATTTCAAAAGGTTGGTATGCAATTACTACAGGAACATCTTCCTGGATCTCATTTTCCCTATCAGAAATCTTGCGACCCCTAAGCACACCACAGGGGAGGGTAGCATTTGTAAAAATAAGCATGACTAATTCTTCTCAGTTGAGTTTCTGGCTGCATCTACCCAGCCTAGTATAGGAGCTTACAGGAGTGCTTGCAGAAGGTGTTGGAATCCCTCTATATTAACCTGGGTTTAATTGGTTATTATTTATTGTTTGAGAAGTGCCCATCCACCTCTGAGCTGTCTTTAATCATCTTGAATTTGAGCTGTGAAGGCATTATAGAAGACTATAATGCCAATAAGTCTAGGAACTACATCACTTGCAAGGAAATGGCATGCCAGAATGGTAGAAACATTTTAATAATTGTATTAGTCACTCTCTAATGATGAGCTTGTTCCCCTTTTAAAAACCCTTGCTTGGCCCTTTAGAACTTCAGGACTGTCTTGATACTGCAAGAATTGTTTCCATGTACAGATTTGAAAAGGTTTTGTGTTCCCATGATTTAAATCTTTCTGCTCTGATATTAGTTCTGGAACTAGAAGAACCACATGTTTGGCCTTTCCTCCCAGGATATTTGTTACTGCCTTTGCTAGGAAAACTGGATGCTGGAAGGAGTCTGCCACAGAGGCTATTATGCGGCTAAGCTGTACAAACCTGGGACCCAGAAGCATGAGCGGATCATAGGGAACCCAGATTCCAGTGGGCCGGTTTCTACAAATGCAGTACTGAAGGAAGATCTGTGAATTTGTATTTGAATGGTCATGTGAAGCATGAGTAGTCCTGTTGCCCCGGGGAATTCTATGCTCACCTACGAGGTACTGATAAAAAGTGTTGCAGTGTGGCACACCAGATGGCATTTTGAGCATGGAGCTTTGTGCTGTGCTACTTATACCGAATATAGGGCCAGATATATCAATATTAGGAATAGAAATTACCTATTTGCGAATTTCTGCGAATCGCAATTAGAAAATTGCTACCCCTAATGTATGAAACTCATACAATTTCATTTAGCGATTTCTAGGGAGATGTAAATTAACCGGCTTCATGCATATTAATGAGGTAGGTCGCAATTTGCGACCCATTAGGAAACGCTAACATCATGGGGATGGTGACCTGCTAGGTTCAACAGACCATCATGTCGGCGATTGCTTCTAAATAAAGCCATAATTTTTTTTTTAATGCAGCCAGTTTACTTTTATTTTTTTAAGAGTGGGCAGTAGTCCGTTGGACCACTGCCTGCTCTTAAAAAATGTTTTCGCAACCATTCATAAAGGGTAAGGGGTCCATTGTAGATCCCTTTCTGTTTGCGAATGTGTTGCCACTGACTTGAAGTATGTGGTAAAATGTGAATGTTTAGCAACCATATTTCGGTCGCTAAACCTTCCTACATACCATTGTGACTCGGTATTAGGAAGGGCACTGTGAACACGCCCCTTTCAAATACTAAATGGGTATATATTCGCAATTCCAAAATGGTATTCAGTAACATGTTACCGAATTGCATTTTGGGAAAAATACATACCAAAAGGCATTTTTTCTGTTAGAAGCAGCCCGATTCTGTGAATCGGGCCATTTGCAACCGGAAAAATGCTTAATACAACTGGCACTTAGTCTGATGATTACTACCATTTTCAAAACTCTGTGGACCATTTTTATAATGTCCACATCAGAGGAGTAGTATGGACCTCACCAAGGTAACACTTTTCCTCTGCCAATCTGATGAGATTGAAGCATCCAAGAGGCTGTCCATTTACCAAACTGAACAGTTTCAATGTTCTGAGGCCTCCTTGTGGGCATTCCAGGTAAAAATATATCTGGTTTAATTTTCCCCTATTTTTCATATTGAACCTTTTCTTTATCAGTTTTGTGTCTGTTATATTTTTTTTGTCCTTTGATCTCTTTCTCACCACTTTTCAAGAATTTAACTTCGTAAAATCTTGGCTTTTTTAACTAAGGCTAGTGTGGACCTCTGAAGTCTTCATTTCTAAACAATATCCTTCTTTAGTTCTGCTGTTACAAGTATACCTGGCACATTGTTTGACGGTTACCTGGCTGTTCTTGCCCAGCAATCAAAAGGCGAGTTAAAGACCTCTAAAGGAACTCTATTTTTCCCCAGTTGGCATGGACTGTGGGACATTCACAACAGGCAGGTTTCTCACAAAAAGACATATTAAGTCAGGAGTGTGTTCTCACTTTGGTGCTCATGACAGCGTAGTGTGCATGTCCTCAAGTCTTAATGCACGGCATGATCATAGGCATTTACAGTGTACTAATATGATCACAAGGCAAACAAACCATACAACAGTGTCTGTGTACTACGTGGTAGATGTATGTAAAACAGAGCCACTGAAGGCACAACTATTGTTTGTGCATAATATCAGTGGGGAAGGGTCTGGATTTAAAGTTGTAATTTGGAGTATTTCGCATCACATTGGATTTCACTATGGACAGTGGGGTATACCGATATGGGCTGGAACAAGTCCCCAAAATATAACAAGCCTGCTCATTCCTCAATGACACTGTAATGCTCATATAGACATTTAGGTTCACAATGTATTTGTTATTGAGGGTAACATCACCCACTGCAATATACGAGACGACCATGTGCTCCAATCAATGTGTAGCCTAATACAGAACACCTCACAAAATAATAGTAGTAATAATAATAATAATAATAATAATAATAATAATAATAATAATAATAATAATAATAATAATAATAATAACAATTAATCATACTAATCTTAGTGGCAGTAATGATATACAATATAAACATATTATTATTTATGAATAACACCAAGAAAAATAAAAAGACAAATAATAATACTAATTAGAGAGGCTTTTTATTACAAGTAGAGTTAAACTTGAGGAGTACACTAATGTGAGTGTTTCAAAATTATTTTTGAAACTTGTGGAGCAACTTTCTGTAAGGAACAAATAAAAACATATTATGCGAAATGGATTTAAAAAAATTCATTTTTCAAAAACAGACTCTCCAATATGGGACCGTTTCTAGCTAACCTTGCCCAGTCCCTTTGGCTTTTCCCTTATAGTGGAAGTGGTCTTACTCTGAAATAAAAAGATTAAAACACATAATACAGTGATTTGTGAGCATGCAATATACATCAGGACAGAGCCTGAGGTACTTGCAAAATGTTTTCCTTATTACATGTGCCGTTTGATGTCTGTAGTCGGCTGTAATGAAGACATGACATAGCTACTCAACTGTAATAACTTATAGCAGTTGAGTTCTGACGTCACAGTGCATACGTTCAAGGGGAAAAGAAGAATGCGAAGCACAATTAACACTGCAGTTTTTCCACTCTTTAGTTAGTTATAGAAAGTTTAGAATCT
The DNA here is from genome assembly GCF_964261635.1 of Lissotriton helveticus. NCBI lineage: Eukaryota > Metazoa > Chordata > Amphibia > Caudata > Salamandridae > Lissotriton > Lissotriton helveticus. Next base: position 209,510,773 of record NC_136073.1, on the reverse strand, counting down.
CTCTGCATGTTTCTTCACATTATGAGCTTAGGTTAGTTTTTAAACTCGTATTAAACTGATTTTAATATCTTTTTGCAACAAATATGTAACTGCTTTTTGGTATCTTTAATTTTGCACTAGAGAGTCTACTTTTATGCTTCATATTTGTAAACATCCTATCTCTTTCATTTGAAGCAGAAAAAACACCAAAGGTTTAAGCAATTTTTGTGAAAGGTGATAGTACGACCATTTATTATAAGGAATAAAGTACCCCCAGCTATACATTATAAAGATATTGCAAGTCACCTCGGAGTTCCCTGACCTTCAAAATGAACATTGCCTTTGGCCTCGTTACTGTATAAAGTCACAGAAATTCCTCTGTGGAATACAATATCCTTCTAAAGTACAGTAGAAAGTATTTATCGTGCATATACATCTTTCAGATAGATTGATAAGAAAATAATAATTGCTTGCATGGTGCCTGTCTGAAAAAATGTTAGTTCGAACAGGAACGTGATGACTTTCTGCAAATTTAAAACCAGAAATCCTATTAGTGTTGTTCTGCATGCTGCAGATAACTCTATTTACACTTAGAAAACCATAAAATGTGTCCAATTAAAAAAGAGAGCAGTGAATGCATATAGTGCTACACTGTAAGGTCTTTGCCTCCTCTTGCTCCCACCCTTACATAAGTCGAAAATCGTCATCTTTACATCCATGTTCTGCTGGCTGCGGTGGGTCTTGAAACATCTGGAAATAATGTGTCCAGCCATCTATTTCTTTTATTAAATTGCACTTTGACTTAAGCAATCAAAGAGACCTAGCATTGATCTGCATTGAATATGAATGTAATTAGCAGGGTCGACCTCATCATGCTGGTTGTAAATTGAGCCTCACTGGCTCCCAGTAGACACTTTTTTTTCTCAAGCTGTGGATGAAAGCCAACTTTTGCAGTTCGTTTATTTTCACTGTTATGTTGGAGCACATAATTAGGGAAAAGCCATCCGCTGTAATGTGAAGGTAACTAGAAGTCTTATCTATAAATATCTACTCACCTTATAACCAATTGTTGCTTCTTACACACTTCCTCGTTAGCAATATATCTGATGTCCTTGCTTGGTTACGTTTCACTGCAGAACACAAAAATGTTTAGCTCCAGTTAGTCAAAGTCCAAAGTTAATTACAAAAAAGTGAGTTGATTATCAAAGACTTCTCATCAAGCCTTGTAAAGTAATCCGATAAAATGTGTTTATGACAGTCAACTAGTGTAAGGACGATTGGATTATTGACTCAATTGAAATATCGCCAAAGAAGAAGAAAAAAGCACAAATTTGACTGAAAATCAATATTTACCCATGTTATGGATAGGATATAATACTGCACCATCCAGGTACAATGAGATAAGAATTTCTTGAATACCCAAGAGCTTTATTCCCATTCTGTATACATGTATAGCCCTACTTTCTTTACGTCATCCGTGCCACATGATGCATGACAGATTTCATTTTAGTCTCCTGTATGTGTGACCCAATGTTTGATGCTTCTAAATCTCAGACATATTGACACTATTTCTGTGCAGAAAGCCTGGAGAGGTAGCTGGCTTGCTAATAGTGTCTAATTTGTAAAATACTCGATTGCATAGGCCGAAGGTTTGTCTCTAGACCCCCGCTGCCAAATGCGGGAGTTGCCAAATACCTCGACTGCCTAGTTTTGATTTCACCTCATGCTTCTTTTTTCCACAGACCTACACGAACTGTGTCTTTGTCTCAATCTCTCAGGTTCTGCTTAGTTCCTGCTTTCTCCCTTTGTCACTGTTTTCCTATATTTCTCTTCTAGGTCGCCAAAAATAAGTACTGTACCACAAAGGGTATTGATTGTACTCACAATCATTACATTAGGCCTCTACCTTTGGGAATGTTGACAGCTCTTCCCTAGTATAGGAAAATGGATAAGGCCTGCTACCATTTTTCTTGTTTATGCTACTTAATCTGCAGTTTCCTGGTGTCCCGGCTGCGGGTGTGTTGTGAACCACCATAAGTGGTGAGCTCATCTGCAAGACAAGTGAGGGGTGCTAGTCATAATGGCTTTGTCAGTGATGGACCTGGTTTTGAAAAAGGTGCCTTCTGGCAAAGGGAGCCAATGGAGTTCCATCAGGGTGGCGGTGATATGATCTCATCAGTCAGGCACCTAACCTTCTGTACTAGCTGCTTGGAGGCAAGGTCTTGAAGTGATTTTTAGTGGCACCGCTTGTGGAGTCATCAACGTCTCCCAACAAGGTGAAGTTGGCCTTGTTCACAGCCAGGCCTGTGACTATTTCAGGGAGCACATTATGAAAATGGGCAGATGTGCCAGGAGGCCTGTAACGTAAAACCCCAGAGAAATAAAGGTCAGAGTAAGTGAGATTGCAAAAGAGAGGCTTTCACAATTCAAGAGAGTTGAAGGAGTAAAGATGCCCCTAAAGCTGTCAGACGAATACGATAACTTAAAGGCAGGGCTTGGGCTATATCCGGTGAGGAGCACTTGTGTAGCCATGTCTCAGTAAGAAACAGGATGCTGTTCATTATTATTTCACAATTATTCTGCATCTATTGTGCATTGTTCTGCAGCTGTCTACAAAGATCTGACAAATGAAACATGAAATTAACATCTGAGTTCATTGTGTCTGAAACAAATTTGATGATGAAGAATTCAAGTTATTCCAACTTGATATCTGATTTCACTGATGACTGCCAAGGCAGAACATCAAATGATGTTAATGAATGGTCTAACCAGTGGGCACAACCATACATATGTGGAAACAGAATTCTCAATAAATAATTATGCAGTTTCAATTAATATTAAGAGTCACACATTGAATGTTTTTATTCTGTTAAATATAACAAGAATGTTAAGCTTAACATTAAAAGGCTTTGGTCTATCTGTGTTTTCAGAACTGCACATTTGTACAAACCGGCAAAATGCTGTACCTGTTACTCACTTGTTTTCTCTCTCCCTGCACCAAGGAGCCTCGATATTGATCTTCATTGTTAAATAATAATATTTTCTGTTTCTGATGTCCCTAGAGAGAATTAATAAACAGTTATATTTAATTAAAGGCCACTTCCTTCAGACCAGTAGAATGCTGGTAATATTTCTGAATGTGTTATTGTTTTCTGTGTAAGGCATAGCACAGTGTATTCATTAGCTGTAGAGCAAATGACTTTTTACCATGTGATGTGTTTTTCTGCTCCTTTATTGGATAGCTCAATGTAACTTTCCCTGACACTCCACAGTGGTTTTATGGCTTCATAGGAACTTTTCATTTGGGAGAGGAGCCAAGATTGGCCCTTGATCCGCTTACAGGCAGACTTCACTTCAAGCCTTTCATTGATCTAAACTTAGAATAATTTTCATGTTTTCTTCTCTCCTGTATTTATTTAACATCCCTTATGACAAATGCTCTTTGGTTTTCATTTGACTCATGCTAGATTGTATTAGGTTCTAGCTATTGATTAGGTTAGAGCTTAGTTTCTTCTCCCAATGATATTTTACATTTATTTGGATTATGAGCATTTTGGATTGATTGAGGATTGATGAACCAGCCCCATTTTGCCTTCTGTATTTACTTGCTAATTTTTAATAAACCTTCATAGTTGGTGCTTTGTATCCTGTCATGTGTAGATTTTTCTGAGTAGATTTCCTTTTGTCTCTGTGTAAATTCTATGTTTAAGTTTAGGGCTCTCATCTCTAACAAAAAATAACAGATAGCTCCAAACTATCAATCGGCATTTTGATGTTAAAAAAAACTCTGACACATAATTAGTCCAGATTGTTGTTTCAAAGGAATTGATGACATGTTTAGAGGTAAATGTCTTTGGTGTTCCCTAGTTAATTCTGAAATCACCCAATTATAAGTTGTAGAGGGAGAAGATTTGCTGTGGTGTGATATCTTGTACGATGTATGCCATGATCTTTTATGCTGTTTAAGTGGCCAATACAAACTGTAAAATAAAGTAGTTTCTGTAAGTGAAGATGTTTTTGAGGATATTTTAATAACATCAAACAATGAGAGCATCAGAATTTGTGTTATGGAGCATATCAGCGAGACCTGACAGTTGAGTGAAATGCCACCTCTTGCTGTGTTTTTTTTTGTTCCCTTTAACAATGCTTTGGGAATGAATAAGTCCACAATCGCCTGAGGCCTGTTAAGCTAAGATTCTGCCAAGTATGACAGAGTTGAGAGATATTGTCAGCTGTATCTTACAATATCCACAATATATTTGACTGATCTGCAATTGTGAAGTATTTAGGAAGGGGTCCTGGAGTCAGCTCCTCAGACCTACGAGGCAAGCATGGAGGCACAGTGCATTCGCAATTCTTTATACTTCAGTTTGCACATTGTCCCTATATAATGTGCATGGTGAGCAGGTACTGTTTATACAAACCCAGCTATAAATTGTGGGATGTTCTTTGAAATCCCAGTTTTCAGTGTTTAAAGGCCCCACAACTTGCATAGAGTGTATACTGTCTGCTTCTAAACTTGCTAAAAGTTCACCTCTGCTCCTCCAATATGCAACGTGATGGACACTCACTCGAGCTGTCATAACTGAGAGAGAGAAGAGAGTCCTCCGGTCTCTGACACCTTGGCTGTGCATAGCCTCCAATGCTGATGCTTTTACCCAAATCAAGCTTTGGTGCTTACAGAGCCTGCAGTCTTAGATCCATGTTCCATAGACCATTACCTGCATTCTCATTGCTTTTGCCTCTTTCTCCTTCTTGGCCTCAACACCAAGAGGCTAACTACCTCAGTTCTGAGCATTACTCTCCATAAAGGTCTGTATAATAATTCTAATAAAAATGTTAATAACGATACTACAACCAATAATAATACTGGTCATTCACATCCTTATCAACATCCTACTAATCCTAATATTCATGTGTAGCTCTTAGATTCAAGTCTCATGATCTCAAGTACTTTTCCAAAACCCTCACTGGATCCTCCCACTGGCCTTGTGTAAAGTTTCACCAGAAGTACAAATAGAGGTGGGAACCAAAAAAAGGCCCCCCTTCTCCTCAAACAAACATCATAGGATGCTGGCAAGCACAGTAAATCACTTTCGCTGTACATCAGTTATGTCATGGGATTGTGACTTGGGCATCAGTTTAGAAGTAGATGGTTGTGATTGTCTCCAGCAAGTTTCCAACATTGGATGCTTTAGGGTGTTAATCATGGATATCAATTCACCAAAATGTCAGGAACAGCAAAAGTGAAATAAGACATACTTTTATACCTTTGAAGCCATAATCGGGTTGATTCATTGTCCAAATATTAGCCCCTCAAAACCTATGTATTTCGTACTAGGGGTAAAAAGTGAGAATTACAGAAAGTAAGCAATGTTCCCAGAGCCATGTTTACATTTTGTTCATGCACCTGCGTTCACAGTCTCTGAGGGAAAGGGATAGTAGCACATATCTCAAATGTCCCAGGTTCAGTTGGTAGTAGCTCTTCCAGTCCAGATGTTGTCTTTGCATTCTGGGACTTGTAGTTCTGATCTTATGATGAATTCTTCATTCAGCATAAAGTCGCCCCAGAACACAAAGCGCAGGTTCTCATGCAAGGAAACTAGAGAATTCTCTGGTAGGGACAGTGTGAGGGTTACCAATTTCCAATCAAGGAGTAGCAGCAGCCTCTGACAACCTCTAATTGAGGCCATTCTGTTAGTCACCTACAAATATTTATGTTTACCCACTCTCCTTCTATTGCTGCAATTGAGTGGTTAGTATCTGTGTCTATGGTTAGACCAAGGCAAAACCCACAAAACAAGTCATGAAATTAATTTAGGGTGACAGGCTGCTCAGTAACAAGCCCACTGATTTGCCAACTTTTAGATAAAAATTTAGCGATGTTCTTTTGCTTTCTTCTTTTTTAGGAGTTTTGAATTGTTTGGGGTTTTCTTTAACTATTTTGTTTTTCATGATATTCCAATTGGTGGTTCATGCACACAATGAGCAAGGATTCTCATTATTCTATGTGCATTGCATATATTCTTTGTATTTTGTGTAAGGGTGGAATGCATATTTGCAGTTTATATTCAGTGGAGAAACGTTACTAGTGACTCGCTTTGAGTCCAATTTTCCACATTCTGAAAACTTTGTCATTACCACATTGAACCATACTCATGTTGTCAACCCTGAAGGGCGATGAGATTTGTCCTGCTAGGCTTCTTGGCTGTTATTTGCAGATTTTGCACAGATATCAATCAATCAATCAATCAAGAAAGCTTTATTCGACTGCACAAAGCACAAATAAAAAAGTGTACATTACTTCCAATCAAAAAGAAGTTACGGAACAGCAGCAGTATTATAAGGCAAACATGTTCATAAATAGAATTCATACAAAATAGTTTTAAAACAGTTAAAAAAACAGTTAAAATTCATCTGTAATAGTTAGACTTTTCCTTAAACTGACAACTCTCTTTAAAAACATAGCAAGCCTCCATACAACATGTTCGTTATCCAACAGCTGGAATTTTAAAAAAGAAGGGTGACATTGTCTTAGCCCCTGGGTTTTTAAGAGTGGAATTAACCACACTTTCCTTAACTCGGAATAAAATATGCAAAATGGTAGACTGACATGATTGATTATCGCAAGGGCACTATAGAAGCTGTCTCGACCAATCATTCATTTTAGGCCACGCCACCAATCTGTGGAACATATTAAACCGAAATCTGGCCAGTAACATTCTAGCACAAGTTACAGGAACAAATGACAAATATGGCTCCATTCCAAATGTAGTTAAAATAGATGGGTGTTGGTTAACGGTGGGGTTCAAAAGTTCACCATACAGTCTGACCTCTTCCAGCATACAAAGCCCCTCCCTTTTTAATGCTTCCCTTGAAATCATCTGTAAGGAACTTGGGGGCATATTACCAAGGGTGGCGATATTGAATTATCGCCGCTTTAGCGGCCGTTTTCGGCCGCTATGCGACGATAATTCCATCGCCCTATTACCAAGCTGGCGCTAACACCAGTTAGCGACAGCTTGAAGGCGATAGCGAGCGGTTTGGGGCCCGCTTTGCATGTCAACGATATTTATCGCTAATGACATGCAAAGTGGGCGTACCCAACCGGTTAGCGACTGAAAGCAGTCGCTAACCTCGCTATCGCCTATTACCAAGAAAGGCAAAGCAATGGAAATATTCGCGCTAAGCGCGAATATCGCCAAACGCTAACGCCTGCAAATACCAGTTCTTAGCCATGTTATCCAATGGGAGGTGGATAACATGGCTAACAGCATTTGCACGCTAATGCGTGAACACCACTGGTTTTCCAGCGATATTCACGCTAACGCCTGCAATATTATCGCTTTTGAGATAAACGTTGGTAATAGGACGTTATCTCAGCGATAATATTGGGCGAAGCGTGGCATTAAAAAAACTAACGCTAAGCTCAGTTAGCGATAAATATCGCTAACTGTTGGTAATATGCCCCCCGGAGTGGTAAAATATTCTGGGTGCCCTAAGTCGTTCATGAAATCATGAACAAATCTAATCCATGGTATTTTTAAGGCACCATCTAATTTAAGACAATCTGCTAGAATATCCCTGTTTAACTGAGTCTGCTCCTTAATCCAGATACTATGCCACAAGAGTATCGGTTCTATTTTAATTAGATCCGAAACGAAAAGGGAGACCCAGTTCTTCATGGCAAACAAAAGATGATGTACTGGGGGGGACAGATAATATATATCTCAAAAAAGAATTCTCAACTTGTTGCAGCTGCATGGTATGCGCTAACCCTCACACCCCGGCTTCGTACATTGCAGAAGTGATACACTTTGCTTTGTAGATTTGTATCAACTCCCCAGGAGGTTTCCGACCCAATTTCTTACAAAAGGTTACCTGGGCGTTCAATGACCGGATAAAAATCTGTTTTTTGGCAATTATAGTTTGAGCCCACGATTCGTTTTGATTAAACACCACACCCAAATACGAAAAGCTCTTAGTTGAGGTTAGCTTCTGCCCTTCTACAAAGATATCTTTTGCTCACGGACCCACAGCCACATCTCATTATGTATGTCTTAGAAATGTTAATACTGAGGCCTAAATCCTTCATACAAACAGAGAATCCATTAAGGACCCTTTGGAGAGCAATTTGGGTTCTTGCCAACATAACTGGGTCATCTGCATAAAGGAGTGCCGGAATAGGTTGGCCTGTAACTTGGGGGAGGTCATGTGTAGTTCTTACTAGTGCTTCCCCTAGCCCTTTGGTTTACGAGTTAAAAAGAAAGGGGGCCAGCATGCAACCCTGTCTCACTCCCCTTTTAACGGGAAAAGTAGCTGTACGTTCCCCCCCCCAGTTTCAAAACGCACACTAGCTGACGCCCTACTATAAAGGTTCCTTAGGAAAACAAAAATTTGGGGATCTACTCACAGATCCTCACGGACCTCCCACAGTCTTGCATGTTTCACAGAATCAAAAGCTGCGGTTAAGTCTACAAAGACCATATACAATTTGCTATTTTTTGCCTTGGTATACTTTCCTATAAGCAGGGCCAGATTTAAACACTGCTCCATGGCTCCAAGCCCCTTTCAAAAGCCATATTGTAGGTCTGTTAAAATATTATTTTCTTCTGCCCAATCCTGCAGGCGCTCTAAAATCATGCATCCCACCACTTTCACCATTGAATCTAATAAGGAGATTGGTCTACAGCAGCCTGGATTATGGCGATCCCCTTTTTTAAAAATGGGAACTATTATTGACACTCCCCAAGTCTCAGGTAGTTGAGTTTGACAACTGGCATTAATGACCTGCGTTATAATGGGCCCCCATAGCGAAATATTAAATTTAAACAGGTCTACAGGGATGCTGTCCAGGCCGGGTGCTTTTCCGGTCTTACTCAAATGCAGAGCTCTATTCACTTCATCTAAAGTGAGATTTAAATTGACATTAGAGTAATTACTCTCTAAATTATCATCAGATACAATACAGGAAGTGTCAATGCCATTATATACCTGTGAGAAATACCTAATCCATTCCTCCTCTGAGATAGCAAATGCTATTATTGGGCCATTCTGAGTGGTTAGGAATGGTGTCTTCACGGCTCTCCAAAAAGCTGCACTATCTTTCAATACTGATGCTGTGTGTAGGGCTTCCCATGCTTCATCTCTCAAGGTATTCTTTCTTTCCTTTATTGCCTGTCTATATTCCAATCTTTCAGATCCGATGTTACTCGTTCTTCTAGGCTGCCTGTGTAATTCAACTTTCAGATTGGAATATGCTTGGGTACATCTTGAATTAAATCAGCCTGAGTCCTTATTTTTCTTACGGTATTGTGCTGATAATAATTTCCTAAGCGCATTCGATATTTCGACATAGGATGCTACGATACTTGCACTAGGTGCAGACTCAGACAGGCAGACCTCAATCGCTGACTTACAATTTACCACAAGGGATCTAGTTATTTCTACGGGGTCCACCTTTGACCATTTTAGTGTGTAACCATTAGTTTTATCTAATTGTAATTCGCCCGTGTCCTCTCTGTCCTTATTAATCTTGGAGACCTTTTTTAAGGGCAAAGTAACTATCAAGCATAGCGGAAAATGATCACTCAAGGGATTCTGGTCAACCTCAAAGCAAAGTAATCTTGAAGCATAGTTATATGAAATTAGTATGTAATCAACTATAGAGAAACCTCTTCCATTATAGGTGTAGGGCATCCTTACTGGGGGCGCCATAAGCTCATTTACAAAGCCTAATCAGTTTGTTACTAAAAATTCATTGAACAACTCTCCCGCCGGGGAATGACAAAAATGGGTTGTATGAGTACCTTCTTCATATATACAGTTACATAGTCTGTTATACTCAGCGGGGCACATTGCACAGTTAAAGTCACCCATCATTATTGTCATTACATCTGCTGGGCTAACATTACAGATTACATTTAAATCCTCACTTAAATTTCTTAAGACCTGACAAAGTTCAACTGAAAGAATGTTATTACAAAATTGTACCTATACTACACATTGATCCGTACTTATAAACACTTTAATTATCTGATAAAAACTGCTCCTCAAAAATGCCTGTATTTTGGTAATTTCTAGTTTGTTGGAGACATACATTCTCAGGCCACCCTTAAGCCTACCCCCAAGGCCCTTCACAGCCGGTGTGTTAAAAGTTTTAAAACCATTAATATGGAATGAATCATTAGACCAGGTTTCCTGTATCTATAGATAGAATCAATTTATACCATGCTGGGTTATATATTTTTGATCACAATCCAGCCATATTCCATGAAATAATATCACAAGTGGGCACGTCACTATTCTGTAACAGTAGGGGTGGGGCAAACCTACAATTATTAATATCACCAGAACAGATCAAATTTAGTGTTTGCACGGAGAGATTATGGTTTAGAGGTGAAAACACCTCATTACTGGAATCTAGGCCCCTCACTTGCTCACCCCCTACTCTTTGCTAGTTACTAACATCAGACCCTTTGTCGCTTATCTCCAATGGGGATGTATCCTCACCACTGGCCGTTCCTGGCCATCAACCAACAAATATGCAGCAGCTTAGCCTATCCTGGGGAAGAGATAGGTTTTTAGCGCCTTCCTAAAGGCTGAGAGATCCTCAAGACTCCTTAGAGATATCGGGAAGGAGTTCCAGAGTTTAGCCGCCGCTACTCTAAAGGATCGGCCGCCCATCCTCACTCTCTGGAAGCGCGGAACTATGAGTGACCTGGATGAGGAGGAGCGTAAGGCTCGAGGTGGAATGTACCAAGCGAACATCTTCCGCAAAGAGACCGGGCCAAGGCCATGAATAGCCCTGAACACGATACAAGCTGCTTTGTAATGGACGCGTAAATGGACCGGCAGCCAGTGAAGTTCCTGTAGCGCTGCCGTGGATGAACTGTAGTAGGGGCGAGAAAGAGCGAGTTTGGCAGCCATGTTTTGCACCCTTTGTAGCTTGCCCAGTAGTGTCATCGGGGCCTCCAGAAGTAGTCCGTTACAATAGTCAAGTCGACTTAAGATGGTACTCCGTACTACTTCTGGTCTGGCTTGCTCAGGGAGGAGGGGCAGAACTTTGCGCAGCATGCGGATCAGCATCATGCACGTCGAGGTGACCTTATTTACGTGCAGATCTAACTGCAAGTTGGGCCCAAAACTAACACCCAAGTTGCGCGCTGATTGTGCGGCTGACACCGTCTCTGAAAATGGCGAAGGCCAGAAGTCGTCTGGAAGAGTCCGAGGAACTCGATCATTGGAACAATACAGGACCTCTGTCTTAGTCCCATTGAACTGCAACGAGTTCAACCGGAGCCATTCCGCTGTAGCCTGCATGCATCGATGGAAAGTTTCCAAAGGGACTGCGTCCTGTCCCTCCAGTGAAAAGACCAGCTGGGTGTCATCCGCATAATTAAATGCGGAAATGCCAAATGATTTAATAAGCTGGACCAGGGGGCGGAGGTAGATATTAAAGAGTATAGGGCTGATGGCTGAGCCCTGAGGTACTCCTTGTCCTACTCTCCGCTCCTCTGAGCTGAAGGGAGGGAGCGATACCCGTTGCTGACGGTTGTCCAGATAGGAGATCAGCCAATCCCTGGCCTTGTCTTTAACCCCGCATTCTTTCAGCCTCATGATCAAGGTAGGATGGCTGACCGTGTCGAACGCGGCCGACATGTCGAGCAGCACCAGAAAGGCTGCCCGACCACTGTCGACTCGCGTCCGGAGATTGTCTAGCACGGTCACTAACGCGGATTCCGTCCCATGAGCTGGGCGGAAACCGAATTGCGTTTCATCCAGCCAGGTGTTCCTTTCTAAGAAGCCGGACAGAGTGCGGGTGACCAGTTTTTCCATGATTTTGACTGGAAAAGGAAGCAGGGAAATTGGCCGATAGTTGGAAAGACAGGCAGGGTCGAGCGTAGATTTTTTTAGGAGCGGAGAGACCACTGCCTTCTTCCAACAGTCCGGTACAATCCCTGATCCAAACGACTGGCAGCAAATGGAGTGCAGAGGCTGAAAGAGTTCCTCCTGAAACACCCTCCAAAATTTTGGAGGGAGAGGATCGAGAGGCGAGCCGGATGAAATCGTAAGAGCCAGGCTGCCAAACTCCTCCAAGGAGGGGAGGGGAAAGCTGTTCAGCTGGGGTCGACTGGACTCTATCGCCGGAGCTCCCGAGCTGAGTGCGTAGGTCTCTGGTCGGGGGCGACTGGAAGGCGAGGCCGGAGCTTCCAAACAGAGGTCAGGACCCCTCTGCAGGGGTCGACTGGCCAACGCCTCCGGAGTTCCCGAACCAGTGGGGAGGGGAAAGCTGTTCAGCTGGGGTCGACTGGACTCTATCGCCGGAGCTCCCGATCTGAGTGCGTGGGCCTCTGGTCGTGGTCGACTGAAAGGCGAGGCCGGAGCTTCCAAACAGAGGTCAGGACCCCTCTGCAGGGGTCGACTGGCCATCGCCTCCGGAGTACCCGAACCAGTGGTGGGATTAACTGAATCCTGCAGACCCTCCAAAATTTTGCAGATTTTCTCCTCGAAGGCATCAGCAAGCGACTCACACAAAGCTTGCGATGTAGGTACGGTATTAGCCGCACACACAGGGTGAGCGAGGTCTCTAACAATCTTAAAGAGGGCCTGTGCCTTGTTTGGGGCCTGGTTCAAAAAGGATTCAAAATAAGCCGCTTTAGCTATCTTGATCTGTGCCTTATATTTTTGTAAGGCGGACCGGAACACAGCTTTCTCCGGGTCTAAATACTGTTTCCTCCACGCTCTTTCAGCGCGTTTACAGCCAAGTTTAAGCTGGCGTAGTTCGCTCGTATACCAAGGGCTAGCTCGATTCACCCTCCCTCGGGACTTCCGGAGGGGTGCCAACTTATCCAGCGAGCTCGTGATGGACTGGCTGAAGAGAGTATAGCTCTCTTCAGCTGAACTGCCAAGCTTAAAATCCTTCCCTAAAATACTCGGAAGTGGAGAGATGTAAAGTATTCGGGACCAAGGTCTCCCTAACTTGGCTTGGGACAGTCCAGCTTCCCGCAAGGAGTGGTCCTCTAAACAAAGGGAGAATATAATCAGGAAGTGGTCTGTCCAAAACTGGCGCTTAATCTCATCCATAGATACCCATTGTGGATCAGCAAATATTAGGTCCAGGATATGACCCTTCCGATGCGTGGTGGCATTCACCAACTGTTCTAGACTGATATCTTTACAGGCTTGACTAAGGGAGGAGAATGCCTTGTCCAAAGGGCCGCCAGCCCACAGATTAAAATCTCCAAGAATCAATAACTTGGAGTGGGAGCTGGCGAGCTCATAGATCAGGTCAATAAGTAGCGATACTGAAGAGGCCGGTCCTGGAGGTCGATAACATAGGACGCCCGAACAAAGTATCAACTCCTGTTTTTTGACCGAAAATCCCATCAGTTCAAAGCCTGGCACCTCTCGGATCTTCAACTGGGAAAGGGTCAACGAGTCTTTATAAATGAACCCGATACCCCCTCCTCGGTTAAGTGTGCACGGAGCGTGACTAATTTTATAGCCTGCAGGGCAGGCTAGGCCCAATTCAACCTCGCAGTCTTCCCGAGTCCACGTTTCTGTGAGGAAGAGGACATCGAGATTTTCTGAGTCAATGAGGAAGGCAATTTCCGTGTGGTGCTTGCAAAGGGATCTGACATTAAGCAACCCACAGGAGATTTGCCTAGTAGTTGAAACATGGGCACTGGCTGTTTGCCTTGCCGGGTTCTGGCTGGGTCTAAGTCTAAAAAGCTCAGCTCGGGAATAGGCTATACGAAGTGAGCCAGAGGGGCCAGAGGTAGCGGCCCTAAGCGCGTCCGTTGCGCGAACGGGCGCAAACGGGCTTACCTCTGGCGCACCTCCGGCGCGCCTACGACGCGCCCGCTGCGCGTCTGTCTGTCCATCCTAAATACTATTACGCTGAGCGGAGGACCGCCTACTAGCCTCTTGCCTTACGCAAGATGGCCGCGGAGTACCTCGCCTCACTACCCAACCCAAGATGTCGGACCCGACTAAATCTTACTGATCCCCGCCGAGTGCGAGGAAGTGAGCAATTATGATGCAGGTATGCCTCACAAGTTTCCCCGGCCTATGAACGCCGACAAGAGTAGTAGAAAGGAAATTTCCGGCCAAGAGGGTGAGCGCCGACAAGGTAAGCGCATTGTCAGAGCGCCGCGGGAATTAAAATACAAATGCAATTGACGCTTTAAAAATGCAGCAAGATAAAAGCGCGGCAGCTGAATGCGCTGGAAGCAGGTTCTGTAAGCACCTGGGTGGTTGGTGAAAGAAACCCAGAGGTAGAATGTTTATCCCCTAGGAGTGATAGGTCTAGGTCCAGCTCTCTCCAGTATGGTTTGAATCGTATTAGGTGATCTAAATGTCAACAATATGCAATCTCCAGGCATAGATTTGCTAGATCTTCCTACCCAGGCAATTCTTCTAGCCATCTTGAACTCCGCAAATAATGTGTTAGTAATACCTGTCCTTATCCCGAGGAAGTGAAGGGACGGACTTGTTTCTCAACGTTGTCCAATGCTCCACTTTACCAGTGGTAGTGGGGGAACGTTCGCTATTACGAAAGTATATGGAGTTGCCTCCGGGGGAAGATGCATATTCATGGTTTCTGATAAACTTTCCTGCCTCGATGTTGCGTGCCCTGTTGTATTTATGGACTTATCCTTACCTAGTTGTACTTGCATGTCCGTTATTACGACAGTTGCGTTTAATCGTTTGCCGCCTCCCCTCTCCCTGATGATATGCCCTGTCTAACATGAGTTGCCTGGGATTGATTTTGGGGGGGGGTATGGTACATTTTCTCGCAACAAATCTGGCCTTATTGGGGTTTTTGAAATATTCGGATTTAATTGTGTCTGCTGCTGATGGGCAAACTCACTCTCACGATTATCTACGAGATGGCTACCTGACATAGCTCTTTTTGTACTAGGTTGTGCCACTTGCTTACTGCAGCTGCACACCGTGGTAGTAGTGTTTGTTAAACTCTCTAATGTTATCAACCTGTTCTCAATTTGTGTAAGCATTTGTTTTAGTGTGTTAAGCAGGGTCCCTACAGTAGCTTCTAATTTTTTCCAAAATTCCTCCCACCCATTGTCTGCCTGAAGACCTAAATGTTCTTGAGCACTCGGGTTTACGGTCTGCTCCTGATAAGGTACCTTTTCCACTGGCTTACTCTTACAAACCTGGCCTTTTGCAATTTGTCTCTGTTTGTTTATACCCTGTCCCTTCCTCTTTTTAGATGGGGGAGTAAGACTGCCACAATCAATGGATTTTTCCTTTTGGCCTCTGGTGGTCACATTCAGCCTGGGCCTTTTGTTACTGGTCTCTAGGACCTCAGATATAACAACATCCTCTGTATCGGCCACTATCAGCTGAGGCGCTGGAGTTATACATAAAGCACTGCTCTAAGAACGGTTCACTACGGGGGAAGTTGCTACAGGGCAAACTGGGGGATGTTGAGGTTCCAGTGGGAGCCTACGCTCGGTAAGCTGTACTTCATGAATTAGCGCAGTCTCTGCCCTCGTAATAAACGCATCTAGAGTTCCCACTACTCCCTGCCCATTAAGGGATTTTCGCCTGTTCATACTTGATTGCAATCCCTCCACAATAACTTGCATATACAAGTACAGCACTAAACAGTTGGTTACCACCAGTTTAGAATGTCAATACTCCCCCCGGCCTCCTCCACTCCTGATCTCAGACGGGTTCAAACTGATGAGTTCCTGCCTCGGTATATAGGGCCCCAGATAGAAGAGATAAGTCACTTGACACAGTACCTTGCTTTTGGGCTGAAATTGTAGATGGCACAGTCCGGCAAGTGGGTGTAAAGGGGCTGGCCCTGCCCTGCCTCTTCCTGGTGACGACGGGCAAGGACTGGCCCGCCCTTGGCCCTGGCGCACCCGCGAATCGTGAGCCGCGGATGCCTTTCTGCGCTTCCGGGCGCAGAAGAATGACGGCACCTCCGGGCGCGAAAGGTGTCAGCAGCAGGGCAGTATGGGGACTGAAGTCCCCCCTCCAACCAAGGTGTTTGCGGTTGCACAGATATCAGCAAGATGAGCCACAGACACATGCTGCTTGGATGAGAATGTGTGACCTGAAGTTTGCAGATATTCAGACTGTATCCCTAAATCACCCTTCCTCCCCTGGCTGTTCTACAGGAATTGGAGTTTGTCACCTGTAGGACCTTACAGTGGGTACATTAACAACCTTAGCTACCTTACTGTGATTAGAATATGCAGTCTAAATGTTTATATGTACACATACACGCAGTCAGATAATTTCCCTAAGGATTACCTATTGGCATTGACAGTCTACTCCACCGTATCGAACTTGTTGGCACTAGAAGATGTAACTTGAAAAGAAGGGACATTAACACGTTAATCTGACATGGTGTTATTGTATTACTTGGACTCCTAGCGACTGACACTGGGCAAATTGAATATCTAATTCGGATTCAGTCCGGACTCAAATGTAAAAGAAGATCAGGTGTGGCCCTCCGAGCGATTCGGAAACATCTACTAACCATGTAGGTTTTCCAGTATCCATCACCCCGAAACAAATTAATGTTTAGGAATTAGAGAACTTTACCAGGACTCAATGGGTGTGGTCCCTGAAAATAATGTGCTAACATCATGGGAACTGTTTCAATTTTAACCAGCACTCTGAAGGAAATGGACGGTGCCATAGCAGTCTGTTGGAAAACTACTACAATAAATATTTGAACATTCCATTAGACCACATGAGACAGAACAATTTCTAGCATATAGTTGGATATCACCATGCTCCCACTAACACTTTTCATCGAAAACACTTCATACAAACAACCTTTAATATAATCTGTGGAAACCACACTACAACAGGGCACACATATGTTCTCTGGTGCAATATACTAAAGTATGAATTTTGCAGGTTTGAATGGTAAACAAACGTTTTTTCTTGTTGCAAGCTGCAAAACTCAAATTGTTGGTCTACACAGATTTACCAAGTATTTTCTGATAATATTTATGAAAGAAAAGGCCTTTGGGTTTGTTATCCCAATTTGGGCAGGCAGGAGTTTTTACCGGAATCAGGACTAGGGAACCAAAGCAACCCTGGCATCAATGTTGAAACCAGACCCGCTGCTTTCCTTTCCTTTCTGTACCTCTCTCAATGAATCAATTCTCCCTCTCTCTCCTTTTCTCCACTATCTCTCTTGATCCATTTCTCTCCCTTTCAAGACCACCCCCCACACGTTCCTGCCTCCTGCAATTACCCTTTAAGAGCTTTGAAAGCGGCCCTGGACTTTCAGAATCAGCCTCCAATGGCTTCAGCACACCAGGGAAATACCTGATTGAAAAAAGTCCAGTCCAAACCGAATGATGCCTTGAGTGGGTCACAGACAAGGATCCTTGGTGTCTAGTGGTTCTGATGTACCACTAGCACAAGCAAAATCAGGCCTCGCCCATGGTGGCTGGAAGATTTTTAAGGGCACAACAATGAGTTTTAGGGCACAAAAGATAGAAGCATATCAATGTAACTCATTGGTGTTTGTCTCTTAACGTACCTCAATACGATGAAAAATAAGAAAGTCAGTAATTTCTGGGTTAAGCTTTAAAATGTCTTTGAGGTAAATCAATATTGAGAAAATACTTAAAATGTCCACAAGTTAAGAGTAATTTTTAAAAACCTTTAGGGAAGACTGTTGAACTAAAACATCTGTTCAAAGGCACTCCAACAAGTGTGAAAGTTGAAGGGACTCGCAAGTTAGGAAGACCAATGGCTAAATGCCAAACCCAAAGTAAACCTCATTTGTGAACTCGACATGAGAGGATTGTAGACGATAGCAAAGCATTCGGTTTTTGTCTCTTATGCAGCAAGATGTTATGATCACAAGAAGTCTTATCTCTAACAAACAACGTTTTCTCTTCGTTGGGGAGTTGAAACGGGCTCCGTGCCTACCTCCTTTGTACGTCTTCTGTAGCAAGTATAATCAGGAACAACACAAGGCAACATTTAAGGGGTGGCTCAACTGGATCACACACCTGAGAGGAGCAGACAGTATAGCACTACGGAACTCACCCTGGAGACCAGCAACCAGGGGCATGTGGGCAACACTCGACAAGTACTTGGGCCACTTCGAACCCCCATGACGAGAACCAAAAGAAGGGCGTGGCCCATAAGGCATGCTACTGCTGGATAAGAGGGAACCGCAGTCAACAGCTCTCCATGTGCAGTTATCGTTTCTTCACTTCTTTCCTTTTCTGCTCTTTCTTTCACAACTCCACTCTCTCTCATAGTAGGACAGGCTAAAAGGGGCCATCCGACCATGTAGAGAACTTACCGGTATAATCGCAGGTAAACCTAGAGTGTGATGACACCCAGTGAAGTGTAAGCAATGCTAAAAGTATATGTAAAAAAGTTTTTTTTATTAAAATACTTTGAAATAAAAAGAAAAGAACACTCCTGCAGGCACAAATCATGCCATATTTACAAGTAATGCATACACAGAAACGATGCCTTAGAGAAATTATCTTTGTAATCTTTACTTCACAGTTCACAATGTTTAATTTCAGGACCTTGATCGTCAATTAGATTCCCATGGATTAATATTTATCTAACCGTAAGAAGCTTGCCTGGCCAAAAGGTGCCCACTGGCAAATCTAGTAAATGCAGTCCATTTATTGTATGAGGATAAACATATTCATTTATTTTCCACTTTAACTAAACTATTGTGCAAGACTTAATAAAATTATAAAACAGTTTTTTTCATCTAAATTACCTTGATACTTTATTCATGCTTATCCAATATCACCAACAATTTTCAAAAACATGATCACTATAGTCACCACCTTGATGTTTCGTTTGCGATGCATTATATGCTTTAAAAGATCATGACAGATTAAAATAACCCTCCTAAAAAGTACAAATTTAAGCCCTATACTTACGCATATATTTTTTCTAAAATTTACAAGCAAGTATCTGGCAGAACAACATACCTGACTTTCATTATTCTCAAGATAACTTGAAAAAACACACATTTCAAAGGAAGAAATTCAGTTATTTGAGCTGTGAGAAATGTCATGCACAAACGCACAGAAAGTATTTACTAGGGAAGATATTGTCAAATTAATCTTTATGCGAATGGATACTGTTAAAACACAAGGCTAGACATATATTTACTTAGCTCAAGGGGCAGCGCCTCACTTTCTCTATCCTCTACCTCAGTGCTTTAATTGTTCAGCCTGTGATTAAAAAACACATATTGAATCATCACAGGATAAAGCCTGTGACAATTTATTATCCTATTGTTGTATCACAGGTGGAATAAATAGAGCACTGTAAGAGGGCACTCTTAGGGCACTTGATAGCCCATGCTTAAATCCACCTCACTTCCACCTCATACTTTGTTACAGGTTCTGTGAACTCTTGGTCACAATGAGACATCTTCTGGCGGCCATGTAGGGTGCAGGCACTCTGTGTAAATTGAGTACTCGGATCATGGAAACTAATGTGTATTTTCTCTTCTTTTCCAACCCACAGCTGTTCAGAATGAGCGGGACAGGATCAGCATCCGAAGGAACAGCTATGAGGACAACGGCTCCCTATCCATCAGTGTTTTGGCCCAGGCTGAGGCCATGGCGCATCAGGTAGGAGGCTTTGTCCATTGCTTTACGACTTGTTATAAATGAAGGGCCCATTGTAGCAACACGGAGATGTATTTGAAAAGCCTTCCAGCATGTTCCCCGCTCAAAAGTTCTCTTTGGCTTTCAAATGGGAATTTTCTCAGCCATCCTGAATACAGGAAAACACTGTACCCTTCACCCATTTCATGCATTGCTACCAGTCACCAAAAGTATGCATTCCTTTGTCTGATGATGTATGTGTGGTTTTAAACCTAGTGTGCCGTCATTCACTAGATGGTCCCTTTCAACTACCACATGATACAAAGCAGTGGAAAGATACTTGCCAACATGTCATGACAAACAGGCCATCGAATATTTCACTCTTCAGAATTACTGGTCAGCATGCATGACATTACGGGGAATTACAGGACTTGATATTTTACCCACTTGACAGTATCCAATTATTCATGCCCAACAACATAACAGCAAGTGACACACCAGGCCATATGATCTAGATTTAAAGATTAGGAACAACATATCAGTGGGGTAGACTGTCTGGTAATTAAGTACACATCAAAATTACTGTTTTAAAATCAATGAATAACAACACAGAGGGTGTAAGTACAGCTTGTATGAGATTTTAAATATTTTTTTTTTTTTAAATTTGCGGTGGACTGAAGGGTTGTCTCGATAGACGAGCATGGCCCATATGCGTCTCTTTAAATGTTCCATAAAGGGAGTAAATTAACCCATTGTGTCACATTTTGGAAGCCATGGTACTACCTCACAAGATATATACATGTACAGGAAGCAGTACTACAGGAGTACTCTTTTGCTTACTCCTACATGCCTTTGTGAATCTTCCACGTCATTAGTGAAAGTGCAAAGAGGAACGGTTCCCCTTGTTTGTTTGTACTACCATTTACCTATATTGCAGGCACTATTTTTCAATTGATGATGATCACCGTCATGATTTAAGAATTATAAAGCACAAACAATGACCCCCCAAGAGATGTGCTGCTAGCTTAGGAGCACAAAAGTAAAACCAACACACATGAGAAGGCAAGAAGCGGAAAGTAAACCTCAAGGAAAAACAACTGAAGCTTAAAGCACTTTCCCGATAGACATGTTTTCAGCAACTTCCTACATTTGAAAGGATGAACTTCTTTCTTAATCTGCAAGGGAAGTTGATTCCTGTATCTTGTTGTTGGAACTGTAAACGCTTTGTCGCCTGCATTAGCTTTCCGTGTTTTAGGCATTTTTAAAAGCAGCACTGGAGAAGGAATGTATTTTCAAATCTTTCTAATAGATAATTAGGTAGTCCCAAATGAAGGGAATTGTCATAGTCTAGATGAGACATAATTTCAGCCTGTACTAACGTTTCCTACAATCGGATGACAAGAGAGGTTTGTAAAAACCCAAAATATAATGTAATGTGTTTAGTGAAATGAGGAGCTAAAGGAGAGTTTGGTTTAAAAAAAAACATAACTCTCCTATTCCTAACTATATCTGATGGTGTCAGAGTTGCCCCTGAATTGTCTGGCCACCAGTTATTAGTCCAACTATTTAGCTGGTTGGCAAGTACTAACACTTCAGTCTTGACCCTGTTAAGGTGGAGTTCATTCTGTTTCATTCAACCTGCCTCCACTGTCATGCACTTTTGATAAGGTATGATCATCAACAGGATGTTCTAAAGCATCTTGAGCTGGAGCATGCTGGCACCATGCTCAATAAGGCACCGTAGGCCTGTGCCTGCTCTCAAACCTGGTTGATCAAGACTGCCGAGTTGGAGAGGTTTGAGTTTAGCATGTCGGTTTGGCCGTAGCAAGATAGCCAACCAAACCAACATGTGCAATACAAACTAAATGGCCTTTCCTCACTACTGCCAATCATTGGCAGAAGTGACTCACTGGTCCTGCACTCTGTTTTCTGGCAGAAAGTGTCAAAATAAAATGGTAATAAAATCACTTTATTAGCATTTCATGTTTTGTGCCTTCGGCCCAGCAGTGTTGGGGGGTGAAGCTCCTCCGCTCCCACAGAGGAACTGCGTTTGGGTGCTGGAAACCCCTATGCCAGCCAGTTGGAAATGGTGCTTTCTGCAGGGTCACACTCAAACTTTTTGCCTTCCTCCACCACATGTTGCTGAATTTGTTTTTGTTGGCCTTAGGTCTCTGATCATTTTACAACTGCTAACTAGTGCTAAAGTGCATGTGCTCTCTCCTCTAAACATGGTAATATTGGCTCATACACAATTGGCATATTTAGTTTACTTATAAGCTCCTAGTAAAGTGAACAACATATGCCCAGGGCCTGTAAATTAAATGCAGTTAGTGGGTCTGCAGCACTGATTGTGCCACCCCTTTGGGTATACCTTTAACCATGTCTCAGGCCTGCCATTAAAGAGCCTGTACCTGCAGTTTAGACTGCCATTTCGACCTGGCAAAATAAACCTTTTGCCAGATTCAAACCTTCCATTTTAATTCAATAAAGTCACCCTTTTTCAAGTGCTGGACAGCCCAGAGGGCAGGGTGCAATGTAATTTAAAAGCAGGACTTGGACGTTTTACCGGTCCTGGTAGTGAAGAACTCTTAAATTGTTTTTTCACTACTACAAGGCCTGTCTCTCTCAGAGGATAACCTTGAGATTAAAATATTACCTTTTATAAGTGTAATTTCTAATTGGGAAGAGATAACCCTTCAAGTCTAGTGTCTCTGGACTCACAATTTAAAATCCAAATTTATGGGGAAGTTGGATTTTAAATCTCAATTCTGTAAATGCCACTTTTAGAAAGTTGGCCTTTTGGTGCCTGTCGCCTGTCTCTGATCACATGACTGGGTATAGTTGGCAGTTGGGCTTGTGTATTCCTCCTAGACAGAATGGGAGCTTAGGTGTGTCTCAATGGGCCATCTTTGGAAGGATGGGAGGGAGGAGCTGGGCACAGCCTCACATCTGTATAGGCTGTACCCTGTCCACACACAAAGGGCTACATTTCCCCTGTAGTGAGTGTGGAGAACAGGAAAAGAGGACATCTGTGCACATCAAAGGCATGTCTCTGAAGTATCCCCGCTTCCAAGGCACCACTGGATATAAGTACTGAAATTCAGACATCACCACTTCAGTACACTTCTGGACCCGTGGATACTCTGCCAAGAAGAAGGACTGCTGTGCTATTGAAGGAATGCCACTCTGCTGAACTGCACTCTGCTGGATTCCTACTTTGCTGTGTTGATCTGCTGCCATCTTGCCTGGGTAAAAAAGACTGGACCTGCAACCCTTGACACCAGTACCAAGAGTGACTCCAAGGGCTAGTTGGCTAGCCACCTGATATTAAGCCTCTGGTACTTAACAGGCTTCCAACTCCTGCACCTGGACACTGCCATCTGTGAATATAACCTGTCAAGGGGTTCCACCCCAGTTCTGGTCCCTTGGAAGTGGGCCTAAGGTGCTTGCCAGTGGAACCAATGCATTGTCTTTGCTGATCGATGCACCCGAGCAGAACCATTGCATCTCCTTGGCTGAGCAGTGCATTGGACCCATTGCAAAAGACTCACCCGGCCGATGCCTTCCGGATCTTGGGACGGATGCATCACCTTTGGAACAGCCGCTGCTCAACACTTTCCCCGGTGAAACCTCCTCGCATTCCCTTGTTGGCGAGAAACTCTACATTGCAGCTTCAATTTTCAAAGGAAGCAAGGTATCGCTTCTTCTGCACCTCTCATCCTCGACACCGGACTTCTCATCACAAGCCCCATCGACAGGATCCTTGATGTCTACGCAATAGGACCTTGCACCTCAGCCTCACCACATCTTGGAAAATACACGTCGCCTCTGCTGCGCAAGGCACCTTCGACACTGATCCACGCAACACTTCACAACCAGGATTTATGGTACCCTGTTCAGTGGGCATAACTGGATCCCTGCAGCCTACCCGCACTCCACCATAGTCAGCCTGAACTTGTGACTTTGTCCCGGTCTGGGACAACCAGATATTCCCAATAGCACTTAGTGCTTTTTGCCGCTATTTTACCTAAAAATATTAAAATTCAATATCCCCAGTTCTACTAATTGGATTTTTGTCATTTTGGACTTGTTATGTTCATTAAATTATGCTCTATCTTTCTAACCTGGTGTGTGCTGTTTTCACAGTTTTACTATTTGAAGTGGTGCACAAATATTTTACACATTGCCCCTAAGTTAGGTCTGACTGCTCTTTGCCAAGCTACCAGGGGTTTGATTACATGTTAGTTTGGGGTTTGCTTGTGCCTTATCCTGACTAGAATTGTAGTTACTGCTTGACCAGGGCTTACACCGCAGTCAATTAGAAACCCAATTTCTAATACAGCCATTGAAGATAAATTGGCGATTCAAAGCATGTCCTGTAGTTTATTTACTCAGAAATCAAGCATGACTGGAACTAATAATTAGTAGCGATGAGACTGGAACTAATAATTAGTAAAGACGAGGGAGGGTAGGACGAAGCAGAAAGTCAGAGTGGAGGACAGAATATCTAAAGTGGGAGTGAGAGTAATAGTGCAAGTGGAGTAGAGATGAAGAGGAAGTGAGAATGGCAGTGGTAGTGGAAGTGGGAAAGAGGGAAATGGGGAGGCTAGAGACTGGAAAGATGTAAACGAAGGGAAATGTTGTAAGGGGAGGCAGGAAGAAGGGGGTAAGGAACTGTAGGGTGGCAGCGAAAGATGGCCAGGATCCTGAGGAGGAGTCGATGTGGGTGGAAGGTAGATGAGAATATGAGTTCAAGTACAAGTGATAGCAGGAGTAATTAATACGGTAGGCAGATGAAGAAGGAGGAAGAGGCAAGTGTAGAGAAAAGGTAAATGTAGGTGGAGAGGGTGGAAGGAAGAGAGAAAAGCAGATGACAGGGAAGCAGAGATCAGCTGGAGAGAATCCTGGGGAGGTAGAGAGGAGAAGAGGAGCTAGAAGGGAATAAGGGGACAAGGAGGCAGGTGACCAAGTCAAGCCAGATAATGGTGGTGCATAGGAGAAGGAAAAGAGTAGAGCAGGGAGAGGGTGGAATGAGGTGACGAGGGGCGTGTAGGAGGGGAGGAAGTCAGAAGGGGCAGGTGGTGAACCGTAAAGGGTATAATGAATATGAAGGTACTCTACCAACACACAGAAGTAATTAATGCAATATACCAATTTAAAAAATAGGCTTGTCGAGTCATCATCATCAAACAGGATTTATAAAGTGCTACGTATCATCCGTGAGGGTCTCCAGATGCAGGGGTGTTGTGCTTCTCTAAGCTATTTGTTGAAGAGCCAGGTTTTCGGGCTCTTTCTGAACTTCAGTGGTGTTGGTGCTAATTGAAGAGGTAGGAGGGAGGCGTCCCAGAGGTTTGGGGGCAAGATGGGAGAAGGATCAGCTGCCGCTTCTGATGATTCAAGTGGAGTGGGCGAGGTGGAGGGAGGAGGGGTGAAGCTGTCTTGTGGGCTGGTGAAAATTCACCTCTGGTTGAGGTAGGCTGTGCCTTCATTGTGGAGGGCTTTGTAAATGTGTGTGAGAAGTTTGAACTTGGCAGCATTTGCTGACGGGGAGTCAGTGCAGTGCTGTGAGATGATGGGTCATGTTGGTCTGTCTTGGGAGGTCAAGGACAAGCCTGGTGGTTGCTTTCTGTAATGTCAGGAGCCGGTTTCGGAGTTGGGTGTTGATCCCTGCATTTTTCATGTATAGATTCCTGTCGAGAATAATGCCCAGATTGTTTGTGTGTTCTGTGGGCTCAGAAGGGGGGCCTAGTTTGGTGGGTTACCTGGTGTTGTCCCCAGAGGAAATCAGTGCTCCCAAAGATGAGTACCTCGGTTTTATCGATGTTAAGTTTGAGGCATTTGCCCTGCATCCAACTGGCGATGCTGGTCATGCACCTGTGGAACTTGGCTTTTGTGTTGGTAGGGTCCTAGGAAAGGGACAGGATAAGTTGGGTATCATCTGCATAGGATATGATGTTCATCTTATGAGATCTGACCAGAGTGGCTATGGGGGTCATTTAGGTTTTGAAGTGGGTGGGGCTAAGAGAGAAGCCTTGGGGGACTCTGCAGATGATGTCCTTTAGAGCTGAGGAGTAGAGTGGAAGATGGATGCTTTGGGTTCTGCCTGTGAGAAAGGCGATCCATTGGGAGCAGTTCCCTGGATGCCCATGTCGTGGAAGCCATGGAGGAAGGTGTAGTACAATACAGTGTCAAAGGCTGCAGAGCGGTCAAGGATGATGAGGGCAGCGGTTTTGCCCTTGTCCTTTAGGGTTCTGATGTCATCCGTGGGCAGTTTAAATGCTATGGTTGGCGCAGAATCCTGATTGTGAGGATCCAGGAGGTTGTTGGTTTCGAGATGGTTGGTTAGTTGAGTATTTATTGCTTTTTCTAGGATTTTGGTTGTGAAGGGTAGCAGTGAGATAGGTCAGTAATCCTTTAGGTCTGCTGGGTCTGCAGAAGTTTATTTTTTAGAAGAAGTTTGACTTCTACGTGCTTCCATGCTGTGGGGGGGTAGGTCTTGGTGATGGAGGCATTTAGGATGGAGATGAGCTCCTTGCTGATGGAGCTTGTTCCTTTGTTAAACATGGTGAGGGCAGGGGTCCTTTGGAGCTCTGCAGTGGATAGAGCTCATGAGGGTGGCATTGGTCGGCAATGTGAGGGGTTCCCCAATTGAGAAGGTGGGTAGGGTGTTGTCTTTGTTGGTGTATAGAGTGCTTAAGGTATGAGGTTGGGGGTCGAAGTGTTCATACATTGTTGCAATTTTGTTCTGGAAGAAGTCTGCGAGGGAGCTGCAGATGTCGTTGGAGGGGGTGATGGGGTTCTCTGTTGCTGTTGGGGAACCCCCTGATGATGCCAAGGAGTTCTTTGCTGTTATTGGAGCTGGCTTTTATGCAGTTGTTGAGGGCCTCTTTGTTTGCGTTCGTTAGTTGGGGGTGGTATTTGTTTAGTGCTCCTTTGAGGTTTTTGTTGGTGCACCAGGTCTTTTCCAGTTTTTTGCAATTTTGTTTAGTGTTGACGAGTTTGTCTCGGAAGCTTGGTGGGGAGAATCTGCGAGGTCCATAGTGACTGAGTGTGATTTGTTCAGCGCAGTGAGTGATCCAGGTATTGACATTTTTTACGGCTTTGTCAGGGTTGTGGGAGGGGGAAGGTAGTGATGCATTGAGTCCAGAGGTCTTCTGATACCTTGCTCCAGCTCCTGTGGTGAATGCTGGAGAGGTTGGTGGGGGGCTTGGTGGTGGAGAAGATGAGGAGGTGTACTACAGATGGGTCGGAGCAGGTGAATTTGCAGGTGTGGCTGATTTTGTTGCTGTCAGAGAAAATAGGGTCCAGTGTGTGTCCTGTGGTGTGTGTGGGGCCTGTTACTAGCTGAGAGAGACCATGGTTCTGCAGGACCTTGAGGAGGTTGGTGGTGGTGAGGCTGGAGGGGTCCTCCAGGTGGAAGTCCGTGTCCCTTAGGAGGAGGAAGTCTTTGGGGTGGATAGCTAGTGTGGAGATGAATTCTGTGATGTCCTATCACAAGGCAGGGTGGAATCCAGTGGGTCGGTAGGCAAGGGTGCCTCTTAGTATGGTTTTGCTGTTAGCGTTGGTCTGACAATTGAGGTGTTCCGTGATGGGATTGGGGGTGTCCGTGGTCCATGTGCAGTTGATATTCTCTTTGTGAATGAGGGCTATTCCACCACCATGTTTGTTGATGCAGTCGCTGTGTAATATTTTGTATCCGCTGGGAACAGCGGCAGCAATGACGGGTGCTGATGCCGGGTTTAGCCATGTCACAGTGAAAAAGAGTAGGTCTGACATGAGAGAGGTTATGGTTTCTCAGATTTCACTGGCTTGTTTGTGTAGAGATGGAGTGTTGATGAGTAGGCAGTGGAGTTGTTCAACATTGGTGGTGGGGGGAGTTCAGATGTGGCAGATTTGATGTTGCAGTGAAGAGGGCAGTGCCGGCAGGTGAAATGTCCAGCTGTGTGGCATGAGGATGCGCAGTAGTAATTGATGTTGTGGGGCCCTGGGTTGAGGGCTCAGAGTTCATCTCCATAGTATATGTAGTGGGGTGGAGGGGGACCAGAGGTCTGGACACTGGGTGTGGTCCATGCGCGGATGGGTGCAGACAGATTTTCCTTTTGGTGCACCGTCGGTGTGCTCGAAGCCTCCATTAAGTAGTTTCACGAAGGAGAGGGGTGGGGCGCTGGGTGAGGTGCAAGAGAGGCAGGAGAGGGAAGAACAGCTGGGCTGGAGAACAGAGGTACATGGGACAGCTAGTGGCTTAAACATCTGTGGACAAAAAGAAACAAAGAAAACAATAAGTCAGGGAACCCGAAAGAAAATGACAAAGGTAGGGAATCTGAAAGAAAACAATAAAGTTAGGGAATCTGTAAGAAAACAACAACGTTTAGGGAATCTGTGGGGAAATAAACAGAGTTTTATGGAAGAGTGGAGGACAGAAAGGTTGTGAGAAATGAGGGAAAAGAAGCAAAAAAGAGGCAGTAGGACAATCGGTTAGGCGGGAGAGAAGTGCTTGAAAGAGGCAGAGAGACAGGAATGGCAAACTATGGAGAGCAAACTGAGGGACAGAAAGTACAGAGGAGTACGGCGGTCAAGGCGAGTGTGAGAGAGCCTGCTAGAGCGAGCGGCAGTGGAGAGTTGGCCCTGGTACCTTCTCAATGGGACCACGCTCCGGTCCCATTGAGAAGATCAAGTATAATATCAATAAAAAGGTGTGCCTTTAGGTATTTGCTAAATACAGCATTGTGGATTTGGTCTCCAAGTCTAATTGGAGAGCGTTCCATAAAGAAGCTCCTGGGAAGGTTATTTGCTGTTCTTGACAGGTTTTAAACCAAAGCAACTCAAGAAGGAGGCTATTTTTGCTTCAAAGACTTCTTGTGCTGTCTGACAGCCTGAGCAGGTTTGAGAGGTATGGAGGAGAGTTGATATGAACAGCTTTGTAAACCAAGCAAGCAAGTTTGAATGTTATTCTAGCTCGTTTGTATGGAAGGCCAAATCGTACTGACAATGGACCAGATTGTTTTTTGTTCACTTTCTACAAAGGTTTTCAACCAATTTGGGGCATCTGGGGAGGATACCTGAATCATAATGGATTCATTGATCACATCATTGCTAAAATCAGATAGGGCTCCTATGCTACGTGGCACCTACCCCACAATAGTACCACTTTATCATGATGAGATTTTTATTGAAATCTTGGTCTTCTGACTCTATGCAGTCTGCCTGACCTTACTGTCCTCTTATCAATCAGGTGTTGTGGAGGGTTATATAGCCAGCTACAACACCAGATTGGCAGTGTTCTCAATTGATATAGCTATAAAAAACAAAGTTTGGGTCTTTCTTTTTCTTCGTATGTAAAAGGTACTAGATAAGGTTGAGTGGCACTTTATTTCTAAGGCGCTTTGAAAGTACTCACTGGAGCCTCTAATGACAACTTTTATAATGAGTACTTTGTTCGGTCTTCGGCATGCATTCGGGTTACTGGAGAATGATCACAGCGTACACAACTCTGAAGAGGCAATAAGTAGGGATATCGTCATCACCCCTGATTTCTGACCTTACAGAGAAGCTTTTGATCCAAAAAATCAACAGAACTAGGCTAGAAAGGGTTTAGCTACATGAATAGAACCTAAAGGATCTACTCACGTTTCAAGTTCAGTCTTTATTCGATAATTAAATCATAAAAGACATGTAACACAATTTACAATGGTTAAAATACATGACATGTAACACATTCACAGTAGCAAAAATACAAATAAAATTCAGAAAATAAAATAAGAAAATGTTAAAACTGTCAAAGGACCATATTAAATCTTTTAGAAAAGCTTAATTGAAAATTCATTAAAAATTACAATAGAACCTTGATCAAATAACCTTAATAATCCAGAGACATTAGGCGGGAACACATTTACACATAGTCAATTGCAAATCTGTGGATGTAAGCTGGAACCTAAGACAAATTTATAAACCTGGCTCGCAGGATCCAGGCCCAACCTAAAAATTTCGCTACTCCAGTTACAATTATGGGTGACTGGTCAGACTTTAGTAACCTACTAGCGTTCGCCACCGAACGAGTTCCCAAGTTTCTACAAACTGGGCTTAGCCACTTTACTCGAAGGGCAGTGTACAACGGGCAGACAAAAAGAAAATGATTAACACTTTCGTCCTGTCCTAAATACCTAGGACAGTGCCCCGGGCCTCCCTTACCCCACTGTTTTGTATACTCCCTTAGAGGCAAGGAACCGCACCTAAATTGATGGTATACTTTGCGGTCCAAGGGCTTAGTTATAACATCCCAATAATTTTCAAAACAGGGGACATCTTTCATAACCACAAATGTACCAGTAAGGTTAGTTTCTGTGAACCCAGAATGTCTATTGTTCACCACCTAGTCCCAATATTGCAGCTTTAAATCCTTCTTGGAGGGAAAGGTTGCTGTATCAGGGATTCTCCAGAGTTCCCCAAGGCCCATGGCACACAGGGTTGTTCTTAAAGCTTTGAACCAGCCAATGTTGGTGGAGCCAGGAAGATCCCTAACCTCTATACATGCTCTTGCATAAAGCTGGAGTTCGGGCGTGGTCTAGAGGCGTCGCCACAAAGCTAAAGGACGCAATCTAGCCAGGTCCTCCACAGGCTGACACCCAAGATCATACAAAAGTGGGATCCGTGGGGATGACTGTGGGAGGCCAATGGCCAACCTTAAACATTTATTTTGAGCAACTTTCAAGGGGTCAAGGTTACTATAGCCCCATAGCTCCGCTCCATACAAGACAGATGGAAGAACTTTCATACCATAAATTTTCATTAGAGGGGAGATGGGCCTGGTAAAGGAGCTTTTATGTTCTTTAAGCAAAGCTCCTCCTATCTGCGTATGCTTTAATGCCAATAGGTTGACCTGATGGGACCAACTAAGGGTCTCACTAAACGTTACTCTACTCATTATTTAGGTGTCAATATTACCAACTTCTGCACAAGATTTATACTCT
The DNA here is from genome assembly GCF_964261635.1 of Lissotriton helveticus. Lineage (NCBI taxonomy): Eukaryota > Metazoa > Chordata > Amphibia > Caudata > Salamandridae > Lissotriton > Lissotriton helveticus. The sequence continues at coordinate 209,480,229 of NC_136073.1, read as the reverse complement.
CAATGCCCAATCGCTACTGGAAATTCTTTTTAAGGACCTAGATAATGTGGGAATATTGGAGCTGTCATGGTATAGTAAAATAAATAATGTAAAAAGGAACTTTCTCCACCACCTCCTAAATTTAGCCAAGGCTCTGCCCCTTAAATTCCACAAACATGCTATAAGGGACATACAGAAGCACATTCTAAATTTTATTTGGGGAAGTAAATCCCCTAAGGGTGGCTAGGAGGACTCTATATGTGAAGAAGGTGTCTGGGAGTTCCCAGACATTTCTTGGTACATATATGCCATTCAGAGTAGACCAACTCTAGAATGGATGAGGCCTAGGTCCCCAAAGGCCTGGTTGGAAGGGGAAGCAGAGGTTAATCCCATTCCATTGCAGTGTATATTGTGGCTTCCCCCTGCAATAGGCCTAATCACTCAAGCTTGTTGTTCCTGATGATTGTTGTACATTCCTATTGGGACAGACTCTCTAAAAGCAGGGGGGACGATCTTGCTTCCCTCCATACTTACCTCTGTCACCAACAATCCCAATTTGCCTCCGGGCTTAACAGACCCACATTTTGACATCTGGGTTGCTCTTGGACCTAATACTTTGGGGGACATTTCTCAGAAGTGAATCCTGAGCACCAGGAGACAATGTGACACCACAACATTGTTTTTTATATGTCGTTGTACTGTGTAACCCTGTAACTGATGTAATTTGTAACTCAATTGTCCTCATGTAAAGCACTATGATACCTCCAGGTCTAGCCAGCGCTATATAAAACTCTTCAAATAGCTCCTGGCAATGAGTATAGACCAATACAGGGACTCCATTTGGCAGTGTCTACTGCACTGGTAAAGTAGGGATAGAGACATGACTTAGGGAAAGGTCTTAATCACCAAATCTTCCACACTGAAAGGAACCACCTGAATGTACATCACACTGAATGTCCCAATGCCCGATATCACTATATATTTATCACTATTTTATTTTGGGAAAATAATCTAGAATTCGAGATCTCAGTGGAAGCATGGAATGCTGTCTAGGTGCTATATGGGTGTCAACATCTAAGCTATCGGTATGTAATCAGTATAAAGATAATGTGTACCAGATGTTGAACCTTGCTTTGGAATCATGTATGGGAGTTCTGAACTCTGCTGGAGGCTCTGTCAATCTCTATGCTCTTATAAATCCTCACAGTCAAGACTTTTGCTATCTTCCGCTCAGCATTATTACATAATAGGAGTTGCTTTGTGCCTACACCTGCTTGTACTGATGTTGGCAACCTGAGTGAGAATAGTATTCAACCACTACATATCGTATGAGCAAACTTATTTTCCACTTCTTATTGACAGGTCTTCTGATGGTGACACAGTGGTGGAAGCAGGAGTCCCCCTCCCAAATTAGTATATTGTAGGCTAAGATTTGGCATGTTTTTGTAAAGTTGATGTTAACTGCATTGATTATCGATGCAATGCCTAGTTCTGAAGATGGGTCTTCTAAAGATCTGTGTTGATTTGTGCAGCAAGGCTGAGAGTCTCACTTGTATATATTAGGCTTAGAGTCCTCTTTATGATCTCTCAATAACTCCTATGAATAACTTTAGGAGCCTATATTCAGTATCTCACTGTCCATTTTTATTGCCTGCTCAAATGGTCTGTTTCATAGAAACAAGCAGCCATGGGTACTATGGCACAGGGGGTGAAGCAAGTTTATATGGTTACACAAAATGTGGTGTCTTTTAATTAATTTATAACAGATAGAATTCAATTAAGTCTTGTAAGCGTACAAGTAATGTTATGGCTCACTAATATCAATTCATTGACAGTTATACATATTTCATAAAAAATATGTGCCACCGCTTCTGGAAGAGAAATCTCATGCATGCAATAGGGCGGACAAGATGTAATTGTTGGAGAGGCGTACTGCACCAGGCAGGCAGATATATGTATTGTTTCTGATGTATATATATATATATATTTTTTTTTATTTACAAAATATACGAGTTTTAAAGCGTTTCATATAAATTTATGATACTCAAAACTAAATTAGTATGTAAAACATCCAAATGAACAATTGAGGTTTTAGAAAGGCATTGTTACCAAAAATTACCAAAAATTAAAATGTTATTTTGTCGTGGGGATGTGAAAATAAGTAATAACATAACTCTGTTAATACTTGCAAAGGTTAAAAATGCACTGACAATTAGTTACATGTAAATAGAATGTCTGTGCTGTGGTTTAACTGTGCTAAAATAGTGAAAACTACATGTCCCAGAATTCATGGGCATGTCAAACAGGAAATTACATAAAAACAGTTGCTGAAGGTATTACCACTTACAGTGACCAAGGCCGCAAGGTTGAAACACGTCGGTGTGGAGACTGGGCTCTGTTTAAATAAATCTTGAGGAAAACCTTAAGTTCCTGAGTGCTACGTTTTCTTGTTAAAAAAATAAAATTAAAATAATAATACATATATATATATATATAGTTATTGATATACATATTCACTGAAAAAACCATAGGTTTCACACCAGTTATAGTTAGCTGGAAATTTTACTCGCATAAAACCAATGAAATTCCCACGTTATAGTTAATTGGACTCACTATAACTTGCGCGTGCAATGCACTGCTGATGACGTCACATATTACATCACTCATGACATGGTCAGTGACATCACTCATTACATCACTGATGACACCATCCAGTGAATGTGTGTATTTTTAAAAAATAATTATGTGTTATATATGTATATGTAAAAGTTGATGGAAGAATAAATGTTTAAATAAGTGTTTACATGGATTTTTTTTTTTATTGATTGGTTAACTCGCTTATTAAGTGTATCTTAGTGAATACATATATTAGTGAGTAATGTTTAAATATTTAAATATATGGATTAGTGTTTCACTTTGTGTATAAGTGGCTGCATGGGTTGGTGAGTAGCTACATGTGTAGGTATATGGGTTATTAGATGTTTTTCTTAGTATCAGTATAAGTGTTTGTATGGTTTGGTGGGGGTATTACTTAGCACATAGATGCATGAATGACTGACTCTCTCTTTGTATGTGTTTTGAAGACAGCATATGTGCAGGACTGTATGGGTGGATGAGTGTGTATATGTGTGTGTTAGTGAATGAATGACTGTCTCACTAGTGTCTTTATCAGTAACTACATATGATTTAATCTAATATATGTGAGTATTGATGTATATAAGTGAGTATATGTGAGAGTGAGGGATTGTAAGAGTTCCTGTTTAAATAAGTATGTGTTTCTATAAGTGATTGTTTAAGAGAGTAAGTATGTGTAAGTTTCCTTAGAAGTAAGGTGGTAGTGTGTGTATAGCTGTATATGCAAATAAATGGATGTTCAATAGTTTATTTGCATGTGTGAGTATGTGTGAGAGTATCTTTTGTATGACTGTCGGTGTGTAACAGGATGTATAGGTGTATCACTACATATGATGAGTGAGTATATGTATGAGTGACTATATAGAACTGTTCAATGAGTGGATGTGTATATAGATGGTGGAATTATTGAATTGGTTGTTGTAACTGGTATGGGTATCTGCATTTTTTTGAAAATTTTAGTTTCTATTTTTGAATATGTGTTTCAAGGGTTACATTACACTGAAAGGAGGTCTGTCACTCTGTCACAAGGATGGTGTCATCAGTGATGTCATGAGTGATGTCACTGACCATGTCATGAGTGATGTAATATGTGACGTCATCAGCAGTGCATTGCACGCGCAAGTTATAGTGGGTCCAACTAACTATAACGTGGGAATTTCATTGGTTTTATGCGAGCAAAATTTCCAGCTAACTATAACTGGTGTGAAACCTATGGTTTTTTCAGTGAATTTCATAGGTTTTTTAATAGCAAATCTCTATAGGTATGAAATGTAATATTTTTTATAATGAATTTTATATTGTATAATTATGTAATACTATTTTTTATGTTTATTTATTTATTTATTTTTTTGCCCTGGAGCGCTCCCGGGGCGCGTACCGATGCGCTCACCGGTGAGCGCTGTGTTACGGCGCGCCCCGGGGCGCGTACCGGTGAGCGTCCCGTTAGCGCTATTGCCGCGAACGAAAACAACATCATGACGTATTGCGTAGCTGCATGATGCATCTTATGACGCACAGCGTAAGCGCACCCGGAAGCACCCTAGCGCATACGATCGCGCAACGTAAGCGCCGCCGGGCGCGCCCCGGGGCGCGTAGCGTAAGCTCGTCGGGTCATGTGACCTGAAAATAACACTTTTCATTGGTTTAGATCAGTTTTGGTTTCCAAAGGATGAAAGCCCAGATCATGTGACTTGAAAATAACACTTTTCATTGGTTCAGAACAGTTTTGTTTTCCAAATGATGAAAGCCCCCACCTTTTTTCCTCATTCTCACTTTGTTCTTTGAGTGAGGAAGACCTGTTTTTTGCTTACAGATATGGCTACAGTACTATCAGCAGCTGGAGCATCTGCCCCACCACCACCACCACCACAAGGACCACCAGAACATCACATTGGTGGTCAAGAAGAAGAGGAGGAGGAGGAGGAGGAAGAGGAGGAAGAGAGAAGGCAGTTCCTGCCTGAAGACACAACCCCATACAAACCTAAGGAACACTTCATATGGGAGTTTTATAAAATCCCAAGGGGTTCCAAAAAAGTAAACGCTGCGAAGGTGACCTGTCTCATCTGTGGTGCTGTGCTATCCAGGGGGAACCCTGCAAAAAAATATTCCTTTGGGAATCATACTATGATTCGGCACATGATGCGTTTGCACCCTAACAACTATTCTGCAGCAGAGATAAGGGACCTCTGCAGAAACCTACCCCAATCATCATCCAGAACCTCAACATCCAAAGAACCCACTCCATCGGGTCCAGAGGCAAGTGAGGTGATTCCAAATATACAAACAAAGTTTGGGGATACAAAATTGTTTGTATATATTGTAACAAAACAACTAGTTATGGTCAGCAAAGCATTACACTAATCAATGTTGCTATGGATAACCACAAATGCCCGAGGAAACCATAATTTTTCCAGATTTTTTTTGTGCTCCAGTTGAGCCGTTTTCAATTCCCTGTTTTTTGTTTCTCCCCATAAAAAATACAAAAAAAATATAAAACTGTTCAGAAAAGCCAAAAAAAGTAAAAAATGTTAAAAAAAAATATAAAACAACAAAAAGAATAAAAAAAACAGTTCTTTTTATAACTACCTCTAATTTATATAAAAAAAACATTTTTTAAAAACTCTGTCATTCTTTTTTCTCCAGGGTACGCGCACCGGTACGTGCACCGGGGCGCGCACCGATGCGCGCACCAAAAAAAAAGGAAAAAAAAAAGAATGAAGGAGTGAGCATGAGGGAAAGGGACAGAGAGAGTGATGTTAAGAGAAAGAGAGCTAGAGGGAGCAACACAAAGGGACTGTGTATTAGATAGTAAAACAGAGAGGGAGAATTAGAAAAAAGCAGTGACTGTAAGTAAAGAGGGGTGAAAGACAGTGGATAAAAGTGAATAAGGGTAAGACATGGGGAGTGACAGAGAGAAAGGAGAGAGAGAGTAAAGGAAGGAGTGACTGAAAGGGAGTGAGTGAAGCAGCAAACAAAGGTAAGTGAAGGAGTGTGGGTGAGTTGTAGGGAGTGAGCATGACAAAAAAGTATTGACAGAATGAGGGGGCAGAGACAGCGACGGTAAGAGAGACAGACTGAGAGAATGGAAGTGAGGAACTGTGAGGACAGACGGACTGAGAGAAGGAGTGACAGGAGTGAAGTAAATGATTAAGGGAAAGGGAATGAGTGAGGGAGCAAAGGAAGGGAACAGAGGTTAAGGGAAGTAAAGAAGGGGGACTGAAAGAAGTTGAATGTGAAAGGGGAGTTAGGGAAAGGGGAGTAAACATGGAGGATAAGAATAAGTGAGGGAAGCAGAGTAAGGAAATAGGAGTGAGGTAGGCTGAGAGAATAATAGTGAGGTTAAAGCAAAGGGTGATGACAAACTACATTTTTTTAGTCACACTTACCATATAATTAATGTAACTTTAATTACATTTTTTTACTACACTTTGTATCTGTGAAAGAGAGAAGAAATAATAAGTTATAATTAGTAAAATATATATTTTAAAATAAAAGATACAAATGAAGAGGTTAAAAATCATACCAGTGTATTAAGAAATAAAGTACGAGTGAAAGACACAGAAAGGGAAATAAAGTGATGTAGAAGGACAAAAAGAGGGTAAAAGAAATAGAAGGAGAGCAAATTACTAAGAGTAAGGCATATAGATTCACTGACAGAGAGAAAGATAAGAAGAGAGAAATGAACTGAAGGTAAGAAATATACTAAAAGAATGTGAGTTAGCAAAACTAAATCAGGAAACAGGAGTAAGTAAAAAGACAATGACTGAGAGGGAAAGGAGTCTAATTAAGGATGCATTTAGAAGAATGAGGAATGGAAGATAACTGAGAGTAAGTGAAGCAGAGTCATAGAGTGAAGGGATGAAGGGAGAGAGGATAATATAGAAGGATTGAGGGAAAAGGAGTGAGGAATTTAGTACACAGAGAGACTAAGGGAAGGACTGAGTGAAGTGGAGTACAATGAGCGAAGAAAGGAAAATGAGTAAGGGAGCAAAAGAAAGAAAGAGAGGAGAAGAGGACTAAAGCAGTGGTACTGAGAGAAAGTGATTCGGTGATGAAAGTAAAGAGAAGAACATTGAAAGATAGGAAATGAGGCGTAGTAATGGAACCGGACTAAAAGAAATGGGGTGAAGAACGATGAGAGAGGAGCAGTGAAGTTGTTCTAAGAGAAATGATAGAAGGTAGATAAACACAAGTGAACATAACACAAGGAGAGTGAGGGACTGAGGACTAAGCATGGGCGGATTTTGCGGATCCACGATTCACGAATTTGCGGATTCACGGATCGTGGATCCGCAAAATCCGCGGATTTAGCGGATCTGCGGATTTGGGGGCGGGGCTTCCTCGAGTGTGTGGGCGGGGCCAAACGGACGGGGCTTCCATGCGAGCGCACATGCCTCTTGTGTGTATAAAAGGTCAGAGACCGATCAGAGCAGCAGATTAAGAGACAGAAGCCCCTGGTCACAGGAACAGCACGGGGATTGCGCTCGTGAAAGTCAAAGATGCAAATGCCTCTGGCCAGCATCACAGCGGATTGTCGATGGTATATTTGTGAAGAAGGCACATCTGCCCAGCCTCCACAACGCTCACGATTTTTTTTGGGCTGATGAATGAGTCACTGCATTTGCGCTTCAACTAGTTCCAGCGACCAAGTGTGTGTTACTATGCAATCGCGCCGAAGTGCGCAGGGGTCCCTGGAGTGAAATGGCCATCATAGTGGGTAAATGGCGGGAAGACGGTGCACACCTCGAGTGTGTAATGCTGGGATCTATTCGGATTCTAAAGGCTAGAGATTAATCAAGGCCACTTGAAGCATGTGATAATAGAAGACCTAACTGTGCAGCAGCCCTGACTACCTAATACATAGGGCCTATGGAATTATGTGCCAGCTGCTTTTTCTTCATAATGATGGATTTCCTGCATTTGCCCAAAAACTGATCATCTGCTGCAAAATCTGCAGATTTCAAATACTAACAAAAAGATTTTAACAAAATAAAATGCAAGCTGAAATGTATCAAAAGTTACTAAAAACGTAGTAACACTTGTTGCTGTGTTGTGGAAGGTCTATTGCAAAGGTGACTGGTCACTATTTAGTTGCCTATTGCAGATTCAAGTTGTTAAGCTGTAACTAATAAGACGAAACCTCTGCCTGGGGAGTGCTAACATGTACAAATGCCAAAAATAATTGAGTAACACTATCACAAAACGTGCGGCATTATGCCACATAATTTGACTCTTCTTGCTTCATAATTTAGCTAACCCTGGTACATAATGTGGTCCTCCGCTGCAACATAATTCCAGTGGCCCTGCTTATGCAGCACACAATGAAAATATGCAGCATATTATGCAATGAAAAGAAAATTATGTACCACATTTCATCTATTTTCACATTATAACACAGATGCATTCAGAAGAACCCAAACACATTTATTTCACCACAATTAATGATTTCGTCTTGGGTCAAAGTGTAAGACCATTCTATTAGCAGTGTCCTTTCTACCTTCCAGTATAAAATAGTGTGTGTGACGCGTGCACAACGATTCACTCGAAAACAGGACCCTTCATAATTTATATAAGTGTGCCTCTACTATATTATAAAACATGTCTTCTGGAGCTCAGTTTCTGGTTCCTACTGTTTTCACTCCATGATACCACTGGAAGCAGTGACAAGATACATCAAGTATTTTATATTCAAAACTTACTATACAAATGTCTCACTAGGGGCCACTTACATATTCAGTACATCAAACCTGACCAAAGCTGCAAACTGAGTGTAAATAATTTACCATGTAAATAATTTACGATGGCGCCGGCAAGCTGCCAGCGCCATCCTGCAAAAGTTACTTAATTAGCTTCAACAGGAAGCTCCAACTGATAAAATAAAGCAGGCGCTCGAGCCCCTGCTTTATCTTATCTGTTAGAGCTTCCTGTCGAAGCTAATTAAGTAACCATTTGAGGATGGCGCTGGCAGCTTGCCGGCGCCATCGTAAATTATGCATTAGGCTTGAACTTTTGACCGCAAAATCCGCTCCGATCGCGGATTGCGGATTCTCGGTAAATTCGCGAGAGTTCGCGGATCGCGGATTTACCGAAAATCCGCAAAATCCGCGATCGGAGCGGATTTTGCGCTCATGCTTACTGAGGACATAGAGGTAGTGAACGGAAAATAGAGAGAAGAGGTAAAAAAAAAGGAGCAAACAAAGATAAGCGAGGGAGAGTGGGTGAGTTATAGTGACAGAGTGTGACAATACTGTTGAGTGAGTAAAGAGGAATTACTAAAAGAGCAAAAGAGGAAAAGACGGAAAAGGGAAGTAAAACAGAGAGACTGAAAGCTGAAAAGTGGTGCAAGGGAGAGAGGGGATGCAGACAGTTGAAATGGAAATGAGGGGTTGTAAAAGAAGTTGAGTAAACGAATGGGTGTGAACTTCACTATTAAAAACTCAGAAGTACCTGTCTGAACTTAAACTCAACAGTGCCCTAACTCTACTGATATAGTTGTTTTTTATGCAATTTACAGCAAAAAAATGGAATGTAAAGCGGAGACCAATACAATTTCTTTTGAAATTATGGATAAGGACATTCTTAACGAAGACTTGGATTTCATGGATGAGTCTGAGGATCAATAACTAATTTACTGTCTTGAAGCAATTGAATCATGTAATGAAAATTTGGAGGACATTCCGGATGATGTTATGTTATAAGTGTTATTAAATTATGAACAATCTCAACAATAAATTTATATTTAATAATTAAAAATTGTTCGAGACATTATTCATTTTTATATGTAACTCATGAAATACTACCAAAATGATTATAATATAAACTGAGACTTACAGTATACTGTGCAACTTTTTTGTGTTACATAGATAGGGGCCGATTAGGATGGCGGACGGACTTGCGTCCGTCCGCCATCCCAGAGGTGGAGGGACCGTCCGCATGGGCTGCGGCGGTCCCTCCGTGCAAATTAGGATGTGACCGCCACCCTGGCGGTCACATCCTGGATATTTAACATTGCGGCGGGTGCTGCTTCAAGCAGCACCCGCCGCAATGTTAAAAGTGCATGTTTTACATTTACATGCAAAAAGCGGCAGGCACCGCACGGTGCCTGCCGCTTTGTGCATGTAAATACTGGGGGGTACCATAGGTACCCCCCATGTGCACCCCCCACCCGCCTACACCCTGGGGGCCCGCAACGGGCCCCCAAAATCAAAAGTACACATGCTTTTCCACGGCGGAAAAACCGCCGCGGAAAAGCATGTTTACTAATGCATCCTAATTTGGCTGGCGGTGTCTGATAGACACTGCCAGCCAAATGAGAGCTTTTCCGCCGCGGTTGTAATCCGACCGCGGCAGAAAAGCAGCGGACAGAAACCAAGACCCACCAGCCATCGTAATGCGGCGGTGGGTCTTTGGTGACTCCGCAGAGGATTTTCCGCCTCCTCCGGGCCGGCGGTGGCTTCCGCCGGCCCGGAGGAGGCGGAAAATCCTCCATCCTAATCGGCCCCTAAGTTTGCTGATAGTTACTTCTTTTCTCCCACTATATTATCTCCAATGTGTTTTTCACATCTCTTTTTCATCTCCTGCCTCCTTTCTCTCACTGTCTGTCTCTAATGCACCATATCACCGCCAATTTTGTGTAGATTCAGAAGAGAGTAAAATGTAATACTTGAAAACATCATAAGGGATCAGGGTAGACTACCCATAATCCCCTAGGCCTTCTCAGGGAGTCCTTAAAGGATCTGTTTCTGCTTTCCTGACAGACTATGGTATGGATTCCATATACCACAATAACTTCTGTAACAACATGCAAGATATCTAAAGAGGAGACGGTGTACATTGAATTTAAGACTCTGCATTGGTAACTACATGTTGGTACTTAAATCACCCACACAACACAACAACTCTATTCAAAGCTACCCTACCTCTAAGCACTTTAAATTATTATTTTACTGTTTCACTTGGTTGTCCCCATGGTACGCTCCCTGATACGCTCCCCGGTGCGCATACCGGGCGCTCCCCCTGCGAAAATCGAAAAAAATAAATATTTTTTTTTGCCCCGCGGGGCCCTTTTATGGCCCCCACATCAAAACTATGGGGTCAGGGGGGGGTCTACCCTGCCCCCTTTTGGTCATTTACCCCTTTGTTTTTGCCACCTCTTGTGTCTCGATCCTACCGAGACACAAGATGGCGGCCGCTCCGGACTGTTTGGAATGTTGACAGACACCCGAAAGCCAATCAGCTTTCCGCTCGCGAACTCGCGTTACGCGCTGGTACGCGCCCCGGTGCGCATACCGGGGCACGCTTATAGATATATATATTTTTTTTAACCTAAATTACTCAAAATCCTCTGGAGCACATATCTTGAGACATAGCAAAGGCACATCGGGCTACCAGTCCCTACAATTTTGCCAAGTTTGGTGGGAATCCATTCAGCCGTTCAGGCTAAAAGTGAGTCCAACCGCCCTATGGAAATTAACATGGGGAAAACACGTTTTGGGACCCCCCAAATATCTCGGCCCCCGCTTCACAAATCCCCCCCAAACTTTCAGGGAAGGAGCAGAGCGGAGCGGGCCATCTTCTTTGAGAAATTCAAAGTTATTCTCAATAGAATGTTGCGGATTTCATATGGAAAAAAATCCTAACTATAACTACTTACTGGCGAACGCCAGTAGGTAATATAGTTATTGTATGTGTGTGTGTATATATATATATATATATACATATATATATATATATATATATATATATATATATATATATATATCAGGGATATGGAATTCCTATAGCCCAACACTCAAGACATATTGTTTGGGGTCAAGGGCAACAAGTTTTCATGTGTATTTTGTCCTTGGTATAAGTAGGCCCAACCCCCTGCAGCACAAACCCTTTGGCTGCCAGTTTGCATTACAACATTATTGATCAGGAAGGGCACTGTCTGGAGTTAGGGTAATATTTTTGTCCACATGCTAATGCTGTTCAAACTTGTATTCATGTGTGGTTCTGAAAATCTGGATTCGTGTAAACGTTCTGGACTCGAGAATTAAAACTTCGTTGAAACATGACGAATTTGGTATCAAAAGACCGAGAATGACGAGTACATCATGTACATATATTTTCAGCATATTCGAGTGACGATTTTACCTCGAAATCGTCATTTGCGTTCTGAACCCTTGGCTTCCATTTATGTGTTGCCCTTTACATAGGCCTTAATCCAGTTGAATTCAATTCCACAAGGACACATACTCCTTAATCGACTTTTCCATGACCTGTGCAAGTTGGAACCATTGCCCCAGGCCGAACTCGTTAGGTCAGTTCCCCTCCCAGTGGCCGAGCAAGATAAAATCTAGGCTCAACAAGTCATAAAACCATTTCAGCGCGCACACCTGCCGTATCTTGCTCACATCTGTCTTTTCTCTTTTGCTTCACTTACTTTATGATGGGGAGGTGCCTGTTTTATTGGGGGGTCCACTGATATCTGATGAAATGTTGGGCCTTGCCAGGTGATTTGTTATGGACAGCACGACGTAAAATATGTACATGTCATCATGACTCTGCTTTTCTTTTGTAAACCAATAACTGTAAATGACATACTACGAATTCGAAGAATGTTTGCCTGAAGCTGAATATTCTGTATAAAGAGAGAAGCCTGACTTTGTAAATTCGAGCAGTCTCCTGAGAACATAGTTCCCCGCGTTGTATTTCTAGGACACTTGTTACCTTGGTTGCAGCCAATAAACTAATCTTTGACTTCACCTAGAAGACTCTGAGTTTCTGTGGTCTGGATCAGGAAGAACCCGAGGTCTCTGGGTGTACCCTGACACCGCTGGGTTACCGGTGTCTGTGCCGGTTCTGAAAAACCCAGTACCTCAGTTGGTGTCCAACGTTTGGGGCGATTCCAGTGGTACCAGTCAGCCAGAGGATCGTGAGGAGCTTCGTGTGAAAATTCCGGAGGACGGCCAACCACCTCATCGACCCCTGCATGTCGACGTGGTCCGAAGGTCTTTGCTGCGAGGTTCCCCGCTTCCCGACGGCTACAAGGACTGCTGCCCTGGCTATCGCCCTTATTTGGACCCTTGAAGTTTGGTAGAGCGAAACACTAAGACGAGTCTTCTGGTGACGTCATCGACATCTCAGTAAAGTATAAGTGGAGCGTCTCCCAGTCCTTAGTTGATCTTAGTTTTGGTATCCTTGGGATAAAAAGTTTTGTGTTGGTACTTGCAAGCACCAAAACCGAAGGACTCGTGTATTCACGAGAAATATCGTAATCGATAATCCTTTGAAGTTTGGAACTAGACTAGAGAGCGAAGATGCCTAGTCTTAGACTTGGAAATTTGTTTTGTCTTGGTTATAATAATAGGGACTCCCGATTTGAGGACTCATGTCCGGTTCCTCCAGTTGGAACTCCAACTTACGAGCTATATGTGAAACATGGGGTAGGCCCCATCACCTACAATGAAGTATGGATTAAATACACCAGGAAAGATGGTGTTCTAAAATGGCCCCAATATGGTAGTTTTGATTCCGAAATCTTAGACAACCTTGAAGTTAAACTCTTTAAAAAGAAAGCCCGGCCGGCGATGTTTGACTCTTTCCGCTTATGGCGTAAAGAAGCCAAACAAAAAGAAATCAAATTAGCTAAGAAAAATAAGAGAGAAGAGGGACTCTCAGTAATGCAAGCTTCTATGCAGTTTAAAGATAATGAAGAAGAGCAGATGAGTGAGCAGTTGCACAGGCAACGTAAAATGGCAATAGATAAATGTTATCCAGTTTTGCCGTCTCTTCAGCAAGAGGCAGCAAAAGAGCGTGAAAAAGACCCATTAATGTCGCATTTACTAAATTCACCACCCCCCTATGCGCAAAATGCCACGGCACCCCCGCAACCTTTAGTTGCGCAAACTACGCCTCCTGTTCTTCCACAGCACTCTCCAGCTGTTCCCCAGCTGACTCATGTCCCTATGGTGCAGCCCGCTCCAGGCCCACCAACCACACTTGCTTCACCTGTGTTTTCTACGATTTCGCCTAATGTACCTTTTACTTCTCCTAATGCTCCCTCTACGATTTTGCCTAGTGCTCCTTCTATTTCCCCTGATACCTCTTCTGCTATCTCTGCCCCTGCTTTATCTCACCCTGTTTTTCCATCCGTTCTTCCTTCAGTTTCACCTTCCATTCGGCAGAAAATGGCCAGCACTGTTACTAACCTTCTTTTACCTCTTTTCGGGTCGCCTACTACGACCCCTAACATGGGAAGAAGACAGTTGCGAAGTCGACTGCCTGATTATCAAGAGAGAGATTCACTGAATAGTTTAGCACGGAAATGGGTCTTGGACACTGTAAAATATGATGTACAGTCTGTCATGGAAGTTTTTCATCAATGGGAAGCAGCGACACAGAGATATGTTTTCAAACAGATGTGTGTTTTTCTTTGCGAGGATTTAGAAGACAATGATCTGGAATACATCCCGCAAGAGATGTGTCGTGTACGGTTTAAGTTCGGAGAAGGTATGATTGTAGGTCCAGATGTGGAAAAAGCAGTTGAAATGTTGTTATCATATCGGAGTAAGGGAAGCAGTTCTGGGTCACCCTCTGAATCTAGTACATCTAGTAGGAAAAAGGCGCGACAATACCCTATGAGAGAAGTTACCCCACAATGGAGAGAGGGTGACACGACTGCTGTCCCACCTATCATGCCACACTTTCAGCGTGTATGGGTACATGTCCCATGGAAGCGAGCTGAAGTTTTAGCACTTAAACAAACGTTACCTGATCCGCGTAAAAATCCTGCAGGGTATTACAAAGAGTTGTCGCAAACTGCTGGGTCATGTATAATGAATTTAGCCGATATCGATATGCTATTTGGGAACGTTGTTCCACAGCCTTTATGGGGAAAGATTCGTCACACGGATCATGATCAGGAATTAGGTGACTCATGGGCTAACATTACTGCGACAGATGCCCTACAAATAGGTGGCGCTAAGCCTGAACCTTTGATAGCAGAACTGCCTGGTAAAATAATTGATTATATGAAAACGATAATGCCTGCAATACGTGTACATTGGGATAAGTTATCTGCATGCAAGCAGAAGAAAGAAGAAACTGTTTCAGATTTCTTCACCAGATTTGAAGAAACATTTGTTGACCACAGCGGTCAAGATATGACCACAGAAGGTGGTCAGAGATTGTTTGTCGATAAATTCGTGCACAATTTGCTTCCTGAATTGTGCAAAAAGTTAAAGGATTCGGAAAGTTCTTGGGCAGTCTCGTCTTCAGCACAGATATTGGCTACTGCACAATATTACGAAAATAGAGACAAAGATGAGAAAGATAGAGTAGAAAAGAAAACTAAAGAACTAAAAACGAAGGTTTTGCTACAGCAAGCCTATCCGCCACGTGGTAGTGGTAATCAAAATAATAATGGTCAGAATCACTACCAAAACAATTTCCAGCAGCCTCAACAATATCAGAGAAACTCGCAAAGAGTCGAGTATACTCAACCACGTGTACCTGTAGGCCCCAACCAGTGTTCATATTGCAGACAAGAGGGTCATTTCAAGTATAATTGTCCTATTCTATTACAACGTGCAAATGGAGTTTCTGGTGTTAGAGGTCGTGGCAGTCAGCAAGCACCTAGAGGTAGAGGGCGTGGAAACGCCCCTCAGAACGCACGTCCCCTTCCACCACAAAACTCTATGAATAGGTTTGATCAGCAAAATAACGTTTCGTACAGAACAGCTCAATACTACGTTGATGATTACTATACAGAAGATGAGTATTTGGAGAATAATAATTGCTAGGACAGCCAAAGACAAAGAGAGAGAGTTGTTTCAGTTCCAGTAGATCAGAGTGGACCATACGTTGAGGTGATTACATCAGGTGTGTCAGAGCCTTTTCTGTTGGATACTGGTGCTACAAAGAGTTCTATTATGCACTCCAAACTCCCTGGCGCACCTTTGTCTGGCAAAATGAACGTTTCTGTAGGTCTTTCTGGCGCCCCAGTTAGGAATCCGATTTCTGACCCTTTGTCTCTTTCTGTTGGTCCTTGTGAATTAGAAGCACCCCTTATTCTGACAACAGGTTGTGGTGAAAACTTGCTAGGATTGGATTTGTTAAAGAGATTGTATGCAACTTTGTACTGTTCTCCGTCAGGAGTACAACTTACTTTAGGTAAGAAAGTAGTTTCTCCCATGTATTTGTCGAGAGATGCACTTCCAGCAGAATTGTCGTTTCTCCCAGATATTCTTTGGGCCACTGGTCCTAATGATGTAGGTCTTTTAGAAATTCCACCATATGTTGTAACATTGAAAGCCAACGTTAAAATGCCACGAATTCCCCAATACAAAATTTCTAGTGAGGGTGAAAAAGCTTTACTAGCGATCGTTTACGAATTAATTGAAAAGGATGTGATTGAAGAAACACGAGGAAATGTTTGCAATAGTCCTGTTCTGCCTGTTTTAAAACGAACTGACCCTTCTAAGCCACCTGTGTACAGATTTGTGATTGACCTTAGAGAAGTGAATAAAATTGTTGTGCCACAATTTCCAGTTGTACCCGACATTACCACATTATTGACTATGATTCCAGCCTCTGCCTCTTGGTTTTCGGTGATTGACCTGAAGAATGCTTTCTTCAGTATCCCGATTGCTGAGGAGAGCAGGGATATCTTTTCCTTCAGTTTAGGAGGTCGAAGCTTCCGCTTTAAACGCGCTCCTTAGGGCTACTGTGAAAGTCCATCAATATACAGTCAAGCTCTAAAAACACAGCTTGATACGATTGTTTTACCAAAAGGTGCTACTCTTGTACAATATGTGGACGATTTGCTCATAGCTGCAGATACTAAGAAAATTTGTAAAAAGGCCACGTTGACATTATTGCGTCATCTGTGTGATCTGCATCACAAGGTGTCACTTTCCAAACTGCAATATTGCCGACAAGAAGTGACCTACCTAGGTCACCTCTTATCGAAGGAGGGAAGGAAACTGACCCCAGAAAGAATTCAGGCAATAGCGAAATTGAATGTGCCAAGAACACAGAGAGAAGTGCGTGCTTTCTTGGGCATTACATCGTACTGTAGACAGTGGATTCCAAATTTTTCGTTACTGGCCAAACCCTTGGTGGCATTAACATGTAAAAATACACCCAATCCCATTCCTTGGTCTGAAGAGTGTCAGAAAAGTTTTCTTGAATTACGCACAGCATTATGTTCGGCTCCTGTGTTAGGTACCCCCAACTACAGTAAGCCTTTCACATTGTCATCAACGAGAAGGAGGGCTGTGCATTGTCTGTGTTGACTCAGTTATTTGGAGGTAGGCAGCGCCCATGCGCCTATTTTTCGTCAACTTTGGATTTGGTAGCTAAAGCATTGCCAAGTTGTTTAAGAGCCACAGCAGCAGCAGCTGTTTCTATTCGACAGTCTGCTGGTCTAGTAATGAATAATACACTAATCGTGATGGTCCCACATGCAGTAGACACATTGTTAAATAGAACCAAGACACAGCACTTAACTAGTGCTCAACTGTCCAGTTACGAATTGACACTGCTAGCGAGTCATGTGCACATAAAAAGGTGCAGTACCTTGAATCTAGCTACGTTGTTACCAATTGCAGAGGAATCAGATGCTTTAGAACAGCACAATTGTTTTCTCGCAACAGAAGAAGAGACAAAAGGGAGAGTAGATTTATTTGACACTCCTCTTGCTGAATGTGATGGTACATTATGGGTGGATGGTTCATGCTTCAAGCTCCCAAATGGTAACGTGACTGCAGCATATGCTGTCACGACTTTGTACACAGTTGTTGAAACTGCACGAGTACCACATGGTTCAGCTCAAGCTGCAGAATTAGTTGCACTCACGAGAGCGTGTGTATTGTCGAAAGGAATGAAAGTGACTGTCTACACCGACAGCCAGTACGCGTTTGGAGTGGCTCACAGTTTTGGACGATTGTGGAGAGAACGTGGGTTCCTGACTTCGCATGGAGCTAAGATTCAGCATGGTCAGTTGGTGAATGAGCTCCTTGAATCACTGACCTTGCCTCTGCAAATGGCAATTGTGAAATGTAGTGCTCACAAGAAGGTGACTGATGATGTTGGTCATGGGAATGCATTTGCTGATGAGATCGCTAAAGAAACGGCAAAGAATGTGATGAGCCGAATGTATGTTGCAGGCCCTGAAAGATGGACTGGTGATGTTGAAATATGTGAGGACACGATAGAGAGTGTGAAGTCCATCCAAGCTGAGGCCACAGAGAAAGAGTTGAGCACGTGGAGAAAGAGCACAGGTAGAATGGATGCAAATGGTCGTTGGATTGAATCGACAGAGCATCAGAGATGGTTGTTACCCGATGCATATGTGCTTGCAGTGGTTACAATGGCTCATGGAATGGCTCATATCAGCGTGAAAGGGATTTGTGAGTTGTTGGCCCCAGTGTGGAAGAATTCAGGGATTCCCAAGTGTGCAGAGAATGTTGTCAAGAATTGCATGGTATGTCTGAAGCACAATCCTGGTAGGGGAACCCCAACTCCAGCTGGTCATTTTACACCTCCTACGTATCCGTTCGAGGTTTTGCAGCTAGATTTCATACACATGGAGAGGTGCAACAACTTAAAATACGTGCTCGTTGTTGTTTGTGCTTTCTCAAGATGGGTAGAAGCATATCCCCTGAAAGACAATACTGCCTTGTCCACAGCAAAAGCCCTTGCGAAAGAGTACTTCCCCAGGTTTGGAATGCCTAGAATGGTCTGGTCTGACAACGGAAGTGAATTTGTGGGCCGTGTGGTGAAAAGAGTGTGTGAAGGGCTAGGCATTAGGCAGAAGTTCCACGCTGCAAATCACCCCCAATCAGCTGGATTAATAGAATGTTACAATGGCACGCTTAAACTTAAATTGGCCAAAATCCAAGCGAGCACCGGTCTTAAATGGCCTGATGCTCTACCCTTAGCACTCCTATCCACCAGAATGACTGTGCATTCGCGAGTGAAACTCAGCCCTTATGAAATTGTCTTTGGCCGGCCAGCCAACATATGGGGAGTGCCTAGGCCCACGAAGTTCAGCGAGCTAGAACACCCTATTTTGCTTGATTACCTGTATGAATTGACGGCTAAATTGCGTGTTTTGCATCAACAGGTACATGACTCCCTGCCTCCGGCCTCTGATACTCCAGGACACAGCATTGACCCTGGAACCTGGGTGCTGGTGCGAAACGTCCAAAGGACTGAAAACGACCAGCCCAGGTGGACGGGACCACACCTCGTCCTTCTCTCTACCAGATCGGCAGTTCGAGTGGAAGGGAAGAAGGCCTGGATCCACGGGGTCCACTGTAAAAGGGTACCCTTACCTCTGCCCTATGACCAGAGTAAAGAACTTGATGCCGTGCCAAATACCGTCCCTTTTAATGATTCACATGTAAAAGGAACTGACTCTGAACAAGAACACGAAAACATTTTGCACAAGGCTGTGCCACCATCCAAGCGAGTGAACATTACAGAGCCTGACCTTTTGTTCCCAGATCACACAATATCTGGGAAGCAACGGTATAATTTGAGACCGAGGAAAACTAACTAATAAGGTCATTTCTTTTGCAATTTGAGACTAAGATCCATGGACAAATAAACTTTTTCCCCCCGAGTACTATTTTTGAAAGTGCAGATCTCCCATCTAGGTAACTTGCTTATTTTTGTTTTTCGAACCGCCATCCGGGTTCCGCTGCTAGGGCCGCGGTTAATTAAAGTCTTTGGGGTGCAGCTGACGACGTTAGGTCGGTAGTTCTGGTTGGTCCAAGGGAGTTGCCCTAGACTGACGGAAGCATCCCTTAGCAGAGGCAACCTCCCACCGCGGGCAGCACTTTAGAGAGGATGGAGTTTCCCGATGTGGAGAGACCTGCCAAACAAATGAACTTTAAGCAGAGACTGTGTAACACGATGACCAAGAAAAGTTTTATAATATTGTGTATTTTTATGCTATTCAGCGTAATGATCTTCTTGATAAGTTATTTTTTATTCTCTTTCCATGTAACATTTGCGCCCACTGCATCACCTATACCTCCCCCTACTGTTTCCTCTCATTCTTTCCACCCTCTGCCCGACCACGAATCAAATAGGAGATTGGAGTTCGTTAATAACTCCTTTGTTCAGTTGTTACACCAACACCAACTTGTAATGAACACAACTAACTGTTGGGTGTGCGGTCCCATGCCTCACACAACTGATAAAGGTATCCCCTATTTGGTCCTGCCATTTAGTCACAATGGTTCTGTATGGGCATATAGGACAATGTTCATATATGCACACGAAATCTACCCCCTGCGTTCTATAACAGACAATCCTAGAAAAAGTGCTCTAGTCAAAGGTATAGTTGACATGATTAAGGAAGGTATTTCTTATGAGACTATCCCTAGAGATGAGACACTATTATACATAGGATGGAACATGACTGGGTATGGAACTACTCTAAGTGAGAAACAGCAGGCTAAGAGGTCGTCCCCGATTTGGATTGTACCCCATCAGGGTCATCTGTGTCTGCAAGGTAATGGCACGAATCCCAGGGCTCAGTTAGGGAAGAGTGTCTGTACTGAAACATATATGTTTGGATCTCAGACCTCCCCTGCGTTTTTAGCAGCTAAGGGTACTTTTTTCATCTGCCACGATAGAGCCTATACATGGTTGCCCCCTGACTTTTCGGGCTCATGTTTTGTTTCCTTCCTGTTGCCTCCCACCTACACAGCAGCGGCAGACTACCACCGGACAAGGATAGTTAGAGGTGTCTTGAGTGAAGAGGACACTGCAGGTCAAGAATTCGGAGACTTTGCAAAGGGTTTTTTGCCGTTCTGGGGATCCATGGCTAACAGCAGAAACATAAGGCAATTGACAAGGGTAGTTGAGTCCACCGTGATAGAAACTACTGGTGCCCTTAGTAACTTGACTGCTGAGCTCCAGTCGGATCGGCTTATGACCCTTCAGAACAGGGTCGCTTTAGATGTCATCCTTGCAGACCGAGGTGGAGTATGCAGATTGATCCAATCTAGTTGCTGTATCTTCATCCCTGATAACGCTCCAACAGTGTACCAGGCCATCTCCAAACTACATAAGATTTCCGAATCTATTCATGTGGATAAAGGAGATTGGTCATTGATGGGATGGGTCTGGGAACTAATATCCGCCTGGGGATGGAAAATTCTAATGGTCATTGGGATGGTCTTAGCCATTCTTTTCCTGTTCTGTCTATGCATACAGTGTGCTCCTGCAATATGTAGCCTCTGTGCTACATCATGTGTAAGGAAACCTGTGTCAAGAGATGAACTAAGTACTAGAATGATGTTACAGCAACATCTCAATGACTTTCGGAATATAGATCTGGACTCAGACTAACATGAGGATAGATTAATTGCCTATGTAAGGGCAAAAGGAGGGATTGTGGTTCTGAAAATCTGGATTCGTGTAAACGTTCTGGACTCGAGAATTAAAACTTTGTCGAAACATGACGAATTTGGTATAAAAAGACCGAGAATGACGAGTACATCATGTACATATATTTTCAGCATATTCGAGTGACGATTTCACCTCGAAATCGTCATTTGCGTTCTGAACCCTTGGCTTCCATTTATGTGTTGCCCTTTACATAGGCCTTAATCCAGTTGAATTCAATTCCACAAGGACACATACTCCTTAATCGACTTTTCCATGACCTGTGCAAGTTGGAACCATTGCCCCAGGCCGAACTCGTTAGGTCAGTTCCCCTCCCAGTGGCCGAGCAAGATAACATCTAGGCTCAACAAGCCATAAAACCATTTCAGCGCGCACACCTGCCGTATCTTGCTCACATCTGTCTTTTCTCTTTTGCTTCACTTACTTTATGATGGGGAGGTGCCTGTTTTATTGGGGGTCCACTGATATCTGATGAAATGTTGGGCCTTGCCAGGTGATTTGTTATGGACAGCACGACGTGAAATATGTACATGTCATCATGACTCTGCTTTTCTTTTGTAAACCAATAACTGTAAATGACATACTACGAATTCGAAGAATGTTTGCCTGAAGCTGAATATTCTGTATAAAGAGAGAAGCCTGACTTTGTAAATTCGAGCAGTCTCCTGAGAACATACTTCCCCGCGTTGTACTTCTAGGACACTTGTTACTTTGGTTGCAGCCAATAAACTAATCTTTGACTTCACCTAGAAGTCTCTAAGTAACCTGCCCCATGGACAAGTAAGTGTTTTATTAAATTCCACACCCCTTATATACCAAAACACCATTCCACCTGCCTTCGCATATGTATATGTGTTTTTACAGTCTTTCATCCGTGATTCCACTCACAAACAGAAAGATGAAGTGCGGACCCAAAGTTCTTCGTACCAGGTATTTTTTATTTTAAATCACCCTGCATCGCCGCCACGACGCGATATATATATGACCTCCAGAAATGCATGATTGATTGAGGAGCCATGGATGCACAGAATTGTTTTACAGAACCGAGTTTCTCTGTGACACTGTCTGGCCCCCAAAACGTTGTAAACATCACTTGTGTAGTGGGTCTGTAAGCCCACAATATAGATGCTTTTTACTGTGGGTCCTTCTTTCACTTATAGCAACAGAATCTGTGCAGCCCTGCCTCCTGAGATCACATAAGGCTGTACCTTACAGCTGTAGTCTCCCATGGTCAGGCACCGAAATAAAAGTGGATCACATTAGCGAATTCAAAATCTAAAAAAGTGGCACACAGTCTGCAAACCACTGCAGTTCTGAACGTGTGATGACAGGCTGGTTGTATGCGATTTCACAGAGAAGATTTCATGGAATACCATTACTGAGAAACCATTTCACCTAGACTGTTTAATAGACAATTACAGGACGAATGGCATTTACCCTTTTATATGCACCGATTTATAGAATGCCTTTCATAATTTGCTCTTGCGTGCTTATTTTTTATGGTGGAAATGCAATTGTTGCGTTCTTAATTTCAGAAACATTTTTGTCTGAGGTATTTATTTCAGTGATTCACTTCAGGGGACATAATTTTGGATTTATATCTTTTACATGGTTGAACAATTATTTCTGATGCTTTTAATTTTCTGACCAATCACCACACTTAAACAGCACACATCTCTGGACCTCTCACAACCCCAAAACATAATGCATCCTTATACCCTAAAAACCCTTCACCATTCCTAAACTCCACCCATCTCTGAACCCTAAAACCCTTTCTAACCCTAAACTCCACCCATCTCTGAACCATAGAAACACCTCATCACACCTGATCTACACCAATTTTGACACCTGACCTCCAGCTATCACTGAACCCTAAAAGCCCTTTCTAACACTGAACCCATCTCTGAACCATAAAAATCCCTCAATATCCCTAAATTCCATCCCTTTCTGAACCGTAAAAACCACTTTCTATGCCTAAGCCACACACACCCCTTAACTCCCCTTTTCTATGCCTATACCCCTCATCCCTCCCTGAACCTAAAGACTCTCACCAGCCCTAAACAGCACCTGTCCCAGATCCCTACAACCTCTCAGCACCCCCAAAGACCATCCATACCAGACTCCTGAAAAACCCTCACCACACTCAACTCCACCTATCCCTGATCCCTAGACACCTTTCTAGCCTTAAACATCACTCACTACTGAACCCTAAATCCCCTCAACCCCCCTAAACTCCATCCATCCCTATACCCTTACAACTTCACTCTCAGGACCCTAAACTACACCCATTCCTGAATCCTGAAACACATTATCACCCCTAAACACCACATATTCCTGTGCCCTAAAAGTCCTTTAATATCCCTGAATAGAACTATGACCCAGCTCCCATTTACCTGGGCTCGTCCTCCAATCAGTCTAAGGCCCTTTGGGACCCCGCCTTGCTTACTCAAGGCCCTGCTTGATTCTTGGACTCCTCCTTCTCTCTAGCTCTCTGCTCCTTCCTTACGCCATTCTCTCCTCTACTCTTAGCTTTCTCCTTTTCACTTCCTCTCTCACTCCTTTACCTTCATCTTTTTGCCTGCTCTCCATTCTTCACACACCCTTTGTGTGCCTATTGGTGCCTGTTTTCCACTCTCTCTCGATGCCTCTTTGTGCCAGTTTTCCACTCTCCACTCTCTCTTTTTGTGCCTCTGTGTGCCTCTCCTCACTCTTTGTGGTCATTTTTCACTCTCCCCTCTCTCTTTCTTCCTGTTTTCCACTCTTTCTCTTTGTGCATCTTATACCTGTTTTTCTTGTGCCTGCTTCTCCTTTGCATCCATTTCCTGGTGGCTCCACTGGAGCTTTTTTGCCTCCCACCTCCCCCCTCCCCTGCTTTCTCACGTCTTGCTGCTCCTTACCTGCATCTCCCGGACGTGCTATTCCCCCCTCCTGTGTCCATCCTTCTCTAGCCCCCTCTCTGCCCCCTGCGCTCCTCCAACCTCCCTTGACCTACTTAATGGTAGCCGCACTGCCACCCCATTGAGCAGATGCTTAGGCCCCAGGTCCCACTTACCTAGAACGGTCCTCCGACCAGTTAAAGGCCCATTAGGACCTGGCCTCACCGCCTTGCCTCGATCTTGTGCTCCTTCTCTCTCACTCTCTGCTCCTTCCTCTCACCCTTCACTCCTGTGTCCTTCTCTTTATCCTTTTCACTTGCTCTTACTCTTGTGCCGTTGTTCCTATACCCATTCACCATTCTCCACTCTCTCTCTCTTTGTACCTTTGTGCCCGTTTTCTCACTTTCTCTCTCTGCTTCTTCTCATCTCTCTCTTTGTGCCTTGGGCCCGTTTTCCCACTCTCTCTCTCTGTGCCTCTTTTCAACTCTCTCTTTGTGCCTATTTTTGCCTGCTTTCCTTCACACCCATTCTCCTCTGGTTCCTCCCATGCTTTCCTGCCTCCCCCTGTGCTTTCTAGCCCCCTCCCCTCCTTTTCTGCATCTGCCTCCTGTGCCATCTCTTGTCTCCTCTGCCCCATCCTTCCCTAGCCCTGTCATCTGCCCCCTGCATTCTACCACCCACCCAGGACCTACTAAATGGCGGCTGCTGCACCAGCAGGCACACCAAAAGCAAGCTCTTCTGTGCCCATCCGTGCTGGACTGCGCCCAGCACAACATACCCTGGTCTAACTAAATGCCACCGCTACACATCCTTCCTCCTGCATACACTCAACACCAGATGCCACCTCAACAGCTGCTTCAGTGGATCACCTCAGTCCATGGTAGGACTTTTCTTATGCACTCACTGCCATTTCACCTGCACTAACACACCCACCCCACACTTGCCCCACACGACAGGTATGCATGCTCCTCTACACCAGTTCTCTCAGCAAACATGCCACCGAAATCTTGTCACCATCGATATGCACTCCCTCAACATCCTCTATCTGACAGAGACCTGGCTTAACCCTACCTCGGCACCCACCATCGCCACAGCCATTCCGCTGGGCTACAAGATCTCCTGCCAAGAAAGACTGAACAAGCCAGGAGGGGGTCAACCAGTCATCCACAAGGACTCCATCACCTGCACCACTTTCACAGGCGAGAAAACAACCTTCATAGAACATATGCTTTTTTGACTGCAGACCGGCAACCACATCACCCTCAAAGGCACCCTAACTTACCGACCACCCCCTGGACCACGCACCAGCTTCAGCAATCTCCTCACAGACTTCATCACTCCCATCACCATCCGTTCAAACAGTTTCATCCTACTTGGCAATCTCAACTTCCATCTCAATGACCGAAAACACCCCAACTCCACTGCCCTACTAGAGAGCCTCAGGATCCTCGAACCCACCCAGACCATCCAAGGCCCTACCCACAAAGCAGGACGCACCCTCGACCCCATCTTTACAGCCAGCAACAAAGTCAAGTTCACCCACCTCACTCTGCTCAGTTATACAGACCACTCCTTTGTCCACTTCTTCACCAACACATCCCTGCTCCCCCACAACCAAAACTCTAACAACATCAGGCGTAGCTGGAACAAATAAAGGACTCAGACTGCACCAACACTCTCAGTGCCCACCAGCCAAACCTCACCAGCAACCTGCATACAGACATCAAAGCCTTCAACAACTGGATCACCACGGCAAAGACTCCCTAGCCCCCTACAGTACATCAGACACTCAGGGACCAATACAAGAGCCAGCTGGGACATCGAAGACCTTAGAAAATCCAAACACCACTGCACACAACTGAAGCGAAAATGGAGAACCATCCAGGAAACCACCACAAGAAACACTTACAAATAAGCACTCAGGAATACCACACCTCGCTCAATGAGGAACGAAAAACAGCCCGAGCTTTCAGATTGGAAAACAGCTCCAGCAACTGCAACGAGCTTTTCAACATCATCAAAAAATTCTCCAACCCCCCAGCTGCCACCCACTTCATCACCCCTTCGCAAGACCTTTGAGACAAACTCTCTGATATCTTTCACAACCAAATCCTCAAGATCTACAGCAATTTTGACCCTCAATGCAAGACACAAGAACTCATCAACCAGCTGCCCACCACCACCAGATCACAAACCAGAATCTGCTCACCCCAGAAGACACTGCTGAAATCATAAGAACAATCCATTCCAGAGCCCCCACCATACCGACAACTTAGAAGGAATTCTGATCAGCTCCCACCTCGCCAACTTCAACACCACCATTCAAAGCGAACCTTCGCAGACAAATTAAAACATGCAGAAATCACAGCTTTCCTTAACAAAACACAGCAGGCCCAACAGAGCTCAGCAACTACAGCCCCATCTCACTCCTGCCCTTTTCCTCCAAAGTCACGGAGAAAGCTATCAACAAACAACTCTCCAATCATCTTGGACAACACTTCTCACAAGACATCTCGCAGTTTGGATTTCGCAGCATTGAAACTGCTCTCATTGCAACAACTGAAGACATCTGGATCATCATGGATAAAGAGGATACTGCAGAACTCATACTAAAAAAACCTCTACACAGCCTTCGACACCTTCTCCCACAGAACTCTCTCAAAAGACTCCACAACTCCAGAGTACATGAACCTGCCCTGAGATGGCTGGCCTCCTTTCTCTCAAAAAGGACCCACTGAGTCAGACTCCCGTCCTACACTTCCAAATCCAAGAACCTCATCTGTGGAGTCCGTCAAGGATCACCGGTAAGACCTACCCTTTGCATCATCTACATGATGCCACTCAGCTCACGTCATAAGATCCCACAGAATCAACATTGTCTCCTACATAGATGACATCCAGCTCATCCTCTCCCTAACAGACAATGACCATGCGACCAGGACCAACTTTACTACCCCGATGTCAAACGTAGTAAATTGTATGAAACAGAACTGCCTAGAACACAACATGATAAAAAAGAAGTTGTGATTTTCAGGAAAAAGCGCCCTACATAGGACTCCACCTGGAGGCCAACAGATCTGAGACCCACCCCCAATGACCACACCAAAAACCTGGGCATCATCTTGGACGACAGACTCACGATGGCCACACAAGTGAACTCTGTCACCTTCTCTTGCTTCTTCATCCTGCGTATGCTCTGCAAAATATTCTAATGACTCCCAAATGACACCCAGGTCCTCATCACCAGCACACTAGACTACAACAGTGCACTACAAATCAACTTGTACAAAGATTCCAGACCACCCAGAACGCTGCCCCCAGACTCATCCTCAGCATCTCCCACAGTGCCCCACCTCAGATAGGTCCACTGGCTACCAGTCCAGAAGCCATGTCAATTCAAACTGCTCAGCCACGCATTTAAAGCCCTCCATGTCGGACCTGTCTACTTTAGCCACAGCATCAACTTCCACCAACCCACTAGGCAAATGCACTCAGCCACACTCCAGGACCTCCCCATCCCTGCTCGAGTGCCGCAAGAAACTGAAGGTCTGGCCATTCAACTAGTAGCCCAATCGGCCTGCCCATCTACTCCAGCACCTGGATACCCCTTGGGTGATAAGTGCACTATACAAATCCATATAACATAACATAACTATAACTGAAACTTGGAAACCCCTGACCAGCCCTATACTCTGCCCATTTATGAACCCTAAAATCCCTTCAACACTCCTACACTCCACCCGCCCCTAAACTCCACTCATCTGTGATGCCTAATACCACTTACCACCCCTAATCTCCACCCATTCCTGATCTCTACAAATCCATTCCTGCATCTGACCTCCACACATTCCTGATATCTAACAAACCTTATCACCCCTAAACTTCACCCATCCCTGATCACTACAAACCTGTTTCTCTATCTGAACTCTACCTGTACCTGACCCCTAAAAACCCTTCATGATACCTAAAACTTTCTGAACCTAAAAACCGGCCAACACCCCTAAACGCCACACAATTTTATTGTAATTCTTGATTTTCCTTAAAATTATCTTTCCTTTAAAATCTTTCCTTTTATTTTTTTATTTTCTTAAAACTGGTGTTCCTTAAAATTGCGTTCCTAGATCTGGTTTACTCAAATGTGGTTTCTCACTTTTCCATTAATTCACTTACATCAGACATGACCTGTAGATGTTTTGCAAAGTATAAGAAACTGCACGTATTTATGCTTGGTACAGGCAATGTTAGTGGTAATATCAGGAAAGTCTGAAGTACAAACCAGCTCACCAGACCATAGAGCAGGCCCACAAACAGCCAAAACACCGACCCACACACTGAAAAGTCAGACCAGCCCTTGTGGTGCTGCCTGAACCCCTTTAGTCCAGTCTGACCCTACAGTCGCCTAGGCTGATGTCTGTACCCTCATCCCCCTTGATGAGAAGCCTCTACCAATAGCATGGAAGACCACTCTAGCGAGTGCTGTTTAAGCGAATGCTGCACGACAGGTCCTGGGCATTAATAGCCATACTAAAGACCTAGGCATCCTGCGAGATTATGCTTAATTCTTTGTGGAGAGCGACACCGTCCCTTGTGTTTGTACATTACAGCTGAAAAGACCTCCCATTACTTTCCTCAAACTCGCCAAGTCATAATCCGTTTCCAGTGGGGCCAGGGCAGCACTGTGAAATTATAATTGCTAAGTAAATGCCGTGCAGCATGCAAAGCCACAAATCAACATTCTAGAAATAATAAACAATCGATCCTTCAGAGCCTTCTAGCAGAACCCAAGGGTAGCTCCTTAAAAGCTTTTAGTTGTAATACAGTGCCACCTGGTGGAAATCTGTTTAATGACAACAATAATTTAATATGTTATGCAGTTGGTAAGGAGTAAGTAAGCCTCAGGATCAACTACATACTAAACCACTGTTTCCCGAACTGTGGGTCTCGCGAGTTAATTATTTTGGTGAGACGCGAAAGGGAGAACAATAAGTAAAGATACCTTTAAATTCTGGGTTCACATTTCCCAGTGATCCATCGATAGAGGTCAACAGTCAGGCTGCTTTATTCTTTTATCAATGGGATAATTGGTGTGTTAACTTTTATTTCTCTGACTGCAAATGAGATGAGTTTTTAAAGTGATTATGTGACAGGGTAGGATGTTATTTTTTGCAATACACAACAAAATGTAAATACTAGTAAAAAAATGTTTGCATCCACCAGTTAGAAAAGTGAAGCACTTTTTTTGTAATTCTGAAATGTGCTGAAAAATAGATTTTAATGGGATTAAAACACGTGGTAATGCGCAAATGTTCACATAAATCCCATTTAAACAAATTTTGTAAAACTGTATTTCTATGCACATTTAGTGGCCACTTAAATGGAAAAGGTGCGGTCTTTAAATGACAACGCATTACCACATGATGCTTTAGTTACATTCAAACATCGCCCAGCCTCATGTCCATTAAAGGCAGGTGGGGCATAAACATTTGTCATTCTAAAAAGTGGTTTGTGTTCTAAAATATTTGAGAACCACTGCACTAAACACTTTATCAGGACCTTCACCCAAGAATTAAGGTGCCTACATAAGGCGTGGGCATGCAGAAATACACACAATAACTCTCACATAAAAGGACTCCAAGTAGTAGTTCAGCACCAACGCCTGTGTAGTGCCAAGCCCTCAGCTTGCGTTAGGGGGGTCTCATGTAAAAAGGCACTGTGGGTTCCTCTTCTCTTAATATATACTAGAGCCTTGCATCGCTTCACTGCATGAATCCCTCTCCCATTCCACAAGATCATTTTGAATTTTAGTTGCTCGCTACCCATCGTGTGTTGCTAGTCGTGTGCCCCCCCAGCTTCCAGCTCTGCCTTCCAGTGCTCATTACTCTTTGCTCCTCTCGCATACTAAAGAATATTACATCTTTTCCCCACTGCTATTTCTCACTTGAGATCCCATAAGCCGCAAAACTGAAAAGGTTGTATGGCATTACAACGCGGGCTTTTACCACGCATGCCATTACAACGCTGTTTTTACAACGCAAGTCATTATAACGACTTGCGCTGTAAGTGCTGGATGGTGGAATAGTTTAATTTTCTATTCCAACTCCAGCCCACGTTACAGTAGGGAAGGTGTTGGATTAGAAAATTAAACTATTCCCTATCCAACAGCGCCCCCCAGCGCAAGTCGTTGTAACGACTTGCGTTGTGATAGCAGCGTTGTAATGGTAGCGCATGGTACTACCCGCGTTGTAAAGGCTGTTCCCCAACTGAAAACGTCCCCAACCATCCCTCACCAGGACAGACAACAGTGGTCTCCTGTCCAGTTTTAGACAAGAACATCAATTATTCAAATGGTGTTGCTGGTGTACTCTTCTGAACTCCTATAGATTAGTCAGGTGATAATCAGCTCAGTTATGTTAACTTCATTGTCCCAGCTGACCCTTCCCACAGCCCCATCTTTTTTATTCTTCTCATATAACACAGCATCTTATCCTCCAGAGACTAGGGCAGACATGCTTCCCTGAAGTGTATATACATCTCTTCCCAGGCTCTACAGATTGTCTGCAGTCCTAGATGTCACTTCAGGCATTCAGTGACCGATCGCCGAGCACCTAGACCTCTCTGAATATGAGTTTGCAACGTCTTTTGCCATCCCCATATAATCAATGAATTTCCTGCCTCTTAGACACCCTATAGGTATGCTGCTGCCGCCATTGGCCTCTTTGTCCTACTGGTCTTATTGATATAGTCCCTCTGACGGTCACCCTGAGTGTCTTCTCCCACCTATTGCAGCCATCTATTTTTGTGGTCAAAACCTGCCCGCTCCTGGGTGGTTGTCCATTTTTGCTATTTGAGCCTCAATCCTATTTTTAGACTTCTTGTGGATAGGTGAAGAATTGCATTTTATTACCTGACAATACATTAAACATGGCTGGGAACATGACCATGTAAGTGACCCAATTTCTCTGAGTCTTCCCTCTACTTCAATAACATAGGCTCTTTATTGCAGATTAGCAGCTATGAAGTCCAGGAAGAGCATGACCTTGGTGTAATCGTCATTGAAGTGCCCTTTCTTGTGGGCCTTCTGGAGCAGGCAGTCCTGGTCTTTATAAGGGGAAGTGACATCACCACCGGTCTTTGTGCCGGAGGCGTGCATGGGGGTGAGCGAGCTGTAACCCGGTGTGCTCTTTCCAGCACATAGACTGACAACAGCCACTCAGTTTCACAGTTTGCATCGAAGCATCATTCTAGGAAAGGGATCAGTCATTCCTGTCGATCCTCTCTGACAGGCCAATCACCTGGATATTATTTCTTCTGGGAAGGCCTCTGGATTCTCTGCAGTTTGTTTGTGAAATCAAACTCTCTCGGTCTGGTCTGCTGCTTGTTTCTGTTACTCCAGTGGCCCGCTTCATATCTGATATCATATTATTGTGATCTTTGTTGGCTCTCTGTGCAGGATGTTTCAGAGGGGTTTGTTTCCGAGTTTCACTGCCACCTTTAGAACTTCCAACCTCGGCTGCCAGGGTGCTACCGCCTAGTTTTGGGCTCTTGCGGCCCCTGCATGGTATCCTTGTTTGGTGCCCTTGTTGGGGAGGAAAATGGAGTTCCGAAGATAATGCTATCCCTACCAGCAACCACAGCTCCTGAGACCCCTTTGATCATTCTCTGCTGCTTCCTTTGCAAATATTGCTTTGCCTATTGGGGTCTACTGTGACAGCTTCTAGACCCCGCGTTCAGGACTCTTTTTTCAACTTGTGTTTACAGCATCTCTGGCTGTCTCAGTGATCTTGGTCTCCTCCTTCCTAGGGTCCTTAAACTCCTTTCTTTACCTTGTTTTGGTGATCCAGCAGGCGGCTGCTTCATTTCCAGGGAGGACTATACATTGATGAATCGTTTTAAAGAAGCAAATCCAAGCACTTTAATTCACAGATGGTATGGGACTGCAGCAGTCAGCCAGGAGCTTGGTACACAAATGCCCTACTCTAGCAGCGCCTGGTTTTGATGCCCACTGGTAATCTAGATCTTTGGCTATACCAACTATCTATACCTTGGCTCCCTCAATTTCATCATTCTCAAAATACAACTAATCTAAAATGCTTCCACATGGCTCTTTCTCTGTTTCCATTCAAGAGAATGCATTATTCCAGACTTGCAATGACACCAACGGGTACCTGTAGTTGTACAAGCAATATGCTAGCAACTTTTCAATTATTCACAGAGCCTCCCAAAGCAAAGCCTCTCTAGGCCTATACATTTAATTCAAGCAATACAAACAAAATAGGGCACCGCGATTGAGACTTGAGCCGTGTATCATTATACCATTTTACTATAAGAAATCAATAGGCAGCACCTCTTTCTCAGTAAAAAGCTAAATGCTCTGGAATGCTGTAGAAGACAAGGTTCAAAGCATTTGGGAGTATTTACACTTCTGAAAGGAGGGGACACATTTCTGTTTCCTAAATTACTACATCATCTCCTGGAACAGCCTCATAACTCTGGAGCAGAACCTGAAATAATAATTGTTCCTTCAAATACAACCTGCAGCCTACAGTCCACAGATATGTAACAGCACCAACCAGCACAGAACTGTCTATGTCCAGGTAAGTTATGTAGCACCGACCTGTGTCTAGCTTGGGTATTATATAGTAATATAATCTCATATATACCCCTCCTGGCTCTCAATAATGCTAATACCATAACATGGGCAGCTGACTGTAATTCAAAGAGGCTGTATATTTACTCCTTTTTATTGCTCGACTCCCGTACATTCGCATAAGACAGAGCCACTAAGTGTAATGTTCATCTCCCAGTACTGTACCAGTCCACAGCAACAAAAAACTCTTCACCATTGGAACAGGCATAGAATAACTGGAAAGATTTGTCACATACCCCTGGCCAACAGAGCCCTCTAACTTAGTCCACAACTGCAGGTACGAACTAGCTACGCTATGACCACTTCTTGACATTTTGCAATGAAAATCATTTGTGGGATGATGGTACCAATGTCCATCCTGGCAGATCCCCCAACCATTTCTCCCACCAAGCTGTGCCTGCTCAAGACCATAACATCTGAATTAAAATTCCCAGAATGGACAACCCAGGGCGGAAACAGCTTAATGGACAAAGATCTTAAGAAATACCACAAAGGGACCTGCAGAGGTGTTCAAAGCTGCCAGCTCAATGAAAACCATAAATGGTGCACTTGTCTCTCACAATTCTTCAACTATTACTCTGCTAAGCACTTTGTCCAATAACACAATAACCACACCCAAGTGGTCATCACTTACAACATGTAAACACTTTCCTCATAGGATCAAAACAAAGACTGCACCCTTCCAACCACACAACCTAAATGGTGTAGCATGCTATCCACATAGACAACCACTTCAGTGCACCACTTAGGAGTAGTAAACGCTATATAAATGTAAAAATACAATACAATAATATCTGAAATGAAAGGTACCATTTTTTTAGGTCTCGGCCTGTGTCGCACTGCGTAAGCAGTGTGCGGAGTCCGAGATTTTATGTTTTGGCTACAGTGGGGCTCGAACCCGCCCCTCTTCTCCATTGGCTGGCTTCCTAAACGGAGGTCAGCCATTGGAGGAGAGGGACATCACTCTGTTCAAGCCCCGTCTTTTTGCGATTCGGGGGCGTGTTTTTTGCAGTTTTTAAGCCGTGACGCCATCCGTCACTCAACTGCTAAAAACACGCCCCCGAATCGCAAAATGACCGTGTGTTTCTCCGAGGCATTTCTGCCTCGCCTCGGAGAAATGTGGTCATTTGGAGCGCTCCTCTATTGTTTAAGTGCTTGGCCCTCTGTCGGCTTTGGTGCCGCCCTGCCCACCGATGCACCAAACACGGACGCGGTACTGGCTGAAGGCCGTAGGTGAGTTACGCAGCTTCCAGCGGGGCCTCCATAGAATCGACAGTAACAATATACCAGGGCGTGTGTTTGTCTATTTTAACAATAACATTGGTCATCAAAAATCTAGGCTAAAAACCTATTCCTTTGTTAGCCCCATCCCCTTCGTAGTTACTATCAGACTAAAATCAAATTAAAAGATTGCCGTAGTCTACTACTTTTTGGCTCGGCCCCCGCTGGCTACGCCCTCCTCCATCCTTGCATTCGCCGTTCCATCCCTTCGCTTTCTGTTTTCGTGGCCACGCCCACTCCATCTAAGCCGCACCCACTGGCGCAGTGGGTAGCGTTAGGACAGGCGAGGCACCGCCCCGGCTGGCTGCTGCTGGCAGTGACACGGCGGAAGCCCCCCCTCCGCTTCAGCTGACGTCAGAGAAAGCTGGGCCCATCGGTGGTGGTGGTGTTGTTGTTGTCGTTGCCGCTGTCACAGCCAGAACAGCTGCGGTCTCTCGCTGTCCCACCCGCACCATGAAGTGGATGTTTAAGGAGGACCACTCTCTCTGTGAGACCTGAGAAGCGAGGGCATTACGAGGCAGTGCACGATAGGGGGCGAGGGAGGGGAAGGCTGCTGTACTGACAAGTATCTGGGGTCAGGGACGTTAAGGAAGTAATGGAGAAATTGTCTATAACCTGGGATGGTCGGGAGGTACGAGTGGCTGAGGCTTTTGTTTTGGGTGGGCCACATTACGAATGCTTAACTTCGGCCGATATTTGGGTCTGACAGTAGGCCATTGTGGTGACAGTCAGCCCGGGAGTCTGACGGATTGTCGAGTGTGGGGTTAGAGGTGGGGCTTACCGGGGTCAGATGAGAAGGTGACAGGCGCCTCTGTGGGGCCGTCGGGGATTTTTTCAGAATTCTCATTGAATTAGCAGTGGGGCGGCACTTGTTTACCAGGCCCATTTGGGGAGCGACAATGTATAGATGCGGGTATTGCACTCTATTAAAATGCGGCTTAATAGCTTAATCGATATGTGTGCTGCACTAGATCAGTGCCTGCTAACTGTGGAAATGTATGTGAATGGCCTGGGATCGCTAGATAACCAGGACTCTAGTGCGGGCAAAACGCTTATTTGAAAAAGTGCCCAGGCAGAACGGCTCTATATGGATATTCTCTGATAGCCATGTCAAGAACTTGATGGACACCTTGGGTTATGAAGACCCACTGGATCTGTGCTTGCTTCCCTGCCCCCTGGCTGTTCTTGCTTCCCTGCCCCCTGACTGTGCTTGCTCCCCTGGCTGTGCTTGCTCCCCTGCCCCCACACTGTGCTTGTTCCCTGCTTGCTCCCCTGCCCCCTGGCTGTGCTTGCTCCCCTGCCCCCTGGCTGTGCTTGCTCCCCTGCCCCCTGGCTGTGCTTGCTCCCCTGCCCCCTGGCTGTGCTTGCTTCCCTGCCCCCTCGCTGTGCTTGCTCCCCTGCTCCCTCGCTGTGCTTGCCTCCCTGCCGCCTCGCTGTGCTTGCTTCCCTGCCCCCTTGCTGTGCTTGCTCTCCTGTGTGTCAATGTGGCTCTGGGTGTGTATGTGGCTCTGAGTGTGAATGTGTATGTGGCTCTGGGTGTGTGTGTGTGGCTCTGGGTGTGTGTGTGTCTCTGTGTGTGTGTGTGTGTGGCTCTGGGTTTGTGTGTGGCTCTGGGTGTGTGTGTGGCTCTGTGTGTGTGGGGGCTCTGTGTGTGTGGGGGCTCTGTGTGTGTTGGGGGCTCTGTGTGTGTGTGGGGGGCTCTGTGTGTGTGTGGGGGCTCTGTGTGTGGGGGGCTCTGTATGTGTGTGTGTGGGGGGGCTCTGTGTGTGTGTGTGTGGGGGGGGCTCTGTGTGTGTGTGGGGGCTCTGTGTGTGTGCGTGTGGGGCTCTGTGTGTGTGGGGGGCTCTGTGTGTGTGGGGCTCTGTGTGTGTGGGGCTCTGTGTGTGTGTGTGTGTGGGGCTCTGTGTGTGTGGGGGGCTCTGTGTGTGTGTGTGAGGGGCTCTGTGTGTGTGTGTGTGTGTGTGTGTGTGTGTGTGTGTGTGTGTGTGTGTGTGTGTGGCTCTGTGTGGGTGGCTCTGTATGTGTGTGTGGGTGGCTTTGTGTGTGTGGCTCTGTGTGGGTGAAAATGCAATAGAATTACTGCTACTAAGGACCAATGGGATTTTAAAGACCAGGCTCTGGCAAACTCCCCAAATATATTAAACAACAAAAATGCCAGAGGGTCTGAAGAGAAACCTCTAAATATAACGAAACAATGCACACTCTTCACAAGAACTGTTCATATACGCATGTGTGTTGACAAACTAAGGTTTATGCCTATAGTGGTCAAACCAGGATGCCCATCAGTCACCATACGGAACCGCCCTTCATCATTTGGGATTCCGAACAAGACCAACTACAGGAATACCCCTGTGCTAACATGATGGAGGGCCCAGATGTATATAAAGGTACCTTTAACCCATCAAGTAGATCATGTTGTGGTCTTGTGTATCCAATTGAGGAGATCGTAGCACACATGTAATATGCGGGGACTGATGTTTGCAGTGCTCAAAAATTGCGTGTGCACAAAATTAATTAGAAGGAAATGTGATTAAAAGTGGATGAGAGGATGCTAATAACTTTATTCTGGCGCTACCCCAACCTCCACAGTTAAAAAGTAGTTACTGTCAGTCACTGAAATATGGACTGTCTGGATGATTTTAAATGGTCAACATGTTTCAGCAATATTCGGCATAGTTGTCAATTGCTTTCATCAGGACCATGTATAGTAATAGCTACTGCAAAAGATAATAATGAAAAGAAACCCAAAATCCGTGCTCAAAAGAAATCAGAACAGATACGGACATCACCTGAATTCACTAGGGGTCCATGTTGTTTCTATTCACTCTTCCAAGTCGTATGAGAATTACTACATGGAAAAACACATGAAAACAGAAAGAAGAGTACTCAGTGTGCAAGGTTTAGTTCGTGACTTAAAAGTGTAAATTCTTGTTAATGTAAAGTGACCAAATGGCGTATCACTTGCACCGTCTTGGTGCATATATCTGAATATTGGTTCTAATTATTAAAAAATACCAATCTTGTATCAAAACAGGGAAAGTCCCTTACCGTACTTGTAAGAGGACAACACCTCACCCCACCTGGCCACGTCTCAGGAAAAGGGGAAGCACCGCTCTGTGGCAAAGGGAAAAAAGACAAACAAACAAAGCTCTGTTATCTAAATCCCCTGCACCATGTCTGGATTTCGTTCAACTGTCTGCATAATCGATCAACAATCCACTGTGTAATATTAGGCATTTATTCTCAAATGTTGGAGGACTTAGAGCACATGTTTTCAACAACAACATTGCGAGAAGAATAATACCTGGCGATTCTCATATGAAAAGCCTAAAAATGGCGTGTCATGAATCAGTTGACATCATGCCTGAACTCAAAAAGTGCATATACAACAAAACGGAGGCGCTTAAAGAGATTAGCGTCAGGCAAACAACCTTGGCATTTACTCTCAAGTGTTGGAGGACTAAGAGCACATATTGTTTAACACCAACATTGCGGGAAGAAAACCTAGCGCTTCTCATTTGCCAAGTCTAAGAATGGCATGTC
Source organism: Lissotriton helveticus (assembly GCF_964261635.1). Lineage (NCBI taxonomy): Eukaryota > Metazoa > Chordata > Amphibia > Caudata > Salamandridae > Lissotriton > Lissotriton helveticus. The sequence goes on along the minus strand of NC_136073.1, from coordinate 209,442,858 downwards.
AGCAATAAATTGACATCATGCCTAAACTCAAAATATGCATATATACAAAAACGGAGGCGCTTGAAGAGATTTAAGCGTCAGGCAAGCAACCTGCAATTCTAATAAGAAAACGGGAAAGAATTGTTGCTTCTCCTACCTTTCCGTCGGTACTTCGCCACTCGGCATCTAAGCCGATCGGGGAGGTGCCGCGGCCAGCTGGGGCATGAGATTATAACCCAGTCTGTGATTGGTCGAAAGGCCGATCACGTGGGGCGTAGTTTAGATGACGTGCTTGGTTGGGTAAAAGGAGGTTGCTGATAGGATCAGCTCGCTTAGTTGTCAGCCAATTATTGAAGACGATTTTTTAAGGCAAACGACCCTTCGTGACTTGGTGGAATGAAAACTTTATTTACCCACAATGAGTCGGAGAACAAAGTGTCACTTATTATTACACACCCTGTTACACCATATTTTTATGCCCTACCTAAGGTGCACAAAAAACAGAGACCACCGCCGGGGCGTCCAATCATCTCGGGCATTGGTTCCATCCTCGAACCGTTATCTACATTTGTCGATCATTTTCTGCGTCCTATGGTCCAAGAAATGCCTACGTATTTGAAGGACACGACCAATGTACTACGTCTGTTACCAGAAATTGATTTTGATGTGACTACGGATCTTCTCGTCTCGTTCGATGTAGAAGCACTATATACATCGATTCCACAGGACGAAACCCTTGATGTCATACAGCTGCTGCTACAGTCCAAAGATCTGGATAGCATCACACCACCTAGTTTCATTATGGCCTGTGCCACTTTGGCAATGAAACACAATTTTTTCCAGTTTGAGAACTCGATGTACCTCCAGACGTCAGGTACCAGTATGGGGAGCGTTTACGCTCCGAGCCTGGCAAATCTTTATGTTCATTCTTTTGAACAGGAGCACATACTGGTAACCACAAATCCTTTCATCAATTGTATTCAAGTATGGAAGAGGTACATCGATGATGTCCTAGTGGTGTGGTGGGGCACGAAAGATAGGTGCAATGATTTTCTGATCTGGCTGAACAATAGAAATAATTTCCTCCGTTTCACCATGGAAGTAGGAGGCGACCAACTAGCCTTCTTGGATCTACTCATCACAGCGACTCCGGATGGTCTGCAGTCAGAGCTGTACAGAAAACCGCTGGCAAAGAACTCTTTGTTGTGTTTTGACAGCCACCACCCTAAGTCTTTGAGGGAAAATCTGCCTTATGGACAGTTTCTACGGGTCCAGAGGAACTGCTCAAACCCGACGGCTTTTAAGACACATGCATTGGCCCTCAAGGAACAACTCATTTCCAGGAAATATCCACCCAGACTAGTACAGCGGTCACTGAAGCGGGCCCGTAACAACAACAGGTTGGCTCTCCTGGAACCATCGGTCCCTAAACCACCTCTGGAGAGGCCTACCTTTGTAACTACTTTTGGTACCTTGTCAAATAGCATACAGAAAGTAATTAAACGACATTGGTCTATTCTAAATTCTGATCAGGTCTCAATACAAAGCCCAGACTGGGTTATAATCTCATGCCCCAGCTGGCCGCGGCACCTCCCCGATCGGCTTAGATGCCGAGTGGCGAAGTACCGACGGAAAGGTAGGAGAAGCAACGATTCTTTCCCGTTTTCTTATTAGAATTGCAGGTTGCTTGCCTGACGCTTAAATCTCTTCAAGCGCCTCCGTTTTTGTATATATGCATATTTTGAGTTTAGGCATGATGTCAATTTATTGCTGACATGCCATTCTTAGACTTGGCAAATGAGAAGCGCTAGGTTTTCTTCCCGCAATGTTGGTGTTAAACAATATGTGCTCTTAGTCCTCCAACACTTGAGAGTAAATGCCAAGGTTGTTTGCCTGACGCTAATCTCTTTAAGCGCCTCCGTTTTGTTGTATATGCACTTTTTGAGTTCAGGCATGATGTCAACTGATTCATGACACGCCATTTTTAGGCTTTTCATATGAGAATCGCCAGGTATTATTCTTCTCGCAATGTTGTTGTTGAAAACATGTGCTCTAAGTCCTCCAACATTTGAGAATAAATGCCTAATATTACACAGTGGATTGTTGATCGATTATGCAGACAGTTGAACGAAATCCAGACATGGTGCAGGGGATTTAGATAACAGAGCTTTGTTTGTTTGTCTTTTTTCCCTTTGCCACAGAGCGGTGCTTCCCCTTTTCCTGAGCCGTGGCCAGGTGGGGTGAGGTGTTGTCCTCTTACAAGTACGGTAAGGGACTTTCCCTGTTTTGATACAAGATTGGTATTTTTTAATAATTAGAACCAATATTCAGATATATGCACCAAGACGGTGCAAGTGATACGCCATTTGGTCACTTTACATTAACAAGAATTTACACTTTTAAGTCACAAACTAAACCTTGCACACTGAGTACTCTTCTTTCTGTTTTCATGTGTTTTTCCATGTAGTAATTCTCATACGACTTGGAAGAGTGAATAGAAACAACATGGACCCCTAGTGAATTCAGGTGATGTCCGTATCTGTTCTGATTTCTTTTGAGCACGGATTTTGGGTTTCTTTTCATTATTATCTTTTGCAGTAGCTATTACTATACACGGTCCTGATGAAAGCAATTGACAACTATGCCGAATATTGCTGAAACATGTTGACCATTTAAAATCATCCAGACAGTCCATATTTCAGTGACTGACAGTAACTACTTTTTAACTGTGGAGGTTGGGGTAGCGCCAGAATAAAGTTATTAGCATCCTCTCATCCACTTTTAATCACATTTGCTTCTAATTAATTTTGTGCACACGCAATTTTTGAGCACTGCAAACATCAGTCCCCGCATATTACATGTGTGCTACGATCTCCTCAATTGGATACACAAGACCACAACATGATCTACTTGATGGGTTAAAGGTACCTTTATATACATCTGGGCCCTCCATCATGTTAGCACAGGGGTATTCCTGTAGTTGGTCTTGTTCGGAATCCCAAATGAGGAAGGGCGGTTCCGTATGGTGACTGATGGGCATCCTGGTTTGACCACTATAGGCACAAACCTTAGTTTGTCAACACACATGCGTATATGAACAGTTCTTGTGAAGAGTGTGCATTGTTTCGTTATATTTAGAGGTTTCTCTTCAGACCCTCTGGCATTTTTGAAAATGCAATAGGTCATGCATTTGCGAGCGATTAAGCTATTGGCAATGTAAATGACAATGCCATTTATTTATGATTTTAAAAAAAAAATGTCATGAGCAATGCCAATAGCTCTACCTTTAATAATGCTGAGACCATTGCATCGTAAATGCTTGTTTAATTAGTGAACTATTTGTTAAAGCTTGGCATGTCTTGATTATCAGACTGTGTTGTACTTGGCCCTTCTGGCAGGTTCACCCCTGAGGTTTTTGCTTTTAATTATGACCTGGTGTTAGTGATTTTTGGTTTCTGCGCACTTTACCACTGTGTCCCAGGGTAAAGTGCGTGTGTGTGGTAAGGTTGGCCTGCCCTCCCATAGGAATGCATGGGGAATGTATGTGTCCCTAGGTAGTTCCTGAAGCGTGGGGAGTGCAGGTGCGAGTTTGGTATTTGGCGACTCATGTGATTGAATGCTGCGCGATGATGTGTGCGGCATAATTGTGTCTAGTGTGGAAGTGCCACTTCTAGTAGTTGGCCTGTCTGTGCAGTGAATGTGCTGGCTTGTGATTGGCTGGAGCTGGCTGGTTTGCCAGGCTCCTGGAGTCTGGGTGGGTCTGCCCCGGTGGTGAATGGGGAGATCTGCATGTTGATGGCAGGGAGGGGCTCCACCTGGGACCTGAATAGGGCTGGGCTTTCCCCACACAATGCTGGTTCCACCCCCTGTGGTGTGTCTGATGTCCCTGCCCCATCCTGTGAATAGAGAGAGAGGCTGAACAAAAACAAAGTGCTCAGGAACCAGTTGTATCTGGTTCGCCCCTTGCCTGCACCTTTAGACAAAGGATTTGTGTGTATAAAAAGAGGCTGTGACCTCTTGTAAAAGATTCTTGTTTTTCCTGACTAGAATCTACCAGGGGCGTGCCGCTGCTGGGGCCCAGGGGAAGGCTTGCCTCCCTGGGCCCTGCCCAGCCCCTGGATTCCCTGGATGCTGGAAGACTTCTTGGGGACCCCTCTGCCTGGTCTGGAATGACTAGGGGATTTTTCCTTGCCCCAGGATCCTTTCTTGTTCTTCTGGGATCTTTTGACTGTGTTTTCCTTGCCCCCAGGACTTTTTGCGCTGTCTTTTGCCTTGGGAACCTGGGGGCTGAGCAGCGCAGTGCTGCAGCGTGGAGCTATGCTCATTTTCGAGGGGGATCCCGACGTAGGGATTCCCCCGCTACTGGTGACTACTGGCAGGAGCCTACCCTGCACTTTGCCCTTTTATATTGCAAATTACGGGTGCCACCCCGTTTATTTAATTATTTAGGCGCAGGTGCCCACCCTACGCCTTCCTTTTTATTTATACTTTAAACCCGAGGGAGCCTACCCCTCACTGCCGCATTTTTAAACTTAAGAGGGAGCCTACCCCTCAAACCACCAACGCGACCCGAGCCGCACATCAAGTCCCTTTCGGGCCGCTGCCTAGTGCGACCCGGAAGGAAGGCAAGGCTGTGCCTTTGTGGGCGGGGCTTCTGTGATGGAAGGGAAGCCCCACGAGAATGAAGCCGTGCTGCCGGCGAGGAGAAGCCGCCCGGAGGAACAGAAGGTGGCGCCTGCCTGCACGGGGCTCCCAGGACTGAGGGAGAGCCCCGCAGGCACCACCAAATGCAGCTGGAAGGCAGAGGGGGCTCGAGGCACATTGCCGGTGCTTTCCCCACCCCGCATGTGCAGAGGAGACCGGAGCGTCACAACGCAGGAACCGGTGAGTGGTTCTCTGGGTGTGCCCATTCGAGGCACAGTGCTCTCCCCGCATAATTTCCTGAGCGGCCCCGGCTAGCAGCGGTCCGCTCCCACGAGGCTCCCTGAGCATTAGGGGGCATTGGGGGCCACAGAGAGCGGGCCTATGTACTTTGGCTATAATGATTTACCAGGGCCTAGAGGGGCCGATACTTTATTGTTTAGGGGGCCTGGTTGTGGTCCTTAGAGCCCAGAGGGATCCCTGATTCTCTCCAGCAGATGGCTCCAACGACGGGGGCAGTTGTTTAGAGCCCCCGAGAGGCTCCTGATCATTAGGATTATATTGAGTCCCCCCGAGCGGGACTCTAACGATCACGGGGGAATTTATATCCTTAAGGAGCCAGAGAGCTCCCGTGCCCACAGTCGTTTCAGAGCCCTGTGGTGCTTCCCTGCTTTTGGCCCCACTATTCCCGAGCCAGATGGCTCCACCAATGGGGGCATTACCTGTGATTCTCTGAGCCCCGTGGCTCCCCCGTTTTTGCACCTTGGTTGTTCTAGAGCCTAGAGGGCTCCAATGATTGGTGCAGTTTGTTCTAAGGGCCAGCGAGAGCCCCCTGTCACAGTTTTGCCTTCCCAGCTGCCCAGCAATTAGTGGGCAGCTGCACCATTTAGGTTCTTTCTCTTAGGGGACTTGTTCTTTGGACTTAGAGTTAGTCGCACTCCTTCATCCCTACCCTGGCCTTCCACAGCTGCGCAGCACTTAGTGCCAGCTGCAGCATTTAGGCCCTGTTATGTCCCTGTCCTCAGATGCCCAGCAAGTAGTGGGCAGCTGCTACGTTTAGGCTTTGGCGCAGTGGCGCGACCTGGACCTTGATGTGAGTTATGTGCTAAATGTGATTTCTGCGCTAATGTGCTTTATGTGCTGTTATGATTTATGCGCTAATGCTTTGGGTGTTAGGAAATGTACTTTGTGTAGTATGTTTTGCGCACCCTGTGTTCTGATACCTCTGAATGTGTTTTTATGCATCATGTGTAAAGCTTCTGACCTATACCCCTAAATGTAGTTTTATGCTTAGGTGGTTGTGTTTCCTAGTATAGTCATGCTAGTGAGTTCATGGTTCCCGGCATAATATTTTCCTAAGGTGTTTCGGGTTGCGTAGGTTGTACTTACCTTTTACTAGTGGTTACTGGTTGTGTGTTACATTTGCCATTTGGTGCTTAAAACTATCTCCAAGGGCTTGATACTGAGCTCGCCCCCTGACCAGAGTCCCAGGACCAGTAGACTCTATTGTACCTTCCCTGACAAATTGCTGGGACTTGTCGGCCTCCTTGGGCCGCTGGGGCCTCGCCTGAAGTGTGCCTCGCTCACTCCCCTCTGCAGCTTGTGCCTGGCCGCCCCCGCCTAGAGCCGCACCTCTTCTTGTGAAGCCCTGCTCTGCTCCACCTGGGCCGCCCGCATCCTGCACCTCGGCAGCTCATGCCTGGCCGCCCTCATGCCTTGAGCCGCACTGCTCTCCTCTGACCCGCGTCCGCTTCGCTGGGCCGCCCACACCCTGCCCCCCTCTTCCTCTGAGCTTTACACCTTGGTCGCCCCAGCCAAACGCTTGTAGCACGCCGGCCGCCCGCTCAGGCCTACTGAGGAGATCACTCGCATTATCCCGCACAACCAGAACGGAAGGTACGGTCTGTATCCGCCACCAGTTATTATATGTTCTATGTTCTAAAAGGGTTACTTCTACAAAGTGCTAATTCTACCAACAGCAAGTTCTAAAAGTGCTTATTCCTGACAGTGGTCCAGGTGGCCCTTGCCCATGTACATAATCCCCTGTAAATTCTGCCCGTGCCTCTGGCACATTGTAAAGTGTGTGTTTACTATCTAATGTGTTTTGTAATACAAAGGATATTTTTACATATACCTTGTGTGGAGTTCCTTTTGTGGGGGGCCTGGGATGTTGGTGCTGGTGGGTGCGTGCGCAAATACTTAACTTACATTGCCCCGGGGATCAGCCTTACTGCTCGTGTCACGTTGCCTAGAGGGCGAGCAGGGGTTATCTTTGGCGTGTAACTCCCTTGCCCTGACTAGAGTGGTGGTTTCTGCCTGGCTTTGGCGCAATCCTCAGCCAACTGGAAATCCCATTTCTAACAGACGTGAGAAGGAGGTGTGGCCCCTAAGGCCGGCCTAGAAGTAGGAATTTGCATAGCTTGAGCAAGTACATTAGATACTTTTCAGATGGATATAAAAAAAAGGGGGAAATGGGGCGGCCTACTCAAAAAAACATATCATTGAGCAAAACCCCACTCTCCAGTCACCCCAGAGAATTCATTCTTCCATTTATGGTCCCTTTGTTTGTTTTAAACTAAAGAGCCATTTCCCAATAGTGGGAGTTCAAAGAAAAAAAGGGTTGAATCAAAAAAGAAAATGGCATTAAAAGGTGAAAATGACTGATGTAATAATAAAAGGTGAACCTCTGAAAATAAAAACTCGAAGTGCCTCATGGAGACTATTACCATTGGTCTATTGAAACATGCTACCCACAATGTACTAATGTTATATATTAAAATATTTATGATTTGCTACTTTAAAGTATGTACATGTATAGGTATATATACAAAAGAATCGACATTTTTGTATGTTTTTGGACAATAATAGTGTTACTGATAACCCCCCCCTCCCCCCTCCAATAGTTTTTACACTTTCCATTATAGGTATAGGGATAAGATATTGTGCCAAAAAATATTTTTGCCATGATATTTTTCTCAATTATATTTTTTATCATGAAATTGTGTCAAGCATCCTAACTTGGGGTCGATATTTATTGATGTTGAATTTGCCTTTCACCATGATCTCAAGAAAGCAAGCTGATTTCCATATTTTAGGACTTCCCTAAATGACTTACAGTTCTACACCTATTGCTGACCATACATTAGAGGTGGTGCTTTCTACAAGTGAGCTTACCTTTGTCAAGTGAACCTTGCCTTTCAGTTGAAGTAATCCATTAGCTATTTTATTTCAGATCTCCCCCATCTGCTACTCATTTACTTGTGAGCTTCAAAAGAGCCTTCACGGGACATTGAGCTGAGATTGATTGGCCTTGACTGCAGACTTCTTTTGAAGTGAGCTGCCCTCTGCTATCGATTGGTGACCCTTCTGCTGTTTAGCAGAGGTGTGAAGCAGGATTTTCAAAGAACCCGAATCAAGCTGTCCCCCTGAATCGTACACTTAACTATGTGACACTTGTGCCTTCTCCCTGGTTAAGCCCTTTTTTGCTTCACTAAACTATTCAATCTGTGGGGCGGCTCACAAATAGGATTCTTACTATCACTCAGATGTAAACCAATAGCACCCGAGTCTGTACAAAAGTTACAAAAAACTTTATGGGATTGTAACAATGAGGACTCTCGGGGATGGGCTGGGAGTTAAAATGCAGCCTTTAAAAATGAAAATATCTTAATGTGTTGAAAAGATCACACCAAACAACCAAGCAAGTCCAACCTTGATTCATTTCTTCTTACCAAAAAAGTTTAAACTGTGAGACCAACTTATTCATTTCCCTTGCATAGTGGCTACCAATCTTTTTTTTACCACCTTTTACAGGAAGTTCTAAGTAGAAACCCATCAAGGTCTAATTTCAATGGACCCACAAAATGCAGGTGCAAATTGTGTATCTTCTAATTTGTTTTTGCGTGGGATGCACTAATTCGTGGATGTGAAGTTTTCACTCAAGTCTGCATTTCACACCCTTAACAACAGAATAGTTTTCAGGAGCACAAACACAGATGTGTGCAATGCTTAATTTGTACACGGTAGAGTGCTGGTGCCCGAAGCTCTGCTCAGAAGCCTACGGTTGGTGCAATTAAATGTTGGTGCACTGAATACCTAAGCTGGTAGTGTTAAAAGCACCTCGTGCCTCTTGAATCCACTACCAGACACTCCCTGCCCCTCTATCTCACTCTTGCAAGTTCCTGCATTCGCCCTTTGTCACAGTTTTTCCATTTTTCACAGGCTTTCCAATTTGCGTGTTTGTCCCATTCTTGCTCTCAGAAAATTTCTGATGCTGAAAAGTAAGTGCCGGTCCCCAAAGTGTTAGTGGCCCCCACCAGCAACCACCAGCTCAAATTAGGCACTGCATGTATAAATTTCCTCTACATTGTAATACCAATTTGGGAGGAAACAGGAGTGTGCTCCTTACCAGCTTCTTTGTGATCAGGGCCTGGACATTTCTTTATTGGGGTCTGTTATGATATCCAGCAGCTTTAATTCATCACAGCATTGAGTGCTGCATTCGTAGCTGCTTTCAAGGCTGGATTTGCTGAGTGCCGGCCACAGGCCTACTGGAGGGTTTCCTCCACGTCCAGTCTGACCCTGCTACTCAGGCTTGTCAGAAACTTTGCAGTGTTCAGGTCAGAAACATGATGTGGGTCCCTTCTCTGTTATATTGGCAGCCAAGGTTGCCTACCTTATCAAGAATATATCACAAAAACGTGCCAGGGCTTTTGTTGTGATTCATAAATAGATTGCGGTACAAAAGGGGGTGGTGATGGACGGAGCATCTGAATCAATCAAACACTCACACCCAGTCAAAAGATCTGGGTTTAATCCATCACCGTTCTTTAGCCCACTTTGCCACCCCAGTTCAGACATGGCTATATGCAAATTAGTCTGACCCTGTGCCTCATGGGAACAGTCCAGCCCGAACTGCCAAGCCAAGATTGAGCAGGGGCAGCGTGGGATATAGAAAAGAGCAGGGCCTGGGGCGAAAACCCCAGGCTGCTCCCCCCGCCCCAGTGACCGCCCTGCTGGCACTCCAGTCATATTTTTGACAACAAGCAGGAAGCAGTGACATAATGCAAAATGATGTCTCCCCCCCCTTCCCTCCCCCCCCGCAGGATCTGAAAAGCCGCCCCCCCTTAAGTCTCCCATATCTCAAAGTTGTTCATTGGCCTTGGGGAAGAAGGGTCCCCCTGTAGGATTTGGGAGCCCTGAAGGGTTAGGGCCCCCTTGTGCTGCAGTAGCTTGTGTTACACCCCTGGCAGGAAGAGTCTTCTTGTATTGTCGGTAATCTGGCCGTTCTTGCTGTTGCCCCCTCTAGTATGGGTACTTCACAATAACTGAGGGAGAAAATATGAGATTTTTTTTTTAGTCAAATGTTCCATCATCTACAGTCACTTTGCAGTGGCTCTCTGCCATAGTGCCTTTGGCACTTCATCCAGCTAGACCTTTTAACTCTACTTTTGATTTAATGCCAAAGTCAATCGATCTTGCACTGGGTGCCAGCCTTTTAGATTTGTCAATGCTTGTTTTGTCATGTTATGTTTAAAATGTATTTTGGGGGGAGCTGTTGGGCACTCACCAATATAAAAAAAAGACATTGACTAAAAGTAAAATTATATATGGATTTCAAAATGCAGTTATTGCCATAGTAGTCCCTGGCACTAGAGGGAACTGCTTTGTGTGCGGATGTGCTATTTGTGAAAGAGCAGAATGCTAGCAGTCAAGATGAATTTAGCCAGTGGGTAAAGTGGGCTCACATATTAGCCTATGCTGTAGGGGGCAGAAGAAAAATTTGAATGACAAAACAACTGACCAACAAATGAAGAGGGTTGGCTGAAGGAGGTTATAGGTAAGTATATCATACACATAAATGTACTAAAACCAAAAGTTCTAAGCTAACCCCAGACCTAAAAACATGCTATTGATTATTTAGGGTGAAACCCATTAGTCCGAGGATCTCTATCAGGGAATGCCAAAGTGCAAATGGATCCCCAATTTTAGAACTGTGGATTTGTACCCTCTCCTTCAAAATTGAAAGCCAAAATCTATAGTTGAAAGCATATTTTAATATGAAGAGAATTTCAGAAAGAATCTCAGTAGTGCAACATTGGTTGAATTTTTCACATTTGACAAGCTGCACACTAAACCTTAAATGTGCCAAGCAGCACCTTATAGTCCACCGAAAAGACAAAATCCTTCCTGGTTTGTTTTCTTGGTTTGGATTGAGAGCAGAAACTGAACTTGCATCCCTTCATTTTGCAGCTAGTGTCACCTAAACACATTTTGGATTTGTGTTTAACTATTAATACAATATTCTTTGTCTATTGCCATGATCTTTTGCACCTGACAAATTGTTGTTGGAGCAGTAAAATATATATTGTTGGCATTTGCTTAGCTGTGTAATATTGCTTAAATTAGAAACTTGTTTCATTTAATTCTCTGATAAGGTTTTACAGGAAATCGTGACTCTGAATTTTTGAAAGTATTTCTGAAAAATAAAAGTAATCAAGGCTTCTATTGTAACTGGTGGGTATGGATGAGTTGCACAGATATGGTTCAAGACTGAGAACTTCCCTAACTACATGAGGAGTGGTGTCACCCAAAGTTTCTGTGTTGTCACACAATTGGATTGCTCATGTTGTTGAGGATACAGGGATTTCTGCATAATGGTGTACCCCAACTCATTGTCAATCTGTTGTCCACATTAGGGTAGTCTTGGTGCCCACGTTGCCACCACACATTTCACGGAAGGCCTGACTGCGAGTGTCTTGGAAGGATAGTCGGTGCTCATTTCATCCAATGAAAACCAAAACCAAGGGTTTGGAATTTATTGGGTACGATAAATAGCAAATATTTTGACCTATTTTCTTTTTAATGGAGAATACCATGAAGATTATGGTGCTTTCCACCCTGGTATTTACCCAGCATTTTCACTCCTAAAATTCCAGGAGGCTTGACCTACAGAAATTTAACAGTGGGTCAAATGTTATCTTGCCTAGTAATTACCAGGTGCAATAAAGTTCCCATCACTTATAATCAGTCGCAGATGGCTTGAATCGCGGGAGAGGCAGTGGGGGGCGATATGTGGGGAGAGGGGGGTTAATTTAATAAAATTTAATTGAAAAAAAACTTGCCTTCGCCTCCGGTGCCGGATCCTGCGTCGCGCCTCCTGCTCTCAGCTCACAGGAAGCAGAAGCAGGCAGCCTCCCTTTCTTCCCCTAAGCCAATCACAACGCTGCAATGGCAGCGTTGTGATTGGCTAGGGCGCCATCCTTGCAGGCGTCTATGGGGAGGTTGTTTTATACATGCAGGCTGCGCAGCAGCATACATGAAGAAAACAGAGAGTACTATGAATGGTTTGGTCGGCCCTGGGCTAGCCACCCCTCCATGACATGCCCACCCGCCCCCAACCAGGCATACCCTGCTTCTGCTTTCTCACAGTGCGAGAAGCAGAAACGTAAAATGGTATTCATACCATTTTACGTTTCTGCTTCTCGCACTGCGAGGAAGCAGTTGGGCGATGCTCCAACACCCACATAGAGGAGCCACCCCTGCTTATAATTACTGTGTTTGCACAGGGATCACAATTTAACAGGGCACTCATAATCAAGCCCTAAGTCTTTAGGATGTATCCACCTTTTACAACTTGATGACATTGTAACCACTTCTGATCCTGTTGGAACAGGGTCAATTGATGTCCATTCACCCTCAATTTCCTCTGGAATTTACAAGGCCATTGGCATGCTTTAAGTGGTTGATAATATGTTAACCTCTTAGATTGCGCAGAATTAGCTACTTCTAACTGCAGCCATTGGATGCGAATATTTATCACATTGCCGGTGGAAAGAGTAGTTGGCACATGTGTGGTAATAGTGTCCTGCCACTTGAAATTCTCTTCCGTGTGCATAGACAATTATGCTATCTATAGAACATGCTACTTGTCTTCCACTGGGCACTTGATTATTTATTTAGTCCTTCACATGTGTGGCTCAGAAACATTTAAGATACTCATGTGTGCTGCTACTGGCAAGCTTATGTACATTCCTCATCCATGTATTGGAGGTGGGGATTTAAATGCTGTCATTTCATTGGGTGAACTGTTTCAAAGTCATTCATTTATTGTATTAGGTTAAGTTTCTTTGGTTGTGTCTTAAAGGCCTTTGGGTGTTTGTGCTCACCAGTAACATTCTTGTTTGTTTAGAGTCTAGATCTTCACTTATCTTCTAAAAATTCTTCTTTTTGGTAAACCAGGAGTGTCTTCTGCAGTTGGAGTTGGCCAAAGACACAGTCACAATGTTTTTTTCTTGTATTCCAGTATTCAGCCTTGAGTCCACTTCACGGTGCAGAGATGGCCATGAAGAAAATTGCAACCATCGGTGACGTGTGTGAATCCATGAAGCAACAGCTCCTTGTTTTGGTGGAGTGGGCAAAGTACATCCCAGCATTCTGTGAGCTTCCACTGGATGACCAGGTGAGGAAACCTTGTTCCTTCCTGTCGAACAATATCCTCTGCCTTAATAGTGACCTCTAAACTGACACGTAGAGAATCTATAGAGGGATTTAGCTTGAAAACAATTGTGACACACAATCAGGATTCAAAAGTCTACCCTACCCATTATCTGCACATGTAAACACATTCTTTGAGGGAAAGGGATGCAAGTATTGCCTCTTTGGACGCCAGTGGACCTTTTTTAGCAAGAAAGCAGCCAGAATGGTGCAACAGCTTTTGACTCATCAGGCTAAATAGAATTTTGCTGCTGAAGTGCTCTACATGCATTGATCTAAGCCATTTTTGTCGCTTTTTTAGTCACCTTATAGAAGCACGGGCCCTGATAGCAAGTATGTGTAACTATAGCTGTTGATATAGGTCCGGGCTCTCACCATCATTTTGTTCAGTGTACATCTAAAGTGCCAGGGAACCTCTTATTGGCCCGCCATGACTGTTCAGTTGTTGGCACTAGATCGACATATAGCTGACATGGTAATAGAGATAAAAGCGGGCTTGCCTTGGGAGTCGTTCATACGACGTGCGAATGGTACTGGGGTTATGCCAAAGTTTAGCTGCATTTGGGTTGGCATTCTAAAGACAAGTTTGAAGGCGTTTATAAGTACACGGTGAGGTTAACCATATTTGAAGTATTTTCAGTGGTGTGTCAGTGGGACAGAGGACTAACAGGAATCTTTTCAAAGGTTTTGATATGCCTTGCAGTGCGGTAATTTAAATATTGCTACATTACAGCCACAATATAATCTTCGTTCTCAGAATAGTTCAATATAGCATATGTTTAAAGGAAATAAAAACAGATCAGAATGAGTAGCTATTTAATCTGTCCATAAATCTACAGCTCTCACCAGGGCATTGGTTTGATAAAAACCTCCAGGGCATATTTATCAAGGGTTTTGCATCATCCTTGCTCCTCGAAAGGGGCACCTACAATGAGATGTACCAAGCCATGCAAGGCCACCCTGCATGGCCCTGCAATAATGAAGTAATGAAAGGCAGCACAAGTTGCTGCTCTGCGCCACTCTGTTCCAGGGAGGCGTTCCGTCGGTGCAGCATGAGTGTTCCCACACATCCACCCATGGATTCTGAAGCATTCTCAGATTTCCCAATACTGGCAGACCTGGGAATGGGTTGGAATGCTACGCCTTCGCTGGGAAGGCGTAAAAAGGAGAAATATCTTTATGTCACCTCGTTTTTTCCTCTTTCTACAATTGTGCCATTCTGCAGTACACTCAGAAGGATGAAAATGTCTCCGAAGATTGTTTTTGTGCAGGAAGGTGTTCCTTCCTGCGAAAAAGATATCCCTAACTGTAACGCGGCACCCATGTACCACGTCGCCTGCGTTGGCCCTAGGCAGCAGTTTGTGTGTGCCAGCCAACTGTATCTGTTTTAGTACAAACACATGCAGTTACTTTTCCAAAGATGTATTTATTAGCATAATAAGTACTGGATGGCCATCGATGTTCAAGTTTAAGAGAAATGTGTGTAAGCGAAAAATGACTGTGTTTGTTGAGTATCTCTGAAAAATACCTGTCTGGCTGACTAAATAAACATAGGGTCGCCCTTTCTACAAATTTTACCTGGAACCAACAAGCTACAACAAGATTGTTCCTGTGTGAAACTCTCCAAATAGAAAACTTTAGTGTTTGTCTTGAATCCAAGGTGAAATCACTTGCTGTCAGGTCACAGCAGTATAAGTAACATATAAATTATCTTGAGAATGGATTGCACTACAATTCACCTCAGTTCAGGTTTTCGTAATTTTGTGTTACTGATTGATTGAGGTTGTTTATTCGATGCAAATAGAAAGTCACACACTATTGTTGTCTAGAGTTTGGAATGTCGTACATCAAATGCTGTATAAATCACAATTAGCAGAGAAGATCACAGTTTTGCCTCTGAGTCACAAAAGCATTTATGAGTATGGGAAGTAGTAACAGTAGTTCTCTTTTAAATACTTTCACATGCCTCTATGGATCTGCCCTGAAACTTCCTGCTCCCTATTTGGAAAACTGGAAAGAGAGTACAGGTCTCTCTATTTACACTAACTGTGTATGAATATTCCCTAAACAGTTCAATTTTATACTCATTTTATATGTTTTGGGGATAATTCAAAAGGCAGGTAAGAGTAGACCTTTACTCAATATTATGACCGGCTGCAGTTAAATCTTCTTCTTATGATGTAATTACAGGTTGCATTATTGCGAGCCCACGCCGGTGAACATCTTCTCCTCGGAGTGGCGAAACGTTCAATTCCCTATCAGGATTTCCTGCTACTAGGTAAAGCAGTACAACCTAGATTCAGAATCATATGTCTGTGTGTATGTACATATGTATGTGGTATTTCTATAATGTGAATCTAGCCGAAAGGCAGCAGAGTGTTGTACAGGGTCAAAGATGAGCATAAAGTCTACAAGTGATAAGAAAGGTAGCTGGTTTGTGGACTGTTAATGCTTTGTGATAGTGTTCTTTAAAGAGCTGCATGTTTAACTCTTTCCTAAATTGAAGTTGTGGGATGGTCCTGATGGATACGGAGATGTTGTACCAGATCCTCAGTGTATAGCTCGGAAGGTGTGCCCCATGTTTAAAATTTTATTTTTTTACAAATCTTGATCTAATTGTATTATGACGACATGAGGGACCAACATTAGAAAACTGACTTTGGCTCTAGGCCGCAATGGCCGTAGTCTGAATTAAAAAGTGGTTGTCATTGTGTCATGATGAACCGTGATCAATGGAGAGGCATGCCTCAAGTATTCTACTTTAAGACAACCAATGGTGGAAGATGCTATAGGGAAATATAGGGATTTCTGAAAAGGCTTGCATATTTGAATAATTTTTAGACACGAGGTACCACCGGTTAAATATTGAGTAGGCATGCATGTCACCAGCTCTGCCCCAACCATATTTGTTTTTGGATGCACTGTTCTGTAAAAGACTCCATATATTCCTTTCCTCCTTTACATACATTGAGTTATTAAAGTGGATTCCAGTTATTGCAGATTATTTTTCACTGACCTGCCCAAATTAACCCAGTTGTCAAAATCATAATCTATAATGTCTTTTCTTTTTTCTGTTGCCCTTCTATTTAAATTTGAAATGAAAAAAACAGATCAAAGTAACCCAGGACTAGCTCTAATTGAGATTTCGACACCCTCTCAAACAGCATCTCTTAGTTGTAGATGTTTACAGATCCGCTATCAGTGGCACTGGAAATACTAACGTGTGTGTATGTCCATATGGTGGTATGAATGTGTTTCAGGTGTCTGCTGTGTAAAATGTGGGCCTTCTCAACATGATGCACTTGGTAGTTTGTGGTCTTACAATCTTACAAAAGCTATTTCCCAAACAGAACTGTGATACACTTTAAGTGTGATTGTTTTTGTTTCTTAACCCGTTTGCTGCTTCGAACGTTCAGCGCCAGTGCTGAACGTTCGAAGAAACGGGTGCGGCCGCGTCGGCCGTTGGACGTGCGCAGCACCTGGGAGGTAGCTCGCGTGACGTCCAACGGCCGACGGCAGCAGGAAAGGGGTTTACTCTGCTCTTCTCAAGTAGTTCAAGTTAGTTTTCCTCCTATTTGTGTGTTATTTCTTTATATCCTCTAGCTAGAAGGATGAGCAATCTTTGCATGCATCTACATACCTAGATAATTCAAGTGGTTTTCATTTTCCTTAGGAAATGATTTCATTATCCCAATGAACTGTCCAGAGCTGGACATTGCTCGCGTTGCTACCAGAATCCTGGATGAGCTAGTGAAGCCCTTAAGAGAGATCCAGATTGACGACAATGAGCACGCCTGTCTCAAAGCGATCATATTCTTTGATCCAGGTAGGATTCCATTTCTGGATTTACTGATCGCTTGCCTGTCAGCACATCCGCACATCTGGGGCGCATTTCTTCTTTTAACAGGTGATTCATGTCAAATAAACAACAACCCAGACATCCAGAAATAATTTTAATTTTAACATGGAGTTTTGTGACAATTACTTAACTTATTTACATCTTTACTGGGGCAATTCTGTTCAACATAAACACATGTTGGCGCTTCTTCCCACATGTAATAATATTTCCATGTATTCTTGCAATTTCTGAAACAATGTATATTATACACATTAAGGTGCCTCATAGCATAAAAGGATAAGTAACTAAGTTCAAGCTATGAAGAATGAGGAGGCAAAGAATTGCCCCAGAAGACAACTTTAGAATCACAAACTATTTACACCTCTCTGGAATACTGTTTATTTAAGATGCATTTACCTAGTGCTCAGTGGTTGATTAGTTGGCCTTTAGTTTGGTTGCATTTCTGGTAATTCCCAGTGGCCAATAGCATCAAGGTTTTGGCTTACCACTCAGCCTAGCTTTTACTGCGCATTTTGGTAGCGAGAGCCCTAAACTTTATAATGTAGGAAACAAAACTACAGGTACCCTATTCTAAAGTATAAGTCAGGTTCCTCAGATAACCACACCTGGCATAGGGCAAAGCAGGGCTGGATCAAGAATGTTTGGTACCCTAGTCAATGTAACAGTTCGCCCTCTTTTATAAATTTACACCCTCATAAGACTACATTCTGTTTGCTATGATAGACATCCTTCTGTCTGTTGCTTCAGAAAGCTGTATACATTGTCTAATGCCTTTGACAAGTCCTGGTATAATTTGAGGTCTCTCGGAAATGTATCAGAGGGCACAGGAGGGGAGAGTGGACATTTTGCCAGATTGAAGAGAAGTGGCATTTCATTGCAATATCTGTAAAACGCATGCACGAGAGTACCCTTAGTCCCTAAGTTGTGTGTTTAGAGTATGTTTAATAATTGGGGAGATTTGTTTTAGCTGAAGAGATGTATTCACCTTGTTTTCTTGCACGTGCAAACTAAGGGTATATTTGGGGTTTATTAGGATGCAACAGCATTACTATTAATGTCTTATTTCATGGTAAGTACTACTTCCTTGATTTTTCTCCAATGGAAGTCCATCAAAGTATAGCACAATTTCATGCCTAGTTTAATGGGGGTAAATGTCTGCTAAGTAAAGGACTAGCGCTGTTCTGCAGAGGTTAAAAGAAAACAGAAGATGGAGTAGTTGTCTATTTTAGTTGAAGAAGCAGCAATATATCCTCCAAACATAACCATCAAAAAAATAAGGTCAGTTGCTACAGTTCACTAATTACACCAATAATAGCAATTTACTTGAAAAGTGATGTAGGCTAAGATTCACTTTTTTCTAAAATGGATGCTTGAACCATTACCCACCAAGGTGGCATGCATCATTATTGCAAAAGTTCCTCCGCCTGGTGATAAGACTTGTTTAACCAGGGTAGCCATTTCAGCAGGATCTCTTTGTAGGAGACGGGACAAAACTGGAAACAATAATTCAAGTGTCTAAAATGTTGTCCAAATAGAAGCGCACTGTCCAAATGTATACCCAAAGGTAAGGGAGCCTAGGGATCTTGATTACGGTTCTGATTACCTTGTGGTTAAACCAATTATTTTATTGTAGTCCTACAGTTGATAAGGTTAAAAACTGACTGAAGTGAGAACAATCACCCTAAAGTGGTCGAGTCAGCAGGTTCCAGCCCTTCTAGTCTATACACAAGGTATATGACGTTCGTCAGAACCAGGGATCAGTCACTGTTAATGTAGTAAACAATAACCGCTTGAAATAGGGATTTCTATTTGTGGTGTGTTGAAAAAGAAGTGTGAAGTCGAGTACTGCGTAGCCCTTTATCATTGTGATAAAAAACTGTATGGAGATACAACATTATACTGAAACAGAGCCTATGTCAACATTCACTGTGAGTTTCACAAATGGTGGATGCATCTGGTACACAGTGTGAATACAGAAACACCTGGTCATTTTGTAATCCATAGCTCTACACTACACAACAACGGTGTCCTTACTTCACACTGAATATACACTGCAAAAATCATGCTATGCCGGGTTGTTTGTGTGTCTGTAATGGTTGAATGTATATGGAGGGTACAACATCCTCACCTAACTGGAGTTCCTAAGTAGCTCCTTGGAGGCACACGCGTGCTACAGTGCAATGGCATAGTATGATGCTTCAGTACAAACAGTGGGAGACAGAAGAACATTCTGAGTAATTTGGCTAAAAGCTTGTGCATGGTCATAGACTTAGGAGTTTCATCCTAGGGAAACGGATGACAAATCTTAAAGAAAATATTCAATGCAGACATCATTCTCACACATTTATTTGCACTTTTAGGTAGGGAGGTGGCTTCAGTTAGGACACTTGTCCAAAGTGTGGAAAAGTTCATCTGTGAATAGGGACAGATACGACGTGTGGAATCTTCTTAGATTCATTAATTGACACTTTCTTGCCTGAAGGATACAGTGTGCTACACAAGGACCGATACTCTAAGCATGTTGGTGGAGCAGCAGTCATCTGAATAGAAAACCTCCCGTGTAAAATGATGTGGACACAAAGTTTCTCCTGTTTTTAATGTCTTACTACTGAGTTCTTTTTTTTTAAATATTTTTTTATTGAGCAGAAAGAGGTTAAAATACAGTTCATGAATGAAGAATTTGAGCAATGGAAATGAAAACAAGGTTAAATTAAAAAAATTATTGAGGGGCAGGTTAAAAAGGGGGAGAGATTTAAAATACATAAAACTCGAAAGCAGGCATTGATGTAATCCTTATTTCACAACATATTAATTAATCTTCAAGTACAAGCAATGTGCAACGGCCGCAAACTTTGATCATAAAGTGCAAGTGCAGTACAGTACAATCCAACCTAATACAGTCAATGTGCAACATCCGCAAACTTTGAACATAACTGCAAGTGCAAAATAGTGCAATCCAACCTGGAATAAAGTGCTTAAGCTAAAAAGTTTGCTTATTTAATTAAGTCTAGCAACTTTTCATGTCTGCTTTTAAAATCATATAGATTTAGTTTTAGTATTCAATCTAATTTTTTAGCTTAACCCCCCTTTTATTGCCTCCAGATTCTCAAAATACTTCAATTTTCTTTCAAAACTTCTGACTGCTCCCACTCTACAGGCATATGCTTTTTCAAAATTCCGGGACCTCCTCATTTTGTTAAACCATTTTAAATGGGATGGAGGTTCCTTAGATTTCCATTTTTGGAGTATTAGGGAGCGAGCAACTGTACAAGAAATAAACACACATTTTTCCTCGTTCTCATTGAGGGAACCTCTATCTTTGGATATACCAAAGAGGGCCAGTTCAGCTGAGGGTGTTAGTGTTTTCCCTATTGCCTCCTCAATGTCTATGAGTATGGCCTCCCAAAAAGATTTCAATTGAGGACAAGAGAAAAAGGTATGGAGCCAGCCCCCCTGACCGGCGGCTTGGCATCTAAAGCATTTATTCTCAACCTCTGGGAACCTTTTCTCGAGTGCTTCCGGAGTCCAGTACGCTAGCCAACGGGACAGGAAGGCCATCCTTTTAAAGTTAGCGGCACGTAGCGATTTATAGCCTAACAAACTTATAGTCTCCCATTCCTTATGTGTTAAATTGCATTGGGGTTGGCTAAATATTTTCTCAAGATGGCTAGCCACCGTGTCTAAATGACCGCCATAATGGAGCCTTTTATACCAGTTTCCTATACCGGTGGTTTTGGCCTCGTAAAGGAGTGTAACCGGCTCGCCCATTGTGGGGAGATGTCCACCAATAGTTTTTCTCAGAAAGTGAACGATTTGTAGATATTCAAAGAACATTGGTTGCATGGGAGTGATTATTCTAGCCTGTACTTCTTGCCATAAAATAATTCTATTCTGGACAAAGAAGTATCTTAACTCCCGAAATCCCAAATTCTCCCAATTTAGTATTTGGCTATTGCTAATTTGGAGGCCCAAACAGAAACACTCTCGTAAGTTTAAAAACTGGGAGGCTGAGGAGCTCGGATTTTTCTTAAAAAAGGACTGTAGTCTAGATAGATATTCTTTTATGGTCTTATATCTCGTCCTTTTGGGGAGTTTTGCGGTCTTTAAAAATACCTGGGTTTGGGAATCGGACTCTTGTAGCATTTTTACTAAGAAGAAGCTATCTCGTTTGTTTTTTATACCTATCAGACCTGCCACCAAGTCCAAAAAGGCTGCCTCATAATATGTGTGGAAGAGCAAGTCCCCCCTGGTCAACTGGGAGTTGAATCACGGATAGCTTTACTCTAGGGGTTTTACCCCCCCAAACAAAACTTCTGATCATAGATTCGATATCTTTGAAAAAAGTAGAATACAACTTAATAGGGAAATTGCTAAACAAAAATATTAATAAGGGTAGAATCGACATCTTGATCTCCTTGATATCCTACCAATCAAGGAGAGAGGAATTAAAAGCCATTGGGAGAGAAGATTCTTAATTTTATTCTTCATTCTCACATAGTTAAGGAGGTAGAGTTGATGGTAATCACAGGTTACATATATGCCTAAATATCTAATAGGGTCTCGACTTGCAGCCTGGACATGCAAGCACGATGGAAGTTGGCTAAGACTGGTGTTTAAGGCGAGGACCTCTGTTTTTTTTTTTATTGATTTTGTAACCTCCTACTTGTTCATATGTTTTAAATTCTTTTAATATGCTTTCAATATTCTCCTTGTTTGGCTTAGCGTAAATGATAATACCATCCGCAAATAGCTTAAGCTTCGCCATCCCGGAGATTGGGGGGAGGATATCGTGATTGTTTCTAATTTTGATAACCAAGGGTTCAATAAAAAAAGTTAAAAGGAGAGGGGATAAAGGGCAGCCCTGCCTGGTCCCACGGTTGTCTTGGATTGAGACAGCTTTTTCTGAGTTTATTATAATCTGTGCGGAGGCGCCATGATAGATGTTCTTGAGCATCTTAATCACTTGTTCTGGGAACCCGAATTTGGTAAGAGAATGGAACAGGGTTGCCCAGTTAACTAGGTCAAACGCTTTTTCCGCGTCGACCATTAGGATACAGGCAGGGGTTGAATTAACATTAAAATAGTCTAATGCCTGAATTAAGAATTCGGTGTTAGAAGCCATAACACGACCTGCTATGAATCCTGACTGATCGCTATGTATGACTTCTTGCGCCGCATACATAAAACGATAGGCCCAGATTTTCATAAGGATTTTGTAGTCAGAATTCAGAAGGCTTATTGACCTATAAGAATTAATATCTTCTGGACTTTTGTCTTTTTTTACAAAAGATATTATTATTGCTTCTTTAAAGGATGCGGGTACCATTCCTCCTAGTTTGATGTAATTAAATAGATTCTTTAGGGGAGTAACGGAACATTTTATAGAATTCAATTGGGAACCCGTCCTGCCCACAGGCTTTCGCCCCTGGTGTTGCCTTTATAGCATCAACTATTTCCCCTGTATTAATTTCTAACCCTAGTTGTAAAGCCCGATGGGGCGTGATCTTTAGGATATCTAGGTTCATAAAATAATCCTAAATCTGACCCTCCTCTACTTGATATTCAGTGGAGTAAATGCAATTAAAATGCTCCAGAAAAGCCCTTTGAATAGAACTATTATCTACTATCTCTTGGTTATTCATTGGATTTCTGATTTTAACTATCGCAGCAGATTCTTGTTTTTTTCCTCACAGAGTTCGCCAAGAGCTTTCCTGCCAATTGGCTATCCTCATATATCCTTTGTTGGAAGGTTCTAGAACGGTTGATCTCTTCCAAAACAAAGAAATCCCTTAATTCTGCCTTTGCTTGCTCCAAGTGATTCGGGCAAAGGAGGAGCTGTAAAGCATATTCTTTATCTACGGCCTTTTGGAGCGTAGATATCTTTTGTCTCCTCTTTTTGACCTGGGCAGAAGTAAAAGATAATATCTGGCCACGTGCTGTCGCCTTGAATCCCTCCCAGACCGAGAATGGTTCTGCTGAATTGTTGTTAATAGTAAAGTATTCTGAGATCCATTCTCCGAAACCAGCCACCCAGTCGGGATTCTGGAGCAGGGTCCGATCCAACTGCCACCTGGACTGGTCCCTGCCCCCACCACCTAAATTAACTACCAGCTCTATTTTCCCATGGTCGGAAAAGGGATTACAACCAATAGAAGAATTTAAAATCTGAATCGATCTAGATATCAAAAAATAATCGATTCTTGATGCCGTCTGGAAGCAGTGTGAATAGCAAGTGAAGGATACCCCTTCTGGGTTTATTGTACGCCATGGGTCTATAAGCTGATATTCTGAGATAAATATGTCCACAACTTTTTTAGTATTAGGCTTTAGCTGTTTCTTATTTTTATTAGAGGTGTCTTTTTTAAAATCTTGTAAGTAATTGAAATCTCCTCCCATGATGATCTGTCCAGGGACTCCCCTTAGAAGGTCGTTGATTTCTAAAATACTAGACACCTCATCGGATATTTGCCCATATTAGTTTACGAAATTCATTTCATTCCCTTGCATTTTGGTTGCTACCCATAACCATCTCCCTTTGGGATCCCTTCTTATTTTTAAAATTTCTCCGGATAGTTTCCTTAAAAAATAAATTGCAACGCCTCTCTGGGCCACCCCTGCTGAAGCAAAAAACAAATGGGAGAAATATTTCGGGATAAATAAATTGGGGGTGTTGGTTTTTAGATGGGTCTCTTGGAGAAATATCACATGGGGAGTTAGAGAGACTGCCCATTTTATGAGAGCACCGTATTTTTGTTTATTTAAAACACCATTGGCGTTAACTGATCGGATATTACATTTGATCATTCCCATAAAAGAGTTTTCGCATCATTAAATCCTTCATTCAAAATTTGGTACACACCCTGCCTACAATTTCTGCTCTTTTTTACTGCTTTCAACCCATCCCTCCCTCTCCCTCCCAGAGTGAACCCCCTCCCTCCCCTGGGAAGTGGCCCCTTCCATTCCCCCCACGCTGGCCACATTCCCCCCTTCTTATGGACTGGGTGTCTTCTTGTTACACCCTTAGTGACCCTTTAAGCCCGGTGCCCCCCTCGACAGCCAAAGAAGTTTTTATTGTATTCTATTTTGTTACTGAGAAAAACAAGTTTGTTTATTTTAGGGTTTTTTTAGACAAATTGAAATTTTTCCTTCAAGCTCTACCATTATTGCTCAGTGGGCTGGTTTTAATTACTCAAACATTTGTTTCTGGAGTTATCTCTTTTAGTAGAGATTGAGCTTCTTCAAGATTGGAAAACATATAAAACTTTCCCTTTACGAGAACTTTTAACTTAGACTGCTGGGCGATTGAGGCTTGGGCGCCGTTCATTTTAAACAAGTGGAGGATTTTAACAAATTCTTTCCTGCGGCGTGCAGCTGCAGCAGTCATGTCTGAAAAAATTCTACATTTAATTGTCTCAGTAACGGAAAATTGTCTGTGTTGAAATGCTTTTGATAAAATCTCTTCCTTTATCCTAAAGTCAGCGAAGTTCATTAGGATAGTTCTAGGAAAAGTTGAATTGGTGAACCTCTGGGCCGGGACTCGATGTGCTCTCATGATGGACAGATCACCTTCGAAGTCTGGCAGTACTTTTTGATGAATAAAGGAGTTGACCCACTGGAGCATATTTGAACCTTCCAGTCCTTCAGGTACCCCCACTATCCTGAGATTGGATCTTCGGGAATGGTTCTCAAGCTCCTCGAACTTGTTTTCAAGTTTACTTTCCAGGAGGCTCTTTTTAGTTGGCATCTTTTTGGCCTCTATTCTTGCTTGATTGATGTGATCCTCAAGAGCCGAGATTCTTTCTTCCGCCTCGTTCAATCTTGTGGGGAGTCCTTGCATTGATTCTTCAAATTTTTCCAATCTAGAATGTAGAGCAGCTATCTCAACTTGCTGATTTGACTTTATCTCCCGGATTTCATCCAGAATTAGGTTTAACATCTCACGGATGCCCATCTGATTACTCACTTCCTTCTCGGGGCTGCCACTTTCCCCCTTTTGAGACAACTGGGACGCCGAAGTTGAGATTGCAGATGTTAAACCTTTTGAGTTCCCCACTTGATCCACTCCGATGTATGAGCCTGAGGGAGATTGAAGAGCTGCAGCAGATGGTGAATTCTGCTCAGGAAGAGTCTCTAGATTAAGATCTTCACTAATCAGGATCGGACTTGCTTCCGTTTCATATGCTATACTGCTAGGTTGAAGCTTGACTGCCATCGCAGAGCCACTTGACATTGTCGGTGAGGATACTACACATGTCATTAGTGGGACAATCTCGAGCGATTGTATGGGAGAGTCATTCCCTACCACTGTTACTGAAGATGGAGCTAAAGTTTCAGTTCCTGTTTCTGGGTTTTTTTCAAGCGGGGCAGCTGAAGTTTGGGAAGTGCGCCCAGTCTTTTTTTCAAATAAGGGGAAGTCTCTTTTCTCCTTCACTATGTTCATAGTTTTCTCACCAGGGGAAGACTCGACCCCCGCTCCATTTTTAATTGATGCTCCATTTTTAATCGATACTGGAGTATTTTCCGTCACATTTTCCATGAGGCTTTCTCCCCCATCTTTTTCTCCTACTTCTCCTAATTCTCCTATCCTTCCATTGGGAGGGGAAGTTAGAGTAACATGAAGTTCATCTTCAGAGCTATCAACCACAGAATCCTTCCCCAAAACGGGCGAGGCTGAGCTTCCCTCTCCTTTCTTAGCCTTCTCCCTTTCTTTAGCAGCTAACCGTGCTGCTTTTCTGGCAAGGGCTAAGCGTGTTTTACTTTTGAGACGGGCAGTTAACTCCATTTTTGCAGTTTTACTTGCTTCCTCACTGTCTTTGTTGTCTTTCAGTTGCCTCCCCATGCCACCCCGCAGGGTTCAGAAAAATTATTATTATTATTTTTTTATATCAGGGCAGATACTGCGAATAGCGAATAGCGATGGCAGACAGCAAACAGTCTTAATGTACAGTCTTAATGTACAGCCCTGATGTCTCTCTATTTTTTAGCTACCCCTCGCCTCACCTTTAACTTGCAGAAGATGTGCAGAACGTGATGCAGGTCACGATGAACAAGGAAGAAGAACAGCTGCCTCATTGCTTATCACTCCAGGGCGGAAAAAGCCTTCCTTCCTTCAAGCGGCTGGGCGGAAATAAATCTTTTATCCTGCGTAGGAACAGACACAAATCCAACAAGTTTTCCACGAAGTCTCCTCACGGAGCAACCAGGGGAGGGGGTAGGTGAGTGAAGCGAGGGGAGCGCTGCACGGGAATCTTCTCTTTGCCAATAATTCTTCAGGGACTCCAGGGAGCTCCGACTCAAAAGGACAATGAGCCGCGGTTCATTTTCTCACAGCTCTGTACTTCAAAACACCGAAAAACGCCAAGACGCCATTACCGCGGCAGTTCGCTGCCGTGATTCACTGCCGCGCTGCAGAGGTGGACGGGGCCAAAGGTCATGACGGCTATCTGCATCTTACTACTGAGTTCGACATGAATTCCAATAAGTTACCTTAATTTATCATCTTCCCCTCTAGGAAAACAGTTTCACTGAGGACCAAATTGAGTTTATCATTGACCAAGTTCTACCTTTTCTAGAGAGAACATGTATCTACAACTTGCTGTGGTCTAGTCCTACTAATAGGTGCTGTACTGAATGCACAGTAATCCCTTCTACAGTATTCCCTGAGTTGCCCTCAAGATTACCAGTCCCTTCTTCATGACAAAGGATCTTCTCCTTGCCATAAAGATGTGAAGCCTCAGAACCACTCCTGGAGGACTGGTCTGATCACCACGTGCTCCTTTTCCACATCTGTATTACTCCTCCTTCCCCAGAGAACCTTTTGAAACCCATATGAATTTCCAGAGACATCAAACACTTGAATCAGAATGATTTTAGCAACTTGATTTTTTCTCTGGCAGACAGACCACAAGACTGCAGCTGAAAGAAACTAGAGGAGAGCTCCTGTTTTATTTTATGGGCGTGGCCTAATGTGTGTCTCCTGCTGCAAAGTTCGCCACCACTCTGATGGGATCTAGAACCGGCAATATTAAAACAACCTAAATAAAATATGTTTGGTGCATCAACCAGTCATGCCCCAGAACAAGATCCTGCGACAGTTTTACAAAGAGTTTGTGCAACGCAGTACAGCAGTAAAGTTGCTGCGCTGAATTGTCTGAATGGGAGCGCGCAGAACTGCACTATATCTACAAAGAAGTGGGACTGTTCTCCTTTCTCCCTGCACAAGCGTACCTTTAGCACCCATGCATCAATGCAAGCAACGTTGCAACATAGTTCAAGAGCGGCTGCGTTGTGGTTAGCATGGTTTTTAGTGCAGGAAGGGGCTCCTTCCTGTAAAGTAACTACACTTTAAGGCATTTTTTAGGTTTCGCCTGTCGAAAGCTGCGCAAGCAGCGTTTCGCACAGGCGAAATCTAATGTTAGAACAGTATGGGGGACTTTAACCCGCCCCTTCTTCCATTGGCTAGCTCCATAAATGGAGGCTAGCCATTGGAAGACATCGTTGTCAATTACTTTTTCCCGGTTAGAACGCGAATCCTCCCCAGAAGATTTACAAACTGTGTTCTCCTGTATGCATCATCGCCTCCTTTGTTTACACTTTGCCAACATCCATACAGCGTCCCCATTCTGGTTATGGGTGATATGCTCTTGGTAATGGCGAGTCCCCCCCACAAAAAAAACAACCCGGCCAAGTGGGTTAACGGACAGTGCCTCAAAACAATGCTGCCAAGGCATCAGCCTTATTCTTTAACAGGGAAATCAGGAGATAACACGTTGGCTACTCTCATTTCCTCCCTCTGCCTTGTTGTCTGGGGCTGTGGAATTTTAGGGTGCAGTGTTTTCATTCTCCATAGAAGTGCGGACCCCAAAACCTCTCACCCCCTGTGGACCTGCTGTGTATACGGCCGCCGGCTGCGCAGGGAAGCCAGGCCATCGAAAATGGCCATTTTTGTTTTCCAAACAAGGCACCCTTCCTCTTGCAGGGATCAGGGGCTACTAAGCTCGTCTAGAGGAGGCGGAGGCATTGCCGAGAACAGAAAGGCTAAAAGTAAACATGCACCAAAGGCTGTCGGTAAACAGGGGGTCAGTGGAATGCCTGGGTGGCGACCGGAACCCTACGCACTCATTGATGGTGCTGTACTCTGAGTGCGAAAGAGAAACCATTTTGTCAGTCACTGGCCACTGACGAGCAAGTTAGGCTGTCTTTCCACGGGACAGGCGGCGCGACCTGCAACCCCTCTAAGAAATGGTTCTCAGCACGTCTAGACTCTCTACATTATTCAGTGTCCTGCATTTAATTGCTTCTCTCTAAATGTCTGTTTTCCCACTTGTGACCGGTGTCCCATATTAATGACCACTGACACATTCTGGAAAACTTGTCGGTTGAGGGAAAGTTCCCCCGCCCCTCCTAGGCCTCAGCTGCTGCCTGCCCCTCTCTGCCTCCTGTTTCTCTTGGCGCTGGGCGGGGCTCTGGGGAGACACAAAACGTTATGGAATGTGGAAAAAAATGCTGCTCCTGGGAGCGCCTGCTACACTTTCTCTGAGCTTGAGCTGGACACTAAGGGGCGCCCGGCAGCCCTGTGTGAGCTCCAGCTGTCTTTTACACCTCAGCCCACGAAGCCTTCAAAGAAGCCCAGAAATCTGCAACTTCTTGTATGTTCTCGCCCTCCCAGTGCTTTGCCATCTGGGAAAAGAGCTTGGTCTTTACTCGTGTACAAACGAGGGCTGCCACTCTTCCAAGTCGTCATCTTGTGGGCAAAATGTACCTCCCATACAAGGAAACAACTTCATTCGTAGCCTCTTGTAGCTCTACAGACTTTATCCGTCAGTCTGTTTCTGTCATGTAAAAGCCATCTGTTAGATTTATCGTTTACTCTCGTCTCCACTGCCATTGTTGATATTAATATTCAGTTGTAGTCTTGTGAAGTGAATTTTATATACTTTTTTTCTTCCAGCAAGGAACCAATTTCAACAATGCCCATAGATTTCTGCATGGGTAGTTTAGCTGCTTCTAGACTTGCTGTGCTCCTCGATGCACTATGTGGTGTACCCTTACTGGGTGTATATGTATATTGGTGGTCGACTAAACAGAACGCGCCTTTATTCCCTCAGACCTCTCTAGATAAAAAGTAGGCCCTTTACAGCCCCCATTACATTTAGAAAAGGGCTACCTTATGTTTACAGAGATGCAAGGCACCCGAACGCACTCGGTCAATTTAAATCTGAATTGTATTCTTTTGTTTTAATCCGAAGCAGTCTTGAGTTTATTACGATTTAATGTTTCATTACCTTAATAAACATTCCCTGTGCTGCAGCCATCATGCCAGTTCTTAAACCCCGATTATAATTATCATTAAAAACCCCAGGCATTGTAACCAGGCCGACTTTGTGTCTCTCCTGGTTTGTGGGTATTACATTCCCTTAAATACTATATTTGTATCCCTCTGTAGCTTCTTTCGAGATGTACAATGTAATGAGCAGGAAGTCAGATTGGCTTTAAGGAAGGAAGGGGACTCGTCAGCCGCAGGGCGCTCGCTGGTTGGTGGGAGGCGTGGTGAAAGGCAGTTGTCGACGGTAGCGGACTCTAAGCTTAGGATACAGAAGTGGGCCTAAAATCAAAACCGATTTACTTCAAAATGGGACACAAAGGGTAACCCTGCATCGTTTCCCAAAGCCTGGCACATGCCATCGCTACCTTACTACCTCGCATACGAATGATTCAATTTTACTGTGTGTGTGTGGCTCTGGGTGCGTGTGTGTGGCTCTGGGTGTGTGTGGCTCTGGGTGTGTGTGGCTCTGGGTGTGTGTGGCTCTGGGTGTGTGGGTGTGTGTGGCTCTGTGTGTGTGGCTGTGGGTGTGTGGGTATGTGTGTGGCTCTGGGTGTGTGTGGGTGTGTGTGTGTGGCTCTGGGTGTGTGGGTGTGTGTGTTGCTCTGGGTGTGTGGGTGTGTGTGTGGCTCTGGGTGTGTGGGTGTGTGTGTGGCTCTGGGTGTGTGGGTGTGTGTGTGGCTCTGGGGATGTGTGTGTGTGTGGCTCTGGGTGTGTGGGTAGGTGTGGCTCTGGGAGTGTGGGTGTGTGTGTGGCTCTGGGTGTGTGTGTGTGGCTCTGGGTGTGTGTGTGTGGCTGGCTCTGGGTGTGTGTGTGTGTGGTAGTAATTGCTGTCTGATGAGCTCGTCCAGTAGGGTACAATAGGTCTTACATTTGCGAGAGATTAAGCTGTTGGCAATGTAAATGACAATGCCATTTATTTATCTGTTTTCAAAACCAACACATAAATAAAAAATTTGTCATTTACAATGCCAATAGCTCTAACTTTTGCAAAGGCGAAACCGTTGCATTGTAAATGCTTGTTTCTTTGTGTGTGTCCTGTTGAATTCAGTGTACATTTAAAGAGTGAAAATCGAGTTGAAATAAAAACATTTGTGCTCGTTACTCCTATGAGGTGCAGAATTTTGGCTCAAATCCATGTTTATGATTCTTTGTAGACAGTGATTTGCGTCAAAATCCAATGTTTTTTGCATGGGAATGTCCGTGTTCCATCCATGGAATGCCCCTTGACACAAAATAGTGCATCATGCTGCATTGTGTTACTTTGGATTACAATCCAACCCAAGTCATGATTTATGTTGGATTGAAAATCCCACCAATAGATTAAGGGTCTGCGTTTAAAACAGTAATTGAAACCCAACGCAAAGTCATTCTAAAAGTGGTCCCCTTGTTACATTGAAGATAACACTCCAATTAGGTTGAATTAAGTTTAATGTAGAGAAGAGCAGGTACACAGCCAGACAGGTTAGCATTAGCATTAACTGAATTACATTGGAACATATAGGTAAGAACACAGTGTAAGAACTCTATAAAGTGGAATGTGGAATGAACACAGTTAAAGTGGTATAACATGTATAATACAACATAACACATCCCCCTTGGAACATAATTGAAAAAAACAATACATTGTAACCGACACCACCCCCCACCATACAAAACAAAAGGAGAAGGAAAAAAAAAAAAAGTGAATAAAAATTCAGAAATGGAAATTTAAAAAAAACAAGGATTCCTATAAGGGAAAACTTTCAGAAATATAATCAGCCAACCATACAGGAGGCCTTTTTTCACGTCTAGAGTTCCTAAAAACATTAGCCACATCTTGACTGACCAGACTAGAAGAACTAGAAGCAACCAAATCAGAAAGCTCACCACACTTATGCAAACCTGAAACATCAGGTACAGGAAAATTGGAGGTATCAGAAACGGTGCACAGACATAATATCGACTCCAAAATATCGTTTGGACAGAATATCGAGTTGTAAATATCGTTTGGACAAAATATCGACAGGACAGAATATAGACAGCCAAAATATCATTTTTAAGGTAAGTGAAGTAATATCGACTGTAAATAATATAGAAAGTGAAAATATCCAAGTATATAATCTAGATAGTAAAAAATATCGTTTTTTAAATAATATTTAATTATTTATAGTGTTTTTATGTTATAATATGTGTGAAAAGTGTCATTTTATGTTATAATTATTTTTAATTAATGATTTTTTTAAAATTATTGTGTAATTTTATTCTGTAGCTGGTTGTGGGTTTATAGGGGAATAGGGTGGGAAGTAATTTAATTATAATTAATTAAATATGTAAATGTATTAATTGGTAGTAATAATTAATTAATTGGTAATTAAATAATATTTGTTAATTATTTAAAATTTTATTGGTAATTAATTTAATTTAATTGATTAATTGCTAATTATGTAAATTAAAATAATTTATTTCCTGTAGCGGGTTGTGGGTTTATAGGGGAATAGGGTGGGAAGTAATTTAATTATAATTAATTAAATATGTAAATGTATTAATTGGTAGTAATATTTAATTAATTGTTAATTAAAAAATATTTGTTAATTAATTAAAATGTAATTGGTAATTAATTTGATTTAATTGATTAATTGCTAATTATGTTAAATTAAAGGGGTATTTTTAGGGTTCAGGGTCAGTTTTTGGTTTTTGGGTAAAGGGGTATTTTAAGGGTTCAGGGTCAGTTTTTAGTTTTTGGGTAAAGGGGTATTTTTTGGGTTCAGGGTCAGTTTTTAGTTTTTGGGTAAAGGGGTATTTTTAGGGTTCAGGGTCAGTTTTTAGTTTTTGGGTAAAGGGGTATTTTTAGGGTTCAGGGTCAGTTTTTAGTTTTTGGGTAAAGGGGTATTTTTAGGGTTCAGGGTCAGTTTTTAGTTTTTGGGTAAAGGGGTATTTTTAGGGTTCAGGGTCAGTTTTTAGTTTTTGGGTAAAGGGGTATTTTTAGGGTTCAGGGTCAGTTTTGGGTTTTTGGGTAAAGGTTTTTTTTTAGGGTTCAGGGTCAGTTTTGAGTTTTTGGGGTACAGGGGTACAGTGCAAAAATAAAGTACAATTACATTTACATTAATTTAATTTAATGAAATTAAATTAAATTATATTAAAAGAATTTTAAATAATTTAAATTAAAAAAATTATTATATACTTACAAATACTTACGTTGTAATGGTAGTGCGTTGTAAAAGTTGCGTTGTAACGTCATATATCCACTGTTGCACTCTTTGGAGTGGGAATAGTAATTTTAACCCCTACGCTATCCAACGCTTTCCCTACTGTTGCACCCACTGGAGTGGGAATAGTAATTTTTACTCTTTTGTATTTGTACGTTAATAATATTGGCTATTATTTAATTAAATTTTGTTACTATATATATATATATATATGTTTTAAGAAATATGATTAAAAAAATATTATTTTTTAACTTTCATTAATTATTTAATTATTAAAAGTTATTTTAAGTATTGTTAAGTATATTTTAGTAATTAATTTTTTATATTAATGTAATTAAACATTGTTTTTATTAAAGTCGATATTTTTTACAACTATATTTTTGTAAACGATATTTTTAACTCGATATTTTTGTACTTACCTGTTTGTAGATAGAAACTCGATATTTTGTCTCTCGATATTTTGTCAACGATATTTTTGTTGGTCGATATTCTGTCCCTCGATATTATTTCAGTGATCCATCAGAAACTACATCCTGACTAATGGTATCAGGTGGCAACGAAGAGTTTGCACGCAATAAATCCTCCAAATCAAATAAATCCGAGGATTTCTCTGAAGAAACTTGAGGAGGAGAACAAACTTGAGGAGGAGAACACTTAGTAACCCTCTTGAGGTTCCATACACGTCCGTCAGAGAGGCGAACAGAATTATTTAAAACTTCTACAACCTGCATTGGTTCATAAAAACGACTTTCCTCCTTAGGAGATTTACCAGGTTTCTTAACTCTCACCCACTGACCAACAACCAAATCAACATCCTTCACATTATGCTTGGAATCATACCAAATTTTGCTCTTGAGATGTGAAGCTTGACTTTTTTCCTTCACAAAATTTTCAGACCAATTTACCACTTTGGACTTGAACAACCATCCAGGTGTAAACTGCGTTCGTGGATTTCTACCACGCATAAGTACAAAAGGGGGAAAACCTGTAGCTTCACAAATTGAAGTCCTGTAAGACCAAACCATCTTGAAAACTTGAGTTTCCCAATCCTTATTATTTCCTGACATTTGGATGGTGTTTTTGATAACACGGTTAAAACGCTCAACCATTCCATTGCTGTTTGAGTTGTATAGAGCCGTGGTTTTATGCTTGATTCCCAATCTATTAAAGTACTCTTTGGCTTTAATTGACGTAAACTGAACACCATTGTCACTTAACAAAATAGAAGGAATGCCTTCCAAAGTGAAAGATTTATCCAAGAATTGCAAAACAGTTTCCGTATCAGCCTTACTCACAATTTTTACAAAAGGCCACCTTGAAAACAAATCCATTAACACTAAAATATATTTCTGCTCACTACCAATAGGACCCATAATGTCTATAGCTGTGTGTTTCCAGGGAGAATTAGGTGCAATCATATTACTCATAGAAGGCTTACACATAACCAAAGATTTATCAGCAGCTTGACATGATTTACAATTCCTCACAAATTTATCAATATCTACATCCATACCGGGCCACCAAAATGAAGTTTTAACTGTGCGTTTAGAACGGACAATGCCAAAATGTCCCTCATGACATAAAGCCATGATGGACAAACGCAAAGTCTTTGGAGGTATGACCCTTTCGCCAAACCAGATATTACCATCTCTGACACTTAAATCAAATCTAACCTCCCAAAAAGACTTTAAAGGATGCTTGCTATCTACTTTCTTTGGCCAGGACTCAGCTAGATGAGATTTCACCAAAGATAACTCCTCATCATTGAGATATTCATCATCCCACTTCTCCTTCAAAATGCCTGCACCTTCCATGTCCTGAACATAGGCCACCTGAAAAGAATTCCATAATTCATCCTCACATTCCTCAAGTTGTTTTGGCATTCTAGAAAGGAAATCAGCTATACAATTTTCCTTCCCTGGTATATATTCCATTTTATAACAAAAATCTTGTAGTTTGATAGCAAGTCTGGCAACTCTTGCAGAAGTATTGATAGTACCTTCAGTGGTTAGGACCCTGAGTAATGGCTTGTGATCACAGCATAAAATAAACTTTGTACCCGACACAAAAGCTCTGAAGTGATTAACCGCCCACACACATGCCAAAGTTTCTTTTTCAATGGTAGAATATTTTTCTTCAGTAGGCGAGAGTGACCTGGAAGCATATGCCACAATTTGTTCCTTACTATTCAAACCAATCTGAGATAAAACAGAACCTAAACCTTTAATGCTGGCGTCTGTAGTGATGATAGTTTGCGCTTCAGGATTAAAACTTTTTAAAGAAGCGATGTTAGTGATGCAGCTTTTTATGTCCTCAAAATCTTGTTCACATTCCATAGACCAAACAAACTTTGTTTTGTTTTTTAACAGTTGTCTAATATTATACGTTCTGGTTGCAAAATTTGGAATATATTTAGAACAAAATTCAGCTAGGCCAATAAAGGATCTAACATCATCTTTCCCTTTGGGAGAAGGAGCGCACTTGATCGCATCAATTAAATTAGGTTTTGGTCCGATACCGTCGCAATCAATGACATGGCCTAAATAAGTGACATGATCCCTAGCAAAAGTACACTTAGTATATTCAACAGTCAACCCTTTTGCATCTAGTATACTTAAAACTTTCTCCAAAGTATTGTCATGTTCTGCCTTTTCCTTACCAAAAATGAGAATGTCATCTTGGAAAAACGTTGTGTTTTTTACAGTGGAAAACAACCTGTGCATTAAGCGCTGGAAAACAGCCGCAGCCGAAGCCAGGCCGTAAGGCATTCTCTTAAATTGAAAACATCCTTGGGGGGTTATAAAAGCAGTGTACTGCTTGCTGTCTTTAAACAAGGGAATCTGGTGGTATGCTGCAGATAAATCAATTGTGGTGAACCACTTAGCACCATCAAGTAAGGCTAACATTTCATTAATTTTTGGCAGGGGGAATTGATCCACTACAATATTATCATTTAAATGGCGTAGATCTACACATAATCTAAATTTTCCGTTTGTACGTTTCACAACAACCAAAGGAGAAACCCAAGCAGATGCCTCAATTGGCTCGATTATGTCAGAGGAGACCAATCTCTCAAGTTCAGATGCAACATCCTTTCTTAAAGCAATTGGCACACTTCTAACTTTGTGGATTTGTGGCACTGCAGAATCTTTTAAAATTATCTTATGCTCAAAATCCTTTAATTTGCCAATTTTTTTCTGAAACACAGCAGGACATTTTTTTAAAAGTTCTCCACCAGTCTTAGTGCCTTCATCCATCACTAACACCTTTTCCACCGAATTGGGACCAAGAATTATATGCAATTCCCCTTGATCTTTCCATCCCAACACTGATGGACCTTTTTTATAAACGTACAACTTGCCATAAGATTTGCGATTCTTAAATTCAAATTTCAGCCAACGAAAACCAATAATATCAATCTTCCCACCATTATAACCCTCCGGGTCAATATCTGGAGAAGATAATTTTGGACCAACCCTGTCAACAAAAGTATTAAGCCAAACATCTTCGTTGACAATTGTATAGGGCGAACCAGAATCAGCATATACGCTAACACGCACACCACCTATGTGCATCCAACATTCAGGCTTGTTGTCAACTAGTAAACATCCATCACGGATGTTGAGAAGAAGCTTCTTCTTTAAGACCACAGCACATTCAGAAGCTTGGTCATCACCACTAGAAGCGTTGTCCTCAGAGACAACTTCCTCTTGAATACATTTAACTGTCTTTGTCCTTCTCCTGCATGCTTTAGTATAATGACCATACAGGACACGACTTAGCAAAAGCCAGATGTTCAGAACTCCCACACCTATAACATTTGGGAGATTCACCGCTATACCTTGGATTTGCCCATGTTTCATTCTTTTGTTTAAAGCTACTGTTCTTTCTCGAACTGGAATTAATTTTAGCTACTACATCTTTGTTAATACTTTCAGATTTCAAGGCACTGGCACACCTGCTGGATGTCTCAGCTTTACGAACTAAGGCTAAAATGTCATCCAAACAAGCATCGCCATTCATCCAAAGACGTTCTTGAATGGCAGGGTTGTTAGCATGCATTACAACCTGATCACTAACCAAATCTTCCAGTAATCCACCAAAAGCACAATCATTCCCCATTTTTTTTAATTCCCCAACATAGTCGTCAACAGATTCACTTTTAGACTGCTTTCTTTGGAAGAATTTGTATCGCGTAATGCCGATACATACCTTTGGGGAGAAATACTTATCTAAATTAGATACAGCTACGGTGAAAACATTACTGTCCCCACCCCCAACAATAGGTTTATTCATCTGGTTATAACATTTAAGACCTTGTGGTCCTAAAGAGTGTAAAAGAATACGTTTCTTTTGTTCAGCAGACATTTTACCATCAGAGTCCACAGTCTCGATATAATTTAAAAAGTAATCTTTCCACTCCAACCATTTCAAATCTGGTTCAGAACCTTTACACCAGAAATCTTGAGGGTTACTTAAGGAAAATGTTTGTTGACTCATGTTGAAGGATAAAAAAAAAATCAATAATGATGCTTGTCGAAATAAAATAAAATAAAGCTGCCAGTAAAACTGTTTGTGGTGGAATTGTTCAGTGTACCTGTTAGAGTGAGCAACACGAAACAGTTAACCAAAAAAAACAATCCGTTTTTTACACTGTCCGATCTTCACCACCAAATTCCAGAAAAATGCCGAAAATCCTCAAAAGTGTTAATAATATAAATCCAGTAGAACAGTTCAAAGCGTTTATAAATAGTACCTTCAACCGCTATGCAAAACTGTTCTGTGGGTGTCAAAATCGGTACTGAAACATCCTTCGTGTTATTTCAGCAAATGCGAGTCGGCCTGCCCAATTCAAAATGGCTGCCGCGCATCACGTGATGCGCCACATTCACAATGAACGTCTGACGTAGGTAGGACAGCAGCGAGCCTTCGGGGAAGAACTTGCGAGTATGAGGACGTCACAAGAAGAATGACGTGGGGATTATCGCGCATTCAGCATCCCATTCAAAAAATGCAACGGTAAGATCCACGGAGCTCGAGCGCTAATACCCTTGACGGTGAAATATCAACGATAAATGTCAGAAATCCAGTATTTCTTTTAAGAATAAGCGTCGCTCACCGGAATCAGCTGCTCGTCCACACATGTAGTCCCCAATGCGTCCTCAAAGCACTACCAATGTCGTCTCTGCTCATATATCCGTCTGATCAGTAGAAAATAAAGTAAAGCGGTTTCCAGGTGTATAAAAAAAATATCCCGATCGTTGCCAGTTGTTACATTGAAGATAACACTCCAATTAGGTTGAATTAAGTTTAATGTAGAGAAGAGCAGGTACATTGCCAGACAGGTTAGCAGTCAGCATTAACCGAATTACATTGGAACATATAGGTAAGAACACAGTGTAAGAACTCTATAAAGTGGAATGTGGAATGAACACAGTTAAAGTGGTATAACATGTATTATACAACATAACACCCCTGTTTTTCGTTGTATAAAAGGACCACTCCAATACTTCTATATGCTTTTTTGTATCTATGTGCTCTATCATATATTAATATCACAGCACAAAAACGTACCATATTGCATCTGATTTCACTGTTATGACCTCATAAGTAACAATCTGGGGTGTGCCTCCCTGCACTTGCGTGAAGGATTACAGACAGGCACGCATGATGACGATAGGTGTCGTCATCACAGTAATAAAAGGAAAGTTAGAGCTCACGGCCCCACTATTCACAATCCTCAAATATTGGTGAAGTGTGTCATTTTATTGAAACAGTCAGCCTCTCTTCACGGACTCACTGTCTCTAGTTAGTATATTTAATGTGGGTAGGTTTAATGATTAAGCATGAACCGTTGTCATTTGGGTTATGGAAACAGCACCTGATTGATCAAGCAAACATACATTTCACTAATCCCATACCTAAAGTAGTATATATATATCCATGTGAAGAGGTCTTTTTTAAACACACTACTAAATTTAGGACGGCAGGTCTCAAATAGAAGATATTAATTTATTAACCAGTCTCTAGGCGCCATCTACTGGCAGAAAGAGTAACGTTTGAAATGAAAGCATGCAGACTGGCTTGTATGTATATATATATATATATAGGTCACTGACTTTTAATATGCTTTGGAATACATTGGAATTTGTTTTAATGGATATTGCAATCCATTAAAACACGTGCAATTGTCCTGGTCTGTAAATTTGGTCAAGGGGAAGGGGAGCACAGTAGGGAGGGTTTGTCAAATGGAAAAGTGGTAAACTCCGCTCCTCTAAAGATGCTTTCCTGACTCTCCAGGAATCCCTGAAATTGTGATTGGTTAAGTGGAAGACTGGATGGCCCCAGGAACAGTGGCAGCTCGTCCCCTAAGGCGGAGGAGCATCGCCCCTCGGCTTTTAAGCAGTGTGAAGAAAGGAAAAATAAAATTATAATTACTTGTTGTTACCATTTTATTGTTTCAAGCTGCTTTGAGTGCGAACAAGCTGCTCTGCTCTTAGAGCAGGGGAGGAGTGGTTTGCCCACTTCAAGTGCGCAGCATGGTGCAAAAGTGACACAACTCACAAATTAGATTGATCAAGCTATGCAAGGCCTCCTTGCGTGGCCCTGAGAGGCTTTAGAAATCCTGAGTAAATAGTGCAGAGCAAATCGATGCGTTGCCTTACTCTGAGCCAGGGAGTTGCACCATGGGTGTTGCATGGGAGTTCCCAAGTGCCATTCATGGATTTTGAAGCATTTCCAGATTTACCAGAAGTGATAGACCTGGGAATGCGCCATAAGCTACGCTTCACTAGGTGAGGCATAACGAGTAGACATATGTTTATCTCTCCTTGTTTTTTTCTCGTTCTATGTGTGCTGCATTCTGCAGCACTCATAGAAAGAGGAAAATACCTCAGGGGATTGTTTATGTGTAGGAAGGTGCCCCTTCCTGCACATAAACAATCCATCTTGCAATGCAGGCACCCTTGTACCATGGTGGAAGGGTGCCTGCATTGGCGCTGGGCAGCCAAAGCACCAGCTCATGGGAAAAGGCAGGAATGTACTGTATTCTTTTAAATGTGCCACACTCCTGCCCTTTCCCTGTCACGCAGTGCAGTTAGATGACTTGTTGCACTGCACTGCATGCCACTCATCAATATGCCCCCTGCACTGCATGACACTCATAAATATGCCCCCATGTGCTTTACTGCTTTTGAAGCAGTTAAACCCACTCCCTCTAGCAGTATCATGGGAGCTAGTGTTTGCATCTCTAGAACAATTGGCGTTCAGGTTTGCTATGTATCATCAATGCAATCAACACAGATTGTGGGTGCACATTCAAATCACTCAAAATGTGTCATAGAGGAGCTTTGTGTGTCAGAGAGCCAATCACTATTCTACAAAAGTGCGACTGCATCTATGCCGTTTGGGTATGTTCATTACGTCCTCCTCTGCCATGGTCTATACCTGTGCACCAAGTTCTCCAGGCAAAGTATCACTCATAGAGAACTCAGGACCAAGCACAGCACCAAGACTGCCCTCAACAAAAACATCCAAATGATTATGGACAGAGGAATCACAGCACCCCTCATCCTACTCAACTTATCTGCAGTCTTCAACACCGTCTCCCACCCCATCCAATGGGTCAGTGAATGCAAGAGTACAAGGACACGTGATCTGCTCTTTCCTCACAGGCTGCACCCAGTCAGCCTGGCTCATCACACCTCATCTGCCATCAGCCTTATCTGTGGGGTACCTCATCTCCCAGCCCCACACTGTTCGACATCTTCATGGCTGCTTGCTAACATCACCCAGACTTAGGGAATCACCATCATTTCCGATGCTGATTACACCCAGCTCATCCTCTCCCTCACCGACACAACATCTAGCACCCAGACCAATTTCACATCCTGCATGTCTGAAGTAGCCAGATGGATAAAGACCAACTGTCTGAAACTCAACACAAACAAAATGGAAGCGGTACTCTTCGGAAGAGACACCTCGCTGTGGAACTCCCCTGGGTGTTCAGCGGATCTCAGTCACACCCCATTCCCATTCTTCCAAGCCAAGAATGAAGGCATAGTAGATGACAACCAGCTCACAATAACCAGCCCAGTCAATGCTCTTGTTTCCACTCCCTCAAACTTTTCAAGAAAATCTTTATATGGCTCCCCATCCTTATATACAGAACCGCCAACCAAGATCTCATTGC
This sequence comes from Lissotriton helveticus, assembly GCF_964261635.1. Classification (NCBI taxonomy): domain Eukaryota; kingdom Metazoa; phylum Chordata; class Amphibia; order Caudata; family Salamandridae; genus Lissotriton; species Lissotriton helveticus. Next base: position 209,402,182 of record NC_136073.1, on the reverse strand, counting down.
CCGCAAGTTATACTATGGCAATGCAATCTATGGTGGTACTCAAATTACCAGAAGACTTCAGACCATCTATAACGCAGCAGCTAAACACACACTCAGGCTCCTTTCCTACAGACACCTGACCTCAGACCTCGAATACCTTCACTGGCTTCCCATTCACAAATAAAAACTATTTAAGCAAACAAACAAATCCCTACAGAAACTAGGCTCTGCCTACCTCAACTGCCGCATCAAATGACACACAATGACCAGACACCTCCAATTAGTTATACTCCTTCTCACCCACATTCTCCACACTGGCAGAGCCAGCGGTTGCATGTCAAGCCTGGAACGATTTGCCCCCTCACATACGGGCCACTTCAGAAGTACTTGTGTTTGGAAAGAAACTGAAGACTTGGCTCTTTTCCTAGGCCCCAGACCTGGGAAGCTCTGCCTCCATTTTTCAGCCACATTATACCATCCTGGATGAGTTGTGTGCTCTACAAGTACAAATAGGATAGCATAGGATAGGATCAAGATATCAAGTCAAGAAACCAAGACACTATAACCACACAAGACAACACGAGATGGCAAGACAAGGTAACAAGACATGACAAGATAGACAAGAAGAGAAGATAAAAAGACAAGAGAACACAAGACAATATGACAAGAAAATAAGACAGTATAACACAATGCATGATAACAAAACAAGATAAAAGAACAAGATAACAACACTAGATAGCAAGACAAGATAGTAGTAATACTGGAACAGATTGGCCAAAAACATGGGGATATCACACACAAAAAATAATTTCCCACAATATTTTTCTTCAATCACCCTACACTTTGTCTCTCTATCTCAAACTAGCAGTTTTTTTTATCCCTATTTTTTCACCCTTTGCTTATGTTTCCAATCTCTCTCTACTCCCTTCTTTCATCTCTCTCTTGTGCTCTGTTTATTACTATGATAATATTAGGAAATTTATAAAGCACTCAGCGAGTCAGGCAGTCAAAAAACTTTATTTCGTTTATACAAGTAACTGTAAACGTAAATCAAAATCACAACGCTATTAGACACGTAACAATTCATTGTGCAAAAAACAAGTAGAAGGAGACATTACAAAGAATGGGCTTGATGCCAGATAAAGTCTAAAAAATCTTTTAACCTTTTCGCCGCAGCACGAATTCCGCCGCATCCCGGGAGGAGCTAGGGGGTGGGCGTGATGCTCCCGGACGTATGACGGCTCCACGCCGTCATGAGTCACGGGCGGCATGTGCTCATGACGGCGTGGAGCCCTCATGACCTCTCTGACTGACTTATTCGCCCACGGTGTGGGGCCGTCATGAGCACACAAAAGGTTAAGTCCACCATCATATCTGGCTGAAGCCAGACCAGAACTTACCGGGTGCTTAATTCTTCCAGCTGGTATGATAAAAAGTAAAGTGAGAATAAAAAGTAGCCATGAGTTTCACAAGACCCAATGAACACTTATAAATATATGTAAAACAAAAACATATCCCTATAACCTACATAAAATCATTTCATAGGTAAAATAAACACAGCTACAGGAGGTCCCTAATGTGCTGATGCAGGCCCAACAGAAACATCCCCACTAATTAAAACAGCATAGTTTTGATTCTATTTACAGTACATTTTAAGAAGGAACAAATATTTAGACGGTTAGATGCGGAGTTAAATTGTTGCAAATAGTCCAGGTCAGCACCACAATGTCTTATTCAAGGTTCCCTGATGATTGGAATTAAAAACCTTTTAGTAAAAACAGAATGGATTTGACAAAAAAGTGAAAATTAAGCAGACTCTGTGATTCATCACATGTGAAATTGGATGGTAGTTGAACATAATGTTTGGATCTGCTGTCAGTTTTTTCTGTAATGGAAGGATTCTGTAATGCTAAACCACCCCAGGTTCAATGGAGGCATGTCACAAGGATGTTAAAGGAGGAGTAACAGCCTTTGCAGCAGGAGCAAAAAAACATGGTCGAAATGAATCTAACAGGGAACCAGATCTGATTATAAAAAGTGTGTTTCTGTCTCTGAAACATGAAAAAAAACAGATGTAGAAGCACCAATAGGAGATGTCAATACAGTATACAATCAGTTGTAGGAGGATACGGGAAGATGATTGTCAAAACTACTGTAGGTATTGCCAATTTTAATTGAAATAAAGGATGGAAGTATGTTGCACAGTTCTTGTGAAGGAGTAGTAGGCTGAGAGTGCTGAAGGGTGTAAAAATGTTGATGATGTTAAAAATGTCCTGCGCGGAGTATTCTGTAAAAGCTATTTTTCTAATAAAGCTGTAGCAAAGTACAGAATGAATCTGCATGTTGGAGTGTCAAATAGCTTTTGTGTAGAACCTCTTATCTTCCCTGTGATAGCAACCTCTCTGTTTGCATACTACATCATTGTACTGGCTATTTGTGGTGCACAGCTCCTCTGAAAACCATGGTAAAGAAGGTCTCCTACGACCTCCCAAGAATGGTTTCAGTGGGGCAATCAACTCAAATGAGTTAGAGATGCAAATGTTAAAATTAGAGGCTCCTGTATTTACCTCTTACATAAGCTCAAGGTGGGTGTTTGTCAGTGCCTCACAAAGATTGGTCTGAGAGATTTTTGATCAAGAGCAAGAAGCAGATCTTGTGATCTGTGATTAATGGCTGAACTCCCAATAAAAAGTAATCAGAAATGGATACAAAATGGTCAGTCCGTGACAATGAAATAGGCTTTAATGCCTGAGCTCCAGGTGCATATTCATAAACACGGGATCCAGCAAATGCCCTGCTGCGTGAAACGGAGAGGAAACAGTATGATGGAGATCTAAAAAAAACATGTCCTGTATTAGAGGTGAAGAATAAGAATTTAGCATATCCTGCAAGCCCAGGTGAAATTGCAGACTAAAAGCAATATCGACATCTCCCAGGACGCTGCATAAAATTCTTCTAAGTTACCCTGAGGTGTGATCAGAATCTCACCCAATACACTAAAGAAACTGCCAACACTATTCTAATGGGTTGAGCCATGTCGGAGTGGTGATGGAGCCGGGGGGCGGCCAAACAGCAAACACTGCCTTAATCTGAGCTGGAGACCCATGAAGACTCTGGCCTGATGTACCAGCCATGGCCGGCAGTGGGATCCTGGCCTTGTTCTACCATTGAACCTCAGGTTGGAGCAAGGATACTGACCTCAGGCGATCCCCAACAGCAGGCTGACCCAGGGAAGGACCGCAACAGCACACAGGGACCCAAAACACAGCCCTGTAAGACATAAAACCAACTCGCCGCTAAACGCATCACACACGGTACTCGGTTGTCAGCCCAGAACACAATAATGAGCTACTTAGCATGTGAAGATGCCTCTCACCCTTCCAATGAGCAGAAGGTGCACTGTGAGTCCAAGAGCTAGGGGAGACAAAACTCAAGGCCCCCGAAGTCGGTCATAGAGGGTTACACCTACTGTGTAGAGTTCTTACCCACGGGAGATGCGCATAAGGCTTTTTTACAGATGTTGTGCTGGGCACCAGGCCATAACACTTAACTGAAAGACATAGAAATGGACCCACCTATGCCTGTAGCAGACTTCCAGGTCGGATGGTACTACTCCTGTGATACTTTGGCACACAATATACAGTGGAGATGTTGGTCTCTTTCAAAGGGGCCTTGGGCCCAAAGGGGGACACACAGGGATACCAGTTGATTGCCCTTGATGCAAGGGGTGGTCTGAACCCAGGGGCTTCCAAGAGACACTGAGAGAGGAACATGATAACCACATTTTCCCCTTGACTGATGCCACTATTTGAATGTTAGGTGTTTCTGCATAAATCCAGAAGCTCATCGCCAACAAGAGCACCTGTGTGTCTAGAAAGCATTACATACTAAATTACAGGTCTTGGATTGAATGGACTGACACAGAAGCCAGAAATGAACCTCTTACTTTGGGCCTATCTAACCCCCACCTCTGTAGTGTTTCACAGTTTCAGTTTGCTCCCTAGTTGACCCTGACCCCTACATGGCAAGAAAAAGCAAAAGCAAACTGCAGTGGAGTGGGTATGCAGTTGGCCCTGGCTCTGCTGAACCAAAGGCACAGCATGGCCCTGTGCTATCACCCCCTGTAACGGGGGGAGCCCCTCATGCACAACAAATTAAACACTATCCCAGTGGCCATCAAAGACTACCATGTGGTACTTGAACTCAAAATCAACATGGTTGATCTGGACTTCTCACTGTTATATAAGAACAACATAACCTGTCTGACCGGGTTAAAGACAGAGAGACAACAATAGCAGAAATGCAGCCCTCATTCAAAGTCCTTAAACTACAGGTCATATAAAAGGCAGAGCGTACCCAAGACTTAGAATACATGGCAGAGTTCTCAGAGGGGTGATCAAGAGGAAATATTCTTCGGATTGTTGGCGTACCAGAAAATTCTAATTAGAGGAATGACTTCGGATGCAGGTGGCCAGAGAGAAGTTATCCAAGTTCTTCTCAATTGAACATGCTAATCATGTACCATTGGGGTAACCCCTCCAAGAGCATCTCCAAGATCTGCGGTGGCTTAGATCCTTAATTAACTCAATAGGGTCACCATTCTCTAAATGACTCAGAAAAACTAGCCATACATTGTCCATTATGGTGTTTCTCTTCCCAGATTATACGGTTTCTGACCAGCAGCAATACAACCAATTTCGAGAGGTGAAGTAAGCCCTAAGAATATTAAACCTAAGGTTCATGCTAATATTTCCTTCGAAATGTAAGATTCTTGATTACCATTACTCTTTTCTTTGCAAATCCAGTGGAGGTGCAGGAGTGGTTCAACAAACGTGCAGCAGAAGGTAACGTCAGATCTACATGGAGCCATGTACAGAGACCGTTCTACCAAAGGACAAAAGCCCACTCCACTTACCCTTTTTGCAACCCATACCTTAGCAAGCTGACACTGAATGGCAAGGATCTCTAGAAAGAGATTTAACCTGGAGATCAGAGGTTGGACCCTGAGGCACAGTTTCCCCAGATTCTGTGGCAGGAATAAACAGTATTGCAAACAATCATGATTCAGACACAGGTATAGACTTCTGGCTTTCAGTGGCTCCCCCATGTCAGCAGAAGGGGTGATCTGAACATTGTGGTTTCTGACCATGTGTATCCTTTTGACGGGCCTTAAATGTGGAGCGGCATATTGTAAAGGTAAGGCATGAAGACCCTTACTTACTTTACTATAGGGAAAGGTCACAGACAGACTTGTTTTGGTAACACACAAAAGACTAGCAACAGCAACCATATGACAGTGGCCCTAAGAAATAAGATGTGTACTCTCTTGTGTCAGAGAGTACTCCCCTTTAGCATTGCTGCATGGCTGGGATTCTAGGTGATCTCAGTGCTATTTCTTATTTAGTCCTGTTCTGGGTTGTTGGTTCATTTGGGTCTGAGCCCAGGTCAAGCAACAACCACAATCATTTTCAAGGTGAGGCAAAAGTCAGCCCTAAATTAACCTGTACTCAACCCTCTGTTAGTTTAGCACAGAGCAGTCAGGCTTAACTTAGAGGCAATGTGTAAATTATATGTGCAACACTTCAAACAGCAATAAAGTGAAAACACCATCCTAAAATGATTCCATAACAAGTTAGATAAATAGAACTTTCTTCAATAAATATAACGAGACCAAGACAACAAAAATCCAATCAGTGGAACCGGAGATATGCAATTTGAATGATTTTAGTAAAAATAGCATCCAGAAACACAAAGCCCAAACTGTGGACATCTGGTCGTACCGGACCAGGGCAAAGTCACAAGTTCAGGCCGACCACGATAGAGCGCGAGTTGGCTACAGTGACCCAGTAAGCCCCACTGAACAGAGTACCTTAAATACTGGTTTGCAAGTTGCTCCAGGTGTGTCATGACTTGATCGGCATTATGGTGCTGGTGTGCCTGTGTTGGGGCTAGACAGCACACCGTGCACCAGTGCAAGGAGAGAACAGATCAGTGGTGTGGCTCGCATTCCATTAAAAGAGTGGTGATTGTCCTTTCACTTGCAAGGAGATAATGGTGATGTGTTTGTAACTTGCACATTTCATTTTGTATGTGCCTCCTAACTTGCACATTTCATTTTGTATGTGCCTCCTATATATGTACAAAAGAATGCTATGGCATAAGACATAGTACAGGATATAGACAGCAGAGTGCTATGCCTCAAACTTGTAGTTTGTACAAAATTCAGTTTTGTGCCTCCAAGTAATTCAAAACTCAAAGGTGTACCTTCAACATGTAAAGACACAAAATGTTTCCCCAAAAAGTATAAATACATCTGCTTGAATCCAACATTTTAAAAACAAAAGTGTGGTTGGGTGATATTACCAACCTGCACAAAGCCATGTGTGATCCTCTATCTTTTATGGACACAGTGGTATGCCTCCAGTAGGTGCAAAACATGGATGTCTGCTTTATTATAGTAATCTTTAGGCAGGAGCAGATATGGCACGTTGATATCCATGGATAATGATGGCATCTGGGATTGATCTCAAGGAGCAGAATTGGTTAGTATAGGCATGTACAGTTATGTTTAATACTTGCTTCAGAGAAAGTTACACTATTTAATTGACTCTGTGTCACTTTTGTCCCCGGTATCTGGCCGTTTTTGTTCATTCTTTAAGCAGCGATACTTCGGCTTTACCAAATCTAGGACTCTGCCTTGGGGTTTAATTTTTTTGCATTTGCAGAACAAACATCCTCAATATGTTTGAAGAGAGTAACTTTCAAATACTTCCACTACCCTCCGTTGGAAGATGTTTAGGTAGTAGCAATGCGTTCTTGTCAAAGCCCTTTAAATTACAGATGCACACCCAAATATTTCATCTGTATAATATAAATAATGATGATGTTAGTGCCACATTTCCAAGGTCTGCTTGTTTCTGTAAAGGTTCTATGAAATGGTGTCATAATATTCAATTGGCACACCAAGTGGGTATATTACAGCAACAGTATTATCTGTCCTTTTCTGTACACACGCAATGGCGTTTTTATTTGACAAGATTCCGGTTAAATACACTGCATTTTTTAGTTGCTTTTCCAAAGCAAGGGGGCTGGTGTGAGAGGCTACCCCCTTGCCCATGTGACAATGAAGATCAACAGTGTACAATTCATTTTGTACTCTTTTGTACACTCTATAAAGCCCCAAGAGACCGTTTTATCAAACCCCTCTTAAGGGAAATTCGGCCTTGTAATTTTATGGAAGGCTTTGAGCACCTAAGATCACTGCAAACTGGTGCTATATGCAGCTCTATGCTTAGCTTCATTAGATTGGCACTTTTAACCAGGAATCGTTACTGTTAGCACGTCTTTTGTTTTCAAATGAGATATATTGTGTTTGCCACCGAAAGCTAATGAAATTAATAGAAATGACATTTTATTGATGATTTGTGCGATTGTACTTATTTGAGTTAGCAAGTTCTTCCTTCGCAGTTGCTTTGCACAGTCAAGTGGGTTGGTATGAGAGGCTAACCGACTTGTATATGTACCTTGATAAAGTACAGTGCACTTTAAATGGGGTCACATGTTTTCATATAGAGATTCATAAAATATTCCTTGATGGATATCCGACCTGTCTACATAAGGAAGTCTAGAGTGACAGTGATGGTGATTATTTTTTAATTGTTTCTTAATGCAATTTTATGACTTTTTAAGATGAGTAGAATGTTAAATGATGTTGTGTCTTTGACATACCATGTTCTGTGCCTTTTAAGTGGGTTGGTGTGAGAGGCTAACCGACCTGTATATGTACTTTGCTAAAGCACAGTGCACTTTAAATTGGTTTACATGTTTTTAATAGAGATTTTTAAAATAATTTTAGATGAGTAGAATGTTAAATGATGTTGTGCTTTTTGATATACCATGTTCTGTGCCTTTTCTTTTGACCATGTTGGATATGAAATACCATTTGTGGATTTTTTGTTGTTAAACTGTATACTTTTATGATTCTTCTGAATCGAATAAAGCTATTTATGATGATGATGGTGTCATAAGTTACAGATGCACATCAAACATTACATCTAAAAAGTATAAATGTTGATGTTAGTGCCAAATGTACAAGGTCCGCTTGTTTCTGTAAAGGGACAATGAAATGGTGTCATAAGTGTCTTTTCCATCTCTGTTCCTCTTAGACTGTAAAGGACTAAGTGATCCTGGCAGGGTGAAGAACATGCGTTTCCAGGTGCAGGTGAACTTGGAGGATTATATCAATGACCGCCAGTATGATTCACGTGGAAGGTTCAGCGATATCCTCCTCCTCCTACCGCCTCTGCAGAGCATCACCTGGCAGATGATTGAACAGATGCAGTTTGCCAAACTATTTGGTGTCACTCGGATTGACAGTTTACTACAGGAGATGCTGTTGGGAGGTATGTCATTGGTCTAAATTCTTTCAAATAGTTGTGTCTCAAAATGTGTCCATCATGCACATCAGTAGCTTTCAACTTTACTGGCAAACCAACCAGTAAATGAAAGACCTTTGGTTTGAAAGGATGAGGACTCTTTTGCCCTTCAAAAATATCCTAGTTAATGGTATTTTCCACATGAATGAGGAAAACAAATGTTTTTGGGGTTTTTTTACTCTGAAATTCACTGAAAAAAACCAGTTACGGTGCGGCTATGGTTACATAACAAAACCTAAAAAACACTGAAATTCTCCAGCTATGGTTAGGTTAGCTAATCATAATTCACGCCCCGTCATGCACTGTTTATGACTGGATATACAACATCACTTGTAGCATGTTAAATTACATCACTGAAATTGTTTTCTGTTTTAAAAAAAATCTTTTTATTGAAAAATTAAAGAAACAAACAAGGCAATACACATGATACAGTAGGATATCAGTCCGAATGAGGAAGGAAAAAGCAATACAAGAAGGTATACAATCAACACTAGGGGGGGAAGCAGGGGAGAGACGGGCTACAGACAAGTTTGCATAATACAATACAAGGAATGGCAGGTCAGGGGGAAAGTGGAACTTCAGAAATGTCTACAAGAGGAGGAGTGCAAATGTCTCCACGATAAATATTCCAATGGCCCCAGATCTTACCCCATTTTCTGGGTCGCCCCGGTGCCACATAGACCGTCTTCTCCCTAAACATGCACCAATCCATGTTTTCCATCCATGTCTCGACCGTGGGTGGGCTCTGAGAACCCCACACCTGTGCTATATCTCTCTTAGCTATGATATTTCCCAGGGTCGCCCACTGCATCTGCATCGTATCATAGTCATTTGGTTCCCAGACATTCAGGAGACAACGTCTGGCCTCGGGCAGCAGGGCAACACCAGTAGCTTCCTCCATCTTATTATGTATCTCTGTCCAGAAAGCAGCCACTTCAGGACACTCCCAAATTATATGCAGAAATGTCCCAAGCTGCCCACAACCACGCTTGCACAAACCATCCTCCGAGTAACCCATTGTAACCAAACGGGGGCCAGTGACATAAATTCTATGCAGGATTTTGAGCTGAACCATACGGAAACGGGCCGAAATCGCGACCTCCTTAGGAGAAGAGACCGCAGACTGCCAGTCCTCATCATCCAATTCAAGGCCATCTCGGGTCCATGTGTCCCGGAGCTGTACCAACAAATCAATCCTATTGTTAATCAGTTTTTTGTAAATCAAAGAGATAGTACTATCCGGCACATGACCGTCCAGTATTCTATCCTCAAGTGGAGAGGACTCCGGGATCTCCACACCCTTAGGGAAAACAGACTGCAAGGCATGGTGGACCTGAGCATACCGAAAATATTCTCTATCACTCAGTTGGAACTCAATCTTCAACTCCTCAAAGGTTTTAATCTTGCCCTTAGCCCAGAGGTCACTCACCTTACTAATGCCAATCATATCCCATTTCTTAAATCCTTTCGTCGTCCACAAGTTACCCAGCTTCTCGGAAGCAAAAAGCGGGGTCGCTCGGGTCAGTCGATCCTTCCAACCCATCGCATTATTTGCACAGTTCCATACCCGTACCGCAATCTTTGTAGGCCCTGAGAGTTGTCCCTCAGTCAGCTTCGAATAGAGCGCCCTATAGTAATTGCCCCCCGGCAACAACCACCTGTCCATTGCAAATGCGGGGTTCAATTCGGGACCATACATACCGTGATTAATGGCCCCCAACTGCGATGCCCAGTAATATTATTTGATGTCAGGGAGAGCAATACCACCATCATACCATGGAAGCGTCAGCTTGGCGAGGGCGATACGCGATCGCCCATCCCAGATCAACCTCCTCTGGAGACCCTCCACCGCCCGAAAATAGCACGCGGGGACTATATCAAAGGTATTCTGAAGGGCGTATAGAAAGCGTGGCAACGACATCATCCTAAAAAGCGCTGCACGGCCGAGCGGCGAAAGCGGCAGCCTGCGCCAGCCCACCACGTCCAGTTTCAACCGATTTAGTGGAGGGAGCAAATTCTGCTGGTATCGGACAACCGGGTTCAACGATAAATAAACCCCAAGATACTTGAAACCCGTCGGTGTAATCTAGATGGGAAAACAACGCGGCAAATGGGGGACACCTCCCGAGAGAACGTATATGTAAGACTTAGTCCAGTTGATGACTAGGCCAGAATTCCTACCTAAGGAGGTAAGGACATCAAACAAAACAATTAACGATTTCCGGGGCGACGTCAGGTACAACAGTATATCGTCTGCATAAAGTGAAATACGATCTATAAGAGGCACAACGGTCCCTCGGCTTCCCTTCCTTGTGAATCACCACAATGGTCACAAGCCGCTGATCACGGGGAAGGGAGCCCGGGGGCAGAGCCCGCACGAGTAGCGGAAATTTTCCGGATGCGGCCTGAGATCGAAGTATCTACATACCCCGAAGACGCCCGTTTTCATTGACCAAGAGGTACAACAAAACCTTGATAAAGAAACCAAGTGGCAACATAATATCCACTTCCAAATACTACACAAATGGTGTGAGTAACAATCATTTTTTATTGAGTCCTGACGAATGCTCCATAGACCCGGCTGGGCAAGGAGGAGCAGAAACATGTTGACTTATGTCGATAAGTGGTATAATAAGATCTAGTTGCAGGATGGGTTGCTAGCCCCATTTTAAATTTTGGAAAGGATTTACTAAATCGTAAGAAGGGTTAGAGCATATCAGTAGAGATTTTAAAGTCTCAAACCCTGTGATTTTGTGAACTGCAGCGATTGTGACTAAATTATTCCTACTTAGATCTACATCAAAGTTTTTGGAGTGGCATTGAAGATCACTGGGAAATGCTGATTGGATGAGTGCATAATTACTGCTGTGTTGGCATATCATGCTAGATATGTAGGTGGATGATGCTGGATGTGTGCATGATGGTGGTTGTTTGGATATACGGTGCCACAGGTCTTGGCATATGATAGTGACTGTTTGGGTGCATGATGATGGGCATTGTTATTTGAAGTTATGGCATGTTTGTGAAGTGAGTGTGCATCTTCTGGGCTCCATTTTATCTCTAGTTTCTTTTTATCCACTCCTGATTCCATGAATATATGTTACAGACCTCTATTGAGCACCAGCAGCTGTGCTTTAGCTACTTTGATTTAACCTTGTGTGCAGTTATATAGTTTGTCTTTTACTCTTGACATTCTGTTGCCACTGATCGCCTTTATAGATTATTATTGTGCCTCTCTTTTGAACTGCTACTGTGACTTTCTTCCCTCATTTTGCTGTGCTTTTCTTGGAAGAGCCCTTGGATTCAGACAATGTAATTTTAGCCAGTACTGTTTTGCACAAGTCAGCTGATCCTTTGATTTTCTCCCTAACTTTACTTCTGGTTGCTTCTTGCGTTTGGCAATTATTGTCCATCTAAGCCCTATCCTATATGACCCTCTCTCACTGGTATTTGGTGTGACTATTGTAAATAATTGCTAAGAATAAATGTATATATTCGCAACCAATGATATATGGTAATAAATGTACTAAATGCATAATAGTGAACCTACTCCCTTGAGGAGTTGTGTAGATCAATTCTGTCTCTATTGCTGTGGAAGTCAAGGGCCTCACTTCCCCGAGAGGGACCACCCTGGGTTACTGGGTTTCCCCTTTAGTTCTAGAGAAGTATTCTAACTTGAAAGCATGCGAACATGCACTCCAACCTTACTCAGCCTTTCATGCAATGTACATGTCACCACAGTGTGTCAATGATTCAGCTAGATCCTGAGCTTAAGCCACCCCATACGTCAATTAAACATCTTCTGTGTCCCTAAGTTTCTTTGCTTTTGATCTCTATCCAGAACCTACAAGAGGAGACATCAGACAGCGCAACTAGGGTTGAGTCAATTTTCTGATAAACTGTTTTGAAACCCACTTTATCCTGCTGAGCTTTAATTAAATCAAATTTTTAACTAGTTGATTGGCAATAGAAAATGCACTTCTAAACACTAATACTTTGACAGACTTATGTTGCAACTAATATCCACTTTGTACTTTCTTTCATAGGACCTTCCATGGACGCACCACAGTTTTCCCACTCGGGACACCACAGCCTGAACCTTGAGCCTCTTACAGGACACATTGTGTTTCCAGGGAACATCCACTCAGTGATTCATACAGCCTCCACATGTAGGTGCTCATCTTTCTGGTAGGAAGTATGGTTTAAGTGAGAAACCGAGGGACGCCATTCAGAACAAAATATTGTAATTTTTAAAGCTAACCAAGCAGATAGTGTTAAACATGTAAAAGCACCTAGCCTAGCACAGCTGATAGTCAAATCAAATCAAAACCAACTTTATTCGGTTTTCCATAATTGCAGAAATACCATAAAAGTTCAGACATAGAAACAAAATAGATTTATACAGTTATCTCAGTTAAAACAAAAAAATCATTGAAAACAATATTCATATGAATCTCTATTCTCATATTATCAATTCATTAGGTCGTAGCCACAACATACATTCGTTGCAGTGGGGTCAAAAAACACCTGTTATACAACAAAGTTAAGTCGCTTATATCAGAGATTTAGACGATGGCGTATGCAAAATTTCAAAAAGCAAGCCACCGATTTTGCAATGACTTCGTTTTCAAGGTATTGGAGCGCCAAATATGCTGGTCGACATTGACGCAGGCCCCAGATTTTCAGTATTGGGAGTAGCCAGCGGGATTGTGGTCTTGCATAAAATTTGCAGAAGAGAATAGTATGTATAGTCGATTGTGGGGATGCAGAGTCACAGGGACATGGGATTGTTCTTGACGACCAGTCGTTATGCGTGGGGAAAGAAACCATTAAATGAAACATGTTAAATCTAAAACGTGTCAGCAACAGTTTTTCGAATTGGGTTAGACTGCACATCAAATAAGGTTCGACAGAAAACACAGTCTGAGCTAGTAAGGCCTGCTGGACAGAGGGCTTCCCTATCTCTTTTAACAGGCGTGTTTGGCCCAGGTGCGCCAAACAAGCTTTTTTTAAGTCTGCCTTTGAGATCACAGAAATTGTTGACGGCTCAGCAAAATATTTTTCAAAACCTAAATCGGTCAGTAAGGCTTTGACATATACTAACCATTTTATTTTTCTACAATGATCAAGTGACTGAATATCTTGTATAATTGATCTTGTTAGATGACATTGTTCTGTAACCCAAATTCGGCGCCACAGCATTACTGGTTGAATTTTTATGGTGTCAGTTATGTAGTCCATGCCCAGTTCTAAGTGGCAGGCATATGTGGAGGAGCTCTTCGGTGCGCCCAGTAAGTATCTTGAAAGAAGTTTTCAATTATTTGCAATTCCTCCACATTCGCTGACCCCCATATCCCAGCTCCGTACGTGGCAGTGCTGACACATTTTGCATTATATATTTTTAACAGTTCTGATGTTGGTTTCTGACCCAGTTTTTGAGCAAACGATTTTAATGCCGTTGTTGCTCTTAGAAAAGCTAGTTTCCTTGCATTTATCGCTGGCTTCCATTTAAATTTGTCATCAATTACAATTCCCAAATATGGATATGTTGCAGTCCTGTCCAGTGCCTCACCCTTTACATACAAGCTTCTTGTCTTTCTGGTTTTCTTGCCTGTGTGCATGGTGTATGTTTTTTTTACATTAAGCGTCAGATTTAGACTCGTCATAAAGGCACAGTATTTGTCTAGTGCTCTCTGCAGCTCAACAGGAGTTCTTGCTAGTATAACCGCGTCGTCGGCATACAACAAAGCTGGTATCTGCCGACGACCGATTGAGGGAAGATCTTTACTTCCTAGTAGCATGGCAGTCTCTAGCCCATTAGTGTACAGGGTGAATAAAAAAGGGGCCAGAACGCATCCCTGTCTGACCCCCTTTTCCACCCTAAACCTTTCCGTGAGCTGTCCTTTAGTCCCAAATCTTACTCTTCCAGTTGTTCTGGTATACAGTTCCCGTAAGAAGTCCACAACCGGAGGATCGACACCCATAGCTAAGATGATTTTCCACAGCTTCGAGTGTATTACACAATCGAACGCTGAGGATAAATCAACATAAACCATGTGCAACGCTGTCCCCTTGGCCTCCACGTATTTTCCTGCCAATAGAGACAGGTTTAATGCCTGGTCCACTGTGCCTAGTCCCTCACGAAACCCATATTGTATTGCCGAAATGGTGTTGTGAGTTGTTGTCCAATCCTGGAGTCGCTCGAGAAGAATTCGACCTGCGATCTTCCCGAGCGAGTCCAGGAGTGATATCGGTCTATAACAAGATGGACTATTTCGGTCCCCTTTTTTGAATATAGGGACCAATATTGAGGTTTTCCAAGTGTCTATTAGGCCCTCTTCTATGGTGGCGTTTAAAACGTTAGTCAAGAGCGGGGACCAGAGATCTGCTAAATATTTAAAAATGTCCACTGGCACCCCATCTGGACCTGGGGCTTTTCTTATTTTTGAGGATGTAAGTGCCTTTTGTACCTCATCATACGCGAAATGCAGTTGTATTGGGAAAACAACCTCAGTCGGGTGGTCAATGTGTTCTATTCCCCGTGTATTTGCTTCACTAAACATTTTACAGAAGTAACTCACCCATTCACTGTCGCTAATAGCAACATCAATGGACGGTAAGTCCTCTCTACCTGTTAAAAAAGGGGATCTGACTATTTCCCAAAAAGTGGCACTATCTTTTAGTTCCAAACTTTTGCTTAAACGCTCCCATAGATCAGCTTTTATCTCTTGTGTTCTAGTTTTCAAAGCTACGGCGTATTCTTTTCTTAATCTGGTAACCTCCCCTCTATCTCTTTTATCCTTGCTTAAGGCTATCTTTAGCTTCGTATGAGCTTTTGTGCAAGCTGGACTAAACCAACCTTTTTCAGCCTAGCTCTTTTTTTGTTTACACGTTCTGGTAAGTTCTTTTTTTATATTGTGGGAGATGGTATTAAAACTAGCCAAAACCTCTCTGGGTTTTATACTTAAGTCTAGACAATTAATTATGTCGGTTTGATTTTTTTGGACTCTTTTTGCTGTTACAGCTCCTTTATCAATATTTCCCCATTTTAATGCGTACCCATTCAAGGATCCTAGTTCGAGCTCTTGCTGATCCAGCATACTCATTAGGTGAGGCTTCTTGTGAGTTTTTTGTTCGCTTAGTGCGATAGTAATTGGGAAATGGTCGCTTAATGGATTTTTAATCACTTCGAATAGTTCTATGTTAGGGCCTTTACATGTTGAGATTAGGACATAATCTATCAGGCTCGTCAGGCCTCTGCCATTAAATGTTGGCAAAAAAGGTACTGGGGAGGACTTTATCTCGTTGGCAAAGCCCAGTTCTAGTTCTGCCATAGTCTCATTCATTTTCTCGCCCTCAGCCGAATGTGAAAAGTGTGCTATTCCATTGTCACCATCCCCTTCGATACCGCATCTATCGATATTTGTGGTTCTACACAGATGGAGATTAAAATCACCGCCCCAGACTATAGTACAGGACTGCTTTGCATATCGTGCTCGCAGGTCTTGGAGGGCTAGGGAAATCTCTGAAAAGAGATTGGTCAGGTCCTCTGTGTTCAAATTATTATATAAGTTTACAATGATGTATATATTTTGTTTGGTTCTCTTTAGGACAATTATCTGATACTTCTCTTCCAGTTTTAAGGGAAGAATGTCCTCATTATATAAAGTGTTTGCTATATATATAATTAAACCACCCTTACTTCTACCAGAAGATGATTTTTTGGCTGCAGAGAAAAAAGTTCTATACCCTGTTATATGTATGGGGTCAGTAGCCCAAGTTTCCTGGAGACAAATAATATTGCTCAGGTTGATCTGGTACAAAAAGTTAGGGTTAGTCTGTTTCGCAGACAAGCCAGCTATATTCCAGTACGTAAGATGAAGTTGTGAAGTAACTGGATTTAAGTTGGAGGATGTTGGTATTTTCGTTAAGTTAGCAATAGTGCTAGAAATAGAGTTGGTTGATGATAAATTGGCCAAGTCCTCCGGCCTATGTTGTGAGAAGGCGTTTAAAGTATGGCTACCAGGAGTAAGTGTTATGTTTTTATCCTCAGTAACTGATATTTTACATATTTGCAATGCACCCCTATTCACAGTATGTCCATCTGTCTCTTTGAACTGATCGTGAGTCAGTCAGTCGTTAAAATCCAGACCGGACAGTGCACTGAATCTATTATGAGTAGGAATGCTATATGGATTGCCCGGGGCAGTGGCAACTTGGCGCCAACGGGCATCTCTGTGCTCATAGTGTGGCGTTGCAGACAAGTACGGGTGGGTGGTCAGATGTGAATGATTTTGACCTTGGTGCCATTGTGCTGGACCAGTAAGATCGAAAAATTTCGGATTTTGATGGAAGAAGGGCGTGTTACTTTCAGATGTGAAATGTTGATCATAAAAGGAAGTGAACTGATTATTTACCGCAAATGGTTGAGTGGTTATTAAATGCCTATAGAAATACCCCAGAGGGAGAAGAGTAGTATTGAATTCCCAGGTAGAGGGGGAAGGGGCCCTGGCCAAAGTTTTTTCGGCCCATATCGTTTTTTTAAAGGTGACGATTACGCAGTCCCCCTCAAATTTTTTCTTCAGAGGACCTATCCATCCAACTCTCTGGGTATGTGTAATTTCTCCAGAACATTCTATTGGGTAACTACAATTAGTTATCAACCAGTGTAGTGTCTTATTTTTTAAGGAGGTGGAAGTCTCATCTTGATCGTTCCTGAGTTTCGGGACTTTGGCCAAAACCAGCACATAGGCCCCACACTCAGGTGACAAATTAATGCGTGAGGGTATTTGCCTTGAGGTGTAGGGAAGATCATGAGAGGTCCGAGGCCTTTGGAAGGTAGGGAAAGTATCGCTGAATTGGTTGTGTGTTTTCTACCACTATGAGATGTTGTGTGCGGCTTCTCAACCTGGGTATTTGTAAATTGAGTATTCGTATCGTTTCTAGAAATTGGGCTACTAGGAGGTACAGGTTTATTTGTAACGGTTTCTTTCCTTAGAGATGGCATAGGTTTTGTTTTTGTCACAGGGTCAGGTACTGGAAGGTCCTTAGGTTTAGGTAATGCGGTCTTACTAGTGCTTGTCTTTGAACTGGTGATTTCTATTGAAGGGGCACCATCAACTTTTTTATTATGGACTATGAGTGCTTCTAACTGTTTCTCAATACGGGCAAGCCTAGATTCAATTGGCGATATAAAAATGCTTAAGAGGTCGCCAAATCTTTCCACTAATTGATCGCTATTTATGAGAGCATCAGGCTTATCCGTACACACAGGTGGGATCTCATGGATGTTTTTACTTAGTGTCTCTGTAGGTATGTTTGGTCCATTAGCGTTTAGATGCTTATTTGTACCTTTCTTCTGTTGGCCTTTTGGCAGATTACGTTTTCTGACAACAGGGGGAATAGGATGAATTGAATGTTTTGTTAGCTTTCTAATGGCACCTTCTTGCCTATCTGTAGGGTGTTTCTCGTTATTCTCAACTACAATCTCTGGTGTGAAGTCTATATTTAGGTCCGGTGTTCTCTCTAGTTCACTACTTGTGTCAAGGTCTGAATCAATTAAAGGAATCGTAGCCGATAGATTGACCACGTTAGGTATGGTATGAAGGTCGGGTCGAATTTCGTGGATAGGAGCTACATGCGAATTAGTATCTGAATTTCTTGACCTTATTGGAGTTGTTGCTAACATAATGGACCCGAGAGAAGAGCGTTTCGCGTTTTCCAGATCTTGCGAGACCCTACGCTCGAGGAGCGAGATACTGAGATCGATAGCATCATTGGTCCTTTTAATAAAATTATCTATTGGTCCGATAACGGACGCTGCCCCAGCCGCTGCCTTACTTCTACTACTTCTAGTAGACATGTTACAGATATTTCTTAATTGTCTTAGTTTAAAACAGCTATTATAGCACACCACACACCCCCAAACGATATAATATAGATCTGGTGGGCCACAAGTGAACAATATAGAATGAGAGCAAAGTCAAAGTCTTACGTGCTCTGGGAGTGATGTCGTTAGGGAGGTGGACCCAGCCCGACCTCTTCGACCTCTTCGGGCCTCAGAGGGCCAGCCCTTTGCCCGGGCTTAGCCCCGTGCTAAGTCCCGCGCGCGTCCCGTGATAGGCGTTGGAGATGTCATTAAAATAGACGTAGGGGGCAGGGCACTCCCGGGAAGAGGCACCAGCTGCAGTTGTTCTCAGGAATACAGGTCCTCGCAGTCCCGTGGTCCGCAGTGGGTCCTCGTTTTCTGATTCCTCCACAGTTAGTCCCCTCAATGGCAGTCTCAGCAAGTGAAGCAAAAAAGGAATCAATATGCGCCAGGGATAAAAAGCAAAACTTTATAGTCCTGCTGCGAGCGGCTCCCGCGAAGCGGGGGCCGCGAGCAGTTGAGAAGTGCTTGAAGGGGGCGGGGCACTCCCGGGAAGAGGCACCAGCTGCAGTTGTTCTCAGGAATGCTGGTCCTCGCAGTCCCGGGGTCCGCAGTGGGTCCTCGTTTTCAGATTCCTCCACAGTTAGTCACCTCAATGGCAGTCCCAGCAAGGGAAGCAAAAAAGGAATCAATATGCGCCAGGGATAAAAAGCAAAACTTTATAGTCCTGCTGCACCCAGCTGATAGTCAGTTGAAGAGGATTAGCTCGTATGGATGAGTTTGTGAGTGTGACAATTTATGTAGGATAGACGTCACGATACAACAGCTCTTGGGGCTTGCCACCCAAAACTCGTTTAGAGACAAACACTATGTGAAAAAGTAGCACATGGTTAACCACCTAAAAGTCAAGTGGTGCTGACCTTCTTTAGATCCACTGACAAGTTGAGTTCCTAATTCTAGCTTCCTTAAGGATAAACACCCAAATCTGGGTTTATATTAAAGACTGGCATCTGCTGCACAGATGAGGCTGGAAGGCTGACCTGTTGTAAAGTTACTATTAAGATCTATGGGGCTGTCAAAATTCCTAGTTATCAGTTGTATTGTGCACACCCTGCCATTATTATTGCACTACAATGCCATTTGATAGTCAGTGAACTGATTTTCCAAAGGTTTCTATTGTAGATGGCAGCCTTATTTAATTTTGCAAAGATTTGTTGTCGGCGGAGAGAGAATGCCAGATTAAACGATTTCTACAATTTTTGGAGGGTAAGACGAGAAATATGTACCAAAATTGTTTACGTCTTTCAATGGTTATCTACTTAAAAGTTTAACATGCATAAAAACTTCACAAAGGGCTTTACTTTAAGGGTGGCACTTTATGTACTGTGCCAACGATGTGGGTTAAAATACCCCGAGACCCAGGTTGAATCTCTTACTAAACATTTATTTATATTTTCTGAAGTATTAAACAAATCCATTCAAATATACTGACAGAAAACAGGCTTAAACCAGAATTACAAAAGATATGTACATGTAGCATTACATGTCACAAGTAATAGGAAAGTATGCACTAATGATAAGTAAATAATTTAAACTTGAAAATAAAACTTGATAAGTAAATATGTATGTTACATATATATTCTCATATGTAACTCTTTTGAATGATATAGATGTAAATACCATATATAATGATCACAGGTGAGGGGAAAGAGAAAAACATACAAAATTAGGGCATGGTTAGACAAGAGAAAACTAGCAAACTACTGCGGCATGATATATTTATTGTTTGCCACTGGGTAGGTATAGTTAGGTCAGCGTTTTAATAGGAACTGCATTTTTTGTGCTGCTAATAAGTTTAGCACAGTTTGATGAATTTCCAGGAAACTTTCCAAGTAAATGCTCCTTTTTACTTTGATTGTGCATGGAAAGTTTTGTGGTTATCCGTCAGGTGGGGGCCGAGAAAAGAGAGCAGTCTCAAAACACTAAACCCCATGTATTTTCTGTAGACTTGCTTAAGAAGTGCTACCGCAAAAAACGCTAAACGGAATTACAACAAATTTGGCAGGAAGCTAGAGCTCTGTCTGCAGATATTGCTTTTTGTGATTTGGTGTAAATCCATTCAGTAGTTCTTGAGGTTAAAAGATATTTGTATATCTGAAAGGAAGGGTCCGCGAGAGGCTCTCTAGAGTCTCGAGGGAGCGGCAGTTTAAAAATAGAGCATTCAAATTGGCCCAGGAAGCTTTTTTTTTCCCTTGGGCCATCAGACTCCCGCGGGTGCGAGCACAATGATTGGCTGCAGCAACATAAGAAAAATGTTACTGGCAGCCATTACACGATTTGGGGACTTAGTACCCTGTCCTAAACATTTTCAAAAAAATGATGGGTAGGGATATCCTGCCAACCGAAATTAAAAAAGAAATCAGCAGTTTTTGCCACGATCCCTCTGGGCTCTGGTGGGATATTGGCAAAAAGAAAAGAAAATGGTGCCCGCCATTGTTTTTAATATATATATGTGGGGAGGAGGGCAACAGTAGGGCCCTCCCTCCTCAGCCCATTTAGGGCCCCTGGGATTACATCCATTGGGTCCCTCTCCCTAAGTTGCTTTCAGCCCCTGGGACCTCAACCCCGTAGCCCTATATATTTAGTAAGAGGAGGGAGGCCTGTGCCCCCCCTCGAGCCTTTTTTGGTCCCATCCCCCACGGCTGTCACTTTAATTAAAAAGGAGGGGAGCCACATCCACTGGGGCCAGCTCACTTACTGTGTCTCAGGGAACCCACTCCCGGGACATTTTAGTTTCCCTGCCTGCATTACCAAGGGCCGAGAAACTTGTTTGCACTCATCTGGAGGGAGCATTTTCGAATATTCCTACAAATAGGAGCAAATAAAAAGGGGAAGATTTATCAATGAGTTTCCCCACGCAAGGAGGTGCAAGGGTGACGCGACATTTATCAAGCCACACAAGGTCACCTTGATAAATAACCCAACACAGAGCACAGAGCAAACCACTGCATTGTGTTACCCTGCCCCAGAGAGGTGTTCCATAGGTGGAGCATGGGTGTTTTCAAACATCCACCCATGGATTGTGGCACGTTCCCAGATTTATCATTACTAGTAGACCTGGGAATAGGTCAAAATGCGACGCCTCCCCAGGTGAGGTCTAACGTTGAGAAATATCTATATTTCTTCTCATTTTTTCATCTTTCTTTGTTTGCTGTATTCTGCAGCTTACAAAGAAAGAGGAAAATGCCTCGGAGGATTGTTTTTGTGCAGGAAGGTGTCCTTCTTGCATAAAAACAATCCTCTCTGTAACGCAGGCACCCTTGACCATGGCACAATGGTGCCTGCATTGATGCTAGGCTGCCACACGTGCGCCAGCGCTTGCTATGTACAGGGATGCATCGTAAAATGTTAAATACACCACATTTCCACCATTTTCCTTTCACGCAGTGCAGCAGGGTGGCTTGCTGCGCTGCATGAAATATTGATAAATCTGCCCCTAAATCTGCTTCCAGCCGGTGGGATCTTTAAAAATGCTCCAGCCGGCTGGGAGCAGGCTGCCTGCGTGAAAACAAAACAACGTATTTCTCCCATGGAAAGATAGCTGCTCCCTCTGGGTGGGAGCAATTCCAGCTCCCTCACCCTGCAGGGAGCTGGCTGGGCCTTCGGGGGTTTCCACCCCAGGGACATACCTGTTTGCTTTTGCTTGGCGGGAGATGTGAGCTATGACAATTCCCGCAAACACTCCGTTTTCTTGGCAGGAGTAGTGAAAGTGCCCCCACCCACTGGAAGAGGAGGTTTCATTTCTTTCCCTGCCGGCAGACTTGTGAGATGAGGGGAGCCTGCTGGGGCCTTGAGGCACCCCGCGGTACCAGGGGAAAAAGAGCAAAAAGAGACAAAATAAATGTCAGAAACAAGCAGAAAGAGGTAGAATAAAGGTCAGCAAGGAATAGAAAGATGCAAGATGAAGGTGAGAAACTAGCAGTAAGAGGCAGAATAAAGGTCAGAAATGAGCACAAAGCCAAAAATTAAAGTGAGAAACGAGCAGGAAGAGGCAAAATAAAGGTCAGAAACTAGCAGCAAAGGGCAAAATAGAGGTCAGAAATTAGCAGAAAGAGGCAGAACAAAGTTCAGAAGTTTGCAAAAAGCAGCAACATAAAGGAGAGGAACGAGTAGAAAGAGGCAGAATAAAGGTCAGAAATTAGCAGAAAGAGGCAGAATAAAGGTCAAAAATTTCCGGAAAGAGGCAAAATAGAGGTCAGAACCAAGGCACAAGAGGCAGAATGAAGGTCAGAAACAAGCAGAAAGAGGCAAAATAAAGGTCAGAAACGAGCAGCAGGCAGCAGAATAAATATAGGAGGAGAAAGATATAGAATGAAGGACAGAAGAGAGAAAGAGGCAGATGTCCTAGCTGTGCCTGTGTTCATTTATAGAAGGCAGAGAAGTTTTGAAACCTGCTACCTCTAGGTTTTTCCATAGGAGTGTCATGACTGGATTGCAAAATAGTGCAGTAATCTCTGCCATATGTGGAATTAATCCTCTAAAGACATGAAAAAGAGTATGTAATTATGTTTCTAAACAAAGGACTTGAGGTATTTGAACTTTGTGACTTCTGGTATTTGAACTTTGTGACTTCTGGGACATTAGTATCCATTTAGCAATAATAGGGCATGAGGTGTACTGTGGTCCTATAACTAATGTATGAGAGTAACTGTATGCAGGTGGCAAGTAAATGAGGATGTGAAATAAAGAACTGTTATGGATTTATCCATGCATCGAATTGGAGAAAAAACAGCTACTGTTTCCATCTATAAACGTGAAATGTGAACTTACATTTGAACCACAGTTACACCTTGCACCTCTCGCATTACCGGTTGGAAATATGTAATTTGTCCCTAGTCACTGTTCATGGATATCAGTAATAAATTAGACCAATAAGTGACTCTATGGTATTGGATATGATTAAGACTCATCTGAGTCGAAACACGTCATGCTACTTGTTCTGCCAGAATAAAGGATGTTTAACTAACAACAGTGATTGGGCTTGATTGTGCACGCCAGGAGGTGGATTGCGGATTGTGTGTGTGTGTATATATGCATATGTATATAAACACACACATTACAGCACAAGCTGCGGAGGGAAAGAAGCAACAGGGACAGAGGTGGGTGGGAGGAGAAGTAGCAAGAGAAAACATGAGCACTCATGTGGAGTGCTCAAAAGCAAAAATAGCTCCTAAAAAGGGAGGAGTGGATGGGCACAAGTACTTGGTCCATGCTCTGGGGGAAGGCTAAACACAAAAAGAGGCATGACACGAGCATACACGGACAAATGGGGACAAAGAATATGAGAGACGGTGGAGCGAGCAAATGTTAAGCCTGTGTGTGGGCTGAAGCCCACAGATTGAAAACATTTCTCTTCGAGACAGCACATACACTGTCTAGCCGAAACCTAAAAATTGCAGGAAGATTCACTTGTATATGAGTTTAACTAAATGAAATATAACGAGTTTTACTTTTACTGAGAAAACCTAATTGCAAATGAGTTTTTTGTAAAATTGACTCTGCTGCTAGAATAAGACTTGTTTGAGATTTTGTGTCTTATAAGACTTTTATGCATGTAATACAAATAAAAACGTAAACATCAAGAGCAATGTCCCAGTATATTCTCACACAGTTTTGTGATCTTATACATGGGAAACGGCCATTACAACGAGGCCGTTTCCACGAAAACATTTACTACGCAAGCATTACAACGCATGCGTGATTACAACGACAGCCTTTACCAAGCATACCTTTACTACGAGATACGTAGTAAAGGCATGTGTGGTAAATGTAAAAAAAAATGGGGGGGTCACCCCCCCAAAAAATAAAAAATAAAGCGTAGGATTAAAAAGGGGGGTTGGGGGGGGGGTCTCCCCCCAAAAAAACGAACCTTAAATGCGAAGCAATCAGCGTCGTAAGAGAGGAAGCTGGAATAAACTTCCGCTTCCTCTTTACGACGTACAGGCGACGTGACCTACGTAACAAACGAAGATGAAGAGGAGACGAGTAAAAAAGGTAAGGGGAATTTTAGTTTAAAAAAAAAAAGAAAAGATTAAGGGTTAAGGGCAGGGGTAATAATAAGGAGTGAGGTCCGGTGTCATGTAACGGGAGAGGTATAACCTTTAAAACGAGTATGCCCTCACCATGCATAAATTTACAACGAAAATCGTTGTAAATCTATGCGTGGTAAAGGAAAATTCGTGGTAAAGGTGATGCGTGGAAAACGAATTCCGTTGTAACGCATGCGTGGAAAAGGCATGCGTTGCAATGGAATTCGTAGTAACGACATACAACCCTTATACATGGTCTCCTTGAGGTCATAATGCCTGAATTAAATAGTATCCTCCATGATGTGGCATTAATACCCATTTTGAGAATTTGAATGGCATTTTCTTACCACAATTCTGTTTTGTATTTAAAGTGGAATCCAGTAACAATAAATGTGCAGCGTAAATCATGAGAAAAATGCTATTTTTCGTATTAGTTGGCTTCGGAGTTAATATATATATATTTTTTTTTCCTTTTCAGCGTCTACCGATGGCTGCCACCCCTCTTCCACAAGCAGAGGCAGCGAGGACCTAAAACGCAGCTCTCACAGCACGCCTAGGGTCTCTGTTCAAATATTGCCTTCCTCCATTGTACCCAAGCAGGAGATTTTGTAAAGAATGACCGGAAAGACTTGAGCTTGCCGAGGAGAACAAACAACGCTGGAACAGATGCTATACTGGGTGCTACAAACCAGGCCAGGATGTGGCCTGTTGCATTCGAGTGTAGACATTTTAAGATAGCCTGCAGACAAAAAGAGTCTGCTGCACGCCATACCACATCAGAAGAAGGGGAAAAGAGGCATGGGATTGAATTGTGATGCTCATGCAACAATCTTCTATCCTGCACATAAGCCCTAGAGAATGACACGATGGAAGATTCACCTTGGAATTGATGTGCCCATTAACCCCAAGCAGTGGATAACAACTGTCCTGCGACAAGACTGTGGATGTTGAAAAAACATTTTACTTAGTGATGGCAGGAAACCAATGTTGTGTTAAGTTAAATACTTATAAAGCGCACATACACCGACCGGTTTCTTGGCGCTGGTTGCAGGAAAATACCTTGCAGCCTGTAAACTCACTCATTTCACCAATCGAAATATTGTATAAACCTTTAAAATCAAACTGCAGTCAACGAAAATTCAAGGAAAAATGCATGTGATGGATGCAAATACTGAAGCAAGGAACATAGCTCAGTGGGTTCGGGGAAATGCTTCAGAAATCTCCCCGCAGCATGCAAGAGACAGTTTTGAATGCTGCCGGGGGTTGGCTCACACTGTCCTTCTTATGAGGTTGATATAATCCGTGCACTCAGTTAGACAACAGTTTCTGTCATGCACGTCTCTACAAAGTTGCAGGCATTCTAGAGAAAAGAATCTTTCGCCAGTGAAGTAAGATGGGTAATCCATTCTGCTGCCTAGACAGTGGTGTGTGCACTGGTTATAATTCTAACAATGTGATAAGAGTGTATTCTTTTGCAGTGAGACTGGGGTACAACATTACCCAATTCCTACCACTCTTTCCTAGTTGATTGGGCATGGATTTTGAAAAGGATCGTGACAGATTGACCCAAATTCAACCCTTTAATCAGATCAATTTAAAATAAATAAAGTATGGCTATGCACACTTTTCAAATTAAGAATCATAGAAAGGGGCCTCACATTGTCCTTTCTATTCATCGCAGGTGGATTGCTCAGGTGACGGCTCCTCCGCGAAGGCAATGAGTGTCGCCCCATTGATCAAAAGGAAAAATAAAATGATAATGGCGTATCGTTATTATCATTTTAGTTTTCCTATTGAAGTCAGTAGCTCTTGGGGCGGGGCTGGCCGGAGCAGGGAGAGGAGTGGTTTGCACTCCTTAAGTGCCCATGGTAGCTTGACTGGCCCCGCTTGGGGCGGCAAACAGTCCTGTGCACTTTGCATCTTCCCAACCAGGCTTGCTTTACACATCCTTGTGAGGAACATGCAAAGCTATCCCTTTCCCTGTCTGAGCGCTGTGGTTCAGTGCTCAAACAAATCAAAATGCTGCACTGCAGCACTGTGATTGGCTATAGGGAGCCATGGGCTTCCTGTTGCTTCCTTCTGCCAGCGGAGACAGGACAAAGAGGACGTAGGAGAAGCAGCAGCCGGCCAACCAAAGTAAGTGGTTTTTTTTCTTCATTCCCTGCCCCCCTGCCTCACCACTCCCGATCGGTAGCAGCCGCTACTGGATTGCTCTCTAGAATTTGAGTTCACCTGGAGGCACAGCAATGTTTTGTCTTTTGATTGAAGTTAGGATCCAATAAGCAGAATTTTGAAAACATGTAAAATGTTTCACCTTATATCTTTTATGCACATTTATGACCAAATGACTGTAAAATGCTGGTCTATTTTACCCTGACCTACAAGCGAGCCTGTTAGCACTACAGGTTCAGAATACCATCGTCAGATGAGCTAATGCTCTCTTAGCCCAATACCCAGATATGTGCATTACTCAAACCACTTTTTTGGGGGGAGTTTTATATAGCGCAAACTTGACCCAAAGGTATTAGATCGCTTTACATGCGCACCAGTAGCGTTACAGATGGACACATTCATTTTTTGTTAGGTACTTTTGTAATAGAGTACACTTATAAAAAGAAAATTGCAAATTCCAAATCGATGTACACGGTAGTAGACTTCCTTATATATGCCTTTACTGTTTTTTTCAATTCTTCTCGGAAAAGGGTATTTATAAAGTGGCCATGCTGTGAAATCAATGTTAATTTCAGCCTTCTGATATATCGCCAATGAACAGATTGCCAATTTCATCCATATGAACCACAAATTTGACTTATACCTTGAAAATAATACGACACTCAACTTTAAATTTTTTACCAATGTTGATAGATTCACCTAGAAAATAAAATGGAACAACCAATCTTAGAACTCAGGCACTTTCCGGATTCATCAGCAGAAGTGGTCTCTACATATTTGAAATCTTCAATGTATGCATTTGTGTCTTTTTGTGAATCTGAATGTTCATCTGCCCTGGGAGAGCTGATCCAGCTTTTTCACTAGGAATCACCATTTAAAGGTTTTGCAGAAACATATTTCAAGCACCAATGAGTCATGACATTTAGGGTGGCAGCTCTTGTGTTGTTATCAGTGGTATCTTTGCTTCTGTTCAGCAACATGAAGACATGGTTCACCAAGATCATAACAGGTCCCTTGATGCTGTAGTAAGACACAATGGGGGAGATTCACTAAGATTTTACGCTGTGTTTGCGTCAAAAAAGTGATGCAAATTGTGGCAAAATCATGGGAAATTACCCCTTTAACTGCGGAACCGCCGCCCCGCTGCGAAATAACGGCCTCGGCTAAAGTGTTAAAGCGAAGCAGTGCATAGTATTGCTTTGCATTACTTAGCGCCAAGGGGGAGGGCGTACCTTGGATGGTGCATCGGGGCTCCCATGCAACCACCTATGATTTCTGACACTAATCCCAATTTACTAAACAAAGTAGACAGGGTTTAGCATAAAAAACTGTGCCCTTTTAAAGTAGATGCAAGGAAGGAGAAATGCTTACATTTCTTCTTCCTTTTACGGCTTTGTATGTGTTCTGCACTTTACAGCACACATGCAAAGTCAAAAAATGGTCAGTCTGACAATGGTATTTTGCACAGGAAGGGTACCCTTTCAGTACAAAACCTATGCTAGACTCACGGAGACACTCTTGCACCATAGCGCAAAGGTGTCTCCTTGGCGCACAGCAGCTGATTTCAGCACTGGCACTAGGTAGAGGGGAGGCGAGCTCCCTATTTCAGTAAATCTAGCACACTCCTGCTCTCTCCTTCTCACGCAGAGCAGCATTTACAGCTGCTGCTCTGTGTGAGAACTTGATAAATCTGGCCCAATTGGTTGTAGTTTACGCATTAGGAAGTACCACAGGTTAAGCTAAAAGAAACATACCCCACACCCAGCAGAGAAAACATAGTATTCCAAGCGGAAAACTGCCATTAGGAGGATGCATTGTTTGTAACAGTACGTAAGGATACATGCATGTATGTGGTATTTGTATAGTGTGAACCTACCCAAAATACAGGAGAGGGGCGAAGATAAAGAGACGAGGAGAGAAGGATTCCAGGCTGTGGGAGCAGAGTGCCTGGCGGTGTCTACTGCTTATGTTGTTGTAATGTAGTGTAGTTTAAAGAGCTGTATCTCCAGCTCCTTCCTAAATTGAAGGATTTTAAAGCAGCAAAAGAAATGGCTTTTGTATGACATAAAATAACATACTTCAAGATAACAATTCTATAAGCACCCGATGCGTACCTGAAAACGCTGCCAGGAGACCCCATTTTCCTCAAGCCTTTTCACAATTTCCTAACTTGGTCTGACCGGGTAGAAATATCTTCCAGTAAGTCTTCCCCATCCTATCTCACATTTCTGTTCTCCAGCTGAATCATACTTTTTAATTGCCTAGTCTTGCTGTCGTAAATGCCAACAACCATTGTTTTATCAGTGTTGTAACTTAGCTTTTATCGTCTATTGACTTTTGCTGCTCATCATCCCAATGTATCTACATAAATAACTATCAAACAGGCAATTAAGTCCCTTTCTATCCAATGTACTCAACTACTTGTTTAATGAACAATGTCTACTTTACATAATGTATGAGTTATGTCTTTATTTATACTGCCTATATGCAAGCACTACTGCTAGGATCCTGGGTGAAAAGATGATATTTCCAATTAGTCTACTTTTGATAATTATGATTAATAAAACACACCAAAATCCTGCTCCAATAATAATGTTATCTTCTATGTCTGTGGTTGGTAGATGATGCTCAGAGTAAGCAGAGTGTGTTGTACTTATGGACGTGGTCTACACTGCTCACATTTGAGCAGTGATTCTGACAAACACAATAAACAAATGCCTGCTGCAACGCAAAAAAATGTATGGATAATTTAAAGAATTAAATGTGTTAGTGTACTTTTTAGATGTAAAATAGAATTCTCATGCATACTAATAGGGGTGGAATAATACAAGTACACTGCAAATAGAATGCAGGTGAGATTAAAATACTCATGGAGACTGTTGCATGATGTAATTAACAATGGCTGAATGTTCATGAGCAATTAATCCAATGGCTGAAAAAAGTGCCTTAGACTATGCATAGAGTAACAGTATGTTTACCATTAATGGTACAAGCCACATTACATGTCGAGCTTAAAAATGTAATAGTCCTTCTAATAAAATTGAAAAAATAGAAATTGCCAGACAGAGAGCAAGACAAATTGTCCTCAAAAGTACGTAATCAAAACAGCAGCAATGTTAATGTAAACATAATTGCAAGCAATAATCTGATCAATCCCTGAAGTGACCAAAATTCAGACACTAGAATGTACCTGTATATCCAAAAGATTTAAAACTGCAGCAAGGATTCATTATTACCTTGTAAATTCTCATCTAGTGGTGTCCCCACAAAGTCGTATTTCAAAACTGTTTTCAGATCATTGCATAATACCTCTCCCCATTCCAATAACTACTTCTAGAAATACGAAATTAGTTTGTCAAATGAATAAACTTCCTCTCAATGACAATGATTGAGTAACAGATACAGTCGGTTACAGGAAGGATTTTTTTAATCGAATTTAGATGCTGCAGATATTAGTGCTTTTTGGGATGCTTTTAGGGCCTCAATAAGAGGCAAAATTATTTCTAGAAGAATTGCCATGGATTGAGAAAAGAGAATGATAGAAATGGAGCTACAAGATGAACTCTCACACAGAGCCAAAGCACCTTTTTGGAAAGCAAATAAAAAAATGTAAAACAACATTGCGAAGTCACAAAGACAACTTATAGGGATCATTATTATGAGGCTGAGCAGCTCTAACCAGCATACGTGATCCCGCAATGGTATGAAGAAGGGGAATGCACAAGGAAAATGCTTGCTAAAGCTACAAATAATCAAGATAAAATTAGAATGTTAGAATGCCTTACCTTTCCTCTAGTAAGTTCACCTCCCACTTTGATATGCTCAAGTACATTTTTATTTATCATTATAAACAAAGGTATAGTCAAGAATCCAAAATAGAGGAAAAGGAGATTATTAGTTACCAAGTGAATACTACAACTGTTACTACCGATTCAGATACTATTCAAATTCTTTCTTCCTTGTCAATATAGGAAATAAAGGCAACTGGAGAATATGGGAAGCAACCGAATTTTATAATATATTAATACATTCTTATCTCCAATGTCTGCAGTTATTCCTTCCCCCTTATTCTTTAACAGAAAGAGTGTAAGTTTTACTAAGAAAGATAAAAACCCAGAAGATGCCAATGCATACAGACCTATTACTTTACTTAACACGGACTATAAGATAATAGTTAAGGCTGAAGTAATATGGCTGTGCAGATTCACAATGAAATTGATTAATGGAGACCAGAATGGTTTTGTGCTAGGCAGGCAAATCTATACTAAATCCAACTTTTTGATAGAAAAGATCGATTTCCTCACTCCTATTGGGGATATTCCAGTAGCTTTAATAATGTTAGATTCTGAGAGGTGTAGCCTAGATGGCACGATGGTGGGCGTGCTTTGGGGAGCATCTACTCGACACCACTGAGGGATAACCCTCCCGGGTGCCTGCATGCCCCAACAGGTTGGTGCGGGGTCTGACAAGCTCATCGACCGGTCAACAGGTCCCCAGTGGGCCTACAGTGCAGCAGCCTAGGGGGCAATGGTGGCTCATGGCGGTGAAGAGCTGGAGTCTCAAAAGATGTCGAGACCGGTTTGAGGTGAAGGCGGGAATCCCATGGCAGGACCTGCGGTGGCCTCCAGAAGGTGAAATCACACATGGGGTACTGGGCCATCTACTGACCCACATGCCCTTCATGTGTGTCAGTAGACGGCCGCGGCCAGGGCGACTGACGCTGGACGCTGGGGATCACGGTTCGATCCCCGGCTCCGGCGGCAGGTGTCGTGTTTTGGCAGCTCCTGAGTTAGCGTTTAGCACAGCTACACGGTCTTTTCTGTTAACTTGACCAAAACGAACGGGGGCCATTTTGAATCCTTCTGCCTTCCGTTTCCTATGAACACGCTGCCTCGTGGTCAGTGTGCCCTTTTGTCCTTTCTCGATACCCATGGTCACTAGTCTGCTCGGCAACAGGCTATTTTTAGTACTGGTCAAGCGCGCATGCGCATTACGCACCAATTGGTCACTCTTCAGGAATGTTCATGCTAACTGACCAGTGCTGTCGAAACTCCTCCCACGTGTTGGCTGTGTTCCAAAAATGACCTTATATGTACCTAAAATGTGTAAACTTGTAACCGCCTATCTTTTTATTGCTATTAAACTATATAAAAGAGGTCGCGCACCGATGTTCGGTGTGCTACTTCTTACATTACCGAAGGGTGCTGTTGGAATGTATCACCACCCCATGGGGTCTTAATAAACTTGTCTTTTACCTTTTCCAGTGTCCGTGCCAACTTCTATACTAAGGTGTTCGAGAGTTTAGCAGAGTATGTAGGCCTGATTTGAACCCAACACCACAATTGGCGACCACGAAGGGACTCATCGGCGACTCGGAGGCCCGAAGGAGAGGTCGTGACGAAGGTTAGGAAACTCGCCATGGACGCGATCGCTGCCATTGAGTGACCCGAGTCTCGGCACCCACGGTGTGTTTTCCCTTCCTTCCGATCTGACCTTCCAGGTGGCGCCGGTCTTCGACTGAGATTCTGATCTTGGATTGTCGTGATGTGCCGTTTTGGCTGATTTGACCACAGAATTTGGCAGTTGGACGTTGGACGTTTGCAAATATTTGGTAAGCTTTTGAGCGGTGAGGTAGTCTACTGACACCTACTGTGGCTTTTTGAACCTTTGAATTTGAATTTGCATTTGTTAGCTAACGTTTTGAATCTTTGAATTTGAATTTGAATATGTGAAGTGCACCTCACATAGGCGGGCATGTAGGGATATTTCTCTGATTTATTTGACTTGAACGGTACACCGCGTTCGGTGTCACTTTTGTAGTATCGCGTTTTCGTGGTACTTTTTGAAACATGCCTGTTTTTAGCACACTCCGTAGGATGTGCTGTTCTGAAAATGGTACCAATTATCGATTAAGTGAAAAACAGCCGGCTCCCCCAGAGGGGACTCCAAATCGTGAAATGTATATTAAATTCGGTATTCCACCTATAATGTATAGTACATTATGGCATAAGTATACTAAGACTGATCGTGAATTACAGTGGCCACTATATGGGTCGTTTGACCTTCGAAAGGTACAGTATGTAGAGCAGTGTTTGTTTCAGCGAAGGTCTAGACAAGATATGTTTGATTGTGTGCGTATGTGGGAGAAGGAGGTGCCTGAACGAGTGAAGCGTGAGGAAGCCTTGGCGGAGAAAGTGCAGCGGAAGGCTGCACATGACAAAGCTTTACAGCTACAGGAGAAGGAATTACAGGAAAAGAAAGAGAGGGAGAGACGAGAACGTAATTTACAGGTTAATGGTCAATTCCCTATCAGGCGTCCTCTCTATCCAGTCCTTACTAATGAAACGGATGATTTTTCATTACTAGATCGTTGTCCGCCTCTGTACGTCGTACCTACGGCTCCGAACGAGGACTCGGACGAGGATAGTGATCGAACACAGCGTACCAGGTTATATACGGAACGAGCTGCGGAATTGCGCTCAATTGCGCGAAAGCTAAATAATAATACTGTTACTGTTTCTGATGTTACTAAACAAATGGAACAGTGGTCTGATAAGGAACGACTGTATTTTTTAGATCATTTTGGAGATGAAGTTGTTGAGCGGTATAGAAAATATTCTCTCGAGTTAGAACCTAAGGAGATATCCAAGGATCGTGAGAATTTTCGTAAAGGTCTTTTTGTTCTTTCAGATGCGGACGACTTCTTCAAGCGTTTGCTTGAACTGCGTAATGAGACGACACGGCTACGGGAGTTGGAAAAGTCGAAGAATTCGTCTACGTCCGGAGCGACGGGGATATCCAAAGAATGCCCTATCTTTGAAACAGATAAGATCGCTGCGATTAATGTTAGACCTATGCGAGAAGCTGCGCCTTTATATGTCCCTCATAAAGGGGATGGCACAGATGATGATAAAAGCTCCAAAGACGCGAAAGGGTATTTTGTATATAATTGGGTTTATACGCCTTGGAATAGAGCAGATGTCATGGCGCTTAAGAATGCTTTACCTGATCCCCGTAAAAACCCTGCGGCTTTTTATGAAAATGTTGAAAGTGCAATTTCTTCATGTATCATGACGTTAGTTGATATTGATCTATTTTTCGGGTTGATATTGCCCCCTGATATGTGGAGAGCCATTCGTAGGTTTGATGACCTCACGACTCTCGGGGCCACTTGGAAAGATCTTGTTCAGGCTGATTTAGATAGAGAACCAGCATGTAAGCCGTGTCAATTAATATTAGACCTTCCAGGTGCCATACTAACAAAACTAAAGACTCTTGCTCCCGCTAAAAAGATTGATTGGACTATATTAGCCTCTTGTAAGCAGAAAGCGGATGAATCAGTTTCCGATTTTTTCTCTCGCTTCGAGGAAGCGTTCCATGATTACAGTGGTCAATTATTGACAGAAGATACTGGCAGGCATCTATTCGTTGATAAGTATGTAGCTAATCTCCTACTGGAGATTGCGAAACGATTAAAAGCGAGTGAAAGTTCATGGACCACAGCAACCCCTGCTTCTTTATTGACTATGGCTCAATATTATGAAAGACAGGAATTGGAGGCGAAAGAAAGTAGTGAAAAGAAGGCGAAGGAATTGAAAACGAAGGTAATGTTAGCTCAGGTTCAGGCTACGAGAGGGAACAATAGAGGGGGGCGAGGATCGTACAGTAATGCTCCTCCCCCTCGTTCTGACATTTCTGTGAATCAATGTGCATACTGCAAACAGTTTGGGCATTGGATTGCAGACTGTCCGGTGTTTCGAGAGCAGCGTAATTTGAGGGGACGAGGAAGTGGGAGATCTAGGAATTATTATGGAGGGTCAAGAGGAGGTTATGGCACGAACGATCGTGGAGGATATGGAGCAAGGGGTCGTGGTCAGTCAGATTATAATACGTTTGATAACCGCAATCAATATCAGATAAATGAGGGTGATCCTGCTGAACCACGGGATGAGCATTACGCATAGGATTGCGTAGGATGGGGTGTGGAATCGGTTGAGGTACCAGTTGATCAGAGGGGTCCATACATAGAAGCACATGTTTTGGGTTCTACTGATCAATTTCTGGTCGATACAGGAGCTACTCGTAGCGCTTTGTTCAAACACTTGGTTCCAAGGGCTCCCCTGTCTGGCGAGGTAATTACAGCAATAGGGTTCGATGGAACACCTACTTCTAGCCCACTGTCTCAACCAGTTGCATTTCATGTTGATAAATTTGCTGCCCCTCGTCCCTTTTTGTTGTCTCCAAATACACCCGATAATATTATTGGACTCGATATGTTAAAACACTTTCGAGCTACCATTCGCTGTGCCCCAGAAGGAGTGCGAGTTGTGCTGAATGAGAATTACCCAGACTTTGAGCGAGTGTGTTTTGTCCATGAATCTGAAGTTCTGGCCTCCTTACCAAAAACATTGTGGGCCACTTCTGACACGGATGTAGGACGAATGATAATTCCCCCAGTGCGTATTACTGTAAAGGAGGGAGTATCTCTGCCACGTGTCCCGCAATATAAGATTTCTAGAGAAGGTGAACTTGCTTTAATACACATTGTAAATGATTTGATTTCGGCAGGAGTAGTCGAGGAAGTTCCTTACAATGTTTGCAATAGTCCAATTTTACCGATCCTTAAAAGAGATACAGATGCTAAAGTTTACCGTTTCATTATTGATTTGAGGGAAATAAACAAGATAGTAGTGCCTCAGTATCCAGTGGTATCTGACATCACCACATTGCTTACGTTGGTTCCACCGACGGCGACTACTTTTACAGTCATTGATTTGAAGAACGCCTTCTTTTCGATCCCTGTACATCCTGACAGTCGATATCTATTCGGCTTTACATTAAATAATAAATCGTACAGATTCTGTCGAATTCCTCAAGGCTATACTGAAAGTCCTAGCATTTATAGTCAGGCATTAAAAAGGCAGCTTGATTCCTTTGACTTACAAGAGGGAGTGGTTCTCATTCAATATGTAGACGATATCTTACTTGCTGCAGACACGTCAGAACAATGTGAGAAGAGTACCTTTTCCTTGCTTTCCTTCCTGGCCAAACATAATCATAAAGTTTCGAAGAAAAAGCTGCAATATTGTAGACCAAAGGTGACCTACCTCGGTCATCTTTTGTCTAAGGAGGGCCGTGCGTTGACACCAGATCGAATTCAAGCAATATTAGATACCCCAGTTCCTCGCACTCAGAAAGATGTTCGCGCCTTTATAGGTTTGACGTCTTTTTGTAGGCAATGGATATTGGGTTTTTCACATACCGTTAAACCATTGTTGGCATTGTTGGCTAAAGATACACCGATTCCCATTGAATGGACGGATGAATGTCAGAATGCTTTTGAACAATTGAGACAAGCTCTTTGTTCTGCACCAGTGTTGGGTACACCTGATTACACGAAGATCTTTACATTATATGTACACGAGAAGGATGGGTGCGCATTGTCAATGTTAGTGCAGACACACGGAGACAAACAGAGGCCTTGTGCATACTTCTCGGCGGTACTCGACCCTGTGGCTCGAGGATTGCCTGGATGTTTTCGAGCAGTTGCAGCAACAGCAGTAGCGATACGACAAAGTGAGGGAATAGTTTTGTCACACAAATTGTTGGTGCTAGTTCCCCATGCAGTAGATGCGTTACTGAATCAAACGAAAACACAGCATCTAACTAGTGCCCGTCTGACAGGATATGAGCTAACGTTGTTGGCGCCGCACATCACACTAAAACGATGTGCAACACTAAATCCTGCTACTTTATTGCCGGATCCTGTTGCTGAGACCCAGAAGGAAGAACAACATGATTGTGTTTTTCTGACTGAGGAACAGACAAAGGGTCGTATCGATTTACAGGATACGCCATTTCCAGATGTAGATGGGGAACTGTGGGTTGATGGGTCATGTGTGAGGTTACCAGATGGTACGACTTCCGCAGCTTATGCGATCACGACACTTAAGACTGTGGTAGAAGCAGCACGGATACCCCAAAAATCAGCTCAAGCGGCTGAGTTGATAGCCTTAACGAAGGCATGTGAGTTAAGTGCTGGACTGTGTGTGAACATTTACACGGATAGTCGTTACGCTTTTGGAGTAGTGCATGATTTTGGCCTACTTTGGAAGGAACGAGGATTCCTGACTTCACACGGAGTACACATCATGCATGGAGAATTGGTACGCGATCTCCTGAATGCACTGTTATGCCCAAAGAAAGTTGCAATAGTCAAGTGCAGTGCACATAAAAAGGTGACGGACAAAATAGGACAGGGCAATGCTTTTGCAGACCGCATTGCGAGAGAGACCGCTATGCTGCAAAATAATTTCCCCATGTATGTGGTGAAGTCACAAGCTGAGCGGTGGCATGATGCTAGAGAAGAAATACTCGATATACAGAAGTCAGCATCAGAGGCAGAACTTGTGAAATGGGCCACTGAAGGAGTATTGGATGATGAGGGTTGCTGGCGTAGTAAAGATATGGAGAAATGGAAACTACCCATGGCCTATTTACAAACAATGGTGCAAATGACACATGGACTGGCACACATTGGAGCTCTCGCAATTACTAAATTGCTTACACGAGTTTGGGAAAATGCTGACATTGCTAGCACGGCTAAGAGAGTAGTGCAGACCTGTCTGATATGTTTGCAGCACAATCCTGGACAAGGGACTCATACTCCTAAAGGTGGGTTTGTTCCACCTACTGCACCATTCGAAGTACTACAAATGGATTACATCCAGCTGGAACGCTGTAATAATCTCAAGTATGTCCTAGTAGTGGTGTGTGCCTTCAGCAAATGGATTGAGGCTTACCCTACGAAAGACAATACAGCATTGACAACAGCTAAGATGCTACTCAAGGAGTACTTCCCGCGCTACGGTGTTTGTAAACTTATGTGGAGTGATAATGGCCCTCATTTCATTGGAAAAGTAGTGGAATATGTCTTGAAAGGATTGGGAATCAAACAACGATTCCATGCTGTCTTTCATCCGCAATCAGCAGGTTTAGTGGAGAGATATAATGCAACTCTGAAGCTGAAGCTAGCAAAGATAGTGGCATCGACATCTCTGAAATGGCCGGACGCTTTGCCTCTGGCATTGCTGTCCATTCGATCAGTGCCCCATTCTCGGTCTGGCCTCACACCCTATGAAGTAGTGTTTGGAAGGCCTATGAATATCTGGGGAGTTCCAAAACCTCGTTTGATACATGATATGCCTTGTATAATGATGAACGATTATCTGGCACGATTAACAAATGATTTGCTTTCTATTCATCAACAGGTTCGAGAGGCGCTCCCTGATAACTCCGCTGGTGAGGCTCACGATCTCCGTCCTGGGGACCACGTGATGGTCAAAATCTTTGAGCGATCCAGCAGTTTGGAACCGAGATGGCATGGCCCTGAGCAAGTGCTGCTGGCTACGCGAACTGCTGTGAGAGTCACCAACAAGAAGCGGTGGATTCATTCAACGCACTGCCGACGTGTCTCTCCGGATCTGGTGAGCCCTGTGGTGCTATCCGACTACAGAAAGATTTTGGATACAGAAAAGAGCCCAGCTGTCACGCCTGATGAATTGGAGGGAGCCTTCCCGGACCACGTTGTTTCGGATAAAGTGAAGTACAATCTACGACCCAGGAAATAAGATTCCTTTTGTGTTTTTGAAACTGGTTGGTAACCGCTCTGAGGTTTGTGAAACGGAAGCCGGGAATATCAAGGGGGGGGGATCAGTTCTGCCCAGTGTAGCGACACCCGTCTTGAATCCCGGAGAACAAATCAACGGCAGCCTCGGTTCAGAACCATCGTTTTAATTTTTCTCGCTTAGTGTTGCTTTTGAAGAGTATTGTTTTGTGAACTATGGCATCTCCTTCGACACGAAGAGGGAGAATTCTTGGTGCTGTTTTGTTTGTCTTAACCGTAGTGGTGATCGCAGTATTAGCCTGGACTATAGAACTGTTGTTTCCTGTACGAGAACATTTACTGCCCACCACTCCAAGTCCGTCTGAACATTTTCATTTCACTCTGCCTTTTCACGAAGAAAGACATAGGCAGACTTATTTGAATAACAGTTTTATTAAGATTCTGCATCATACTCATAACATGACCAACACGTCCAATTGTTGGGTATGTGGGATGTTGCCCGGACATCAGAAGAAGGGAGGAACACCACTCATTCCTCTCCCGTTTTCTCATAATGGTTCTTGTCATGCTTGGTACACTCTTCTTTTTACTCTGCGATGGCCAACGAAAGGTGGATTACTTTTTCGGTTGAATAAAATATGCTATAACGATAAAGATGGCTATCCACATGCTGAAGGAACTAAATTCGAATGGGAAGAATATCGTCCGGACAATATTTCTACACCTCGTGTATATACGAATCAAAGACTCATAAATGTGACGAACATGCATATAATAACCGTGATCGATACAAAAGCAGATTTGTGTATTAGAAATAAAGGTACAATCCCCGTAGGTCGCAGTGAATGTAATATTACACTTACCTTTGATACACCAACTGGAATTGCATTTGTAGCTTCGCATAACACATATTTTATTTGTGGAAATAAGGGATATCACCGTCTACCTTTGGGATGGTTAGGAACGTGTTATGTAGCATTTGTATTACCACCTGTGTTTATTGCTCCTCCCATGTATCACAATGATTATGTTTTGTACCATGATTTCATATTGAATAGAGTGAAACGAACAATAGATCTTGATGAAATAGACCAGACTGATACCACTTTACAACAATATGTAGATTTCAATTTGGGGTTATTTTCATTCGTAGGAGCTGCATTAAATAGCAGAAAGATAAGGCGGCTTACACGTGTGGTGGAAGCCGTTGCCAACGAAACTGCCTCTGCTTTAGGGAATATTACTGAGGAATTGCAAATTACCAGAATTGTGGCGCTCCAGAATCGAATGGTTCTAGATGTGATACTAGCTGACAGGGGTGGAGCATGCCGCGTCATCGGAAGTAGTTGTTGCGTGTACGTACCAGATAACTCACCTTCTGTATATGATTCGATTACAAAATTACATAAGATAGCTGCTGAGATCCACCCAGAAAATGGAACATGGACTTTTTCTGGTTGGTTCTGGACCCTGCTTAGTACTTGGGGTTGGAAATTATTAACGATTCTCTGTGTTTTTATTGGAGTATTATTTTTCCTTTGTCTATGTATTCAATGTGGCCCTACATTATGTTCTGTATGTATCACAGCCTGTATTCCGTCCAAACGAGCTATCGTCAAACAAGAGAAACTGATCAGTGATGAAGTATTGAAAATAATGGCTATTGACATTGAGGATGAACATTCTGACTATGTCCACTATGAGGTAGCTTTTGCTAAACGCTAAAAGGGCCGTCTGTCGTGTTTTGGCAGCTCCTGAGTTAGCGTTTAGCACAGCTACACGGTCTTTTCTGTTAACTTGACCAAAACGAACGGGGGCCATTTTGAATCCTTCTGCCTTCCGTTTCCTATGAACACGCTGCCTCGTGGTCAGTGTGCCCTTTTGTCCTTTCTCGATACCCATGGTCACTAGTCTGCTCGGCAACAGGCTATTTTTAGTACTGGTCAAGCGCGCATGCGCATTACGCACCAATTGGTCACTCTTCAGGAATGTTCATGCTAACTGACCAGTGCTGTCGAAACTCCTCCCACGTGTTGGCTGTGTTCCAAAAATGACCTTATATGTACCTAAAATGTGTAAACTTGTAACCGCCTATCTTTTTATTGCTATTAAACTATATAAAAGAGGTCGCGCACCGATGTTCGGTGTGCTACTTCTTACATTACCGAAGGGTGCTGTTGGAATGTATCACCACCCCATGGGGTCTTAATAAACTTGTCTTTTACCTTTTCCAGTGTCCGTGCCAACTTCTATACTAAGGTGTTCGAGAGTTTAGCAGAGTATGTAGGCCTGATTTGAACCCAACACCACACAGGGGTCTGCCCAGCACGTAGAGACTCTGGGCAATAGCTTGCTTAATCTTCCCAATGGCCCCAAGCGCCGAGAGACCCCTTAGGGGGTGATTCGTGCGCTATACAAGTACTGGATTTACATTTTTGTTAACATTTAACCAGACGGCACAAGGGAATCAGTATATTGGCCACAGCAGGGCTCTACATGGCCAAACCAAAATGGACAAATATGCAGCACCAATTGGGAGCCACCTGGAGATAACCCAGCATTTATAATAAAGCCATTCAGGACTCCAGAATGGCACTTGAGACAATTATATGGGAGGTGGGTATAGATTTGGCCCTGCTGTGTCAGGATCTCCGCTAAACTCTGAACTGTGTAACCAAGGCAGAGGGGGGGATATCTGAGTTGGAGGACACTATGCGTGACCTCTCCACTGAAGTGGCCCGTCTCTAGGACAATACCAAAACACTACAAGAATGCTCAGAGGAACTACCCAGTTCCGGTCCCAGCACGATATTTCAAACAGATCGAAGATCTGCAGCGACAATTACTTTGGGACGGAAGACCAAGAATAGCACTTCCCAAACTAACCCTCAACGGGTACGACGGCGGCATCAGCCTCCCGGACATTAATAAATACTATTGGGCGTCCCATCTCGCTGACATCAACCAGGGTACGTATTGTGCTCCAGGTGACCCAGGCTATGCCAGATGGCTGCTGCCGGGCGGGACGTACAATAGAGCCCTGTATGCTAATCCCAGGAAGCTTCTCCTTACTGGGCCCACCGCCCACTCAGTCCAAGTGTGGCACGCAATCAACAAGTGCTTGGGTTGGAGTCCGAGACTTACCCTAGCAACACCCCTGTGGGACTCAGAGATACTTTACAGTTTACATGGCTCCAAAGGATTTGATAACTGGGACCTCATAGGTATTTCCCGGGTGGGCGATCTCTGGGTAAAGGGTAAAATGCTCTGTTTCAGCCAGTTGAAACAGCAATACGAACTCGCAGATTCTGAATTTTTCCCCTACTTACAAATCCTACATGCATTAACCACCGCAATCACTGGGAACTCCCCCCCCCTCCTGGAAGATAGGTTATTGGATGGGCTGCTGCCACAGAAGGCAATCTCATTGACCTACAAAAAACTGGTAAACAACATGCCGGAACCCGCGGACAGGCTGCGGGAGTCGTGGGAGGCGGATGGTCTCCTGTTGAATGACGAGGAGCGGCGGGAAGCAGCAGCCTCCCCCCGGGAGGTTGCGATCTCTGCATGACTCCGTTTGGTACAACTGAAAATCCTACACAGGGTCTACATCACAGGGACCACAGATGGTCTGATTGGGCGGGGCGACAACGCACACTGCAGGCGAGGCTGTGGACAAGTTGCCACTTTTATGCACATTCTTTGGGAGTGTTAGAAAATTCAAAGTTATTAGAGGGGGATACATGGGATCATGAGTGAAGTTCTGCACAAATCTGTCCGCCCTGAGGCCAAAAGATGACTCCTTAATGTTTGGGAACCCACTGATTTGGGAGGGGCGGAGAAGTTGAGTCACACTGGGAGCTGCGTTTGCCAAAAGAGACATAGCTCAGCTATGGGGAGGACTGGTATACCCTACTGTCGTAGCATTGAAGCGAAACGTTGACTGGTGCATGTTCCATGAAAACATGGTCTATGTCGCAAGAAGGTGCCCCCAAAAATGG
Organism: Lissotriton helveticus; assembly: GCF_964261635.1. NCBI lineage: Eukaryota > Metazoa > Chordata > Amphibia > Caudata > Salamandridae > Lissotriton > Lissotriton helveticus. The sequence goes on along the minus strand of NC_136073.1, from coordinate 209,360,012 downwards.
TCCAGAGTCAGGGCTAAGTCGAACGTTTATAGAGGGGATATTTGTGTTGCACCAGCTGCTCCCCTCGACAATGTAACCCTATCACCTTGAATATCTGATCCATCACAAATATTGTTTACTGTATTTGTTCTATGTCCCCTGTGAAAGACTGTACACAATCATGCCATATCCCAACTACTTATGATTTGCAGACTGTTTGTTTATTAAAATCAATAAAAAGATACTTTAAAAAAAAAAATGCTCAGAGGATGCCAAAAACAGGGCATGCCATAATAACCTTTGCTTCATCGCGTTCCCGGAAGGGACTGAAAGTTCGTCCCAAGAGACATTTCTGCAACAATAGATACATTTGTGGATAGGATAGACATGGATGGTCTCTCCTCCTGATTCATTCTTGAAAAGGCCCACAGGTCATTGGCCAGGAAGCCCCAACCCCCACGGCCCCTCTTCACCCAGTGATCACATGATTTTTTAACTATAGGGACCGTGATGTGGTCCTGAAGGGCACAAGAGTGAAAGGACAACTGATGTTTCAATCTGGCCGCCTAATTATCTTCCCTGACTATACCCGCCTGGTGCAAGCACAACGCAAATCCTACTGAACAAAAGTTACATGCCATGAATCTATCATATATGCTTCTATAATTCATGGTTCCAAATCGGTGTTCTTCAACATCCCAGAGGAGGCATGCGCCTGGCTTACTGAACAGCTGCCATTAATTGTGCATCAACACTCTGTGTTGCAGTCGACGTCCCCTCTAAGACCAAAGGCCATGGGCTGGAGGGGACAAAGGAGACGTGGTGCCATAAATTATCACATTGGAGATGAGGAAGTCAATCGGACTTGAAAGCATCCAAAGATTCCAAGTGGAGCAAAATGATCAGCCTGCAGTCGAAAGGGCCTGAGGACTTCAAGGAGCCCCGGCTCTGGTCTGTTGAGGGGTAGAGCTGGATCCCAGAGACCAGACATTCCTTAATTGCACACCAGCACCACTATATCCCCACTCCAAGTGTGTCAGTCCTGGTTCCTCAGGGGGTGGGGGGCTGTCTGGCCCATCCTTGTACACTAATCCCAAGTTAAATAATTGTTTATGTTGGGTTTGGTGACAAATGCTTCTTCACGGTGGGAAGTATATGTAGAGTTGGGGTTATGTTTTCCTTTTCAATTTTCTTTGGTTGTTTAGTAAGTATTGTTGCTCGACATCTCTAGGCATAAAGAAAGGTCCTCATGTGCCTACACAAATTGACGTGCACCAACACCTACCTACCCCCTTCTATGACCTCTTCCTTTGGACATGGCAACCACCACACAATGAGATGCAGTAGCCATATCAAACTACTCCGCATGGGAATATTATTGGTCATGACATGGAATGTTTATAGGCTCTTGGACTGGATTAAGAGGGGGGCTGTATTACAATTTGCTCATAGGCCCTGCCCAACCATGCTGATGCTCCAAGAAACTCACATGGTAACAACTGCCAGTTTTTGGCCCATAGAGGGTATTACAGGGATTTTCTTGCAGGTTATGCCTGAGCACCATGGGGGGTTGCTATCCCTTTGTGTAGAACCCTACCACTGGTGGTGACCACGGTTACAAAATATGGCACCATGGTCTAGCTTGGGATGCTATGAGAGGCGTGCAAGGCCACAATGAGTGTGTTACCCGCTCTCAAGCCAGGGGAAAGACAGCAAATTAATAGCCCAACTTACAAACCTAGAGGCCTCTATCCTGGCACGGGAGAGGGAGGACCCTAGTATCCATATTGAACTCATGCAGCATTGATTGATGGTTGATAGGTCGTCTCTCCGGCAGTTATGCATGGAGGAAGCCCACAAATGCTGGATGGCCTCCTTATGGTAAGTATACAAACGGTGGGACTAATCAAGTAAGCTTCTGACTGGTGGAGGACTCAAAGATTGCAGTGGTGTTCACCCAATACTATGAAGAGCTCGATGCAGAATGGGTTCACCCTGACTGCGACTCCACAGCCCGCTGATCTGCGTAGGTTCCACTGATTCGTCTGACAGTGATAGAGAGCGTACCTTCACACTTGAAGAAGTGGGTGAAGCCCCATCGGATCTCAACTCTGGGAAATCACCAGCCCTGGATAAGTTTCAGGTGAAATACTACCAACCACTTCGACCAGATAGCCTTCCCCACACCAAAGATTTATTTACTGAAGCAAAGAAAATGTCCACTTCGCATCGGACATTGACCTGGCCACTCTGATTGTCTTGCCCAAGCCAAGGCGACCACTGGATCACTGTACTTTATACCGGCCCATCTCTCTCATTAATACAGAGGTTATACTCTCCACTAAAATTCTTACCGACCATCTTCTGCGGGTGATACCCCAGTTGGTCTATCCTTATCAATGCAGGTTTATTCCTTGCCGGAGTACAAGGCACTGTATCCGGAGGGTACACTTGGCACTAGCCTGAGTTTTTTTTTAAAGGCCGTCAGCATCTACTCCGTTAATAGACTTCGAAAAAGCATTTGACACGTTGCACTGGGCCATACTCAACAATACTCTCACCAGACTTGGGTTTGGGGTAAAATTTCCAGCCTACGTAGGTTCCTGTATGCATCCCAGTAGGCGCAGGTATGCATAAGTGGTGCCTTCTCTCCTAAATTTTCAATTCAGCGGGGGATTAGACAGGGTTGTCTCCTGTCCCCCTTCTGTTCACTCTGGCCATTGAACCCCTAGCAGTTTAGGTTCACTGCAAACCTCAGGTGTGGGAGTACAACTGGGGTCTGGCGACGGAGGATCGGATGGCCCTATACGCGGATGATTTTTCGCTGGTGCTATCTCGTATGGTTGACACAGAGCCCCATTTACTACTCCTCCTTGAGACATTTGGAGCGACCTCAGGTCTGAGAGCCAACTGAGACAAGACCCTTTTGGTCCCCATCCTGGGGGCGGGGGGAACTGCTGAGATGAGATCTGCTATCCAAGGATCACCATGAGCTGTTTTAGCATTTTTGTATCTAGGGTTTCGTTTCTCCTGAGAGCCTAATCTCACCTGAACCCTCAACCTATGCCCGTTCGTGCGAAAGGCCCGAGACAACTTGGTGCCGTGGGATAAACTACCCCTAAACCTCATGGGTAGACTAGCTCTCTCTAAAATGATGATACTCCTGTGTGTTTCTATATGCCCTGCAGAATTGCCCCCTCCACATTGCCCAATTCTGGTTCTGTTCTTTTGCTGCTATGGGGCAAAGGTTTCTATGGGCACACAAACCCACAAAATTGTCCTGTGGCAAATGAGTGCGCACGTTGTACTGGGGGTCACTTGGTAAGGACGACATGCACCTCTACTATGGGGCCACCCAGCTTCTAATAATTAACCACTAGATGCACGGGGATGGAGGCACCTGATGTATCAAGGAGAACTAGCCATACTTGATTTAAACACCGTAACAGGTATCATTTATGGGGCACCCACTCAGATGGTTTTCTGGGGTGGAGGGCGGCACTGTGGTGGACCGGATGGGAACACAAATTCTCACTTGAGACTCCCCTGTTGGAGGTAAGAAAGTTGGACGAGGTGGAGAAAGTGGAGGGCTTCCAGGGATGGAACTGCATTTGAATTTCATGCCTGGGGGATGTCTGGGACCGACACTCCACAAATTCCTTTCAAGTTCTCAGTGAGGAATTTCGCATGCCCACCTCCCAGTTTTTCCATTACTTACAGCTCTGACATGCACTTCTCGAATACCAGGGTGACTTGGATGAGGTCCCAGAGTACAACACACTGATAGGACATCTGCTCATGGGTCCCCTAAAGTACGGGAGGGATCTCACAGATTTACAAGACCATAGTATCATACCCCCAGACCTGATGAGTCCTCTGAAGGTGAAATGGGAGGAATGGGTTGGGGAATTGGACGAGGCTGACTGGGGGGGGGGCATGTGGTGCACTTTGAATGCTGTCAAAATGGGCAAGATTTCAGCTCATGCAGTTCAAATATCTACATCAGGCGTACCTTACACTGCTCCGTTTATGAAAAACCCTAGTCCCCGCATCCCCGACCCGCACCAAATGCTGAGACCCACAGGAGATTTATATCACATGGTGTGGTCCTGCCCCATCATTTATATGTATTGGGAGACCATCTTGTCCACGCTGTCCCATGTTGTCAACACACACATAGATGCACACCTAAAGATTGCACTACTGGGTATCCGGGATGATCTGAGGGGTTATGGGGGGAGGGGATTTTAGTGGGGTTGGGCACACTTATGGGAAAGAGAGACACTGTCAAACTATTGAATTCCCCAATGGCCCCATCCTTCGAAACTTGGATACATGGCATGTACTTGTGCTCCAAGATGGGGGAAACCGTCCATGTTGCAGGAGGATATCCGCATAAATATGGAAACATTTGGAGTAAATGGTGAAATGATCACAGTCTGAGCAGATGAGACTGGAAGAGACATGCAATTTTGTTCCTATCAGGGTTTGAGCACAGCAGGGGGAAGGGTGGGAACTGAGGGATGGACCATGTATGTATTGGTTTTCTTACACAAGCAAATTAATGTAATGTTTGTACTGAAAGCAATACAAAAATTCTAGAAAACAAAATGATCTTAGATTCTGAAAAAGCATTTGATCCTGTCTGCAAGAATGCCCTAATGAATATTCTGAAAACATTTGGATTGCTTGCAGGATATTTCACTAGCTTATATATAAGCCATAATCATATAGAACAACAGTAACAATAACAGTGTGGATGGTTCTATTGAAAATTATAGAGGAACCAGACAGGGTTGTCCAATGTCCCCAGTTCTGCCTGTCCTATTTTTTTTTAACTTTTTGATGATATCTATACTCTCCAAACAAGATATTCTATTCCCAGTTCCCTGCTTAGGTAAAATGAAACCTTATGGAGACAACACTGCTCTGTACGTTTGAGTACATACAAATAACTTTCATATGATGCTAAATCAAATTCAGAAATTCACAGTGATAAGAATCAATCACCGAAAAACAGTACTATTCTACTTAACAGCTTTATTGATATACTTCCTGATATAATGAATGCTGAGCACTCCCGTCGCACTAAAATATATCTAGGTATTTATACAACTGAGAATTACCAAGATCCCTATTACCAACTGATAATGAAAAAAAAGTAAACTTATTGCTAGAAAGATGGAGCTTTCTTCTGTTATATATTATGGAATGGGCCGCATTGGTTAAGATGTCAATTGTGCCCTTGTTTATTTTTCTATTTACAAACCTACCTTTAATGCTGTATGACACATTTTTTCCCTGGTAAGCTTCTCCATTACAACATTTATTTGGTAAGCAAAACATTTATTTTGCTTATCTAAAGAGTCCTGGGAGCTAATTTTATAAGATCAAAGACTCCATTGCTTCCTTTAGCAACTATTGTTCTGGATGGCTTTTATCTTAGTTCTTTGTCTGTACAACAAATCCATTATGTGTGGAAAACCATTCTTGATATAACATGCCCTCTTTGATGTTCCAAAGCCCCAAAAATGTGAGAAAAAAGCATTCTGTATTTTATTTTAAAGAAAGAACAGTTAAACTGTGTTAAGAAATTGGATTCCAGTTATTATCGCACCTTTTGTTGAACACATTGTGGAAGTCCCTACATTGGTTCGGAAAGCAGGAAGTAGCTTTAAAGAGTTGATTTTAGATTTAATTTTCATAATTTTTGAGTGTCTTTGATAAAACCATGTTAGCGAATACCCGATGATTTGGTGGAAACTCTTCACAAACTAATTACTCCTAGGAATAAGAAACATAGACTTTTGAAAGTCCACATCTCAGTTGCCCTAGGTTCACATCACATGTTCAGTGAGATTTTTATTTTTTAAAAGTTTTATTTAGCGCAGACTCGACGCGAAGATATCAGATATCAGGGCGCTTTACATGAGCACCAGTTGCATTGTGAGGACACATTCATTTTTGTTAGGCACCGGGAGATTGTGATTTGCCCAGAATCACAGGATGATGAGTGTCCCTGCCCAAACTCGAACCCGGTTCCCCAGCTTTGAGGTCGACCGCTCTAGCTGTAAGGCTACATCCTCTCCCAATATAGGGTACATGATTTGGGCTTGTCCATTCTCATCAAATTCAGCCAAAAACTATTTTGCTGGACGGGACAAGTCCATTAATCCCAAATGGATCTCAACATCCGTTTGGCATACTAGACTGTTCATCCTAACCATACAAGTTTGACCAAGGCTCGGAATAATAAACTGTATATAGAAATGGAGGTCTCCAGATCAGCTATAACCAAAAACTGGAAACCATGTAACCCGCAAACTTTTGAAGAATGGGTTAAAACAAAAATGACAAGAGTTCAAGACAATGATGAATTTATGTTGAAAGAACATGCGCTTTGAAAATAAATGAATCAAACTGAGACTATTGGGAACCCATATATAAAGACTAAAAAATCACCTATTGTATTTTTATTTCTTTGTCTCCCTGATCTACTTGGTTTCAATGAATTGTGCCCTTTAAAACAATATAACTGAAAATCCTGTATGAATACGCTCAATTCAATCAGATCCTGGGGCAGTCCCAAAATGAATGGAAAAGCCCTTCACCTGTCAGTCTGCATTTGGAACAGGAATTACCTATTTTATCTATCTTAGGTAAGACAGATGGGCACATGTACGAGCAATGCATCATATGGAAGTAGGGAAAATTAAATCTAGTGCTTATGGAAGACTACAGATGCTACCAGGGCCTTCAGGCCATTATTTTGCAGGGATTTCAATCCCACAGTCCTCTTCAGATTTCACTTTTATGGCTTATACTTTCTTATATCACTCGGCAGGCCCCAATACAATAATAAAATTGCCTTGCCTCCTATTGTTAGATTTAGATATGGTGATTAGAGGTTTCAGATGTTACTCTGGTTGCAAGATACATAATGCATTATCCATGCCTCCCATGATTATTCATTGATAGTAGGAAAATTGCGTCTGAGAGAACCCAAAAACCAGCTGTGTTTCTTTAAATTACATGTTTAGCAATCTAGAACAGGTCTACCCACCTGCATACATCTACCCTCCTTCTATTTACTGATATTGACCCCGTTGCATCTCTTTATGAAATCTTTAAGGCCCTGCAGTGGAAAAGAAGTTGCATATGGGATTTGAACCTTCATCATTTTGGTCACCTTCAGCCAATGTTTATTTGTCAGTTCAAATAGGAAAGGCTATTTGTGGTCCATCCCAAGTCATGAGAAACTACGTTTGTAATTGTAGTTCCCTCCACTGTGAAGTGATTCCATATCCTTGCCCCTAGTGCTTCTCACGGACCCCATTCAAATGAAGTGCTGCCTCATAACCTTGAAACCATCTCTGGTTGTCATCCCCCTTCAAGTCCAACTCCTTTAAGCTCACCTCTTGAGCTAGGGTCATCTTTTTCTCCTCTATCTTGAGACTAGCATGTTCCAGCTGGGACTACCTCTCTTGCTGCCTGTCCTCCAGTTCTTCGAGGGACAGGCTCTTGAGGGAAACACTGCTGCTTGCTCTGGAAGGTGCCCTCTTTCCAGTCAGATCCTGATCCACAACATCCCCCTGCAAGTTGTGCTCCTCCACATAATCATTCCCGGTGTGCCCACCAGACTTTCGCGCTGCCAACCAGGCCCTAAGGGCATTTTGCAGTTCCTCTAAGGCCTCTAATAGAACACGTGAAATCCTTGCAAATATTTTTAATTTGAGGCACTGTATAGGACTCCAGTTCTTCTTCCTCAAACACAAAATCTGCAAGTAAAATTGATGGCTCCCGAGACTGAGACATGATTTGTAGACAAGACTAAGGAGTTACAAAAGAAGAGAAAAATCAAAAACGGTATGTGGTTACATAGTGGTCTGCAGTCTGGTAGCAGTGTACACCAATCTCTGTATGCAAAGTACAAACACAAATCCTATCCTCACCGCTGACTACCAATGTTAGAAATAGGGGTCTTTAATTGTCAGAAGCTTGCACCCTGTCCAGGTAGGGACCCTTATTCTAGTCAGGGTAAGGGAGTCACAGCTAAAAAAAACACTTCTGACCCCGGGGTAGGTTGGCATGAGCAGCCAGGCTTATCTCAGAGGAAATGTGTAAATCATTTGTAGATATACTCACAGTAACACAGTGAAATAGTACAAAATGACACCACACCAGTTTAGAAACATAACCAAACTTTATCTGAACAAAACATGACCAAAATGACAAAAATCCATCATACACAAATCATGATATCACTTTTAAAAGGCTCAAAATAGTTTAGTCCATATGTAACTATGGATGTGTCACTTTTAGCACAAAGTACGTAGGATGTGTCAAAATCCAAAAATGAAAAAAGGGGCGGGGGGGGGGGTGTGACCCCAGAAAGGCAAAGTGATCTGTAGGTTCCTTATTCCCAGTGGAGATTAGTTGGTTCCTTACCACAGCACAGGAGAGGTGATACATCGGTTCATAACTGTCAGGGGAGGTGGTGCGTTGATTCCTTACTGTGAGGGGAGGTGAAGTGCTGATCTCTGGACACGTGATCTCAGTTCCTTACTACAGGGCAACATCGATGAACATCTGGGTGATCTTGGTCGATGCGGCAGCAGTGAAGCAGGCACTGCATCGATTTCCCAACTGCGAACCAGGTGATGCATTGATTTCTTCCGCTGCCAGAAGGGCCTGCGCCGGAGTTGGAGCGGGTATCACTGACATCTGTGACATAGTGCTCTGGACTCAGGCTGCGGTGATCTTTTAGCTGTACAATAGGTGCTGCTTTGATTCTTTGGCTGCACCATGGTGATGTGGTAGCTTATTAACCACACTGAGGTGCTGTGTCAGTAAAAACAGGATTTGGAGGGTGTTGCATGAATTTTCTTGGTTCTTTGCAACAAAAGCCACCTCCAAGGGCCCAGAACTGGATTTGGTACCACTTGGCAGGTCAGAACTACCAGCAGAGGAGTTCAGGTGTTGCAGATCAAGTCTTTGATGGCCCTGAGACTTCTTAATAGAAGGCAAGCACACACGAGCCCTTGGAGAACTTTGGCAAGCAGGATGTAGAAAGCAAAGTTCAGTACTTTCACTACCCAAGACAGAAGGAGCAGGCCAACTCAGCACAGCACACATCAAAGTGGTAGTCCCGCCTGACAGCTTCTCCAGCTCCTCTGCTTGGCAGAATGTTCTCTTAGTTCAGAAGTGTTCCGAGATTATGGTATTGCAACTCCAGTACTTATACCAGTTTCTGCCTTTGAAGCAGGCGAACTTCAAAGAAAAGGCTCTGCCTATCGCTGACCTGGCTCCAGACACACTACAGAGGAGTGGAGACATCTTTGTGTGAGGACAGGCACAGCCCTATTCAGGTGTCAGTAACAACTCCTCCCACCACTCTAGCTCAGGAAGACCCATCAGACTAGTGATGGGCCTTAAGGATTTGCAGGGCACTCCTCAGCTCCCTTTGTGTGACTTTCTAGAGTGAATGCGCAAACAGGCGAACTGTCAACCTCCCTCAGACGTGGATTCTACAGGCAAGTACAGGCCAGATGGTAATGCAAGAAAAAGCCTGCGTTCTAAAAGTGGCATTTTTAAATTGTGAGTTCAAGGACCCGAAACTCCAAATCTCTCTCTCTTCCCATTTGGAAGTTACACTTGTAAGAGGTTACAAGGCAGCTCCAATGATAACCTATGGGAGAGGTAGTCCTGGCAATAGTGAAAAATACTACACTGCACTCTGCCCATGGGACTACCTTGGGCCTGTCTTAGGGGTGCCTTACATGAAGTAAAAGGGAAAATGTAGGCCTGGTAAGTGGGTACACTTGCCCGGTCGACATGGCAGTTCAAAACCGCACACACAGCATTTGAATGGCACGTACTGGGAACATGCAGTGCACTTTACCAGGGTCTTACCAGTAAATCAAATATGCCAACAATGGATAGCCAATCATAATTTACACTGGGAGCGCTTGCACTTTAGCACTGAACAGCAGTGGTAAAGTGCCCAGAGTTCTAAAACCAGCAAAAACAAAGTCAGAAAAAAACTGGAGGAACTGGTGTCAGGATAACCCTGCAAAAAAGGCCAGGACCAACACAAACACTATTCCGGGGCACATAGAACACTCTCGGTTCTTGCCGAAATCAGTGTTCCATAGACGGATGTATGACATTACAAAGTATGCCTTTATCACTTATGCCTTTACCGTGCACTCTTTAGCAGGAATATACCATTACCATGCAGGCCTTTACCATGCATCTTTACCACAAATATACATAATAATACATCATACAAACCATTACCACGCAAACTGTTACCACGCTGACTTTGTCCACGCAAACATTTACCACACAATTTTTTAGATATAAAAAAAAACTAAGATATATTGTTTAAACATTTAAAATTATATCTACATGGAGGATATATTTACAATGAGAGATATATATTTTTTTATTTTTATGAAAAAAGAACTTTTGGAACAAAGCGTATCATGAGTCAGCACAAATTATGGCAACCCTGGCACATTTTTTCAAGATGAAGCTACCACGCAACAAAATGCGAAACCCAACAACACTACACACATTATTTAAAGAATCATCATAGATCAAATGCATCACAATGCATAACATCACACCCCTTCACAAATAGCTTAAAAAATAAATATAAATGAAAGCAACACATCAAACGTGTTATATAATAGTAAAACACTATTTACACTTAAAAGCTCTGACTTTCTTTAATTTCTTCATGAGGAAAAACCATGTCCTCAATCAAGATGGTTTACAAAGTCTGTGAATAAGGCCAAACACGTTACATTTCACCACAAAAATAACTATAACTTTAGTCACGTTTTGCTTCAGAAAAAAAGAAGGCCCACATTATGATGTCAGGTGGACCGCCAACGACAGTCCATCGGTGGAGGTCTGCCCAACATTCAGGCCATTGGTCTGACCACCGGATTACAATGCCGGTGGTTTGGAGCGCTGTTATTGGGGGAAAAGACCGCTGCCTCCGCAAGGCTCAAGGAGCTTGTCGAGGCAGCGGACGGAATCCTATCACTACATCCACTACATTGGCGTTCCTATTGTAATAGGGCTGGTGGAATAGCCGACTCATTGTCGGACGTTCTCCTGCCCAATACCATGGCAGTCGGCAGTCCGACCGACTGCCATCATACTGACAGCCATAGTTTTCAACACTTAGTTTAATGTAAATTATTGTATACCCCAAAAAACATATAAAAACATGTGCCACTACTTTATAGTCAGTGGTACACTTCCTTCTGAAGTAACCACACGCACTGGAGTATAAGAGAGTGAGATATACTGAGAAAGGCTCCCATCTATCTTTGAAAGTAAGCATAACTTGCACAATTTATATTAAAACGAACAAGCAATTGTATACATATAAAATTTAATAATTTTTAATTACATTTTTAGACATCTTTTCTCTGGATATTGAAAATAAGATTACAACTGTGAACATTTCCTAATTAGGTAACAATGTAAGTTAATAAACAAAAATATTCAGTTTTTTAATTTAAATTATAATATTTTCACAACATTGAGAATGTTAAAATCTATTATTTTAAAAATAAAAAAGAATTGCAGTATACACTGGAAAAGTACTGGACAGTCACAGTGGAGCAAGATTTACTATTCCAACTCGACCAACTGTTACCTCAGGGAAGGCGCTGGACAGTGACTGAGGGTGTCGGGGGGATTTACTATTACAGTTGTTACCTCAGGGAAGATGCTGATCAGTGACTAGGGGGTAAGATTTACTATTTTAACTCTGCCAAGTGCTACCTCATAGACGGTGCTGGACAGTGACCTTAAACGCTAATGTAATAGCCTACTTTTCTATTTTTTAGACTAAAACAAAGCCAAACAAATCATACATAACCATTTTAGACTTTTTCCGCCCTGGTCGCAAGGCGACCGGGGCGGAAAAGTGGCGGACGGTCTTTCTGTCCGCTGCGGTCCCCCCGCCATACTAATATGGCGGGGGGTCATTTAGGTGAGGATGGCGGGCGGATTGCCAAAAAAGTGAAGAAATGACAGAAAAACTATTGGCAAAGATACATCAGTTTCCATTGATGGGAGTTTCTGACTGCCTTGACAATATTGCATACATTTTACACTACTAATAACAACTAATAGCTTCACAAATGACTCTCCTGTTTGGACTATATACATTTGGATTTTTAAAATTATTCTTTACATTTTAAAAAGTTCTTTGACTACCTACCTGTAGTTGTCTTCCTTCTTCAAATCCTGGTGATATTTTAAGAAATCTCTCACCAGGAGTTGCAAATAATCAAACAATCCAAAGACTTCATCACAAATCCAAACAACCCACCCAAAAAGAAACTTAAAAATAGACCAATTTTTCATGTTGATTTCTTCAAAAGTCCACAAAGAAAACAATCCATAAACCAAATTAAGTATATATATATTATTTTTAAATTTTCAAATCCCAAAATAAAAAGAAAACAGAAACACAAAAACGTAAAAATGATAAAAAAAGATACACAAAAATGAAAGTACTGCTTTTAAGTCAAATAGGTTTCATATGATTTTTTCCTCCCCTTTTTTAACCTATGTTGAGAAAAAAACTGTCACGATGTGAGTATACGAAAACAACCTACACAGGGATGTAAAAGTGGTTAAAACTAAAATATCATACATTTGTTTTAATAAATAACATTATCTACCCCCATCTTCTTCTTACAATAGATTTTGTCGATAATGTGTCTAGAAAAGTAAACTAAATTGTCCTACCGGACTACAGTACCTCCTTGCTTCTGATCTTGTCTACAACGCTCTACTAAATGTAGAAACAGACACCAAACTGTTTACGTAAAGCTGCAAAAGGAAAAATTAAAAAAGGAAAAAAAAATATTGAATTCAATGTAAAAATGTGGGGAAATGTTTTGATAATGTAATTACATATGTTTAACTTTATATAAAAATGTTTTATATGTTTCATGATGAATTATATTTTATTGTATTTTATAAATATTTTTATTAAAAGGTAATAATTTATATGAAATATTTATTACAAATAAACGTGTTAAGATTTTAAAAATCATAACTAAAATATTATTATTCTACTTTGCTTTTTTTCAGGGAAATAGTTTTCCTGTTGTACAATTTTTAAAAATGATTTCTCACCTTACTCATGTACTTTTAAATTTGTAAATATTTCACAATATTTATTAAAATAAATATACGGGTATCACAGTTCATACCAGATGATAAATACCCTTCCACACCTATTACACCTATATACCTTTCCTAAAACTTTATTTTGTTATTTTTAAATTTCTTGCATAAATTATGCTAAAAATATAAAAATTACTTTTAAGTGGTTTACATATTTAATACTGTGATATCACAGTTTATACCAGAGTATTAATACACGTCTACACCCATTTCCCCTATATCCCTTACATCTCAGTCCTAAAACATAATTTAAAATTTTCAAACGTATTTGCACAAATAAGGGTAAACATTTTATAAATTAATTTTAAATGATTTACATATTTGATGCTCAGGTATCAGAGTTGATACCTGAGAATTTTTACACTCCCCCACCTATTACCCTATATCCCGTAATCTTGCCTCTAAAACTTTACTTTGTTATTGTTAAATCAATTTGCATTAATTCATTAAAAAATATTACAATTATTTTAAACTGATTACATGTCTAATTCTCTGGTATTACAACTGATACCCGATTAGTAACACACTTCCCCACCCATTGCTCCTAAATCCCTTACAACCTTCTCCTAAAACGACATTATATATATATATATATATATATATATATATATATATATAACCCAAACCTAGCCCTGAACCCTTAAAATACCCCTGCACCCCAAAACCCAAACCTAGCCCTGAACCCTAAAAATACCCCTGTACCCCAAAACCCAAACCTAGCCCTGAACCCTAGAAATACCCCTGTACCCCAAAACCCAAACCTAGCCCTGAATCCATAAAATACCCCTGTACCCCAAAACCCAAACCTACCCCTGAACCCTAAAAATACCCCTATCCCCAAACCCAAACCTAGCCCTGAACCCTAAAAATACCCCTGTACCCCAAAACCCATACCTATCCCTAAACCCTAAAACTACCCCTGTACCCCATAACCCAAAACTATATATGAACCCTTAAAATACCCAAACACCCCAAAACATATACCTCAGTACCCCAAAATATATACCCCTATACCCATACTTACCTCATCCAAACATTAAAAAAAAACATGCTTTTACCATTCATGCATTTACAACGAATTTCGTTGTAAATGTATGCGTGGTAAAAGCATTTAAAATGTAATGTAATGCGTTATAATGGCATTGCGGAGTCATGGTACTTTCGTAATGAAAGTATGCGGAGTTATGGTATGCGGAAAGAAAGTTGCGGAATAATGGGTGTTTACCCTTCCCCGGTAAGTACATTGGTGGCACGGCGGCCCACATCTCCAGCAACATACTCATATTATTTCACCACCCATTTGAAAAATGCACAGGTCTCTCTCATTGATGGCCAGCACCGACATACAGTTTTAGACACACCTCCCGCTACAAGTTCTAGAACTGCGAACTTTAGAGCTGGGGAGCTAAGTTCGAATCTCGGCATCAGCTCAATATCCTGTTATTCCAGGCAAATCGCTTTGTCTCCCCATGCCTACCACAAATGAATGTGTTCTTCTGTAATGTAAATTGTGCTCATGCCATGTTGTCGAGTTCACGCTATATAATATTGCAAAGAAAAATAAAGTAGGGAAACTCGAGTTCACACACTACTGAACGCGCACTCTTAAGTGCATCAGCAGTGCACTGTGAATCGGAGTGTTTCACAGGCCTGTCACAGATAAGAAATGCTATCAAAACAAAATCCTACAAAATAATATACTACTGGCCGGCAGCAATTCATACCCGGACAACGTCGGGACGGGCTGCTAGTATATATATATATATTTAAATATAATGTAGTTTTATATATATATATTAAACGTAGAAACCTGACCGCCAGAAATAGCGGTTACACCAGGCGTAGACCTCCAATCCAGTGCCAGGTGTTTAGTCCAGTGAAAAACACCAATGAAGCCACATCACGAAATCTTAGTGCCAGCAATCCATTTTTATTTTCATAAAGTGCAAGAGCGAGTGCCCTCCCTGACGCGTTTCGCTCCGCAGGCGGAGCTTGATCACATGACGCGTCAGGAGTAGGCAGTGCAATAAATTCACTTTAAAAGCCCAAGCGCCTAAAGAAACAGGACGCAAGGGTTGCAACACAGCAAATAGGCCAATCAAATCTTAATTAAAGCAATAGTACCAATCAATTGTGATTCTAATCGTTGTACAAAAAGACAATGTTAAGAGCTTAGTGCTCTAATGGCATGTAAAAATAGTGTCTCATGATTTGATCTGACAGTCACTCAAAGGGGGTAAAATAGATTTTGTAAATTCATTTTGTCGACATTGTGACAGTCTATCAAAGTTAACCAGAGTGGAAAGCACTCGTAAATCATCACAATTGGAAAATAAACAATGTGCTCAAAAAATCAAATGCAAGTGCATCAACATTCTATTACACTCTTGTCAAACAAGATTATTTTAACTTCTCCCTTAGAAAGTTGTCAATGATCACTATCATAAACACAATACGTGTTTAGATGTCAAGAAAAGTGCCTCAGTGCTGAAGTGCAAGTGTTTTTAGAACAATTTCATAATGAATGAAATACAGTATTCTGGCTGCAGAAGACTTGAATTGAAAAACTACAAAAGTAAACAAGAAAGACAAAATTCAACACTCAAATGTATCTTATCTCAATGAAATAATCCAAAACAGACAAGGTCAAGGCCAGGTACACACAATTTATAGAAAATGATGTAATTCATCAAAAGCATTTAACCCGTTAGGGGACCGGGTATCAAGCAACAGAATGAAAGATGCCTCCTTTTGGCGCAACAATTTTTCACGATCACCACCTCTGCTTGGGTTGGCTATGGAACACAATAAGGTGTATGTAAGATCTTTTAATTTACTGTCGTGTACCGCTTTAAAGTGGCGAGCCACTGGGTAGTTCATATCTGAATTAACTATAGCCCGGATGTGTTGCAAGATCCGTTGATGTGCAGGTAATTTTATACTGCCAATATAGGAAAGAGAACATGTGCAAGTTAGCTTGTAAATAACAAAATCACTGCGACATGTCAGATGTTCTTTTATTGGAATCAACCTATCATTAAAAGCAGAAACATAATGTGTGCCGTTGACCGCAAATGTACAGGCACGACATGAGGTGCACCTAAAAAAACCAGGTTTGTTAAGCCAATTTGTTTTGGGTGAAAGTTCAGGTTGGGTTCTAACCAATGAATCTTTCATTGAAGGAGCCCTCCTGAAAGTGATGGCTGGCGATTTAGGTAAAAATGGGGCAAGAATAACATCAGTTAATACAATTGGCCACTCTGATCGAATGATGTTACTGATCTTAGATGTTTGAGAGCAATAGGTGGTGATAAACCGAACAAAGCCCTGTTCTGTAGATTCAAGGATCTCCTTATTTTTTGAAATTAAGAGTACCTCACGGGGGCGCGCACATACTTTGGTCATAGCCTGTTCTAAAAGGGCTTTACTATAGCCGCGTCTGAGGAATCTGGACCTGGATTCCATTAGACATTGGTTCAAAATGTCAGGACTACTACAGATGCGTTTAATCCGGATACATTCACCCAAAGGAATGCTGTTAATTGTGTGTAAAGGATGAGCACTGAGGGCATGCAAGATGGAATTACCCGCAGTGCTCTTCCTGTGAAGTTTAGTTTGTATGGTATCATGATCAATGTAGACCTGAACATCCAAGAATTCTGCACAATCAGATGTAATATTGGCAGTGAACTTGAGATTCCTGTCATTGACATTGATATCAGTGACAAATGAAGCAGCTTGTTCCTTGGTACCCCTCCAGACGATAAAAATATCGTCAATAAAGCGCCAATAGTGCGCTAGGTGAGGAAGCCAATGTGCATGAGTGACCCCAAGAACATGCTTCTCCCACCAGCCAACATGAAGACATGAATAGCTGGGGGAGAAGCATGAACCCATGGCCACCCCGCGTTCCTGGTGGTAAAAATCTTTTCCAAATTGGAAATAGTTGTTGTAGAGGCATAGACGTATCATGTCCAAAAGCATGAGGTTGTGATCTCTGAATCCTGCCTCTCGTCCATCCAGAAAATATTTGACTGCTTCAAGGCCCTGGAGATGGTTGATGCTGGTATAAAGTGCCTCAATGTCCATCACCAGGAAACAAAAATCAGGACACCATGTGATTTGACTGACCTTAACCAAAAAATCCGTAGTGTCTTTCAAAAAAGATGGAAGGGAAAACATGTGTTATTGAAGAAAAAATCCACATATTTAGAAATGTTCTCATTCATACTACCCTGAGCAGAAATAATAGGGCGACCAGGAACAGGACAGGTGCATTTATGAATTTTGGGTAACAAATAAAAGAGTGGGGTGATGGGATGTGATACATTTAGAAACTTGGATTCATCTTTTGTTAATAAGCCAGTTCTATACCAGAGATTGATGTCTTTTCTGGTTTTTTCATGGCTTTTAAGCATCACAAATTTAGTGCATTTTGTATAACACAGGGGTCACATAATTGACGGGCTGCTTCAGAGATGTAATCAGTTTTGGCCCATAACACTGTATTTCCCCCTTTGTCGGCACTCTTCACTACAACCATATTGTTTCCCTGAATTTTTTTCACAAGTTTGGTATATTGTGTGTTGTTGAAATCAACTTGTTTTTTCTTTTTCTGTACCGATCTGTTAAGCGCCTTTAATTCGGTTATGATCCTATCACTAAAGACATCCAATGCATCTTTAGGCATTAAGGGCAAGAATGTGGATTTGCCTCAAAAGGTGGTGGGGGGAGAACAATTAACCTTAATAGCTTGACTCACAGTCAAATCAGTTTGCGAGGTGTTTTCATTATCTAGAGATAGTAATGTCTGCAGACCCTGCAAATGTTTTACCTGAAGAGATTCGACTTTAGATGTTTCAACCTCAGATTCAGCATGCAAAATTGAAGTATCAGGATGTAACAAGAAATATTTCTGCAATTTAATTTTCCTGATAAATTTAAAAACATCAATCCGTGCTTGGACATAAGAGAAATCATTAGGTGGACAGTATGAAAGTCCTAAAGAAAGAAGTTGCTCTTCCGCCCTAGACAATGTCAGATCTGTCAGGTTGATAACTGTGTTATCTTGCTCACTGGCTAATTGTTCCAGTTCTTGCGAGTTTTGCCTCGTCCTCCACCTCTTTTTGGCAATACATTTCCTGCGGCGGCGTTTTTGGCTGCCGCTTGGTCTGCTTGTGGAGGAGTGTTCCGTGAGCGCAGAGAGTACCTCCGGTCCTCGCTGACAAAATTTAGTTCGTCAACCACAGAGAATTTTGTCAAGTCATTCGAAATTGCATCAGCTCGTGATATACTGTCCTCAGAACCACTAAAAGACGCTACTGATAGATTGTCATCATTTGTCAATGCAGGGCACATGGCTGCCCCTGGATCAGTAGCCGTAGTTGTTTTCTGCTGAGTGGACATGGCTTTGCGCTTATAAGAGTCGTATTTACGTGAAAAGGTAAAAATATGACCTGTCGCATAGTCCTCTTTGTCTCTTGCAAACTTATTTATTTTCCTTTCTTGAATAGTTTGCTCCAGTTTAGAGAGTCTTTGGTCAATTTCTTTGCGGGTGTTCGCTATTAAATCAGTGTCACCAGTTGCTTCCAAAAGCGCATTGACCTTTGCAATTTCTACTTATAATGATTCTCTGTCAGAGTGGGCAAATTCAGTCAAAATTAATACCATATTCCTAGACGATTGAAGACTGTTTTCTGCCCACCTCTGGAGCATTTTAGGGTCCGGGTTTTCGTAAGTAGGAACAATCATCACCCTCAAACCCCGGGGCACACGATTAACCTCCAGATATTTATCCAATGATTTATTTTCCCACCACTTGGAAAGTTCACTACGGAGCAGTTTCTCCAAAGTTTTTAATAAATCCTTGGTGCTGTTACTAACATTTGAAGTGCGACTTTCTTGAGTAGTTGAAGAAGTAACAGTAGGTAGATTTTCATATAAAGCCTCTGCCGCCATTTCCCTACTCCTGAGTGCGTCGTGGACAACATGTTTTGCAATTAAATATAGCGGCCAAATATGCCGCTGGGTTGCTGTTGTGGCTGCAAAATGAAATAAAAAAGTTTTTTTGGAGTCTTTAGCCCAAACCTGCTTAACTCACTTCGAACAAACTGGTGCGCGCAGACAGTGCCTTACCGGAATCCGCTCCGACACGCCGGGAAAAGCCAGCCGGCTCCCTCAGCTCCGAAACAAACCACCGGAACGGGCTCTGAACAGCGCCGGCCAGTCCAATAGTTGCAATAGATGAGTTGGCAGGGGGCAAGGTATGCAGTACTTGTGAAAGTCCAATTGAAAAACGCCAAGGCGTTCAAGTTTGCAGATTCACCGTGCCTCAAACCATGGGCGGGTCCACGAAACCGGAAGCAAACAAATCCCGGTAATGAAATTAAACGTAGAAACCTGACCGCCAGAAATAGTGGTTACACCAGGCGTAGACCTCCACTCCAGTGCCAGGTGTTTAGTCCAGTGAAAAACACCAATGAAGCCACATCACGAAATCTTAGTGCCAGCAATCCATTTTTATTTTCATAAAGTGCAAGAGCGAGTGCCCTCCCTGGCGCGTTTCGCTCCGCAGGCGGAGCTTGATCTCATGACGCGTCAGGAGTAGGCAGTGCAATAAATTCACTTTAAAAGCCCAAGCGCCTAAAGAAACAGGACGCAAGGGTTGCAACACAGCAAATAGGCCAATCAAATCTTAATTAAAGCAATAGTACCAATCAATTGTGATTCTAATCGTTGTACAAAAAGACAATGTTAAGAGCTTAGTGCTCTAATGGCATGTAAAAATAGCGTCTCATGATTTGATCTGACAGTCACTCAAAGGGGGTAAAATAGATTTTGTAAATTCATTTTGTCGACATTGTGACAGTCTATCAAAGTTAACCAGAGTGGAAAGCACTCGTAAATCATCACAAATGGAAAATAAACAGTGTGCTCAAAAAATCAATATATATATATACACCCACACACACACACACACACACAGGGGAAAAAACAAAGGTTACTGGTATGTTATAGTTGGGAAATAGAATTAAAACCTTAGAAATTCACTGAAAAAACAAAGATTGCATGGACGTTATAGTTAGGCTCAGATTTCACTTGTACAAAACCAGTGAAATTCCGTAGTTGTAGTTACCGGAGCTAACTATAACTTACACCGTGCAATACACTGTTTATGACCTCACATATTACATCACTCTTGACATGGTCAGTGACATCCCTCATGACATCTCAAATTACATCACTGATGACATCATCCAGTGATTGTAAGTGTTTTCTAAAAGCTTTTGTGTGTTAAACATACATACTAAGGTACCACAAAAGTTAAATTAGTATACTTTGTGTACTACTAATGAGTGATTCATTTTTTAACATAGTTTATGAGTCCCTGTGTGACTGTGTGTATCTGTGTGTGAGTTGGTATCTGAGTGACTGCATGGGTAAATAAATGGGTGTCTGAGCAGCTGTGTGAGTGATTTAGTGGCTGCATGAGTGGCTGTATTGGTGAGTGGGTGTGTCAGTGGCAGTATGGGTGGGTGAGTGAGTGGCTGTGTGGTTGGCTGTATGGGTGGGTGTATTAGTGACTATGTAGGTGAGTGAGTGACTGTGTGAATGGCTGTATGGGTACGTGAGTGGCTGTTTGAGGGACTGTTTGGTTAAGTGAGTTGGTGTGTGAGTGATTGTATGGAAGACTGAGTCTGTGGGATTGGCTGTATGGGGTAGTGAGTGGTTGTATGGATACGTGAATGGGTATGTAAGTGGTTGTGTGGGTTTTAAGTGTGTGAGTGGTTGTATGGGTGAGTGAGTGGTTCTGTTGAGGCTGTATGGGTAAGTGAGTGGGTGTAAGAGTGGCTGCATAGGTGAATAACTGGGTGTATCAATAGCTGTGTGGGTGTGTGGATATTTGAATGGCTTTATGGGTGAGTGACTGGTTGTATAATAAGGCTCTGTGAGTGAGTGGGTGTGTGAATGGCTCTATGGATGTAATTTTTGTGCATACTAGTATGGATCTGGAGCCAGCATGCTGCCCGTTTTTCTAATTCAAGCATATTGTTTGGTCCAGATATCAACTTGTAAACATGATTAAATCTGCCTGCTTAGGTAAGGCCAGGATGGACCTGGGGACGAATAGCCATGTAGTACTGCTGTAACACGTCTCTTTACTCTGTTGGTCAATGAAGGGAAGGGGAGTGTCTGTTGAACCACACAACTGCCCCCTAAGGAACATCCTTTGCCTATTAGCACCAATATTAAGGCTTGCATGATTAACTGTAGATACCTCCCCAAACATTCAGAAGACATCTGGTTCGCTCTGGAGTCAAACTCCTGGAATCTCATGTTGCTAACAGAAACCTGGCTGAAGGAGGGCTCTAACCCAGACCTGATGCTGGCGGTACTTGAAGGTTTTCGTATGACTTGTGCCAATTGGGATAGCTACAACAAAGGAGGTGGTGTGGCTATTATCATGAGGGATTGCTGGGAGATCGCCTCTAGAAAAATAGAGCATATTCGGATCATTGATGCGTAAGAATCTCGCCCTCCTCTTCAGTGGCTGGGATCCTGCATATAGACCTCCGGACACCCCTTCTTGCCACCTGTTAGAGCTATGCAACATTGTTGCTGATCTTGTGCTGAAGCACGCCAACTTCACTGTTCTAGGCAACTTCAACGTCCACATTGATAATGGTAAATGCTCTAAGGCTTCTCAGCTGGCAGAAACCCTTGAAGATTTAAATCTGACACAAAGGGTGACCGCCCCTACTTATAGGGCGGGCCATATGCTGGACCTTATTTTTTCTAACCTTAAATTAGAGGCCCCCTAGCCCTGACTTGGTCAGACAATTCATTAGTTCCTTTCAGCCTCAGACTTGAAGCCATACAGTGTAGCTCCAGATCAATCTCTGACAAGAGGAAAAACTGGAGGGAGGTCACCCTAGAAACTTTGGGACCTGCACTCCAAAATCTCCCCCCAGTTGATGGGTGACCCTAGCAGGGATATTTCCAGCTTCAACTACTGGCTCACCTCTGCCTTAGACAGAGTGGCCCCACTCAGGTCAGTGACATCTGCTAGGTAAAAATCCTCAGCCCCTTACTGAATTACGAGCAAAGAAAAGTCTATGCAAGAAACTTGAACATTCCTGGAGAAAATCCTATGACCCTGTGGCTAAACGCTCCTACAGAGAGGCTCTGAAAAACTTCGATAGGCTTAAGCACAGCACCATGAGGGACTATTTCTCCAAACAAATTAAACTATCGGATAACTCGGCTAAAGAACTATTTAAAATTGTCCAATGTTTTACTAATTCCACTGCTCTAGACAGCACAGTTATGCCCTCTCCCACCCTCTCTACTGACCTATTAGACTTTTTTCAGGAAAAAATCCAAATGATCTACTCCGCCTTTTCACCCTCAACGTCCTCCCTTCTGCAAAATTCTACCTCGGATCCTCAGGGCACCTGGTCTGAATTCTGCCTACTGCCTCCTGATGCGTCTTTAAGGGAGTTGTACAATTGTAAATCGGGATCTCCGGGAGACCACTGCCCAGCTTAGATTTTTAAACTGCTTGCCCCTTGTCTTAAATTGCCCCTGAACCAGATCTGAAACTCTTCCCTTACAACTGGTGTCTATCCTGATGCCTGTAAACAGGCCTACCTACTGCCTATTCTTAAGAAACCTGATGCTGACACAGTAGAACACTAGAACTTTAGGCTATTTCCCTACTGCATGCTCCTGCGAAAATTCTGGAAAAGGAAGTTCAGAAAGAACTTTCTGAATTCCTTGAATCTAACAATCGTTTCATGATTCACAATCTGGGTTTAGAACGGGATATAGCACGGAGACAGCACTTCTGGAAGTTGCCGAAACCGTGCGTGAACCTATGGACCAGGGCATCTCTGGAATGTTTGTGCAGCTCGACTTACCTGCAGCATTAGACACTGTGGCCCACCATATTCTCTTAGCGAGACTAAGACACCTGGGAGTGAGGGGAAATACTTTGGCCTGGCTCCAGTCATTCTTAGAGAATTGCTCACAAGTATTGCTACGCCCTTATGTCTCCTCTCAGAAACCCCTTGTTTGCAGAGTACCCCAGGGCTCAGTACTGAGCCCTTTACTGTTCAATGTTTACCTAACTCCTCTGGCGACACTAATTGAGACAGGGGTAGTGAGAGTGATCTCCTACGCTGATGACACGCAACTGGTATTCTCTTTCAAAAAACACTCGGAGGCTGCCTTTGTCAACTTTAAGCAATGATTGAATAACATCTCGGCCTGGATGACTAAGAACTGCTTAAAGCTTAACACACAGAAAACAGAGGTCCTATTCTTCAACCATCCGACACCTCCTCCTTCTATGCGTTGGTGGGCCTCAGAGCTTAACCCACCCACCAATTCCAGTGGATTCAGCAAGTAATCCGGGGTTTATATTTGATAGTGACCTCTCATGTAAAACACAGATTTTCCAGGTCTCCTCCTCATGCTTCTGGAAGTTGAGAGCCTTGAAAAAATTCCTTCACTTCTTCCTTATGGTTTGCAGGAAGACAGTGGTTCATGCATTGATCACGTCAAGGCTAGACTATTCAAATATTCTATATCTAGGACTACCAGCCTATCTTGTCCAAAGGCTGCACATAATACAAAACACAGCAGCCAGAATAATTGGGAATGTGCTGCTCCGCCATCACATCTCCCCACACTTGCCGAGCCTCAATTGACTGCCAGTCAATAGGAGAATCGAGTTCAAGGCGCTCACTCTGGTCTACAGAGCATCCAGAGATCAGGGCCAGGGCTATCTGAGGCATAGATTGCAAAGTTACCATCGGGTCCGGATCCTGAGATAAAACCACCTGAAACTGCTCAGGGTTCCCAGTTTCCTCAAGGTCAGGATAGGCGGCAGAGCATTCTCTGTGAGCGCTGCAAAACTCTGGAATGATATGACCCTACACCTCCACATGATGGAGCCAGAACAGGCATTCAGGAAAGTACTGAAATCTTGGCATTTTACCCTTCTGTAGTTTCCTGTCTCTTGTTTCCTCACTGTGAATCAGCAACCCAGCACCGGGACACCTCCGTTGGAGGTAGCCGTGTGGTTTTTAAACCACATTTATTATTATCATTATTATTATGAGTTGGTGTGCGAGTGAGCATATGAGAGGTTGTATGGGATTATGAATGGGTGTGTGAGTGGTTCTGTGGATGATGTCATCAGTGATGTTACTGACCATCTCATGAGTGATGTAATATGTGAGGTAATAAGCAGTGCATTGCGGAGGCGTAAGTTATAGTTAGATCAGGTAACAGTAACTGCAGAATTTCAGTGGTTTTGTATGAGTGAGATGTGAGCCTAATTATAACGTCCATGTAACCTTTGCTTTTTTCATTGAATTTCTAAGGTTTTTTAAATTCAATTTCTTAACTATAACGTGCCTGTAACCTATGGATTTTGCAGTGAATTGCTAAGATTTTTAAAATCCTATTTCGTACCTATAACGTCCCTGTAACCGTTGGTTTTTTAAGTGAATGTCCATTATTATTTAACTAGTAGTCACATTTGCAGAGTGGAGGAGAAAGGGGGAAGGCCTCTAACATGCTCGCAGGAATCCTGCTGTGTCGTACTTACTGGCGGTAACAGGAGGGCTTCTGGGCACCCAAGAACCCTCGGCATCCATAGGACTTTCTCCCCCAACCAGCAGGGAGCCAGATGGTGCATTTGCAGAGTGGTGAGGACAGGGGCTGTGGCCTCCAAAGACCTCTTAGCAGTTCCGGGACTCAGTGCAGGTAACAGGAGAGCTTATTGGCCCCCAAGGACACTCTAGAGCCAAGGGAACTTCATCCCCCAACCAGTTGTGCACCATGAGACGTGTTTGCAGAGTGGTGAAAAAAGGGGGCATGGCCTCCGATGTCCTCTAAGCAATCCCACTGTTTGGGAATTACTTGAGGTAAAAGGAGGGCTAGTTGACCCCCAAAGACCCTCTGCAGCCAAGGGGGCTTCATCACACAACCACTTGTGTGCCAGGAAGCTCGTTTGCAGAGCTGTGGTGAGGGAGGGTGGGGCCTCCGGTGACTTGTCTTTTTTATTCTTGATTCTGCAAATTTAGGCTCTGGAGACCCCAGCCCCCAGGGGAAGGCTTAGTTTAAATGTCGAAGGCGATCTCCACACATACCCCAACTCCCTGGCCGATTTCAGCCACGGGCATCCTATCCCTCAGGGCCCGGCATTTTTAAAAATAAGTTAATTGTGTGGGGGGGGGGGGGCTGAGCGGTTTCCTCCCAAGCTGATTTCGGCCCGGGGACCCCATTCCCTGGCCTAACTTGGGGGTGTGCCCTGCTCCCACCCACGGCAACCACTCACCAAGGATTGTCACTGCGGGCGAGCCTCAAGACCCCTTTTACTCCCTGCTGGCTCCCCGCTTCCTGCGAGAGCCAGCATTGCTTTGACACAGAGGGAGCTGCTAACATGCAGCTCCATCTGTATCAAAGCACTTGTGCTCCGCTTTCAGCAAGCGGAGGAAAATGCTCTTGCTTACTCAAAGCAGAGCAGAGCTTGCTATGGCTTAGTTGGAGCGGTAAAGCTCCCACCAGGCCATAGCAAACAGCTATGCCCTGGGGATGGGCACCGCAGAACATAGCAGGAGCTGGACTGGTGGGGCTGGCAGTCCTCACAGCCTAGAAATAAACTACAAGAAAACAAAATTTGTGGTATTCAGCCAGCAGAAGAAAATCATGGGAAAGATAGTTCTCGGGGGGAACAGCCTTGAAAGGGTTCATGAATTTGATTATCTTGGTGTGAGACTCCCACAATTGGACGCCCAGATTGAAAAAAGCACACTGAATCTGAAGCATACGGCCGAATCCATAGTAAGGTTTGCCAGTCTCTTCAGCACTAGAAAAATATAAGGTCCAAGAGTGTGGGGCAGGTGTATATAGGGGTACTGCAACTTGTATTTGCTTGTTAGAAGCAAAAATGCCTTCATTAAATCCCTGCTGAGGGTACCACAAAATGCACCACTAATGCCACTGAGGTTTGACTTAAATATCAGACAAATCTCAGATATAGCCTCCCTTAAACCTATATTATACTGAATTAGGCTCTAGACCACAAGGATTGGGCACCGTATAAAGACCATCTGTTGGAGATGGTGGTCAATCGCTCGGCTTCTATGATTCCCTGGGTTTCCCCATGTAAAAATCTGGTTAACCAGGTTAGGGTTAACTGATTACTGGCTGACCTCTTTTTCTATACTTAAAGGTGCTTGAGGTTTGTTTAAACAGTGCTATTGGAACACCGTTCTTTGTAATAGAATGTCGACTGTACCCTCTGGCAGCCTGGCTGACACACTTGTCCCACAAATGGGCATCTCAATTTGAGGAATTCATAGTCTATGCGAGAGCTCCACTTACAAGATCCGTGTTGATTAACCCGTTTACCGCAGCGGCAATTCCGCCGCAGTGCGGGTGTTCTAAGACGCGGGTGGGGCCGCGGCGGCCAACAGATGTGCGCAGCACTACCAAGGTAGTGCTCCAGGTTGCCGTTGGCCGACACACAAGGGGTTAAATTTAGGTTAGGGATCTTGGCAATCGCATTGTTTACCTGCTCTTGGAGCAAACATAATTGTATTCTCTATAACTTATGTCCAATGGGCTGCCAAACTGTGGAAAATTAAGAACATTTTTTTTTGCTTTTTGTCATGCATATGCAAAACAGCATGCTGGCAATTTGACAATCAACACACAGCCTTAAGAATCTGAAAGACAGATAATAGGTGCAACATTGTTTATTCAGTCTCCAATTTTCTAAATTCATTAGACTTAAGGTTGGGACAGCATTTTTCATTTTGATTTTTAACGTCTTAATGTTTTAATCATTTTAGAGCCCACTTAATGTTTGCACTATGCATTTTATGTGTGCCTTTATTAGATAGTGCATGAATATCTCAGAAATAGTATGTACTGCTGGACATGACAATTGGCACAGCTGACCCTCTTAGAGCTTATGTTTATGTTCTTTTTGACATTTTTTGCCTTTATGGAAATTGTTATAGCAAGGAGACATTCTAATGAGCCCTATTGTAAAAACATGCTCTTTGTTGTTAACCTATTTTAAAGTGGTTGCTTGTAATTAATTGTGTATTTGTGCTCTAATACTTATAAATACTTTCCAATGTGCGTCATAAAAGAATTCATTGTGAAGACATGCGTGGTAAAGGCAGAAGACTGCATGGTAATAGCTTTTCGTGGTAAAGGATGTTTCCTCCCATAAACCAATAGGGCTTTATGGCCCATTGAGCCACACAGCACAATATCCGCCGCATTTACAATGCCCTGTCGGATGGCATCCCGGGCGCACATGCGCTATACTAAACAGACTTAAATAAGGCTTTCGATTCAGTCAAATGGGACTATTTGTTCAGCTTATTGCAAGCACTGAACTTCGGACCTCACTTTCTTTCCTGGATATGACTGCACTACACAAACCTGAGCGCTAGGGTTAGGGGGCTCGATGACTGACCCATTCCCATTCCCCACTGTCCCCCCTACTCTTTACCATTGCGATCAAACCCCTGGCAGGATGGATAAGGGTGGATGCCTTGGCCAAGGGCCTTGAGTGGGACTCCAGTATCTCAGACAGAAGAACACTTTATGCTGACTGTCAGAATTTCCTAGACGATTCCCAGGAATCGGGACCCGAGTACTCCAGATTCTTGCCATTTTCCAAACCTTTTTAGGGCTCACTATTAATAGGGCTACATCCTCACTATACCCGATGGCTTGCCGCCTTACGGCCTCGTTGGGCAACCAAGCTTCAGGTCCTGGAAGAGGGGGTTTCAATACATATGGGTGTATGTTACAAGGGCTCCCACCTTGCTTGGACACAACTTTAAATCCCAATTAAAACACGTGCATAGGGCACCATTCTGGGCAACACTACCGCTATCAGTCATAGGGCGCTTCACCATATATAAAATTGTAGCTATGCTCTACCACCTACAAAGCTATCAATTTCCCATAGCTCGAGCTTCACTCAAAAGGGTTGACTTGCTACTGCACGGCTATCTGTGGGGATATGGTATCCCAAGAGTTACTCTATCCAAATGCTACCAATCCACATACGATGGAGGCATCGCAACACCAGATATCACTTCATGACTCAAGGCAGCCAACCTCATTTTAGTGAATGCATGTTTGTTTTACACAATCACAGACCCAGCATTCGTGACTGAAAAATGGGCGATGCAGCGAGTCACTCCAGCTCATTTGTTATACATAGGCGACCCCCGCCGACCTACCCTCAGCTACGCCTGTGACACTTCAAATATGGAGAAAAACACACAAGGCTGTAGGATGAGGGGATGTCTAACGAAAGAAACTCCACTGTGGTGCAGGAGAAGGACTCTGCAGGTCTCCAGTTTTCAAGGATTCAAATCCTGGGACATGATAGGCATCTCAAAGCTGATGGACGTTCAGATGGGTGACACAATGAAATCGTTCTTAGACCTTCAAACATAATACAACTTACACCACAAACATATTAAGTATTTACGTTTCGACACCCGCTCAGCCCCTATATAGCTGAGCGTAGCGTGATACCAGGATATAGCCCACGAAAGGCCAAATCCTTTTAGATACCCTGACTACACACACAAAATCTCCAAGGTGTACCTATCACTAATATTTCATATTCCAGACATCTTCCGTCATCTATGGGAGGCATGGGAGAAAAACCTGGAACAACACGTAGGATGACTGGAGGGAGGCACTGGCCTCCCCTCAGCAAATCCACCACTGTCTTACAGTTCAGACTTATACAATGGAAATACCTAAATACTATATAGGGTGTATTACACATGAGAGAGGCTCTGGAGATTGCGAGCTATTGCCTAGCCACATTGCTTACAATGCACTAGAGAGAGGGGGGATGTTGTGGCTTTGAAAGTTATTTATTACAGGGGACCTTCCCCATACAGTCTGGGTGTGTCTGAAATTAAACGCATTTTGGGAGGGAGTGATGGTAAGCGGACAGCGGTGTTGGGCTGGACCCTACTCAGAGGCCCGAAATTTGCACTTCTCCATAGAATGACTGCCATAGATACTGAAAGGTATAGGGCTATGCTGCTGTAGCTGGGATTGGTAGAGGCAAAGAGAGACATCACCAGTGCCTGGAAAAGTGAGCAACCTCTTCCACTAGAGAAATGGAAGTCCATGTTGGACAGGTGCATGCGCCATTGGGAATCCCAGTCTATAAAGCATGGGGATGTCTGCACAAACATTATAAAATATAGGCCGCATGGTGCTAGGAGGAAATGTGGACCTACACCTCCGACTTGTGAACAGGGAGGTGGAGATGTATGTATAACAGAGCTGTCTTGTTAAATGCTGCAAGATGTAATGGGACGCTCTTAGCTATGGATAATTATTGTTCATCGCTTCATGTTACTACTGTGGCAGGTCACTTACTCAAAGTATCATTTCGGGTGTAAAGTGAGAAAATCAATGAAATGTACTCTAAATAAAAACATTCTTTATCACTAAACAGAGAGGAGAATGGCCAGAAGCATAGCAGGGCAGTCCTATATATATACATATTTCACAAGGCCTTACGAAAGGCTTCCACCTGAATGTGGGCAGTAGAAGGAGCTTGAAACTCTACCTAGTCTTCTTTAATACTGGAACTGACCAGGAAGACTATCGTTCCTTCCAAATGCACTTTTTGTGGGTTTTGGGGAATGTTTACTATCAGGAGTCCTGCCTGAAGGGGACAGGGACGGCTTTGGGGTGTCCCTACAGGGCTGGCCAAAATAAATGTGGCCTCCCGTTGCATCGAGGACCAGAAGTCAAATTCTGATGGATCATAGTCGAAGCCAATACACCACATGCAGATATAATGTGGATCTGACAAAGACACCTCTTTATCGAAGATAGGGATTACACCTGAACCTTAGGAGACATTTGATCCAGCAGCTTAAGAAAGCTGAGGAATTTCCTCGATAAAGCACCAAGAGAGATTTAAACGGTTGCTGAGGTGGCGTGCCAGTCAATTACTTATTTTTAACCCTGGTCGTAGTACGCGTAGTCGCGCTACGCGAACCTACGCAAAGACGTTCTCGCACTACGCGAGCTTCGCGAGCATGCGTAGTAGCTTGCTGGTCCCGTTCGCCAGCCGTTTTTCTTGCTCGGGAGCGCGTTGTGCGTGTTCGGGGCGCTGTCTGCGTGTTCGGGGGATTGTAGCGTGCGACCTTACCCATGTGGTGGGCTATGGGCGTGGCCATCTTGTTTTTTCAATTGTCCCGCCCGCTCGCGTCCCCTATTTCCTCTACCGGGTCGCGTATTACGTGTTCGCGCAGTGCACGTCTTGTTCGGGAACACAACTACTTGTTCACGCTGACAAAGTGCATGTTCGCGTAAAATTGCGCGCAAACTTACCCATGTGGTCGCGATGGCCGCGGCCATCTTGTTTTTCACACTATGCTATGGTTCTGGCCCTGGGCCTAGTTTTCTATCCACCTTATATCTGTGCAATCTTTACCTATTTTCACAGTTTTTCTTACTTTTTTTACTTATCATCTATCTCTCTCTGTCCCTAAGTTTATATTTTGCATTTTATTTCTACTTTTTCACCTTTTTTAAAACTTTTCTACTTTTTTATTTTACTCCTACTTCTTCCCCCTAACTTTTTTTTCCTTTTGTTCTAACTTTTCTTTTTCACCTCCACCCCAGAACCATGGCAAAGGGGAGCAGCAGAACCGTCTCGAAGGGCAAGGCGCCTGCGCCCAAGAGCCGGCTGCCTTGTGGCAGAATGCGACCTTCAGGGGTGAAGGCCCGGAATCTTTTCGGGGAGGCGGAGGTGGCCGCCCTTGTTTTTTTATCCAGCGCCACCTCCCCTTGACCTTGGCAGCAGGCGGCAGGCCAGGCTCTGGTTACCTCCCAGAGGAGCGTCACCGCCGGTGGGCGAAGGTGCGCCGGGCAGTCTTCCGCCGCACGGATATCCGGCACACCCACCAGCAGCTGGCCCACCGGTGGGCAGACATTCTGGACAGGGAGCAGGACCTGTTGGACCTGCTAGGTGTCGAGGTCGTGGGGCTTGGTGAGTAGCTAGTAATATTAATATATGTATATATAGTAGTATAAGTATTGTGTATAATTCTTGGACGAATAAGTAACACGATTACTTGTGCGCTTAGTTACATTGCAGATCAATTCCATCTCAAAATCTTCTGTTACCGTATGACACAGGTGCTGCTCACTCGCCACTTCTCTTACTGGTTTGTAACTGTGCGCTAGCTTGGGCTGGTGATTATTGATGTTCGAGTTAACTTTAGAGAACTGAAGTTAGTTAATGCTATTGCTAGAGTCTAGTCCTTACATTGTCCTTTAGTGAAATAGTGGTGGATGGATAGTATTAGTTCATATTTTCTTAACGGTCTGCATGACACAGCGCCTCCTCTGTCACTGAATGCTTAGTTAGTTCTTATTTATCCCACCCCTCCATAGAACCGGTTTGCAGTTTGTTTACTGAGTGGTAGGCTTAGCAGCAATAGCATTGTCACGTCAGTCAGTAGCACTTCATATGACGCAAGCAACCAACAATTTCGTGTATGCACAAATTTATGCATGTGTCCTACTCCTCCATCTCATCTATGCATGTTTGCGGGCAAAAATAAAATGGAAATGCCGACTTACTGAACAATTGGCCCGGCTGGATTCTGGAATAGGTGGTGTAGGTCAGGAGGTACTGGCTTTGTTAGTATATTCTGCAATCAGAATGTTTATGGAACATTTGATTAGTGTTCTATAAGTAGACGTCATTTAGACTTTGAAGTACATTTTATTGCCATTGTTGTTTCCTAAAATGTTTGAGAGGATTTTTGAATGATGTATTTGTTTCACAGCACTCAATGTTTCTCTTTCTTTATTATTTCTTACATGATCAGCACCACCCAGGGGCACGAAGACGGGGTCCGAGTCGGCGGGACAACCACCAGAGGAGCGCTCCTCTACCGAGGATCCTGCTGCGCGCCCCAGTAAGTCCTCCAGTGCTTATATTATTATGAATTATATTTCCCTAACTTTTTAACGCACCTTATTGTTTCAAACCTATTAAGCCTCCTTCCTAATTAAATGTTAGCTAAACCTTCTTTGGTCTTCAATTTGTTTTCCAAATTTTGGGTATCTAATGCCATCCCTGACTAGTTTAAATTCCTTCAAACTGCCTCTGCCCGCTGACTCTTTGTGCTACTACTATTAGACTGTCTTTAGCTAAGCTTTCCCTGTTGGCCACTCTTTAGTGAAGGTATTCTTTTCTTTGGAATAAAGCTGTGATAGAATAGCTGTAGCCACTGGGTCCACTCCTGTCTTTTGCGCTGTCATCTGTAATCTCTAGTCTTTGTCAATTCCCACCCCAAAAATGCGCAACCAGATGTTTGCCTACTAATTTTTGTTAGGTTATTATACTACTACTACTGTTGCGGTTATTCTCTGCACAAGCACATACAGAACTAAGCACAAGAAAATAGGATGTTGGTGATAGGGAGGTTGGACCTTACTTACACCCTAGTCACAGAACTCAGTCAGAAGAACCCACAATTCAACGACAGTCTACCTACCTAAGTGTCTCAGTCATAGTCATTTGTCCCACTCCGTCCCGACCCCCACAAGAAGATAGTTAGATATACCCAATGATTTTCTTACACAACCCAGAACAGAAGAACACCCTTTCGCTCACTCCCTCGTTTAAGTCCACAACACCCCAGACACTCAAAATATACCACAGAGTCTATGTGCAAGTTCAAAAACTTTATTTTTTTAACAACAAGCTTTGTAATGTTGCAACTTGTAAGTTGTTCCATGAAAAACATCCAGCTCCACCATGCACAATAAAGAAGATTAAATACTATACATTTTTGTACAACTAGTGCACGATAGAGAACTGTGGGAATTGTGGGAGACCCCTCACCGTTGAACGTATACTGGTTACACATGCATCTTTCGAAAGCTCTGCTAATCTCTGGTTCGTAGAAGGCAATCTTCTCATCTGCCTAGGAGAAAAATGTTGCACGTTAGACAGTGAATAACTATGCCAGTTTATAGCAGTCATGCCAAAAAAGTGTAACATTATGGATAAGCAAAAGGGATTAACAATATT
Organism: Lissotriton helveticus; assembly: GCF_964261635.1. NCBI lineage: Eukaryota > Metazoa > Chordata > Amphibia > Caudata > Salamandridae > Lissotriton > Lissotriton helveticus. Next base: position 209,326,672 of record NC_136073.1, on the reverse strand, counting down.
GTAAGTAAGTAAGTCAACCTCTTTAGTTGTATGCAACACTCATGTGGCCTCAAAGGTGTCTTTCTTACTGCAACAAGCTGCAAGGTAACAAGTAACAACATGGGCAAAACAGTAGACCCGGATCATTCTAAAATGGTTACATGGCTCAGGCTAACGTTCCAAAGACTAGAGTAGGAGTAGAGATTAGATGACCCTAGGGATCATCTAATAAAGTAAAACTAAACTCTGTCTAATGACGGCTGTACAGTAGTACGCAATTTGGACTAGTCACACTTACAATGCTTTATGTTGTACGTAACTGTATTTTCAATCTTCCTTCCTGGTGAAGTACAACTAGTGAAATAGGGGAAGTTGTGCAGGCATCTCAAAAGGTGTACTTGCTTTTATAGGTGTACAGTCACTACCAACGACCAGTGCCACTGCCGACGGGGCCAGCGGCGATACTAATGCCACCCAGGAGGGGACAGTGGCTGCGGCACCTGCAGTAGCAACAGTGGTGGAGGAAACTTCAGCGGTGGGAAGTTATATTCATTACTTATTTGCATTACTAGGTGGAAGGGGAACATTTCCCTCATTGTGCTATGAGACTTATTAAGAAAGTATGAATTTGAAATTGTACTGGACAATATACAATGGTTGAAGAAGACACCCTTTGCAGCATTACCAGCGTGAGTTGAATAAACAAGGCCTCTTCTATCAGACTCCAACTCAGCTGTGAAAGTTATGGAGAAGACTAAACATCAGATCAGATGACCTTGAGGGATGTGTTGAACAAAAAGGGAAAGAAGTGAACTAGGGAGGAAGGAGGAAGGGCGAAAGACCATAGAAGGATACTTTGGAAGGTTCATGCACGTGGCTGATATGAATCCGATGCATGGGTTGTTGAAGGATGGGTAGAACTGGAAGGTGAAAGAGAAGATGCATGCCTGGTCGGGCAAAATAATATGGGTGCATGGATATAGTGGATAGCAAGAATCATGAGCGGAGTTTGTGACAATGAAACTCAAGGCAAGGAAGGAGTGGACGCATGGGTGGTTGTTGGTGAAAGTGAAACCAGCTAAGGCGATAATAAAGAATGATAGACATTTATTTTTATTGGTTGTTTTCCCTCTAAATGTATTGTATTCATCATAGGTGGAGACTGTCACTGGAAGCAGAGTCTTACTTTGAAAATATAAAAGGAGATACAAAAAAGACTGGTGTTCTTCTGTGTACTCAAGTCCACCCATAGTACTAGGGCCAGTATAATGCCAGAAAAAACTTCAACAAAAGTTACAGGCAGGGGAAGCAGGAGGATAGATTAGATAGATACTAAAAGTTGCCACCATTTGTATGTACTGTGCTTGGTAGTGCTACTATGCCACTATGTGTTGAATTAATTTGGAAGAGTTTCAGTTACAATTCTGTTCCTTTTTTATAGATACTCATACTCCTTCCCACAAACCATCAAGGAAGGAGTTGGCAGCCAGGGCCCGGCAAAGGAAACTGCAGGCCATTGTTGAGGAGTACCGCCGGCTGGTGGCTGAGGCCGAGGAGGAAGAGGCAGCAGCTGCTGCTTCTACCAATGCCCCAGGCCCCAGCCAGGCCCCACCTGCAGGAGTACGGCGCCGTGGTCAGACATCGGCTCACCGCCGGCATGTAACAACATCTGCCGCCCCCCCACATGGATGCAAATGTAGGTGCCGGGCATTCTCCTCCGGTTGTCAAAGTTGGAGGATCAATTAGAGGAGCGTGTGAAGATATTGGTGGACAAACACCTTAAAGCCCGCCGATTATGATGGACCCTGTTCATTTGCCCCTTTTTTAATACTTTTGTTGGTGGGTGGGAATTGGGTGTTGGGGTTAACTTATTTTTGGGGGACATTCTTTGGACTTGGACATTGGTTGGGATTAGGGTGGGGATAGGGGTGTGATAGGAGAGGACTAGGAGGATTTTTTTTATGTACATCAATAAATGTTATTTATTTTCAATGTACACATATGATGTTGTTTTGTGGTGGGGTTACTGTTGTACGTCACAAGGTTTATTCTACATGCAGGGCAGCGGCCAGTGTTTGATTGAAATATTTATTAATTGATCACATGTAACAACATCATGCCAACAGATAGATGCGGTACCCCTCACTGAGTCATATTTGTCCTATTTGTACTACCAGTCTCTCCTCCATTATACCTCCTAGCAAACTTCTCTTCTTACCTGTGATTGATGATGATTAAGTTTGGCACTGCAAGCAAAGCCTAGTTGTCAGGGAAGAGGAGCTCGTCCTCAAACCCTGGTGGTTCTTCCGAGAGAAGTAGGTCCTGTAACCCACTAATTATTTCTTCCGACTGGCTCTCCTCTTCCAGCTCTGATTCACGTACTTTGTAGTCTGGTGGTATCAAGTGCTGATTCATTTTTATCATGGTTAACCCCTCCACGCTTTTGGGCGAGAGACTGGTCCTTTTCACAGTCACAATGGCACCAGCAGCACTGAAAACACGCTCAGAAGAGACACTTGCAACAGGGCAAGCTAGATACTTTATCACCAGCCTGATGAGCAGTGGCCATTGGCTTCTTGTCCTATACCAATACACCAATGGGCTTTGCTCCATGAACACCTCTGTTGTGTCATCCAGATAGGCCTGGACCAACCGCTCAATGTTCATTGGTGCTCGGGTTTGCTCGTCCTCTTTTTGCTTTGCGACAGCAACGGACTTACCCATCCCTTTCTGTAGAAACCAAGCAGCTATTTTTTTGCTTGTGTCTGATGAATCAGATCCTGTTGGTGCGGTTGTTGTTATTGTTTGTGTTGGTGACTGCTGGGAAGCAAACACACAGCTTGCATGCTGTGAAGAAGAACTTGACTCTGTAGGATGCTCAGTAGTACTTGCACTGTCCTGGGCTGGCACTGGCAGGCCTCTAATTGAGAGCTGTTCGTTTTCTAAATCAGTGGCTTCCTCGGCTATTACAGTTTTGTACTAGGGAAACATCCCCTTCTGAAAAAGGAATTACTGCATTACTGTTCACAAATAATTTGTATCGTGGATCCAAAATTGTGGCAGTAATGTAATGTTGATGCAACACAATCTTATTTTGAATCCTTGTATTCTGAGATACTCAGCCGGCTAAGGACTTAGCCAAATTACATGCTTCAAGTTTTCCTTCAACACCATCGTATGTTTCAGACACCTCCTTCAGCTCTTGCTCCAGCATGTACAACAATGGGATAGCTTGGCTCATAGTACAGTCCTCCCTGCTGACTGCACGTGTGAAGACCTCAAAAGGAAGTAGCATCTCTGTCAGGCATTTAATGAGGTCCCATTGCGACATCTCAACTGTCATGGCTTTAATAACACCAGTTGGATCCCCTGATCTTCTTGTCATGACATAAGCATTAAGTGGTATGTACTGCTCAAACAGCCGATCAAGCATGTAATAAGTAGAGTTCCAACGTGTTGGTACCTCCTGGATGAGTGCTTTCACTGGCATTCTACACTCACGTTGAATGACCCGTAGCTGCTTCCGGGCTTTAAAAGAATGATTGAAATGCGTGCAGATTCTTCTGCAAATGGTCAGTAAGCTGCTGACTTTGCTTTCACTTTTCAGAAAGTCTTGAACCACAATCTTAATGCAGTGTGCCAAACACGGGACCCTAAAATAGCCATCATCTTCCATGGCCTTAACTACATTACTGCCATCGTCGGTGGCAACAAAACCAATATTGAGGCCTCTTGGTCGCAGCCATTCAAAGACCTTACTGTTGAACTCATCCAAAATGTTTGCAGCAGTATGCGATGTCTCCATAGCAAACATGGCTACAGTAGCATGTTTGCGAGTATCATTAAAAATCTCAGTAGTGTCAATGCCTGTAGATATCTTGTCTCTAACACCTGTAAAAGAGATCCAGTGTGCAGTGATGCACATGTAATCAGTGGCTTGGCTACTGGTCCACATGTCTGTTGTCAGGTGGATACTATGCACAGCACTTTGCTGCAAGGCTTTTCCAAGCAAATCCAGCACGTCGTGGTGTAGTGCTGGAACAGCAACTCTAGCAAAATAGTAGCGGCTGGGAACATTCCATTTTGGGCAGAGGGTTGACACAAATTCCAGGAAACCCACCCCTTCAACAAAAGAAGAAGTGAGAAGGTCCAGAGCTAACATTTTATCAAGCTTAGCATTGTACAAACGTGCTATTGGGTGGTTGCGCTCGTACTTTCCCTCCTGCCTAAACATGCTAACAATGGTACGCTGCTTGGTATTTCTTTCTGTTGTGCCCGATGCTGTCATTCGCGTCGCAGACTTTGCACCCGTACTCCTTGGTGTCTCCGGGTTACTCTTACTCTGGTGCCACAGAGATGTTGCTGATGCGGAGGATGTGGGATCTACCACTGCAGTGCTGGGGAGTCGGACAGGGGTACTTAGTGTACCACTACCAGATAGAATGTCTCCCTCTTCTTCCGGTTCGACCTGTGGACCTTCTACTGCTTCCCCGCCAACATTAATGGTTCCTGCTTTTATGAGACGTAGGTGGTCCTCCCACTTGATTGCGTGGTGTTTTTTCATATGGGTCATTTGGCCTCCGGTACCATAGTTTGTACCAAGCTTCCCACGACTAACAGAGGAATGACAAATGGAGCATATATCAATGTTCTCCTCATTTGCGCTAACTGTAAAGAAGTCCCACACTGGGGAGCTTAACTTTTGTCTCCTGCTAGAGGTGCCACTTCCAATGCCGGATGAACTGGAGGTTGTTGTGTGGTGAATTTCACTATGTGGCTGCGCAGTAGTACCACTACCTACTTCTGCTGAGGTGGAACTTGTGCTGGATGTAGGACGCTGCCGGCTGTGTGCAAATGTAAAAATGGAAGCTGGAGGTAGTTTTGGTGTGGCCTGTGTTGGTGGTATGCGTGCTACATCCCTAGTCGCAGCCATTCTTGATAGGGTTAAAATGTTGGTCTCCATGTCCTCAGGGCCAGGAGTAATGCTTGTGATGACTGGGTCTGACTCATCATCACCATCATTATCCGGCTGCTCAACATCACACTCCATAAGTGGTAGGCTTCCTGGAACCTTCCTTTTTCCCTAGCCTGGTGTTCTTGGGATGTCTCTCCCTCTCATGCTGAGATTGTTGTGGCTCCCAATTGAGATCAAGATCATCAGAAGGGATGCTTGGCGAAGAACTCAATGGACTAACCCTCCTTTTCCTTGGTGGGGATTTGGAAAACAATAGATCTCCTGCATGAGGTGCTGCCTCGTCTTCTTGCTCAGCATCAGGCTCAATTTCCTGAACTGCCCCGACTTCGGAAGGAACAACAACTACTATTGTCGGTGGTGGTTCTTGAACAACAACTATTGCAGGCGGTGGTTGTGGTTGTTGTTTTCGTTGAACATCTACTATTGCGGGCGGTGGTTGTGGAACACCTACTATTGCAGGCGGTGGTTGTGGAACACCTACTATTGCAGGCGGTGGTTGTGGTTGTTCTTTTCGTTGAGCATCTACTATTGCGGGAGGTGGTTGTTGAACAACTACTATTGCGGGCGGTGGTTGTGGTTGTTCTTTTCGTTGAGCATCTACTATTGCGGGAGGTGGTTGTTGTTGAACAACTACTATTGCGGGCGGTGGTTGTGGTTGTTCTTTTCGTTGAGCATCTACTATTGCGGGAGGTGGTTGTTGTTGAACAACTACTATTGCGGGTGGTGGCTCAGGTTGAACATGTACTATTGCGGGCGCTGGTTGTTGTTCACCACTTTTCTGCTGTGTTCACTCTTGCGTGGAATGTGTACTACTTTGAGATAGCGAGAAGTTCAGCTGAGGCTCAGTATCACTGCTTTCCACCATTAGGCTGGCTACCTCTTCCCCACTCATCTGCTTGGGCCTGGGTTGGTGGCTTGGGCCCACTGATGCGGAGTTGCTGGCCCCAGCTTGGACCCCGGTCACTGCTGCTGCAGGCGTACTTTTTTTTTGCCCAAAAAAGGTTTTTGGGTCTTCCTTCTTCTCAGCTACTTTCTTGGTCTTGGAGGACCTGGTACCTGCTTTCTTTGGGCCCATCTTCTTCAGATGTCAGCAGCAGCACTCAGTTGCACAAGTTGCTGAGAATGATGTCTGGTCAGGTTAGTCACACCACACGTGACGTAGTACAGAAGCGTTCCGTCTGGGAGTAGAACAGGCGATGAATGATGACACCTCCTCTTCAGCACCTACAAGCAAAGAAGGCAGAAGTTAGTTAACAACATCAGTCGAATGTGGATTTTTTTTAGCTTTAATTTTAATTACTACTAGAAGTATTAGTACAACCAGTAAGAGTAAGAATAGCAAAGAACTAAAAAGCTAATGTAGTGGAAGTGGAACTTCTTTATTCTTAATTTGTGCATCATTTCGGATGGATGCAGCATCAGTGACCTGCAGCAGATAGCAATGGGGATGTGAACAGTAGTAAGCCAACAGGAACAATGGCAAGACACAGGCCAATTTGTCAAAAACAAAACAGCACACTACTACTACCACCCCAGCTCCACATGGGCACTCTCATCACAGGTACATGGGTAAAGGGCAAAGGCCAGAAAACAATAAAGTCAAGCAGGCCTATATCCCTCCCTATATGGCCAGAAAAAGGAGGATGCCTGCATCAAAGCTTAATGCAAAAAAGAAAATCCCCATGGCTACAAGGTTTGAAAGTTACACAACAACACAAACAACAAAGGCATTTAGAGTTTTTTTCACACAAACAAACAACACCCCAAACACCACATTTGAAAATTCAATGCATTGCCACCCATGCCCTAAATGATGTTAAATTCAACAGACAAAATGGACAACGCTACATCAATCATCCTGCTGACTATCTCTGGGACTCTAGGCCTACTGGCAGAAAAAAATCACACAAGTTTGTAGGCCTGCGGCAAAAAAATGAAACCACGATGGAAGGTCACACAAAATGGCCGCCTCCACATGGCCTGGCCACCCACAGAAACATGAAAAGAAAGAGAAGACAGACAATACATTCCTATGGCAAAAGGACAATGCTTGGCTGCTTGACAAAATGACCGCCAAGCCGCCCACATGGTCAGGCCACCCTCAAATAATAACAAAGTACATAGAGGACAGAAACAGTAAGTGGTCCATGCTCCAAAAACTACAAGCAAATGACAACCTGAGGAGTTTCTTTTAGCAAAATGAACAGCATCTACATTTTCTGGAACGTTTTAGGCAACTCGGGAGATATAGCTCGCGAGAATGCAAATTCGGAGTGTTCGGCAGCGCGAACTGTACAAAACGTCGTTATCCCGTGCCCGAGCACACACATTGAGCGCGCGAAGAAGACAAAAACTGTATGGTCGCGTTGTAGCACTGTGCAAAGTTACCAAAACTACGAGAGCTGAATTCTAGGGTTACATAGTGAGCATATTATCCAACACACACCCAAAACCTGCAATTCAACACCAAAAAAACATTTTGCAAATCAATCCAAAGCCATCCATGACCTATGATGTAACACTTACAACTTAAACACCCAAAATCAGTTGAACAACTTTCATGCACCCACATGATGAGGACTCTAGTAGTACCCTTGGGCCTACTGGCAGACAGAGTAGGCCACAAGCTTGGAGGCCTATGGCAAACAAAAAAACACAGTGGCTCCAAACACAAAATGGCCGCTCCCACATGGCCTGGCCACCCACAAAAACATGAAAAGAAAGAGAAGACAGACAATACATTCCTATGGCAAAAGGACAATGGTTGGCTGCTTGACAAAATGGCCGCCAAGCCGCCCACATGGTCAGGCCACCCTCAAATAATAACAAAGTACATAGAGGACAGAAACAGTAAGTGGTCCATGCTCCAAAAACTACAAGCAAATGACAACCTGAGGAGTTTCTTTTAGCAAAATGAACAGCATCTACATTTTCGGGAACGTTTTAGGCAACTCTGGAGATTTAGCTCGCGAGAATGCAAATTCGACGTGTTCGGCAGCGCGAACTGTACAAAACGTCGTTATAGCGTGCCCGAGCACGCACATTGAGCGCGCGAAGAAGACAAAAACTGTATGGCCGCATTGTAGCACTGTGCAAAGTTACCAAAACTACGCGAGCCGAATTCTATGGTTACCTAGTGCGCATATTATCCAACACACACCCAAAACCTGCAATTCAACACCAAAAAAACATTTTGCTAATCAATCCAAAGCCATCCATGACCTATGATGTAACACTTACAACTTAAACACCCAAAATCAGTTGAACAACTTTCATGCACCCACATGAGGACTCTAGTAGTACCCTTGGGCCTACTGGCAGAGTAGGCCACAAGATTGGAGGCCTATGGCAAAAAAAAAACACAGTGGCTCCAAACACAAAATGGCCACCACCACCTGGCCAAGCCACCCACAGAAAGTAAATGAACTCAAGCAGGCCTACACTAACTACATGAACTACTAGGGTTACCTAATTTTAGAAAAAAAATTAAATTCCACTACAACAGAGTATGCAATTAAATCCAATGCCACAGACACAACAGACCCATGGGTGGACCCTTGGGCACCTCTAGGCATACTGGATGAAATTTCAAACACATACAACTTGGCCCCTCATGAAAGTACAGGCCTCCCTCAATAATATTTTTTAAGAAAGATTGAGAAGCACAGAAAACTGTAGTTAAAAAAAAACCATACCAATCAAACATTTACAGTACACCAATTCTCAATTCTCAAACGTACTTGTAAAAGAAAAGTTCAAATCCAAAATTCCTCAATAAATCCAATCAAATGCTATGATGCAGCAGAGATACACAAAGAGTGATCCTTCCAGCTCTAAATCCAAATGAAAGTGAACAACTCCACATGGACAAAGCACTGGGAGGAGCCTGGTGGACAGGAAGTTGGAGACTCAGGGGCACTTCCTTTCTCTTGAAAAAAAGAGTATAAACAAAAATAGGACTCCTAGCCCAAAAAAATACAGCCAAATCACAATCTGAGGGGTTAAATGAACATTTTTGAGAAGATTTTAACATGCTCAGGAGATATTCTGTGCCAGATTGCAGTTTCTGCGTGTTCGGAAATGCGATCTTACCAACATGGCGCTGCAAGGAGGATCGCACGTCCCAATGACATGTTCACACATCCCAATGACAAGTTTGCGCGTCCGAATGACGTATTCGCGTTCTCAAAGTCGCATGGGATGGTGCGGCCGGATTCCAAACATCGTAGCGAACGCGACCGGGAGAGGAAAGCGAACGCAGAACCACGGTAAGTCATTACCGCGCACGCGAGAATGCTATTGAGCGCGCGAGGAAGAAAAACTACTACGCTGCGCTGTTGATTGCGAAGTAGTCGACAACTTCGCGCTCGCCACGAAGTGCGAAGTTGCCGAAAATTCGCAAACTCAGCGAACGGAGCGCAGTTCTCCGCCCAGGGTTACTTATTTTCCAGGAGCTGTCAAATACTGGGTGGGAAAAACTCTGATTGAAACAGCATGGTGCCACATGGCAGCACTGGAGAATAGTTTCCGGGGGGAAAGTTTCCAAATCCTGTTAACTTTAAGTTGAGGAATCTATGGGAAGGAGTATCACATGTAACATACAACTTAACATAAGTCTTTTTAGAATTCTGTCCTACCTCAGGATATATATATTACCTACTGGCGGTCGCCAGTAGGTATATATAGTTAGGATTTTTTCTCTATGGGTTTTTTGAAAATTCTATGTCTAATAACTTTGGCGTTTGTGGACGGAATTGGCTGAAATTTTCAGGAAAATGGCACATTTTGTTTCTGAGCAGCCCCTGAAAATTTTGGGGGGGTTCGTCAAGGGGGGGCCGAGAAAAAAGGGGGGTCCCAAAACGCGTTTTTCCCATGTTAATTTCCATAGGGCGGTTGGCCTCACTTTTAGCCCGAACGGCTGAATGGATTTGCACGAAACTTGGCAAAATTGTAGGGACTGGTAGCCGGATGTGCCTTTTGTAGGTCTCAATATATGTGCTTCAGTGGATTTTGAGAAATTAATGTTCAAAAAAAGATATATATCTGTAACAGCGGACTGGGCAGCGCTCCGCTACGCGTACTTTTCGCGCAACGGAGCTTTGTGAAGCGAAGCTGATTGGTTCTCTGGCGTCTGTCAACATTCCAAACAGTCCGTAGCGGCCGCCATCTTGTCTCTCGGTAGGATCGAGAGACAAGAGGAGGCCAAAGCGAAGGGGCAAATGACCATAAGGGGGAATAGTAGATCCTCGCTGACCCCCTAGGTTTGATGTGGAGGTTTTAAAAGGGCCCCGCGGGGCAAAAAAGAAAAATAATAATAATAATCGAACGGCTGAATGGATTTGCACGAAACTTGGTAAAATATTAGGGACTGGTAGCCCGATGTGCCTTTGCTAGGTCTCAATATATGTGCTCCAGTGGATTTTGAGAAATTAACGTTCAAAAAAAGATATATATCTGTAACAGCGCTCCGCTTCGCGTACTTTTCGCGTTACGGAGCTTTGCGAAGCTGATTGGTTCTCCGGCGTCTGTCAACATTCCAAACAGTCCGTAGCGGCCGCCATCTTGTCTCTCGGTAGGATTGAGAGACAAGAGGAGGTCAAAGCGAAGGGGGAAATGACCATAAGGGGGCATAGTAGATCCTTCCTGACCTCTTAGGTTTGATGTACCATTTTGCCAAGTTTGGTGTAATTCCGTTCAGCCATTCAGGCTGTAGACGTATGTAAATGTCCTATGGAAAATTGCATGGGGAAAACACATTTGAAAGTGTTGAAATTTAGAACCAATTAAAATGTTACTTTGGTTTTGTATTTGTGTGTGATGAAAGTTAATTGGTTATGTATATATGTCAAATGAGAGGAAACCACAGCCATTTTGTGATACTACTGTCTGAGGTACATTTGTGAGGAATTTTTGGTGGTGAATTTCTGGTGTTTGATTTACACAGTACTAACACTTTTCCTACTTTTAAAAAGGTGAGTTGTTAATTTGTAAGGGGAACTATGTTGTACACTTGAAGATAATTTGAAAAATGTTTTCTGTTATTTATTTGCAGTCCTTCTGTTATACTAAATACTTGATAAAGTTAGTTTTATATTATGTATTACTAAAAACGATAAATGAAAGTGATTTTTTTTTCCTGCAATTTACAGCAAGCAATTTCAAAATAAAATGGCTCACAATGAAGAGACCGTGGCAATTTCTTTTGAATTGTCCAGTACATTGATTGAAATTGAGAGCACCAATAATGAAATATTGTCACAAGGAGGACATGACTTGTATGATTCCATTAGATTGATTGAAATGGACAGCACCAAGAATGAAATATTGTCACAAGGAGATGACTTGAATGATTCCACTACGTTGATTGAAATTGAGAGCAGCAATAATGAAATATTGTCACAAGGAGGAGATGACTTGTATGATTCCATTAGATTGATTGAAATGGACAGCACCAATAATGAAATATTGTCACAAGGAGGAGATGACTTGAATGATTCCACTACATTGATTGAAATTGAGAGCACCAATAATGAAATATTGTCACGAGGAGATGACTTGAATGATTCCACTACATTGATTGAAATTGACAGCACCAATAATGAAATATTGTCAGAAGGAGGAGATGACTTGAATGATTTTTTTGATCAATCTCTTGATGGCGAATTTATCGAGTGTTTGGAGACCATAGAGTTACAAGAATCATTATTGGAGACTTTTCATGAGGACATTGCTGATGAGGACATGTTACTAGTTCTTTCAAATTTAGAAAATTCTGAAGAATAAATTTATATTTAGAAATCAAAAATTGTTTGAGACATTATTCATTTTTATTTTTAATTTATGAGGTTGTAGCGAAGTGATTGTAGTATAAAATGAGACTTATAGTATAGAGTGCAACATTTTTATGTTACATGGTAAGTTTACTCATATTTACTTCCCTTCTGCCACTATATTATCTCCAATGTGTATTTGACATCTCTTCTTCATCTCCGGCCTCCTTTCTCTCACTGTGTGTCTCCGATGCATCTTATCGCTGCTATTTTGTGTAATTACAGAAGAGAGTAAAATAAAATAGTTCGGAACGTGAAAAGGGGGCAAAGTAGAGTACTCCTCACCCCCTAGGCCTTTTTAGGCGGTCCCAAAAGGATCAGTTTCTGCTTTCCTGAGAGATTATGGTATGAGTTCCATATACCACAATAACTTGCATTACAACATGCAAGATATCTATCTCCTATTACCAACTTTTGGAGATATTCGCGCTAAGCGCGAATATCTCCAAAAAGTAACACCTGCCCTGAGCAGTTCTTAGCCATGTTATCCAATGGGAGGTGGATAACATGGCTAAGAGCATTAGCTCGGTAATGTATGAATATCGCTGAGTTTTTAGCGATATTCATGCATTGCGGCCGTTTATTATCGCATTTGTGATAAACCTTGATAATAGCAAGGTTTATCTTCGATAATTTCTGATGATGCTTAGCGGTAAAAAATTCGTTGGTAAGCATCGTTAGCGAAAAATATCGCTTAACTTTGGTAATATGCCCCAACGTCTGTTAACGTTCGATTCGAAGGAAATGAGGAAGTGTTGAAAAACATTGTCTGCGCCATCTTGCCTTTTTTCAAATGCCACACTTTTGTCGTGCACGGCAGCCATTTTAGATGTCTTGACCAGACCCACTCTCTGCACGCTGTCGATTCGTAGCATGGCTCCTCACCCTCGCAAGCATCTTCCCCAGGCACTGGTCACCCCCGCTCTCTGTCTTATGCATGGGCAATAAACCTCCCCCCATCTGCGCTGCTCTTCCCTGAGAATCACACTGTGCCCGCCCGACACCTCCCTTTCGCCCTATTCACTACCGCACCCTCTGACACTCCTCTTCCTCTGTGTCCGATTGTCCAGGCTATCAGCTCGCCCTGCAGATGTAGTTTATGGCCCCAGCTGTAAAGAATCACCCCTCTTCAAAGGAGTTATAGTAGATCAAGGCCCACACCCGATGAGATCCGTCACACCACACGTGTTCCTACTATCTGAAAACTATCCTGTATTGTGATTGGGGAGGGGACCGAGCCTGAAGCGGAAGATTCCAGGAATCACTCTTTGTACATCAAAGTTTTTACAATTATGTGTCACATTAAAAATATATAGCACTCCAACAAAGTAGTAGGAATATAAAACTTTAATAACATAAATATATACAACAAAACAAAAACAGTAAAAACATTTAAACAACGAAGAGACCGTGGCAATTTCTTTTGAATTATCCAATAGATTTATTGAAATTGACAGCACCAATAATGAAATATTCTTGTCAGTAGCGGTCTGTTGTGCGAATAGTTCCAAGGCAGCAGAACGCGCTGAAATCTAGATGGCACGAAAGTGATGTCTAGCAAGTTGCCGCCCAGCAAATAACGGCGTGGGGCGCCGCGGGGGTGAGTGAGTCCAGTAGGCACCACAGCTATTCTTACCGGCATTGCAGAATTACTGCTGGGGACAATGCCTGTGCTGTAGCAGGGTCACAGCAGAAACAAAAAGGATTCTGTTGAAGATGTTGTTGGTTTTCAATTTGAAAACAGTTCTGGTGTCAACTGCTATGTTATTGTAGTGGTTAATGTTTTGTTTTCTCTAGAAAATGTAAAAGAGGGGGAGGCAGTCCAAAGTTCCGTTAAAAGGGCAAAGGAAAGGATCGGTGGTTTGAACTATCAGTCAAAAAGGGGAGGGGGTGCAACAATTTTTCCTACCGGGTCACACTGTGCTTTCACCGGAAGTGAGGTCTGCAGGATTCTAGTAATTCAAAGTGAGGCTGGCGCCGACGTCCCGCGGATACAGTTTCGTCACTCCACGGGTGATCATGGCAGTCATTCCCCATCGGGGGTCGGAGACTCCCGCGGCTCCTCTAGAATCTTCAAGGTCGTGGAGGACTACAGTGGTGGAGTCAACCAGTGACCGGGCCATTTCTTTATGCTGGGCCCGCTCTTGCCAGGTCGACCGCCATTTTGAGAGTTCGGTAGCTACTGGCGATCGCGGGGTCAAATGAGCGGACGGGCTCCACCCTGCCGGGCGAGACGTTGCAGCATGGCCACAGTGGAAGAACCCTTTTCCGGGCGCCTGGAGCGCTGAGGGTGCAGCTGGGAAGCCTCCACCTGGGGAGGCGGGAGAGGCCTGTTCGCACCGTCTCTCCCTCCCAGTGCACCCCACGGCGTCTCGCTTGAGATTTGTTATGGCCGGACCAGGCGATGAGGACGAGGGGGGGGGGGTCGGAGGCATGTGCAAGACATCCCCCCCCAGGGTTGTTGCAGCAATTATACAAGAAAGAAGAAGTGTCCCGTCCGTCTTCGGGCCGGGCTTCCGGTAGATGTCGGCCGGACGCCCCTGGCTCTGGCCCCATGAACGGGTTTCTTGGTTTATTGGCTGCAGCCGGATCCCGTCGGCCTCGGCCCCCCGACCGTTGGTGGCCGGACCGGAAGAGCATGTGGCGGGACTACCTGCAACTCTCAAGGGCCACCGCGGCCGGACTGGGAGAGAGAGGGGAGGGTCGAGGAGACATTCCCCCCCCCCTGCAACTGTTCAGCGTTGTAAAGGCAATCCCCTGGCCGGGTCCCGCTGGTCTCGGCCTCTCCTCCGGCTACACCCTACGTTAGGATCTCCTGGCCGAGGCGTGGCAGCAGGACCTGCCTTATATGGGCTGCTCCCGGCTGGGCGTAGCCGCAACCCTGCCGCACCTTGGAAGTTTCCAGAGTGGGGGCGGATGTTCTACTGACTTGCATTTTCCCTAGTCTATCGATTTTTTGGGCGTGGCAGGCGGTGGGACAGCGAGGGGTGATTTGGTTTCTCTTACTGTTTTTCTGGTCTCTCACCACTGGCATATTTCTAACGTTTTCTTGTTTCTAGGACATTAATAGGTTTTATCATTACGTTATGTTATCGTTTCTTTGTTCGTTGTTTAATAAAAGTTCATGTTCATCAGTGGCCTACTGATTTTCGATTTCCTATTCTTTTCTTTCCAGGTTGTTTCATGCTAAAGTTTCTGTTAACAGGATACAGTGATCACTTCGTTATTATTGCATATGTCCTTTTCACTAGGGGTGCTCTCTGGTCGGGCCAGATGACGTATGTCTAGTAAATGGTCCGGGTGAAACAGGTGCATCAATCAGTGGGGAGTAGATAGGCATGACAGATTACAACGGGGGAGAAAGGTCCGCATTACGTACCCTTTCACTACTTGGAAAGATTTTCCTACGTTTATTTGCAAACAGGGAATACCTCCAAAAAGAACTAATTCCCAAACAGTCAATGTTCGGACAATCAATCAATCAATGAGGAATGAAATAGGTACGACGTGTTAAAGGCTTGCGTTACCTACCCTTCACTATCTGCAAAGGGAGAGAGAATATTCCTATTCTTCCTCGTTTGCAGGCAGAGAAGATCCTTAAGAGAACCAACTTCGAACAATTCAATGCTCGATTCAAACAATCAACAAGGGGTACTGTGAACACAAATGAACGCCGCTTATGTACATACGCATTGCTATTTTCAACAGGTTGTTCCTAATGTTTCTATTTTAGCGAGGTCAAAAAGAGATCCCATTAGTGGCCTACTGATTTTGCTCGATTCCTTTTGTTTTTTTACACGGTTTTTCGCTATCTGCAAAGACTAAACAGAGTATTTTGACTCTGTGCTTGTTTGTAAATAGAGAATGAACCAAAGAGAACAATCAATCAAATGGAGAGAGAAGCAGGCACGACGGATTACAAAGGGGGCAAAGGGCTGCGTTAACTACCCTTCACTATCTGCAAAGAGAGAGTACTCCTAATAGAAATGAGGGGTGGGGGGCAGCATTCAAAGCAGATCAGTGTGCATAAACACGAAAATGTTTTTACTTACCACGTACTTGACATTCGACAGCTTATGATATTTGCTATTAAAAAACCATTGAAATTCACTGAAAAAACCATAGGTTATAGACCATATATAGTTAGGAATTAGCATTTAAAAAAACTTATTTTACTCACACAAAACCATTGAAATTCCATATATAGTTAGTTGCACTAACTATATATCGCACACCCGCAATCCACTGCTGATGATGTCACATATTACATCATTCATGACATGGTCAGTGACATCACTGATGACATCACTGATGACATCTCAAATGACATCACTGATGACATCTCACTTGACATCAATGATCACATCACTGATGATATAATTCATGTGATAATACAATGCATCTCCTCACACTGTAATATAACCTCCGTTACACCCAGTGTTAAATAGAGAGTATCATTTTTGAAACCATTGACACACCAATACTAGTTACTACATACGCACTCACTGATTCCTATGTCTACACACACATTCACTCATACAATCATTCATACATACAATCACTCATCTTTACAACACTATCATATGCACTCATACACCTATACAGACACTCACACTCTGCCACTCATCCATGGAGTTACTCACACACCTAGTCAGTCCTGAAAAGAATCAATCACACTTCCATTTTCTCATCTATACAGTTAAACACAGAACACCTTACATTTTTTAAACATATACTAACACATAGTTACTCTCTTATAGAATCACTGATACAAGTACACATTGATCTGCACAGAGTCACACACCTCCCAGCCAGCGATACACACACTCAGTCTCCCATACAAATACTTGTGCAACCAATCAATAACCCATATAGCTACTTATATAGCTACTGATCAACACATGCAGCAGCTTGCACAACAACAGACATACTGATGGACACTTTCAGACAGTTTAGTCACTAACCCGTGCATTCAGTAAGACGCATTTAATCACTCACTCATACAGTCAATCACGCACCTACTAAAACCTTCATTCAGACACTTATACATCCACTCATTCTTCAATATGTAAAACATATTTAAACTTTACAGAAACACATAATCACTGGATGTTGTCATCAGTGATGTCATCAGTGATGTCACTGACCATGTCATGAATGATGTAATATGTGACATCATCAGCAGTGGATTGCGGGTGCGCGATATATAGTTAGTGCAACTAACTATATATGGAATTTCAATGGTTTTGTGTGAGTAAAATAAGGTTTTTTAAATGCTAATTCCTAACTATATATGGTCTATAACCTATGGTTTTTTCAGTGAATTTTCAAGGTTTTGTAAATGCTAATTCCTAACTATATATGGTCTATAACCTATGGTTTTTTCAGTGAATATATATATATATATATATATATATATATATGTGGAGCCCTACCCAACCCCTGTGTTTGACCTGGAGATCAGAACATTCCAGAGGGGCTATGGCACGTCCTCTGCTAGCCACTCATAATATTAGTGCATCAGATGTGTACCAAAGAAGCTCCTTTTGCAACCCCATCAAAAAAAGAGGCAGATGAGATTTTCTCTATGTTCATAATCCATCAAGTATACAGGAGCATGTGTGTGTTAGCCATTTCTTGACATTTTGTGTACAGCAATACATAAAATGGTCAAGTACATCACCATGTTGCATGTTCACCAGGACAATATTTTCATCCTGAGGCATCAGATATCAAACATAGTTATGTGCCGGAATTCCATCTTCAAGGATTTTGATATGCTTTGAAGTACTGAATGTTGGTGCTCTCCTATTGAAATTGGGCTCATGCACCTTGCCACCTGGAGAATGGAACCTCTGTTACTGTAATGTTCTATTTGAAATACACAGCTCAAAAGGGATCTCCCTGTAGCACAGGGGATACAGTGGCCTGTGAGTTATCCCAATTGAAAATAAAAGCAAGAAACATCACAGGTGGAATATGTTCAAATGCAGATTTCCATAAAGAGATCCGTGTTGGCACTCATAGCACCCTTAGTCAAGCCCAACATACAGCCAGTGTTGCAGCTGGAGCCCCCTTCGGCATCTTGTGTGTATTTTCCAACTTACTTTTGTTATCCTATAGATATGAGATCCAGGTTGATACCCTCACCACATCTCCCACAGTGAGCACCAATTCAGCCTCCAGGACACCTTGAGTAAGTCAATAGGAATGCAAAATCATTGACTGGTATGTTGCCTAAGTAATTACAAGTGGCAGAAATTATTGCAAGCATTCCATCCATCCCTTTTTTGTATACTTTACCCTGAGTAAGTCAGCATATACCGAGTTAAAAAATGGACCATTGCATCAATGTGGATTTCTAGTGAGAATCCGGTTTCCTTAGTCACTAGAACTACATTAGCAATGTCATTGGGTCTGATGATCTCACAAGGAGACCCTTTGTGGTCTCTTGTGTTTACCAGCGAAGCTTGGTATATTTGCCCATGTTACTCATCTGTGGATCCTTGGCAGTGTTTCCACTTGCCATCTCAAAAGCACCAAAATCACCATGTGAGCAACTACAGCCCCAGGGCCACGAGTGGTGGCCAGGAGTTTCACACCAAGTAAAGTTAGTGCAGTGGTGCCAAAGTCACAACTTACTGAGTTGTCTTAGTTGGAAGAACAGACACTTGAATCAGAGCATATCCCAATGCTATTGTGGCTGATTGTGTACACTAGCAGTCTTCAAGGATCCAATTTGTCATACATGAATTGCTATCAGCTTGTCCTTGGTGGTTTTGACAGGAGCAACTTTTCAGCCACGGTCTGTTGCTCATCTCTACTTCACGAAATATCAGGCACTAGGGGGTGTTTATACACAATGTACAGCAATACCCAACATTGAATACAACATATGTTAATGTCTACTGAGTAACAGCATCCAGCATAGTTAGAGGAGGACAGCAATTCATATAGAGTTTGGGGGAAAAAATGGCAAGTGGAAAAGAGGCTCATACCTTCAATATGGAAGAAATGTTGTCCCTCTCCAGGGTCTGACCAGCCATCTTAGAAGTGCATGTGGAACATCTAGTTACTATATCCTCTTCTTGCACCCACTCCAACTGAATCGTCGGTAACTAGGCCTATCTGGAAGTCTCATAGATTTTACCTTCGGCTTCAGGCATTTCCCCCAGTAAGGACAGGGAGGGAGTGTAGTCTCCTCAGGGGACAGGTTTCAACAGGGGCCTATGGGCCTTTTATGTTCCAGTCTCACTAAGAGTTTGTAAACCAGACTACCATGTTACTGAGCCAGCTGTCTCTTCTCTTGGTGGGCTACAAGCCTTGCCCATGGTCCACACTGACACACGACATAGGAAAGCCTGGCATCCAGTGCCCGGATGTGCTTATCCAGTTCTAAGAAATCTCATAGGAGAAGAACATGGAAAAGCAGGGTCCCCAAAATCCCAGCACTTAACTACGTCTGGCTGCCAAGGACAGGGCCTTCAACTGTTGGGTCTCACCTGCTCCTCATGCAGCTTCTGATCCCAGTCAGGCAGGGGATAGCTGGGTCAAGTGTCTTTTAATGAAAGTCTTCAGGGACTTCATATAGAAATTTGATATGGTTTTCTTCAGTATCCCTAAGAGAGTAATTTGCAGGCTTCCGCACACAAAGTTTCTAGTCCTTGCGCTGGAAATGTACTGATCTGGGCACAAGAGAACAACACTACTCAGACCATACTTTACTTCATACTACTTTAAAGGAGTACATAGATGTCTCCTTTAGTACCAAAATGTGGATAACTTTTGTTATTTGGGTATTTCCTTTTCTTCGGATGGGAAATGGAACCACGGAACAACCCAGGTTAAGGCCAAATTGAGGAAGAGCATATACGGTGATTTTAAATTTGCTACCAATCTGGGGGACCGCCATATTAAAGACATGATTGAGATTTATAAAGCAAGATGTACAACTGTTGCACTTTAAGGGGTTGGACTTTGGGGTTACGAATCTTGCCGTGATATACAGGCAGAAGAGAACTCCTTTTTAAAGAAGCTATTATGCCTCCCGGCCTCAGCCTCCTAAGAACTTATCCATTGTGAGGTCGGTCTTAACTAGCTGAGGGATTTAATAGCCTTGAGACCGCTCCAGCTCTGGAGATCACTATGGCTAAAAGAGGAGACTATTTTTACTAAGTCCATTATAAATGATTGTCTACGCATGGAAAATTACATGCAGATACTTTGGCTAAATTACTTAACTAAAACTCACGGGGTCATTTTTGATCAATCTGTTTTGGGATTGCATAATGAAACTCAAGTTATGTCAAAAAGGAGTTAAAGAGCACTTTCTTGACCCATAAGAATGTATGTAGGAGGGAAACAGTAAGGAAACAAACCACGTATCAGTTTTACCATCTATACATAGATACGGTGGGTTTTCAAGCTTATCTTTCATTCAATACTAGATCTTCCCACCATTATGTATTAACAAGATTGAGGCTAGGTCTTGTGCACCATCTGGTTGCGTTTCCTACGATGAATCACTACCCTGTTTCCCCCTGCCCCTGCGATGGGATTACTAAACAGAGCACAATGAACTTTTTGTTTTTATGTGACCTATTTCTGTCCCTTAGGATTGTATATCTTAAACCCTTGTTTAGGAAGTATGAAACTAATACCATTAATGGTGCTATGTCACTACTTTTGGCACTTAAAGAACTAGATATTTGTTTTTATACTGCCACATATATTCTAAGTGCAATTAGGACCAGAAAGAGTATGCTGTTCTAACGTAAATTGTATCCCCTGCACCTTGCACTTTAGACACAGCACTTTAAGCCCATGAGATCTGATCCTTCGTTTCTATAACCATGTTACGCCGCTATGAGTCTATTGTTTACATCTGGAGCTATGTTACAATCTATGTACTTTAAACTGTACTTTGCGAAGTCCTGGTGTTCTTATCAACTCTAACTATGCAAAGCTGCTTGTGTTTACAGTTTACATTAAGAGAACTGATGCAATTTATGACATATATTGGAAACTATTAACTGTATGTCTTTTTTATATGTATGTAGATTTTATTATTTTAAACTGTCACATGTTATACATTGTGCTTTTATGGTTGTTTGTCCCAACCAAATAAAGCTTGTTTGAAATGAAAATTGAATAGTACCAGAGTCTATGAGCTTTGTATCCACCCAGGGGTCATCTGAGTGCCTCTAAAGAATTCTGCTGTCTGTCTTTCAACCACGGGTAAGCTAACATAGTCATCTGGCTTTATTGCCTCATCTGAAGTGCCCTAATCCATTTGTTAACCTGAAGATCTCGAAAACTTTTCCAAATGGAGCCTTCCTGCATGATCTTAGGAAACTCACTCTTCCTAATGAGCACAAAAGAAAATTCAACAAGCCAGTGATAAATATTCACTATCTAAACAATGGACTATTTACCAGCACTGCAAGATGGAGGGCATCCATCTTTTGAGGGATGCATTCCTTTTCTGTGACCATATGGCCAAACAAAATCTGAAAGAAAAGTAAATATACATATCTATCTTTATAATATGCCGAAACGTTAGAAGATGGAATAAGGCGCTGCTGAAAAAATAAATGGCATTTGCAGTAATGGGCCTCACGTCTTTGTGCTACAGCGATGTATTGATGGGCTGCCCCGTGCCCATTCCTTTGTGAGGCCTCCCTGTAGGGTCTTGGGCTCCAGTAACGTGGGAACTTTTGTTGCATATTAATGGAGGAGCCTGATCCACTTGCGCACCTAACCTACCAAGGAGAAGCCAATGGTGCAAAAAAGTACAGCGCAAGGAAGAGATTCAAACAGGATTATTTCCTGCCATGAGCATGCTGCGAGTGTAGTTTATTTTTCAAGTCTGTATTTTACCAGCATTTAAACACTGCTTCTACTTACCGGACTGACTCCAGTATTTCCCGCCTAAAGACCAGTGCTTGTGTTCAGAGGGAAAAGTACCACAAAGGTAAATAACATCGGAGGACTTCCAAATGAACTTTTAAATAACATCACAATGGACTATGGGGTTTGTAGGAGTTAAAGTTCAGTCAAGTGCTTTACCTTTACAAAAGCGCCCCTCAGCACACCTGCATGTTATTCAATTCCTTCTGTGATCAAGGCAGTATGCCGAAACGTTAGAAGATGGAATAAGGCGCTGCTGTACTTGGGGAAAAAAAAGGCATTTGCAGTAATGGGCCTCACGCCTTTGTGCTACAGTGATGTATTGATGGGCTGCCCAGTGCCTATTCCTTTGTGAGGCCTCTCTGTAGGCTCTTGGGCTCCAGTAACGTGGGAACTTTTGTTGCATATTAATGGAGGAGCCTGATCCACTTGCGCACCTAACCTACCAAGGAGAAGCCAAAGGTGCAAAAAAGTACAGCGCAAGGAAGAGATTCAAACAGGATTATCTCCTGCCATGATCATGCTGCAAGTGTTTGTTTTTTTTTTTGTCCTCAAAACCACCATATAGACAAAGTACCAAAGGAATTAATGGGAAATAGCTGTCTCAGTTTATCTCAAAAACTGGAAGGGATACAAATCTTATAGGGGCCACCACTCCCTCAGCTTTCCACCGTATTCCAAAGAGGCACTGAGTCCTTAATTCGCCAATCTATGGCGAATCTTGGGAAAATTTTAACAGCCAGGTGGGGGCCGGGCATGAACCGGATATCGGCTGTTCCATTGGTACAAATTATAAAAGCACCTTAGGAAATCAATCATTGGACTCGGGAGAAATAAAAAAAATAAAAAAAGATCATGCTGCGAGTGTTGTTTATTTTTCAAGTCTGTATTTTACCAGCATTTAAACACTGCTTCTACTTACCGGACTGACTCCAGTATTTCCCGCATAAAGACCAGTGCTTGTGTTCAGAGGGAAAAGTACCACAAAGGTAAATAATATCGGAGGACTTCCAATTGAACTTTTAAATAACATCACAATGCACTATGGGGCTTGTAGGAGTTAAAGTTCAGTCACGTGCTTTACCTTTGCAAAAGCGCACCCCAGCACACCTGCATGTTATTCAATTCCTTCTGTGATCAAGGCAGTATGCCGAAACGTTAGAAGATGGAATAAGGCGCTGCTGTACTTGGAAAAATAAATGGCATTTGCAGTAATGGGCCTCACATCTTTGTGCTACAGCGATGTATTGATGGGCTGCCCCGTGCCCATTCCTTTGTGAGGCCTCTCTGTAGGGTCTTGGGCTCCAGTAAAGTGGGAACTTTTGTTGCATATATATATATATATAGATATATATATATATATATATAGGGTTCCCTCCTTGACCCTGAGCGAATCAGTGTGCTGCTGCAGAATAAAGCTGCTGTTCTGCTATCCCCGCGAGTGTGGTGTGTTCTTTGAACAACGAGCGGCTATCTATACAACGGATCCATCACCGTTTTACCACACCCGCCCTTAGGAGTGCACGAGCACGAGCGCCTTGATGGAAAACGGAGCCTGGCAGTGAACCTGCATGCGCCCAGCACCGCCATGGTGTCAAACCGGGAAAAGAGCCGTAAATGGAAAATCATTCAGATTGATGAGAATACGGAATATTCCGCCCTCACTTCTAATACCGGGATGACGCGTGGCTGGCGAGGGGGTACACTACTGGTGGTTTTTGGCAGCAACACAGGCTCAAGACAAGGGACGCTATATGCTGTCACACCGGGAAGGCATACAAGTACCAGAAGACATTGCGGCATCTGCCCTGCCCGATATCGGGCGTGTCATGGATTTTCAAGTATAAAGAAGATACTTGCACTAGCCACTCACAGTTCACCTTTCCCTGAGGAAGAAGGCAGGCCCTTCGAAACGCGTCGGACTACACAGGATGAACTTCTGACCTCTGTAATGGGGGTTCCCTCCTTGACCCTGAGCGAATCAGTGTGCTGCTGCAGAATAAAGCTGCTGTTCTGCTATCCCCGCGAGTGTGGTGTGTTCTTTGAACAACGAGCGGCTATCTATACAACGGATCCATCACCGTTTTACCACACCCGCCCTTAGGAGTGCACGAGCGCCTTGATGGAAAACGGAGCCTGGCAGTGAACCTGCATGCGCCCAGCACCGCCATGGTGTCAAACCGGGAAAAGAGCCGTAAATGGAAAATCATTCAGATTGATGAGAATACGGAATATTCCGCCCTCACTTCTAATACCGGGATGACGCGTGGCTGGCGAGGGGGTACACTACTGGTGGTTTTTGGCAGCAACACAGGCTCAAGACAAGGGACGCTATATGCTGTCACACCGGGAAGGCATACAAGTACCAGAAGACATTGCGAAATCTGCCCTGCCCGATATCGGGCGTGTCATGGATTTTCAAGTATAAAGAAGATACTTGCACTAGCCACTCACAGTTCACCTTTCCCTGAGGAAGAAGGCAGGCCCTTCGAAACGCGTCGGACTACACAGGATGAACTTCTGACCTCTGTAATGGGGGTTCCCTCCTTGACCCTGAGCGAATCAGTGTGCTGCTGCAGAATAAAGCTGCTGTTCTGCTATCCCCGCGAGTGTGGTGTGTTCTTTGAACAACGAGCGGCTATCTATACAACGGATCCAGCACCGTTTTACCACACCCGCCCTTAGGAGTGCACGAGCGCCTTGATGGAAAACAGAGCCTGGCAGTGAACCTGCATGCGCCCAGCACCGCCATGGTGTCAAACCGGGAAAAGAGCCGTAAATGGAAAATCATTCAGATTGATGAGAATACGGAATATTCCGCCCTCACTTCTAATACCGGGATTACGCGTGGCTGGCGAGGGGGTACACTACTGGTGGTTTTTGGCAGCAACACAGGCTCAAGACAAGGGACGCTATATGCTGTCACACCGGGAAGGCATACAAGTACCAGAAGACATTGCGGCATCTGCCCTGCCCGATATCGGGCGTGTCATGGATTTTCAAGTATAAAGAAGATACTTGCACTAGCCACTCACAGTTCACCTTTCCCTGAGGAAGAAGGCAGGCCCTTCGAAACGCGTCGGACTACACAGGATGAACTTCTGACCTCTGTAATGGGGGTTCCCTCCTTGACCCTGAGCGAATCAGTGTGCTGCTGCAGAATAAAGCTGCTGTTCTGCTATCCCCGCGAGTGTGGTGTGTTCTTTGAACAACGAGCGGCTATATATATGTATATATATATATATCCTACTGGCGGTCGCCAGTAGGTAGTTATAGTTAGGACCTAGTTTCCATAGAAAATCCAGAACATTCTATTTGGAATAACTTTGGCGCCGGTGGATGAATCTTCGTGAATTTCTTCAAAAACACGGCCTGCTCAGTTCCGCTCCTTCCCTGAAAGTTTGGGGGTGATTCTTCAAGTGGGGCGGAGAAGAAAGGGGGGTCCCAAAACGTGTTTTCCCCATGCAAATTCCATAGGGACCTTTAGCCAGGGCTACAGCCCGAATGGCTGAACGGAATTACACGAAATTTGGCAGAGAGGTAGAGTTCTGTTCGCAGATTGTGCCTTTTGTTAAATGGTGTAAATCCGTTCAGTAGTTTCTGAGAAAATTGCAAGTAAAATCATAGCGATATCTAGAGACGGAGTTCAGCACGCGTACTGAAATCTGTTCAATTACGAGCGCGAGCTGCATGCTGATTGGCTGTGCACTGTCTGTCAACACTCAAAACCAGGAAGTGTTGGTGGCCATCTTGTGCCTCGCTAGAACCGAGTAACAAGAAAACAGTAAAACAAAGTTGAGAAATAAGGGATGGGGATAGGGTAGAGACATTCTGACCCTCTAGGCTTGCTCAGGGGGTCGTACATGGATGTTTAGGCTCTATTATTTATTTATTTTAAAGAAAAATTGCGGCGTACACGTATGGAAATACGTACAATTACGAGCAGGAGCTGCATGCTGATTGGCTGTCAATACTCCAAACCAGGAAGTGTTGGCAGCCATGTTTGTCGGGAGAGCAGAGTCACAAGAAAACAGTAAAACAAAGTTGAGAAATAAGGAAACGGGCAGGGTAGAAACTTTCTGAGCCTATAGTCTTGGTCAGGGGGTGGTACATGGATCTTTAGGCTAAATTTTTATTTTTTAATACAAAAATGGCGGGGTACTCGTGCAGTACTTGTACGAGGTGCAAAAGTCGAAAAAAAGTAGAAGTCTGCTTTATTCATTAGGTCCCGGGGGGGCAAATTACGGGGGCAATTTTTCTGCATAATGGGGGCTTTTAAGGTGCCCCGAACACTGGGGAACGGCACTCCTCTGGCTTTATTTTGAAGTATGCGGGGGGGTTACGGTCCTACTCCCCGCAGTCTCGGTGAGCGGCACCCCTCGGTCTTTTTAAAAAATATATATGTTTTGAGCTCTCTCTCTCTCTCTCTCTCTCCCCGTACACGTCACTGGGAACGCCACATTTCTGGGGCAGTGATATGTAAAAGGACCTTCCAACTCCGGGTACCTGCATTGTCTAGAGTTTTTTATTAATTTTGGGAGGGTGGGCTTGATAATACGTCCTTGTAAATTCCCATAGAAGCCTATGTCTGGTGTTAACATGGGCTTCTATGGGAAATAACAAGGCCATATTATGAAGCTCATTATCGCCGTTTTATCGGCAGTTTCCTGCCAATAAAACGGCGATAATTTTAACACCGGTCCTTGATAATACGCACCTAAGTTTACTGGTAAAAAAAAAAGAGCAATGGGTCATATTATCAACAAAAGGCGATACATTATCGTCGCTTTTATTGGCAGGAAACTGCTGATAAAGCGGCGATAATGGGCTTGATAATATGCCCTTGTGAATAACCATAGCAGCCCAGGTTAACATCAGAACTTGGGCTGCTATGGGAATTTACAGGGGCCTATGGTTTTTTATTAATGTTGGGAGGGGGGGCTTGATAATACGTCCTTGTTAATTGCCATAGAAGCCTATGTTCTGGTGTTAACATGGGCTTCTATGGGAAATAACAAGGCTGTATTATCATGGTCATTATCGCCGTTTTATCGGCAGTTTCTTGCCAATAAAACGGCGATAATTGTAACACCCGTTGATGATAATATGCATCTAAGTTTACTGGTCAAAAAAAGAGCAATGAGCCATATTATCAACAAAAGGCGATACAGAAAACGTGGGCTTCGAAACGACACTGAGCATGCGAAGAGAGTACAACTGCTACACCAAAAAAAAAAGAAAGCTTTACATACTATCATAGAAATGAAGGAGCATATTATCAACAAAAGGCGATACATTATTGCCGCTTTTATCAACAGGAAACTGCCGATAAAGCTGCGATAATGGGCTTCATAATATGCCCTTGTGAATAACAATAGGAGCCCAGGTTAACACCAGAACCTGGGCTGCTATGGGAAGTTACAAGGGCCAATTATCAAGCACATTATCGCCGCTTTATCTGCAGTTTCCTGTTGTTAAAAGCGGCAATAATGTATCGCCTTTTGTTGATAATATGCTCCTTCATTTCTATGATAGTATGTAAAGCTTTCTTTTTTTTTTTGGTGTAGCAGTTGTACTCTCTTCGCATGCCCAGTGTCGTTTCGAAGCCCACGTTTTCTTTTTCTTCAAGTTCAACAAGCAAACCTTTCTTTTTATCAGTTAGTAAATCTGTCGCTTTCTTTTCCCGGTTCGTTTGTGTTATCCGCTGCTGTACTTTTGTACAGTATTAATAGTCATATTTTTTATATATTTATTTGAAAGGTAGTACCGAGGCGCCAAATGTTGATTACGTACTCCGTCCACCACCATTTTACTAGTTTCTCACCGTTGTTTTTATTATATCTGTTAGTTAGAACTCAGTAGTTTTCAATCCTAGTCTTGAATATCTTACTATAGTATTTCAACATTATTTTTATTGTGGGCCGTCATACCCCTCCCCCACAAAATAAAAGAAGTATGTAGTTTTTTTCATTAACTTTTATTAAACAATAAATATAAACGAAACTCAATTACAACTATATTAGAACTGGAAAAATAACTTAAACAATGTTATAAACAAATTGTGAAATGGATTCCAAAAGGTGTCCGATTGGTAATCTGCAAAAGAAAAAAGAAAATTAGAGTTTAGAATTATGTAGATATGAGTAAATGAGCTGAAGCCTTACAGGGCATATTATCAAGAACGGCGATAAAATTATCGCCGTTTCAGCGGCAGGAAACTGCAGCTAAAGCGGCGATAATGGGCTTGATAATATGCTGTTGTGAATTCCCATAGCATTCCAGGTTCTGGTGTTAACCTGGGCTACTATGGGAATTCACAAGGGCATATTATCAAGCCCATTATCGCCGCTTTAGTGGCAGTTTCCTGCCGCTGAAACGGCGATAATTTTATCACCGTTCTTGATACTATGCCCCTACAAGTTTTGGTAACTCTACGGTTTTCCGAGTGCAGTGTGACTCGTACATTCCAGTTCTGTTATAGTGCCGCGTTCAAGCAGTGTCTATATGGAAGTGCCTACTGTGTTACTGACGCCCGTTATGGCGACTTATTTCTAATGCATTCCTATGAAGGCTTTGTAGATCTAGGCCTCTGTGCTTACCGTTGTATAAGCCTTGCGGGTAAACATTTCAGGCAGTTGGTGTCACAACTTATTCTGAACAATTCTTCTACATGTCTACACGTCCAAGACAGCAGTGTCTAAGTTTAAGAGAGAAAGAGAAATGATGTCACAGAGAGTGAGAGAGAGAGAGAAAGAGAGAGAAAACAACATTAAAACTGTGTCACAGAGTCTGGAGTTGAGATTTTTTCTTGAAAAGTCAGAGGTAGATTTACTAGCTCCTTGCATCACTTTACCCATGTTAAAAGTGACTCCAAAGTGGCGTAATAAGGTTGTGGATCTATTTGTCAGACTGTTGTAACCTAACTGTTGTCACTGCTCGGAGGTAATTATAGATTTTACAGAGAAGCTGCTGTACAGTACGCACTCTGGGCCATATTATCAAGCCTGGGCGACAAAATTATTGCCACTTTATCGGCAGGAAAGAGTCGCTAAAGTGGCAATAATGGGTTTGATAATATGCTCTATGGAATTCCAATCGAAGCTCATGTCTGATGTCCTTCACATCTAACATGAGCTTCGATTGGAATTCCATAGAGCATATTATCAAACCCATTATCGCCACTTTAGCAGCACTTTCCTGCCGATAAAGTGGCGATGATTTTGTCGCCCAGGATTGATAATATGGCCCTCTCTCGTTTCACAAATAAAGCCAATACTACAGTTTTACGAGTGCAGTGTACCTGGTATATTACAGTTGTTATAGTGCCGCGTCCAAGTGGTGTCTATATGGAAGTGCCTACTGCGTTACTAATGCCCGTTATGGCGACTTATTTCTAATGCATTGCTGTGAAGGATTTGTAGATCTAGGCTGCTGTGCTAACCTTGTATAAAGAGCGCGGCCACCTGAGTTCACCATTCGACTTGAACTCTGCTTCTATACGTCAAAGTATATTCAATAAGTTGCAGAGAATTCCATTGTTGTTGCTCGATAGGCCGTGATTGCTTCTGAACGATGTTTGGTGAAGGAAACAAAAGGGCATTTTGATTAGTCATCGTAAACTGAGTTGCGTAACTACTATCAAAAGTGAATTTTAATGTGGGTTCTTAATATTCCATAGTTAAGACTGTTGCAGCTCCAGCAAACAAAGGATGATCAATAAGTTAATAGAGGCCTGGGACGGCCTTGTGACACAGAAACAAAATATACTATCATGGATGCACAATTAATAATAGAGGCCTAAGCATGTGGCGTAGTACAGAAATACGACACAGAAATGTATGCACGCACAATTTTTAAGATTAGAGGTGTATAGGACCTTGTGACTTATAAAGAAATATTTCAATTATAATAGTACGATTTTAAACCATTGATGGGTAGGAAAGCCATATGAAGGATAAAGCATTATGCATATACAATTTACAGTGGAGGCTGATGTTGTGACGTCTTCTCTTACCTTTGCTTCTGTCGTCTTTTGTCGTGTCTTGAAAGGCTGTGGTTTCGCTGAGTCTGGGGTGTTTGACAGTCTGTCCGTCACCGCAGCAGAAGAAGGCAAAAGAGAGCGTGCTCACGTCAGTGCCCGCATTATATGGGAACCGCGGGGGCTGACCAAACCAAGCCCAGGGCCTTCATTGGTAGCGTTTTCGTGTTCTGCAAGAATGATGGTCCTGGGGGACATGCCATTGGGTAATGTATTGGTTTCCAGGCTAAATGATAGCAAGCATGCTAGGTGGTGGCATGTGGGTAGTGTGGGCGGGCATGCACCGCGCCTGTGCAAGTATGAGTGTGTGCACTAACAATTAACAACAGAGAGAGATGGGGCGGTGTTATAATGTACGCAGAGGCAGGCCCAGAATCGGATCTGCAATGAGTCAGCACTTCTAATCATTCTCCTTAGCGCGCCCTGAGCTCTGATTTGTCACTGAGAGGGTGATCGCACCATAGTTTGTACTGCTTAACATACTCAGCGTGTACCCACGCATACGGTACGAATATGCTTTGACGTTACGCGTTGCATTAAAGCTTCGGTGTGACGTCATGTACGGCGTTCTGTATGCGAAAGGGGGCAATGTTTCTACTTGGTTTAAAAACATGTATGTATTTCATGTACATACTAAGGGCAGACATTTGGGATAACTATGATTTTTTTTAATACTTGTAATAATCATATATTACTTTTAAAAAGAATTACACAAATCGCGGTAGAACATCATGCGTAGTCGTATTGAAAGAGCTGCGCAAGCGCATCATACGCGTACGCAAAGCCATGTGACTTTAAAAGTAGAGATTTGATTGGTTCATAACTTTTCCTATTGCGACTGTTGAAAGTTCCGTCCCATTATAATTATTCGACTTTGACTTTCTAAGAAGAAGCATTTGTTCTGAGAATCTTCTCAAATAGAAGGAAGATCACAATAATAAGAGCAATGGAGTCATCTTCCAGCGTCCAAAGAAGAGGAAAGAAGCTCTAATTTGGAAGTTTTTCACTTTTCCAGAAGGTCCAAAAAAGGTTAATGCTCCAAAAGTAGCCTGTAAAATTGCGAAACAACTCTTTAAAAGGGGTGATCCATGTAAAAAATACTCCTTTGGCACAGCAAATATGGTGCGACACGTGAAGAACTTGCACCTCAAGAACTTTGCTCGAGTTGCAAGATGGAGGTTGCACGAGAACTCACCTGCAGCTACACCAAGCACATCAACTGCGGCAGCAGCATTTTCAGCAAGCAGTCCACACCCACATATTGATTCTGACTTTGCTAAAGTTAAAATTCTATGCATTTATTGTGATAAACTTTTGTGTTATGGGGAACACTCTATAGACTTGATGAAACGCAGGATGCAGGATCATTGCTGTCCGACATTAGTTGTTCTTTTTTTCATTCTTTTGTTCCGCTTGGAATTTGTTGAGAAAACACAAAAAAAATACAAAACAAAAAAAACAGTTCTTTTTAGAACTACCTTCACTGGTCAAAGAAAGAACTATATTTCTATGTTAGTGTGCAAAAGTTTGTCAGAATGAATGTGTAGTTCATAAATGAATGAATGAATGAATATGTTACTAGAATGTGAAAGTGCACAACTATAAGGAACTGCTACAGCATAAATCTAGAAGGTGTTTATCTATAGTATACTGTAGTATGTCCGAAGCACTTGAATGTATCATATGTACATAAATATGTTACAAGTCTATACTTCAATTTGCACTTCTGGTGAAAGTGCCTGGGTGAATTTGTATGTGTTAGGGGCGGATTTACAATCCCCTTGTGCCTCTTTTACACAGCCGTTGCGTCACTTTTGTGACACAGCGGTGGTGCAAAAGATGTGCCATGGTGTGTGCTATTAACAATGTGACGCATCTGGAGGGTGTATTACATTGTAAAGCGCTGCACCAGAAGAGGCTCTCTTGTGCAGAAGGGGGTGCAGCAAGGCCTCAAAGTGACTGAGTGAAATGTATAACATTTTATTCAGTGACTTTTGAGCTTATGCTGTGTCAAAACCTTGCACATGCTTGAAGCAGGTGTAAGGATTGATACAGCATTGTGAGCATAGGGCCCCAAGAGAATTGCTGGAGCTGTGTTATACTTTTAATCGACGTCAAGCAATAATTCATCCAAAAATTACTTTGCAATTTAGTTTTGTTATTATTTTATAATAAGAATATGAAATATAATCTAAAAAATAAAATAAATATAAATATTTTTTATTAAAAATATAAGAAATTAGTATAAAAAGAGACATGATAAATAATACATTTATAAATTATGATTTACAAAACCTTTGACATTCACTGAAAAAAACATAGGTTTCACACACGTTATAGTTAGGAATTAGCATTTAAATACCCATACAAATTCATTGAAAAAACCATACGTTTCACACGTTAGTTAGCTGAACATTTCTCTCATACAAAACCTTTGAAATTCCTCCGTTATAGTTAGCTCAGCTAACTATAACTTGCGTGCCCGCAATGCACTGCTGATGACATCACATACTACATCACTCATGACATGGTCAGTGACATCACTCATGACATCTCAAATGACATCCCTGATGACATCACTGATGACATCATCCTTGTGGCAGACCTCCTCTTACTGTAATGTAACCTTTGATACACACGATCAAAAGTAGAAACAAAAATTTTCAAAAAAATGGAGATACCAATTCCAGTTAGTACAGCCTATTGAGTAATCCCAAAATCTACATACACATCCACTCATTCACCAACAGTTCTATATAGTCACTCATACATGTACTCACTCATCATATGTACTCATACACCTATATATCCTGTTATACACCAACACTCATCTATAGAGTTACTCACACACATACTCACACATGCAAATAAACTATCAAATATCCATTTACTTGCATATACAGCTATACACCCACAACTACACTAACTTCTACAGAATCGTAGACATACTTACTCTCTTAAACAATCACTTATAGAAACACACTTATTTATACATAAAGTCTTAGAATCTCTCGCTCTCAGATATACTCACTTATATACATCAATACTCACATATACTAGTTTAAAACATATGTAGTTACTCATAAAGATATTATTGAGACAGTCATTCACTCACTAACACACCCATACACATTCTCATCCACCCATACAGTCCTGCACACATGCTGTCTTCAAAACACATACAAACAGTGAGTCAGTCATTCATGCATCTGTGCGCTAAGTAATACTCCCCACCGAACTGTACAAACACTCATTTTGGTACTCAAAAAACCAACTAATAACCCATATACACACTCATGTAGCTACTCACCAACCCATGCAGCCACTTATATACAAAGTAAGACACTGATACAGATATTTAAATATTTAAAGATTACTCGCTAGTACACCTATTCACTAGGATATACTTAATAAGTCAATTATACAATCAATTTTACAAAAAAAAATCCATTTAGCCACTTATTTACCCATTTATTCTTCCATCGACCTTTAGATATACATATATAAAAAATATTTATTTTTAAGAAAGACACACATTCACTGGATGATGTCATCAGTGATGTCATCAGGGATGTCATTTGAGATGTCATGAGTGATGTCACTGACCATGTCATGAGTGATGTAATATGTGACGTCATCAGCAGTGCATTGCGGGCACGCAAGTTATAGTTAGCTGAGCTAACTATAAAGGAGGAATTTCAAAAGGTTTTGTATAAGAAATGTTCAGCTAACTATAACGTGTGAAACCTATGTTTTTTTCAATGAATTTGCATGTGTTTTTTAAATGCTAATTCCTAACTATAACGTGTGTGAAACCTATGGTTTTTTCAATGAATATATATATATATATATAATCTGGTACATCTAGGAGCTGGGATATATATATATATATATATACATATATATATATATACATACATATACATATATACATACATATATACATTCATATACATATATACATACATATACATATACATATATATATATTTTTTGGTTTGCCTAATGGCAGTCGCCGGTGGGTAGTTATAGTTATGACCTATTATCCATAGGAAATTCGTAACATTCTTTTCCCAATAACTTTAGCGCCGGTTGACGAATCTTGGCGAAATTTTCAAAACTCGTGGGGTGCTCCAGTCGGCTCCTATCCTGAATGTTTCGAGGTGATTCGGCAAGCGGGGGCAGAGAAAATCGAAGGGGTCCAAAAAGTGTTTTCTCCATGTTAATTCCCATAGGAAAGTTTATTCACGGCTACAGCCCGAACTGCTGAACGGAATTACACCACATTTTGCAAAAAGGTAGCCCTTGTTTCAGAAAGAGACCTTTTTTTAAATGGTGTAAATCTGTTCTGTAGTTCCTGAGAAATTCAAGAAAAAGAGGTGAAGAAATGCATTCCCCATAGGAAACTTTAGACACGGCTACAGCTGGAGCTGCTGAACGGAATGACACAACATTTGGTAGAAAGGTAGTGCTTGGTTCAGAAAGCACTCTTTTTTTAAATGGTGTAAATCCGTTCAGTAGTTGCTGAGAAGATCAAAAAAGAAAAATATCGCTATATAGACGCACGGAGGATCCGCGCACCCTGCTGATCAAGAGCTGAATGCTAATTGGCTGTCAACACTTCAAAAAAGGAAGTGTTGGCAGCCATCTTGTGCCTCAGGAGAACTGATGCAAAAAGAACAAATGATGGACAGAATGCAGAACAATGTCATACATTCTCCCCAGTACAGAGATCTGAGCCTAAATCCATCATTTTTTTGCTCACCATGCAATTCCAGTTTGGACCCAGCCATATGCAAATCAGTCCTGACCCTGCGCCCAATGGTAACAGTCCAGCCCGAACTGCAAGGCCAGGTCCTCCTGCTTGTTTCCGGTCCAGGGAAGAAATGGCTTGGCAGTTCGGGCTGGACTGTTCCCATGAGGCACAGGGTCAGACTGATTGGGGGTTGTGGAGTGAGCTAAACAATGATGATGGATTAAACCCAGATCAGTTGACTGAGGATGAGTGTTTGATTTGCTCAAGCGCTCCGTCCATCATCCCCTTTGGTATCGCTTTGTTCGCCCTAAGTTGGCAGGGTATGCCCAGACGTGGGTCCCTAGCTCACTTTGCCACTGGATCCAAGATAGCTTGGCTGATGAGGGTTATGAACCCGAAACCGGTCCCAGGATGCTTGTTTCTGGTCCAGGGAAGAAATGGCTTTGCAGTTCGGGCTGTACTGATCCCTTGAGGCACAGATTCAGACTGATTTGCATATGGGCAGGTTTGAACTGGGGTGGTGGAGTGAGCTAAAGAATGATGATGGTTTAAACCCAGATCAGTTGACTGGGGGTGAGTGTTTGATTTGCTCAAGCGCTTCGTCCATCATCCCCTTTGGTATCGCTCATTAGGACCGAGGCCCTAGAAAAGAGAAAAACAAACGTGCAAAAGAAGAAAAGGGGGCTGGGTAGCAACACCCTGACCCCTAGGCCTGCTCAGGGGGTCTCACAAGGACCCCTGGGGCCGAAAAAAGCATTAACAAATTTATTTAAAAATCGGCCCTGCTGATCCGGCCGAGAAAATAAAAAAACCATAGCGCAGGCTCCCGTGGTTCTTTCATATTTAGCCCCCGGGTGGGGCAGTGAAAAAAAAAGTGGGGGGTCCCAAATCCGCCAACACTGCCCCGGGACCGCCACCCCCCGGGGGTTTGTTTTTATAAAGTTGGGGGGGATCCCATTAATTATATTTGTGGGGGGCACACTGCCCCCTGTAGCCCCGGGGACCGCCACCCCCGGGGCTTCTTTTTTTTAAAACAAACGTACCTGTGTGGGGGGCTCGAGCCAGCCCACACACCCTGGGGACCGCCACCTCCCCGGGGCTAAGTACAGATTGGGAGGGGGCCGCGTGGCCCCCTCCTGGAGTCAGTGATGGCCCTGGGGTCCGCTACCCTCCAGGGCCGGCTCCTGCAGTGTCCCGAGGTGCCCACCCCGGGACACTTCAGTTTGCTATGGCAGGGCGGGAGCCTCGCGGCTCCCGCCCTGTCATAACAAACTCTGCTTTTGTTTTTGGAAGAGAGAGCAGGGAAACCTGCTCGCTCTTCCAAAAACCAAAGCTGATTGCTTTTCCTCACGGGGAGTTGCATCTTAGCAGCTCCCCATGTGAAAAAGCAATGCCGGCTCCCACAGGAGGCAGGGAGCCGGCTGGGACCGTGGGGGCATTGGTGCTCCCATCCACAGTCCCCAACGGAAAGGGCCAGCCCCGGGGGATGGGGTCCCCGGGGCCATGATAGGGCCGAAAGGGGGGCCACACGGCCCCCTCCAATAATTTAAAAAAATAAACACACTGGCCATGCCCTGGGGGATGGGGTCCCCGGGGCCATGATTGGCCCGGGAGGGGGGTCACACGGTCCCTATCTCCCACATTTAAAAAAAAAGGAAAAAAAACCCCACAAAGGTAGGCCCCAGGGGATGGGGGTCCTCGGGCCATAAATGGCCTGAGGAGGGGGGCCACGCAGCCCCCCTCCAATAACTTTAATAAAATAAACACACTGGCCATGCCCCGGAGATGGGGTCCCTGGGGCCAAAAATGGCCTCGGGAGGGGGGCCACGCGGCCCCCTTCCATTATTTAAAAAAATATATATATAGGGGTCAGGCCCTGGGGGATGGGGTCCCCAGGGCCCATAAAATAGGAATAAAAGGAGGGCCACACAGCTCCCCTTCTTATAAAAAAAAAAAGACAGTCATCGTGCTGGAGGCCCCGCCCCCTCCCTGCAGCACTCTGCTAACGCACCCCCTGGCGCATTGTAAGATGGGGACGTAATTCCCCTTGAATACTGGGGGTCCCTGGAGGCCAACTAGCCCACCAGGAACCTCCAGTATGCGCCAGGGAGCTACGTTGCAGAAAGGTGTTCAGAGGCCATGCCCCTTTTTACACCTCTCTGCAATGCAGCACTGTGGCGCTTTCTGGAGGTACCTGGTGGGCTAGTTGGACCCCGGGGACCCTCAGTATTCAAGGGGACTTAATCCCCCAACTTAAAACGCACCTTGGGGCGCGTTTGCACAGTGATGAAGGGTGGGGGGGGCGGGGCCTGAGGTGACATGTGTGCAAACACGCCCTGTGGCGAGTTTTAAGTTGGGGGATTAAGTCCCCTTGAATACTGAGGGTCCCTGGGGTCCAACTAGCTCACCAGGTACCTCCAGTAAGCGCCACAGTGCTGCGTTGCAGAGAGGTGTAAAAAGGGGCGTGGCCTCTGAACACCTCTATGCAACACAGCTCCCTGGCGTATACTGGAGGTACCTGGTGGGCTAGTTGGCCCCCAGGCACCCTCAGGATTGAAGAGGAATTAATTCCCCAACTTAAAATGTGCCACAGGGTGTGTTTGCACACGCCACCTCAGGCCCGCTCCCTTCCTTCACCACTGTGCAAACGCGCCCCCTGGTGTGTTGTAAGTTGGGGAATTAATTCCCCTTGAATACTGAAGGTCCCTGGGGGCCAAATAGCCTACTAGGTACCTCCAGTATACGCCAGGGAGCTGCGCTGCAAAGAGGTGTTCAGAGGCCACGCCCCTTTTTACACCTCTCTGCAACATAGCTCTGTGGCGCTTACTGGAGGTACCTGGTGAGCTAGTGGGATCCCAGGGACCCTCAGGATTTAAGGGGACTTTATCCCCCAATTCAAAACGCGCCGAGGGGTGCGTTTGCACAGTGGTGAAGGGAGGGGACGGGGCCTGAGGAAACGTGTGCAAACACACCCTGTGGCGCATTGTACGTTGGAGAATTAATTCCTCTTCAATCCGGAGGGTCCCTGGGTGCCAACTAGCCCACCACTTACCTCCAGTAAGCGCCACTGCGCTGTGCTGCAGAAAGGTGGTCCAGGCCATGCCCCTTTTTACACCACTCTGCAACGCAGCTCTGTGGCACTAACTGGAGGTAAGTGGTGGGCTAGTTGGCCACAAGGGACGCTCAGGACTCAAGGGGATTTAATCCCCCAATTTACAACGCACCAGGGGGTGTGTTTGCGCAGTGGTGCAGGGAGAGGGCGTGGCCTGATGTCACAAGTGTGGAAACGTGGCCTGTGGCGTGTTTTAAGTTAGGGAATTAAGTCCCCTTGAATCCTGAGGGTCCCTGGGGGCCAACTAACCAACCAGGTATGTCCAGTAAGTGCTACAGAATTGCATTGCAGAGAGGTGTAAAATGGGGTACGGCCTTGGACCACCTCTCTGCAACGCAGCTCTGTGGTGTTTACTGGAGGTACATGGTGGGCTAGTTGGACCCAGGGACTCTCAGGATTCAAGGGGAACTTAAAACGTGACACAGGGTGCCTTTGCGCAGTGGTAAAGGGAGGGGTCGGGGCCAGAGGTGACGTGTGGAAACACGCCCTGTGGCGCGTGTTAGGTTGGGGAATTAAATCCTTTTTAATCCTGAGAGTCCCTGGGTCCAACTAGCCCACCATGTACCTCCAGTAAGATCCACAGAGTTGCATTGCAGAGAGGTGGTGGGTTAGTTGGCCCCCAGGGACCCTCAGGATTCAAGGGGACTTTATCCTACAACCTAAAACGGCCACAGGATATGTTTGCACACGTCACCTCAGGGCCCCCCTCCCTTCACCAGTGTGCAAAAGCGCCCCGTTTTAAGTGGAAGTTTTAATTCCTCTGCCCTATTATGTACTAGGGCCTTACAGAGGAGGTCATGCTAATCACAGGGGTACCCCCAACACATAGTGTTCCCTAGTGTATGTAGGTGTTTTCACTGTATTCCAAGTGTCTTTTAGCATACCACTGGCTCTAGGCCTGGTTAGTCAGAGTCAGTTACCACCAGTACCAGTCTGACAAAGTTGAGGGCAGAGGATGATTTTGTAGCAAGGCCTTTTTCTGCTCCTCTGTTGGTTCTTTCTACACATGTCTTGCTTCTTCCTGCACTTTTCATCGTCTTTGAGGACTTCTGTTGCTTCTTTCTGCATTTCTTTTGCTTCTTTCTGTGCGTTTTTCTTCTATCTTCACATGTCCTACCTCTGTAGGCATAGTTAGAAACTAGCATTTAAAAAACCTTAGAAATTCACTTAAAAAATGATAAGTTTCAGCCCCGTTATAGTTAGGAATTAGCATTTAAAAAAAACTAATTAAAATTCACTGAAAAAAAACATAGGTTTCAGGGGCGTTATAGTTAGTTGGACATTTCACTCGTACAAAACCATAGAAATTCCCCTTTTATAGTTAGTTCAGCTAACTATAACTTGCACGCCCGCAATGCACTGCTGACATCCTCCTTGTGATAGAGTGGCAGACCTCCTCTCACCCTAATATAACCTTTGATACACACACTCAAAAATAGAAGCTAACCTTTTCAAAACAATGGACATACCAATACCAGTTACAACACACCTATTCAGTAATTCCAAGATCTACACACACATCCACTCATTTACCAACAGTCCTATACAGTCAATCATACATGTACTCACTCATATGTACTCATACACCTATACATCCTGTTACACATCGACACTCATCCATTGAGTTACTCACACACAGTCACACATGCAAAGTATCAAACATCCATTTACATGCATATACAGTTATACACACACCACCACACTTACTTCTACAGAAACGTACACATGCTTACTCTCTCTTAAACAATCACTTATTGAAACACATACTTATTTATACAGGAACTCTTCCAATCTCTCACTCTCACATACACCAATACTCACATATACTAGTTTAAAACATATGTAGTTACTCGTAAAGACACTGCTGAGACAGTCATTCACTCACTAACACACCCATAAAGTCCCTGCACACATGCTGTCTTCAACACATACAGTGAGTCACTCATTCATGCATCTATGTACTAAGTAATAACCCCCATAGAACCATACAGACACTCATACTGATACTCAAAAAAACAACTAATAACCCATATAGACACTCATGTAGCTACTCACCAACCCATGCAGCCACTTATACACAAAGTGAGAGACTGATACAGATATTTACATATTTAAACATTACTCACTAACCCATGTATTAACTAAGATATACTTAGTCAGTTATACAATCAATTTTACATAAAAATCATCCATTTAGACACCTATATACCCATTTATTCTTCCATCGACCTTGAGATATACATATATAAAACATATTTAATTTTCAGAAAAACACACATTCATTGGATGATGTCATTTGAGATGTCATGAGTGATGTCACTGACCATGTCATGAGTGATGTAATATGTGACGTCATCAGCAGTGCATTGCAGGCGTGCGAGTTATAGTTAGCTGTACACATATAAATGGGGACTTTCTATGGTTTTGTACAAGTGAAATGTCCTACTATAAGGCACCTGAAACCTATAGTTTTTTCAGTGAATTTCTAAGGTTTTTTAAATGCTAATTTCTAACTATAACGTGCCTGAAACCTATGGTTTTATTATATATTATATTATATATATATATATATATATCGCTTACACATCAAGGACATTCGTTTTTATGAAGTCAGCTGCTATATATATATATATATATATATATATATATATATATATATATATATATATATATGGAAAACTCGACCCCTTCGTGAAGAAAGCCAGAGGACACCAGGGGAGCATTCGGGAACACATTTATTGACAGCTTAAGTTTGGCATAATGCATTTCGGCGTGTTGCCTTCTTCGGATGCCGTAAGCTTTGGCCGAGAACACTCCTTCTCACACACTTGATATACAACGGTCCTCCCAGTAAACGGAGGTCAGCTGACTCCACCCGCTGACGAGTTGCAGCTGCAGTGCGAAGTAGTCGGACTGCAGTTCCCATAATGCAGCAGCCTGGTAAGTACCAAATGTGGAGCCAAATTTCGATCGTATGAACAAAGCTGTAAGTCCAGGCAAGCAGTGTGAGTTGAGTAGGCAAGGAGAGCCCCCGTGTGTTAAAGTCTCAGTGTTCCCTCAGGTCCCCAACGTTCCAGCCCCAATAACCAAGTCCGACCGAGCCATGCGACTAGGATGCCGTGTTCCTGTTACCCTCGTGAATTATATATATATATATATATTCACTGAAAAAACCATAGGTTTCACACCAGTTATAGTTAGGAATTAGCATTTAAAAAAACCTATGAAATTCACTGAAAAAACCATAGGTTTCACACCAGTTATAGTTAGGAATTAGCATTTAAAAAACCTATTAAATTCACTGAAAAAACCATAGGTTTCACACCAGTTATAGTTAGCTGGAAATTTTACTCGCATAAAACCATTGAAATTCCCACGTTATAGTTAGTTGGACTCACTATAACTTGCGCGTGCAATGCACTGCTGATGACGTCACATATTACATCACTCATGACATGGTCAGTGACATCACTCATGACATCACTCATGACACCATCCTTGTGACAGACAGACCTCCTTTCACTGTAATGTAACCCTTGAAACCGTGCAGGAGATAACCACATCTGCCGAAAGAAGCCTTAATTTTTTTCTTGATTTTTTTTGCTCCAGTTGAGCCGTTTACAATTCCCTGTTTTTGGTTTGTCCCCATAAAAAATACAAAAAAAATATAAAATTGTTCATAAAGCCAAAAAAAGTAAAAAATGTAAAAAAAACCAATAAAAAAATATAAAACAACAAAAAGAATAAAAAAACAGTTCTTTTTAGAACTACCTCCAATTTATAAAAAAAATGCTACATTTTTATAAAACACTGTCATTCTTTTTTCTCCAGGGTACGCGTACCGGTACGCGCACAGGGGCGCGCACCCCAAAAAAAAGAAAAAAAGAATAAAGGAGTGAGCATGAGGAAGGGGACAGAGAGAGTGATGTTAAGAGAAAGAGCTAGAGGGAGCAACACAGAGGGACTGTGTATTAGATAGTAAGACAGAGAGAAGGTGTAATACGGTGTAAGTGAGAAAAGGAAAATGAATAAGGGAGCGAAAGAAGGGAAGAGAGAGGAAGAAGACTAAAGCAGAGGTACTGGGAGAATGTGAGTGGGTGTTGAAAGTAAAGGGAAGGACAGTAAAGGATGGGGAATGAGGGGTAGTGACGGAACCGGAGTAAAGGAACAGCGGTGAGGGAGGGTGAGAAAAGAGCAGTGAGTGTAAGTAAATAACATTAAATAACATTTTAGAAACAGAGCGCAGGTCCTATGTACAAGCATTCAATTTAACTACTGAAACCTCACTATTTCACAAAATACAAATCCTCTATCTTGCAAATGTTCATACGAAGCATTATCAAAAAACATGACACAAACCAACAAGAAAGAAGCTCAATGTGCTTCCTAATCTGAGATAACACAGGTGACATCATTGTGAAAGGTTCAAATATATTTCTTTAATCATGTAGACACTATTTATTCCTTCTCAAAAATGTAAACTCTATTTATTTTCCCCAAAATCGTTTTTCACATCACATTTAAGAAACACAGCACAGGTCCTATGTACAAGCATTCCATGTCACTACTGAAACTTCACAATTTTACAAAATACATTTCCTCTATGCAGCAAAAACATTTTACAAAGCATTATCAAAAAACATGACACAAAGCAACATTAAAAAAACACATTTTGTTTCCAAATCTTCTCCATAGAGTATACAAGTCTCTATCTATATTAAATGAATCATTACTCACCTTCACAAATGCTTTGGGAGATTGAGAACAGTGTCAGACACACACACCAATATTTCTTTAGCAGAGCAAAGGTATGCACTCCAGGCACTGCAACCATGAATGGCACAGAAAACCTCTAATTCTACACACATATCCCTCATGTTAACCAATTAAATCTCTTCCCTCTCTATTTTCAAACCAACACCCTTCACCCCCTCAGCCCTTTCTACCTGTTACCATAGCAACTCCCTCCTCACTGAGCTCTCAGGGTTAAAAGTTTATTCTACAATGTTGCAAATGAACTCAGCAAGGATGTTTGACCTCTCAATACACCAGCTTATCCGGTGCAATGTTTCTTTAAATGACTTTTTCTTAACCATTCAAATTACTTCTTTCACAGAACAGAACCATGCACCCTAACTTTCAGTTTTCAACTATCTGAATCCATCAATCATTGCTTGTGATTCAAGAGCACTGAAACTCCTCAATTTTGTTTTGCAAACTCCTACTGTTCCAACTGCCATTTCATTCCTACACTTCATCTGACTGCACCAGAACCTCCTCTCACCATGTATTCTGTCTGGATTATTGGACATAGCTACATCCACTGGGCTCAAAGGTATGCAGCTATCAGAAATTTTCACAACCTTGATTTACCAAATGTGGACATCAAGTGGATTGGCCAAAGAGGATTGAGATGTCATCAATTGATACCATTGGTGAAAACCTTTTACCATCTGCCACACCCTGACCTCATAATTTTGCACTGTGGTGGAAATGACCTAGGCACTTTGACTGGGGTAGGTCTGGAAATGCTTTTAAAGGACACCTTTGGGCAATTGATGACACTTTTTCCACAAACTGCCTTGGTATATTCCAATATATGCCAAAGACAGAAATGGAAGTGGTGCAACCAATTTTGTCCACAATTTGAGAAAGCACGGAAACATGTGAATAAATCTGTTTCTGCTTACATGAGAGACTATGGAATGGGTTCAATATACAACAATAACTTGCGTTACAACATGCAAGATATCTACAGAGGAGATGG
Source organism: Lissotriton helveticus (assembly GCF_964261635.1). Classification (NCBI taxonomy): domain Eukaryota; kingdom Metazoa; phylum Chordata; class Amphibia; order Caudata; family Salamandridae; genus Lissotriton; species Lissotriton helveticus. Next base: position 209,283,306 of record NC_136073.1, on the reverse strand, counting down.
TGTGCACTTCTCAGATGAAGGGAATAGAATATTCCTCCTAAATTTAAGACTGTGCATTGGAACCTACTTGTAAGTACCTAAATCAGCCACAGAACCCAAAAGCTCTTTTCAGGGCTACCCTACCTCTGATCACTCAAAATGATTACTTTACTCTAACTTTTTTCACTGTTTTTCACCAAAGTACGCTCCCCGGTACGCTTCCCGGTGCGCGTACCGGGCGCTCACCCCGCGAAAATTTTAAAAAATATTTTTTTTGGGGCCTATATGGGCCTCCTAAGCCCCCCCTCAGAAAACCTAGGGGGTCAGGGAGTCTCTACTGTGCCCCCTTTTACCCATTCCCAACGTTGTTTGTCCTCCATCTTGTATCTCAATTGTACCGAAACACAAGATGGAGGACTCCCGTAGTGCTGCCGGTGCGCGTACCGGGACACGCACCGGTAAGCGCTCCCAAACATTTTTTAAAGTTAATTTACATAAAAACCACTGGAGAGACTTTCACCAAATATAGAATAGACCCTACTACATACCAGTCCCTACCATTTTCCCAAATATGGTGGAATTCCATTGAGCCATTTGGGCTGTAGCCCTGTCTAAATATTCTGAGGTAAATTACATGACAAAAACACATATAAAGTGTTAGAATTTACAACCAATTAAAATGTTACTTTCATTTTCTACTTTTATTTCCTGACATTTGATTGGTTATGTACATGAATATAAATGAAAAATGAGAGGGAAAAACGGCCATTTTGACTGCAACTACCTGAGGTACATCTTTAAAGGATATTCTCTTAAAACTTCAACAGCTTTCTGTAAGGTAAGTTGTTAATTTGTAAAGGGCACTTTAAGTTAATTTGTAAAAACGTTTTCGGATAGTTATTTACTTTCCCTCTGTTATAGTTCTAGATTGAGATAGGCTTCTCTGTTATAGTTATGGATTCAGTTAGGCTTCTCTGCTATAATTATGAATTTACTTAGGCTTCATCACATGCACTTTTTTATATTTCTATTTCCTGCCTGATACCATACACTGCCCAAAGATAACTTCACTGTTAAAAACTCAGAAGTACCTGTCTGATCTTACACCCAACAGTGCCCTAACTCTACTGATATAGTTATTTTTTATGCAATTTACAGCAAGAAAATGGAAGGAAAATAAGACACAATTAATATTTCTTTCGAAATTGTGGTTGAGAAAAATCCTGAGGAAGATATTGATGACTTGGAATTTATGGATCAGTCTCTGGACCAAGACTTTATTGACTGTGTTGAAAGCATAGAATCATGGAATCAAAATGAGGAAATTCCAGATGATCTAATGTTGGAAGTTCTTTTAAATTTTGAAAAATCAGAACAATAAATTTATATTTAATAATTAAAAATTGTTCGAGACAGTATTAATTTTTATATGTAATTCATGAAATAGTACCAAAATGATTATAATATAAAATGAGACTTATAGTATACTGTGCAACTTTTGTGTGCTTTCCTGACAGACTATGGTATGGATTCCATATACCACAATAACTTCTGTAACAATGCGCAAATTATCTACAGAGGAGACGGTGTACATTGAATTTAAGACTCTGCATTGGTACCTACATGTTGGTACTTAAATCACCCACACAACACAACAACTCTATTCAGAGCTACCCTACCTCTAAGCACTTTAAATTATTATTTTACTGTTTCACTGGGTTTTCCCCATGGTGCGCTCCCCGGCCCTTTTATGGCCCCCACATCAAACCTATGGGGTCAGGGGGGGTCTACCCTGCCCCCTTTTGGTCATTTCCCCCTTTATTTTTGCCACCTCTTGTGTCTCGATCCTACCGAGACACAAGATGGCGCCCGCTCCGGACTGTTTGGAATGTTGACAGACACCCGAGAGCCAATCAGCTTTCCGCTCGCGAAATCGCGTAGCGCGCTGGGGCGCGCCCCGGTGCACGTACTGGGGCGCGCATATAGATATATATATTTTTTTGTACCTAAATTACTCAAATCCACTGGGGCACATAACTTGAGACATAGCAAAGGCACATCGGGCTACCAGTCCCTACAATTTTGCCAAGTTTGGTGGAAATCCATTCAGCCGTTCGGGCTAAAAGTGAGTCCAACCGCCCTATGCAAATTAACATGGGGAAAACACGTTTTGGGACCCCCTTTATCTCGGCCCCCGCTTGACGAATCCCCCCCAAACATTCAGGGAAGGAGCGGAGCGGAGCTGGCCATTTTCTTGGAGAAATTCAGCCAATTCCGTCCATCAACGCCAAAGTTATTCCCAATAGAATGTTGCGGATTTCCTATGGAAACTAGGTCCTAACTATAACTACCTACTGGCGACCGCCAGTAGGTAATATATATATATATATATATATATATATATATATATATATATATATATATATATATATATATATATATATATATATATATCCAACAAGATGCCCTGATGAAAACACCACTCATCAGAGAGGTTTCTCCTTTTATTATTGCAGGCTGCATGGACAACAGCTCCCTCATTTCAAAGCTTATATGGCTGCCAAACGCGTTTCGGACAAACAGTCCTTGATCACTGGCACAATTCAAAATCACGGCCGTCTTTGGGGAACTTGATTAAATACTTTAGAGTCCCGCCCCAGTGGGCATGTGCCGCTTTGCCTGATGGTACTATATATATATATATATCTTCACTATGTTGCTCCTTCCAGATCAGCGGGATCCATGGGAGGTGGCGCATGCGCCGGCAGAGCATACAGGCAAACAAATCCCACATAAATCCAAGTACGTGCGCTCTCAGGAAAAAAAACAGGTACCTGGTTTTTCCCAAGAGCGCACATACTTGGATTTATGTGGGATATATATATATTTCACCAACCTTTCCTGAAGTTTCAAGCATCAGTGGCAAATCCAGATGTTGCTGATTCCATTTGTCCTGTAATGATGCTTCACCAAGGTTCTGTATGTAGTAACTTACCTTCATTACAGAGATTACACCTCATCCTCTACTTGAACATTCTTCTGTACCAGTGCCCTTGCACCTAAGCTATTCATCTGGATATAAATAACTCTTATTTCCACAAACAGCTTGCCATGTTTAATTGGCCAACTGGAAGACTCGCTCCATCGTCAAGCGCTCCAGTGCTGGATGTCCAGTCATTTTCGCTGAAACCTTTTCTAATCAAATCACATATCTTTGGATGGAAAATCTCACAGTGAGCTTCGTTGGTTGTCATAAAATATGGGAATCTGGAATGACATGGCCATCTTTGAGTTAGCACCAGATCAGGTTACCAGAAGGTCAGTGTGGGGAGAAATTGGGGGAGAAAGAATGGACGGGGCATACCTGCTGGGTTAAGTCCAATTTGGTGATGGACTTGGATTGACAGCCAGGACTCAAAAGTCTGGAAATTGGACCCTCCAATATTTCAGAACATCTCCAACCAGTAGGGCCCACTTGACACAGGGCGATATTTAGAGTTTTGCAGATTTGCAGTTCATAATATATTTATAGTGCCATTGACTATAATGGACTTGTAATGCTGCAGACGGGACATTCAGCATGTTTTTGATGAGGTATACTCTTCTCCAAACTCTCACATTTACACATCTATGCATTACACTGTGAATTACCCTTAAAGAGCCAGTTTCCAGTGGTTGTGAGCTGGAGTCCAGACCAGGTCTACAGATACCTTTATCCAGGACTGATGAGAAGTGGTTCTTCCAAGGGATCTCCAAATTCATGAGACATTTTGTCTGCAGGGATTTTCTAGTGACCCCAGATTGACCTCCCCAAGCAATGGCGCTTTCATCCATTGTAGATGGTGATGAACCTACCTTACCTAGTTCCCCTCTCCGACTCTCTCCCTCCAGAGTGAGGTTGGTCTTCCTTTGGATTTGTTCTTCAGGGAAGGCTGTTCCTCTCTGAATAACTTTGCAATGGCTTTGCCTTTCGTGATTAACTGCTGGCTTGGTGGATGAGCCCTCGCTTCTAGGAACTAGACATCCCATTATGTCTGCCCGGGCAGCTTCACTGCTGTGGGGGCAGAGTTTAAATCCTCTGCCCCCACTCTTATGAGTGCCTTCTGAAAATCCTTTTAATCCTTTTGGTAAAAGCATGTTATAAGGGGCTACTGAGGCATTTTGGTCTGCAATTGCCTCGCACCTTTCCCTAGGCAACTGTCTCCATCGGTAATCTACCCCTGGTTTCTCATCTTATTAACAGCATTAAACTCAAAAGACCTCTTCTATCCCATTACTCTTCCACCTGGACGGTTCTCAGCTTCATACCCAGAGCCGTTTGGCTCGCGCTCCCGCCTCCCCGCAGACCCTCCCGACCGGCTCCCTTCTTAAGGGGAGCCAGAGCAAGATCCAGGGAGTGACCACTGCGCCTACGGCCTGGTCACCCCCACGCTCCTGTGCCTGCTGCCGCTGCCGCAGCCCCAGCCTCCCGAGGGCCGCCGAGCCCACACCAGCTTTTCCCGCCGCCCCAGCCTCCCGAGGGCCGCCGAGCCCACACCAGCTTTTCCCGCCGCCCCAGCCTCCCGAGGGCCGCCGAGCCCACACCAGCTTTTCCCGCCGCCCCAGCCCATGGCCCCGCCCCCCCGACAGCCGATTGGCTCGCGCTCCCGCCTCCCCGCAGACCCTCCCGACCGGCTCCCTTCTTAAGGGGAGCCAGAGCAAGATCCAGGGAGTGACCACTGCGCCTACGGCCTGGTCACCCCCACGCTCCTGTGCCTGCTGCCGCTGCCGCAGCCCCAGCCTCCCGAGGGCCACCGAGCCCACACCAGCTTTTCCCGCCGCCCCAGCCTCCCGAGGGCCGCCGAGCCCACACCAGCTTTTCCCGCCGCCCCAGCCCGTGGCCCCGGCCCCCCGACAGCCGATTGGCTCGCGCTCCCGCCTCCCCGCAGACCCTCCCGACCGGCTCCCTTCTTATGACGTCCCCAGAGCGACCGCGCAGCGGGAGCACCGATTGAGCGCCGAAGGTGCGCCAAAGGTAAGCCCGTCTGCGCCTGGACCACGCCCAGCGCCAGGACCCCTGGCCCCCACAGACCCCAGCCCACCCGCCGGACGTACGACGCCGCCACCCTCAACGCACTCAACGCCGGCCGAACCCCTGGATGCTACCGAGCCACCCCGAGACGCACCCACGGACCCTTCATCTGCCAGTCCTGCAAGTTCTCCTGCACCCGGACCTGCACTGCACCAGCACCCACCAAGCCGAACTCCAGCAGCACCCACCTGAAGTGCATCCTGCTCAACACCCGCTCCGTCCACAGACACGCCGTCGAGCTCTGGAACCTGCTCGACACCACAGCCCCAGACGTCGCCTTCCTCACGGAAACCTGGATGAACACCTCCTCAGCGCCCGACATCGCCATCGCCATCCCGGACGGCTACAAGATCATCCGGAGAGACCGCGTCAACCAGACAGGAGGAGGCATCGCCATCATTCACAGGAACACCATCCGCATCACGACCAACACCGACGACACCATCGCACCCGCCGAACACCTGCACTTCCAGATCCACGTCAACCCCAAGACCACCCTCAGAGGCACCCTCATCTACAGACCCCCGGGACCACGCACACAATTCAGCGAGGACATCGCCGACTTCATCAGCCCGCTCGCCCTCCCCTCAGCCGACTACATCCTCCTCGGGGACCTCAACTTCCACCTGGAGAACAACGACGACCGCAACACCAGCACCCTGCTGGAAAACCTCGCAAACCTGGGACTCAAGCAGCTGGTGACCACCCCCACCCACCTCGCCGGACACACTCTCGACGCCGTCTTCTCATCCAGCAAAGACATCGCCTTCAGCCACGCCACAGGACTCCACTGGACGGACCACAGCTGCGTCCACTTCACCTTCAGAAGAACGACGACCCACCACCACCAGCAACAGGTTGCCCGAAGAAGCTGGAACAAGATCACAGCCGACCAGCTCGCCGCTTCCCTGAGTCAGCACCCTCCCGCCAGCTCAGCGAACCCCAGCCAGGCCGCCGACAACCTCACGAAGTGGATCAGCAACTGCGCGGACGAACTCGCCCCTCTGAGGACCCCGCCCAGCAGACCCGGCAGCAAGAAAGCCCCATGGTTCACCGACGAACTCAAGAGCTCCAAGAAGAACTGCCGAGCCCTCGAGAAAGTCTGGAGAAGGGAACCAACACCGGACAACATGACCACCCTCAAGCTTGCCACCCGGAAGCACCACCAACTGATCCGCGCCACCAAGAAAACTGCATTCAAGGACCGACTGGACAACAACGCACACAACTGCAAGGATCTCTTCAACATCGTGAAAGAGCTCTCCAACCCCAACGCCGGAAACAACAACATCACCCCATCGCAAGACCTCTGCAACTCCCTCGCCTCCTACTTCCACAACAAGATCGCGGACATACACAACAGCTTCAGCATTCAACCATCGCACACAACGACCGCAGCAACGCCGCCCACCACCACCCTCCGCGCCTGGACTCCGATCAGCACCGATGACACCGTCCGCATGATGAACTCCATCCACTCCGATCTCCGACCGACCCCTGCCCTCACCACGTCTTCAACAAGGCCGACGCTGTCATCGCACCCCACCTGCGGGACATCGTCAACACCTCCTTCGACACCGCCACCTTCCCGGAGAGCTGGAAGCACGCCGAACTCAGCGCTCTACTAAAGAAACCAACAGCGGACCCCACCGAACTCAAGAACTACCGCCCCATCTCGCTCCTCCCGTTTCCAGCCAAAGTCATCGAGAAGACCGTCAACAAACAGCTGGCCGCCTTCCTCGAGACGAATGGATCCCTCGACCCCTCACAGTCTGGCTTCCGAGCCAACCACAGCACCGAGACCGCCCTCATCGCCGCCACCGATGACATCCGAGCCCTGATGGACAACGGAGAAACAGCGGCCCTCATCCTCCTAGACCTCTCCGCGGCATTCGACACTGTCTGCCACCGCACCCTAGTGCAGCGCCTCAGCAACGTCGGAATTCAGGAGAAGGCACTGGAATGGATCGTCTCCTTCCTCGACGGAAGAACACAGAGAGTCCGTCTACCACCGTACAAGTCAGAGGCCACCGAAGTCATCTGCGGGGTCCCTCAAGGATCCTCGCTGAGCCCCACCCTCTTCAACGTCTACATGAGCCCCCTAGCGCCCATCGCACGCCAACACAACCTGAACATCATCTCCTACGCTGAGGACACCCAGCTGATCCTCTCACTGACCAACGACCCCGCCGCTTCCAGAGCCAACCTTCACGAAGGGATGAAAGATGTAGCCGAGTGGATGACGACCAGCCGCCTGAAACTGAACTCAGACAAGACGGAAGTCCTCATCCTGGGCTCCTCGCCCTCCGTCTGGGACGACTCCTGGTGGCCCCCCGCCCTGGGCACCGCACCCACACCGACAGACCACGCACGCAACCTGGGCTTCATCCTGGACTCCTCCCTCTCCATGACCAGACAAGTCAACGCCGTCTCCTCGTCATGCTTCAACATCCTGCGCATGCTACGGAAGATCTTCCGGTGGATCCCCACCGAGACCAGGAAGACGGTCACCCAGGCCCTCGTCACCAGCCGACTGGACTACGGCAACGCCCTCTACGCCGGAACCACCGCCAAGCTCCAGAAGAGACTCCAGCGGATACAGAACGCCTCAGCCAGACTCATCCTCGACATCCCCCAACGCAGCCACATCTCCGGACATCTGAGAGACCTGCACTGGCTCCCCGTCAACAAGAGAATCACCTTCCGTCTCCTCACCCACGCACACAAAGCCCTACACGATCAAGGCCCGAGCTACCTCAACAACCGCATCAACTTCTACGCTCCCAAACGCCACCTCCGATCAGCCAGTCACGCCCTCGCCGCCGTCCCCCGCATCCGAAGAACGACAACAGGAGGAAGGTCCTTCTCCCACCTGGCCGCCAAGACCTGGAACTCCCTCCCGACCGACCTGCGCCTGACCCAAGACCACCTCTCCTTCAGGAAGAAGCTCAAGACCTGGCTGTTCGAGCTGTAGCAGCACCCCCCCTCCCCCCAAGCGCCTTGAGACCCTCCGGGTAAGTAGTGCGCTCTATAAATGTCCTTGATTGATTGATTGATAGAGCTCCTCCTAAATCATTTCTTTCCTTTAATGACACACTCAAGTGTTTTTCTATGAAGTGTCTCACGTCTTGTAGAATTTCTGATGTAAAGGAAGTGTTAATTTTGTATCCAAGATGGATGAGGTCTCAGCGTAATAAAAGAGATGTTTGTAAAGCGTTAATCACCACCGATATGGCAACGCAGCATATTCTATGGGTATCCTTTCATTTTGATCTGGGAATGCCATCAATCTTACTGGAAGTACCTAGCTGTACTGCTGGTGCTTGGTTGTGCGTGATTAGTAAACAGTTTCTACAGTGTTAATATTCAAATTGCTTTGTGACTTAATGTGAAAATAAAATGAGTTTAAGCTCAGAAGAGCCTTACAGTGTTTTAGCTGTGTTAGGTGTTGGGCGCTTTCTTTTGGTTAAAGGGATCAAATGTCCATTGTCTGGCCAGAGTATACTTTTTTATACCCATTAGTTATAATGGGGTGACCCAGGGACCCCCAGAACCTGGGTACTAAGCTTAAAACAAAAACAACGGTTCTGTCGGAATTCAAGGCAATTTCTTTGTTAAGTTAAACTATACTAGATGTTTTTAGTGCATTTCACATCATTATTTATGGAAATACTGTATACGACATTTGAAAAAAAGAAAAAAGAGAAAGGAAGAACACACACCACAATTGTAGTTTTTGCAAGGGTATTCTTATTTTTTGTTACCTTGCACAAGTTAATTCAAGTTTAAGAATGTGGCTGTCCAAACACAACTGAAATTACAGTTAGGGTGAGGTGCTAAGGTGAGTGATAGTGATAAGTGATTATGTGACTGCAGTGACACAATAACATAGATACATAAAATAACATCAGTCCATCATTTCACATCAGTAATCTCAAACAACACGATTATTCATTTTATCTGCTGAGACATAGTATGGACAGATTGATAGTATAAAGTTGACATTTCAACCCTAGTCGATGGTGCAGACTTATTAGCAACCGTATCGGGTCTTCATGAGGACAAAAGGGGAGGACAAACTGATAGTTTTGAAGGTATGGAGGCTTCTTCACGTAGCCTCTGGGGGCGGGGTGTCAGCCGACACCCTTGCTAGTATTTCTCAAGCGGGGTATCTTGGCAATAAATGCAGATTTCTTCACCAGCCGGTGGAAAAATCAGGGTAAAAGTGCCACGAGAGCGATCACTTGAGGAGAAGAACAGCAGGCTTCTGTATAGGTCTCCGTTCTGCTAAGGAGTTTAAGCTCAGAAGAGTCTTACAGTGTTTTAGCTGTATAGGTGTTGGGTGCTTTCTCTTGGTTGAAGGGATCAAATGTCCATTGTCTGGCCAGGGTATACTTCTTTTTTAATACCAGCATCCCAATTTAGGTTAGTGGCTCATTATGGAACATTGTGTACATCATGTGTTTTATATGTATGCTAATTGACTACTTGAAGCCTAACAGATTACATTTGTCTTCTAGGTTATTTGTGGGAGACTACAGCAGTCAAATGATAAGAGTAAAGCTATTTTGAATTGCAAATGTGTGGTGCAGTAAGGAAAATGCTACTTACCAATATGCATCGGTTCTTGGCATGTAGTGCTGCAGAACCACACACTATTGCATTAGATCACCATCTGGTGGTGGGCCCGGATGATTACACTTTGTTGTTGTCTTGGAAGAGTCTTTGTCTGTTGGATGACTCCTCCCTTAGACCGTAGTGCACATGGGCATCAACTCCATCTTCAGATTGTTTTTGCCATGATGGAGTTGTATGAGTACATATAGAGATGACCATGTATTGTGTATCTAAATAAGATAATACTGGAACAGACACCGGTAGCTGGGGAGGCGGGTTGGCGTGTGTGGTTCCGCAGCCACACATGCCAAGAACAGATGCATACTGGTAAGTAGTATTTTCCGTTCGAGGCATATGGGCTGCAGACCACACACTATTGCATAGATTGCACAGCAGTTTTTCCCTTAGCGGCGACCACCCGTGTCTGTTGCAGTAGTTTGAAATGTTTTGAGTACAGCCTGGCCCACACTTGCTTGTTGTTTTGCCTGCACATCTACACAGTAGTGTTTTGTAAATGTGTGCGGAGTAGACCATGTTGCTGCTTTACATATATCATCGAATGGTATGCTCCCTAGGAATGCCATAGATGCCCCTAATTTACGGGTAGAATGAGCCCTGGGGGAATGGATAGAGTGCGTTTTGCTTTTTGATAACAAATCTGAATGCACTTACCAATCCATCTTGCAATGCCTGATTTTGAAACTGGATTTCCCTTATGTGGAGGAGAAAAAGACACAGTTTTACGAAAAGGTTTTGTCCTATCAATGTAGTAGAGAAGCGCTCTATTCTCATCTAATGTATGTAGAGCTCTTTCTGCCACTGTTTGTGTTTGGGGAAAAAGTACTGGCAACTCAATAGATTGATTGAGGTGAAAAGGTGAAATGACCTTTGGCAGAAACTAGGTGAAATGACCTTTGGCAGAAACTTTGGATTTGTTTTAAGAACCACTTTACTATGATGAAGTTGTATAAATGGTTCTTGAATTGTTAATGCTTGTAACTCACTTACTTTTCTGAGTGGTCACAGCTACTAAAAAAACAACTTTCCATGTAAGGAATTGTAATTCACACTTATGTAAAGGTTCGAAATGAGGACCCATAAGTCTTGTGAGGACAACATAAGTTCCACACTGGAGAGAGTGGTATTCTAGGAGGAATTATTCTTTTAAGTCCCTCCATAAACGCTATGATTGCAGGTATGTTGTCTGTTTTGAAGATATGCTGCTATAGCAGCAAGATGTAACCTAATTGAGGAATACGCTAAGTTAGATCTTTGCAGATGTAACAAATAGCATATAATGTTTTGTATGGAAACATCTAAGGGATTGATATTGTTATTTGTACAATATACAAAAAACCTTTTCCAATTTGCTGCGTAACACGCTCTTGTGGTAGGACGTCTTGCTTATTTTATGACGTTCATACAATCAGGTGGTAAAATTAGATATCAAAATTTTAAGACCTCAGGAGCCAAATCAATAGATTGAGCTGCATTGGGTCTGGATGCATACTCTCTCCATGGTTCTGTGTTAATAAATGTGAAGAGAGAGTATTAGTTTGCGATGTGGTACTACTGACATCTCTAGTAGCGTGGTGTACCAAGGTTGTCTTGCCCACGATGGTGCTATGAGAATCATTGTGAGAGAATGTTGCTGTACCTTGCGAACCGCTAATGGAATTAGTAGGAGAGGTGGAAAAGCGTACGCAAATTTGTTTGACCAGTTCATCCATACCGCATTGGCTTTGGATAATGGGTGTGTGTTGGAACTGGGGTCACCAGTCCCCTAGGGTAGCATGGCACGAGCGGGTAGGCATCCGAAAGCACATGTGTTAAGCGATCATGCAGCACACACTCACACTGAGACAGAAACCTGGGCACGCAATAAATGACTCCACTCCAGAGCTTGTATAAAAACAAGTAATGTGTATTAAGATAAATAATCAGATAGATAGAGCAGGATCAGGGAAATCATAAATTCATTTAAAATACATGTGTCTCAAAACTTGCGATCAATATTAGATGAATAAATATCCGTTCTGCAATAAATATTAAATATTGGATCAATAAATAGTTAAATACATTTTTAGTGGGACACAGGTCCGACCTACGCCTTGCTTCTTGGTCAGTACCTGAAAGGAATACATCTCAAAGTCATAAGAACAACACTGCATTAAGCATCAATATCCATTTCCTCAGGTAAACAAAGGGACAGTTCCATAACAGAAACATCTCCCCGCTGTAGGAATAAACAATTCGTTAAGTGTAGTTCAAACATTTCCTTAAATATGAAACATTTCATTTGCCACAAAAGTATGTGGACGTAACTCTCCTCCTGTAATAGGAATTAAACATTTCATTAAGAATAATTATTCCATATAACAAGGTTGGGCATCCCTTTGGGAGAACTTCTCATTGGGCCCAGCTAACCATTGCATTAGCCAGCACTAACTAGGAGAAAACATTGCAATCTAGGTAACCATCCCCTTGTGCAGGTTTAACTGTATCAGGGCTACACCAACATTCCATCAGGGAAGTAGAATTCCCTGCATTGAGCAGGTGTAAGTAGATCTCTGTTATAGCAGGGGTATGAGACCGTTCCCTGGGCAGGAGTAAACATTGCCTCAAATGAGGTCAACACCTTTCATTAGGCATAAAGTATTTCTTTAGGCATCACACACCATCCTATTACCTGATGCCTGAACAGGCAGGGCCTTCCCCCTATTAATCAGGAGCTTACAGGTAAAACATTTCCTGCAATAGAGATAATCAGTTTAGCAGAAGTAAAACACTTCACTGAGGGTAAAACATTTCATTAACCATTTCCTTAGGCAGGAATGAAACTCCTATGGCAGGAATAAAAACACGCCACTGCGGATAAAACAACTCATTAGGCAGTGTAACTATATCCTTATAGCATTAATGTTCCCCTACTCAGCAATCAACAGTTAACAACTCTTCAAGGCAGAGATAACCATTTTTAACAGGCAAGCCTGAGCTTAGAAGACTTGGTTTATGCATGTAAAGCCTTTTAGTAAATGTAAACATTTCTTTTAAAGCGAGGAGCACCTCACTCCATAACTGTGGGCATGTGCTCCACCTTTCAACCAACATGAATAAATGTTTCTTTAGTCAGCAGACACAGTTCATTATGCAGCTGTTGGCGTTTCCACCCCCAGGCCAGGATCAACATTCTAATTCCTACATTAAGCAGGCATAAACCTTTCAGCACCCAAGAGTAATCCTGTAAATAAGTAGAGGTTATAACACTGGGGCAGGGGTGTAATAAAACTTCTATAGTTCAGAATAATCCTGGTTCCAAGCAGGAATAACCCCTTCAAAACTCTTCCCCAATCATAGGTAACATCCCCCTAATCAGGAGTAAACATTACAGGGAAGGAATCAGGCATAGGCATTTCATTAAGTAACTTATAAATAGAACATTACTCATTGCTAGAGAGCAACATCTCATTAAGCAAGCACAGGCCTTGCTTTAGATTAGTAAAACATTTCTGTTAATTAAGGTGAACATTTCAATAAGCAATTCAGTAAAGCATTCTCAATGAGCATTTTACTATGCCTTGGACTCCCCTATGCAGGGCTAAGCCATCGCAGGTGAACTCAGTATGTCTTTAGGCCTACGCCGGAACCAGGGCCCAAACAGTTAATGAATGGCAAGCCTGTCCTCAGGCATAAACAGTAACTTAATGGCCTCCACGTCACTAGAGGCACATAGGGGCCAACAGGTGGGCACTTAAGGTCAAAAATACAGCGTTTCTCTGGGGCCTACAAGAGAGCGCTTGGAGGCACAATTACAGCGCTTCTATGGGACATTCAAGAAAGCGCTTGGAGTGAAATTACAGCGCTTCCCTGGGCACTACCTCAGTTCCTCACATGACAGCGCTTGGCCACAGGCAATGCTGGGGACAGCGCTTCAGCAGGCAATCAGGTTTAGATAATAGCACCCTGCAGGTACAGCACTTCAGAAGGCAGCAACTTCTAGAGCCACAGAAGTTCTTGGTGACACAGCGCTTCAGGGGGATAGCGCTTTTCAGGATTCACAGCGCTACGATATAGCAGGCAATTCACAGCAGAGGTAGCGCTCGGCAGACAGTTCATTCCAGGTAGCGCTGCTGAAGGGCACCACAGAATATAACGCTTCACAGACAGCAGGGTGCAGGGCTATAGCGCTTTGGCCCACACGAGGTGGGGGCAAGACCAGCAGGTCTAATAACATTCAGTTCAGGGTGCTGCAGTTCAGGCAAATATAGCGCCTCAGAAGGCAGCAACCCCCTCCATTACTTCAGCGCTCTTCACAGGGTCAGCAAGGGCAGCGCTAGATATACAGGACAGGTGACACCCCAGTAGCAGGTTAGCAAGGGAGACCCCAGGTGACATCAGGAAACGCAGGGTCAGTACCGCGCCAATACCTGTTTGCTTCTTCAAAAGTCCTGTGATGATTTAATTTCTTCTTAGCGCTTTAGGTTTCTTGCGCCCTTGTAAATAGAAGCTTAGTTTCTTGTTGGCGTGATGTTTCTTGCGCCCTTTGGTTTCTTGTTTCCTTGAAGGGGGTTAAGTTGGTGGCTGGTGTTAGATCTCCTCAGCCAATCCCCTCAAGTGGTCCCTGGGGGTTCCCTGCCGCGGGGTTAGGTCAGTGGGGGGGGGTACAGGATGCCTCAATACTTGTAAAGCAGCACTCTAGGCCCTGTCATTTCCAGCATCATAAGACCCTGCCCTGACCCCCACTGCCTATCCTCCTGCGTAGGTTCTTCCCCAGGTCTTCCCCTCAGTCACTCTGACAGGAAAGTTTTTCTTCCTTTCCTTATACAGTGCCAGTTGACAGTTGGCAGTGGCAGTTGGTGTCACCTCACCTGTTCCAGAAGGTTCCAGGGGGTTCTAGGAGGTTCCCCCATTCTACCTGTGGGCAGGCTGGCAGGCTAAGTTGATACATTGTTTGGAGGGTTCCAGCCAGGCCCTAGCCACTAGAATGCGCCCACTAACCCCGCTGCAGCAGCAGTGGTCAGTGGCAGCCATGTTAGGGGTATAAGACACCTGCATCTTAACATCAGTTTCACAGTACACAGGGCTTTCCTCACTACACAAGGCCTATACATTGTTGTTACAATAGGGGCATTATAAATTAAAAGGGGTAAAAAAAACGAAAAATTTCTGGGGAAAGGGCCAAGTCCCACAGTGTGGGTATCTGGCGGCGAAGGTTGGGCATTTGGAGTTGTGGTTTGTAGCAAACAGATCTGTCTCTGGTTGACCCCACTCTTGGAAAAATGGCTGAAGAACTTGATGATGAAGTTCCCATTTGTGTATCTTGAGTTAACAGATCTGCAACTTGATTGTGAACTCCTGGTAGATGTTCTGCTAATAGAAAAATGTTTTGAGGAATGGCCCATTTCCATATGCTCTGCGCCAGCCGGGAGAGCTGTAGGGAGTGTGTTCCTCCTTGTTTTTGAATGTAATACATTGCTGTCAGATTGTCCGTCCGGACTAGTACAGCTTTGTTTGGCAGGTAATGCTGAAACGATTTTAGAGCTAGAAAAATTGCTAGCAACTCCAGATGATTTATGTGGAGTGGTTTTTGTTGCATTGCCCATGTACCCTGTACTGTGTGATTTTGTAAATGCGCTGCCCATCCCGTGAGAGATGCGTCTGTGGTTAGTATTATCTGTGGAACAGGTTCTATGAACGGCCGGCCCTTGGAAAGGTTCTTGGTGTTCTACCATTGCAGAGAGCGATATGTCCGGTCGTCTACCACCATGTGGTAAATAAATAATTAATTACCGATACTATTTTTCTATACATTAACTATAACAGATAGCTCAATAAATAAGAGGCAGGATCCGTGATATCTGAGTCAGAATGGCTTTAATCGGATGGCTCGAGCCTAAAGACCATGATGTGGCATGCAATGGAATGGAATGGCAGCTGCAACGTCTCATTTAATATTACATAGTATATATAGTAAAACAGTACAATTGTATTGAATACAGTAGGCGTAACAAGTGACAAACGAAAGATAAGAACATATGGGCGTAAAAAGAAGGCGTGCACGGAGACATGTGATGTAAACGTCACAGAAGTGTCATAAGTGGGTGGATACATGGAGGGGGCTACCTGGGCAGCTGGAACCTTTAACCTACTGGTGCGCGCAAAACGGGCCATGACGTGTAACTGGGGAGAGCTGGGGGCTCTGACTTCTAGCACTAGAAGAGGAGACTAAAGTCTGGGATGTCAGAACGACCTGTACCTATAGCATATCTGATATCTTGTGTTTGGAGTACATGTTGATAGGATCTAAATGTCATCAGGGTAAAGGCTACTTGACACTAAGGCTGGTGCATGCATATCTTCTACATGTATTGCGTGTACTATGAATCTTCTATGAATACTAATTCAGTAATTCTCTTGCATGGAGACAGAAAGACTAGACTATAGCTGAAGATGTTTATGCGGTTCGTTAGCTTAGGAATGTGAAGCCGGGGAGCTGAACTGATAACTAGAGGCATAACATATTCTTGGCAGACAGGCAGGCAGGCCATGCCGGGCACCGCGCTGCTTGGCAGAAAGTAAGTGAAGGGTCAGGAATACGGGAGGGGCTGCATCGTTCCTCGGAGCGGTTTCAGGAGACTGGAGCTTGAATCTGGTGTCCGGGCCCTATGAGGCCTAGAAACGGGGAATTAACGTGCACAATATAAAATGTTGGCAACATAGGCCTAATACTCGTTGCTTTCACGAGGGACTGGATAACTGGCATACTAACGTTGGACACAACTATAATTGCGTCTTTATTCGGTCAAGGGGGAACATATGCATATCGATCATGCACATATAACATATAACGGGGAACACGTAGGGACACATGACAGGGCAAAATTCAATTTTCCTCATTCCCTCCTTGTTCCCTACGTTTCCTTCAGGAAACATCAATATTCATGATACCATCTATCTGTTCATAGAGCATCATTTGCTCGAATCTTCTTGGAACGGGACTTAGGACTTGGAATACAAGAGGTAGCGCACAAGCCGCAAATCGCAGGACCACATTGTAAACATAGACAACAACTGAATATGATCATTACTACTATTCCTAGGAATGACAATACTTTCCATCCCCAAGCAGATATTATACTCCAGAGCCAACCGGACCATGTCCAGGTGCCTGGATTCTGGTGCAACTGATGGGCTATCTTGTGAAGTCTGGTTATAGCTGAATAAACAGACGGTGCGTTATTAGGAATGAAAATGCAACAACTAGATCCGATGACTCTACAAGCTCCGCCCCTATCGGCCAGTATGACGTCAAGAACAAGGCGGTTCTGAAGAACGACAAATCTCATAGCAGATTGCTCTTCGGTTAAGTTACCTAGAGCGGAAGTAGTCTCATTCACTACTGCTTCAAGGGTTCTGGTTAACCTGCGTATTAGCTTACTATTCTGGATAGGTCCTATGAAGAAAAAGAAACCTTTATTGAAATCTGTATACTGTTCTAATGCAGTTTCAGTCTGATCGACAATTGGGGACTCGATCTCCCTTCTATGTCTGATGTGTACTAGATGTGTATTCCTGTGATAATCGGATGGGGCTAGGAAAACTGGTGGCAGTAGGAAGGCAATGTAACATGTTCCATCCCAATCTAGGGGCAGACGTACATATGCGGTCTGACCACACACAAAATATGAATGACGTGAGGCTTTGAAAGTAGATTTCCCACTGTCACTATACTCGACCACAGTAGTACAATCACTGTGTCCTAGATGTACTGAACCATTCTTTCTAACACATAATTCGCCTTTCACTGGTAGGACTGTAATAGCAGGCAAATCTGGAGTAGTCTCGGATTGAACATTCAAAACCATGAAAATTCGAGGAATAATTACCTAGATCATATACTTCATTTTCTAGATCTAACCCTGTTCTATGGGAAAGACCTTCCTTGTCTGGGAAACATGTTCTATTCAAAAGGGACTTATCGTCTAGGGATGATGTTATCGTAAACCATGCTCCACACGAACCATTGTGTGAAAATGGATAGGGAAAAAGTGGCAGAACTCCCTTCGGTGTCTGGAAAGGGGGGAGTCGACCACACACCCAACAATTAGTGGCATTGCTAGTCTGGTGTGAATAGTGTAACATTCGTATAAAAGTATTGTTGCGCATGGCAAGTCTGTAGGATAACTCGTGAGGAGGTAGTTCACTAAAAGTGTGCTCTACTGTATCATTAGAAGAAAGATGTACATGTGAATCAATAGGAGGAAAGAATACATGTAAAACATAACTTATGCATGTGATCGTAAGACTCAGAAATAACATAAACAATAACGTAATAATACATCTGCTGCGCAGATTCTTACAATAACGTATTTTCTTGGAGTTTCGTCTAACTCTCTCACTATGGGGGTCTATCTCATACATGTCAGGAACCTGTCTAACCGCTTCACCCGAGAGGGACTTAAACAATTAAACTGTCTGACTTGCTGGACCTTAATTTGATTTTATACTCCTGCTGCGGAGTTTTCTCTAACAGGGGAAGTTTAGAGTCAGTATCGGGGCAGTCCTTGAAAAAAGTCTTTGGACGGAGTCCATGAAAACGCTTGATGTGGCTGGAGTGTAGCCAGCCCTTCCGGCCTTCCAGTTTCACAGCGGTCCTTGTGGTCATCAGAACAAGTTTCGGCTCTTTCCAGCGGGGCTCCAGAGGGCTTGAACGATCGAAATTCCGGATCAAAACCAGATCACCTGGGACGACCTCGTGCGGTTTCACCTGGGTGTTGTCTGGAAAGGCAGCCGCGACCTGTGAACGACAAGAGAGTAGTGCAGACATCAAGGAAGCTAGGTAATCTGTCAGCATATTACTGTCAACATCAGTTATTTTACGTGGCATAGGTGTACCCCACATGTTAGGGGGACGGCCGAATACAACCTCAAAAGGGGACAGACCTGAACGGGAGTGAGCGACCATTCTCATGTAAAAAAGGGCGACTGGCAGAGCTACCATCCAATCTACGCCTTTCTCGGCACAGACCTTTGCAATGCGGATTTTCAGAGTCTGATTATGTCTCTCGACGAGGCCAGCTGCCTCGGGATGTCGCACACAGTGGAACTTCCACTGGTACCCTAACAGAAGAGATACTTGTTTCATGAGTTCGGATGAGAATGGCTGGCCGTTGTCTGAATACACGACCCTGGGCAAACCATAGCGTGGGAAAAACTCACGAACCAACTGCCTGGCAGTGGTCGCGGCAGTGTAATCTGGGACTGGATATGCTTCTGTCCATCTGGACAAAGCGCATACAACTACGAGGACATACTTGAAACCTCGGCATCGATCCATCTGAATATAATCCATCTGGAGGACTTCAAAAGGGTGGTCAGGAGGATGGAATCCACCTTGTTCCACCGGAACACCTTTACCTGGATTGAACTGACCTGCAGGTACGCACTTTCTGCTTGGCTGCTGCTCGTAAATGCTTGTTAAACCAAATATTCTGGATGCTGTCTAACATGGCTTTCTCTCCTAAATGTGCTGGACTATGTGCTGTATTAATAATGACTTGAACCATAGAGTCGGGGAGAAACCATGTGGCTTTTCCCTTCGTCAACCATCCCTGATCTGTCTGGACCCCTCCTTGTTCAGACCATTTCTTGATTTCGTCTGGGGTAGCATGTGACTGTATGTCTAGTACGTCTTGTGTAGGGTCCTTAACTGTCATACAAGTCGTCTGATCTGGAACATCTGTCTTTGTTGTGTTAACTGGAATGTCTGGAGTCTGAGCTGTAAGCTTGGCTGTTCGATCTGCTAGATCGTTACCTTGGGAAATGGTGTCAGTGGCTTTCGTATGTGCTTTGCACTTCATAATGGCAATGGCTTTCGGTAAATGTATTGCTTCTAACAGAGCTTGAATGAGGGGGCCATACTGAATCTTGGCTCCATGAGAGGTCATGAAACCTCTTTCTTGCCAGAGTACTCCAAAGTCGTGTACGACTCCGAATGCATAACGTGAATCTGTATATATGTTTACTTTCAGGTTCTTTGCTCGTATGCAGGCTTGGGTCAGAGCGATGAGCTCTGCTGCTTGAGCAGACAGGGTGTCAATACGATGTGTTTCTATAACATTAGTTTCAGTAGTCACTGCATACGCGGCAACTAACTCTCCTGTACTTGTTCTCATACATGAACCATCCACATAAAGTGTCAGGTCGGGATCAGGTAATGCAATGTCTGTCAAGTCTTGTCTTGGTCATGGTGTTAATAACTTCCACACAATCATGTGTGGCAGGATTTGATGTAATCGAGGGTAACAGTGTAGCAGGATTTAATACGTTGCAGCGTCTGATTTCTATGTGTGGCTGAAACAGTGTCAATTCATAACCTGTTAAACGTGCAATTGTCAAGTGCTGAGTCTGTGTTCGGTTTAAAAGAACTTCCACAGAGTGTGGAACTTGTACTGTCAGGGAGTGTCCTAACACTATGGAATCACTTTGTCTGATAGCTAGAGCTGTGGCTGCAACTGACTTGAGGCACGCAGGCAGTGCCTGGGCTACTGGATCTAATGTGCTAGAGAAATAAGCACAAGGCTTGTGTTGTCCTGCTTGATCTTGCGTGAGAACAGATAATGCTGTACCATCACGTTCAGTAACAAAAAGTGTAAAAGGCTTGCGGTAGTTTGGTGTCGTTAACACAGGTGCATTACATAAAGCTTTCTTTAACTCATTAAAAACAAGTGTATGTTCCTGGGTCCAAGGGAGGACAGTCGATGTGGCTGCCTCCTGTGTCGTTAACTGTATCAGTGGTTTGGCTAGATATGCATACTGAGGAATCCATTGTCTGCAGTAAGAAGTGAGGCCGATAAAAGCTCGTACCTCCTTCTGTGTCTTGGGCTGCGGAAGATGTGCTATTAACTGGATACGGTCTGTTGTCAACTGTCTACCCCTCTTGGACAGTAAGTGTCCAAGGTATACCACTTGCTGGACACAGAATTGCAGTTTGGAAGGGGACACCATGTGCCCCATGTCTGCCAGGAAATACAAGACTGTCAGTGACGCAAGTTCGCAGTCACGTTCTGTTCGGGCTGTGATCAATAAACCATCGACATACTGGAGCCGGGCAGTGTCAGTTGGCATGTGAATACTGTCTAGTTGTCTTTTAAGTGCTTGACTGTAAATACTAGGACTTTCTGTGAAACCTTGAGGAGCCCGTGTGAATTTATAGCTTCTTCCATTTAAACAGAATCCGAAAAGAAACTGGCTGTCTGGATGAATGGGGACACTAAAGAATGCGTTCTTGAGATCAATAACAGTAAAGAACGTAGCTTCAGAATCAATGGCAGTCAATAGGGAAGAGATATCTGGAACCACTGGGTACTGGGGTATGATACACTTATTAAGTTCTCGAAGGTCAATCACTAATCAATAAACTGGAGGTGCATTTGGGTCAGTACGTTTAAGAATCGGAATGATAGGTGAATTACATACATTGGAGTCAGTTTCTACAACTACTCCTTGAGCAATGAGCTCGTCAATAATTTTCGATAAGGCTGCTACAGCCTCAGGTGGCAACTTGTATTGTCGGATTTGTGGTAATACAACACCTTGTTTCAGAGTAACACGATATGGTGTAATGTGCATACAACCTACATCAGTTGGACCTTGCGCCCATAAATGCTGTGGTACATTCAGTAATCTTGGATCAAAATCACGTAACACATAATGACATTTAAAATCACGTAAAAACAATCTCACTCCTTCCGGAGAACAGCATATGACCGCTCCTAATTCTTTCAATGTTTTAATACCAAGTAAATTTTCTGGACATGATTTCGTAAGTAACAAGTCTGTAGTTCGGGACAATGGACCAACTTCTAGGGTAACTGGTTTCGATATTTCATTAACAATCGGCTTTCCTGAAAATCCCAGGGAAACATTTCTTGAGCCTGAGAGTGGAGCCCCTGGAACCTCGTCATGACTGATGGTAGTCCTACTTGCCCCTGTATCAATCAGAAACTTTCTGTCTTTCCCTAATACTTGACTGTGTACATAGGGACCCTCTTGATCTACAGGAATCTCGATGAGAGGCAAGCCAACCTCCCTCTCTAGGCTGTTTCATGAATACTGCTGATATTCTGGATAATCTGACTGTGCGTACTGGTACATCTGTTGTGTAACGTGTTGTGTGGCAGCTATAGGCTGTGGTACTGTAACTGTCTGCTGTGCGTTCTGCGGTGGCTGGGCATTCTGCGGAACATGTTCTTGTCTAGGAGGACGTGGTCTCTCTTTCGTCTTACCTGTAGCTATGTTGTGTTTCAGAACTGCACATTCGTTTATATAATGACCTGGCTGTTTACAGTAATTGCATGTCCCTTTAACGGGAGCTGCAGAATGACTAGTCTGATTCGTACCCCTCTTCTGACTATCTGCTGGAACAGATTGTGCAACTAGTACTTTCATGTTCGTGTCTTTCATACGTCTCCTTTCGTGTTCTTGCTCTTCCCTGATTCTGTTCTGGTGATACTGTAACATCTGTAGCATTTGGGACGGGGTATTAGCTTGCCATGTACTCTCGACTTTTAATACTCGATTTTTAACTTGTGGTAAAGAATTCTCAACTAGTTTGGTAACAAAAAGATGTGGATACGACTCACTACTTGTTTTCAAACCGCTATTAATAATGAAACATTTCTCAAATCTGGAATAAAAATCACTAATGTCTTCGTCTTGTTTCTGTTTACAGGCTGAGATGGCATCCCAATCTTCCTTTTTCGTGGCTAGTAATCTTGGCAAGACTTGTATTAGCAGTTCGGGCAACTCTTTGGCTTTATCCCCAAGACCAGTACCTGGGACTCGTGTGTTATCTTCGGTTTCCAACGCTGTCCAGTCAATCTTTTTCTCTCCCACCTCCCATTCTTTTTCTTTAAGTTTTTCATATATGCCCGCAGGCAGCAGGACCTTTAACATTTTGATGATATCAGGATACGTGTATTCTCCCATACGGAGCATGTCTTTTAATTCACGGTGGAACCCTGCTGGATCTTTATCGTGACAGGGCACTAACTTTTCCATTTCTAGTAGTTCTATTTTCGTGATAGGGGTGTAAACAAATACTCGTTCGAGTGCACCCCCGTTCCTTTAACTGGATGTACTTCTCGCAACGGATTCTGTCTATCTATGTAGAATGGGGGTGGAACAGGAACAAAATGCGGAGTCAGGAACGTTCTATATTTGTGGCGCTGTTCTAAAATGACGCTAATTAGATCGGTACCTAGACCTTTCCATCTGTTTAGGAGTAACTCGTTCAATACATTATATAAAGGACCTGGATCAGAATGCTGACTCTCGTACAGTGTAATGAGGTGCTGGATCATGTACATACCCACCAGTCGCTGCTCGGCTGGGGGCAGCTTCAGAAACATTTGAGCCATTACTTCGTCTGGAAACGTGGTAGAATCACTAGTCCATCGGACTGCTGTTCGGGCGAGTTCTTGTTCATGCATGGTACTAAGTTTACTGTAACCTATTCGTAATTTCAGAACTTTATCGGTAGCCTGGAATAATTGTTCAAGAGAACACTGTTCCGGCACGGGAGGAGGAAAAGCTTTCTTGTAGTCTGGGCGTGTGTGTCTATCAGAAGGTCTCGTCCTACCTACATACGCTATTCTGGTGGTATTCTCGTTGTCTACCTCTTCGTCTGAAGAGTCATTCTCTTTCTCGGCTACTCTCATTGCTTCCTCCTTTTGGTGTATACTTATAATTTCTTTACGAATCTTCCTGTACATGGTTTCTACACTATTCTGTGTTCTATGTTTTCCTTCTGCTATATTGTCACTCCATCTGGTCAGGACTCTCATCTCTTCTGAATTTTTATCAGGATGATCCTGTTCTCTTATTAAACAATTTATTAAAAATTGCAAAATCATGCCTTGAGTCTCGACTTTCCTATGTGCCATGGCTTCGTGAATACTTTCTGGTTTCTCCCCTGTTCGGATGAAATGATATATTCTGTCTAAATGTTCTTTCATATCTGATATGGTAATCAAAAAGTTTGCAACTCGCCGTAAACGTACGGAATATAATATCATGTGATCTTCACCTGGCACTGGATCATATCTACAATCAGTAAGGTACTTTTTTAGTGCTTCGTACGTGGCCACTTTTGGCGTACGTTGTAACGCTGCATCTCTCAGCGTCAGGCGTTTTGTTTGAGGCGGGGTGATAGGAATACCTCCCCCTGCTCCTCCTGAACTGGAATCGTCAATTAATACTGAATGTGCGGCTACTGGTAACGTGACTGGCAAAGTAGGGGTACGTAATGGGGGTTGGTCCTGGGGTACTGGCACATTAACAGGACCAACGACTGGAGGCACAGTAATTACATTATTAACAGGAGGTGGAAGTTGAACTGGCGGAGGATTCGTATTAGCATATTCGGGAACAGTGTCGTCTAAATAGGAAGAAAGAAAAATTTCAGCGGCAGTCGGTTTATGACGCAGCTTAGTCGGGACCAATGGCGGCGGTAAATTATGGGGTGTTTCCGGGGTCGCCTTCGGCAAACCCTCGGGGAGGAGAGGATACATACCTTTAATAAGGGCATTTCTCTGTCTGTCTGATTGTTCTGCTCTAACTCGTTCACCTTCTTCTAGTAATTCCCTTTCTTGGGCTTTTTCGGAGGATTCCCTACTTAATTCAGCTTTCCTGAATTCCTTCTCTGTTCTTTTATGGGATTCTTTACGCCATAATTCTATGGCATCTTTCTGGGATTGTCTGGCTTTCTTTTTCCATAATGCTTCTTCTACTCTCATGATGCACTCGGCATCCCATGTTCCTGAAACAGGCCATCTATATTTCTCTTCGAGATCTTTGGTGTAGTCCACCCATAAATCTAGATACAGTATGGCATCTAAGCCATGCTTATGATACATGAAATGTCCAGGACTGTCCCTGGGAGGGACAGAAACTGATTCTTCGAGTAACCCTTTTCTGGTTTTTATCTGACTTAACTTAGAAAACAAAGGCATATTTGAACCGTACTTGAACTTGAACACAATACACAATGAACACAGTAAATGAATAGCAAAACAGTCACTCATACCACGACATAAAAAACACATTAATAACAGTTCGAACAGATACTACCTAATACATTGAAAACATAATACTTGAATTTCTCGAGAACAGACTTACTAGAATTACTGGATGCACTGCTAAAACAGTACAGAACATACCGGTCTCCTAAAGAGACACGTCATACCGTATCCACCTAGGTGAACACGTCGGACCGGATCCGTGTACCCAAACCCGTCGGACCGGGCACAAATTAATGAACCCGTCTAGATACGTTCCCAGCAACGGTACTCACCGGGAAGCAAAACTGAAGGCCTCGGACTGGACTGGACTGTTACGACGTCTGGTTACTGCTACGCACTACGCATGCGCCTCGGGCTTCGGACTCAGGTGGGCCTCCGGATACCTCGGACCTTGCTCTCTCGGCTTGGGCTCTGGTCGGGACGATCCGCCTTCCTCACCGCCTCGTCTGGATGCCGGACCGCAGTCTCCGTCTCCTCCGTGGGCCTGAGGGAGACTTGAAGCAGAAATATCTGTACGTGCACGGTAGGGGTCCGTCACGGCTGTAGAAGGGTCAGGGGGCCTGCGTTACATCGCCGGCGCGTGGGGAAGGGGCTCGTCCCTGTTCGGGCGCCATTTTATGTGGTAAATAAATAATTAATTACCGATACTATTTTTCTATACATTAACTATAACAGATAGCTCAATAAATAAGAGGCAGGATCCGTGATATCTGAGTCAGAATGGCTTTAATCGGATGGCTCGAGCCTAAAGACCATGATGTGGCATGCAATGGAATGGAATGGCAGCTGCAACGTCTCATTTAATATTACATAGTATATATAGTAAAACAGTACAATTGTATTGAATACAGTAGGCGTAACAAGTGACAAACGAAAGATAAGAACATATGGGCGTAAAAAGAAGGCGTGCACAGGGCGTGCACGGAGACATGTGATGTAAACGTCACAGAAGTGTCATAAGTGGGTGGATACATGGAGGGGGCTACCTGGGCAGCTGGAACCTTTAACCTACTGGTGCGCGCAAAACGGGCCATGACGTGTAACTGGGGAGAGCTGGGGGCTCTGACTTCTAGCACTAGAAGAGGAGACTAAAGTCTGGGATGTCAGAACGACCTGTACCTATAGCATATCTGATATCTTGTGTTTGGAGTACATGTTGATAGGATCTAAATGTCATCAGGGTAAAGGCTACTTGACACTAAGGCTGGTGCATGCATATATTCTACATGTATTGCGTGTACTATGAATCTTCTATGAATACTAATTCAGTAATTCTCTTGCATGGAGACAGAAAGACTAGACTATAGCTGAAGATGTTTATGCGGTTCGTTAGCTTAGGAATGTGAAGCCGGGGAGCTGAACTGATAACTAGAGGCATAACATATTCTTGGCAGACAGGCAGGCAGGCCATGCCGG
This sequence comes from Lissotriton helveticus, assembly GCF_964261635.1. Lineage (NCBI taxonomy): Eukaryota > Metazoa > Chordata > Amphibia > Caudata > Salamandridae > Lissotriton > Lissotriton helveticus. The sequence goes on along the minus strand of NC_136073.1, from coordinate 209,257,140 downwards.
GCACCGCGCTGCTTGGCAGAAAGTAAGTGAAGGGTCAGGAATACGGGAGGGGCTGCATCGTTCCTCGGAGCGGTTTCAGGAGACTGGAGCTTGAATCTGGTGTCCGGGCCCTATGAGGCCTAGAAACGGGGAATTAACGTGCACAATATAAAACGTTGGCAACATAGGCCTAATACTCGTTGCTTTCACGAGGGACTGGATAACTGGCATACTAACGTTGGACACAACTATAATTGCGTCTTTATTCGGTCAAGGGGGAACATATGCATATCGATCATGCACATATAACATATAACGGGGAACACGTAGGGACACATGACAGGGCAAAATTCAATTTTCCTCAACCACCAGATCTGTTATTTGTTGCTGAGCCTGATTCCACTGACTTGGCAAGCACTCTTGAATGGGGCGCATTTTTAGTCTTGCATACGGCACTATGAAAATGCAAGATGCCATCATTCCTATTAGTTGCATAAACACTCGAGCTGCTAGTGAGTGTTGTGGCTGGAATCTTTTGATAAGATCCTGCATAGTTTGCATTCTTGCTGGGTTGGGGTACACTATTGCTTTGGAGGTATCTATTGTAGCACCCAGATACTCCTGAGTTAGGGATGATTGGAGATGGGATTTCTTTTGATTTACTGTAAATCCCAATTTGTGTAGCAGACATATTGTTTGATGCGTGTGCTGTACACATTGGTTGTGTGACTTGGATTTTATTAACCAATCGTCCAGTAATGGGAAGACATGAATGTTGTCCCTTCTTAAGTGTGCTACTACTACTGCTAGACACTTTGTGAACACTCAAAGCGCTGTAGTTACTCCAAAGGGGAGTCCCTTGAATTGGTAGTGTTGACCTTCTAGAATGAACCTTAGGTACTTTCTGTGCGATTGATATATGGGAATGTGGAAGTAGGCGTCCTTGAGATCTAAAGTGGTAAGGAAGTCTCCCTTCTTTAGCAACGGTAGAACCTGTTGTAGTGTGACCATATGAAAGTGGTCTGATTGTATGTACAGGTTTAGGGGCCTTAGATCTAAAATAGGTCTAAGGGACCCGTCCTTTTTGGGTATGAGAAAGTATAGAGAATAAACTCCTGTGTTTTGATGTTCTTTTGGGACTGGTTCTATTGCGTTCTTTTGCAGTAGAGATTCCACCTCTTGTCTTCCATGCAGAGGTACACGCGGAATTGGCTATACGCAGAGGTACACGAACCAACTGCTCTCTGTATGTACTTTGAATGAATGACTGACTATTCAGCAGAGCAACAGCTTTTTAAATTTCTAGTTAGGGGCACTGTGTGGATGACTACGATCTATGCAGTGGATGTTTTTAAATACCTACTTTACATGTGAGACAGTGTTTGGGGGAATTAATCACTGTAACTTACGCACCTTTAAAATCGCCGCTTTTTCTCCCCGGTACACCGCAGCTTGTGCTGATTGTGTGGAGGGAGGCTACAAGTGCGCCACACGGGAAAGTGAACCTGACACACTTCAGGGGGCACATCTTTGGAGGCCATCTTTGGGCGAGGTGACGGTCTAGTCTTTCGGGCTAGGACCGTATTTCCTCCCCTCCTATTTGGCTATATAAAGACGACGGGGGCGCGCCAAAGGGGCGCCAAGGGGAAGCCCGTCTGCGACCGTCCGCGCCACGGCAGGGCCCTGGGCCAAGCACCCTGCAACCCCGGGTCCAATCATAAAACTCACAAGGGAGTCCATAATGGTACTAAATACTGGCCAGAATATTTACACTCAGACTCCGAACATGGCAAACTGGGTAGGACCTGTAAGCTGTAAGCAATGCAAGGAAAGACTCGGATCATGCACACAAACGCTAGTAGACAGCAGCCGGATTAAAGTTCTGCGAGGCGGGCTCATTAATGTAAGATCAATGAGCAAGCATGCGTTGCATATCTTTGACCTTATAATAGAGGAGGACCTAGACTGCCTTTTTGTAACTGAGACATGGCTGACTTCAGGGGGAAATCCTGACGTCACTAACACTCATCCCCCCGGATACCTTATCTCTAGGAAGGATAGATTAAACCATAGGGGAGGGGGCCTCGCTATCATTTATTGAGACACCCTCCATTGTCAATCCTTTGATCTCCGAGATCTCAAAGGAGCAGAGAGCATGGGTTTTTCAATTAAGATCAATTTACCTCCACAGGAGCCTTAATATATCGACCACCAGGGAAGTACAGGGACTTTCTGGAGAGTATTGGGGAAGTGATTAGCAACCTGGCCCTAAAGTCTGCAAACTTTACACTCTTAGGGGATTTAACAGTTCACTTGGACTCCTCCACAGACACAGCGGCAACGTGCTTTAAGGACATAGAGTGTTCTGGGGCTAACCCAACTTACAACGCACACTACACACAAGTCAGGGCATATTCTTGACTGCATCGGTTCCAATCTGGGTACCCTCAGTGTGAACATGCCCCAAATACAAACATGGACAGATCACAATTTTATCCCTTTTGAACTTACAGTCATGGCCGGCCTAGCAACAAAGGATATAGGAATGGCTACAGGGCAACCCCAAGGGAAACCCTGTTGGAAAAACATCATAGGACAGCCGGAGTTCCTAAAGTCAGCTATAGAGAAGAGACCTAACCTAACTAGAGACCCAATCAAAGATAGCCAGCTTTTTGGGGAGTGGATAAATACACTCAGCCTAGAAACCAACCGTACTGCTCCTGGGACAGGCCCTAGAAAGCTCTCACAGAGCAAGAACACATCCACCCCTTAGTTCTCATCGACCCTAAAAGAAGAACAAGGGAAAGTGAGGGCCTTAGAACGAAGATGGAGTCAAAACTATGAGGAAAACGACCCGAATAGGTATAAATCAGCTCGTCGACACGATCACAACATGATAAAAATTGCTAAAACGGAACATTATACTGAAGCAATAAATAATAGTAAAAGCGAACAAAAAGAAATTTTCAAGATAGTTAGTACTTTCATGAACCCTAAAACCATGCAGAAAGACATCCCCCCTCTCAAAGTCTCTGCAACAGGATAGCCGACTACTTTGATGAAAAAATCTACACACTCACCAAAGACTCCCTATTCCCCCCCCCCCCCCCCCCCCCCCCCCCAAAGCGAAAAAGACGGCACCAAGGTAGATACAGCCACGGCCAGCATGATGCAATTTCTACCAATTAGCCTAGAGGAAACTCGGACAGCAATATTAGCGATTAAATCAGGCTCCCCTTTCGATCCCTGCCCGCCCCTTGTGCTTCATGCTATGGTGGATATCGTCAACCCCACCATCAATAGCATAATAAATTGCTCACTTCACCTAGCCTCAGTCCCCGATGAATGGAAACTAGTACCGGTAAAACCCCTTCAGAAAAAACAGTTAGCAGACCCAACGACCCTCTCTAACCTACGTCCCATCTCACTGCTCCCGGCGCTCTGTAAATTAACAGAGAAAGCCGTAAATAAACAGCTCACTGCGTTTTTTGAGGTTAATAACATCTGGCACTCAAACCAAGCAGGTTTTAGGGCCAATCATTCTACAGAGTCAGCCCTTATTTTCACCTCGGAAACACTGTGAGCTGCAATGGACCAGGGAAAAAAGGCCGTCCTGGTACTCTTGGACCTGTACGCGGCGTTCGATACGGTCTCACATGCCATCCTTGTGGAACGCCTGGCCACGGTCGGGATAGCAGGAAATGTTCTGGGCTGGGTAAAAAGCTTTTTGGCTAACAGGCGACAAGTAATCACTCTAGGTCATTTTAGATCAGAAGAAAAGCGGCTCGCCTCAGGGGTACCGCAGGGCTCCTGTCTGAGCCCCACGCTTTTCAATGTATATATGGCCCCCCTGATTGCACTGATATCATCCTTCAAAATCAACACTATTTCCTATGCGGATGATACGCAGCTCATCCTGGTGTTGGATGACGACACCACTGATGCTGAAATTAATCTCAAAAACTGCCTCAAAGCCACGTTTGAATGGATGAGTAATAACCATCTTAAGTGCAATTCAGGGAAAACCGAAATTCTGCCATATGGAAAAGATAATCTTTTCAGCCCCACACTATTGTGGCCGGAAGATGAACCTGCTCCCCCCAACACCATTAAGGCAGTCCGAAACCTAGTCATCAAATTCGATGACACCCTAGCATTTAAACAGCAGGCAGTGGCAGGAACCTGTTTTAGTATCATAAAGGGCCCGAGTAAATTTTTCGATTTGATACCTCTCTCAGCACGGCAAATGGTGGCAGTAGCGCTCATCACATTGCGACTTGACTACTGCAACAGCCTCTATGCAGGGACAAACAGGACGGTTGGGCATAAGCTACAAATGATTCAACACGCTGCCGCTAGACTGGTGTTGAGATGGCATAGGAGGACATCAGCCACAGCGGCAATGGACGTCCTCCATTGGTTGCCGATACACAAGAGGGTGCTCTTCAAAATCCTCCTAATCACTTTCAGGACCTACCACGGAAGAGGGCCCAGCTACATCCAGGACATGTTTGACCAATACAAACCCTCACGACATCTGAGATCCTCAGAAGCTAACCTCCTTACCATTCCCACCTTTAGATTAAAGACTAAGGGAGGAAAGGCATTGGCGGTCCTGGGCTCAAAGGCCTGGAACAAACTGCCCCTGCCTCTTCGGCAAATCACATACGAGGTAGTCTTCAGAAAGACCTTAAAAACCTGGATATATAGACTACCCGATACACTATGCAAAAGCTTAGCATGAAGTAAATTGCTCGACCTGATGTACAGCTGATCTTAGTGCTGCCCCATCCCTGCATAGTCATCTCGAAGCGCCAAGATGCTCCCTGGAGTGATAGTTGCGCTATATAAAAACCCCCTTACATTACATTACATTAGCAGTATGAGGTGTTCTAATGACATAGGACGCTGTCTGGGTGGTATTGTTGGAGCAGTGGAAGTGAGCTCTAGACAATAACCGGACTGAATTATTTGTCTTACCCACCTGTCTGTGGTAATGGAGTTACAGACAGGTAGGAACTGTTGTAACCTCCCCCTGACAGGAGTGGAATGGTCTGGGGGGGATGGAAAGGAAGTCACTGTTTGGGAGTAGAGGTGTTGCAATTGTTGTTTCCTCTACCTCTACCCTTATTGTTGTTTCCTCTATAACCTCCTCTATATCCTTTATTAGGCGAGGTTTGGTTGGGTGCTTTAAAAGAAGAGGAGGTATTGTCAGTTTGGAAACCCTTAGAGGCGCCCCTGTATGAGGAGCGACGAAAGGAAGGTGTATGGGCTTGTGTTTGTAAAGCTCCCATGGATTTTGCTGTGTCTGTATCTTTTTTCATCTTTTCTAGTGCTGTATCAACTGATGGATCGAAAAGATGTTCTTGGTCAAATGGCTGGTTTAAGATACTGGCTTGTCCTTCTGGCTTTAACCCAGAGATGCATAACCATGCATGTCTACGCAACAATACCCCTGTGTTTATTGCTCTAGAAACTGTGTCTGCTGTGTTTAGTGCTCATCTTATAGAGGTATTTGTAATAACTTTTCCTTCCTGTATTAGGTCAGAAGCCCTGGTCTTCTATTGCTCTAGCAAGTGTTGCATGAGTGACTCCAGCTCATCATAATGAGCTCTATCATATCTTGCTAACAAAGCTTGAGTGTTAGCAATCCTCCAGACATTAGCAGCTTGTGAAATGGTGCGTTTTCCCGAAGCATCTAAAAGCTTAGACTCTTTGTCAGGAGGTGGAGCATCTCCTGTTGTCTGCGAATTAGCTCTTTTTCTCACATTTGACACTACTAGTGAGTCCAATGGCAACTGTCCTTTAATGTATGCTGGATCAGTTGGAGCTGCCTTGTACTTTTTTTCTAGTCTGGGGTAAATTACCCTTGCTCTGACTGGGTCCTTAAATATTTCAGATGCATGTCTTACCATTCCACTAAGTATTGGAAGTGTGGTTGTGGTCTTATGTGATGGCATTAAAGTGTCCATTAGGATATCTTCTTCCATTGTATCTGTGTGTAGGTCTACCCCATGGAAAGTGGCTGCTCTATGAATGAGCTGCGTAAACCCAATAGTTTCATCTGGGGGAGATGGTCTAGATGGGTATACATCATCTTGAGTACATCATCTTGAGGTAGATCTGGTGCATCTGATACATTATAATCTTTCCATGGGTCCCCTGATGGCCCAGGAATATCATCTGGGTCATTAATGTCTTCTATGTGATGTTCACTCTCTTTGGCCTGTGAGTAACTATCCCCATCATCCTCATCTTGTGGTATAAGACTATGTGTACCAGATGGTGAATGTACAGGAGAAATATCTACCGGTACTTCTCTTTCTGGTGAAGGGATCCTCTTTGGTGAAGTTTGAGCATGCTTTTTTTTAGAGGAACTGGCAGTGTTTTAGGATAGTCCATTTTCCTCTTTTCAGGCACTGAAGTGATATGTCCGGTCTTTGGATTAATATGAAGAGTGTTTTGCTTTGGATCAGGTTTAAAAAGCTCTTCTACTGGCAACTCTTGTTTCGGCGCCGATTTGTATGGTATGGAGCCGAAATGCTTAGGTTTAACAGTGTCCATTGTCTTTGAAGCAGGTTTGGTTTCGGTTCCGAAGACTTTTTCTTAGGATCCGTGCTCTTTGAATCCGGAGTTTTTGTTCCCAGAGTACGTTTCGACTCATCTACCTTTGGAGCCGAAGTATGTTTCGGTACCGGAACCTTCTTTGGGTCCACTTTTTTCGGAACCGGGGTGGTTTTTGGTTCGGTAGGTTTGGGAACCCTTTTCGGTGCCGAACTTGCTTTCAGTTCGACCACTTTTGGTATCGAAGGATGCTTGGGTGCCGGTGTTAATTTGGGTTTAAGGACCTTCTGCTTTTCGGAACCGACAGACTGACTCGAGCCCGAGTCGACTGGAGGCTTTTTTTGTAATCGTTGCTGCCGAGCCCGAAGGCAGGAGGTCGGAAGGTTTTGGTCAGTGTGCACCTGGACCCAAAGGTGGAGGTGGAACCAAAGCCTGTCCTGGTATGGTGGGGTGAACAGGGTCAACGTGTGTACTCACGACCTGTCGACCAGCTGGAAGATCTTCATCTTCGGATTGATCCTAGACTCTGGAAGCTGAATCCTCTGCTACGGAAGCGATGTCTTCGTGCTGTTGTTCTCCGGCGTCTACTTCAATTGGAGCCTCGTCTATGACGAGGTCTGGTGTCGATGAAGATGACTGAGCCATTACTCTTCGAGCTCGACGGTCCCTGATTGTTTTCTTGGACCGGAACGAAGCGCAGGCCTCACAGTCTCGACTCTCGTGCTCTGGAGATAAGCAGAGATTGCAAACCTCATGAAGATCGGTGTGAGGGAATTTGTGTCCACACCGAGGGCACTTCTTGAAGGGTGTTCTTTCCATGAGCCAAAGGCCCAATGGAGCAGTTGGGCCCGACGGCCCCGACGAATGCTGGAATCGAGAAGTGAAGTCTCTATTCGACGCTGGTAACCGGAATCAGTGTCGACGATGATGTCGATGGTATTTTGATTAATTTATGGATTCGAAAAGAGATCGGTAACGGGACCGAACGATGAACACATCCGAGCCTGATGGCGGAAAAAAACCAATCTGAAGATGGAGTCGATGCCCATGCGTACTACGGTCTAAGGGAGGAGTCATCCAACAGACAAAGACTCTTCCAAGACAACAACAAAGTGTAATCATCCGGGCCCACCACCAGATGGTGATCTAATGCAATAGTGTGTGGTCTGCAGCCCATATGCCTCGAACAGAAAGCTTGCTGTGGGTGATTGGATTAAAGTCCAAAGGACCGATTTGCTCACAAGGGCGACTATTAAAATACAATTTTAAAAAAGGGGCGATTACTGTGTTTTTCCTTTCAAATCCAAGTGAAACAAGTATTGAGACAAGCAGGGTGTGTTCCGCAGACGGTGTCTGGCAGGCATTCAGGTGGCATGGTCCCTCATGGCCAGCCAAATGGTGATGGTTACAGAGGATTTTGGCATCTTCGGCTAGCCTGCCATTTTATTTTAACATCATTCCCCATATTGGAAAGAGGAGTGGAAAGGTGATAACTAGACACCCTAATCCCTGGGCAAGGCGGGAATCACCAAATCATCCCTTCCTTAGTAACGACCAGTGGAGTGGGTGCATGGAATACCTGCCACCCATCGTTAGGCAAGGTGGGGAAGCAACAAATACTCCCCTACCTTGGACAACTTACATGGTAAGGTCAAATGAACATCTCAGACTTTTGGGAATGGGTGTGCAATAACACTAAGGCAACTAACAACTGCACCAGAGTAAAATCAATATTTGCCCTCGCCTTTGATAAAGCTCTGCTCCTGTGCATGGAAGAGATGGGTGTTTTGACAGGGGTCGGGTCAACAAACTGCCCATTCTTGGTTCTAGTATGTGTACATTTGTGTTCAAATTTGGAACACATTTGCTAAAAGGTAGAAGGCTATTAAGGAAAATAGATCTTGTAGAATGTGTGTACATAATTCAGATGGTAACGCTGACTAGTACGTCAAAACTACTGGAAGTACCAATCTTAGAATGAAGACTGCCTTTGTTCATCATTTTGTGGTTTTGTTGTCAATCCTTTCAGTACTTTTTCATTTTTCAGACCTTTATATTATAAAATTGACACTTCTGGTTTGAAAAAGTTCATCTTTTGTTTATCGGCACAGTTAGGTTCATTAATTTTGGATCAGAGAAAATTGGACACATTGAAAGGTTGAGAACATTTTTAGTTTGCAAACAAAGCACAATAGTAGCTTATGGAGGGACATAATAACACAAGGGGAAGAGGGTGAGGGCACACTCAAAAGGAGAGTGATGGAAAAAGCCTATATATGTATGATGCTTTTATTACAAACAACGTAGTCGTATCACCTATCATAATGATATCCTCAAACCACTGCAGAGTTTTACCATTGTCAGGGCTAATACGAATATGTGGCATAGAGGACCAAATTATGTGACAAGGTCAGATTGTTTATGCTGCAGAAAGGGCACATTATGCCGCACATTCCCTGGCAGAATTATTTTCATCCATTTGATCTAGAATCATTGCTTATAAAAACCTATAAATTATGTGGCAAATGTAGTAAATGTCCAACTATGAGATGACAATTTATTGATGAAAGGTAAACAAACTCTAGTTCCAATCCCTGGTCATTGTTACCTACACTTTGAAAAAAGAAAATAGCTTTCCCAAGAAAACTCCACCAAAATAAACAAGTAATATAATAAATACATAAAAGATTAACATGTGTAACATGGTAATATGAGTAGCATGTGTAACATGGTAATATATTTCCTTCTTGTGACACTTACAAACCATTCTGCCTGCAGCGGCATGACATATGATATGGACTGAAATCCTCAATGGGAATACTGGACCATATTAGACAGTCACCTGTTATATGCAGGGTGGGAGGTATTTTGTGAAGCTGAAGCATTTTTTACATAATCATGAATCTGCCACATGATCCATCATCTGCTGCATAGTTAGCAGATTGTAACAAAGAAAACGGGTTCTAGCTCAAACAGATCAAATGTAATTCCAAACATTGCAGTGCAGGAAATGACCTTCTCAAAGATTGACTTCACATTTCAGTTGCTTGCTGTATGTATGTAGAAAAATGGCATTTCTATACCATGAAAGTGGAGCATTGCTCATGGTAACAGACGAGCACAAAGTTAACGAGTAATGGGAGAAGAAGCTGGGTCATGGACAGTCAATGCATTGTGAAGCAGAGTTCTATATTACTGTATTTGATGTTACACTGGTACTAATGAGGTAAAACCTTTGTCCAGACACTGTTAACCTGAGTAAAAGTGACAAAGTAATGAAGTAACATGCGACACAATTTGCCATTTCTTAGACTGCAATTTAGTCAACCCTTCCACATAATTTGGTCCTCCTAGTCATACAATTTCAGTGTACCCTGTTCTATATCAAAACGTTATACCGGGAAAATGGCAACATGATTGACATGAATGGTTAGTTTTGGAAATGATCTTAATGCTAAATTTCAAATTTCAAAATACATTTGTAAATGGTTTGTCGTAATATGACATTGCAAATAAGAAAGGTTCCTTTTCTCAAGCTGATCATGTATTGGGTTTAGAATCACTTCTATAGCTCCGGCTCATTCTAGCCGCATATAAGGCAAGACTCCAACCTAGTGAAAATGTCACCAAATTAAAACAGAGATGGACAGTGGGGCAAGGAATGGGCAATTCTAATTAACACAAGGGGGCAAATAAAGGTTTATTTGTATGTTGTCATGAGACGAGCATGCCAAGACGTATGTCATACTAGAGGTTTATAGACCAAATGAAAAGCTTAAGTATTCAGCAGCACCTGAGGATTACTGCCATTCCTTTCAGGATACAGCTAACCAGGGCAGGGCTTGTTACATCAAATGTGTTTTCTTTATGAAGAACATGCTACACAATGTTGGCTTTGGCGAATTTTTGGGCCTCCTATCCTACCCTACAGCACCTCCCAAAGGTATCCTTAAAGAAAGCTTTTTGAGAGTAAATGTGGGATGAAGAACTTAGGCCTGTCCCAAAGGGGTCTCTTGCTGGTAAATGTTTGCTTTCAAGATTGATATGGCCTTTGAACCTTTTTTAGATCATATAACTCCGATAGCTGCTAAGCGCATATATCTTAAATTTCGATATGGTACTCTGCTATTACAGTCGCTCCAAGTGAAATGGAGTCCAGGTGATCATGCACATCAAACCAGCAAGAAGAAGAATCCCTTGCACACTTTGTTCTCTTTGTCCATCATGTGTGCGGCCTAGTAAATCTTGGATTTTCCCTATATGCAACTAGTTGCAATGCAGACAGCACCTGGATAGTCTTTGGCTGCTGCACACTGAGTCCAGCCAGGCAATTGTTTGTGCAGTGTTCAAATATTTACACTGGAGTTGGTGCATTAGATCTAAAGCACTGGCCTGAAATTTAATTCCCTAAACCTTGCATGGCATAGAGCTCCAATTTTAAGTTTTCACTTTTTAAATGCTTCATCGGTGCTGAACCTGTAATATGTGATTATATTGGATGTACAGTTTTTATATGATTTTATTTTTTAACTGTACTTTTAACTTTGTGAATTGCATATGTATATTTTTATTTGTACGTTTACGGCTAGAAAATACAGACTAAAGTATTTTGATAATGATGAATGAAAATCTGGATTTTGTTGTTACATTGCACAGGTAGGTGTGGTGGGTGTCTGAGTTACTATAGAATCCTGCTGGGAGGCTGAAGTCAACATATAAATTAAGTTCAATAAATTCTCCTCTGGTTTGGCTAATAACCAATGTAAGCTCATTACCATTTACACTGAAATTGGACAGTAGAACAAGACGGATGAATTGAGGCTTGGCTGGCTGACCTCATCTTAACCTAAATTAGCTCTGGTGAGGTTGCAGGAATCACCATTTCAGGTAACTTGATAAATCCAAATCGGCAACAAAATGTAACCTTTCTCAGAACAGATCATAGCGACTCAAAAAGAATATCACTATTTTCAGCAGATAACTTTATTTTACACAAAATGACATTGTAACAAGAGTTTGAATAGCCAATCAAACCGATTTCACCAACCCTTGCTTATAACAAGTTTCATGTTTAATTTAAGATTTTTTGAAATTCAACATTGTCTTCATAAATAAACTGATTATGCATACTCAAAGTATTCAGTGGTGCAGCCCTGAATAGTGGTTTTGCTGTCCATCTCCGTGGAAGACAGGTATTCAACACAGCAGGCAAGTACAAATCTAGTATCATCTCTCAATTTCTTTGAGAAGCAACTTTTAATTAGCTCAGTTTCAACCTGCACATTACCCACACAGTGCATATATTGCAATGCATACAACTCAGTTCTATGCAGGTGATTGTTCATTTGGCTATGATAATGGGTGCTTCAAACACCACTCAACTTTGAGCAAAACAGGTGGCTAATGAGTCTTCACAAGCATTCATTTTTCAATATATATAAAAAAGGTATGATATTTCATTAAAAAACTGAGTTGAGTGAAAGTATGAGGCAGCAAACTTGAGGGTGACATTTTAATACCTTTCTTTGAGATCAAACATTCAACCAACACAGGTTCTGAGATATAGAAATAGATGCCTCCTACAATCAGATCCATCCTTAAAAAAAAAAAAAAACATATCAAGGAATCCAGCAGCTGAACGTAAACACAAGGGCCTAACTTTTAAAACCATTTTTTTAAAGAATTAATTAAGGTAGCAGGCAGATTTGATGTATCTATACATTAGCTCACAAAACACTTACTGCCAATTGGTATACCACTTGAATAACCACACACTGCATGTCATAGGTAATCATAAATAAGAATGTAGTGGTTTACTGATTAAGTACAGCAGGTAAGAAACCTACTTTGACCATCATCACACTTCCAAACACATCATTTTTATCAACAGGTTTCAGTGCAGCATAAAGTGCTAGTATAGTAGATGTTGTGGACATGCACCCTTTAACACAAATGCCAGTTCTATCCTCGTTTCCACCAGTCCATTTTAAATACCATGACAAAATGTAAATCCAAGCAGAACAATACAATTTCACAGCTACAATATAGGGCAATAAATTAAATTTGTCAGGGGTATACCAGTGAAATATATAACTTTTATACTTAGTGATATTTCGGTATTCAACCCACCTTAGCCAGAGAATGAAATATTCCACAAAAAGCTTATCTGCAGAGCAACAGTCCTATACACAACCTTTGCCAGGAGCATTTGTTGGGCTTTTCTTTAGAAAAAAGTGCACTTTTAGCTGGTTGTGAATTAATGTCATCATGTTTTTCCTTCTCTTCTAAAACATACAACAACCAAACTCGAAAGGGGTGACTGGGTTACACTTCCTTTGTAACATAGGAACGTAAACATGCATTCATCACATGCTCTCATTGTATGCTCTGTGACATTCAGTGGACGAATGCAACATTGTTTTTAAGATTACACTATTTATAAACCAGAATAACTTTACATGTCATTTGATCAAGGCCGGTAACGGCCGAAACGCGTAATGGTGGAGAGGTGTGAGCAATAAAATATATCAGCACGAGAAATTGGGTCTACTCTCATTATTCATCTGGCAAGAGACAGAAGCAGCGAGGATATACATATATATGTTATGGCAGACGTGCTAGGCATGCAATAAAACTCACTTGATTGGCACGAAGAACTTTGGGTCCGCTCTTCGTCTTTTCTCTGAGGGAAAGCAGTAGGTGGCGAAATATATATATATATATATATATATATATATATATATATATATATTTATCTTTCTTTCAGAGTATAGTCCTTCAGGGTGGCAGAGGATACTTACTACTTCTGCAACCCTGATGGACTACCATCAGTCACATTAGTAGATGACAACCAGGACAGTTGCTCTGCTCTATTTATTGATAGGAACCGCTATCTGTTTTGACAGCTATCCATTAAACATTTAAATGTTTTTTTCCGCAAAACCACTCCCAAAGTGGAAGCTTGTTTTTGTGAAAAAGAAAATAAATACAGAACCCCATACCCTAGGAGTTTTCTCCCAGGTTGTGGGTGGGGACGTTTTTTTTGTCTCTCACCATAGGCTTTTCCTGGTGATGATGGCGAGACAAAAAGGGCTTCACACCGTTTACCCTAAATATGGCGGGCCCTTCCTCCATAAGCCCCTAATCCGTCGGGTATCAGAGGAAGCTTTCTGTTGATGGAGCCAATATGGGCTACATCAACAGAAAACTTATGGTCCCCCTGTCTTTAAATGAGGTGGGCAAACTGAGAATTTGCCGACCGGGTACTCAGTTGCATTTGCAACAGAGACTACATGTAAACCAATGTACGTACCTCTGCTCTATAGATGCTACACTCAAAATCTGGTACACATAAAATGTGCCTAACTTTATCAAAATACAAACAAAATGATCACCACTGGTGTCATGCCCAATTTAGAAGAAGTGAAAGTGTACATCAGTTCAGGTGAAGGGTGGGTGTACTACTTGGAAAAGTCGATGACTTGATGGGTTGGAGGGTCTCCCCAGAGAGGCCAACTTTGAATCTTGCATAAAGAAGAATTCTTTCAATAAGCACATACCTCCAGAGGAAAGCGGTAAGGTAACCTATGAATCTATGCATGATACGAACACTATGGATCTCTAATTACAATTCAGTAAACGTTGTCTCCGGCATTTTTTCCTTCATAAATTCACATTTTTGAACTGGATATCAAGCAAGCTTTCACCTTGGGAGGTGGGGCGTGAGGCAATGTATTCACTGAAACAAGTTTTCTAATATAGTTTCCCAAACCTAAGTTTCTCCAATCCTTATTAATTCAAAAATGCTGGGTGAACTTCTGAAAACTCAAGTTGCTGCTTTGCATAAGCCTTTTTGAGAAGAACTGTATTGGCTGCTTTCTTTAACCTGGGCTGTAATCTCAACAGAACTCTATATTGACTTTATAACCAACAAGACATTGGCATCAAAATACATTACTTCTTGAAAGAGAATGAAAGGCAACAAAACTATTTAGATTTTCCTAAAAACAAAGATTCTGATAATGTATCGCAAAGCTTTCCTAGCAACTAACATTTAAGATGTTTTCTAGCTGGAGAAGATGTATTCTGAGGAAAACACCAATAAAGACAAAGGCTGATTGATGCTGAAATTTAAAACCAAATGGGAAAATAAGCCTGGGATGTGTTCAAATAAATCACCTTATGCATACTTAGTAAAAAGTCATCGAAAAAGATTGTCCCACTCTTCTCTTTGCACTCAAAAGGACGGCTTATAGATCTGAAAAATTCTGTGTTTCTGCCCCAAGAAGATGAACTAAGAACAGGAGGGAATGAGCTGCCCACAGATTTCTTAAACAGTGGGCTTGAACAGAGTGATGAGGTGTGAGACTTGCTGTTGTATTTATAGATGGCAAATAGGCATACCAGTCTATATGAATACTGCAGGCACTTCTCCCCCGAGTGTCAGACAATTCTAGCCCTCTGAACCTCACCAGTCCAAATTGCGTAACGTGTATTAGGAGTTTGTTTAGCTACAGATTATTACTGAAAAATGATCCTAGAAGGTGTTTCTGCATGGTTAGTGTGAGACACAGCCAATGTACAACCCTCAGGGTACTAGGGCCAACCTATACTTGGGCAAAGATCATGAAGCAAGATGACTATATGGAGCTCTTATTTTTCAACTGTCAAGCTACTGTAAGGGTAGATGTGATGCACCTTCAACACTGAACTTTTAGAAAACCCTTAGAGCCACACTGCCTCCAAAGTGAAACCATGTGACTAGTAGTGTAGATCCCACACTAGGAGTCCCTCATACAGTGAGTGATAATGACCCAGTATATTAAAGCACTCCGCCACCGAAAAGAGAGAGTAAGAAGTATCATTTCTGTAAAAGAACATTCTCATTAGGGAAATTCCTAACCCAGAAGGTATTTCTCCTTAAACATCAGTTTGCAGCCCTGAGATCGAGACTAGGCTGTTGTCCCTCAATTCTTATCTTAATCAGAAAATACACTAAATGTATTAGTGGATGCAGTCTTCCACACACAAGGGTGTACACTTAAGTGCAGAAAGAAACTTGAGACTCCTCTAGGTGAAAGAACCGAAGATGGCCTTTTCTAAATAACAGTGAACCAACTGATTTTCAAATGTTTAAATTTAATTTGTGTAACATTATGCACGCCTAGCTTAACTCTTTGTGTGTTACATCAGTTGTTCTTTAGAGTGCATATGAATCAGAAAACGGATAATGCCAGAAGCTTTATTTGTTGTACAAGCTTGAAATTACAGTCTGATCCGAACTTCAAACACCTGTCTTAACACTGACGTATCACTGGATATATGAACAAAGACAGTGCCTGTTAGATAATCGCCTGCCTTAATCATGGTAATAAAAGCAATAGATGTAAGCTGTTCATCCCATGCAATTTATGACCCTGTAGTATGTATATCCTAAAGGAAATACTGATGAAAGTTGTATATCAAACTTTCTTCCTTTCCCATTTAGCAGAATAGAGGGTAGGATTACTTGTCATAAAAATCTTTTCAGGTTCTACTATTATCTAAATAGCCTCTAAATCCTTGAGACAATATTGGAACTGTAGGGATCTCTTTCGAAACGTCTTGTTAAAACAAAATACATGCATCCTCAAAAATAAAATACAAAAGCTTCTCTGAAATTGTGAATGGTTAATTAGGCCTCTTTACGCTTGATTTCCTATTGATAAAAAATCTTTAATGTTTTGCTTGCTTGTCAACAGTGGGATTTTGAATGACACAGTCTGTGATGGGCCTGAGAATGAGCCATCCATCACAAAAGCTTAGCTGGAAGTGCCAATGCTGATGAGGACTTGGAAATCAGAGGGATCTGAGGTTTTGCCGAAAGTTCATTCTCTAACTAAGGAAACTTTTTGGTTTGGTCGACGATGGAGAGGAAGGTAAATATAAATAGATGTTCTTTTAGGGTAATCATACTTGTGTGACAGGTTGGAATAAAACACCCAGGTTCATATGATGTCAAGCACCTCCATAAACAGCCTTTTCTCTGCACTTCCTAAAAGCTGATGTCTGTTTTAAAGAAAGTAAGGGTATTTTAGGGATTCTCCCTCACTTTACAAAGTAAGAGATAAAACTGCTATTGACAAATCCAATAATAGTTGCGCCACTTTAGGAAGAAAAATCACCCTTTTTTCTTTTCTAACCATGAGCATTTTTATAAACTACAATAATTCATATTTTCTTTATCTATTTTATAGCCCTGCTGGTTATCTGCCGTAAATTGCTGAGATTATAAATATTATACAATATCTATAACTCTTGAATTTGACAATACATTCCAAGGTCATTACAGCAGTGCACAGTAAATATAAAACATGTTAGTTACATGCTCATTTATGTTTTTGCTTTACAGCCTTTTAATGGCATCAAATCTATTAAGTGTAAATTATAAAGAAGTGCACTGCATGGTACCACAATATAAGCTAGCACACATCTTTAGGAAGACACATTGTTGTATGCAGGTGTCTCTCTGTGTAGCACAACAGTAAAATATATCAAAAGGATTGTCCATTATCTACTCAGTTATTATGAGGGCTTCAAAAGTAAGGATACACGAATCAGTGACAACCACAGAAAAGCGCATTGTTAATTTCCTTCATCGTTTTCAAATACATTGTACTTAATGAATGCAGCGGCTGCTTTTCCAAACAAATTTTTATCAAATCAGTAAGGGACAGGGGAGCTTGTATAATGCTCTAAGTCTATGATCACGCTCTACATGTCTGTGAGTTATACAGAGTGCCTCCCTGATGCTCTCAAATTATACTCAGGAGCTGTCTACAGGGAAATATGTGAAGGAACACTGCTACACAGTAACGCACTGATATTTTAGGAAAACAATTTAACTGTACCACTGTACATGAACAAACTTAAAATTCATTAGTGTACCCCCGCCTGAAGTCTACAAACGAGTAATATATTGAAGTGATTCAACAATAACTAAATATTGGTTTTATTTGGAGACAGGCAAGAATACAGCCTGCTCCAACATCAGGAATGAAAGCACAATATTTTTATCCTCAATTATTGAGAATAATGCAAAATATTTGAACACGTTCACACATACCACAGTGGTTTATAGATATTAACACATACGTATATATTTTTATACATATATACAGTTTTTTATTTATAAATGTACACATTTAGATATATATCTACATATCTATAGATATCTGTGTTTGCCTCTAGAATAAAAATGTAATGATTTTCAAAATTAACTCACTGAAAATGATGTCTGACAAAATGTGATGAACTGAAGGAAACAAAACGAGTATCTCATTCGGTCATGAACTACAGAATGAAGGAGAAGATCATATAGTACAGCTTTGGTAGACCTTGCAACACATTCTATAAACCGATTACAAATGTGGTAGTTAAATATTAAAAAGTAAAGAGAATGAATAAAAGAAGAGACAATACTCAAAAGATTCAGTTTAGAGGCAAAAAGGTAGAAATAGTATAATTTTACAAAATTAATAAATTTTGTCAAAGAACATTGACAATGACATTCAAGTGTTTAAACCACCGGCTAGTTTTGTTCAGTCACAGAAATACCATGACTACCATGCATAATCCTACCCTAATACACTAACTTCACAGACAATATGAACAACCCCACAGCTTCCGCAAAGAAAAAGGTTCTATACCATCAAGCAGGACTTGAATACACTTGGTTCTTCAGCCACATGGTCACGATGCCGCCAATCTATAAAATATTATTTTAATAGATTCGAATCTAAGAAGAAACCTAAACTGATGCTTCCTTATGTCATCTCCTCTATTATGTGTGCTTTGCGTCTTAGCCAATATTGTTTAAGAAAACTGTGATACAAAATGCTGAGCTCCTTCAATATGACTATTATGGCCAAGGGGACAGATTCAGGGGCACTTCAGGCTCCACAGCAAATTACATTGCTTGGGCCAGTCGTGTTAAGCAAGAGATTACAAAAGTACTACAGTCCAAATACTGACGAACACAACATATGCAACTCCGAACAATATTGCATTTGTTGCCACTGCTGACTGAGGTGAAAAGGTTTCCTACCTACCACAAAATTGACTAATGATGCATGCAATTACCCTCAGTCAAAAGAGGCAATAAAAGACCATATTACATCGCATCATGGCTTTCGTATATGAATCATGTACATACATAGTTAATTCCTAAATGTTCCACAGTAAAATATTACCACTAACCTTTTATCCATTTGAAACTGAATTATTATATATGTTCTCACACACACACACACGCACACACACAAAAACAATGACTGAGTTTGTGGACTATACTTTCCGACCTGTGGTGTGCTTAACTTCTGTTATCATAGGCCACAATATCTCTATGCTTAAATTTAATTAGAATATGAAATATTCCAAAAATAGAATACTGAAGTGTCTTTGCAAACCATTCAATTGTCTCTCTTTTAATCTATTAGGCCACCTTGGATTAAGAGGCAAGGAGCACATGGATTAGAGGTCAAATACCATAAGGTGAATGATTTGTCACTTTCTGCAAATAATACAGTGCATGGTTATTCAACAGTCATTTCTGGCTAAGCGGCTGATTAAAAATGACCGGAAGAATACTACAGTTTCCTCTTGATTGCGTCCAGCATTAATACCTGCTCTCAGGATAGAAGAATCAAGGAGTAAGCTTTGATGATAAAAAGCATGATAGTACCTACAATGTTTTCTTTCCCAAAACAAAAGGGCTTTCATGGAAAATCTGCAGAACTCTGTAAAATTAGAACACAGTAGTACAGATATGATTTGGCTCATGTACATGCCATGCCCTATTCAATTTCACGTTGGTGGCATCAAATGTATACTTTCCCAAAATTATGTAGATGTTGAAGGAACGGCTTATAAATGTACTTCATAAAAAAATGTGCTTGCAGCAAGCCACGTTTTCTTTCATTTCACTCCACATTGGTCATAAAACGTATGTACACAGCTTTTCTGGCACCAAATAAATATGATAAATGTTTGGTTTTTGTTCTTTAAAAAGTTCAGTAGGGCACTCCCAGATCAGACTGAAAACTCTGGTCCCCCTTTCCTTCCTCGGAGGAGTAGGCGCCTGATGTGGAGTCCAGCAAAGGGATTGATCCATAGGAGAGATGGCTGGCCCCCAAACACAGACTTCATGCCGTCCCATCGAAGACGTCGCTCCCATGTGGGCTTCTCACTTTTGAGTCGCTCAATCTCCTGTGAGAGAATGGAGATGAGAAGCAGTTATAGATCATAACTTATTAATCAAGGCTCTCCGTGAAAAAGCGACAGCCCTTGAAGTACGTAGTGATCTGCACACCCACAGGAAATGTAACATACTATGGATAAAGGCAACATGAAAATGTTATGTTATGTTATAAAGCCTTTTATTGCGCGCTCTATTACTCAGGAGTATCCTGGCGCGGTGAGTACATGAGAAAAAGGCGGGGCAACTAACACAACGAAGAGAGAGATTACAGAGTAATATTAAACAAGTATGTTTTGAGTCCCTTCTTGAACTGCGAAAGTGAGGAGGCAGTGCGAAGGGCCAAAGGGAGAACATTCCATACTCTAGCAGCCTTAACAGAGATGGATTTGCCTCCAGTTCTAGCAAGCTTAAACTTAGGCTGGACCATCTGACAAAGGTTAGCAGAGCGGAGAGCCCGTTTAGGAGCATAAAGAACAAATCTATTCCGTAAATATACTGGGCCTTGCTGATTGATAGCCCGATAGGCCAGGACCAGAATTTTAAACAGAATACGATTGGCAATAGGCAACCAATGAAGGCTGCGCAGATGTTCACGAACACTAGATCTCCTGGGTAGTTGAAACATCAATCTGACTGCCGAGTTTTGAATAACCTGAAGTCGACGGACCATATAATCAGGTAGGCCACTGAAGAGTGCATTTGAATGAAAATGAAGCCATAATGCGATATTAAGGTCATACACCTTTAGCAGTTGTCCCATTTATGAAAGAAGGTTGACTTGGAGATATTTCGAATCTTCAAAGCAATTTATCAATTGAATAGCATCCTTCCCTTAAAGAAAATTGACTGCCAAAACATTACTGCATATACTCCTATGGCAAAATCTGCTGTGGGATGCATATTTCACATACTGTTCGGTGATGAAACATGTGAGATGGCTGGAAGTAAAGTGGATGGGGTACAAGCTTCCACAGAATACTACCAACCGATTGATGATCTCAGAAGAGCGCACATGGGCAACCTATATCCCGAATACTTACATTGAGGAAGCGATAGACTCAAAGAAAGGGGATGCACATACATACGCTCAACTGAAAAAAAAATCCTGCAATGTTTCAATTATGTAGTTACCCTCTTCAGATAAACACTATGCATCATTTTTAGCTTAAACTTTGCAAACTTCATGAAACCTCACCCTCTATCAAATTCTCAATGTTTGCACACACATTTTTTCTGGGTATTGCTAAAACTAACCCTGGGCGGAGTTGCAATACTCGGGGCTCTGCACGCGGCGGAGTACGGTAGAAAAATTGCGTTTGCGGTGATTGCACAGTGCCGGATGCTTGTCAACACTGTGCAATCATTGCGAACAGCACCATGCACAATGCAAGCTTACCTTTTCTGCCACTCAAGTAGATTTTTACTCGAGCTGCAGCTTTCTCAATGTGATCGGGCAGTATCTCAACGCGAGCAGTCGCGAGCATGCACGACCGCTCGCAATGAGAACTCTGACCGCCCTGAGTTGAGAAATCTCGCCTGGAGGTTTATTTTTGACACTGCGCGAAGCGGAGCATTCGGAACTCCGCGAGCTCAGCGAAACGCGGAGTGCTGGAAACTCGCAGAGCAGAATTCACCGCCCAGGGTTAGCTACAACCTCGTTTAACTTGTTTACCTATTTTGCCTAGAAATTACCCAGAGAAATGATCTGCTTTTATGGCACGTTCAGAGCTATTTATTGGCGCTCATCCACTTCCTCCCTCTGACTTCGACCATGTTGATATTGATTTATGCACTAAATCTCTAATGGGAAATATGAAGATTATTCTATTTGTCAAACATGGAAAATAATGTGGCAACATTAATTAAGGAAATAAGGTATTTTAGTTCCAAGTACTGGATTTCTAATTATGGAGGATTTCCCAAGGGGTGTGATCCGTACAGAGTATACATATCGCACTTCCCAACTGAAACCACAATATATACCAAATCTTACTATTACCACCACCACCACCACCACCACCACCTATCAAAAGGCTATGATTAATGTAATGTTACAATGTCTAAGGTCAGACTTTACAGAATTTAAACTGCATGAATAACCTTGCAAAAGCGGGTACAATTAAGGTCACTGAAAAATATGCCCCAATACAGTTTTCTGGTTGGTAGCTTTTGTCCACCTACATGGTTGCAATAGTCTTCTATGAGAGGCTGACATGCTGATAGGTCATATTTCGGCAACAAGTTGTCCAGTTCAGGCAATGAGAGGCGAAACAAAGCACAAAAGAGGTCTTCCTACAAGGCACAGAGCCTATTGGATTACTCATACAAATTATTGATTATGAAAACCAAATTGGAACACCCGGTGACTTCAGTAGTACATCTGAGGAGGATTTGCACATACCCACAAACAAAGAATTTGTTTTGAGGAGCAAATTGATACATAGCAGGAAAACCACACTGCAGAGTATTTATTTATAAAGTTTTACTTTCTCTCCTATTTCCAAGCACATGATGTTTGACTGTCCTCCTATTTCCAAGTTTTGGCACCTAGTTTGGAAGCAGATACAAAAGATATTCCAGTTTCAGATCCCTTTCTCTCCTTCACAAGTTTTTCTAGGTTCCCTTTCACCGGCACTTCCACAATCTCCTACTCACTTTCTGTTGCTGGACCTTTTAGTTGCAGTGGCTTTCCATACCATTACTTCCTGCTGGAAACAAGCTGCAAATGTCTCCTATCAATCTTGGTGGAATAAAGTTTGCTTTCATCATCGCCTAGATACCAATTATGTATCCCCCATCTCCCTGGCAATTAAACGTGACCTGATTTGGCTCCCTTTGGTAACATATCTTTCCTCCTTTGCTCCGATACATGCCTCTCCGGATCCTAGTATAGTTGAGGTACGCAAGCCACCATGACTTTCTTATTCCTTACTGCCTTTATTGCTGCATTTTTACGTTCTACCATATTATATTGTACCTTTCATTCATTTACGCATGTTATGTTCATGAAATCTTCATGCTTGTTATATTTGCCTTTTATTAGAGTTTTTATTGAATTGCTTATTCCTTTTATGTGATTATTATACACGATTGTATCCCTTTTCCCTCCCCTCCCTTTCTTTATTTCTTCAATAAACTCAAACTTAAAAAAAAGTTTTACTTTCGGTTAATTAGGACTTGCTATTATATCATTGCTGGGGGAAAAACCCCTACAGCAAAAAAACAGAGCATACAATCATAATGCTCTGATATGTATGACAAATGCAAAAAGAACAATTGAATGACAGAATGCAGAACAATGTCATACATTCACCCCAGTACAGAGATCTGGGTCTAAATTCATAGTTTTTTGCTCACCATACCATTCCAGTTTGGACACAGTCATATGCAAATCAGTCTTGACCCTGCACCCAATGGGAACAGCCCAGCCCGAACTGCCAGGCCAGGTCCACCCTGAACTAGAAACAAGCATTGTAGGACCGGTTCCTCCTGTCACCCTCTTACTTTCAGTGTCCAACCTTGTATTCTTTAGTGTTCGTCAATGGTTAGAGCGGCAGACCCTGATGCAGAGGTCTGGCCCGGGACCAGGGTTCAATTCCCGCCTCGGCGGGTCTTGGGCTCAATTTCCTTGGACCTGATAATTCTCGCCTCGGTGCCTAATCTAATCATGGGTCCCACTCTGCAACTCTGGGCAATAGCTTGCTTAATCTCCACAACGGCCCCAACAGCGCTGGGATGCCTGGCTTCACCTTGGGGATGCCCAGGAGTGGACACTTCACAGGGAAAAGCCAGGAAGGGTTCCACAGCGGTATGCTTACAGCGCCTAGAGGCCTCCGGGTATAAGTGCGCTATACAAGTACGAAGTTTACAGTTTTTTTTATTCTCCTTATCGGGCGTGGGAGCGTCACCCTTGGTCTTAATGAAAACCTGCTTGCTTGCTGTATGGATGACAAGGGAGTCTGTTGGGACATGAACACACATGTAGGCTGGGTCGTTGGCTAAAGGCTTGTATTTTTATTTCAACCTGTGATGTTACCACCCTGGCGTGGACGGGCTCCTTCAAAGCATCGGAACCAGATTTTTTCATGCCTTTACACATAGGGAGGAGCAACACCATTCTCTACGACTTGGAAAGTGTCTCCATGAGGTATAGCTTTCCTCAAGGAGGACATGCATGCCCACTATGTGAAAGGTGGTCGCCGTTGAATCACCTCGTAGTAGGCTGTGGCGTTATCCGGGGGCAATGCCCTTACAGAATTGTATGCCCATACGGGATAGTGATCCAAGTCTGGATCATCTGCGGGCGCTGCTTCAAATGGTGTCCTAAGGGTCGGCAATGCCGAAAGGGAAGCCTTCCCCAAAAAGATTAGAGGGATCCCTCTGGTGAGTGTGGACTCAATGAAGGTGGTAAAGCAGGAGGTGGTGATAGGGGTGGATGAAGAGGAACTGGAACGTAGCGGAGAATGCTAGTTCCCTTATCCATACATTTTATTTTAGGTGTGTGAGCTGGCACCAACCATTTCTCAAAGGTCAGAGTTCTCTTGCGAGGCACAGTCTCTGAAGATGCTGGAGAAAGCTTTGTTGAAATTTTCCTCATTTAGGGTCGAAGACTGTCATAAATGGAAACCTGTGTGCAGATAGTGGCCTCGACAGCTTCAGACTCGACACAGGCCTCAGAATCGTGGTTGGCCTCCATGCCAGAGTCAAAAGTGTGTTCTGCTTCGAAGGTCCTAGAGGCTTATGGAGGATCTTAGGGCTCAACGGCCGAACAGGGTTGTTCCCTGGTCCCTGGAGTCTGAAATGACTTCTGTTCTGAAGTCTTTAGTCAGTGCTGATCACTGCCAGACAACTACTGAGCCCCTGGTGATTCTCTGGTTTTCAAAGCACTCAATGCCCGACCCTCTCGGGGGCAGTGCTCTGCCTTTGCATGAAGCCTCCTGGAAGGCTTCGTGTGAGTGTGCGTGTCAATCATATTTACAACCCCTGCGGAATTCTTCGTTTGAAGGCCTGAGGAAGGTGAGGTGAGCTGAATCTCTTAACTTCTTGTTCATCTTTCTTCTGGTCTGAGTCAGAGGAAAAGGATGCCTCCGGACTGGGTGATGATTGATGGGGTAGGATGTCTGATAGGCCAACATCCTCACATGTTTTGCGAAGAGGTTGAGGGGGTTGTTGGAGGCTTGCAGCTGTATCTTTCAGATGGACCCAGGGGAAAGACAGACGTTATAAACCTTGTGGTGATGAGACTTCGGAAACTGGGAGTGGCTGTGGGGACAGAATTGGAATGCATTCTTTGCAGAGAAATTGTCAAAATTAACGTTTGAAAGGCCCTAAAAAAGGCCAAAGGACCTAATGGTCAGGAGTCAATGGATAAATCTGTCTCTGGATGTTGTGACCAAGTGAAACGAAGATGCCGAAGGATTATTCCTGAGGTTCGGATGCAAATTATACCACCCGGGCCAGAGTGGAAGGTGTGGAGAAAGTGTCAAACCTCTGAGCCTTAGTAGTACACGTCTAAACTCAATGGTGGGAAAAAAACACTAATATAAGGAATCGTACCCATTAGGATCACAATCTCATGGAGAAGTCACACAGCATTTCATATCTTGAAAACCTTATTCTATACACTTATATCAAGCACAGCAATTCCTCAACTGTCCTAAAACAGGCATTTGATTGATTTATGTTGTGCTTCGGGAAAGAAGAGTTGGATTTAGGTGGGGAAATCATCACACTACATAAAATGTAGTGGTGAATAATAGGGGATAATATGGTCAAAAAATTAGGTGTATCAGATGTTCAGGTGAATAAACACGTGAGAGAGGTAATGCCCCCCAAAAAAACAGAATAACAAACAGTTATAACAAACAAGAAATTTTAAACAAAGGAAATCTGTGAAATGTCTGTATGGTACACTTTGATTGGTCAAGATTTTGGCAATGGACATGTCAAATAAAATACAAGAATCTGATATACCAGAATAAGCATTTTTTTTCATCAGAGGCATCTCCAAACCGAAACATTCAACAATGTTCCAAAGTCATAAGTTTAAGTTATTATTAAATATAGCTAGGGGAAACTTTACCTACCGTTTCATCGTTGCATATGGAATGAAGCTGTGTGCCAAACATGACTGCTGTAAAAGTGAGAAACAGAAGACCCTCAAGGCACAGGAAGATCATCAGAATTACGGTCACAGGAGGGGAGAAATTACTGCACACTGTGAAGGAAAAACAATCATGAGTGACCATGCAATAAAACATTAAAAAAACTGTAACCGATGTCTTATGCAGAATAGTTTTTTGTACCATTTTGCAAATGTGAAAGCAGCCACTTTGAATGGATATACTTTAATAGTTTGAGGTTCGCATTCCTTTTGAAGTCCATCACACATCATACTGATCGTAATATTTTTACACCTAGTAGTTATTAACTCACAAACCAAACTCAAAGCTTACTCCTACATACACATATATTCACATACACATATATACACACACACGTATATACACACACACAAATATACACATACATATATACACACACACAAACACACATATACATACACAAACACACATACACCCTCTCTCTCTCTATATATATATATATATATATATATATATATATATGTATATATATACACACACACACACACACACACACACACACACACACACAGTAACTTCTATACAGAACTTCAAAGTCCGAATGTTTTCAGGAAACTTGGAAAATGTGTAATGAGGCCATAATTGGTTATCAGGAATATGCAGTTTTTGCATCCCGCTCATCTGCCTATGGTCAAGCAATCGGTAGGTTATATACCTATGTGTCGTTGGACCTAGATACCAAGCATTAAGAAATTGATTTTTAAATAACTTGGCTATTATGGATTAAAATAGAATTTGAAACACTGATTATATTTTTAAGTGTATTTTTAAGTACAAAGAGATCAGACAAGACAACTCAGTTTACTGTCCTTTGGGAAATAATTAAAGTCTTGCATCATCAACATTCTGCTACTAGTTTAATTATTTCAGGGGGTTTTAATATGCATCTGGTTTCTAAGAACAGTGCTACTGAACCAAGCAGAGCTTTAACACATATGTTTTCCCAGCTAAAAAAATAAGATCTTATGCTGCTATAGGAGGTCACTCAAAATAATGTTTTGAGCAACTAAACATTCAAAAATTCACGGCGACACTCTACTATTGATCTGCAGAGGATCTGGTATCTGGCAACATTGGGCATCAAGTGGTCCCTAGAGTGGAAAACGACCATAACCCCCAAACAATTACACTGCTGTTAATAGTTGACCGCCTACCAAAGTCCAGATCATTTGAATCTGGGCACCCAACAACGCAAACTGAGATCTTGGCCTACTTAGAAACAGCAATATAATTACCACTTACGGAGCACAGATATGGGAAACCAATGGTTGAAATTTTGCCTGACTCTGTTCTTCTTTGATTGATTGCTTTTTGGTAAAAACAACAACTAGGGGATACCCTACAAGGCTAGCAAAACCTGGGTGGTATTTGCATAGCTTATATCAACAAAAAAAGGCACTTAATATATCTCCGAACAATCAAACAGTGCTTAAAAATTCTCAAAATTGTGCTTAATAAAACGTTTGAGAAGAATATATAACAAGGATTGGCATAGCCAATAGGTCTCGCTTTTGGGACCTTATAAGTATTTAGTTATGCAGCACAATATCCTTGGTGCAACAACATCAACTGTTGCATGGCTAAACGCTTATAAGGTCCCATAAGAAGCAATGCTTGCTTCTTATGTAGTTTGAGTTAGGCTTCCATGCCATTCCAAACAGTGGCACTGAACAAAAGGAACAACATCAGCGTACAGTGGACAGGTGTTACACACCTAAACAGGAGTGAAGCACACAAGGCAATTAGCACCAATTCAGAACCTATGATGGTGGAATTCACAAATGTCAACAGATACCCATTTGCTCACTTGAATGGTTGATGGCTTTGCCACGTTTCCTTACCCGCAGTGGCCACTGGGAAGCTCCAGACAGTGGTAAAGATGACCAAGATTATAATAAAGTATGTACCTTGAAAACAAGCAACAAAAATACAGCAAAAACCAAACTCTGCTCCTCTTGGTTAACTATTAAGTAACATCAGCAGAGTAAAACAGTGGCTGGTGACTGACTGCTTGTACAGCATGAAAGACTCCATGATAACAACATCAAAGTATTCTACAAGTTTTGGTGATGCCACGAATGAGGAGTCAAAACCACAGATCATATCATATTGCTATTTTAAGTTTGGATGATCATGATTACTAAAAAAAAAAATACTTTCTCCAATTGCTTACTAGATGTTCACAGCAAGGACTGAAAAACTGCAATGAAGGTGATAAATCTAATGGAGGTATAAAACAATTTGTAACGTGCTGATTAAATAGATGATACTTCAAATGTCTTATTTTGCTCGTGCTTACTTCCTTCAGGTTTAGTATCTGAACAACTGTAGCATTTTAGGAAGGTTAAAGACCCCTGGTTTGAAACTGTACAAAGTTGTTTGCTTGTATTTCACCGATCTTTGAAAATGGCAAAATAAGAAGTGTTTTCCTTCCCGTGAAAAACAAAGCGTCTTCTTCACTTTTCATGTGCACGCCTTGATCATGTTATCTTGTCGGGATACATCACTGTCCGGCTCTGTGACTGGCAGAAAGATCAGTTGCACTCCCACTGCTGCAGGGTACAAGGTCGGCAGCAGTGCAGTCCTTCAATCACTGCCTCCCGCTCAGTGACAATTTATGAGCCGAGAAAAAAATAAAGACAAGATGGCTAAAGGCCAAGAGGAAAGCCAGATGGCGCAGGCTTGAAGTGGCTGGTGTGAAAGAGCAGCAGGGAAGGAGACAGAGAGGAGACTCTGAGGGAGAGCGACGGATAAAGGCCGAGAGGTAAGCCAACTGGCGATTGCACGCGTGCCCTCGCATGCAAGCTTGAAGCCAGGAAAAGCCTCTGGTGGCACTTTTAAAAGGCTGTTTACAAAATGTCTCGCAGAGCGGCGCATGCTCTGGCTCAGCGAGACCTAAAAATGAGATATGGAAGGCAAAAAGAACATACCATGAAGAAATATGGACAAAATTGCACTTCACCAGTAAAACCAACAAATTGAAAGCATTTTGGGGATTAATTAACAATCTTGAATATGGTAGTAGGAAAGTTAACAGTGCCAATCTCTCTGAATCAGGCTGGGCATCCTTCATTAATAAACTGTACAGGGCCTCTTCAATACATGTTTCAGACATTAACATCGAACAATATATGCTAGAACGCTGCTGAACATATGCAGTGGGATGAAGGAAAATTAATATTATAATGAAGTCCAACCATCAGTAACTGAGTCATTACAAGAGGAATCAGTTAAAATGGCCTTAAGTAGGATTATATCAAATGCGAGGCAGGGCCCCAATGGGGTTCTCAACTCTGTTTTTAAAGCCAAAATAGATCTCTGGTCAGAGAAATTTTATCATCATTGTTTAACAACATGTTAAAATCCAAAACAGGGGGGGGAGGGGGGGCGTGGCCGAACAGCCACGATGGCGGATGGTCTCTGCTAAGGCTCCGCGCCCGGCCGGGCCTGATCCGGACTCCACAGACCGACGGGGGCCATCGGCTGGCTGGCGAGAGCAGTCCCGAGGCAGTATTACACCCGGAGCAGGAGCCGCCGAGCTGCGGCGGGGTGCAACGCCGGGGACAGCCCTTTCTCCGGACGTGCTGAGGACTGCGCCGCAGGGCCTGCGGAGCCGGGAGATAAAGTGCTGCTGTGATCCGACAGCGACGCATAAGACCCGGGGACCGGCTGGGACATGGACGCCCGGACCTGAGGGCGGAACCGGAGCCCCGGCGGAGGCTGAGATTTGCTGTTTGCTCCCTCGCGGAGGACATCGGGCGACAGTGGAGCCGGAGGACCGCGGCGCCGGGGACCGGGGGTGTGGGGCCGAGTCCCGGAGCCCGGGAAAAGCCCCGAGGTAGGAAGGGCCGCCATTTCACTGGGATTAGGCGGGGGAGGCCTTGTGGTGACGTCCGGACCCTCGCAGTACACGGTGCGGAGTCGTCCCTTAGCAATCCGGATGCTCCCTCTCCCCCCCCCCGCTCCTCCCGCTGGGACCTCCCGGGGGACGGACCCCGGCCGGGTCTGGGGAGCAACTCTTCGTTACGGTGCTGGCCGCTTGTTGGAGGAGGCCTGGCTGTGGCACATTCCCCTGTCTGGAGTGCTCCTGGAGGGGACTGGACCCCATTTGAGCTGGCCCGGTGGGGGCCGAACGACACTGCTGATTGCCCTTTCCTGCCCGAGGGTCTGGTGTGAGTCCACTACAACAGGCATACAGAGAGCCTGACCCCCCATAGACTGCTCTGCTGACACCCGGTAGCTGGACCGGCTCCGGGGCTGGCGGGTGCTGTAGGCCGGTTGCGCCATGGTCAGGAAGGGCCAAAGGATCGTGGAAGGGGCCGGGGAAACAGCGGGGGAGGTGGTCCTGGCCCGCCCGACCAGATAAGCCCAAACACTACACAGACAGACAAACTGGACCTCATCCTCCAGGAGATCCGTGACTCCCGCCATGCGCTAGAACACCAACTGGGGACCCTCACAAACAACTTCTCCCTCTTGAAGGCGGACCACGGCAAGCTAGCGGATAGGGTCAAGGATCAGGGACTTACATTGGCGAACCTTACACCTGCGGTGGCCGATCATGGCAAATCCATCCAGGACCTCCGGGGGCAGGTGACTGCACTAATGGAACGGGTTGAGGAAGCGGAAGGACGCAATCGGAGGAATACCATCAGGGTGATTGGCCTGCCAGAAAAATGTGAAGACCCGCGGGCTGAAGAGTACATGGAACAATGGTTTAAAGAACACGTAGCGCCGTCCGGCCTCTCCCCGTATTTCTGAGTGGAACGAGCGCACAGGATCCCGACGGGACAGCCTCGGCCGGGGCGCCCTCCTCGCCCTCTCATCGTTCGTTTCCTAAACTATCGGGATAGGGATACCCTACTGAGGAAAGCCGGTGAAAAATCCACCATCCACTTTGAAGACCAGAGAGTGTCGCTCTATCCGGACTTCACAAATCTGGTACAAAAACAGAGGGCATCCTATATGGCAGTGAAGAAGAAACTGCGGAGTGCGCAGCTGAAATATGCTTTGCTCATCCCCGCCCGAAGGTCATCCAGGGGAAGAAATCACATTTCTTCGAGAGCCCTGCAGATGCTGAAGAATGGCTAGAGGTGATGGGTTTGGACGGTAGCCAGGAAGCATCCCAGGAGGCAGAAACAGGGATCATGGACAAGAACACGCTCCTCGTCAGGATCCAAGAAAGGAACTGCTGAGCGCGGCCCATCGCGGAATCACCAGCGGGACGAGAGACGGGAGGCCATCTCACTTGCGGGCACCTTCAGGGAGGACCCAGCGAAAACAACCACGGACTCTGATGATACCACGGGACACTCGGACTCTGATAACAGTGTGCTGCTTTTTCCTACTATCACCCCAAGAGCCGCTGATGAACTCATGGACAATTGAATTATCGAGTGCTGTCCCGAGCCTACTCCTTTGCAGCTGTTATTGCAGAGTATCCTTTTCTGTACTACTTAAAGTTTGGGAGACAGATCCCGGGTGGGGTCCAAGATGTGCGGGAGGGGGCAGAGGGACCGCGAAGTAGACATGGACTCCCCCCTGAATACACGCCTCATCCTTTAGAGTGGACACAGCATTGAGTGCCTCGGGATGAGGCTCGCAGCCGCCTGTTGATGATGCTGCGACATTGTCTGTAATCACACTACACTTCCCCTATAATATTATGAGCCCGGCCGGGCTTCCGTTGAGCCAGTAGAGACTGAGAATGGCTCCAGAATGGATATATGTGTGCTGGGCCGGCCCCCCCATGTGATAGGCACGATTGTTTGGTTCTTTATGGTTTCACTGTTACAGTTGGGCTCGGCTATGTACAATGGCCGCGCCAAGTTTGGTTATGACTGGTTACTGCTCTTTAAAGGTGCTC
The DNA here is from genome assembly GCF_964261635.1 of Lissotriton helveticus. Taxonomy (NCBI): domain Eukaryota; kingdom Metazoa; phylum Chordata; class Amphibia; order Caudata; family Salamandridae; genus Lissotriton; species Lissotriton helveticus. The sequence goes on along the minus strand of NC_136073.1, from coordinate 209,225,330 downwards.
TCTCCTGGGTTCAGCTCCCCGGGGTCCTATACACACGACCGACTCCGGAACTGATTTTACCGCCTGCTGATCATGGTTGAACAATCTGGTGTGTATAACATCACCACCTGGAATGTGCGAGGGTTCGGGCGGTGCAGAAAAGACATAGGGTCCACTCTTATCTCCTTAGACTGCAGACACAAAGTGCCTTTTTACAAGAGACACACCTCACGGTCTCCGAAGCTCAGAAGCTGAGGAAGAAATGGAGGGGGACGATATACTCTACGTCCTACTCGGCATTTCCGAGAGGGGCCACTATCTGGGTGCCCCATGGGACACCATTCACTGCAATAGAGGAGAAAGTGGATGACCAAGGCAGATATATCCTGGTTAAGGGGAATTTGGATAGCCAACTGATTGTCCTGGGGTGTATCTACGCCCCGAACTACGAACAGGAACTATTCCTACAAAGGGTCGGGAGGGCACTCTCCCCATGGGCAGGTATCCCCTTGGTGCTCGGTGGGGACTGGAACGCGGTGCTAGACCTAGCCCTCGACAGATCACACCCACCCCTACAGGCTGCTAGTGCAACCAAGCTTACTGACATTTTCAAGTCCTGGGTGGAGGGCTGGAGGCTAACAGATGTCTGGCGGGAGAGGCACACCACACACAAAGAATACTCGTTCTACTCCCCCGTACATGACCTTCACACACGAATTGACCGACTCCTATGCTCCCACACGATAGTCCCACTGATGAGCTCTCCGGAGCACTTAGCAAAGACCTTCTCGGACCTCAGACCCCTTAAATGTACTATCTCCTGGGGCAGGGTCCCGACCCCTGTTCCTATGTGGCGACTCAACCCCCAACACCTGGAGGACGGCCCGTTCAAAGCAGCTCTTTCAGAGGCCCTAACACAGTACTGGGAAGTCAACTGGGATACTGCCTCCTCCAATTTGGTAGCCTGGGACGCGATGAAAGTGGTTGTGCGGGGGGTGGCGATTGGGAAACTGGTGGGCGCTAGGCAAGAGATCCATCAGAAGTTGTGTGACGTGGAAGACAGACTAGCGGAGCTAGAACGGGAGGTGGGGGAAGACCCAGGTAAAAAACAGACCCTGCAGGAACAGAACATTGTACACGCTGAGACACTTGAGACACTGCTTATCATTGATCACAAAGCCTACCTGCACCGACAACACACAGAAGTGGACCGATCTGGGGCGCTACTGGCCCGCTTGATCCGGGACAAACCTGACATCCCAGTTATAACCCAAATCCGAACCTGGGAGGGAGACGTAGTGGACACGCAAGTTGACATTAACCGGGCATTTCATGACCACTTACAGGCGCTGTACGCCCTGACTGAGACAGTCGACCCTATATATATGACCGACTTCTTGCGAGACCTCCCCTTTCCTCAATTGCCAGCAGAGGTACGGCGATCGTTGGAGGGCCCCATCACCTCACACGAAATACGCGCTGCGATCAAACACTTGAATAGAAACAAGACTCCGGGCATGGACGGACTACCTGTCGAGTTCTACTCCACTTACGCCGACATATTAGTGCCTGTTCTGGAACGAATTTATAAGGAGGGCCTCGAGAGAGAGGCCACCTGCCACACTCAACCATGCAGGCCATAGTGATTTCTATTCCAAAACCGGATAGGGACAATCTGGAATTGACGAATTATAGACCCTTGTCAATGCTGGCCACAGAATATAACATTCTGAGTAAAGCTATAGCCCTACGTATCCAACCCCACCTGACCACTCTTATACACTGTGACCAGTGTGGATTCCTCCCGGGGCGCAGTACTTCTCTTAACACGAGACGCCTCCACGCAATTATGTTCGCGTCACCGCCAGAGTTACAGCGAGCGGGATGCATCGCATTAGATCTTAGCAAGCGTTTGATTCGCTCTCCTAGCCTTCTCTGTTTGAGGCCTTGACCCGATTTGGGTTTCCGGCCCCACTGCTGAGATGGATTAGGTTGCTGTATACTGATCCTACGGCTAGGGCCAGGACAGGACGCTATGTGTCGGATACATACACAGTCCATCGGGGTACTAGGCAGGGCTGTCTCCTGTCCCCACTGCTATTTGTGTTGGCGCTGGAACCATAAGCTATCGCCCTTCGACAACACGCGGAAACACTGGGGATACCAGTGGCGGGGACGTCGCATCTTCTATCCGTATATGCGGATGACATGCTTCTATAGCTCCGAGACCTGTCAGCTGACCACACGTTATTGTATGACATCTTCCGCCGATCTGAAACGATATCGGGACTGGTCATTAACCCGGACAAATCGGTGGGTTTCTACTTCCGTGAGGACTCTGGTCCGCCCTCCATGCCGTTTGGCACCTATGAGATCCCGGTTGCCCAATCAAACTTTAAATACCTAGGAATTCGCATATACAGGAAACCGGAAGACCAACTGGATGGTAATATTACTAGGGCCATCAATGGTCTCCGGGGTAGTATCGGATTTTGGACTACACTCCCCTTATCGGTCATGGGCCGTATAGCGATAGCAAAGATGGTCATGTTACCACGCCTGCTTTACTACTTCGTGAACCTGCCCCTGTGTGTTCCACGCCGCATTTTCGAGTCACTTAAATCCTTACTGATCACCCTGATATGGGGATCGGGCAGACGGCGGATCAGCCTGCGGAAGTTACAACTCGGCACCTCCCAGGGGGGTCTGGGCGCCCCTGACTTCCAAGGCTATTTTTATGCGAGTCAACTCCAGTGGTTGTCTTACTGGCTGGCCGGGAGAAACCTCCACGAAATAGGTTGGACAAAAGTTCGGCTTGACCGAGGGGAACTACAAGCTTTACTACTACCCAAGAGTAGGATTCCGCGGGGATGCCACCCACTGCTCCGCACTGCCCTTTTATGCTGGAAAAAGGCGCTAGCTTACACGTTCACGGCCCTGCCTTACGCAGATAATATCCCATTGTTGGGTATCCCGACGCCGCAGGGACGATTTACCAAATACGCTCTTAGAGGTGTAGGCAGCTTCTTTGGGGACGACCAATTGTTAGACCACCACACCTTTGTGCAGGTAACGGGGACTTCAGACAGACACTATCTGCTACACGCCACTGTCTCCCATTACATCAGGACTACAATGGCTCCACAACGCACTCACCCACAACAACATGAACTGGTGCATCTGGTACACTACATGGGGGCTGGCGGCCACTTAGTACGCTGGCTGTACACCGGGATTAGGACTCGTGCTGCGCTTTCCCTTGACACGTTGCGGGCGACTTGGTCGAGGGACACAGGGGAAGAACTGACAGACACAACTTGGAAATTAGCCCTGGAACACCCAAGGAGGGTTTCCAGGAATGTGAAATTTAAATATATTCAGGCCATGATACTACACAGGGCGTACCTCACCCCGGTGCGGATCCACACGATGTTCCCCAATGCTGCCCACCAGTGCCCCGTTGTAGGGCGGAGGAGGCAGACTTCCTCCATATGCTCTGGTCGTGCTCACGACTGAGAGGGTACTGGACCGAGGTGTGTCACACGCTACGAGAAATATCCCAGTTACAAGTAAAGGAAAGTGCACTATACTGTCTGACAGGAGCCCGGCCCAGGCCCAAACCACGCAAGACCAAGTTAAGATTTCTGGTTTTAGCCCTCCTGTTAGCGGTCAGAAACATCACGATGCGGTGGAAATCCCCGATGGAGCCAAGGGTGGAGACATGGCGATCGGATGTGGCAAAATGGGGTAGAATAGAATGTGTGGCCCTTAGGAAAGAGGAGGAAGGCGGGAGGCGAAAAGTCCAGATGGCACTAGAATGGGAGGGCATGCTGTTGGAGCTGGAGGGTATAGACCGGCCCCTGTCCCAGGACACCTGAGTGTTTTGGAGGCCCAGAGGGTACACTGAAGTTTGTTCAGGACACTGAGGCGGGATGGAGTGGGTCGAGGGTACTTCTGCTACATAGTCCGGACAGCGAACGGATGGCGCTGGGGAGCTGAGAACGAACACAAACAAAAGGAGAGAGTAGCCACCGGGGTGAATGGGGTGGGGTAGTTGGGGAGCGTGTGGGAGGGTCTACGGAAGTATCCTGATCAAAACAGAAACATTTCCTACTGTATGCCACTGTGGATGGATCCGAACTAGGGGACGGGGCTCCGCCCCCCTATCTGTAGAATGGGAGAAAAATGAAAAACGTGATGTATTGCCTACCTGATGTGGATTCTATATGTTATTGTGACGAATATACATTTACGAATAAAGTTCTTTTAAAAAAAAAAAAGGTAAAAAAAATGTTAAAATACAAAACAGTTCCAGAATCATGGCAAAGAAGCATAATACAGTCAATCTATAAAAGTGGCCCACCAGATAATCTGGCTAATTATGGGCTAATTGTCCTAACAGACATCGAGGCGAAAATCTTTGCTACAAGTTTGCTTAAGGAGTTGGAAGAATGGGCTGCGACAAGAGAAATCATACCAATTTTCCACACTGGTTTACGTAGGAGACAGATAACGATCACAAACTTGCTGCCTCTGATCTTGTTGGAGGAGAGAGCAAAGTATAAAAAGCAAAAGTACTATATCGGTTTCGTAGACCTAAAGGGTGCTTTTGATTCCGTTCCCTGTAACTTATTTTGGGCAAAGCTATCACCATGGGGAGTTTCCAAACAATTGTTTAACATTATATAGTTACACTCTAATACGTGGGTCCAGGTCAAAGTGAGGGATGGCAGATGTACTACTCATTGCCTGAAAACCTACGGAGGGCTCAAACAAGGATGTGTTTTAGCCCCATGTCTTTTTAACCTTTTAATGGCCGATTAACCATCTTATCTCCAAAATGTTAATGCTCATTCACCAAATTTTGCAGGATATAATATAAAATATTGACAGTAGGCAGCTGAAACTATATTGCTTAGCCACACTGCTATAGGCCTACAAAGATTGATACAATCATTTAATTACTATATTCTAGCCAATGGTCTACAAATGAATAAAAATAAAAAATAAAATCATAACGAAACGATCAACCAAATCAGATATGAAAATATGGAATATTAATGGGGTTGAAGATTGAAACAGTAAAACTCTATAAGTATCTGGGTATCACGTTTGATGACAGAATGATTTTTAAACATAATTTTAACAATATAAAGGCTAAAGCCACCACACTCTATTTTGCTTTTAGAATGCGGGGAGATAAGCTGTTACGTCAAAGCCATGAGCATTTACTTAAGGTAATGGAGTCAAAGCTGATTCCCCCTCTAGGTTATGGGTCAGTAATTTTTCAAGATAAAGATTCCAAAATCCTTGATAATCTACAAATAAATGTTTTTGAATCAATTTTTAGGGTACTAAGAAACGCCGGGCATGCTAACGTTAGATTGGAATATGGTTTGAAAACACAAAACGTAGTGAGACAATCTTCATTTTTTAAATGCTTATATTCGCTTTGATCCCTGCACCCTTGCAAATCATTGCTGGCAGGAAGTAATGAAGCATGAGTATGCAAGTGATTGGAGATCTTATATAAAGGAGAGCCTAAACCCTTTAGTCCCATCCCTTTGAACACACGGATAGAAATAAAACTGTGTTTAGAACGATATTAAATTAATCAGCAAATTTCTTGTCAACCATATTGGATAAGGAGGAGCTTGCAAATAAAAAGCATGAATGGTTTGTCATGAATTCATTTAATAAAATAGAGCCACAAGAATATTTTATTTCCTATTTAAAACCGTTTTTAAGGGATACATTTCTAATGCTAAGATTCAGTTAATACCCCACAAGGGACGGAATTCTTATATGGTTACAACATTGGCCAAAAAATAGTTGTAGATTATGTGGTTTTTATAATTAATCATTATTGCATATTGTATGCATTTGTACCCGATTGCTTCAGAAGAGGAAAGCACTGTTAAAATCCATCCTCAAGGAAAATGGGTGAGAACATGTCGCCAAGCAATTATAACTTGTCTTTCTGGGAACTCCACTCTCTTATCAATCCAATTTGTAAAATTAATTCTTATTGTAGAAAAAGGGCAAATTATGAGTGCCCCCCAGACATAGAGGGTAGGCTGTAATGGCCAGCAATTTGTCTGCACTGTTATTTTATTTTCCCAACGTTGTCATGAGACCTGAGCATGGTGATATTGTTAATTGTAACCCCGTATAAATTTATGTTGAAGATGTTATTAGGTTTCACGATTAGAACCTCCATATTTGTTTTTTTACCTTCCAGTAACCTAAAATAACTATCACTAATAGGTATTTGATTTACTTGATGTATTTTGACTTTTGTTAAATGTTAATATCATTCCAATTGTACATAATACTGAAAAGAAGCAAGTTGACTATTTCCCATGAAATACGATTCCAATACAAATAGCACAGATTGAGTGAAAACCACGATGGCACTTTAACATAGAACATTTATAAAGTAATGTGGAAATGCAGTTTTTCCTGAAGTTTTTTTTACTAGTATATAGAGAAGCGTTATCTTAATAATGAAACAAATATAACATGAAATGTTAACAGTGGAATGAAATGCCATTCTAGTGTTGTACTTTTGTGTCATCAATGATTCAGTACTTTACGTTATCCCTAAATCATCTTAACACTAGTAATATATTGTTCTGTATTTGATAAAGAAATTACCACTGCTCTTCTTTGAACTTTTAATTTTATTCTTTTAACTAATTTAATTTATTTGATATATTCTTCGATCGTAATTATTTTTATTAATTGACAAAGATTTAATTAACGATACATATATATATATATATATATATTTATATACATATACACACACACATATATATATATGTATATATATATATATATATATATATATATATATATATATATATATATATATATATATGCAACAATGTATCCCAACTCCTGAACAAAGGATATGGACAAACTCCACGGCAAGATGTTCAGCAAATGTATTATTGTAGAGCGTGCAGAGTGACTGTCTACGCATTTCAGCTGCTCACAGCAGTCTTGATCACGGCAGAGAGCGCCATTTTTTAAAGAACTTATATAGTGGTAAATACAAGTGATAAACAAAAGGTGCAATGGACATAGAAAACATATCCAATTCCAAGTGTTAACATACATTGCCATAAATTCAGTTGAATACTTGCTGCCTTAAAGGGAGGAATGTTACAATTCAAAACATCAAACCCAAATTGATACAACAATTGTATAATTCTAATTAGAGAAAAGAAAGGAAAAGGCCTCCACATTGTCCCTTGTTTAGTGGTGCTATAATCCATATTTGTGCAGCATGTTGCTGTCGATGGTTTAAATAATTCAATGTTTCTACCACAGTTGGTTAAAAAATTCTCAATACCTCTGACAAGGGGCCTGGGACTATTCATAAACATCCCAACCGCATAACGCTAAATGATCAAAAGAAATCATGGGCACGTGCCCCACGTATGCCATGTAGTATATCTATATCAAATAATATAAAGTGCACTAGTGTGAAATTAATCGAATCCAACAAAAGTATATACATGTCCAGCTTAGGACAGGAAAACCCATCAGAGCTCATGCTTCATAGAATTATCTCAAAAAGGTAAGCGGATAGGGACTACGTGCCATCTCCTCATAGTGCAATATATACATCCTGAAATATAATATAGAAGGTAGCGTAGAAAGAAAATTTGAAATTAAAATCTGAAGTTTTTATTTGGTTTCACGATTAGAACCTCCATATTTGTTTTTTTTTACCTTCCAGTAACCTAAAATAACTATCACTAATAGGTATTTGATTTACTTGATGTATTTTGACTTTTGTTAAATGTTAATATCATTCCAATTGTACATAATACTGAAAAGAAGTAATTATTTTATATATATATATATATATATATATATATATATATATATATATATATATATATATATAATAAAATAAATTTAAAAAAAATTATTCTCAGAGAGCCTGAGAGGAGCTCAGGGCGCAGCCGTGGACAAGGAGGGCAGAAAGAACAGGCAGCGCCAGGGCGGTGCCCTCTGTTCCTGGAAACAGCTCTCGGAGAAAGCAGAGAACCAGCTGTGCCACAGGGTACATGGGGAATGGGGACTTGTGGGACACCCCCGCGCCGCACGGCCACCAGCTGCTGCGTGTGCCCCTCGCTTTGCCCTCTGCCTCGCTGCCGGCTGACCCTGCTATCGTTTGCCTTGACTTGTTTTGTCTGTCATTTGTGCTTGTTTTTATTATAGATTTTACCCGTGTTAGCGTTTCTTGATTTGTTTTGTCTTTCACTTGTGCTTGTTTTTATTGTAGATTTTGCCCGTGTTAGCGTTTCTTGTCTTCATTTGTGCTTGTTTTCGAGCAGATCTTGCCCCTTCTGCCTGTTTCCCGCCTCCCTCGCCGCCCCCCGCTTCCCGCCACCACCGCGGACCCTGCCCCTTTTTTCCTTCTGTTCCCTCCCCGCTCCCGCCTCCCAGCTGCTCCGCCCACCCGCGCACTTCGCCTTATATGGCGACCGTGCGAACGCGCAGCGTTAACGCGCAGCGGGCGCGCCGATTGTGCGCCAAAGGCGCGCCAAAGGTAAGCCCGTCTGCGCCCGTCCGCGCCTGGACCGCGCCCAGCGCCAGGACCCCTGGCCCTCGAAGACCTCGACCGACCCGCCTGACATACTCCGCCGCCTCCCTCATCGCTCTCAACACCGGCCGACTCCCAGATTGCCACCTAGCCACACCACGACGCACCCACGGACCTTTCTGCTGCCACGCCTGCAAATTCACCTGCATCCGGACCTGCCTCGCTCCAGCACCCGCCAAGTCAACCTCCAACAGCACCCACCTCAAGTGCATCCTGCTCAACACCCGCTCCGTCCACAGGCACGCCGTCGAACTCTGGAACCTCCTAGACGCCACAGCACCTGACGTTGCCTTCCTCACGGAGACCTGGATGAACGCCTCTTCAGCTCCCGACATCGCCATCGCCATCCCAGAGGGCTACAAGATCGTCCGCAGGGACTGCAACGCCAACCAGATGGGAGGAGGCATCGCCATCATCCACAGGAACACCATCCGTCTCACGACCAGCACCGACAACTCCCTGACCACTGCGGAACACCTGCATTTCCAGATCCACACAGACCCGAAGACCACCCTCAGAGGCACCCTGATCTACCGACCCCCGGGACCACGCACACAATTCTGCGAGGACATCGCCGACTTCGTCAGCCCGCATGCCCTCCCCTCCGCCGACTACATCCTCCTGGGGGACCTCAACTTCCATCTGGAGAACAACAACGACCGCAACACCAGCACCCTGCTCGACAACCTCGCCAATCTTGGACTCAAGCAGCTGGTGTCCACCCCCACCCACCTCGCCGGACACACACTCGACGCAGTCTTCTCCTCCAGCACAGACATCGACTTCAGCCACGCCACAGAGCTGCAATGGACGGACCACAGCTGTGTCCACTTCACCTTCAAGAGAACGACGACCCACCACCACCAGCAACAGGCCGCCCGCAGAAGCTGGAACAAGATCACAGCAGACCAGCTCGCCGCCTCCCTGAGCCAGCACCCTCCTGCCAGCTCAGCAAACCCCAGCCAGGCCGCCGACAACCTCACGAAGTGGATCAGCACCTGCGCGGACGAGCTCGCCCCGATGAGGACCCCGCCCAGCAGACCCGGCAGCAAGAAAGCCCCGTGGTTCACCGACGAACTCAAGAGCTCCAAGAAGAACTGCAGAGCCCTCGAGAAAGTCTGGAAAAGGGATCCTACACCAGACAACAGGACCACCTTCAAGCTGGCCACCCGGAAGCACCACCAGCTGATCTGCGCCGCCAAGAAAACTGCATTCAAGGACCGGCTGGACAACAACGCACACAACTGCAAGGAACTCTTCAACATCGTGAAAGAGCTATCCAACCCCAGCGCAGGAAACAACGACATCACCCCATCGCAAGACCTCTGCAACTCCCTCGCTTCATACTTCCACAACAAGATCAAGGACATACACAACAGCTTCAACACCCAAACAACGCACACCAAGACCGAACAACCACCCCCCACCACCACCCTGCACGCCTGGACCCCGATCAGCACCGAAGACACCATCCGCACGATGAACTCCATCCACTCCGGATCACCGACCGACCCCTGCCCCCACCACGTCTTCAACAAGGCCGACGCCGTCATCGCACCCCACCTGCGAGACATCATCAACACATCCATCGACACCGCCACCTTCCCCGAGAGCTGGAAGCACGCCGAACTCACCGCTCTACTCAAGAAACCCACAGCGGACCCCACCGAACTCAAGAATTACCGCCCCATCTCGCTCCTCCCGTTTCCCGCCAAAGTCATCGAGAAGACCGTCAACAAGCAGATGACCGCCTTCCTCGAGACGAATGGATCCCTCGACCCCTCACAGTCCGGCTTCCGAGCCAATCACAGCACCGAGACCGCCCTCCTCGCCGCCACCGATGACATCCGAGCCCTGATGGACAACGGAGAAACAGCGGCCCTCATCCTCCTAGACCTCTCCGCAGCATTCAACACTGTCTGCCACCGCACCCTAGTGCAACGCCTCAGGAACGTCGGAATCCAGGAGAAGGCACTGGAATGGATCATCTCCTTCCTCGCTGGAAGAACACAGAGAGTCCGCCTACCACCGTACAAGTCAGAGGCCTCCGAAGTCATCTGCGGCGTCCCCCAAGGATCCTCGCTGAGCCCCACCCTCTTCAACGTCTACATGAGCCCCCTCGCGGCCATCGCACGCCAACACAACCTCAGCATAATCTCCTACGCCGACGACACCCAGCTGATCCTCTCCCTGACCAACGACCCCGCTGCCGCCAGAGCCAACCTGCACGAAGGCATGAAAGAAGTAGCCGAGTGGATGACGACCAGCCGCCTGAAACTGAACTCTGACAAGACGGAGGTCCTCATCCTGGGCTCTTCACCCTCCGCCTGGGACGACTCCTGGTGGCCTCCCGCCCTGGGCACCGCACCCAAACCGACAGACCATGCACGCAACCTGGGCTTCATCCTGGACTCCTCCCTCTCCATGACCAGACAAGTCAACGCCGTCTCCTCGTCATGCTTCAACATCCTGCGCATGCTACAGAAGATCTTCTGGTGGATCCCCACCGAGACCAGGAAGACCGTCACCCAGGCCCTCGTCACCAGCCGACTGGACTACGGCAACGCCCTCTACGCCGGTACCACCGCCAAGCTCCAGAAGAGACTCCAGCGGATCCAGAACGCCTCAGCCAGACTCATCCTCGACATCCCACGAACCAGCCACATCTCCGGACACCTGAGAGACCTCCACTGGCTCCCCGTCAACAAAAGAATCACCTTCCGCCTCCTCACCCACGCACACAAAGCCCTACACGACCAAGGCCCGAGCTACCTCAACAACCGGATCAACTTCTACGCTCCCAAACGCCACCTCCGATCAGCTAACCACGCCCTCGCCGCCGTCCCCCACATCCGAAGAGCGACCACAGGAGGAAGGTCCTTCTCCTACCTGGCCGCCAAGACCTGGAACTCCCTCCCGACCGACCTGCGCCTGACCCGAGACCACCTCTCCTTCAGGAAGAAGCTGAAGACCTGGCTGTTCGAGCAGTAGCGGCACCCCCCCTCCCCCAGCGCCTTGAGACCCTACGGGTATGTAGCGCGCTATATAAATGTCATTGATTGATTGATTGATTGAAGTTAAGAAATTCATGATTCAACCTAACACACAGCGAGAATGAAAAATGGAAACCACTATACCGAATGTAACACAATGTAACTATGCTCATCAGTTCATACAAAATGACCCCACACGTTGAGAGAAAGATGTAACATGTGCTCATATTGTTCCCTCATAGAAGGCAGGTGTGTAATTCTTTGTCTATATTCAGACCCACAGGTTCCATGCTTTCCAGTTCTAGAATAAACCATGTTTCCAGTTTGCGTAGTTCCTTCTCCCTGTCCCCTCCTCTTTTCTTTTTAGGTATTTGTGCCACACAGCTATTTCTCATGGCTGTGGAATTACCTTGGTTTTTTTCAAACTGGTGGGCAACGGGTTAACTGCGGTCTTTGTGTATGATGGCCAGGATATGCTGTAATATTCCTTTGTGTACCAGCAATGTGGTACTCCCCACATAGATTTTCTTGCAGGGACACAAAAGAACATACTGTTGTACCCTGTACAAAGAGACACAGGTAGCCATGTAGTATTTCCAAGTCTTCTTTATTTGTTCCATGTCTAGTTAACATCAATCTCTGTTCAGCCAGCTTTGGTCAAGTACCAGCCCCGCCATGAGGTGCCTGCCTGTTGCTCAGCCCATCTCTAGCTGTCACTACTCATCCACTTAGGCACCCAGGCACTCCACGCATCACAGTGACACCAACATTCCGTATCCAACTCACGCTTTGGCTGAGCAGCCAGGAGAACCTAGGCTGGTTTACATTTAAATGTAATACTGAGGATATAACATTATCCCTTTCCTTTAAACAAAAATAAAAATAACAATACAAAAGGAGAGAACTATGCACAAGAAAGCTGTAATTTTAAGAACTCAGGGATGCAACATAAAGCAAAACATCACAAGAGAGTGAACAGTACAAATCAAGAAAAGATGGGCAAAATACGACATCAAAAATATGAGCATCAATATCCCAGATCGTCCCTCATGAAAATTATCAAAACATTTTGCCACACATCCACTCAGGTACCCAGGCATTCCATGCATCACAGTCACACCAACTTTCTGTATCCCACTCACAATCTGGCTGAGCAGCCAGGAGAACCTAGGCTGATTTACATGTAAATGTAATAATGAGGATATAACATACACAACATTGTCTGACTTGCATGTCAAATTGCCCTTTATTTTGATGACTTTGTTGAATGGTGTTGCTCTGCAAGTACGATTCTCACTGCTCCTACATGCCTTACACTTAAAGCATTTTCTGAAGCCATATTTCATTAACCAGGTTTGGGGTCTAGTTTTTCTTTCAAAGTTACTTTTGACTAGGAAGTCTCTCATTGCCTTTGACTTCCAATAAGTGATCATAGGGTGTCAAGGAATTAGTGAACCTATGATTGGGTTTTCTCTCAGAAGGTGCCAATGGTGTGACATGTTCTGAAGCACCTTTTGGTGTTCCTGATTGTATGTGGTTATGAATCTTGGCATATCTGTGGCGTTCATTGTTTTCATGCTGGTTTTAGTAGGATCAAACAGTGCTTCCTCACTGTTTATGCATCTAGTTCTTTTGCAGGCTGTTTTTAGGATGTTATCTGAATAAACTCTTTGCTTAACATTTTTTTTAGCATTTCAGTTTCTGTAGCAGTATAGGATTCATGGCTGCTACAGATTTCTTTGGCTCTTAATAATTCCCCAATGGGATGCTTCTGATGAGTGGTGCTTGGTGGAAACTATTGGCATGCAGTATAGTGTTATCAGCAGTGGGCTTTCTGAACACAGTAGTTTCCAAACACTTGGGTTCAACCGTAATACGGACTTCCAGAAAGTCCACTGTGGTGGAGCTGATATTGGCAATGAATTTCAGATTTAAGTTGTTCACATTAAGCTCCCAAACAAACTGTTTGGCTTCCCCCTCTGTACCTTGCCACAACCCAAAGAGGTTGTCGATATACCTTAGTCATAAAGCTGTATGTTGAGTCCAATGTTCCAAATCCTTGCCTCCTCCCACCAGCCCATGTGACGATTTGCATAGCTGGAGGCGAAGCAGGTGCCCATAGCGGTTCCCCCTCTTGATAGTTGTTTGTCAAAAATAAAAATATTGTTAGTGAGCCCCTTTTCTGTCATTTCTAGAAGCAGATTGTTATGCAAATCTGTATGTATGTATGTGTATAATATATATATATATATATATATATATATATATATATATATATATATATATATATATATATATATAGATTAGCAAGTCGACTCAGAAATGTTTCCAAAAATACGACAGCTGACCCAAATTTTCAAAGGTGCAATTTTATTCGTGCATGGAACCCCGCACCTCAGCCATGACGCGTTTCGGGCCTCCTTGGCTATATATATATATATTTAGATAGATAGTACCAGTCATAACCAACCTATGATTCATGTACCCACATCAGTTGGGTCAGATCCTGTCGCTGGAGGATAAGCAATCTGCTTGTTTCAAACGCACATGATGTGACCACCAAACATGTAGTGGAGGGTTTAAGAAAACTTCACTAGCTTTAAGCGGGCCTCAAGCAGTGCGGAGTTATAAGTTGGAGTTTGTCAGATGGGGTTGTAGGTGACTATATGAATTCTCACCCAGGGGCCTTGACAGAAGAATAGGAGAATCTGCTGGGAGTTTCTTTCCGTGATCGCCTCCACCATCCGAATCATCTCTTCCTAATAGATACAAACCTTTGGAGAGGTGCACCACATGTATACCATGCCCCCCTCTCTACACAACCTCTCAAGTAGCGGTCAGAACCACCATTTATTGCTTTCATTAGAGCTGGGGTGAGGTACCATCTAGTGAGGAGTTTGCATGCATTTTCCTATTTATTTTTTTTACACACTGAGGACTTCACTGCTTAAGTCCACACTGTTCCCCAAGTGTTGTCTGATATCTCTTTATACAGGTCCCTGCTTCAGGCTGTCGTACAGGAAGGGAGGTTGTTCACTGTGTGACTGATTTATTTCTGTGTACAGAAGGGAAGTCCCTTTTTTGGTTTTGTTATGAGAGAAAGTTTTAATCAACATCTTATCTCTATTTGTCTTTTGAGTGGTCCTCGCAGCCCCCTATCCTATGTAACAATTGGGTCAATTTATATTTGTCATGTGGTTGGAGGTGGAATTGATCCATGCATGCTTCTCTGTCTACAAGTGTCCCTTCTTTGTAAAACATTTCCCACTCGTAATAGGTTTCCCTTAATTCAAGTATGAAAAGCATGGGTGTCATTGGCCAGGTAAAAGGTGAGGGTTGTAATTAATTGGAGTCATGGGAGAAGGGAAGGAGGTCTTCTTCCAATTTTGTGACATTGTCTCCTAGCAGTCGAGATGTATGTGGTAGTATGAAGTAGAGTATTTTGTTTCGGTCTGTGTTTACTTGACAACCAAAGTATATGGCATAAAGGAATCTGGCATAGTGTTTTTCTACTTTAGCACTAAGAGTGGTATGGGAGGTTTAATGCTAGTCTAGCGCCTGCCACAGCTGAGCAGTTAGCATATAGCATATAGCCAGCAATGTTAGTAGCCCCACAACCCCATCCGCAGGCTTCCTGAAAAGTGTGAGCCTGGACACACTGGGGGATTTGCTGCTCCAAACAAAGTAAGAATTTTATTTTGGATACGTTTGAGTAATGGAGGTGTACACCCACGTGGAGGTGGCTGAAGGACTTCTAGTAGTCGGAGGAGGAAGTTCATCTTGTTGCTGGCAGCACATTCCAGTCAGGAAATCTCCAGCTCACCCCATCTTTATAGGTCTTTGAACAGGACATTTAACAACTGTGGGATGTTAGCCTCATGGATACATTTCTGTATGCTGCACTAGGGTGATTCCTAGATATTGCAGTGTGCGGTCATCCCAACAAAAGCCCAAATCTTGTAGGTTTGGCCTAGAGAGTCCCTTGGGATCGGAGACTCCCAACTCAGATGGTTTGGCATAATTCACCTTAAATTCAGAGACCAAATCAAACAGTTTGATTTCCAGAAGCAAGGCTGGAATCAATGTAACCGGTTCGGTTATATAGTAAAGCATATAGTCAGCAAACACAGCCAATTTGTATTGCTTCAGGTCCAAGACGGATGCCCCAGATTTTGGGTTTCGGCTTTATTTTTGTACTAAGGGTTCCATTGTGAAGGCAAAAATTTGAGGGGCAGGAACACCCCGTCTTGTTCCGCTCGTTAGATTTATCAGATAATGCACCATTGAACTTTAAGTTAGACGAGGGGTAGACAAAGTTTGTCATAATATATTTGAGAATGTTAGGGCCCACACCCATCTTGGCAAGAATTTTTTGATGAACTTTCAATCTACATTATTGAAGCCTTCTCAGCGTCTAGCGAGAGAAGGGCCATTTGTGTGCTGTGCATTTCTGTACATTGATCAGGTTATATGCAATGTTATCCGCCGCTTGTCTGTGTTTGATAAAACCCCATTGTTCCACAGATACTATTAGGGCTCAGGTTCTCGTAAATATTCAAAGTTTAGCAGGGCGATCAGTCAGTAAGAGAAGTAGGAAGTGGGGGTTTTCTACGGTTTTAGTAGTAGGATTATTGTAAATTCAGTCATCCTTGACCTAAGCTCTCTGGTTTGGAGAAAAGAATTGTAAAGCTTTGTAAGTGGAGGGGCCAATATGTTTATGTATGCTTTATAGAAGGATGCGGATAGCCCGTTGGGGCCCTGCTCCATGCTGGGCATCTACCTTTGTCTGAAGTTATTGGACCATCAATCAGCAAGAAGTTGACCTCTCTCGTGTTGGGGAAGACAAAGGACTCTAAATTACAGTCTTAGCTCATCTCATCCAGTGGTTGGGTGATACATAATTTGACGTAGTGGCAGTGAAATGCCGTCAGTATGTCAGAGTCCTGCCTCTTCTTAATTTTCGAAATAGTATTTCTGGTTTGGTGTTTGAGTAATCTAATAACTGAATCTGCCTAATTACATTTCTCAGAATATTTCACGTTTATATAGAGAATTTTCTTTGCCATCTCCTTCGTCAGGAGTTGCTCTAGCACACCCATTGCAGTCTGTAAATCTGGGTATGTTTTCTGAGAGCAGCCATGTTTATGGCGTAGTTTGAGCTCTTGTATTCGGCTCGCTAATTCCACTTTTTGGTGGGGCTGACATTCAAGTAAAGTGAGACATATGGCAAATGAGGTCTCCCCTAATGACCGCTTTGCCTGCGTCCCATATTATATTCCTCTCCACCTCCCCACTGCCATTTTCCATAAAATAATTTTCTATGGTCTCTTTAATAGATTTTAGCAATGTTACTGGTTATAGAGGAAGCATCAAATCTAGATGCATTATGATTGCTGAGTGGTCTGACGAGACCTTAGTACTTATACTAGTATCAAAGATTTGGGGTGCCAATCCACTGTCTACAAGAGTGGTGTCATGCATAGTATTTTGCATGACTGGATGAAACTACCTTGTTTGGTGACCCAGCCTCACGTGTACACATTTGCCTTTTAAAGCTGGTCCCATCTAAAACAGATGTTTGCTTCAGAGGTTGAGGGGGGCCTCTCACTTTCCCAAATCTGTAGTTATGATCAGTTTGACAATGACATCCAGAAAGAACCACATAATAAGCGTTTAAAGGCAGTGTATGTTACTTCTTTTTTCATGTACATTCAAAACCTGAAATAATGACCACGGACAAACTACTGAGCCTCTTGTAATGACATCAAAAAGTAGCTGGCAAAGGATACAAATATTCTGTACTGTCAAAGACATTAAAAGCTACAGGTCTGGGGTCTGTCCATGAGTTGGAGGAGGTCTGGATCGAAATTTCAGATAACACAACTGTAACTGATAAAAAGTTAAGAATTACACCTTTACTGACCCCAAAAGGCACAGTCGACACTCATACTCCTGGTCACAAAAAAGACCCCAAAGTGGAATGGAGGCTGTATTGCTTGATGTTCAACATCAACAAGTGGGGGATGGGGTGATGAGATCAGGGCGAAACTGTTGCACTCTTCTATTATGCTTTTCCCCAGTTTGTGCTTTTTGTAATGTATGAAAGAGTATCCAAAGAAGGCATGGTAAATGAATTAATGAGGAACATTTTTCTCTCTGAATGGTGTCATTTTCCTTAACGGGCTTCGATATGTTTGACCTATCTGGGATAGCCAATTGAGATCCAGGCAACACCAAGACAGACCATTTGTGAGTTGGACTCTCTATCCCATGACAGGATACTAACTCTGGATTTAACAGTTCTAGGGTATGTTACTAGGAGATCCTGATCAACCACCAAAATTATCCAAACCTGTGAAGTTTAGAGGTACAAGCTCAACATACATAGTAATGTAATAAACATCAGGTTTGAGCAGGTTGTCCAGTACCGAATGAGTTCAGGTCTTTAGAACAGATGTATTCTGACTAAGATCCTTAGTTGCTTGAGCATGGAGTTATTACCTCCTGAATAGACAGCTGAATACCCAAGAGGGGAGAGGCAAACATCACATCAGTAGCAATAAGAAATGCAAAAACAAGTTTCACACCTGGCCCTAAAGTTTCTTGAAGCACTGCTTCTACTTTTGATATGAACAGAATACTGGTCGTTGGTGACCTCAGCTGAATTCCCTTGAAGAATAAATGGGAACCGATCAGGTAAAACTTTTCCAAGCAGGATATGTAAGATTTGTGAGGTTCAATTGCTGAGACAGAAAGTCCTACTCTGAAGCCCATATTTAGTAGTAAATAGAGAAGACAACTTCTTTAGACCAATCAACATGAAAAAGCTGCACCTTCAGTAAGGTAAGGCAGCATAAGCAGAGTAAACCCCTCAGAACAGGTCAACCGTTACGAGAAGCTCTTCCATTGGTATTGGTGGTAGGAGGAAAACATGAACTTGGCTGGGATGGTTGAGGCAGAACGGCAATAGGATGATCCTGCATGTTAGGGGAGCATTTTGCACTGATGCCACTTTCTACATTTAAAGAACATCTTTTGCGTTTTCTTTTGCCAGTCCGACCTGTCATGTAGACATTGCTAAATGTGGAGAGAGAGCAAGACGAGAAAGGATGCTACACTTTTATTCAATCACCACAGAATTTTAGCCGACAATACTACCACTCCCCATCTGTCTCTTGTAGTATTCTCCATCAATACAAACTAATCTACCTACCCACCCCAGTATATGTTGGGAAATGTTGTATTTTCACCCTGCCCTGTCATACATATATATGCTGAAACTAGATGTCTAACTTTATTGAGGGAGAATGATTGGTGCAATAGTCCTACAAATCAAATAATTAATAGGGGGAAGTCAATTAGAAGTAATTGGCCATCAGCTGGCTCATTCTGTCCAGGTTAGAGGTGTTCAAATGAAGAATATGCCAATGTGTACGCACAAAAAAACCTTTGTTTCTCTTCAATGAGCTGCATCAATACTTAGGTATTGATCTGAAAACTCATTAGCTATTATGATGTTGAGCAACAATTCATTACTTTGAGGTAAGCCTTCTAAAGGTAAAGTATGCTTGTTTAAAGATGGCAACGAACACAACAAATGTTTTTAATTACAAAATAGTTTTGGCTCCATCTCTCCTGCTTTATGACACAGCATGTTACTAAGTGGCAGCAGTTGGCAGCAGTTGTATGTCAATGTTATACGTTTCCCAAAGGTAACAACAGTAGTAGATCTGCTTATTTTGGGATTTCAATAACCAAAACTCAAACTCAAATGTTTACAAATGTGGAAGATTTACCTGTGTTTAGTTGTGACTAATTATGGAGATGGCAAAAATCTAAATAGGGAGTGAAGAGGTAGTGCTTAAAAAGCACTGGGGTGGATGCACCCTCCTCCAGTCAATGGTATATTCAAACAACAAGATCCACCTCTAACAGGTTTTTCTGTGAGCCAAGATATGACAGGCATACACAGTAGGTTCGGGGTTTACAAATCATCCCCTTAAAAAAATCACCAGTTCTTCCAACATGGCGCTCATGAATTTCGCTATCTCACACTATTACCACCGTTCCAAGATGGCCACGACTATTTGCCAAAACTATATACCGTTCCAAGATGGTCACCACTATGTGGCTAGATTATATCGAGTGGTGCCGCTCTAGTTCCCAGGGGCCTATTGACCACACCCAAGCCAACACAGGTGTTGTTCATTACTCAATCAAATCGAGTATAAAGAGACATCCTCCGCTCCACTGGCTCACATCACGGAAGCCACGGAGGATGCAAGGAGAACTCGAGGTTGAGTGAGTACGGCATAGCTGCTTTAGGGTGGAGAAAATCTTTGACCATCAGCATAACAAAAAAGAACTGAACCTTGGCTTACTCCTTCTGTTCCCTCCCTCTTTACCAACAGATGGAAGTTTCATTTACCCCTCATTCCTGATCGGCTCATGGGGCATTGTCTTCAACTTATTTCAGTATGTATTTGACATATACCACCATGCACATTGTTTTGCTCCTTTTTTCAGCCCATCACTGTTGAGTGCAGATCTTCACGACAGAGTGTGTGTTTTATGTTATATGTCTGTTATGTCCTGTAGTGTCTTTCTTTTCACAGGTCACAGCACATTAGTGTGTCTTTACTATTGAGACGCGGCAATACTCGCAAAGTCACCGTACATGTCACCATGCTTTTTCTCTCCACAGGTGACTTATATAACGCGCATTGGGAAGCGCGCAGGAAATATTTATGTGCTCTTATTTTATCTTGCAGGCCCACGAATCAGTAATACTGTTAGGGCTCTATGAACTGTAAATTAATCGCATACCACACAGGCATTAAAATATCAGTTTCACCTGTATATACACATAACACACATTGATGGCAACATTAGTGAGCGATAGAGGGATCTGATCCCGTCCTGACGAACAGGCAGGTAGCCTCGAATCATGTTGACACCATCAGGAGAACTAGCTCATTGACAAGCTGTGTTTTTCTCCGCCACACCAATTTTTAAGAATACCAGCCTATGAGTAATAAAGAATTTTTTGTTTTCAAAAGGCCAGGTATTCTTTAAACCTCACTTTTCCTATCACTTTTTGACCCTACTTACACTCACAACAATACACCTTACATAGCACTTCCAATATCTGAGTGCTCCAGCGTAGTCGCTAGTCATAGCACGCCCCGTCCCGCAGCAGGGCGGGAAGACCCCGACGATGAAGCATGACAACAAGGGACCTTTTGGTGTGTGAGGGGTATTTTAACAAATACTGTGTATGCCTGTCATATCTTGGCTCACAGAAAAACCTGTTAGAGGTGGATCTTGTTATTTAATTATGGAGATAGGTACAACAGTGAGAGTATGGCAATAATGATGATAGTAGGGGAAAAACGTGACAGACAGAAGAAAAAGTGTTCCTAATTAAAGAAAGGCAAAATAAAAACATAATAAACCTAACAGGCGAACGCTAACTGGTATTCCTAGCTTTCAAGAACATGTTTTATCCTCTCTCATTAACAGAACTGACAACCGATTAATCGAATTGTATTTTACAACGAGCAAAAGAGAAGTTCTGAGTTAAGTTTAAAGAAGATAGGATGGAAACATTAATTCAGTTTTATTGTAATTGTGGTTCTCTCTAATTGAATTTTTCAGTATGTGAAATGAAAATGAACCAATGGTATAAATAAAAAATAAAGAATATTTCTGGAGGAAAACATCCGGACAGCGAACTGAAAAAGCAAGAATAATTTCTAAATACAGTTGGCACAAAAACTGGCAGCTAGAGCATTAATCACAGGACTATATATAGAAAAACAAGCATTGACAAAGCCAATAGTTCTGGTCTTATTATGCTGGTAAAATGTTTACGTGTCATTTCTTTTTTCACATTTATTGTACACATGACAAAAAAAAAAAGAAAGCAGACCTCAACGTACACGTAGGCACCATACTCTTGCAATAAAAAATGTATATGTGAAAAAATATTCACAGATACGGCTGTTACCAGTGATTTATTTTGTATTATTATTTAAGTTGTGCCATGCATTTTACCACTGCACTTTGTGAAGACAAGAAAAAATCATTTCCCAAATAAGCATTCATATTACTGCCTGCTACAATATTACATAAAACTATTTACAAAAAAAGCAGCTTTAAAAACGAGACAAAAAAAGAATCACCACCTAATAGAGCACCTGAAGAGCAGGCAAAATAAATTCCTGTTGATTTTTAAGAGAATTATATCAAAATAAAGTTAAAAAACACACTTTGAATCTCCAATGCCACATGCTAGGACTGATGGAAGTAAATTGTAAATGGCATTTCAACAGACGGAGCATATGAATTCTTGTCTCGTGAGCCACAAAGCGGTCTCAAAGGCCAGAAATTACATGAGTTCAATGGATGACCAAAAGTCCTTCATTCTATGTACATTACGTATGAATTTTTGGATATCTTTATTCTGACTAACTGGGTAAAGCAGTCTTGAAAGCCAGACCTAAATGCACATTGTTCCAGTCCATGCACAAATTTCGGGCAATGTTTGACAATCCTAAATTACGTTTAAAATACACAGAAAGACAGAAGAATAACTGAATGGATTTAAAGTATAGACATTTCTCTACCAACTGAAATAAACAAAGGCAGAAAATGCACGTGCCAATACCAGAAATTAATCCGTCTCTCGTTGACTTTGTCCGACCTTTCGGCCTCGAACAACCGAGAAAACCAAGAATGATCTACCCTCCCATTCACATCTTTAATGCTAAGCCGGTTCTTCAAACTATCGCTCACCATTTCATTGTGCTGAACAAGCAGAATGCAACACACAAGAATGAGTAGGTATCTTCCTTTCCGTTTCTATCAAGTCAGCATGTTCTTTATGAACACCGAACAGCACAGTTGGAATGAAGGAAACACGTTTGCTTTCCCCGTTTCCCGCTTCCTTACAAACGAGTTTTTCCCACCATAAACTATAAAATGGAATTTGAGTTCTCTTCTCTGTCAGCTGTACTATAATTACCAGAGGAAATGGTCCCATGTGGTCTGCGTAGTTGTGAAGCAAAAATATGTGTTGACCTAAATAAGACAAACATATCTGTAGCACATTTTGCTTTTTAGTTTGCAGGGTTTCTAATCTCTTTACAACAACTAATAACATTAACTTTTTGGCAAAGGACTTGGGATCTACAACTGCATGAAAGATTTTCCACATCAACCTGGGGTTAAACCTTGATCTCCAATAGTTTCTGTATAATATATATTAATTTTTATTATGTCCAAAAATATTGCCTTCGCAAACTGCTTCCTTAATTTCAGCTCTGAATTGAATTGTGATAAAAAGAATAGCTCAATGAACTTGTGAATAAATGTACACTCAAAAAGCCCCCCAGCTCTTCATGGAGAAAATGGGATGCGCACACTCAAAATCAATATCTGCAACTGTCATTCTGCAAAATACATGCTCCTAACAACAATATTTGTAATGCCAAAGTTCTAATCTTGGGCCCCTCAGTTTGAGGATCTTCACCCTTTGACAAATTGTTCTGTACCCGGTCCTGGGCCCTGTCGGGTTGGAATTATCACCGACAGAGCAACCTTTTGTTTTATACTTGCTTAGTACAGCCCTGAAGAGTCGCAGGCAGACTGTGCCACTCGCGACGAAACACGTGTCGGCTAGTTCTCTATGTCCGAACAATTAAAGACACAACACATCAACGCCTGATTTGTCTAGTTACATAACTGTTACCGTGTGTGTTACTAGCATTTGTCTCAACGAACATTTTACGTGACGTCAACGATACTACTGTATATTTAATTTGGAGTGTGCATGGGTATTACGTTTTTGTATTCAGATATGCTGATACTCAGACCTGCATCGTTGAGACGAAGGCAAAATAAAAACACATTGCATTTCAATGCACGTTAAAACTGTTCTTGAGAAATAGGTTCTAAAACCTATAAGGATTATTTAAAAAGGTTAATATTCACTCACCAGTCCATTGTCCCCGGACACAGGAAAAAAACTGAAACCCACAGAGAATGAGGGAATGAGCAGAAATCAGAGCTATATACATCTGAAATAAAAGAAACTCTAGTTCAGCGAAATGTTATTCATACTACGTAGACAAGCTGGATAGAAAGGATGTGTAACATTTTAACTCTTGATACTTAGATTCATTAAATACATCAGTAAAGAAGAGGAAAAGTAACTGCACCTTCTTCAAAATTAGAAGGATAATTTCATGAAATATTTTTAGCATATCCTAACAGAACAAGTTACTTACCTTCACTCGTTCTTTTGGATACTCTATATGGACCCGAGTAGTATATGAGCACAAACCCAGTGCACCGATGTTAGTTTCTTGCTCAAATCTTTCAGCATCATTATATGCATAGCACCAAAAAGCTATCTAAGAGGTATCAGTGTGCAAATGTCTAATTTGGACCATTTTAGAGGACAAAAGAAGACCATTGTTATCATTCACCATCGCCTTCAGGCCACGGTTGACAAGGTTGTCCAATGACCTAAAGTTCCTTGGAGCCGACTTCAGATAGTGATCACCCAGATCGGACTTACCTGTGTATTTTGTCATTGAAAATATTTCACTTTTGGACCATTTCATCCAATAATTGGAGAAGAGAGAGATTTCAACAATAAGTGCCATGATGGTGGCGGTGGAAGACTAGGGTACACAAACAGTTAATAGAATGTCGTCCATATGTAATACTTTTTGTTAGCCTGTGGGAGTCACTATCCCCTTCACATCACTGGACTGTCTGATATTGCCAGCCAAGGGTTCAAGCGCCAATATAAACAATAGTAGGGAAAGTGGTCTTGCCTGTCTGGTCCACCTCTTAATTGGGAAGGTCTTGTACAAAATTCCATTATAGTTTATCTGAGCTATGAGATTCCAGTACTGCCAAAGGATTATATGGACAGAAACTTTTCCCATAACTGCTCTCTTTAGGTTCCAAACCAAATAATCCCATATCAAACAATCAAATGATTTTTTTCGAATCCAGTAACAGGGACACACTCTTCTCCACATCATTTCTAACCTGCCTAATGAGATGCCAAAGTGTTTTAAGTATTATCTCCAAAAAGCTACCAGGAACAAACACTACTTCTATTGTGCATGGGTCTAGCAATTAGCGAGATGAGCCTCTTAAGAAATACCTTGGCAAGAATTTTGACATCCATGCTCTATAAGGTAATTTTTGTGTAGCTAGAACACTGTGAAGGGTCCTTGCCAGGGTTGGGTAGGAGATTATAGTGTTCTTAAATACCACACACACAGGCAGCCGAATGTTCAGCTTCTTTAAAAGCCCTCAACAACAAGGTTACCAGCCCCATTTTATTCATCTTTTAAAATGCAATAGGAAAGCAGTTTTCTCCTAGAAAAGATATATACTGCCTGAATGTATTATATGTATAAATCTGTTAATGTACAGCACTGATGTTCTGTGGAGGGGGCGATGGACTTTGAGTTGTTTCCAACCCAGTTTTCCTATGGTCTCCGCATCCCTTCCACTCCCACCCCCCCAAGCCCTCCCTAACAGCCTCAAAAACTTGACTCAGCTGACTAAGTTATTTTTTCTCCTTTTGTTCATGCTGTACTGCTTCGCCATTGTTGTTGATAATGTACAGCAGTGATTCTTAACCTGTGGTATGGGGACCACTTTGGGTCCCCTAAGCCTTCTCAGAAGGTCTAAGGCTGCTTAGAAAATTAAATAATGTTGGCACATAAATAAAGTATGTTTAAATGATGAAGCTAATTGTAAAATTGAAAATCTTAAAACGTTCTGTAAATGTTAAAGAATTCGAAATTGGAGACAAAATTAAATTAGTATCCTTGGATTGATTAGTGGGAGCACTGCAAGTGAATCAAATAGAATAAAGTGTAGATGTTGAATGGTCTCAATGAAATTTAGAAAAACTCCAACCTTGCAATAAAAAAAATTAAAATTATTTTAAAACAGTTTTATGAATTAATCCAAATATGGATGTGTTTGCTGAGTGCTTGTTTCTGTATTTTTTGTGTATTGTTTTGCAGCTCAAATCATCAAAAAAGCTTACGTTGGGATCCACAGCTTCCAGGAATGTCTCAGTTGTGGTCCCTGGATTCCAATAATTATTCAGTGGGGGTCCCTAGTTTCCAATAAAGATTGAGTGGGGGTCCACAGAAGTCAAAACGTTAAGAACCACTGCGTTACAGGATGAAAAAAGACTTTGGCAGAGCCTAAAAGTTTCAATGGTGCGACCTACTGGATTTGTCAATGCTTGTGTATCTTGTCTCCAAACATATGGAACATCTGTCTCTAGAGTTGCAAGTGGAATCCTCTCCTTACATATTCAGAACTAAACTAAATAATTCATATTTTCCTTCTAAATTCTCTTGTTTAGACCAATTTAGTTCTCAGCAACTAAAGTCTTTGTGTTTGAATACACTTCAAAAACATCTTACCAAAAAAAAAAACAGACTGTATTTAATTACAAAACTATTGATTAATATTTTAGCACAGAAGTGTCTTTTGGACTAAGCAGTGGAGAAAGAATGGTGTAAGGAAAGCACCGAGGAGGCAGACTGATTACGTGTGCATGCCTCTCGAGATGCCCAAATAAATACGGAGACATTTGGATTTCAATATCACATTCATATTTGGATTCAGGTAGATTTGAAGACTACAAATATTCTGTGATAAAGAGGGTCGATGATCAATGGTAAAAGAAGATCCTCAGTAAACCAGAACAGACCTCGAAAAATCTGCTCGCCCACTCGCTATGGGAAGTCAGATTTTATCAGCTCGAGGTATTTTTAGCACTTAATCCTCCTTTCTGGGGAGAAAACTTAACCTGGAAGGAACAGGTGTTCTGTTCATTCAGAAAGAAAAGGAGGCCTTTAAATCTTGTTTTTATCTTGACACATGCTGTCCGTTCGAGGACAGAGGTCAAATGTCAGTTTGTCTTTTTTTTTACTAAATGTGACTTTTTTTTTTTTACTAAATGTGACTTATTTTATCCTGTAAAATGATGTTCACTTTTCTTTCTCTCATTAGTAAGAGGTTTTTGTCAAGTGAGCGCTCCCACAATCATTGTGAAACAAAAGGCTGTAAGATGCTAGTTGTTTTTTTCTAATGCACAAGATTTAAAAAGCTTGCAAATGAATAGTTTAAGTATTTCAAAACGTATCAGTAATTACAAAATAACTTTTTGTTAATTCATAAGTGTAATGCAAACAAAGGTTTATGTAGAAGCAAAACAAATCAGAACACTTTACTTGGTGATGTGCAAATGACAAATATTTGCTGAAACTATTTCCAAACACTGTACACTATTTAGTTTTATCAGCAAAAACACATCCGGGGGAAATCTTGTGGCCATTTCAATGGAAATCTGCTGATTGCACACTTCATGCGTTAGATATGTATTTATTAAAAGTGAAAGTTTTTAAACGTTCATTTGAGAAACATTTGTGCCCCCGCCCTGATGACAAGCCGGTTAATGAACTAAAAGGCATGTCAGCAGTCATGTGTATCCTATATGTGGATAGATTTGCATTACAAATGGAGCAAATGTTTAGTCTATTAAATCAAACAGAAGTGTTTTTTGTACAACAAACATGCTGAACTCGCATATCCGAAGGTGCTTTCATATTTGATAAAGAAGAAAATGGCAGATCAGTCAATTACAAAATGTGCCCAAGATCAAATCATATGAAACCAGCTTATGGTTTAAGAGCATTACAATTAGGTCAAGCAGAACATTTACATCACTAGACCTGTAGGCCTAGTAATATTTTTATGATTTTTCGAGGCCTGCATTAAGGTATTCAAGTTTACCGGGCTATCATTATTGACTTAACTTTCAGGTAAAACGAGAACCTGCAACAACATATAGTAAAGGTGCATTTTTAGAGACCATTCCAAAAATAAGAACATCTGAAAAGCTACCGAAGTGAGCAGCAATAGTTTAAGTCTGTGCTATCTTGTTTGGGGAGGGTGGAAGGGGGGGAAGAATAAGGGTATTTTGGAGCAAGCCCAATCTTATGACTGAAAGGGAAGCCTGGACTGGACAATACTTAGAACACAAACAACTGTAACAAATACTGCCCCTCTGGACAGCCTTAAAGGTTGGTTAAACAGGATAGGGAATGATGATGCACTGAGGCTATGTAGTGAGATGAGAAGGTCCATCAAAATATGGAAGAAATGATCAGCAATGCCAACGTGCGGAAAAGAGGTTCATGGATGGAGAAACGGGTATGTAGAGTACTTTTAGGTATTTGATCTGGCAGGCTGTTGATAAATGTGTAAGGGGATCCTTGATTCAGATCATGGCTTGCCTAAGCTAAACACTATTTTATTGACTTCTGCTAAAACGTGTATGATGACTTTGTGCATGCCTAGTGATGGAATAGTTAATTTGGCGTCAAAGTTTCATAGGCCTGTAAGAAAGGAGGACAAGAAAGAAGGGCAGATTTTAAAGTGCTTGGTTTTTCATTGTTACAATGTTATTCGATAAAAGTTCAGTGTGAACTGCCATCCAGATACACTAATCATAGTGCATGTGTACTTCGTTTCAGCCAGAAAACTGGAGATATGTGTACAGCTCTTAGATAAGTATACATAGAGTGTCTTTAAGCTATATTATACTGCTTGTGTCCCATTTAAGTTGTATCCGTCTATTCTGCTTATGGTCAGTGAGAACGTGAACATGATTTAGAGTTTATAAAAACATACTAAATATTGAATCAAGGATTCCATGGACCTAATGTAATTAGACAACCCCTATAATTGGTTGTGACAACCATGATTTGCGCACAGTGGGACACATCATACACTTGAACGCTGGTGCCACTGCATTTACCACGCTAATCATCGCTATTCACACATTGGGTAACAGATAAGTGCACTAGCATCACAATCAGCAGATTACCCATAAACGTATATAGTTTACATAAAGGGAAGAAAACCCATGTCACTAACGGTGTGCTACTGCATCGAAAGTCTCCCAACTAAGGGCCCCATTAGGATCTCGGGCGGATCACCACTGCCCACATGGTGACACCGCCATCCTTATGATGGGGGCGGACACATGCCTTTCCGTGGTGGCGTTACCGCCACGGAAAGGCATGCAGGAATCTCTTGCGGGGGCCCGTTGCGGGCCCCCAGGGATTCTGGGGAGTACCTATAGTACCCCCCTGCATTTCAACATACAATGTGGCAGGTACCACACGGTGCCTGTCACGTTGTGCGTTGAAATGCATGACATGCATTTTTAGCATTGTAGCGGGCCGCAATGTTAAAAATGCGGGATGCGCCTGCCAGTGTGGGGGGCGCATCCTAATGGCCCCCACGGGAAACCCCGCCCTTATGGAGGGCGGTCCCTTTTTAAATCGGGATGGCGGGCAGACAAAGTCCGCACGCCATCCTAATGTGTCCCTAAATGTTTCTGTGTAATTATACTAATAGGCATAATAACAACTCAGCCAGAATAGTTCAATTACACAAATGAATATCTACAATAATAAGGGAACTGAAATAAGAGCATTATCTCAACTGCCCACAGGCACAAACAGTTCCACATTCAGAATTTTAATCTGGTGAACACGAATACTTACAGTAAATAGTACAAAAAACCTCTGATTTTTTTCTCCCACACAATTATTCACCCATGGACAGTGATGATCCATCTTCCGAATACAGCGTTTGCAAATACTATAGGGGAAAGAAAACGCATCTTCAAAGCAGGCAATCTGTTTTCTTGCTCTTTAATTCTACTGTAGAAACGATTAAGTTTACCAGATAACCATGTACTGTAAGTATGTATATGACAACAATTTAACATGCACAGATCCAGACCAAACGTTTCACATAATTCATTCACGATCAGAAGCTCTTTTCAAAACAGTCTTTTTTTGTTGACATTATGGTCTTAGAAAAATTCTAAGTTGTACTTATTGATATATTTCATAAAATGTGCAAAAGTAGCAAAAATATAAGAGTGCATTCGTTTTCAAGAACACGTAGGCACAGTCAAGCCTTTCATAATGATCTGATGAGACACTCGTAAGCCTCGACAATCAAACTCAAAATGTGATCATAAGATGGGGCGTGAAGTACAATGTGTCCATGCAAGCTTGCCCAAAATGAGAGGACCCCATACACAAGTAGATTATTTAAGCAAAACACTTCATAGGTGCGACCCCTTATTACATGAATAAATTATATTTAATGTAAATGACCAGACACTACTTTTTTTTGCTTTAAGATTGTGATCCGTTTAAAAAATTTTTTTTTACTGTAAAAGAAAAACCGTAATAAAAGACATCGCATTTAACCTAAAATCACTGAAGAATGCTCTTGATAATAACCGAACATACACAGCTATATTACCTACTGGCGGTCGCCAGTAGGTATATATAGTTAGGATTTTTTCTCTATGGGTTTTTTGAAAATTCTATGTCTAATAACTTTGGCGTTTGTGGACGGAATTGGCTGAAATTTTCAGGAAAATGGCACATTTTGTTTCTGAGCAGCCCTTGAAAATTTGGGGGGGGTTCGTCCAGTGGGGGCCGAGAAAAAAGGGGGGTCCCAAAACGTGTTTTTAACATTGAGTTTTCCATAGGGCGGTTGGCCTCACTTTTAGCCCGAACGGCTGAATGGATTTGCACGAAACTTGGCAAAATTGTAGGGACTGGTAGCCCGATGTGCCTTTTGTAGGTCTCAATATATGTGCTCCAGTGGATTTTGAGAAATTAACGTTTAAAAAAAGATATATATCTGTAACAGCGGACCGGGCAGCGCACTGGTTCGCGGACTTTTCGCGCAACGGAGCTTTGTGAAGCGAAGCTGATTGGTTCTCCGGCGTCTGTCAACATTCCAAACAGTCCGTAGCGGCCGCCATCTTGTCTCTCGGTAGGATCGAGAGACAAGAGGAGGTCAAAACAAAGGGGGAAATAACTATAAGGGGGCATAGTAGATCCTCGCTGACCCCCTAGGTTTGATGTGGAGGTTTTAAAAGGGCCCCGCGGGGCAAAAAAAAATAATAATAATAATAATTGAACGGCTGAATGGATTTGCACGAAACTTGGCAAAATATTAGGGACTGGTAGCCCGATGTGCCTTTGCTAGGTCTCAATATATGTGCTCCAGTGGATTTTGAGAAATTAACGTTCAAAAAAAGATATATCTGTAACAGCGCTCCGCTTCGCGTAACGGAGGTTTGCGAAGCTGATTGGTCATTCTGTCACTGGGCTATAGTTGGGCTACATCTGGCTGATATTTGGGCTACATTTGTTTTTTTGTGTGTCTGGCGGCCATCTTTGGGCTACATTGGGCTACATTGGGCTTCATTGGGCTACATTCGGCTAATTAGCAAATAGCTCATCGCAAACTAGGAATGGTAAAGAATCGCTATTTATTCCTTAAAGTTCGCTATTTAGGAAATGCAAATAACTTTGATGATACATATGGCGGTTCATCTCTAACAAGATAAGAAGCATAGGGATACATTTATGATGACTGGCGCATCACCAGGGATGTGTTAGTCATTTTGTGCCGCTGTTCCGTCACCTATGGTGTGCTGCATTTACAATGCGGCGCATCATGGGGCAAAAACAGCACAGATGCGTGATGTATCTGTGCCGTAAAGGTGGCGCATTGCTGGAGTTGTATCGCAAGTGTGATGAAGCTCCAGCAAGGGTCGGGGGTGCCCCTGTCGCAGGGTTTCTGTTCTCACACAGAACTGTGGACAGAGGATTGGAACCTCGGCGAATTAGGGTGTCCCAAAACTCACGTTAGTAATCAAAAACTCCTTAGCAAGCTAGGTACAGTGTCACATTGGATATAACAAACTCTCAATGTTTAGACAATCCAGAATATGAACTTATAGTACCTCAGGATACGTGGAACTCATGAACAGTCGGTCGTTATAGATTTCTTAGAAACCAGAACATGGAGTTAAGAAGAACAGATGTGTATTTGAAATGTTTATTTACTAATGCCGTCTTCTCAGGCGTAGTACCTTAGATAATAAAAGTACACATATTATCAGTAGCAAAATTACCAGCATAGTTACTAGTACATAAAAAGTGAATGGTGATAGTATGTTAACATGCTGTAAATGAATAAGAGTTAGCAACACTTATAAGCAGCCGCGGGCCGTGGAGGGAGTTACGGTGAGGCAGGGAGGCGGGGAGGGGGAGAAGCAGGGTGGAGAATACAAGTACACATATTATCAGTAGCAAAATTACCAGCATAGTTACTAGTACATAAAAAGCGAATGGTGACAGTATGTTAACATGCTGTAAATGAATAAGAGTTAGCAACACTTATAAGCAGCCGCGGGCCGTGGAGGGAGTTACGGTGGGGCAGGGAGGCGGGGAGGGGGAGGGGCAAGGTAGAGAGGGCTCCACCCTGCTTCTCCCCCTCCCCGCCTCCCTGCCCCATCGTAACTCCCTCCACGGCCCGCGGCTGCTTATATCTCACCCTCCCTAATACACATATTATATTATTTGCTAAGAAGGTCTCTTTGTGTTGGTTTAGGGCGTGCCCATACTTTAGTGTCTTAGATTTGAAGGAATCACATCAGCATACACCAGCTCTCTCTTCATGTGAACCGCATCAACTGTTGTGTATGTGTGTTCGGCAAAGCAATATAAAACCCGCCTCATGCCCAGAATTGGCAGAAGTTGCACTTATGTTATGAGTATGAAGTCGTGGAGATCAGACCTCATAACAATTCTGTATCGTGTTGTTCTTGAAACTTTAGCACTCGCTGTACAGATATAGTTTAACAAGTAAAGCAGATAGTAGACCAATAACATATTATTCTCATGTAAACCACGATGAACTACTAGGTGGAAAGCTAAAGCAACAACTAAGTGTCGTGTGCAGAAGTTGCAAAAAAGGAAAAATGGCGTTTAAACCGGTAATGAGCCCATGCTAACTTAACACGGTGTAAAGATATCCAGGACCTAGATGACACCTCCTCATGATCCGGAAACGAACTGAATAAGATAATAGAAGTGCCATCTCATGAGAGCAGATTGCAAGTTTATATGTGGACGGTCCGCAAGGTAAAGCATTAAAAACTAGGAAAATTTAATGCTAAAGAAAAATAAAACAGCCAAGTACTTTATCGAGTCTTAAGCCAATAGGCAAGGTAAATAATAAAAACTTGACAAATAAGTCAATGAAATGCTAGTACTCAGCATATCAAACATGAAAAAGGTCTATGACATAACTGTGTATGCAAAATAAGCTGCAACAGCCTCCAATAGGAAGTCACCGTCTTCATCCGAAAACAGTTCAGCCATCCAATTTAAAAGCGGAAAAGAACATACGTGCTCTCCCAGCACCGGATCCTCTATCACCATCAGAGGACAGCTCGGTGGGTTTTCAAGAAAGCTCTGTTCCAAGAAAGACTGTGCTGCCGCCAGTAAATTCCAGGGACCAAGTAGTCCATGCATCAATGCCACAGCCATAATCCTTTCGCCAGGACAAACCAACTCGTGAGTAATGATAGGAGTCATCAGCTGATTAAAGTCGACGTCAGGAGAAACCGGTCCGCAGAGACACAAATCAATGGCCCAATCGAAATCACAGGTCAGGCAGTGAAATACAGGCTGGACACAGGTGAAGTAGGAGAACCGAAAAGATAATCCATATGCCGTGCTTAATATCGCCAACGGCATTGTGCCATAATATTCTAGCATGCGATTGCGGAACAGTGTCAGCAGCTGCATGGTCGGAGGTTGCATAGGAGGGACATCCATATTTAAAAATGTAAAAAAGCACAAGAGCGTCCGCTGGTAATGCAAGTAAAAATGCCAATCTACGAACCAGAGTGCAGAAAATACAATGAAAGGAAGCAGGGATGACTCCAAAGATTTTCTCAAATGAAGTCACGAGACCACTGGTAACAACTTTAAAAAAGTGTGCCAGGGACTTTGTGGAGGATGCGTTAAAGATAGTCGGAAACATGTTGCTGAAATTGAAAGGCAAATCTTAATTGAAAAGGGTGTGCACCTCTGTATGGGTGTTCGCTATGTGAAGTACAAAAGTTTCACGGGCCGAACTCAAGGCCACCTCTCTCTGAGACAAAAGAGCTCTTATTCTTGCCATGCCGTTGAAACGTGTCCCAAGGTTGGTATTTGTGGCCAGATTGAAAACTCCCTATGTTCATGTGTGGGAGGAAATAGAACATTTCTGCAGCAAATAACCCGTTCACTTACTGTTACGATAAAAGGAATACTTTTAATTAACTCAGAACAATCTTCATTATTGAGCA
The DNA here is from genome assembly GCF_964261635.1 of Lissotriton helveticus. Classification (NCBI taxonomy): domain Eukaryota; kingdom Metazoa; phylum Chordata; class Amphibia; order Caudata; family Salamandridae; genus Lissotriton; species Lissotriton helveticus. Next base: position 209,191,435 of record NC_136073.1, on the reverse strand, counting down.
TCAAATAACTACCATTTTCCAACAACTTGAACGTGGGGATGATAGCAGGAACTGGCGTGCCTTGCAACACGCAAGCCATATTTGGTCGGTGTTTGTTGCATGAACCGTGTAACTGTATGTGCCTACACATTAGTGAATGATCTGGCGTCTCAGTGCATTCCTCTCCATTCAGATAAACTTCTTGATCATCTTTGAAACATCTGTATGTGTATGGAAGCGACCAGACCTCATGAAGAAAAGCACTACCTAAAGGTTCATAACGACCTATTGGTATATATTTCATACAATTTGAAAACTTATATAAAGCAAAAGGCAGCGTTATTAAACCGTGGATAAGGCATGTTGCCAAAAAACCCGCAATCCTCTGCTGATGATGTCACTGAGCATGTCATGAATGATGTAATATGTGACATCATCAGCAGTGGATTACGGGTAATGGTATCTCTAGTTTACTCCCTTATAGCTGTGTTTCTTTTAACATAAGTGTCTGTTTCCTTCCCTTATACTTACTGTTTTTGGTTCGCTTCCGGTTCGCGTACCAGCGAGCGAACTAGGAAGCGAACTAAGAGAAATAGAGGTTGGCACAATTCCAAATATTGTACCAATTTTTTAATAACGGGGAGGTAGTTCTGAAAAGAACTTTTTTTTTATTTTTCTGAACATTTTTTTACTGTTTTTGAATTTTTCGGAACAGTTTTATATTTTTTTGGGTTTTTCTTGGAGGGGGCAATGAAAACGATTCATTGTAAAGGGCTCAACAGGAGCAACAAAACAAAAAAAAGAAGTATTTATTATTTTGGGCGTTTCGGACAAACTTGCATATGATAGTCAATAGCTCTGTTGATCAGAGTGATGCTTTTTTCTCCGTAGGAAATGAATCCATCGCAAAATGCGCAGATGTGTTTTACATCACCAAATCTCATTTGTATATTTGGCACCATCTCCCTGCCCTCTGGTCCCGTTACTTCCGGTACAACAGATCTTCTGGCCATAATAGGGAGATTATCTAGGTCGTTCCGAAACTGTGCAGCACTGTAGTTGTTAGGATGCCACCTAGTCATATGGCGATGCATTGTGTAGTTTCCGAAACTGTATTTTTTGTCGGTCCCTCTGGACAGTCTATCTTGACATATAAGGCAAGTTACGTATCTTGCATTTACTTTTTTCTGACCTTTGGGAATTTTAAAAAATTGCCAAATGAAGTTTTCTTTCCGGTGAGACGTCCTGGGCTGCTCAGGCAAAAACTGCCTCTCTTCGTGCTCGTCCTCCTGTTCCTCTTCTTCTTCTTCTTGTTGAATTAGAACTTGAGCAGGTGGTCCACTCTTCCTTTGATGTGGTGGAGGTGGTGGGGAAGCACCAGCTGAAGCTACTAAAGAAGCCATTGCTCAGTGATCACAAAGGGTCTTTCTCTCACAATGATGAAAGTCAGAGTGAGGAAAGAAGGAGGGATTTTCATCATTTGGGAAAAACAAGAGTTCTCAACCAATCAAAAGTGTTCATTTTAGATTATATGACCTAGTCTTACATCATTAGGAAACCAAAAGTGAAATGAACCAATGAAAAGTGTTATTACCAAGTCACATGACTTGCTGTGTTTACGTTAAGCGCTTTGCAGGGCCTCCCGGTTTGCTTCCAGAAACCTGCGCTTTGCGACTCGCTTCGCGTACCAGTTCGCTAACGTAGCACGTCATATGACGTATCACGCGACAACGTGAAACGTCATGCGGACGGGAGGCGTCACGATGTTGTTTTCTAACGCGGCACTTGCGGTAAAGAAACGTTTACCGGCTCGCGGTCTATTTCGCGGCATCAAGGTCAGCTAACGGGAAGCTTCCCGATTCGCGAAGCGGGAACGAAGAAAAAAAAATATTTAAAAAAAAAATTATTCATAAACATATAAAATATATTTTTGGATTTAAAGAAGAATACATTTTACAGCTACAGATATTAGCTGTTAAAAAACCAATGAAATTCACAGAAAAAACCATAGGTTATAGACCATATATAGTTAGGAATTAGCATTTACAAAACCTTGAAAATTCACTGAAAAAACCATAGGTTATAGACCATATATAGTTAGGAATTAGCATTTAGAAAACCTTATTTTACTCACACAAAACCATTGAAATTCCATATATAGTTAGTTGCACTAACTATATATCGCGCACCCGCAATCCACTGCTGATGATGTCACATATTACATCATTCATGACATGGTCAGTGACATCACTGATGACATCACTGATGACATCTCAAATGACATCACTGATGACATCACTGATGACGTCTCATTTGGCATCATTCTTGTGCTAATACGATAAACTTCTTCAGACTCTAATATAACCTTAGATACACTCAGTGTATACAGACACTCACACACTGCCACTCATCCATGGAGTTACTCACACACCCAGTCAGTCATGCAAAGAAACAATCTCACCTCCATTTCTTCAACTATACAGTTATACACACCTTACTTATTGAAACATATACTAACACATATTTACTCTCTTATACAATCCCTGATACAAGTTCACAATGATCGATACAACCACTCACTCAGTGGCTCTCATGCACAGTTATTTATATATGCCAACTCTCACATGTACTGTGTTTTACATATGTACTTACTATGACATGTAGCATTGAGATATCCATTCACTCATCAATACACTCATGCACACAGTCAACTGCCCATGTAGCTGTTTCCACATGCACTCTTGAACTCATACACCTAGTGAATAAACTGCTCACACATCTATGCACAGAGTCACACACCTTCCAGCCACCCCCACACAAACTCAATCTCCCATAGAAATACTTGGGCAACCAATTAATAACACATATAGCCTCTCGTATAGCTAATGATCAACACATGCAGCAGTTTACATCACAACAGACATAATGATGCACAAATTAAGACAGTTTAGTCACTAACCCGTGCATTCAGTAAGACGCATTTAATCACTCACTCATACAGTCAATCACGCACCTACTAAAACCTTCATTCAGACACTTATACATCCACTCATTCTTCAATATGTAAAACATATTTAAACTTTACAGAAACACATAATCACTGGATGTTGTCATCAGTGATGTCATCAGTGATGTCACTGACCATGTCATGAATGATGTAATATGTGACATCATCAGCAGTGGATTGCGGGTGCGCGATATATAGTTAGTGCAACTAACTATATATGGAATTTCAATGGTTTTGTGTGAGTAAAATAAGGTTTTCTAAATGCTAATTCCTAACTATATATGGTCTATAACCTATGGTTTTTTCAGTGAATATATATATATATATATAAAAAAGAGAGTATGCAATATTTCTAACGATGTAAAAATACAAAATATTAAAAATAGGAATATTATTATAAAAGAGGATATTCAGTAACTTGAGGCAAGATATAAGCCATTTGTGTATATAGCTTGCGTAATGATCCCACCTCTCGTCCAATAATACACAGAACATCGTCCATTTGCATATGATGGGGGGGAAAAGAGATACCAGTGTGGGTGTCACTGACTGTCCATCACACACCATTCTTCAAACGGAATACAAAATTAACAGAATCCAAAGATATTCCCACACAACATCAAACCTATAAGTAATTTGGTTGGGCCCATGCACAGGCTTTTCTAATGAGCATAATAGTATTCAACACACAACTTTATTCTAGGCCTAAGGCTATATTTAAATTTGAGAAACATTCCTTCTTTCTGGCAATGTTTAGTGATTCGAAAACAACGCTTTTGAAGTCTTCTTCCCAGACAAAACGTTATCTTAATGCAGACAAAGTAACGCAGTTGATCCTTTTACGCGAGACTGCAATGAGTTGCACTTGCTGAAAAATCCCAAAACTGGAAAACGACTTCCCCAAACTATCTCCCTCACAAAACTAAATCATATGGGGACAAATCACAGTTGAACTCACCACATCACAAGTCAACAACACATTCAGAGACATTTTCAACTTTCAGACTCATCAAGGTAGAATATTTGTGGGAAATTATTTTTAAAAAGATTGTGATTATCAAGATACTCAGCAGTCAGTGGCTTTCTGACGCCCGATTTTTCCCACAAAAATGTATGCATTTTTTCTAACCCCTGCAATAATTTGTGCTGTGCAGCATGAAAAACAAAAGCTTTTCTTGAAATGTACTATGAACGCAATTATTAATGAACTACGTTTGTCCATCAGAAATACTGTACACATTAACAAAGGTATATATTAGAGTTTTGGTGGCATAGTAGTTAAAGAGAGCAGTGGTGATGGAAATGAATGGATTCAAAAGATAATAAAGAAACCTCTCCAGCCCCCCATAAGCACTGTGTTTAAGGACGGCTATCCAATGCACAGATTTACCTGGTTTAAATAAACCATAATAAAGCGAATTCATTTACTACCTTGAAAAAAATACGTATAAATGGTGCCACATTACAAAATACAGTTCTCCAATGGGTTGAACTCAGATGGATTATATTCTATACCACTATGACAGATGCTAATTGTTTGTCCAAATATACAACAGGTCAAGTTTGACTGTCTCAATACACACGGCGCATTCTTCCAGAAGTAGACACTTATCTATCTACTCACCAACACTGTGGAGGGCTGACGATTCATAAGGGAACAGCCTTCATAACCTTGTCAACTCGTGAGTCAGTCAGTAGACTAAAGTAAGGAGGTCAATGATTTGGTTGGAGAACAATCAGGAATCTACTGTATGATGCCCTGATAGACCTCTGTTTCTTTCAGAAGGTACTTGAGTATTACCTTTGAAAACGTTGATTAGATTAATCAGAGGACCGTAGATGTCTAGTTTTAGTACAGAGCAGATCCACTGGGGGGCCGCAACACTGAACCCATATATGGAGCACGTAAAGTGTCTTGAAGGCTGCTATACAAGTCTGATTGCCAGTGGAATCATTTTCTAATGTCGGTGGTACGATCGTATACAGCAAGACCGTCTGGCAGAGGCACTGCAACATTTGCTGGCAATGCAATTCTAGGAAAGCTGTCCCCAAGTCACCCACCATGACCTGCCAACCCCCCCCCCCCCCACCCCCCAATCCCCACCCCCAAAAAGATGATATGCAGTAATGAAGGTGTGGCTGCAAAAAGGCCCATTTCATTGCTCTGCACAGAAGAAAAAAGAAGACTGCTTACGAGTGATGTAGCTGCAAATAATAAGGTTTGACAGCTTGACTGAGTTTCTGGGTCTTAAAAAGTAGACATCAAACTATCTCGTAAACTCATTTCTGACATGGAGGTTGGCTTTTCTTCTAGTAAAGTGTATGCCACACGTGAGACCTTACAGAAGACACAGGTCAGAAGTTCGCCACTGCATTTGAAAAGTGAGTTGCTTGCAGCTTTTAACGAAGGCTTCTCTGCAGATATGTCTTAAGAGATATGGGCTGACTTGCGCCGTATGGCTTTCATTACCGAAACCAAGTGGTTGTTTAAGTGCCCTGGGCATTAATAAAGATGACAGGATTGCCCAAGTGTTTATATCTCAGTATGTGGAAGGTGTCAACACCTAATAAGAAATAAGGGAGGTTACCACAAATCGCTCAGTTGATTGCAAAACATGGGTGTAATGAGTTAACCAAGAGAACAAAAGCTTTTTCTAACAAGACAAAATAAATTCCCTTCATTTTGGGAGAAAACTCTGTTTCACTTATCATTGTAAATGTCAACCATTGAAATCAAGCCTAAAACAATGCACCAGTGGTATTCTTTCATATAATTTTAACAAAAAGACAATAATCAAGCTGGCTCAGCCGCATCCAAGATGGCTGGAACTCTCCAAAGCTCATGCAACCCCAGCTCAGAACGCATTCCTGGCAACTGCTATGGGAGAATCAAACAAGGAAGTGAACCTGCCCTGTATTTTCAGAAAAGTGACCTACAAAAGGTCCAAAACTCTTATTATACTCTGAACCCTGGTGGATATCTGAAGAATGGAAGGACAACTTTGTATTGACAAACATATTTATTAGAAATTCATTTTTTCTTTCTTTTTCATTTATTTTTAGTGGTCAGAACAAAACATATTCAGAAGAAACAGCTATAAATATAAATTAAAATTGATTAAAAAAAATGTTTACACAAAGGATTAAATCCTATTAATCGCCCACACTCCCACAACACATACCACCAACACACAGAAGACAATCATTCATGCATCATTCAATACTCCACATAGTAGCCACAGATGCATATGCTGGGTGGGGACAGATGACATAGTCCCAGATGGTTTAATAGGTTCCTAGGATGGAACAAACGCCGACGCGCGTTTCGGTGTATAGCCCCGCACGGGCTACACCTTCATCAGGGCAGAGGAGAGGTGGGGGGAAGGAGGGTCACACGGGAGAGACGATATTCATAAAAATAGTATAGGAGGTCAGACGAGCCATCCTTCCCTGCTCATTAGGTATCTATTAAGTGGCCGCTCTCAAACCAGAATGCCACAGTGGTAAGCTAGTAAACTTAAGAGGGTGGGGCGCCCCTGGAGAGAAATAATTGAAGATCTGGTCACAGATTCGAAGGTCACAGATTGAGAAATGCAGAGAGGATGAAAGTTTCAAGGGACCCGATCTGGCTTCTTCATAAGATTAGGAGAACGGCACATGAGAGAGACTGTGTCACGTGTATCCAGGGAATGGCAATGTTTAGCCAGTACATCGGGGTGAGTGTTGGCTTCCTCATAAAGTCACAACAGGAGCGGCATCGGTCGAATGAGACGCCACCTAAAAGGAAGATGGGAAGCACTTCTCCGACCGGCCGTGAGGATCACAAGCTCACCAAAGAGCTTACAGGAACTGTTGGTGGAGCATAATCACCGCTCATCCCTGAGCTGATGTTCCCCGACCTCGGAGAGCATAAGTCCATTGAAGATGCATGTTTCAATGTCTTGCCCTCAAGTTCACCTGCAAGGCAGTCAGGAACTGCTGCCTAAAGGAAGCCACTCGTGGCAAAAACCTAGGGACACTGTTCAAGATGAGGCCCATCTTTGCATGTCCCCTACAACATCAACAAGTCAGATCACTAATCATGGTAGTAAAACAGAGCAATGGACCCTTCCTCTATAAGACCACAAGATATTAATTTCTACCAACTTCTCATAACAACTAACACCATAACAGGGAACAGTATGAACAGGAAGACCTGGAGGAATGAATGGAGTTCGACCCCACAGATCTGTCAGACGTCCTGCCAACCTACCGTTCATCGACATGGTCAATCTAACAGTCCAGGAGGATGACCTGGTGACAGAAACAGAGCACCTAGAGTTGGACATGAGGTACTGGCTGAACCAGGATCCACACACAAGAGAGGTCCAAGAAAAGAACAGATTAAGGGGCAAATCTAGTTTGCAGTTGAAAGTATGATCCACCGTCACTGTAGATCAAGGTGATATTCAAGTTGACATTTCTTGATGAAATATGGGTGCCACTTCCTTCTTTTCCAATTGTGTGCATATTGTGGCACATGTCATGATTGCAATCCAACCGACTGACCTGCACCTCGTGGAGATGAGTGATGGGATCATGGGTACATGTCTCATCTCTTGAACCAACTAAATGTTTTATTTAAGTACATGCTCTTGGAACCCCAAACGTTGGTTATTTTGCAGAAATGTTTCTTTCTGCATAGTTGACTTGGTCACCGGCTTTTCCCCCACTATTCCTCTTTCCTCTATCGTGTCCTTAGACAAGGCAGATCCAACAGTTTTTATTTAACTACTTCTCTTATGGGTGACCGGTGGGATTTGGTCCTTTTAATATAGAAACCATCTGCTTGCAGTAAAAAGCAAGCTAAGCATCGACCTGACCCTTCCCTCGCAGTCACTGACCCATTGATACAGGGTTGTGCCCCACTCCAAGCCCCCTTTGAAAAACCCTGGTCACTGGGGTTTCATTCTCCTCTCAGTACTCATTGTCCGTTGTTTTGGAGGTGTGGTCCAACAAGACAGACCCACATTAGACCAGCGCCGCCAGCCGATCAGTTATCTGCCCGAGTCCTGATTAACTACTGCACCAAACCTGCCCATAGCATTGGAAACTGCAAGCATAGTACAGATACGACTGATCCAGACCACCGGGACGATTACAAGACGACGCCTGGGGCCACGTAGTGTACCGGGCCTGTGTGTCGGCAGCCTTGGTGCAGCCACGGACTGTGCCGAGACACAGAGGTGCTGGGTGGATCGGTGACCGCCACTACGGTGCACCTATAGCCCTGCAGCAGAGGACAATAGTACCGTACCCAGGCGCTGTGTGCGGCCCGAGCATCCAAACATGGAGAGGGGCCGGACGTGACCGTGCCCGGACTGAGCTGGGTGCGTGGCTAGCGCGCCCGGGGCCCTAGTTTCACCGACAGGTCACATAGGCCCCGATACACAGACCCGTCAGTGGGGCAGACTTGAGCTCCGGCCGGTCCGCCTTTAGGGGAGCGAAACCCACTTGACTTGCTGCCAGGAGTAATGCTGAAGACGGCTGTAATGCCAGAAACCGGTCCTCGGAAGCTTGTTTCCAGTCCAGGGAAGGCAGTTCGGGCTGGACTGCTCCCATGAGGCACAGGGTCAGACGGATTTGCATATAGCCATGACTGAACTGGGGTGGCAGAGTGGGCTAAAGAACGGTGATGGATTAAACCCAGATCTTTTGACTGGGTGTGAGTGTTTGATTGGTTCAGATGCTCCGTCCATTACCACCCCCTTTTGTACCGCTTTTGGCCGCCATAAGTGTGGCAGGGTATGCTCAGACGTGAGTCCCTTGCTCACTTTGCCACTGGATTCAAGCTGGCTGGGCTGAAGACAGCTGTAATGCCAAAAACCGGTCCTCGGAAGCTTGTTTCCGGTCCAGGGAAGGCATGGCTTGGCAGTTCGGGCTGGACTGTTCCTATGAGGCACAGGGTCAGACTGATTTGCATATAGCCATGTCTGAACTGGGGTGGCAGAGTGGGCTAAAGAACGGTGATGGATTAAACCCAGATCTTTTGACTGGGTGTGAGTGTTTGATTGGTTCAGATGCTCCGTCCATTACCACCCCCTTTTGTACTGCTTTTGGCCGCCATAAGTGTGGCAGGGTATGCTCAGACGTGAGTCCCTTGCTCACTTTGCCACTGGATTCAAGCAAGCCGGGCTGAAGTCGGCTGTAATGCCAGAAACCGGTCATCGGAAGCTTGTTTCCGGTCCAGGGAAGGCATGGCCTGGCAGTTCGGGCTGGACTGTTCCCATGAGGCACAGGGTCAGACTGATTTGCATATAGCCATGTCTGAATTGGGGTGGCAGAGAGGGCTAAAGAACGGTAATGGATTAAACCCAGATCTTTTGACTGGGTGTGAGTGTTTGATTGGTTCAGATGCTCCGTCCATTACCACCCCCTTTTGTACCACAGGAGTAATAGGTCAGCAGGTGAGCGATGGGTATTTCAATGTCGTACATCTCAATGGCTGAGGAGGACTGGTCTGAATTGTTGAACAAACAGGACAAAAGCCTGAGGAAGGCCAGACTGAAGTTTAGATTTTTCAAAATCTTGCGTGAGTGTTAATATACTCCATACACCGGTGCAATCCCTTTCCTAAATATATACTGATTCCATACTGTAGCTCTCCGACGTCACTGACAATGAGGTTATTACTTCATTCTTAATGTATTCTTGACCCCATTTCCTATTGTACGCTGTTCGCATGTTTAGGCATTTAGATGATTGCCAAAGGAAGAATAGTTTCACCCAAAATGTCAATTATCAGGGTATCGGTTTTAGAAGACAGAGCGATAAAAGAGGGAGCTTTCCCACAAAGTCTGATGTATTTGCATTCATAGATACCTTAAGCTAAGATGAAAATGAGGATGTCATCTAAACAGCTAAGCACTTGCTAGCAGACACTGCTATCATGGACACTCTTGGTCTGGCCATTGTATTAGAGATAATAAAATATCTGAGATGAACATACTTGACAGCGTCTACCTATTTTGAATGTAATAACATTCTCTTGTAGTAACACTTCTTGCTCGCGCTGATCTCGGACGAGAAGTTAGATTGTTTTTAAATACTTAGTTGTAATTTTGGATTGTGGTTTTTTAAAATCAACTTACTGGGAATTTTGCAGACTGCACACACTTCTGGGGACACATGGGCTGGTCGAGGGTTAGGGGGAATCTTGGTGTGTTTGAGAAGTGGAGTTAGTGTTCCAGCTTCCTTGTTCACACGCACCTAAGCACGCAGACTCGGCTATAAATTAAGCTGATGACATGGCCCGCGCTGTAACACTTCTTGCTTGCGCTGATCTCTGACGAGAAGTTAGATTGTTTTTAAATACTTAGTTGTAATTTTGGATTGTGCTTTTTTAAAATCAACTTACTGGGAATTTCGCAGACTGCACACACTTCTGGGGACACGTGGGCTGGTCGAGGGCTCGGAGGAATCGTGGTGTGTTTGAGAAGTGGAGTTAGCGTTCCAGCTTCCTTGTTCACGCGCACCTACGCACGCAGACTCAGCTATAAATTAGGCCGATGACTTGGACGCGCGCCGGTGGCGCGCCAAAGGCAAGCCCGTCTGCGCCCGTCCGCGCCAGGATGGGGCTGGGAGCCCTGCCCGTTTTTCCTCGGAGAAGCGGATGTATGATAGGGAGCAACTCCTCACACTTAGAGGTGAGAGCAGAATGGATTGTGTGTATAGCTTACCGTTAGAGGAGGAGAATATCGCCTGTCCTCAGTGTAACTATAATTGGAAGTCTCCGCAGGCTACCCCCTCTGGGAGTATTAGCGGGGGGAGAAGTAAAATCTATCTCCATGCTATTACTTAATTGCCGGTCCCTTCAAAAACATTCCAGCAAAATCCATCTACTTCTCGAGGAAAGGAATCCAGATGTGCTTTTTCTTACAGAAACCTGGACTAATAAGGACTCTGATCCTGAGATAGTTCAAGCTCTTCCCTCTAACAACGCCACATTTAGGTTAGACCGCGTCGGCAGGAGGGGTGGGGGAATCTCTATTATTTATAAAGATGTGTATAGATGTAGAGCTACCATTGGCCAAGTAGCTGACTGTGAGAATTTAGTATTTGGTATAAGTTCCTCCCCAACCTGCACCTTCTCAGGCATTCTTATATATCTGCCCCCAGGATCACTAGGCAATTTTTGTATAGATCTGCCAGAGGTAGCTACTATTGGTTCTAGCCTTTCTTCTAATTTTTCTATCCTGGGTGACTTGAATCTGCATTTTGATGATCCTGATTCTTCTCCAGTGCATGATCTTATTGATTGTCTGGAAACTTTTCAAATCAAGCAAATAGTGACTGGCCCCACTCATAAGTTGGGACATTTGCTTGATCCTCTATTTACTAATCTCACAGATATAATTTTTGTTGAGTCTATTGCAGTTCCATGGTCCGATCATTTATTGCTATCTTTTAGTTGGACCCCTAAAGAGCTTCCTCAATCTTTTGCTAAACCTAAACAATGTGGGCGCTCATGGTCTAAACTTTCAGTTAATGATTGGGCGAGCAATCTTAGAAATTCTACTCCAGTCTCTCATTTGGACCCTATGGTGGCGAATGAGAATATTAATAATTTGCTTGAGGCCTCTTTGGACGTTGTTCTTCCGAAAAAAAGTCTACCACCGAATAGGTTCAAACAAGAAGCATGGTATACCCAGACCTTCAGACAGCTTAAACAGTCATGTAAGCAATTCGAGAAGAGATGGAGGAAGGACTTCTCAGTATCAAGTAAGAGTAATTATAGAGAAGCTATGAAGCTCTATAAAAACAAAATAAAAGCTGCTCAAATTAGTTACTACCATGGAACAATGATCGCAACCTATATCTCCCCCTCTGAAATCTTTAAAGTTTTGGAATCTCTTCTTACCCTTCCTGTTCCCCCTAATGATGATGACAATGCCCAAAAGTGTTGTGAGGAATTGGCCAGTTTCTTTTCCACTAAAGTTCATATAATCTATTCCAGCTTTCAGCGTAGGGCATTGGATACCAATGTCTTACCACCCTTGCAACAAGCTGTGCTGGAAATATTTCCTCCCCTTACTCTTGCTTCATTACAGGATCTTTTGCAGCGGTTAAAATCTTGTTCTCCAGCTGACCCTGCTCCTCTGGCTACTCTTAACTTAGTGTCAGATCTAGTCTGTCCTGTAATATTGGACGTAATAAATGCATCTCTTTTAACGGGACAGGTTCCTGGTCCCTGGAAACAAGCTAGAGTCAAAGACCTTCTTAAGAAAAGTTATTTAGACCCTGATGACTAGTCTACTTATCGTCCCATTTCTTTGTTGCCTGGATTGAGTAAATTGGCAGAAAAACATGTAAATTCTGCACTGTCAGTTCATCTTGAGGAGAATAATTACCTCCACCCTACTCAGACCCGCTTCAGGCGTCATCATCACGGCACGAAGACCGCTCTTCTTGCTGTGATAGAAGAGTCAAAGAAGATCTTGGACAATGGAGGCTGCGCTGCAATTATTCTATTAGATCTCAGCGCAGCCTTCGACACTCTGAATCACCACATTATGATCCAAAGTCTCAGGGAGGTGGGTGTTGAAAGTATTGCCCTAGAATGGTTGCAGTCCTTTCTTTCAGACAGGTCCTTCGTAGTCTTTGAAGAGGGTGCTCTCTCCGACCAGAGATCGTTGCAGTGTGGAGTCCCTTAGGGATCTTCATTGAGTCCCACCTTGTTTAACATCTATATGAGGCCATTGGCAGAGGTGGTACTTCCCTGGGGGATCCAGACTGTTATGTATGCCGATGACAGCCAACTAGTGGTGTCTCTTAGTCAGCAAGATGAAGCTGACTCGGGTTTGGGGGCATGCCTTGCAAGGGTTTCTGAATGGATGGATTTGTCCTTTCTTAAATTAAATGGCACAAAGACTGAGATTATGATTCTTGGCCATGCTGCACCTAATAATTTGGACTCTTTGTGACCCATTTGCCTTGGTTCGCCACTCGTCCCCAAGACACAAATTAAGAGTCTTGGTGTCTGGTTGGATTGCAACTTGAATTTTAAGGCTCAAGCAAGGTGGCCGCAAATTGTTATGGAATGCTCAGGATGATGCAGAAGACTCTTCCCCTCCTTCCATTCGACCCCAGGCGCATGGTGGTTCAATCTTTGATTTTCTCACGGTTGGACTACGCAAATGCAGTTTATCTTGGTGCACCGCAGGGAACTATCAAGAAACTTCAGATAGCCAGGAATTGTGCGGCCCGTCTCTTGATATATATCCCGAAGGGTAAGTCGCCGAAGTTAGCGGTTGGCCGACTGCATTGGCTTCCTTTTGCAGGAAGAGTCAGGTTCAAGGCAATGTGTATTGTTCATAAGTGTATCTCCAGCAAGGGCCCAGCTCTGCTTCAGTCCATGGTGCAATTATATGACACCAAGAGGACTTTGAGATCCAACAATAAACATCTGCTGGCAGTTCCGAGGATCAAACTGTCTCGGACTGGAGGACGGCGGTTCTCCTATAACGCAGCCAAACTTTGGAATCAGCTCCCAGATTCCGTTTGCCTTGAGTCTGACCATCTTAGATTCAGGATGCAGCTGAAGACTCTTCTCTTTGCTTGATCAGTGATGGATGATTGGTGTTACAGGATGCGCTGGGATGCCCTTGGGTAACCATGCGCTATATAAGTGCGTATTCATTCATTCTTTTAGCTTGTCTGTGAGTAGCACCAAAAAAACAAAGTCTGGTTAGCTATGTTGCTAAGCAGGACATGAAATGGACTGCCTAAATTCTGCTTTAGGTTAAGTGTGCATTAAGCTCAGATTCTTAGTTTGTATGCAATGTGTGGACTGAGATCTCTGTGAGGGAATACTATATTCTTAAGCTCAATGGAACTTCCTAGGGTAGCTTGAGGCAGCAGAACATCTATGATGCCTTCACTGAATGCTGAAACTTATGCTGACTGAAAGCTGTATGAGACAATGAACTTTATTTAAACAGAGAGAGCAGCTGCACATGATGTCCTCTGAGAAGCCATTACTGATGTGAGCTGGTCGTAGGGCAGAGTTTTCATTTTTAGAAGCCTACTTAGGAGTCTTGTTGCATCAACTCATGAAAGGGTTCTGAGGCTCCGACTATCGACCCATTCTCAGTGAAATAAATTCTTACATTAATGCAACCCTGGCGAGGACTACTCGGTGAACATTAGTGAACCACCAAGATTCCACTTTGAGGGACATTAATGGAAGGTACCCTCCTTAGGATTCCATCAATGAGCCAGCAGGTCGAACATAACGCATATGAGATGGAAGGATTGTGCTTACGGCATAGTTGCAATATCACGACAAACAATTCAATTTACTCTGTGTTTTGGAAGGAAAGCAGGAAAGTATGAGTACATGTGCACACCACAGAAACTCTCTCGGGCTGTCAGAGGTGTATTTTCCATGTTTCTTTTAAGATGATTTGTCCTTGAAAAGTCAATCATCTATCAACAGAAACCTTGAGGATTTAAGGGTCCTCACTCTACCGAATAATGGCAGTTAAGAGTGACTTGTTCAACAGGAAGTATTCCCCAAACCAGCATTTATTTAGAGAGTGCAGGCGAGAACAGCCTTATATTCAGGACTGACAAGTGTTCACAAACCACATTGTAATAAGACTTGTTTGCAGTGCACAGTTTAATGCAAAGCCAAGCACTAAACTAGTGTTGACAGGACTGAAAAATAAGTCAAGTGACCCATTTATCTACAGACAGACACTGCATCACGGGTAAGACATACCTTTTGAGAGAGGAAAGACTCTCTATTTAGAAAATTGCTATACTGTAATATACTGTACTTAATTCAGTTTACAACAGGCCACAAATGTAGTGGACAGTGTTTCTTATATGACAAAAAGCTTAGTAACTGGACAGAACGGAGGCACGTGCTTTCAGAAGTACAGCATCCATTTTTAAGTATAATGAATAATCTTTTTTTATTTTTATTGATCAGTGTTGATGAGCAAGTGGTTTCACCTCCCATCAAGTAAGTTCAGTAAAAGAGCTCAGGGAGACTTAGCCCCAGGAGACAGTCTGGTGCTCCTTTCTTAGTAGTTATTACATGCCAGACTGGGTAAAAGGGGAAGCAGTGGAAGTAACACCTGCATGAAGCTGCAAAGGGTATTTACCAGATGCAAATTAAACTGCTAGGCAACGTTCCCTTTGTGTGTAATGACACGTTGTGGCCCTACTGGGTCTTCTATCCGTGTAAACCACCTCAAACCCTTGGGCAGAGATAAAAAAAATCAAATGCATTTCTCCAGGTTTATTAACGTGTAATTGTGTCCGAGCGGCTGAGAAGATGCATTTCGCACTAAAATATAGCGCCAAATGCCGAATCTGCAGCTCATGTATTTTTTGTAGAATTCTACGTAACTACACAACAGCAAATTATACGAATGTTGCACGCAACTGATTCCAACCAAGGTGTGGGCCCTGTCAACTACCTGCATGAACAGGGATCTGAAGTAACTGCCCAAGATCTGTGAATGAAGAGCCTAGGTCATGACTGGTCTTCCATATTTAAAAATATACTACAAATTACATTTCAGCCAGCTCCGTGATGGCAGTGGTTGGCAGCACCATGAGTTCTTCAATGATTAAAAAGAAAGCAGGGATTAGAAAACGTCGGAAATGGTCAATTCCGTTGAGAGGCCAGCATGGAATCAGAAATGCAGTAACGAAAAATTACATAGTACTGCATATATCAAGTGATAATTTAAATTGTATAAGGGCTCGACTAAAACAAGGGGAGGCGCTGCTATAATTGATAACGTCTCGACATTGAGAAAGCTTTAGGGACTGAATTGAGAAAAATATGACATTATTAACACTATTATAAAAAAGCAGAATTGTAAACATTTCTTGAGGATTCGAATAAAATTACTTGGGACGTCAGACATTTTGGCGTATCAGAAGTAATTAAATAGTTTTCCCCTATTATCCTTTTCAATTTAAAGAAACAAAACAAAACAGGGGTTTGAAGCAGCTTTGCACCAAAGCTGCAAGACTCGTGTACCAGCAAGTATGCGATACATATCTGCAGTACAGAGCCTCTCCCTTTATAACCAAGTGCATGATTTGTTATACATAAACGTGTTCCAGTTAGCAACGAAATATCCCGTAGAGAAAAAGAACAATAAATAAATGCATGTTTTCCTCTGACACCACACAGGGTTTCTAGTGTAGATCGTTGTGTACTATTTTTACGTCACGAGTAAGGAAAACATTGCCTTTTACACCATTACCGCTAGATGTCCCTATAACCATGAAATTACTGCAAAGTAAACGGGACCGGTGGTTCATGCTCTAAAAATTAGAATCTACATAGATAATTTAGTTTTGCATTATCTCCTACTTTCTAAAGATAGAAACTCGAACCAATTAAAATGCCCAGGCAGGACCAAGCGGGAAAAATGCCCATCTTGATGGACCAGACTGCTGAGGCAGCGGCGCTGCGTAAACATGTGTACTGATGCCCATATAGATGCCTGACACATGGGCAGGCACACTGCGCGCTGCCTACACAGCAGCCTGACAAATGGACAGGTACTTCAAGTGCAAACGCATAGAAACAGCAGCTTTTGCTCTGCTGTAATGAGCCCATAGCAGGCCCGGTTCCAGGAATTTTTATTTGGGTGGGCCAAGGGTGCATTTGGGTGGGCGAGCTCGATTTTTTCGCATATATGTCTGGGCAAGCCTGCTTCAGGGCCCTCCTTTATCTCTTCTTAGTCTTACAAGGCCCAGTAAAACGCACTCTTTCCCAAATCTCTTTCTAAATGTGATCACTCTCAAAAAGTGTTTTTTCCATGTAATTTCCCTTTGATGGGAAGAGGAGGTTTCTGAGGTGGGAGTATCAGGCAAGTGACACTTTTTGGGCTCCCGCTGTGCGAGCCTTCAGGGAGAATCCCTCTTCATTACTACCTCCACCTGACCACGGACTCTGCAACGCACTCCCTTACAGGCTTGATTATCCACTACTCCTCTCCAGTGCACCTTATCTCACAGATGACCTTGGGTCCCAGCCCCATATCAGGCACCATCGGGCTCCACTTTAATTTTTCCCGGTAAAAACATTAGGAAAATCACCTTCAAATTTAAAACATTGAATATAGCAGTGAATATAATTAGCACGCACTTTAAAGTATTTTCCACAGTAGCCCTTATGACCCGACTGCTAATTAAATAAACAAAAACAGAAAGGCCAGCTTCAACGCTGATGCGAAAGTCGTTTTTGGCGCTGCGCCAATAACCTCTTTCTCCGTAAATACCTTTACTCCCACCTTCCAACAGTGCCCCTCATCTCCCAATGTCCCCCTCTATTGACCTCCTCCTCGGATTCGCTCAAAGCCACATGCCACAAGTGCCCCTCATCTCCACATAGCCCCTCCCCCTATTGACCTCCTCCTCGGATTCCCTCAATGCCCCCCTCCACCAGTGCCCCTCATCGCTCCATAGCCCCTCCCACTACCTCTTCGGATTCCCTCACTGCCACCCTCCAACAGTGCCCTTTATCTTTACGTAGCCCCTCTCTCATATGCATTTCATTTGTCGCATAGCGCTACTCATATCAGTGTAGTGTGTCAGTACTTTACACAACACACACATTATACAGATACAATGAATCATACATGTATGTAAATCAGTCTATAGGGAATGTCACATAAGCCAATGAGGATTACAAGGTGTATGAATCACGTCATCCATACTGGTGGGCGGGATATTTTAAGAGGGTTTGGTCTGGGGAAATACAACCTTAGGATTTAAAGAGTATTCCATGGGGGTCAGCTTTACTGATAAAAATGTATATCTGCCCAAACATACTCATTTTAACAACATTAGAATAATGAAAGACTGGGGAAGTCCTAACTATATCACAAAACCAAAAAAGCGAAGTTCTAACTATACCATTCATGTTTGTATGCAGCTCTTAGATGACAGTTCATTGGTTACTGTCCTATGTTAGGATTGTATCTTCTGAACTGCAAGTAACACAAGGATCTCTGTGACAAAGGCAGTAGCCCACTGAGCTATCCAGGGCTTTAAGTGGGCCGGGTCTCACTGGGTCTGAGCACCGGCAGTTTTTTTAAAGGGGCCTCGAAGCGGGTCTCTATCGGGCTCTGTTTTGTGCGCTGGTCACAGGTAGTCTGTTTTTTTCCGAACTGCAGTGACAGCAGTCTGCTGTCACTGCAGTCCGGAAAAAAGTGTCAGGGTACAAAACAGAGCCCGATAGAGACCCGTTTCGTGACAGCAGGCACATCGGTGTACCCTGCTCACACTACTCAAGTGGAATGTTACGGCAAGAAGTCATGCCAGGTGAGAATTGTAGGGGGAAGGAAAATCCTTTAAAGAGAGTCATTTTCTCTCTGGATTTCCCTTCTCTTTTTGAAACTCAGGAGCAGCAGCATTGTTTTGATGTCACGATTGCTTTAAGTGGAAGCTTTTGCAATTATATACAAGCCATAGTTGCTGTTATTTATCTTATGCAACTAACAACCATTGACAAAGCCAATAGTCCCGGCTTGTAGGTATGTTGTTACTTGTTGTATCAAATACCTGGATGCAATGACAGAAACAGCAAAATACAAGTCGGGACGCACACTGCTGAACGAACAAGTTACTTACCTTCGGTAATGATATATCTGTAAGAAACAGTAGTTAGTATTAGATTCCTTACCTTAGAATATCCCCAGGCGTCAGTCTGGATCCGGAAACTTTTGCGTAGCAGTACCCCTGCGCGTCGGTAGGCGTCGTGCAGGCGTCCCCTGCGGCTCCGCGTCGTCGGCGTCGTGATGACGTCGCTGGAGTATATAGACGCCGCCTCCGCGCGCTGACGTCAGTTCTTTGCACACAGCTTTTCCGCGCCAGAACACGCAGAGCCATGTGAGAACTAACACTGGTGCCATTTGAAACTAGGGCCCTGAAAGGGATGTCCTTAACCCTAGGTATCAGTTCGCAGAACGGGGAGGATGGGTGGGGCGGTAAGGAATCTAATACTAACTACTGTTTCTTACAGATATATCGTTACCGAAGGTAAGTAACTTGTTCATCTGAAAGAAACAGGTTAGTATTAGATTCCTTACCTTAGAATAGATACCCCAGCAATACCAACCCCGGTGGTGGGTCTGCGAACCAATACAAACCTACACCAGAAAGTCCTGGAGGACCGAACGGCCAAAGAAGCCATCCCTCCGGACTTGACTGTCCAGGCAGTAGTGCCTCGCAAAGGTGTGCAGCGAGGCCCACGTGGCCGCCTGGCAAATGTCCTGCAAAGGGACTCCCCGGCCCAGGGCAGTAGTAGCCGCCGTGGCCCGAGTGGAATGGGCCCTCAGCCCAACAGGAGGCTCCTTCCGAGCCAAAGAGTAGCATGCTTTGATGCACAGGACGACCCACCGAGAGATGGTTCGTTTCTGCACCGCCCTTCCCTTCTTCTCACCCACGTAGCCAACAAACAGTTGGTCATCCACCCGGAACTGGCGTGTGCGATCCATGTAAAACGAAAGCGCACGTTTTGGGTCCAGACGATGGAGCCGCTCTTCATCCTTTGAAGGATGCGGAGGCGGGAAGAAGGAGGGCAAGGTGATGGACTGCCCAATGTGAAAAGCAGAGACTACCTTGGGCAGGAAAGAAGGTCTAGTCCGAAGGACCACCTTATCAGGATGAACAGACAAGAAAGGAGGTTTAACAGAAAGAGCCTGGAGCTCACTCACTCTCCTGGCAGAGGTGATGGCCACCAGGAAGGCCGTCTTTAAAGTGAGAAGACGGAGAGGACAGGAATGAAGAGGCTCAAAGGGAGCGCACATCAGGAAAGTCAAGACCAGGTTCAAGTCCCACTGAGGCATCACGAACGGAGTTGGAGGATACATGTGAGTGATGCCCTTCAAGAATCTTAACACAATAGGGGACTTGAATAAAGATGGCTGATCAGGTAGCCTCAAGAAGGCGGAAAGGGCAGAAAGATAGCCCTTGATAGTGCCCAGAGCAGAGCCCTGCTGGGCAAGGGAAAGGAGGAAGAGGAGAACCTCAGACAGAGGGGCAGAAAGGGGATCCACAGCCTTTGCTGTGCACCATGCCACAAATCTGTTCCACCGGCAGGCGTATACCGACTTCGTGGAGGGACGCCTGGCTGCCAGAATTACATCACAGACTTCAGGAGGCAAGTCAAATGGCCTCAACTGCCGCCGCTCAATCTCCAAGCATGGAGGTGGAGACTGGACAGGTTCGGGTGGAGGACCGTCCCCTGCTGCTGCGACAGAAGGTCCTCCTGAAGGGGCAGGCGGATCGAGGGACCGACTGTCATGCTGAGTAGCTCGGGATACCAGTATCTTCGAGCCCAGTCCGGAGCCACAAGGATAACTTGGGCCCGGTCGCGCCTGATCTTCTTCAGCACTCTGGGCAGAAGTGGTATAGGCGGAAAGGCGTACAACAGACCGCAACTCCACTCGCGCCGAAAGGCGTCGCCGAGCGAGTGCCGTCTTGGAAACTCCAACGCGCAGAACTGATGACATTGCGCGTTCTCTTCTGTGGCGAATAGATCTAACCAAGGCTCTCCCCATTGCTGAAAGAGGCCTCTCGCCACGTCCGAGTTCAGACGCCATTCGTGATCCACCGAGCACCGACGGCTGAGTTCGGCCGCCCTGGCGTTCAGAGAACCTGCCAGGTGTTGAACCGTCAGAGTCACGCCCTGACGTTCCAGCCATTGCCAGAGACGCAGAGCCTCCTGGCAAAGGGTCCACGACCCCACACCGCCCTGTTTGTTGCAGTACCACATGGCGGTGGTGTTGTCCGTGAACACCTGCACTACACTCCCGTTGACAAAGGGGAGGAATGCCTTCAGTGCTAGGCGAATCGCCCGCAGCTCCAACAGGTTGATATGGAGCCGGGACTCCGCCGGAGACCAGATGCCTCTGATCTCCGCCTCTCCCAAGTGGCCACCCCAGCCCTGGAGGGACGCGTCCGTCACAACCACGTGCTCCGGTTGGGGAAGGGAGAGGGATCTGCCTCTGACCCAATCGCGGTCCGTAAGCCACCACTGCAACTGTCTCGCAGTGCCCTCCGAGATCAGGACATGGTCGGATAGGTTGCCCTGATGCTGGGCCCACTGAAACTTCAGGTCCCACTGCAGAGCCCGCATCCGCCACCTGGCGTGATGCACCAGTAGGATGCAGGAGGCCATCAGCCCCAGAAGCCGCAGCGTCAACCTGACCGAAACCCGGGATAACGGCTGAAAGATGGGAATCAGAGCCTGAATATCCCGGACCCGCCGTTCCGGGGGATAAACCCGAAACTGCGCCGAGTCGAGAACCGCTCCGATGAAAAGGAGCTTTTGAGAGGGACACAGGTGTGATTTCGGCACATTGATGGAAAACCCCAGCTCGTGCAGGAGGTCTGCCGTCATCTGAAGGTGGTGGACGACTGTCTGGGGCGAGCCCGCCTTCAACAACCAGTCGTCGAGGTAGGGGAAGACTGAAACCCCTAACCGGCGCAGATGAGCTGCGACCACCGCCATCACTTTCGTGAACACCCGTGGGGCGCTGGTAAGGCCGAATGGGAGCACGATAAACTGAAAGTGCCCGTGGCCTACCGTGAACCGCAGGTAACGCCGGTGGGCCGGCAGGACGGGGATGTGAAAATACGCATCCTGCAAGTCCAACGCTACCATCCAGTCTTGTGGGTCTAGAGCAGCCAAGACCTGAGCCAAAGTCAACATCTTGAACTTCTCCTTCCGGAGGAAGCCGTTGACGTTCCGTAGGTCCAAGATAGGACGCAGGCCTCCTTTGTCCTTCTTGGGCACCAGAAAGTAGTGGGAGTAGCAACCACACCCTACTTCTGGCCCAGGAACGCGCTCGATGGCCCCCTTGGCCAAGAGGGCCGTAACTTCCTCCTGCAGAAGTGCCAAGTGGTCCCCCGACACACGGTGGTTCTGCGGTGGCATGGCTGGAGGAGTGGACTCGAAGGGGAGGGAGTAGCCCCTTCGGATGAGCTGCAGCACCCACCTGTCCGATGTAATCGCGCGCCAGCGGGAGTGGTGATGGCGAACCCTGCCACCCACTGGCGTCACGTGAGCCCGAAAGCTCGGACTAGGAAGGCTTGGATGCAGCAGCGGGGGGAGGTGTGGACTGACCTCGCCGCTGCCCTCTACCGCCACCACGGCGGAAACCACGGCCGCCACCGCGCTGGGGAGCGTTCTGCGGCGCGTGGCTGGCAGCACGTGTGGGACCGCCCCTCCCTTGGCCACGAAAGGGGCGAAACGAACCCGTCTGCTGGCGCTGGGTCGAAAGACCCAAGGACTTGGCCGTGACCCTGGAGTCCTTGAAGCGCTCCAGCGCGTGGTCCGCTTTGTCACCAAACAGGCGACTGCCATCAAATGGCATGTCCATGAGTGTATTTTGGACGTCTGGCGAGAAGTTGGCAGATCTCAGCCAAGCATGGCGACGAATCGCCACCGTCGTGGACATAGCCCGTCCCAGCGAGTCGGTCGTGTCCAGACCACAACGGATCGAGTACCGCGCCGCATCCCGGCCTTCAACGAAGGCCCGGGTGAGCTTGTCCCGCACTTCCTGGGGGCATTGCGGCAAACACTCCTCGACCGTATCCCACAGGGAGTGGGTGTAGCGGCCCAAGAGGCACGCGGTATTACAAGACCGCAGTCCAGCGCTCAAAGAGGAAAAGACCTTTTTACCAAATTGGTCATACCGCTTTGATTCCCGATCGGGCGGAGCCGACGGGAACGCGGACTGCGAAGTGGAGGCCTGGATCACCAGACTCTCCGGGGAGGGATGGGTGGATAGGAAGGCAGGGTCGTCCGAGCACGGACGGTGACGCCTGGCAACGTTCCGGTCAACCGGTGCACCGGAAGCGGGCCTGGACCAGGTGCCCAAAAGGACATCCGTCAGGGCCTCATTAAACGGCAGCAGAGGCTCCTGGGGGCATGACTGCGGTTTAAACACTTCGGTCAGAATGTTCGGCTTGACCTTCGCGACAGGGAGCTCAAGGCTCAAGGCCTTGGCAGCCCTCATCAGGACCACCGAGTAGGCAGCACCTGCCTCGGACGCCACAGGGGTCGGGGAGACAAACCCAGGGTTGGGCGACTCGTCCAGACCACTGGCATCACCCAGATCACCTACCCAGTCCACATCATACTGGCAGGCACGGGATAAAGGGTCCTCAGACCCCTCCCAACCCTCTCCATACTCGTCCTCATCGCCGTATTCTGGATCGACGATATAGACCTCGGGGTCAATGGGCCCCATCGGCGCCGGATCCGGCGTCGGACGACGCCGGTCCGACTCCGCGTCAGGAGTCAGAGGGGGGATGGGGGTGGCGCCGCGTGGCGTCGGCGCCGGGGACCCGACGCCGGCCGGAACCGACGGCGGAGTCGCTGCACCGCGCGGAGGCGGTACCACGGGTTGGTCCAAAGGAACCGACGCCGGAGAGGCCGGTAGACCAGCCGGCGACGAACCTGAGGGGCCCAGCGGCGCCGAGGCCGGAGCCACCGGCGGCGTCGAGGCAGGAGCACCCGAACCGCTCGGGCCCCCAGACGGGACCGACGGGCCCGCAGGCGCCGTAGGCCCCGCCGGAGGAGATCTCGCCCTCATAGCGATGAGGAAGGCCTCGATCTCCTCACGCGACGCGCCTTCCCCAGGGACCGACGGGTATGGGGCAGACGGCATCGGCAACCCACGCGGGGCCGCGGGGGTGGGGCCACCCGAGCCCCCGGCCGCATCACGCGGGCGTCGGGGGGAGTCGGGGGTACGATGACGACGCCCCGACTTCTTACGCTTACCTGACGAACCGGAGGAATGGTGGCGGCTCCGCGATCGTTCCTTCGACCGCTCCCTCGACCTCCGACCGGACCGGGACCGCTCTCGACGCGGGGCCGACACACGGAGCTCGAGAAGCTTGCGGGACCGCTCCCGCCTAGCTTTACCAGTCAAGGCCCGACAGTCGACGCAGGACTCCACGTCGTGGTCCGCGCCCAGACACCGGAGGCAGAGTCGATGGTGGTCGGTGACCGACATCAGGCGGTCGCACTCGTCGCAACCCTTGAAACCGGGCATCCTACCGGCACCGTAGAAGATTAAGTAGTTAACAATAAACTTGGTCAAAAGACCGGAGTACTGCTCTTCGGATCTGCGCTAACTGGCGCGGAAAAAAGAAGAACTGACGTCAGCGCGCGGAGGCGGCGTCTATATACTCCAGCGACGTCATCACGGCGCACGACGCCGACGACGCGGAGCCGCAGGGGACGCCTGCAGACGACGCCTACCGACGCGCAGGGGTACTGCTACGCAAAAGTTTCCGGATCCAGACTGACGCCTGGGGATATTCTAAGGTAAGGAATCTAATACTAACCTGTTTCTTTCAGATACAGATTTTTAACGTACTGTTTTTAAAGCCACGTCCTTAATTACATTGGCCACGCCCCTTTGAGAGACCCCCCAGTTTTTTCATTCCACTCAAAGTCTTGGAGCTATCCACATAAAATACAGTTCATCTGCATTTGAAAACTGCTAACAGACAAATGATTGCTCTCCAGCAGGATTATTAATCACCAGCGTTATCTGGGCATGTTGTATTCTTATTGTTGTCCTGCATCAGCCATGATAATGATAAAAACTGTTTAAATGAAGCACACACGTATGCGTCCTGCTGAGCCTGTGCACATTTTAAAAAGAAAATATATAGTAACACATTCTCTTATCTACTCCATTAGTCAAACTTTGTGTCACAGCCTTATGTGATAAGCCACTGCAGGGGTCAGGAAAGGTGAATAGGAATAAAGAAACTTCTTTTCTCCTGCGCTGCATATAAAAATAAATATAAACGCAGCAGAACTGCAAGCAAAGGTTACCAAAGGTTACCCTTGTCAAAGAAAGGATTTGTCGCGCCTTTCGCCATGCAGAGATGAACGGGTGAAAAAAAATAAACAAAGCCTCGTTAACATATACATGGTCTTTAAAGACCTGTTAAGTACTCGGGTGCGGCTGCGATCATCTCTAAAACTGTCTGTGAATGTGCGCCCCTCGGCCAGGGCCACACGCGACAGGGGAGGGTTGAAGCACTTAGATCCCAAAGACGCCTGACTTCAAGCCCTCACTTCGAGGGCCAAGGATCCTGTTTGGGTGGAACCGGGCCTGGCCCATAGGCGTTACAAAACTTAGCCAGGCGTATCAGATTTTAATAGAGAACAGCCCGTCGCAAGATCTACACACAGCAGATCCTCCACCCGATGTTCCTTGGTGCGATCTATTTAATATGAATAAGAGATAAAAAAAAGGGGCATGTACAACGATGTGAGATATCCCAGCCTCCGGGCCCTTCAAGTACTTTCAGGGAAGATTTGTTGAATAAAGTTGTGCAATATGCGTGCAGGGCAGCTAATTTTACAATTTTAGGGGACCTCAACCTCCATCTTGAGAACTGTGGGAAGACAGATCTCCAGCTTCCTGGCTGACCGAGAGGCCTATCAGTTGGCTCAGCAGGTCCGGGTTGGTGCGCATGTGGCCGGCCACTTGCTTGGTCCCATATTCTCCAACGTCAATTCAAGTCACTTTGTTTGGTGTATAGGATCTTGACGCTTCAGGCACCCCTGGGGTTGGCCGGTCTGTTAGAGCTCTACGCGCCGCGGCGTCCTTTGTGATCTGCCGCCTCAGCGCTGGTCTGTACCCCGCGTGTCCTGAAAGCCAAAGCGGGTGGCCGCTCCTTTCGTAGTTTGGCCGCGCAACTCTGGAATTCGCTCCCTCTCTCCATCAGAACCATCCAGAATCATCTCGCTTTCAGGAAAGCCATAAAAACCGGGCTTTTTCCTGTCTAACCTGTCTTCGTTCTCGTTTCTTGTTTAGGAGTCTGTGGTTTGCGTTGGGACGCCCCGTCGCTGGGGCAGTTATGCGCATTACAAATCCGTCAAATAAACAAACAAACAAACAAACAAATAAATAAATAAATAAATAATCATCGATCATCATTTCAGAGATGTGCCAAAGAGTGAACCACCATATGCTCTGGACAGTGCACCATTACCCACTGAATAGTTGGCTACCACATACAGTACATTGTCCTACCACTCTCAGAACAGTGTACCACTACCCACTGCACATTAAACTATAAGAAATGCGTTACTTACCTGTAACTGCAGTTATCCAGTATTGGTGTCTTTCATAGATTCACATGCCTGAATCATTCCCCGTCGTCGAGACGGGAGTCTCCGGTACATAGAAAAGTAATGTCCTATAGACATACATAGAGAAAAATAGGCCTAAGGGCCTCGCCTTAGTAGCCTTTTTTTGTAAAAAGGACCAAACTCCAGAAGGTAGCCAATCAGCTACCACCTCCCTCTAGAACATGGGTACTCACAAACTTTCTCTCGGGGGCCAAATTTACAGTGTGGTCTGTGTCCGAGGGCCGCACCAGTGGGGGCAGGGTCAGTGGGGGAGGGGGCGGGTCTAGAGCAACAACAAAAAAATGACCATGAGGTTGATCACTGGTCCCTGCAACGGACACCTTTGTCCATTGTGCCACCAGACCCGGCCTACACACATCTCTCTCGCTCTCTTTCTCTCTCTCTCTTTACCTCCCTCTGTCTGTCTCCCTCCCTCTGTCTGTCTCCGTCCCTCTGTCTGTCTCCCTCCCTCTGTCTGTCT
Source organism: Lissotriton helveticus (assembly GCF_964261635.1). Classification (NCBI taxonomy): domain Eukaryota; kingdom Metazoa; phylum Chordata; class Amphibia; order Caudata; family Salamandridae; genus Lissotriton; species Lissotriton helveticus. The sequence goes on along the minus strand of NC_136073.1, from coordinate 209,164,786 downwards.
GTCTTCCTCCCTCTCTCCCTCTCTCTGTCTGTCTGTCTCCCTCCCTCTATCTCCCTCCCTCTGTCTCTCTCCCTCTCCCTCTGTCTCCCGCCCTCTTCCTCCCGCCCTCTTCCTCCCGCCCTCTTCCTCCCGCCCTCTTCCTCCCGCCCTCTTCCTCCCGCCCTCTTCCTCCCGCCCTCTTCCTCCCGCCCTCTTCCTCCCTCTCCCTTCCTCCCTCTCCCTCTCTCCCTCTGTCCCCCTCTCCCTCTGTCTCCCTCTCCCTCCCTCACTCTCCCTCCCTTTCCCTCCCTCCCTCCCTCTCCCTCTGTCTCCCTTTCCCTCCCTCACTCTCCCTGTCTCCCTTTCCCTCCCTCACTCTCCCTCTCTCTCCCTTTCCCTCCCTTCCCATCCCTCCCTCTCCCTCCCTCCTTCCTTCTTCTTCTGTCTCCCTTTCCCTCCTTCTCCCTCTGTCTCCCTCACTCTCACTCTGTCTCCCTCTCCCTAAGTCTACCTTTTCCTCCCTCCCTCTAACTCCTTCTCCCTCCCTTTCCCTGCCTCCCTCTCCCTCTGTCTCCCTTTCCCTCCCTCTCTCCCTGTCTCCCACTCCCTCCCTTTCCCTTCCTCCATCTCCCTCCCTCCCTCTGTCTCCCTTTCCCTCCCTCACTCTTCCTCACTGTCTCTGTCCGCCTTTCCCTCCCTCACTCTCCCTTTCCCTCTCTCACTTTGTCTCCCTCGGTCTCCCTTTCCCTCCCTCACTCTCCCTCGGTCTCCCTTTCCCTCCCTCATTCTCCCTTTCCCCCCTTCCTTTCCCTCCCTCTCCCTCTGTCTCCCTTTCCCACCCTTTCCCTCTGTCTCCCTCTCTGTCTCCCTCTCTGTCTCCCTCTCTGTCTCCCTCTCTGTCTCCCTCTCTGTCTCCCTCTCTGTCTCCCTCTCTGTCTCCCTCTCTGTCTCCCTCTCTGTCTCCCTCTCTGTCTCCCTCTCTGTCTCCCTCTCTGTCTCCCTCTCTGTCTCCCTCTCTGTCTCCCTCTCTGTCTCCCTCTCTGTATCCCTCTCCCTCTGTATCCCTCTCCCTCTGTATCCCTCTCCCTCTGTATCCCTCTCCCTCTGTATCCCTCTCCCTCTGTATCCCTCTCCCTCTGTATCCCTCTCCCTCTGTATCCCTCTCCCTCTGTATCCCTCTCCCTCTGTATCCCTCTCCCTCCCTCTCTGTCGCCGTCCCTCTGTCACCCTCCCTCTTTCTCCCTCCGACTCCCTTCCTCTATCTCCCTCCCTATCTTCCTCTCCCTCCCTGTCCCTCCTTCTGTCTCCCTCCCTCTGTCTCCCCCTGACTGTCTCTCTCTGTCTCCCTCTCTGTCTCCCTCCCTCTGTCAACCTGCCTCCCTCCCTATGTCACCCTTATATTTATTTGCAATGCATAGTTACCAAGAAAGAGCCCTGATGCGGAGACCAAGCTAGAAGGAAGCATCTTTAATAAGTAAATGGGTTTTTAATAGTTTCCTAAATTGTAACAAACAGTTTGCAGTGCAAAGGGGAAACAATTCCAGTCCTTAACTGTAGTGACAGAAAATGTATATCTACGCATTTGTGAAACCGGGGTTCTGAAAGAAGATTGACCAGGCTTGAGCAGAGAGTTCGTGGATGAGTATAGCAAATAATGGAGTACACATCTAGCTATGTACTTTGCTAAATAAGGATTTATGGCAAATACTTAGACACTTAAACACACCTCTCTTTCGAATCGGTAGCCAATTAATATCAAGAAAGTCACTGAAGATCTCCCTCTGTCCTCTCACCCTGTGTGTGTGTGTGTCAGCCCTCAGCCCGGGCTGAGACAGCTTCCCCTGCGCACACTAACAGCCGCTTCACACTTCTTTAAAATACCATTTATATGTTAATTAAGCTTTGTTGTATTTCACCTCTTAGGCCCCTGCATCTCCACTCTACAATCGCTGCTCCCCCCGCCCCCACAGAGCAGAGTCTCTGAGAGTCTGGGCTGCTGCAAAAGGCAGTGTTTGCTGACACCATTTAATTTTTTTTAAACACAGGTACGATGTGTCTGCACAGTCCACGGGCCGCCAAGGAAGGCTTGCCGGGCCGCTGGAGGCCCGCGGGCCGTACTTTGAGTACCGGTGCTCTAGAACCTTCCTGGCAGGAGCCTCAGTCTCTCAGATTTTCGTACGCACCAAGCTAGGTAGGCGTAATACTGTTGGAGAAAGAAGTGAGTCCTTCCAGGGGAGGCGGGAGGGTTGCATGTGAATCTATGAAAGACACCAATACTGGATAACTGCAGTTACAGGTAAGTAACGCATTTCTTATCCAGTATTATGGGTGTCTTTCATAGATTCACATGCCTGAATCAGAGTAGCAAGCAATACATTATGCACATTTCTGATGGAATAACATATAGCAGTCTGTAGATAATACATATCATGCGACTAAGAATCATCAACAAATAACAAGAAGTAATTAAATAAATGTGCATACCAGCGAAGGATGGCGGGAAGGAGGAAGGCTCACCTCACTGGAACAGATGGCGAAGAACAGCCTGGCCCACTGCTGCATCCTGCATCAGTTCCGTATCCAGGCAGTAGTGCCTGGTGAAGGTATGCGGCGACTTCCAAGTCGCTGCCCTGCAAATGTCCAGTATTGGCACCCCAGCGAACAGCGCTGCCGCTGTGGACACAGCTCTTGTAGAATGAGCTCTTACTTTGGAGTGCAATGGTCGCCCAGCTTTGTCGTGGCAAAAGGCAATTGCCGAAGATATCCATCGTGAAATACTTTGTTTGGAAAGTGGCATGCCCTTCCTCGGTCTACTAAAAGCGATGAAAAGCTGATTCGTTTTCCTGAAGTGTTTTGTCTTGTCAAGGTAAAATTTGAGACACCTCTTCAGGTCCAAAGAGTGCAGGGTTCTCTCAGCTGGAGTGCTTGGATTTGGGAAGAATGATCGGAGGACTACAGGTTCATTTAAATGGAAGTCCGAAGGTACCTTAGGAATAAACTGAGGATTAGTTCTTAAATTACATAGAAACCTTTAAGGAGGTATGGAAAAACAAGGTTCTTGAATATAAGAACCTGATTAAGAAATCAAAAGCTGAATACTATTCCTCTATGATTTGTAACTCCCCCAACAATTCTAGGAGCATTTTTAATATACTGAATAGTGTTACTAACCCCGAATGCGCCAAAAACGCCATCATCCCGTCCCAAGATCTCTGCGAGAACCTTGCTGTGTTCTTTAAGGAAAAAATTGAACACATTATTAGGGACCTGGAAGTCTCTCCGGTTTCCGGCCCTCTCTCTAACCTTACAATGGGGTCCCTAGTGGACCAGTTGGCACCGGATGAACCTTTACTTGAGTTCCTTCCTCTTACGTATGAGGCCTTTAGTAAACTAGCCAGTGGGATTTCCTCCAGTTCCCCCCTAGACCCTGTTCCTCTTAAAATTTGGAAGGAATTTGAGAAGGAACTTTACCCTTCACTCCACCTAATTTGTAATCAATCCCTGGTGACTGGTACTGTTCCAGCTCAATGGAAGAGGGTGTTAGTATCTCCTTTGTTAAAAAAGCCCTCTCTTGACCCAGATTGTTCTAAAAACTACCGACCCATCTCCCTGCTACCGTTTCCAGCCAAGATTGTTGAACGGTTGGTCAGTAACACCCTTTCCAACCATCTGGAACGTCATCAACTTCTTAATGTTGATCAATTTGGTTTCCGGCCTGCCCACGGAACCGAAACCGCCCTAATCACCGCTATGGACGAGCTTCAGAGACGTGCAGACAGAAAGCAGGCAGCGTTTCTGATCCTGCTTGATATGTCTGCCGCCTTTGACATGGTGAACCATAAGATTTTGCTGAAGCGGCTATTTGAGGCGGGAGTAAGAGGGTCGGCGCTGCAGTGGTTCCACTCATTTCTGCAAGATAGGCAGCAGGCGGTGTCTATCCCCCCTTTTCAGTCAGCTTTTACTCTGATTTCGCATGGGGTTCCCCAGGGCTCAGCAATTAGCCCAATCCTTTTTAACCTTTATCTTCGATTCTTGATCACACTTTAATATTAAGATTGTCAATTACACTGACGACACGCAGATGATCCTCTCCTTGGAAGGTGAGGATTCTACATCTGTGGAGGTTTTCAACAACTGCCTGCGTGATATATCTCGTTGGCTAAAGGACAACTCCCTCCAATTTAATGCAGGGAAGACGGAGGTGCTCGTCAGCGCTGGAACTAAGATCCCACGGCCACTCCCAGTTAACTTCTGGCCTCCGGAAACAAGGACCATAGTACGTCCGGTGGAATCAGTCCGCAATCTGGGGGTCATGCTGGATCACAGGTTCAGTATGGAGACGCACATACAAAAGGAGACTGCTTGTTGTTTTGCCATCCTCCGCTCCCTAAGGAAAGTCCTGCCTGTCCTACCTTCCTACGCCCGTGCCCAAGTGGTAAGATGTACCATCCTCAGCAGACTGGACTATTGTAATGCCCTTCTGCTTGGATCCCCTGGGTTCCTGCTGGATAGGCTCCAAACGGTCCAGTCAGCAGCTGCTAAATTGGCCTTGGGGCTCCCGTAAGAGCACACGGGCCATCCTCTCTGGGCAAACTACACTGGTTACCGGTGAGACAGAGGATACAATTCAAAGCCCATTGCATAGTCTTTAGGGCTCTTCATGGAATTGGCCCTGCTTCCCTTCAATCGAAATTTTATGGTATACCCCGACTAGGCAACTTCGTTCTTCTGAGGCCAAGCTTGCAGTTGTTCCCAGATTCAGGAAAGTCAAAGCCGGAGGCAGATCCTTTGAGGTTGCAGCTGCCACACTCTGGAACACGCTCCCGGCCGACATTAGGCATACCACTGAACTTCTCCCATTTAGGAGAAGGATCAAAACCTGGTTATTTCCCACGATAACCGCCTGATAATTCTCACCCCTGTGATCATTTCCTTTCTCATCTGATCTAGTCAGCGCCAGGATGCCTGCAATGGTGGTAGTGCGCTTAACAAATTCCTAAAATAAATAAATAAATAAATAAATAAAACCACTCTGTCTTCCTTGAACTGCATGAATGGATTTTGTATGGAAAGAGCCTGTAGTTCGCTGACCCTTCTTGCTGAGGTCAGTGCCAGTAGGAGGGCTGTTTTCCAGGAGATGTATTTGACATCTGCCCTGTGAATGGGCTCGAAAGGGTGTTTCATCAGTTGGTTGAGGACCACATTGAGATCAATACAAAAAGGGGAACCTTGATAGGACGATATTTAATGGGGTCCACTGTACATGTCCCAACAGTAATCTACAATTAGAAGTACAGAGTTCCCCAGAGTTTGTTGTGATAGTGTGTGACCAAGAGGAAAGTGAACCAGCAGGGAACTAAGGGGTTCCCTTGGTGGGACTAAAGAACCTCACACATCCAGCAGGCTAAGTGACAAACTTCATCACTCAGCGGCTAGGTGTCGTGCTTCATCATCGGCTCTTTGCTCCTACGTCAGACCGGCGCTGCAATGACTGACGGAGTACACGAGGGTACTACTTTTTGGAGATCTTTTGTCCCGGACGAAAAAATGAGCGGAAATGTGAGTGTTCTCGTGTGGTGTAGTCGTGAAAAACTGGTGAAGGGTGTTTAAAAAAGGTGAGTCAGTCCACAGGGGGGAGTTTAATGGCGTGGCTGGCTCCCTTAGTAAAAGGGTAAAAAGGGGGAGTTGAAACCTGCCTAGTTAGTCCAGGTGACTAACTCTACCCTCTTTATTGGTCGACATGTTTCATGCCACTAGGGCAATTCTTCAGGACCTATCGGTAGCGTACTACACAGTGCACACAAGTTAAAAACATAGAAAGTATACAACCTTGGTAGGTCGGTAAACGGGCAGGCCTTTGGTCCTACTCTGAGGGATTTGACCTAAAAGGAAAAGTAGGAAGGGTCAAATAGGTAGCAGAAACCAAATGTATGTGAAATTGATATCTGTATTTGAAGTGGTTCCAGAGGGCACACACTGTCTGGTCGTCAATAGCCGTAACACGGGCTAAATAAAATCGGTGAGTGAAGCTATTGCACAGTGGGGGATCTCACCGAGCAACCATTACTCAGTCAAGAAAATTAGGAGCTGACCAATGGACTCACTATGTAAATTTAAACAAAAGAACACAAGGAAAAGGGCAATTTTCCGCGTTCGAGGAAGAAAACAACAACACAAAACAAAGCCATTCTTTCACAGTGGATACAGAAAATAATGTATATGAAGGAGCATGGTCCTTACCCTAAGTGAAACCTACTAGGGCCCCGCAGACTGTTCCCGTGGGTTCGACACGCATATGGATATGGTACCTATTGGGAACAGAAATTGTAGAGGGGTCTCACAAGTGGGAACAGGAGATGCTCAAAAGGTTAGAGCGCTGCGGAATCCACCATTGTACCCGAAGCAGATAAAGGCAGCCCGTGACAGTAGCTAACCTCCGGGAGGGACCCAATGCTAAGGTAGCACAGGGGAGACCTGAACGCTAAGCCACCGGGTGAGGGAGCCGCAGTCGGGGAAAGGTATCCCGCAGGAGGACCGACGTGTCAGGCACAGAACCGGAACGCGGGCCGAGGACAACCCAACCCCCCGTCAGCACAAGGCGTCAGGGGAGGTCGGGCAACCCCCAGTCCGCGTCCAGCCCCACATCCGCACATAGTACCCACAGAAAGGAGCAGCGGACCCGTGGCAGCGTTGTGTCTCCAAGGACCACACAAGATGGGTCTCGACGGTCGACCATCAGGCATACCTCTAGTGCAAGCGAAGACATCTAGAGGACCTGCATCGCAGGAGCCCAGGCACACACTTACCTGTGCGGCGTGGGAACATCACCTGTCAGCACCTACCCCCATGTACAGCGCCTGGTCAGGGTGCGGAACAGCTGGTGCCCGTCATCCGCCAGGACCAGGGTTATGAACGCCGCGTTGCCTCGGACGCCCACGGGGGGCGTGGCTAGCATCGAGGTTAAGTCTGCACGCTTACTGTAGGTGAAATGCGGCCGTTTACTGTTCGGCCATCTTTAAATGGTGTCAAATGGTAGGTTAATGCCTGGCGCTGTTGGTATTGACAAGCCCCAGTATCCCTCCGGACAAGTGCCTCAACGGGGGATAAACCCTCTCACTACCCAAGGGGAATCTGGCTCGTGGAGCCCAGATTCACAACTATCTCACAACTATCTCGAGGTTGAATCCTCACATCCATTTGCTCGGTGGAATGGGATTGGGTAGGATGTCCGAGAAGCGAGCTGGTTCCCGGGGTATGTATCTGGATTGGATGGCTGACGAATCTGTAATGCCAGGGATCTCTCATCATGTAGAGTATAATGTGTAATGTAGAGTTCTCATACGGCGGCCATATTGGAGTGGTGTCAGTAGTGATGCAAGGGCATCCAAAGAGTGGCCGTCAGTGCAGTGCCCAAGACTGAAATCAGATGGGGGCAGCCAGTCTATGGGAAAACCCTATAGAAAGAGCAGACTAGAAACCCCAGTCAAGGCTAAGTGAATACTTGCTCACTGTAGCCTTCGAGAAGTGACAGTAATTTATCTGCTAACAGACGCCCAGGGCACCGAATCATTCAGGCCCACAGTGTCCAAGCTAAGGCGATTAACCCATCTTTGTTCCAGTTTAAATAATGCCTGCTGTGTCATGTAGGGATAGGATTCTAGTACTAACCACTGCATGCTATCTGTCGGATGGCCTTGCTGCTTGTAATGTTCGTACAGCCTGGTATGGGTCTTACCACAGCGAATGTTGCTTTTATGTTCCATGATCCTAACCTTCACCTGTCTCGTTGTCATGCCAACATAGTATCTATTACAGGGGCATATCAGAAGGTAGATACAGTGGGAACTATTGCAATTGGTATGCCTTTTTAAGTGCCATGTAAATGAGTCGGTGAGTTTAATCTCCTTGCATTGCTTATTCTGTGGACAAACCACGCAGCTGCCACATTGATGGTGACCTACCACAGGGGGTAACCTCCATAGTGTGTTCTGGCTATTGGGAGCCTTCCTTCTTGGTCGGGTGTGTACCAAGCTATCCTTAAGGTTAGAAGTCCGTTTGAATGCGAAACGGGGTTGCGTGATCGAGAGATCTCCAGCATTCAAAAGACCCCAATGTTTCTTAATTGTCTTTTTAATGAATGGGGAGTTCTTCGTGTATTTAGTCACGCAAGTGATAACGTCTTCAGAGACCTTCGGACGTGTCTCCAGCAATGTTTCCCTAGGATTGTTGAGGGCTCTTTTAGATGAGTTCTGCACCAGTCTGGTAGGGTAACCTCTGTCTAGTAGTTTATGTTGTAGAATAGAGGCTTGCTGCTTGTAATCAGCTCGTGAGCTACAATTCCTCCGAATTCTTAGAAATTGCCCAAAGGGCAGGTTATCTCTAAGGGTTCTGGTGTGGTGACTGTCATATGGCAAGAGACTATTACGGTCTGTATTTTTCCTGTACAGGGTTGTACTCAGCCCTGTTGGGGTCAGTTGGATTGTCAGGTCAAGGAATGGCAGGCTTGTATCTGATATAGTCCCACTAAATTTCAGATAGGGATTCTGGAGGTTGATCCAGGCACAGAAAGTCTCAGCAGTTGCCCGGTCTCCTTTCCATAGGATCAAAATGTCGTCGATATAACGACGCCATATCGTCAAGTTCTGGTTAAAAGGATTCGTGGGTGCGTGGATAGTCTGTTCCTCAAAGGTGGCCATGTAGATACAGGCTATACTGGGAGCAAAAGTCGAACCCATAGACGTACCTCTGATTTGGTGATACAACTGGGTGCCATACTGAAAGAAGTTAATGCTATACTAGCGCATGCCATGATGAAGGATATGGGCGTCGGAGAGGTCCATTCCTCTTGACGCAAGGTCATTTCAACCGCTTCTAAGGTGGCTGCCTGGGGGATGTTGGTGTACAACGCTTCCACATCTAATGTTATTAGTAGATCAACGTTGTCCCTCCCATCAATGGACTCAATAAGTCTTAGCACATCACGTGTGTCCTGGAGGAAAGAACGAATTTTCCTAACAAGTGGTTGAAGGAACACATCGCAGAACTTGGAAAGTGGCTCTAAGAGTGAGCCAATCCCTGACACTATGGGTCTTCCCGGGACAGGGCTGACACCCTTATGGATTTTTGGGAGAGTGTAAAAGTAGGGAACTACCGGGTCAGAGGCGAGCAAGAACTCAGCCTCGTTCTTGGTAATCCAGCCATTTCCCTCTCCTTCAAGTAGTAGACTGTTGATGTCATTAGTCAGTCTTCTGGTGGGATCCACAGAAAGTGGTCTATATTATGTGCGGTTAGCCAGTTGGCGTTTGCACTCTGTGTCATAATCTGTGGCATCTTGGATCACTGTCGCGCCCCCCTTGTCAGCTGATTTAATCACAACAGTAGGGTCATTTCCTAGTGAGGAAGCAGCATCCCTTTCTGCTCTGCTGAGGTTGTTATATTCATTAGTATTGGGTCTGTTTTCTAGACTCTTGAGCACAGCTCGCTCAAACACTAGGACTTCAGGGGGGATCATCCCATCAGATGGGGTAAAGGTGGAAGGCTTCCGCAGGCCAGTGTCACTGGCCAATGTATCTGTGGTTTCGCCAAAGAAGGCACGCAAGCGTACCTTTCTGAACAGTTGTTTCACTTCACACATCTCTCTGAATTTGTCGGGGGTGGGTGTAGGGACAAACCCCAAGCCTCTTTCAAGTAATTTTGTTTCAATAGGTGTAAGTACCCTGTTGGAGAGGTTCACAATCAAGCTCTCTTTCCTCTGGTGGTGCTCCTGGTCTCCACTTGTATTGGCATGTTGGTCTGATCTTGCCAGTGTACCCCTCTTGGCCCGGTTCGCTTGCGCCCTCTTCCTCTGCCCCAACCTCTGTCGTGAAAAGGTGGATTCAGGGGGAAGAACTGTGGCGGGCCCTGTGGGTAAAAAGGATATTGCCAAGGTGGTATCATCTGTGGTGGACCCTGGAAAAGTGGGGCTTGGTTATAGCCCTGGTTCCAGTTCGATCTACGTTGATTATGGTTATTATTAGGTTGGCGACTCCCACTGGAGTCACTGCTGGAAGAGCCCCTACGGCTGTTGTTATCGGTACTCTCATCTGAGGAATAGCCGGATTTCCTATTGGTGTACCCTTCCTTAAGATAGGGATACACCTTTTCTTTGTCAAATTTGTCCACATCTTTTTGCAGCTTGGCCATCTTCTGTTTCAAGAGATATTCCTGACTATCGCTGATCTCCTAGGAGCTGACCAATGGACTCACTATGTAAATTTAAACAAAAGAACACAAGGAAAAGGGCAATTTTCTGCGTTCGAGGAAGCAAACTTGTCTACGTTCGAGGAAGAAAACAACAACACAAAACAAAGCCATTCTTTCACAGTGGATACAGAAAATAATGTATATGAAGGAGCATGGTCCTTACCCTAAGTGAAACCTACTAGGGCCCCGCAGACTGTTCCCGTGGGTTCGACACGCATATGGATATGGTACCTATTGGGAACAGAAATTGTAAAGGGGGCTCACAAGTGGGAACAGGAGATGCTCAAAAGGGTAGAGCGCTGCGGAATCCACCATTGTACCCGAAGCAGATAAAGGCAGCCCGTGACAGTAGCTAACCTCCGGGAGGGATCGCTGATCTCCTGATTGATCTCTGCCAATTTAGCAGTGAAAGCGGTCTTGGCAGATTTGTTTGTGGATGACCTCATGGTGGCTTCAATAGCAGAGATTTTCTCAAGTAAGGCATCGGCAAATCTTTTGGCTGTTTTGACCATCGGTCGACCGTCGAGACCCATCTTGTGTGGTCCTTGGAGACACAACGCTGCCACGGGTCCGCTGCTCCTTTCTGTGGGTACTATGTGCGGATGTGGGGCTGGACGCGGACTGGGGGTTGCCCGACCTCCCCTGACGCCTTGTGCTGACGGGGGGTTGGGTTGTCCTCGGCCCGCGTTCCGGTTCTGTGCCTGACACGTCGGTCCTCCTGCGGGATACCTTTCCCCGACTGCGGCTCCCTCACCCGGTGGCTTAGCGTTCAGGTCTCCCCTCTGCTGCCTTAGCATTGGGTCCCTCCCGGAGGTTAGCTACTGTCACGGGCTGCCTTTATCTGCTTCGGGTACAATGGTGGATTCCGCAGCGCTCTACCCTTTTGAGCATCTCCTGTTCCCACTTGTGAGCCCCCTTTACAATTTCTGTTCCCAATAGGTACCATATCCATATGCGTGTCGAACCCACGGGAACAGTCTGCGGGGCCCTAGTAGGTTTCACTTAGGGTAAGGACCATGCTCCTTCATATACAATATTTTCTGTATCCACTGTGAAAGAATGGCTTTGTTTTGTGTTGTTGTTTTCTTCCTCGAACGTAGACAAGTTTGCTTCCTCGAACGCAGAAAATTGCCCTTTTCCTTGTGTTCTTTTGTTTAAATTTACATAGTGAGTCCATTGGTCAGCTCCTAATTTTCTTGACTGAGTAATGGTTGCTCGGTGAGATCCCCCACTGTGTAATAGCTTCACTCACCGATTTTATTTAGCCCGTGTTACGGCTATTGACAACCAGACAGTGTGTGCCCTCTGGAACCACTTCAAATACAGATATCAATTTCACATACATTTGGTTTCTGCTACCTATTTGACCCTTCCTACTTTTCCTTTTAGGTCAAATCCCACAGAGTAGGACCAAAGGCCTGCCCGTTTACCGACCTAACAAGGTTGTATACTTTCTATGTTTTTAACTTGTGTGCACTGTGTAGTACGCTACCGATAGGTCCTGAAGAATTGACCTAGTGGCATGAAACATGTCGACCAATAAAGAGGGTAGAGTTAGTCACCTGGACTAACTAGGCAGGTTTCAACTCCCCCTTTTCACCCTTTTACTAAGGGAGCCAGCCACGCCATTAAACTCCCCCTGTGGACTGACTCCCTTTTTTTAAACACCCTTCACCACTTTTTCATGACTACACCACACGAGAACACTCACACTTCGCTCATTTTTTCGGCCGGGACAAAAGATCTCCAACAAAAGTAGTACCCTCGGGTACTCCGTCAGTCATTGCAGCGCCGGTCTGACGTAGGAGCAAAGAGCCGATGATGAAGCACGACACCTAGCCGCTGAGTGATGAAGTTTGTCACTTAGCCTGCTGGATGTGTGAGGTTCTTTAGTCCCACCAAGGGAACCCCTTAGTTCCCTGCTGGTTCACTTTCTTCTTGGTCACACACTATCACAACAAACTCTGGGGAACTCTGTACTTCTAATTGTAGACCACATTGAGATGCCATGTTGGCGGAACCCTCCGTGGCCGAGGAAAGGATCTGTAGAGTCCCTTAAGGAATTGTTTTATTAACCTGTGTGACCAGAGAGAGGGCCCTTTTGAAGTTCTTGTAAACCGGGAAATCGCCGCCAAGTGAACTCTGATGGAGGCGTGCGCTAGTCCCGACTGTGCCAGGTGTAGTAGATATGGCAGTAACTGCTCCGGAGTAGCCTGAAAGGGATGTAGACCTTTGTCCTTACACCAATTGCAAAACAGTTTCCACTTTAAGGAATAGGGTTTGTTTGTGCTCTCTGCTCTTGCTTTCGCTAGGACATCTTTGCACTCCTGTGGGATGTCTAGCTGGCAGAACTCTCGGTACTCAGGAGCCAAGCCGATAACCTGAGTGATTTCAGGTTCGGGTGTTGTACTTGGCCGTTGGACATCGTGAGCAGGGATGGATGTTGACCCAGACGGATTGGCGGGTGAACTGAGAGGCGATGAAGGTCCGTGAACCAATGCGGCCTTGGCCAGAACGGGGCAATCAGAATGCAGTGTTCTGTCTTCATTTTTCTGAGGACTCTTGGTAGTAGGGGAAATGGCGGAAATGCGTACGCAAACACGTTGCGCCAGGCGATGGAAAATGCATTTCCGAGGGACCTTAACTGGGGATGCCAACTTGCGAAGTTGCGGCATTTGGCGTTCTCCCTGGTGGCAAAGAGGTCGATCTGCGGTGTCCCCCATTCCGAAAAGATGTGATCCAGCACCTCTTGTTCGAGCTCCCATTTGTGGGACATCGATCTGTGTCTGCTTAGAGCATCTGCTATGACGTTGTCCTTGCCTGGGACATACTCCGCTGCTAACGTGATATTGTGGAGCACAAGCCAGTTCCAGATTTTCTGTGATTCGCGAGATAGTGTGAGCGAACGCGTTCCTCCCTGTTTGTTCAAGTAGTGCATTGTCGTGGTGTTGTCGGTCCTGACAAGCACTGGGGAGGTCTTGATGCGCGGTAGGAAAGCCTGCAGAGATAGAAAAACTGCCCTCAGCTGTGGGAGGCTGATATGGAGCTGCTTTTCCTGGTCCGTCCACTTGCCGCTGATCTGCAATTCTTGGAGGACCGCTCCCCATCCCTCTAGGGAGGCATCCGTAGTTATTACATGTGGGGCTGCAGGAAGCAAGAATGGTAGCCCTTGCGAGAGGTTCTTGGCCGACCTCCACCAGAGCAAGGCCTTGGTCATTTGGGAATGCTTTTGAACATTCCGTATACAATGTCGCCCCGAGAAAGGTAAGAACTCGGGAGGGCTGTAGAATAGACTTCTCGTGATTGAGCGTCAGGCCCAGTTGCTGGAAAAGATTGAGACAGGCGCTGGAGGACTTGGCTGCGCCTCTCATAGATGGTGCTTTCACCAGCCAGTCGTCTAGGTATGGGAAGACTTGGTGTCCCTGCTGTCGTAGGAAAGCTGCCACTGGGGAGAGGCACCTGGTGAATATCCGAGGTGCCGACTTGAGGCCGAATGGGAGGACACAGAATTGATAGTGTTGACCCGCCACTGCGAATCTGAGGAATTTCCTGTGACCTTTGTGAATAGGGATGTGGTAGTATGCGTCTTGCAGATCTAAAGACGTCATAAAGTCCCCTTCCTCTAGTGACCCCAAGATCTCCTGGATCGTCACCATACGGAATGATTGACTCTTCAAGAATGCGTTGAGTGCCCTGAGGTCTAAAATGGGCCTCCATTTCTTCCCTTTCTTTTGTGTCAGGGAGTAAAATCCTTTTCCTCTGTGCGCTGATGGTACTCGCTCTATTGCCCCTTTCTTCAACATTTAAGAGACCTCTTGAAGGAGTAATCGTAAATTCCTGTGTTGAAGTTTCCGAGGAGGAGTTGTCGGGGGAATTGATTTGAATTCCAACGAATGTCTGAATTGGATCAATTGGAGCACCCACCGCTCCGTTGTTATTGATCTCCAATTGTCGAGGACGTGTGTCAGTTTTCCTCCAAGTCTGAAAAAATGAGATTGTGGACGGACTAGATGCTGGAAACAGTCATTGGCGTCCGCCAGTGGGTTTCCTTGCGACTGCCTTGATTATATGAGTATGAAGATTTGTTCTAGTAAGATCCTCTGTAAGAGGACTGACCTCTACACCTGCTCCCTCGAAAGACTGGCTCCTATACTGTAGTGTGCCAAGTGCCCGTGCCGTGTCCGTATCTTTTTTGATCGTTTGTAGGGCCTCGTCGATTTTCTCCCCTAAAAGGTGTTGGTCGTCATAAGGCATGTCCAGTACCTTAGTTTGGACTTCTTGACGAAAGGATGTAGCTTTAAGCCAACCTTGTCTTCGCAAGACCGCAGCCCCTGCTAGCTGTCTGAAGCCGGTCATTGCAACATCCATTGCGCAGTCAATAAGTTCGGATGCTGATGTTTGGCCCTCCTTTAGGAGTGATTGAACTTCCTCCTTCACGGTATCTGGTAGTTCCGCCAGATACGGAGCAATATCCTCCCACAGTTGCCTGTTGTAGCGGCCTAGTAGCGCAATTGAATTTGCCACTTTCACAGTCATGGCCGACGTGGTGGAAAAGCATTTGCCAATACTGTCCAGTTTCCTGCACTCCTTGTCCGGTGGAGCGGACAATGGAGATGACGGATTCCTAGAGTTTTTTTGAGCCGCCTGGGTAACCACAGAATCTGGTTTGGGATGCCCAGTAAGGCAGGCTGGCGCTGTTGTTGGTGCCTTATACTTTTTGTCCAGCCGTGGTACCACTGCGGAGACCGAGGCCGGTGTCTGCATCAGCTGTTTGCCCTGTTCCCATATGTGGTCAATGATAGGAATTGATCTGGTTGTTTTCCTAACCGGGTCTTTAAAATCATACAGGAAACAGTCTGTTTCATGGGATTCCATTGTCATATGGAATCTTGTGGCCGCTCTTTCCACTAAGTTGTGAAATCCGCCAATGTCCACTGGCGGTGAGTCCGATGTAGTGGGTTCAGGTGTGGCAGGAGAAGGAGCGATGTAGTCCTCATCGGACTGGTCGTCTCGGACCTCTCCATCCTCTGGTTCTTCGACTTCGTCGTCAGAAGACGGGATATTCTGCACTGGTTCTCTTTCCTGACGGATCACCAAAGGTGATGGTCTAGGCCGTGAAGATGGTGTCTGTCGAGATGTAGCTGGATTTGTCCCCATTGATGGAGCAGTGGTCGGTTGAGGAAATCGTTGCTTGTAGTCTTGAATTAAGAACTGCAAGTCTGAAACTATAGACACCGGAAGGCATACCATTGGCGTGACTTGCGTCTGGGCATGCGAATGTTCAGTCTCTTCCGTAAAAACCACTTCATCCCCATCATCATCAGTGCTTTGGCACTTTACTATGAGATCAGAAGGACTGGTGGCCTGTCCGTACTGGTCTTCGTCTGAGTATTCGTCCTGCAGTAGACACGATGGGGGCAACTTTTGCACCCTACTTGGAGACATTAAGTCAGGTGTTATTGACTTTCTCGTGGTCTTCTTCGTTGGTGGAACCGTAGACGGCTGACTGGCAGCTGACAATGGAGAAATCAGGTCCGATTGTTTCCATAGCGTCGACGGTGTCGTCGTCGACTGAATTTCGCTCGTCGTCGACGGCGCTTTTGTCGACGGTACCTTAGTCGATGGCACCGTCGTCGATGGTGCACTCGTCGACGGTGTCTTCGTCGTCGATGTCTTCACCGGCGTCGATGACTTCGTCAACGGCGCGCTCGTCGACGAGGGTGTCTTAGTCGACGGCGTAGGCGTCGACGGTTTTGGCTTCGTCGTCGTCGTTGATGTCATCGTCGTCGACGAAATCCTCACCGTCGTCAATGGCTTTTTAATGAGGATAATAGACGACACAGGCTTACCCGACCGTCGACGATGGAGTAGTCGTCGAAGAGAATGCTGACGACGCCGTCCTCTCGACACCGTCGTCGTCGACGTTGAAACATAGATTGGAGAAACAGTCTTCTTCAGCGCTGATGAACGCGTTGACGATGTCTTCGTCGACGATAGCGCAGGCTTCCTGAAGGCAGGAACCTCCTTGTCAGACGTTGTAGATTTTGCCTCTGAAGACTTCTTGGCAGTCTTTTTAGGAGGAACATCTGAAGGGCTAGGGGAAGCAACCCTTGGCCTCTTCAAGGATAATTTAGAGGAAACAGAAGCTATCTCACCGTCCTCTGAAGACTCTAGGTTGTCTCTGGTTTTCAGCCTGTTCAACCAGAGGAGCAGCCGTCCTTCTCTGTCTTTTAGAGTTTTTGTAGAGAATGTTCTACAAACCCTGCATTCCTTAGGAGGATGGTCTGGATAAAGACAGTATAAGCAGGTTTCATGCTTGTCATCGACGTGGAGCCTCTTCTTACCACAAGAAGAGCAAGCTCTGAAGAGACCCTTCTTCTGTTGATCAGCCATGGTAGTTTTATGAGGGAAATTTCAAATTTCTGTTAAGAAATAAGTTTAAACAAGGAAACCTGAGGAGAACTCAGGTGGAGACTTCCTAGTACAACGTGTGGTAGAAAATCTGAGAGACTGAGGCTCCAGCCAGGAAGGTTCTAGAGGGAGGTGGTAGCTTATTGGCTACCTTCTGGAGTTTGGTCCTTTTTACAAAAGGACATAGATAGGCTACTAAGGCGAGGCCCTTAGGCCTATTTTTCTCTATGTATGTCTATAGGACATTACTTTTCTATGTACCGGAGACTCCGGTCTCGACGACGGGGAACATTCAGGCATGTGAATCTATGAAATACACCCATAATACTGGATAACCTGGGTCACACTGCACCCTCAGAATGCTGTACTACCATCTGCGGGAGAAGGCACCTTCACCCACTGAGTAATGTTATCCCTCAAATGGCATACTGCACAGTGCACTGCTATCACAATACAATGGACTTTAGGCTCAATTTGCAGACAGTCCATTTAGTTAGCCTACAGTTGTTAATCCTTCCTCCGGAAGACATTCAAGGGAGGTACACTGGCTAACAGAATGTAATTCTGGCAGCTAGTGCAATAAGTAAAATTTTTAGAACAACACAACACAGTCTTGAATTCTTTCACTTCCTCTTTGATGAATTGAGATTTTCGTAAGCATGTTTCCTGGCTTCAAAACGCTGACAGGGTCTTGCTTAAAGTCTACCCTCCACTCCATGGCAGGTAAGAAGGCAGCTGAGAAGAGTACAGAAGCCCTATATAGGGGAGGTAAATAGTCTATATGGCTTGTGTGCACTAGATAAACACACCCTACAATGATTTGGCAGCATGGTATTACCTTACCTTTGACAGAATCAAAGGCTTGTCTGATGCTAACTTGGATTCTACCAAGAGAAGCAAAGAGAGCACAGCGAGTGTCTGAAGTACTCCAAGAATTTCGAACTACCTTCAGTGCTTCTCACAGACCTTCCTGGTTTCTATATGGATAGCAGCAGCTACTTTATGTCAAAGTCCAAGTCAGAACCCCCTTACCTCTGGCAAATACAGCAAGCTGCTGCTCATGTAATGACACTCAGCAGAGGGGATGACCCTACATTGTTCAGAATGTGGAAATCCATGCAAACACCCAGAACCTTTTAATCCACCCACTTCACTAACTAGTTCTTTTTCGTTCCTTCACCTATCCATTCATCCCGACACTGACACCATCCAACAGCTACACCTTCGCTCTCCCCGCACTTACCACCTATTCTTCTGCACCCTCTTAATTCACCCAAAACACTATCCCTCTATCCACACCTTCTTCATTCACCCGCACTCTCCATCATCCATCCATCTTCCCAAATATTGCAGCTATCCATCCACTCATCTGCTCATTAACATAGCTTTTGTCTAGTTAAAATGTTGAAAGAACTATTGTTTATTCACTGAGCATTTGAGGTTTGGAGGGCATCTTAAACTGATAAATATTTTAGAACAATGCAACACACCTCAATGAAGAAATACGAGAATTTGTGTTTAGTTTAATTACAAGGCAAAACATAGATGATGATTGACTGATATAAAACAACGAATGAATCGTTTATTAGGAGTCAAAGCGAGACATTAAGGCCTGGCCTAAATCAGCATAAAAATGAGTGCCCTATTGTAAAATGAGAGATTCATTTTCAGGTGCACTGAAATGAAACAGGCTAAAGAGAAAACAGATGGTTCCTTTGGGAAACTAAAGCACATTGAGGTGCTGTGGAAATGTGTGTGCCATTTTGGAACAGCGGAAGCTCAACCAGGACATTTTCAATGACCTTTGGTCCTAGTCAGTAGTACATTTTCTGAGGGAGGGATCACCCATTCCAAAAGAGCTTGCTCTTTTTTCAGCTTTTAATAGGGTGTCTGCATGTATGTCTTCAGATGGAGAGATGTGTGCGCAGCTCTCTGAAGACCACCCACCCTTCTTTGATCCAGTTCCTTACTTGGGGGACAGTTCAGAAAGATAAACAGGCAGACCCGTCTCTCCTACCCATTCGCATTCATCTGTTACCTGCGCATGCAGGAGACCGGGATGTAGTTATTACTCTTTATAGAGGTTTAACAATATTTAAAATAAGTGTCAATCCTCAACATTTTAAACAGGTGCAGCATGGAGGCTGGGATTGCACAACACCTTCAGAACCTATTCGAGGAGGTTGGTGCCAGTTTGCCAGCCTAGAGCATAGATCCTTAGGCTGGAGCTGGCTGTGGCTAAGGCTGCTCCAAACAGCAAGTCCTACTGCGTAATGGCGACTTCCCAATACATGGAAAACCCAAGAATCATCATAAGCAGCCGGTCTCTGAGTGACAGTAGTAGACCTTATAGTATATGGACACAGGATATCACTTAAGTGAGAATGATGTCATAACTCTCAATTCAGTCACTTCTCCACCTATACATTACTCTCTGTGAGCTAAGCGCTCACACCATATAGCTGTCTATAACCGACATGTCGGCCATGCCTTACCTGTGCATGTTCTGTAAGATGAAAGCTTGTATTTGCCTATCCTGCTGGATCTGTTCTGCAAGGAAGACAAGACTGCACTTACGCCCTTCTGTGGCAGAGGGAAGTGTGATTTCCTATTGCCATGCTGTAACTGTACAAGGAAGAAGCAAAGCTTGCAATGTTGTTGCCCAATGTGTCCGTATCCAGTAATGGGAAAAGCTTGCACTGCTGATGCCCTACTTATACCTGTCCTCTGAAGGAGGGGAGTTTGCACAGTTTCTGCTCAAGGTGTCGCTTGGTCTTCCTGTTTGTAATCATCAGGTAGGGAGACGACAGTAAAAACCCTTTTTAGTTCACCCACTCACTTTTAATAGAAGTCTAACAGGGCGGTAGAATATAAATGTTGACATGACCTAAGGAACATAACGTCACCCATACTTGGGAACCTACACATTAAAGACAGTGCAAACCGTGAACAATAGCACTCTAGGATGCTTCCCAGAGCTAGTTGTGGAACCCACTGGTGAAGCATACTACGCTAGATAGGTGAGGGTTAATCATTCAACTTGAATGTTTGGTCATTGCATGAGAGATTTTGGATGTTTATTCCAAGGGTTCTGTACATTTTGTATTGTTAAATCTGTTTACGGAGAGGGAACAAGAGCCCTTTAACTCCCCACACTCCTTCAGCTACCTATGTTGTACCTGCCCGTATGTGTGAGAAAATCGTGTGATGTTCCTACTGCAACTACCACCTCTTGCGCTTCATCTGTCCATGTAGTTCCTTTGTTGTCCCTACCTGCACTCCAAAAACCCAAAGCATTGAACCAGCTCGAAATCTTCAACTTGAGAAAATGAAAAAATGCATCAAAATCCTGCAAATGTTTCAAGAACACATGACCAGGACTGGCCCTTGTGACACAATCTGATGCAAACGGGGCCTTACTGGAACCCAAAATCAGCCGTGGCAACAATGGTCAAATCAGCATCGCATTGCACAAGGCCTGCTAACACGCAGCACACTGGGGATATGCAAAAGGGGCAGAATGGCCTCAAACACAAATCACTGAGTCATGACTACAGGGCACAGTGCAAGAGACACTACTAACACAGAGCAATCAAAAGTGCTACCAAGTTCTATGTCACCAAGATGTGAACTCCACTTCTTGGGGTTGGGTAGGCACACCCAGAAAGATCACCCAAGCCCCATGAGGATTTATATATGATGTGCCCTCTATGGAGGAATGGATTCTCTCAGTCCACACTACAAGTTGTGCTCACTTACTATAGGAGTCAAGAAACCCCGTCAGAGTAACTCATCTGTAGTGCAAGTACTGTATACAGTTATGGACCTCCATCCTGGTCCTAGTATTATTAATTTAATCTTATAAGGCGCACAGCTACCCAGAGGTTTCCAGGCGCCATCGCACTAACACAACAAGAGAGGGAAAGCGGTATTGGTTAAATAACCACGTTTTAAGACCTTTGCGAAAGTTCGTGGAGATGGTTTCATGCCGAAGTAGCTTAAGTGTAGTAAGTGTAGACACACACATTTGTTGGTATTTTACAATAAAAAGTTATATATTATGGTCTATTTTGATATGTTCGCTAATGCTACACCCCAGGGGTTGCCGGGGAGCATTTCTAACCCCCTGGCACAAGGACTTAGTCAATATGCCAATATGAATTAGAAATCCAGTTGGACTAGAAACTGTGCACAACCCCATGAGCAATACTGTATAACAAGGGTTTCCTGGTAATGATCAGACCAACAACATGAGTTCAGGGACATAGTGGAACTCAAACCCCTCTTTCATTTGATGAATAACACACTCACAACAGCTCTAAGAAACAGAACATGTATTTCAAAACCTCTATTTTCAAATCCTAACCTAATGCATAAAATGTGAATGGTAATCATAGAGAATATGAAAAGCAAGGCAGCAAAGCATATTATATATGATGAAAAGTACAAGAAAACCTTTTATTGTTATTCAGTTCTATACTCCTCAAAGCCTTATGCTGTTTCTAGGAGCTAGGCTAGCTGTAGCCAAGACAGAAAATAGCAAGCCTGTTCTCAAGTTTCAGAAATGGTTCGCACAAAATGCCTTTGTTTGGCCATTTTCTATCACAGCTTATACCAGACTGGAACATAAACAGCAATCGGCTGATTGAGCCAATCTTTATGGCATTTCTTAAGGGGTCCTGTGTGAGAGGCGATGAGGAGGAAAGCTAATGATTATTGGATACAGAGATTATATTGTCAAAGGAAGGGGCCTTCGTAGCAGGGGGTGGTGGTTGGTCAGATTGTCTATCAGGAGACTAGCAAAAGAAGTTCAGATAGACAGCTAACTGGCTAAGTAGAGTTTAAGTAGGATGGTTCTGTTTTATCTGCTTGATTGTAATACTCTTGTTTGGGAACAATTCTATGAAAGCTGTACATCTGTCTCTGAAAGGAACAGTTGTGGGACTGGTTGGCATAATGTTTAATTGTTTTATAGAAAATGTTGCTCTTTCTGTAGTGTTGGTTGATGGAGCTAGTGTGGTATGGGGTCTTTGCCTCAGTAATTAGTTTTGGTTATCTGTGGCTGAAACATTCTCGTTGCTTAAATCAATGCCTTGTTGTTGTAGTCTATGTATGTGGTGCTTGCTGTAGTAGCATTTCCTATATATACACCGAGGGGTGGATGACGGAGCCTTCCGTCAGCTACTGACTTAAGGATAACCCTGGATTTGAGAAGCATAGTTAATGAATTGGTTGGGGGTTGAAGGTGGCTATCAGTGTATCTAGTGCCCTGAATACTAAAGTATTGAAAGACTTGGAGGAGAGACATCATGACAACCTGCTACATTGACATCTAGGCATCTAGAAGGAATCTTGTAAGTAGTTAAAAATTTTCTTAGGAACAAAGAGTAATCCATTTAGAGATACAGTGTCAATTTTTCTTGCCAAGCCAACATATGTTTTAGTTCAATGATTTGAAATGTAGGTGTACTGGCCCTCCTTTAGTGCAAGTGGTAGACTGTTTAAAAAAAGAACTGAAGACTAAAGCCTGCGAAATATGGAAACTTTTTAGAAACTAGTAATGAGCACCCTATCCATGTGGAGAAACAGTACTATGTTTTTTTTTTACCTGAGGATCTCTAGATAAATAGAGCACTTGGGGGGAGCTAAGATGGTGGCGCAGACCAAGACAGAGCTCCGTTTCTACATGCCACGGGTCCTGAGTTTGCTATCTTCCCTATTTGCTGGGCCCACTGAAGACTGGAGCACACTCAACGTTGATGGAGATTACTCAAGAGGATCAGGGAGACGCTGAGGCCTAGCAGATGAATAGTATTCGTTCCTGACCGTGCAGAGATAGATTAAAGAAGGCAGACTGACCCCAGTGCGAAGAGAACAGAGACCGGTAAAAAATATAGCACTGCCTTCAACGGGGACAGAGGTAAGCTCAAGTGGCATATATCCCTCCTCATACCGTCAGAACATGAGGTCCTGGGAAGTATTTTGGGGCCCACAGACCTAGCAACTACAGCCTCAAATGTAGAGAGTTGGTGGGTCTAGACTGCTGTTGCATATAGAGCATCCCTCGCAGTGAGACCAGAGAGAGACGGACTCAATCGATCTGGTGAAGGTGGCAGCAGACAGGGGAAGAAAGAGAGTGAGGTTGCCAGCCTCAGAAAAATAAGGGGGGGATCAAGAATGGAGATCCCCTTTGCACATGGTTTGTCCCTCTCCTGACCTCAAGTAACATTGCAGGCGAAGGGCTGAAAAAGAGCAGTAGAGATACTGCCTCCATGAGATTGCCCACTGCCAATGCTAGGAGTGGGAACACGCCAGGAAATTCAGTGTGATGTGCGAGGAGGCAGCGGGATTCTTGGTGTATGGAGATCCCTTTGACCTCTGAAGAAATCTAACCTATCCTCCCACACATAAATACACCTCTGAACAGAGTATTTGCTACTTGGTCCTGCTAATTTATTGCAAGCCCTGCTCTAAGCCTGCTCCCCCACATTGCAGGCCAAAACCTAATTAACAGTTCAAGCAACAGCAATGACCACAGTAGAGAGAAAGACGGAGAATAACCTCAAGGACAAATTGTGCCCAAAACCTCCCACCTAAAGCAGATGAAGAGAAGCCACAAGACTAAACAGGGTTCCTCCCAAACCAGCAAACGTAAAATGGAAGATTCAAACACAGGAGAAGGGCCTATGACAAGGAAATATCTAGAATCTTTGTTTGAGGGCCTCAAGGAGGATTTGGAGGGGCTGCTTGCGATTAGTAACTGAGAACTAACAGACATGATGTCCATGAGGTTTGAGAATGTATTTTCTCACTGGAAGAGAATAAGACATGAGGGAAAAGAAGCACAGGCATATTAAGGAAGAGCTATTACTGCTTCAACAGCAATATGCCAGAGAGACTTTGTTGCAGGAGGATCTTTTTTCTAAGTCCTCAATGTCAGAATTCAGGGAGGGCCTTTATCCATGACCGGCAACCACCAGAAAACGATGGAAGCCTTCATTCTCTTGCTCTTTAAGGACCTGCGGGGCACTGACACCCCCTGAGCATACTGAATTAGATAGAACACATTGGGTGAGTCTGCCGCAAAACCCACACAAGCCTCCAAAAAGCCCCAATATGAAGTCGTCACAAGGAATCTGTTGAAAATAAGGAGGGCACTACCAACCAGAATATAAGATCCTTAAGTATTGCCCGGCGGTGTCGCCTCTTGAACCCACAAAGAAGTTAAACTATTGAAGAGGCAGGCGCTGGAGACTGGAAGGCAGGAAACAAGGTTTTTATTCTCTCCGGAGGAGAACACAACGAAACGGACAGAAGGTATCGTTCTGAGGTGCTCTAACTGCATCCCTGAGGCCTGGCCTCTTATACACAAGTTTATCTCTTTATTGCATGTAACACATTCTCATCGATACTTTGATGTACGGAAAGACATCCTCAGAATCCCCCTTCCCAGCCCGTTCCCACGCAAGGTTACAGTGGAAGTCCCTGCCCCGTTCACAACAGGTGATGATCATCGCGCAGCTGGATATTCCGCCGATTCACGGAGTGTGTGGGGTTCGATCGGATCTCGTAGGGCGGGGGGGCTTTGATCAACCCGGGGATCCCCTGCTGGGGGGGAAACTTTCTATTGTACGGGGAGGGGCAAGGATTGGTATCGGCAGAGCTGGGTGTCGGCCTGGGAACGGGGAAGACAAACGGGCACACGGGGAAAAGGGGTTTGCATCAAAGGGCCGGGGATCATAAATGGGAAGAAGGGAGGTGTTGCGCTGGGAACAGGACGAGGGCCTGGGGCAGAGCAGCGCCGAAGAGGGGTTTTATGATTCGCGGCAGGTGCAGGCAGGGGGGGGGTTGTCAGCGAAGCTAGGAGGGAGAGAGAGGCGCGCTGGCTCTCGGCGAGAGCAGGGAAGCCATGGTGCCCAAAATGGCGGCTGTTTTACGCGCACAAAAGGTTTAAGGAGAGCAAGAGGGCGCCGATAATGTTGACGGTTTCAGCCCAACTTTAAACAGTCCCCCCTTTTCAACATATCTAGCCACCTTGCTTTACTCAATGTCAATTTTCATCAAATTCCTAACTTCGGTATCATACAATGCTCTCATATGTTCGCTTCCAATGTCCACAGTTTTGGGAAAAATACAACTCGCACATAAAGAACACATAGGTGGCAGACATTGAATTCCTAAGCATAGGCCACATATTACAACTACGGGAATCAGGATAATGGTGAGCAGTCTCCAGCCCCAGCTTTTGACGGTGTCCCAGAACCAACCACCAAGCGACCATTCTTCTTGCTCTTGGTGAACTTCCGAAGAGAGTCTGTGAAGATGTTCGATGGCTTTGTACACTGAGGGTGAGTTGTCCGGTATGTATGTACAACAGCTGGACCCAATAATGCGGCATGCTCCTCCACGGTCCGCCAGAACCACATCTAGAACGAGGCGGTTCTGAAGAGCCACCAAACGGACCGCTTGGAGCTCGGTAGTGTTGTTGGCAAAGATGCCCGCTGTGATGTTCATGGTTGTCTCGACTGCCTGAGTCAAATGTCGGATGGCACGGCTGTTTGCCATCGGGCCCCAGAGGGGGACGAGTCCTTTCATAGCATCGAGGAACTGCGCCCCTGTTGAGTCGGCTTGCTCAACGTCTTTGGCTCGTTTTTGCCTGTGGTGATTCGCTGGGGCCACATAAGTTGGAGGAAGGACGAAGGAGATGTAGCAAGTGCCCCCCCAGCCTTTGGGGAGCCAGGTGTAGGCCTTCGTGCCGCAGATGAAATACATGTTTGGGGATGACACAAAGGACGGTGGATCCGTGGAATCCAGAGTGCTGGTAAAGCGGCAAGCGCTGCGACCCACCAGCTGTGTCCCAAGTCCTTCTACACACATGTGGCCTGTGACGTTGATGACCGACAGGGCCACAGTCAGAGTGGCAGCCGTTCGTTTCCGCAGATAGGAGAAGGTGGGTCTGGTTGGATTGTTGAACACCTGCATTTCGATTCGTTCTTTAGCCGGGATGTCCATTTGGATCGAGTCGCTGGGGGTCAGCGGGCAGAAGTGTGTCTTTGTCTTGTTTCGCCCGGCCCCATGAGAAGAATGTGCTGCAGTTCTGCTGGAGGTGGCATTGCCCGTATAGCTCTCTTGCAGGAGGATCAGCCAGGCAAGGCAGGAGCCGTGGACAGAGAAGGGTGAAGGGATGAATGGTATTGAATGTCCAGTGGCATGGGGTAGCAACCCACAGATCCAGCAGTTGGTGGTGTTGGTGGCAAGATTGTGCTGGTGAAGTAGCTGCACGAAAGAGTTGTTCCAAAACTCCTTTCGCCTCTCTCTTAGTTGAGGAGAGAGCGAAATTAGATAATGTTCCTTCATGGTGGTAGGCTGAGCAGTGGTTAGGAATGTTTCGTGAGCAGGTGCGTGTTCTTCCATAATCCAGAGCGTAGTCATGAGGAGAAAACAGAGGAGGATTACGATGAAGAGTGCAATTGTCTTTGAGCTATGGAGTCTGTCTGTTCTCGGATTTCTGTAGTGGGTATTTCCTGCTGTCTCCGTCGGCTTCTTATTTGGCGCTTCCATCATCTTCTTATCTGGCGCTTCCATCATCTTCGTCTTCAAGGTGCTCGGTAGTGGGCAGAACCACAGACTTAGTTTTAGCTTCTCTCCAGGTAACCCTTGGTAGTTTGGGTCACCGTTCTGAGATCCTTTAACCTAGTCCGTGGCCTACTTAGCCGAAGCTCCCTCCTTTCGACGCAGGAAATACCCTTCTCGAGATGGCACAGTGGGGTCAGGATGTTTTGAAAGTTCAAGTGTCTCAGTATCAGGGTAGCAGTTCAACGATGGTCGGTCCTGGTTCAGGAGCTCTTCTTGGGTGTTGACGGTGTCTGTCGTGGCCAGGGCTGGAGAGACCTTTTTGCAGTGATGAGCGTGCAGCCAGTGTTTCTTCCCCTCCACTCGAAGTGCGGTCCGAGTGGTGATCAGCACTTGCCAGGGGCCCGTCCACCGGGGTTCCAAACTCTTTGATCGCTGAAAATTTCGGATCAGCACGAAGTCCCCCGGCTGGATGGCGTGACCCGGACCCCTGGAAGCATCGGGGATGGCCTGCTGCACCTGCTGATGAAGGACAGACAAAGTTTCAGTCAATTTGTACAGATAATCAGACATTAGGACGTCCGGAACGTCATGAATGGAAGTTGGTTTCGGGGCAGACCAGACGCTCATGGGTCGACCGAAGACAACTTCATAAGGGGTTAAGTGATGTCGGGTGGGGGTAGAGCGCATCGATAGCAATGCCAATGGGAGGGCGTCTGGCCATTTCAGGCCCGTCGTAGCCACTATTTTGGCCAGTTTAAGCTTTAGTGTGGCATTGTGTCGTTCGACAAGCCCAGCAGATTGAGGGTGGAAGACTGCGTGGAATCTCTGTTTAATACCCAGCCCATTTAGGATGAGCTGGATAACTTTGGCTACAAAGTGGGGGCCATTATCACTCCATAAAACACGACAGAGGCCATAACGGGGGAAAAACTCCTTTAACAGAACCTTTGCAGTGGCCATAGCGGTGTTGTCACGGGTTGGATATGCTTCCACCCACTTGCTAAATGCGCACACCACGACGAGTACATATTTCAGGCCTTGGCATCTGTCTAGCTGGATGTAGTCCATCTGCAGGACTTCAAATGGGTGGTTTGGGACCCCAAATCCCCCCCGGGGTACTACAGTTCCTTTCCCGGGGTTGTGTTGCAGGCATATTAAGCATTGTTGGACCAGGCGTTTGGCGGAATCTGGGATCTTGTCATTGTGCCAAACCCTGGAGACAAGTTCGATCATGGGGGCTGATCCTATGTGGGCAGGGGAGTGTGCCATGGTTAATATGGGAATCAAGTACGAATCAGGTAGCAACCATCTGTTCGTGTCTTTTGTCCGCCAGCAGCCTTCATCGTCTTTCAATCCCACCCGTGTCCATTCAGTCAATTCGTGTTGTGTGCTAGCCGTTTGTATGTCTCTAATTGTGTCCTTGGCGTCAGTCCAGTTTTCTGCTTGTGACCTGGTCACGTACATATGTGTTGTCGTTCTATTTTCAGCTGTCGTTCGGGCGGTGATGTCGGCTAGTGCATTTCCCTGTCCAATAATGTCTGTCACTTTCTTGTGTGCCTGGCATTTGATAACGGCAAGTTTGTTGGGGAGGAGGACAGCTTCGATTAAGGCGGAGACTAAATCCCCGTGCAAAATGGGTGTGCCGTGTGAGGTCAAGTATCCTCTCTCCCTCCAGAGGAGCCCAAAATGGTGAACCACCCCGAAGGCATACTGGCTGTCGGTGTAAATATTCGCTGTGGTTCCTGTTGCCAGGATGCAGGCTCGCGTCAAAGCAATCAGTTCCGCTGCCTGGGCAGATCGCTGGGTGATGCGGGCTGTTTCTACTACAGTTCGAGCCGTGGTGACTGCATAGGCAGCGGAAGTGGTACCATCGGAGAGTTTGATGCAAGAACCGTCCACCCACAACTCCCCGTCGGGGTCAGGGAAAGCTGTGTCTCTGAGATCGACCCTACTCCTGGTCTGTTCGTCCGTAAGAGTCACGCAGTCATGTACGGGGTGCACATTGGGATCGTTCTCTGGCAAGGGTAACAGAGTTGCTGGGTTCAGTGTGGTGCATCTTTTCAGGGTGATATGGGGGGCAAGCAAGGTCAGTTCGTATCCAGTCAGTCGTGCACTCGTCAGATGTTGCGTCTTGGTTTGGTTCAGGAGGGTGTCGACTGCATGGGGTACCAGTACCGTGAGGGAATTCGAGAGTACAATCCCCTCACTCTGTCGGATAGAGACTGCAGCAGCAGCTACAGCTCGAAGGCAGGCAGGCAAGGCTCTGGCGACAGGGTCAAGAGTGGCAGAGAAGTAAGCGCACGGTCGTTGCCTAGGGCCGATGGCCTGGGTCAGGACAGATAAAGCGCACCCCTCCCTTTCGTGAGTGTAAAGGGAGAAGGGCTTTTTGTAATCAGGGGTACCCAGGACAGGGGCTGAGCAAAGGGCATCTCGCAGTTCTGTGAAGGAAGTTTGACACTCAGGAGTCCAAGGGAGTGGGGAAGGGACGTCTTTGTTTAGCAGAGAAAGCAGTGGCTTTACAACGAGGCTGAAGTTTGGTAACCATTGTCGGCAGAAGGA
Source organism: Lissotriton helveticus (assembly GCF_964261635.1). Lineage (NCBI taxonomy): Eukaryota > Metazoa > Chordata > Amphibia > Caudata > Salamandridae > Lissotriton > Lissotriton helveticus. The sequence goes on along the minus strand of NC_136073.1, from coordinate 209,136,019 downwards.
GGTGAGGCCTAATAGGGAGCGAACCTGCTTCTGGGTCTTAGGGACAGGGGTATCTAGAATGGTTTGGATTCGATCAGGGGTGAGTTTTCTTCCATCTTTGGACAAAAGGTGGCCTAGGTAAGTGACCTGGGGTAGGCAGAATTGCAACTTCTTCTTGGAGACCTTGTGGCCATTTTCCGCAAGGAAGTGCAAGAGTTGAATGGTGGCGGTAACCGCTAGAGGGGTGGTGTCGGCTGCCAAGAGGATGTCATCGACATATTGTACCAACACCACTCCGTCGGGTAACTGGACTTGGTCTAGTTGTCTTTTGAGGGCCTGGCTGTAGATGCTAGGGCTTTCCGTGTAGCCTTGAGGCGCTCGGCAAAACCTATATGAGCGGGCTTTTAGGGTAAAGCCGAAGAGATATCGGCTGTCTGGATGGATGGGGATGGAGAAGAATGCGTTCTTGAGGTCGATGACGGAAAAGGTGGTGGCAGTGGATGGAATCAAGGTCAGGATGGTGGTGATGTCTGAGACCACAGGGTACTGGGGTACCACCACTTTGTTGATCTCTCGGAGGTCGATGATGAAACGGTATGCTTTCTCATCTCCCTCTCCCTGCTTCTTGATAATGGGCAAGATAGGGCTGTTGCAAACGTTGCTAACCACTTCCTCTACCACTCCTGCGTCTATCAGTGACTGGATAATCATTACCAATGCCTTCTCGCCCTCTGGCGATATCCGATATTGTGGGAGTTTTGGGAGTGTTGCGTCTGGTCGGACAGTAATGTGCACTGGGTCAATTAACATACGCCCTACGTCCGAATCCGCTTTGGCCCACAGATACGGAGGTAGAGTGTCAAGCAGGGACGCGTCAACGTCGGTGATGGAAAACATGTGTCGGGGGGAGCAATGTCTAAGCAGAACGGGGTTGTCGTAAAGAAACACTCGAACTCCATCTTGAGAACACCTGATCGTCGCTCGGAAGTGTTTCAGTAAGTCAAGTCCCATGATGGCGTCAGGGCTATTGGAGGAAAGCAAGAACGTGGTGTCGGTGGTGTTGTTTTCTACGTCAAAGAGAATCGGGGCAGACAAAGGGTTGGTGGAGGGCGTTCCATCGAAACCTGTCGATGTTATGAGTGAGCCAGACAAGGGTGCCCTTGGAATCAGTCGTTTAGATAACGCACTACGTGTTGCGCCAGTGTCTACCAGAAATGGAGACTTGGTACCCAGGACCTTAGCAGTGACATAAGGGCCCTGCTGGTCAACATAGAGCTCGACTGGATCCCTCCCTCGCCCTTGGCTGTCCTATGCGAAGGTGTGAGTGTCGTCATAGTCAGATTGTTGATATTGGTTCTGCCTGGGTCGATCGAACGTATTTGGTCTGCTTGATCTGTCATTAGTCGCGTCATTTGGGGGCCCTCGTTGTTGTCCCTTTGGTCTCGGTCCGTTTGCTACATCCCTGGGGTCTTTGTTTCTGATCATTTCCAGAAGAACTGGGCACTGGGATTTCCAATGGCCAGTCCCTTTGCAGAAAGCGCACTGGTCTTCTCTAAGGTCTGTGCGTCCACTGTAGGAAGTCAGAGTGCGGTCCTGGGGAAATGTAGTCTTAGGGACGTTTGTCTGGTAGTTTCCCCGGTATTGGTCTCGTCCTATAGTCACCCCTTGCAGTTTGGCAATCATCACCCTCTCTTTTAAGTCCTTCTTCTTTTTCTCTGTCGCCCTATCGTTTTCATTTTTCTGATGCTCATAATATTGGGCCATTTGGAGAATCGCTGTAGGTTTGGAGGCTGCCCAACTACTCTCGCTGGCCTGTAGTTTCTGGGAGATTTCCGATGATAGGCCCTTAACATAATTCTGGACAAACAGATGGTGTCCGGTTGCAGTGGTCATGTCCTGGCCGCTGTAATCGGAGAACACCGTTTCAAACCGGGAGAAGTATTCCGATACATCCTCCTGGGGTTTTTGGCGACAGGCTGTTACTATCGACCAGTCCACTTTCTTTTCTGGGATTAGGGTTTTTAATTTCTCTACGATTTTATCTGGGAGGTCTAGAATGGATTTCAACGGCTTTTGTCCTGGTCCCCGTTGTTTGTCCAGGTCATCGAGTTGTGACCAGGTATGTCCAAACAGCTCAAGGTGGTCGACTTTCCGGATTTGCTTCCACACATCAGCTGGTAGACATAACCCGAAGAACAAGTCGATGTCAGCCAGGGTCATAATCGTTGAGCCCAGGGCTGTACCCAATTCAGTATAGAAGGCAGTGGGGTTTTTACGTAGGTCGGGTAGAGATTTCCGGAATGTCAGTATCTCTTGCCGGTCCCATGGCTGGTAGACCCAGTTGTACACTACCCTTCCCTTCGCATCTTGGTTGTTTGCATCATCGTGAGTCCCTGTACCCCAAGGAGGAACCCAGTAAGGGGCAGCCTCACGTATCGGCATCATGGTGTTAGATTGCTCGGTTGGTGGTTCGGTCACTACGGAGGCTGCGGATTTAGCTCCCGGCTTTCGTTCAGTGAGGTGGCGGAAAACCTCAAGCGTGCGCGTAAGGAGGTCCGACACATCACACTCGCCCTCATCCCCGATATCGACCTTCCGGTACAGAGTCCTTAGGCTCTCGGGACCTTTGCCTCGATATCGGTCCTCGTATGCATTCAAGACATGATAACACAGTCGTACGGTAAAGTGTCGTCTGTGACTCCCTGTATACGAGCTGAACATATCTGTGATGTACTCTTCATCATCCTTTCTTTCTACCAGTGTCCTTGCTATTTTGTCGATCCCAGCTCGCTCATCTTTGTCTAGTCTGTTTGTTCTTGCAGGGCCAGCCCCTCGAGTCTCATGGTCGTCTAACGTTGTTGTTGATGCGGGTTTTAATACAAGGGGTTCGGCTGGCACAGAGGCCATTGGGGCCGACGCTGTGGCGGTACCTTCGTTTGTACCTGGGGGTGGCGCGTGCTGCGCCAAGGGTTGAGAAGGGGCATATGGAGGGGGCATGTAGATGATAGGAGGACCTAACAGCAGGTCCTCATTGGCTCGTTGTTTCGAGGGTAAATCAGGGTAGAGCATGGAGGGGGTTCTAACCGGACACTGGCTTGGCGTTTCCATTTCTAGTTTCTGTTTAGCTTTCTCTCTTTCCTTTATCTCTTTTTCTAGTTTCTGAGCAGCTAGGTGGGCTGCTTTTCGCAGCTCTTTTTCCAACCTACTCTCAGTTTTCTTTTTACGTTGTTCAGTTTCTTTTCGCCACATGCCGAAGCTGTCAAGCATAGTAGGTGTTGTCTTGTTTTTACCCAGGGCAGTTTCTAGCGTTTTTATTTTATCATCGTCGAAGGATCCTATCAGGGGCCATTGACTTTCTTGACCCTTTTTTGTATATTTATGCCATAGTTTACTATAGGCTATAGCGGTCAATCCATGCTTCATGAACATGTCCTTATTAGGGGTGCCTTCCAGTGGGGCTGGATGGTCCATCTCTAATAGGCGGTCCGGGCTAAACAGGCTACTAATCAGTGGGGAGAAGACAGACATGACGGCTCGTAACGAGGGACTAAAAAGTCAGCACTGCCTATCTTATCACTAGGTGCAAAGACTGGACAGAATATTTCTATTCTACGTTGTTTGCAGGCAGTGAATACCTCATGGATCAAAATAACAAAAGACCAATAAATAACAATGGGGAGAATGAGTAGGTCCGCAAAGATCTGCGTTACCTACCCTTTTCACTGTCTGCAAAAAGGGTGGTCTCTTCCCTGTTTGCAGACAGGGAATCTCCAGGAAACAATAGTTTTGCGAACAACAGTTCAGTTTCAAGTGATTATTGAGTGGGGGAGAAAAAAATAAGCACGGCTGCTGCCCTACCTATCCTCCACTGCTTGCAAAAGAGAGAGCCCGTTGTTTCTCCGTTTGCAGACAGTGAATCTCCAAATAAATAAAAGAGAGCAATACTAGTATTTTTAAACAAACAAGCAATCAAGCAATCATTTCGCAACTTGTCGTGATTACACGACCTTACCCGGACCGCATGGACAGTTTCTTGTCTTCCGAATCCAGCGCCCGATCGTCCTCTCTTCTCCGTTATCCTCGCGGCACTCCTGATGGTTCCCAGTCAGGACCGTAGATCACTCGAGAGAGGTCTGTTCGGAACCAGTGAAGTTCGGATGATCGGCTGTCAGACGAGGGTCTATCGGACAGACGCGTTCCCGATCGTTGCAGTCGTTCACTTTGTCGTCAGGACCTCTCCCACTGGATCCATGGGTCGCTGATGGGCCCCACGCTTGGGTCGCCAATTGTTGAAAATAAGGGGGGCACTACCAACCAGAATATAAGATCCTTAAGTATTGCCCGGCGGTGTCGCCTCTTGAACCCACAAAGAAGTTAAACTATTGAAGAGGCAGGCGCTGGAGACTGGAAGGCAGGAAACAAGGTTTTTATTCTCTCCGGAGGAGAACACAACGAAACGGACAGAAGGTATCGTTCTGAGGTGCTCTAACTGCATCCCTGAGGCCTGGCCTCTTATACACAAGTTTATCTCTTTATTGCATGTAACACATTCTCGTCGATACTTTGATGTACGGAAAGACATCCTCAGAATCCCCCTTCCCAGCCCGTTCCCACGCAAGGTTACAGTGGAAGTCCCTGCCCCGTTCACAACAGGTGATGATCATCGCGCAGCTGGATATTCCGCCGATTCACGGAGTGTGTGGGGTTCGATCGGATCTCGTAGGGCGGGGGGGCTTTGATCAACCCGGGGATCCCCTGCTGGGGGGGAAACTTTCTATTGTACGGGGAGGGGCAAGGATTGGTATCGGCAGAGCTGGGTGTCGGCCTGGGAACGGGGAAGACAAACGGGCACACGGGGAAAAGGGGTTTGCATCAAAGGGCTGGGGATCATAAATGGGAAGAAGGGAGGTGTTGCGCTGGGAACAGGACGAGGGCCTGGGGCAGAGCAGCGCCGAAGAGGGGTTTTATGATTCGCGGCAGGTGCAGGCAGGGGGGGGGGTTGTCAGCGAAGCTAGGAGGGAGAGAGAGGCGCGCTGGCTCTCGGCGAGAGCAGGGAAGCCATGGTGCCCAAAATGGCGGCTGTTTTACGCGCACAAAAGGTTTAAGGAGAGCAAGAGGGCGCCGATAATGTTGACGGTTTCAGCCCAACTTTCAACAAATCACCGCTAGGCTCCCAAGGAACAGATCACAGCAGCTACTTGTAAGAGAGGAGATCTCATGGTAAAGGGCATTAAGTTCAAAATCTTTCAAGATTTGTTCACTGACCCCCTGTAGAAGACATGGGACTTAAAACCAGTGACTGATCATTTAAAAAACAGAACAAATCAAGTAGCAGTGGGGTCACCCTTTCCTCCTCATGTTTATGTAGGAAGGAGAAATTACAGCGATATGTTCCAGGGTGGAAGCTAAGTACCTTTTGCGACCATACTTCTGTGCTGAGGAGCATCTAGAATCTAAGAATCAACCGATCAGCCAGACGAATAACCCAGCAACTGACCATTGCGGCAGAGTGAGTTGCAAGCTGGGAGATCTGAAACCCTCCCCACAGCAATCTGAAAAGGGGATGAGAGATCGGATAAGCAGCTAACAAAAACCTACATAGATGGTAGACTCTAGACTCTGGCAAATTAAGGCATGGCCTCCAGCCAGATCTAGGGGTCCTGAAGTCAATGTGGACCCAGAGTACCAGAACAAATACTGACAGTTGGGCAAACACAACCGGGTGAAACATCTAACTACACAATCAGGAAATGTAAACCATGGAACAGAGAAAAAAATGAAAGATACTTAGGAGGTATATGGAGAACTGCACTCAAGACCCTCATCCACGTGTTCGACTTCAAAGTGGTATGCTTATCTCCGCTAGGGTTGATCTCGTGGACAGCATCATGACAGGGTCTCCTTTACTAGAGTGTCCTGTTCTTCAAGTGAAAAGCCATCCTCCTTTCTGGAGTAGTATTATTGGGCCTCCAGGCGGAACAATGATTTTATCAACTCTAAACACATAATGCTCCTGTGGCACCTACTGGTAGAAACTGTAACACAAATAGCTACCTACTAGAACAATACTATCAGGTCAAATATGCTGCAGCAGTTTGGATAGCTGTGGTGGTCTTAGCTTTTGAAAAATGATTGCACTACTTGACCCACACAGAATTTGCAGCCATGTGGTTCTCACGGATGCAATACCTATCCAGTATAGACCATCAACATTTCACTTGACCTAAGCCTTGGGCCTTACAACTATTCATGTAATGCAATCTCATGTCTGCCATATTTGATCAGCTGTATGTACTGTGCAGGGAAGATGTTGGGAGAAAGCCCCATGAGCATACAATTTATGCAAACATATGTAACGGAGATTATGGCAAAAGGGGCCATTGGAGGTGGTGTGGCAGCAGATGGGGTTGTTCTTGTTAATGACTTGTTTTGCTATCTTGCTGGAATACCGATAAAAACGATTTAGCAGAAAAATAGAGCACTTTAAAACCCCAATCTAAATTTGTAAATTGAAAATTCTAAAACTACCGTAACCAACTAATAATGATATAACAATTCTAGTGGGTAGTACCAATGTATAGAAATTCTTATGAAAAAAGTGGAGAATAACCTGTGGTATTGAGTTTCCCATTTGCACTTTCCGACCTCTTTCTACCGCAAGCTTTTAACTGGTGGTGAAAGGTGACTATTTTCCTCAATATTTACAGTATTTGCTACCAGTGATTAAACACAGCACAGAAATTAAATGCATGATAACCAGATTGAGAGACATTTACACCTCTCCACTACCTTTTAAATGAGTTTGAAAAGATTAATTTAATCAACACTGGAAATATCAACGGCTGAAACGGCCTCTGTGGGATTCAGGCTCATGAGTTGAAGGTCACACCAGATGTCAGCAGGAAGTGTGCAAGTCATTGAGCATCTTGCTGGGAAAGACAGGTCCTCCATTCATGGTTTCGGGAGTATAAGGACATCATCAATGGAACCCTGATCCTTAAAGGAAAGCAGCATCATAGTGGGTGGGAGTGCTGACTTTACATATGTGCTTAATGGTTCCAGGCACTTTGACAGAAGAATTGGTGAGAATCCGAAACGTAGGTCACCTCTCGGGACCATTCACGGAGTGTGTATGTTATAAAACTGACAACAATTCCTGTACTGGGTCATGGACTAAAAATCCACATATGCATACACCAATATGGAAAAAATGAATTCTGTCACCTTCAGATGAAGATCCCGCTCATGATTATACATCGACAGGAGACTCGGAGCAACCCTGAATTCACACCATAGGAGTCATCTATGTCTGACTACTGAGAAAATGCCCTGTTGCTGGGCAAACTGCCACAATCAGACCTCCCAAAGTAGAGTCCTTGAACCTACACAGCACTTTCTTTTGTTATAATGAACAGTGGTGGTGTTTTCTAGCACAACTTCAATTTCACTCGCTGAGAAGAAAGGGAGGAAAGATTTCAAAGAAAGACAGACCACCCCATAGCTCCAACACATTTATGTGTAGGGGCTGCTCTAACATGGAGAAAAGGCCTTAACCTGCATGACATTGTCTGATGGAGTGAGGAATTCCAACTTTATCTTCTTCAATGCTGGAATGCGAGGAGAAACTGGTCATAGGGACTACAAACGGTCCTTAGAGCAAGAGTACTTCCTCAAGGAAGATCATTTTTTCTTCATGCCATTTTTTGTGCTTTTTGTGTGAAGATCATTTGATAGATCGGTCCACGTCAGGGTATGAACCTGAAGAGGAATGATTCCCTGTAGTCCTTGACCTCAAACAGCTTGGCTTCCCACTCTGATGATTTCTGGTGCATCAGCCACCAGGAGTCACAGGCCAAGTGGGTGGGTTCTTATCCAAAACACCAAATATTTAGATGCTGAGTAGGTCTGCCAAAGATATCTTCTTAAGGCACCTGTGGCATTCCTTGAACTGACCAATCTCAAGAGGCTGTCTTCAAAATCTGAGGATTTTCATTGGTGAAGCATCGAAAGGTCTGGTCTCAAACCGATGAATGTAAAAACAGGAACTAATGCCAGAGTACCAGTTGACGCCTTATGATCTTTGATGCAATCACATCTGGGGAAGGCAGAGTCATGGATAAACCCACATGACGCGACCTGGTGACGATGGAGAATTGTTAATGGGGTATCGCATCCATGATTAACTCATCTACGCAATTTCCATTTTGTTCACAGCAGTATTCTAGAAATAAGTATGCATTTTTTTTGTTGTTTAATATAATTGTATTGTTTACTAACATCATATCTGCTAATGATTATATGTTTTCAACACCCTTATCAGACATACTGAGTCCTAAATTATATAAGCTTGTTAGATTATTTAAGGTTCAATTAAAAGGTGTTTATGCCATCTAAATAGGACAGACATTAATGCAATTGGAACTGTAAACCAGAACGTATTGCATACATTGTTTGGAAGTTCCTGTCAACTGATGAAATGCTTAGTTGCATAATGCTGTGGTATATGATAAAGAGAGGACCAAGCTACAGAACTGAAAAGACTGTTTAGTGTGTCCTTCCTGAGCACAACAGGCTCTGCAATGCCCATACATTAATTTGGCAAAGGAGTGCGATCATGGCTCTGCATTGAGTGCAAAGGATCCATTTTGTGCAACAGCGGGTGTTTTTATACTCTCTTCAAATGACTATATACAAGTAACTAATTGTCAAGTGTCCTCTCAGAAAATAACACCAGAAGTAGCTCTGCCAGATACAAATTGAGACCATTCCATTTAAGGAGTTTAGTAAAAGATGTAATGGGTACTTGAAAAAAACACATAGAATACTGATTTCAAGTGACTCCTCCAACTAACAAATATGATATTTGACTTTACTAGAGCATTAATCCTGTTGAAAATTGATCTGACCTAAATGTATTTCCCTGGTAAGTGTTCTGTCTCTGCCACAATGGTTAATTCGAAAAGACATCCAAGAGTGCCAAATACTCTAGTACCATTAATTGTTAGTGGATAATCTCCATTACATCCAACCAGTATATTCATCACTCAAAAGGAAGCATCTTCCAAATGTACTTCAACAGCGGATAGTTAAAAATACTCAGCAATTGGTTACCTGCAGTGGTGTGCACGTTCCGGCTTGATACTACAACATTTAGGACATTTGTAGATAACTTCTCCCGGTTTCAACTGTAAGCTTTCCATGTACTCCTTAGTAGCATTTCCTTTGGGCACTGCCCCCTACAATGACAGCAAATTAAAAAAAATTATAACAAGAATCAACGCTATAAAGTCCCCATGTACAATATATGAACTTGCTTAATGAGTTGGTACAATCAGTATTCTATAGGCAGTAAAGCTGCTACTTCAATATATGGAAACCATTGTCCAACTACAAAGGAAATAAGGGGATGGGTATTATTGTTCACCACTTAATGAGTGGATTTGTGGCACGCAGCACTTAGAGCAATGCCAGTTTTAAATAATGCAATAGCTTCCAATGGCTAAACAAATACACCCCATCACTGATAACACGTTTGCACGAGTTTGTTTTAAGTTTCTGCGAGAAATATTGAGTTTAGCAATCGCTGGCTGCACTCTCTGGACGATCTAAATGTGAAAAATTAGAAAATGTTAAAAAAAATTCTAACAATAAGTTTGAATTAAATTTTTTGCAAATACAACTACTTCAAATGAATCTTTTTAAATCAATTTATTTGAACTATTTTAGAAAAATAATTAGATTGACTATGTAATTAATTTTAAAAAAAATAGCTAAAAAGTAATGCTTGTAATAATAAAAAAAAAATCAAGTTACCTAGTGGTAAAGAAAGGTGAGAGTTTAAAGTCAAATGAGAAGAATAGGTTTGGGAATGGGTTCCGTTTTGCGCAGAGTTTATGAGGGGCGCAGGGATTCCCTCAATTTTACCAAGAGAGCGAGTTTAAGTAAAATACAATATCAAACAAGTGACTTCAAACTAATTACACTTTCGATCTAAAAATATCAGTCAATCTAAATAAGTTCACCCATGATCTTGCAATGCACGGTCAGAAAACAGCACGTTTTTTGCACACATCTGCACACCTCAACGTCAAATTGGATAGGAGCCTCAGAAAAGTTTGATACACAAAAAAATCTGGTTACAACTACTCAAAGTCTCAAAGGTGAAATACTGGGGAAATTAATTAAAAACCAAAACAGAAAAATAACCTTCAAATCATAAACATATTTAAAATAATCAACAAACTAAACCTGGACAAATTTACTTTTGCAAAAAACTTTAGAGCTGCTGAACATAGAAATACTATACCCAGGTCCTCTACTGCTCTTGGCCTTTCCCTCCTACTTATGCTCTATGCTCTATGAGTAATCATCGGAGCTCGGAGCTCACAGCAGCTTGAGCCAGGCAGCAATCTGCAGGCAGCGGGCGACACCGGCGAAATAGAGAAACGCCGGTCGGAGGCTGAGATGAGGTGAGGTGAGGCGGAGAGAGCTGAGCACGAACGTCCGCCGACAGCAGGGGCGTGCTCTAGCTCGGTCCGGCAGCGATTCACGAGTCAGCCCTACCCGCCACCCGGTTCCCGATTCACCGCTGTACCACCCAGACACTTCCACTCCTTGGACTTTGGTGGACCTTGGTGGCCCCGGTTCGGCGGCTCCAGCGGTTCCAGCATTGACGGTGGACTGCGAGAGGACTGCATGAAGGTACGCCACGTCTCCATAACCTCCCTCGGCAACTGCCTGTAACTGTCCGGCAGTAGCGTGGAGTTGGGGGAGAGTTGGGGGTGTCGGGGAGTTGGGGGAGAACAGAAGCAGGAGGACGCGAGTGGGAGAACGCCGAACAACTGACGGCTCCGCTCCCCGCTCCCCTGCTCTCTAGCTGTTTCCCCGGTGGACGTCCTCCCTCCCTACCCACAGGCTAAGCACAGGCAGGAACAGGAACAGGAGCCTAACACTCCTGGTTGGTGAATGCGGTTTTGTCAAAAAAGGAGGGCGAATTGACAGAAAAATAAAAACAAACAAACAAAGATAAACCAACAAACAGAAAACAAACAAAACAGAGAACACAATTTTTAATAATCCGCCAAAAAAATTAATCATAACAACGACCCTCTTCAAAAAAAAAAAAATCCATAGCCTCGCCTTAAGCAATAAAAAAAAAAAAAGGCAAAAAATAAATAAATCTTTGCCACAGCACCAAGTCGCAAGGCGGGCGGGCAACAACCCAATCATGAGGTCCGGAAGAACTAGGGGGGATGAGTTAAAAGAGAAAAAATCACCATCTAACCCCAAAAAACCTAAAAAAGCAAGGGAGATGGAATCGGAAATAGAAACGGAGGTCACCAAGGCGTCGGTCATGGAGGACAACAGCACAGCATCAGGAACCGCGCAGAAAGGAATGTCACTTACAGAGCCGAGGCAAACAAACAGCGACAAGCAGTATGCGACGGAAGTCGTAACACAGGGCATCGCAGTTTTCTCCGGATTCGCAAGCGCAAAATCAACTGTCAGCAAAAAAGTGGCTGAGACAGCCCCGCCTGTCACTAATGAAGGCGGCAAGAAGGGCATACCATCGTCACCCACAAGGCATTACTCATGCCCAAATAGCAGCAAACGGGCATTGATCACCTACTTCCTAAAAGTGGCCACAAAAACAAAAACAGCTATAAACAACCAGGAATGCGACGACCCTAAACAACTTAAATATTTTCAAGATACCAGTCTCAGCATTGACACCATTGACGGCCTAAGTGAAGCCGATACGAATATCCCCCACGATAAGTGCATCAAGAGTTGCATCAATGAAAAAGCAGAACTTTGGGTAACAGGACCAGATCTGGATCACACATCAAAAGGCGAAGCCCATGGCCCCCAAATTCCAAAAATCATACCCCTTTCAGAAGGTGGTCACACCCACAAAGTCAATGCCATAGAAGCAGAAATACACCATCAGCCGCTTATCTTAGAACCACAGTCGAAAGGGCAACAACAACTGTTACCGAGCCACAACGGTCTTTACGGTAACAAAGAAGCCATCTCAACACATCAGATAAGCACGGGCATTCTAAGCCCTTTCGGAACTATACACATGCTGTCGCCGGCCCTACTCACAGACGACCCTGTCACAGCAAAAACCAACAAGCATTATCTACCGGATTCTGTCCATCAAAGTAGTAGAAAATCACTGCCCTCAAGGCAACATGATGACTCATTTCTTAGTTTAAAACATCTCGAAAATTCTCCCACGGTGCCGCAGTCGCAAAATAGAGAGAAGGCATACGAAATTCCAGTCTCTCTGGACTTCTTGCCTCTAGAGCATACACCTTCATCGGTACAGGCAGCCAGCTCACCACCCTCAGCAGTCTGGCCCCATTTGTTAAACACTTTGGACACCATCGGTAAAGCCACGACTTATCACGCAGACAAGTTAGATACCCAAGTTGGCCTGTTAACCATCCTAGCTACCTACGTTGAGGGGGTGGGACAAAAGCTGCAAAACCTTAATGAAATGATAGAGCGGGTGCAGCAAGATCGAGAAACAAGCTACCTAACAAGCCACTGCACGCAAATAATAGATCAACTAGCCGTAGTTCCAAACTTAATGTCCGAACTACTGGGGGTCGCCAGGGACACCTCAGCACAGACTAATCCACCAACTAAGAAATTCAAAGAAACCCAGCAGGAAATGGATCAGGTTTATCCAAGTTCCCCAAAAGAGCACAATGTAAAAGCAGGGGGGCTTAACAGTGCTCCAACACCCGAAAGCACAAAAACATTACAATTGAAAACCGTTTCGGAAAATATAGTGGTCTCGATCAGTCCATCAGTTGATCATCGCAACGAGCCACTTGCAAAAGAAGCAAATACTAAAGCTCCACTATCGAAGCGGCAGAGGAAACGACTAAGAATGTCTAGAAAGGGAAAACAAACAAGACATGCACCAAACGTAACTGGTACCACAACGGAGCTAAATGTTACCCAAAGTGAAGACGACACATCAATAACAAACACTGAGAAAGCAAGCCTTGTGGTCGACACAACCCCACCCACCAATAAGCTTACCACCTCAACAATTCAAAAGCAACCAAAAACGGAACATTCGCAGCCAGCAAACCTATACAGCATATTCAAACCCGCAGAAAGGGAAGTGAATCGGCATATAACATCTGAGTCCACTCAAACCCTAAAAAAAACTACCAGACGCAACACAATAGAATCCGTTAAAACCAGCTTAAATTACGCAATTTGGCCCAATGAAGGAGACAGCAAGGACGGCAGTACCGCCGACAAAACATACAGGATCCACAGGGAAAGCAGTGTTCCAACCACTGCAATGAACAATGATATACCTCCTCTAAACACTGCATGCAACACTCAGAATCTTCGCCCAACCACCGCGGGACAACCCTCAGAGGAAAAAGAACTTTAAAAAAGCCATCACACCGAGCTGGTCTCCTCCGACAGCAATAACTTCTACAACAACAAGCTGCATTTCATCCCTCATTTCGAATCGAGGGGAACCCATGATATCCTTAATAGAAGCGTAATATTAAAACTGCTCAAAGCACTCCCGTCCCTGCGTCATATCGAGACGGGCAATCTTGAAAGCGTTGAATTTAGTCCAAATCCCGACCCATCTGGTCGAGAAATCACTATAGTAAGCTTTACTGATAATTCCATCACAGAGCAAATCTGGCAGCAGCAGGTTTCATTTGCCAAATGGGGTATAGAATAAAAAAAACAACTCTCAGCCGCTATCCAACCCACTTCAACAACTAAAGTCATCAGAGAGCTTGTTGAGAGGCGCGAAAGGCCCAGAACACCAAAGCCCAAGTATTGGCAAAGATCAAGAGAGGAGGAAAATTACCATAACCTTCGTTCATCCGGAAGCAGGAAAACACACAGGGCAAAGGAAACAGAACCCAGCCGGAACCCGCCAATGTACGGCATGAACAAACTCATCCAAAGCTAAAACAACAGACCACGGGTGTAATATTTGCTCTTGGAACGTAAACGGCCTGAGCTCAAAACTAGAAGATCCAGACTTCATGGAATTCCTCAATCAATACGATTTAATCCTCTTTCAAGAGACATGGCAAACAAATCCTTCACCAATAGTAGGATACAAAGAATATCTTAACCCGGCCCAGAAAGACTCGAAATATGGAAGAGCTAAAGGGGGGCTTTCAATCTATGTCTCGACCCACATCTCTTGGCAGGCCACGGAAGTAGATTTAGATACAACATGGATGCTATGTATCAAATTAACAGCCCCTACCTTCTACAGCTTACTAATACTGAATATATACATACACCCATCATCCAAACAAAAGAGACTGAATATCGATACCCTAGCAGCAACATTGGATACATTAAAACTGGCTCACCCACACTCCAACATTATTTTATCAGGAGATTTTAACATGAAATTACAAAATCTTAGGAAAGATAGTCCAACAGGCCACGTTCCATCTAGCAAACAACGTGATACACACGGTAACAGATGCGCTTCCCTGTATTAAGAACGATCATCTGACATCAGAGAGCCACCCAGCATATACCCGGGTAACGCAGAAAACATGCTCCATCATTGATTATACATTAACAGACCTAGACCTTCTCCCACACATCACTAACTTTGAAATAAAAGATAGGTCAGAAAGCGACCACCATCCTCAAACCTTCACTTTACTCCTAAAAACGGCCGACCCAGCAAAAGACAAAGTGATGTCCCAACTCACAAAATGTTACAATCTGAGACGTTTAATTTGGAAAAAGGAAAATATTGGTGACATCATGGCCACATGTATAACCCTTTCGGAGAGTTTTAAAGTCAACCCATCATTCATAAAGGCTTGGGAAATCTTTGCTCAAGACCTAAATAAAGAATTCTCCAAAAAAGGCTGCAAACCAGGCAGACCAGAAGGGGTAGGATGGTTCACCAATAGTTTAAGGAAACAAAAAAAACCAATTGAATATACATCTAAGGCATTTGCGAACTCGAGGCCCAGAATCCACTCAGGACATTCTCTCACTAATATCAAAATCAAGAAAAGACCTCAAAAGAGACTCCAAGGTAGCCAAGAAAGCCTTCAGAGAAGAACTCTGGGCAAAACTCTTCCATGCCAGCAACCTTAAAGACTCTAAGCTCTTCTGGGATATAATTAACCAGCTATCGAACGGCAAGAACAGGCATTTCAACTCTGACGTAATGGAGGACACCTGGAAAGCACACATCGAGCAAACATATAATGACATCCTACCCTCAGGAGCCACAAATCAGGAAATCCCCATTGCAGTAATAGCTTATGATACACCTAAGAGTGAACTGCCAGAACCACTTCTGCAGATTTCCTAAGATCGCGTCCTTAAAACCATAAAAAACTTAAGGCCTGAGGGAGCTCCAGGACCTAACGGATTGCCTAATGCATTATTCCGGCACGACCCCACATTCTGGTCGGACATCCTCACTCCATTATTCACACACGCACTATCGTCAGGTACGGTTCCAGACTCCTGGAGAGGAAGCATCCTAAATCCCATATATATATATATCTGTTCCACGTTCAGACCCTGCCAACTACAGATTGATCGCACTCATCGATGTTGAAGCCAAGATTTACGCCTCAAACCTGCTGACAGATCTAGAAGACTGGGTGAGCTATACAAACTTGATGCCAAACAAACAAACAGGATTCCGGCCTGGAATGGGCACCCTCACCAACATCTCTGTGGTCACACTCCTAGCTAATCAAGCCATGGCCAAATCCCGCTCCCTCTACGCCTGCTTTATTGACCTTAAAGCAGCATTTGATAAAGTACAGAGGGCAAAGCTATGGGCTAAAATGCAAAGCTTGGGGGCACCAACAAAACTTTTGGAGGCAATTATCAACCTTTACTCTGATACATTGGTCCAAATAAAAAAAGGAGACGGGCGCAGCATAACAAGTAAGACCCAAACTAAAAATGGGCTGAAACAGGGGTGCGTGCTGGCCCCTTGCCTCTTCAACATCTACACCGCCGACCTCGAGAAATACCTTCAACAAGTCCAAACCGACCCCCCAAAACTGGGCAAAACACTAATCACTAGCCTTCTATACGCAGATGATATCGTCCTTCTATCACAAACACCGATAGGCCTTCAATGATCAATGACCCAATTAGGAGCCTACACCACTGTATCCCAATTAACAATTAATCTCAAGAAAACTAAGGTGCTGTGCTTCTCAAACCAACATAAAAAAGGGTCAAAAGGCAAATTCATCTGGAACCAGGGTGACAAACCAATAACCCAGGTGGAATCCTACAAATATCTAGGGTTGCAACTTAATCAAAACCTTAACTTCAAACATCAGCTGAATCAAGTGAGAACGAAAGCAAAACAACTTCTCTACGCTGTCAAAATTTTACACAGGAAATTAAAAGGCTGCTCAACAGGGCATGTGCTGAAGGTTATCGCAGCGAAATTCATACCAACCATATCATACGGGTCAGAAATAATGCATACAATAGACGCAGCCACCCTTAACCAAGCCCAATCAAGCTTTTTTAAGAGGTTGTTCTCAATTTCCCAGCACATTTCTCAAGCCCAGATTCGACTGGAATACGGGCTAAAAAACCAGAAACCAGCCAGACAAGGGGCGGTTGTGAAATACTATTGGCGGATGAGGCAAGCAGAAGATAACACATTAGCCCACTCCTGCTGGGAAGAAATCAAAAAGCAAGCGAGGCTAAATAATTCCATCGCCACGGTCCTAAAAGGTTCACTCAAGGACTTACACCTCGAAGGGGCATGGCACACAAATACTTCTTTCTCTGGTTTCAAAAAGGCAGTAAACAGCGCAACCAAACAAATTTCACAGCTAATGGACAAAACTGCATTCTCAAAGAAAAAGCACGCTTGGGCAGTGATTCGGTCTTATCAGTTGCTTAAACCACAACCATACTTGTTAGAACACTTCTCACAACACAAAAAGCATTATCTGACTATGTTACGGTTGAGGTCATTCCCCACGAAGGACCTAACCCCAAAATGGAAACAAGTATGGTTAACAAAAGAATGCCGGCTGTGTGGACAAGGAGAAGAGAGCCTCTTACATCTCCTATGCATATGCCCCACACTTCTAGAAATTCGGAAAAGGGTCCTCCGCAAGTTGCTGATAAAAAATCAGCTACGGACATGCAGACCCGCAGTCATACAATGTCTTGTAGGCCACTCCATAGAACTTTCTTGCAAAGCCATTATGCTTTGGAAAATGGCAGCCAAAGAATTAGACAACAAACAAGAATGAACTGGAGCGGTTCCAAAAAGACTGCTTGGACCCTTGTTCTTCTCCTGTACCAACATTATTTCTGGGCCCCTTGTGTACAGTACCTCCACTCACTGTTAAAACTTTCATATTAAAATGAAAGTTTTATCTAATGTATTATCTATGGATGATTATCCAGGTCATGACATCATTGTGTTTTCATTTTCTTAGCACCTTTTTAACCCTCATTTATTTATCGAATTATGCATTTTTGCTTTTTTTTTTAACACGTTTGTATCATTTAACTTCTTCCACTCTTTTATGATCTTTAACGAGATCAAATAAAAGTATTTCTGACTGACTACTTATGCTCTCGTCAGTCCCAAATTAATTTAATCAGATCCACTGAATCAAATGACCATATGGGTAAGGTGCATGGGTGTGGAATTTAATAAAATATCTACTTGTCCATGGGGCAGGTTGCTTCATAAATCTACTTGTCCTGTAACAAAAAACACTTGTCCCTTTGGTGCCATGTAGTGCGGCAACAAATTATGACAGCAATCTTTTTCTATAAGAGCTCTGATATAGCCTCTCTGATTATGCCCGGGCTCACACCATAGTAGTGTTTGAATACTTGCAATCCCCTTATGTTGCCCCATTTCCGCAGATCTACATACTGGGGCTGAGGGTAATTGTAAGCAATAGTTCCAGGGTTAGAATGCCTTTTTGAGTCTGTGCAAACCTACTAGCTTGTATATTTTAAGGGGTTTTCAACAACTTTTATCTAATCTTTTCCCATACTGACATTTTTGGGAAATGTACTGCTTACAATGGCAGATGTAAAACTTCTTCCAGAGTTGGGGGAAAAGTGGTTGGAGGGAGACTAATCTTGCAAACACTCAGATTTTCTCATGAGCAAATCTACACATGCACATTTGCTCATGCTAAAATGCAGTTCACAAATATTTTCTACGGGTACTATTTCTTGGTCCACTTCTGTAAATTCTTGGGCATTCACTAAAGCCGTATAGCTGCACTTAATGCAAGGACATATACCATGGGTGCCTTTTGAGACTTTCTTTACGAATTGGGCCCCTAATTTGATCTGGCTTAGACCTTGAACTTTTGCGTTTATTAAACTTCTGTCTTTCTCTCTTTATGAATTAGCTGGCTCCACTGTGAGTGACAGCATTCTGATCTTTCACAAGGAGCATATCGGCACACAAAGTAGTTTTATTCAGTGCCAGAAACTACTGTGGTAGTGTTTGCTTCTTGAGACCAAAAACAACTTTTGCTTTTGCCAATGTGTGTTATAATGATGAGGGTCCGGCAGCTCCCACGCCAATAAGGTTTTACAAAAATAATGCAAAAACAATTCGCACATTGACAAAACTAAAGAGCTGAAACCCAATTTCAGACCTACTAGCTTTGCCAATGCATGTTTCTTTTTGTTGCCCATAATCTTA
The DNA here is from genome assembly GCF_964261635.1 of Lissotriton helveticus. NCBI lineage: Eukaryota > Metazoa > Chordata > Amphibia > Caudata > Salamandridae > Lissotriton > Lissotriton helveticus. The sequence continues at coordinate 209,117,325 of NC_136073.1, read as the reverse complement.
TTGAAACTGGTTACACTGACTTTCCATTATGAATATTTTTGGGAAATACTAGCATGCATCAACACATGTTACTAAATGATGCTGCAAAGAAACGGTACCTGAAAATGTACAGTAGTTTAGCCAAATGTTTTTTTTCCTGCTTTTATTTTTTTTATGAACATTTTATTTTGAAAGACAAGAATCATCAATCTTGCTTTCAGGCTTCAGCAAATATTTGCATCAAATCAGAGAACATTCTGGGAGTATTATACATAGCCTTATATTGCTAAACTTTGAAAACGTGTGTACACATTTTTATACTGGAACCACTGTCAGTAGTGCAGTCAGTACTTACAGCATTTACTTAAAAGCGCTCACCCTAATAATAAAGGCTCTCAATGAAGGAATCATATATACACGTTTGAACAGCATTAACATATGGACAAAAATATTATCTTAGCTGCAGACAGTGCCCTTCCCTGATCCATAATGTGGTACTGCAGACTGGCAGCCAAAAGGTTTGTGCTGCAGGGGCTTGGGCCTACTTGTCCCAAGGGCAAAATACACATGAAAACTTGTTGTTGCCCTTGACCAGAAACAATATGTCCTGGGCGTCGGGCTATAGGAATTCCACATCCCTGAAGGTGTAAATAGACGCTTTTATGCAAAACACAAGGGAAAGCCTGAAATAAAAACGTAGAAAGGACCAACATTTTCATTAATTTATTCACAACGTCTTGTCTTGACAGGCAATTCATACACAGGTAATTTGCGGAGTATTTGAGGCAGGAGCTTGTAATTTCATGAATCAAGTTCTTCTACCATGGCGGAGACGTGTTCCCCAAGATATCACTAGGGTTTCTCCACACAGTTATCCTCTAAATACCGAAATACTTCTAGGTGCCCCACACTAGAGTTACCTTCACCTTGCTAATGTTAATCATACCACTGGGCACTGTCCAGTATTCTCATATTCGATCACTCCTTAAAATTAGCAGAAAGCAGCAGGAAGACTGGGAATCCCTGCCTGGTACTTCTCTCTACATGTAGTGTATCCACAGTTAAAGAATGTATTACCAAATGCATCAAATCACTTTCATTTATACTTCTGATTAAGCTGACGAACTGAGTCAGAAAAGGCATTTTGGTTATAAATGCCTGAAAAGGTTCCCAGTTCACCATATCAAAAATCTTTTCATGCATTCAAAACAAAAGCAGTGGAATTTTACATGTGGTGGCAAAATAATTGTACTCCACTGGCTAAGATGTCAAATAGGTCAATGTAAATGTAAGCTTTTGAAGGGTTTTGTTGTAATCTGTTAGTTGACCATACAAATATGCCACTGTTTTACACTTTTGCCCATTTTTTTTTATCTCTTTCTTAGTAATAGTGCAATTATCAGCCAATCTCTCAGATGGTGATCCCTCCGTGTTCTGCTCTTTTAAGTGACTTAAGCCCTTGTTTGCCCACATCCAAATAAGAACTCTTCCCAACCTACCAGGTCAGATACTATTCCAGTGACTAATCAGCTAATTTGTTAAACAGTTACACGGCCATTATGTTTGCTTTATGAATTGAGTTTAAAGAGATGATTGCTAATTGTCCTTCGTCATGTAGTAATTAAGAAATCTATTGCTTCCCATGACTGTACAGATTCCTTATTAGAATACCTGTTATGATATCTGCACCTTGCATGTCATTCAGTCCAACCCTGACTTGCACACACCCTTTCGTTCCTAGCTCTCAACCTGTACAACCCCTCCACCCACAGGAAAGGAATTAATGTGCAGTGTTTCAACCATCAAATCCTTATTCTTGTCTTCCTAAAGACGATGCCCCAAAAGGTTACAAAACAGTCAATCTCCAACCCTCGCCAGTCTACTAAACTTAGCTAAAAAACTGCAATACAAGAAGCATTCTGGCATTTGAGCATTCTTTAGAAGTGAACTCATCTCATCTACCTGTTAGAGGAGCCAAAATTCATTCTTCCGCAATACTTGCTATTTGCACCATTTGTAATGGATTTGCCACTATCTGCAATTTAGGAATTAGTACATTAATAGGTTGCAATACTTCAGCCGCGTCAGGGCTTAACTCTAAAATGAAATATACCGTAGAGCACACTGTTGCACCCAATGCTTTTGACCCCTAGCTGGGCATTCTTCGTGACATCTACAAGTTCACTAAATCAGGCCAATTCTATACGGTCAATTAGTGTTAGCCTAGGTGTTCTCCAAGTACATTTTTCAACCTGGCCTGGAACAACACCCCCTCCGTTCCCCCTCCCCCCCACACCTTGTTGTACTTGCCTTCTCAGTCACATTGATATTTAACCTCTCCTGTGAGAGCTTCCAATATTGGAAAACATGTCAATGGAAAGAGGAGGCACCATCAATGGAAATCAACCTTCTGCATCTCAGTCAGTCCAGCAGCCTGCTAATACTGCTGCAATCTTGTACCAATAAATGGCCTTACAGTCCCTGCTAGGCAATAAAGCCTCTGTGGTAACAATCCAACCTTTTACCCAATTCCTCATCGGATGTATAGCAGACAAAGGATGGTGGCGGTTCCCACAACATTATCCGTAACAAGGCAAGGGAATACTTTGCATGTACAAAAAGGAATCCAACATGCCGCTTAATGATAAGGCCTGAGCAACAGGGCCGTCATAATTTTATTCCGGACTCTGATTCTTAAAAGCTGGCTCACAATGGGACAGAATAATAAGATACTCGAACAACAGTTCTCTTTATGAAGCTATTGCCATTACTGAAGAACAGATGCCAAGAAAGTAGTAATGTTGCACTGTGCACAACAAATAAATGTGCCCCTTCTGGTGGTCCTAGTTCTGTTGCATGGGACTCCCAGCACTCCATGGCGGAACGTACATCAGCCACACTACATTTTTAGGTCTCGCCTTTTCCCATTCCGCATGAATGGAAAAGGAGAGAATTCTAGTGGTCAAAATACTCGTCAAACTATGGCTTTTTCTGTGCGGTTTTCTTCGAGTTCACGTGAATCACGTGACCAAACAAGCACGGACATCAGCCTCCCTCCCTCCCTCCCTCCTAATTGCATTTTTTCACGGCCGCAACCACATCAAAGGGCTTCTCCCAGCGTGCGCTCTGCGGCTTCTCCTCCCCTAATTATTCATGGCTGGCTGGCAGTACTTTCAGTTTCCCGGCCGCTCTTGGTTTTTTTTTTTAATGGGGGGGTTTGCCTCTTTATCCATCGCCACTCCACCGCGCTCCATGTTGCTCTGTTGCTCCGCCACTCCCTCAGTGTTGTGCTTGCCCTTGTGTGCTTCACCTCCCGTGCATTGCTTTTTTCCCTGTGTGCTTCTACCTGTTCCGCGTTGCTCTCTTTCTCCTGTGTGCTTCTGTTCTCATGTGCTCCACGTTGCTCTCTCTCGCCCTGCTTGTCCAGCCGCCATCCTCTATGATCTTTCCCGCACCAGTACTTTCCGTGTTACTTCTGAGCCCAGCTTTCGTTATTTCCCTCCACCCGCCTTAAAAAAAAAGCTTTGCCACTGCTTTATTTTTCTTTATTTACGAGTACAACTTGGATCAGTAAATGAAAAAAAAAGAAAACTTCACACGCACGCTGTAGGTGCGTTCATGTGTTGTGCTTTTACCTACAAAATTACACAGCTGCTGCGACTGCATATTAGCATCTTTATTTTTTAACGGGGGGTGCCTCTTTATCCATGCTGCACAACATCGCTAAACAAGCATTGGCATAGCCAATAGTTCTCACCTTTGGGATCTTATAAGTGTTTAGTTATCCAGCACAATATCCTTGGTGCAACAACATCATCAACTGTTGCATGGCTAAACACTTATAAGGTACAAGGTTTAGCCATGCAACAGCTGATGTTGCATCAAGGATATTGTGCTGCAAAACTAAATAATTATAAGGTTCCAAAAGCGAGACCTATTGGCTATGCCAATGCTTGTTTATGTAGTGCCAGCTCTAATTCTTTCAGTCTAACTATAGAGAAAATGAGAAGCTAGTAATAGAGATTCTGCCATTGTCTTAATCAGATCACTCAAATCGATGGGTGCTGAGATGTTGATACATTGTTATTCATACTCATCTCCATAATTACAGACACTGATTGCAAATTCTCGTATCAGCAATCGTAAGAAAGATGTTTTAAAGGCTTATTGTTAAGAGTTCTATTGACACTAATGGAAACAAATATTACCCAAACCAATCGTTTTTTCCTCTTGTATAGTGAAAAGAGCTTAACTAAGACAAACAGGGGTGCAAGCTTCATGCTTAAAGTACAGCAAAGGCCTCAGCAGTACAAACTACACTAAAACAACAAAGTGATAAAATTGCTTCAGCTTGCCTTTAGGAATAGGTGCCCTGTAATAGATTTTGCAGGGGCATATAAATAATTAGTCGCATAGGGGCACATATACCAGGAGCATTGATGTAAAGGGACACAAATATAAATGAGGGGACGATAGCAGCAGAGAGAAAAGAGGTGAGAGACTTCGGAGTAATCGGTAGTGGTGAAGCAGAAGGGTGAAAGAAGCTGGGAAGTGCAGGACCCAAGGCTGACTGGGAGGGCTTGTGGATGATGGAGACACAAGTGAGAACATTGTAGGGCATATAGATGCAAGGAATCACAGTGGGTAGGGAATCAGAATAAGGAGCTTAATACAAAGTCCATCGCGGATACGTGTCCGACCTACCTCCGCTCGGCGATCCTGACCGCCTAATCAATAAACCCGCACTAGCACAAGCTCCCGTAGGGAAATGGGAGCTTGTGTTCATCTCTGCACCGCTTGGCAGGTACAAGCGGTGCATAGATCAATAGGGGGGAATCATATCTGCCGCCCTCGGCCACCAACCGTAGGCCGCTGTTTAAAGGGGGCCCTGCTTGGGGGTCCCTAACTCAATTTACGACAGGCTTTCCATGCCGGTATGGAAAGTCTTCCGGAAACCTAGCATTGTAATCCGGACGGCGTAAAACGCCATCCATATGGATTACGGGCCGGTCTCCGACTGGCCGACGGACTCCTTGAGGATGTTGGAAGCCAGCCGGAATGACAGTCCGGTTTCACCTCCGACCACCGACATTGTAATTAGGCTGTCAGACGTGAAACCGATGATCTCGGTCGGACAGCCTCCGACCTAAGGACAAAGGCTTTCCAACCGAGATCGTAATCGGCTCCTAACTAGGGGAGCACAGAGAAACATCAGCAAGGAGGTGTTAGGGGCTCAAGAAGATGGGCACTGGGGTACTGTGGTGCAGGATGAAGGGCTGCAATAGTGAAGCACAAAGGATAGACTGCTTATAAATAATACAACACTCAATGTGGGTACCATTAGCTAAGCGTGAACTGGCTTGTGCTCGTAAGCTATTTATTTGCATCCGACATCACTAGTGCTAAATATTTTCACATGAAAATGGAGTGAGAGCTTTGCCACTCATTTAGAGGCAGATAAGCACAGAGCTATGTGTACATCATCATCAGCTAAATTTATTTAAGTAGTGGCAGCCGGTGGATGGTACCTCACTTGTGTGGGTAGGCATAGTGCCTGCGACAGGAAATGGCACAAAACGCAACGTGGCCACATCAAATTTTTCCAGTGAAAACTGACCGTTTTTTTCAATGTGCCTAGCTGTGGATTTAGAACCTTAGCTAGCCTACCCACACAAGTAAGGTTCCATTTTTATCTGGAGACTTGCGGGGTGGGTGGAAGTTTGTGGATCCATGCAGATTCCAGAACTTTCCATCACGGAAATGTGAGGAAAATTTGTTTTTTTGAAAAAATGTCTGAGGCTTGCAAGGGATTCCGGTTAACAGAACCTGGCGAGAGTCACACAAGTCACCCTATGCTGGATTCCCCTGGGTGTCTAGTTTTCAAATAAGTATAGGTTTGCTAGGTTTCCCATTGTAAAGAAAGTCAACTCTTCACTCAAGGTTGATGGAGGTAAGTCGATTTATTGCGTAGAACAACAGTCGTAAGCAGCTCCTCCTGTGCTGGCCAGTGTTCAACTGTCCACCACAGAACCCTGCCCACCAACGTTTGTGTGGAACCCTGTATAACCAGGATTCCACCACATTGGAGGGACACGGCAAGCACAGGACTGTACAACTGTACATTTATTCACAACCTTTATACCCCACTTCCCTTCCCGCTCCGAATTGTACATTATCGACAAGAACAAAATTAACAATACATAGCGCAGGAAAACATACCTGAATTACCATCTTTCATCAACATGTAAGCACTTCAATCCTCCCCCTTTCCTTTACACACAGTCCACCCTTCTGGTACAAGGCCACTCTGCGTTTACTACACCTTTCACCATTCTCCAAGACTGCATAAATGTATGCATCTACCAGGATGCATTTGAGACAAGATGGCACCAACACCTGTTGCACTAGCATCTACAGTTACAATGGACTTACGACTTATATCAAAAGGCACAAGAATTCCTGCCTCACTAATCTCTTTTTTGATGAGATTGGAACAATCTTCTTGTTTTTGCTCCCATAAAAATGTTTGCCCCTTTCTCAACAGTAAACATAATGGTTCCATCTTATCAGCAAAGTTTTGTACAAATTTTGCATAATATTATGTTAGACCCATAAACGATCTCAATTGTCCTTAATCCTTGGGTCTTGGTACTAACTCAGAGGTTCTCAAAAGATTTTGCTTGGACTTAACTTCATCAGCCGATAACATATACCCCAGATATTCCACAGATTCGGTTAGAAAACAATATTTGTCCCTGCGTAAAATGAGCACAACATCGACAATGCACTGCAAGGCTTGCTTCAGAATAGCATTGTGCTCCTCTATGGTCTTACCAAATATCAAGATATTGTCTTGAAAACAGAGGATGTTATCCATTCCTTGAAATCATGTGCTAAAAAACGCTAGCAGTGTATGACTGACTGAACAACATACGTTTAAGTTGGAATGTTCCCTCCATTGTTATAAAAGTAGTCAGATGTTTGGATTCATCATGCAGCTTGATCTGATATACGTTTTTCAGATCCAATTTTGCACAGTACTTCCCTCCTTTCAATAACAGTATCAACTCATTTATATTGGGCAAGGGGTAGGTATCAGGTACAATATTTTGGTTTAAAGACCTCAGGTCTACACAGAACCTCAAACGCCCATCAGCTTTGCGTGTGATTAGAAACACCCAATCCAAGGCTTCTACAGGCTTGATGACACCTTGCAACATTTTATTAATCAACTCCTTTACACCTTCCCTTACAATAACGATAACAGTCCTAAGTTCGTGCTGAACTGGGATATTTTTGTAAATATTATGTTATGCACATAACCTTTCAACTTACCTACTTTGTTTTCAAACACGTTATCAATTGAACTTACAATATCAAACACGGACTCATCATTGACCACCATAACCTGAGCAGGTGCCCTAGGGTTCACTATACTATGCAAGTCGTTTGGGGGACCTTGTTCAGTCACACAGAGCTTTTCTCATGTACTCCTCCCTTCAAACAGTATCTCTGTGTCAATGTTCCCTCTAATCTTTTTCCTCTGTGTGCGGCAGTGGAGGGTCTCTGTGCGCTGCAACCATGGCTATGTGCGCCACAAACCAGACCGCGGGTGCATGCGGCGCCAAATGTCACTCAAAACGTTTACTTTAAAAATATTGTTTTACTTGCAGAGATTTTTACATATTTCCCACATTTTCATTGCTTTGATTTTGTCTGCAAGAAAATGTCACCCTTAGCCATTGAATGCTAGTCATCATAAATACATTGGAATTATGAAAATGTCACACATAAGCAATCTGAAACCTTGGTCCAGCCTGAGGTGCATGCTTGTGCAATTAGAAGTTCTGTGACATTTGTGTTGACAGCGCCAACGAGGCGTCAGGTGTCAGGCGCGCTGCCCAGCCTCATATCACCCCCCTTGATGACCTTGGGGAACTGTTCGGCACTCTCATATAATTTAGACCCTCCCGGCAAGTGTGCCATCACAAACTATCTCCCGAGCAACTGCGTCATGGCTTTATTTGCAGATGTACGAACGAATCTAGACCGCTAAATCTTGCTTACGCCGCAAATCCACCTAGGATATCTGGGACACAGGACCCTCCCCCTCCCCCGAAAGAAGTAGGCTTCCTTATTACTGCTCGTTCCCTGGTCAGAAACAACTTTGTTTTTCGAGATTCTGTATCGGAAAGAAAACCTTCCTGGGTCTTTGTCACCGAAACGTGGGGCTCAGACTCAGCAGGTCCTGACCTGATTAGCGCCCTTCCTGATGGTTATGCCATGGTGAGACAGGACAGAGAGGGTCGTAGAGGGGGTGGAATAGGCATTGTATATAAAAACTCATTCACCTGTCGTATTGAGTCCCTTCCTTCTCCCCAGAATTCATTTCAGGCCTTTTTCTTTTCCCTCAGCACCTCCCCTAAGAAAAACTTTGCAGGTATTCTTATCTACAGACCTCCAGGCTCTAGGTCTTTGTTCGCCGCCGATTTACTCGAAGTAATCGAACCATTTATTAATAGGCCCTCCTTGACTATTCTTGGAGATTTTAATTTCCACTTAGAAAATCTAAACTCGGCTGACAACGTCCCTTGTGGACTTACTGGCTTCTCTTAGCCTCTCCCAAAAAGTGCTATTGTCCACCCATTCTGCTGGCCACATCCTAGATGGGGTGTTTACAAACGACCCCAGGCTAGAGATTGGCTCCCCTTTGCCCCTCTCCTGGCCGGATCATAAAGCAGTCTCTCTGGAATTTGCGTCAGGCTTTCTTCCCGCCCCTCCCACGGATACGAACTGTTGGGTCCTGAAGAGGAGCTGCAGGGGCCTGTCCAATGAATCCCTTGGCCCTCTCATTGCCAACTTTAAGCCTCCCCCTTCTCAGGACATTGATACCACTGCCCGTGAGTTCGCAAGTACCATCTCCAGGGCTGTGGACACGCTCGCCCCGCTTAAATTCCACTATTGTGCCAGGAAACGCCCGTCAGCGCCCTGGTACTCAGAATCTCTTAGATTGCAGAGACAGGAGTGTAGGAGGCAAGAAAGGCTCTGGAGAGCTCAGCCAGATGCCGACCAACGGACCAAGCATAAAAATCTCCTCAAGAGCTACAAAGCGGCGGTGTTAGCTGAAAAGCAAACCTATTTTTCCAATCTAACCTTATCCCTCACTTCTCCTGAAGACCTTTTCAAGGTGGTAGATACCTTATCTCTTGTCCAACATCCTGATCCCATAGTTCCCTCGCAAGAACTCTGTGATCAGATCTCCACCTTCTTCCACACTAAAATTCTGAATATTTACACAGCACTCCAGACTCATAATCTTACCCATGTTCCTCCTCCCAGCCTAGAGCATACCCCAGTTTTCAATGATACCTACTCCAGTTTTCCTCTTCTCACGACAGAGGCCCTCGACAAACTCCTGGACTCGATCAAGTCAGGATCTCCCCTTGACCCCTGTCTGCTTAAAATCTTGAAAAACTGCAGGGACACCTTACTTCCTCCCTTGCTGGAAGTTATGAATAGGGCCATTTCCAGCGGATCATTTCCAGCACCCTGGAAGACTGCCATTGTTAAGCCCCTTTTGAAAAAGGCCTCCTTGGATCCTGGGACTCTGAAGAACTTTCGTCCCATTTCCCTCCTTCCTGCTCCAGCCAAGATGCTGGAGGCTCATCTTAAATTCCATCTTAGCGCCTTTCTTGATAAGACCTGCCTGCTTGATCCCTCTCAGCATGGCTTCCGAAAGGCGCATAGCACTGAGTCAACCCTCACAGTGGTGGTCAATAACATCCGCGCTAAGGTCGACAGTGGTCAGACTACTCTTCTGATCCTGCTCGACCTTACAGCCGCATTTGACACCCTGCCCCCTACCATCTTGGCCTCCCGTCTCAGGGAGACGGGGGTGGAGGGTCTGACTCTGAGCCTCCTCACTTCCTTCCTTAACCATCGGGAGCAAAGGGTCAAATTGGGTGACTTCCTTTCCACCGCCAGGCCTCTGCAGTGTGGGGTCCCGCAGGGCTCTTCCCTGAGCCCTACGCTCTTCAACGTTTATGTGGCCCCACTTGCTAGGCTTGTCAGAACTTTTCGACTGGAAGTGCTCTCGTACGCCGATGACACCCAGATCATGGTCTCTCTGTCGCAATCTGTTGAGACCACGGCCCTAAATTGTAGAAATTGCATGGAAGCAGTGGCAGGTTTGATGGCCTCGAACTTCCTCAAATTAAACAGGGAAAAGACGGAGATTCTGGTCTATGGTGGAAACAAGGAGGTTTGGTCAGCCGACTGGTGGCCACAGACACTGGGAACTTGCCGCCAGCCCTCTCCCGTCGCCCGTAACTTAGGAATCATATTTCACACCTCAGTCAGTATCGAGACCACATAGCTGCACCAATGGTCCCTGACTGGTGTAGGTCGAGCAGGGGGGGAGCATATTTTACTGTATTTTATTGTATTTTATCTGAACTAAACTGCATTTTTATACACTGTAATGATTTTAAGTAATCGCACAGTTTATCAATAAACTTTCTCATATTTGACACCTCACTTGCTTTTGATAAGCAAGTCAACAGAACGGTCTCAACCTGCTGCGGGGTTCTAAGGGTGTTAAGAAAACTGCAATGCCTTATATCTTGGCATGAGCAACAAACTACTCCATCGTCTGCAAGTCGTCCAGAACGCTGTAGCGAGGTTTGTCGTCAATGCCCCAGACGCTCTTCGGGAGCCCTGATCAGGAAAAATCTTCACTGGCTCCCGGTGTATGCCAGGATTAAATTTAAAGTCCTGACCATTACCCACCTGGCTCTCCATGGTGCTGGTGCCGAGGGCATCAGGTCCCTAGTGTCGACCTACGTCCCTGGTAGGGCCCTGCGCTCTGCCAGCCAGAATTTGCTGACCGTCCCCCGAGTCGCCAAGGCGAGATGGGGAGGCAAGGCTTTCTCCTCTCTCGCTCCCAGACTCTGGAACGAGCTCCCCTTGGAACTCAGGGACCAAGAATCTCTTGTCCTCTTCCGAAAGGGCCTTAAAACTTTGCTCTTTACTGAAGCCTATTCTTAGGTCTTCATACCCTATACTTCTATATATGTACCTGGCTATTTTCCATCAATTGCGCCTTGACGCCTTTGGGCAAAGTTGCGCACTACAAATCCTTTTTCAATCAATCAATCAACCAATGATAGATGGTCTGGGGTGTTAGTAGAACAATGAGTCAGCTGGAGTCTGGATGCTACATCATGTGCCAATGTTTCTGAAACTTTGCTATGCGCACTCCCTCCATAAAAACTTAGTGTAGTTCTAAAGGTTTAGAACCGGCACAACAAACAGACCGAGCCTCAAAGTGAGAGGCCTACAGTCACGTTACGAAAGAAGACTTTCTTGACACAATAGTTTGACACTGTCTTACTACTCATGGGTGAGGGAACCAGGGATTCATGCTTGTCTGGAATCTTTCAGTATGAACTGGAAGTGGGAGTCAATAGGCTATGCTTCACCCTAAAGTGAAATCTCTTTTGAAAATACACTGCCTGATGTATGCACTTCGTTTTCTTTCTTTCTTTCTCCCACTATTTGTTATTCTACCTGAACTCAGAACACTTCACCACTTTTACAGCTCAAATGCTGAAAAATGCATGTCTAACTGAGAAATGTGACTGCAGGCAAAGTACAGTTTACAAACTAGCAATTTACAACACTAAAATCTTCAAAGGCTGGTCTCTGGATCATCGAGCCAGACTGGTTTTATTCACCTATCAAGATTCAGTCCCTAGGTACTGTGAGCGGGTGGAGAAAAGATATAGAGAGCGGAGGGAGGGAGATATAGGGAGGGAGGTAGGAAGAGCGAGAGAGAGAGAGAGAGAGAGAGAGAGAGCGAAAGAGAGAGAGAGCGAAAGAGAGAGAGAGCGAAAGAGAGAGCGCGAGAGAGTGCGAAAGAGAGCGGAAGCGTGAGAGAAAAAGCGAGAGCGAGAGAGAGAGAGAGAGAGAGCCAAAGAGCCAAAGAGAGAGAGAGCGAAAGAGAGAGCGAAAGAGAGAGAGAAAGCGAGAGAAAGCAAGAGCAAAAGTGAAAAAGCAAAAGTAAATGAAAAGACAAAATAAAACATGGTTCTTCATGATATTTTCTGTTCTAAAAACTGTTTATTTCTTATGGAAAAAAGATTCAATATTAAGTCACTACAGTTAATAATGTTGGTGCTTTGCACCAATATATGTAAACGTCAAGGGGCCAATATGCAGAATCGGAGTCATGTGAGTCTCAAAGGACAGAGGTCCAAGGCAAATAAATAAACCATTTGCAAGAAAATGTGGAACCTATTTTTCTACCATCAACTCCAACCACCATCTCTCGCTACCTCATCTATTCCATCCCTTAGCATGTATACTAAATTCCACTATTCCTGTCAATACACCCATGCCTTCACAAACAATGCTTTCTACATCCATAACAATACACACCTTCCTTCCAATACACAATACAATACAAATGAACTAACAAAACACCCAAAAACTAAACCATACAAAACCAGAATTTCTCAAATCTAACCTGAAACAAAACCATCAAGTCTCTTAGAGCTTTACGTTTTCACACACTTCATCTCTCAACACCAGCCGATGAAAAAAAGGAACATAGATATTTTCCCAAAGTTCTCACACCCGCATCCGCTATTCCTATTTGGATCTCTGCCTGATTATTGAGAACCCTTCTTTAATGGCATCCAGGCCTATCATCCCAATCTTATTGTCAACAAAAGCCCCATCAATCTCCAGCTCCTTTACTTACCACATATCTTTCCAGTCCACAAACACCATGACAAATCGATAAGCGCCAAATATTCCATACTTTCCAGGCTGACATCATTACACATCATTTCTACCTCTCAAACTTTCACTCACTGTCCAGCGACATTACCAGGACAGTTCCCTGCACTGCTCCGTTTCCAACTCACACGAGACCTCATTTTCTCCTAGTATTTCTTTACCTTTGTTTTCATTTTCACATTTTACTTTGGTAATTTTCTGTACTTTACCTTCTATTAATGAGCAACCATTGATGAAATCACTGATCACACCATTTGCATATGCACAGTCCTGTCAAGTATCACGCTTCAGGTGTGACTAACGCATTTCAGTGCGGTGAGCCGCATCACCGCACTGAAATGCATTGTCACGCATTTATAACGCCTCCTCTCCATGACAGAGCCTGCCAAATGAGCACCACACAGAGAGTAAAGCTCTTAACTGGCAGCGCCTCTATGCACTGCTAGCAGCAGGGTTGGTTGGGGGCTGGCTCGCTCAGCGCGGACCTGCTACAAATGTAACTTTCACATCATCTCGGCGCAGCGAGAGTCACTGATTGACGACATCACGAGAGTCAGTAAACTCTAGCACTAATTCGTTCAATCGCAGCGTGAGGGCGGGGACACAGTTTAAAAGTTTAGCAGTCTAAGCAACTGTGCAGCCGTCGGGAGCCTGCCGCTCGCACCATGTTGTGTCGTACCAGCCCTAATAGCGGCCTAGCGGGCGTAATGGGTGCCTCAACCTCGGGTACCTGAGCGCTGCTTGCACCGCGTTGTGCTGCGGGATCATTGAACCTGCCGCGACCGGAGCCGACCCACCTTTCCAATCCACGCCCTGTGCAGCCAGGCCTCCTGAGCCTCGGACTTATGCTGGCCGGCGTTTGCCTTGGTCGGGAGTCGTTGCGGCTCTAACAACGAGGCGGCCTGCAATTGCCGCTCAACAAGTAAAGTGAGTGCCTGTTGGTTGATATTTGATTATTTATTTTTTGCGCTAGCCGTAGCGCGCAGTCACAGTGGACTGGTGTGTCCAGTCGGTGCAACAAATGACAGTCAGCGCGGCTGCACATACATCATCAGCGAGGCAGCACTAGGTCTGTAACAGCCTTCTAGTGTGTTAGCTGTTGTCACTGTCCGCGAGTGCGGGGCTGGGCAGATGAACATTATTTTCAGGCAGGGAATAAATACACTGATGTGCAAGCAGAAGGCCTGCACAATTGCACTGCCAAATGGTGTGGCTTTCCGCAGCTGTGTGTCTTGTGCAGGCTAGCATTCACCACAGAAGCACAAGTCTCAAAAAACACACAACTGCAAAAAAATAGTTCCTGAGCTACAGTTCAGATCATTTATTTAATATGTTGCAAAGGAGATTTGTGATATTTGTACAATTTTAATTATATTTACTTAGGCACGAGTATCTTCAATGGAAGCCATTTTATCATTAATTCTTGCTCCTGTAGCTGAAATGGGTGTAATTTCTGATATTTACGTTTCCCCATTCTTCATAGCGTGATTTTGCGCGCATGACTGTGCCACTCATAGTTGTTAAAATGTCACTCATAATTTCTCTGAAATTATTAAACTGTCACACATAGCAATAGGAAACCTTGGCAGCTATGTATGCAGCATAAAGTTACTAAGTGTATACCTGTGGCACTAGAGCAGGAAAATTGTGTAAGCCCTGTGGACAAGCACTGCGGTGCGGGGACAATTGTGGCCATTTGTTTAAGTATTAATGTTAATCAGAGCCCCTTCATGGGCTCTGATTAACATCAATACTTAAACAAAAGGCCACAATCGTCCCCGTATCGCGCTTTACTAGCAAAAGCATAGAGCCAGTTTAAAAACACAGCTTGTACTTTAGTACACGCTGTGTTTTGAAAATGGCTCTACGCTTTTGTTAGTAAAGCGCGGGGACGATTGTGGCCTTTTGTTTAAGTATTGATGTTAATCAGAGCCCGTGAAGGGGCTCTGATTAACACCAATACTTAAACAAATGGCCACGATCTGCCCCGCGCTCTGCAGCCACATCACCAAAAGCCCCCCAGGCCACGAGGCTACCTTACCTGCACTCTTCACGACTTCGGATTTTGGCGCCGCTCGCATCTTTAAAGCGGCCGGCGGCGCGACTCTCTCGCGTGACATTTTGGCTGTGTGCCCGCTCTACAACCGGCAGTGCACGCTGACGTGAGGAGAGGTGCGCGAGCGCCTTAGAGGGAACGGTGCTCTGTGTTGATGTAACACACAATATCTATAGTCTACCCATGGTAGCCTGCTGGTGAAATATCCTTGGGTTGCAGTGACTCATTACCCCACACTTGCTCAAACATGTCCCTAGGTTACATTGAACCTGTGTCACCCATTAGCTGACCATCTTTTCCATTTAAGGTAAACACAGCTTTTGGCCTATTCAACTCAATTTCAATATTGTTTTAGTTCAACTGTTAGTATCTATAGGAAAAACTCGAAGGATCTACACAAATTACCCCTTGCTAAATTCAGAATTACCCAGCAGCGAAATGGTTAATTTTGTCACTGACATTCACTTAACTATAACGTTACTTTATTATATATATAAATATATCGTGGCAAATTCTGTTCCTTCGGCGATTCCACACCAAACAGAAAGAAGGACCCCCAGCAGCAGGTAAGTTTTCAGTGGGAAGATTTATTTGCTCTCACAAAATGGTATTCCAGGCATGACGCGTTTCGGTTATCCAGTAACCTTGATCACATAGCGACACTGTATGTACATATATATATATATATATATATATATATATATATAGATATATACATCACTGCAGAGCCTAAATACCCTCCCTAAAGGAACATACATTTTAATAGCTTTTGCATATAAATGAGTGTATGATGTGTGTGTGTGTGTGTGTGTGTGTATGTCCACGCAGTGAGCTGCACTCCACACGAACGTAAGGCACAAAGCTTTTCTTCGGGGTAAAAACGTAGTGCTGACTGCAGAAAGTCCTTGACAGCTACTCCTGCCCATTGCCTTACGTGTTTCGAAAATTCATTTTTCTTCCTCAGAGGCTGCGAGAGGAATAGATGCGTGCAACTCAGAACCGGACTCCCACTGATTTATTAGCGGCTGAATACACGCCCCCAGATGGGCCGGTCAGCCTTATGGGAGTCGTGGTCCCGATCGTAGATGTTGAGTGCAGCTCTCTGCGTGGGCAGGTTTGTATGTATGTATGTATGTATGTATGTATGTATGTATGTATGTGTATGTATGTATGTGTATGTATATATATATATATATATATATATATATATATATATATATATACACACACACACACACACACACACACACACATTATATATACATACACACACAAATATAAAATGCATATCAAGGTATTACAAATAAATATTAGCTCAACTGTGAAGATGTGCTACTAACGACGCAAAATGGCTGCTCCTGATATTGGATGCAATGTAATGACATGCAGCCAATTTTGTGCTTTATAAAAATAATTAATTCCCTATTTTACCATTAAATGGTCTGTTAAAAAAGGAGGGGGCAAGTAATACGTTTTTAAGACAATGGTCTATGATCTTCTGTGGTTTACCGGAGAGAGCTCTGGAACGACTAGATTACATACAACTTTTTAGCCGAAGTCCATTGAGGCTTGAGGTGTGATTACTGCATTGCACTTTATTAAGAGTGAGTCTGACCTTGACTTCTGTTCATCAGAGAAATCCCACCCGAGATGAAACAGACATGTTCAGCTAGACGCCTAACAAGAGCCTGGCGTCACATCGACTGGGGCGTTTACTCAGTAAACGCTGCAGAGCTCCAATTCAAGCCATGATTATGGGTTTAATTGACTTTATGCCAGGGTTTGCGAAAACAAGAAGCCTACATAAATGCGGTCCTTTTATAGCGAAAGTGGCAGGGAGCTAGGTATGCAGACAATTACGATATTTTCTCTAATTGTACTAAAAAAATATATTGCTGCAGTTCCAAAGATGAACAATGCCGTTTAGTGCGTCTTGTGGCAGTTCTTGGTGCACCCTATAAGATCTTTCACAGGTGTAGTTACTTTGCGTGTATCAAATGTAGTGTCGATCAGAGCAAATGAAAGGAATAGTTCTTAGAAAAATAGCTCTTATTACAAAACATTGTGCGTAGTCACATCTTATCGTGTGTATATATATATTCACTGAAAAAACCATAGGTTATAGACCATATATAGTTAGGAATTAGCATTTACAAAACCTTGAAAATTCACTGAAAAAACCATAGGTTATAGACCATATATAGTTAGGAATTAGCATTTAAAAAACCTTATTTTACTCACACAAAACCATTGAAATTCCATATATAGTTAGTTGCACTAACTATATATCGCGCACCCGCAATCCACTGCTGATCATGTCACATATTACATCATTCATGACATGGTCAGTGACATCACTGATGACATCACTGATGACATCTCAAATGACATCACTGATGACATCACTGATGACAACATCCAGTGACTGTATGTTTCTGTAAAGTTAAAATATGTCTTACATATTGAAGAATGAGTGGATGTATAAGTGTCTGGATGAAGGATTTAGTAGGTGCGTGACTGACTGTATGAGTGAGTGATTAAATGTGTCTCACTGAATGCATGGGTTAGTGACTAAACTGTCTTAATTTGTGCATCATTATGTCTGTTGTTCTGTAAACTGCTGCATGTGTTGATCATTAGCTATACGAGAGGCTATATGTGTTATTAATTGGTTGCCCAAGTATTTCTATGGGAGATTGAGTTTGTGTGGGGGTGGCTGGAAGGTGTGTGACTCTATGCATAGATGTGTGAGCAGTTTATTCACTAGGTGTATGAGTTCAAGAGTGCATGTGGAAACAGCTACATGGGCAGTTGACTGTGTGCATGAGTGTATTGATGAGTGAATGGATATCTCAATGCTACATGTCATAGTAAGTACATATGTAAAACACAGTACATGTGAGAGTTGGCATATATAAATAACTGTGCATGAGAGCCACTGAATGAGTGAGTGGTTGTATCGATCATTGTGAACTTGTATCAGGGATTGTATAAGAGAGTAAATATGTGTTAGTATATGTTTCAATAAGTAAGGTGTGTTTAACTGTATAGTTGAAGAAATGGAGGTGAGATTGTTTCTTTGCATGACTGACTGGGTGTGTGAGTAACTCCATGGATGAGTGGCAGTGTGTGAGTGTCTGTATACACTGAGTGTATCTAAGGTTATATTAGAGTCTGAAGAGGTTTATCGTATTAGCACAAGAATGATGTCAAATGAGATGTCATCAGTGATGTCATCAGTGATGTCATTTGAGATGTCATCAGTGATGTCATCAGTGATGTCACTGACCATGTCATGAATGATGTAATATGTGACATGATCAGCAGTGGATTGCGGGTGCGCGATATATAGTTAGTGCAACTAACTATATATGGAATTTCAATGGTTTTGTGTGAGTAAAATAAGGTTTTTTAAATGCTAATTCCTAACTATATATGGTCTATAACCTATGGTTTTTTCAGTGAATTTTCAAGGTTTTGTAAATGCTAATTCCTAACTATATATGGTCTATAACCTATGGTTTTTTCAGTGAATTTCAATGGTTTTTTAATAGCAAATATCATAAGCTGTCGAATGTCAAGTACGTGGTAAGTGAAAACATTTTCGTGTTTATGCACACTGATCTGCTTTGAATGGTGCCCCCCCCCCCTCATTTCTATTAGGAGTACTCTCTCTTTGCAGATAGTGAAAGGTAGTTAACGCAGGCCTTTGCCCCCGTTGTAATCCGTCGTGCCTGCTTCTCTCTCCATTTGATTGATTGTTATCCAAGTATTTACTGTTTTAGAATTAGTTCTCTTTGGTTCATTCTCTATTTACAAACAAACACAGAGTCGCAATACTCTGTTTAGTCTTTGCAGATAACGAAAAATCGTGTAAAAAAAAAGAAAAGGAATCGAGCAAAATCAGTAGGCCACTAATGGGATCTCTTTTTGACCTCGCTAAAATAGAAACATTAGGAACAACCCCTCATGACAAATACAAAACTAGTGAGATGAACTGAACTCCACACAATGATGGCTGCAAAACAGCTCGGCTCCGCCACCCACCCCGCCCAAAATAACGATAAAGAACGGCTGCCATGATTGGTTGCGGAATGACCACGACGGAGCTACGAAATGGTGCTGCTCTCATGCTAACCCCAGCTTCAGTCTGAAACATCCAGAAACACTGTAGACTACCAATTCGATCAGTTCCGGTAGCGCCCCAATGTAACCCGGTAGAGAAGAACTAGCCCTCCCCTCTTTGACTGATGGTTCTTGTTGCCTGTCCCTTCTGTTGTCATTTAACAGAACTATTTAGCCTGCTGAAAGGGGTTGTGTTCCGACCGCTGGTTGGTGGAGACATTTTGACTATATTCTGTACCTGCGTTGTCGCGTAATGCGTCATATGACGCGCCGCGTTAGCGCATCCGGAAGTCATCCGGGGCGCGCAGCACGTAACGTAAGCATAACAAGTCATGTGACTTGTTAATAAAACTTTTCATTGGTTCATTTTACTTTTCTTATTGTAATGATGAAAGGCTTGGTCATATGACCTAAAAATTACGCTTTTCATTACTTCCGAACATTATTTTTTCTTAAATATATGTTATAATGTTCCAGGCTAATGTACTTTCCCGGAAATTTTACAACTGTCCTGCAAGTAAAATATATTCTTTTTTCGAGAAAAAGAGCGTTTCTTCGTCCCATGACGGAGCCGTTGAGCAAAAGAGGGTCGACCTGCTGTCTTAGTCGCCGATACGCCTGAATATGAGATTCTTATCGATCACTTTATGTTGCAGGAATAGAAAACACAACAGCCCTTGACCATTTATCTTTACTGCGTTCCTTCGTATTATACCTTTTACCCTTCATGTAATTGGTCTGCTTTATTTCACTTGCCTTTTAATGATTCTAAAACAGTCACTATTATTAAAAACTTTACCAATGTATATACTACTACCATGTTTTCTTTTAAAAACCTTTATTGTGAAAATTTCATTATACAAATACGAGCCTATAACCACGTGGGCCTGCCACAGAGCAAACTGTAATCGTATATGATGAATAGACATTTACACTGTAGAGGAACGTAACGGGCGGGCCATTAGGTTGCAAGAACTAAGGTGTCTAACAGTTACGGAATCGGTGGACGTACATTTTATAATTAAAATACGACAGGGCCAGTTACAATAAAATTATCTAGATATACATTTGCGGGCAAGTACCATGGGTGACGTTAATTCGAACTTTCAACAGTACAGTAATCAATAACACATCAGAACTTAATATCAATAGGGATGTCGAAATAGTCAATCAATTCTCGTCCCCGCCCGCCATGTGCTTCAAAACTGCATACGTATCTCGTGATTTCAAGGTTCTGCAACCAGTACACAACAAGGAGTTACGAGTCCCATTTATTCCGGCGCCATTTTGGGCGAGGACGGGCAGGTCCAGGATATAGTCAAAATGTCTCTACCAACCATCGACTATGATGATGTTCATATGCTGTATTTATTAGAGTAACACTCATCTGTCCACATGAAATTAATTTGCCACAATCTAAACATGTCATTTTAATCTTTCCAAAGTTCTTCTAAATATTTGGGACCGTTTCCCTTGCCTCTGAAGCTCTCAGTGCCACTTCTTTGATGAATGTACTAGCAGGTCAGGGGTTCTCCTCCAAATCTCTCTTTTATGCAGCACTATAATTAATTGGTGCCACCTCTCCATATGACGATGCATGGTATAGTTACCACAACTATATATTTTTTTGGTTCCTCTGGAGAGTTCATCGTGGCAGATGAAGCGTGTAACGTACCGGGCATTTACCTTTTTTTGCATGTACAGGAAAGGAAAAAAAAATCGAGCGTCCGAGTTCTAAGGTGTCCCAGGGCCATTTTAGTGGACCAGGCCCAAATCCAAAGAACACGCCGCCATTTTGAGAGTCCTCTTGCAGCCGCCTGTCGCTGTAGCATCAAGAGCAGCCGAAACTCAGCTGAATGGCAACTGAAACGGTAAAGGGGCGCCCCACTACAGCAGACGAGCCTCCACCTAGGAAGGCCCATTCACGCCGGCTCCCCCCCCCTTCGGGCACCCCACTCCGTTATTCGGAGCAGTATTGTAGGATGGCCACATCAGTGCGGCAACTTGCTAGACATCACCTCGGTGGTAACCGAATCTCAACGCCTTGTGGTGTCTTCTATTCAAAAAACATTGTTATGCTGCCTTCGACCTATTCGCCGCAAGTGCGCACACAACTCAACTGCATAGCTTGCTAGACACCACCTCGGTGCCATCCGGATCTTGGAATGTCAGCACCTTTTGGTGTCTTCTCTTCAGAAAATATTGTTGCGCTGCCTTTGGCCCCATTCGCACATCAGTCCGCTACTGACGCCATCTCACAGGCTAATGGGGCGCCCCACACCGACTTTCAGCATTGTAGAATGACCACACCAGTACAGCAACTTGCTAGACATCACCTCGGTGCCATCCGGATCTCGGCGCCCCACTGCAGATGAAGTGCCTCTCAACTATGAAACCACCACGGTGACATCCGGATCTTGGCGCGTTGTGCTGCCTTCGGCCTATTCGCACATCGGTCCGCTACTGACGCCATCTCACAGGCTAATGGGGCGACCCACGCCGAGTTTCAGCATTGTAGGATGACCACACCAGTACAGCAACTTGCTAGACATCACCTCGGTGCCATCCGAATCTTGGCATCTCAACGCCTAGTGGTATCTTCCATACAAAAAATATTGTTACGCTGCCTTTGGCCCCATTCGCACATCAGTCCGCAACTTAGACATCACCTCGGTGCCATCCGGATCTTGGCATCTCAGCGCCTTGTGGTGTCAGTCAGAAAATATTGTTGCGCTGCCTTTGGCCCCATTCGCACATCGGTCCGCTACTGACGCCATCTCACAGGCCAACGGGGCGCCCCACGCCGACTTTCAACATTGTAGGATGGCCACAGAAGTGCGACAACTTACTAGACACCACCTCGGTGCCATCCGGATCTTGGCGCGTTGTGCTGCCTTCGGCCTATTCGCACATCGGTCCGCTACTGACGCCATCTCACAGGCCAACGGGGCGCCCCACGCCGACTTTCAGCATTGTTGGATGGCCACACCAGTGCGGCAACTTACTAGACACCACCTCGGTGCCATCCGGATCTTGGCGCGTTGTGCTGCCTTCGGCCTATTCGCACATCGGTCCGCTACTGACGCAAACTCACAGGCCAACGGGGCGCCCCACGCCGACTTTCAGCATTGTAGGATGGCCACACCAGTGCTGCAACTTGCTGGACACCACCTCGGTGCCATCCGGATCTTGGCGCGTTGTATTGCCTTCGGCCTATTCGCACATCGGTCCGCTACTGACGCCGCCTCACGTGCCAACGTATTTTCTCCGCATTTTATACCCTATGCCGCATAACAGGTCATGTGACTTGTTTATAAAACTTTTCATTGGTTCATTTTACTTTTGGTTTCCTAATGATGGAAGGCTTGATCATATGACCTAAAAACAACACTTTTCATTGGATGCAAACTTTTTTTTTTTCCCCAAACGATGAAAGCCCCACCTTGTTTCTGGATGTTTCAGACTAAACTGGCGTCAGCATGAGAGCACCACCATCTCGTAGCTCCGTCGTGGTCATTCCGCGAGCAATCATGGCAGCCGCTCCCCACCAGAAGCCTGCAGGAGTCGGGGCCCCCAAAACTTTTGATGAATTCTCAAGGCGGAGGGGACGCTTTCGAGAATGGGGTCCAAGACCTAGCAGACAAGCGTCCGATTTCCAAGGTGTCCCAGGGCCATTTCAGTGGACCAGGCCCAAAAAGGAAAGAGCCTGCCGCCATTTTGAGAGTCCTGTGACAGCCGCCTATCGCTGCACCGCATGAGTGGGCGCAACTCAGCTGAATTGCGGCTTTTGACACAGTGGACCAAAAACGGACGGAATGGCAACTGAAACGGTAAAGGGGCGCCCCACTACAACAGATGACACTCCACCTGGAGAGGCCCGTTCACGCCGCCTCCCCCGGGGCGCCCCACGCCGTTATTCGGAGCAGCATTGTAGGATACCAAAACCAGTGCGGCAACTTACTGGACATCACCTTGGTGCCATCGTTCTGCTGCCTTGGAACTATTCGCACAACAGTTTGCTACTGATGACCCACCCCCCGCGACGCCCCACGCCGTTATTTGCTGGGTGGCAACTTACTAGACATCACTTTCGTGTCATCTAGATTTCGGCGCGTTCTGCTGCCTTGGAACTATTCGCACAACAGTTTGCTACTGATGACCCACCCCCCGCGACGCCCCACGCCGGAAATCTGGACGTTGTGCTGCGTTGGGACTATTCGCACAGCCGACCGCTACTTCGTTGTTTTTCCCTAAAAATGTTTATATGTTATTACTATTTTTGTTTTCTTGTATATATTTATAAATTATTAAAGTTTTATAATCTTACTACTTTGTCGGACTGCTATATATTTTTAATGTGACACATAATTGTAAAAACTTTGATGTACAAAGAGTCATCCCTGGAATCTTCCGCTTCACGCTCGGTCCCCTCCCCAATCACAATACAGGATGGTTTTCAGATAATAGCAACGCTTCTGCTGTGACGGATCTCATCGAGTGTGGGCCTTGATCTACTATAACTCCTTTGAAGAGGGGTGATTCTTTACAGCTGTGGCCATAAACTACATCTGCAGGGCTAGCTGATAGCCTAGGACCGGCCTGGACAATCGGACACAGAGGAAAAGGAGTGTCAGAGGGTGCGGTAGTGAATAGGGCGAAAGGGAGGTGTCGGGCGGGCACAGGGTGTGATTCTCAGGGAAGAGCAGCGCAGATGGGGGGAGGTTTATTACCCATGCATAAGACAGAGAGCGGGGGTGACCACTGCCTTGGTGAGATGCTTGCGAGGGTGGGGAGCCATGCTAAGGATCGACAGCGTGCACAGAGTGGGTCTGGTCAAGGCATCTAAAATGGCTGCCGTGCACGACAAAAGTGTGGCATTTGAAAAAAGACAAGATGGCGCAGACAATGTTTTTCAACACTTCCTGATTTCCTTCGAATCGAACGTTAACAGACGTTGGGGCATATTACCAAAGTTAAGCGATATTTATCCCTAACGATGCATTGCAAAGATTTTTTTACCGTCAGAAATTATCGCAGATAAACCTTGCTATTATCAAGGTTTATCGCAAATACGATAAAAAACGACCGCAATGCATTAATATCGCTGAAAACTCAGCGATATTCATGCATTACCGAGCTAATGCTCTTAGCCATGTTATCCACCTCCCATTGGATAACATGGCTAAGAACTGCTCAGGGCAGCTGTTACTTTTTGGAGATATTCGCGCTTATCTCGAATATTTCCAAAAGTTGATAATAGGAGATAGCGATGTTAGCGACTGTTTCCAGTCGCTAACATCTTGGCATGCCCACTTTGCATGTCATTAGTGATAAATATCACTCACATGCAAAGTGGGGCCCAAGATGGTCGCTATCTCCTACTAGCCGTCGCTAACTGGTGTTAGCAACAGCTAGGTAATACAGATATAATTTTATCTCCGCAAAGCGGAGCGCTGTTACAGATATATATCTTGTTTTTGAACGTTAATTTCTCAAAATGCACTGAAGCACATATATTGAGACCTAGCAAAGGCACATCGGGCTACCAGTCCCTAATATTTTACCAAGTTTCGTGCAAATCCATTCAGCCGTTCGATTATTATTATTTTATTTTTTTTTTGCCCCGCGGGGCCCTTTTAAAACCTCCACATCAAACCTAGGGGGTCAGCGAGGATCTACTATGCCCCCTTATGGTCATTTGCCCCTTCGCTTTGGCCTCCTCTTGTCTCTCGATCCTACCGAGAGACAAGATGGCGGCCGCTACGTACTGTTTGGAATGTTTACAGACACCGGAGAGCCAATCAGCTTCGCAAAGCTCCGTAACGCGAAAAGTACGCGAAGCGGTGCGCTGTTACAGATATATATCTTTTTTTGAACGTTAATTTCTCAAAATCCACTGAAGCACATATATTGAGACCTAGCAAAGGCACATCGGGCTACCAGTCCCTACAATTTTGCCAAGTTTCGTGCAAATCCATTCAGCCGTTCGATTATTATTATTATTATTTTTTTTGCCTCGCGGGGCCCTTTTAAAACCTCCACATCAAACCTAGGGGGTCAGCGAGGATCTACTATTCCCCCTTATGGTCATTTGCCCCTTCGCTTTGGCCTCCTCTTGTCTCTCGATCCTACCGAGAGACAAGATGGCGGCCGCTACGGACTGTTTGGAATGTTGACAGACGCCGGAGAACCAATCAGCTTCGCTTCACAAAGCTCCGTTGCGCGAAAAGTACGCGTCCTGGAGCGCTGCCCGGTCCGCTGTTACAGATATATATCTTTTTTTAAACGTTAATTTCTCAAAATCCACTGTAGCACATATATTGAGACCTACAAAAGGCACATCGGGCTACCAGTCCCTACAATTTTGCCAAGTTTCGTGCAAATCCATTCAGCCGTTCGGGCTAAAAGTGAGGCCAACCGCCCTATGGAAAACTCAATGTTAAAAACACGTTTTGGGACCCCCCTTTTTTCTCGACCCCCCCTGGACGAACCCCCCCCCCCAATTTTCAGGGGCTGCTCAGAAACAAAATGTGCCATTTTCCTGAAAATTTCAGCCAATTCCGTCCACAAACGCCAAAGTTATTAGACATAGAATTTTCAAAAAACCCATAGAGAAAAAATCCTAACTATATATACCTACTGGCGACCGCCAGTAGGTAATATATATATATATATATATATATATATATATATATATATATATATATATATATATATTGCACACACACGGAGTTGGCGTGCTAAAGCCTCTTTAGACGGCGGGCTCACGACGGGGTACGCCAGCCCCTATTATTCCACACACTCCTGGTCGTGATTCCTTAGTTGAAAACCAGAGTCGGAGCCCAATTGTTTTACGATGCTGTCAGTTTATTGGCAGAACAAAACCCAACGCGTTTCAAGATCCACCGATCTCTTGCTCACGGGTGAGCAAGAGATCGGTGGATCTTGAAACGCGTTGGGTTTTGTTCTGCCAATAAACTGACAGCATCGTAAAACAATTGGGCTCCGACTCTGGTTTTCAACTAAGGAATCACGACCAGGAGTGTGTGGAATATATATATATATATATTTTCGAGGTTTGTGCACATAAATAAACAGCTTGTCTCTCATCGTTCGGTCCGTGTCTCTGTTCGCCAGCAAGCCCGGAAGTCCAGAGACTTTGGAGTGTATATATCACGCCCAAATTGGACCATGCGGGTCACTCTCGGGCGGGTGCTCCTCGTGGTGGTTCGCCACATTTCTATAATGCTCCTTACTCCCAATTCATCTCGTGAAAAGAGTACCAGCACTCGCGGGGGGGATTTTCAGATGTTTATTTTCACGAGATGAATTGGGAGTATGGAGTATATATATATATATATATATTTTTTTTTTACGTTTCTTGTCCCTTCAGATCCCAAAAAGGACGCAGCACTCACGGGGGAGAGTCTCCAAGTTTATTAAGACTCTACAACGCACCAGACGCGTTTCGGCAGTCGCCTTCTTCGATGGTACGAGGGCACGCCAGAAATGGCCATTTTTTATTTACATTTTCAACACCACTTCCTGTGTACAATCAACATCATAGAATGAGGACCAAAACACCTCTCTGTATTGCAGGCGCCATCTTAATCTTCAATACTCTTGTGTATTAAAGGATACATAACAGTAAGAGACATTGATGCCAGAACAAAATCTCACATTTACAGTTGTAATAATGTTACAAATCTCTGCACATGTGTGATCACACACTGAATGGACTGTCTATTGCTCCTACACATATGTTATGTATCACATTCCTATACTCTCGCCCTGAATGGGCACTTCACAATAATGAGTATCCATTCTTCTACCATCCCTTCCTCGTGCCACACAAATATTGTATTTCTCTTTGCGATGAATTTGAATTTAAAGTATTTGGTACATTTTGATCATTCATTTTGTTGTCACTATGGGAGGGAAAAGGACCAATATTTGTGTGGCATGAGGAAGGGATGGCAGAAGAATGTATACTCATTATTGTGAAGTGCCATTCAGGGCGAGAGTATAGGAATGTAATACATAACACTGTTGTAACGCGTTTCGGCAGTATTACTGTCTTGTGTATGTATATATATATATATATATATATATATATATATATATATATATATATATATATATATATATATATATATATATATATATATATATATATATATATATGTGTGTGTGTGTGTATTTTATATATATATGACATATGAGCACGGAGCACTTTTGAAATGCTATAAAATGAGATAAATAAAGGAATTGTGGAAACTAACCTATTGGTGCTGTCTCCTGATATATATATATAAAGCAAAGGTCACAAAACAGAGGGTATAGGGTGATTGCAAATGCACCCATCTCAATGTCTAAAATTGTGATGTTTTATCACTATATAGGGGTGCAAAGAATCAGAGGCTCAATAACACTTAAATCTCCAAGGATATAGATCCTATACATTTACAACAAAAGCAATGATTCAGCACTCCAACATGTGTAAGGATTAATATTTTCCACAAGTGCGGACAAGAGGAAGAGAAGCACATCAATTCAGCAGGTTCTTGTTTCTTTATTGAAAAAAGTCTTCTAAAAATGACCGTAGCCAACGCGTTTAGACCCAAAAGGTCTTCTTCAGGGCAATAACAGTAACAATGTTCTATTATAGTTCATTTAGCTCCTTTTCTAGGTCCCTCACTCTATCTAGGAGTGCCAGTTGGACCGCTTATTTCAGAAGGGCACCAACAAGGTAAATATTTCCTGTTTGAGTTGCTTCTTAGTGAACTATTCCAAGTAGCCCGCGTCAGTGTAGACATGGGTTTTTTAGCCCATGTATATCTTTGTTCTGTATAAGAACCGCTCCCGCCGCGTAGCCAAAATCGTCAGAATAGTTCCCTAAGAAGCAACTCAAACAGGAAATATTTACCCCATTGGTGCACTTATTAAATAAAAAGTCCAGCAATGTCGACATAAGACTGTGTCTACTTAAAATTACTCTCGGGACAGAATGTCAAACTGAGAGAAAGTAATTGAGTCTTGGCTGTTGTCAAGATGGTATCTGAGAGATTTATCACTGTATTATCACTTGGGGCTGTTGGTTTCACCATTTCTTCGCTCTTGCTGCCCTGTCTCTGATGTTTCCTCTGAGCCCTACGTCTCTGCCTCCTCTGTTGGGTTCTCCTTCTCCCTGCTTGTGCTGAGGGTTCCGGGGCTGTAGCGTCTGGAACCGATCCTGCCTCAAAAAATTCAGTTCTTCAGCCGGAGTGTGTTTGGCCAATGTTGCAACTAGGAGCATTTTCCCCAGAGTCCCTGTTGTCATCAGACTCACAACTGCTTTGTATTGAACTGGCATCAGAACTCAGTGTTGCAGGGGTCTACATATATAGATCTAGATATAGATTACGTCAATGCCTGCAACGGAATGGACTTGGATCACCGAATTTGTGAACATCGTCACCTCTCCTGCCTTTAAAGAGCGTCGTAAGTCAATGCGAGAATAGGTGCTCTCATTTGAAATGTGGACTTGAGTGGACAAAGACGGCAGCAGCATTTGAAAAAGGAAATATTCCAAAACGCGTC
This sequence comes from Lissotriton helveticus, assembly GCF_964261635.1. Classification (NCBI taxonomy): domain Eukaryota; kingdom Metazoa; phylum Chordata; class Amphibia; order Caudata; family Salamandridae; genus Lissotriton; species Lissotriton helveticus. The sequence goes on along the minus strand of NC_136073.1, from coordinate 209,088,785 downwards.
ATGCCACACTGCTCATGCTGGAATAAAGAAAGATTCTTTGGAGATCTGAGTGGGCCTTGATCTTTTCACGAAGGAAAAGGTTGTTGGACTCAATGCATAGGGTGCCCACGACCACTTTAAAGCCCCCACCCCTAAGGAGTTTGGCGGATATTTGTGGCAAACTTTTTGATTTTCATGACTTTGGGAACCGCTGAACCGCCATATTACTAAACGGTTTTATGCTGGTGTACAGGACTGTGACTGCACAGTTTACATGCAAACTCCGGTAGTATTGCTTGTTCTGTTACCGTTTAGGAAATGATGCTGGGGTGACGATTCGAATAGCCCGCATTCCCTCCACAGAAAACATTGTGGCAAGGAAGGCAGCGCTGCAGGCACCGCCCACTGGGGCAGTACTTACGTCAATGCCTGCAGCGGATTGGACTCGGATCACAGAATTTGTGAACATAGTCGCCTCCCCTGCCTTTAAAGAGCGTCTTAAGCCAATACGAGAATAGGCGCTCTCATTTGAAATGTGGACTCGAGTGTACAAAGATGGCAGCGGCATTTGAAAAAGGAAATATTCCGAAATGCGTCATGCCACACTGCTCATGCTGGAATAAAGAAAGGCTTTTTGGAGATCTGAGTGGGCTTTGATCTTTTCACAAAGGAAAAGGTTGTAGGAATATATATTTCTTCTCCCAAAATTGTCCTTAGAGAAAGGACGCCACTCAGCAGGGCTTGAAGTTTACTGGAAGTAGTTTTTCCACCAAGATACATCGGTAAAAAGCATCTAAGCGTTTCGGCACAGAGCCTTTGTCACGGCGCTAGACATAAATTACCGGGCAGCTAATATATACCATAATCGTGCTAAACATAGAAAAAGAATACCTACACAATCTGTGCATGTAGCCTCAAATGGCGGGGTCTTACAATGACAAAATTGCTACATAAGACTGCAAAATAAGCATCATCATGCATTAAATTAATTACATTAATGCTAATTGCAATTCCTGTTTTGTATTATTTTTACATAAAATTAAATACAAAATAAAATAAATGTGATACAATTGGTGAGATCTTCATGTGATACAAACAATGTCATACTGGTAAAAACTGTTTATAAAATAAATATTCTACATGCAGTATAGTCCACTATATACTGGAAAACATTGTCATACATTTTGCATGACTCTTTGTGACTGGGTGGATTTGGCAAGATTGCAAATCCAAAGTAATGCCCCCTTTGGCAGCAAAACAATATGTCTAAGCTCTATTGGCCATATATATATATTTTTTTTTAAACCCATCTCCTCAAGCCCCGAGCCTTTAAAGAACTATACCAATCCATAGCCTTACATACTCCTTCGAAACTTAAATACCCCTTACATCCACACACTCTTACCCATCTCATAACCCTAAATAAATATCCCTTAAACAGCTGTCCTTTATCCATCCTTAAATGCCCATATAAGCCATATACTATCCATTAAATGTACCCGCTTCTGAACCCTAGAAACTCCTTAGTAACTTGCACTGTTAGACAGCCCTGAACTTTGAATACAGGTTGCCAGCTCCTTCCCTGAACCCTTACAACCCTTACAGAAAGTTATCCTTACTCAATACCGAACCCCTTAACACCCCTTACTACCCCTGACCCCAAATCCTGTTAGTAACCGCTTCCCTTACCCATCCATGAAACACTAAAAACCCTAAAACAGCCTTCTGACTCAGTATCCTTACCAATTCTGAAAAACTAAAAATCCCTTACAAACTTATACCCTTGTCTTTGAACCCTTAAAATTACTTACACCTCCCAATTACCCGTATCATGCTTAATAATGAAATAAAACACTTACCTGTGTTGTAAAGTACTGAAAATTGGCTTTTATCGTACTTGCCTGTGTTGCAACGTCCATCGTGATAAAGACCACGTTGTAAACGTTACATACCTTCCAATGGTCTGGTAGACCTAAAAGTTGGGGCAACAAGGAGCAGCTCCAACTGGGAGACTCTGTCTAGTCGTAATTGCATAAATATCTCATTTGAACGGAGAGAGATTTATTAACAAGGCAGCTGCGTCTGCCGAAACGAGCCATGCCATTCTTGATGGATTAAATAAAAATAGAACTGATCCCCAGCAGTGTCGGTAACTGTGTTTTAGTCGCAGCAGGAACTGGGATGATGTAGTAACATATGTAATGTGTTGACTTTGGAAACTGAAAACAAATATTCTGTTCCTGGACCCAATCTTTATGTCCAGTATGGCCACGTTTCCACACCTGCCAAACGTGAGCGCTTTGAAACATAATAATTATCAGAATTAAGCAGTACAAAACACTTGACATTTCTTCGTTAACCTAAATGGATTTAGAGCTGACTCACACTGCAAAGTTGTCCTACGAAAGCCTACTGACTCACTGATTAGTAATCAAATTAACACTGCCAGGAATGCAAATATCCAAGAGTATTAATCCTGCTTACACCTCAGAAGCATGCAGGCACAGGTGACAAGGCATTCCATGGGTACCGGTCAAGCAGCCTCTCGATTTCTGCCACCCACACATTAGTAAAAAAAAACGAATCAGAGGCCAGATCAGGCTCCAGAAGCCCTGGAAGGAGATGCTGTGAGGCTTCCTGGCCCCAGCCAATCAGGACCTATCTCTCAATTTTTGCCTCTCGGACAATACAAAACAAGAAGCAAAATACAAACCCGGCCATATTTTTACCTACAAGCCCGTATTAAATACCTGGCCAATTTTCGCTCACCTTCCCTCCACCACGTCCTTGATGCTACTGGGTGTCCTACACCCGGGGAAGCACAAGTTATCTTAGCCAAGGAGTTCGAGCAACCTGTGGGCTGGATCAGGTCATAACTAGACTCATGAACTCCAAACAAATCAAAAGAGATGATGCAAATATCCACATAAAGATAGCTAAAAAAAATTGAACAGCTTCCACACTATGAATATTTTTATATAGACCTGCGTGTAGTAGACAATTTATTGAATTTCGTACTTCATGGAGTACAAAGTGCCCAGAATTTGAACAAGCATACATTAAAATTCAACGACTCCCTGCGGATTGATGTCCCAACCATGAGACTGATGGAGCTGTTTAAGCAACACCACTCTGTGGTCCTGATTCCTAAAGTGCCAGGGGGCTTCCTGGACCGGAGAGAGTGTCTCTCATTAGGTTTGCTGTTTGTCATTAACAGTGGGAAAACATAACGGCAGCCGCTCAGTTGCCTCAATCTATTTTCTTCCTAGGTCACTCCCCAAAAATATTACATGGAGTCCTGATTCAACACCATCCTGACCTAGATATAAAATACCAACCAAATGCGGACGTTTGCCAATTGCCCCGTAGTTGTTTAGGAGTCCTTCTGTGTAACTTCCAGGATTGAGAAACAGAAGCGCATGGCACTCCCTAAACAAGGTAAAATGGCTGTTGCTTCCGGCCATGCACAGTAGTGGGAAAGGTAACAGTGCAGCAGTGAGACCTTGTATATATATATTAAAAAAATGAGCATGCTTTGCAATTTGGAGAAGATGCCAAACATTTGACAAGCACTGGCACATCCAATAGGTCTGTGCAAACAGGCATTCACACATGCGCTGTATCAGATTAAGCCTGCCTCATTAAAATGGCTGGAAAAAATAGCAAAACAAGGATTGCTTTCTTTACAGAATAGATATAAGAGATTAGGAATTTAATGCGAGAAAAAGTCTATTGACTGAGTTTAATTTCCTATGTAAAATAGTCGCTCATGCCTGCACTTCCAGGATGGCGCTATTTTGATACAGCAAACAGCTAATAAATAGCATCAGACTAGTAGGGACTGATACACGTCTGGCTGGAGCCAAAGCCCACTCTATGTACACTTTACCAATATGTCATACAGTCATAAAAACTTGACGGAGTTCAGTGGTGTCGACGTTCATAAATTTACACAGCCCTAATTCTACACACAAATGCACTCAAACTAAAACAAAAATGTCAATCATCCTCCTGAAAAGTCACACACACATACGTTCCTGCAGTGTTTCGATTCTTATTGGTGCAATGTGCATGAAGTGGCTCTTGTTTTATCAGCTACAGTGCTGTACAGAGGAGTACATGCATGGAGTTTGCATTTGGATTTGCTTGTACACGGTTTAACCAATGAGAAACGCCACAACGGCTCAGCATCAGTCCTCGGGCATCTCAGACTAGACTGCTCACTAATCACTGTCTGAGCTGGTGATGCAAAGTAGGTAATTACGCAGTGACATTTCACATGACACTGTGGTTTCCTCAGGCAGGCGCCTAGGGCTCAAACACCAGCAAACTCACTGCAAGTTGTCACCACCGCATCTCCTGCTCAGAGAGAGACTTTTACTGTTGAAGAAGGACCAACACTTGTGAAAGCAAAGATAGCAAACGATGGGGCTGCAGTGGCTAAAATTAGATTGTAAGGAACATTCAGAGATTAGATAAGCTCTAGAAAGACCGCGGGGAAACAGCTACAGGGAAGGATTGCAGAGTAAAGTTGTAAACAAATAAAACATACAACTCCTTTCTCATAATATTGTTTTTAACTGCTGGCGCTTCCAGACGCTCGAGAAGATGCACTGTCCTCCTAGCCATCATATATAATACATGGGATCTTGTAAACTCTATATAAAACACCCATACTGTTCTTATTGCAATTTACCCACGTGTAATAATGTATTACATTTGAGTTTCGTGTAACTTATTGCTCCCAGAGTCGGCACACAGTGGTAAAAATCATAGTGCCAACATCGGCAACACACCCCACCCGCAAAAACAGCAATCTCATAATAAAAAAACACACAAGACACATTGTTTGTTGGCGAAAATATTGCTACAGGTTTATTTTGCATTAGAAATATGCCAACATGGTGGGTCAACTTACAGGGCGATCCAAGGGCAGGCAGCAGTGACAACCATAAGCTGCCCTGCCCACCTGAAGAGTGAAATTGCACTGTGGCCTAACCAATCGGTGCTCATCATTTGGGGGGGGGGATCACCCCGGCATGAAGTCACGGCATGGAAAAGGATTGCATGATGGGCGGGGGAGGTCTATATACCTGCCTTCCCGCGCACTGGCACGCCAGAAATGACCTAGTTAGGTAGCTTCGGACCCCAAGTGGGTCAAAACACTAGACTTGTCGGGGTTGTGCCCTCATGTGGCACTAAGGTGGCCGCCCTCCAAAGGGGGCTCCCTGCGTGGACCGCGTGTAGCCGCACATCTGGACCGGTATCATGATGGGTCAAGGGACTGTTTATTGGGGGAGTGGGGGAGGTACCTATAGTTCAAACACATAACTCGGAAGTCGAAAGATTGTGTGTGGGGGTGATCAAAAGGAATTCAGTTTTGAGTGTGTTGTGCATGAGGTGATTGCGGGTCAGCGATTGTTGGATTTTCAACATAGTGCAGTTGAGCATGTTGATATTTTCAGGTGAAGAGATTTTCATATACAGTTGTGTCATCAGCATACACGTGGTATTAAATGTTTGAGTTCTTCAAAATGTCCGTAAGAGGTTCCATGTACAAGTTGAATACAGTGGTTGAGAGTGAGGAGCCTTGAGGTATTCCAATTGTTACAGGTGTAATGTCAGATAAGGATTGGTTGGTTTTGATTCTCCGAGATCTGTTTTGTAGTAAAGAAGCAAACCATTTTAAAACGGGACCAGATAGCCCAATCCTATATTCAAGGAGGTCAATCATGCTGTCATGATTGACAGTATCAAATGCCGATGAGAGATCAAGAAGTATGAGTAGACAGGAATCATTCTGATCAAGCAATCTCAGGGCATCATCAACAATATGTGTCAGAGCCATTTCTGTGCTTTGACAAGTTCTGAAACCAGATTGGTTCTGGTCGAGAAGCTGGAATTGATCAATGTGGTTGCAGTGCTGAAGCAGTACACATTCCTCCAGAAGTTTATCTAGAGTCGGGATGCTGGAGTTTGGACGAAAATTGTTGGGGTCAGACTGGTCAGCATTATTGTTTTTTATTTTTTTATTGGCGTGACCTGTCCTATCTTTAGGTTAACAGGCACCAAGCCCTGGGAGAGAGATGCTTTGATGATCTTTGACCATAAAGGGAGTAGGGAAGAACAAAGTTCTGACAAGCTTAACTGGTAGTGGATCATTAAAATGGTTAGAGGTCTTTATTTTGGTAATTATTGTCAGTATGACAATTTTGTCAGGGATATTGAAGGAGGACCACATAGCCCTATTTTTTGTGGTCTATCGAGTACAAGGACAGTGACCAGGTGCTGCATCAGGAGAAGTCTGGGATAATCAAGGCTGATCATACATTGAGATGCGAGTTGCAATTCTGATTTAATCTTCCTTGTCTTATCGATGAAGTGGGAGGAGAACTCATCACCATTAGGTAGTATCTCCTTGTCTATAGAGTGTTGTTTAGAATAGCAGGTTGTTTGATGATTTCAACATTTTTTGGGGTCTGTTTTTGACATTATCCAATTATGCTGAAGTATTCTGTTCTGAACCTATGGATGTATTTATTAAAGGAGTTTGTTCCTGCTCTCAAATGCTTGAGGGGAGAATCAGATGGGGAGGTTCTCCATGATCTCTTAGCGCACCTTTCCTTGTCTAAATTGTCATTGAACCAGGGTTTAGATTGTCTGCTCTGTACTCTTATGCTGCTTAGGAGCAATCGTGTCCAGCATGTCTCATGGACCGAGTTTAGTGATGAGTAATCTCATGAACATTCATCATGTTTGTGGAAAAACGTAGTACATTGTTGCTAACAGCAGTTAGTTCAGTAGGATTAATATTTCTTAGGTCTCTAGACCACTGTCTGGGTTTAAGCGGTTGCCCTTTTCTAGTCAGCACATTTTCCAGGATCAGGAAGGAGATTAAGTAGTGATCAGACCAGTCACATGGGGTTATGGATTCAAGGTTATCTTTGATGATGATTAGAACAAGGGTAGAGCCTCTATTGTGTGTTGAGCCATTGCAAGACTGGGTGAGGTGGAGGTCCGTAAGGAAGGCCTTGAAGATGTTAAGAAGGGGGTCACTTTAGTCATTCCAGTGGATTTTGAAGTTCCCGAGGAAGATGTGATTGGTGTGTTGGTCTGAATTAGAGGAGATGGTCTCCATTATTTGATCCATAAAAGGTAAGTTGCTACTGGGGAGGTGGGAGGGGTTAACTGTGTGAAGTTTGCATACAGGTTTGTTATTACTCCATATGTCAATACCTAGGTATTTATTTACCCGATGTCATAGTAGCCATCTTTGAATGTTTTAGGGTGAGCATGGAGCGATAAATACATGCTATGCCATCACATTTCTTCCGGATCTGTCAAGTCTGAGTGGTATTGGTAAGTCAAAAGTGGGAGGGGATGAATCCCTTGAGCCATGTTTCAGTAAGGAGAAGGTGGTCTAGGTCATGAACAAGAATGAGATCAGCGATGTCAGCAGCATGATTTACAGTCAATCCGCAGGTAAGGATAAGAGATCCAAGAAGACATTTGGTAACTAATGTCTCAAGTTGTGTCATGTGGAATTGTAGCAGGTTATGTGTGTGCAAGATTCTAGTTTTGGGAGAGGGTTCTCTATTAGAGTTCGAGGGAATGGTCTGGCTGGTGTTCAGTGTGTGTAGAGTAATTAGGAGTATTGGAATATGATATCAGAAAGGAGTGTATGTCGACATCAGACAGGTGTAAGTGACCATATGGGGTCTGGAGATGGGACTGGAGTAGGGTCGAGATCTTGCGAGCAAGTGTGGTGAGTTTTTGTTAGTTATTGAAACATGGTGAGAGAAGTTAGGTCGTACCATCTAGAATGGAGCGAGATGATTCGTGTGAGGGGTTCTATTATCCCCAGAGTTCCAGTTAAGATTTAACAGCTTTTCGAGCTTGGAGGTGACATGTATAAGGTTTTGGAGATTGGCTTTTACTAGCTGAACGTCTTGACTAAGGTCAGTGAGTTTGTCCTCAAGGCAAGAGGATTCCTCATTATGTAAGGTAAAGTAGTGAGGCCTCCGAGAGGAAGAGGAAAGTGTGCTCGCTGGGGTACTTAAAGCCCTACATGGTAATGGTGCCATCTATATCAGGATGAGGATGTCGCACTAGTCTTCTTCTTGTTTTCTGCGGTCATCCTCCAGCCATCTGGCTACTATTCCCAAGGTCCGCAGGCTTAGAACCGGAGATAGATCTTTCACGTACTTGGGTGCCTAAGCCTGGAATCAAATCCCACTGGCACTTCGTGCCAAAGTGGAATTGTTGTCTTTCAAGAAGCAACTAAAAACCTGGGTATTCTGAAACTAAAGTGTTCCTAGCTGTTAAGTGTGGAGATGCCCTGCTGGCGCCGCGACACACTACGGAGTTGCCGCATGCTCTACAAATGCTGTTTAAATTTGTAGAGGAGGTCAGCAGCCCAGAAGGACCACCAGTGTTGTGTGAAGGAAAGGCTGTAAATGGCGGGCAAAGGGAGGGACTGGGGAGTGTAATGGTAGGGGGAGAGAAAGGAAATAGCTTGATAGGTGTGGCATCTATATCTTACATCCACCAGATGTTAAAAGCTACCGTCCTATATCCAGATTCCCACTTCCAGCCAAGATAGCGGAGAAAGCAATAAACACTCAATTGACTTCATACATTGAAACTAACAATCCTCTCGATATGACTCAGTTTGGATTTACAAGTGGCCAGAGTACGGAAACCACACATCACAGAGGAAATCATATCAACCTTAGATAAGGGCGGCAGAGCAGCCCTTATCATACTTGACCTGTCTGCAGTCTTTGACATGGTGAATCATATTCACCTGACTGACTGCTTGCAGATCATCGGGGTTAAAGACTCGTGCACTAATTCACTAATTTCTCACAGATAGGACTCAATCGGTAACACACAAGGGATTCAAATCAGAGCCTTTTGTTCTGCTGTGTGGGGTTCCACAGGGCTCAACATTAAGCTCAACCCTTTTTAATCTTTATGTCTCCCCTCTAGTCAATTTGATAAAGCCTTTCGGCTTCTCATTGGTAAACTACGCAGATGACACCCAGATCATTGCGTCATTCAGCAATAACATTCAAAACACAGCTGAGATATTTCACAACTGCATGTGGGCAGTCAGCAACTGGATGAGTGACAATTGTCTTAAGTTAAATTCAACCAAGATGGAAGTCATGCTTTCCAGAAACAATGTTTCTTTCTGGTCTCTTTCTTGGTAGCTTCATGGTCTAGGGACTTTACCCATGCCTGTAAAAAATCTAGGTGTTCTCATAGCCCCTTCGCTGCTTCTGACGGCCAACGGCCGTCGCGCGCACTACCTTCGTAGTGCCGCGCACATCCGTTGGCTGTCGCGGCCCTGCCCACTGCGCTAAACCGCCGCACTGCGGCGGAATTGCCACCGCGATTAAGCGGGCAAATGACAAGCTTACCAACAAAGATCAAGACAATGCTATCATCTCTTTCTCTTTCTATATTCTGAGAATAATAAAGAAAATCCCACATCTGATTCCCTTTGACTCATTACAGAACATGGTTAATAACTTACTCCTGGCAAAACTAGACTAATACAATGGTCTTTTCCAGAATTTACAAAAGAGATCACTGAATAAACTACAGATAATGCAGAATACTCCAGCACAGATGCTCTTTAACATTCCCAGATTTGAATTGGCATCCCAGGCCATGAGTGAGCTACACTGGCTGCCTATCGAGCGGCGCGTTGCCTTAAAGCGTTGTGCTTAGCATACGAGGCACTTCATGGAATTGGCCCTGAAGACCTGAAGAATAACCTTAAATGATATTCTCCTGGTATATTGCTATGCTCTAGCTACTCCAGAAATCTGGTGGTTCCTTCCCACAAGCATATGTCCTGGAGAGGCAGGAGCTTCATTTGATGTACTGCCCTAAAATGGAATACTCTTCTTCACTCTCTGAAATCTTCAGCCACTCTTTTAGCTTTCAGAAAGTTTCTAAAAACCTGTCTGTTTTCAAATGAAGACATCCTTTTCCATTGATCGAAGACAGCGCAAAGACGCCTCCGGGTATACGTGCACTCTGCAAATTCGTTCATTGTCAACATGAGCATCCTCTGCAGTCTGGAGGTCAGTTCTGGTGAGTTGGAGATCTGTGTGGGCAAAAGGGATGCTGCCTGTGTATTCACAGTGTTGAGGCTGTTGATTAATCTCAGGCAGGGATTATCATTTCTTGGTCTGCTGTGATCCACAGCCCTATATCGCCTTTAAAAGACGGGAGTGGTAGAAAGGCACGGATCATCAATATGAGAGGGTGATCTGGGTCATTCAGCGTAGGTTCCTGAGTTGCCAAGACATGTGGGGACAGCAGGTAGCCTTGGACGATAGCTTTAAGAGGAGATTAAGGCATTGTTAAGCAAGGTGCTTTTGATCTTGAAAATTAGGTCAAAGCTTTTTGATGACGATAAGATTGGATGAGACTGTTTCCATTGTTGTATAGGGTGATGGTTACCTTCACATTGAAATCAGCTGAAGGTGCTGTGGAGATACGAAGCCCATGTGGTATTCTCCTTGAAGTAATAATCTGGAGTGTTGCAGCAACAGCTCTTCTCCATTGTGCTCTCCTATTGGTGAAGAATAGTAAATCTGTAACCACCGATCCTTTATTAGTAAAATACCAGGAGTCAGGTATGAGTGCTTCAGAGCTTCATTTTAGAAGATTGTGCTTGAAACGTTAGATAGATTGGGGGGTTGACTACCCTTGCATTATGTCGTCTCAGTGTCAACAGATTATCACTGGAGCTTGGGATATTAGGTTCCATGTTAACAGTGATGGATCGACATGTGAAACTTGAGAGGAGGAAACAAATGTGATCCAAGTATCCTCTAAAGATGTCCACTCTAGTGACCATGATGTGTGGAGTCTTTCTTTTATTTTAAGCAAATAGGTTAAACACACCAAGTCCTTTATTACTGCCTAGGGTAATGTGCAGCAAGTCCTATTTCAGTGTCAATGGATGAGGAGCAAGTCCTATTTCAGGGCCCATCGATGTGGAATTGCCACCACCTTGAGGAAGTAGTCATCACAGAAACCACACAGAGGAGAAACCTACAAAATGGCGCAATTGCAACACGACAAGTAGAACTCAGACCGATCCAAAACACAAAAAGAAAAAAGTATTGTGAGAAGAACAAAGAAAGAAAGACAGAGAACACATGCACAAAAAGGATTTAATGACGCTGAAGGGAATGGAATGAACAAAACAAGAATTAACAGATGTGGTATAGGGGCTAGGTTCAGTACTGTGTAACCTAACCAGAAGATCACAGGCAAAACTACATAAAATCAGCTCTAGTGCAAAAATGGAGCAAACTTATTTACACCACTTTTAATGGGTATGCTAATATGGGCTGCTGCAGATAGGGGTTGTTCGATTTCATATTCTTTTCAAATGTTTGCAGTCAGCTAAAAAAATTGAACACACTTCATTTGACCAATTTTACTATGTTTGCATGGAAAGAAATGGAAATTAATCATTTTCTCCACATCTAAAATGTGATAGATAAAAGCAAAGTCTGAGACAAAAATTAATTTACTGTTTTATGGTACAAAATCAGTTTGTTTCATTTTTAAGCAAATGAAAAGTTTATGTAATCAGACCCATGTTCTAATTCCGGTTTCCCAATTAATAAAAAATGTGTGATAGACAAACTACTTAAGCTTTCTGTTCTGTCAAATTCAGGATCATCTAGAAACTGGTTGACCACCAAAATAAAGTGCTATATTAAAGACAATTTACTACCAAAATATTAATAGCATGAACTTCACTTTATGGTACATCATGTATTATTTGCTCCTCCTAAGAATATTCTGATAATTTCAAACTGAAAGGGGAGGAGGGCCTTTTACTATTTGCCATTGTCAAAGATGTAGAACAAGAAGATAACTGTAAACATTGAAAGCGAAAATCTGAGCAGGCTTCAGTTTACTGGTTTAACAAGTGCTTTCTGAAAATGCAGCAACTTTCCTGGACAACAGACGATACAAATTCACAGCACTCAAGACATACCTTATGCCCAAAACCAACGTTTCTGTATAAAAATCAGATTCTGCCAACTACTCGTATCATAATAAGCATCAATGGTGCATCAACCACAATCTGTAGATCAATGTTCATTATATGCTATCACCTTTACAGACACATGAAATAAAATTACATTTTGTGGTGTATTTCAAATACTCATTTATCTGAGACAGGTGTCAACTTCTTTAAACATTTGTACATTAGGGAAACTATTTAATGAGCTTCCTGATCAAGTATCACATTTATCACCATTTGCTTATAACCAAGAACACAAGCCAAAGGAAGATGTAGAGGAATACCCAGTAACACTCTTCAAATATGTCAAACAAAATGTCAAATATCATGTAAAGTGCAAAACAGAATGCAAACTGACAAAATACTGCAGAACAAAAGAAACGTTAAGATCAGGGAATATGTAAAGTGAATTATATCGAGTAGTATAGGGTTGTCGATATTTATTGCCATCAAAGGTATCAATGAGACATTTGATTCATCCTGTAAATGAGGCCAGAGCAAAGGGACATCTAACACCAATGGCAGACTATAACTTCAACCAGGGAGTAGAAAGGACAGCTAAAGGATGGGAAAGAAGCCAAGTGAAGCATCTGGTCATCAGTGAATAGAGGGGATGGGTGTCATGGAGGGCCACCTGATTAGCGGCTCCCACCTTTCTGCAAGTAAGTAGGCCTCGGAGCTGCTGCTCTAGCCCTAGCTGGATGCTTTTCTTCACAAGAGCTGCAAGATAAAATTCTTAGAGAAGACAAAGATAGTTAGGAGGAGAGTGCAGTGAGCGATTCACTAGAGTGTAGTGGTCAGGAGTGCAAGTTAGTCATCGCTCACAGCCCTTCTTTTGAGGTGCATTTAAATTAGTGGAGGATGTGATTTGTTGCCTTATGTTGCTTAGTAGCAGAAGCTAGGTATCCTCACATCCCCCAACAGTGGGGACACCTGTGAACCCTGGAAGGAATGGGATCACAGATCCACCAAGACATGTTGAGGAATTTTGCAAGAAGGGAACTACATTCAATGTTTACCCACAATGAGAAAATCAAAATAGCTTGCAGGTAATCTGTAATATTTCTTGATTACAACACTATCAGTTTCTGTGACAATGCATTTAACAATCCTAAATATATGAAACTTGTTTCCTAATTCATGTTTAATAAAAGCATGCAAAAACAATGAATTTGCACTTACTGGGTCAGTTAGCATAGTCCTCATATGTGATGCCAGGGCCAAAACTCCCAAACAGTTAAAAATAACCCCATTGATAACAGAGTACCAAAAGTCTTTGGATGGCAGCAACATGACAACAGTTACAACAAAGTCTGCATATAGAACCAGCATCCAAGTCATTACGGCACAGACCATGCCACATCCATCTCGAATAAACCAAACCCTCTCCGTCATATCCGCTTCCAGCGGTGATGAATCATAATTGTCATTTTCTGGAAGAAGGGGATGATGCTCAACATCTCGGAACCTGTGGCCAGACGACTGCATGATTTTCCAAACCGGTCCTGAAATATAAAAGAAAATCAAGGAGACATTAAAGAATTTCAATAAATATTCCAAATCAATTTACTTTGGGGAAAAAAACAAGCAGTAAAAAAAGAAGCTATTGATCCTATTTGAAAATAATTTAAATTAAACATGAACTTACACCAAATATTCTATCAATTAGCCAATGGAAGCACAACACCAGGTGTTGATGTGGAGGGACAGGGGAAGTTAAGCCTCAGTCATGGATGTGCTGGGAGGGATTCTGCACCACACACTTCTCAAAACTCTTAAAAAAGAGTCTGAAATATATTAATGAACAAGTTTCTTACTTTCAGTAACAATATATCTGTAAAAGACATAAGTTAGTTATAGATTCCTTACCTTAGAATTACTCCCAGGTGTCAGACTGGATCTAGGGTATTTGTCTTAGCAGTAACCCTGCATGTCGGTAGGTGGGGTCGGTCAAGACCATGTCCGTCGGTGGCGTAGTGTCCACCAGGATGACATTGCAGAGTCTACATAGAAGCCGACCCTGCGTGTTGACATCAGTTTGACTCGACTTTCCACGCTAGAAGCGCAGAGCCATGCAAGACACTGGCCACTGCTGTGCTAAACTAGGGCCCTGCAAGGGAGTCCCTATCCCTAGAAGTCAGTATTGAGAGGATGGGTGGAGCGGTAAGAAATCTATAACTAACATTTGTCTCTTACAGTTACATTGTAACAGAAGGTAAGTAACTTGTTCATCTGAAAGAGACCGTTAGTTATAGATTTCTAACCTAAGAGTAGATACCCTAGCAATACCAACCCCAGAGGGTCTGCAAACTAAGTTCATACCAGAAAGTCCTGGAGGACAGAATGGGCATAATAGCCATCTCTCTGGACTAGACTGTCCATGCAGTAATGCCTGGTGAACATGAACAAGGATGACCACGTGGCTGCCTGACAGATGTCAGGGAGTGGAACTCGGCGAGCAAGAGCAGTGGTGGCCCCCGTGGCTCTTGTAGAATGAGCACGGAGCCCCACTGGAATGTCCTTTTTTGCCAAAGCGTAGCAGATTTGTATACAATGGACAACCCATCTAGAGATGGTCCGCTTTTGAACGGCCCGACCTTTCTTGGTACCCACATAGCCAACATAGAGTTGATCGTCCCCCCGGAAATCTTTCCTGGGATCAAGATAGAAAGATAGCACACGCATGGGGTCCAGAAGGTGGAGTCTCTCGTCATCTTTGGAAGGGTGCGCAGGCGGGGAAAAGGTGGTCAAAGTAATGGGTTGACCAATGTGAAAAGGCATTACCACTTTGGGATGGAAAAAAGACCTTGTCCTAAGCATCACTTTTTCCAGGTGCACAGAGAAGAAAGGGGGCTTAGAAGAAAGGGCTTGAAGCTCACTCACTCTGTGAGCAGAGTTGATAGCAACAAGGAAATCTGTTTTCAGAGTGAGGAGCCCGAGAGGACCGTTGTGAAGAGACTTGAAGGGAGCACACATAAGGTATGTTAAGACCAGATTCAAATCCTACTGGGGCATTACCAAAAGAGGATAGAGATGAGTAATGCCCTTGAAGAATCTCTGCACAACAGGAGACTTGAATAAAGATGGATGATCAAGAGGCCGAAGGAAGACCGAGATGGCCAAAAGATTTCCCTTAAGAGTGCCCAGTGCAGAGCCCTGCTGGGCCAAAGAAAGTATATATAACAGGACCTCTGAAAGAGGGGCAGAAAGGGAATCCACAGCCTTTGCTGTGCATCACGCCACAAACTTGTCCCATCGACCGGCACATACAGTCTTAGTGGAGGGGGCCTGGCTGCCAAGATGACGTTACAAACTTCGGGAGGAAGTACAAAAGTTGCCAACTGTCGCCGGCCAATCCCTACGCAAGGAGGTGGAGGCTGGATAGGTTCGGGTGAAAAACCCTCCCCGGCTGCTGCGATAGAAGTTTCTCCCAAAGAGGCAGTCTGACTGGAGGATCGACAGCCAAGCTCAGGAGCTCTGGGACCCACACTCTTTGTGCCCAGTCCGGAGCCACAAGAATGACTTGGGCACTGTCGCGATTGATCTTCTTCAGCAATCTGGGCAGAAGTTATACACGCGAAATAGCGTACAGGAGGCTGCAGTTCCACTAATGCCGAAAAGCATTGTCAAAGTGAGTGCTGCCTTGAAAATTCCAATGCACATAATTGCTGGCATTGCGCGTTCTCTTTGGTGGCAAACAGATCTAACCATGGCTCTCCCCACTGCTGAAAGAGACCTTGCACCACCTCAGAGTGAAGATGCCATTTGTGATCCACCAGGCACTGGCGGCTGAGTTCGTCCGCCCTGGTGTTCAAAGAACCTGCCAGGTGTTGAACCACCAGGGTGATACCCTTATGTTCGAGCCATGTCCGAAGACACAGAGCCTCTTGACATAGGGTCCACAACCCCACCCCGCCTTCTTTGTTGCATTACCACATGGTGGTGGTATTGTCTGTTAACACCTGCACCACTTTCCCTTTGAGAGAGGGAAGGAATGCCATCAGGGCCAGGTGAGCTGTCCGTTGCTCCAGCAAGTTGATATAGAGCCCGGACTCTGCTGGAGACGAGATGCCTCTGATGTCTGTCTCTCCCAGATAGCCGCCCCATCTCTGGAGTGACACATCGGTCACCACTGTGAGGTCTGGTTGAAAAAGGGAAAGGAATCTGCTTCAGATCCAACCTTGGTTTGGTAGCCACCAGTGCAGTTGTTGCACAGTCCCCTCCAAGATCTGGACGTAGTCAGAAAGATTGCCCTGAGGCTGTACCCACTGGAACGTCAGGTCCCACTGCAGAGTCCGCATTTGCCATCTGTCATTATCCACCAGCAGCATACAGGAGGCCAGGGTCATTCTCGCCGAAATCCAGAATATAGGCTAACACATCTGTATCGTAGCCCTAATATCCCGGACTCGCTGCTCCGGAGGATAGGCCCGAAACTGCACTATGACTAGAACAGGTCTGATTAAAAGGAGCATCTGAGTGGGAGTCAGGTGTGACTTCAGCACTTTGATAGTGAACCCCAACGAATGTAGGAGGTCTGCCATAGTCTGGAGGTGGGAGACAACAGCCTGGGGCGAGCCCGCCTTCAACAGCCAGTCGTCAAGATAGGGGAAGACTGGAACCCCTAGTCTGCGCAGAGGAGCTGCGACCCCCGCCATCACTTTCGTAAACACTGAGGTGCACTGGTAAGGCCAAAGGGGAGCACGGTGAACTGAAAATGCTCGTGGCCTACCGCGAACCGTAGGTAAAGTCTGTGGGCTGGCAGGACAGGAATGTGGAAATAAGCATCCTGCAAGTCCAGTGCCACCATCCAGTCTCCAGGGTCAAGGGCAGATAGGACCGGGCCAAGGTTAGCATTTTGAACTTCTTCTGGAGGAAGCGGTTGAGGGCCCTGAGGTCTAAGATAGGACACAGGCCTTTGTCCTTCTTGGGCACCAGAAAGAAGCGGGAATAGCAACCACAACCTACTTCTGGCGTAGGAACCCTCTCGGCAGCTCCCTTGGCCAAGAGAGCGGAGACTTCCTGCTGGAGAAGTGTCAAATGGTTCTCCGACATGCGATCTGAAGAGGGTGGCATGGTGGGAGGGGTACTCTTGAAGGGGAGGGAGAAGGCCCTTCGGACTATCTGGAGAACCCATCTATCTGACGTGATGGATTGCCAGTGGGGGAGGTGATGATGAATCCTGCCACCCACTGCCCGTTGATGGGGCTAAAAGGTTAGACTAGTTGGATTTGGAGGCCGCTGCAGTGGGTGGGGGGTGGGTGTACTGACCTGCACGCTGGTTCCCAAAACGGCATCGCTGGGTCCCTCATCAGCGGCCACGCACGTGCTGAGTAGGTTGCACGGCCCGGTGGCTGGACTGACTCGGACGTGGTGAGGTGCCCCTTCTGTGGCCACATGAGGGGCGAAAGGCAAACTGTGGGGGATGGGAGGACACAGTGAGCCCCAACGATCTGGCCGTAGCCCGAAAATCCTTAAAACGCTCTAGCGACAAGTCTGCCTTGTCACCAAAATGCGACAGCCATCGAAGGGCATGTCCAGCAGAGTTGACCAAACATCCCTCGGAAAACCAAATGTCCTCAACCAGGCGTAACGCTGAAGGGCTACGGACATGGCAGTCGTTCTGCCCAGTGAGTCTGCAGTATCCAGTCCACAGGGAATTGTGAATTTTGCTGTGTCTCTCCCATCTGACAGTGCTTGAGAGAGAATGGCCCAGGCCTCCTCCGGGCACTGAGGCAGCACCTGCGTAAACGTATCCTAGATGGTATGGGAGAATCGGTCCAAGAAGCATGGGGTATTCACAGACACAGTTCCAAGCTGGAGAAAGAGGACATGCGCTTCCCAAGGTGATCCAGCTTCTTGGATTCCCTGCCCGGGGGTGCGGAAGGGAATGCGTCCTTGAATGAGCCCCGGTGCTGGGTTTGGACCAAGTGCCCAGAAGGACGTCAGTGAGGGCTTCATTAAAGGTCAAGAGGGGTTCAGAGGAAGTTGCCGCTGACTGAAGCACCTCAGTCAGGAGATTAGCCCAAGGCCTCAGCTGCCCTACGCACCACTACTCCATTGGACACTCCCTCCGCCGTAGCCACAGTAGGGGGAGAAAGCATGCCAAGGTCTGGGGAGCTATCCAAACCACTGGCATCACCCAGTTCCTCTCTTCAGTCCGGTTCTTCCAGCTGGTCTTGACGGCTGGAGGGTTTCCAGCCCCGTGGAACACCATAGAAAATTATTTTCCGGACGGACGTCTAAAAGCTATCGGAACTGCGGACGCCCACACCAGCGACATCGAGTGACTCACTCCCTGAATTATTTCCCATTGAGGCTTCTGGCAGCCTATATGGCCCCTGGACCTGATCTATTACCGATCCCCATGTAACGCTGTGGATCGCAAATTTTTCATTACTGTACCATCAGATTTAATTCCTGACCTTATAAAGAGAACCCTAGTGAATATCCTTATCTTTCAGGTGTGTGTTGTTTCCCCCACACTACCTATCCATTTTCGCCCTGAAGGTGTGGCCCCGTCCTGGGCTGTACACCGAAACGCGCGTAGGCATTTGAACTCTTCCGTGTTTCTGGACCTTGTCCCCACTTACCATTGGGATGATTCACGAGAAATTTTCCATCACAATATCAGTTGGCAGTTTTACCACCTTGATTGATGTATGATGTTTCAGGAAATTGTTTGTTCTGTAGAATGAATGTATGCCAGTATGAGTGAATGCTAGTAAGAATGATGTGATGTGTGGGACATTGTATATTATTACTGATGATGGTTCTGTATTTATTTATGCACTGCTAAAGCTTGTTAACTATGTTTTGACACTATGACAATAAAAAGAAAAATAATTTTGTTAATCAAGTGTGTGGTTATATGGCTTGAAAATATGTTTGGGTCAGCCCCAGTTAGTGATGTATAATATTGGGAGCCTTCCTTTGGGCCGTTTGTATCCCTAAATAGGCTGGTGATTTTTGTTAGTGTTGGTTCTACTAATTTTCCCCTGCTCCACCTGCCTATCAACTGACTACAGGGGTCCCCCTTTGTATTGGTCTTCCAGCTGGTCTGTCAAAGGGTTCAGCGATCCCCCCAGTCCTCACCACCACCCTCAGGGCAGTATGCAACACCTGGGATAAACACGGGAGCAAAAGTACCCTTCAGCTTCCGATTCAACCTCATCCAGGTCCATCTCGGGGATGGGAACGGCATTGGCCGGGATCAGCGCAGGGGAAGGTTGAGCCAGGTCGACTGGCATCGATCCAGATCCAGGCCTGGATCCACTGGGGCCCTCCAGTGCTGGGACCAGAGCTGCTGGCATCGAAGGCCCAGGGGCCCAAAGGCGCGCCCGCGGAGTCGGGCTGCCCAAACGCACGGTGGAGGGCTACGTAGAACGTATGAAGCTGGGCAGGGGGCGCTATGGGTCCCGGAAACAGGGGGTGGGGGCACAGAGTCATCCCTGAATCAGGTGCCAGAGACAGTGACTTCGAACAACGCTTCGGATCCCACATCGCTACAGCCAACCGATGGGCAGAAGGCGAAAAGCGAACGTGCTTCTTCGCCTTCTTCTTATGCTTCGACTTACCCAATGAGTGAGAACACTTGGACCGGTTTCTGGCTTCTGGCATTTCAGCCGTCTTCAGCCAGGCTTGCTTGAATCCAGTGGCAAAGTGAGCAAGGGACTCACGTCTGAGCATACCCTGCCAACTTATGGCGAACAAAGCGGTACAAAAGGGGGAGGTGATGGACGGCGCATCTGAACCAATCAAACACTCACACCCAGTCAAAAGATCTGGGTTTAATCCATCACCGTTCTTTAGCCCACTCTGCCACCCCAGTTCAGGCCTGGCCATATGCAAATCAGTCTAACCCTGTGCCTCATGGGAACAGTCTAGCCCGAACTGCCAAGCCATGCCTTCACTGGACCGTAAACAAGCTTCCTAGGACCGGTTTCTGGCAAAATGGCTGAAGATGGCTGAAATGCCAAAAACCAGTCCTAGGAAGCTTGTTTCCGGTCCAGGACAGGCATGGCTTGGGACGCCAAGCTCGCCACAAGCACAGCGACGTTGCGCGCTGCCCCCCCCCCCCCTTCAGCAGGTGAAACCACCCCGCAGCGAAGGGGTTAACTGCCATTTGTAATCTGCTATTTGTCAGCAGCAGAGCTCATCCACTCTAACGTTTAGTAATTCTGCCAGATGGTTCAAGAAAATGCCCTATTAATTCAGCCACTTCCAGAGGCAAATAGCTTCTGGACACAGGACAGGACTACTTATTGCAGTACTTCCTGGCAGTGGTGCTATCTGTAAGAACCTGTCCCATCTTATTTTGATGGTTGGCAAGAAGGCCTTCAATACCAAGCAGATCGCCGTCAACTGAAACAGATTAATGTGGAGCTCTGATCTCCATCTCAAACTGATGGCCTCCCCAATCCAGTAGTGATGCATTTATCACCACCCTAATCTTTCGGTGGGGATAAGGAGAATGTTCACGTGCTGGCCCAATTGCGGTCGAGCAGCCATACCTGCAGATCTTCAGCAGTCCCCTATGAAACCTGGATATAAATCATTAGGTTCCCCTGGTATTGTGCCTATTGGGACTTCTGATCACACAGCTGAGCCTGCAAGCATCATATAGCATTTTCACCCAGCATAATGCAGGAGGCTGAAAATCCCAGGAGTCTAAGATTCTGATATCCAAGACCAAGGATGAAATATTGGGATCGGAGCCCAAATGTCCTGGCCCCTCAGCTCCCTTTCCCCACTAAGCCAGCATCCAATAGCCACTCAGCAAGAGTGGGGGGATGACTGTAACCAACCTCTCGTAGGTGTGCTGTGACTATTGTCATCACCTTTGCGAACACCAGGGAAGCACTGGTGAAGCCAAAATGGAGCAACACAAACTTGAAATGCTCCTACCGCACTGTAAACAAAAGATGGCAGCAGTGGACCTGCAGAATGGAAAAACATTAATACAAATCTAGCAGGTCCAATGATTCCAAGTAGTCTCCAGAGTCCACAGCAGACAGAAATTGGGCTAACATGAGCATCTTGAATGTGTCCTGTCAAGAAGGCATTGACTGGGTGGAAATCTAAAACAGGACAGACCTCCCCCATCCATCTTTGGCACAAAGAAGTAGCAGAAATAACATTCAGTTCTTGCTTCAAAACCAGAGCGCTTTTGAAGGCCTCTTTGGTCAAAAAGGCCTGCACTAGCATGTAACCCGCTAGCCTCCCTGTTGGAGGTGGATGGTGCAGAGGAGTAGAAAGAAATAGAAAGGCGTATCCACGTTGAACAATTTGGAGGAACCATCTGTCAGAAGTAATGCCTTGCCAACTCTGGAGGATATGAGGGATCCTGCTTCCTACAGAGTGGCTGTGTGCCTGAAAGGACACACTCCAAAGCGGTTTTGATGTTGTTGGGGGGGGGCTGGGAACTGAGCTGTGCTTTGTACCTGATGTCCTAAGCAATGGTCTCTGGGTGCCTCGGTCTTGAACACGAAAGGGCCCTGAAGTCTACCATCTTGGTGGCGGAATCAGCTGCTGATGGGTATGGCAAGCCTGTGGCATAACCCCGAAATGGGCAAAATTGTTGTGAAAACTATCGGACAGGTGTGGAGAGATCCAAGGAACAAGCTGTGAAATGACTCTCCTTAAATGATTTAATCTGCCTGCTCACCATACACGTAAGAGCTATTGAATAGCTAATCCATCAAGGATGCCCGGACAGCCCCCGAGAAGCCCATAGGCCTCAGCCAAGGGTGGTGCAGAAGTACCACACTCCTGCCAACTGCCCAACTCAAGCAATCAGTCAGCCAAAACCAGATAACAAATGGTATTGCATCCCATCAGTCTCGAATGGTTTGGCTAGAAACACACGTAGGTCATCTAGGACTATTGTTGAGATCTCGCTAACGGTGTCCCATAGAGCATGGGTGTAGCGAAGGAGGCATCAGGCAATTGCTGAACGTAGGGTAAGGCTAACAGAAATATATGTTTACCAATGGTTTCTACAGGTTTGGATTTGCGGTCAGGTTGAGTTGTATAGAAAGTACTATGGTTGATTTTACTGGTGGACGCCTGAACCACCAAGCTCACCAGTGATGTATATTGCGTGAGGAATTCTGGGTTTGCTAGAGCTAGTCTGCAGCGACAAGTGGCCAGCCAATTGACCTGAGAACCAGAACATTGTTTATTTCCACAAGCCAAAGTGCCAATCTGTACCATTCACATTAAATGGCAGGAAAGGTTTGGTTGGAGCCTAGCCAGGTCGAAGAATCTTCTTTAGAAGGTTGGTTTTACCCTCTATAGTGGGAAACTGCAGGTCAAGGACCTCTACCACATTTCTAATGGCAAAACCAAAAGATAAGCTCTACTCACTAGCAGGACCAATGGGGTCTGAGATGGGGTCCCAGCAATCGGTATCCTAAAATCCCTCATTTCAATAGTCATGACCATACTGTGGGACAAAGTTGTCTTTACCATCATTGTAATTCGGATTTGGATCTGAGTCAGAGTAAAAAGGTTTATGTAGTATGTGTGTGGCGATGAGGTAAAGGTACGGAGTTGGAATCAGAAGGATTACCCAAGGGCTATTATGCTCTGGTGGGTTTAGAGCACAGTCTTGGCCGAGATTGAGACTAGTTTGTCTCAGAGTCAGAGCCAACTTTAGGGTGTGGATCCTCCTGTGGCGCCAGCATCGATATCTAAGGAACTGACGCAGAGTATGAAGCCTGGACCAAAATCAGCACACAAAGCCAGAGTGGAACCCGAGGTGGGATCAAGAGAAACAGAAGGCCCGGAGGGCTGTCAGGAGGCCCTTGCGGATACTTGGAGGACAAAGAAGTGCTGGAGGGAGCCAGACGTGTATAGGAAATGTACAGCATGGCCTCACTAAAAACCTCGAACTGCTGAAATGCCACCTAGGGGCCAAAAGGTTGAGGTGAATCAGGGTCATACTCTAAACCAGCTGCTCAGGAGTTCGAGAGCGAGACCAGGTGGCACACTGATGCCCTGGCACCTTCTCTGGAGAGTAAGAATGGTTGGATGGGGCCGATTTCCACTTGGAGTTCTTGTGTACCTTTTGGATTTACCCGAGGAATTTGACTACAACGAAGATATTCTGTCAGCATGACTTTGGGAGTTGGAGCGGGACATTCATTCCGACTTTGACTGGTCATGGCTTGGAGTCTTCCAGCCATGACCAGTCCTGGCCTTCGGGTTCAGCTGGGCACTGTTGTCACAGGCCCTGGAGTCATGTTCGGACCCCAGGCACCAAAGGCATACCTGGTGGGGTATCTGCGACGGAAAACAGTTTGTCAATTGGGGAGAATGGACCACTTTGTGGTATATAAATAAATAATACCGGATCTAGGTTTGTCTGGATATAGCAATAACAGATAGCTCAATAAATAAGAGTCAGGATTCGAGGTAGTAGGAGTTTTTGCAGGTTTATTGCAGCATAAAGGACAGGAGCGGGACAACCTGCATAGGAATAGGATGGCAGGGCCCAGCAGCTGCTGGGGCTGGATCTGGGATGAGCGCGCTAACATTTAATAACAATACACGATCATATATACTAAAACAGTTGCATTACAATACATACGATAGGCGGAGCAGTGGGTGTGATCAATAGCAGTCGCGAAAGATAAGGGTGAAAGTAGGTGTAACAGAGGCGTATACATAGACATGTGATGCAAACGTAACAGAATATGTCATGAATGGGGCGGAAACCATGGAGGGGGCTACCTAAGGAGCCGGGACCTCTAACCTGATGGTGCGCGCAAACTGGCAATGACGTGTTACTAGGAGAAGCTGGGGGCTATGAACTCTGTGCTAGGAGCAGAGACTGAAGTCTGGAGAGTCAGGGCGACATGTACCTAAGTAGTATCTAGTATCTGATGTTTAGAGAACATGTTGATGGAATCCAAAAGTTATCGGGGTAAAGGCGAACAGACTCTAAGACTGGAGCATGCATTATTCTACATGTAGTGCGTGATGAAGAATATTAAATGACCATTAAATGCAGTATTTCTCTTACATGGAGACGTAAAGGCTAGACAATGACGGAAACTATTGATGCGATTCAGTAGCTTTAGGAATGCAGAGAAGGAGGGCTGTACTGATAACTCGAATCATAACATACTCTTGGCAGACTAAGAGGCAGAGCCAAGCTGAGCCGGGCACTGCGAGGCAGGAAGTAAGTGAAGGGTCGAGGATACAGGTGGGGGCTGTATCGCTCCTCAGCGAGGGCTTCAGGAGACAGGAGCTAAAATCTGGTGTCCGGGCCCTTTTGAGGCCTAGAAACGGGGACTTTACAATGCATTAACGTGCACACTGAGAAACGTGGCAACGTAGCTTTACATAGGCCTGATATTCGTAGTATTCACGAGAACTGGAAGCTGGCATACTAGAGGTGGACACAACTGTAATTGCGTCATTAATCGAACATAGGGAATAACATATGCATATTAATCATGCACATATAACATATGATGGAGGACGCGTAGGGACACAGAACATGGCAAAATTTACTTTTCCACATTCCCTCCTTGTCACTACGTTTCCTTCAGGAAACATCAATATTCATGATACCATCTATCATTTCATACAGTATCATTTGCTCGTCTCGAATTTTCTGGGAACGGGTTTTAGAACGGGACTTGGGACTAGGAATACAAGAGGTAGCACAAATGCCGCAAATCGCAGGGCCACATTGTATACAGAGGCAGCAGCTGAATATGATCGCTACTGCAATACCTAGAAAGGACAAGACTTTCCATCCCCAAGCGGAAATTATAGTCCAGAACCAACCGGACCATGTCCAGGTGCCTGGATCTTGGTGTAACAGATGGGCAATTTTATGGAGTCTGGTTATAGCTGAATAAACAGACGGCGCGTTATTTGGAATGAAAATGCAGCAACTAGATCCGATGACTCTACAGGCCCCGCCCCTATCGGCCAATATGACGTCAAGGACGAGACGATTCTGGAGCACGACAATTCTCATAAAGGATTGTTCTTCGGTTAAATTACTTAGAGCAGAAGTAGTCTCAATTACTACTGCTTCGAGTGTTCTGGTTAATCTACGTATCAGTTTACTATTCACAACTGTACCTAAATAAGGAAAGACACCTTTATTGATATCTATATATTGTTCTAGAGTAGTTTCAGTATAATCGACAATCGGGAGGTTTCTCTTGTGTCTAGTATGTACTAGGTGGGAATTCCTATGGTAGTCGGGTGGGGCTAGAAAAACCGGTGGCAGTAGGAAGGCAATGTAACAGGTTCCCTCCCAATCGAGGGGCAGACGAACATATGCGGTTTGACCACAAATAAAATATGAATGACGTGAAGCTTTGAAAATAGATTTCCCACTGTCACTATACTTGACAATAGTAGTACAATCGCTATGTCCTACGTGTGTAGAACCATTATTTCGGACACATAATTCGCCTTTGACTGGTAGTACTGAAATTGCAGGTACGTCTGGAGTAGTATCAGACTGAACATTCAGGACCATGAAATTCGAAGAATAATTACCTAAATTATACACTTCATTTTCTAGATCTAACCCGGTTCTGTGGGGGAGACCTTGCTTGTCTGGAAAACATGTACTGTTAAGAAAAGACATATCTGTTGAGGATGACGTTAACGTGGACCATGCTCCACACGAACCATTATGTGAAAATGGATAAGGAAAGAGTGGCAGAACTCCCTTCGGTGTCTGGAAAGGGGGGAGTCGACCACACACCCAACAATTAGTGGCATTGCTGGTCTGGTGCGAATAATGTAACATGCGGATGAAAGAATTATTTCGCATAGCGAGGCGGTAAGAGAGTTCATGAGGAGGCAGATCACTAAACGTGTGCTCTACTGTAACATTAGAAGACTTATTTACATGAGAAACTGGAAAATACAGGTAAAATGCATAACTGGTGCAGGAAATCATAATGCTGAGAAATAATATGAAACATAAAAAAACGATACATCGGATTGAGTTTTGACTAACTCTCTCACTATGGGGGTCTATTTTATACATGTCAGAAACAGTCTAACCGTTTCACCTAGGGGAGGACTTAGACAATCAAACTGGCTGACTTATTTTACTAGACCGGAGTTTCAACTTATACTCCTGCTGCGGAGTTTTTTCTAACAGGGAGGGTGCAGTATCAGTGTCTTTTGCGGGACAGTCCTTAAGAATAGTACTTTGGCAGTCTTTAGAATCCTGGGAAATGTTCTTTGAGACTGGTTTCAGTCCATAAAATTTCTTTATGTGCGAAAGGTGCACCCAGCCTTTGCGTCCCTCCAACTTCACGGCTGTACGGGTGGCCAAGAGGACCTGTCGGGGCTCCTTCCAGCGAGGCTCCAGCGGACTTGAGCGGTCAAAATTTCGCACCAGGACCATGGATCCTGGAACGATTTCATGCGGTGCCACCTCGGTATTGTCTGGAAATGCGGCGGCAACCTGTGAACGACAAGAGTTGAGGGCAGACATCAAGGAAGCTAGGTAATCTGTCAGCATATTACTTGAAACATCGGTAATACTTCGGGGTCTGGGTGTACCCCACATGTTAGGGGGGCGGCCGAAAACGACCTCATACGGGGACAGACCTGATCTGGAATGTGCGACCATGCGCATATAGAACAAAGCGACTGGCAGAGCTACTAGCCAGTCCACACCTTTCTCTTTACATACTTTGGCGATGCGGATTTTCAGGGTCTGGTTATGTCTCTCTACGAGACCTGCTGCTTCAGGGTGGCGTACACAATGGAACTTCCACTGGTACCCTAACAAAAGGGAAACATGCTTCATTAACTCTGAGGAGAATGGCTGGCCGTTATCAGAATATACGACCCTAGGGAGCCCATAACGGGGGAAGAACTCACGAACCAACTGCTTGGCAGTGGTCGCGGCTGTGTAATCTGGGACTGGATATGCTTCTGTCCACCTGGACAAAGCGCATACAACTACAAGGACATACTTGAAACCTCGACATCGCTCCATCTGAATATAATCCATCTGGAGGACTTCAAAAGGGTGGTCAGGAGGTTGGAATCCACCTTGTTCCACCGGGACACTTTTACCTGGATTAAACTGACAACATATCATACAGGTACGGACTTTCTGCTTGGCTGCAGCTCGTAAATGCTTGTTGAACCAAATGTTCTGGATACTGTCTAACATAGCTTTTTCTCCTAAATGTGCTGGACTATGTGCGGTATTGATAATGACTTGAACCATAGAGTCGGGGAGAAACCAAGTGGCTTTTCCCTTCGTTAACCATCCCTGATCTGTCTGGACCCCTCCTTGTTCAGACCATTTCTTGATTTCTTCGGGAGTAGCATGTAACTGTATATCTATGACATCTTGAGTAGGGTCCTTAACTGTCATACATGTAGTCGGATCTGGAGTGTGTGTCATGTTAGCTGGAATGTCTGGAGTCTGAGCTGTAAGCTTGGCTGTGCGATCTGCTAGATCATTACCTTGGGAAATAGTGTCAGTAACCTTCGTATGTGCTTTGCATTTCATGATAGCAATGGATGTCGGTAAATGTATTGCATCTAACAGAGCTTGAATAAGGAGACCATGCTGAATCTTGGTTCCATGAGAAGTCATGAAACCTCTCTCCTGCCAGAGCACTCCAAAGTCGTGTACGACTCCAAATGCGTAACGTGAATCGGTGTAAACATTAACTTTCAGGTTCTTGGCGTGTATGCAGGCTTGAGTCAGAGCAACTAGCTCTGCTGCTTGAGCAGACAGGGTGTCAATACGGTGTGTTTCAATAACTTCAGTGTCAGTAGTCACTGCATACGCGGCTACTAGTTCTCCTGTACTAGTTCTCATACATGAACCATCCACATAAAGTGTCAGGTCGGGATCTGGTAATGGAATATCTGTCAGATCTTGTCTTGGCTTGGTCATGATGTTAACTACTTCCACACAATCGTGTGTGGCAGAATTCGAAGTAACTGACGGTAACAGTGTAGCAGGATTTAAAACGTTGCAGCGTCTGATTTCTATGTGTGGCTGGAACAGTGTCAATTCATAACCTGTCAAACGTGCAATTGTCAAGTGCTGAGTTTGTGTTCGGTTTAAAAGAACTTCCACGGAGTGTGGAACTTGTACTGTCAGGGAGTGTCCTAATACTATGGAATCACTTTGTCTGATAGCTAGTGCTGTGGCTGCAACTGACTTGAGGCACGCAGGCAGAGCCTGGGCTACAGGATCTAATGTGCTCGAAAAATAAGCACAAGGCTTGTATTGTCCTGCTTGATCTTGTGTGAGAACAGATAATGCTGTACCTTCACGTTCTGTGACGAAAAGTGTAAAAGGCTTACTGTAGTTTGGTGTAGCTAGAACTGGAGCTTGGCATAAAGCTTTCTTTAACTCATTGAAGCCAAGTGTATGTTCAGATGTCCAAGGGAGAACAGTCGATACGGCTGCCTCCTGTGTCGTTAACTGTATCAGTGGCTTGGCTAGAAATGCATACTGAGGAATCCATTGTCGGCAGTAAGAAGTGAGGCCAATAAAAGCACGTACCTCCTTCTGGGTCTTGGGCTGAGGAAGACTCGCTATTAACTGGATACGGTCAGGTGTCAACTGCCTACCCCTCTTGGACAGTAAGTGTCCTAAGTAGACCACTTGCTGGACACAGAATTGAAGCTTCGAAGGGGACACCTTGTGCCCCATCTCGGCTAGGAAATACAAGACTGTAAGGGATGCTTGCTCGCAAGCACATTCAGAACGGGCTGTGATCAGGAGATCATCGACATACTGGAGCAGGGCAGTGTCAGTTGGCATGTGAATGTTGTCTAGTTGTCTCTTAAGTGCTTGACTGTAAATACTAGGACTTTCTGTGAAACCTTGAGGAGCTCGTGTGAACATATAGCTCCTTCCATTTAAACAAAATCCGAAAAGGAACTGGCTGTCTGGATGAATGGGGACACTAAAAAACGCGTTCTTGAGGTCGATTACAGTAAAGAACATGGCTTCGGAATCAATGGTTGTTAATAGGGAAGAGATATCTGGGACCACTGGGTACTGGGGAATAATACATTTATTAAGTTCTCGTAGGTCAATCACTAATCGATATACTGGGGGTGCATTTGGATCAGTACGTTTCATAACTGGAATGATCGGAGAATTGCATATATTGGAGTCAGTTTCTACAACCACTCCTTGAGCGATGAGCTCGTCAATAATTTTGGATAAGGCTGCTACAGCCTCAGATGGCAATCTGTACTGTCTGATTCGTGGCAGGACTACACCTGGCTTGAGAGTCACACGATGGGGTGTGATTTGCATATAACCAACATCAGTTGGACCTTGCGCCCATAGATGCTGCGGGACATTGGACAATCTGGGATCAAAATCTCGTAATACATAGTGACCCTTGAAGTCACGTAGGAACAGACGTATTCCCTCTGGGGAACTGCATATAACTGCACCTAATTCTTTCAGTGTTTTAATGCCTAATAGATTTTCTGGACATGACTTAGTAAGTAACAGATCAGTAGTGCGGGACAATGGACCTACTTCTAGAGTAACTGGCTTTGAAATTTCATTTACAATAGGTTTTCCTGAAAATCCAAGGGAAACATTTCTTGAGCCTGAGAGCGGAGCCCCTGGAACTTCGGCGTGACTTATAGTGGTCCTACTTGCCCCTGTATCAATCAGAAACTTTCTGTCTTTCCCTAATACTTGACTGTGAACATAGGGACCTTCTTGATCTACAGGTATCTCGATGAGAGGCAAGCCTACCTCCCTCTCTAGGCTGTTTCATGAGTACGGTTGATACTCTGGATACTCGGACTGTGCATACTGATACATCTGCTGTGTAACATGCTGTGTTGCAGCGATGGGCTGCGGTGCTGTAACTGTCTGTGGTGCATTCTGTGGCTGAGGAGTCTGTGAAACTTGTTCTTGTCTAGGTGGACGTGGTCTTTCTTTAGTCTTACCAGTAGCTATGTTATGTTTCAGAACTGCACACTCGTTTATAAAATGACCTGGCTGTTTACAATAATTGCAGTTCCCTTTAACGGGAGCTGCAGGATGACTGGCTTGATTCGGACCCCTCTTCTGACTGTCTTGTGGAATAGATTGTGCAACTAGTACTTTCATTTTCGTGTCTTTCATACGCTTTCTCTCATGTTCTTGCTCTTCTCTGATTCTATTCTGGTGATATTGAAGCATCTGTAACATCTGGGACGGGGTATTAGCTTGCCAGGTACTTTCGACTTTCAAAACTCGATTTTTAATTGGTGGACTTGAATTCTCGACTAATTTAGTAACAAAAAGGTGAGGGTATGACTCACTACTTGTCTTGAGGCCACTGTTGATGCTAAAACATTTCTCAAATCTAGAATAAAAATCACTAATGTATTCGTCTTGTTTCTGTTTACAGGCTGAGATTGCATCCCAGTCTTCCTTTTTCGTTGTTAACAATCTGGGTAAAACTTGAATCAATAATTCAGGTAATTCTTTACATTTCGCTCCAAGACCGGTACCTGGTACTCGTGCCTTATCTTCAGCTTCTAGAACTGCCCAATCTATCTTTTTCTCTCCCAACTCCCATTCTTTTTCCTTGAGCTTTTCATACACCCCTGCGGGCAGCAGAACCTTTAACATTTTAATTATATCTGGATACGTGTATTCTCCCATACGGAGCATGTCTTTTAATTCTCGATGGAACCCTGCTGGATCTTTATCGTGACAGGGAATTAATTTTTTCATCTCTAAGAGTTCCATCTTTGTGATCGGGGTGTAAACAAACACTCGTTCTAGTTCGCCACCCGTTCCTCTAACTGGGTGGACTTCTCGTAACGGATTCTGTCTCTCCATGTAAAATGGTTTACTTTCTGGGGGTGAGACATGAACAAAATGCGGGTTCAAAAACGTTCTATATTTGTGACGCTGTTCTAGAATGACACTAATTAAATCGGTACCTAGACCTTTCCATCTATACTGGAGTAACTCGTTCAGGATATCATGTAACGGGCCTGGATCAGAGTGCTGACCCTCATACAATGTAATGAGGTGCTGGATCATATACATACCCACCAGTCGCTGCTCGGCTGGGGGCAGTTTCAGAAACATTTGTGCCACTATTTCGTCTGGAAAAGTGGTAGAATCAGTAATCCATCGGACTGCTGATCGGGCTAGTTCTTGTTCATGCATAGTACTTAACTCACTGTAACCGATTCGTGATTTCAGAATGTGATCGGTAGCTTGAAACACTTGTTCTAGAGAACCTTGTTCTGGTGCTGGATGATGGAAAGTTGACTTGTGTTCTAGGCGTAAATGGCGATCTGGAAATCTAGATTTTCCTACATACGCTATTCTGGCGGGATTCTCGTCGTCTACCTCTTCAGTATCAGAGTTACTTTCTTTCTCGCTTACTTGTGTTGCTTTACGCTGTTCGTGTAACTTTATTATTTCTTTACGGATTTTCTTGTACATACTTTCCATAGCACTGATGGTCTTGTGCTTACCCTCGGCTATATTATCACTCCACTTTGTCAGGGTTCTCATTTCGGCTTGATCTTTGGACGGGTAATCTTGTTCTCTTATTAAACAATTAATCAAAAACTTTAGTATCATGAGCTGGATCTCGGCTTTCCTTCGAGACATGACTTCGCCAATGCTTTCTGGATCATCCCCTGTACGGATGAAACGATATATTCTGTCTAGATCTTCTTTCATATTCGGTAGGGTGACTAGATACTCGGCCACCTTTCTTACGCGTAATGAATATAAAACCATATTATCCTCGCCTGGGACTGGATCATAGCCGCATTCATTAAGGGCTTTTCTTATTTCTGCTACAGACTGATATCTGGGCGTACGCTGTGACGCCTGAGCATGTAATTCGACTAACGTTAAACGCTTGTGTGGCGGCGGGGTCTGAGGAGGACCTCCTCCTGCGGCCCCTAAACTAGAATCGTCAACTGATACTCTTCGTACTAGGGTGGCGGGAAATTGAAATGCGGACTGAACTTGTGTGGCGGGCTGGACCTGGGGGACCGTAGCAGGTAATGCAAGGGGTACCCCGGTGTCTGGAGAAACGGGGAGTGCCTGATTTACAGGGACTGGCGGAGCGCGAACAGGATTTGCATATTCTGGGACTGTGTCGTCCAAATAGGACGAAATGAAAATATCAGCTGCGGTCGGTTTGTGACGTAGCTTGGTCGGAACTAATGGTGGCGGAAAGTTACTGGATGCCTCCGGGGTCGCTTTTGGCAGGCCCTCGGCAAGAAGAGGATACATACCCTTAATAAGAGCATGCCTCTGTCTGTCTGACTGTTCGGTTTTAACTCGTTCACCAATCTCGATTAATTCCCTTTCTTGGGCTCATTCCAAGGATTCTCTACTTAATTCTGACTTTCTGATTTCTTTTTCGGTTCTTTTATGAGATTCT
Organism: Lissotriton helveticus; assembly: GCF_964261635.1. Taxonomy (NCBI): domain Eukaryota; kingdom Metazoa; phylum Chordata; class Amphibia; order Caudata; family Salamandridae; genus Lissotriton; species Lissotriton helveticus. Next base: position 209,056,331 of record NC_136073.1, on the reverse strand, counting down.
TTGCGCCATAACTCGATGGCATCTTTCTGTGACTGTCTGGCTTTCTTTTTCCATAATGCTTCTTCTACTCTCATGATGCACTCGGCATCCCATGTGCCTGACACAGGCCATCTATACTTTTCCTCTAACTCTTTGGTATACTCTACCCATAAATCTAGATATAATATGGCACTTATGCCATGCTTCTGATACATAAAATGACCTGGACTGTCCCTAGGCGGGACTGGAACTGCTGCTTCCAGCAGACCCTTTCTAGTTTTTAACTGACGTAACTTAGAAAACAAGGGCATGACTGAACTGTAACTGAGACACAATACGTAATTACACAATAAACACGATAATTACTTCACACTCATACCACAACATCAAAATACATGAAGAACATTTAGAATAACAGTTCGAACAGAATACTACCTGGAATACGGAACACAGAATACATGAATTTTCTCGAGAACAGAACTGACTAGAACAGAAACTAGATGCACTGCTGAAACAGTACGAAACTTACCGGTCTCATAAAGAGACACGTCAGGACCCGCATCCACCGAAGTGGACACTTCGTTTGTGGGTCTGTGTACCACCAACCCACGGACCAGAGTCAATTAAATTGACCCTGTCTAGATACTACCCCAGTAACGGTACTCACCGGGCAGCAAGAACGGAAGTCCTCGGACTGGACTGGACTGCTACGACGACGGACGACGAACTTCGGACTTCAGTTACGGGTGGACCTCCGGATACCTCGGACCTTGGACTCTCGGCTTGGGCTCTGGTCGGGACTCGCCGCGTTCCTCCACCGCCTCGTCTGGATGCTGGACCGCCTCCTCCGTCTCCTCCGTGGGCCTGAGGGATACTTGAAGCAGAAATATCTGCACGTGCACGGTATGGTTCCGTCACGGCTGCAGAGGGTCAGGGGGCCGGCGTGGCTTCACCGGCGCGTGGGGAAAGGGCAAGTCCCTATTCGGGCGCCATTATGTGGTATATAAATAAATAATACCGGATCTAGGTTTGTCTGGATATAGCAATAACAGATAGCTCAATAAATAAGAGTCAGGATTCGAGGTAGTAGGAGTTTTTGCAGGTTTATTGCAGCATAAAGGACAGGAGCGGGACAACCTGCATAGGAATAGGATGGCAGGGCCCAGCAGCTGCTGGGGCTGGATCTGGGATGAGCGCGCTAACATTTAATAACAATACACGATCATATATACTAAAACAGTTGCATTACAATACATACGATAGGCGGAGCAGTGGGTGTGATCAATAGCAGTCGCGAAAGATAAGGGTGAAAGTAGGTGTAACAGAGGCGTATACATAGACATGTGATGCAAACGTAACAGAATATGTCATGAATGGGGCGGAAACCATGGAGGGGGCTACCTAAGGAGCCGGGACCTCTAACCTGATGGTGCGCGCAAACTGGCAATGACGTGTTACTAGGAGAAGCTGGGGGCTATGAGCTCTGTGCTAGGAGCAGAGACTGAAGTCTGGAGAGTCAGGGCGACATGTACCTAAGTAGTATCTAGTATCTGATGTTTAGAGAACATGTTGATGGAATCCAAAAGTTATCGGGGTAAAGGCGAACAGACTCTAAGACTGGAGCATGCATTATTCTACATGTAGTGCGTGATGAAGAATATTAAATGACCATTAAATGCAGTATTTCTCTTACATGGAGACGTAAAGGCTAGACAATGACGGAAACTATTGATGCGATTCAGTAGCTTTAGGAATGCAGAGAAGGAGGGCTGTACTGATAACTCGAATCATAACATACTCTTGGCAGACTCAGAGGCAGAGCCAAGCTGAGCCGGGCACTGCGAGGCAGGAAGTAAGTGAAGGGTCGAGGATACAGGTGGGGGCTGTATCGCTCCTCAGCGAGGGCTTCAGGAGACAGGAGCTAAAATCTGGTGTCCGGGCCCTTTTGAGGCCTAGAAACGGGGACTTTACAATGCATTAACGTGCACACTGAGAAACGTGGCAACGTAGCTTTACATAGGCCTGATATTCGTAGTATTCACGAGAACTGGAAGCTGGCATACTAGAGGTGGACACAACTGTAATTGCGTCATTAATCGAACATAGGGAATAACATATGCATATTAATCATGCACATATAACATATGATGGAGGACGCGTAGGGACACAGAACATGGCAAAATTTACTTTTCCACAACTTGAAACTAAGTAGCCAGGTTTTTTTATGGTACTGGTTGACCCTCATAAAAAACCCTCATACACGCACGTAGAGGGCAGGGTGGTATATCTTGATTCTCCGCCATTTTACGTTGCGTTAGTCCATCATCATAGGTTTTTTTTTGTTGTATGTTAACCTCCACCCGGAGGTAACCACTGGATGCGTAGTAGTATCTTAGTATCTCAATAAACTGAGGCCAATAGTACCTCACAGTTTGGAGTTCTTTACTTCATCAGGGAACCAGAGAAAGTCTCTTGGTTTTCAGAAGATAGGCAATTCCTTGCTTGTGCTCACTCTGCCCCCTCTGCCTCAGTTTGTTGAGAGTGGAGTACAGAACCACCTCTAGGTGCTACACAAGTTGTGTAAGTACAATCTTTATATTGGTCCTGAAGAAAGCCCCATAGACCCGACTGGGCACAGTGGGACTAAAACATGTCGGCCTAATGTATTTATGTATAGAGGATCCAGTAACTAGATCCATACCTACACATTGAAATTTCTTTAGATTTCTTGAATCACCTTCTAATAAAACATTTTTAAGACGATTCAAAGAATTTTAATTCACCAATTTTTTTAGCACTTAATTTTTCTGGACACTACTACGCATCCAGTGGTTACCTCCGGGTGGAGGTTAGCATACAACAAAAACAAGTTAGGATGACTGACAAGGCACATGTGAAGGGAAACATTAGGAATACCCAAGGCAAATGGGGTTAAGGGGGAGTGTTCAAGCACACCATGCAATGGAAGTGAAACATATGAACATAATGGAACATAAGCAGGCCACGCAAATACTCACTTAGGGGCCTAAGCACATGAGGTAAAGGAGTGGGTAGTGGCATAAGCAAGGTAGGCGCCGGGGCAGTTGAAGGCTTGGTCTGTATAGCATAACGGACTAAGCACATGGGCCATTAGGGTCAGTGAGGTAAACAAGAACAAGAGGCAAAGGGTGGGTGAGACCCGAACATATTAGGGGAAGAAAGCACAAGGCATGTATTTTGGAGGAGAATAAAATTTAGGAGGGGTAGTTCATAGTCTAAGTGGAGATTAAAGGTTCGAGAAAAAACGATATGGGGGAGAATGCATGTTATAGGGAGAGTATAAGGTTTTGCGTTGGAGAATAGCAGAATGATCCGCGCCAGGGAGGAAAGCAAGGCACCCAGTTTGGAAACATGAGGTGGAGCAGGGAGCTGAGGAAGGAGCCTGGGGGAAACAACTGGGAACAGGGTGTAAGGGGCTGGGAGATGGGGGTAAGGCAGCAAGGTGAGAGGAAGCAGGCAGAAATAAACGACAACACTGGAAAAGCAAAAGGGCAACTGACAAAGCCAGCAAGTCTGGTTTTCCCTTTGTTAATGTTTTTGTTTTGTTTTGTGTTTTTTAACCCCTTTGGTGCTCATGACGAGCTCAGCTCGTCATGCAGTACAGTGCTCATGTGCTCATGACGAGCTGAGCTCGTCATGACCACACCCATTTTTATTATGGCCCAGCACAGGAGAGGAACGAGACCAGCAGCGATGGTGTTAAAAAACATTGTTTGTGAAGCTGGTGTGCTCTCAATCTGAAAAAACAAATAATAAAGGCTAGAAACAAAAACATTTTGCACAATGAAGGGAATATCTGGAGGATTTAAGAGGGAAAAAGACTAACGCTTCCGATATTAGGAGTATAGTTCTAAAACTAAATTAATAAAAAAATGAAGAAGGAAAATCGGGTGGCTGGGAGAGAGAATCTGGAACACGTTAAATAGTTTCCGATGTAAGAACGCACACAACAGTTCAGTAGGGATGGTCAGCGTGTTTCTATTCCCTCTCAGACCTTCAGACATTACAGACAATGCTCTATCTCATTCCACACTGGAAAACAAACACCTGGGAGCGAGAAGGCTGGGGATCTGGGCCAGGCAATTCTGCTTTAGCCTGGATTTAAGAGAACGAGAGAACAGTGCGAACGTGGAGGCCAGAATGAGGGCAGTGGGAGGGTGAGGAGGGACAGAGACCCAGAGGAGGGTCTGCGGGGCACTCTTTGTCTGGGCACTACGAACCGAAGTTGAAAGGTTACGTGGAGGAAACGAAGGCTGAATAAAGTGGGCGAGGTCACAGCAAGAAGAACCTTCTAAATGAAGCAAATTTGCAAATGAAGGGGAAAAAACCAAAAGCAGCAAGGGGCTCGAAGCGTTACGACCATGGGAGTGGTGTAAATCTCCTTGTTTCACTGAACACTTTATGACGTGTGGTGGGGATGAGAATGTCTGCTGCCAGCTATCATTCCTTATTATATTCAACGCACGCGAGCCTGGTAAGAGCGCTTTCGTATTTTGAACTGTGTTTTGTCCAGAGCAAATGCCACGCAGAGCGAGACATTGGTTTGGTGCTGGGTGAAAGCCAAATGCTTGCAGGGGAATGAGAGTTATCTAGAGCAAATGCCACGCAGAGCGAGCTATCGGTTTGGGGCAGGGGAGCGGCTTCCTTTGAAGTCTGATGGGGGGCGGGGGAGCGGCTTCCTTTGAAGTGATGCCGAGGCTCCGAATGGTGTGCGATGTGGCTAGTGATGTGCACGCGCATGGCTCAAATGAACTGTACCCGATCCGCAGTTTGGGTAGACTTTTGAAAGCCTTACTATAATCTCTACAAACAAGCATTGCTAAAGCAATGCTGTAGTCGAGACCTAAAAACCCTATGATGATGCACTAACGCAACGTAAAACGGCGGAGAATCAAGATATACCGCCCTGTCATCTACGTAAAAAACCTTGGCTACGTAGTTTCAAGTGGTCCATTATCCCCAATTGATTTTTGGATACATAGCCCGAAAGCTGAATGGATCTAGACTTCTACCTCCCTCCATTTTGATTTTGATTGAAAAAGAAAAACCATTTGTGACAGTCTCTGCAAAGTTTAAAATGTGTTTGTTTAGGAGAGGACATTTCCCTTGCACACTGAAAAGTTTAAGAAAAAGATTAGAAAAATCTCAAAGCTCAAACACGTAGACTTCCAGATCCACGTCTAATGGTGCAGAAATAAAGCAATTGATTTGGGTGTGAATAGGTGGCACCTACAGGCTGCTCTGTTTGTCACTTATGCAGCAGAACATAGGCAATGCAGAGCCGAACAATGCCTTCTACCGGGGCACAGTATACTGCTTTTGAGTTTGCCAGATCCAGTCTGATGTCTGGGGAATATTCACAAGGTGAGTAATCAGCAGTAAGACGTATCCATCAAAAACTGTTAATAATGATGGTGTCTACCCTGAAGAGTTCGCCTAAGGCAGTCCTCTTAGTATATGTCTTCCTAAATCCCAAACCCACCAGAAGATTTGTGGCAATGGCACTGCTGGTTGCTAAATGTAGGGGAGCCTTGGCCTAGTTCAAAGAACCTGCACCGCACCCGCCAAGCCGAGCACCAGCAACAACCACCAAGTGAATCCGGCTCAACACCGTCTCCGTCCACAGGCACGCCGTGGAACTCTGGAACCTCCTCGACACAACATCACCAGACGTCGCCTTCCTCACAGAAACCTGGATGAACGCCTCCTCAGCCCCTGACATCGCCATAGCCATCCCGGACGGCTACAAGATCACCCGGAGGGACCGTGTCAACCAAACCGGAGGAGGCATCGCCATCATCCACAGAAACACCATCCGCATCACGACCAACTCCGACGACACCCTCAACGCCGTTGAACACTTTCACTTCCAGATCCACACTGACCCCAAGACCACCCTCAGAGGCACTCATCTACCGACCCCCGGGACCACGCACTCAATTCAGCGAAGCCATCGCAGACTTCATCAGCCCGCACGCCCTCACCTCCTCAGACTACATCCTCCTAGGGGACCTCAACTTCCACCTGGAGAACAACAAGGACTGCGACACCCCCGCCCTGCTGGACAACCTTGCCAACCGTGGACTCAAGCAACTGGTGAACACCCCCACCCACTACGCCGGCCACACGCTTGACCCAGTCTTCTCCTCCAGCAAACACATCTCCTTCAGCCACTCCACCGGACTACACTAGACAGACCACAGCTGCGTCCACTTCAACTTCAGGAAAACCACGACCCACCACCACCCGCAACAAGTTCCCCGCAGAAGCTGGAGCAATATCACCGCCGACCAGCTCACCACCACCCTCAGCCAGAACCCACCCACCAACACGACGGACCCCGATGAACCAGCCCGCAACCTCACACTGTGGCTCACCAACTGCGCCGATGAACTCGCACCACTGAAGAACACTCCCAGCAGACCCGGCAGCAGGAAAGCCTCGTGGTTTACCACCAACCTCAAAAACTCCAAGAAAACCTGCCGCACTCTCGAGAAAGCCTGGCGCCACGACCAGACAACAGAACACATGACCGCCCTCAAGAACGCCACCCGCAAACACCACCAGCTGATCCGCACCACCAAGAAGACAGCATTCAAAGAAAGACTGGACAACAACACCCACAACAGCAAGGAGCTCTTCAGCATCGTCAAAGAGCTCTCAAATCCCAGCGCCTGCAACACCGACATCACTCCCTCGCAAGACCTCTGCGACTCTCTCGCCTCGTCCTTCCACCGTAAGATCGCCGACATCCACAACAGCTTCGGCGCGCAAACCACGCACCCAACCGTCGAACCAGCGCCCCCAACCACCACCCTCTGCAACTGGACCCCGGTCAGCACCGAAGACACCACCCGCACGATGAACACCATCCACTCCGGCTCCCCCACCGACCCATGCCCACACCACATCTTCAACAAAGCCGACTCCATCATCGCACCCCAACTCCGGAATATCATCAACAGCTGCTTCGCATCCGCCACCTTCCCGGAGAGCTGGAAACATGCCGAGCTGAGCGCCCTCCTGAAGAAACCCACCGCGGACCCCATGGACCTGAAGAACTTCCGCCCCATCTCGCTCCTCCCCTTTCCAGCCAAAGTCATCGAGAAGATCGTCAACAGACAACTCTCCGCCTTCCTCGAGACCAACGGATCCCTCGACCCATCACAGTCCGGCTTCCGAGCAAACCACAGCACCGTGACCGCCCTCATCGCAGCCACCGACGACATCAGGTCCCTGCTCGACAACGGGGAAACGGCTGCCCTCATCCTCCTGGACCTCTCAGCAGCCTTCGACACCGTCTGCCACCGCACCCTGATACAGCGCCTCAGCAACACCGGTATCCAAGGAGTGGCCCTGGAGTGGATCATCTCATTCCTCGCCGGAAGAACCCAGAGTGTCCGCCTCCCCCCGTTCCGATCCAAGGCCACCGAAGTCATCTGCGGCGTCCCGCAAGGATCCTCACTCAGCCCAACCCTCTTCAACGTCTACATGAGCCCTCTCGCAGCCATCGCCCGCCGACACAACCTCAACATCATCTCCTATGCCGACGACACCCAGCTGATCCTCTCCCTCACCAACGACCCCACCACCGCCAAAGCCAACCTCCAGGAAGGAATGAGAGACGTCGCAGAATGGATGAAGATCAGCCGCCTGAAACTGAACTCAGACAAGACGGAACTCCTCATCCTCGGACCATCTCCCTCCGCGTGGGACGACTCCTGGTGGCCCCCTGCCCTGGGCAGCGCACCCAAACCTACGGACCACGCACACAACCTGGGTTTCATCCTGGACTCCTCCCTCACGATGACCAAGCAAGTGAACGCAATCTCTTCATCCTGCTTCAACACCCTGTGCATGCTCCGAAATATCTTCCGATGGATCCCCACAGAAACAAGGAAGACGGTCACCCAGGCCCTCGTCACCAGCCGTCTGGACTACGGGAACACCCTCTACGCTGAAACCACAGCCAAACCCCAGAAAAGACTCCAGCGCATTCAGAACACCTCAGCAAGACTCATCCTGGACATCCCTCGCCGCAGCCACATCTCTACCCACCTGAGAGACCTGCACTGGCTCCCCGTCAACAAGAGGATCACGTTCAGACTCCTCACCCACGCACACAAGGCTCTCCACGACATGGGCCCGAAGTACCTCAACAGCCGCCTCACTTTCTACACACCCACCCGCCAGCTCCGATCCGCCAGCCTCGCCCTCGCCTCCGTCCCAAGAATTCGGAAATCCACAGTCGGAGGAAGATCCTTCTCCTACCTGGCAGCCATGACATGGAACTCCCTGCCCACTCACCTACGGCTGACCCTGGATCACCTCTCCTTCAGGAAACAACTCAAGACCTGGCTGTTCGAGAAATAGCGACACACACGCCCCCCCCCCCCCCCAGCGCCTTGAGACCCTTACGGGTGAGTAGCACGCTATACAAATTCTTGTGATTGATTGATTGCTACCAGGTAAAATACTGGATTAATGACATTGCAACATGTAAAAAAAGGAACCAAACATTACTCAGCCTACAACCCATGAAATCACTGCCACAAGATATATGAAATTAGGTTTCTACTTGGGTAGGGAGTTAGAAGGAGGAAATTGAAAAGCAACGGCGTATAGCAATGAAAACCCCCAAAACACACTTTGAGGTTAAAATTGAAAAATAAGTAGTGTGTCAAGTTCTCTGAATGGTTAAGCAATCAATCAGCATTGCATTCCTGGGGTGTGGTGACATACTACTACACTGATAACATCAAGGTGTTTGGAACGCTGGGAACCGCCTATTTTTTTATTATGTTGAATAGCCCGATGAATAAACATATTGAAATGAAGGTCACGTACCAACAACAAAGAACAACTATGACTTAGAAGACGTTTTTATATGTCTGAATATCACTACCTAGCTGCATGGCTGCCTGCCTGTCGTAACAGGTCTGTTATCACAATTATAGTTGGTCAACTGTATGTACTTTAACACTAATAAAATAAAAATAATGATACGTTTCCCATGTAAAGACCCATATACTTAAAAAAGATTATCATGCAGTCCTGCCCTTGTTACACAGATGGCTTAAAAGCCTTCAGCGACTCAGGTTTATGGTCCAGGCCAACAGGGAAATGGGGATAGGCATTCAGTGTTGAATGGGTACAGGGTTGTCTTAAACATGTTAATGCATCTATAATATTTAAGAGGCCCATGGGGACACATGTACCTCTTCAAATATTATTAAAGTATCCCATTGGGATAGCAATTTTCCCTAAACTCTTCCAATAAGGCCATATTAAGGCTTAAGTACATAGGCAAAGGCATTCCCTCATTTGAAGGGGCTAGACACCACTGAAATTGAGGAACTCCTCCTTTCAATTGCATGGAAAACAACTTTGCACTGGTGCAGTGTGTATTACAGGAAAGGTCGAATAAGCAACTCCAAGGCCTTTTCTAAACAAAGCTTGCCACAGGAGCAGAAAAACAGGCATAAACTATCGCTGCATTCCTGGGGCAATGTTCCTACAACTGGGCCAAGCCATGAGGCAACACCCACCAAATTCACATATCAGCTTTAAGACAAAAACGTATTAATCCCTTCCACGTGTGCGTAACAAAACATTACAATAAAACAATGATAAGAGACCATACATAAGTAACTAAGAAGGAGAAAAAAAAACATATTTTAAGGACATTTGTCTAAAATTCACGGTGGCAAAACTGTGATGGTTCAGGTTTGGCTTCAAAGGGAAAAGGGACGAATCGGGTAGCTTTGTAAAAAAAAAAAAAGTAAATTTGACATCCCAGGCCTCAGAGTTCATTCCTTCAAAGCGAGCAAAGCGCGTCAAGAGTCATTGAAGTGAGAGCTGCTTAGCTCTGGCACTCACGTCAGCCCACATTACAATAATAAATACGCGGTACATTTGCTCATGACAGTTCAGCATTCGTTCTGCAGAGCTATAGACGCGATGTGACTCTCGTCCTGGGCAGCATTTACCACCGAATCGAGCAGACCCATTCGATTGAACACGAGTGGAGGTCGGAGCACATCTGGGACCTCGAGAGTGAAGAGAGGGCAAGGAAGGAACTGCACTGAGCAACGAGTTCTACCCGAAACGTCTCGTCATTCTAACATCTACAAACCAGGGCCGGCGCTAGGCATGGGCAGCGTGGGCAGCTGTCCAGGGCCTCGCACTCAGCCCACCAGCATGGGGCCCGAACCGATCGTGTGCCCTGTTGTTTCCCTGTCTCCTTGCAATTAGGGTCTATGGGAGGGGTCCCCTCCCTGGGCCTCTCTGGGATGGTGTCTGGAGGTCTAGGGGAGGGAGACTTTCCCCTTGTCCCAATTGCAAGGAGAACCATTCAGAGACACTGTGGGAGGCCCATTGTACAGGATTTTAGCACACCCACAGTGTTAACTCTCGGCTGGAGGTGTGAGAATTGCTTGTGGGCTGAAAGTTAAAACCGTGGGGGCGCTAAAATCCTGTACAATGGGCCTCACGCGGTGTCTCTGAATGGTTTCCTTTCAAGGGGTCACTTAAGTAAATTAGAGGGGCCTCGCGCATTCCCTTGTGGCCCAGGGCCTCGCAAATCATAGAACCGGCCATGCTACAAACCATGTCCTTTTCCCTAATTCTATACCACTGGGACGGGTATAAATTAGCAGAGGCGACCATGCTCTTCCAGCCACATAATGCCACAGACCACCCACCGTGCATCAGCACACTCACCTCTTGCCATCACTGCGTCGCCAGTCTGATCACATTAAGAGTTGATGGAAGGTTCACACAAGCACATCTCAGTGGCTGAGGAGCGCGCGCCTGACTTATTCATACACAGGAGGAGCAACACAAGGTGTAATTAGATGACGGACTTCTTGGAGCGCTTCAACATTCCAGGAACAGGGAGAAAACGTGCCGGAGCGACTGAGGCGACATTACGCAAGTCATACCGAGTTACAGTTTATCTGCTTCAATAATGCACCCCACACGATCCTATGACTGAATGCGACAATTCGCTTGCAGTAACAGATGCGTTGGTGTGAGAATAGCGGTTATCCGGTCAGAAATACATTTTCCCTACATTTGCACTGCTTTCCGAATCCGGGAGGGTAAGTAACTAGCAATAAAATCACTAGCACTCTGACAACTGCCATCAAGCACAGACATGCCAGGGAGTCGTGCACTACAGAAATGTCAAGACTACACCACCCTCTGTTACCACAGCCAATGACACTGCGCCGATGCATGCTTGCCAGACCGCCTCAGCAAGGGAAGGCCCAGGACGAGGGAATATCAGGCAACAATTACTCTGACGACATGGGCGCGGGCCCGGGCAGGCCCACAGGTGGCTCGAAAACCTTGGGAATGGCTCCATATCTACACGGTTTAACTTCCCACGCCGTGTTTAAATAACAATGACATCACCATCTTCCGTAAGAAGAGCTGTACACACCAAATATAGCAGTGAGTCATAGCCAGCGCCCATTATTAAACCTCCACGGATAATATTTGCACCATGAACCATGCACCTCGTTGAGATGCTTTAAATAACTTCCAAATATATAATTACTTGAAAGATGAGGACTGACAGACCTTGCGGGAGGAGGGGCGGGTGGGTGGGTGGGTGGGGGGGGGGGGCTGGAAGGGTCTTTGTGTGACATAGAACAGATAGTTGAGCACCAACTGTGGTTGGGGGAGTTTGCCACTGAAGTCCCTGCTTTCGACCTACTGTGGCTCTCCATAGTGGGCCATGTACAACTCTTTGCGCTACTGACTCTCAGAGCAGCCATGCAGTCGCAGGTTTCTGAGGGAGGCCGCCCAAGCTCAGTACTCAAATCTGAACAGAAACAATAACTTCAATGCGCAGTCTAGTGTTTGTCATCTTAAAAATGTCTTTGTTTTCTTAAAAACACAGGAGTACTAACTACTACACATTTCCACCCAGTTTCCGGGGCAGTGACCTTGGTGACATTTACTGCTTGTGCCTCTCAGCATTTAGGGAAGTAGCATGAATCAGGTTCAGGTGCAGTGTAAAATACTCCACAAGACAAATTCACACAGTCCACGTTTGTCAAGTTTGCTATCCCTTGTGGTGTACTGGGTAATAATTGTAGTCACTCGTAATCCTCCTGAGCGGATCCAGTGGGATGAATATCATCCAACAGACAGAGGCCCTCGGAAGCCCAAAAATCATCAGCAGTTGCTGAAGAGGCCGGCATCTACGTACACATGGTGAGCAGCAGCCCTGGTGCTTATGGACCCAGTTACTGTACAGGCCAATAGTTAGGCCCAGTTGGGTCATTTGACTGACTCAGGTACAGGCCCCATCCAGACAAGAGCAGTTACCACAGCAGGAGTAGCCCCAGTCGAGTCAGCACACATGCGACGGCAGTTGGGGCTCTGATCAGGCCAGCGCAGTCACAAAGTAATTTGTAGCCCCAACTGAGGCGCCGATCGGGTGACAGAGGCATATACACATCCTCCCTCCTATTGGGTTGATGCCTGACCAATTTCGCCCCCGATTAAGCCAACACAGGCAGTTGCAGCCCCAATCAAGCAGACACAGCAGTTGCAGCCCCCATTGAAATGAAATAGGCAGTTCCAACCCGACCTGACCGACCAGGCAGTTGCAGTCCTGATCATGCAGATTCAGGCAGTTGCAGTCCCAGTTGGGCCGACTCCGGGAGTTACAACTACGATCTGGCTGACCGCGGCAGCTGCAACAATGATCTGGCCGATGCAGACAGCTGTAGGCACTTTTCTCTTCCGGGCCTGTCTCTCCTCTTGCCAGACCTGGCAGACTTTCGCCTTTCTCGGCAGGCAGGCTTCTAGGCACTAGGCTGGCCCTCTGCTCCTCTAGCATACAGTGCAGATTTCAGGTAATGTCCTCTTTCTTGTTGGAGACTGGCTGTCAGGCAGGCACAGGCTCTGATCACACAGCAGTCCATCGAGTACTCTGCGCATTATTCCCTTCCTTGACCATTAATGACTTGGAATTGGAAACACGTGGGTGGTTTGGGTCCCACATGGTTTTTGGGGGGTATATGGATCCATGGTCTCGAACTTAAAAAGCGACTTGAGGTGTTTCTCCTTTCTAGTGTCCTTCACATTTTGCTCTCAAAGCACAACTCTTAAGCAGAGTGCTGCATTCACAGCAGGTAGCCCAAGGTCCGTCTCCAAACTGGACCACCCGAAACATAGGCATAACGAAGTGTGAGGATTATGCTTCTGGCTGCAATCAGCCTCTCTGAAACAGCAATGACAAAGAGAAGAGGGGTAAACCTGACCTTGAAACTTCCTCACCTAATGCAACAACACTGTAGTATCATCCTTTATCCATACCACCAACCAAATGGCAGTGTTGAGGAAGAAATAATCAGCAATTTGAAAACAAAAACCCTCACAGAACTTTTAAAGGTAGCCTCGCCTCCAGCCTCCTCACTACAGTGTCAGGACCTTCACCTTCCACACACAGGAATGAACACAAAATTATTCTGCTGCCTGGGGAAGCGGCCCTCATTCTCCACCTTATTCCGTGACAATTCATGTCTATGAAAAAATGGGTATGCAAAAAAGATCCCACTGACTTCAGTACTCAGGCTTCCTCAGACTCTGAGCCTTCCAACTAAACATGAACTACATACACAGAAAACAAGAACTCGACATACGCACAGACTACTAGCACAAGGTTCTGGGCATACACAGTGGAACTTCACATAAGAGGGACCTGTAGGCAGCAATCTCATTAATGCAGGTTAAAAAAAATCTGGTCACACTACATCAAAAACATATGCAGCCACCACGGCTTAATGTGCTGTACCCAGGAGAGGATGATAGTCCTCTGTCTAACATAAGGGCATGCTTGCTGCACTTCTCCAGGTCACAGGACAAGTCCAGGATCTCTCACAGTGAGGGTCAGGCTTAGGCCTCTCTGCACAAGTTAGATTTTTGGCACTGTCTTCTCAGGTTTAGTACCACTTCCAGAGCACAGGTGTATCCCAGAGCTCGTTAGCCAAACACTCAGCAAGAAGCCAAATCAAAAACAACAATCCTGAAACACGTTTAGAGATACACAACACTGGTTGCACCACCAATGGTGAATACTAAACACTTTCAACTGAAGTGACTATTATCATGCACTCCGTTTACCACAATGCATCTGGGGTAATTGTGTGCTGGTATGCCTGGCAGTGTGCACCCTCCTCGTTTTGTGACTGGCTTCATGCAGAGTTATTGATTTGAGGAGCTCCGGGATGCACCTGTGCTCTGGGACTGGTACCAAGCCTAAAGAGTCTGTGAGGAGCATAGCCAGCACTACCAAATTTCACTTCTAACTCTTTACTGAGTAAAGACAACAATCCTGAAACATGCGTCTAGACATACTTAGCACTGGCTGCACTAACAATGGTGGATACTTAATCTTTAAACTGAATTAAATGTTATCATGCAATGCATTTACCACAAGGCATCTGGGCGAATTGTGTGCTGGTATGTCGTGCAGTGTGCTCCCTGTTCTTTTTGTTGAAAATAACGTTTTCTTGTGACTATAGAGTAACTACACCATTGTTTAGCAATCCAACAGCCGTGCTAGTCCCATGTGTGGGCTTTGCAGTTTCAGCATGCCTGCTAGACCACCATTTATGTTATATCGTCTGATATTCTGGTCTTTGCACATCTTAAGATGCAGTCACTAAACTTAAAATTAATTTCAATAGAATTCAAAAATGTCTTTTCAAAACTACAATCGGTCTTCTGGCTTGTCTCATAACTGGTTTCTGAAAACGGTGCAGAAGAATAAAATTACTTGAAAGTTAAGGCCCACTTACTTTTCTTCATAGTTTCACTCCTCTTCAAACCCATTTGTGCAAACTACAATCCTGGTTTCACCACTGAATAGTCAAAACATTCTATGTGAAGGTAGGTTTTCCCATATACCGTGAAGGCCGTTCGGAAGTTCTTGATTTATTTATAAATTAGTAGAGCGCGGTTTTCCCCAACCCAAGATCTCCTTGTGCTACAAAACACAGTGAAAAAAACACTAGGAGAGTTTGTGAACAGACGTGTAGATCATCAAGTTGTTTCCTGATAGCAAGCAAATAACGTTTCTATTTGAAGTAAATGAGAGTGTTGTTCCAAGGTGTAGGGAGATGGTTCCTTCCACAATGAGTATGATTTTAAATCGTATTGTGCTAAGGGCGAAGGTCCCATTTCTAGGTACAGCATTCCCGTTCCCACTGACAAGCATTCCCGTTCCCACTGACAAGCTAACCACTCAACAACAATTTCTGCGAGTAACAAAAAAGAAATCTGCCATATTGTTGCAGACGTCTTGGCTGGTTACTAATATATTACTAGAGATTGGACCGGTCAGTTGGTGAACGGTTTTAAATAGCTCTCAATTGAGTTATTTGCCCTATTGATCCTCTCTGTGTAAAGATTAGCCTTTTCATCATTGATCTTTCTTTTAATACACCTGAATTAATAGTTTAGATTTTGCTTTCTCGTCATTGGAGTAATTACTTCTCCAGACTGTCTCCTGTTTTCTGCAGTTCCTTAAGTTTGGAGGAAAACCAGGATGCAGTTGGATGCTTTCTAAAGCTTTTAATAAATTTGGCTGGGGCCAATTTATTAGCTTCCGAATTAACCCATTGCTTATATTCTGTGGCGGCCATACTGGTATCTCCCGCCAGTGATGGTTGGGAGGAGTCTAAGATATTAATCATGTCATCCTTGTTCATTTTATTCCAAGCCCGCACTAGCTTGGCCTGGCCTTACATTTTGATAGCTGGTTTCTCTGAGCGTGAGTAGATGCTAAACCCGGCCACCTTATGGTGTGACCATGTAAGGCGAAGGATATCTCCTAACTGAAGATCTGAATAATTTGCCAAAATGCTGTCCAGTGTATGCCCAGCCTCATGGGTGGGAGTATTGACTAACGGGACGAAATTAAAATAAGTCTTGTTGTCTATTATAAAGAGAAGCTTGTCAAACCACGTACATAAATAATCCAAAAGTGATTATAGTTAACAATTAAACAGTTGTCCTGGGACCTCTTTTTAGGAGACTGGAAAAGCTTCACACCTCTCAAAAAATGGAGGCTGCATATAGTAAGTATTTTGTTCGCAAGCTTTACAAGCAAAAGGGCCTATAGGGCAATATCCCATTTAAGGGCATATGCCGGCATTCTATCAGGCTCCAGGGCTTTTGTGCCTGTGTTGTTTCATGATACCCAGCCATTTGAAAAGAGGCAAATCATCATTAAAAATTAAAACTCAAGGTGCAACGTTCTCAATTCTGAGGGTTATCAGCAATGTATACAGCTGCACAAAATGGTCATCCTATATCAGTAGATTAACAGTAGCGACATGTCATACACAACAAATGAGAACTCTAAAGTTTCCATGGTCCATGAGTGAGTAGCTCATCCAGGCCACATGTGTGTTTCCATTCTAGAGCTTGTAGTCTTGGTTTTTAAAAGTATGAACAGGAATATAAATTGCACGATGAAAAGAAACAGCCTGGATTACATGAGCTACTCATGCATGGGCCTAAGAAAAGTGTGAGATATACATTAAGTCAACACCGGGTAGTCATCAGAGGTGTGCTTGGCTTCTGCACAAGACCTCTCGTACTGGTGTGTTTCAACAGCACTTAATTTAGAAGCTAATTAAGAAAACATTTATTAATGGCTTGTCTCATGTAAAGCAGAATCCACCCAACTAGGTTTCAGAGCACAAAGTGATTCAGAGCATATAAATAATACTAGCATCATACTGTAGAAGAGATCATGACTCTAGCCATAAAAGTAGTCAAAAATGAGCAGCACAGGTAAAAATACAGGCGGATGGTAAATATAGAGGAACATTTGAGAAATGGGGAAGAAGTAGACAGATTAGACGAGCTGGGTAAAAATACCAGGGTAGGAAAATGGTCTCACAACATTGAGGATAAACATTAAATCTAGTTAGGTGAGCCAGAAATAAATTGAAGCAGGTAAATTCAGATGCCCATTCAGCAATCATAGCATCTGTATATTACATGAAGGGGACATAATGAATCATTTATAAATTAACAGAGGCACTACTAAATCACATTTATAAATGATTTCAGACAAGATAGCTGAAAGTGTTAGAAAGGCTTATAGAAATATAAACAAGGTAGGTTACCAGATTAACAAAAGTGAGTGTCAATTAGTTCGGCAAAATATATCTGAAGTTTGAAGTAGAATTAAGTTGCATTGCAGGAAAGCTAGAGAGACTGAAGACCCAATAGGTACTGACCGAGCTAACAGATGGGCACAGTTCTGTCGGTAGGCGTTAATAAAGAGATCAACTTGGAAAAGGAGGTAGGCTTCCTTCCAATCTGTACCACTAGTGGCCACATGATCAACGTTTGGATTTATGAATGAAATCTGAAAGTGTTGGCAGATGCGCCTTTGTGTTCTCAAATGTATAGATACTTATATGCACAGCTACTCAAATTATTGGTGTCCATTCCCCTTACTGCTCTCTTGGTTGAAACAAAGTCGTATAGAATGAGCTGTTCCAGTTAAAACATGAGGGTACCCTAAAGAGATTGGTCAAATTTCCGAAATGGTCATTGATTTTTCCTTCAGGGCTAATTAAAGCGAGCACCATATGGCTTCAATGCAGAATGGTATGACTTTGTACAATTCCTAATATTTGTATGGGATATTTTAAAATTACCAACTTTGCTTTCTTTGTTTCAAGTATCAAAATGCTGTGAGAAGTGGGTGCAAAAAGGTCTTCAAACAGTCCTTTGCGGTTTAGTTAACAGAGGAGACCAAGGTGTCTGGCTGAAAGCAGGCAGAGGAACCTGTCTTAAGCGCCAAGTGCACGAACCGAAACATGCAACCCAAGGAGATGGGCCAACCCTGAAGTCACTATTGATCTGTGGCTATAAATGGATGGTCACAAGGGAGCCAAGCTTCAGAGCACTATTGATTAGTCGAAGTGAGCATATGTCACAGCAGCCAATGTTCTCCGTTTTTGTGGGAATATGCTTCCTTGGAAATGTTAAGGACAGTTTGTGTATTTGTAAATGGGAGCTGCAATGGAATGGTCACTTTTTAGCAGCACTTTTCCTGGAACTAAAGAAAAACAATGCTTTGTTTGCGACATCACTGAACTCTGTGGTCCAAAACTCTGCTTATTCATTTTTTTTAAATATACATCTATAAATCATGCTTTTATTATCCCCTTCACCCAAACCCGCTTTCTTCTCTCCATCACGTCCTGGACGCTTGCAGACTTGATCATCCTTTTTGAAATCATGCGTCAGATGTTTAATTAAATATGACGAAAAATACTTTGGACATACCTTAGAAATGTCAACTTTACATAAAGGCCTAATACAACCAGGATTCTTTTCTAGGACATCCATTGCAATGTTTGTACTTAAGGAACAGATTAACACTTGTAGAATACAAAATCAAGTAGCTTATTGCAGTTTCCTGTCAGTTCCAATAGGTTCCACAAACAGAAATGTATTAAGAAATCAAATATAAATAGAAATAATTTAGTCTGTACGATAAACAACATTTACTTTAGTAATATATTGCAGGGTTTACAGTGGCCTAAATTATTAGAGCATATTATGTTGCCCTTTGGTGGACGAAAGGCTAAGTAGAACATATCAAGCAAGATTCACTAGTGAGGCCTGCAGATTACATAAAATCTGTCATTACACAAAGAGGTTTTATTTATTTGGTTTGTAAAACATGGGCATGTAGCAGATGGACATTTCGTTTCGCTAAATTGTTTGGATCACTAAACTCTTTGCAGTGGTTTTCAGAGCAGTTTGGGACATTTTTATTATAAACCATTAAAAAAAGAAGACAATTGGAAACGGACAGCCATTTAATATTATCCAATAGGAAGGAAGGAATGCAAAGTAGGAGTTGCATAACACATAGGGATACTTTTTCTGAAAACTGCAGAACGCTACACTGACTGCAAGATGTAGCATTCAATCTAAACCAGCCTACCTGCCAGTCAAGCTTCTCCATGGTTCAAGTCCGACCTACCTCAAGGGGAATTCTGTATCACGTCCACCTGGAAAACCCTTAAGTTACAATGGAACGTCACATTCAGGTCACCTTAAAGAACTTAGGTGGAAAAGGAAAGACCATAAACTCCCTGTTCAGTTTATCCTGATAGTCTTGCCTCTATAGTCGTACTGTTAATCAACTCCAGTGCTTAGCTGCCAACTGGTAAAGCCTGCTTGCTACTTGTAGAGAAGATTTGATAGACGTGACAGAAATACCAGAAACTGAGGTGCCTTCTTGGACAACAGCCCTATAATTTTCCTGTCTTTTTAGGGGTTACAAATGTTATTTCCAGACTTTCTTCCGTTTTAGCTGCCTCAGCCCTCTAGCCCACTGCGGAAGGCATCTTGCCTTCTGCATCTAGTGGACGGCCAATAGTGATACTGAACTCTACTGAGCATTTTACACGAGCACTAAGAATCTGTGACTCCTTCTTGAAATCATAGCCACGTGTCTTTAACCATCCTCTGCGTCTACACGTCTACTTTAATATTTGTACACCCATCAAGTATGTTGCTGCTAGCGAGAGGGTTTGAGGATTAACAGTTTTGCGGAAGCATGTAACTAAGAAATAAATAAAAAAATAAGTAATGGATGGAATGCTTAAATTAAATTAATGCCTAAACCCAAGTCGTGTGCACCATATTAGTGGTCTACAAGCTTAGACAAACACAATATGGAACAGTGCATGCTACTAACAACATAGGATAACTGATGGCCATATTTCCAGCAGACAAGGGCTTTTGGCAGAATAGAGATTCCCAATACATTGACTTTCTAATGATGAAAACACGCCTCATAAATAAGCCAGGTAACAGGATAATGGAAGCCTTCCAGCAACCAACTCCTCTAAAAAGAGAGTATTCTAACCACGATCAACATTCAGTACAGTTTGATTTCAACAAAAAAAATGCTTGGTTGCTTTCTTATCGCACAAGTGAACGATATGTACAACAGAAAAGAACGAATACATGCAATTAAAGCAATAGTAGCCCAAAAGGCTGTTTTGATTGAAGAGGTACAAGGATTTTCGGCCAAGTACACATTTATAGCCCCTTCTCATTATTTGTATGGAACCACAATACTGTCGGTATCCCAAAGACCTTTGCGGGTCTTGAGTTTTCATCAATCGGAGTCAAACTGATAACTTATTTGCAGGAGTTTTGGGTAATTTAGAAATGAACTCAAGTTCTGGTCTCATGTCTACCAAAGCACTCCACTGCTGATGTATTATTGCTAGAAACCATGTGGCCTACAGTGTCCGAGCCAACCTTTGCATAACTACTGGGAAACTAAGGACACAGACAGAATGAGCTTAATCATGTTAACAAGACTGAATATATCTGCAACGCTATTCTTCTGAATCATTTCAATAAAGTTATGGACTGATTGAATGACATTGGGGGACATTTGAACTTACCGTTTTTGGTGAAGGGGGAGGCGAGGAGGCCCCCACTGTAGCCGCCACCGCCAGGAATCCACTTGTGCAGCCCACAGCGCCGCCGCCCCGGGACTACATCTCCCGGCAGCCTTAGCGGCGGCGCTGCTCTTTTGACACCACGGAAGTGCCAGGAGGCGCCTAAAAGCAGCGCTCTGCTAGGCGGAGCGCGGGGGACATTTGAACTTACCGTTTTTGGTGAAGGGGGGGAGGCGAGGAGGCCCCCACTGTAGCCGCCACCGCCAGGAGTCCACTTGTGCAGCCCACAGCGCCGCCGCCCCGGGACTACATCTCCCGGCAGCCTTAGCGGCGGCGCTGCTCTTTTGACACCACGGAAGCGCCAGGAGGCGCCTAAAAGCAGCGCTCTGCTCGGCGGAGCGCGGGGGACATTTGAACTTACCGTTTTTGGTGAAGGGGGGGAGGCGAGGAGGCCCCCACTGTAGCCGCCACCGCCAGGAGTCCACTTGTGCAGCCCACAGCGCCGCCGCCCCGGGACTACATCTCCCGGCAGCCTTAGCGGCGGCGCTGCTCTTTTGACACCACGGAAGCGCCAGGAGGCGCCTAAAAGCAGCGCTCTGCTCGGCGGAGCGCGGGGGACATTTGAACTTACCGTTTTTGGTGAAGGGGGGGAGGCGAGGAGGCCCCCACTGTAGCCGCCACCGCCAGGAGTCCACTTGTGCAGCCCACAGCGCCGCCGCCCCAGGACTACATCTCCCGGCAGCCTTAGCGGCGGCGCTGCTCTTTTGACACCACAGAAGCGCCAGGAGGCGCCTAAAAGCAGCGCTCTGCTCCGCTCCGCCGGACGCGAGCGGGACGCCGGGCTAAGCCCGGGCAAAGGGCGGGCCCTCTGTGGCCCTCAGAGGCACGAGGAGGCCGGGACGGGCCACCCCACTTGGCTTCAACGAAGGAGGAGGTACCGAGTTGTTGTATTTTTCCTTCTTATTGATCCCACATTGTACTGTTTCTCTGATTTCCTCTCAATATGTCCATCTGGGAGGAGCTGAATGCCTTGTGTGGTACGAACTACGTCCAGGACGTATCTACTCCCCCTATAGTGGGTAGAGATGCTGATGAGGAAAAAGACAATGACACTGAGAATTCATCTAATGCCGACAAAATGTGTACTAGCCCCTCATTATCTCCCTCCAACCCACCTTTATTATTGCCGATTGAGGCCGTGAACAGAATACCTGACTCCGTATCACCACTTCAATTGACCTTACTGGCCCAGATCGAGCAACTGCTAATATCTGCTTTATCACCCCTGGTTATAAAAATCAACGCCCTGGGAGACAGGTTGACCAGTATTGAAAATACAATACTAAGGAACTATACTCCAACTGAAAAAACTGCTACACCCATTCACCCCATTCTCCCCAGCAAAAATGAAAAGCTCAAGCCTACGACAAGTACGAAAGCTCAAACTCTTGAACCCCTTATGTCTATACCTAATCCAAGAAGCCGGAATATTACTTTTAACTCCGTGCCTGTACCCCATAGAGTTCCCAGGACCGCACATCGGATTCACTTACCTCCAGAAGCCGCCCCCTACGTGGCTGTTCTCTCTGGGGTCCTTGCACCGAGTCAGAGTAAATTTGAAACTCACCAAGACCTGTTAAACAAAACCATTTCCTGGCTAAAACAAAACAGACCATTGCCATCTGTTTTAGATGGTGGTATCCTGAGTGTCAGGAGGGTGGGGTGGCTAGGTACGTCGCCCAAAGTCATCCCGGGCGATCTGATTTTACTTAAATTCAAGAGTATGAACATTGTCCCCTATCTGCGTTCTTCCCTGCCCAAAGAGGGAGATGGCCCCATTTGCATCTGGGACCTGTATGATTTCTATCCTGGCCCCCGACTCCATCCGTCCCTAAGGCAAATGACATTGAACCACAATTCATGGTGAAAGGGGATTCTATGAACTTTGTGCCACTAACCATCTACCCTTTTTCGATTTTGCACGTACCTTTTTCTTTCAGCTACATTGTCAAATTGATTTTAGTTTGTTTTTAATAGTTGGTTCCTTCTTACCTTGTACATGATATGCTGAGTCATTTATACATGTATGTATTTTCACTTGCTGCTTTTATGGTTTTAAACAAAAAAAAACGAATAAAGCTTATTTTGAACTTTGAACTTTTGAATGAATAGTTTTCTAAATACAACTGGCCAAAAACTAGCACAGCCATTTCCTGTAGGGATAACTTTGGCTGATACATTCCTGTAGTATTGTGAACGGATCCCCACCAGCGCTTTCTTTCAATTCTTACCTGCAGGTCTGTCTCAGGCACACCTGGAGTTTTGCAAATCAGAGAGGTAATTTGGAAATAGTGGGGGAAAAGCCACTGTATGAACACTGGGCTATGTACTTTTTCATCCATGAAACGTTTCCCTTATACAAACATACTAAGAATATATACACAAACACTGGTTGTAGAAAGTTCTTTAACAGGTCCTTGATCTTCAATAGCTAAAGAATCACCAACCTTAGACCCAAGTCACAGATATTTTCATTGACAACCTATCCACAAAATACACTTTCAAGTAAACCTTTTCATCGAAAAGAAATGAGCACCTTTCGCATAAAATGTCTTATTCAATATGTAAATGAATATCAGCAGTTCACTTTCTGTGCAGACATTTCTCCTCTACTAAATACGAAGGCCTAAACCTCACGGGGAGCCACAACTCTTACAGGCCAACAATGGACCATTCACTGGCAAAAATTCTAAAATCTTTACAATGATCTTTGTGAATGGCTAAGCAGCAAGACACAGCTGAACACTGCTGTATGGCAACTGCTTTCGATGGTGCTGGTAAACTTTAGGGAAAGATCAATGCAACGCAAAGGTGCTTGATCATTTATTCAAGAGTACCTCCCACAGCATCAAAAGGTACTGGCTCCAGGTATCCATGTCACTGTAAATTCAAATAAAAACGAAGGATTTACCTGGCAAACAGTGCAAACGCTATTTGGACATCGTTGCTTTGCCTCAGGCTTCCAAGTTGCATGCAGTCATATCTGATGTGATCTGAAAAGACAATCAAATTTTAAGAGGTGCAGCTCCACAGAACGATTTACAAGCAAAGAAACTCTTAAAAAAGCCATGCTTGGAAATTCAGTACATTGTTTTCTTCATTTTCAAACAGAAGAAATGGGCAATGGCCTTTAATGAAGTACAGCATTAGAAAGTATTCTAAGATGTTTATTAGTGATGGGCTAAAGTACGGCCTTCGTACATTATAAGGATATGGCAAGTCCCCTAGGGGGTATGTAACCATACAAAGGAATAAGGCCGAAGAAAGTTGCTATATAATGTCATGGAACTCCAACGTGACTTGCAAAATCCTTTAAAACGTATGGTAAGAGGATATTGTATTCCTTAAAATACACGAGCAGCACACTTCTCTTCCTATAAACCACTTAAATCCTTGTTGTTTTGCTCTTTGATATGAGATATATAATGTAGTAGCAGTCATGATGAATGAATGCAGAATCTCAGTGCAAATATAGACACAACAAAAAGTTATTTCTTGCAAAAATAAATACAGACCAGTTTTAATGTAAATCAGACAAAAACGATGGTAAGGATTATAATGTGTACATAAATGCAGAGGGATTCTATTTTTCCAGCTATGAACTTCATTGAAAAAAATTAATTTGTTACCACAAACCTCATTTTTGCTTCTCACTTTTACTTTTAGAAAAACAGATTAGAAGGAAGAAAAGGCAGTTTTCGTTGCTTTGTTTAAATTGAGCTGTAATGATGCTCCATGACTTGCCTTCACTTTGTCTAGTGGCTCTGGCAGCAGGTACTTCAGCATACAACTCAATTGTAACTTATTACATTTGAGCATCCGTATAATTTTGTAATTACAGGTGACTAGAGACGGCATAACTCTACTGTATAAAGGATATAAGAGGCTTTTAACTGGGACTGCAAACTCTCAAGTATTCTACACACATCAACATTCATGTCTTTGCTGCTGTACATGATTATACAATTGCCTTATTTAGCCACATAATAAGCAAATCCATAACCTTATTTATAAGTTCAATGTAGAATACTGTCTTGATTTCTGAACTGCAAGAATATCAGTGCTTAGCATGATGCTAAAATGATGCATATGACACACATATATAGATACCCAAGTGCATATGGAATCGAGTTTTGAAACTAGGTATTGTAAGAAATCAGGTTACTGGTTGAGGAGGGTGAAACCTTTCTCAAGCAGCACGTATAATTCTTCTCAGGGTGAAGTCATAAGTAAACCCTGAATTAACCTGTGCTCAACCCTTGCACAGCTTGGCAGAGAGCAGTCAGGCCTACCTCAGAGGCAATGTGTAATGTATTTGTACTATAAAAACAACAATGGTCCCATGCAGTAACAATCAATTTAAGGATGAATACAGACACAATGGATTCTGTATTAGAGTGACTTGTCCAGCCGGACAGAGGTCAGAACGTATTTAATGATTACAACACAATAAATCGAGAATATCCTTCGACAGTCTCACGTCGTGGGGTACAAGCCTGTACCTCATTCATCCACTAACACTTTAGTACATTCAAAGTGAACATAAAGGGCTTTTAGGCAAAAAAAGCTGAGTTGTTCTTTAGATCATAATTGGAACAGATATTTTCAATTGCGCCATTACAATAAGGTACACAATATACACACTGTATAAGGCACATACATTGGTCGACGGCGTTTCGATCCCACTTTTTTAATTCAAAGGGATCATCATCAGGACAATATGATAAGTGCCTAATAATTGCAATTATTATTGCAATTATTAGGCACTTATCACACTTTCTAGCATTCTGGACTTGGATGGCACCACTTGGCAGGGTAGATTCACAGATGGTAGAGTCCAGGTGCAGGTGCAAGGTTGTGGGAAGCCAGTTGTGTCCCCGAGGTTTCAGATCAAGAGACCAGCCAACTAGCCCTTGGAGTCACTCTGGAGTAATGAGTTCAAGAGATACAGGTCCAGTCCTTGTCACCAAGGCAAGAGTGCAGCAGATCAGAATGGTAGGGCAGCAGTCCTTCAGAGAGGCAGTCCAGGACAGTGGCAATCCTTTCAGCAGCACAGCAGTCCTTCTTCCTGGCAGAGCATCCACAGGGTCAAGAGTGTACGGACGACTTGGTGTTTGAAATCCAGCATTTATACCCAGTTGTGCCTTTGAACTGGGAGATAAGCTTCTAGTAGTTTCCCTCTGAAGTCTCCAGGCATCCTGCTTTCCCTGTCCTAGCATCAGACTATCTAATGGGGCTATGCAGTCCTTTGTGCGGAGGCAGGGAACAGCCTATTCAAGTGTAAGTAAGTAGGGCTGGGTCCATCTCCACCCTTCCATCCAGCCAGTGATGGCCAATCCAGGCACACCCAAGCTTTCTATCGTGTGTGGATGTTTAGAAGAAATACACAAAGCCCAACTGTCAGCTAAACCCTACTATGTGACCCAGAGACAAGCTACAGGCACTAAATGGCTAGGGAAGAAAGGTGCCAACCTTCTAAAAGTCGTAATTTGAAAATTGTTATTTAAAATTCCACTTCACCATAAGTTAGGATTTTACATTACATTTCCAAAGACACCAAACATGAACTGGTTACCTCGTCCAATTTGAAAGTACAGCTTATTAAATAAAATAAGGTACTCCAATGTTATCCTATGGGAGAGGTGTAAGAGATTTTTACTCCCATGCCAGGTAAAACTTAAAAGTACAGGTCAAACTTTTTAACTGCACTGCACCCTGCCCTCTGGACACATGGCAGTTTCAATGTTAGTTGTAATATTTATTTGATGGTTTCATCACGTCATTATTTCTTATATTTTAGATTATTATGTGCACCAACCGTTTTGGTGGAGAGTGTATGTATCAATACGTTTATAGTTTCATGGTATTCATGCAACATTGGATTTAGCACAATCGTGTCACCAAGTGTTTATTATATGTTGGAGAGATGTTTTCTACTGTTTGACAGGATCTTTTTCAATTTTCCACATTATAATTACCTCTGACTAAGGGTGTTTCCCGAAATGCATTGGGTTTATGCTACAATGGATGAAATCAGACTCGACATATGCCGCAGGAATAAGGCAGAATTGGCTTCTCGCATGAACTTTGAATACTGGAATAACAAGGTTGCTAATAAATTATGGAAGACTTGGAAATCAACGTTTTGTTTTAACTAAAATTAGACTGATTTTAATGATTGTGATAAAAAATAATACTGTTCATGGTGTTATAAGGGACTACAGGCCTGTTGGTTGTGCATCTTCAGACTGGTGAACATAGTTGGTCCAGATCTCTGTACTGGGGTGATGTATGATATTGTTCTGCATTCTATCCATCAAGTGTTCTCTTTGAACATTTTTGGTCACCAGCTTGTGATAAAATGTTTATTTTGTGAGGTCCAAATGGCAGTTTAAGAACTGCGTACACAAGCTGCCATGGCAGGCCTGAGACATGTTTACCAGAATACTTAACTGGGTGGCACAATGAGTGCTGCAGGACCACTCGTAGCACTTAATTTACAGGCCCTGGGCACATGTAGAGCTACTTTATTAGCACTTAGCAGTAAATAAAATATGCAAATTTGGGATATGCAAATGTTACCATGTTTTAAGGAGTGAGCACGTGCACTTGAGCATTGGTTAGCAGTGGTAAACTGTGCAGAGTCCTAAGGCCAGCAAAAATTAGATCAATGAAAATGGAGAAGGAAGGCAAAAAGCTCAGGGGAAGATCACCCTAAATCTTATAAGTCGAACAGGTATGCCCAAAAGCTTTATCTTGAAGTATACCAGTACACATGAGCCTATTGAAGAATACTTATGCAGTAATTCTATGATTAATTTGTGGAAATCCATTTTTCAAAATATTACAAGTTTGAAAGAGGAGTTTGAGGGTCAGTCACTTTAACCAGATCTTCTGACAACAGAAAAACTAATCGGATTCATTTGTTTACAACAGAATATGAAAGGCCATGTATTTCTCAAAACACTGTGGGCTTGCGTTAAAAAGCCTAAACACCATTTCCACTAGTCACTTACCCGGCCCACTAACTATGTTGTAAGGGACTGGAAAGCATCAAACCTGATTGGGGATAATATTGCAAAACACTATGTACTCAGCTGGCTAGTAGGCCTCTGTGTACTGAAGAATACAAGCAGGGAAAGAAACTGTGGCAAGCTATAACTTTTTTAAAAAATGGTTGTCATCGCAGAATTTCAGCCCACGAACCAAGAGCAAGATTCACCAACTAATCTGACAAGCGTTATACCAAAGTATGTATTTGGAAAATGCTGTTAAATGCACTGACGTGACTGTAGCATAACTGCCAGAGCTACGGACTTTGGAAAAGGGGAGGATCTATGTTTGAGTTGTAACATGAAAAACACTAATACCTTTGGTCAAGTGGAGCGGGATGTGTAAAGTGCTCCAATACCTTTGGTTGAGTAGAGCGAAGAGGGGTTTGGGTGAAACTAGAGGAGAGGGTGGTGGTGAGGGAGAGGGTCTGCAGACGTATGCACTTTGTAAGAGTGCATGTGGAAGATTTAAAAAAGGAGTTTCTGCACCTAGTGGAAGGACACTGGTCCCAGGAAGCAGTACTTGCTCCATGATGTTCCACAGCATGGATAAAGACTTGAAACCCAGGAGGAAGTTGGAGGTTAGTAGGAGCCACTGACCAATATGAAGGCAGGAAATCAGAGTGGCGTGGGAGCTAAGTAATGGTGAGTAAAGGTAAGTAATGTGCTGGCTCTAAGCCCCATTTAAGATTTTTTTTTTCCATTACAAAAGATTTTGCAAGCACAGTGCAGGTGAAACCTAAAAAATGGCCCCAAAAAGGAATCCTTAACTAGCCAATCAACATAATTCATGTTGCTACTGATCATAAATTGTGCAACACGTTAACACCCATGCCAAAACCCTATAAAGGCAACACTACATTCTCCAAATGCTCCCAACCCCAGATATGATCAGTATAGTTTCATCACCCTTTAACTAGTAGTTACATAGAAAGTAGCCCTGCATATACAGAGGACATGTACTGAGCCCCCAATGTCTTGCTTGGATGAACGCAGAGCAGGACTGCACTAATTCGTATGACAAAAAAAGTCCTCCCACAGAGATTCCTATCACTAACAACAATTGCACTGCTCGAATCAACAAGATTCACTTATGCTCTAAAGAAAACCAAAATGTAAGACTCAAATGAGACAGACAAAACTCTGGTCCGATTTTGAGTTGAATGTTTCTAGAAAGGTTATTCTTGGGTTTTCTTTGCCCAGAGGAGCCAACCTGGAAATAATAATGCCAGCTGCTCAACTCACCTACTGGCATTATGGACCTTTATTCCAGAGAAACAAGGAAAGAGGTTCCTATGTCAATCAGTGCTCCTATAGCTAAAGCTATCACATGCTATTTGCCACCACCACTAGCTGATCCTAACTACCATCGCCATATGCTATTTTCCACAACCATTAGCTGCTTTTCCAATTCAGGACACTGCATAGTCTATAAATCCACAACGCCTAGCACCACTGTCTACAAGGATGGCAAGCTCACTATGCATGGCTCTCGGCTCACCTTCAGCCGGTACACCATTAAAATGGAGACGAAGTAGTGTTAAAAAGAAAAAACATGCCAACAGGCCTTCACCATGTATAAACCCAAGGTCTGGAACAACATACCTGTATCCTTCAAGACTGCACAACCCTGCTTGAATTTAAGAGCGGAAGACATCTATTTAAAGAAGACTACTTCATGACGAATAAACAGTCTGCCTCTTCTCTAACTACCACTCTTCCCTTCCAACAAATTACTGAATGGATCTTTGCCTTTGATCCGGTCCAGCTCTAGTTAGGTTAATGCTACTTAAATACATACACTACATATGACAGGTCACATCGGCGGTTGACAGCCCTCTGTAAACAAGTCTCACAAAGCTAGTGGAAGAATATCATTTGATTTCCAGTCAGAAGGGAAGGACAAGAGGTTCTTGGGGTTGCCACAAAGATCAGAGGAGAGAACTTCTTGCATTTAGATAAAGGACTCATGGAGTGAATGACTATGTCACCAGAATGGACAATGGCAAATAGCATCATGTTCTGGCATTCATCATCAGTGCTTAAAACCCATCCAAGTTCAATATGTCGGTGTTGTTTAGAAGGGAGAAAAAAATCACAACTGCATTTCATCTTAACACTAATCATTACACTGATTATATAACAGCATACCAACTGCAGAGTATCCCACCAACAACCTTACATTTTTAAGGTCAAGCCCAGAAGACAGTGCAAGCTGTGCTGCTGCAAAAGAGCTAATGTGAGCTTACCAAGAACTTATAGGAACTTAAAGCCTGCCCACTACTTACCACTGATTGGGTTTATGGTTACTCATTTGCTAGCTTCTTAGCCAAAAAACTTCCCTTGTCTCAATTTGTCCATCCTGTGTTTCTCCTTCTAGAGTAAATCATCTTTACCTTCTCTCTGACTGGGTGGTTTCTATTCTTCCACTTTTCTCTTTTTTCGTCCAAGTACTCCATGAGAGTGGTTGTGCTTTCCAGCTGTCTCCCTCGTGTGCTTCTTTCCAACTACTAAATATCCATACAGGCGCTCTGTGTTCCTGTCTCCCTCATGTTGGAAGCTCTCCCCTTCACCAAACTTCCTCACTCTACATGCTGCGTGATGGTTATTGTGTGTATGCTTCTCGTCTGCCCCCTGTGTTACTTTTCTTCCCCCCATCCACTCCCACGATCCTTTAAAAAAAATATACATATTTTTATTTTAAGTGTGGCGATAACCATTCAACAAGTTGCTGCTGGCCATATACTATTATAATAATAATAAAAAAGCTTTCACATTACCACTTTTATTTTTGTTTATTTACCGATACATTTCTGGTCGGTAAATAATAATAATAAAATGGCATCCAAGTCATGCCTAATGCGGACACCTACAAAACGTCGCAGAGGTGTCATCATGCATTTTTTCTTTTGAGCATGCTGGACAGTTTCTCCCTAATGGTGTACAGCCAAAAGGCTTTGGCCAAGCCAACTGGTGTCTTATTGGCTTTTGCAAATGCTTGTGTAAGTCACTTTTCAGATAAACCCATTATCTTTTCCCCTCCTCAATATTTCTGCTACGCCCCTTTCTTTGTTCTGAAAATGGTATGTAGCAATCCATTTCAAATCTAGGGAGCTGTGGTCTAAAGAGAACTTTCTGAGGGCATGGAAAGAACATTAGCCTCATTTTCATGGATAAGCATCCCCTAGCTCTGTGCTTATGCTCCACCTGTCTTTCTTAGATACCTCGCCCATTCTTTCCATAATGTCAACAGTGGGTCGATATGCATTGTCCTGTCTTTCCATAGTATCATGGCCGCTGTTGGATTCAATACCAAGTCCCCTCTTTTCCATTGCATCATAAACTGTCTGGGTCTTGATTTCTCCTCTTTTCGTTCAATAGCTTTCAAAGACTCTCTGGGAACAAGCATTTCTAATAGGATTCGTATTTACATGAGACTTCTTACATTGGAAACGGGAGGGTGGGCATCCAAGAAGGCACGAAAGGGAGTGGGGGAGAAGTCATGGACTGTGGGAGGGGGATAACACAGGGCAGAAAATAGTGTTGGAGCAAATGGGCCAGTAGCCAGGGAAGGCTACAAATCACAACATGGCCGTCGGAAGGAGGGACTAACAAGCCAAAAAACAATCAGAAGGCAGCATTTAGGATTTAGGATCTAAGCCAATCCAAAATATGGTCGGAGCTTAAACGAAGGTTCCCCGCTATAGTGTATACTGCATGCCTTGCTGCAGAGCAGCGCTGAGACACTGGGTGCCTGCCACATTCACAAGAGGTTTTTTATTGTTGTATTTATTTATACTAGACGCTTTCTGTACCACACACTTGGGCAAGGTCTGTTATTCCTTAAGTGCATGCGGAAAAAAATCCAATGGTTGGATTCCAGTCTTGGGTGACCGAATTCATCCATGCTGGTGGCACAACTTAGTCTGCAACCATTGCAACAGCAACACCCACATCCAGTCTGATAACGAGTCACCTCCTTCCTTATTTACTGGCAGTGCTTGCCATGACAAGAAGGAACAGACATGGAGAAAATTAATCACACTGCTCTGCCCGTAATTACAGTGTGCTGAAGAGCAATATCTGGAATACACAAAAGTCCCACGACAGCATTATGAAACCTTCAGACTGCTATCAACTCCGGTGACTGCTCGAAACCTCCACACCGCCCAGCACACGCTTAAATTCAGCTAATGAGAGGCAAACAAATATTATGTTAAACAGAACTAAGGGAGCAGGGTTGGCTACGGTCAACATTCCAATCCGGCTTATAGATGCCTCTAAAATGCAGTGGTGCCATCCATACTGCGTCACGCACCTGGCATCTGAAACAGCCATGTTAAAAACGCGTCCCACTGATGATCTCAGGCACCTTATGTCTCCTGCCAAAACCTTCCTTCCCCTTTTTCCGGTCACATAACTACTCTCCCGGGCATGCAAAGCGGCACTCACTAACATAGGTGGAGAGAGATCTTGTAGAGAGCAGCAAAGGACAATCTGAGACTAAACTTTAACCTTTCCAAGGTAGCTGAAGAGACCTTTCTCGCCAAAGAAAAAAAAAACACAAGTTTTAACTTTCCATTTGCGGTGATTCTGTTCAGCAATTCCCTCTCACATTAATAAATCCTGCTTTGCTGCAAAAAATAAGTTGGAAAAAATTGCCCTCGCTCCAACATAACAAAGGTGTCTTTATATTCCTTAGTATTAAGTATTTGGTCTAGAACCGGAAACAAGTCTAACAGATCAATACCACTAAATCTGTGTCTGCAAAGCATAAATGAAAATGTATTCATCCCCTAGAAACCAAGATGTCCAGCCACTGGGAACAGGCAAAGACAACAGGGACCAACGGATTAACCATTAACTGTAGAAGGTGAAGCTTTTCACAAGTAATAGTTTAATCTATCATATTGTGCTCAAAGGTGTGTGTCAGCAGTGAGGGTTGAACAAGAGTTTTTGAAGTTGCATTTATAGGCCGTTTACTACCCCTGACGAGACGAGGCAAATACGCGCTTTTCAGAGAGTAGCACACTATTTCAGAGCCCAAAATGGATTAGTGGTGGATTACTATTGGGAACTTCAAGTTGTTAATTCGAGCAGTGGACATGAGAGTATGTTCGCTGGACTTGATAGGATAAAGGAATCTAGAAAATGTAATTTGGGACATCATTGTAGCAAAATGAGGTTTGGGATGAGTCAAAGGTGGGATATTGTAGGGAAGAGTCTAGAAAAGGTTATTACAGAGAAACTAGTAGAAGATCAAGGTTTGGGATAAGTCGAAGGAGGGGTAGAGGAGGGAAGAGTCTAGAAAGTGTTATTTAGCAGATCATAGAAGTAAAAGGAGGTATGGGATAAGTCAAAAGAGGGAAGAGTCTAGAAAGGGTTATTAGGGAGATCATAATAGTACAATGACATTTGGGATGAGTCAGAGTGGATGTAGAGGATATATTGAGAGAAGAATAGGATGAGACAAAGTAGTGCATTGGAGAGAGTTTAAGTCTTTTTATTTCTACAGTAGGAGTAAAGTAATACATATATAGACAGATAACTACATAGAAAGCTATACATGTATATGGAGAATAAAAGTTGTATTATATAAAGTTCATGTGTGGGTAGTTAGAAACTCAGACTTTCAAGTGTTGCTGTTCATAAAGGTAACGTATTTGTATTCTTTTTTTAATGGAAAGTGTGTACATTTTTTAAATTTATATGTATTTGTTTTTATTTAATTATTTCTCCAATATTTGAGTAATGAAGCACTTAGATATAATTGTTATGAATATATTTACACATTGTGATAGTTCAAATGAAGCAGAGACCCATAAGAATGTAATCAAATAACGTAAATGTACACTGAGCAGTGACCTATATACAGCTTAAGAATAAAATAATAAATACATTTTAACCGTAAGTAATATATACATTTGTTAAGCAGGCCTATATGAAGATATATGTTTTCAACCATAAGTAGAATATGTATGTGTACCAAAAAATGCACATATCTGAATACATACATATAATCAAAATATACATGATGATACACAGACATAAGCTGTACATTTGTGTTTTGAGTAAGGTTGTCATGTAGGAAAGAACCAACTTCTGAAAAGAAGATAGTCTTCTGTGATCTTTTATGTTTAGGGGTAATTAATTTCATAGTTTGGAGCCTTGAACATAGAAAGATGTAGCACCCATGGTTCTTTTTTTGTATGTTGGGGTTTTGAGGAGAGGTGCCAATCTAGAACGGAGGATCCTTTGTTGTATGTATTTGGTGATTTTATTCCTGATGAAAAGTGGTCCTATTCTGTGAATTGTGGGTGACGCCAAGCAGCTGGAAGGTGGATGTTCTGCCACCCAAAAACTAATGTAGGGTCCACAAGGCAGGGGAAATGTGGGCTCATGGCTTTACATGTAGGAGTAGTCTGGCAGTAGTGTTCCGAATTTGTTCTAGTATTTTCATAGTTGATAAAGAGAAGTGGCAGAGGCCATTGGCATAATCAAGTTTAGACAGTATAGGAGAGATAGTAGCTTGGACCTTTTGTGGAAATCTTATATGGGGGGGGGGAGATGTGTTGCACTGTTTTTATAGTAATGAAGCTTGATTTTGCTAACTTACCCACTTGGGCATTCACTGATAGCTTGGAGTCAATGGTAATCCTGAAGATCAGCAATAGCCTCACTGTCATTAAAGTGCATGCTATGATATGCAAATATATCCAATGAAAACACGAACCCTAACAGCCCAATAAAAAAGCAACACCTTAAAGCTTTAACTTAAATTAAGTTAGTAGACAGGTGGTCAGGTCAAAGTAACAGACAGCGAAACCCTGTTCGACTGCCAGGTGATGATCACATGTTACTGCATGGGAATCTTGTCATTACTGCACTGTCACAACACACATACCAGTGATTTGACTGACATGATGACAGAATAACATCTTTAAGACCTGTAAAAATAGTCTCTCAGAGTAAAAGGCTTTAAACTGGTCAGTAGATTAAAAAAAGTAATGAATGATGGGTCAGACCGAACGTACATCGGTGGCATCACAGGAGGCCTTGTTGGTTAGAGCATCTGCCCCAGCTCTGGTTGCTAGAGTTGCTGTTGGATGAACGCCATGATTGATTTGACATGGATGACCCATCGTCTGACAGAACGTCATTTTCGGTTGGTTGGAAATCATCTTTTGTACAAGGGTACATTTTCTCCCTATCGAATCTTTTCAGATCTTTCTGCAGATAGGCAATTTTTGATTTAGGAGATAGTCGCGATGGTCGGACATTTCTGCATTGATCTCTGCCAACCGGGTTTTATATGCTGAAATGCAGACAGAACACAATCACACTACACGTCCCCGACGGTAGCCTGAATATACCATCTAGCAGGCACTGAGCACTGCACATCTAAAGGAGAAATGCATACAGGACATTGAAGATAAACAGACCAGGCAGTTTCAATCAAATTAACAATTATATAACAAGCATTGGCATAGCCAATAGGTCTTGCCTTTTAGACCTTATAAGTGTGTAGCTATGCAGCACATTATCCTGGGTAGGCAAAATCGTTCAAGGCAAGACGAATATGCAAAACATACACAACTCAAAGACACTTTCATAGGAAAATCTTTTCGACAATCACAGTAGACACGTGTTATTTTCAGAGTAGGACAAGCAGCACAGTCCAAAAGAAGCACACACTTCAAAAAGAGAAAGGGTGACGTTTATTGGGAAGAAAAAATAATGTTTCAGTAAAACCTTTCTAGAATGTTTAAATTCGATATTGACTAACATTTATTAAACAGCTTAAATGACCTTTCGCCAATACACAAAGGGAATGAGGATTAACTAACAAAAAAGAGAATGCTTTTATTCAGAACGTAGCTTCCCATGCTCAGGCGAGATTAGTAATTGGATTGGAAAATTAATGATTGTTAAAAAGTATCCAGGTGCTCAAAGATTAGTTTCTGAGGACAACTGTGCATCCTGGGGAGTTACTGTGACCCGTGGCAGCACCGCACAACTGTGTGTGTCGGCAGTCACAACTTATCGATTTCTTTGCTCGGGCTAGGAAAAGTTCAAGGCGTGATGTGGCGCACACAGCATCAGATTTCATCACCCAAGTCCCACCTCTCACAAATGCACCTAGCAGCTGAACTTCGGGCTTCTGTTTGTGCTTTAGTCAACTAAAGCGGAAAGGCAGGCATGCTCTTTTAAATAAAAGGGCAAGTGATCTTGCTTCGTGCCCTTACTACTCTTCCTTCCGGCCCTCCACAAACATACGCAGACACCAGTCTTAAGCATGTGTGTATCCTTCTTCCTAGACTTCAAAGGCCATTGGCATGGGTTATGAACACAGTGTTTCCAAACTGGAATTCCATGCCAACACTATAATGTATGGAATTAGCCTCTCCATTTACGCAGCAATACTCAGTTTTGCCTTCCTGTTCAACCACTGCTCCTCCTTCAACCCGTAAACCACCTTCAAGCAACAGCGGCAACTGCATCCAGCAAACCACCGACCAGGGTGACCCCCTGCCACCACAGGCAATCAGTTTTCAAGCACCCAGAAGGTGAAACAGCCAATGAGAAAGGAGAGGCTGCCAATCCTAAACTAGCGCATCACTATAGAAATAGAGGAAGGAAAAAGCACTAGCCACAGTTTCTACATAAAAACAGTGGCCATCTTGAAGTAGCCAGAAATCAAACTGAATCTTCCAAAAATCATTAATTACAGAAAGGCGCATTTTTAAATTTTATTTGTACAAATTCAACCTTTTTATTTCAATAAACGGGTGTGCAGAAAACATTGCATTTTTGAAAGAACTGAAAATATCATTTTAAAGGCACTGGGAGTCCCTCACATTTCTGTCTTTTAATAAACTGCATAATATTACAACGGAAATGATGGACATTTTGTCACTAATAGCAGTAATGTTGTCATTGTTCCGTAGGCAAATGATTTCTAGACAAAACAAGTGAAAAACCAGTGAGGTCTGTCCTGAATCCCAGTGAGGGTACTTCTGAGACCCGCTCCTTGCAATGGTGCCTGTTCTGAACCCAGTGTGGCCAATACAAATCCCAGCTCCTCGCAACAAAGACCACCCTTCCCTGGCCCATCACAGAAAGGCCCACCCCGTCTGCGCTCACTTTAGAGCTGCACTTTGCCCGGTCTGAAGGCGCAGTAGACCTGCGGACAATCAGCAATTAACAGACGCCTCTTGTGTAAATGAGTACAATGGCTGGTGGAAGAAAGTACCTCAAGAAAGCCTCCACTCTCAAGATGGCATCCGCTGCCCGTCACTGTAACTCCACCCTGAATCCAAGTTCAGACGAGGAAACAAGAGCCGAGCTGTGAATTGAAACCGAAAGTGATCCAGGGCTGAGTGGGTGCCTGGGTCTCTTGCTACCTCACCCCATGAGCACGGAAAGGGAGGGGGTGGAGGGACGGCTGAAGCAGCGAGGTGAGAGGGAGTTGAGGGACGGGGGAAATCCTCTCACTTTGAAGTCAGAGATAAGACCACAATTTACAGCCCTGTTTACATAAGAGCGTATAGCTATTCAAAACACAACCACTCAGGAGAAATGCTCTTTCAAGTGTAAAAAAAATAAAATAAAAAATCCCTAAGCCAGTAACTAAGATGGGACAAGTAGAAGCTTACAAGAAATGGGGGCCTGCTCCATGGGAAGGAGCAAACAACAAAAAAAGAAGGGACAAATATGAAAAACAACCGCCCAGAAGCACTTTTTTTTTTTTTAAAGGACTCTGAAACAAACAAATGAAAAGGAGTGGGCGGGCTTTTAGCCCACAATTCATATACAGCATGCCTTGAAGAGACCGTGCAAGCGCTGTCTAGGCTTGACCTATAAAGGAGAAGGAGGGACATAACATGGTTATTGCAAATTGTATAAAAATTAGAATGAAAAACAAATTAGTGCTGGACAAAAAATCTCAGTAGTAAGCAAGAGCCTTCCTCTTCCAAGATGAGCACAATAGCGGTTACATTTTTTCTTTACGTTTAAAGCCTTACTTTAAATCATTTTGCTTAGCAAGAAACCTTTACAACTGGAACAGCTACCAACCTCTGTTTTGGCTTTGTAAAATATCAAGCAACAGATGTTAACATTTAGCATCACTATCAGCTCTGACACAAACTCTCCACCGGTCCTTGAATACATTTTATTAAAGTGCATTTTGTAAGAAGAGCATTGCTAGAAGCGATGGTTTAGCAGTGGAAGGTCATAACTATAAAAATGTAGTAGAATAGTAAAGATGATTGCAAATAAGCAAGACAAAGCAGACCCAGGTAATTACATTGTTCTGTATCTCACTGAAGCATTTTGATACGCCTCACATGCCAGACCTGAAGATCACCCACAATCTAAGAATCCATATACCCCAAATCCTAAATGAAGCTTGGCTACTTATATTCTAAAAGAGTCAATCTTATACTGTCCTGGAAGATTTTTGTTTAACATTTTTTCTATTGTGCAGCGGCAACTACATGGTATCAGCGTGCTCTGCATTAGAGCTAAGAAATCATAACCAAAAATGTATCAGATGATCTGTTAAATAGAGGCGAGAAGATATTGTGTAGCAAGAGTTTTGTATTAGTTCATGTGGTGACGGAAAACATGAGTTTCAGCAATTTCCTCAAGGGTGGTTATCAAATGTCGAAGTGATGATGGATCTATTTCGAAAGGAAGCACCAAAGAATAAACAGTTATAAGAGCATTCATATGCTATGTTTTGTTATATCTGAGAGAATTTATGGTTGGTGTTACGCTATTTGTAAAGCCTCGCAGCATATTGCTGTTCAGTACGGTTTTCCCAGTCAATAAACCACAAACCACCCTCATCCCCACATCTTTTGAGGATTCTATGTCAGGACCGGAGGCTTCGGATTATGCTTTTCCTTTCTTCGCTCTTTATTTTATACAAAACTCACAGCAGCTCAGAAAAGCTCAACAAATGCTTATACACCCCAAACAAAGGGAAAAAAGCATTAAACACTGAAAAAATACAGTTCTCAAATGTCCAAGAACGACAACTCCCATCAATCCATATAGATAGTGTCCAACATTAGTCCCTCGACAGTTCCATGACATGTAGATAGGACGTCCATCTTGTGCCCTCTTCCTTCGCTGCTTCGCAGCCAGTTAAGTGCTCTGTTTTCATGATCTCTTGTGGGGTAATAGTTTATGGCATAATTGTGATGTTTAGCTGGTTTTGCGCAATGGGGGGGGGGGCTCTGTGGGGCGTTATCTTCTTGTTTTGATCTGTATCTGCCTCCACAGAGCCCATTGTAATCGCAAGAACGTTACAGCGTTCCACACGTGATTTTACCAGTTTGTTGTGGTCTGTTTGGCCGCTAGGGGGAGCTGTGGCGTCTCGTTGCTCCTCAGCACGGTTTTCCTCACAGAGAGGAGCCGCGCTGAGGAACGAGTCGTGCCGGAGCCTTGACCCCCGCAGCCTCACCCGAACGCCCAGTGCTTCTGGGTCTGTACCCGCCCCAGTAATTAAAGAACGCCCCGTGTGGGGTCCGTATAGCAGTTTTACCGCGTTGTGTGCCTGCGGGCGGATTTCACAGCACAAGTTAGTGGTTTCAACCGTGTTGGGCCTGTCAGTAGTTGAAGGTGTCAGGAGTGTGTGTTTGTGGGCGCGCGGGGGAGGTGGCTAGGACCCGGTCCTTGAGAGGGTCTGCACGCTGTAAGGGGGTGCTGCCTTGTATTCCGGTTTTCAACCGGGCCTAATTGTTTGTTGGCCTTTGGCCTCCTCACAAGTCTACTGCTTTAAACAGCCTTCCTCAGCCCATTCCAGTGCTTAGCATTTCATATAGATTACCTGTGGCCTGATCCTGTAGTGAACACACTGACAGGCATGGATCAGGAGGGCTTTTATGAGGAGGAGTATCATAACTAAATGACGACGAATTCTACAATGCGGTGGACCTCTCTATCTACCGCTGTGTCACGGAGATAGTGGGCCCCGTGGAGGACCACCTGTCTGCCCGCATTGTGGAAGAGTGCGCAAAGATGGCGCAGGCACATTTAGGTTCGCCGAGTAACAACCCAGCTCCTGAGGGGGAAGAGCCCCCTTCCCCGAAAAAGCCCTGTAACGAGGGGGGTCTCTGCGGGGGCGCAGGGTGTGGACAGGGACGCCTTTGGACCCCTGCGCAACGCCTTTTTGGCCAAGGCGACCACTTCCCCCCCTGCGCCACCGCCGGGCCCAGAACCCTCAGTTTCTTTGGGTACGGCTCCCTCTTCACCCGGAGGGGTGTCACCGGCGGACACGGACGACGACGACGAGGAGTCGGTAAGTTCTTTGAGACCGTCCAGCTCCGCCATTGGGTTGCCACAGGACAGTTCAGGTATGTTGGACCCGGATGAGATCATCCATCCGCGGTCCGCGCCCTGGACCCCTGGGGACAAGGTGGCGAAGTTTGTGGCGGGACGCCTCCGCAAGCCCTTAGAGGAGGCGACGAGTTGTCTGCGAGGGGAGTGCCCTCGGCCCACGTTAGAGGGAATAGTGGCTATGACACCACAGTTAGATTCCAAGATGGCCACGTTCCTTGCGAAGTTTGTAAAGGATCCCCCGCAAGGGCATAGACCATTCCTGGCGCTCCGGTCAGGACAAGTTGCTGGACGCAATAGGACCCATTACAAAAATTCTTGACACGGCTGAGGAGGCGAAGGCGACAGGTTCCTGACAGGTTCCACGATCTCTCCGGATGTCCTGTCAAATTGGGTGCAGAGGGTAGTCATCTTCCTGTAGTCACCAACTGCGCACTCTCTACCGAACGCCGGCGATCACTTCTGATCAAACTGGACCCGAAGTTGGGAGATCTGGCCTCATCCGAGGCGGGGGCGGTGGCCCAAGGGGGACTCTTCGGAGACCCCTTTATCAAAGAATTGGGTAAGTTTGTGTCGACCTTTACCTCCCTGGACAAGGCCCTGTCCAGTATTAAGAGGGTTTTCCAACAACGTTTTTCTCGAGGGGCCAGTCGCGGTAGGGGCCTCGCGACCGGCAGTGGCTGTCGGAACTTTACCAAGGGTCAAGGCTCCTGGCAGGGGCAATACAACACTTCTGCCAACTACACCAACTTTTACCCCACCAGGGGTCAACGCTTCAGAGGCCGAGGTGGCTTCAAGAACAACTCCGGCAACACCAATACCGGCGGTAAATGTTATTCTTGCAGAGCAGGTGCGCATTGGCGGCCGGCTGATGGCTTTTTCAGACGTACAGACGATCCTCGGTTTCCACATAGAGTTTTACGATCGCCCCTACCAAATAAGGCTCCCTCGCCTTATAGTCTTCTCGGCGGCAGATGCACAGTTGATCGACAGAGAGGTCTCAGACCTGCTCCGTAAAGGGGCCATTTGTCGATCAGCTCAGCATCCTGCGGGTTTCCTCAGCAACATTTTCCTGGTGGAAAAAACGGACAGAGGCAAGTGGCCGGTTATCAACCTCAAAGAGTTCAACGGGTGGTTGGTCTACAGGCATTTCAAGATGGAGGGAATCCTTCTTCTTCGGGATGTTCTTCTCCAGAACGTCTGGATGGTGCGCCTAGATCAAGGACGCGTACTCGGTGGTTCCCATTCATTCTCCTCACCATCAGTTCTCACGGTTCATCTTGAAGGAACAGGTATTCGAGTTCACGGCCCTTCCGTTCAGACTTTCCGTTGCCCCTTGGTGTTTCACCAAGCTGCTCCATCCGGCGGTGGAATTTCTACGGAGTCAGGGTATTCGGATGATTGTCTATCTGGATGACATCCTCTTGATGGCCCAGTGTCCAACAAAGCTAGGCCTTCAACTTCAACAGACAGTCTCCCTGCTTCATGGATTGGGCTTTGTCATCAACAAAGACAAATCTGTTCTCTCTCCCTCCCAGAGAGTGTTTTTTCTTGGGTTCGTCGTGGACTCCCTCCAAAACCTCCTTGAGCCTCCGTTCTCGAAAGATGGCCAAAATCTGGCATGTGTTGCGTCAGACAGTCGCCAAATCACACACCTCCCTCCGTCAGATTGCCAGGGTGGTGGGGCTCTTCTCCTCGTCCATCCAGGCAATCTTTCCGGGACCCCTCCATTATCGGGCCCTTCAGCATCTCAAGGCGCATCACCTCAGGAAGGGTATAACTTGTTGGTTCCCCTTTCTGCGGAAGTGAAGGACGAGATGTCTTGGGGGCTCACCCATATGGAGGCCTGGAATGGACGGGCGATCTTCGGGTCCGTTCCAGATCTGGTGATAGAATCAGACGCCAGCAGGTCGGGTTGGGTCGCCCGCTGCGGGGATTTCTCCACAGGCGGCGTCTGGTCGTCAGAGGAGCAAGTATTGCACATAAACTGCTTGGAGCTGCTGGCGCGGTCTTTCGCAGTACGCTGCTGGACCAGGGATTCAGTACGCTTGTGCATTCTTCTGCGTTTGGACAATGTTTCAGCGGTTCAAAACGTCAACCCGAGCTCTGGCGGACTTGGCGAAAGAGTTTTGAGATTACGGTCTGGCTCACCATGTCTCCGTGACAGCAGAGTACTTACCAGGTCGGGCCAACCAAGTAGCAGATTGGCACTCAAGACATCTGCGGGATTCCAGCCAGTGGAAACTGGAGGTAGAGGTATTCCAGTGGTTGAATAGTCTATGGGGTCTTTTTTCAGTGGACCTCTTTGCGTCCCGCTTGGATCATCAACTCCCTCGGTTCTTCAGCTGGAGGCCGGACCCTCCGGTGGAGGCCACGGATGCTTTCCTCCAGGATTGGAGTCAGGAGGAGGCATACGCGTTCCCTCCTTTTTCAATGGTTGAACGGACGGCAGCCCAACTGCGCCGTCAGAAGGCAGGGCTGGTGCTGATCACGCCGGTATGGAGGTCTCAAGTTTGGTTTCCAGTTCTTCTGGAACGGTCTTGAGATTTTCCAATCCTACTCCCTCGATTTCCTCGTCTTCTTCTCAATCTGGACCGGGAGCCGCATCCCCTCATAACACAGGGGTCTTTCCACCTCATGGCATAGCGGCTTTCCGGAGACGTTGGTCGCTCCCGGACCTTTTGAGATCGGCTGAGGACGTTATGTCCAAGGCCTGGGCAGTCAATGCCACGAAGCGCTACCATTTCGCCTGGACCAGGTGGGTGCGTTGGTGTCTTCGACGGGACCTGGTTCCCCTGGTCGCGGGTATCGTTCCAGTCTTGAATTTTCTGGCCGAAATTGGCATCAGACGGCCTGGCCTATCGCACCATTAACGTGGTGCGTTCGGCGATTTTGGCTGTTCATCACCCAGTTAGAGGGGCTCTGGTCGGTGAGCATCCCTTTGTTTGTAGACTCCTAAGAGGTATCCGCCTTTCATTACCTCCGGAACCACGTTACTCTGACCTTTGGGACGTTAATGTTGTTTTGAATTTGTTTCTGTCATGGCAGCCTAATAAATATCTCTCCTTGAAAGAGTTGTCCGCTAAGCTAGCCATGCTTTTGTGTTTGGTGTCTTGCCACAGGGTCTCTGATGTGCGGGCCTTAGACGTCTCTGCAAGGGTTTTTTCCCGGGATGGGTTACGTTTACGGTGGGTCGTCGCACAAAGTATGCGTCAAGGACAATCTCATACCCAGCGTTTGTGGATACTCCCAAGCTGTGTGTTGTTCAATGCCTAAAGGCGTACGAAGATATGACTTTGGAAATTCAACCTCCGGGCGAAGGTCAATTACTCATTGCCTTACGAAAGCCACACAAGGCAGTTTCTTCACCTACCATCGCCAGATGGGTGAGATGGGTCATGCAAGAGGCAGGTATTGACACTAGTCTGTTTGGAGCACACTCAGCTAGGGGAGCTATGGCATCCAAGGCGTTTGCTCTAGGAGCGCGCTTGGAAGATTTGATGCGTGCAGCAGATTGGTCTTCGGATTCCACCTTTAAGAGGTTTTATTTCAAACCGGTGGTGGACATTGCACATTTGGTGGTAAGTAAGCTTTGAACCAGCATAATCCGAAGCCTCCGGTCCTGACATAGAATCGAAATTTGCCTAGCTTATTAACGGTAAGTTTCAATTCTATTAAGGACGCAGAGGCGAGGATTATCCCACCCGAGGTTTCCTTCGGAAGACATCCCACCCGTACGGCAGTAAGTAGTTCAGTCTTTGTGATATTTCTGCTTGTGCTTGTCTCAAAATTTAGTAATGTATAGTATTTACGTGCTCTCAACGTGTGGTTTTTTCCAATGCTTACGCTGTGCCTCTCTCCCGTTAGGGAATGACGGTGCAAAACAGGATCAATAAAATGGAAGCGTGACTCGCGCGAAGGAAGAGGGCACAAGATGGACGTCCTACCTACATGTCATGGACACTGTAGAGGGACTAATGTTGGACACTATCTATATGGATTGATGGGAGTTGGTAATTCTTGGACATTTGAGAAATTTTTTTTCAGTGTTTAATGCTTCTTTTCCTTTGTTTGGGGTGCATAAGTATTTGTTGAGCTTTTCTGGGCTACTGTGAGTTTTGTATAAAATAAAGAACGAAGAAAGGAAAAGCATAATCCTCGCCTCCGCGTCCTTAATAGAATTGAAACTTACCATTACTAAGCTAGGCAAATTTCGATTCTATTGCAGACCAGAGTTTGAATTCTGGTTGTTTCAGTTGAATGATCACTACTATAGGTGTTGTTCATGCACAGTTTCCATGTGCATGATTTGTTAATATTTGTTACAGTATTGTATTTAGTGTTTGATATACGTGGGGAAAGAAGTCTTTACCAATTTGGTGTGTGACACTGTCCAGCAACTAATATGTGACAGACAGTAGCAGCGGTAAAGATATCCTTATTGAACTTTAACCGAGTTGTGGGTCGTACATATGTATGTTAAGCCTTAATGTTTTTCTTAAAA
Organism: Lissotriton helveticus; assembly: GCF_964261635.1. Lineage (NCBI taxonomy): Eukaryota > Metazoa > Chordata > Amphibia > Caudata > Salamandridae > Lissotriton > Lissotriton helveticus. The sequence continues at coordinate 209,011,872 of NC_136073.1, read as the reverse complement.
ATAATGTATAACTACTGATGTTTGTTGACTTGACTGGTAACTCAAATGTTTCTTGATATGTAAATGTAAAGCGCTCCGATACCCTACTGAGTCATGTTCACGCTATATAAAACACCAACTAAATAAATAAATATCCTGTTGATGATCACACCTTGACCGGTTTAAGTTTGTGGTGTTGGGCGGAAGTTTGGTGTAGTTTGTTAGTTGGCATTTTCGAGTACTCTATATTTTAAACAATAGATTGGCTACAGTTATGAGCTTGCTGAAATCCACTTATCTGATACCACTGAGCTGTATAGGATGTATGTGCAGTGTTCTGTCTACACCGACTCCTACTGTACATCCGTTAAGTGAGGGGTTATTAGGTCACCGGTTAATGGACTAAATACCTTCAACTGGCCAAGTCTGAGTGAGAAATATGATCGCGTTTCTTCTGATCGATAAGATCTTCTCTGAACAGAGGCCGATTTGATAACATTTCACTTTTCACTTGTTAATAGCATTAGCTCTGAATTTAAAAGCATCTCCCTGCTGTAATGAGTATCACACTAGGGTTATGAACAAATATAACGCTGTAATGAAACATTTAGAAATCGGAGAACAAAGCGTGTCTGATTGACAGCCAAGTTTCTATGCAATAACGTCAGTGCCTCTGAAACTACACATTAAAAATATACTTTAGCTTAAAACGCATCATGAAACCCAACCAAAACACTGATTTACACTTATATTTTCAAAAACAGTTATTAGCTTTAGCTGCAAACTCAAGAAATATTTCTACGGTGTACGTACACGATCTTCTTCGTCTTACAGGGGTTTTCTTCTTTAATTACCTTAAGTGTCATAATGTTTGTCTTTCACTTAAAAACAAAAACACGTATCTAACCCGCCACGCGGGCTATTTAAAAGCAGGATTCAACCATTACAGTACATGTGGCATGTATAGATAGCTCCGAATAAAGATTAGAGGATTTGAGTATGGCACTTTCTAGGAAAACTGCCGATTTTTAAATGATTCATTTACAAGACATTTTTCAAAATATTTGTGGAACATTGAACTGGAAAGATGATGATACCTTGCACTGGAAAGATGATGCTACCTTGACAAAATGTATGCATTAATCACAGGTTCATTTCTGAACATTAAGGGTGCTGGCTCACAAATAAATGTTCTCCTCTAGAAATGCACCTAGGTCTGCATCAAATGCACGACTTTCTGGCATTCAAAATGATAATCATGAACAAGTACACCTCAAAAGCGGAGACAGATTTAGATTCGTATTAGTACTTGCTTGCAAACATTTATACATCTGAAATCATAGCAGCAGGTGTACATTTCGAGTCATTTTCTGAAGTTTTTTTCCCTTTTTGTCCACGAGAAAATGCACTGTTCTTCATAACATGAATGTGGGAGTGTGCAATCATATAGCAAGTGGGAAAGGTTTTTCCTATTTAAATATGCAGTCTGATTAGTACCGTATAAACGCCGGTATTCTTATTTTATCTCATCACATACGCATTCTGACGTCAAAACATCTGCAATATGTAAATTAATTCATTGTTCGCATGTGATACATTACTATTACAGGTGAGTAGGTAGTTAATCATAAAAAATAAGGTTTTGTTTAGCACAGAAGTAAAGAAACACCCTTTTGTTTGCACTAACCTATAACTTTCAGACTAACAGTGTTTCAAACAATGTTGCATCAAGCATGTTGCCAATGAGGAGTAACCCAGTGCACCGCAAATATTTTAAACCTACCCTGCACTTTTTAGGTCGAGCAGACCTACGCTCAATGCGTGAGCATTGAGGTGTCTGCTTCAGACCTAATGCTGCCCGTATGTAGTTTTGGGGACACCAATCTGACACGCGCTTTCCCTTTGCAGTTTTTACCGCGTGAGCGCGCGTCTGAGCCGCGCTTGCGCAAAGTCCCAGCCCCTCGCATGCAACACAGACACAGCCAGCCCCCACCCCTCTGCACGCATACACACGCCGGCGCCCTCCACCCCCGCCCCCCCCCCCGCCGCCCCCGCCGCCCCCTCTTCCCCCCCACAACGTCCCCCTTACAATTAAGCCTTACTCACCGCATCGCCGCCACTCCGTCCTGTCTTCTGCAGCCATTGCGGGTCATCAACTCCGTGGGCGCAGGCGGCGGGCTTCGCGGAAAACGGAAGTAACGCCCCACGACAGGCGTGACGCTCCTGAACTTCCGTTTTCGGGCTGCGCACGCTCGCAGCTTGTTTTTCCCTGTTTGTGTCTGTTCGCCCCAGCGCCCCCTTCCCTCCACCTTTGCCTACCCCCCACCAGGTGCCGGTTCAACCGCCCGTGATTCTCAACTGAGAACGGTAAGTCCAGGAGAGCTTTACGCGCTTCCATAGAACTGCTGACTTACTCCTGTAAAGTCTGATTCGAAACTTGCTAACTTGTATTGAAGTTATGATACTCTGTGCTCGCTGCTAAGGATTGTTTTGTAAAGTAAATGCCACATCCTTGTGTGATTTAGATTGAATAATGAATCATGGGAAGGCGAGACTCGCAGTTGTACTGTTTCTGTTCAGTTTGGGCTAGCACGATACTTTTGTTAGGCATTTTGTTTGGGATAAAAATGTGGACAGTACGATGTCTGAGATTGTTAATGCAGCTTGTGACGAATTTTCAGATAACAGGTTCTAATCCTACATGTCTTCAAACCCTTTTATGTTTGTAAATAGATTAAATCAGTGCCAAAGATTTTGGGGATAACATCGGTCCCGTTGTAACAAAATTTCGGATCTGGAGCGGTTATCCAGTTATTTATTTATAAGCGGAGATACACGCTCTGAGGTAGGTATTCCGAATATAATGCATAATGAGTCTGATGTTTGTATTGTCGGAGGGCAGCGAAAGTCGTACAGGGTCTTCCATTTCTGACGTTCTAATTTTAATAACTGTAATAGCCCATGACCACTGTCAGCTGTACCGTGGCTGGGTGCAAAGGAATTAAAAATGAAAACTACAGCAGACATGGAAAATAGTCTGCGTGGGACAAATAAGAGTTGAGACCTGGACCCAGAAGCTGAATCTGATTGCGTAGGTTGTGGTTTGTGAACGGCGAAGAAAAGCACAAACGAACTAGTTCTGTTGAATTGAAATGTTGTTGCGGTCATTTTTTTGCTTTTATTTTTTAAGCTCAATGAAGACCGGTCATAGGCTGCAAGCGTATGAGAGAACGCTTTGTACATTTATGAACCGAAAGGGGAGAAATAAGCCAGCATGTTTAAACCTGCCGTGTGCATTAATCATTCAAAGTGCTCTTAATCTGAAAATCCAATATTTTTAAGTGACTGATCGTTCGTCCCGTATAACCACCCGGCTAATAAACCTTCTGCCAGTATATAATGGCGCCTCTATAACATTCTTACCTTGGAAAGTGGTGTACTTTTGTTTGTATACCTGGTTCTTCACCGATTGTACCCAATGCTCCCCTGTCTGGAGTAATTTTGAAACGTTCACCGCGGTCTTTACTTTATTCTCATGGTTTGTAGTATAAGGACAGCGGCACACCATCACCTGCTTTCTAAGCATTGTCTGACAATGTCCTGGGGTGCTGCTTCTTCACTTGACACCATTGACTGTGAGTTAGGAAGCTACTATGAATACTCGTAGTCGCACTTTCAAAATGCAAGCCTTTTGGGTTTAGGGTTGACATACTTGCTGCTAATCTACATTGCTCAGAGTCCTGGTCTTCCTTGTCAGAGGCCCATTTCCCCACCCTTCTCTCCCTTTCAGATTGTCACTAGCAGGACTTGGAAAAACTTGGAAACAGGGAACAGTGATGAGGTGAACTCGCTTTATTTGCTGTGGTTCTTCTGGTTGGTGGTTTCGTTTTATTGTGTAAAACTTTTCCTTGAGTAGGTGAATATGTCTGGTGCAGGGTGTTGATTTCATGTTGTAGGAGTGTGATTAGGACGAATGACTAAGAGGTAATAGAGCCCACCTTGGAGTCCGGACTCATTAGAAAATTATTTTGCAGCTGTTAACTGCACTTGTTCTCGCTTTGTTTTGAATTTATGTAAATGTAAAAATATGGTGTTAAAAATATATTGGCTTTGGTACTCCAGCCAAGTTCTCACATTTGGAGGGCAAGCCACAGGAAGCTTGATTCCTGCTCGAACCAGATGCTTGGCTCCGGCTCAGTTCGGGATCCGCTTGGAACCTCAAGCCCAAACTAGCCGAACTTTCACAGGAGGTGATGGGCTACATCTGTGAAGTATGTAATACGGAGAACCAAGTTCAAATTCCGCCCTGTGTTCAGCATCATGTGAATCACCGTATGTCTCCCTGTGCTGAGGGGGAAAAAAGTGCTGCGCTCTTATGTCCTTATGCAAGGTTTGATTTATGTATAATGACCAAAAATACAATTTGTATTCTTCCTGTCACCAAAGTTCTAATGTCATCATTCAAGAATTAAGGACATAGCATTAATATTTGACGCTTGAAAGCGATGCCTATCTAGTAGCTGATGTGCCCAGTGTGAAATCGTAAAATCTGGTATCAACCCCGGCTTCCCTGTTTGACCAAATCGTATGATTTTAGGCAAAGACTTTTTTTCAATGAACCTCCTTTTTGTTCATTATCATATATGAGAGCGCCTTCAAGCACCTAAGATACGGATGAGCTAAATTTGCTATACAAAAATATCTCATATTTAATAGCATGTAATGTTGCTCATTCTATAATAAGAGTCTAGGCCAGGGCTTAAAGTGGGCTGGGTCCCGCCGGTGCTGAGCACCGACAGTTCTAACAAGCAGGTGTTGAGACCGGTCCTTTGGGGTAAGTTTGTGAAGAACTTTAACGAGTCTTTTCGATCTCACCATTTCAGTACTGAAGGATTGTCATATTATATTCAGCGAAGTCATAGTTGCTTATGCAACTAACAACCATTGACAAAGCCAATAGTTTTGGCTTGCTGTGGGTGCAATGTTACTTGTTGTATTATCCTCAGTTGCTCGTAAAATAGCCCGATCATTAGGAGTTTAGAGGCATTTAGGTTAGTTCTACGCTGTGTACCCTTTATACATGCATTCTTGCAGGACGCATAGAAAAGAATGTATAAATTATTTGCTGAGTCTTCCATGATTACTGTACAATCGCACCCTATACAACCTAGTCCCCCTTTTTCAGAGCTTCCAGCCAATGATGAAACTAGTATTGGGCAGTCACATGGTGACCAAGCCTTAACTTTTCATCCCCCATAAAAAACGCAGTTTAGCGTTTAGTTTTTTTTTTAAAGTTTTTTTTTTAGGCTAGTACAATGCTTTATAAAATTAAATTTGGGAACACCACAAATATCACATTGCTGGGCTAACTTACATTTATCAAATTGAGAACGATTGGAGTTTATTCTCTTGCTTAACGGGGGTGAGGGAGGTGCTCTTTCTATGGTCACCACATCACTCAGGGACACCATCACATCACTCGGGGACACCACCACATCACTCAGGGACACCACCACATCACACAGGGACACCACCACATCACTATCACTCGGGAACACCACCACATCACTCGGGAACACCACCACATCACTCGGGAACACCACCACATCACTCGGGGACACCACCTCATCACTCGGGGACACCACCTCATCACTCGGGGACACCACCACATCACTCGGGGACACCACCACATCACTCGGGGACACCACCACATCACTCGGGGACACCACCACATCACTCGGGGACACCACCACATCACTCGGGGACACCACCACATCACTCGGGGACACCACCACATCACTCGGGGACACCACCACATCACTCGGGGACACCACCACATCACTCAGGAACACCACCACATCACTCAGGGACACCACCACATCACTCATGGACACCACCACATCACTCATGGACACCACCACATCACTCAGGAACACCACCACATCACTCAGGAACACCACCACATCACTCAGGGACACCACCACATCACTCAGGGGCACCACCACATCACTCAGGGGCACCACCACATCACTCAGGGGAACCACCACATCACTCAGGGGAACCACCACATCACTCAGGGGAACCACCACATCACTCAGGGACACCACACATCACTCTTAGACACAACCACATCACTCGGGGACACCACCACATCACTCATGGACACCACCACATCACTCAGGAACACCACCACATCACTCAGGGACACCACCACATCACTCAGGGACACCACCACATCACTCAGGGGCACCACAACATCACTCAGGGGCACCACCACATCACTCAGGGGCACCACCACATCACTCAGGGGCACCACCACATCACTCATGGACACCACCACATCACTCATGGACACCACCACATCACTCAGGGACACCACCACATCACTCAGGAACACCACCACATCACTCAGGGACACCACACATCACTCTTAGACACAACCACATCACTCGGGGACACCACCACATCACTCATGGACACCACCACATCACTCAGGAACACCACCACATCACTCAGGGACACCACCACATCACTCAGGGACACCACCACATCACTCAGGGGCACCACAACATCACTCAGGGGCACCACCACATCACTCAGGGGCACCACCACATCACTCAGGGGCACCACCACATCACTCATGGACACCACCACATCACTCATGGACACCACCACATCACTCAGGGACACCACCACATCACTCAGGAACACCACCACATCACTCAGGGGCACCACCACAACACTCAGGGACACCACCACATCACTCAAGGACACCACCACATCACCCGGGAACACCACCACATCACTCGGGGACGCCACCACATCACTCATGGACACCACCACATCACTCAGGAACACCACCACATCACTCAGGGACACCACCACATCACTCAGGGACACCACCACATCACTCAGGGGCACCACAACATCACTCAGGGGCACCACCACATCACTCAGGGGCACCACCACATCACTCAGGGGCACCACCACATCACTCAGGGGAACCACCACATCACTCAGGGACACCACACATCACTCTTAGACACAACCACATCACTCAGGGACACCACCACATCACGCAGGGACACCACCACATCACTCAGGGACACCAGCACATCACTCGGGACAACACCACATCACTCAGGAACACCACCACATCACTCGGGAACACCACCACATCACTCGGGAACACCACCACCTCACTCGGGAACACCACCACATCACTCGAGAACACCACCACATCACTCGGGAACACCACCACATCACTCATGGGCACCACCACATCACTCGGGGACACCACCACATCACTCGGGGACACCACCACATCACTCGGGGACACCACCACATCACTCGGGGACACCACCACATCACTCGGGGACACCACCACATCACTCGGGGACACCACCACATCACTCAGGAACACCACCACATCACTCAGGGGCACCACCACAACACTCAGGGACACCACCACATTACTCAAGGACACCACCACATCACTCGGGAACACCACCACATCACTCGGGAACACCACCACATCACTCGGGGACACCACCACATCACTCTGGGACGCCACCACATCACTCTGGGACGCCACCACATCACTCGGGGACGCCACCACATCACTCGGGGACACCACCACATCACTCAGGGGAACCACCACATCACTCAGGGACACCACCACATCACTCAGGGACACCACCACATCACTCAGGGGCACCACCACATCACTCAGGGGCACCACCACATCACTCGGGGGCACCACCACATCACTCGGGGACACCACCACATCACTCGGGGACACCACCACATCACTCGGGGGCACCACCACATCACTCGGGGGCACCACCACATCACTCAGGGACACCACCACATCACTCAGGGACACCACCACATCACTCAGGGACACCACCACATCACTCAGGGACACCACCACATCACTCAGGGACACCACCACATCACTCATGGACACCACCACATCACTCATGGACACCACCACATCACTCATGGACACCACCACATCACTCATGGACACCACCACATCACTCAGGGACACCACCACATCACTCAGGAACACCACCACATCACTCAGGGGCACCACCACAACACTCAGGGACACCACCACATCACTCAAGGACACCACCACATCACCCGGGAACACCACCACATCACTCGGGGACGCCACCACATCACTCGGGGACGCCACCACATCACTCGGGGACGCCACCACATCACTCGGGGACACCACCACATCACTCAGGGGAACCACCACATCACTCAGGGACACCACCACATCACTCAGGGACACCACCACATCACTCAGGGGCACCACCACATCACTCAGCCCAACCACATCATCACTCAGCACCACAACAGCACTGTCCTTGCTTGCTACCAACAAGCATTGCCATAGCCAATAGGGTTCGCATTAGGAACATGTAAGCTATTGGCTTTGTGAATAACAATGCTATTAATTTATATATTTTCAAAGCCAACTGTGGTAAATAAATAAATAATACCCTATTTTTGAATGTATAAATGAATAACAGATAGCTCAATAAATAAGAGTCAAAATTCGAGGTAGTAGGAGTTTTTTGCAGGTTTAATACAGCAAATACAGGAATAGGATGGCAAGGCCCAGCAGCGCTGCCGGGGTCAGGATCGGGACAAGGGAACAACCCTTTAATAATAGTGCATGAGCATATATACATAACGCAAACACATAGCATTACATTGCAATAGGCGTAGCAGTGGGTGGAGCAATAGGCGTGACGCGTAGCAGTCGCGAAAGATAAGGGTGAAAAGAGGTGTAACAGGGCGTATACATAGACATGTGATGCAAACGTAACAGAATATGTCATGAATGGGGCGGAAACCATGGAGGGGGCTACCTGAGGAGCCGGGACCTCTAACCTGATGGTGCGCGCAAACTGGCAATGACGTATCACTAGGAGAAGCTGGGGGCTTCGAACTCTGTGCTAGGAGCAGAGACTGAAGTCTGGAGAGTCAGGGCGACATGTACCTAAGCAGTATCTAGTATCTGATGTTTAGAGAACATGTTGATATAAACTAGAAGTCAGGAGGGGAAAGGCTAACTTGATTCTAAGACTGGAGCATGCATTATTCTACATGTAGTGCGTGATGAAGAATATTAAATGACCATTAATACAGTATTTCTCTAACGTGGAGACGTGAAGGCTAGACAATGACGGAAACTATCGATGCGATTCAGTAGCTTTAGGAATGCAGAGAAGGAGGACTGAACTGATAACTGGAATCATAACATACTTTTGGCAGACTCAGAGGCAGAGCCAGGCTGAACCGGGCACTGCAAGGCAGGAAGTAAGTGAAGGGTCGAGGATACAGGTGGGGGCTGTATCGCTCCTCAGCGAGGTTTCAGGAGACAGGAGCTGAATCTGGTGTCCAGGCCCTTTTGAGGCCTAGAAACGGGGACTTTATAATGGAATAACGTGCACACTGAGAAACGTGGCAACGTAGCTTTACATAGACCTGATATTCGTAGTATTCACGAGAACTGGAAACTGGCATACTAGAGGTGGACACAACTATAATTGCGTCTTGAATCGAACATAGGGAATACATATGCATATTTAATCATGCACACATAACATATGATGGATGACACGTAGGGACACAGAACATGGCAGAATTTACTTTTCCACATTCCCTCCTTGTCACTACGTTTCCATCAGGAAACATCAATATTCATGATACCATCTATCATTTCATACAGTATCATTTGCTCGTCTCGAATTTTCTTGGAACGGGATTTAGAACGGGGCTTGGGACTAGGAATACAAGAGGTAGCACAAATGCCGCAAATCGCAGGGCCACATTGTATACAGAGACAGCAGCTGAATATGATCGCTACTGCAATACCTAGAAAGGACAAGACTTTCCATCCCCAGGCGGAAATTATATTCCAGAACCAACCGGACCATGTCCAGGTGCCTGGATCTTGGTGTAACAGATGGGCAATTTTATGGAGTCTGGTTATAGCTGAATAAACAGACGGCGCGTTATTTGGAATAAAAATGCAGCAACTAGATCCGATGACTCTACAGGCCCCGCCCCTATCGGCCAGTATGACGTCAAGGACGAGACGATTCTGTAAAACGACAAATCTCATAGCAGATTGCTCTTCGGTTAAGTTACCTAGAGCAGAGGCAGTCTCATTTACTACAGCTTCGAGGGTTCTGGTTAACCTACGGATTAGCTTACTATTCTGGATAGGTCCTATAAAGAAAAAGAAACCTCTGTTGAAATCTGTATACTGTTCTAGGGTAGTTTCAGTATAATCGACAATTGGGGACTCCCTTCTATGTCTAATGTGTACTAGATGTGTGTTTCTATGAAAATCAGGTGGGGCTAGGAAAACTGGTGGCAGTAGGAAGGCAATGTAACAGGTTCCCTCCCAATCGAGGGGCAGACGAACATATGCAGTTTGACCACAAATAAAATAAGAATGACGTGAAGCTTTGAAGATAGATTTCCCACTGTCACTATACTTGACAATAGTAGTACAATCACTATGTCCTACATGTACGGAACCATAATTTCGGACACATAATTCGCCTTTGACTGGTAATACTGAAATAGCAGGTAAGTCTGGAGTAGTATCAGACTGAACATTCAAGACCATGAAATTCGAAGAATAATTACCTAAATTATACACTTCATTTTCTAGATCTAACCCGGTTCTGTGGGGAAGACCTTGCTTGTCTGGAAAACATGTACTGTTAAGAAAAGACATATCTGTTGAGGATGACGTTAACGTGGACCATGCTCCACACGAACCATTATGTGAAAAAGGATAAGGAAAAAGTGGCAGAACTCCCTTCGGTGTCTGGAAAGGGGGGAGTCGACCACACACCCAACAATTAGTGGCATTGCTGGTCTGATGTGAGTAATGTAGCATGCGGATAAAAGAATTATTTCGCATAGCGAGGCGGTAAGAGAGTTCATGAGGAGGCAGATCACTAAACATATGCTCTACTGTAGCATTAGAAGACATATTTACATGAGGAACTGGAAGATACAGGTAAAATGCATAACTGGTGCAGGAAATCATAATGCTGAGAAATAATATGAAACATAGAAAAATGATACATCGGATTGAGTTTTGACTAACTCTCTCACTATGGGGGTCTATTTTATACATGTCAGAAACAGTCTAACCGTTTCACCTAGGGGAGGACTTAGACAATCAAACTGGCTGACTTATTTTACTAGACCTTAACTTGAGTTTATACTCCTGTTGCGGAGTTTTCTCTAACAGGGGAGGGTTTGTAGCAATGTCTTTTGCGGGACAGTCCTTGAGAACAATATTTTGGCAATCCTTCAAATCCTGGGAAATGTTCTTTAAGACGGGTTTCAGTCCATAAAACTTTTTTATATGAGAAAGGTGCACCCAGCCTTTGCGACCTTCCAACTTCACGGCTGTACGGGTGGTGAGGAGGACCTGTCGGGGCTCCTTCCAGCGAGGCTCCAGCGGACTTGATCTGTCAAAATTCCTCACCAACACCATGGATCCTGGAACGATTTCATGCGGTGCCACCTCGGTATTGTCTGGAAATGCGGCGGCAACCTGTGAACGACATGAGTTGAGGGCAGACATCAAGGAAGCTAGGTAATCTGTCAGCATATTACTTGAAACATCGGTAATACTTCGGGGTCTAGGAGTACCCCACATGTTAGGGGGGCGGCCGAATACGACCTCATACGGGGACAGACCTGATCTGGAATGTGCGACCATGCGCATATAAAATAAAGCAACTGGTAGAGCTACCAGCCAGTCCACACCTTTCTCTTTACACACTTTTGCAATTCGGATTTTCAGAGTCTGGTTATGTCTCTCTACGAGACCGGCTGCTTCAGGATGGCGTACACAATGAAACTTCCACTGGTACCCCAACAAAAGGGAAACATGCTTCATCAACTCAGATGAGAATGGCTGGCCGTTGTCAGAATATACGACTCTAGGGAGTCCATAACGGGGGAAGAACTCACGAACCAACTGCTTGGCAGTGGTCGCGGCTGTGTAATCTGGGACTGGATATGCTTCTGTCCACCTGGATAAAGCGCATACAACTACAAGGACATACTTGAAACCTCGACATCGCTCCATCTGAATATAATCCATCTGGAGGACTTCAAAAGGGTGGTCAGGGGGCTGGAATCCACCTTGTTCCACCGGGACACTTTTACCTGGATTAAACTGACAACATATCATACAGGTACGGACTTTCTGCTTGGCTGCAGCTCGTAAATGCTTGTTGAACCAAATGTTCTGGATACTGTCTAACATAGCTTTTTCTCCTAAATGTGCTGGACTATGTGCGGTATTAATAATGACTTGAACCATAGAGTCGGGGAGAAACCATGTGGCTCTACCCTTCGTTAACCATCCTTGATCTGTCTGGACCCCTCCTTGTTCGGACCATTTCTTGATTTCTTCGGGAGTAGCATGTAACTGGATATCTATGACATCTTGTGTAGGGTCCTTAACTGTCATACATGTAGTCGGATCTGGAGTATGTATCTGATTAACTGGAATGTCTGGAGTCTGTGCTGTAAGCTTGGCTGTGCGATCTGCTAGATCGTTACCTTGGGAAATAATGTCAGTAACGTTTGTATGTGCTTTGCATTTCATGATAGCGATAGATGTCGGTAAGTGTATGGCATCTAACAGAGCTTGAATAAGGAGACCATGCTGAATCTTGGTTCCATGAGAAGTCATGAAACCTCTCTCCTGCCAGAGCACTCCGAAGTCGTGTACAACTCCAAATGCGTAGCGTGAATCTGTGTAAACATTAACTTTCAAGTTCTTGGCGTGTATGCAGGCTTGTGTCAGAGCAACTAGCTCTGCTGCTTGAGCGGACAGGGTGTCAATACGGTGTGTTTCAATAACTTCGGTGTCAGTAGTCACTGCATACGCGGCGACTAGTTCTCCTGTACTTGTTCTCATACATGAACCATCCACATAAAGTGTCAGGTCGGGGTCTGGTAACGGAGTATCTGTCAGATCTTGTCTTGGCTTTGTCGTAATGTTAACTACTTCCACACAGTCATGTGTGGCAGAATTCGAAGTAACTGATGGTAACAGTGTAGCAGGGTTCAGGATGTTGCAGCGTCTGATTTCTATGTGTGGCTGGAACAGTGTCAATTCATAACCTGTTAAACGTGCAATTGTCAAGTGCTGAGTTTGTGTTCGGTTTAAAAGAACTTCCACGGAATGTGGAACTTGTACTGTCAAGGTATGTCCTAAGACTATGGAATCACTTTGTCTGATAGCTAGGGCTGCGGCTGCAACTGACTTGAGGCACGCAGGCAGAGCCTGGGCTACAGGATCTAATGTGCTCGAAAAATAAGCACAGGGCTTGTATTGTCCTGCTTGATCTTGTGTGAGAACAGATAATGCTGTACCTTCGCGTTCAGTGACGAAAAGTGTAAAAGGCTTACTGTAGTTCGGTGTCGCTAGAACTGGAGCTTGGCATAGGGCTTTCTTTAACTCATTGAAACTAAGTGTATGTTCAGATGTCCAAGGGAGGACAGTCGATACGGCTGCCTCCTGTGTCGTTAACTGTATCAGTGGCTTGGCTAGAAATGCATACTGAGGAATCCATTGTCTGCAGTAAGAAGTGAGGCCGATAAAAGCACGTACCTCCTTCTGGGTCTTGGGCTGAGGAAGACTCGCTATTAACTGGATACGGTCTGGTGTCAACTGCCTACCCCTCTTGAACAGTAAGTGTCCTAAGTAGACCACTTGCTGGACACAGAATTGAAGCTTAGAAGGGGACACCTTGTGCCCCATCTCGGCTAGGAAATACAAGACTGTAAGGGATGCTTGCTCGCAAGCACATTCAGAACGGGCTGTGATCAGTAGATCATCGACATACTGGAGCAGGGCAGTGTCAGTTGGCATGTGAATGTTGTCTAGTTGTCTCTTGAGTGCTTGACTGTAAATACTAGGACTTTCTGTGAAACCTTGAGGAGCGCGTGTGAACATATAGCTCCTTCCATTTAAACAAAATCCGAAAAGGAACTGGCTGTCTGGATGAATGGGGACACTGAAAAATGCGTTCTTGAGGTCTATGACAGTGAAGAACGTGGCTTCGGAATCAATGGCTGTCAATAGGGAAGAGATGTCTGGGACAACTGGGTACTGAGGAATAATACATTTATTAAGTTCTCGTAGGTCAATCACTAATCGATATACTGGGGGTGCATTTGGATCAGTACGTTTCATGACAGGAATGATCGGAGAATTGCATACATTGGAGTCAGTTTCTACAACCACTCCTTGAGCCATGAGCTCGTCAATAATTTTGGATAAGGCTGCTACAGCCTCAGGTGGCAATCTGTACTGTCTGATTCGTGGTAACACTACACCTGGCTTGAGAGTCACACGATAGGGTGTGATTTGCATGTAACCTACATCAGTTGGACCTTGCGCCCATAAGTGCTGTGGAACATTAGACAGTCTTGAATCAAAATCTCGTAATACATAGTGACCCTTAAAGTCACGTAGGAACAATCGTATTCCCTCTGGGGAACAGCATATAACTGCACCTAACTCTTTCAGTGTTTTAATGCCTAATAGGTTTTCTGGACATGACTTAGTAAGTAACAGATCAGTAGTGCGGGACAATGGACCTACTTCTAGAGTAACTGGCTTTGAGATCTCATTTACGATAGGCTTTCCTGAAAATCCAAGGGAAACATTTCTTGAGCCTGAGAGCGGAGCCCCTGGAACTTCGGCGTGACTAATTGTGGTCCTACTTGCCCCTGTATCGATCAAAAACTTTCTGTCTTTCCCTAATACTTGACTGTGAACATAGGGACCTTCTTGATCTACAGGTATCTCGATGAGAGGCAAGCCTACCTCCCTCTCTAGGCTGTTTCATGAATACTGCTGGTACTCTGGATACTCAGACTGTGCATACTGGTACATCTGCTGTGTAACGTGCTGTGTTGCAGCGATAGGCTGCGGAGCGGTAACTGTCTGTGATGCATTAGGTGGCTGAGGAATCTGTGAAACTTGTTCTTGTCTAGGCGGACGTGGTCTTTCTTTAGTCTTACCGGTAGCTATGTTGTGTTTCAGAACTGCACACTCGTTTATAAAAATGACCTGGCTGTTTACAATAATTGCAGTTCCCTTTAACGGGAGCTGCAGGATGACTGGCTTGATTTGGACCCCTCTTCTGACTGTCTTTAGGAACAGATTGTGCAACTAGTACTTTCATTTTCGTGTCTTTCATACGTTTTCTCTCGTGTTCTTGCTCTTCCCTGATTCTATTCTGGTGGTATTGGAGCATCTGCAACATCTGGGACGGGGTATTAGCTTGCCAGGTACTTTCGACTTTCAGAACTCGATTTTTAATTGGTGAACTTGAATTCTCGACTAATTTAGTAACAAAAAGGTGAGGGTATGACTCACTACTTGTCTTGAGGCCACTGTTGATGCTAAAACATTTCTCGAATCTAGAATAAAAATCACTAATATCTTCGTCTTGTTTCTGTTTACAGGCTGAGATTGCATCCCAGTCTTCTTTTCTAGTTGTCAATAATCTAGGTAAAACTTGTATTAATAATTCTGGTAATTCTTTACATTTCGCTCCAAGACCGGTACCTGGTACTCGTGCCTTATCTTCAGCTTCTAGGACTGCCCAATCGATCTTTTTCTCTCCCACCTCCCATTCCTTTTCCTTGAGCTTTTCATACACCCCTGCGGGCAGCAGAACCTTTAACATTTTAATTATATCTGGATACGTGTATTCTCCCATACGGAGCATGTCTTTTAATTCTCTATGGAACCCTGCTGGATCTTTGTCATGACAGGGAATTAATTTCTTCATCTCGAGGAGTTCCATCTTTGTAATCGGAGTGTAAACAAACACTCGTTCTAGTTCGCCACCCGTTCCTCTAACTGGGTGGACTTCTCGTAACGGATTCTGTCTCTCCATGTAAAATGGTTTACTTTCTGGGGGTGAGACTTGAACAAAATGCGGGTTCAGAAACGTTCTATATTTGTGACGCTGTTCTAGAATGACACTAATTAAGTCGGTACCTAAACCTTTCCATCTATACTGGAGTAACTCGTTCAGGATATCATGTAACGGACCTGGATCAGAATGTTGACCCTCATACAGAGTAATGAGGTGCTGAATCATATACATACCCACCAGTCGCTGCTCGGCTGGGGGCATTTTTAGAAACATTTGTGCCACTATTTCGTCTGGAAAAGTGGTAGAATCAGTAATCCATCGGACTGCTGATCGGGCTAGTTCTTGTTCATGCATGGTACTTAACTCACTGTAACCGATTCGTGATTTCAGAATATGATCGGTAGCTTGAAACACTTGTTCTAGAGAACCTTGTTCTGGTGCTGGATGATGAAAAATAGACTTGTGTTCTAGGCGTAAATGGCGATCTGGAAATCTAGATTTTCCTACATACGCTATTCTGTCAGGATTCTCGTCGTCTAACTCTTCAGGATCAGAGTTACTTTCTTTCTCGCTTACTTGTGCTGCTTTACGCTGTTCGTGTAATTTTATTATTTCTTTACGGATTTTCTTGTACATACTCTCCATAGCACCGACGGTCTTGTGCTTACCCTCGGCTATATTATCACTCCACCTTGTCAGGGTTTTCATTTCAGCCGGATCTTTAGACGGGTAATCTTGTTCTCTTATTAGACAATTGATCAGACACTTTAATATCATGAGCTGGGTCTCAGCTTTCCTTTGAGACATGGCCTCGCTAATACTTTCTGGATCATCCCCTGTACGGATGAAACGATATATTCTGTCTAGATCTTCTTTCATATTCGGTAAGGTGACTAGATACTCGGCCACCTTTCTTACGCGGAATGAATATAAAACCATATTATCCTCGCCTGGGACTGGATCATAGCCGCATTCGGCAAGGGATTTTCTTATTTCTGCTACAGTCTGATGTCTGGGCGTACGCTGTGATGCTTGTATATGTAATTCGGCTGTCGTTAAACGCTTGTGTGGCGGCGGGGTTTGAGGAGTACCTCCCCCTGCGGCCCCTAAACTAGAGTCGTCTACTGAGGCTCTTCGTCCTGGCAGAGTGGGAAATGGAAATGTAGGCTGGACTTGTATGGCGGGCTGGACCGGGGGTACCGTAACAGGTACTCCGGTGTCTGGAGGAGCGGGAAGTGCCTGATTTACAGGGACTGGCGGAGCGCGAACAGGATTTGCATATTCTGGGACTGTGTCGTCCAAATAGGACGAAATAAAAATATCAGCTGCGGTCTGTTTGTGACGTAGCTTGGTCGGGACTAATGGTGGCGGGAAATTACTGGATGCCTCTGGGGTCGCTTTTGGCAAGCCCTCGGCAAGGAGAGGATACATACCCCTAATAAGGGCATGCCTCTGTCTGTCTGACTGTTCGGCTTTGACTTGTTCACCTATCTCGATTAGTTCTTTTTCTTGTGCTCGTTCTAAGGATTCTCTACTTAATTCTGACTTTCTGATTTCCTTTTCAGTTCTTTTATGAGCTTCTTTGCGCCATAACTCGATGGCATCTTTCTGTGACTGTCTGGCTTTCTTTTTCCATAATGCCTCTTCTACTCGCATGATGCACTCGGCATCCCATGTGCCCGATACGGGCCATCTATACTTTTCTTCTAACTGTTTGGTATACTCTACCCATAAATCTAGATACAATATGGCGCTTATGCCATGCTTCTGATACATAAAATGACCTGGACTGTCCCTAGGCGGAACTGGAACTGCTGCTTCCAGCAGACCCTTTCTAGTTTTTAACTGACGTAACTTAGAAAACAAGGGCATGACTGGACTGTAATCTAGACACAATACAATACACAGTGAACACGATACTTATTCCCCATTCATACCACGACATTAAAATACATGAAGAACATTTAAAATAACAGTTCGAACAGAATACTACCTGGAATACGGAACACAGAATACATGAATTTTCTCGAGAACAGAACTGACTAGAACAGGAACTAGATGCACTGCTGAAACAGTACGAAACTTACCGGTCTCATAAAGAGACACGTCAGGACCCGCATCCACCAAAGTGGACACTTCGTTTGTGGGTCTGTGTACCACCAACCCACGGACCAGAGTCAATTAGATTGACCCTGTCTAGATACCACCCCAGTAACGGTACTCACCGGGCAGCAAGAACGGAAGGCCTCGGACTGGACTGGACTGCTACGACGACGGACGACGAACTTCGGACTTGAGTTACGGGTGGGCCTCCGGATACCTCGGACCTTGGACTCTCGGCTTGGGCTCTGGTCGGGACTCGCCGCGTTCCTCCACCGTCTCGTTTGGATGCTGGACCGCCTCCTCCGTCTCCTCCGTGGGCCTGAGGGATACTTGAAGCAGAAATATCTGCCGGTGCGCAGAAGAGTTCCGTCACGACTGCAGAGGGTCAGGGGGTCGGCGTGGCTTCACCGACGCGTGGGGAAAGGGCAAGTCCCTGTTCGGGCGCCATTATGTGGTAAATAAATAAATAATACCCTATTTTTGAATGTATAAATGAATAACAGATAGCTCAATAAATAAGAGTCAAAATTCGAGGTAGTAGGAGTTTTTTGCAGGTTTAATACAGCAAATACAGGAATAGGATGGCAAGGCCCAGCAGCGCTGCCGGGGTCAGGATCGGGACAAGGGAACAACCCTTTAATAATAGTGCATGAGCATATATACATAACGCAAACACATAGCATTACATTGCAATAGGCGTAGCAGTGGGTGGAGCAATAGGCGTGACGCGTAGCAGTCGCGAAAGATAAGGGTGAAAAGAGGTGTAACAGGGCGTATACATAGACATGTGATGCAAACGTAACAGAATATGTCATGAATGGGGCGGAAACCATGGAGGGGGCTACCTGAGGAGCCGGGACCTCTAACCTGATGGTGCGCGCAAACTGGCAATGACGTATCACTAGGAGAAGCTGGGGGCTTCGAACTCTGTGCTAGGAGCAGAGACTGAAGTCTGGAGAGTCAGGGCGACATGTACCTAAGCAGTATCTAGTATCTGATGTTTAGAGAACATGTTGATATAAACTAGAAGTCAGGAGGGGAAAGGCTAACTTGATTCTAAGACTGGAGCATGCATTATTCTACATGTAGTGCGTGATGAAGAATATTAAATGACCATTAATACAGTATTTCTCTAACGTGGAGACGTGAAGGCTAGACAATGACGGAAACTATCGATGCGATTCAGTAGCTTTAGGAATGCAGAGAAGGAGGACTGAACTGATAACTGGAATCATAACATACTTTTGGCAGACTCAGAGGCAGAGCCAGGCTGAACCGGGCACTGCAAGGCAGGAAGTAAGTGAAGGGTCGAGGATACAGGTGGGGGCTGTATCGCTCCTCAGCGAGGTTTCAGGAGACAGGAGCTGAATCTGGTGTCCAGGCCCTTTTGAGGCCTAGAAACGGGGACTTTATAATGGAATAACGTGCACACTGAGAAACGTGGCAACGTAGCTTTACATAGACCTGATATTCGTAGTATTCACGAGAACTGGAAACTGGCATACTAGAGGTGGACACAACTATAATTGCGTCTTGAATCGAACATAGGGAATACATATGCATATTTAATCATGCACACATAACATATGATGGATGACACGTAGGGACACAGAACATGGCAGAATTTACTTTTCCACACAACACATGTTAAAGTAAATTGTCATTTACAATACCAATAGCTCACACTTTCCTAATGCGAGACCTATTGCATTGCAAATGCTTGTTTATTTTTTCTATGTCCCTCCTAGGGTCTGTAGAGCCACCTCTTTCGACTGAGAAACTATCATGTTGAAGACAATATATACCATACATACACGTTTTCTTGCTTAGAACATTGTGCGAGTAACATATCGGACATTTCAAAGAGGTTTAACATTTTGGGGATTTTTCTACATTTTGATCCCCCGGTTTAAATAATTGGGGATTTTGGTCAGTGCCTTTTAGCATTAGTTTGCACTAATAACGAAACAAAATATTTTCATGACAAAAAAAAGAAATCATTTTCACAACGTTTGAAATACATTTCTATATGAAACGATATTTCCATTGTAAAATGACATTTTTTGACAACTTTTTATCCCGTTCAGCTACAATTTTGAAAATAATGTAGATGCTGGATTTGGTGACAAATGAGGAGCAGTGATGAGTTATGCCGTAGCTATAGAATCGCACGTTACCATGGTCATCTCAGTGGCACATTATATGTTATCACTGTTTGATACTATATATTTTAGAATTTATTGAGAATGACTCGCAGCAAGACAAAGTACATAAAATGACTTACTATTACAAGCAGTACCAGAATAAACACCCTTTACTTAAGGGTTTAAGTCATACCAATAACATCAAATATAAATTAGTTCCATAAATATACACAATTAAATATTGGCCGGCTGTGACAGTAGGTACCCAAGTGAAATACTTGTTCTAACAAATCACTGATTGATGCCCTCGGTTTGTTTAATGTCCCATGTGCCACCACTGCTAGTGAGAGGAAACCACAGACCAATGAATGTGTGGTGCTTGTTAAATCTTTTGGTTTTATCTCTCATGCTTCCAGATGGGCATTCTAGAACATATTTTAAGTTTAGCTGTGTAATTCATACCACTATTGATTTATCCCACTTACTTTTCGAACATCTCCTAAGAAAATATACCAGGGACGGTTGCTCTCTGCCTTCTGGGTGGATTGCTCACAATATATAGCTTGGCTGGTTGCAGAATTGCTGCTCCATTGCCACATTTTGTTAGTCTCTGTGGAATAAATAATATGGTGGTTTGAATAATGTACGGAAATTACCATGGGTTGTTCCATGCCACACCTGTGAGGACTCTTAACCATATACTAGGGCCAGCTGCATAATGACTGCTCATCTGTCAAACCCGGTGGACCCATCAATACATATGCCAGTTCTAGAATGCCCTTTTCTGGGAGTTGCTTCTGTGCCAAAGCTGAGTGGACTTGACAGTTTCTACTATAGTTGAAAGACTGAAATTCCCAAGAGTAGCACTCGGACCTCCGAGCACACTTCTTAGCCCATATTCAATATGTTCTAAACTATATGATAAATAACACTCCACAGATGGCGTGAATTCATTTGCAAATAATCTCACATTTTCTCATACACCCATATGTAAGAGCATCTCCAGATGCTTATGACAACAATGTTCGAACAGTGTGTGCTGTATTTTCACGACACCAAAACACTTTTTACAGTAACCATGGTGAGGTTAGACACTTTCTATCCAACCATATACAACCATTTAACCATCTAATCGCACTGCTTTTTTAAAACAAATTCGAGCATTGTGCAACAACAAACTAAAATAAGAACACAACTCTGGTCCTCACACACCTTTAAATATAACGTTAATAGGGCAAACGACAGATGGACTAATCCAGTTTCAAGGATACTGACACAGTGTAGCGAGATACTTGTTGGCACCTTCTCAGTGAATAACGTGCTATATAACACAATGACAATACCATTCATTGATGTATGTACTGACTTTTTTTTAATAGATTCAGAGTTGCATTACCCCCAATACTTCATCCAGTAAATTCAATTAAAAAATACAATGATTTTAAAGTTCTTTTTAATTACAAATAGATTTTTTCCTATTGCTTTGTTATAAATGCTACGTCAGTTCCACAGGCTACTTTCTTTGCAGAATATACCAATACACCTGGCTTGAGGTGGTTGAGCAAACAAATTAAGAGGCATAACAGAGCCAATGGTCTGGGTTGGTTCTAACAGCCTGTGAGCGGGCAGAGCCCTGGAAATATTCGAGATGCAACTCAAGCAGCAGATCTCTTATCTTTGCACCTCAGCTCATCACATCGTATCACTGAAATGAAAGGCGTTTATAGCTGAAAGTAATAGTTTTTAAACTTTAACCAACCAGAATCAATGTCCTCTATCCCCTACCATGACGACAATGTCAAAAGTAAACTATGAGACAAGTCAGTTGGCATGTGAACTTGATTATAATTATCCATGGAACAACATTATGATCGGTTACATCAAACAGAACAGGGTTTCTGATTTCACATTCTGCACTTCTGCCTCTAGATCAGGGTATCCTCCTCTCTCATCACTACTTTGTTTTTCATTCTTCATGCATTAGGTTAGAGCTTAGGTGGTGGCAGAAGCCAGGTGAAAGCCCAGCTCGTTTTGGTCTTGAGGGTTCAAGAGAACCTATGCTGAGCCAGAGCCAGGCACCTGGTCCAAGCTTTCAGCGGCTCTACTACCTCTAACTACAAACGTAAAAAAAAAATGTAGAAAGTTAAACAGTAAAAGCGTCATTAGGTGCATAAGGTGCATCCACAGCTACCACTAGCAACTTTTTGGTCTGCAACATGAACTTTTAATAAGCATGTATTTACGTGGAGTGTAAAAAGAAAATGTGCTGACAAATTTGAATGGAAGAATACACCAAATATTTTTAAAAAACATGTTGGGAATCTTCATAACCCTGCCTCCTTACCTGCAGTGAAACGTTCAGCTACACACTTGTACCTAAGGTGACATCGCTGGCCAATGTGAGCAAATCCAATTCACAACAGTCGACAATCGAAACTTGGCGAAAAGACGTGCTCAGAATACAAGGCCTGCGTTGTGTACGCTTTGCAAAGACTGAGGCTCCAGTGCCCTCACCAACTTTCAATCCCATAACTGGGCGACCTTCAGAGATGTACAGAACATGAACTACTTCTTCTAGGACTGAAATCCACAGTCATGCAGTTTCCCTGATCAGTCCCCAGCTTGGCGACCCAAAGCAAGTTTTTTACATACAAATTCTCGCTTAAGAAAAAAACCTCAAGCTTTTGCTACCAAATTCTGCAGTGTGACATCTCCTATGCTGGGTAACAAGCACATATGCAACCTATCTTGAAGACTGTGAAGAGAAAGTCAAACAAATGGCAATTCAAAGTCATGGTGCTTACACACAATGTGCTTACTACCTGGGAAAAACCACGAACACATCTCGCTATGAGAACTGCTCACTAGATTGTGCAACTGGGAATTACCAAACAAGATTTACATTGACACCATCTCTCTTAGATCCTCGAGCATCATCCGTAGCAGCAACATGGAAGACAGAAGTCAATATTTCGGGAACATACTGAACCAACCTGCCAGGGATTTTTCCAACTGTGATTGCAATTTGAATACCTCTGAAAACTTAGCTCTGCATAAGATTATGGACTATAAATTGAAAGAATAAGCCTCCTTCTGTATTGCCTATCCCTATCTCTACCCCTTTCTTACATCCAGATTAGGCACATTGAGATGCTTGTAATGGGTGTGCCTTAGAAGTTTTCACAGGAATACAATAAAAACAACACAATGTATAAGAATGTATCTTCAACTGGGCAACTGCAGAGTCGTTAACTGACAACATCTTATAACCGGCCAAGAAAGAGCAATAGAAACAAAGTTCTGGACTGAGTAATACATAGTATATTCACAGGAGCCATAACTAAAATGTTTGACTTACCAAAGCAGATAAAAAGATGTGTCACAAAATGTAAAACCATACCACTGCGCCAAACGCTAAGGCAATAAATGTGCAAAGCAAGCAAAAGAAAACACATTATCCTTTAGGAGTCTTAGGTCTAGGCCATTGATTAAGATAGGTAAATTGTTTCAAAAAGCCCTGGGAAAAGGATCATTATTACTAAGGGCCTGATTACGACTTTGGCGGTCCTCCCACGGAGCGCCATGTCCGCAGAAGGACCGCCAAAACTGGTCTGACACCCACCACTGGATTGTGAGGGTAATCCTTTGTGGGCGGACGTTCTGCAGCGATCACACGGCGGTGCCTGTTAAAAAGGTTCGTAGGCAAGCCTTAGACAGACACCGCTGTGGGACAGCCACTGCATATTCCTGCAAGGGAAGGAATGCACCATGTTGTGCATTCCTCCCCGTGCAGAAACTGGGGGCACAAAATACAGAGAAGCTCATGTGCTCCCCTGCATGTACCCCCAGGCATAGAGGCACAAGGGGGACCCATAAGGGTCCCCCAAGTTGCCTCACCGCCACCCTTTCCATGGGGGCTCATCATCACGGTAAGGCAATCTGTAATATGCTCGGCGGTGCCTCAGCTGATGAGGATTATGAATCCGAAACCGGTCCCAGGATGCTTGTTTCCGGTACAGGGAAGACATGGCTTGGCAGTTCGGGCTGGACTGTTCCCATAAGGCACAGGGTCAGACTGATTTGCATATAGCCATGTCTGAACTGGGGTGGCTGAGTGAACTAAAGAATGGTGATGGATTAAACCCAGATCAGTTGACTGGGGGTGAGTGTTTGATTTATACAAAAGCTCCGTCCATCATCCCCTTTTGTATCGCTTTGTTCGCCCTAAGTGTGGCAGGGTATGCTCAGACGTGAGTCCCTTGTTCACTTGGCCACTGGATTCAAGATAGCCTGGCTGATGAGGATTATGAATCCGAAACCGGTCCCAGGATGCTTGTTTCCAAACCAGGGAAGACATGGCTTGGCAGTTCGGGCTGGACTGTTCCCATAAGGCACAGGGTCAGACTGATTTGCATATAGCCATGTCTGAACTGGGGTGGCTGAGTGAACTAAAGAATGGTGATGGATTAAACCCAGATCAGTTGACTGGGGGTGAGTGTTTGATTTATACAAAAGCTCCGTCCATCATCCCCTTTTGTATCGCTTTGTTCGCCCTAAGTGTGGCAGGGTATGCTCAGACGTGAGTCCCTTGTTCACTTGGCCACTGGATTCAAGATAGCCTGGCTGATGAGGATTATGAATCCGAAACCGGTCCCAGGATGCTTGTTTCCGGTCCAGGGAAGACATGGCTTGGCAGTTCGGGCTGGACTGTTCCCATAAGGCACAGGCTCAGACTGATTTGCATATAGCCATGTCTGAACTGGGGTGGCTGAGTGAACTAAAGAATGGTGATGGATTAAACCCAGATCAGTTGACTGGGGGTGAGTGTTTGATTTATACAAAAGCTCCGTCCATCATCCCCTTTTGTATCGCTTTGTTCGCCCTAAGTGTGGCAGGGTATGCTCAGACGTGAGTCCCTTGTTCACTTGGCCACTGGATTCAAGATAGCCTGGCTGATGAGGATTATGAATCCGAAACCGGTCCCAGGATGCTTGTTTCCGGTCCAGGGAAGACATGGCGTGGCAGTTCGGGCTGGACTGTTCCCATAAGGCACAGGGTCAGACTGATTTGCATATAGCCATGTCTGAACTGGGGTGGCTGAGTGAACTAAAGAATGGTGATGGATTAAACCCAGATCAGTTGACTGGGGGTGAGTGTTTGATTTATACAAAAGCTCCGTCCATCATCCCCTTTTGTATCGCTTTGTTCGCCCTAAGTGTGGCAGGGTATGCTCAGACGTGAGTCCCTTGTTCACTTGGCCACTGGATTCAAGATAGCCTGGCTGATGAGGATTATGAATCCGAAACCGGTCCCAGGATGCTTGTTTCCGGTCCAGGGAAGACATGGCTTGGCAGTTCGGGCTGGACTGTTCCCATAAGGCACAGGGTCAGACTGATTTGCATATAGCCATATCTGAACTGGGGTGGCTGAGTGAACTAAAGAATGGTGATGGATTAAACCCAGATCAGTTGACTGGGGGTGAGTGTTTGATTTATACAAAAGCTCCGTCCATCATCCCCTTTTGTATCGCGGCGGTGCCTCAGCGGCACTGCCAGCATATTGCTGCCTCGACCACTGCGCCACTGCAGAGGGATCACCGATCCCCAGCAGTTCAGTGGCGGTCCAACCGCCACACGCTGATTGTGGCCGGAGTTGCCGCAGTATGGCGGAGGCTGGAATACCACCACGAGTTTGGTGGTCCGAGGGACCGCCAAACTCATAATCAACCCCTAAGTAAGTTACTGTACTAAGGATCAATAATGCAGTGAACCATGCAGGTTCTATGCAGCAAGAGGTAAATGGGGCTGTTGTAGAACAAAATGGCTTAAGACCGGCTTTGCTTCTTCACTAAGGCTCCCAGGAGGAGTTTAGCTCTTTCAAGGTTTTGTCATCTTGATGCATACATAGTTGATGTAGGATTATCTCCAGGTTACAGCCCATAGTTGCTGGGTGATCAACTGGCTTTCCAACAATGGTTTCTGCAAAGATACTTTTATTTGCAGTTGCAACTTCCAATTAGTGTACGCAATACCAGCAAGTGCTCTAAAGTCCCTGCCCAACAATTAGTATCATGTCACAAACACACCAAATAAATTAATACAAGATGCTGCCCTGTCATTAAGGTGAATTTCCTCATTGCATGTACTTGTGCTTTTCTGTAAGTGACTTATTTTGAGAATGTTACTTTTTCAGGTGTGGCAAAATGTTGCTACACATAAACTTTAGTACTTAGGACCCACTAGGGTGACCACCTATCTGTAATTTACATGGTTTGCCTGTGAATTGGCCCCAATGTCCGTTGTCCGTGACTGATCTTTTAATGGACCGTATTTTTCAGTAATTTTAGACTTTCAGATGACAGTTGAGATGGCTCATGGTCGAGTCTCCTGGCCGTGATCCCGAGGGAGGGGTAGACATATAAACAAAAATCAAGCCTTCGTACCAGGGTGCCTACTGCCTGAAAGAAATGTAAATGTGTGCACCTGGTTAATCAAGTAGGTCCCCATTTTCTAAAATTAATTTCTAAATGGTACATTCCCTTTCGCACCCTTCGGTTGAACACTGCAGGGTTGGCCTGTGTCCTGAGCATAATAAGATCTCAATGGGGAGAAATACATTTTCTTTATTCTGACCTCCAAATGGTGGAACTCTATCCCCTCTCATCTTTAAATATTTAGGAAAAACCTACCTGATTAGTAATCTGCTTCAATAGATATATTATCTGTTTTTTGCCCTCCATTATCATTATTAGAAGGGTACAATGACACTCACGGCAAGACGTCCTAATGTAATCACACACTAATCAAAACGTAATAACGTGACATAACTGGTTTTCAGATAACAGCACTGTTGAATTCTTGCAGCAAATTGGGCAAGTATGAAGTGGAATGTTTTACACAATTTTTATAGGCAAAATAATGAAACTAATGATAAAGATAATGTTTTGTTTGTGACAGAAGAGGAAGCTCTATATTGTAAGGGCCCTGCTATGCTGTAATAGCCAATAAGGTCCTTGGATGCTTGATTACGGTCTGGGAAAGACATGGCTTGGTAGTTCGGACTGGACTGCTCCCATGAGGCACAGGGTCAGAGCTGATTTGCATATAGCCGGTGTCTAACCCAGGGTGGTGTGGATTGCAAAGAAACGATGGATTTAGGCCCAGATCTTTGTACTGGGGTATGACATTGTTCTACATTCTGTCCATCAACTGTGTTTTTTGCAATTTTCACCCCGAGTGGGCTGGGTATGCTCAGACGTGAGTCCCAGGCTCTCCACACCCCTGGAGTCAAGCTATCCAGGCTGATGAAGGCTGTTAGCCAGCAACCGGTCCTTGGATGCTTGATTCCCGTTTGGGAAAGACATGGCTTGGTAGTTCGGACTGGACTGTTCCCATGAGGCACAGGGTCAGAGCTGATTTGCATATAGCCAGTGTCTAACCCAGGGTGGTGTGGAGTGCAAAGAAACAATGGATTTAGGCCCAGATCTTTGTACTAGGGTGAATATATGACATTGTTCTACATTCTGTCCATCAACTGTGTTTTTTGCAATTTTCACCCCGAGTGGGCTGGGTATGCTCAGACGTGAGTCCCAGGCTCTCCACATCACTGGAGTCAAGCTATCCAGGCTGATGAAGGCTGTTAGCCAGAAACCGGTCCTTGGATGCTTGATTCCGGTCTGGGAAAGACATGGCTTGGTAGTTCGGACTGGACTGTTCCCATGAGGCACAGGGTCAGAGCTGATTTGCATATAGCCAGTGTCTAACCCAGGGTGGTGTGGAGTGCAGAGAAACGATGGATTTAGGCCCACATCTTTGTACTGGGGTGAATGTATGACATTGTTCTACATTCTGTCCATCAACTGTGTTTTTTGTAATAGCCATTCCAGCAGCAAAGGCCAAACTTGCATCAAAATCAGAAGCTACATAAAGTGTGGAGAAGTGTGGCTCACCGATTAGAGCGGCAGACCCTGAGGCAGAGGTCTGGCTCGGGACCAGGGTTCAATCCCCGTCACGGCAGGGTCTTGGGCTCAATGTCCTCGGACCTGATAATTCTCGCCTCGGTGCCTACTCTAATAATGGGTTCCACTCTGCAACTCTGGGCAATAGCGTGCTTAATCTCCGCACCGGCCCTAACAACGCTAGGATGCCTGGCTTCACCTTGGGGGAGCCCAGGAGTGTACACCACACAGGAACAGGCCAGGAAGGGTTCCACAGCGGTATTCGTACAGCGCTTAGAGACCCCTGGGTGATAGGCGCTATACAAGTGCAAATTACATTACATTACATAAATTCCTCATCACCAAAATCTTTCATTAAACCAGACAAAATGATTGTCCACATGTGCTGGAAAATGGCAACAGATCTTTTACAAGGCATGAGAAGCAGACACAATTACAGTGAAAATTGTCAAATATCGCTATTGGTTTATACTCTGGAGAGAGAGATATACCACAGTGTGATACTAGAGAATGTGTGCACTCATGATTTAACACCCTTTGATTTCAAAGCCATTATGGAGGACATGCTGGATGCCTTTCCCTAACACAGAACGAGTGCTTTGATCTTCTGATATCTTCCAAGTACAGAAACTGGATGGCAATTTCAAAACTGGCACCTCCTGCTACAGAAGAAGCTAAAGCCACATACATATGTTCAAGAAATGTGGCTTTTACATGGCAAACTCTTAATTTCAGAAATTAAAATTACTGACAGAATTCGGTAACCAGTTTCAATATTCTACGTGTACCTTTAGTCAACGTTTTAGTCAATCACTCACCATAGGTCGGCTGCGCTTATGTGATATATTGCAACTACTACTTAAAATGTGGCCAAGTAAAAAAACCTGTCAGTCATAATCTAGCACAAGAGTCAATGATAGAAAATAGAAAATTTGGACACAGGATTGATTTGTCCTTAAGCAAACTTGTAGATTGATGACTGCAGTAAGCATGTGATGCTCCTATGGCTACCAGGCCAGCTGCCAGAAAGCACAATATGTCAGTCTAGTGATCAACAATACCCACCTACGCCGAGAGAGCTGGGTGTTTTACATTTGGTACACAGAAATGATTTTTAAGAGCCTAAATGTAAAACACATATAACTAAGGGCCTCACACATATACCTATCTAACCACAAACGGCAGCTACATTTACGTATAGGAAGGTTGTTTATGTTGATCTATCATTTAGTCTCAGTCGTAGTACATGCTAACTCACAAACTAATGGTTTAAAATATGTAAATAGAAGAACATTGCTTTGTACGAAGTGCTAGGAATATATATGAGGAGGTAATAAGAAGTTTATTAAGACAGATGTCCATAAAACATACATAGTGGGAACATTAAAACATAAACCATCATCATTACATAACATAATTAAAAACCAACCCTTGATGTTTAATAAACATTAAAAAATATTGCAATATTAACAGCTAAATCAAATAAATAAATATTCCCCAGAAAGGTAATTGCTGCAAACCTTGACCAAATGTGATATTTAAAAAAATAAAAAATAAACAGGTCTTACATTTTTACGAGTGAGTAGATAATAACGAAAGTCAATAGGAACATGTAAAATATAACATTTCATTAAAACATTTTTTTTACATATTCCCTAATTATTCTTTAGCCCACGGTACTATTCAGATCGAGAAAACAATTGGATTACAGACATCCTGCATTTTAAGTAAAGCAAAGCGCATTTTGGGATTTGAAAGATCTGTCAAGTAGGGGGAAACCTCTGCTTGACCAAGAGTCTTAACTGTAAACGTTATAGAGAGCTTGGTAAAAAAGATGTTCCATCTCCAATGCATGTGAGGCAATAAAGGAGGATTCTATAAAAGTGAGTCTATTGGAAAATTGTACCATTTATGATACCTAGAATACTATGCATAGCTGTAATCTCATTGACTCTTTTAATAGGACCCGCGGCCCATTTCCCATCATTTATGAAAATTTCTTCCCAGCATAATTTTTGAAAATGTGCCTCTTCACAAGAAGACAACTTAGTAAGAAAAGCATGAGCCTGCCATAACATACTAAGAAGTGTGGTGAAATTCTCGGGAACCTCAGCTTCATACAAGCCCAAAGGTGGGATTTTATTTGTAAAGGGTTTCAGAAGAGGGGCTAACAAGTATTGCGCGTATGTATCGTTACATTTTCCTAAACACCCAGCTTGTAACAGGGCTCTTGCCCTTGCGATTTTCACATGACCAACTCATTTCAGGTTGTATGAAAACAGCAATCCAAGACATTTATATGACTGATCACCTCAATTTGCTTTTCATTCAAGAACCAATTTGGTTTGATTACCTTTCTCCCAAAAATCATCATCTGTGTCTTTTTAAGAAAATGTCCCTACAATAGTGTTAGAGCGTTAAGTTTCCACTACAAGTCTACCGCAGTATAATCCATTAAAATTAAATTGTCAGCATAGAGGAGAGATGAGCTGGGCCCCATCTTTGGTGAGAAGGACTGGTTAGCTTTTAGAACTCCTGGCAAATCCAATACAAAGACTGAAAAGAGAAGGTGCTATTACACAGCCTTCCTTATACGGATTATACCAGATAATCGCCCCAAAGAGTCCAATTCTACATAAGCCCAGTTTGCCGTGTGAAAGGACAGTATGAGAAATAAAAGAAACTTTTGGAATGTTGACAGCTGAAAGCATGTGATGCTGCCATGGCTACCAGATTAGCTGCCAGAAAGCACCATATGTCAGTCTGGCGATCTTCATTACCCACCCACAACGAGATCTGGGAGTTTTACATTAGGCACACAGAGCTGACTTTCAAGAGCCCACGGGCAAAACACATTTAGAACTATGGGAGTTTACCACATATTAGAACGTTTATGTTGATCAGCAGCGGCAAATGACAACTTATAAAGTAGTGGCTTGAAATAAGTGACTAGAAGAACATTACAGGGTGCAAAGTGCCACAAACATACGAGCTAGTCCGATCAGGGTCATCATATAGACATCCTGATAAAAAGATTCATCATTGCCTTTTATATTGGTATATTTATGAATATCCTAATATACTGCAAAACAACTGCAGTCCGAAGAAGGTAGTACATATAATAAATAAATAAAAAGGGCTTCATTAATTTCCATTAAAAGAGAACAACTATTTTTGTTCCTTACAATGATTGGCATGGCCCTTGGGGTTGTGGTTGCAGATAGTTGAGAACAGTGGTCAAAGAGGTCCAGATCTGTAAAGACCATTCATGTGTGTATTAAAAAGCAAGATGTTTAAACAGGAAAATAGGTTTTTATTTTTGTTCATATGCTACCTTTACCAACAATGGTTACATAAACGGTTCTAAATAAAGAACACTAATATATGCCCAATATTAATAAGGAACTATACTCAAGGGGCTCTTTGCATTTGATTGTGGAGAACATTTGGAGTCCAAACTTACTAAATCTTTGACCCATTTGACTGCAGCTTTCACTAGTAATCGTAATGAGATAGCCCCACACATTTGAGAACACTTGTTCCTGTGGTACCCCTTGAACCTTTGCTCCTTACCCGAGATCCTGTGGACTTTACCCTTATACAGTCTTATTATGAGGCATTTGTTTATCTGCCAAGAATAAAGAAGAGAAAAAGAAATAAGCACCATAAGTATTCAGACTACCGAGGTTCCTCTTTGGTGGCCAAGCCAGTGCTCCTGCTAGTCCTTTTGTGTGCATCTATAATATTAGGTGCTTGAGATATCGCTGGTGTTCATATTCACCTTGCGGTCAGTGCGCGTCAGTGACATAGCTGACAGTGTGTAGCTAATTTTCTGTTGGATTTGAGGAGAGTGGAATGTATAATCATGGCAAAATGTGTATGCGCAGTCTACCCTAAAAGACTGATCAAGCAATTATGAGAAGAGCATTACTGGCCTTGTGAGGATGTTGTTTAGGGCACCTACCAAAGACAACTTGTTGGTTTGGATTGTACTGGAGGCATACAAGTGATAAGTGGCAGAATGCAGAATATCATATTTTCTAATTGTGGTAGCTTAGCCTCTATTGAGATTGTGAAAGTGGAAAAAAGTTTTTTCACACTACATAAAGGGAGTTAAGTGTCAGCAATTCACGTATTCACTGGAGAGATGCATTGTTATACAGTGTCTAGAAACAAAGGCTCAAAATATATATATCAAAGCACACTGGAGGGAGCGGATGGAGAAATCACTTAATCTGACACACACTATTTGCAAACGAGTGGCATTCATAAGAAAGATTACCATAGTAGCAACTGGAAACAAGTGCAGAAGTGCAAAAAAATAATAAAAGAGCGAATAATCGAAGAGATTTCCTGAAATGTTCTGTCTAATTGTATAGCGCACTAATCACGTGCAAGGGTATCCAGACACATCACAGGTGTGTGGGCGGTTTCGAAAGCCAGGTCTTCAGCCTCTAGCGGAACTCAAGAAGCAATGAGGAGGCTACTTTGCGAAGTGGAAGGTAGTTTCATGTTCTGCGGGAAATGTACAAGATGTTTTGCAGTGCTTTGTATGTGTGTGAAGTTTGATCAGAGAGAGCTGTTGTAGGAGGAGCTAGTAAAGTTCCTTGAGGTGTGGGATGATGTGGGTGCGGCGAGGTAGGTTGAGGAGCAAGCGGGCTGCAGAGCTTTAGATTATATGGATCCTGTTCAGGAGCGGTTTGGTGATTCCTGCACATAAAGTATTCCCGTAATCGAGTCAGCTGGTTATCAGGGCCTGGACAATTGTTTCCCTAGAATCCTCTGGAAGCGACTTTATAGCAGCATCCTCAGGATCTAAAAGCAGTTGGAGGTCAGCATGTTTCTTTAGCTGTTATGTGGAGCTTGTCGTCTAGGATGAATCCTAGGCTTCTGCCATGGATGGTGCAGACTGCAATGGAGTCAAAGTGTGCCGGCCACTAGGTGGACTCCCAACAGAGGTTTCTCTTCCGAAAATCACTGCTTTAGTGTTGTCTGAGTTGGCCTGGTTACTGTATTCATGCAAGTGGCACAGGTGTTTTTTGTTGCAGGGGTTCTTCTCCATCAGGGAAAGTATAAGTTAGATGTCATCTGTGCAACAGAGTATCTTGATGCCATGAGATCTGCTTAGGTATGCCAGTGGGGTCATGCAGGTGGTAAACAAGGTTTGACTGGGAGCTGATCCTTTGGGAACTCCCCAGTCCAGGGACATGGCGTCTGATGTGTAGTGTGGCATGCTAACCCATAGTGTTCTTCCAGTAAAGAAAGAGCAGATCCAGTTGAGGGCGAGCCTTTGGCTGCCTATTTCATGCAGTCTTCTGATTAGGGTGAAGTGGAAGACCATGTCTAGGATCATCTTAATGTCATCTGTTGCTGCGATGAGGGCAGTCTAGTGTGTGATTGGGTCCGAAGCCTGAGTGTGTGGTGTCTAGGAGTTGGTGTGTTTCGAGGTAGTAGGCAACATGCTGGTTGACTGCTTTTCTCCATGACTTTGGATGGGTAGGGCGGGAG
This sequence comes from Lissotriton helveticus, assembly GCF_964261635.1. Classification (NCBI taxonomy): domain Eukaryota; kingdom Metazoa; phylum Chordata; class Amphibia; order Caudata; family Salamandridae; genus Lissotriton; species Lissotriton helveticus. Next base: position 208,978,216 of record NC_136073.1, on the reverse strand, counting down.
GGAGACTGGGCAGTATTTGGCTAGCTGGAGAGGGGGTGGGGGAGATTGGGGGGGGAGGGGGTTGTCTGCAAAACTTTTCTTTAGAAGTGTGTTGACACCTGCATGCTTCCAAGCCTCCGGGGACATCTTGGTGGTGATGGAGGTGTTCAGGAGGCGGGCTAGTATTTTGCTGATAGGGGAGGCATCCAAGATGTGCTGGGGCAAGTGGTCCATCTGTGCCCCTGAGTGGATGGTTCCCATGAGGTAAATAGTTTCTTCTGTGGTGACTGTTTCCCATGTAGTCAGGGTATTTCCAAGGTTTGTTTTGGGTAGGCTGGAGGCCAAGCTAAAGGGTGCAGCTGAAATTGTTATTGTTGGTTTCGATTTTGTGGCTACAGAAAAATTCCGATAGGTTGTCACATAGTTATTGTGAAGGGATGATGCTGTTTGTGGTGAAAGTCGGAGAGGTGACAATTGCACTTATTTCTTTACAGCTATTTGAGTTATCTATGCGCTTAGCTAGGGCCTTCTTCTTGGTTTTTCTGATCTGCTGATGGTAGCCTATCAGTGCTGCTTTGTTAGTGTCCTTTTCATTTTCTTTGTGGGTGGTTCTCCATCTTCTTTTCAGTTATTTGCAGTTTTGTTTAGTTGTGCGGAGTTCCTCGGAGTACAAGTTTGCCTGCTTTACAGGATCTCCTTGTTTTGTGTGTTTATGGGGTGCCAGGGAATCAGCGCATTCTGAGATCCACCAGTCAAGCTGTTTGAGGTTGCTGTTTAGGTCACCGGTGTAGTTGACTCATGCGCCGGGTTTGGGATTAATTAGCATTTGTGAAATTGCTCCAGCTGCTACTGGCAAGGCTGTGAACAGGTCTTATTTGACGATGGATGATGATTTGGAAGTGGACAATGGCATAGCCGGTTCAGGTGAGAGGCATGGTTGTGGGGACTTTGACACTGTTGAAGGTGGGGAAGACAGTATTGAGGGTGTGTCCAGCAGTGTGTGTGAGTGTGGCAATGTGTTATGTCACTCCGAGGTTTCCTAGACTTTGAAGATGTGCGACTGAGCTGGGGTCATGAGTCTCATGACGGTCTTCCGGGTGAAAGTTGAGTTCACCTAGCATGATGTAAGCTTTGGAGATGATGGATTGGCTGGGGGGTGACAAAGTCTGCGATGCGGTCTGTGAATGTCACCTGTGGTCCTGGTGGTCAATAGAGGGGGTTTCCGTCCAGGATGTATATTGCTGACCTTCATAGTTTGAAATGTAGGTACTCCATCAAGGGGGCGTGGGGGGTCGTGGTCACTGTGGTTGTGATGCACCTGGAAGTTTCTTTAAGGATTATCACGGTTATCTGGTTTATGTTGGCGGTCCTCCTGTGTGATCTTGTAGTCCTCAGAGATGGCCGTGGCAATGTCGGGTGTCTTCTTGGTGGTCAGCCGCATCTTCGTAAGGAAGAGAAGGCAAGGGGTGCATGATTACTAGTGGGAGTGGGAGGGATGCTGTGCGTAGGTTGGAAGAGTGTGGGTGGCGTTATCAAGGTGTGAGGTTTGTGCCACGTGAAGGGACAGTGGCTGCAAGTGTACGTTCCGTCTGTGTTGTGCCATGCTGCAGCAGCATGTTGATGGGTGTCCTGGATAGAGTGACCCGAGTAATGCTGCAGAAAAATGCAGGGGAGGTGGAGGGGCGGCTAGACCAGGGTTCCTGGTGAAGGGTGCGGTTCAGGCACAAGCTGGCTTGCCTGTGGCGCACCAGTGGTGTGTCTGCGCTCATCATTAACTTGGTACTGGGGGCTTAGCGGAAGCACAGGAAGGTAACAGGTAAGCAGAGAGGGAAGAATGGAGGGGGCGTGGGAGATGGGAGGAGGGATACAGAGTGCAGGAAGTAGGCACCAAGAAAAAGGGTAATAAGAGGCAAAAAGTCAAGAGAGAAAGCAGTGAAAAGGCACAAGAGTACAAAGATTGATAAGCCAAGAGAGCAGAAAAAGTCAAATGGAGCAGTGAGAGATAAAATGCATTAAAGGCAAGTGGGAACGGACAAAGGAGCAAAGAGTGAGAAGCCAAAGAGCTAAGGGTAAAAAAGCACAAAAGAGCTAAGAGATAAAGGCCAAATGAGTAAACGAGCAAAAAGGCAAAAAGGGCATTTGTGAAAAAGGCAAAAAAGCGAGGCCAAAAAAAAGCAAAGAGTGAAAGGCAAAAGAGCAGAGAGTGAGAGGCAAAAAGAATAAAGAGCAAAGAGTGAAAGCCAAAAAGACAAGAGGCGTAAGGGCCAAAGGTACAAGAGAGATGGGGCGAGAGCAGAAGGAGAGGCAGGAGCCTCAAGATGCAGGAACCAGGTCCTAGACTGGCCGGAGGACTGTTCCCAAGTAAGTTCAGGGAGGACAGGGCCTCGGCATCTGCTTAATTCAGCTTGCTGCTTAATTGTTCACCAACAAATAGCTTGGGCTATGGGTAGCTCTCCAGCTACTCTTAAGTAACTCTCCTGTCTGCTGCCCACATAGTAAATTAGAAGGTTTTGCATGGTTGGGTGAATATAAGTATCACAAAATTAAAAAGCAAGACTTGTCACTAATATTACCAGGGACATTGCAGCTAGGGCTGTCATGTATTACAGCTGAAGAGGCATTCAAAATTGATAAAGTCTTTTTACATTATGGCTCGGACCTCTGCCTGATGCGCAGACGTGATCATTGCTGGTAATCGTGAATGGGGTGACCCTAATATAATTTTGTCTGACGTTGTCAGTATTATGACACTAATTATATTAGTGGCTCAGGATGATTTTCGTTGAACATAAGTAGTTCTTCTAACAGAGAATGTTGAAGACCACTGGACTAACAGGGCTGAACCATCGCTTAAGTATTAAACAAAAACACTGAAGATCAAGGAAGTTCATACAGTACAAAGTGTGAATGGGAAGAGAGAAGAGAGGGTGTAGTAATATATGAACAATGGCAAGATTATGAATAATATGTCAGGATTTGACAAGTGTGGAAAGGAAAAACATGTGGCCAAATAGGATCAGTGTATGTAGAACACTGAAATGATTCATGAGGAATGCGGCAGGAGAGGTCACAAGGAGGAAGGCTTTAAAAATGATGGCATGTTAGAGACCAAAACCGTGGGCGAGGTTTGTGAGGACATGTAAATGTAAATTGTAAATCGATACTTGTATAGCGCACTACTCACCCGCAAGGGTCTCAAGGCGCTTGTATGAATACCGCTGTGGAACCCATCCTGGCTTTCCCTGTGAGGTGTCCACTCCTGGGCACCCCCAAGGTGGAGGCCAGGCATCCTTAGCGTTGTGGGGGCCGTTGTGGAGATTAAGCAAGCTATTGCCCAGAGTTGCAGAGTGGGACTCCACGATTGGAATAGGCACTGAGGCGAGAATTATCAGGCCCGTGGAATTTTTGAGCCCAAGACCCGCCGAGGCGGGGAATTGAACCCTGGTCCCAGGCTAGACCTCTGGATCAGGGTCTGCCGCTCTAACCATTGAGCCACACTTCTCCACACTGGAGATGAGGTTGGTAATTCGAGACCATACAGAATAATGTCCCAGATGGATGGCAATGATGGGCAGTGAGGAAATTAACATGATGGTGGACTCAGGATCCAAACAGACATTAATTTCAAGTCAACGCATTAATAAACAATGAACAGAACCTAGTGTGAACTCTTCATAAAAACAGTCATACTCATTTTACGAGTAAAACAAAATTACAGAAAAAGTATGTTTCTAAATGTTTTTCTGTAAGCTTTACAATAGAATTTGTTTATGATTTTTGAAAAAGAATAATATCTCGATCTGCTGTGTCAACCTTGTACAAATGGATCACAGCTGAAGGAGCGACCTTTGACCCTGTCACCAGGTACGTCACCCCCCTCAGCCGCCACACGGTCCCCCTGTACCGCTGCTGCCCCGCTGCCCGCTGTGCCTCCTGTGATTGCCGCAAGCCATCTCCTCTGCCCAGTCTGTTTTTCTCTTTGTTTTGTTCTGTGCCTTTTTTTCTGCCTGCTTTGTTTTCCCGTCGCCCCTAGTGCCCGTACCCCCACACCCCTGCACCCACCCGCTCCCCTCGCTCGCATTTCCCGCCGCTGCCACCCATGCGGCCCCGCCCCACTGGTGCCCCATTTGCCACCCCGCTCCGGCCTCCCAGCTGCTCCTCCCTCAGCCCTTCTTATGGAGGCCGCGTGGTGGTGAAGGGAGCGACCTTTGACCCGGTCACCAGGTAGGTCGCCCCCTCAGCCGCCACACGGTCCCCCTGTGCTGCCGCTGCCCCGCTGCCCGCTGTGCCTCCTGTGATTGCCACAAGCCATCTCCTCTGCCCAGTCTGTTTTGTTCTGTACCTTTTTTTCTGCCTGCTTTGTTTTCCCCTCACCTCTAGTGTCCGTACCCTCCCCCTGCCCCCCACCCGCTCCCCTCCCTCGCATTTCCCGCCGCTGCCACCCTGCGGCCCCGCCCCCCTGGTGCCCCATTCGCCACCCCGCTCCCAGCTGCTCCTCCCTCCTTTAACCCTTCTTATGGAGGCCGCGCGGTGGTGAAGGCAGCGACCTTTGACCCTGTCACCAGGTAGGTCGCCCCCTCAGCTGCCACACAGTCCCCCTGTGCCGCCGCTGCCCGCTGTGCCTCCTGTGATTACCGCAAGCCATCTCCTCTGCTCAGTCTGTTTTTCTGTTTTGTTCTGTGCCTTTTTTTCTGCCTGCTTTGTTTTCCCGTCGCCCCTCGTGCCTGTACCCTGCCCCCCTCCCCCGCTGCCGCCCACACGCTCCCCTCCCTCGCATTTCTTGCTGCTGCCCCCTTGCGCCCCCCCCCCCCCCTGGTGCCCCATTCGCCACCCCGCTCCCGCCTCCCAGCTGCTCCTCCCTCCCTTAGCCCTTTTTATGGGGGCCACGCAACGGGCGTGTGCAGCGGACGCGCCAAAGGCAAGCCCGTCTGAGCCCGTCCGCGCCTGGACCGCGCCCAGTCCAGAACCCTTGGCCCCCGCCGAAACCAAGTAACCCGACTGAGATACGACACCACGATCCTCCGTGCATTCAACACCGGCCGACCAGCCGCCTGCTACCAAGCCACCCCAAAGCGCACCCACGGACCCTTTTCCTGCCAAACCTGCAAATTCACCTGCGTCCGAACCTTCGTCCCACCACCCAGACCAGGCAACAACAACAACCAACTCAAGTGCATCCTGCTCAACACCCGCTCCGTCCACAAGCACGCCTTCGAACTCTGGGACCTCCTCGACACAACAGCACCAGACGTCGCCTTCCTCACAGGAACCTGGATGAACGCCTCCTCAGCCCCCGACATCGCCATAGCCATCCGGGACGGCTACAAGATCACCTGAAAGGACCGCGTCAACCAAACCGGAGGAGGAATCGCCATCATCTACAGGAACACCATCAACGTCACGACCAACTCCGAAGATGCCCTCACCACAGCCGAACACCTTCACTTCCAGATCCACACCGACCCCAAGACCACCCTCAGAGGAACACTCATCTACAGACCCCCGGGCCCACGCACACAATTCAGTGAAGCCATCGCGGACTTAATCAGCCCACACGCCCTCGCCTCATCAGACTGCATCCTCCTAGGGGACCTGAACTTCCACCTGGAGAACAACAATGATGACAACAACACCACCCTGCTAGACAATCTCGCCAACCACGGACTCAAGCAATTGGTGAACACCCCCACCCACCACGCCGGCCACACGCTCGACCCCACCTTCTCTGCCAGCAGCCACATTGCTTCAGCCACTCACCGGACGACACTGGACCGACCACAGCTGCATCCACTTCACCTTCAAGAAGACCACATACCACCACCGCCCGCAACAGATCCCCTGTAGATGCTGGAACAAAATCTCCGCAGACCAGCTAACTACATCACCTAGCCAGAACCCACCCATCACCACCACTGACACCAACGACGCAGCCTGCAACCTCACACAGTGGATAGTCAACTGCGCCGACGCCCTTGCACCACTGGAGAACCCTCCAGGCAAGCCCGGCAAAAGGAAAACAACATGGTTCACCAACGACCTCAAAGAATCAAAGAAATCCTGCAGATCCCTCGAGAAAACCTGGCACTGCAAACAGACAACAGAAATCATGACAGCCCTCAAGAACGCCACCTGCAAACACCACAAGTTGATCCGCACCACCAAACAGACATCCTTCAAAGATTGGCTGGACAACAACACACACAACAGCAAGGAACTCTTCAGCATCGTAAAAGAGCTCTCCAATCCCAACGCCAACAGCAACTACATCACACCGTCACAAGAGCTCTGCAACTCCCTAGTCACGTTCTTCCACCGCAAGATCGCCGACATCTACAACAGCTTCGGCGCCCAGACTCCGCCCCCAGCCACCGAACCAACGCCCCCTACAACCACGCTCAGCATTTGGACTCCCATCAGCACCGAAGACACCGCCCACGCTATGAACACAATCCACTCCGGCTCTCCTTCCGACCCATGCCCTCACCACATCTTCAACAAAGCTGACACAATCATCGCTCCCCACCTACGGAACGTCATAAACAACTCCCTCGCGTCCGTCACCTTCCCAGAGAGCTGGAAGCACGCAGAGATCATCGCCCTACTGAAGAAACCCACAGCGGACCCCAAAGACCTCAAAAACTTCTGCCCCATTTTTCTTCTTCCCTTCCCGGCGAAAGTGATCGAGAAGATCGTCAATAAGCAGCTGACTGCATTCCTCGAAGCCAATGGGTCCCTCGACCCATCCCAGTCCGGAATCCGAGCCAACCACAGCACCGAGACCGCCCTCATCGCAGCCACCGATGACATCAGGACCCTACTCAACAATGGAGAAACCACCACCCTCATTCTCCTAGACCTCTCAGCCGCCTTTGATACAGTCTGCCATCGCACCCTAATAACCTGCCTCCACAACGCCGGGATCCAAGGCAAAGCCCTGGACTGGATTACCTCTTTCCTCTCTGACAGAACCCAGCGAGTCCGCCTCCCTCCTTTCCGCTCCACAGCAGAGATCATCTGCGGCGTACCCCAAGGCTCATTGCTCAGCCCAACCCTCTTCAATATCTACATGAGCCCCCTCGCCACCATCGCACGCAAACACAACCTCAACATCATCTCATACGCCGACACCCAGCTGATACTCTCCCTCACCAAAGACCCAGCCACCGCCAAACTCAACCTCTAGGAAGGAATGAAAAATGTCGCGGAATGGATGAAATCCAGACAAGACGGAGGTCCTCATCCTCGGACCATCCCATCCGCCTGGGATGACTCCTGGAGGCCCGCAGAACTAGGCACCGCACTGACACCCACTGACCACGCACGCAACCTGGGATTCATCCTGGACTCCTCTCTCACGATGCCCAAGCAAGTCAACGCCATCTCATCATCATGCTTCAACACCCTGCGCATGCTCCGTAAGATCTTCCGGTGGATCCCTACCGAAACTAGAAAGACGGTCACCTAGGCCCTCGTCACCAGTCGACTTGACTACGGGAACGCCCTAAACGCAGGAACCACAATCAAACTTAAGAAAAGACTCCAACGCATACAGAACGCATCCGCACAACTCATTCTCGACATCCCCCGCCACAGCCACATATCAGCCCACCTGAGAGACCTGCCCTGGCTCCCTGTCAGCAAAAGGATCACGTTCAGGCTCCTCACCCACGCACACAAAGCGCTCCACGACATAGGCCGCGAATACCTCAACAACCGCCTCACGTTCTACACTCCAACACGCAAACTCCGCTCCGCCAGCCTCACCCTCGCCACCGTCCCACGGATCCGCAGAACCACCGCCGGAAGATTATTCTCCTACCTGGCGGCCAAGACGTGGAACTCCCTCCCCGCCCACCTACGTCTGACCCAGGACCACCTCACATTCAGGAAACACCTCAAGACCTGGCTCTTCGAGCAGTACCGGCACCTAACCACCCCCCACGCCCCCCCCAGCGCCTTGAGACCCTCACAAGTGAGTAGCGCGCTTTACAAGTGTACTGATTGATTGATTGATGGATAGCCACAAATCAGGTATGACTTCAGTACAGGATTGTCCATTGATAACGAAATAACAGACCACACCATTAAAATGAACAGAAGTAAGCCCAGTTTTAGATTGTGCACTAAGTGGGGCAGCACCAATTTCGCCAGTCTACACACATTTCAACAATTCCTCAATGTGGAATGTCACAAGAAAATCTTTAAAAAGCTATTAATGAAAATATCCGACATCTAGTCTTACCAAGTTCTCGCCACAGGGGCTCCTATCTGATGTTGAAGTGGGTTGGGGCATAATATCTTTGTGCTCTGTTGTTTAGCTTAGAACAATGCGAGACCAAAGTTTGCTCATTATTGGTGATTTTTCCATTGTACTGGCACTAGCTTTTGGGGCACTCTTCTGGTCTGGTGCCCCTGCTCAGGGGCCTCCACGCAGCAATTTGTATATTCAAATCAATAAGTATCTGTATTTGGCGTCAAATGTAACTGTGGTCATGCGACCCAATCAAGCAACCTCAAAAGATGCCCAGCATGCAAAAAGTTCTATCAGTTATCCAACTTCTTCGACACTAAACGAGGTGGGTCAAAAAACAGTTGGGCGCTCACTGTTGGAAATTGTGATGCAACTTTTGCAAAATCACAGCAGAGACAATGTAACTGGTAGATTATATTGGACCGTCTACGTCACTACAGCTCTGTCCAAAGTGCATCAAGTTTTGTGCCTGGAAGCAAAATCTTGTCCGAGAACCGTCAGAACATTGTTTAGATAATGCAATAGGGGTATAGCATTTGCGCCAGACACAGGTTACAGGGTTCAATAGGTTGGCTTCCGTACAGCCATCACATCAAAGCCCCTTTCTCAAACACCAGTTTCTGCTTCTCAAATGAACGTCCCACATGGATGACCCTTAGAATTTTCTCTGTTCTATTTGAATAGTGTCTGAAGAAAGGGCCTCTCTGGTTCCTGTGGGGATATAGACACATCGTCTGATATTTCTACAGTAATCAATACATCAAGTTTATGCCTGAGCCAGGTATCGCTTTCACTACAGAGGGGTTACATCATCAAATGACTTCTCATACAGACAACTCTCATTGTGCTCTTCTACTGTCGCAACTGTTGGACTGGTCAGTCGCCTTCATGAAACGTGAGGAGGGGCCTTGAGGTAGTGCTCTTCCTAGTGAAAGCCCTATAAAACTACAAATCTACACTTACCTTACCTACTTGTTTTGGAGAAATCGTCCAGAGTTTTAATGCCACAGCAATGCAGTTTGGTGGCGAGGTACTGAATGCCAAAGCCCTTGAAACGATAAGCTGGACCTGGGGGTAGATATGGCATAATCTTCAAGTGAAGAATGCAAGGCTAACGGAATGGAGAAATGCACACATGCAGAGACATACACCTTTCACATGCTTTCATATCAGGATGTCAAAAAGCCAGGTGAGATGGTCAGAGAAGGTAAGATAAACCAATGCTCTTTTCGTCAAGGACCAGACAGCAGACACTTGTGGTATCTCTAAGAATGATGGATCAATAGATCTGTGAAAAGGATGAGCACTTAAATGCATTAATTCAGTCAAGCTCACTTACTGGCACATGGGAGGTTCCTGATCATAATATCTATTGGTGGAAATGCTACTATTCTTAAATCCGTCTGAAGGAGATGGACAGGAAACGAGAGGCGAGCAGAGCTCACTTCCAAAACGTCTACTGTGCTCTTGACCAATAAACAAGCACGCTGCCATACTCGTCCACCCTATAGGAACAGAACATATGGTAGAGAGATGTAGCAGGCTGGACTGGGATCCTGCATGTCTGCATTTGTGTCACTGTATTGTTTGTTGCAAAGAGAAAGGTTTTAAAAAAAGCAAGTGTATATACAGAAATGTGACTACCTCTCTGATTCACTTCGTTTTCAACCACAGCAACAAGTACACTGCAGTGCTTGAAAAGGAAAAATAGAAGTGCAGGCACTACGAACCAGAGTACCTGCTTGTTTCTGAGAAGTGGCGGGACTCTCCAAATAAAAGTATTGCATTTCTCCTGAGAAGTGCTGGTACTCTCCCTCTCAAAATAAATAAGTGGCAGTACACCAAAACCCTTTCGGTATTTAGAGCATCGAGGGGAAACTTCAGCATTACTGACAGCCACCAACATAAAAAAAGGTATGTTGAGTACACGGCCTCTTCCTAAACTCCTCTTCCTCTGCTCAGCTGATCCCTTGTTGGGCTGCGGATAGGTACAAGAGTTATACATACCCCTTCCTCTGTCTCCAGAAATAAAGGTTCAACACCCCCCTCCAGTGGCGGCTCTAGGCTCATGGTGGCCCTGGGCAGGGAGCATAGGTAGGGGGCCCCGGAAGAGGGGGTCCGGGTGGGACAGAGCGCGGAGGCCAGTGAAGAGGACGGTCAGGGTGTTTGGATGTGGAACCAAATCCCTGCCAGGGGCTGCCACGCAAATATGTATCCATCCTCAGAGATTTATTATATTAAGGATATAAATTTGCGTGGTGGCCCCTGTGGTCTGGTGGCCCTGTGCAGGTGCACAGCTTGCACATGCCTAAGGCCGCCCCTGCCCCCTCCACCATGCTGCCCATGTTCTTGTGGCCCAAGCCAAATATATATATATCATGTGATCAAGGCCCTTCAGGGTTGAAACGCGTTATGACTGTTTGGTGAGCGGAATAAAGAAAACTTTACCAGCACTAATTCTGTGGTCTTGTTGTTGGGAAAGTCGGCGTGTGGTGGTTGTATCCCGATGTTAAAAATGACATACCTAGAATTCCATCTCTATTACCCCCATCTAGTTCGAGTCATTTCCTCCCCCGTACGCACATACCTGAAAGCTGGGCTCTCTGCTTCTGATCAGATAGTGGAGAGTGGCCCTTCGCTGACTGCTCTGGGACATCTGCCGTAAGTGAGAGTTGCAATTCACGGTTAGTCGAGCACTGAGCGTCAGGAAGGGGGCGAGGAGTGTGCAAGAGAGGCCACGCATTCTCTCGCCTCTCTTGCTTTTCTCTCTGACTGACACTGAAGCAGTGAATAACCAGGTTTGAAACCTGTGTTTGGACAAAAGTCTTGCAGTGGAAGCCGCCATGCACCGCAAGAAAAAGCAACCTCTTTCTCACTGGACCACCTACGCATTCTTGAGGCCTCACAACGGATGCGAATCCCTATGCAAAACACCACAATGCAAAAAGACAATCTCTAAACCCATTTGCCTGTACACGAATTCGAGAGCTAACGAGCGCTCAATTTGCTCAATCGGGAAAGCATCCGTGAAGAACAACTTATTTGACAAAAGTGGTCAGCTTTTTTATATATATATATATATATATATATATATATATATATATATATATATATATATATATATATATATATATATATATATATATATATATATATATATATATATATATAAAAATAAGGTAAGGAGATACAGCTAGCTCGTTGAATTCACATAACCCCACTATCAGTAGATTGTGCTCCAACTGTGCTGCACCTTTTCCATCGGGTGGAAAGATCTGAAGCATTTGTGCGGATTACGCAGAACAAAGGCCCACATGCATCAAGCATTTTTGGAGTCGCAAACGGTGCGATTCCTTAAAATCGGCCGTTTGCGATTCCAAAAGTGCTGTTTGGGATGCATCATGTTATTTTAGAAGTCGCAACTTTTTTACGATTTCTAAAATTGCGATAGCATATAAGAAATCGCAATTGTGCGATTTCTTAAATGCTATGCATCATTTAAAAAAAAAGTGCGATTTTTCAAATAGGAAGTGCAAATTACCACGAAGTTCAACCTCGTGGTAATTTGCGAAATTGTTTAAAAATGCACAAAAATGCATTTTTTAAACTGTTAAGTTACAGACACACATGTCCTTAGGACATGTGTGTATGTAACTTATACTGAAAAGTACATTTCATGGGTGCAGGGGGGGTCATTTGGACCCCCCTCTCCACCCTTGAAATGCATTGATGAATTGCGATTTCAAATTGCGAATTCGCAATTCCCATTCATTCCTATGGGCATTTTGGCCCATAGGAATGAATGGGAATTGTGAATTCGCAATTGAAAATTTGCATTTTTTATGCAATTCGGTAAAAATAGCGATTTTTACCGAATTGCAAAAAAAATGCAAAAATATTCATGCATAGGCTTTTGCGATTTCTAAATTGCAAATCGTTATTTTTCGCAATTTAGAAATCGCAAAAGCCGATATTGATGCATGTGGGCCATTAACCCAGCCCAGTTTTAGTCCTGTTTTTGGACTCGCAGCACCAGTGTTTCAGAGGTCCACAATCTAGACAGGAGTTGCTCATGGGGAGATCACAAGCTCCAGGAAGCTGTTGCAAAGTCAGGATCATAATACAAGGCTGAAGCATGATGTAGCAAAACTGCAAGCAACAAACACACAATAAAAGCACCTTGTGAGGTTTACTTTTCACTACTGTTGTATGTTACTAAAGAGTCACTTCAAAGTGCTTTAAAGGATCGTATGAGGGAAGAAACGAGGAAGGGAAAAGAAAAGAGGGAAAGATGTATTAAACCGTGAACACATGAGTGAGAATTAAGGACAGGAGGTGAACATGAACTGTCAAGACCACGGATCTCAGAATAAGAGGATCACCGCGCATCCCATTGCCAGCTGAAGCAAGAGCCTGTGCCCTGCTCTGTGTGAGCTAACCCTGCAGACTCATTTTAACTTTCGCCTACAATATTTTAAAGGCATAAGGCCAACATACCCACTTAGCACAAGCCTTCTTTACAAAGGTTTTATTGGCACTAGAAGAATGCTGTTTGCTCTGGACATCACATAAGCAGTCTGCTTGGAAAGCATTACACTTTCAAGGTGTTCCACAAATTGCAAAGTAAAATGGAAATACCAAAGTCTCAGTGACAATGAAAGCTTCCTCGGCAGGGAGCCGTGCTTGGTACACTGCAGTGTCCACATGTATTGTATTGTAATTGCATTTATATAGCGCTTACTAACCCTGACGAGTGTGCATTTGTTAGTAAAACTGGAGACTCAAGCTTCGGAGGCATAAAAAACCTACCTTATATTTAACCTAAAAAGCCATTGTTTGTTATTATTACGTGATAGAGAAAGAGCATTCCACAAGCAATGCTTCAAATTATACTAGTGAAGAACTGACTCGCCGGCGGAATACCTAAATTGAAAGACGGCTAGAAAATGTATAGCCAACAACATCCTGTCAATTTGAACATTTTTAGTTAAACGCAGTTTATCTAAACTGCCATCACCCAGATCAGGGGCAGTATAATAGTCATTAACATCGAGCTAATGTGAAAAACCGCAACTAGATTTGATGGCACAATCAATTCAAAACCTAAATACCAACCTTTGAGGATTCATTCTTAGCACGTTGTATTAGTAGAAGGGAAAAAGTAATTTATTCGTAAAATGTGGAATTGTTAGTACAGCAACAGGTCTCTCTAAAGTTATGGCACCATGTCATGTTATATGAGGCAAAGCTTCTCTGGGTACTTTAGGGTTGAAGGTTGAAGAGTTGAAGCTCAGTTCTCTGGTTGCAAAGATATCTTGGGGACATGCCTAAAGCTTAAGTATGGATGCAAACCACCCCTTGAATACTATTGGCTTTGTGTTTTGTCACTAACATTTGCCTGGTTTCCATTTGCTAGCTATATTAGTTTTGACTCGATCGTCTGGTCTTTGCCCCCCAACCCCAATGTAGTATAGCCTGTTTTCCCACTCTCTAACTCGCTCATGCTATTCTTTCATGAATGTTCGCTTTTTGAGAAATATTTTTTGCTTTTTCGTAAAGAACTCCAAGAGAGTGCATGTGTTTCCCAACAGTCCTCCTCGTGTGCTTCTCTGTCCACACCTAGTGCCCCTGTTTTTAGGGCCTCGCCTGGCATTGAAGCGCAAAGCGCTGCTCACTCAGTGAGAGATATTGTAAGAGAGTAGATTTAGGAAGGGGAATTGAAACCCCACCCCTCATTTCCATTGGCTGGTGTCACCGTTTATGCTAAACGGTGGGCTGCCATTGAAAATTAGGTATTTTTGTTGCCACCCTTTCGCCTTTTCGTCCGGCCCATCGAGACTGGCTCATCTGCTTTGCGACTGTCGCAAAGTAATTTCTTCTCTTTACTGGGGACATCTGTTTAGAATTAGCAGTATCAGGTTACTTCAGCCGCGTTTCTATTTTTACATTGCGCTTTCAATGGAAGTGAAAGCGCGATGCAAAGAAAAACAAGTGGCTGCGAGCGCTTGTTAAAGGAAGGCTTTGTTATAAATTGGTTAACCTCAATACAATTACAGTATTGATTTTGGGTGTGTTTGCTATCAATGGACCTGTGCTACCCCACTGCTTGTGTGTGCCTGCTCTCAGTGCGTAATGTGTCCGTTCTTGATTGAGTACGTTTCCAACAAACTAACATTAGAACTATAACTGCTAGTACAGAACTTCGAACCTGTGACTATTGGGGTGGGCTATGAGTGGGGGTGGCAGAGAGTCACCAAATTTCGGTTGGGGATGGTCTATGGTGTGGGTGGCGGTAGTGTCTCCTTACAGTGTGATTGTACAATGACATATGATCCTTCCTGCAGGGGGGGGGTCGGAGTGGGAAACAGTTCTGATTGGGCATTTTTACAACCACCGGGGGACATTCAGGCATGACTCCAATGTTGGTGGGAACCTAATTGCGCTGCTCCGACCCCTAAGTGAATACATTGGATCCCATAGGGGGTGGGGGTGTGGGCGGGGCCTGGGGTTGGGAGTTTGGTGGCGTTTCCTCATGGGTGGTTTCGTGTGTAAAGGTGTACAGTAGTTGTGCCCACTCAAGAGAGATGGGATGTTGGCGGGTACCCTTTACTTCCTCGTCCCCCAACACCTCCTCTTCCGCCTTCCCCATTTTTTCAAGGCTCCTATCCAGGCGGCTATCGGGGAGCCTGTCGGGCCCGCCAGTGCATAGCTATTCCCCTTTTCGCTAAGAGGATGGCGAGGGACATAAAGCGACACTGCACTTTTTGAGTCTTCCATCTACGGAATACTCCCAGGGAACACGCCTAAAAATGTGTATATCGAATGTGTCGAGATGTATGAAATTTAGTATGAAAAACCTCAATAAACACATTTTAAACAATCTCAATATGCATGCCAATTAATAATAGTACTCGAGTGACGTATTACTCTATGCTCCTATCAGAGTTCCACAGCCCGCCTCATTTAAGGTGACTCAGTTACGCCATTTGGACTGCCTCTAAAGGTAGACACTCATCCTTTGAACCGCCCTTCAAGCGCTGCGCCCCCAGTTCAAAACACCAGCTGCTGTTGGCTGCATTAACCGCTCAACTTTCTAGGGGCAACACACAAATCTCAGCAGGAAGCACTGAAACAACTGAGCTTACCACAGCTATGTGATATAGAGCTGGGGCTTTTTCACAGATATTTCAGACCTGTCTCTCGAACTTCCCGTCTGTCGGTTCACTTCACAGGACCCCCCGCCCCCCTGTCGGTTCTCTTTACAGGACGCCCCCCCACGGGAAATCTAATTGCTTCAGCCCAGAAAGGCAGTAATATTAAACAAAAATCTGTTCCCTCTCAGAGAGGTGGTCCGCGGCGTTTATTTAGACCAGCCTCGGAGGAATAACGGTGGGGGGCGGAGCACCTGGAACACAGACTTCCCGTGTGTGACTTCCCCTACGGCCGCTGGCCTGTGGACCACAGGAAGCGCCCCCCTCCACCCCTCCTCAGGTGCCAGGCATCATCAGGACACCCCTCCTTTTGCCCCTGGTGACGACTGGGGGCTTCAAAGGCTCCCCTTGAGCTTCTGCCCCTGGCTGCAGCACGCTGTCTGTCAGCGCACCAGTCTGAGGAAGGCGGACAGACCGCACAGAACATTTTATCAAAACCGCATTGGAATAAAAGCTGCTGAAGGGCCCTGGGCTATACAGCTCAGGCGAACCATGTTTGCCTCAGATCAAATGTATCAAGAATAAGCGGCCACACCGGGCACAATGCCGCAGCAAGGATGCCAGGGGGACCTGGTACAGAAAGGGAAATGGCCCCTTTGACTGCAGAGGGAGCAGTAAAATACAGCAAATTGCAGGGTTCAGACCCCTTTCAGGACTCTCGGACGGTGCCACTACACCTGCTGCACCAATCGTAGCCACGGCCCTGGTCGGCCATTGCCAACGTCATCGAACTTGGTAACAATACATGTTTATGGCGCGCCTTGTTGCGTTGTTGGTAAGCCTTGGTAATGCCAAGCTAATATTATTGCACAATCTATTGGCACTCAATGTATTGACGTCAGACTGCCCCCATCCCGGGATTTAAATTTTTGCCCGCAGATCACACCAGGTGTTGGCAGGAGGTGCAGCTCTGACAGCATGTATAAAGCGCTTTGAGCAGCATGAAAAAGGGGGAAGGGGCTGTAAATGGGATGCAACCTTAGTGCGTATTTAAGAAACACACACAAGATGCGTGATGTGTGTATCTAAGGCCGCCGTCAAATATATGTGAAATAGAATCGTATGTTTTAAAGAGACAGAGCCTAAAGCAGGCTGATTTCACATCTCAGGAACAGGTGCTATCTTAATTGACTTGCTTTAAAATCAAATGATATAAATTATCTTGTTATTGTGTGCACTTCAGGTGTTTGACAAAGTGTCTTCCGGTGATGTATTCAGTTTTGTTTGATTTTATTCGGCTAGCGACCCCCCCACCCAGCACAACAAATTGTGTAGCCATGTAACAGTTGATGATGTTGCACCAAGGATATTGTGCTGCATAACTAAATACTTATAAGGTCCCAAAGGCGACACCCATTGGCTATCCAATGCTTATTTTCCCTCTCCTGTGCTATGCCTGCCCCACCCGCCTGTCCGCCATTCCTCTTTACTTGCTCCAATCCTGCCCTCTGTTACTTTTTGCTCTGTACAGCGTGGCACAAAATCATCAGCAAAGACAACAAGTCTATTAGGAGAGACATATTGGCTTTTCCATTGCTCGCTTATTTTTGCATATAAAAGAGGCCTGATTGAATAGTGACATAGAGATTGTTTTTTGTGCATCTACCTTTGCACAAATGCTTGATGGAAAATATAGGGCCTAGGAAGCAGTAACCTTCTGTACTAATTTCTAATAAGGAGTATTGTTTTCAATCCTCTGCAGCAAACAAGGAGCCCAGCATTGGCTGACCCCTCGTTCACTCCATAAAGCGCCATGCATAAGAAAGGTATATAAGATACAGATGTACTCGCAAGATTTTAGACAGCAGAGCCGTTGATGGAGGGATGCTGAATCAGGATGTTCTACATTTAGGACTGATGGCACAATAACGTACATGGTGAACCATTACATGACTTTGCATATTAGGATACACAAATCCAACTGTTCGACTGTTACAATTTATGTAGTGTTTTTAGACTAATTGTTAGTGATCGATGATAAATTATGATTGTGGATTTTCTAATCTTCAATCAATCAAGGATTTATAAAGCACTGCAAATAACTAGTGAGGGTCTTAAGGCCGCTGGAGTTGCTAGATGCTTCCTGGCGATCTGTCCATTCGAACAGCTAGGTCAAGTCCTTTCCTGAATTATTGGAGCAATGGGGCGATCCTGAGGTGCAGGGGAAGGTCATTCTAAGCTTTGGCCGCCAGGTGTGAGAAGCAGCATCCGCGGAGGCAGATCCTAGGTGTCTGGTCGTTTGGTGGAAGGTCATGCTTGTGCTGATGTATGCTGGTCCTTCGTTGCGCAGGGCTTTGTGTGCTTGGATCAACATCTTGTACTGGCATCTTTTCTGATCGAGAGCCAGTGTAGCATCTTGAGGTGGGGTGTGATATGGGTTCTTCTGGGGAGGTCGAGGCTGAGTCTTGCAGCTGAATTTTGTATTGTCTGTAGTCTCTTCAGGAGGCGTGTGGGGATTCCTATGGAGAGTCTGCTCCCGTAGTCCAGCCTGGTGGTTACTAGGGCTTGCGTGACAGTCATTTTGGTGTTCACACCTGAAGATTTTGCGGAGCATGTGTAGGGTGGCTCTGGTGGTGGAGGGGACTTCGGACAGTGAGAAGATGAGCTGGGTGCCAGCATAGGAGATAATGCCGAGTCCATGCAATCTGAATGTTTGCCAGGGGGGGTCATATACGTGTTGAATAGGCTGGGGCTGAGGGACGATCAGGTCCGGGAGGATGAGGGTCGCCGTTTCCCCGCTGACCAGGAGGGCCCTGATGTCGTCAGTGGCTGCGATCAGGGCTGTCTTGGTGCTGTGGTTGGCTCGGAATACGGTTTGAGAGGGGTCCAGGAGGTTGTTGCAGGGTGTTTGGTGAGTTGCTTATTGATTGCCTTTTCGAGAACCTTCGCTGGAAAAGGGAGCAGAAAGATCGGCCGGTAGTTTTTGAGTTCTTCTGGGTCGGCAAATGGGTTCTTCAGGAGGGGCCTCACTTCAGCGTGTTTCCAGTCTTCAAAAAAGGAGGAAGATGTCATAGAAGTGTTTAAGACCTTCTCAAGCTCATAGACAATCAACTTACTCCCGAGGCTGAAGATATGGTGGGGACAGGGGTCTGTGGGGGTCTGTTGGTCCTCCTGAGTACACAGAGTTCACGATGGAAATTGTGGCTTGAGTTGTGAAAGGGTCCCAGTGGGTGAGCATGTGTTCACTGTTTGTGGTGTGAGCAGGCTGATGCTGTCAATGACGGAGGGATGGGGTTTGACGTTTTTATAGATAACGGAGATCTTGCCATGGAAGAAGACTGCCAGGGTATCACACAGTTCTTAAAAAGGGGTGATGTCGTTCTCGGCAGCTGCGGTGTGTGCTGGCTTCTATGCTGTCTCCTAGGGTGTGCTTCTTGGTTTCTTTCAGGAGGAGGAGGAGGTGGTACTGGTTGAGCCTGTCTTGTGCGCCACTTTCTTTCTAGTTGCCAGCAGTTGCATTTGATGGATGTTTAGCTCATCGGTGAACCAGCTGGCTATTCTGGCAGGCGCAACTGTGTAGGAGCAATCTGTGATTCTTTGGGAGAAGTTCTTTGCAGCCTGTTCTGTATTAGGTGTTGCGTACAACAGGTGGATATGGAGAGAATAGTTCCACTGGTTTTCTGACATCTTTTTCCAGTTTCTGCGCATGAAGCTGGGGGCAGGGGGGATGGGTGCTAGTGTTAGCAGGACCTCAAATGGTGAAGTGGACACTTTAGTGGTCGGTCCGGGTGAGCTGCGAGACGTGGTTGTACTGGACTCTGTTGCTGGACATTAAAATGGGGTTGAGTGTTTTTCCTGTGATGTGGGTAGGGTTGGTGATAAGTTGATTGAGGCAGATGTTGCTCATGCTTTCCAGAAGGTCCGTTAAGTTGGGGTTGCTGGGGTAATCGAGGTGGAAGTTAAGATCCCCAAGAAAGATGTAGTGCTTGGAATCGTTGATGAGTAAAATGCACTGGAGTTGTGCGTGTCGGCCACGGTCGGTGTGGTGGGAGCAGTCATGGTTGTAGCCTGGCATTGTTGGTTGCTTCTGTGTTGCAGGTGAAGTGACAGTGCTGGCAAGAGAATGGTCCTCTGGTGGTGCGTGGAGACATGCTTCAGCAGTGGTTCTGGTCGATGCACACAGGATCTAGGACTCCGAGGTCTGCAGTGGTGTAGCTGCGTAGGCTGGAAGAATCAGAATTTCTGGCACTGGGTGCAATTTATGCACGGACGTGGGCAAACAGGCTTACATTTGGAGCGCCCACACTGCAGCTTTCAGAAATAGCCCTGGGGTTGAGCAGTTTATAATATTTACAATCTTACTAATGAACATAATTTGCAGATAGATAACCTATAATAACCGTATGGGGACTAGTAATACTTTAACCGATCTGAGCCTAACTCGCTAGGGAAGTATTGAGACATATTTGACAATTTTCCATTTCTCCAACACACTTTCAGTCTGGGTACTTGACACAATAATTTGAGAGTAAAACTTCAGTCTGCGGGGAGAAAAGAGTAGGAAATTATAGCTCTCTATAGAGGTTTAAATAGCAAAGCAATATGAAATGAGGAACCTAATACAGAAGTGAAGATAAGGATCAAGTCCCTTGCTACTTATTGAATTCAATTGATGAGACCAAAGATATTTCTATTAACGGACTGTCTCTCTACATTGTATTTGTAGCACTAACAGTGCAATGCACAGAAAAAGAGACAAGGAAAACCATATATTCAAAAGGGATCAAATGTTAGTCCCTTGTGAGGGAGTCAGAATGATGCTACAATTTCACAATCAAGATTGGGTCTATTAGTGTCTCAATTGACAGTTCAAGGATTTTATTCACAAACAATTAAAATGAAACAATACATGAAAAATGTGAGTGAGCAGGACGTGACAGGGTATTGGGAAATCAGCCGATTTCCTTACCACAGGCAGGTGACTTAAAGGTGCCCTTCAAAGTGAAAAGTTGTAGATAAGCAGAAGTCACAATCAAAAGTAGATTTTGTACTCCACAATTATTTTCAATTACAGTTTACTCCTTGAAGACTAAACATTGAAAGCAAACACAGAGTGGCCCGTCTGTTTCCTTTCTGACTTTGGAGTGTGGATAAAGATCAAGCGACGGGATTCTCGCACAATGGTCGCGTACCTAGCGGTGAGTGTTACCTGCCGGAACCTCGATAGTAAAAATGATACATTATAAAAGCGCTGCAGGGCCCTTGGACGAAAAAAAAGATAGAAGAAATTAAAAATTAAGGATAAAAGTGAAACCAAGCAAGCACACAAGGAAAAGAATGAAAACCGGATGCAGTACTGAAAGAAAAAAACGAAGCACTGATTATAAGCAATGGAAGGGTAAAAAGTATCCATTCAGAAATATTGTAAAAGAGCTAAGCTCCATGAAAGGGGCAACACAGGAAAAGGAATGAAACCCATTAATTAAGGAGCAATGAAATGAGAACAAGGCAGCCAACCAGATAAGCAGTGGTCTGACCAAAAGCCAACACTATGTATTGCCCGGTATAAAATAAATCTTCCAAAAACAGAGTAAGACATAAAAACAACTTTTCGCTTTGTATCATCACATATGTCTGCCTGTTCTGACTTTGCTCCACTCCAAGCCTTTCTCCACCAATATCAAGTTATAGAAGACAAAAAGGGGAACACAAATGCTTATGCTGATGCCATGGTCCGATAAGCTCCCGTTAAATCACACACGATCAACCTTGACTTTCTTCAACGCATTGTATATGTATACACACATAGTTTTACCACCTCTCCTACTCCATTACTTCAACTTGCAAACTTAATCTCTCACCGTGAATAGAGGCATTAGTCGGAAATTAGCAAGGAGTTGTCTTATACAGGGTATCTGAGTAAATACGAATAAGCATAAGGCTCGTAAATATGCTACAACTGATATTTTTTTTTAAACTGCTCAGTACACCCTGACTTTTGCTTTTTTGGTCAAGCTTGGGCAGCCATGCGCTGCTCTGCAAGGCATGCTGTATTAAGGTATGGACGTGAAGCTCCCCCCACTCTCCACCCAGTTTTTTCATTGGCTTGTGTCACTGTCCATTGTAAACTGTGGATTTTTATTAGTCAATAGGCTTACTAGTCCCTCCTTTGTACCACCTTTTCCCATTTTGTACCCTCCCATGAGGACATCCGTGTTAAGTGTGTTGATGCTCAGTAGACTTGAATTACAGCCTCCGAGCACTATTTTCTCAAAGAGTTTGGTCATGCATGCTCTTGCTGGCAGGAAAAGGCAGGACACTTTCTTCTAACACATTTACAATGCAATAGGCCTCACATTTGTGAGAGTTCAAGCTATTGGCACTGTATATGACAATGCCTTTTATTTACCTGTTTTATGCTTGTGATCTTTAGTAACAAGACTTTTTTAAATTACAATACACGGGCCTCTCGCAAAGACATGCGGAGCCTACTGTTGGTGATTCCTGTGCTAAGAGAAAGGGTTAACCCTCCGTACCCTCGACTTAGGATGCTTTGGTACATTGATTTCCTCATCCATGACTTGTTCACAGCCCTTCCTTACAAATTGAAGAGTTTTTACTGCGTTTTAAAAATGTATTCGTGAAAGTAACATGTTTTTCTGTGCTTATTTGCGGTTGAGAAGGCAGCTTGGTTTTCTATTTAATTTTTTATTTTGGTTTGAAGAGTTTCTTTGTTTTCAATAAGGCATGCAAATCACTAACTTCTACATGCAAACAACCTCCATGTATGCCAGTCACAGTAATGATGGAGATTTTTATGGTTATGCTATCATGGTTGACTCCTTTCTGAACACAGTTTGCAAACCATTTAACCCTTTCTCGCCTTTCCAGACTCCCCGACTCTAATTCGGTGCTGTTTGTATGGAAACACAATCTGTTTATGAAGGTTTGGCCCAGACCCATGATCACCGATACTCTTTAGAAGCTTTGGTACATTGATTTCCTCATCCATGACTTGTTCACAGCCCTTCCTTACAAATTGAAGAGTTTTTACTGCGTTTTAAAAATGTATTCGTGAAAGTAACATGTTTTTCTGTGCTTATTTGCGGTTGAGAAGGCAGCTTGGTTTTCTATTTAATTTTTTATTTTGGTTTGAAGAGTTTCTTTGTTTTCAATAAGGCATGCAAATCACTAACTTCTACATGCAAACAACCTCCATGTATGCCAGTCACAGTAATGATGGAGATTTTTATGGTTATGCTATCATGGTTGACTCCTTTCTGAACACAGTTTGCAAACCATTTAACCCTTTCTCGCCTTTCCAGACTCCCCGACTCTAATTCGGTGCTGTTTGTATGGAAACACAATCTGTTTATGAAGGTTTGGCCCAGACCCATGATCACCGATACTCTTTAGAAGCACTGTTTTCCTTCACTGAACAGAATTCCAAGATACAGGAGATTACCCAGAGAAATATCGATGATTTGGAATTCTGCTTTTCCAAGAAGCCCTCATCTAAAGTTTCAGGTAGTCCATCTCATTCAGTCAGAGAAAGGAAAAAGTCGGGAAGACATTTTATTGGTTAATATGAACTTCTGAAGGTAGAAGATATAACAAAAACTCTGTTAAATGTTATCAACAGTCAAAACATTATCGGTTTGATAATCGTTCTCAGATGTCTTCAAATCATCCCAGCACACCACTTTATCCATCTTTCAATCAATCATCCAGCGTAACCGAAGAACAGCAACCAACTTGCAGGCAGAGCACTATTTAACAGCATAAGAACATGACTTTCCTACTGTCACCTTGATTCCGGAGTTTGTTAACAAACCTCTTCAACATGGTACAGTACTTGCCACACTGACACACACTACCTCTACTGACCCTGGGGTAATGCTATCAGCTGCATCATCCCAAATATACCTTATATTAGAAAGGTCCTATATGCAAGGTTGCAAAGTTTCCATCCCTTTGTGAAGGCTGATAGCAAGGGTTCTGCCCCTTTCACACACACTGTGTGCAGTGCAGTGTAAGCTACCTGCTCCTCCCCCCGCACAAATTTCATAAAGCTTCATTTGTCTGTCTGTGCACACTCTCTCTCCCCCACCTACATACCTACCTTGCCGCTTTCAATCTCAATGGGTAGGAATGAGACACTATTATGTCACTGAGTTACCACAGGCAGGGCATTGCCCGGCAAAGAATCACTGTTCAGGGAGGATCCACTTAGCTCGGCCTATTTGATAGGGTTCACTAAGGCCCACTTCAAAGGCCCCAGTCATTCCTCTTTATTTTTTATACTTGTGTATGCTCACTTGCTGCCTAAAAATACCAGTGTATTCATGTAGTTTTTGGCAATTTAAACTATTTCCCAAAATGTTTGAAAAATTCATTCATAGCAAAACAAAGAAGTTGTACAACGCATGCACTGACACCCAATACAGAGTCCCAAATGTATATTTAATGTAGTAAAAAGAATAAAGAAACTCATCAGCAAAATTACTAATTCCTCAAGGGTGAAAGTGCCAATTATTACCCCTCACAATGCTCTGGAGGAAGTGAGAGATTATTTGTATTTATTTATTACTGCGTTTTTTAAAGTACAAACCTGACTTGAGGGCATTGGAGCACTTCAAAAGAGCATCAGAATATACCACATGTTTGTTTAGGCACATAGACATTAATTGTTTTACCCAAAATCACAGGATGTTGGCCCAAAATCAGGATTCAAATTTAGGAGCCGATTACGATGTCTGTCAGAAAGGCTCTGAATGGCATTTGGTTCGTTTGAATAAGATTCGGAACCCGCCTTTCCGACCGACTCGGAAATCCTTCTAACTGACCGATTACGATACTCAAAAAGCATTCGGACTTTCCAAGTCTGCTCCAACTCGGTTCTGAATGGCATTCGGAGGAACCGAGTCGGTCGGAGCCAACTCGTACAGGTCTACAGACCATGTTTCCGACCGAGCAATTACGATGTCAGATTCTGATAGCCTTTCAGAATCGGTTGTTCTAACACAGATCGGCATTCAGAATCGGACTTCGAGGGCCTGTAGCAGGCCCCCATACACCAGGGGGCCTCCAAATGGGGTCCGTTGGGTTACCCATGGGTCACCCCTGTAAAACGATGGGGTGCCTGCCACAGGGTGCACGATTTTCCCCACCCACCCCTTTCTTCAATGGGAACCGGTGTTGTCAGTCGGAGCACAGGCTCCCATTGAAGTCAATGGGAGTCCGACCAAACAGTGTTCAGAAGCATTGTAATCGGTCGGTCGGACTCCCCCAATCACATTTGGTCGGAAACCAATACGAAACAGAGTCGGTCTAAATGCTTTCTGACCGACATCGTGATCGGCCCCTTAGTTTCCCTGTACCATGATCAGCAGCTCTGGCTGCAAGGCCACATCCCCTCTGAATAACCAACAAGCATGCACTCAAGAAGTTCATAAAACACAGATCCTGGCCAGTTAATCTTCTGCATATTTAATCACATTAGCATATACTGTGGCTGCACTACACCCATTTCTCCATAACTTCTCAAGGACAGATGGAGATTTCCACTCAAGCAACGCTACCTTGCTGCAGCTGCACACTATTCAGATGAAATTACACAGATAAAAACTGAAGATGGACTCCCAAGAGATTCCACATCACAGTAACAGTCACTGGTATATATTTGAATTTAGGAGGAAAGGCGAAAGATTCTATGCACAGGCGGACACAATCATAAGTGAGATTGCCCACAAGAACAGAAATGAGTCAATCAATCTGAAGACTAGTTTACTAACTTACATGTGCAGATAGAGGTCTTACAATTTGGTTGGTAGTAGATCTGCCAATTATTGAAAAGCCACTATTTTGCACTTAGTAAGGATATTATGATCACTGAGACGTCTCTTTAGAATCATCTCATCTTTAACCATGTTAACTTTTAACATGTTATCTTTGAAATAAACAAACAGTGAATAGCTTCATTAATGGCACCTCCTACCTCAGAAATGAGGCAGAGGTTGGAGGACACACAGTTGCGATGTAGCAGTAATTCAATAGTGATACTTTACAGTTATTACGCACACACACACATACCCTTTGAGCACCTCCCTTATATGAATATGCTCATGATGAACACAATTAGAGCTAACAAAAGGGAAGAACCTATGAAGTAAGCAAAGCAAACTTGATGAGCCAATAGCTCTCAAGAGTTATGTACCCACTTATTTCTTATATAGTATACACCGTGAGAACCAGGATTTACATTCAAGTGAACTGCCTTAGTGGAGAACAAAAGGCAGCACACTGCTTGGGTCATCTACTTGTACAGAACAATATTTCTTTCTATTGGACTTCAGATTATACATAGATGAGAACATTCTCATGTTTAGAAATGCAGCACTAATGAAAGGACTGTCCCTACAAGCATATTAAAGATTGAAATTGGCCTTCTCAAAATATCTGCACGTTCAGTAAAAAAACGCATTAAAAAGCATTCTTGTTAGTTAGTGCCTGATACACGCTAATGCCCAACAGCTATCCGCGATGAAGCCCCGCTAAATGAGCTTGAGAAGTACTCGCCAATGACGCAGTGCATCATCTTAAGCAAGTGCTCCAATCATTCTACAAATCAAAGCACACTGCAGCTGAAACAATAGGGACCACGAGCCCCTTGGAACTAATTTTTCACATGCTGGGACCCAGTTACTTAGCCTTTGTCACTCCTTTCTCATTAGCTGCTATGGTCCAGAAGGAGGAGCCCAAATATCCCCAAAACACGCACCAGTCCAAACCCACATCCCGCTTATTGTTGATGGGAAAACACTACATCCCTGAATCCATTAATGAAAAGAATATCCACGGAAAACAAAAGTAATACGGTGGCAATATCAATAAACATACACAGCCACTTAAGCTGCTAGAGCGGGAAGTTAACTATGCCACTGCCTAAATACATCTACTAGGAAGCAACCTAGCCAAGATGAAAATCAGTAGGAGTCTCCACCTCTGCAAAGCAACACTTGCCATACAGTGAAAAAATTCCTGAGGGGGGAGAAAATGGATCATAAAGCCCCCTCAATCCATAGAAGCCACTATGGCAGTCAATATTTTTGCGTTAGAGCCACAAAGCGTCGTTCATCGAACTTTTCTGTAAGTAGATACATTCCATTTATATTGGAAGAAACATTTCGAGTAGCTTTCTATTGGTCACCCAAGATAAACATTTAGCAGCAATATTGGAGCAAGAAAAATAATGGAACTTGCATTGCTTGTACTATATACAACAGAAAAGTCACTGCCTATTGTCACTATCAACAACGTATGTTAGTCTAGAACTAGACTTTAATTCCCAAGTCAAAAGAAAAAATAGATGTATTTCAAGGAGATCAGGCTAAGCCGTCCATCGCCTGTTACTTCACCAGAGATGCTCTAGAGTGTTTAGAATGCAAATTTATAGACACTACTTTTGTTTTCAAAATAATCTCTGTTAACCTAATTTCCAACTAATTCAGCTGCTTGGAGACACAAATCTGATCCCCTTTGGGGCACAATGGGCGATTTATAACCGAAGGCTCGTTCAATTTTCTGCATCTTGCCACTGTTTGTAATTAAACTTGCAGCATACAGAACAAGAGTTCAGGACAGGACTGTTGGCCAAAGTACTAACATTTGGAGGATTCAAACTTTCATGAGCTTTAAGAATAGTTGCACTACCGGCCATTTTGTCCAGAAATTACAACATAGCAGATGTGGCTTGTCAGTGTGTATGCAGAATTTGATTCTTCGAATGTGCGGTAATGAAAGTTAGACTTCCAATGTGATCCTTCACATACTGTAAACCTAACACTATGAAATGTAGAAACCATCGGAATTAAGCAGTCCCCTTCATCCCTTGAACAAATACCCTTCCATCACTTTATTAAACAAGATTTGGCAAAGCCAAAAGGTCTCGCCTATGTGAGAGGTATTGGGTTTGCCAATGTCTTTGAGCCATGTTGTAGAGCAGTGTGGCTGCTGTGCAGCATGGTTAAAAGTTATAAAAATAGGTGTTGGCTTTGTCATACCGCTTTTAGGTCTCGGCCTGGCGAAAGCAGCGCCTGCGCTACTCTCGCCATGCAGAGGGCTTCTTGGAATCAATACAGATTCTGAAGCTGTGTCTCAGCTCCGCCTGCAGTTTTCATTTGTGCACGTCGTTTGGCGTCACAAATCATGTAAAAGGCAGTGCAATGATTGCACCGGAGGCCCTCCTAGTTCCCACCCTGTCCCCTTTTGGCCCCGCCCAGAGGGATTGGATCTCTCACTGGCGGCGTTACACACTCTCCTTCATTAGCTGTGATGCACTATGTTTCTCACACAATGCCGACAGCTTGTTTCTGTTATTTCTGTTGCAGTGAGTTTTTTTCATTGTTAGTTTTTTGAATGAGGATGTTGTTTTTGAAACAATGGTGTTTGTGTTGGTACACAATTTCTTGGGAGGAGGAGGTGAAGGGACGATGTTTGTCTCCCTGACAGGAGGTCCTTTCCCCAACCAAGAAAGTCATCTTAGAATAGCAATGAGATTTGAACAGTAATCCGTTGGTGGGGTCCTGCAGGGATGGGATGGGGGTATGAGGTAGGGGCTCAGTGAAGGGGGTGGGCGCACAGCTGCTTTCAAAGGTAACTCAAAAAACTATTATTGTAGAATTGTGCAGAGGAGTAACTATTTTCGGTAAAGCGGATGTTGCAGGCTGCTGTTAAAAAATACCAATTATAGCGTCACGTAAATTTGCATGTAATCAGCCGGGAGCTATACAGCCATCAGGGAGAATAGCAAGAATTTATTTAGACCGTCGAAAGACAAGCTAATCTGCATGTGAAAGAGACCGTGCCGCTATTCTCCGTAGGAAAAAAAGCCTGTTATTCACTCCGGTGTGGAAAAACTTCACGAGGATGTGAAAAACACCTGACTGCCATCAAGCCTGGGCGGAACGCAAAGATGGCATTGAGTTAATTCTATTAGAGAAATCTTCACTGATCTCTTTTAAACTATTTTGTTTAGTTTTCTGGTTATGGTTCACACGTTTTCCGGTCCCGTGGTTCGCCAATGACTGATTGCGGATCAGTTTAGTATATTTTATTGAGTACTGTTGGCTGGTGGAGCCCAGCCCATGTACTTGTCATTGAAACTTTTTAAACCAAATAATTGGAGTATTTGTCTCTTGAGGTATTTTATTTCTTTAACATAAAAAGGATTGTTGTCGATTTTACAACGTGCTCGCTATCGCCAGTCAGTTCTCCACTTAGTAAAATGTTTTTGCAAAATTAAATAAACTTCTGTAATAAAACTTGCAGTTTTTGGTTAAGCAAGAGACGTTAAAAAATGGTCAAAATTCATTCATGAAATATGAAAGCGCTAAAACGGGATCTCTTTTGAAAAATTATGTTGTTTATTCCTTTCAATATTACATGAATTTTCACCAGTTTAGCATTAGTTCGGCTCAATAATGTTTTCGCAGTGGGAATTTGTGATTTCAAATTATTTAAAGATTTCATAATGATATTGCTGTACATGAAGCCAAGTCTAGACATTTTTCACATTCCAGGATACATAAGGCTGACATTTCCCCAATTTTCCAAATTTAAACAGAAATTCCCCAACCACTGTTTTTTAGGCACCCAGACTGTAGTGCCGATTGAAGTCAGGGGTAGGCAGTTTATTTATAGTTTAATTGAGGGATGTCTAAGGTAGGCCCAAGGGTGCAATATGCATGCCAGGTTTTCATGGCCTGGCTTTCTTGAGTCTGGTTGGGCACCTCTAAATACATTACAATGAGTCCTAGCCCTCCTGTGTTCAATTTGTCACCAGAAGAACAAGCATTGCAAATGCAATAGGTCTCACCTTTGTATAAGTTAAAGCCATTTGCTTTGCTAGTAGTATTGCATAGCAAAGCAAATGGCTTTAACTTAATGAACGGCAAGACCTTTTGCATTTTGAAGGCTTGTTTTCTTAGGAAGCGTGGTGGGGCAACACAGGCAGCTGGGATGAAAGGAAAGAAGCAATGCAGATAATAGGAGACAAGAAGCCGCGTAGACAAGGGAGGGTGGGAGGGAAGAAGCAATGCAGACAACTGGAGGGAAGAAGCAACGCAGACAACCGGAGGGTGGGAGGGAAGAAGAAACAGACTACTGGAGGGTGGGATACAAGAAGCAACTCAGACAATGGCTGTAACTGGGGTGGAAGAAGAGACACGACGGGGAAAACACAAAAGGACAATTGGTACCTCGATCACAGGAGCAGAAGGACCCTAAATAGGATAAAGCAAATCCGTATGTGATCCATGCTCCAGACGAAAGAAGAAGCATTGAAGTCGGTACGTGCTATGAAGCCCATAAATAGTATGTTGTGGGCGGGTCCCTTGTAGCAAAGAATATCTTTTCGCAAGTGAGATTGGATGTTCTCTCGCGGTCGAGACCTATAAAAAGCATGATCATATTTCTTTCTGTAAAAGCTTAAACGTACTAGTTTGTAAAGACTTGCAACCCCAGTTAGTGATGCTCCATGTATGGGTTCAGATGTAAAGTGTATGCATAATGTAAATTTAGGTCTCTCAGAGCTACCTGTGCTGAAAATAAATACCTACAGATTGGAAACAATCTGCTTGTTAGAAACAAAAGCCCCAGTGACTTAAACCACAAAACTGCTCTCCGAAAGGAGTTAGCAGGGGGTCTGCAACCATAAGGGCACAGTATCCTGCTGCCAAATGGCAAGGGAGGAAAGCCGAGGTTCAAATATGCTGCTGCCAGTTTAGAGTTCTGAGCTTCAAAAATCAGGTTGACTTTTTTCAAGAATTCTTGCACCTTTTATTTTGCACAGTGACTATTTCTATAAGGTATCAAATGAGGTGAACATCAAATGATGTTAGAAAAATATGACTGTCTATTTATGAATAAAGCATTTTTACAACAATTGCTCTACATGGGAAAATGTTAGGAGGGGGGGGGGGGGGAAGTGGAATAAGAAACATGGACGAGGGGTGGGAGGAAATAATAGTACCTCAACCCCAGCATGATCAGGGGAAGAAACAGCAATCAAGTTGAAGAAATCAGTAGTTGGTCCATGCTCCAGGCAAAAGAAGAGTATGTGAGGCAGCAGGCGCTGGCCAATTAGAAGGCAGCAAGTGACAATGAAACAGAGTGGTAGACAAATGGCGGTCTTGATGTCTGCAATATCTCTCACAAGCGAGAACACATGCTTTGTTGAAGGCAAAACCTAAAAACTACATCCCTGACTCACAAAACAGTAGTGAGGAAGCAAATCATCACATAGTGACATCTACTTACTTGCTTCATCTCCAGCAATGTTAGGACCAAAAGGCAGCTTAAAGAAACTTTTAGACGACTCACCATACACACACATGTATCTTAAACTGGTCTGCAATTCAAGTCCAAAAACATATCCAAACACATGGAATTTTGGGATAAATTTACGAATCCAGTAAAAAATGTACTTAATATGCAAAGATCCAGAGAACTTAAGAGGTGAAACATTCTAAACAAAATAAACTTTAAAGAACAACCTTACAGTTAGACATCATAGAGCTCTAAAGACAGGCTTCTGAATTCCAAACTATTGTTTCTTACTTTAATGTACGACATCTGTACATTTCTGCAATTCCTTCCTGCTGTGACCTCAAGCTTGTGAAAGATTATCTGTGAGGAAGTGTCACAACAATGTGAATAGGAGATTTCCCGCAGAGCTTTAGCTAGCATCTCAAAGCACCAATTTCCTTTCTGCTCTACTGGTAGTGTCATACCGGGAATCGCAAAAATATATTAACAGTATTCGTCAGCTCTAGCTTTCTTCAAAGTGTATATATGTGTACACAGTGTCCCACTCACTCAGCTGCTTGGGGATACAAATGTGGTTCCACCTGTGCACAGTGACCACCTCTTATCAACAGAGAAGATATTAGACTATATGTATGAACACATTTTCCCATAGACACAGAATGGGTAAAACCCTTTGATACATCCGGTCATATGTTTTCCGCATGTTGCCTTGTGTCGATAATGTAGCCAGTTGAATCGGCACAAAGCAATTCTAGTCATTTAAAACAATGCAGCTCTTAGGTTAGGGAAACAACTGTCAGGTAGCCTTTGCACTCTGCCCTGTCCATCCATTCTATGGTAAAATCCAGACATACGTACTTAAGGATCAAAGTAAAGGTTTTCTTTTATGTTACTGACATGTATGAAGGAGACATAGGGCCGAAATTGATATGTGGCTCCTGGAGCGAGTTAAGGGGTGCATAGTAGACACGAGTTTAGGGGTGCATGGTAGACAATGAACCATTGTGCCAACCTACAAACAAGGTTTATAGAGCAGGTGACTTTTAAAGGACCTTTAAAAAAATACATATTTAACGGTTAACAAAAGAGTGCATGAAAAGCCCCGGGGTGACATGCTAAATATGGTTGTAAAATATTTCAAATGTACTTTGCTCAAAATACACCCTGTGGAAGATCCAAACAGCCCTCAACCATTTGCTGAAGAAATCACCATAAGATGCACCTGAACGCAGCAACTATTGGGCCATCTCACGAATGAGCTTTATAGAGTCGATCATTCAGTTCTTTCAGTGCTTGTAGGCGGTGGCCAAAATAGATAAAAACATGACAGCTGGATCTTACTTTAGCCAAGACCTTCTGTTTTTTGTTCTGCATTAGTAAAAACCTCAACCTGATTTTTTCATTTATTTCTTTAGTACCTACATCTGTAGAGGGACTTTCTTCGCCCTCGATTGGTCTGTTATAGTTTCATTCACATTTTATTTCCACGCACCACAGCATGTAGGGCAATGGGTCAGCCAGCTCAGTACTTCAATCCACTCACACAGTGAGAGAGTGCATTTGTACCAGTGCAATCAAAGTAGTCTACTAATGTGTCATTTAAAAAACGTTCTATTACCCTTTAATTGTTTTTCTTTAGCGGACGACATCCAGCATTGTATGCCAATGGTAGCTCACGACTGCATTTCTTTCCTAACTAAAATATGACATTATTTGTGTAATCCAGTTGTGAATTATCCACAGAGCCCACTAAGTTCAGGAAACTATTTTCTAATTCAGACAAGGCACATGGGCTTTTAGAAACAGATGAGGTTCCAGATACATTCCACGGTTCGATGATCATTATTGTTTTTCGATGGGCAGCAAGTAGCAATTATGTTACATATTTCTAAGCAGTTTTAATATGGACACTTCGTCACCCTAGACCTGAGTGGACAGCACCCCCAGGTGAAAATAATGGAGAGCGTAAGAAAAGGATCTAAAGAGTATTCAGGAGCTCTGTGTTAATAGTGATAAAGCCAACAGGTCCGTCTTGGGCTGCATAGCTAAAAGCTATGTCAATGTTTGTTTGCATTGAGAGTGTTTTTGTAAAACATTATTACAAAGAAAACAAACATTTCCAATGCAATAGGTGTGCATTAGTGAAAGTTTGAGCTATTTGCGTGGCAATGATGTTTTTTAGATGTTTTTTGTCACAAAATATCCCAGCAGTAGCATAAGTAATTAAAAGCAATCCATGAAGAAAAGGTTGCAATACCACAGGCTGTAAGTAGGTGTCCCAATGGAGTTGTAAAGGGACCTCTATTATTTACATAAGGAACTGCACCCTTAATGCAATTATAAAGAGAAAGATTGAAGATGAGCATACCTTTCTATTTGTTTTTTTTATTTAAAGTGAGCTTTTTGTTAACTTACGTTTTCAAACAATTACCAAAAATCTCACTTCCAATAAAAACAAACGAAAAAATATGTTCAACTTCAATATTTCTCTTAATTACATAATGGGTGCAGTACCTTATGTGGCTAATAGAGGTCCCTTTACAACTCGACAGTGACACCTAGTAACAACCTGTGGCACTGCACCCTTTTCTTGCATCGTGGAATATCTTTTTATTACTTATGCTACTGTTGGGATAGTTTTTGACCCAAAAAAAAAATCTAACAAGGGCTCCGTGGCAAGCAGAGATATGAGACTGTAGATCTTGCAGACGGCGTGAACTGCAAGCTGGAGGGGTGGCAAACTAACTGAGAGGGACAAGGCAGAGTTGGCCAGCAGTTGGGCCGCCATGTAGCTGTCCGGACCACCTCCGCACGCTGGGCAACACTAGCCGGGCTGGAAGCCCGCACGCAAGCATCCAGACAGATGTGTGACCCTAGGATCGGAGTGAGAGGGCCCTCCCCATTGCCTGCTGCGGGGACTGAGCCTGAGAGCTGAAGGCGGGGGACCGAGGGGCTGACTCTCATCGAGCCCTAGCATTGCCTTAGAGAGACGGCTCATGCTGTGGAGCTGGATTGGGGGCTCAATGGCCTGCCTGCCTGGAGGTGACCTTGTTGGGCCTCCTGACTGAACGAAATTAGCCCTGCCCTAGTTTCCTGGACTGCGGGTCTCGAGCTGTCACAGAGCCCCTAATGGTGAGCGGTGCAGTGGTAATGCAGCTGGACTGCCTACATTAAGTGGCCTGGGCTTGGAGTGAGAGCTTAGATGAGGCCCCGTAGGATCTGAAGGCAGTGCATCGAGGGAGTTAGAGTAGCCCGCCTGGTCCCTTTACCGCTTCCGGAGATATTTTGCCCTGATCTTGACCCGGAGGGAGTGCTTCAGGCCCGTGGTGGAGCTGTGAAATTCTTAGAGCCTGAGGGACGAACTTTGCTGCATGGCTCAACGGGCTCATGGTGGGTAGGGACCTTTGCCCCCCCGATACACTCTGCCACGGGGCTTTGACTTTGATTGACTTTTGCTCCTCAGTGGGACAAGGAGACTGCCATTTTCGTTTGGGACTCCAGGTCCTAGAACCCCTAGTGCTTGGAGGTGATATCAGTGGTGTTGGGGGCAGGACATCCTTGTGCCATAAAACGCTGCTGTGTTCCCGCTGCGTGTCAGCGATAGCAAGAGGCAGGGCAAGGCCACCCCACTTGGCCCAAGTGCTGTGCAAACAGAGTTCTAGACTGGTTAATTTCTTGCATGCTTTAATACTTTGCTTCCCACATTTTGCTTCAGCATTGCCCTAGTTATAGCTGCTGGCTATAGGATTTTGACTTAGTGCAGCCTGTTGTCGTTTTTGCTCATCTACGTTCTTTTCTGCTTTCTACTTTCTACACTGTCGAAATGTGGAAACACAAGGCCGCAACAGCCACAGTAACCCCAGCAATGGAACTACCTTGGATGGCTTTTTATAGCATGCTGTAGTAGTGATTTCTAAGGAAATTGAGTTAGCAAAAAGCCACCTTTCACTTTCATCACCATCAGGAGGTCCTTTGATACCAGATTTGGCTGCTCAAAACAGCGTTGAGATCAATAATAAATCTACGTATTCAGTGTAGCCCCCTAGTACTGAGACCACTGTGGCCACTCCCATTGTGTATGAAATAAGCATAGAAATGGACACTGGAGCTACTAGGGGTCAATTAGGCAAAAGGAAAATAACAGGGGTGGTTTCTAAGCAGTAACGACCCTGCATAACTCCTATATCCCCATTACACCCTCAGTGATTGGTAAAGACATGATAGACTCAACTGACTTCCACAGGTCTTGGAGTCTTTTACTCGACCTCTTTGCCGCCTTTGATACAGTGCCCCACCAGCGGCTTTTGGCTCGGCTTTCTGCCATTGGTATCTCTGCCTTGCCTGGCAGTGGGTCAAGTCCTTTTTGGACCACCACACGCAGCAGGTCTGTATGGCCGTCTGTTCTTCCTCTGTTAGGAACCTGACTACGGGGGTTCCGCAGGGCTCCACTCTGAGCCCCCTTTTATTTAATATCTATCTAACCCCTCTGGTCTATCTGGCGGAGAAGCTGGGTGCTAAAGTGATAGCATATGCTGATGATACTCAGCTGCTGTTCACATGGAAAGGCTCGGATTTGGACACCACCATCGCCCAGCCGTGCCTAGCTGCAGTATTCGGTTGGTTAGCCCAGGCTTCTTTGAAGTGTAATGAGGATAAGTCTGAGGTTCTTTTGTACGGCCAGTTTCCCCCGGACTTCAGACAATCTCGCTGGCCGTCTCAATTTCCTTGTCCGCGCTTTGATTATGGACAGGTCAAAAATTTGGGGGTGTGGTTCAACAAGGACCTGCGGTTTATTGACCATGTTAAAAAACTGACCGGGGTCTGTTTTGGTACCCTCAAAATACTTAGAAGGATCTTCCCCCTGCTGCCGAGAGCTGCCAAGGAGGCAGCTGCTCGCGCTCTTTTCCTCTCACGGCTCGACTATTCAAATGCTTTGTGCATAGGCTTACCTGGCTACCTGTT
Source organism: Lissotriton helveticus (assembly GCF_964261635.1). NCBI lineage: Eukaryota > Metazoa > Chordata > Amphibia > Caudata > Salamandridae > Lissotriton > Lissotriton helveticus. The sequence goes on along the minus strand of NC_136073.1, from coordinate 208,942,546 downwards.
GCAAAAGCTTCAAACGATACAGAATGCCACAGCTAGACTCTTGTACAATGCCCCAAGTCGAACCAGCGCTAGGCAATATTTACGGGAGCTACAATGGTTGCCCGTAATGCAGCGTGTCCAGTTTAAGGCTATCACCCTGGCCCATAGGGCCTGCATGGACTCGGTCCTACTTATCTCAGGAAGCGCTTTGCCTTTTATGTTCCAAACCGTCCCCTGCGATCTGCCTCCCTTCGCCGGGTGACTGTTCCTCGCTTCCACAGAGTCCGTTTGGGAGGCCAGTCACTGTCTGCTAAAGACGCAGCAGCCTGGAACTCGCTCCCTACTGATCTTCAGTCGACTCAGGAGTTGTATCTCTTTAAACAACGCCTTAAAACGCATCTGTTTAGCCTGACCACCTAACTGTCTTCCCTTCTGCTCCAGCTCACCCGCGCCAGGACACTCTCGAGTATTAGTGCGCGTTATAAAACTGCTATATCATTATCATATCATTTTGTCAATTATTTTAAAGTGTCTGTATTGGGGCACATTTCAAGCTGTTTTGACGACCTTTCTTCTCGATTGTAAGCTACTGAGGCCAATTTAAAGGATCATGCCTTCCTTTATGCTGCCAATTAACAGCTCAATACACTATTAGTGCATAGGCAGGATCAGGTGTAGGACAGGGGGGCATCGTCATCACAAAATGCTATGAACCAAATCACTAGTTGTGGTCCCTCTTTGCGACTACCAAACCCATTAAATGTATTCCCAGGCACCTCGAGCGCAAGCTAGCTAGCTAAAAGGCCCGCCCCAAAACCAGAACAAGTTGCCCTTGTCAGGAGGGGCACCTCCAGGGAAGTCCCAACCGTTTCAGAATCTAGGCAAGCTTATCCCCAGCTCCTCCCAAATGTACTCCTTACGTTTTAGTGTTAAACTTCCCCATTCTTTCGCAACATGTACAAGAGGATGTACCTGGGCCTGAAGAATAAATTATCCATTGGTTCAAGGATAAAGGGGGTTAGGTGGTGGACCTCCCTTCCGAAATATTGATGGTGCGGAGAACCCCCTGGATGGGCCCTGGCAGAAAAGAATCAACAGGAGACTGTGTGGCTGTTAATTTTAGAAGCCAGATCCTTTTGGATGCGCAGGGTATCCAATCTTAATCTCTAAGTAACATTCAGGTGCTTCCTTTAGATTATTTTTACAGACCCATCAATACCCCGATGTTAAAGACAGTCCTTTTCCAATGAGCAGCAGGTGCAATATTCCTACTGGAAATGTTTTCGATCCTCTGTCAACATTAGAGGAAATTGATTGGCACTACAAGTAATCTTCTTTAACCATCAGCAACACATCTGTTAAACCCGCAATACCTGTTACGCCTGAATCCTACAGCACCCAAACAACAAGGGACAACTGCACACAGGAGCAATGCATTGACTCCGGTCCTAGACAGCTGGTACAGGTCCAGCAAGAAGCAACCACTATGGAGACAAATGCTCTCAGAATGGTCTGTTGGAAAATTGCAGGAACCCATTTAAAAATTATGAATAATTATTTTATGACATTATATGTTGTCAAGAGTCTTGGATGCAATCAGACTTGACAACATAAATGGGTATCAGGGCCTTTTTCAGTCTGCATTGCCTTCAAAGTTAGGCCGTCCTTGCATTAAAATCACAGATATAATTATCACAAAATGTTGGTCTTCCCCCTATTTTCTTAATTTACTTTTACAATTGCGGGGTGGTTTTGATATATTGTTAATTAATTGTTTATGATTTTTTTAATCAGTCATCCAGGGACATTATTGATCAGCCATGTGATTTTTTTAAAGGACTCCTTCCAGAATGCCAAATGCACTGTACATATCATTTGGGTTGGTGATTTTAAGCTCCACTAAAAATATCTCCCAGGGTAGTATCCAAAGTCAATCAAGCCAGGGGTTTATATAAACAGTTTATGGAAGACAGAATGGCCAACAGTAGAAGTAAAGTTTGGGATGGCCGGCAATTTGAAAGATAGTACCACATTTTGGGAAGTGATCAATAGAGCATTTTTTAAAGGGGATAACAATCCTGGCATAGAAGTTATCTCAATGGAGGCATGGGTCGCACATTATACAAGAATTTTTGCTCAAGAGGCTGCGTCCCCTTTACGAGCCAAAGACTGTGATTCACCTTTACTGCCATGCGATTTTACATCTCCTATTGAAATTTACGAGGTTATTAATGCAATAGATAGGAGTATAGCAGGCAAGGCTCCAGACCCGGATGGGATCCCAGAGGATTTTTATTTTTTAAATCAAACCCCTCCTTATGGCCACCCCTACTCACCAACGTGTTCAGATCCATAGTGCTTTAGCCGATTCCGGAGTCTTGGAAGTCTGCTATCATAGTCCCTATTGTTAAAAAAGCATTTGCAATGCAATCGGTCTTGCCTTTGAAACCTTATATGTATTTAGGTATGCAGCACATTAGCCTGGGTACTGAAACATCTACTGTTCTTTAACATGGAGGGAAAGTAAGCACCAAACTGCGTGACACGCCAGGTATGGGAACACATGGAAAGAAATATTGCCTTTCAGCAGGAAATGGTATAGACCAAAGCTCTGTTTTTACTATAAAATCAGAGCCTTCAGTGGTCCCATCACTAAAAATACAAGATTTGAAACAAATATTATGGTCTACGGGTGCTTGTGGAAGACAATTTCTATGGACTGGAATCTAGAGAATGCTAAAGTGGGTATTTTACTGATCTCTGCTGGTAGCTTTCTATCAAGAAAGTTAAAAAGAGGCAGTTGCCAGAAAATTAAAAAAAGAAAGTCCCTCAGCAGAAAGCAATTCTGGTATTTTACTGACCTCTACTGGTCGTTTTCTATCAAGACAGTTAAATAGAGGCAGTTGAACAAAGTCCCTAAGAGGAAGCAGACAAATCATGGGGCTGATCTCCAATGCCCAAAATGTACATATACATATAAGTATATACATAAAGTATATACAAGAGGTCTTGAATGCTCAACCTAAAAAGGGGATCGGTTGCAGACGACCTGTTACCGGCTGATCTCTATGATTGCGTCTAGTGCTAAGTTTTAGGGCAAATTTTATTGTCAAGCCTCGAAGATTGGGCTCTCGCAAATGAAGTCTTATCAGATGTCCAATTTGGCTTTAGACACGATAATAGGACAATTAAGCAATCTCTAAATCTTTATCTATTGGGGGGGGGGGGGGGGGGGGGAGTATGCGAGGGCTAAGAAAGGCTTTTTGCATCTTGCTTTTATTGATTTATCCAGTGCCTTCGATCTTGTGAACTGCATGACGTTGTGGGATCTCATGGGTAAAAGGGGAGTGGAGTGAGATTTATTGATACTTATTATGTGCCTGCATCAGGATCTTATTGTTAGTTTCCGATATGGCCCTTCAGCTGTATGATACGCCTACATATGATCGACTAGGGGCGTTAGTCAGGGGTGCATTTTGGCCCCTTTTCTTGCAATCATTTCGTAGAACATGGCAACGATGTACCTCGTATGGTCCAAAAATCCATCCCTATTTTATTATACGCGGATGACACAGTCGTACCGCGAAAAGCCTTCAGTCCCTTTTAGAACTGTTTTTAGCATTCATGGAGGACCTGGATCTTAAAGTATATTTCACAAAGTCTTATGTAATGTCATGTGCCCGTCTTAGCACTTACTCAAAGTCTTTTAAAATGGGGGACTCTGTCTTATCAAATGCAAAAGTTTTTAAATGATCTAGGGATCTTGTTTAAACAAGTCACTGAGCTGGACCCTGCTTTTAACACTTAGATGCCAGACTTAACTGGACCACTGTAGTCATGTTTAGATTTGCCCATATGCTCCAAAATAAACCAATTCTCGAAATGTTGAATCTATACAGGAGCAAGTGGATCTCAGTGGGGGTATATCATGATGGCCTCTGGGGATACAATAATGTGGATATCTTACAACGCTCAGAAAATACATTTCTACGTAGGCTACTTTCACTCCCAGGGGGCACAGGTGCCTTAAAATGCCATGAGGAGCTTGGGATGCCTTACCTGGAAGATCATATTGGATTGGCCACTTTATTTTGTGCGTTAAAATATGGTAATCTCCAGAGGCTGTGCTGATTAGATCTTGCATGTCATTAGACGGGGCAGACCCCATCCAATGGCTAAGGTATTTGAAGGTCACCTTTGATAGTTTGGGCCTCCCCCGATCTTTATAAATTTCCCCAATCAATTGGCCCCAATCACAAATGAAGTGCTAAAGAACTGTTTTTAGACATTGGACGAATAAACGTTTGGCTGCTGCTCCGGCTAAACAATAAATTGTCAACTAAGTCACAGTCTACCACATAAAATGGATAAGGTATTTGAAGTTCACCTTTGATGGTTTGGGCCTCCCCGATCTTTATAAATTCCCATAATCAATTGGCCCTAATCACAAATGAAGTGCTAAAGAACTGTTTTTAGAGCACTGGACGAATAAACCTTTGGCTGCTGCTCTAGCCAAACAATAAATTGTCAACTATGCCACAGTCTCAACAACTTAGGGCTTAGAACCTTACTTAAGGTGGTGTGTTTCCCATACATATCGTCACTGGCTGACTTTGTTTAAACTTTGCACTTTAAACATATGTGATAACTTTTCGATCCAAAGCATCATTCGTTTATTTTTGTTCTTCCCATTTTATCAAGATTTAAGACAACGTTTTTTGGTGCTGTTGTTGCACACGGCTAACCTGAGATGGCATATGGATGGTTTACTAATCATGTTGTCTTTGGGCTCACCTGAAATCTGTTATGCAGTCTTAAATTTCAGAAAATCGGCGTTTTGCATTAGGAAGACATATGAATTTTAGGGGCTATTTTTCAATATTTTAGATATGACTTGGCCCATCGGAAGTGGCTTTTTTAAATATTGAACTCAGAATAGCAACTTGAAAATTGGCCATGGTTTATAATTTTGTAATTTTTCATTTTATGTGTGCTTTTATGGCCTCTGGCCAAATAAAGTTTACTTTGACTTGACATCTAACAAACATTATCAATTGTAACACCAATACCTCAAACTTTCACTAAGGTGAGACCTATTGCATTGGAAATGCTTGTTCTTCTATGAGTGGGGAGCGAGTGCACATTGAGAAGTAGATAGGTTGGTTTAAAGATTAATAGTTTTACTTGAGATAATACTACTGTAATGCGATAAAGTAGAAGAGGAAGGTCAGGGAACGAGAAGAATGCTTCTAACTTTGTTCCGGATGTTACGCAAATCAGTGATCTCTACACTGGTGTAGAAGATTTGCCGCTGGGTGAGTGCAAACAAATTAATTTGGGCAGTTAGTTTGTGAGTGGAGTGGTAATCTTAGAGAGCTCAGCACAAGTGACAACAGCCCGCATGCCCATGCCACAGCCTTAGCAAAGAAGTGTGTAGACATGCTTGACCTAGATGTGCCTTTGGTGCTGGCTGCAAGCCTCCATGCCGTGGGATATTTATTTTTAAAAGCGCTCCATGGTCTGCACATGCCCAGAGAGGAATGAAACACTAGAGCACTAGCACTTATTCATAACAGGGAAAAAGGCACTCTAGCTAGAGGAAGGCAAAGAGTTCAGCACATGAAGTAATAAAAGTACCTTTTGGGAGGCAGCATTGAAGCCCTCCTCTCAGTGGCTGGAGCAGTGATAAGAGTCACTGAGATGTGTAGCAGTCTCCAGGAGCGAGTAGGGGAGGGCCGTGGCGCTAACCTTAGAAGCAGCGGCAGGTGGAACAGCACAGTGGGAGCCGAAGCTGAAGAAGCACCGACCTCGGAGGGGTGTTGGGGGCGGTATGCACTGCTGTGGGAGGGGTGAGGTGGTGTGGCGAAGGGCACAGGGAGATTAAGAGCAGCACAGCGGGTGTCAAAGAATGAAGGTTTCATGGCAGGAAGATGAGCTGAGGCAGGCTAACCTAAAAAATAAAAGAGTGTGCTTGAAGTTTGGGAAATAAAGTGAAGTGTAAAAGCACATGTAACGGGGGCAGTCCTCATGGGAGGATACAGAAGTCCAAAAGGAGGGACTACTAAGCCTATTGACCAATCACAAGTGACCATTTACAAACAACTGTAAGAGAAAGGCAATTGAAAAGACAGGCGGTGCTTAAAGGCCATATCCAGGAACAACCTGCCTCACAGAGCAGCGCATGCGTTGCCCACGCTTGAGCTAAAAAGCAAAAGAAATCTGCCCTTGTAGGCACATGCATGTGCACACACATTCAGGCAGTCTGTGCAGCTACATGCATGTGCTTACACAGGCAGCCATCTTCAAATGTTTTTTGTAATACATTTTACAAAAAACATTCTAAGTGCAATCGATGGTCCTTCCTGGAGAAAGAGATTGCAGCACTAGAGAAATGACATGTGGAGACAGAAGAAGTGCACCTGCTGGGCGAGATTAAAACTAAGTTAGATGACAATCATGAAACCGCCTTGCAGGAGGTCACTTAGGTAAATATGCTGTGGCCAGGGTGTATGGAGAAGGAGAGAGGCCTGGGGCCACGATTGCCGCTCTGTGGCCCCGCCGGGCCGAGAACACAATCACTGACATACATGATGGGAAAGGAAGGAAGTTTGAAACAACCCCACAGATACTTGATCGATTTGTTAGATACTACACTGACCTATACAGCTTGCGGATTGGCCCAGAGAATGAGTCTGCTTTGGCGTATCTAGCGCATATTACCAGGCAACAGCTTACTAATGAGCACAGAGTACATCTTATGGCTCCGCTGAACCCTGGTGAAATTCATGCTGCACTAAAACCTATTTCCTCGGGGAACGCCCTGGCAAAGACGGCCTTACAGTGGCCTTTAACAAAGCAAACCAAGAATTGCTGATACCCCACCTGATCATACTGTTTGAGGAGATAGCCACATACGGATGTAAGCCTCCCACAATGCTGGAAGCTCTGTTGGTGGCGATGCTGAAACCTGGAAAACCCAGAGCAGACTGTTCTTCCTATAGGCCATTGTCCCTACTAAACGTAGACACTAAAATCTCTGCCAAAATTTGAGCTAATCGCCTGCCACCATTGCTTCTGGGTCTGGTTGGCGTGGAACAAGCTTGGGGAGTGATACAACCCTAGATGGGAACTGTGGGGATGTGATTTGAAAGGCAGTAACTTTGCACAATGTTGTACTATACCAAAATGAAGGCAAGTATAATACAAGTGTAACGTGCTCTGTAATAAGGAATTATTTGTTCAGCTCCATTTATTCTTAGGCCAACACTGTATCTCTCATATAAGAGGAACCTGACTGTAAATGGTATAATTGTGGAATCATGCAATGCAAAAGGTTCAATGTGCAGCTGCATCTGCGACCAATAGACATATTGCTTTATGTGTTAAAAAATCCTAAATAACATTTTTTTTTTAAACTTTCAAGAGGTCGCCACCCATGGGCCTGCACCCTTGAGGGGCAATCTTGGAATGGGTTACAGCGTCAACTGAAAACTGACTTGCACATGAATGGTCTCCCTCTCTCTAGAGTGGCAAAAGTGAGCAAAAAAAAAAAAAAAGAGTCTGGAAGGCTGCCATCATTACTGCTGTCCACATTATAATCACTTGCAGCAAGTAGTAAGCTCTCTCAGAGAGCGATTTGAAGAATGTATTATAATCTGATTATTCGTCCTTGATTTGCCTAGTCTTCCTCCTTTCAGCCTAGAATGTTCACCATCTGCACAGTAACCTAAACTCCCTCTAGGACTAACACCCCTAACTCTTGGTCTGAAACCTTTAATTCCTTCTATGTCACAAAGAGCTCCAGTTCATCAACTTCCTAGAGGATTTCTAAGGTCCCTGCCCTGAAGTTTTTTAGGTGTGCTTTTCATATTCTGCAGAACAATGCAAATAACTTAAATAGTCAATTATCCGTCACAGCAAAGATTTGCGCTAACCAATGGGTGAATGTGCAATTCTATGTACCTTTTATGCATATTGGGGTGCTGTCTCCATTTATTCCTTCAATTGAGGACTCCTTAAAGGTATGGAAGATACCTCCCTCTAAGAAATGTGCAGATTTGGACTCAAATAACATACCCTTGTGCAAGATCTCAAAGAACATACAATTCCTTGAACAGTTATTCTCACAATGCTTGGCCTAATCGGTTACAGACAATACAGGTGACATTACTGTTCTACTGCAGGATAAGAGCCCAGAAGAATCCATTACTGCAAATTCTTATTATTTAAAAAAAAAACTACTTTGTTAACTGGGACTTTGAGGGACCTTGATCCTGTGGGGCCTCACGGTCAATGATTATGAAGGGAACAAGGAAGAGGGCCAAAGTGGTAATTGCTTTAATGCTCTGCATGGCCATGTATGAAGCCTGGAGATTCATTGATATAATTCCTTTTGCAGTCCTAAGAACTGAGCATCCTTGCCTTGGATGTATCACGGTACTCTACGGGTGAGCACTAAGGAGCTAAAACAACGTTTTGAAACCTTGACCCACCAGAGACCCAGGGCGAGCGCTAATTTAGTCTAGCTTTTTGGCAATTAGTTCCTGCAATATCTGGTAAGTATTCCCGTCAATGTACGAATGTGTACTGTAGAGTGTTTATATGTGACATAGCAAGTTAGAGTCAGCCCTCCTCACCACTCCCACTGAGTATGGTAAAGAGGTAACTTTAAAAATATCAACAGGATGATGGTTTGTCTGTTTTTAACAACTGTAAACAAACATACTTTAGGGGCTAACCCGTACCAAAGGTCCAAACTAGAACTGGTCCATCACACTAAAACTGCCTGTTCTAATAATATAAATGTATAGAGTATATTACTTAAGTAACTCAAAAAAACAATACTAATGTAGGGCTAAATTATTTAATGGCTATTTGATATGAGCATCTAGCTGTAGATAGATTTGGCCACTGCCAACAACTCGCCTTTAGCAGTTATTGCTTTAGATGCAACGAAAGCCTTTGACCGGTTCAACCTATTTTTTGTATGACAAATCTACTTACAGATTTTAGCCCATGGAAATTAAGATCAGGTGCTCCTCTCTGCTGCAAGGCCTAACATTTCAGAGTATCACTGCGCTAACACCAGAAACAGGTGCATAAGGAAGGGGGTTAAACAGCATCCAGCAACAAGCAGGCTGCACATCCAGATCAGAAAACACAAACAACAAAAAGAAAAACCAATGCTAGGTACGGGTTAGCTCATGAAGAGGTAAGGAGATTCGCAAATAACGCGAACATGGGAGTGGCAACTGTGTTGCCATTCAATATATTCTCTGCTCTTCATAGTATAAAGAGAACATAACTTAGTTCTGGGCAAACGCTCATCAAATGAGACATGACTAGCACAGCCTTTTCTCCCTTCACAAACAATAAGCATTATTGACACTACATTTTCGAAGTAATTAAAATACTTCACAGGTCATCATGTAGTCAAATAGCTATTTGCAAAGCAACATACCACCAACAATTTATAAAGGACATATCACAAGCAAAGGTATCCTGCTGCCTTGACAATGGCTGTCGCTTACTCAACTCTATCATGTTAGGTTTTGTTGCCCTCAAAGTAAGCAGGCGCTGGAAATTGTGAAATGCAGAGAGTACACTCATTTCTCTGCATTGTCTACTCCAGCTGTTCAATTATCTAAATTGCCTGTGTGAAATAAACACTATCAACTGTTTAGCAATGCTATTTTCAGTGCATCTCATTAGTAGTTATCACCTCTGATTTTCGGTTCTTTCACAACATTTGTTTTTTGTTGATCTTTTTTACGAACTTTTATGCAGCGAGCTCAGTATTGTAAAGGAAACAAGCTCAGATCTCACACACACACACACACACACACACACACACACACACACACACACACACACACACACACACACACACACACACACACACACACACACACACACACACACACCCCCCCCCCCCCACCCCCCCCCCCCACCCCCCCCCCACCCCCAATTTAATGGAGGGCATTTTAGTTAAGGTTTTGTTGAAGGCGGTGTGATGTGAATAATGCGTACAAGGCAAATTACAGTAAACCGGCCAGGGAAGCTGAGAATCATTCTCATCGTTCTTCTATCACGTTTATAGATAATATTGTTCTCACTGTACGCATTATACTACAGCTGCCGGAGTAATTTTGGGATCCCTACCTACTGTGGGCTGCCCAAATCGCTGCTGTAGGGTCCGTTTTCGTCCCCCTCCCGCCGCCGCACCAACCACTCAGCGGCCGCCGAGCGGAGGGGGGCACCTGACATCGGAAGACATCGGGGCCTGTGGACTGCAATTCCCGCCTACCCTAGCGGCGAGAATCCCGGAGCAAGAGCGCGCCAGGCGGCGCTTTAAAGAGGCGTCACCCCGGTGGAGCGGGGGATGCTGCCCGAGTAATTTTGGGAACCCGACCTACTGTGGGCTGCCCAAATCGCTGCTGTAGGGTCCGTTTTCGTCCTCCTCCCGCCGCCGCACCAACCACTCAGCGGCCGCCGAGCGGAGGGGGGCACCTGACATCGGAAGACATCGGGGCCTGTGGATTGCATTTCCCGCCTGCCCTAGCGGCGAGAATCCCAGAGCAAGAGCGCGCCAGGCGGCGCTTTAAAGAGGCGTCACCTCCGCGTCGCGGGAGCGCCCGGGGCCAAGCCCGGGCAAAGGGCGGGCCCTCCGTGGCCGGAAGAGGACGGGACGGGCCACAGACCTTGGCTCTAGCATAGGGAACAAGTTCATTCAAGTGAGACTTTGGTTTTCTGACTCATTATATATTTTATTTTGCTTTTAACTTGTGGATAATTGTTGCTTTAGACCGAGGTACTACAGGTTTTTCTATGTTCATTGGGGGCCTGGGGCATACTGCAGCAGTTATAATGCCTAGATTAATGCGTGACCCACCAACAGCTGGCCTAGTTACTATGGACAATTTCCTGGTAAAAAAAAGTCAACCAAATAAACAACGAACGCAGGGCCTCTTTAGGCCGTAATAATCTCCCCCCCCCTGGATAATGTGACCATTGAAATAACAGAAGGCCTAGAAGGCACTTTAGAAGATGTCCCTATCCTACATAGTACTGGGGGTATTAGCACAGAGATACAGGTACACTCTGAGTTGCCTGTGGACTTGCGTAACACATCGGAGGAAGATTCAGCCAAGGATGAGTTAGCAGAGGCCCCTCTTACACCAAGGCCAGTGAGGAAGTGCAGAAAGACTCAAGGGAGGCGCGGGGGGAAACCTTCAAAAAATAAATCTCACACTAACCCACTAAACACAAGCAAAACTAGCATCGCTAACAGTACAAGTAAATCTGTCATAGGAGAAACTAACCAAGTGGGGAATAATGAGGGAAGTATAACTTTATCTGCTTCCAACCTAGAGATTTTGATAAATACAATAGTAGGGAGGTTGGAGGTTAAAATTACAGAACTAATCAACCCAATACTGTCTAGACTGGATATAGTAGCCTCTGAGGTAGAAAGGTTGGGTGGCCTGGTGGCGGCACATTTGACTCCCGCCCCAGCAGCTACAGCAGTTATAGCCCCTAAAATTATTCGTGTTAGGGGCGAGAAGGAGAATGCAGACAGAGGGCAGAGCGGTCAGCACCCGAATTCTCAAGGACCGGCAGGAGCTGGGGATGTGTCAGCTACAGCACCAGTAATCCAGCCAATTCAACAGGTCCCTGTACCGCTGAGTATTCGAGCAGCTGTTCCGCAGAGGGCAAAACTTAGGAATGTAAATCTCCCTCCTGATTGTGTGCCATATGTGGTGGTGCTAACAAATGTTCCATGCTACGAAGAAGTACCAGCCCAACCAAACGGAGAGTCTAATGGCTCTTTAAAAAATAAAACGGTGGCGTGGCTAAACAAAAATTGTGGTTACCCAACCCATTACTACGACCAAATTATTTCTACTAAAAGGGTCAATTGGGTTGGCCCTTCGAGAAAAGCGACTACGGGGGATTGTGTGGTTGTTAACTTCAAGCATCCCCAACACGTCGCGACAGTTTTACTGCGTGCATCCTCGTTAGTATATAATGCAAACAGTGTTTTTGTGCGCCCTCTGGGTTATTTTTATGCTCCTGACCAGAATTCCCCCAAAGATATGCGAAGTTATAGGCTCACATCCCATGCTCAGACTCCAATATCGGCTGTACCATTCATGTATAATAATAACACTCATGGGATGAATGGCTGGCAGACACCGGCACTAAATTCTAATGTTGTCGTTCAGAGCATGAGAGGGTACAATGTTCCCACACGTAATCGCTTTGAAATGTTTTCAGGGTTGGATGCTTGCGACTGACTGGTGGTGCCGGATGGTCAGAGTACTGTACAGTCTCCTGCAGGACAGCCGTTAGAGGCGAATCCACCCACAATACATAAAAATAATGTCATATGATGGAATGTGGCGGGCCTGGAAACCAAAATGCAAGATGAGAACTGGTTATCATACATCAGGGGCTTTCAGATTATTTGCCTTCAAGAAACTTGGCTAGTAAACTCTGAAATCTTTATTGAAGGATACAAGGCATATTTTGTACCTGCTATACCAGTAAACCGGGGAAGGCCAAAGGGTGGCATGGCAATGTTTATCTCGGTAGCGATGACATGCACAATTGATAGCAGGGCATCAAGCAACCCCGGTATACAAGGCCTAGTTTTATCTGCTGGCAATTGTAAGGTTGGTCTTATCAATTTTTATAATTCTACTAATATTGGCATATCTCAGGGCAACCTAGAAATCTTAAATGACTATGTAGGTACCTCAATGAGGGATTGTTCACACAATTTACTGATCATGGGAGATTTTAACATTCACCCTTGTGGTGACCCCCTAAGGAAAAACCTTCAGGAAATACATTGCCTTAGACGGAAGGGTCTACATTTGGAACACACCACGGAGGGGGACTGTTTTAATGACTTTCTTAATAACCATGGTCTTACTTTAGCAATGGCATTGTGTGACCCCTCAAAGCGCTTTGTTACCCCAACTTTTAAAGGACACGGAAAAGGGACCTTCATTGACTACATAATGTTAACCCTGTCCATGCAGGTCTTTGTGTACTCATTCTCTATAGATAATAACCCATTTAGTGATCATAACCCACTCACCATACATCTAAGGGGGCCCTGGGTGGCTAGCATAAGTCCTAACTTGGCCTGGGGTAGGGTAACAGCAACGGATAGCAGACGCCATTTAAAATGGTCTATGTGTACCCCGGACCTCATATATCAGAACATCAAAAATACCTGCAGTGACATAATCACCAGATGCACACAGGTTGACTCTGCTCCAACTCAGGTCCTGTCTGACTTTCAGAGCTTAACAGATAAAATAGCTACTCTAATGACAGAACCATCAAAGAGTAGGGGGAGGGAGGGCCCGAGGTGGTTCAATAAGGAATGCTCTAAAGCGGCCCGTGACCTTAGAGCTGCCTTATTGGTAAAACCAAGAAACAAGGAACTAGTCCAGAGGTCACGCAAAGAGTACAAATCAGTCATTGCCTCACGGAAGGAGGTACTGAAGAATGAGGCCTGGACTGAGATCCTGGAACCACACACACTGAAAAATAGTGCCAGATTTTGGGCGGTGCTTAAGAAACCCTTCCTGGTGCAAGATCCAGGTGAGGGGTTAGAATGTGTTATAACAAAGGAAGAATGGGTTGCACATTTTAAACAACTGTATGGGGGCACTGAGGTTAACGCTGTACTCTCTGAATGTACCAAAGGGGGCACATGTCTTAATGTTAGTATAGGAGAGGTCTTAGTGGGGATAGAGGGACTTACCGCAGGAAAATCACCACCCCCGGATCTCTTTAAATCTGATCCTAACTTTTGGGCTCCGATTATTGTGGCGGTTATCAACGCAGCCGCGAGAGTCGGATGTCCACTGTCCTGGGGGCTCTCCACTATTGTGCCTATATTTAACAAGCATTTGCAATGCAATAGGTCTCGCATTAGGAAAGTTTGAGCTATTGGTATTGTAAATGACCCATTTTTTTATTTATGTGTTGGTTTTGAAAATAGCGAAATTAATAGCTTTGTCATTTACAATGCCAATAGTTTTAACTTTTGCAAATGTGACACCGATAGCATTTGTAATGCAATATGTGTTGCATTTATGTGACTTAGATGTATTGATATTACAAATAACAATGGCTTTTAATTTTTTTAAATAATTAATACTTAAAAGTTATTGTCATTTATAATGGCAATAGCTTAAACTTTTGTAAATAACTTTTGTAAACATTATGTTCAGTGTATTTTATTGTGACGAAAATCCAAGAACAGAAGTGAAATATTAACCTTTTTTTGTGACATTTGTAATAAAGCTTGAAACATAGAGAGGAAATATTTTAACCTGATGCTTGTGGATGCCTGATGCTTGTGGACGTCTGACGCTTCTGGATGCTTGTGGACGTCTGATGCTTCTGGATGCTTGTGGACGTCTGATGCTTCTGGATGCTTGTGTATGTCTGATGCTTGTGGACGTCTGATGCTTCTGGATGCTTGTGGATGCCTGATGCTTGTGTATGTCTGATGCTTGTGTATGTCTGATGCTTCTGGATGCTTGTGGACGTCTGATGCTTCTGGATGCTTGTGGACGTCTGATGCTTCTGGATGTCTGATGCCTGATGCTTGTGGACGTCTGATGCTTCTGGATGTCTGATGCCTGATGCTTGTGGATGCTTGTGGACATCTGTTGCTTGTGGATGCTTGTGGACATCTGATGCTTCTGGATGTTTGTTGACGTCTGATGCTTCTGCATGTCTGATGCTTCTGCATGTCTGATGCTTCTGCATGTCTGATGCTTCTGCATGTCTGATGCTTCTGCATGTCTGATGCTTCTGCATGTCTGATGCTTCTGCATGTCTGATGCTTCTGCATGTCTGATGCTTCTGCATGTCTGATGCTTCTGCATGTCTGATGCTTCTGCATGTCTGATGCTTCTGCATGTCTGATGCTTCTGCATGTCTGATGCCTGATGCTTGTGGATGCCTGATGCTTGTGGATGCCTGATGCTTGTGGATGCCTGATGCTTGTGGATGTCTGTTGCTTGTGGATGCTTGTGGACGTCTGATGCTTCTGGATGTTTGTTGACGTCTGATGCTTCTGCATGTCTGATGCTTCTGCATGTCTGATGCCTGATGCGTGTGGATGCCTGATGCGTGTGGATGCCTGATGCGTGTGGATGCCTGATGCGTGTGGATGCCTGATGCGTGTGGATGCCTGATGCGTGTGGATGCCTGATGCGTGTGGATGCCTGATGCGTGTGGATGCCTGATGCGTGTGGATGCCTGATGCGTGTGGATGCCTGATGCGTGTGGATGCCTGATGCGTGTGGATGCCTGATGCGTGTGGATGCCTGATGCGTGTGGATGCCTGTTGCTTGTGGATGCCTGTTGCTTGTGGATGTCTGTTGCTTGTGGATGTCTGTTGCTTGTGGATGTCTGTTGCTTGTGGATGCCTGATGCTTGTGGATGCCTGATGCTTGTGGATGTCTGTTGCTTGTGGATGCTTGTGGACGTCTGATGCTTCTGGATGTTTGTTGACGTCTGATGCTTCTGCATGTCTGATGCTTCTGCATGTCTGATGCCTGATGCGTGTGGATGCCTGATGCGTGTGGATGCCTGATGCGTGTGGATGCCTGATGCGTGTGGATGCCTGATGCGTGTGGATGCCTGATGCGTGTGGATGCCTGATGCGTGTGGATGCCTGATGCGTGTGGATGCCTGATGCGTGTGGATGCCTGATGCGTGTGGATGCCTGATGCGTGTGGATGCCTGATGCGTGTGGATGCCTGATGCGTGTGGATGCCTGATGCGTGTGGATGCCTGTTGCTTGTGGATGCCTGTTGCTTGTGGATGCCTGTTGCTTGTGGATGCCTGTTGCTTGTGGATGTCTGTTGCTTGTGGATGTCTGTTGCTTGTGGATGTCTGTTGCTTGTGGATGTCTGATGTCTGTGGGTGTTTGACGTTTGTGGATGTCTGATGCTTGTGCATGTCTAATGTCTGATGTTTGTGGATGTTTGACGCTTGTGGATGTCTGACGCTTGTGGATGTCTGACGCTTGTGGATGTCTGACGCTTGTGGATGTCTGACGCTTGTGGATGTCTGACGCTTGTGGATGTCTGACTCTTGTGGATGTCTGACGCTTGTGGATGTCTGACGCTTGTGGATGTCTGACGCTTGTAGACATGCTTTTGCAGATTTTGGCATGCAAAGTTTTCGGTTTTATGAGCAAATAAAGTAGTCAACTCAAATTGCAAAAGGTAACTAAAAGGAATTGATTTGAACATTTTAACCGCCTCTGTCAGAATTTGGCCTATAGTTTTCCACGAGGGGCTCTCTTACACTGAAGTTGTACACTGCACAATTACAGCAGATTAGCCCAAAAACATCAGAAATATTGCTGTTTTAGCTCTTCTAACTTACACGGCAATGCCAATCACAGCAGGGGACGTGGCTCAGTGAAATCTGCATAGTGGATCACTTGTTGGTTTATTAAAAAAACAAAACCCGCGCTTCAGAAAACGGTGCCTTCAGCACAGTGTATGGAGGGCAGGTTTCTGCTCCGAAATCCACAGCATCAGGTGGATCGGGCACCATGCTGCAGTTCTCCTAAGATCTATGGTATTCACATGTATAGCAGTCACGGGTGCGTGAGCCGCAGAACTCCTAACCCGGAGCGAAGCGCCAACATGCCTTTGTTTTCATGAGTTAACTGAGGCCATAACTCACACATGCCAAAAATTAAAGTACAAATGAGCGTTTCCTAAACGTCTTATTTATTGAAGGCTGCGGCAGCCCCAAAAAGAAATCCCACTGAGAAGGGGCTATGCGAGCCTGAATGTGTTCATTAATCCAGCCGGGCGGCTCGGCTCTGAAGGGGCAGCATATAAAATCTGCTTAACCTCAGGTTTTCGGGAGAGGGCTGCCGAGAACCACCTGCACGAGATCCCGCACGTTTCTGATAGGTACATCAAGAGAAAAATCAATCACAATAATAAAATGGCCTTCAATCAATCAAACCACAAAGTAGTAGTGTAAAATGCTATGCAGGCAGCTATACAACAGCGCTGGAGCATGGGAAATTGGGTTCAACTGTTTGCGCCAGTCTATGTCGCCACCGCCAGCGTAAACCCTAGAGTAAAGTACATCAAACAAGGCTCAAAACCATATGGGAAGTACTGAACTGTTTGATGGCGACTCAACGACAACACTGTCAGTTGTAACTGCGCTCTTAAAACTAAATGAAAGTGTATTCCCCAGGATTACATTGAGCTTCAAAAATTGCCAACACATCTAAATATCATTTCAACACAGTGATTTGAAAATTAACTGCGACGTGTGGATTGTTATCTTGTGTCTACATTGCTGGTGGCACGATAAGGAGACAGAGAAATCTGCCACAATGAAGGGTAATTGTAATGCCTACTGGTGGCATTGCCCTAATGTAGCAATGCTACATCTGTCGCTCTAGATGGCAGAAGATGCAGGGGCTGCAGGAGGCCGCGACGGAGGCCGTGGTGGCGCGCGCGAGGGGTGCCCCTGGTAATGATACCTCTCGGCAGCCGCTCCAGAGAGGGGAGGCGAGCGCCGTCCGTGAAACGCTTTCCAAAAACAGGGGCGGGAGGTCTCTGGGTAAACAGAAAGCGTTAACCGGTTCACCCCTTCATGGAAGGGGGCTCCGAGGCCAACCGGCGCCCCCTGCGCTCTGAACTTCATTAACAACAACAGAAGAGGGACTCCGCGCGCTAAGTAATTATCAGCTGCGAAGACGGGTGAATCACCGCACTTCATTTTCATTAAAGAGGAAAAAAACTGCCAAACTAGTCGCGCGGTGGGTAAGCTACAGTAGACAGACATGATTTAAGGCTTGCAGAAGGATTCCCCGGGCCAGCACTTCTGTGACAGCCAATTACAGAGTCCATAAAACAACTGCTGAGGTCTTTTGGTGTTCCAGAGTAACTACGCGCAACACCTGGATAACCGCTAGGTAATAGATACAGAAAGTGAACAGTGTAGGCAATGGGGCGAGCGGTAATCCCTCACAACCACTCAAAAATGGACCAGGAAGCTGGTCCACAATTTAGAATATGAACAACTGTGCCCCTGCACTAAACACAATATATAATATTTCGATAGTATAAACTGATTTATTCAAATACAATAGTATAGCTTAGTACAGCAATCTAAACATTTGGTAGAACTCCGAGACTCAGTATACATGAACAAAATTGAAAACGTCGGTAGATAAATAGTCTGTTCTTGGAGTATTCACTTCTGTTTATTGTTCCATTTCATAAGCCAACACGTGTTTCATCGCAGGGAACAAACTGCAAATCTTCAGGGCTAGATAGAAACATAAATTGGATCTTTACAAACATGTTCTATTTATGAACATGTCAAGCAAGCGACTCATAGTGTTCACCGGAGTGACATGAGGCATGCCAAATGGGTGACTTGGTGTGTATGTGGTGAAAAGTCATTCGTTTGGTGACATATGTGACAAAGTGATTTGGATTGAGAAACGAAAGATGAAAAATATATACTGTATATACTGATATTAGGGACATAAAAACACTGGCCGGTTTGAGAGGTGAAGTAGTGAAGTGAAAAGTGTGTTTATTCTTGTAGAAAGGACGACATCCCATGTGACTTGTGTGTGATATTTAGAAAAACAAGGCATCAACGCAGCAAGAAATGGTAGTACCCTTTAACATAGACAAATATTTTATGCGTCTGACATAGTACACATTTCCTGTGTAATTAGTTAATAGACTGGCGTGAAGCGGTGATATTCTGAGACATTAGTGCACTATTGTATTCTAACACCCTGTCTTTATTATGATCCAGTAGACACTCCTAATGGCTATCGTACCTGGAATGAGTGGCTTTCACGATTAGATATACTTGTTCAGAATAGTAAAACTCCCGATGTTTGACGAGAACGAAAATAGAGGGGGAGGGCCGGTCAGTGTGTAGACTCTGGTTTGTGTCTACAGGAGAAATTACATAACATAAAAGAGAAAAGAGACAAGGAGGAGAAAATAAATGAATAAATAAAGCTGGGTTTTTTTTTTAAAGTAAAGAGGAAAGAAAGCGGGGGGGTTTAATGGTATGACACCCTGAGTTAAACGACAGGGCTTTACCTGATGTATATGCCCGCTATTAATATAGCCATGATCTTAGTTCAGAAAATTACTATCGAGATTGCAAAAACTCACCAGAAAAGCAAAAGTTTTGCTCGTGATCATATGCTTAAGGGTAAATGGCCCCAGTCGGGACACAAACCAGAGTCTACACACTGACCGGCCCTCCCCCTCTATTTTCGTTCTCGTCAAACATCGGGAGTTTTACTATTCTGAACAAGTATATCTAATCGTGAAAGCCACTCATGCCAGGTACGATAGCCATTAGGAGTGTCTACTGGATCAAACGGAGGAGACCTGCTGGGGGCAAGATGGCGGCCGTGTGAGACGGCCGGGAAGCAGCTCGAGTGAGGAGCGGTGCAATGCAGGAACGGTGATTTCAAGAAACCCTCGATCAATGACTGTGTTGGAGTGTTGGAGTGAAATGAATTGAATTAACAGCAGTCCGAACAAAAAAAAGCGAGGCAGAAAGGAAGAAACGCGGATATCTTGGCAGAAACGGCTATATGAAACTGACCTGCCGTCAGCCGCTGAAGCGGCTGTTACTGGACGTGGTGCAGCTGACGCGGAGGCTTAGAGGCGGAGCAGCTATCGGTTTGCAGGTGGAGGTGGAGGCAACAGAGTTCGTGGAGTCAGCCTTCAAGAATGAAGTGATACGGAGCTTGCTGCTAAAGCGGTGCTCTCAGCGGAAAGTCAAGTCCCGCTTGGGTGCGCACAGGCAAGCAGAGAAACAAAAATATCGGGGAATAAATCTTTCAAGAGGCAGGCAAGAGGTGAAGCCTTACGATCTGGAGGGCGCGGATGAGCGGAAGGTGGAGGTGGAGGACACTGACAACGAAAGTATCCCAGGCGGTAAGGAGCCATTTGGGCCAGAGGAAAGGAGGAGGGCAATCATGGCCCCCAAGATGAGTGCCAGTGCTAAAGCGGCGGCCAGGAGGAGGGCAGCAGCAGAACTAGCGGAGACCATGTTGGATATAGAAGGGAATAAGAGGAGGAAACAAGGTTCCCCTTAGGGTAAAAAAACGGCACAGCAGCAGCAGGGTATTAGTAAAGGGAATCCGGATACTCTGGGCACCACCCCAATCTCAGATATTTTTAAAAAAATGAGTAAAAATAAGGACTCAAAAGACTTGAAGGTAGATAACATACAGGCTACTCCAGAGACTGATGAGACTGATGAGGCAATCCCCGACCGCACAGAAGAGGGTCTTGCGGAACTGGTAAATACCATTGCAATTGCAGAGGGGGAAGAGCAGCAAACGGAGAATTCTGCAGCGGATCAGGTGGTCAATATAAAGGAAGTTTCAACTGAGGCATTCTTCTCTGTATCTGAGGGTGGCGAATGGTCGGAGGAAGGAGAGGATAGTCTGGGTCAAGAAAGTAGCGATCTAGACACTGGCAGCGATGTGGAACCTGAGGAAACCAGTCCCCCGACCACAGCAGTAAAAATGGTGGTGAGAACGAAAGTACATAGCCAGAAAAGAGAGCAACAGACTAATGCCACCCAAGACAGCCCAGATGGGGAATCAGCACAGATGTCCCTCCTGGAGGTAATTCACCAGGAGATACTGGCGCATAGGGAGGAAGCAAGACAGGAGAGTCGTAAATCTCAGGCGGCAGTTAGAAAAATGCAAGGTGTGGTCAGAAAGCTGACGAAGGCCTGTGTGAATCTGGGAGAGCGAGTTACCAATCTGGAAGACAGAGTGGTTTCTACAGAAGCTGAATCAGCGGCCGCGACCAGTAAAGTTGATACGCAAACGAAACAGCTTACCGATATTCAGTGGAAACTTGAATCATTAGAAAATAGATCGCGTCAGAACAATCTACGCATTCTTGGCATTCCCGAAAAGGCAGAGGGCACAGATATGAAATCTTTTGTTGTCAAGCTTTTTGAATCTGCCTTCACGGACTTGAAAGACTGGGACTTCGGTAGGGAGATCCAGAGGGCACATCGTACCCCAGCCACCGTCTACAAGAATGCGAAAGAGGGAGACAGGCCCAGAGCAATTTTAATTTTTCTGGGCAACTTCAATCTGAGACAAGCAATCTCGGAGAGGGCGAGACCTGATAAAAAAAAAATCAGCTGATGGTTATACCTTTTTTGTTCGCCCTGACTTCTGTCATATCACGGTGGAGAGACGCTGGAGGTTACGGTAGATGATCAAACCATTTCAGGACAAGGGCATGCAGGCCTACTTGATTAACCCCGCTCAACTCAAGATAATTAAAGATGGAAAAACATTTTACTTCTCTTCGGAGATTAAAGCTAAAGAATTCTTGATGTTGTAGATGGAGTAGAGTAGCAGGATGGTCAAACCATCAACTCTAGTTGGGAATAGGGGCCGCGAAGATTTAATGGTATCTGTATTTGAATGGAGTATAGGGGTGGCTCTGATAAATATTATTCTGCTGTGTCTCAGTAAATTGGATAATGGTTAATATAGAATGTTCTAGTAGGTAGATAGGTAGTAAGGTGGAGGGCAATTGAAATGGAAGGGAGTCACAGTGTGTAAATTCTGGTGGTAAAAGGGGAAAGAGAGAATAATATTTTTTTTTCTAGGGTAAGTGGGGAATGGGTTAAGTTTTAAAGGTTATATCTCCTCACATTGAGCTGCAACCATCATGTGCACAGACCAGCGGTCTGAGCGCCTCCAGACAAGGGGGGCGGATGAGGGGGTGCTCCACTCTGGAGCATGACAGGGGGAGGGAGAGAGGGCAAAGGGAGGAGAGGGTGGGGGGGAGAGGGAAGGGGGGTTGAAAATTTTGGAAAATTACGAGATGGAATGGAACAGGCTTTGGGCTGATATCAGTTGTTTGGTTAATAGTCAATGTAGGAGAGGACAATACGATAAATATGTCAGACATTAGGATTTGCACTATCAATGCAGGTGGTTTAAACGATTGGAAGAAGCGGCAGAGATTGAGCCATCTGGTTAGAATGAATAATATAGATATAGTCTGTATTCAGGAAACCCATATTCCCTGGAATAAAAGGAAGGTTCTGGAAATGTATGGGTATACCCTGATTGGATGTTCCACTCAATCATCAATGATCAGAGGAGTGGCTATATTAGCTAAAAATTATCTGGGCGGAGTGAAATGTATTAGAACAGATGGTTCAGGAAGATGGATACTAGCGGAAATGAGTATGGGATTCACTCTGTGTGTGATATATGGTCCTAATGAGGATGACCCAATGATCTATGATAAATTAGAAGTAGAACTGGCTAACTGGACCACCCCAATAATACTCTGTGGCGATATGAATATTTCTGCAGACTGGCAACAGGGAAGCAACTATACAGGTCGTAAACGTAAGGTAATGTAGCTATACGTTCCATGATCCAGTCACATGGCCTGGTAGAGGTATGGGGAGAAAAGATGCCCGGTGATCGAGGCTATACATATTTCTCCCATCCAGCACAAAAGTATTCTAGGTTGGATTATTTTTTTGTTACAATAGGGGAAATTGGTAAGGTCAATATTCATAAATTACCAAGAACAATTTCCGATCATAATCCTCTGATACTATCATATAAGGTTCCCAATATTCAAAGAAAAATATCTAGATGGACATTTGATAGGAAATTATTAAATGATGAAAGGTTTTTAAAACACATTAAAAATTGGACAAAGGAATTTTTTGAATGTAACAGATACAGTGCCTCCAGAAATGGTGTTTGGGAGTCTTTTAAAGCCGCACTAAGGGGGGAGACGATTAGCTGTGCAGCAAGATTAAGGAAAGAAGATAAAGGCAAGATTGATAAGCTTATGGTAGATCTGGCAGAAATAGAGAGACGTCATATTGATGAAATAACATCCGGTAAAGATAGTGGGGAGACTATTAGAAATATGGCCCGGGTTAAAGGTGACGTTTTAAAAATAATCACTCAGAAAGAGATATATGAATATCAGTCACAAAGAGCAAGGAGATATGAGACTGGGGAGCAGGCGGGTAGAGCATTAGCACTCCGTATCAGGCAAGAATCGAATCGAAATAAAATAGACAAGATTAAATATAATGGGAGAGAATATACTGATCCGAAAGATATAATACATGCGTTCCAGAAATGTTATCAAAAACTTTATGATCAGGAGCCAGATGTTGTACCATTCATACGAGACCAGTTTCCTATAACACCAAGGGTGGAGGAGGGAGATAGAGCTCGATTGGAACTGGATATAACAACGGAGGAGATAAAGAATGCTCTGGGTGAACTGGCATTGGGTAAAGCGGCGGGTCCAGACGGGATCCCAATTGAGGTGTATAGGGCTTTGAGTGATGAAATTCTCCCCATGTTTGAAGATCTCTTCAATGGCGTTATCTGCTCAGGTATCATTCCTGATACGTGGAAACAGACCAATATTGTGATATTTCACAAAAAGGGAAAGCCAGAGGAGAATCCGGGCTCATATCGACCGATATCCTTAATAAACACAGATGCTAAGCTATATTCTAAAATATGGGCCAAGAGACTAGGAGGGATTATAGGTCAACTTGTTTCACCATGGCAGCATGGGTTTGTACCAGGGCGAGGTACTACTGAACATACAGCTAGGGCTATATCACTATTTGATGCTGTCACCGCTACAGGAGGAGACATGGCTATGATTTTATTGGATGCCGAGAAGGCGTTTGACCGTGTGGTTTGGGACTTCATGTGGGAGGTGTTGGACAAAAGGGGTTTTGGTGAAAAATGTAGGGAAGGTATCAAGGCAATGTATATGGACCCAGTAGCCAGAATCACTACAATGGGGCTTCAATCGGAGGAGGTAGTGATTAGAAGAGGTACACGCCAGGGCTGTCCGTGTTCTCCTATACTTTTTTCATTATATATCGATCCGTTAATTAGGAAGATTCTTGCCTCAGATAAAATACCCCCTGTTATATCTCACGGGCATACCACTAAGTTATTGGCATATGCGGACGATCTGGTAATTGTTACAGACAATCCGAATATGGCAATACAGGAATTAAATAATTTGGCACGACAGTTTGGGACCTATTCAGGATATAAGCTTAACACTGAAAAAACTATAATAATCTGTACAAAGAATATTCAGAAAAGGGATCAAAGATATGTTGACTCTGCAGTTTATTTAGGAGTAAAAATCAATGCTGATGTGGGTAAAATCATTCAGGAAAATTATTTGCCGTTACTTGCATCAATGGATAAGGATTTGAGAAGAATGGATGTATTACATCTATCTTTGATCGGCCGAGTGAATGTTCTTAAAATGACAATGTTCCCAAAATTGTTATATTTATTCCGTGCTATTCCGTTATTAATTAATGAAGGGCTGATGAAAAAAATTGAAGCAGTGTTTTCACAGTTTCTATGGCAATATGGCAAAGTTAGAAGATCGCTAGCTAGACTCTCATTACCATTAGAGGGAGGAGGGCTATCTGCTCCTAATATAAGACTGTATCATTGGGTCTGTTTATTGTTGCATATGAAACATTTATTGTGTTATGATACCCCCGTACTGTTGCCTGGTATTCTCAGAATGCCCACAATATATGAATTATTAATTGGTGAAAAAGCTATGGGGATTTTAACTCGCGAAGTTAACGTGCGGTATTATAAGAGGAGTAAAAGCAAATTGATGTTAAGTGTTTGGGGTGTATGGAAGTTGATGCTGAAATTCCTCAAGATTCCTAAGATCAACGGCACTATAGACCTTTGGAACTCAAGCCCATTCCTACATCTTGGACAGAACAGGAATAGCGCCCTTTGGAGGAGTCTGGGTATCCGATGCTTGGGTGACGTTATGTGTAAGGACGACCTGCTGGGGTTTGAGGTCCTACAACAAAGATATGGGGTCCCTATGAATCACTGGATGTTGTATAAACAATTAGAACAAACAGTTAAATCTTTAAGACCTAGGATTTCTATTCAGGAGTTAAACCCGATTGTTCAATATATAAGGAATGGAGGCAGAAAGATAAAAATAGGATATGCTCATCTTTTACAGGGCATAGAGGAGGATGTTGTGCAAACAGAAAATGCCTGGGCTCTTAGAATAGGTGATCCAAATGTAGACGTGGACTATGCCCTGGCACTAAATAAGAAAGTATTAAGAGCAACCAACTTAAAAGCACAACACTACAAGATGATCTTTAATCTCTATTATACCCCCGCGAAGCTGTTTCAATGGGGTAAAAGGGATACAGATAGATGTCCAAGATGTAACCAAGGTCCGGCAGATCTATGCCATATGTTCTATTCTTGCCAAAATCTTAAACCTGTTTTAACTGAAATAGAGAAATTCTTATCGGGGCTGCTAGAGTGCCAAATCGCTCTATCCCCAACTACTATTCTAATTGGCAGGGATGAAAATCTCAAGGTCGCACATGAAGCCGAAGCTTTTATTTTTTTGTGTGTCGCGGTGTTAAGAATTCTAATAGCGGCGGCCTGGAAAGATCCGGTAGCCCCCTCATTCCAGATGTGGCTGACTAGATTGCTTGGTATTCATAATATTGAGGAGGGTCTATATAATTTTAAGGGCAAAAAGAAGAAAGAGTATGGCAAAAAAATGTGGGCACCATTCAGTAACTGGAGGAAAACAAGATGTTGAAAGTGAAATGTCCTCGCCCTGTATGTAATGCACGTAATAATCCCAAATGTATTTTCCCTTAAGCTGATCGATTTAAGCCGCATAAGAAGTATTTATTTTTGTACAGGTGATTCTTTTTAATTCATATGTCTGTATATTGTTATGATATTCTTATCCAGCTGATATCTTAATTGTATTTATTATCTTTGTCTGTTTTATGATATTCTGATCCATCTCAATAAAAAAATAAAAATAAAAAAAGGAGTGTCTACTGGATCATAATAAAGACAGGGTGTTAGAATACAATAGTGCACTAATGTCTCAGAATATCACCGCTTCACGCCAGTCTATTAACTAATTACACAGGAAATGTGTACTATGTCAGACGCATAAAATATTTGTCTATGTTAAAGGGTACTACCATTTCTTGCTGCGTTGATGCCTTGTTTTTCTAAATATCACACACAAGTCACATGGGATGTCGTCCTTTCTACAAGAATAAACACACTTTTCACTTCACTACTTCACCTCTCAAACCGGCCAGTGTTTTTATGTCCCTAATATCAGTATATACAGTATATATTTTTCATCTTTCGTTTCTCAATCCAAATCACTTTGTCACATATGTCACCAAACGAATGACTTTTCACCACATACACACCAAGTCACCCATTTGGCATGCCTCATGTCACTCCGGTGAACACTATGAGTCACTTGCTTGACATGTTCATAAATAGAACATGTTTGTAAAGATCCAATTTATGTTTCTATCTAGCCCTGAAGATTCGCAGTTAGTTCCCTGCGATGAAACACGTGTTGGCTTATGAAATGGAACAATAAACAGAAGTGAATACTCCAAGAACAGACTATTTATCTACCGAGGTTTTCAATTTTGTTCATGTATACCGAGTCTCGGAGTTCTACCAAATGTTTAGATTGCTGTACTAAGCTATACTATTGTATTTGAATAAATCAGTTTATACTATCGAAATATTATATATTGTGTTTAGTGCAGGGGCACAGTTGTTCAATTACAGAGTCCAGCCCAGCCCCGGCGCGCGGGCTGCTCGCGCGCAGACCTTGCTGAAAAGGTAATGTTTCTTACAATGAGTTACAGGTTCTCGAGAACAGGAAGGCGCAGAGAACAAGCCGTGAGCGTGCACGTCCCGAAAGCCGGAAGTTCGGGAGCGTCACGGCTGTCGGGTGGTGGCTGCAGAAGTCAGGAGGGGCGACTGAGGACGTCGATGGGTGAGTGGGGCTTAGTTGGGGGGGCGGGTGTGTGTATGTGCGTGTCTGTGTGTGTGTTCAGGGGGGGCTGCGTGCGTGAAGGAGAGAGGTGCTGTGTGAATGTGGGACAGACAGGAGATGTGCACGGCGCCGGGAGGCTGGGCATGCGCGTCCACGATGTTAAATCTGCGTGCCAAGCCAGGTTAGGTAAGAGAGGGGAGAGGGGGTTGCCTGTATGTGTCTGCCTGCGTCTGGGTGCCTGCGTGTGTGTGTGTGTGTGTAAGTAAGTAAGTAAGTAAGTAAGTGTGCGCGCGTGTGTGTGTGTCTGTGTGCATGCTTGCTGGGAGTATGGGAGGGAAGTGCACGGCGCGGGACGGAACGTGCGCGTTCGCGCACCCAAATCCAGGGAAAATGCTAGTAAGACCCTCTTGTCCTCCTCCCCTCGTGACGGGCAACATTAGGTCTCCAGCTGTACCAGCTCGACCTAAAAAGGGGGATAGGGATAGTCCGCTTTGCTACAGGCCTATCTCCCTAATTAACTCCATGGCAAAACTAGTGGGGAGAGTTGTACTGCGGCGTCTCTCTGAGTGGGCACGGGACAACAACATCATGTCTATCACACAATATGGTTTTTGTAATGGCCGTTCGACCACAACACAATGTTTAAATCTCTTCTTAATACTCAGCAAATATACCATTGCCCAAAAAGGTACAGTCCACCTGGCCTTCAGGGACCTATCCTCAGCGTTCGACTGTGTGAACAGGGGGAAGCTGTGGGGGTCCATGAGGGGTAAGGGAGTAGACAACGGCATTATAAACTTTTTAGTTGACCTCCACAGTAACACAAGCGCAAATATAAGGTATTGCCAAGACCTGTGCGTAACTGATGATTTTAGAACAGGGAAGGGGGTGCGGCAAGGCTGCATATTAGCTCCATTCCTTTTTAATTTTTATATCAACGAGCTGGATG
This sequence comes from Lissotriton helveticus, assembly GCF_964261635.1. Taxonomy (NCBI): domain Eukaryota; kingdom Metazoa; phylum Chordata; class Amphibia; order Caudata; family Salamandridae; genus Lissotriton; species Lissotriton helveticus. Next base: position 208,914,664 of record NC_136073.1, on the reverse strand, counting down.
GCGTTTTACAGGAGGTGAAAGCAGATAGTCCGAGAGTGGGGAGAAGAAGTATCCCTGTTTTGTTATACGCAGATAATGCGGTCTTGTTAGCTAGAACTGAAAAAGGCCTTCAATTATTACTTAATGCATTCAAAAAGTTCATGGAAGATAGAGATTTATTAGTGAACAATTCTAAATCATACATTATGCAAGTCGGAAAACAGCCAAAGAGACAATACACCTTTAAACTAGATAAGGAAGTAATACCGTTTTCCAATACATTCTCCTATCTAGGAGTTCTATTTGATTCTAAATTATCGTGGGGCCCACAACTTGCAAAGAAAAGATGTGACGTGACTAGGGTTAATGCTTCCATTTTTAATTTCGCTTCAAAACTTGGTAAAAAGCCCACGGCTGCAATGATAAAATTATATGACGCAAAATCTGTAGCAACTGCAGCCTATGGCAGTGAGATTTGGGGCTATATGGCTGGGGATCAACTTCAGATCACAGAAAACTCTTTTTACAAACGGCTTCTGTGCGTCCCGGCCTCCACTTCCAACTTTGCAGTTCATGAGGAGTTAGGAGTGGGGTATTTGAGCGATACCCTATCCCTACGTCCTCTGACCTGCTGGATGAAAATGTGGCTGTGCGAAGACATCCCCTTAACACACTTAATTGTCAACGATTTTATGGCTCATGATAATGCGTTGGGCACCCCTTGGATGAAGTACCTAAAAACTTGTTTTTCAGAGATGGGGCGCCCTGATTTGTTTGAACACCCGTCTGGAATTAGAAAGGGGGATATTGAATTAGTCAAGCAGGCCTTTCTTCTGCGTAAGAAGGCTGTGAGGGAGGGTGTTGAGTTACAAAAAGCAAGTGTAAGGAAATGTATTATGGTTAAAACCTGTGTGACAACGGAGCCCTACCTACTCGGCACTCTTAGCACTCATGAAAAGTTTCTATTAACAAGATTCAGATTTAATCTGTTTTAACATCTGCTCATCAGACCCAAAAAGGAGAGTTTTTGTAAAAATGTAATATCCTGTGGCTGCGACGGAAAGTCTCCACAGGATATGTTGCACTTTATGTTTTTATGCAGATTTTATGAATACCCACGTAAACGCTTTTTAATTGCTCTTTTAAAGAAATTAAATTTTAATCAGATACGACCAGCCTTTTTATATTTACAATTGCTGCATAGTGATAGTGTCCTCCAAGTTCTTGAATTTTTAAAACTGTCTCTTAAACTGCGAATCTGTTTGGACCAATAACTGATGTGATTATAATGAACTGGAGCACCATGGATCTAACGTAGCGAGTCTTTTTAACATCTGTAATTGTATTTTATTTTTTGTATGTACTGTATGTCTATGCACTTTTATGGTTGAAACACACCGAATAAAGTCTCTTTTGAACTTTGAACTACTATGCAGTCTGCATAACGATTGAAGCAGTTCATTTCTTTTGCATGAGAAAGAAGACTGTTCAATAAATCCTTTTATTGAAAACGCCTGTCTCTCTATTTCTCTGCACCTCTGTTGAAACGAAGCATGCACGATTGACTGAGTGAAATACTTATCTATTGTTTCCGCGACTCTAGAGATATACTTCTTATTCTTGGGAAACAAAGTGTCATGTTTATGTGGTTGTCAGAAACAAATCCCTTCTTGTGAATTCGAGAAAGTTTCTAGTGACCTCTGAGCTAGCTGGCACTCACTATTAAATTTAATATATTCAATAGAGACCTAGTCGACCTCAGTCCTACGTCTAATCTATAGGATATATTATTCCAATGCGCAGAGCCTATTGGGAATATAGGAACTACACTACAACACGGAGTAGCCTAAAATCCCGGAATATTATTAGCCTACTGTGCAGAGGAATTAGTGTGGCATACACTACAGAAGGGTTTTGTCTGCTGGTGTGATATTAGGCAATGAAGGATGTTGTTAATATTGCATAAGGAACTCGGAAGTTAGTATAGTGGAGATTTATTTAGGTACCTTTAGAAAGCGAAGCTGAAGAAGTTCCGAGAATATTTCACTTGATTAAGAGTAGAGTAACGCTGGTCGATATTCTTTGAGTGTTTGTATCTATCTGTCCTTAAAGTGGGGCAGACAATGCAGGATTGTTTTATGTTGTTTCTAATAATTGTTTCCTTAAAAAAAAAAAACTTACATATCATTCTGTAAAAAGAGGGTAAGTTGTAGGAGTTATACTGATATCACTGTGTGCCGCGCTGGCATTGGTCAGCTAGTGTGAAACATCACAGTATGTGCTGTGCTGCTATAGGTTGGTTTGTGTGAGACATTCTGGTATTGGTTGCGGTGTGCGAACAACATCTGAAGATTTACTAAAGGGTTTTGAGTTTGTTTATTTGGAATTAGCGTAGTGAGGTAAGAGAAATTAAATTGTTGAAAATGATGAGAACGTTATTTAGAAAGGATGAACCAAGTGAAATCAGAGAAGGAGTCCTGGTGCCGAAGGATGGTATGCCAGTTGCTTCCATGAATTTGGAACATGGTTATCATGCGTGCACATGATTAGAGAACAAGGTGAAACATACAGAAGAAGATGGTGATTTGGCTTTCCCAGGGAATGGTACTTTTAATGAGAGGATTTTAGAAAATCTATGGTATCAAATGAATAGGTTGAGACGTAATCCTAGGCCGATTTAGTATGAAGCACTTGAGGCATGGGAACATAAAGCATATCAGATGGAGAATAGATACAGAAATACAGTGAATAGATACTCAGAGGCAAAATGGGATGTACAAATCACGAGTTAGAGGAGAGATGTGAGAGAAAGTGGAGGTTTATATCTGGTTATGGTAGCGGAAAATCAGACAGCAGAAAAATTTTAAGAGAAAAAGAAGAATGTAGAAAACACAGAAACAAATTCAAAAGAAATTGAGTTACTAGATGAGCTATCATTGAATAGACCACAACCATATCAGGAAGAACAAAGGAAAGTTACTCAGAGTGCTCCATTAATTGAAGTTGTGGTTTCTCAGTCCTCTCAAAAAAGAAATGTTAATAACTCAAGACAAGTAAAAGATGATTTGGCACAAAAAATTACTCAATTAAATTTTAATGTGGAAGCTTTATCAGTACGAGTGACAATTGGTCCAATAGTTCCTTTGTATAGTGAGGGTCAGACTATATCCCAAGTGCACGCTTTGACAGTAACCGTAAATTATAACAGAGTTTGTAGAGGTGCTGGAGGGAGTGTAGTGGAACCATTGATTGATATTTCAGGGAGAGCTGTAGAAACTCCAAAACGTGGTACGCAGATAGAACCAGGAGATTGTTACAAAATCTGGGAGTAGCAACACCGACATCGGGGGGGGGGGGTTCAATAGGACCGTCCCCAGAAGAATTAGAGGAATGGTGTTAAATAAGGTGAATGTTAACATGGATGTAGGGAGATTAAAAGAAGACTTGGATTAATTATTCTAGGTACAATAAGTCCACAGAGATTGAGTAAATATCAGGAAGAAGAGTTGTTGTTTTTGTGTAAGAATATCACAATGAGAGCTAAGGCTCTTCATGAGAAATCTGCGGAGTAGCACAGACATATGGAGTGGACTTTAGAGACAAAGATTTAGAAAGTTTGAATGCTTCTGGGAAACGATTGCAAATTAAAGAGCTGATTAATACATTAAAGCGTTGGGGTGAGTTAGAACGATGGAAAGGCAGAAGGGCTAAAAAGAAAGAATAGATGCTTGTAAATGCAGGAACAACATCGTCAATGTATCCAGTGAGGAAAAGAGATAAAGAGACAGTGACAAGTGAAATTATATATTTAATGAGAGGTACCAGGTGGGGGATATTTTCATGTACCCTGGAATAGACAGCATATTTTGTCTTTTACAAATGACTTTCCAAAATTGCGGGAAACACCATTTGAATGGTACAGACAAGTAGAAACGATTGTGAAGGTCTCAAAGATTTTGTTAAAAGATATGGATGGTTAGTTTGATATTGTGGTTCCAGCAGATTTGTGGGTTGAGTGTTAGGTTGCAACAGATTGGCCTAAGGAAGAATACCCAAGAGATCCAAAAACAGGGGCACCGTCAGATGAAGTACTGAAAAAATATAATCAGGTCATTACCTATTTGAAGGGAAAATTTCCACCAAAGCAGACAGATTGGGTTAAAATAGATAACACAACTCAAGAGTCAAAAGAAACGGTGCATGCATATAATGAGAGACTTTTACAAGTGTTTCAACAGTATAGTGGAATGGAGAATATCACGGATAAAGAAATGGGACATTTAGTGTATAGGCTTGTGTTTGGATTAAAACCAGAAACCAGCAGCATGATTCAGCAACATTTGATTTGTTGGCAAAACAAAACTATACATGAGATACTTCGTTATGCAAAATATTGTAGTGATGGCATTGACTCACAACAGAAGAAATTAAAGAAGAAATTGATGTGGGCACAAATGCCAGCGGCACAGAAAAGTGGGAATTTTGTAGATGGGTCTTTCAAGGAAAAGGTCAGAATCAAAATATTCAGAATGGTTAGTTTTCTAACATGGGTGGTGTTGTGATTAATGGAGGTTTTTAGACACAGGTGAACAGTAGAGGTAATAAGGAAGATATGAAAAAGAAGTATCATTGTCATGAGTGCGGTAAGTTCGGACATTGGAGGCATGAGTGTAGGCTTGTTCTGGAAAACAATGGAATAGATCAGAATTTTAATCAGCAGATGCAAGGTGTAGTGAATGGTAATCAACAGCAACAAACACAGCAGATAGTGACACAAGCACAGGTACCACAAGCTCCAATGCTGGGTAATGTGACTGCTCAACTACAAAAATACAGTGCGAATGTGGGTTTTCACACGGGAGAACAGAATGGAAATAATCAAAATGTACAAATGTCTTCCCAATATTGGCTGCAATGTCAGGAGAGTGATTCAGATACATCTCAATGACAGTGCCTGAGGGGGGAGGAGGAGTGCGTGCTTGGCGAATCTCTTGAGGTAGATTAGTGTGGTCCCTATGTGGATAGAGAAGGTGAAGGTAATGCAGTAAGACTGTGAGAAGTGCGGAAATTCCAAATTTACCCCTCTCGGGAGACACTAGCCAAGTTGTTGCCGTTTCTAATAAGTTAATTAAAACTCCAGTGACAAAACCAATGAAGGTACACATTGGAGATTTTCGAGACTCGCATCGTTTTGTGGTGTCATAAGAGTCCAGTAAATTTGTTAGGAAGGGAATTGCTTTGCACATTTATTGCACCATCTATTGTATGCCAAATGGAATAGCATTTTAAATGCAATATGAAGATTTTGCTTTTAAATTGAGGTTGGCAAGACAAGAGTCAGAACTGAGTGATGAATTCCCTTTATTTACAGTGAAAGATTGGCCAGTTGCATTGAGAGACAGAGTGATGATGGAAATGTGGGATCTTACAGAACAGGATATTCAGCTGATGAAGGGAATAGACCCAATTCATATCTCAGTAAAACAAGGAGCAGAATTTCCAAAAATCCTGCAATCAAAAATGGGTCCTGAGACCATTGCAGGAGTAACGCCCGTAATTGACCAAATGATCGAACAAGGCATTCTAAAAGAAATATTGGGAAGCCCTTGTAATTCACCTATTATGGGTATTAAAACGGAGTTGAAAATATAGGATTGTCCAAGATTTGAGGCAGGTGAACAAGATAGTGATACCTTGTGGTCCGATCGTACCAAACCCAGAAGTGACACTATATCAAATCCCATGAGATGCAGAGTGGTTCACTGTGACTGATTTGTGTCAAGCATTTTTCTCGACACCTTTACATCCGGATAGCCAATATTTATTTGCTTTCCGGTTCGGAGACCGTGTTTTGCCATGGTGCTGAGTTCCTCAAGGGTATACAGAGAGTCCCTCGATTTTCAATCAGATATTGAAAAAGTGTTTAGAGTCAATGGTAATGCCAAAGGACTCAGTACTGGTGCAATATATAGATGACTTACTCGGTGAATCAAAAACGAAGGAAGCTTGGTGACAGATGCTATTGCTCTACTGAACCATTTGGCAGTAGGTAGGCATAAAGTGTCACCAGCTAAATTACAATTTTGTAAAAAAGAAGTCTTTTATTTGGGACACAAAATTGAAAAAGAAGCCAGGAAAGTATCACAAGATCGAATTAATGTGATCTTGCAAATGAATCCTCCCAGAACACAGAAAGAAGTTTGAATGTTTCTGGGCATGGTTGGATACTGCAGACAATGTATCAGTGTTTTTTCACTGATTGCCAATCCTTTACAGAGATTGACACACAAAGATGTGATCGATCCTATTTATTTGGATGAAGAATGCATGAAAGCATTTATGGAGTTGTAAAATGGTCTCTGTAGAGCACCTCCATAAGGGAAGCCCGATTACAGCAAGAATTTTGCATTATTCTGCTGTGAAAGAGATGGTTGCGCACTTTCAGTTTTATCGCAAACACATGGAACGATGCGTCGTGCAGTGGCATATTTTTATGCTACAATGGATGCTGTGGCAGCTGCATTGCCAGGTTGTTTGAAAGCGGTGGCTGCTACATGTGTGAGTTTGCAACAGAGTGAGTCCATTGTTATGGGCTATCCTTTAAAAGTGTATGTGTCTCATTCTATTGACAAGAACTCAAACATAGCATCTTACTACTAGCAGTAGTCTGACTAAATATGAGAGAGTGATTCTGGGTGCAGAAAATGTAACAGTGACGAGATGTACAAACTTAAACCCAGTTTACAATGTTACCGAATCCAAGCTGTGAGGAAGTGGTGGATGAAGCAGAACATGATTGCTTGGATGTGACTGAATTGTGTACAAAACCAAGGCCAGATAAAAAGGATGTTCCTTTGTCTGAATCAGACTGTGTGATGTTTGTTGCTGGATCACGTAAAAGAGATGAAAAGGGTTCCTTGCATGCTTCATATGCAGTTTGTACTGTGCCGATGGTTCTTCAAGCTTCATGCTTAAAAGGAACAGTTTCAGCGCAAATTTCAGAGCTTGTTGCTCTGACAATAGCATGTATAATTGGAAAAAATTTGAGAGTAACCATATCCACTGATAGTCAATATGGTTTCGGGGTGGTCCACGATTTTGGACAACTGTGGATGCAACATGGATTTTTTACTTCATCAGGATCACCGATTAGGAATAATAACTTTGCAAAAGATTTGTTGGTTGTATTACAGTTGCCCAAAGAAATTGGAGTGATGAAATGCTCTGCACATAAATCTGGAAACAATTACATTATGGTTGGGAATAAATATGCAGACCAAGTTGCATAATTTTTGTGCCCGAAATTCGATCTCCATGAACAAAAGTACCCAGAAATCTGATGCAAATCGCCATCTAATGTTTTCTTCTGTTAAAAGTTGGGACGAAATTAGACAATTGCAGGAAGAGGCTAGTGAAGAAGAAAAAGAATTGTGAATCAAGTCTGATTGCACACTTAGGACAGAAGATGAAGTGCGGGTTTGCAGTGATGGAAGACCAATAATGCCAAATAGCTTGCTGTCACAGATGGCATGAATATATCATGGCGTAGCACACATAGGTAGGGATGTCATGATCAGGCTTTTCAAGCAGACATGGTATATTCCCAAGTTCAGGGTCATTGCAAAAAGTATTTGCCAGAGACGTGTGACGTGTCAACAACAAAATGCAGGAATAAAGACAGTTGTTAGTTGGGGACGAATTGGAAAAGCGGCAGGCCCATTTACAAGGTTGCAAGCAGATTTAATCGAACTGCCACCTTTTAATGGACTGAAATGTGTGTTGGTGGTAGTTTGTCTATTCTCTTGTTTGGTGGAGGCTTATCCAACAAGACAAAATGATAGACAACAGTGGCTAAATTGATTTTGAGATAAATAATTCCTAGGTTTAGATTTCCAGTCTCTTTAGAAACAAATAGAGGGACTCATTTTAATAATGAAATCATTTGGATGATTTGTGCAGTTTTGCAAATTGAACAAAAATTACACCGTGCCTATCAACCTGAAGCCTCAGGTGTGATCCAACAGATTAATGGCACTATCAATTCAAGCTTGGCAAAAGTATGTGCATCTATAGCATTCAAATGGCAAGATCCCTTTCCCCTAGTTTTGGTAAGTCTGAGAAGCATTCCTGATAAAAAAAAAGACTGGGATTATCCCCTCATGAAGTGCTTAAGGGAAGAGCAATGAGACATCCAATAGTTCCAGCAAATCAACTGATGACAATACTGATGATTTAGTGATCAATTATTGCAAAGGACTGGCTGATGTGGTACATTCTGTGTTTCACCAGGTTAGAGAAGTTGCAACCACAACACAGCAAGAACAAGCACACAACCTAAGTCCAGGTGAGTGGGTCCTGGTGAAGAAACATGTAAGAAAGTCGTGTTTGCATGGGCCATATCAAGTGATATTGGTGACAACAACAGCAGTGAAGTGTGGTGGCTTGCCAAATTGGATCCATGCAAGCCATCGAAGAAGAGTCCCAAGTCCACTAGAAACAATGAAAGAGATTAAGAACAGCCTGAAAATAGCAGAGTCAGCGAATGATCCAACAGAGTGGGCATCAGCTACTGGGTCTCAAAAAATTGCTGAAACTTGTCAAAGAAGAAGGAGAACAGAATCAAGCTCAAGCACAAAAGAAAGAATTCAAACAAAAGGAGTTTTGAAAGTGGTCTAGAATCTGGTGATTATGTACAAGTGAAAATGTTGTGAAACTATCTAGGACCCTAATCAAGATATCCCTGATTCATGCCCTTATATGGTTATAACAAAACATATCCTTATAAAGGCATAGGAATCATGTCCATATCTAGTCATAGTCCATGCAGTCCAAATACAGCAAGGCTACTCTCATAGACTCCTAGAAAGTACAATGCGTTCTTTAAACAAACCAAGCCTCCATCAGCCCGGGAATTCCCCCTGCCTTTGTTTTGATTTGCACAAGAACTCCTGGAGTCCAGAAAGAACTGTTAGTTCTTAGTGACGTCTTATGTCCAACCTTACATCAAACCCAGCACCTTCCAGGTATAAATATACCAATGTTGCCTTAAGCAAACACACAGTGGTTTGGAGCAGAGCGGCTATCTACTTGCCCGACGCCCAGCTGATGCGAGTGCTGAAGGAAGCCGACCCTCCCATTTGACGCACTGAGAGAGACTGTCTTTTCTCCTGCCGTGAAATCCAGCGCCGGTGTTTCCAGTCACCCTTGCGGGTTGCTGGGAGATCGAGTCCTGAGACACGAGATACAAGACCTCCTTCATTCTATTACCAAGGTACGGAGCTGACTAAATCCTTAAGAGAATTCTTGACTGAGATTCTTGGCAAAAAACCAACTTAACTTAAAATTCAACTTACTTACTCCTTCCCACGTATTAGGCTTAGGTCAGGTACACCGGGGTAGGCGTATATTAGAAGCACCAGTTGAGTACGTTAGTCAATGTTTTTATGTATGTATATATATATTTTATCCGTTTTAAAGTATCATATGGCTAAGAAACCATATCAATGCTTTTACAGTATTATTTCATAATACTACTTTTACTGTACGCACTTTACTTCATGATAAGTATTGCAATTGTGGCAATTCATTTCTCTTGCATGAGAAAGAAGACTGCTCAATAAATAACAACTTTTATTGAAAGCGCCTGTCTCTCTATTTCTCTGCAATCTGTTGAAATTAAGCATGCACGATTGACTGAGTGAAATAGCTGTCTATTATTTTCACACGACTCTAGAGATATACTCTTTATTCTGAGGGAGCAAAGTTGTCATGTTTATGCAGTTGTCAGAAGCTAATCCCTTCTTGTCTATTCAGGGACATTAACACCTCCTTGTTTACTCGAGAAAGTTTCTAGTGACCTCAGAGCTAGCTGGCAACACGAATTAAGTCTAATATAGTCAGTAGAGACCTAGATGACCTCAGTCCTACGTCTACACTGCGGTTTATATTATTCCAATGCGCAGAGCCTATTGGGAATATAGGAACTACAGTACATGGCGCCCAACGTTTGGTAAGGCGATAATCCAACGCAAGACACTAGAGTAACTCAGTCGTGCTTTTTCACACAGACCCTTTTTCCCGTAAAAACTCCAATAGACGTCTGGAGTGGGTAAAAGGTTAATATCCTCCGGAACTTAGTAGGAAGAGATTCCTATGTATTAGTTTTTGGTTAAGTCAACGTTGAAGGACACAGCGTTCCAAAATATTGTGCACCTAATCTTTGTTTCCCTTGAAACTTGCTCTGCAACAAAACTTTCTGTCAGTAAAATGGGAGAAAGTGACAATGAAAGAGAGAGAGCTAGAATAGCAGCTCAACTCTTAGCGGATGACAAGTCTCCGAGAAGAAGACCCGAATGCTATAATCATTCCGGTAAATGTAAGAAGAACTATAACTCTTAAACTTATAGAAAATTGACTATCACCAAGAGGTGGTACAGTCATATTCGTGGTAGAGGCCCATGAATATCGGCTGACAGAGGTATTCTATTCATGGATACATTTTCCAGCAGCACACGCTGTGACACAAGATTTCCACTATTACAAAATAGAGGAACCTCCGGATGAATACGCTCCTTTCGAGGACGTTGAAATCCCACTAACATACCAAGAGCACCTGCTCTGGTTTAATGGTGCCCTAAAACATCAAAATCACATCACCAGGCTCGGTCCACTAGGTAGACCAGGAGCCACATAGCCGGTTCTAGCCAGCTACACACCACATCCCAACATTAAAAAAATGTCAAGCCAAGAACTTTTAGTTAAACTAAAAGAATTAAAAAAGGCATATAGAGAATTAGTTCAATTGGCAATTGACGATATAACATACCTGCAGAAATTGAAAGAAACAGATATAGCAGAACTTTGAACTTGCCAGAATCATAGAAAAATCCTATGAAGAACTAGGTAGAGATAGTTTGGGTGGGAAACCAGTAAAACTCCAACTAATTGAAAATCCTGAAAAAACCTTTATTAAAAATAATCTCAACACTCCAAAAAAGAGTTGAGAGGGTAATAAACAATCCACTCCCAGAGAAAAACGTTTTCAGTCCAGAGGAAGGTCTCCTCAACGAAGAGATAGATCTCCAGAACGAGGAGGCAAGTCTCCCAAGAGGGAGCCCTCTGAGAAAATATACAACCTTAGAGATTGGGATAAATTGAGAAAACCGGACAGATATCAAGATATTGATACACGTCCCACTCGATCTTTTCAGACTTCCTCACAGAAATCGGAAAGAAGAGGACGGTCAGAGCACAAAGAAGAGCACGTCAAGTCCAAAGACAAGGAACCTGCTCATCAAAGTAAAAAATTACAATTTCCAAAGAAGAAGGTAGCTAGTATTAAAATAAAACATGCCGAGGATTCTGAGGACACAACTGAAAAACGGACAGTGGGCCCAGACAATGCTAGACAGCGCAGCAGAAGTAACCATAGCTCGCAAGATCCTGATGAATCTTCTGGAGACAGTGGACACGAATGAATACATTCAAGTGGAAACTGCAGACACCAGAGTTAGCAAACCCCATAAATTATACGAAATAACATTACGTATAGAGGGGGACAAAACTAGGAAAGTAAGGGGTCCTTTTGGGACAACTTATCTAAAGGCTATGACATCCTGTTAGCTGAGAAAGACTGGCCACCAGAGTTTGTCAGAGAGAGCCCTCATGGCGAAGAAATGATTATGCCTGCCCTCTCAAATCATATTCCAATTCATATAAAATATACATTTGCAAGAAAATGGGCAGTGGCCCAAGCCCCTGCATTATATAAAAATCATGTTGGATGGGATGAGGATTCTCCTCACCATAAAATCCAGTTAAAAAATCAACCAACTGCACAAAGGCAGTATCCTGTTAAGCAAGAAGCTAAAAAGAAAGTCAGGGAGATCTTAGATCAACTGGAATATCAGGGGGTGATTGAAACATACACCTCACAAATGAACAATCCTTTGCTTCCTGTCTCCAAGCCAGACGATTCATATCATCTAGTTTTGGACTACAGACACCTAAACTCTTGCTGCAAAACATTTGCAGTACAAAACTCACACAGTGCAGGACTAATGAATAACTTTGTGCGCAAAAAATATAAAAACAACATTAGATATCTCAAATGTTTTTTTTTGTCATAACATTGCACCTGAAAGCAGGTATTTGACCGCTTTCTCAACAATGGGGTTGCATTAACAATTCTGTCGACTCCCACAGGGATTCAAGAATAGCCCAGGATTATTCTCAGCAAGGGTAACAGAGTTACTACAAATGTATGATGATGAGGCATTATCATATGTCGATGACATCTATCTTACAGACGACGACCTGGAGACACACTTGAAAAGAGTGAACACCATAATACTTGGGTTCGCAGCTGAAGGGTATAAATTCAACTTTAAGAAGTCACGAATTGCCCATCTAACTGTCCTGTTTTCAGGATATGAATTATCAAGTGAAGGCAAAAGCCTAGCAGATAATTTCTTAGAGAAATGTGCTGTACTCCAAGCACCAAAAACGCTGAAGAACTTACAATCAATACTAGGTTTCCTGAATTTCGGAAGAACATACATTCTAAATTAGGCAGAGAGGGTTAAACCTCTCTATGAATTAATAAAACCTGATTTTAAACCAATTAATTGGACTCAGAAACACACAGAGATTTTAAGATCATTACAAACAGACATGTTAACTAAAACAAAACTGCAAACACGCGCAAATGAACGCAACCTTGTAATCCGAGTCATCTCAGGAAGATGCGGATTCACGTACCTGACCTCTAATGAGGGAGAAACGGTACCAATAGCTTACAAATCACATTTGTACACACAAGCTGAAATGAAATTCAGTTCTACTGAAAAAATTCTAACTGCGGTTCAAACTGCTGTAGCAAAAGAATGAGCCCTAGTCCAAAGTAGAAACATATCTGTTTTAACAGCAGTATCAGCCCTTGAGGCAGTAACAAGACCACGTATTCCGAATGCTGTGGCATTAGATCCAAAATGGATACAATGGGAAAATTCTCTTGCTGCAGAAGACGTGAAACACGCTTTTGACCCGAAGATGAAAAGACTAGAAGATCTAGAATATGAACAAGAATATCCTCTGCCAATCGAAATTCTGCCTCTAGAACAATACACCTTTGTAATCTACATGGATAGATTTGCACAACACTACGATGTGGATAAAAAATCCTACAATGCAGCGTGCGTGATTGTTAAAGGTCGCTGGCGCTTTGGTAAATTTAGACCGATAATCACCAAAACTGAATCACTCAGAAACTGTACAGCTCAGCGAGCTGAAATAAGATCTTTGGGTGCTTGAAAATGCCGATCGCGAATTCCCCACACTAATAGTGTGCGATTCGCATTACTGCGTCAGGTCTTACAATAGTGACATGCAGACATGGATCAAAAACGGTTACAAAGATGACACAGGTGCCACAATAAAGCATAAAAAGCTTTGGGAACAAGTAGTTCTTTTACAGAAAGAACTACAAAAGACTCACGTGATACATACACCGAGTCATCAACGTGATGGCGTTCACGTTGCAGGGAATTCATTGGCTAATAGAGCCACAGCGGCAGCAGTTCAACCAGCTTCCGTAGCCACAAAAAAGCGTTCTAAAAAAAACAGACGGAGAAACCATGCTGGCGGTAAAAGCCTCATTAAAAGGCGACTATGCAGCATTACCTCTCGACTATCCACTCAATAATACATACATAATTGATGCGAACTCCTTTCCTTTTGCTCAAGTCCCGGGAGTGGGGGATAGAGTAATTACAAACACGAACCGGAGGGCTTACTCGATTCAAGAAGCACACATGGGACAGGGTCTATGGCACCAAGAGATCGTGAAATCTCTAAACGAATTACAATCAGAATACTGGTGGCCGGGGATGAGCCTGCAAAATTACAAATTTGCAAAGGATTGTCCAGACTGCAACAGAGATCGCAGTTGGGAACCGGACCAGACTACTGCCAGGACTCCTTTATTAGAAAGCATCAGGCTATCTATACGCACAAATCCAGCCGGAGAAATGCGTTCCCATAAATATTAAGACTAGATTCACTTAAAATGCATGCCCCAGCGCTCGGCTGACGCCAGAACTATTATAAAAGATTTGCGAGTCTTTATCGGCACATACGCAATTGGCATGCTACATTCTGACCAGGGTCCTGCGTTTAGCTCTCGAGCTTTCAAAGAGGCCATGACCAGCATGGGCATTGCATTGCGGTACTCTTCTCCCTTCCATCCTGAGGGAAATGCGGTAGTGGAAAGAAAAAACTGTGACATAAAGCAATCTATAACGGCGAGGGTATTAGGTTCGGGTGATGGGTGGGTCAAACATTTAACAAGTGTCCAACGTAGTCTTAACAATCTGCCAAGAAATTCTCTAAAAGGTATCACTCCATATGAACTAGTGTTCGGCACTAGAATGAAAATCCAGGACTTAGATTGTCAGACTTCAGTGGTAAAAGAAAAAGCCTTTGATATCAAAGATCGTTTGGCTGTCTTATAGGACTTAAATGAAACAAGAAGAAATCTGAGTAATATAAAGTTAAAGCCAACAGCCACTGAAGAGAAACCACCTGTCCCAGCAAGACCTGTCTGGATTCCAAATATTGGGGATCTAGTCAGAGAAAAGATCGCGGTGAAGAAGGAATTTGGGCCTTCTTACAGAAAAGCAGTACCTGTCTTATCTGTCAGCGGAACAAGATCAGTAGTACTACCGCCCCTTGCTGGTAAAAAGGAGAACAGAGTTGTATCCATCGACCTGGTAAAACCACAATCATGTGGCCAATAATAAGTAGTAGGCCCAGTGGACTCCCAAGAAATAGCAGAAGACCAAATCTTGCTACAATCCAAGAGGTTCAAACTGAGAGACTAATCACTTTTGATAAACCGACAGTGAATAAAAAAAGGACTATGCAACAAAGCCATGGAACTTGTGCCTCTTGAAACCCAAATTGCAACAGTTCGTCAAGAAACACCAGTCTACAATGATGTAGCATCAGACTATGCTAATGAAACAAAGAAAAATGCAAAGACAAATGAAAATCCGGAAGCAATTCCAACAATTGACAGAACTGCATCTGGCTACATCATCAATTTTGATGACTTTTCTGATGATCCAAGTGAACATGAAGAAACGCCAGCAACAAAAACTTTCAAAGACAAAATGACTGAACTCTTTCATCAACTAAAAGAAACATATCTGATTTCTCCATGGATTGAATTATGGATTGTGTTAGGTGTACTTTTCCTCCTGCTTTGGCTCATCATGGTTTTATGTTTGGGTAGATTTATTGATGGAAAACATAGTACAACGGACACAGCAAGTCGGAACATCAACTTGGTCCTAAAGCCTCACAGATCCTCACACATCGAGAAAAGAGAACTGTTGTCAGTGAACATCACAGCCAATCCAATACCCGGTGGGGTAGCATGGAACAAAACAGATTATGAAATCTATTGCCCGATTGAGCCCTTGAAATATCCACATCAATTTAAGGTTTCATTAAGTGACTTTGTGACACCAAATACTTTCTCTGATGATTGGGACTTTGAAAATATTAATAATATGATGTCAGATTTAGTAATGTCAGCTAAATTCACAGAACATGATTATTTGCAGGGTTCATCAAATTATGAAGAAATGTACTGTTATAATCATTATGGTCATCACTATTTGCATAAATCTGCTCAACCTAGAAATGTTTTTAATTATAACCAATGGGAACATTGTGCAACACCGCCTAAAGGCAGCTCGAAAACATATTATGAGAAATTCCAATACTTCTCAGGGTTTAACAACAGTGATCCAGAAACGTTTTATTTTAAAATGTTAAATAAGACAGGAATGAAAACAATGTTGACAAATACTAAATTGATTTATTCTGAAACATTTTAATAAAAAAATGTCTGCATTTGGTTTTGAATTTTGTAAAAACAACATTGAAACAAAAACCATCTGGGGTACTAAAGACTGGCAGGTACAAGGTCTAGAAGCATTATTTAGAGCCTGCATGATCCCAGAACAGATAATATTCCTGAATGACACCATTCAACAAACAACCTGTCTTGATTTAGCCAAGATAAAAGACTTAAACAAACCGTCAATTCCGAAGCCCATACCTGATAGTAATAGCACTACAGATGTGGAGATAGACGTATCCCATATTTTACACCAAAACAGAACAAATCCTGATTGGAAAAAATGGTTGATCTGGCCCACAGACACAAATAACTGTCAAGATAGATTCCTGAACAAAACACAGGGGTTAAAACAGAACAGGCCAGACCCAAGATATTCCCAGAGACAACATCCAGGGATACTTACAACATACAGTGTAGGGAAACTATGCCTAGAGTGGCTACAGAAATCCACACTGGCTGAAATTAAGCAACACTTGACTTTACTTAAAGAAGGTGCTGACTTGCGAGATTTCATACTGGGACCTCGCAAACAGCGTCAAAAATGTTTCATATACGCCGGTACATACGCTGCTTACAACGAAGCTTGGAAAGTGACGCAAATTGAAACTGCAGAAAAAATACGAGAAATTGATCGTATAAATTTGGATAAATCATTTTCTGTAGTGGACAGTGGATTAATGACTCTGTCCTCCAGAATATATTCACTGGACAGCATTGTATAATCTGCTATTGATATAATAGAGCAGGACTTACTAATGTTACAACATGGTCAGTCCCAATTACGTTCTATTGTACAGCTAGGCTGGACGTTGCAAAACCTGCATTCAGGCTACGTGCCATGGCGTTTAATCAACACAACGTCATTATTTTCTATCTTTAACCTTACTGATAAACAAATCAGTTTGGCACAAAAAGGAGCAGATTATACGATTCTGAGCATTGAAACACTTAGATTACCATTGACAATGTCAGAGAGACCGGTCATTGAATGGATAATACATGGAACGATTACAATCCCAATAACAACTTTCCAGTTTAAGTATTGCCAAACATATATACCAGCAGGCCTGTATGAAAGGTTGGGTAAAGGATACATCAAGTCAACATGGAATTTACCTTATACACACAAATGTTATAGTGAATGGAAAAAAGAGGTATTTCTTAGTGGTAACAATTGTAAAAAAAAACACTAAGCGGTACACTTCTGTGTCAAGGTATTAACTTGCATGGAGCCTGCGAAGGTTCATCAAATAATCTTTCATGTCACCTGCACGGCACTCCTGCAACACAGATAGAGCCTTTTTTCAGACAGCTTTCCAACGGCACTTATGTTCTAATAAGTGACCACAGCTGTTGTGGCATGGTGCCAGGAAAAGCCTATCTCGTGAGCGTTACTTACATGGTCACTTGCTGTATGCAAGTATTGTATCCAAGCAGCAATCCAGACATGGAGGGGGCAATATGGCCTTCTTTGAATATCTCTTCTATTCGAATTGATACTTTAAGCAGAATGAAGTCTATTCTTTTACAGACAACTGTGCATTAAACTTCGTTCAAAGAGACGTATGATCTGCAAGTTGCAAGGGGAGCGGCAGAGATACATTCCCTATTATCAACAAATTGCCCCGTGCATTTCGTAGAAATGTTAGGTCAAATTTTAAACATGTCTGATACCAGTGGTATCGCACATGTATTTAAGAAAATTTTTTCGGGACTGTTAGCACCCTTTGAAACCGTTCTGGGCATTTTCCTGAATTTTGTGCAGTCGTTATTCGGCGGCCTGCCTCTTCTTTTGGGACTCGTAGCAGGAATTTTATTTTTGATCCTTCTGCTCCGATATTGCAAGCCAAGCCACAGACATAACTCCAGCTACAATGGAAGAAACGATCCTAGCAATACGCTACCAAGACCGAATCACTAGAGTCCTCGGATTAGCCCGGCTAAGAGATCTGAATACAACTTGGTTTCTGTCATTCAGACCAATCTGGCAAGATTGTATCTTACCTGTGCTTCGATGTCTGCTATGCGGAGAAGAATGCGTGTTGGACGTCTGTCTTGGTATACAACCGTTACAACGCAACTTTTACAACGGACTACTTTTACAACGCAACTTTTACAACGCAAGATCCATTACAACGAAATACCATTACAACGCATTTTTTTACAACGCAATACTTTTACAACACATACCATTACAACGTAAGTATTGGTAAGTATATAATTATAGTAAAAATGTTTTATTTTTGGGTTTTTGGGTAAAGGGGTATTTTTAGGGTTCAAGGCCAGGTTTGGGTTTTTGGGTAAAGGGGTATTTTTAGGGTTCAGGGCTATGTTTGGGTTTTTGGGTAAAGGGGTATTTTTAGGGTTCAAGGCTAGGTTTGGGTTTTTGGGTACAGGGGTATTTTTAGGGTTCAGGGCTAGGTTTGGGTAATGGGGTATTTTTAGGGTTCAGGGCTAGGTTTGGGTAAAGGGGTATTTTTAGGGTTCAGGGCTAGGTTTGGGTTTTTGGGTAAAGGGGTATTTTTAGGGTTCAGGGCCAGGTTTGGGTTTTTGGGTAAAGGGGTATTTTTAGGGTTCAGGGCTAGGTTTGGGTTTTGGGGTAAAGGGGTATTTTTAGGGTTCAGGGCTAGGATTGGGTTTTGGGGTACAGGGGTACAGGGTAAAAATAAATTACAAATATTATTAAATTAAAATAAATTAAATTAATTTTAATTATTTAAATTAAAAAAAATATTATATACTTACCATTTTGGGGTACAGGGTAAAAATAAATTTAAAAAATTATTAAATTAAAATAAATTAAATTAATTTTAATTAATTACATTTTAAAAAATACTATATACGTACCAATACTTAGGTTGTAATGGTATGCGTTGTAAAAGTATTGCGTTGTAAAAAAAATGCGTTGTAATGGTAGTTCGTTGTAATGGTACCTACGTTGTAAAAATTGTCTTGTAAAGGTAGGCGTTGTAAATGTATGCGTTATAACGTCATACATCCGTCTGTCTTACACTACCATCAGCAGTACCTATGGATATCGATACTTTGCTTGGTTCGGTAACGGCTCATGCATCGTGTTGCCCCCAGCGGCTACCTATTCTGATGACTGCATTCGTTGAGACTTCACCATTACGATTAGGTGGCGGTGAAGTACAAGATGAAAGCAGCACCACACAGGTACAACCTTCTGTGAGCATTGCTGATCCAGTCATCGATGATAGCAATGATTCTCACATTTGCACAATTGCAGCTTTTTCAAACTTGGTCGAACTTTCACCTGATGTTGTAGACCAATTTTTCGCAACCCTGTCTGATATGATGTTCTCTCCGAACAACGAGAATACCTTTTAAAACAACGAGCACACAGCGTTCCCTGAACTCTGAATTCGGCCTTCAGTTTTTTGATAAACGAAAGTACTGAAAACTATTTTTCCCCTGAAAGCAAAAATTTTTTTTTTCCACTTCCAAAATATTTACCTTTTTTTTGGCACATGGTACTCTGCTTAAAGTAGAACTATTCTTAAAGAACAGAGCTTCTATTTTTAGAGACAGTAAAGACAATATTTTACCTCAGCCTCTAGCACATGTACAGTATTTTGCAAACATGTGATGAAATGGTCTCAACCTTCTTTTCTGTATTCAGAGCCATTTCATAAATGTAATTTTCGCAATTCATTCAGCCGATATTTATATATGCATTATCTGAATGATACAACTGCTTGAAAGACGTACAGTATAATACTGATTTTCGTGTATACACCATACACCATTTCAAATGCAATTTATGTATTTTGGGGTGGGTTGGAAAACACACATGCATCGTTATATGTTTAGTATTGCTTAGTATTTAGTAATGATGGATATTAATACATGGAGTGGGTGTTGAGAATCTATCTAGGACCCTAATCAAGATATCCCCGATTCATGCCCTTATATGGTTATAGCAAAACATATCCTTATAAAGGCACAGGAATCATGTCCATATCTAGTCATAGCCCATGCAGTCCAAATACGGCAAGGCTACACCCATAGACTCCTAGAAAGTACAACGCGTTCTTTAAACAAACCAAGCCTCCAGCAGCCCAGGAATTCCCCCTGCTTTTGTTTTGATTTGCACAAGAACTCCTGGAGTCCAGAAAGAACTGTTCGTTCTTAGTGACGTCTTATGTGCAACCTTACGTCAAACCCGGCACCTTCCAGGTATAAATATACCAATGTTGCCTTAAGCAAACACACAGTGGTTTGGAGCAGAGCGGCTATTTACTTGCCCGACGCCCAGCTGATGAGAGTGCTGAAGGAAGCGACCCTCCCATTTGACGCACTGAGAGAGACGCTGTCTTTTCTCCTCCCGAGAAATCCAGCTCCGGTGTTTCCAGTCACCCTTGCAGGTTGCTGGGAGATCGAGTCCTGAGACACGAGATACAAGACCTCCTTCATTCTATTACCAAGGTACAGAGCTGACTAAATCCTTAAGAGAATTCTTGACTCAGATTCTTGGCAAAAAACCAACTTAACTTAAACTGCAACTTACTTACTCCTTCCCACGTATTAGGCTTAGGTCAGGTACACCAGGGTAGGTGTATATTAGAAGCAACAGTTAAGTACGTTAGTCAATGTTTTTATGTATGTATATATTTTATCCGTTTTAAAGTATCATATGGCTAAGAAACCATATCAATGCTTTTACAGTATTATTTCATAATACTACTTTTGCTGTACGCACTTTACTTCATGATAAGTATTGCAATTGTGGCAATTCATTTCTCTTGCATGAGAAAGAAGACTGCTCAATAAATACCAACTTTTATTGAAAACGCCCGTCTCTCTATTTCTCTGCACTCTGTTGAAATTAAGCATGCACGATTGACTGAGTGAAATAGCTGTCTATTGTTTTCACACGACTCTAGAGATATACTCTTTATTCTGAGGGAGCAAAGTTGTCATGTTTCTGCGGTTGTCAGAAGCTAATCCCTTCTTGTCTATTCAGGGAAATTAACACCTCCTTGTTTACTCGAGAAAGTTTCTAGTGACCTCTGAGCTAGCTGGCAAAACTAAGTCTTATATAGTCAGTAGAGACCTAGATGACCTCAGTCCCACGTCTACACTGCTGTTTATATTATTCCAAAGGGCAGAGCCTATTGGGAATATAGGAACTACACTACAAAAAAGGCAAGAAAAGGAGATATATGGCCAAGAGGAGTGAAATGACTGAAATACAAGCTGAATAAAAAAGTTCCAACCGCATTAATAGAAGTATCGAGCCAAACAGAACAGAGTGATTCAAAAGATAAGACAGTGCAAAGAACAAAGAGAGCAAGAGTTTTGAACAAAAAATACACAGCACCTGAATGGACATATGTGGTGACTGAAAAGGTGGAGCAAAAGGATCAAAGCCAAGAAGAAACTGATGCAGGATAGAGTCAAAAGCATTGTTATGAGCCACACTAAATAAACTGTCAAATAAATTAAGGGTGTAGAAGATTGAAAAAGAACACTCAAAAGGGGTGTATAAATACTGAGCTGGAACTAAAGTCAAAGCTGTGAAGATATATATGAAAAAGAAATAAAAGGGTGGAAGGGGGGGCGAAGAAGCAGGCTTAAGAAGTGCTTTGGAGACACTATACTCTTTAAAGGTTTAGTTTTTTTTTAGTTTTTAGTTAGTTTGAATTTTCCATTAAGATGGCAGAAATAAAGCAACAGCAGACTGGATATTAAAACCAAGGTTGTAGACGTAGATGTGTTAAGGCATGCTTCTTAAGTATTTTACTAATAATGTTTGTCTGGTTAACATTAATTTTTGTAGTGACTTATTTCATGTATCCCACTAGAGGTAACATTACTATTAAGCCATTCACGCCAACTCGAACAGAGAACCCCCACGCAACCTCAGTCATAAATAATGACAACCTCAAGCGAGTTAACATCATTGAGACTCTTAATAATAAAGAGGTTTATAAAGCGCCTGGTGACGCCAGCTCGGCGTATCCCCGCGCTATGGAGAAAGGAGGCATATCAGAAAGCATAGGAAGGCTCCTCCGCTCAGCTGCGTGTTAAAGATTGTACAGGTGGGTTTTTAGATGTTTTCTGAACTTAATTTCAGATTCTTCCAATCTGAGGCTGATCGGTAGTCTGTTCCATTTGCTGGCTGCTATTAGTCTGAAAGAGCGTCCACCCAATTTTGCTCTTTTTACGAGGGGGATTTTCAGTAAACCCGCTCCTACTGAGCGTAGTGTTCTAGTAGGCTCGTATATTTGTATCAGGTCTTGAAGATAGGATGGTGCTCTATGCCATATAATCCTGTGGCATATTAAGAGCGCTTTATACATCACTCTCTTTCTGACCGGTAGCCAGTGCAGCGCCGCAAGCGCCGGTTTAGAGGCTGCTCTTTTAGGTAGTTTCAGTACCAGGCGGGCGGCAGTATTTTGAAGGACTTGCAATCTCCCTAGACTTTTTTCAGTGGAGCCTAAGAGCAGAACATTTCCGTAATCCATACGGGAGATAACCAGAGCTTGTGTCATGGTACGTCGAGCCTCCAGCGGGAGTAGATCTAGGGTGTGATTGAGAGTTTTTAGTATTCCAAAACACTTTCCCACTAGACGGTTTACGTGGCCCTCATAGGATAATTTGGGATCAACCCATATTCCTAGGTTCTTTGCCTCCTTACAGGGCGTGGGCATGGGGCCTAAACATGTTGGCCACCAGTCCACTGTCCAGCTAGAATTGCTCCCTCCAATCACCATAACCTCCGTCTTAGAGCCGTTAAGCTTTAGACAGTGAGAATTCATCCATCCTGCCAAAGCCTGCATACAGGCCTTGAAATTAGATGCCGCTGTTGTGGGAGCTTGGGATAGGGAGATCAGCAGTTGGGTGTCTTCGGCGTAGGAGACTAACTCCACTCCATACGCTTGCACCACTTCTGCCAAGGGTGCCATGTACAGATTAAACAAACTTGGGCTCAAGGCTGAGCCTTGAGGCACCCCTTGTTCTAGCGCTATGGCAGATGATTTAAAGGAGCCCCTTTGGACCTGGAAGCTTCGGTCCGTGAGGAATGCTTTCAGCCAACTTAGCGCGGACTCCTTGACACCAGCTTTGTTTAGACACTGTAGCAAGATTGCATGAGCTACAGTGTCAAACGCCGCACTAAGGTCAAGCATTATCAATGCCATGGTGTGTCCGGAGCCCGCCCCTTGCCGCAGGGTCTCTGTTGCTCTCAAAAGGGCTGTCTCCGTAGAGAAGCCTGGTCGAAAACCTGATTGAGAGGTATGTAGGAGATTGTTGTTCTCTAAGTGTTCATAGAACGTGTAGCCAATGGGTCATTGATTACATCCCCTGCGGGCACTCTGAATTTTGGTTCCTCTTAAAATGAAGTCTCCAGTTTTGTTGATCAGTTTCGTTTTATTTCTACTTGTCGTAATTCATTTTATTTTCATATGTATTTCAAATAGTTCCTTTGAATATAATTCATTAGTTTAATGCAATTTGCTTTGTGCGCTCCAATGCATTTCGGACTTATTGTATAAAAGGAACTATTTGAAATACATATGAAAATAATATGAATTACGACAAGTAGAAATAAAACGAAACTGATCAACAAAACTGGAGTCTTCATTTTAAGAGGAACCAAAATTCAGAGTGCCCGCAGGGGATGTAATCAATGACCCATTGGCTACACGTTCTATGATCATTCAAAGGACGCCACGGACGGAGAGCGTCACCCAGCGGCAGCACCTTATACTGAGAAAATAAACTAACATTTAATCTGAAATAAAAGCTGTGCATCAACCCCGAATTTTGATGTTCTCTAAGTGTGCCATTAGTTGTATATTGGCCACTTTCTCTGCCACTTTGGCCATGTAAGGGAGAAAGGAGATGGGTCTTAAGTTTTCAAGAACTTCGTGGCTAACAGTGGGCTTCTTTTTAATGGGAAGAGCTACCGCTTTCTTCCAGTCCTCCGGGAGTGTTCCGGAGGCAAATGAGACCTGTAGCACATGCCTAATATAAGGTTCCAGCACCGTAATGCTCTCCGCCAACACCCGCGGTGGTGCTGGGTCCCGAGGGGAGCCAGATTTAATACCCTGACAGATGTTGATTAGGGTCTCTGGGGGGGGGGGGGGGTACCGAGAAGCCCTTTAGGCAGTTCTCCACCTCACTCGCCTCTGCTTTTTCCTCAAAGTCCCGTCCACATATCATGTTACCCGAGAAGGTCGCATAGATATCTTTGACTTTTCCTGAAAAATAGTTGGCTATTCTGTTACATTCATCAACGGAGTCATTTTCTGGAGTATTTGTAGTTGCTACCACTGAAATCTCCTTAAAAATTTTAAACAGCTCTCTCGAGGAGTTTTCTGCCTCCCCAATACGGTTTTTATAGTGCATGGCCTTTGTTCCTCGCAGTTTCATTTTGTATTTCCTCTGTGCTTCCCTATAAGTAGTCTTAATTAGAGGGCAGAAGTCTATCCTCCATTTCCGCTCTAATTTTTTACACTCTCATTTGGCAATCTGCAGATCGGGAGTGAACCAAGGGGCAGACTTTTTACCTCGGCTACCGATCTTCAATAGGCACATCGGGGCCGATGCGTCTAGAGCATTTGAAATACGCCTCTCAAGTTTGCTATTAGCGCTTTCACAGTCAGCGCCTCCTGGTGGACCCCCTTGCTCTAATAGTTGATTGAAGGTGTCTTGTGAGAAGTGCTTCCATTTACGTTGTGGATAGCTGTTTTTATTCCCTCTGAGGGTATTTGTGTGTGGACTGTGGATTCTAAATGGAATAAAAAAAATGGTCCGACCAGGGTACAGGTATGGGTGTATTCACCCTCACCCCATTCCAGCTGCAGAAAACAGGATCCAATAAGTGGCCGTGTATATGTGTCGGTACATTGTTTTTTAATTCTATTTGAAGGGCCTGCAATTCTTGTTTTATGTCTATTGCTTCCTTGGATAGTTCATTCTCAAGATGGATATTAAAATCACCTAATATCAGGAGTCTGCTCTTCCTAATGGCTAAGTGAGCTATAGCCTCAACTAAGTCCAATTTGAAGTCCTTAAGCTTTCCTGGGGGTCTGTAGACCAGGATTCCCGACACGGCGTGTTGGGGTCCAAGCTTCAGAGTAAAAAGGCCGGCCTCGAAGCTGTCTATTTGCAAGGGCGCTAGAGTGCATTCCAACGAGGCCTTTATGGCAATTCCTCCGCCCCTTCCCCCGCTCCTATCTAATCTGATGAGTGAGTAGTCTGGCGGGATTGCTTCAATTATATCAGGGTCTGAGTTTTCCCCTAGCCACGTCTCCGTTAGGAAAAGAACATCTAATTTCTCATCCAGAAGGAGTTCCCATAGCTGATTGCTGTGTTTACATAGTGATCTACAGTTTAGCAATCCTCCGCTAACCCTCCCTTTATCGGTCTCGTTAGCCGGTTCTCTTTGATTTTTAAATTGGCACATAGAACAGTTCTGAAGTGTTAATACCTCCATAGTATGCCAGCATGGACTCGGGCTAGCTGGACATAGATCGAGCAATTCTTGTCTCCCATATCGTGTGTTGATAGGCTTGGATTGCACAGGGGTTCTGGCCCCGTGCGGCCGCGAACATGCGCAGACGGGCTTAACTTAAGAGCAACTTCGGCGCGCCCGCTGCACGCGTCCGCTGCGCGGCCACTTTCCCATACACATTTATAGGGTGGAGAGTGGTAGCTAGAGCGCTGACCTGCCACCAATGATCCCGGAAGTGCTGGGCTCCTCCTCACCCTCCGCAACAAACGCCCAGAATGGACGCGGCGGACCGGGGCGGGAGTACCGTAGGTAAGAGACCCCCGAGTTAATTAGTCAGCTCAGAAGTAAAGTGCAACAGTTTTAAAATCAATTACAAGGATACACTTAAGATTTTTAAAAAGTAGCTGCAAATCGCTATTACATAACAACGCTCGTTCTCAGCGCCCACAGTGCATTACTTGTATCACACAGCGCAATGCAGATAGAGTCAGCCACTGCCACCGGCTTCCTCGTCTCCACCTCGCGACTGTGTTCCTCCCCACTTTTAACCGGATCAGGAACAGCGCAGCTAGAGCGCTGACCTGCCACCAATGATCCCGGAAGTGCTGGGCTCCTCCTCACCCTCCGCAACAAACGCCCAGAATGGACGCGGCGGACCGGGGCGGGAGTACCGTAGGTAAGTGACCCCCGAGTTAATTAGTCAGCTCAGAAGTAAAGTGCCGGTACAGCTTAAATGCTTATTGCTCAACTGCAGATCAACGAGTAAACGCCTCTGATATCTTCGATCTCATCCAACACAATGAGATGGATATCATCATCCTAATGGAAACTTGGTTTAATCCCTCTACCACCCCTATCCTAGACCTCCTTGTTCCTCCTAGCCATGATAGAATTCGTCTTGACGGAGCGAAAAAGCAGGGCAGTGGCCTAGCCTGTATACATCGGAGCACACTCTCGGTTTCCCACTCTGAGTCCACCATGCCATCCTCCAGTGAATACCTCTGCCTCAACATCTCAAGTAACCATCTCCCGATTTGCAAACTACTACTTACATTCTATCAACTCCCCCGCCTCCCCTTTCCAGGGACAATCTCTCCTTCATCAAACAAATAATGGAAATAATCTCCTGCAATGTCGACTCCTCAGTGTCTCAAAGCTTCCTCTGTGATTTCAACCTTCACTGTTCTAACCCCAATGACCAAGCTGTAACCTGCCTTAAATCATTCTTGTTGGGTCACGAGCTGATTCAATACTGTGACCGGCCAACTCATAACAAAGGAGAAATTTTGGACCTCATCATCTCAAAAAGGAAACACCATCACACTGGATACCGTTACACCTTGTGATTGGTCTGACCATCCCAGCATCTTCGTCTTTAATAACATGGAGGTGTCCCTCAGGAAGGATCAACCGAAGAAATTGAAGCTATGGAAAAGGGACCTCAGAAATATCAATAAGACTGAACTAGCAACCCAACTGTAAATATGCCTTGTCTTCCCATGTTGACATGTCAGAGGTTCGTGTACTCACTGACTTCTATAACTCTACTATCTCTAGTATCATGGACTCCATTGCATCACTTCAACAAAAAAAATGCCTCAACAAAAATCTCCTAATCTTGGTTCAACAACAACTTAAATTTAGAACGTCGCAACTTACTCCTCTCAGTGAAAGAGATATTAACTTTATTCTTCAGAGTATCAACCCATCTAATCACTTCAGCGACAAGCTGCCACCATCCGTCTTCAAAGAAATCAAGGATGTCGTCATCCCCCTTTGGACCAAGATTGTCAATGCCTCACTGTCACAAGGCACGATCCCTGATTGCCTACAAGCAGCTCAGGTTTCACCTATTCTAAAAAAACTAATGCAGATAGAGCTGACCTTAACAACTTCCGCCCTGTCTCCAACATCCCCACTCTGGCCAAATTCCTAGAAAAAGGCATCCAATCACAAATCTGCGCTCACATTGAGAATTACCAACTCCCGTACCAACATCAATCTGGCTTTTGGAGCGGTCACAGCACCGACTCGGAACTCACTCACGTTATGAATGACATTTAAAAAATACTTGACCAAAATGAATCTTGCCTCTGTGTTTGACACTGGAAATCACGACAACCTCTTATCCATTCTGGAGCACAGGATAGGCCTTTCTGATCTGGTGTTGCAATGGTTCTCGTCCTTCCTTCACCACAGATCCCAAAGAGTCAAGGTAAATCAATCTCTATCCCAGCCCTCATCAGTCTCCCTGGGGGTCCCACAAGGGTCCGCCCTATCTCCCATACTCTTCAACATGTTCTTCGAACCATTAGCTAATGCACTAAACTCCACAAACATTCTTTTCCATATGTATGCGGATGATATGCAACTTGATCTGAAAATCACCTCTCCTGAAAACCTCATATCACTCAACACTACCCTAACGAATACTCAAAACTTGCTAACCGAGAACCACCTCCTGATCAACACCTCCAAAACAGAATTCCTTCTCATTTCTTCCCTGAATCACACCCCCAAGTTAGACCTCTGGATGAAGCACCTCACTGCCTTCGATTGCTACCCCCACATTACTGAGTCAGCCAAATCTCTTGGAATCACCCTGGACAAGCATTTGAACATGAAGAATCATATTAGTAAGGTGTGCAAGGGTGCTAATCACCTGATGAGGCTACTCAGGAATCTCAAACCTTTCCTTCCACAAGCTGACTTCAAGCAGGTGGCCCAAGCGCTTGTTTTGCCGAGGCTAAACTATGGCAGTGCTACGCTCTGTGGCCTCCCCAAATATACCTTGGCACCACTAAGGGCTTCATTGAATGCTGCTGCCAGAATGATTACTGGTACAAAAAGAAATGATCACATATCTCCAGTCCCAAAATCACTAAATTAGTTGCCCTACGAAGCAAGAATACAGCTAAAGATTGCCTGCTTGTCTAATAAAGCTCTCCATTTCAAAAACCCAAGGTACCTGGCTCAAAAGCTAGAATTATCCGGCAGATAATAAAGCCAGAAGCTAGAAAGAGAATATACTATGAAATAGTAAAAGACAGATGAAATTAGGATGAAACAAAAGAAAACTACTGCTTATTAGATTTAAAAAAATGATTACAATCAGATATTTGGGTTTGTTTTTCTGCTGGCTCAAATCGTCATCAAAGGGGGATTGATGGCTCAAATCACCATCAAAGGGGATTGATGGAGCAGGGTTTTCGTGAAACAAAATCTGCTCCGATTAAACCTCCCATTGTGTAGAACAATCATTAAAAAGCTTACTGTGGGAAACCGCGTTTGAATTAAACTGCACATGCGTGAACAAGAATGTGTTAAAAGCTTGGGGTAGGCTGCAACTAATGACTAAAGGGCTGCAAGTCTAAATCACATTAATGCTTTTTGAATATTGTGGAAAACATTAATATTACAAGGCAAAACACTATTAGAAATAAACTTATGTAAAGTTATGATTTTCACGTTGTATTTGTCTTTCCTAGAAAGTAGTTTTTCTGTGCTAAAGAGAAAAGCCTCAGAAAATTCTAGTTTGAAGTATTCACCACGGTACGAGGAACGGAGAGCGCTTAATCATCTTTAATTCGCATTTCATGTCAGGATTTCAAGGTGAAAAACAAAAAAGTTGGCTTTTTTGCCCACCTCCGCCTTTCATGAAACTATCCTCTCTTCACCATTATGCACTATATCAGCGTTTTTTCATCTTTTGACTTCTGTGGACCCCTACAAAATCATGTTGGAATCCAAGGACCCCCATCAAGTCATTGTTGGAAGTTGGGGACCCCCTGCCTACGCAACTTCTAGGATTTGAACATCAAAACAATACACACAAACCTAAAACCAAGTATGCACTAAACAAATTCTCAAATATTGAAATATTTTAATTCAGAATCAAATATAGAAAAATAAATCAATATTTACATACACTTTATTCATGTTAATATTATTTAATTTTCTAAAACTGTAGTGGAACCCCCGAGTATGCCTCACGGACCACCAGGGATAATCGGACCACAGATGAACAACCACTGCACTAGATATATCCAGCAGGATGAAAGTGATTACTGTACACTGGTTAATTTCAGAATTAGGAGCAGAGACAAAAGAAGAAGAAATAGGGAACTCCCTAGTTGTATCAGAGCAATTACAAAAATGTAGATATCTATCTGATACAATACCTTATGTACATACATTCGCTCAGAGACTGACTGGAGAGTGAGATATAGCCCTAATTAAGTATACCAAGAATCATTGAGAAGACTGCATAGAACGTAATAATAGCATGACAGGACTGAAAACAATCTGCACTCTTCCTACCAAATCTGCATATAAAACCCACCAGGGAGAAACGCAAACACTCAAACTCCTACACCAGCAGAACTGCGCAGATTCTACCCAAAGTAGCAGAGTAAATTCAGATGCCCTCTTCACATCTGAATGTTCAAAAACATTAAAAGATACACCTCATTCAACTCCAACTGAAACGCATTAAGTGGCACGCCAAAGGATTCTACGGGAAACGGCCATTACAACGAAGCCTTTACAACGAAATCGTTAACCACGCATGCAGTACAACGCATGCGTGGTTAACACGAAAGCCTTTACCACGCCTACCTTTACTACGAGGTTTGTAGTAAAGGTATATGTGGTAAAGGTAAAAAGAAAAAAAAAGGGGGGCTTGGGGGGGTCTCCCCCCCAAAAAAGAAACTCACCTGAAGTCATGTCGGGTATCAGCGTCGTTTAAGAGAAAACGGAAAATAAACTTCCGCTTTCT
This sequence comes from Lissotriton helveticus, assembly GCF_964261635.1. Taxonomy (NCBI): domain Eukaryota; kingdom Metazoa; phylum Chordata; class Amphibia; order Caudata; family Salamandridae; genus Lissotriton; species Lissotriton helveticus. The sequence continues at coordinate 208,884,496 of NC_136073.1, read as the reverse complement.
CTTAACGACGTGTATGACGTCACCACGCTAGTAATTGTGGTAAATGTAATGCGTGGTAAACGAATTCCGTTGTAACGCATGCGTGGTAAAGGCATGCGTTGCAACGGAATTCGTTGTAACGTCATATATTCGATTCTACGATCCAAAAGCTGCAAACATAAATACCTTTTACAGAAGCAGTTGCTGTTCAGTCCCACAAAAGACTCTCAAATAGTTAACTAAGCTTTATCACGCTAGATTCCATCATGAGAGAACTTACAGCAAGTAAACAACTCACTGGAGCAGTAGAAGACACACTAGCCAAAAAGGCTAAGCACATACTCTTTGTGCATAACGACACAGAGTCCAATGGTTTCTTTGATTACAAAGAGGCAACTATTTCGCCCACTGCAATTAATTGCACTGATTATTGGACCTTTAGAATTCACAGATCCCAGTCAAGTCTTCTTGGCATTCACCCACAACAATAAGAGACACCCCAGCTGGGTACATAGACACAAATTGCCACCAACTTTAAGGAATCACGGCCTTGCAAAGAGAGTTCCAATGTCAGGTTAAGGAAGGAAAAGGAACAGCCACCAAGCAAACATTATGGGTGTAAAGGCACTCAACTACGTGGAACATTGTCGTAAACAAGTTAGAAAGTAAGCTTGTAATTTGTTTTGAATAAAGTCCTGATCATCTGAAGATAGTAGGCACGAACATGAGCAAGATGTAGACCGTTAAAGGGTGATCATGTTTAGTTCCCAGATGCCAAGAAAATGCAAGAATATGGCCCAAGATAGTCTCTCACCATTTGAAGTCTAGCCGAAAGCTACCAGTCACGTTCTGAACGAGCTGTAAATAGTGTAAGAGATAACTAAGGAGACACAAATTAAGGGCCTTGGCATAAACAAACCTCCAAGACAAAATGGGCTTACCTAAGAGTTTCAGAGGTGTCAGTGGGATAAGATACAGAATCTTTTTGCCAGTGGACAAAGAAAACGGAGCTGCAACTGTGCTCATCTATGGGGCAAACCCAAATTTCTTCAAAACAAAATCAGATGAGGAGGAGCTCTCGTAGAGGTATAGATACTTGAATATACCTGATCTGCTGAAAATGATTTTAGCATTATCAAAAGTAACTTCCATACAATGGCTAAATCTTGGAAAAATATTAATGCTTTTGACCAAGGGGACACCTGCAGCACCGACCGCCCCCATTTTTTGTGTTGGGTCACATAGTTAAATCCCAGGTGAAAGGCAAGCGTCATAGGATAATAACTTTTATTTTATTCAACTTGAGCTTTAAAAAGTAAGGGTCAATAAGATAACTGAAGTCGATCAAAAAGGGAAATGCCATTGTGAACAGAGTCCTTCCCGGCCAGAGATGGTCTGGTATCATCCATATGAATATAGGGAATCAAAACAAATTGGGAAATTAAGTGATTAACTTTGTTTAAGGTCTTTTCATAGGGTCCTGAAGTAGGTTCTCTGTGGCCAACGTTTTCAGTGTAAACTAGTTAACTGGGGCTAATAGTTTTGGTTCCAGTAAGTGCAATTCACATCTACATGTGCTGGGCAGATAACATGCATACTGACCGAAAAGACTTATATAAAATGTTGGTAATGCACTTTGGCTTAAACCATAAAACTCACAATTCATTAACATAACCACCAAACATGAATACAATGTAGCACATCTACTGGCCGCTAATCTCCACAAACTGAACAAATCTCTAGACTATTATGGAAACGTCAGAATCGAATGATAAGATCACACAAGTTGTTTGACAAAGCACCGCAAAACCATAATGACAGCAGTGTGTGCGATAAACACATGCCAAAAATATGATCAATGAAGAGCTTCCACGAAGAGCTGGACGCATCTGCTACCCTTTGCATTGATTTTATTTGGACTTCGGACATGCCAACCAAGCGCTATATTTTGCAATAAAAATGAGATGATCTTGTGCCCAATATTTTACATTGAGGATTTGGCCAGGTCCAATGCTTAAGGTTTTCCAAACTGTATTTTAATGGGACCAGCATCTTTGTCCAACGCGTGTTAATGGCAGCAGATAAACACACTACCCATTATTTTTCAACAGCTAGGTGAACTGTACCCCGAAGGCCTTTAAAAAGAAGGTCTGAGCCAATAAACCCAACTATTTAAAATGCTTTCCCAACTGTGGTTGCACAGATCTCAGCCGATCAGTTACAATAATGTTCTTGGGCATTAAAGTGCTCCAACGACTTGCATCTTCCATTGAAATGCAAAGATTTGGGAGGTTATTGTGGCAAGCGCGCATTTTCTGTGTATATGAACGTTGGAAACTTGGACGGTCGCGAGAGCAGGAACGAAACGGTTCGCTGCACTACGAGTACTTTAATGCAAGATTGCGCTTAGGTGGGGGCAGCTGCACTGTATCATGTTTCCACGAGGAGGGCAACTATCTCAATGCTTTTCAATGGGCTAAGGGAAAGCATGCCCATTAGCGATTAGGCACGGGCCGCGCCCTGTGCATTTTGGTGACAGTTGGGAGGAGGCCCGCCCGTACCCTGCCGCAATGTGAGTAGGGAGCTGTCACCTCTCTCTCACCCGAGAGCACGCCCCCTTGCAGATCCACCCCACTACAGCGCAGGTGAGCCTCTGCAAAACCACGAACCTCACATCTCCTCCTCTCCCGCAGCCATCATGTAAAGCGCGACCCTGTTCTCAGCTTCCACAGCATGTGCACTCACCCCACATACAGTCGTCCAGCTCGCTCACTCGCCCATTGTCTGCCCACAGCTCCCCAGCGATATCAGCGGCAGCACGGCCCCTTCTGAGCCTCCGGCCGCCACTTCCGGGGTCGGGAATCGGCAATTCCCTAGAACTCCCTTCGGAAACACTCGGGAAACCTCGACAAAGAGGACGGACGAACAGCCGCTTGTGGATGAGTGTGAAAGGAAACGGCCATATTTGAAATGTCAGTTCACGTGCAAGGATGGATGAGATATATAAGGCTTAAAGACAAGGTCTCAGTGTATTGAAACGGCGTTCATGGTTTGTGTAGTAGGTGCCAATAAGTGCACGCGTGTAGGTTACTTAAAAATCGAATCGACTCATATTTACAGATTAACTGTAGTTTTTTTTATACTAAAATGATTTGTTGTTAAATTTAGAAGAGGGCGTATACATTAATTCCCTTTAACAAATATTATAAAGCTTATTCACTTGCAGCCAGTCAGTTTACTTCAAAAAGTTCATTATTGTGAAACTGCCGCTAATCTTCATAGGTTACAACTTCTTTAGTGAAGGACACTTTGACGCTAAGGTGTCCTCTCCATGAATACAAGTGGGGAGATTTTGGCAAGAGCAGTATAGGCTGGTTCTTGCTGGAGTCTACAGTAGAGTTACATACAATACCGTTGTAAAGAGTGGAGTAGCATAGAGTAGAATGGTGTAGAGTAGATTGGCATAGACTGGAGAGATGTACAGTAGTGTGACTTAGATTGAAGTGGTGTGGAGTGGGGTACAGTAGAGTGGATTGGAGTGGCATAGAGTAGAGTGGTGAGGAGTGGATTGGCGTATTGTATTGTAATTGCATTTATATAGCACTTACTACCCCTGACGAAGCGCTTTTTCGGCGGGTAGCACACCACTCCGGGACCCATAGAGGATTAGTGTTGAATTAGTATAGTGAAACATGCAAGTACATTTTAAGTGGTGGATAGGTTAGTCAGTTATTTGGATTTGGAATGATAGCAGAAGGACAGAGGAGGACAAAGATTTGTATTTATTTATCGCTCGCTTGTTGACACATGCTATTCAGGAAGCCTATAAAGGATTAGTGGTGAAATATGAGGTAATTTCAGTGGTGGATATTAGTCTGTTACTTGGAGTGAGAAGGATAGCGAATGGATAAAAGGGGAAGAAAGATTTGCATTCATATAGCACTTGTTACCCCTGATGGGTGTTGAAGCGCTTTTCTGGCGAGTAGCACGCCACTCCGGAACCCATAAAGGATTAGTGTTGAAAATTAGTACAGTATAAATATGAAGTAATTTGAGTAGTAGATATGTTATTCAGTTATTTGGGCAGTATATTAGTATAGTTGAATATGGAATATGGAATTTGAGAAGTGAACATGTTAGTCTGTTAATTTTGATTGAAAAGGATAGTGGAGGGATAAAAGAGTGAAGGATTTTTTTTTTAGGTCTTAGCAGTAGGAAGAGGCTTTTGGATGAGTTAAAATTAGTTTTGGAGGGAAGGAGTCACAAGGGAGAGTTTAGAAAGGTTTGTTTTAGGGGATCGGTGTAGTAAAAAGAGGTGTCAGATGATGCAAGGAGGGGTAGAGCAGGAGAGAGTCTAGAAAGGGTTATTTTGGCGATCATAGTAGTGGTATGGGGTTTGGGATAAATGAGAGAGTGGATGTAGAGGATATATTGATAGATGTATAGGATGAGAGATAGGGTAGTGCATTAGAAGGAGTAGTAGAAAGAAGTTTGAGATGAGTCAGAAGGTTGGGCAAGAAGATATATTGAGCGAAGTATAGGCTGAGAAATAGGCTAGTGCATTGGAAATGCTAAATTAGAACAAAGTGATAAATATATAGATCCATAAGTACATTGAAAGTATATAGATACATAAAGGAAGTAAGTATATTTAGATTAAATATATTGATAGAGGCACAGGATGAGAAATAGGGTAGTGCATTGGATATGCTTTTTCAGGAGAAAAGTAACAGACACACAGATCCAAGTACATGGAAGGTACATAGATGCACAATGGAAGTATGTACATGTAGACCAAAGATGATTTTTATTTATTGATGAATATTATTATTATTATTACTTTCTCTTAACAACATAATTATTTTACATGTTTTATAAAGTAATACACAAACATAGGTACATATCTATAGTGAAAACAAATTCTTATATACAGAGGGATATGCTGTACATTTCTGTTTCCGTATGGTGCTTATGTGGGGAAGAGCCAGATCTTGAGTAGTTTTCTTAAGATAAGGTGGTTGTCGAAGTGCACATGCCCCAGTAAATATAGTTTAAACAGCTCACAGAAGCACCCTCTGATGTAGAAAATCCCTGTTGCTGGGGTGGGAGGCAGGGGGGCTGGCCTCACTGGCTTGTGAACACAAAATGGTGGCTGGGGGTGCACTGTTTTAGCACACAGGTCTAAGCACAGAGAAAAGGAGACATTTGGAGGTAAAACAGAGAGGGACAAACTACAGAGGTTGGACTGCAAATCGCACAATTCAACACACTAAATGGAGGCAATCATGGGCAGGGAATACCACAAATTTAAAACACAACACAGGTGATAAAATATGCAATTACAGGCAGACTAAAACGACTATTTTTAACTGTAACAACCACAGGAAAGTGAAAGTGAAATCACAGAAAGTGAAAATCGTTTTTTAAACAACTTTTTGTCTTGGGAAAAGACAGCACTAGTCTGTCTCCTTACCACTTCCTGGACTCTGTTCACTGCAATCTGGGGCACATGTAGGCTGCAACTCACAAGATGGAGGAGAATGATTTGGGGTGCACCCAGCAAGGCCTTAAGGGGCCTGGGCAGGTGTGAGAGGAGGGCTCAGACTTGCCTGGTAGCTGAATAGCCAGTGGTCTGCTGGCCTGGGGGTGGGGTCTGGGCAGCTGCTTCTCCTGTTCAGAATCTCCTAGGAGACAGACAGGTTCAATCCACAACTTTGGACTTCTGCAGGTAAAGGCTTCACTAACTCGAAATCTAACAATACTGTTTGAATAAACCTTTACTCCCCCTGCTGGCCAAAAAACGAAGTGCACAGGCCCCAGTAAATACAGTTTAAACAGCTCACAGAAGCACCCTCTGATGTAGAAAATCCCTGTGCTGGGGGGGGGGGGGGGGGGCAGGCAGGGGGGCTGGCCTCACTGGCTTGTGAACACAAAATGGTGGTTGGGGGTGCGCTGTTTTAGCACACAGGTCTAAGCACAGAGCAAAGGAGACATTTGGAGGGAAAACAGATTTGTCACCAAGGAATGAGAGGGACAAACTACAGAGGTTGGACTGCAAATCCCACAATTCAACACACTAAATGGAGGCAATCATGGGCAGGGAAAACCAAAAATTTAAAACACAACACAGGTGATAAAATATGCAATTACAGGCCAGCTAAAATGACAATTTTTAACTGTAACAACCACAGGCATGGACAGTAAACACAGAAAGTGAAAATAGTTTTTAAAACAATTTTTGTCTTGGGAAGAGACAGCAATAGTCTGTCTCCTTACCACTTCCTGGACTCTGCTCACTGCAATCTGGGGCACAAGGAGGATGGAGAAAAATGAAAGGGCAAAGACACAAGACGACTCGGCTGAGCACAATAGGAAAGGGGACCCCCTCCTCTTGGGGAAATCACTTTTTATACTCCAAATCGGCCATTTGTGGCATCAGTTGTCACCATATGATGGTCTGACCGGCATGTGATCTTTCTTCCGTTCACCAGGTATAAATTGATACTTCAACCTATTTTTTCATGCAGATCAAGAGAAGTGACTGTCCATTCCGTCCTCACAGATTAGTTGACATAGAGCTTATTACTTTGTGGCTTTTCAAGTATTAAATCGAAAGTTCATGTTCCCACCAATTCACACACAAAGGAATACTAGAAAGTGTCTTGTAGTTTAAAGAATGTTGCATAAATAGAACAGATAAAGCAACATTTGAGGAAACGTAATAAAAGTCCATTACACCAGGCTATGAAATAATGCAGCCTAAAGAAAAAAGACAATTCAATGCATTTTAAGGACAGCATTTCTTATTTAGTAAAATAAAGTTCAAGCATAATGAAATCAATCAAACATATCATGTGGGGGGGTGTGGCTAGCAGCCAACGGAGATGGCCGCAGCTTCGGTGTGCCCCGGTTCCCGGAGGCCGCAATCATCATCCGAGCATTAATTCGTGCCCGCAACTCAGCGGAAAGCACTGGCAGAGACGTAGGAACCCCAGCGACACCCGATGATCGAACTGCAAAGCCGAAAGTCGCTGACCCGTGGTATCTCCATCCGTAAGAAAGAAGCGGGCCTGCAACCACACGACAGACCGGGGCCTTGGGTGCGCGCTTGCCCGGCGGGCACACCCGATGGCAGCAGATCGACGGAGATAGGCGGAGAGGCGCGCTGTGCATCGGCCTCCCCCTTCTGGCTATGAGATCCCCCCCACAGGGCTCTGTGGCGAATGCGGACAGGAAGCAGCTTGGCAGCACTGAAACGCCTGCGGCCGATCAAGGCAAGTTTGCTGCTTGAACTAATAGAGGTCGAGTGGCGGCCTAATAGACGCTCGCGCTGGAACGAATGCGCATACAGGGCCGAGGTACAGGGGCCCATCCGATACCATATCCTGCCTGCGGGGCACTGAAGCAGTGGTGGGGGTGAAAGGGGGAGGGCGCACGGCCTAACGCGGGGCCCACAGTGCACAAAACAGGCTAGCTCCCATAAGCTCGCCAGAAGGGGTGAAATACAGTTCTGACCAGCGGAGACTGCGGCAGAGCAATGACTGTGTCCTTGACCCATTAGGGGAGCTCCTCAGGCATCCTACCCGAGTCCACTTGCGGAAATGCTGGGGTTGCGGTCAGCCCACCGGGCACCCGGGTCCCGAGTTGCTGCAAGGGCCTGAGTGGCCAGTGTTCTGAGATGCCTGGAAAGGTACACCCAACAAAGCCAGCATGCAGCATATTATCGTTCCTCCTGAGAGGAGACGCCGCCGCAGGGCCACCCAGTTTGTGGGAAACCCGACAGGCCGCGTGCACACCGGAGAAGCACACTTGCTAACGATCTGCGATTGTCAACCGCTGTGACTGGTCGGAATGCCATGGGGGCCGCGGGCAAAGAGGGACCCAGCAGATAGACTGGAGAAATATGCATACTCCAAGCCCGACCCCAATAATTCAGAATGCGCAGTCGCTGAGGAGGCCACAACCAAGGGACCCACACCAGCCAAAGTAATCACATTGCAAGACATAATGGCTACACTCAATAGCGTCCACACGTAGCTGGAGTCCCGTATCGGCACGATCACCACGGAACTCTCCCCAATACGTGCAGACTTTAGGAACCTTAGCTCTCGAGTGGTGGATATAGAAACGACAACAACCGAGCTGAGCGCAGACACGATCGCACTTAAGAAACAAATGAAACAACTAGAATCGGACCACAAGCAAATGGCGGTGAAACTGGACGACTATGAAGGCAGCTCTGGCCGCAACAACATTCGAATAATAGGAGTACCAGAAGGGACAAGGGACCCGCGACGGACCTATGTGTGGAGGACCTGATCAAGAACCACCTACAACCTAAAGGACTTTCTAACTATTTCTCTGTGGATCGGGCCCACCGAGTACCCGGGGCAGACCTCGGCCAGCTGCCCCCCCCCCCCCTCGGCCCATACTCGTACATTTATTCAACTTTCATGACCGGGACCTCATCCTTTGGACTGCGATACCAGCAAAGCACGATCTCCTTCTTTCCGGACTGCACAGCAGCTGAGGCCAAATAACGCCGAAACTTCGTTGCCATAAAGCAAGAGCTTAGATGCAGAGAACTCAAATACTCAATGATATTTTCTGCAAAATTAAGAGTAGAGGCAGATGGAAAAACCTGGTTTTTCAACGCACTGGAAGAAGCGTGGGAGTGGCTCGAGGTATGGCGACAGCTCCCCTACCGTAATGGATCCAGACGCAATAACAACCGAACAGCGACAGGAACTCAAACCCAAGAACGAGCGGCAGGGACGGCGGAGACAGGTGGCCAAACCGAGAACTGAACCAACCTCGAGATCACGACCTTTCTCGTGGGGAGTGTCTGCTGTACGTTCGACGCTTCAGCCGGGCTACGACTGGGAGGAGGGACTTAGACACCGACAACCCGGACAAGTGCAAAGAAGTGGCTCCGGGATTCCGCGACACCGCATCAGAGCAAAAAAGACATTTGGGATTGCCCACTGTTAAGCCTCTATGTATAGCTATGGGTGAGCTGGGGACATTGGACACTTTAATATAAGCTCACTATAACATGCTGAGAGGGACATTATCTCCATGAAGCCTGCCAAAAAGGGGCACCATGAGAGATTCCCTCTCCCCCTACATAGGTACCGGGTAATGTGAATTATGCTCTCTGCAAAGTTGGGTTGGTGGGAAGTTCTTAAACCGTCTTGCAGGGAGGCAGGTAGGGACCCAGGTTGAATTGGGAAAGTTTTGGTTTAATTTGTTGATTTGTCTCTTCATGTTATAAGGCACACTATAGACTCATGCACGCAACCCATATAGGGTTACAAAACTACCCAGACCGCGCAGCGTACATCTCTACCGCAGGTCATGACCACGGCTCCTAACACTGTCCACTCGGAAACGACGCGTACACTACCCCTACCCGTGATTTCCTGCAAAATAAATGGTCTCCGGGATAAGCTTAAACATGGGTTAGTCTTACAATATCTGAAGCACAAAGCGCCTGCAATAGCAATGCTGCAGGAGACCCAGTTGACGGGGATGACTTGTAAAGCACTCGACAAAGCTACAAATAGATGGGGCTACAAACTGGTGGTCCACTCGGACTTTACGACCAGCTCCCGCAGGGTGAGGATCCTTATTAAAAAACAGTATCCAATAGTTGTTGAGAAGACATATACAGATGACCAAGGCTGATTCGCTGCGCTGACGTGTCAGTGGGAGAGCCGGATGGTCAATATTGTTTCTATCTATCTCTCTCCGGTGCTTCACTCACAGACGAACCCAGCGCTTGGTGCGTTTCTGCTACATCTCCCACACAGCAACTTAATCAAAGGCGGCGACCTAAATGCCACATTGGACGATACCCTGGACCATCCATCCCCAAGATTACAGCACCGGACACACTCGGCCCTCAGAGACTTCTTAGAAACAATGAGCCTAATAGATATTTGGAGGCTCCGCTTCCCTCAGACCCGGCAATACACATACCACTCGGGCGCACACAACAGCTTCTCTAGGTCGTTTCTTAGAAATCGCACACTTACCAAGAGGCATCTCAGATCATTCTCCTATCAGTGCCTTGTATACATGGTAGACCACAACACGACGCAGGATGTACCCTGTCTACCCCGCATACTTGAAGAATCCGGAGATATGGAAGGGTTTATCAGACACCACAACATACTACTTCAGTGAAAATGCACCTTCGGTCTCCTCCCCACTCACTTTATGCGAAGCATATAAAACAGTATTCCGTGGGCAGGTAATTTCACGGATAACAAATCACAAAAGGGAAAAAGTCCGGATAGTGGAAACACTTGAACAGGAGGTGGATGACCTAGGAAAAAAACAGGTACAGGACCCCTCTGATGCCACCACACATCTACTGCTCCTCAAAAAACAGGAATACAAAGACCACCTCTGGGAGGAAGCTAAAACACAGCTCTCCGTACCGCAACACACGATATATGAAGTGGGTGAAGGGGCTAGCAAGCTTTTGGCCTGGCTTGATAAACGGGGAAACGCAGATAGATGAGTATCAGAACTTCAACTCCCCAAGGGTGACACCATGCAGAACCCCCAAGACATAGTGGACCTCTTAGCGCACCACTACAAACAAGTTTACACCTCCACACACACGATAACGCAGGATAAGACAGAGGATTTCCTCCACAAAATCCGACTCCCTAAACGCACAGAGACTGAATCCCGGCTTCTGGAGGCGGAACTCTCAACGGAGGAGCTAGCGATGGCAATAAACTGCAGTCGGGAAAAGCTCTCGGCCCTAACGGGATCTCCATAGAATGGTTTAAACGTAATGCGACAACACTCGCGCCCCATCTAGTAGCAATGTTTGAGGCCAGCCTAGAGGTGGGAGCGCTACCGCGGGAACAAAAAACGGCAACCATAGTGGCCATCCACAAACCTGCTAAGCCAGCGGGGGAGTGTGCCTCCTATAGGCCCATCTCGCTGATAAACGCTGAAGCCAAGATACTCGCCAATAGACGTACGCCTTACCTAGCCAAATTAATACACCCTGACCAATCAGGATTCATGCCGGGGAGAAATACCGCCCTAAATCTGCTACACCTCCATAATGTCCTAGGGCGCAAACACACTATACAAGAGGAAGCCATTGTGCTCTACTTGGAAGTGAGATTGGCCTTCGATACGGTCGAATTGCCCTTCTGATTTGCAGTTCTCAAGAAGCTAGGCTTTGGGCCAACCTTTTGCTCCTGGATAAGATTACTCTATACTAATCCCCTGCCGCATGTAGTGGCAAATGGACACATCTCCAAGAAATATCCGCTGCATCGGGGCACAAGCAAGGCTGCCCGTTATCGCCACTGCTCTTCGTCCTGATATTAGAGCCCCTAGCAGCCTGTGTGCGACAAGACCCGGTCATTCGCGGGCTCCGCTGGACTGCTGATTGTGAGGACCGTATATCTCTGTACGCAGACAATATCCTCCTGTACCTGGCCTCTCCTAGACGATCTCTGTCTTGTCTCTTGGACATCTGTGTGTCCTATGGGAGATACTCAGGGTACACGATAAATTGGGCAAAATCTGTGCTGTATGTCCTGCAGGGACCTCCGCCACGATTGCCAGCTGGGTTCAGCCTGCCGATAGTGGAAGATCATTTTAAATACTTGGGAATCCAAATCACGCATGATCCAGAGGTCTTTACGGCCCTAAATCTTCAGAAAATTTTCTTTTAAAAAATGTACATTGCAACGATTTTAAGTAATCAAATAAAATAAACTCTTTGACTTTGAATTTCATCATTATGTTTTCATAACGACTAAAATAATCTATGAATCCTGCAATTTCTACTCATCCAAGCACAAGTTTAAGGTGCTGGTGCTTCGACTTTTCTCAGTTTCCAGTGTTGTTTTTCTAAACATGTGCAAAGTGCACAATAGTTACGTTGTCATCTTTAGTTTTTGTGTCATATAAAGTATAATCAGCTTTTATGCTATAACATGGGTGAGTACAAACCAATGCAGCAAGCTCTCACTGGGACCCAGGTTGGGTGCTGACAAGGGAGCCCCAAGGCCTGTGACTGTTGTGGATGCTAAGGTGGGATCTGGCACCCACAGAAAAAGAAAGAAATATGTTGCCAGCTCACGTCCGCACCCCAGGATGGGTGCAGGCTGGGGAGAGGCTGGGCCACGGGGGACTTGGTTACTCATGGTGCTTCAAAAAGGGGCAGGCATATGAAAGTATAAAAAAACAAATGATGAATGGAAAGCTAGAATTAATGTCAGCTACTGGTTGTTACTCGGACTCCATCCCAATCCATTGTTATTTTGCACACCATTCCATCTCATTTTGGACCTAATCATATGCAAATCATTCTTGACCTTGCTCCAATGGGAACAGTCTAGCTCAAACAGCCATGCTTGGTCCTCCATGAGCCATAACACAAGCAACGTAGGACCGATTTCGCACATGGAGAAAAATCCCTCTTTCTCAGCCCCCGCTCGACAGATCCTCCCGAATATTTTAAGACAGCAGCTGAAGTGACTGGCAAACTCGTTTTGAAAGTTTTGCGAGGATTCGTCAAAGGAGGCCAAAGTGGCGTAGAATGGAGTAGTGTTGACTGCCTTAGAGTGGCTTTGTGTGGAGTGAAGTGGTGTAGACGAGTGCGGAGTGGCGTAGAGTGCTTTAGAGAGGAGCAGAGTGGAGGAGTGTGGAATGGAGTAGAGTAGTATAGAGTAGAGTGGAGAGGCACAGAGTGGGGTAGAGTAGGGTGGCATGGAGTAGAGTGGAGTGATGTAGAGTGGAGTGGTGAAGAGTGCCTTAACATAGCATGGCTAAATCTGGCTGTGAGGTATTTAGGGCCTGTCATCTTGAAGGCTCTGAAAACTAGCAACAAGAACTTAAACATAATTATTTTATGAATTGGTAGCCAATGAGGTCTTTTTAATGCAGCTGATGCTGAGCTCTGTTTAGGGAGCTGTAGCACCACTCTGGCTGCTGCATGTAGGACCATCTGAAGTTTGTGAGTTTTGTGCAGCCCGTATAAACATTGTTTCAGTAATCGAGCCTCGACTTAATGAGGGCAAAAGACACGGTTTTCCTTGTGGTAAAAGGGAGAAAATAACATTTTTTTCGGAATTTAATGAAATTGAAACACATCCCAGCTACAGTTCAGTGTCAAAATTTCACTCCTGAATTCTTTGCTACCTTAACCGTGTCTGGTAAAGAGGTAACTGATTTAAGCCACCCTCGTATGGGAGAAAAGAAATTGTATTTTCCAAAAAGCAGAGTCTCTGTTTTCCCTGAATTGAATTTAAGATTGTTATTTGCATCCATGAGATTACATTGGAAAGACACTTTTGGAAATTCAATTCAGGACCAGTAGAGCCCTTTTCTAATGGAAGGAACAACTCAGTGTCATCTGATCTGTATATGAGGTGTTTGCAATCCCATAGGAGTCAATAAGGAATATTAGGGGGCAATATAGGCCATGTTTTCAGCTTGCTTATTTGTGACATTTCAATGTTTTCAGTGTGCTTATGTGTGGCATTTCAGTGCCCATACTTGTCAACACCATACATAAGCTGCAAAGAGGGAGATTTTGAAAAACAATTCTTTGGAATTTATTTTCCCCATTGACTTACGTGGAAGAAGAGGCTATTTTAGGCAGTAGACAGCAAAAATAAAGCTGTTTTGGGCTTAAAAAATCAGGAGTTTCACACCTGAATCAGATCTGTTGGCATGTAGTTTCAAGTTTATTTTATTTGTTTGATATTATGCCGACTAGGCAAAACAAACATTACAACCGTCACACTCAATTGAAATATTAAAAGAAGAAATTATCAATGCTGTATGTTTTAAAATTATTTAAAGTACAAGGTAATACAATATTTTCATATTGGGTCAACAGAAAGATAAAAGATGTAAAAACAAGGAAAGGTAATCCAGTGCTTCCTAAAGATGGTATACAATTCGGACTACTAAAATGTCTACTCATCCACTCAATAATATCTGATGCATAATATATCAATTTTAATCAAGGAGCAGCAATAACAACATTCCATGGTGAAACCAAAATGATTTCTTGTAAAGTGCATACTACCTCTCATACGAATCATCTATCTATTTTAAACAAGAAGCAGCAATAACAGAACTCTTTATTCCAAAATGATATGTAATAAGGTGTGTAATGCACTTACATGAGGCTTATTTTTTAACAAAATCAACAATAGTAAAATTCAATTTGATGGCAATATAGAAAAAAGTTTCTAATAAAGTGCACAATGCTATTTATATGTCTTACTATTACAGTAACTTCTCTATACATCTTCATGATTCTTCTTTAGAATGTCAATTCTTGAATACACTAATCTATGACATTTCCCCTAATTCAACCAATAACTACAATTAAGAAGTACAAATATTCAGTAACAAGGACTTTTTGTTTAAAGTGCAAAATGCTAATTCCTCATATCCACTGTATTTTTTAATTTCACAGGCCTAACATAACTGGTTTGGGTTGTGATATAGAGGACGCCACATATTTACTTACTATTTCAATAACATGTTTAGCTTCTGAACAAGTAAAAATGCTTTATTTCAAATCGATTCAGAAAAGGGGGTGGTGATGAACAGAGTGTCTGAATTAAGCAGACCACTCTTACCCAGTCCAAAGATCAGGGGGTGATCCATCAGCGTTATTTAGCTCACTGCCCCATCCCAGCTCAGAACCTGGCTATATGCAAATTAGTCTGTCCCTGGCCCAGTGCATCATGGGAACAGGGCAGACCAAACTACCAAGCCAATTCTTCACCAGAAAGGAGACAAGCTTCCGAGGACCGGTTTCTGGCATTTCAGCCGTCGTCGGCCCGGCTTGCTTGAATCCTGATGGAGCAGTGAGCAAGGGACTCATGTCTGAGTATACCCTGCCACATCTATAGTGGCCAAAAACGATTCAGAAAAGGGGGTAGTGATGAACAGAGTGTCTGAATTAAGCAGACCACTCTTACCCAGTCCAAAGATCAGGGGTTGATCCATCACCGTTATTTAGCTCACTGCCCCATCCCAGCTCAGAACCTGGCTATATGCAAATTAGTCTGTCCCTGGCCCAGTGCATCATGGGAACAGGGCAGACCAAACTACCAAGCCAATTCTTCACCAGAAAGGAGACAAGCTTCCGGGGACTGGTTTCTGGCATTTCAGCCGTCGTCGGCCCGGCTTGCTTGAATCCTGATGGAGCAGTGAGCAAGGGACTCATGTCTGAGTATACCCTGCCACATCTATAGTGGCAAAAAACGATTCAGAAAAGGGGGTGGTGATGAACAGAGTGTCTGAATTAAGCAGACCACTCTTACCCAGTCCAAAGATCAGGGGTTGATCCATCACCGTTATTTAGCTCACTGCCCCATCCCAGCTCAGAACCTGGCTATATGCAAATTAGTCTGTCCCTGGCCCAGTGCATCATGGGAACAGGGCAGACCAAACTACCAAGCCAATTCTTCACCAGAAAGGAGACAAGCTTCCGGGGACCGGTTTCTGGCATTTCAGCCGTCGTCGGCCCGGCTTGCTTGAATCCTGATGGAGCAGTGAGCAAGGGACTCATGTCTGAGTATACCCTGCCACATCTATAGTGGCCAAAAACGATTCAGAAAAGGGGGTGGTGATGAACAGAGTGTCTGAATTAAGCAGACCACTCTTACCCAGTCCAAAGATCAGGGGTTGATCCATCACCGTTATTTAGCTCACTGCCCCATCCCAGCTCAGAACCTGGCTATATGCAAATTAGTCTGTCCCTGGCCCAGTGCATCATGGGAACAGGGCAGACCAAACTACCAAGCCAATTCTTCACCAGAAAGGAGACAAGCTTCCGGGGACCGGTTTCTGGCATTTCAGCCGTCGTCGGCCCGGCTTGCTTGAATCCTGATGGAGCAGTGAGCAAGGGACTCATGTCTGAGTGTACCCTGCCACATCTATAGTGGCCAAAAACGATTCAGAAAAGGGGGTGGTGATGAACAGAGTGTCTGAATTAAGCAGACCACTCTTACCCAGTCCAAAGATCAGGGGTTGATCCATCACCGTTATTTAGCTCACTGCCCCATCCCAGCTCAGAACCTGGCTATATGCAAATTAGTCTGTCCCTGACCCAGTGCATCATGGGAACAGGGCAGACCAAACTACCAAGCCAATTCTTCACCAGAAAGGAGACAAGCTTCCGGGGACCGTTTTCTGGCATTTCAGCCGTCGTCGGCCCGGCTTGCTTGAATCCTGATGGAGCAGTGAGCAAGGGACTCATGTCTGAGTATACCCTGCCACATCTATAGTGGCCAAAAACGATTCAGAAAAGGGGGTGGTGATGAACAGAGTGTCTGAATTAAGCAGACCACTCTTACCCAGTCCAAAGATCAGGGGTTGATCCATCACCGTTATTTAGCTCACTGCCCCATCCCAGCTCAGAACCTGGCTATATGCAAATTAGTCTGTCCCTGGCCCAGTGCATCATGGGAACAGGGCAGACCAAACTACCAAGCCAATTCTTCACCAGAAAGGAGACAAGCTTCCGGGGACCGGTTTCTGGCATTTCAGCCGTCGTCGGCCCGGCTTGCTTGAATCCTGATGGAGCAGTGAGCAAGGGACTCATGTCTGAGTATACCCTGCCACATCTATAGTGGCCAAAAACGATTCAGAAAAGGGGGTGGTGATGAACAGAGTGTCTGAATTAAGCAGACCGCTCTTACCCAGTCCAAAGATCAGGGGTTGATCCATCACCGTTATTTAGCTCACTGCCCCATCCCAGCTCAGAACCTGGCTATATGCAAATTAGTCTGTCCCTGGCCCAGTGCATCATGGGAACAGGGCAGACCAAACTACCAAGCCAATTCTTCACCAGAAAGGAGACAAGCTTCCGGGGACCGGTTTCTGGCATTTCAGCCGTCGTCGGCCCGGCTTGCTTGAATCCTGATGGAGCAGTGAGCAAGGGACTCATGTCTGAGTATACCCTGCCACATCTATAGTGGCCAAAAACGATTCAGAAAAGGGGGTGGTGATGAACAGAGTGTCTGAATTAAGCAGACCGCTCTTACCCAGTCCAAAGATCAGGGGTTGATCCATCACCGTTATTTAGCTCACTGCCCCATCCCAGCTCAGAACCTGGCTATATGCAAATTAGTCTGTCCCTGGCCCAGTGCATCATGGGAACAGGGCAGACCAAACTACCAAGCCAATTCTTCACCAGAAAGGAGACAAGCTTCCGGGGACCGGTTTCTGGCATTTCAGCCGTCGTCGGCCCGGCTTGCTTGAATCCTGATGGAGCAGTGAGCAAGGGACTCATGTCTGAGTATACCATGCCACATCTATAGTGGCCAAAAACGATTCAGAAAAGGGGGTGGTGATGAACAGAGTGTCTGAATTAAGCAGACCGCTCTTACCCAGTCCAAAGATCAGGGGTTGATCCATCACCGTTATTTAGCTCACTGCCCCATCCCAGCTCAGAACCTGGCTATATGCAAATTAGTCTGTCCCTGGCCCAGTGCATCATGGGAACAGGGCAGACCAAACTACCAAGCCAATTCTTCACCAGAAAGGAGACAAGCTTCCGGGGACCGGTTTCTGGCATTTCAATCGTCGTCGGCCCGGCTTGCTTGAATCCTGATGGAGCAGTGAGCAAGGGACTCATGTCTGAGTATACCCTGCCACATCTATAGTGGCCAAAAACGATTCAGAAAAGGGGGTGGTGATGAACAGAGTGTCTGAATTAAGCAGACCACTCTTACCCAGTCCAAAGATCAGGGGTTGATCCATCACCGTTATTTAGCTCACTGCCCCATCCCAGCTCAGAACCTGGCTATATGCAAATTAGTCTGTCCCTGGCCCAGTGCATCATGGGAACAGGGCAGACCAAACTACCAAGCCAATTCTTCACCAGGAAGGAGACACGCTTCCGGGGACCGGTTTTTTGGCATTTCAGCCATCGTCGGCCCGGCTTGCTTGAATCCTGATGGAGCAGTGAGCAAGGGACTCATGTCTGAGTATACCCTGCCACATCTATAGTGGCCAAAAACGATTCAGAAAAGGGGGTGGTGATGAACAGAGTGTCTGAATTAAGCAGACCACTCTTACCCAGTCCAAAGATCAGGGGTTGATCCATCACCGTTATTTAGCTCACTGCCCCATCCCAGCTCAGAACCTGGCTATATGCAAATTAGTCTGTCCCTAGCCCAGTGCATCATGGGAACAGGGCAGACCAAACTACCGAGCCAATTCTTCACCAGAAAGGGGACAAGCTTCCGGGGACCGGTTTCTGGCATTTCAGCCGTCGTCGGCCCGGCTTGCTTGAATCCTGATGGAGCAGTGAGCAAGGGACTCATGTCTGAGTATACCCTGCCACATCTATAGTGGCCAAAAACGATTCAGAAAAGGGGGTGGTGATGAACAGAGTGTCTGAATTAAGCAGACCACTCTTACCCAGTCCAAAGATCAGGGGTTGATCCATCACCGTTATTTAGCTCACTGCCCCATCCCAGCTCAGAACCTGGCTATATGCAAATTAGTCTGTCCCTGGCCCAGTGCATCATGGGAACAGGCCAGACCAAACTACCAAGCCAATTCTTAACCAGAAAGGAGACAAGCTTCCGGGGACCGGTTTCTGGCATTTCAGCCGTCGTCGGCCCGGCTTGCTTGAATCCTGATGAAGCAATGAGCAAGGGACTCATGTCTGAGTATACCCTGCCACATCTATAGTGGCCAAAAACGATTCAGAAAAGGGGGTGGTGATGAACAGAGTGTCTGAATTAAGCAGACCACTCTTACCCAGTCCAAAGATCAGGGGTTGATCCATCACCGTTATTTAGCTCACTGCCCCATCCCAGCTCAGAACCTGGCTATATGCAAATTAGTCTGTCCCTGACCCAGTGCATCATGGGAACAGGGCAGACCAAACTACCAAGCCAATTCTTCACCAGAAAGGAGACAAGCTTCCGGGGACCGTTTTCTGGCATTTCAGCCGTCGTCGGCCC
The DNA here is from genome assembly GCF_964261635.1 of Lissotriton helveticus. NCBI lineage: Eukaryota > Metazoa > Chordata > Amphibia > Caudata > Salamandridae > Lissotriton > Lissotriton helveticus. The sequence continues at coordinate 208,865,531 of NC_136073.1, read as the reverse complement.
GGCTTGCTTGAATCCTGATGGAGCAGTGAGCAAGGGACTCATGTCTGAGTATACCCTGCCACATCTATAGTGGCCAAAAACGATTCAGAAAAGGGGGTGGTGATGAACAGAGTGTCTGAATTAAGCAGACCACTCTTACCCAGTCCAAAGATCAGGGGTTGATCCATCACCGTTATTTAGCTCACTGCCCCATCCCAGCTCAGAACCTGGCTATATGCAAATTAGTCTGTCCCTGGCCCAGTGCATCATGGGAACAGGGCAGACCAAACTACCAAGCCAATTCTTCACCAGAAAGGAGACAAGCTTCCGGGGACCGGTTTCTGGCATTTCAGCCGTCGTCGGCCCGGCTTGCTTGAATCCTGATGGAGCAGTGAGCAAGGGACTCATGTCTGAGTATACCCTGCCACATCTATAGTGGCCAAAAACGATTCAGAAAAGGGGGTGGTGATGAACAGAGTGTCTGAATTAAGCAGACCGCTCTTACCCAGTCCAAAGATCAGGGGTTGATCCATCACCGTTATTTAGCTCACTGCCCCATCCCAGCTCAGAACCTGGCTATATGCAAATTAGTCTGTCCCTGGCCCAGTGCATCATGGGAACAGGGCAGACCAAACTACCAAGCCAATTCTTCACCAGAAAGGAGACAAGCTTCCGGGGACCGGTTTCTGGCATTTCAGCCGTCGTCGGCCCGGCTTGCTTGAATCCTGATGGAGCAGTGAGCAAGGGACTCATGTCTGAGTATACCCTGCCACATCTATAGTGGCCAAAAACGATTCAGAAAAGGGGGTGGTGATGAACAGAGTGTCTGAATTAAGCAGACCGCTCTTACCCAGTCCAAAGATCAGGGGTTGATCCATCACCGTTATTTAGCTCACTGCCCCATCCCAGCTCAGAACCTGGCTATATGCAAATTAGTCTGTCCCTGGCCCAGTGCATCATGGGAACAGGGCAGACCAAACTACCAAGCCAATTCTTCACCAGAAAGGAGACAAGCTTCCGGGGACCGGTTTCTGGCATTTCAGCCGTCGTCGGCCCGGCTTGCTTGAATCCTGATGGAGCAGTGAGCAAGGGACTCATGTCTGAGTATACCATGCCACATCTATAGTGGCCAAAAACGATTCAGAAAAGGGGGTGGTGATGAACAGAGTGTCTGAATTAAGCAGACCGCTCTTACCCAGTCCAAAGATCAGGGGTTGATCCATCACCGTTATTTAGCTCACTGCCCCATCCCAGCTCAGAACCTGGCTATATGCAAATTAGTCTGTCCCTGGCCCAGTGCATCATGGGAACAGGGCAGACCAAACTACCAAGCCAATTCTTCACCAGAAAGGAGACAAGCTTCCGGGGACCGGTTTCTGGCATTTCAATCGTCGTCGGCCCGGCTTGCTTGAATCCTGATGGAGCAGTGAGCAAGGGACTCATGTCTGAGTATACCCTGCCACATCTATAGTGGCCAAAAACGATTCAGAAAAGGGGGTGGTGATGAACAGAGTGTCTGAATTAAGCAGACCACTCTTACCCAGTCCAAAGATCAGGGGTTGATCCATCACCGTTATTTAGCTCACTGCCCCATCCCAGCTCAGAACCTGGCTATATGCAAATTAGTCTGTCCCTGGCCCAGTGCATCATGGGAACAGGGCAGACCAAACTACCAAGCCAATTCTTCACCAGGAAGGAGACACGCTTCCGGGGACCGGTTTTTTGGCATTTCAGCCATCGTCGGCCCGGCTTGCTTGAATCCTGATGGAGCAGTGAGCAAGGGACTCATGTCTGAGTATACCCTGCCACATCTATAGTGGCCAAAAACGATTCAGAAAAGGGGGTGGTGATGAACAGAGTGTCTGAATTAAGCAGACCACTCTTACCCAGTCCAAAGATCAGGGGTTGATCCATCACCGTTATTTAGCTCACTGCCCCATCCCAGCTCAGAACCTGGCTATATGCAAATTAGTCTGTCCCTAGCCCAGTGCATCATGGGAACAGGGCAGACCAAACTACCGAGCCAATTCTTCACCAGAAAGGGGACAAGCTTCCGGGGACCGGTTTCTGGCATTTCAGCCGTCGTCGGCCCGGCTTGCTTGAATCCTGATGGAGCAGTGAGCAAGGGACTCATGTCTGAGTATACCCTGCCACATCTATAGTGGCCAAAAACGATTCAGAAAAGGGGGTGGTGATGAACAGAGTGTCTGAATTAAGCAGACCACTCTTACCCAGTCCAAAGATCAGGGGTTGATCCATCACCGTTATTTAGCTCACTGCCCCATCCCAGCTCAGAACCTGGCTATATGCAAATTAGTCTGTCCCTGGCCCAGTGCATCATGGGAACAGGCCAGACCAAACTACCAAGCCAATTCTTAACCAGAAAGGAGACAAGCTTCCGGGGACCGGTTTCTGGCATTTCAGCCGTCGTCGGCCCGGCTTGCTTGAATCCTGATGAAGCAATGAGCAAGGGACTCATGTCTGAGTATACCCTGCCACATCTATAGTGGCCAAAAACGATTCAGAAAAGGGGGTGGTGATGAACAGAGTGTCTGAATTAAGCAGACCACTCTTACCCAGTCCAAAGATCAGGGGTTGATCCATCACCGTTATTTAGCTCACTGCCCCATCCCAGCTCAGAACCTGGCTATATGCAAATTAGTCTGTCCCTGGCCCAGTGCATCATGGGAACAGGGCAGACCAAACTACCAAGCCAATTCTTCACCAGAAAGGAGACAAGCTTCCGGGGACCGGTTTCTGGCATTTCAGCCGTCGTCGGCCCGGCTTGCTTGAATCCTGATGGAGCAGTGAGCAAGGGACTCATGTCTGAGTATACCCTGCCACATCTATAGTGGCCAAAAACGATTCAGAAAAGGGGGTGGTGATGAACAGAGTGTCTGAATTAAGCAGACCACTCTTACCCAGTCCAAGGATCAGGGGTTGATCCATCACCGTTATTTAGCTCACTGCCCCATCCCAGCTCAGAACCTGGCTATATGCAAATTAGTCTGTCCCTGACCCAGTGCATCATGGGAACAGGGCAGACCAAACTACCAAGCCAATTCTTCACCAGAAAGGAGACAAGCTTCCGGGGACCGGTTTCTGGCATTTCAGCCGTCGTCAGCCCGGCTTGCTTGAATCCTGATGGAGCAGTGAGCAAGGGACTCATGTCTGAGTATACCCTGCCACATCTATAGTGGCCAAAAACGATTCAGAAAAGGGGGTGGTGATGAACAGAGTGTCTGAATTAAGCAGACCACTCTTACCCAGTCCAAAGATCAGGGGTTGATCCATCACCGTTATTTAGCTCACTGCCCCATCCCAGCTCAGAACCTGGCTATATGCAAATTAGTCTGTCCCTGGCCCAGTGCATCATGGGAACAGGGCAGACCAAACTACCAAGCCAATTCTTCACCAGAAAGGAGACAAGCTTCCGGGGACCGATTTCTGGCATTTTAGCCGTCGTCGGCCCGGCTTGCTTGAATCCTGATGGAGCAGTGAGCAAGGGACTCATGTCTGAGTATACCCTGCCACATCTATAGTGGCCAAAAACGATTCAGAAAAGGGGGTGGTGATGAACAGAGTGTCTGAATTAAGCAGACCGCTCTTACCCAGTCCAAAGATCAGGGGTTGATCCATCACCGTTATTTAGCTCACTGCCCCATCCCAGCTCAGAACCTGGCTATATGCAAATTAGTCTGTCCCTGGCCCAGTGCATCATGGGAACAGGGCAGACCAAACTACCAAGCCAATTCTTCACCAGAAAGGAGACAAGCTTCTGGGGACCGGTTTCTGGTATTTCAGCCGTCGTCGGCCCGGCTTGCTTGAATCCTGATGGAGCAGTGAGCAAGGGACTCATGTCTGAGTATACCCTGCCACATCTATAGTGGCCAAAAACGATTCAGAAAAGGGGGTGGTGATGAACAGAGTGTCTGAATTAAGCAGACCACTCTTACCCAGTCCAAAGATCAGGGGTTGATCCATCACCGTTATTTAGCTCACTGCCCCATCCCAGCTCAGAACCTGGCTATATGCAAATTAGTCTGTCCCTGGCCCAGTGCATCATGGGAACAGGGCAGACCAAACTACCAAGCCAATTCTTCACCAGAAAGGAGACAAGCTTCCGGGGACCGGTTTCTGGCATTTCAGCCGTTGTCGGCCCGGCTTCCTTAAATCCTGATGGAGCAGTGAGCAAGGGACTCATGTCTGAGTATACCCTGCCACATCTATAGTGGCCAAAAACGATTCAGAAAAGGGGGTGGTGATGAACAGAGTGTCTGAATTAAGCAGACCACTCTTACCCAGTCCAAAGATCAGGGGTTGATCCATCACCGTTATTTAGCTCACTGCCCCATCCCAGCTCAGAACCTGGCTATATGCAAATTAGTCTGTCCCTGGCCCAGTGCATCATGGGAACAGGGCAGACCAAACTACCAAGCCAATTCTTCACCAGAAAGGAGACAAGCTTCCGGGGACCGGTTTCTGGCATTTCAGCCGTCGTCGGCCCAGCTTGCTTGAATCCTGATGGAGCAGTGAGCAAGGGACTCATGTCTGAGTATACCCTGCCACATCTATAGTGGCCAAAAACGATTCAGAAAAGGGGGTGGTGATGAACAGAGTGTCTGAATTAAGCAGACCACTCTTACCCAGTCCAAAGATCAGGGGTTGATCCATCACCGTTATTTAGCTCACTGCCCCATCCCAGCTCAGAACCTGGCTATATGCAAATTAGTCTGTCCCTGGCCCAGTGCATCATGGGAACAGGGCAGACCAAACTACCAAGCCAATTCTTCACCAGAAAGGAGACAAGCTTCCGGGGACCGGTTTCTGGCATTTCAGCCGTCGTCGGCCTGGCTTGCTTGAATCCTGATGGAGCAGTGAGCAAGGGACTCATGTCTGAGTATACCCTGCCACATCTATAGTGGCCAAAAACGATTCAGAAAAGGGGGTGGTGATGAACAGAGTGTCTGAATTAAGCAGACCGCTCTTACCCAGTCCAAAGATCAGGGGTTGATCCATCACCGTTATTTAGCTCACTGCCCCATCCCAGCTCAGAACCTGGCTATATGCAAATTAGTCTGTCCCTGGCCCAGTGCATCATGGGAACAGGGCAGACCAAACTACCAAGCCAATTCTTCACCAGAAAGGAGACAAGCTTCCGGGGACCGGTTTCTGGCATTTCAACCGTCGTCGGCCCGGCTTGCTTGAATCCTGATGGAGCAGTGAGCAAGGGACTCATGTCTGAGTATACCCTGCCACATCTATAGTGGCCAAAAACGATTCAGAAAAGGGGGTGGTGATGAACAGAGTGTCTGAATTAAGCAGACCACTCTTACCCAGTCCAAAGATCAGGGGTTGATCCATCACCATTATTTAGCTCACTGCCCCATCCCAGCTCAGAACCTGGCTATATGCAAATTAGTCTGTCCCTGGCCCAGTGCATCATGGGAACAGGGCAGACCAAACTACCAAGCCAATTCTTCACCAGAAAGGAGACAAGCTTCCGGGGACCGGTTTCTGGCATTTCAGCCGTCGTCAGCCCGGCTTGCTTGACTCCTGATGGAGCAGTGAGCAAGGGACTCATGTCTGAGTATACCCTGCCACATCTATAGTGGCCAAAAACGATTCAGAAAAGGGGGTGGTGATGAACAGAGTGTCTGAATTAAGCAGACCACTCTTACCCAGTCCAAAGATCAGGGGTTGATCCATCACCGTTATTTAGCTCACTGCCCCATCCCAGCTCAGAACCTGGCTATATGCAAATTAGTCTGTCCCTGGCCCAGTGCATCATGGGAACAGGGCAGACCAAACTACCAAGCCAATTCTTCACCAGAAAGGAGACAAGCTTCCGGGGACCGGTTTCTGGCATTTCAGCCGTCGTCGGCCCGGCTTGCTTGAATCCTGATGGAGCAGTGAGCAAGGGACTCATGTCTGAGTATACCCTGCCACATCTATAGTGGCCAAAAACGATTCAGAAAAGGGGGTGGTGATGAACAGAGTGTCTGAATTAAGCAGACCACTCTTACCCAGTCCAAAGATCAGGGGTTGATCCATCACCGTTATTTAGCTCACTGCCCCATCCCAGCTCAGAACCTGGCTATATGCAAATTAGTCTGTCCCTGGCCCAGTGCATCATGGGAACAGGGCAGACCAAACTACCAAGCCAATTCTTCACCAGAAAGGAGACAAGCTTCCGGGGACCGGTTTCTGGCATTTCAGCCGTCGTCGGCCCGGCTTGCTTAAATCCTGATGGAGCAGTGAGCAAGTGACTCATGTCTGAGTATACCCTGCCACATCTATAGTGGCCAAAAACGATTCAGAAAAGGGGGTGGTGATGAACAGAGTGTCTGAATTAAGCAGACCACTCTTACCCAGTCCAAAGATCAGGGGTTGATCCATCACCGTTATTTAGCTCACTGCCCCATCCCAGCTCAGAACCTGGCTATATGCAAATTAGTCTGTCCCTGGCCCAGTGCATCATGGGAACAGGGCAGACCAAACTACCAAGCCAATTCTTCACCAGAAAGGAGACAAGCTTCCGGGGACCGGTTTCTGGCATTTCAGCCGTCGTCGGCCCAGCTTGCTTGAATCCTGATGGAGCAGTGAGCAAGGGACTCATGTCTGAGTATACCCTGCCACATCTATAGTGGCCAAAAACGATTCAGAAAAGGGGGTGGTGATGAACAGAGTGTCTAAATTAAGCAGACCACTCTTACCCAGTCCAAAGATCAGGGGTTGATCCATCACCGTTATTTAGCTCACTGCCCCATCCCAGCTCAGAACCTGGCTATATGCAAATTAGTCTGTCCCTGGCCCAGTGCATCATGGGAACAGGGCAGACCAAACTACCAAGCCAATTCTTCACCAGAAAGGAGACAAGCTTCCGGGGACCGATTTCTGGCATTTCAGCCGTCGTCGGCCCGGCTTGCTTGAATCCTGATGGAGCAGTGAGCAAGGGACTCATGTCTGAGTATACCCTGCCACATCTATAGTGGCCAAAAACGATTCAGAAAAGGGGGTGGTGATGAACAGAGTGTCTGAATTAAGCAGACCGCTCTTACCCAGTCCAAAGATCAGGGGTTGATCCATCACCGTTATTTAGCTCACTGCCCCATCCCAGCTCAGAACCTGGCTACATGCAAATTAGTCTGTCCCTGGCCCAGTGCATCATGGGAACAGGGCAGACCAAACTACCAAGCCAATTCTTCACCAGAAAGGAGACAAGCTTCTGGGGACCGGTTTCTGGTATTTCAGCCGTCGTCGGCCCGGCTTGCTTGAATCCTGATGGAGCAGTGAGCAAGGGACTCATGTCTGAGTATACCCTGCCACATCTATAGTGGCCAAAAACGATTCAGAAAAGGGGGTGGTGATGAACAGAGTGTCTGAATTAAGCAGACCACTCTTACCCAGTCCAAAGATCAGGGGTTGATCCATCACCGTTATTTAGCTCACTGCCCCATCCCAGCTCAGAACCTGGCTATATGCAAATTAGTCTGTCCCTGGCCCAGTGCATCATGGGAACAGGGCAGACCAAACTACCAAGCCAATTCTTCACCAGAAAGGAGACAAGCTTCCGGGGACCGGTTTCTGGCATTTCAGCCGTTGTCGGCCCGGCTTGCTTAAATCCTGATGGAGCAGTGAGCAAGGGACTCATGTCTGAGTATACCCTGCCACATCTATAGTGGCCAAAAACGATTCAGAAAAGGGGGTGGTGATGAACAGAGTGTCTGAATTAAGCAGACCACTCTTACCCAGTCCAAAGATCAGGGGTTGATCCATCACCGTTATTTAGCTCACTGCCCCATCCCAGCTCAGAACCTGGCTATATGCAAATTAGTCTGTCCCTGGCCCAGTGCATCATGGGAACAGGGCAGACCAAACTACCAAGCCAATTCTTCACCAGAAAGGAGACAAGCTTCCGGGGACCGGTTTCTGGCATTTCAGCCGTCGTCGGCCCAGCTTGCTTGAATCCTGATGGAGCAGTGAGCAAGGGACTCATGTCTGAGTATACCCTGCCACATCTATAGTGGCCAAAAACGATTCAGAAAAGGGGGTGGTGATGAACAGAGTGTCTGAATTAAGCAGACCACTCTTACCCAGTCCAAAGATCAGGGGTTGATCCATCACCGTTATTTAGCTCACTGCCCCATCCCAGCTGAGAACCTGGCTATATGCAAATTAGTCTGTCCCTGGCCCAGTGCATCATGGGAACAGGGCAGACCAAACTACCAAGCCAATTCTTCACCAGAAAGGAGACAAGCTTCCGGGGACCGGTTTCTGGCATTTCGGCCGTCGTCGGCCCGGCTTGCTTGACTCCTGATGGAGCAGTGAGCAAGGGACTCATGTCTGAGTATACCCTGCCACATCTATAGTGGCCAAAAACGATTCAGAAAAGGGGGTGGTGATGAACAGAGTGTCTGAATTAAGCAGACCGCTCTTACCCAGTCCAAAGATCAGGGGTTGATCCATCACCGTTATTTAGCTCACTGCCCCATCCCAGCTCAGAACCTGGCTATATGCAAATTAGTCTGTCCCTGGCCCAGTGCATCATGGGAACAGGGCAGACCAAACTACCAAGCCAATTCTTCACCATAAAGGAGACAAGCTTCCGGGGACCGGTTTCTGGCATTTCAACCGTCGTCGGCCCGGCTTGCTTGAATCCTGATGGAGCAGTGAGCAAGGGACTCATGTCTGAGTATACCCTGCCACATCTATAGTGGCCAAAAACGATTCAGAAAAGGGGGTGGTGATGAACAGAGTGTCTGAATTAAGCAGATCACTCTTACCCAGTCCAAAGATCAGGGGTTGATCCATCACCATTATTTAGCTCACTGCCCCATCCCAGCTCAGAACCTGGCTATATGCAAATTAGTCTGTCCCTGGCCCAGTGCATCATGGGAACAGGGCAGACCAAACTACCAAGCCAATTCTTCACCAGAAAGGAGACAAGCTTCCGGGGACCGGTTTCTGGCATTTCAGCCGTCGTCAGCCCGGCTTGCTTGACTCCTGATGGAGCAGTGAGCAAGGGACTCATGTCTGAGTATACCCTGCCACATCTATAGTGGCCAAAAACGATTCAGAAAAGGGGGTGGTGATGAACAGAGTGTCTGAATTAAGCAGACCACTCTTACCCAGTCCAAAGATCAGGGGTTGATCCATCACCGTTATTTAGCTCACTGCCCCATCCCAGCTCAGAACCTGGCTATATGCAAATTAGTCTGTCCCTGGCCCAGTGCATCATGGGAACAGGGCAGACCAAACTACCAAGCCAATTCTTCACCAGAAAGGAGACAAGCTTCCGGGGACCGGTTTCTGGCATTTCAGCCGTCGTCGGCCCGGCTTGCTTGAATCCTGATGGAGCAGTGAGCAAGGGACTCATGTCTGAGTATACCCTGCCACATCTATAGTGGCCAAAAACGATTCAGAAAAGGGGGTGGTGATGAACAGAGTGTCTGAATTAAGCAGACCACTCTTACCCAGTCCAAAGATCAGGGGTTGATCCATCACCGTTATTTAGCTCACTGCCCCATCCCAGCTCAGAACCTGGCTATATGCAAATTAGTCTGTCCCTGGCCCAGTGCATCATGGGAACAGGGCAGACCAAACTACCAAGCCAATTCTTCACCAGAAAGGAGACAAGCTTCCGGGGACCGGTTTCTGGCATTTCAGCCGTCGTCGGCCCGGCTTGCTTAAATCCTGATGGAGCAGTGAGCAAGTGACTCATGTCTGAGTATACCCTGCCACATCTATAGTGGCCAAAAACGATTCAGAAAAGGGGGTGGTGATGAACAGAGTGTCTGAATTAAGCAGACCACTCTTACCCAGTCCAAAGATCAGGGGTTGATCCATCACCGTTATTTAGCTCACTGCCCCATCCCAGCTCAGAACCTGGCTATATGCAAATTAGTCTGTCCCTGGCCCAGTGCATCATGGGAACAGGGCAGACCAAACTACCAAGCCAATTCTTCACCAGAAAGGAGACAAGCTTCCGGGGACCGGTTTCTGGCATTTCAGCCGTCGTCGGCCCAGCTTGCTTGAATCCTGATGGAGCAGTGAGCAAGGGACTCATGTCTGAGTATACCCTGCCACATCTATAGTGGCCAAAAACGATTCAGAAAAGGGGGTGGTGATGAACAGAGTGTCTAAATTAAGCAGACCACTCTTACCCAGTCCAAAGATCAGGGGTTGATCCATCACCGTTATTTAGCTCACTGCCCCATCCCAGCTCAGAACCTGGCTATATGCAAATTAGTCTGTCCCTGGCCCAGTGCATCATGGGAACAGGGCAGACCAAACTACCAAGCCAATTCTTCACCAGAAAGGAGACAAGCTTCCGGGGACCGGTTTCTGGCATTTCAGCCGTCGTCGGCCCGGCTTGCTTGAATCCTGATGGAGCAGTGAGCAAGGGACTCATGTCTGAGTATACCCTGCCACATCTATAGTGGCCAAAAACGATTCAGAAAAGGGGGTGGTGATGAACAGAGTGTCTGAATTAAGCAGACCACTCTTACCCAGTCCAAAGATCAGGGGTTGATCCATCACCGTTATTTAGCTCACTGCCCCATCCCAGCTCAGAACCTGGCTATATGCAAATTAGTCTGTCCCTGGCCCAGTGCATCATGGGAACAGGGCAGACCAAACTACCAAGCCAATTCTTCACCAGAAAGGAGACAAGCTTCCGGGGACCGGTTTCTGGCATTTCAGCCGTCGTCGGCCTGGCTTGCTTGAATCCTGATGGAGCAGTGAGCAAGGGACTCATGTCTGAGTATACCCTGCCACATCTATAGTGGCCAAAAACGATTCAGAAAAGGGGGTGGTGATGAACAGAGTGTCTGAATTAAGCAGACCGCTCTTACCCAGTCCAAAGATCAGGGGTTGATCCATCACCGTTATTTAGCTCACTGCCCCATCCCAGCTCAGAACCTGGCTATATGCAAATTAGTCTGTCCCTGGCCCAGTGCATCATGGGAACAGGGCAGACCAAACTACCAAGCCAATTCTTCACCAGAAAGGAGACAAGCTTCCGGGGACCGGTTTCTGGCATTTCAGCCGTCGTCGGCCCGGCTTGCTTAAATCCTGATGGAGCAGTGAGCAAGGGACTCATGTCTGAGTATACCCTGCCACATCTATAGTGGCCAAAAACGATTCAGAAAAGGGGGTGGTGATGAACAGAGTGTCTGAATTAAGCAGACCACTCTTACCCAGTCCAAAGATCAGGGGTTGATCCATCACCGTTATTTAGCTCACTGCCCCATCCCAGCTCAGAACCTGGCTATATGCAAATTAGTCTGTCCCTGGCCCAGTGCATCATGGGAACAGGGCAGACCAAACTACCAAGCCAATTCTTCACCAGGAAGGAGACAAGCTTCCGGGGACCGGTTTCTGGCATTTCAGCCATCGTCGGCCCGGCTTGCTTGAATCCTGATGGAGCAGTGAGCAAGGGACTCATGTCTGAGTATACCCTGCCACATCTCTAGTGGCCAAAAACGATTCAGAAAAGGGGGTGGTGATGAACAGAGTGTCTGAATTAAGCAGACCGCTCTTACCCAGTCCAAAGATCAGGGGTTGATCCATCACCGTTATTTAGCTCACTGCCCCATCCCAGCTCAGAACCTGGCTATATGCAAATTAGTCTGTCCCTGGCCCAGTGCATCATGGGAACAGGGCAGACCAAACTACCAAGCCAATTCTTCACCAGAAAGGAGACAAGCTTCCGGGGACCGGTTTCTGGCATTTCAGCCGTCGTCGGCCCGGCTTGCTTGAATCCTGATGGAGCAGTGAGCAAGGGACTCATGTCTGAGTATACCCTGCCACATCTATAGTGGCCAAAAACGATTCAGAAAAGGCGGTGGTGATGAACAGAGTGTCTGAATTAAGCAGACCACTCTTACCCAGTCCAAAGATCAGGGGTTGATCCATCACCGTTATTTAGCTCACTGCCCCATCCCAGCTCAGAACCTGGCTATATGCAAATTAGTCTGTCCCTGGCCCAGTGCATCATGGGAACAGGGCAGACCAAACTACCAAGCCAATTCTTCACCAGAAAGGAGACAAGCTTCCGGGGACCGGTTTCTGGCATTTCAGCCGTCGTCGGCCGTGCTTGCTTGAATCCTGATGGAGCAGTGAGCAAGGGACTCATGTCTGAGTATACCCTGCCACATCTATAGTAGGCAAAAACGATTCAGAAAAGGGGGTGGTGATGAACAGAGTGTCTGAATTAAGCAGACCACTCTTACCCAGTCCAAAGATCAGGGGTTGATCCATCACCGTTATTTAGCTCACTGCCCCATCCCAGCTCAGAACCTGGCTATATGCAAATTAGTCTGTCCCTGGCCCAGTGCATCATGGGAACAGGGCAGACCAAACTACCAAGCCAATTCTTCACCAGAAAGGAGACAAGCTTCCGGGGACCGGTTTCTGGCATTTCAGCCGTCGTCGGCCCGGCTTGCTTAAATCCTGATGGAGCAGTGAGCAAGGGACTCATGTCTGAGTATACCCTGCCACATCTATAGTGGCCAAAAACGATTCAGAAAAGGGGGTGGTGATGAACAGAGTGTCTGAATTAAGCAGACCACTCTTACCCAGTCCAAAGATCAGGGGTTGATCCATCACCGTTATTTAGCTCACTGCCCCATCCCAGCTCAGAACCTGGCTATATGCAAATTAGTCTGTCCCTGGCCCAGTGCATCATGGGAACAGGGCAGACCAAACTACCAAGCCAATTCTTCACCAGAAAGGAGACAAGCTTCCGGGGACCGGTTTCTGGCATTTCAGCCGTCGTCGGCCCAGCTTGCTTGAATCCTGATGGAGCAGTGAGCAAGGGACTCATGTCTGAGTATACCCTGCCACATCTATAGTGGCCAGAACGATTCAGAAAAGGGGGTGGTGATGAACAGAGTGTCTGAATTAAGCAGACCACTCTTACCCAGTCCAAAGATCAGGGGTTGATCCATCACCGTTATTTAGCTCACTGCCCCATCCCAGCTCAGAACCTGGCTATATGCAAATTAGTCTGTCCCTGGCCCAGTGCATCATGGGAACAGGGCAGACCAAACTACCAAGCCAATTCTTCACCAGAAAGGAGACAAGCTTCCGGGGACCGGTTTCTGGCATTTCAGCCGTCGTCGGCCCGGCTTGCTTGAATCCTGATGGAGCAGTGAGCAAGGGACTCATGTCTGAGTATACCCTGCCACATCTATAGTGGCCAAAAACGATTCAGAAAAGGGGGTGGTGATGAACAGAGTGTCTGAATTAAGCAGACCGCTCTAACCCAGTCCAAAGATCAGGGGTTGATCCATCACCGTTATTTAGCTCACTGCCCCATCCCAGCTCAGAACCTGGCTATATGCAAATTAGTCTGTCACTGGCCCAGTGCATCATGGGAACAGGGCAGACCAAACTACCAAGCCAATTCTTCACCAGAAAGGAGACAAGCTTCCGGGGACCGGTTTCTGGCATTTCAGCCGTCGTCGGCCCGGCTTGCTTGAATCCTGATGGAGCAGTGAGCAAGGGACTCATGTCTGAGTATACCCTGCCACATCTATAGTGGCCAAAAACGATTCAGAAAAGGGGGTGGTGATGAACAGAGTGTCTGAATTAAGCAGACCGCTCTTACCCAGTCCAAAGATCAGGGGTTGATCCATCACCGTTATTTAGCTCACTGCCCCATCCCAGCTCAGAACCTGGCTATATGCAAATTAGTCTGTCCCTGGCCCAGTGCATCATGGGAACAGGGCAGACCAAACTACCAAGCCAATTCTTCACCAGAAAGGAGACAAGCTTCCGGGGACCGGTTTCTGGCATTTCAACCGTCGTTGGCCCGGCTTGCTTGAATCCTGATGGAGCAGTGAGCAAGGGACTCATGTCTGAGTATACCCTGCCACATCTATAGTGGCCAAAAACGATTCAGAAAAGGGGGTGGTGATGAACAGAGTGTCTGAATTAAGCAGACCACTCTTACCCAGTCCAAAGATCAGGGGTTGATCCATCACCATTATTTAGCTCACTGCCCCATCCCAGCTCAGAACCTGGCTATATGCAAATTAGTCTGTCCCTGGCCCAGTGCATCATGGGAACAGGGCAGACCAAACTACCAAGCCAATTCTTCACCAGAAAGGAGACAAGCTTCCGGGGACCGGTTTCTGGCATTTCAGCCGTCGTCAGCCCGGCTTGCTTGAATCCTGATGGAGCAGTGAGCAAGGGACTCATGTCTGAGTATACCCTGCCACATCTATAGTGGCCAAAAACGATTCAGAAAAGGGGGTGGTGATGAACAGAGTGTCTGAATTAAGCAGACCACTCTTACCCAGTCCAAAGATCAGGGGTTGATCCATCACCGTTATTTAGCTCACTGCCCCATCCCAGCTCAGAACCTGGCTATATGCAAATTAGTCTGTCCCTGGCTCAGTGCATCATGGGAACAGGGCAGACCAAACTACCAAGCCAATTCTTCACCAGAAAGGAGACAAGCTTCCGGGGACCGGTTTCTGGCATTTCAGCCGTCGTCGGCCCGGCTTGCTTGAATCCTGATGGAGCAGTGAGCAAGGGACTCATGTCTGAGTATACCCTGCCACATCTATAGTGGCCAAAAACGATTCAGAAAAGGGGGTGGTGATGAACAGAGTGTCTGAATTAAGCAGACCACTCTTACCCAGTCCAAAGATCAGGGGTTGATCCATCACCGTTATTTAGCTCACTGCCCCATCCCAGCTCAGAACCTGGCTATATGCAAATTAGTCTGTCCCTGACCCAGTGCATCATGGGAACAGGGCAGACCAAACTACCAAGCCAATTCTTCACCAGAAAGGAGACAAGCTTCCGGGGACCGGTTTCTGGCATTTCAGCCGTCGTCAGCCCGGCTTGCTTGAATCCTGATGGAGCAGTGAGCAAGGGACTCATGTCTGAGTATACCCTGCCACATCTATAGTGGCCAAAAACGATTCAGAAAAGTGGGTGGTGATGAACAGAGTGTCTGAATTAAGCAGACCACTCTTACCCAGTCCAAAGATCAGGGGTTGATCCATCACCGTTATTTAGCTCACTGCCCCATCCCAGCTCAGAACCTGGCTATATGCAAATTAGTCTGTCCCTGGCCCAGTGCATCATGGGAACAGGGCAGACCAAACTACCAAGCCAATTCTTCACCAGAAAGGAGACAAGCTTCCGGGGACCGGTTTCTGGCATTTCAGCTGTCGTCGGCCCGGCTTGCTTGAATCCTGATGGAGCAGTGAGCAAGGGACTCATGTCTGAGTATACCCTGCCACATCTATAGTGGCCAAAAACGATTCAGAAAAGGGGGTGGTGATGAACAGAGTGTCTGAATTAAGCAGACCGCTCTTACCCAGTCCAAAGATCAGGGGTTGATCCATCACCGTTATTTAGCTACCTGCCCCATCCCAGCTCAGAGCCTGGCTATATGCAAATTAGTCTGTCCCTGGCCCAGTGCATCATGGGAACAGGGCAGACCAAACTACCAAGCCAATTCTTCACCAGAAAGGAGACAAGCTTCCGGGGACCGGTTTCTGGCATTTCAGCCGTCGTCGGCCCGGCTTGCTTGAATCCTGATGGAGCAGTGAGCAAGGGACTCATGTCTGAGTATACCCTGCCACATCTATAGTGGCCAAAAACGATTCAGAAAAGGGGGTGGTGATGAACAGAGTGTCTGAATTAAGCAGACCGCTCTTACCCAGTCCAAAGATCAGGGGTTGATCCATCACCGTTATTTAGCTCACTGCCCCATCCCAGCTCAGAACCTGGCTATATGCAAATTAGTCTGTCCCTGGCCCAGTGCATCATGGGAACAGGGCAGACCAAACTACCAAGCCAATTCTTCACCAGAAAGGAGACAAGCTTCCGGGGACCGGTTTCTGGCATTTCAACCGTCGTCGGCCCGGCTTGCTTGAATCCTGATGGAGCAGTGAGCAAGGGACTCATGTCTGAGTATACCCTGCCACATCTATAGTGGCCAAAAACGATTCAGAAAAGGGGGTGGTGATGAACAGAGTGTCTGAATTAAGCAGACCACTCTTACCCAGTCCAAAGATCAGGGGTTGATCCATCACCATTATTTAGCTCACTGCCCCATCCCAGCTCAGAACCTGGCTATATGCAAATTAGTCTGTCCCTGGCCCAGTGCATCATGGGAACAGGGCAGACCAAACTACCAAGCCAATTCTTCACCAGAAAGGAGACAAGCTTCCGGGGACCGGTTTCTGGCATTTCAGCCGTCGTCAGCCCGGCTTGCTTGACTCCTGATGGAGCAGTGAGCAAGGGACTCATGTCTGAGTATACCCTGCCACATCTATAGTGGCCAAAAACGATTCAGAAAAGGGGGTGGTGATGAACAGAGTGTCTGAATTAAGCAGACCACTCTTACCCAGTCCAAAGATCAGGGGTTGATCCATCACCGTTATTTAGCTCACTGCCCCATCCCAGCTCAGAACCTGGCTATATGCAAATTAGTCTGTCCCTGGCCCAGTGCATCATGGGAACAGGGCAGACCAAACTACCAAGCCAATTCTTCACCAGAAAGGAGACAAGCTTCCGGGGACCGGTTTCTGGCATTTCAGCCGTCGTCGGCCCGGCTTGCTTGAATCCTGATGGAGCAGTGAGCAAGGGACTCATGTCTGAGTATACCCTGCCACATCTATAGTGGCCAAAAACGATTCAGAAAAGGGGGTGGTGATGAACAGAGTGTCTGAATTAAGCAGACCACTCTTACCCAGTCCAAAGATCAGGGGTTGATCCATCACCGTTATTTAGCTCACTGCCCCATCCCAGCTCAGAACCTGGCTATATGCAAATTAGTCTGTCCCTGGCCCAGTGCATCATGGGAACAGGGCAGACCAAACTACCAAGCCAATTCTTCACCAGAAAGGAGACAAGCTTCCGGGGACCGGTTTCTGGCATTTCAGCCGTCGTCGGCCCGGCTTGCTTAAATCCTGATGGAGCAGTGAGCAAGTGACTCATGTCTGAGTATACCCTGCCACATCTATAGTGGCCAAAAACGATTCAGAAAAGGGGGTGGTGATGAACAGAGTGTCTGAATTAAGCAGACCACTCTTACCCAGTCCAAAGATCAGGGGTTGATCCATCACCGTTATTTAGCTCACTGCCCCATCCCAGCTCAGAACCTGGCTATATGCAAATTAGTCTGTCCCTGGCCCAGTGCATCATGGGAACAGGGCAGACCAAACTACCAAGCCAATTCTTCACCAGAAAGGAGACAAGCTTCCGGGGACCGGTTTCTGGCATTTCAGCCGTCGTCGGCCCAGCTTGCTTGAATCCTGATGGAGCAGTGAGCAAGGGACTCATGTCTGAGTATACCCTGCCACATCTATAGTGGCCAAAAACGATTCAGAAAAGGGGGTGGTGATGAACAGAGTGTCTAAATTAAGCAGACCACTCTTACCCAGTCCAAAGATCAGGGGTTGATCCATCACCGTTATTTAGCTCACTGCCCCATCCCAGCTCAGAACCTGGCTATATGCAAATTAGTCTGTCCCTGGCCCAGTGCATCATGGGAACAGGGCAGACCAAACTACCAAGCCAATTCTTCACCAGAAAGGAGACAAGCTTCCGGGGACCGATTTCTGGCATTTCAGCCGTCGTCGGCCCGGCTTGCTTGAATCCTGATGGAGCAGTGAGCAAGGGACTCATGTCTGAGTATACCCTGCCACATCTATAGTGGCCAAAAACGATTCAGAAAAGGGGGTGGTGATGAACAGAGTGTCTGAATTAAGCAGACCGCTCTTACCCAGTCCAAAGATCAGGGGTTGATCCATCACCGTTATTTAGCTCACTGCCCCATCCCAGCTCAGAACCTGGCTACATGCAAATTAGTCTGTCCCTGGCCCAGTGCATCATGGGAACAGGGCAGACCAAACTACCAAGCCAATTCTTCACCAGAAAGGAGACAAGCTTCTGGGGACCGGTTTCTGGTATTTCAGCCGTCGTCGGCCCGGCTTGCTTGAATCCTGATGGAGCAGTGAGCAAGGGACTCATGTCTGAGTATACCCTGCCACATCTATAGTGGCCAAAAACGATTCAGAAAAGGGGGTGGTGATGAACAGAGTGTCTGAATTAAGCAGACCACTCTTACCCAGTCCAAAGATCAGGGGTTGATCCATCACCGTTATTTAGCTCACTGCCCCATCCCAGCTCAGAACCTGGCTATATGCAAATTAGTCTGTCCCTGGCCCAGTGCATCATGGGAACAGGGCAGACCAAACTACCAAGCCAATTCTTCACCAGAAAGGAGACAAGCTTCCGGGGACCGGTTTCTGGCATTTCAGCCGTTGTCGGCCCGGCTTGCTTAAATCCTGATGGAGCAGTGAGCAAGGGACTCATGTCTGAGTATACCCTGCCACATCTATAGTGGCCAAAAACGATTCAGAAAAGGGGGTGGTGATGAACAGAGTGTCTGAATTAAGCAGACCACTCTTACCCAGTCCAAAGATCAGGGGTTGATCCATCACCGTTATTTAGCTCACTGCCCCATCCCAGCTCAGAACCTGGCTATATGCAAATTAGTCTGTCCCTGGCCCAGTGCATCATGGGAACAGGGCAGACCAAACTACCAAGCCAATTCTTCACCAGAAAGGAGACAAGCTTCCGGGGACCGGTTTCTGGCATTTCAGCCGTCGTCGGCCCAGCTTGCTTGAATCCTGATGGAGCAGTGAGCAAGGGACTCATGTCTGAGTATACCCTGCCACATCTATAGTGGCCAAAAACGATTCAGAAAAGGGGGTGGTGATGAACAGAGTGTCTGAATTAAGCAGACCACTCTTACCCAGTCCAAAGATCAGGGGTTGATCCATCACCGTTATTTAGCTCACTGCCCCATCCCAGCTGAGAACCTGGCTATATGCAAATTAGTCTGTCCCTGGCCCAGTGCATCATGGGAACAGGGCAGACCAAACTACCAAGCCAATTCTTCACCAGAAAGGAGACAAGCTTCCGGGGACCGGTTTCTGGCATTTCAGCCGTCGTCGGCCCGGCTTGCTTGAATCCTGATGGAGCAGTGAGCAAGGGACTCATGTCTGAGTATACCCTGCCACATCTATAGTGGCCAAAAACGATTCAGAAAAGGGGGTGGTGATGAACAGAGTGTCTGAATTAAGCAGACCGCTCTTACCCAGTCCAAAGATCAGGGGTTGATCCATCACCGTTATTTAGCTCACTGCCCCATCCCAGCTCAGAACCTGGCTATATGCAAATTAGTCTGTCCCTGGCCCAGTGCATCATGGGAACAGGGCAGACCAAACTACCAAGCCAATTCTTCACCATAAAGGAGACAAGCTTCCGGGGACCGGTTTCTGGCATTTCAACCGTCGTCGGCCCGGCTTGCTTGAATCCTGATGGAGCAGTGAGCAAGGGACTCATGTCTGAGTATACCCTGCCACATCTATAGTGGCCAAAAACGATTCAGAAAAGGGGGTGGTGATGAACAGAGTGTCTGAATTAAGCAGATCACTCTTACCCAGTCCAAAGATCAGGGGTTGATCCATCACCATTATTTAGCTCACTGCCCCATCCCAGCTCAGAACCTGGCTATATGCAAATTAGTCTGTCCCTGGCCCAGTGCATCATGGGAACAGGGCAGACCAAACTACCAAGCCAATTCTTCACCAGAAAGGAGACAAGCTTCCGGGGACCGGTTTCTGGCATTTCAGCCGTCGTCAGCCCGGCTTGCTTGACTCCTGATGGAGCAGTGAGCAAGGGACTCATGTCTGAGTATACCCTGCCACATCTATAGTGGCCAAAAACGATTCAGAAAAGGGGGTGGTGATGAACAGAGTGTCTGAATTAAGCAGACCACTCTTACCCAGTCCAAAGATCAGGGGTTGATCCATCACCGTTATTTAGCTCACTGCCCCATCCCAGCTCAGAACCTGGCTATATGCAAATTAGTCTGTCCCTGGCCCAGTGCATCATGGGAACAGGGCAGACCAAACTACCAAGCCAATTCTTCACCAGAAAGGAGACAAGCTTCCGGGGACCGGTTTCTGGCATTTCAGCCGTCGTCGGCCCGGCTTGCTTGAATCCTGATGGAGCAGTGAGCAAGGGACTCATGTCTGAGTATACCCTGCCACATCTATAGTGGCCAAAAACGATTCAGAAAAGGGGGTGGTGATGAACAGAGTGTCTGAATTAAGCAGACCACTCTTACCCAGTCCAAAGATCAGGGGTTGATCCATCACCGTTATTTAGCTCACTGCCCCATCCCAGCTCAGAACCTGGCTATATGCAAATTAGTCTGTCCCTGGCCCAGTGCATCATGGGAACAGGGCAGACCAAACTACCAAGCCAATTCTTCACCAGAAAGGAGACAAGCTTCCGGGGACCGGTTTCTGGCATTTCAGCCGTCGTCGGCCCGGCTTGCTTAAATCCTGATGGAGCAGTGAGCAAGTGACTCATGTCTGAGTATACCCTGCCACATCTATAGTGGCCAAAAACGATTCAGAAAAGGGGGTGGTGATGAACAGAGTGTCTGAATTAAGCAGACCACTCTTACCCAGTCCAAAGATCAGGGGTTGATCCATCACCGTTATTTAGCTCACTGCCCCATCCCAGCTCAGAACCTGGCTATATGCAAATTAGTCTGTCCCTGGCCCAGTGCATCATGGGAACAGGGCAGACCAAACTACCAAGCCAATTCTTCACCAGAAAGGAGACAAGCTTCCGGGGACCGGTTTCTGGCATTTCAGCCGTCGTCGGCCCAGCTTGCTTGAATCCTGATGGAGCAGTGAGCAAGGGACTCATGTCTGAGTATACCCTGCCACATCTATAGTGGCCAAAAACGATTCAGAAAAGGGGGTGGTGATGAACAGAGTGTCTAAATTAAGCAGACCACTCTTACCCAGTCCAAAGATCAGGGGTTGATCCATCACCGTTATTTAGCTCACTGCCCCATCCCAGCTCAGAACCTGGCTATATGCAAATTAGTCTGTCCCTGGCCCAGTGCATCATGGGAACAGGGCAGACCAAACTACCAAGCCAATTCTTCACCAGAAAGGAGACAAGCTTCCGGGGACCGGTTTCTGGCATTTCAGCCGTCGTCGGCCCGGCTTGCTTGAATCCTGATGGAGCAGTGAGCAAGGGACTCATGTCTGAGTATACCCTGCCACATCTATAGTGGCCAAAAACGATTCAGAAAAGGGGGTGGTGATGAACAGAGTGTCTGAATTAAGCAGACCACTCTTACCCAGTCCAAAGATCAGGGGTTGATCCATCACCGTTATTTAGCTCACTGCCCCATCCCAGCTCAGAACCTGGCTATATGCAAATTAGTCTGTCCCTGGCCCAGTGCATCATGGGAACAGGGCAGACCAAACTACCAAGCCAATTCTTCACCAGAAAGGAGACAAGCTTCCGGGGACCGGTTTCTGGCATTTCAGCCGTCGTCGGCCTGGCTTGCTTGAATCCTGATGGAGCAGTGAGCAAGGGACTCATGTCTGAGTATACCCTGCCACATCTATAGTGGCCAAAAACGATTCAGAAAAGGGGGTGGTGATGAACAGAGTGTCTGAATTAAGCAGACCGCTCTTACCCAGTCCAAAGATCAGGGGTTGATCCATCACCGTTATTTAGCTCACTGCCCCATCCCAGCTCAGAACCTGGCTATATGCAAATTAGTCTGTCCCTGGCCCAGTGCATCATGGGAACAGGGCAGACCAAACTACCAAGCCAATTCTTCACCAGAAAGGAGACAAGCTTCCGGGGACCGGTTTCTGGCATTTCAGCCGTCGTCGGCCCGGCTTGCTTAAATCCTGATGGAGCAGTGAGCAAGGGACTCATGTCTGAGTATACCCTGCCACATCTATAGTGGCCAAAAACGATTCAGAAAAGGGGGTGGTGATGAACAGAGTGTCTGAATTAAGCAGACCACTCTTACCCAGTCCAAAGATCAGGGGTTGATCCATCACCGTTATTTAGCTCACTGCCCCATCCCAGCTCAGAACCTGGCTATATGCAAATTAGTCTGTCCCTGGCCCAGTGCATCATGGGAACAGGGCAGACCAAACTACCAAGCCAATTCTTCACCAGGAAGGAGACAAGCTTCCGGGGACCGGTTTCTGGCATTTCAGCCATCGTCGGCCCGGCTTGCTTGAATCCTGATGGAGCAGTGAGCAAGGGACTCATGTCTGAGTATACCCTGCCACATCTCTAGTGGCCAAAAACGATTCAGAAAAGGGGGTGGTGATGAACAGAGTGTCTGAATTAAGCAGACCGCTCTTACCCAGTCCAAAGATCAGGGGTTGATCCATCACCGTTATTTAGCTCACTGCCCCATCCCAGCTCAGAACCTGGCTATATGCAAATTAGTCTGTCCCTGGCCCAGTGCATCATGGGAACAGGGCAGACCAAACTACCAAGCCAATTCTTCACCAGAAAGGAGACAAGCTTCCGGGGACCGGTTTCTGGCATTTCAGCCGTCGTCGGCCCGGCTTGCTTGAATCCTGATGGAGCAGTGAGCAAGGGACTCATGTCTGAGTATACCCTGCCACATCTATAGTGGCCAAAAACGATTCAGAAAAGGCGGTGGTGATGAACAGAGTGTCTGAATTAAGCAGACCACTCTTACCCAGTCCAAAGATCAGGGGTTGATCCATCACCGTTATTTAGCTCACTGCCCCATCCCAGCTCAGAACCTGGCTATATGCAAATTAGTCTGTCCCTGGCCCAGTGCATCATGGGAACAGGGCAGACCAAACTACCAAGCCAATTCTTCACCAGAAAGGAGACAAGCTTCCGGGGACCGGTTTCTGGCATTTCAGCCGTCGTCGGCCGTGCTTGCTTGAATCCTGATGGAGCAGTGAGCAAGGGACTCATGTCTGAGTATACCCTGCCACATCTATAGTAGGCAAAAACGATTCAGAAAAGGGGGTGGTGATGAACAGAGTGTCTGAATTAAGCAGACCACTCTTACCCAGTCCAAAGATCAGGGGTTGATCCATCACCGTTATTTAGCTCACTGCCCCATCCCAGCTCAGAACCTGGCTATATGCAAATTAGTCTGTCCCTGGCCCAGTGCATCATGGGAACAGGGCAGACCAAACTACCAAGCCAATTCTTCACCAGAAAGGAGACAAGCTTCCGGGGACCGGTTTCTGGCATTTCAGCCGTCGTCGGCCCGGCTTGCTTAAATCCTGATGGAGCAGTGAGCAAGGGACTCATGTCTGAGTATACCCTGCCACATCTATAGTGGCCAAAAACGATTCAGAAAAGGGGGTGGTGATGAACAGAGTGTCTGAATTAAGCAGACCACTCTTACCCAGTCCAAAGATCAGGGGTTGATCCATCACCGTTATTTAGCTCACTGCCCCATCCCAGCTCAGAACCTGGCTATATGCAAATTAGTCTGTCCCTGGCCCAGTGCATCATGGGAACAGGGCAGACCAAACTACCAAGCCAATTCTTCACCAGAAAGGAGACAAGCTTCCGGGGACCGGTTTCTGGCATTTCAGCCGTCGTCGGCCCAGCTTGCTTGAATCCTGATGGAGCAGTGAGCAAGGGACTCATGTCTGAGTATACCCTGCCACATCTATAGTGGCCGGAACGATTCAGAAAAGGGGGTGGTGATGAACAGAGTGTCTGAATTAAGCAGACCACTCTTACCCAGTCCAAAGATCAGGGGTTGATCCATCACCGTTATTTAGCTCACTGCCCCATCCCAGCTCAGAACCTGGCTATATGCAAATTAGTCTGTCCCTGGCCCAGTGCATCATGGGAACAGGGCAGACCAAACTACCAAGCCAATTCTTCACCAGAAAGGAGACAAGCTTCCGGGTGCCCGGTTTCTGGCATTTCAGCCGTCGTCGGCCCGGCTTGCTTGAATCCTGATGGAGCAGTGAGCAAGGGACTCATGTCTGAGTATACCCTGCCACATCTATAGTGGCCAAAAACGATTCAGAAAAGGGGGTGGTGATGAACAGAGTGTCTGAATTAAGCAGACCGCTCTAACCCAGTCCAAAGATCAGGGGTTGATCCATCACCGTTATTTAGCTCACTGCCCCATCCCAGCTCAGAACCTGGCTATATGCAAATTAGTCTGTCACTGGCCCAGTGCATCATGGGAACAGGGCAGACCAAACTACCAAGCCAATTCTTCACCAGAAAGGAGACAAGCTTCCGGGGACCGGTTTCTGGCATTTCAGCCGTCGTCGGCCCGGCTTGCTTGAATCCTGATGGAGCAGTGAGCAAGGGACTCATGTCTGAGTATACCCTGCCACATCTATAGTGGCCAAAAACGATTCAGAAAAGGGGGTGGTGATGAACAGAGTGTCTGAATTAAGCAGACCGCTCTTACCCAGTCCAAAGATCAGGGGTTGATCCATCACCGTTATTTAGCTCACTGCCCCATCCCAGCTCAGAACCTGGCTATATGCAAATTAGTCTGTCCCTGGCCCAGTGCATCATGGGAACAGGGCAGACCAAACTACCAAGCCAATTCTTCACCAGAAAGGAGACAAGCTTCCGGGGACCGGTTTCTGGCATTTCAACCGTCGTTGGCCCGGCTTGCTTGAATCCTGATGGAGCAGTGAGCAAGGGACTCATGTCTGAGTATACCCTGCCACATCTATAGTGGCCAAAAACGATTCAGAAAAGGGGGTGGTGATGAACAGAGTGTCTGAATTAAGCAGACCACTCTTACCCAGTCCAAAGATCAGGGGTTGATCCATCACCATTATTTAGCTCACTGCCCCATCCCAGCTCAGAACCTGGCTATATGCAAATTAGTCTGTCCCTGGCCCAGTGCATCATGGGAACAGGGCAGACCAAACTACCAAGCCAATTCTTCACCAGAAAGGAGACAAGCTTCCGGGGACCGGTTTCTGGCATTTCAGCCGTCGTCAGCCCGGCTTGCTTGAATCCTGATGGAGCAGTGAGCAAGGGACTCATGTCTGAGTATACCCTGCCACATCTATAGTGGCCAAAAACGATTCAGAAAAGGGGGTGGTGATGAACAGAGTGTCTGAATTAAGCAGACCACTCTTACCCAGTCCAAAGATCAGGGGTTGATCCATCACCGTTATTTAGCTCACTGCCCCATCCCAGCTCAGAACCTGGCTATATGCAAATTAGTCTGTCCCTGGCTCAGTGCATCATGGGAACAGGGCAGACCAAACTACCAAGCCAATTCTTCACCAGAAAGGAGACAAGCTTCCGGGGACCGGTTTCTGGCATTTCAGCCGTCGTCGGCCCGGCTTGCTTGAATCCTGATGGAGCAGTGAGCAAGGGACTCATGTCTGAGTATACCCTGCCACATCTATAGTGGCCAAAAACGATTCAGAAAAGGGGGTGGTGATGAACAGAGTGTCTGAATTAAGCAGACCA
The DNA here is from genome assembly GCF_964261635.1 of Lissotriton helveticus. NCBI lineage: Eukaryota > Metazoa > Chordata > Amphibia > Caudata > Salamandridae > Lissotriton > Lissotriton helveticus. The sequence goes on along the minus strand of NC_136073.1, from coordinate 208,840,214 downwards.
CTCTTACCCAGTCCAAAGATCAGGGGTTGATCCATCACCGTTATTTAGCTCACTGCCCCATCCCAGCTCAGAACCTGGCTATATGCAAATTAGTCTGTCCCTGACCCAGTGCATCATGGGAACAGGGCAGACCAAACTACCAAGCCAATTCTTCACCAGAAAGGAGACAAGCTTCCGGGGACCGGTTTCTGGCATTTCAGCCGTCGTCAGCCCGGCTTGCTTGAATCCTGATGGAGCAGTGAGCAAGGGACTCATGTCTGAGTATACCCTGCCACATCTATAGTGGCCAAAAACGATTCAGAAAAGTGGGTGGTGATGAACAGAGTGTCTGAATTAAGCAGACCACTCTTACCCAGTCCAAAGATCAGGGGTTGATCCATCACCGTTATTTAGCTCACTGCCCCATCCCAGCTCAGAACCTGGCTATATGCAAATTAGTCTGTCCCTGGCCCAGTGCATCATGGGAACAGGGCAGACCAAACTACCAAGCCAATTCTTCACCAGAAAGGAGACAAGCTTCCGGGGACCGGTTTCTGGCATTTCAGCTGTCGTCGGCCCGGCTTGCTTGAATCCTGATGGAGCAGTGAGCAAGGGACTCATGTCTGAGTATACCCTGCCACATCTATAGTGGCCAAAAACGATTCAGAAAAGGGGGTGGTGATGAACAGAGTGTCTGAATTAAGCAGACCGCTCTTACCCAGTCCAAAGATCAGGGGTTGATCCATCACCGTTATTTAGCTACCTGCCCCATCCCAGCTCAGAGCCTGGCTATATGCAAATTAGTCTGTCCCTGGCCCAGTGCATCATGGGAACAGGGCAGACCAAACTACCAAGCCAATTCTTCACCAGAAAGGAGACAAGCTTCCGGGGACCGGTTTCTGGCATTTCAGCCGTCGTCGGCCCGGCTTGCTTGAATCCTGATGGAGCAGTGAGCAAGGGACTCATGTCTGAGTATACCCTGCCACATCTATAGTGGCCAAAAACGATTCAGAAAAGGGGGTGGTGATGAACAGAGTGTCTGAATTAAGCAGACCACTCTTACCCAGTCCAAAGATCAGGGGTTGATCCATCACCGTTATTTAGCTCACTGCCCCATCCCAGCTCAGAACCTGGCTATATGCAAATTAGTCTGTCCCTGGCCCAGTGCATCATGGGAACAGGGCAGACCAAACTACCAAGCCAATTCTTCACCAGAAAGGAGACAAGCTTCCGGGGACCGGTTTCTGGCATTTCAGCCGTCGTCGGCCCGGCTTGCTTGAATCCTGATGGAGCAGTGAGCAAGGGACTCATGTCTGAGTATACCCTGCCACATCTATAGTGGCCAAAAACGATTCAGAAAAGGGGGTGGTGATGAACAGAGTGTCTGAATTAAGCAGACCACTCTTACCCAGTCCAAAGATCAGGGGTTGATCCATCACCGTTATTTAGCTCACTGCCCCATCCCAGCTCAGAACCTGGCTATATGCAAATTAGTCTGTCCCTGGCCCAGTGCATCATGGGAACAGGGCAGACCAAACTACCAAGCCAATTCTTCACCAGGAAGGAGACAAGCTTCCGGGGACCGGTTTCTGGCATTTCAGCCGTCGTCGGCCCGGCTTGCTTGAATCCTGATGGAGCAGTGAGCAAGGGACTCATGTCTGAGTATACCCTGCCACATCTATAGTGGCCAAAAACGATTCAGAAAAGGGGGTGGTGATGAACAGAGTGTCTGAATTAAGCAGACCACTCTTACCCAGTCCAAAGATCAGGGGTTGATCCATCACCGTTATTTAGCTCACTGCCCCATCCCAGCTCAGAACCTGGCTATATGCAAATTAGTCTGTCCCTGGCCCAGTGCATCATGGGAACAGGGCAGACCAAACTACCAAGCCAATTCTTCACCAGAAAGGAGACAAGCTTCCGGGGACCGGTTTCTGGCATTTCAGCCGTCGTCGGCCCGGCTTGCTTGAATCCTGATGGAGCAGTGAGCAAGGGACTCATGTCTGAGTATACCCTGCCACATCTATAGTGGCCAACAACGATTCAGAAAAGGGGGTGGTGATGAACCGAGTGTCTGAATTAAGCAGACCACTCTTACCCAGTCCAAAGATCAGGGGTTGATCCATCACCGTTATTTAGCTCACTGCCCCATCCCAGCTCAGAACCTGGCTATATGCAAATTAGTCTGTCCCTGGCCCAGTGCATCATGGGAACAGGGCAGACCAAACTACCAAGCCAATTCTTCACCAGAAAGGAGACAAGCTTCCGGGGACCGGTTTCTGGCATTTCAGCCGTCGTCGGCCCGGCTTGCTTAAATCCTGATGGAGCAGTGAGCAAGGGACTCATGTCTGAGTATACCCTGCCACATCTATAGTGGCCAAAAACGATTCAGAAAAGGGGGTGGTGATGAACAGAGTGTCTGAATTAGGCAGACCACTCTTACCCAGTCCAAAGATCAGGGGTTTGATCCATCACCGTTATTTAGCTCACTGCCCCATCCCAGCTCAGAACCTGGCTATATGCAAATTAGTCTGTCCCTGGCCCAGTGCATCATGGGAACAGGGCAGACCAAACTACCAAGCCAATTCTTCACCAGAAAGGAGACAAGCTTCCGGGGACCGGTTTCTGGCATTTCAGCCGTCGTCGGCCCAGCTTGCTTAAATCCTGATGGAGCAGTGAGCAAGGGACTCATGTCTGAGTATACCCTGCCACATCTATAGTGGCCAAAAACGATTCAGAAAAGGGGTCGGTGATAAACAGAGTGTCTGAATTAAGCAGACCACTCTTACCCAGTCCAAAGATCAGGGGTTGATCCATCACCGTTATTTAGCTCACTGCCCCATCCCAGCTCAGAACCTGGCTATATGCAAATTAGTCTGTCCCTGGCCCAGTGCATCATGGGAACAGGGCAGACCAAACTACCAAGCCAATTCTTCACCAGAAAGGAGACAAGCTTCCGGGGACCGGTTTCTGGCATTTCAGCCGTCGTCGGCCCGGCCTGCTTGAATCCTGATGGAGCAGTGAGCAAGGGACTCATGTCTGAGTATACCCTGCCACATCTATAGTGGCCAAAAACGATTCAGAAAAGGGGGTGGTGATGAACAGAGTGTCTGAATTAAGCAGACCACTCTTACCCAGTCCAAAGATCAGGGGTTGATCCATCACCGTTATTTAGCTCACTGCCCCATCCCAGCTCAGAACCTGGCTATATGCAAATTAGTCTGTCCCTGGCCCAGTGCATCATGGGAACAGGGCAGACCAAACTACCAAGCCAATTCTTCACCAGGAAGGAGACAAGCTTCCGGGGACCGGTTTCTGGCATTTCAGCCGTCGTCGGCCCGGCTTGCTTGAATCCTGATGGAGCAGTGAGCAAGGGACTCATGTCTGAGTATACCCTGCCACATCTATAGTGGCCAAAAATGATTCAGAAAAGGGGGTGGTGATGAACAGAGTGTCTGAATTAAGCAGACCACTCTTACCCAGTCCAAAGATCAGGGGTTGATCCATCACCGTTATTTAGCTCACTGCCCCATCCCAGCTCAGAACCAGGCTATATGCAAATTAGTCTGTCCCTAGCCCAGTGCATCATGGGAACAGGGCAGACCAAACTACCAAGCCAATTCTTCACCAGAAAGGAGACAAGCTTCCGGGGACCGGTTTCTGCATTTCAGCCGTCGTCGGCCCGGCTTGCTTGAATCCTGATGGAGCAGTGAGCAAGGGACTCATGTCTGAGTATACCCTGCCACATCTATAGTGGCCAAAAACGATTCAGAAAAGGGGGTGGTGATGAACATAGTGTCTGAATTAAGCAGACCACTCTTACCCAGTCCAAAGATCAGGGGTTGATCCATCACCGTTATTTAGCTCACTGCCCCATCCCAGCTCAGAACCTGGCTATATGCAAATTAGTCTGTCCCTGGCCCAGTGCATCATGGGAACAGGCCAGACCAAACTACCAAGCCAATTCTTAACCAGAAAGGAGACAAGCTTCCGGGGACAGGTTTCTGGCATTTCAGCCGTCGTCGGCCCGGCTTGCTTGAATCCTGATGGAGCAGTGAGCAAGGGACTCATGTCTGAGTATACCCTGCCACATCTATAGTGGCCAAAAACGATTCAGAAAAGGGGGTGGTGATGAACAGAGTGTCGGAATTAAGCAGACCACTCTTACCCAGTCCAAAGATCAGGGGTTGATCCATCACCGTTATTTAGCTCACTGCCCCATCCCAGCTCAGAACCTGGCTATATGCAAATTAGTCTGTCCCTGGCCCAGTGCATCATGGGAACAGGGCAGACCAAACTACCAAGCCAATTCTTCACCAGAAAGGAGACAAGCTTCCGGGGACCGGTTTCTGGCATTTCAGCCGTCGTCGGCCCGGCTTGCTTGAATCCTGATGGAGCAGTGAGCAAGGGACTCATGTCTGAGTATACCCTGCCACATCAATAGTGGCCAAAAACGATTCAGAAAAGGGGGTGGTGATGAACAGAGTGTCTGAATTAAGCAGACCACTCTTACCCAGTCCAAAGATCAGGGGTTGATCCATCACCGTTATTTAGCTCACTGCCCCATCCCAACTCAGAACCTGGCTATATGCAAATTAGTCTGTCCCTGGCCCAGTGCATCATGGGAACAGGGCAGACCAAACTACCAAGCCAATTCTTCACCAGGAAGGAGACAAGCTTCCGGGGACCGGTTTCTGGCATTTCAGCCGTTGTCGGCCCGGCTTGCTTGAATCCTGATGGAGCAGTGAGCAAGGGACTCATGTCTGAGTATACCCTGCCACATCTATAGTGGCCAAAAACGATTCAGAAAAGGGGGTGGTGATGAACAGAGTGTCTGAATTAAGCAGACCACTCTTACCCAGTCCAAAGATCAGGGGTTGATCCATCACCGTTATTTAGCTCACTGCCCCATCCCAGCTCAGAACCTGGCTATATGCAAATTAGTCTGTCCCTGGCCCAGTGCATCATGGGAACAGGGCAGACCAAACTACCAAGCCAATTCTTCACCAGAAAGGAGACAAGCTTCCGGGGACCGGTTTCTGGCATTTCAGCCGTCGTCGGCCCGGCTTGCTTGAATCCTGATGGAGCAGTGAGCAAGGGACTCATGTCTGAGTATACCCTGCCACATCTATAGTGGCCAACAACGATTCAGAAAAGGGGGTGGTGATGAACCGAGTGTCTGAATTAAGCAGACCACTCTTACCCAGTCCAAAGATCAGGGGTTGATCCATCACCGTTATTTAGCTCACTGCCCCATCCCAGCTCAGAACCTGGCTATTTGCAAATTAGTCTGTCCCTGGCCCAGTGCATCATGGGAACAGGGCAGACCAAACTACCAAGCCAATTCTTCACCAGAAAGGAGACAAGCTTCCGGGGACCGGTTTCTGGCATTTCAGCCGTCGTCGGCCCGGCTTGCTTAAATCCTGATGGAGCAGTGAGCAAGGGACTCATGTCTGAGTATACCCTGCCACATCTATAGTGGCCAAAAACGATTCAGAAAAGGGGGTGGTGATGAACAGAGTGTCTGAATTAGGCAGACCACTCTTACCCAGTCCAAAGATCAGGGGTTGATCCATCACCGTTATTTAGCTCACTGCCCCATCCCAGCTCAGAACCTGGCTATATGCAAATTAGTCTGTCCCTGGCCCAGTGCATCATGGGAACAGGGCAGACCAAACTACCAAGCCAATTCTTCACCAGAAAGGAGACAAGCTTCCGGGGACCGGTTTCTGGCATTTCAGCCGTCGTCGGCCCGGCTTGCTTGAATCCTGATGGAGCAGTGAGCAAGGGACTCATGTCTGAGTATACCCTGCCACATCTATAGTGGCCAAAAACGATTCAGAAAAGGGGGTGGTGATGAACAGAGTGTCTGAATTAAGCAGACCACTCTTACCCAGTCCAAAGATCAGGGGTTGATCGTTCACCGTTATTTAGCTCACTGCCCCATCCCAGCTCAGAACCTGGCTATATGCAAATTAGTCTGTCCCTGGCCCAGTGCATCATGGGAACAGGGCAGACCAAACTACCAAGCCAATTCTTCACCAGAAAGGAGACAAGCTTCCGGGGACCGGTTTCTGGCATTTCAGCCGTCGTCGGCCCGGCTTGCTTGAATCCTGATGGAGCAGTGAGCAAGGGACTCATGTCTGAGTATACCCTGCCACATCTATAGTGGCCAAAAACGATTCAGAAAAGGGGGTGGTGATGAACAGAGTGTCTGAATTAGGCAGACCACTCTTACCCAGTCCAAAGATCAGGGGTTGATCCATCACCGTTATTTAGCTCACTGCCCCATCCAAGCTCAGAACCTGGCTATATGCAAATTAGTCTGTCCCTGGCCCAGTGCATCATGGGAACAGGGCAGACCAAACTACCAAGCCAATTCTTCACCAGAAAGGAGACAAGCTTCCGGGGACCGGTTTCTGGCATTTCAGCCGTCGTTGGCCCGGCTTGCTTGAATCCTGATGGAGCAGTGAGCAAGGGACTCATGTCTGAGTATACCCTGCCACATCTATAGTGGCCAAAAACGATTCAGAAAAGGGGGTGGTGATGAACAGAGTGTCTGAATTAAGCAGACCACTCTTACCCAGTCCAAAGATCAGGGGTTGATCCATCACCGTTATTTAGCTCACTGCCCCATCCCAGCTCAGAACCTGGCTATATGCAAATTAGTCTGTCCCTGGCCCAGTGCATCATGGGAACAGAGCAGACCAAACTACCAAGCCAATTCTTCACCAGGAAGGAGACAAGCTTCCGGGGACCGGTTTCTGGCATTTCAGCCGTCGTCGGCCCGGCTTGCTTGAATCCTGATGGAGCAGTGAGCAAGGGACTCATGTCTGAGTATACCCTGCCACATCTATAGTGGCCAAAAACGATTCAGAAAAGGGGGTGGTGATGAACAGAGTGTCTGAATTAAGCAGACCACTCTTACCCAGTCCAAAGATCAGGGGTTGATCCATCACCGTTATTTAGCTCACTGCCCCATCCCAGCTCAGAACCTGGCTATATGCAAATTAGTCTGTCCCTAGCCCAGTGCATCATGGGAACAGGGCAGACCAAACTACCAAGCCAATTCTTCACCAGAAAGGAGACAAGCTTCCGGGGACCGGTTTCTGGCATTTCAGCCGTCGTCGGCCCGGCTTGCTTGAATCCTAATGGAGCAGTGAGCAAGGGACTCATGTCTGAGTATACCCTGCCACATCTATAGTGGCCAAAAACGATTCAGAAAAGGGGTGGTGATGAACATAGTGTCTGAATTAAGCAGACCACTCTTACCCAGTCCAAAGATCAGGGGTTGATCCATCACCGTTATTTAGCTCACTGCCCCATCCCAGCTCAGAACCTGGCTATATGCAAATTAGTCTGTCCCTGGCCCAGTGCATCATGGGAACAGGCCAGACCAAACTACCAAGCCAATTCTTAACCAGAAAGGAGACAAGCTTCCGGGGACAGGTTTCTGGCATTTCAGCCGTCGTCGGCCCGGCTTGCTTGAATCCTGATGGAGCAGTGAGCAAGGGACTCATGTCTGAGTATACCCTGCCACATCTATAGTGGCCAAAAACGATTCAGAAAAGGGGGTGGTGATGAACAGAGTGTCGGAATTAAGCAGACCACTCTTACCCAGTCCAAAGATCAGGGGTTGATCCATCACCGTTATTTAGCTCACTGCCCCATCCCAGCTCAGAACCTGGCTATATGCAAATTAGTCTGTCCCTGGCCCAGTGCATCATGGGAACAGGGCAGACCAAACTACCAAGCCAATTCTTCACCAGGAAGGAGACAAGCTTCCGGGGACCGGTTTCTGGCATTTCAGCCGTCGTCGGCCCGGCTTGCTTGAATCCTGATGGAGCAGTGAGCAAGGGACTCATGTCTGAGTATACCCTGCCACATCTATAGTGGCCAAAAACGATTCAGAAAAGGGGGTGGTGATGAACAGAGTGTCTGAATTAAGCAGACCACTCTTACCCAGTCCAAAGATCAGGGGTTGATCCATCACCGTTATTTAGCTCACTGCCCCATCCCAGCTCAGAACCTGGCTATATGCAAATTAGTCTGTCCCTAGCCCAGTGCATCATGGGAACAGGGCAGACCAAACTACCAAGCCAATTCTTCACCAGAAAGGAGACAAGCTTCCGGGGACCGGTTTCTGGCATTTCAGCCGTCGTCGGCCCGGCTTGCTTGAATCCTGATGGAGCAGTGAGCAAGGGACTCATGTCTGAGTATACCCTGCCACATCTATAGTGGCCAAAAACGATTCAGAAAAGGGGGTGGTGATGAACATAGTGTCTCAATTAAGCAGACCACTCTTACCCAGTCCAAAGATCAGGGGTTGATCCATCACCGTTATTTAGCTCACTGCCCCATCCCAGCTCAGAACCTGGCTATATGCAAATTAGTCTGTCCCTGGCCCAGTGCATCATGGGAACAGGCCAGACCAAACTACCAAGCCAATTCTTAACCAGAAAGGAGACAAGCTTCCGGGGACCGGTTTCTGGCATTTCAGCCGTCGTCGGCCCAGCTTGATTGAATCCTGATGGAGCAGTGAGCAAGGGACTCATGTCTGAGTATACCCTGCCACATCTATAGTGGCCAAAAACGATTCAGAAAAGGGGGTGGTGATGAACAGAGTGTCTGAATTAAGCAGACCACTCTTACCCAGTCCAAAGATCAGGGGTTGATCCATCACCGTTATTTAGCTCACTGCCCCATCCCAGCTCAGAACCTGGCTATATGCAAATTAGTCTGTCCCTGGCCCAGTGCATCATGGGAACAGGGCAGACCAAACTACCAAGCCAATTCTTCACCAGAAAGGAGACAAGCTTCCGGGGACCGGTTTCTGGCATTTCAGCCGTCGTCGGCCCGGCTTGCTTGAATCCTGATGGAGCAGTGAGCAAGGGACTCATGTCTGAGTATACCCTGCCACATCTATAGTGGCCAAAAACGATTCAGAAAAGGGGGTGGTGATGAACAGAGTGTCTGAATTAAGCAGACCACTCTTACCCAGTCCAAAGATCGGGGGTTGATCCATCACCGTTATTTAGCTCACTGCCCCATCCCAGCTCAGAACCTGGCTATATGCAAATTAGTCTGTCCCTGGCCCAGTGCATCATGGGAACAGGGCAGACCAAACTACCAAGCCAAATACTTCACCAGGAAGGAGACAAGCTTCCGGGGACCGGTTTCTGGCATTTCAGCCGTCGTCGGCCCGGCTTGCTTGAATCCTGATGGAGCAGTGAGCAAGGGACTCATGTCTGAGTATACCCTGCCACATCTATAGTGGCCAAAAACGATTCAGAAAAGGGGGTGGTGATGAACAGAGTGTCTGAATTAAGCAGAGAACTCTTACCCAGTCCAAAGATCAGGGGTTGATCCATCACCGTTATTTAGCTCACTGCCCCATCCCAGCTCAGAACCTGGCTATATGCAAATTAGTCTGTCCCTAGCCCAGTGCATCATGGGAACAGGGCAGACCAAACTACCAAGCCAATTCTTCACCAGAAAGGAGACAAGCTTCCGGGGACCGGTTTCTGCATTTCAGCCGTCGTCGGCCCGGCTTGCTTGAATCCTGATGGAGCAGTGACTAAGGGACTCATGTCTGAGTATACCCTGCCACATCTATAGTGGCCAAAAACGATTCAGAAAAGGGGGTGGTGATGAACATAGTGTCTGAATTAAGCAGATCACTCTTACCCAGTCCAAAGATCAGGGGTTGATCCATCACCGTTATTTAGCTCACTGCCCCATCCCAGCTCAGAACCTGGCTATATGCAAATTAGTCTGTCCCTGGCCCAGTGCATCATGGGAACAGGCCAGACTAAACTACCAAGCCAATTCTTAACCAGAAAGGAGACAAGCTTCCGGGGACAGGTTTCTGGCATTTCAGCCGTCGTCGGCCCGGCTTGCTTGAATCCTGATGGAGCAGTGAGCAAGGGACTCATGTCTGAGTATACCCTGCCACATCTATAGTGGCCAAAAACGATTCAGAAAAGGGGGTGGTCATGAACAGAGTGTCGGAATTAAGCAGACCACTCTTACCCAGTCCAAAGATCAGGGGTTGATCCATCACCGTTATTTAGCTCACTGCCCCATCCCAGCTCAGAACCTGGCTATATGCAAATTAGTCTGTTCCTGGCCCAGTGCATCATGGGAACAGGGCAGACCAAACTACCAAGCCAATTCTTCACCAGAAAGGAGACAAGCTTCCGGGGACCGGTTTCTGGCATTTCAACCGTCGTCGGCCCGGCTTGCTTGAATCCTGATGGAGCAGTGAGCAAGGGACTCATGTCTGAGTATACCCTGCCACATCTATAGTGGCCAAAAACGATTCAGAAAAGGGGGTGGTGATGAACAGAGTGTCTGAATTAAGCAGACCACTCTTACCCAGTCCAAAGATCAGGGGTTGATCCATCACCGTTATTTAGCTCACTGCCCCATCCCAGCTCAGAACCTGGCTATATGCAAATTAGTCTGTCCCTGGCCCAGTGCATCATGGGAACAGGGCAGACCAAACTACCAAGCCAATTCTTCACCAGAAAGGAGACAAGCTTCCGGGGACCGGTTTCTGGCATTTCAGCCGTCGTCGGCCCGGCTTGCTTGAATTCTGATGGAGCAGTGAGCAAGGGACTCATGTCTGAGTATACCCTGCCACATCTATAGTGGCCAAAAACGATTCAGAAAAGGGGGTGGTGATGAACAGAGTGTCTGAATTAAGCAGACCACTCTTACCCAGTCCAAAGATCAGGGGTTGATCCATCACCGTTATTTAGCTCACTGCCCCATCCCAGCTCAGTACCTGGCTATATGCAAATTAGTCTGTCCCTGGCCCAGTGCATCATGGGAACAGGGCAGACCAAACTGCCAAGCCAATTCTTCACCAGAAAGGAGACAAGCTTCCGGGGACCGGTTTCTGGCATTTCAGCCATCGTCGGCCCGGCTTGCTTGAATCCTGATGGAGCAGTGAGCAAGGGACTCATGTCTGAGTATACCCTGCCACATCTATAGTGGCCAAACCGATTCAGAAAAGGGGGTGGTGATGAACAGAGTGTCTGAATTAAGCAGACCACTCTTACCCAGTCCAAAGATCAGGGGTTGATCCATCACCGTTATTTAGCTCACTGCCTCATCCCAGCTCAGAACCTGGCTATATGCAAATTAGTCTGTCCCTGGCCCAGTGCATCATGGGAACAGGGCAGACCAAACTACCAAGCCAATTCTTCACCAGAAAGGAGACAAGCTTCCGGGGACCGGTTTCTGGCATTTCAGCCGTCGTCGGCCCGGCTTGCTTGAATCCTGATGGAGCAGTGAGCAAGGGACTCATGTCTGAGTATACCCTGCCACATCTATAGTGGCCAAAAACGATTCAGAAAAGGGGGTGGTGATGAACAGAGTGTCTGAATTAAGCAGACCACTCTTACCCAGTCCAAAGATCAGGGGTTGATCGTTCACCGTTATTTAGCTCACTGCCCCATCCCAGCTCAGAACCTGGCTATATGCAAATTAGTCTGTCCCTGGCCCAGTGCATCATGGGAACAGGGCAGACCAAACTACCAAGCCAATTCTTCACCAGAAAGGAGACAAGCTTCCGGGGACCGGTTTCTGGCATTTCAGCCGTCGTCGGCCCGGCTTGCTTGAATCCTGATGGAGCAGTGAGCAAGGGACTCATGTCTGAGTATACCCTGCCACATCTATAGTGGCCAAAAACGATTCAGAAAAGGGGGTGGTGATGAACAGAGTGTCTGAATTAGGCAGACCACTCTTACCCAGTCCAAAGATCAGGGGTTGATCCATCACCGTTATTTAGCTCACTGCCCCATCCAAGCTCAGAACCTGGCTATATGCAAATTAGTCTGTCCCTGGCCCAGTGCATCATGGGAACAGGGCAGACCAAACTACCAAGCCAATTCTTCACCAGAAAGGAGACAAGCTTCCGGGGACCGGTTTCTGGCATTTCAGCCGTCGTCGGCCCGGCTTGCTTGAATCCTGATGGAGCAGTGAGCAAGGGACTCATGTCTGAGTATACCCTGCCACATCTATAGTGGCCAAAAACGATTCAGAAAAGGGGGTGGTGATGAACAGAGTGTCTGAATTAAGCAGACCACTCTTACCCAGTCCAAAGATCAGGGGTTGATCCATCACCGTTATTTAGCTCACTGCCCCATCCCAGCTCAGAACCTGGCTATATGCAAATTAGTCTGTCCCTGGCCCAGTGCATCATGGGAACAGGGCAGACCAAACTACCAAGCCAATTCTTCACCAGGAAGGAGACAAGCTTCCGGGGACCGGTTTCTGGCATTTCAGCCGTCGTCGGCCCGGCTTGCTTGAATACTGATGGAGCAGTGAGCAAGGGACTCATGTCTGAGTATACCCTGCCACATCTATAGTGGCCAAAAACGATTCAGAAAAGGGGGTGGTGATGAACAGAGTGTCTGAATTAAGCAGACCACTCTTACCCAGTCCAAAGATCAGGGGTTGATCCATCACCGTTATTTAGCTCACTGCCCCATCCCAGCTCAGAACCTGGCTATATGCAAATTAGTCTGTCCCTAGCCCAGTGCATCATGGGAACAGGGCAGACCAAACTACCAAGCCAATTCTTCACCAGAAAGGAGACAAGCTTCCGGGGACCGGTTTCTGGCATTTCAGCCGTCGTCGGCCCGGCTTGCTTGAATCCTAATGGAGCAGTGAGCAAGGGACTCATGTCTGAGTATACCCTGCCACATCTATAGTGGCCAAAAACGATTCAGAAAAGGAGTGGTGATGAACATAGTGTCTGAATTAAGCAGACCACTCTTACCCAGTCCAAAGATCAGGGGTTGATCCATCACCGTTATTTAGCTCACTGCCCCATCCCAGCTCAGAACCTGGCTATATGCAAATTAGTCTGTCCCTGGCCCAGTGCATCATGGGAACAGGCCAGACCAAACTACCAAGCCAATTCTTAACCAGAAAGGAGACAAGCTTCCGGGGACAGGTTTCTGGCATTTCAGCCGTCGTCGGCCCGGCTTGCTTGAATCCTGATGGAGCAGTGAGCAAGGGACTCATGTCTGAGTATACCCTGCCACATCTATAGTGGCCAAAAACGATTCAGAAAAGGGGGTGGTGATGAACAGAGTGTCGGAATTAAGCAGACCACTCTTACCCAGTCCAAAGATCAGGGGTTGATCCATCACCGTTATTTAGCTCACTGCCCCATCCCAGCTCAGAACCTGGCTATATGTAAATTAGTCTGTCCCTGGCCCAGTGCATCATGGGAACAGGGCAGACCAAACTACCAAGCCAATTCTTCACCAGAAAGGAGTCAAGCTTCCGGGGACCGGTTTCTGGCATTTCAGCCATCGTCGGCCCGGCTTGCTTGAATCCTGATGGAGCAGTGAGCAAGGGACTCATGTCTGAGTATACCCTGCCACATCTATAGTGGCCAAAAACGATTCAGAAAAGGGGGTGGTGATGAACAGAGTGTCTGAATTAAGCAGACCACTCTTACCCAGTCCAAAGATCAGGGGTTGATCCATCACCGTTATTTAGCTCACTGCCCCATCCCAGCTCAGAACCTGGCTAAATGCAAATTAGTCTGTCCCTGGCCCAGTGCATCATGGGAACAGGGCAGACCAAACTACCAAGCCAATTCTTCACCAGAAAGGAGACAAGCTTCCGGGGACCGGTTTCTGGCATTTCAGCCGTCGTCGGCCCGGCTTGCTTGAATCCTGATGGAGCAGTGAGCAAGGGACTCATGTCTGAGTATACCCTGCCACATCTATAGTGGCCAAAAACGATTCAGAAAAGGGGGTGGTGATGAACAGAGTGTCTGAATTAAGCAGACCACTCTTACCCAGTCCAAAGATCAGGGGTTGATCCATCACCGTTATTTAGCTCACTGCCCCATCCCAGCTCAGAACCTGGCTATATGCAAATTAGTCTGTCCCTGGCCCAGTGCATCATGGGAACAGGGCAGACCAAACTACCAAGCCAATTCTTCACCAGGAAGGAGACAAGCTTCCGGGGACCGGTTTCTGGCATTTCAGCCGTCGTCGGCCCGGCTTGCTTGAATCCTGATGGAGCAGTGAGCAAGGGACTCATGTCTGAGTATACCCTGCCACATCTATAGTGGCCAAAAACGATTCAGAAAAGGGGGTGGTGATGAACAGAGTGTCTGAATTAAGCAGACCACTCTTACCCAGTCCAAAGATCAGGGGTTGATCCATCACCGTTATTTAGCTCACTGCCCCATCCCAGCTCAGAACCTGGCTATATGCAAATTAGTCTGTCCCTAGCCCAGTGCATCATGGGAACAGGGCAGACCAAACTACCAAGCCAATTCTTCACCAGAAAGGAGACAAGCTTCCGGGGACCGGTTTCTGGCATTTCAGCCGTCGTCGGCCCGGCTTGCTTGAATCCTGATGGAGCAGTGAGCAAGGGACTCATGTCTGAGTATACCCTGCCACATCTATAGTGGCCAAAAACGATTCAGAAAAGGGGGTGGTGATGAACATAGTGTCTCAATTAAGCAGACCACTCTTACCCAGTCCAAAGATCAGGGGTTGATCCATCACCGTTATTTAGCTCACTGCCCCATCCCAGCTCAGAACCTGGCTATATGCAAATTAGTCTGTCCCTGGCCCAGTGCATCATGGGAACAGGCCAGACCAAACTACCAAGCCAATTCTTAACCAGAAAGGAGACAAGCTTCCGGGGACCGGTTTCTGGCATTTCAGCCGTCGTCGGCCCAGCTTGCTTGAATCCTGATGGAGCAGTGAGCAAGGGACTCATGTCTGAGTATACCCTGCCACATCTATAGTGGCCAAAAACGATTCAGAAAAGGGGGTGGTGATGAACAGAGTGTCTGAATTAAGCAGACCACTCTTACCCAGTCCAAAGATCAGGGGTTGATCCATCACCGTTATTTAGCTCACTGCCCCATCCCAGCTCAGAACCTGGCTATATGCAAATTAGTCTGTCCCTGGCCCAGTGCATCATGGGAACAGGGCAGACCAAACTACCAAGCCAATTCTTCACCAGAAAGGAGACAAGCTTCCGGGGACCGGTTTCTGGCATTTCAGCCGTCGTCGGCCCGGCTTGCTTGAATCCTGATGGAGCAGTGAGCAAGGGACTCATGTCTGAGTATACCCTGCCACATCTATAGTGGCCAAAAACGATTCAGAAAAGGGGGTGGTGATGAACAGAGTGTCTGAATTAAGCAGACCGCTCTTACCCAGTCCAAAGATCAGGGGTTGATCCATCACCGTTATTTAGCTCACTGCCCCATCCCAGCTCAGAACCTGGCTATATGCAAATTAGTCTGTCCCTGGCCCAGTGCATCATGGGAACAGGGCAGACCAAACTACCAAGCCAATTCTTCACCAGAAAGGAGACAAGCTTCCGGGGACCGGTTTCTGGCATTTCAGCCGTCGTCGGCCCGGCTTGCTTGAATCCTGATGGAGCAGTGAGCAAGGGACTCATGTCTGAGTATACCCTGCCACATCTATAGTGGCCAAAAACGATTCAGAAAAGGGGGTGGTGATGAACAGAGTGTCTGAATTAAGCAGACCGCTCTTACCCAGTCCAAAGATCAGGGGTTGATCCATCACCGTTATTTAGCTCACTGCCCCATCCCAGCTCAGAACCTGGCTATATGCAAATTAGTCTGTCCCTGGCCCAGTGCATCATGGGAACAGGGCAGACCAAACTACCAAGCCAATTCTTCACCAGAAAGGAGACAAGCTTCCGGGGACAGGTTTCTGGCATTTCAACCGTCGTCAGCCCGGCTTGCTTGAATCCTGATGGAGCAGTGAGCAAGGGACTCATGTCTGAGTATACCCTGTCACATCTATAGTGGCCAAAAACGATTCAGAAAAGGGGGTGGTGATGAACAGAGTGTCTGAATTAAGCAGACCACTCTTACCCAGTCCAAAGATCAGGGGTTGATCCATCACCATTATTTAGCTCACTGCCCCATCCCAGCTCAGAACCTGGCTATATGCAAATTAGTCTGTCCCTGGCCCAGTGCATCATGGGAACAGGGCAGACCAAACTACCAAGCCAATTCTTCACCAGAAAGGAGACAAGCTTCCGGGGACCGGTTTCTGGCATTTCAGCCGTCGTCAGCCCGGCTTGCTTGACTCCTGATGGAGCAGTGAGCAAGGGACTCATGTCTGAGTATACCCTGCCACATCTATAGTGGCCAAAAACGATTCAGAAAAGGGGGTGGTGATGAACAGAGTGTCTGAATTAAGCAGACCACTCTTACCCAGTCCAAAGATCAGGGGTTGATCCATCACCGTTATTTAGCTCACTGCCCCATCCCAGCTCAGAACCTGGCTATATGCAAATTAGTCTGTCCCTGGCCCAGTGCATCATGGGAACAGGGCAGACCAAACTACCAAGCCAATTCTTCACCAGAAAGGAGACAAGCTTCCGGGGACCGGTTTCTGGCATTTCAGCCGTCGTCGGCCCGGCTTGCTTGAATCCTGATGGAGCAGTGAGCAAGGGACTCATGTCTGAGTATACCCTGCCACATCTATAGTGGCCAAAAACGATTCAGAAAAGGGGGTGGTGATGAACAGAGTGTCTGAATTAAGCAGACCACTCTTACCCAGTCCAAAGATCAGGGGTTGATCCATCACCGTTATTTAGCTCACTGCCCCATCCCAGCTCAGAACCTGGCTATATGCAAATTAGTCTTTCCCTGGCCCAGTGCATCATGGGAACAGGGCAGACCAAACTACCAAGCCAATTCTTCACCAGAAAGGAGACAAGCTTCCGGGGACCGGTTTCTGGCATTTCAGCCGTCGTCGGCCCGGCTTGCTTAAATCCTGATGGAGCAGTGAGCAAGTGACTCATGTCTGAGTATACCCTGCCACATCTATAGTGGCCAAAAACGATTCAGAAAAGGGGGTGGTGATGAACAGAGTGTCTGAATTAAGCAGACCACTCTTACCCAGTCCAAAGATCAGGGGTTGATCCATCACCGTTATTTAGCTCACTGCCCCATCCCAGCTCAGAACCTGGCTATATGCAAATTAGTCTGTCCCTGGCCCAGTGCATCATGGGAACAGGGCAGACCAAACTACCAAGCCAATTCTTCACCAGAAAGGAGACAAGCTTCCGGGGACCGGTTTCTGGCATTTCAGCCGTCGTCGGCCCAGCTTGCTTGAATCCTGATGGAGCAGTGAGCAAGGGACTCATGTCTGAGTATACCCTGCCACATCTATAGTGGCCAAAAACGATTCAGAAAAGGGGGTGGTGATGAACAGAGTGTCTAAATTAAGCAGACCACTCTTACCCAGTCCAAAGATCAGGGGTTGATCCATCACCGTTATTTAGCTCACTGCCCCATCCCAGCTCAGAACCTGGCTATATGCAAATTAGTCTGTCCCTGGCCCAGTGCATCATGGGAACAGGGCAGACCAAACTACCAAGCCAATTCTTCACCAGAAAGGAGACAAGCTTCCGGGGACCGGTTTCTGGCATTTCAGCCGTCGTCGGCCCGGCTTGCTTGAATCCTGATGGAGCAGTGAGCAAGGGACTCATGTCTGAGTATACCCTGCCACATCTATAGTGGCCAAAAACGATTCAGAAAAGGGGGTGGTGATGAACAGAGTGTCTGAATTAAGCAGACCACTCTTACCCAGTCCAAAGATCAGGGGTTGATCCATCACCGTTATTTAGCTCACTGCCCCATCCCAGCTCAGAACCTGGCTATATGCAAATTAGTCTGTCCCTGGCCCAGTGCATCATGGGAACAGGGCAGACCAAACTACCAAGCCAATTCTTCACCAGAAAGGAGACAAGCTTCCGGGGACCGGTTTCTGGCATTTCAGCCGTCGTCGGCCTGGCTTGCTTGAATCCTGATGGAGCAGTGAGCAAGGGACTCATGTCTGAGTATACCCTGCCACATCTATAGTGGCCAAAAACGATTCAGAAAAGGGGGTGGTGATGAACAGAGTGTCTGAATTAAGCAGACCGCTCTTACCCAGTCCAAAGATCAGGGGTTGATCCATCACCGTTATTTAGCTCACTGCCCCATCCCAGCTCAGAACCTGGCTATATGCAAATTAGTCTGTCCCTGGCCCAGTGCATCATGGGAACAGGGCAGACCAAACTACCAAGCCAATTCTTCACCAGAAAGGAGACAAGCTTCCGGGGACCGGTTTCTGGCATTTCAGCCGTCGTCGGCCCGGCTTGCTTAAATCCTGATGGAGCAGTGAGCAAGGGACTCATGTCTGAGTATACCCTGCCACATCTATAGTGGCCAAAAACGATTCAGAAAAGGGGGTGGTGATGAACAGAGTGTCTGAATTAAGCAGACCACTCTTACCCAGTCCAAAGATCAGGGGTTGATCCATCACCGTTATTTAGCTCACTGCCCCATCCCAGCTCAGAACCTGGCTATATGCAAATTAGTCTGTCCCTGGCCCAGTGCATCATGGGAACAGGGCAGACCAAACTACCAAGCCAATTCTTCACCAGGAAGGAGACAAGCTTCCGGGGACCGGTTTCTGGCATTTCAGCCATCGTCGGCCCGGCTTGCTTGAATCCTGATGGAGCAGTGAGCAAGGGACTCATGTCTGAGTATACCCTGCCACATCTCTAGTGGCCAAAAACGATTCAGAAAAGGGGGTGGTGATGAACAGAGTGTCTGAATTAAGCAGACCGCTCTTACCCAGTCCAAAGATCAGGGGTTGATCCATCACCGTTATTTAGCTCACTGCCCCATCCCAGCTCAGAACCTGGCTATATGCAAATTAGTCTGTCCCTGGCCCAGTGCATCATGGGAACAGGGCAGACCAAACTACCAAGCCAATTCTTCACCAGAAAGGAGACAAGCTTCCGGGGACCGGTTTCTGGCATTTCAGCCGTCGTCGGCCCGGCTTGCTTGAATCCTGATGGAGCAGTGAGCAAGGGACTCATGTCTGAGTATACCCTGCCACATCTATAGTGGCCAAAAACGATTCAGAAAAGGCGGTGGTGATGAACAGAGTGTCTGAATTAAGCAGACCACTCTTACCCAGTCCAAAGATCAGGGGTTGATCCATCACCGTTATTTAGCTCACTGCCCCATCCCAGCTCAGAACCTGGCTATATGCAAATTAGTCTGTCCCTGGCCCAGTGCATCATGGGAACAGGGCAGACCAAACTACCAAGCCAATTCTTCACCAGGAAGGAGACAAGCTTCCGGGGACCGGTTTCTGGCATTTCAGCCGTCGTCGGCCCGGCTTGCTTGAATCCTGATGGAGCAGTGAGCAAGGGACTCATGTCTGAGTATACCCTGCCACATCTATAGTGGCCAAAAACGATTCAGAAAAGGGGGTGGTGATGAACAGAGTGTCTGAATTAAGCAGACCATTCTTACCCAGTCCAAAGATCAGGGGTTGATCCATCACCGTTATTTAGCTCACTGCCCCATCCCAGCTCAGAACCTGGCTATATGCAAATTAGTCTGTCCCTAGCCCAGTGCATCATGGGAACAGGGCAGACCAAACTACCAAGCCAATTCTTCACCAGAAAGGAGACAAGCTTCCGGGGACCGGTTTCTGGCATTTCAGCCGTCGTCGGCCCGGCTTGCTTGAATCCTAATGGAGCAGTGAGCAAGGGACTCATGTCTGAGTATACCCTGCCACATCTATAGTGGCCAAAAACGATTCAGAAAAGGAGTGGTGATGAACATAGTGTCTGAATTAAGCAGACCACTCTTACCCAGTCCAAAGATCAGGGGTTGATCCATCACCGTTATTTAGCTCACTGCCCCATCCCAGCTCAGAACCTGGCTATATGCAAATTAGTCTGTCCCTGGCCCAGTGCATCATGGGAACAGGCCAGACCAAACTACCAAGCCAATTCTTAACCAGAAAGGAGACAAGCTTCCGGGGACAGGTTTCTGGCATTTCAGCCGTCGTCGGCCCGGCTTGCTTGAATCCTGATGGAGCAGTGAGCAAGGGACTCATGTCTGAGTATACCCTGCCACATCTATAGTGGCCAAAAACGATTCAGAAAAGGGGGTGGTGATGAACAGAGTGTCGGAATTAAGCAGACCACTCTTACCCAGTCCAAAGATCAGGGGTTGATCCATCACCGTTATTTAGCTCACTGCCCCATCCCAGCTCAGAACCTGGCTATATGTAAATTAGTCTGTCCCTGGCCCAGTGCATCATGGGAACAGGGCAGACCAAACTACCAAGCCAATTCTTCACCAGAAAGGAGTCAAGCTTCCGGGGACCGGTTTCTGGCATTTCAGCCATCGTCGGCCCGGCTTGCTTGAATCCTGATGGAGCAGTGAGCAAGGGACTCATGTCTGAGTATACCCTGCCACATCTATAGTGGCCAAAAACGATTCAGAAAAGGGGGTGGTGATGAACAGAGTGTCTGAATTAAGCAGACCACTCTTACCCAGTCCAAAGATCAGGGGTTGATCCATCACCGTTATTTAGCTCACCGCCCCATCCCAGCTCAGAACCTGGCTAAATGCAAATTAGTCTGTCCCTGGCCCAGTGCATCATGGGAACAGGGCAGACCAAACTACCAAGCCAATTCTTCACCAGAAAGGAGACAAGCTTCCGGGGACCGGTTTCTGGCATTTCAGCCGTCGTCGGCCCGGCTTGCTTGAATCCTGATGGAGCAGTGAGCAAGGGACTCATGTCTGAGTATACCCTGCCACATCTATAGTGGCCAAAAACGATTCAGAAAAGGGGGTGGTGATGAACAGAGTGTCTGAATTAAGCAGACCACTCTTACCCAGTCCAAAGATCAGGGGTTGATCCATCACCGTTATTTAGCTCACTGCCCCATCCAAGCTCAGAACCTGGCTATATGCAAATTAGTCTGTCCCTGGCCCAGTGCATCATGGGAACAGGGCAGACCAAACTACCAAGCCAATTCTTCACCAGAAAGGAGACAAGCTTCCGGGGACCGGTTTCTGGCATTTCAGCCGTCGTCGGCCCGGCTTGCTTGAATCCTGATGGAGCAGTGAGCAAGGGACTCATGTCTGAGTATACCCTGCCACATCTATAGTGGCCAAAAACGATTCAGAAAAGGGGGTGGTGATGAACAGAGTGTCTGAATTAAGCAGACCACTCTTACCCAGTCCAAAGATCAGGGGTTGATCCATCACCGTTATTTAGCTCACTGCCCCATCCCAGCTCAGAACCTGGCTATATGCAAATTAGTCTGTCCCTGGCCCAGTGCATCATGGGAACAGGGCAGACCAAACTACCAAGCCAATTCTTCACCAGGAAGGAGACAAGCTTCCGGGGACCGGTTTCTGGCATTTCAGCCGTCGTCGGCCCGGCTTGCTTGAATCCTGATGGAGCAGTGAGCAAGGGACTCATGTCTGAGTATACCCTGCCACATCTATAGTGGCCAAAAACGATTCAGAAAAGGGGGTGGTGATGAACAGAGTGTCTGAATTAAGCAGACCACTCTTACCCAGTCCAAAGATCAGGGGTTGATCCATCACCGTTATTTAGCTCACTGCCCCATCCCAGCTCAGAACCTGGCTATATGCAAATTAGTCTGTCCCTAGCCCAGTGCATCATGGGAACAGGGCAGACCAAACTACCAAGCCAATTCTTCACCAGAAAGGAGACAAGCTTCCGGGGACCGGTTTCTGGCATTTCAGCCGTCATCGGCCCGGCTTGCTTGAATCCTGATGGACCAGTGAGCAAGGGACTCATGTCTGAGTATACCCTGCCACATCTATAGTGGCCAAAAACGATTCAGAAAAGGGGTGGTGATGAACATAGTGTCTGAATTAAGCAGACCACTCTTACCCAGTCCAAAGATCAGGGGTTGATCCATCACCGTTATTTAGCTCACTGCCCCATCCCAGCTCAGAACCTGGCTATATGCAAATTAGTCTGTCCCTGGCCCAGTGCATCATGGGAACAGGCCAGACCAAACTACCAAGCCAATTCTTAACCAGAAAGGAGACAAGCTTCCGGGGACAGGTTTCTGGCATTTCAGCCGTCGTCGGCCCGGCTTGCTTGAATCCTGATGGAGCAGTGAGCAAGGGACTCATGTCTGAGTATACCCTGCCACATCTATAGTGGCCAAAAACGATTCAGAAAAGGGGTCGGTGATGAACAGAGTGTCTGAATTAAGCAGACCACTCTTACCCAGTCCAAAGATCAGGGGTTGATCCATCACTGTTATTTAGCTCACTGCCCTATCCCAGCTCAGAACCTGGCTATATGCAAATTAGTCTGTCCCTGGCCCAGTGCATCATGGGAACAGGGCAGACCAAACTACCAAGCCAATTCTTCACCAGAAAGGAGACAAGCTTCCGGGGACCGGTTTCTGGCATTTCAGCCGTCGTCGGCCCGGCTTGCTTGAATCCTGATGGAGCAGTGAGCAAGGGACTCATGTCTGAGTATACCCTGCCACATCTATAGTGGCCAAAAACGATTCAGAAAAGGGGGTGGTGATGAACAGAGTGTCTGAATTAAGCAGACCGCTCTTACCCAGTCCAAAGATTAGGGGTTGATCCATCACCGTTATTTAGCTCACTGCCCCATCCCAGCTCAGAACCTGGCTATATGCAAATTAGTCTGTCCCTGGCCCAGTGCATCATGGGAACAGGGCAGACCAAACTACCAAGCCAATTCTTCACCAGAAAGGAGACAAGCTTCCGGGGACCGGTTTCTGGCATTTCAGCCGTCGTCGGCCCGGCTTGCTTGAATCCTGATGGAGCAGTGAGCAAGGGACTCATGTCTGAGTATACCCTGCCACATCTATAGTGGCCAAAAACGATTCAGAAAAGGGGGTGGTGATGAACAGAGTGTCTGAATTAAGCAGACCACTCTTACCCAGTCCAAAGATCGGGGGTTGATCCATCACCGTTATTTAGCTCACTGCCCCATCCCAGCTCAGAACCTGGCTATATGCAAATTAGTCTGTCCCTGGCCCAGTGCATCATGGGAACAGGGCAGACCAAACTACCAAGCCAAATACTTCACCAGGAAGGAGACAAGCTTCCGGGGACCGGTTTCTGGCATTTCAGCCGTCGTCGGCCCGGCTTGCTTGAATCCTGATGGAGCAGTGAGCAAGGGACTCATGTCTGAGTATACCCTGCCACATCTATAGTGGCCAAAAACGATTCAGAAAAGGGGGTGGTGATGAACAGAGTGTCTGAATTAAGCAGACCACTCTTACCCAGTCCAAAGATCAGGGGTTGATCCATCACCGTTATTTAGCTCACTGCCCCATCCCAGCTCAGAACCTGGCTATATGCAAATTAGTCTGTCCCTAGCCCAGTGCATCATGGGAACAGGGCAGACCAAACTACCAAGCCAATTCTTCACCAGAAAGGAGACAAGCTTCCGGGGACCGGTTTCTGCATTTCAGCCGTCGTCGGCCCGGCTTGCTTGAATCCTGATGGAGCAGTGACTAAGGGACTCATGTCTGAGTATACCCTGCCACATCTATAGTGGCCAAAAACGATTCAGAAAAGGGGGTGGTGATGAACATAGTGTCTGAATTAAGCAGATCACTCTTACCCAGTCCAAAGATCAGGGGTTGATCCATCACCGTTATTTAGCTCACTGCCCCATCCCAGCTCAGAACCTGGCTATATGCAAATTAGTCTGTCCCTGGCCCAGTGCATCATGGGAACAGGCCAGACTAAACTACCAAGCCAATTCTTAACCAGAAAGGAGACAAGCTTCCGGGGACAGGTTTCTGGCATTTCAGCCGTCGTCGGCCCGGCTTGCTTGAATCCTGATGGAGCAGTGAGCAAGGGACTCATGTCTGAGTATACCCTGCCACATCTATAGTGGCCAAAAACGATTCAGAAAAGGGGGTGGTGATGAACAGAGTGTCGGAATTAAGCAGACCACTCTTACCCAGTCCAAAGATCAGGGGTTGATCCATCACCGTTATTTAGCTCACTGCCCCATCCCAGCTCAGAACCTGGCTATATGCAAATTAGTCTGTTCCTGGCCCAGTGCATCATGGGAACAGGGCAGACCAAACTACCAAGCCAATTCTTCACCAGAAAGGAGACAAGCTTCCGGGGACCGGTTTCTGGCATTTCAACCGTCGTCGGCCCGGCTTGCTTGAATCCTGATGGAGCAGTGAGCAAGGGACTCATGTCTGAGTATACCCTGCCACATCTATAGTGGCCAAAAACGATTCAGAAAAGGGGGTGGTGATGAACAGAGTGTCTGAATTAAGCAGACCACTCTTACCCAGTCCAAAGATCAGGGGTTGATCCATCACCGTTATTTAGCTCACTGCCCCATCCCAGCTCAGAACCTGGCTATATGCAAATTAGTCTGTCCCTGGCCCAGTGCATCATGGGAACAGGGCAGACCAAACTACCAAGCCAATTCTTCACCAGAAAGGAGACAAGCTTCCGGGGACCGGTTTCTGGCATTTCAGCCGTCGTCGGCCCGGCTTGCTTGAATTCTGATGGAGCAGTGAGCAAGGGACTCATGTCTGAGTATACCCTGCCACATCTATAGTGGCCAAAAACGATTCAGAAAAGGGGGTGGTGATGAACAGAGTGTCTGAATTAAGCAGACCACTCTTACCCAGTCCAAAGATCAGGGGTTGATCCATCACCGTTATTTAGCTCACTGCCCCATCCCAGCTCAGTACCTGGCTATATGCAAATTAGTCTGTCCCTGGCCCAGTGCATCATGGGAACAGGGCAGGCCAAACTGCCAAGCCAATTCTTCACCAGAAAGGAGACAAGCTTCCGGGGACCGGTTTCTGGCATTTCAGCCATCGTCGGCCCGGCTTGCTTGAATCCTGATGGAGCAGTGAGCAAGGGACTCATGTCTGAGTATACCCTGCCACATCTATAGTGGCCAAAAACGATTCAGAAAAGGGGGTGGTGATGAACAGAGTGTCTGAATTAAGCAGACCACTCTTACCCAGTCCAAAGATCAGGGGTTGATCCATCACCGTTATTTAGCTCACTGCCTCATCCCAGCTCAGAACCTGGCTATATGCAAATTAGTCTGTCCCTGGCCCAGTGCATCATGGGAACAGGGCAGACCAAACTACCAAGCCAATTCTTCACCAGAAAGGAGACAAGCTTCCGGGGACCGGTTTCTGGCATTTCAGCCGTCGTCGGCCCGGCTTGCTTGAATCCTGATGGAGCAGTGAGCAAGGGACTCATGTCTGAGTATACCCTGCCACATCTATAGTGGCCAAAAACGATTCAGAAAAGGGGGTGGTGATGAACAGAGTGTCTGAATTAAGCAGACCACTCTTACCCAGTCCAAAGATCAGGGGTTGATCGTTCACCGTTATTTAGCTCACTGCCCCATCCCAGCTCAGAACCTGGCTATATGCAAATTAGTCTGTCCCTGGCCCAGTGCATCATGGGAACAGGGCAGACCAAACTACCAAGCCAATTCTTCACCAGAAAGGAGACAAGCTTCCGGGGACCGGTTTCTGGCATTTCAGCCGTCGTCGGCCCGGCTTGCTTGAATCCTGATGGAGCAGTGAGCAAGGGACTCATGTCTGAGTATACCCTGCCACATCTATAGTGGCCAAAAACGATTCAGAAAAGGGGGTGGTGATGAACAGAGTGTCTGAATTAGGCAGACCACTCTTACCCAGTCCAAAGATCAGGGGTTGATCCATCACCGTTATTTAGCTCACTGCCCCATCCAAGCTCAGAACCTGGCTATATGCAAATTAGTCTGTCCCTGGCCCAGTGCATCATGGGAACAGGGCAGACCAAACTACCAAGCCAATTCTTCACCAGAAAGGAGACAAGCTTCCGGGGACCGGTTTCTGGCATTTCAGCCGTCGTCGGCCCGGCTTGCTTGAATCCTGATGGAGCAGTGAGCAAGGGACTCATGTCTGAGTATACCCTGCCACATCTATAGTGGCCAAAAACGATTCAGAAAAGGGGGTGGTGATGAACAGAGTGTCTGAATTAAGCAGACCACTCTTACCCAGTCCAAAGATCAGGGGTTGATCCATCACCGTTATTTAGCTCACTGCCCCATCCCAGCTCAGAACCTGGCTATATGCAAATTAGTCTGTCCCTGGCCCAGTGCATCATGGGAACAGGGCAGACCAAACTACCAAGCCAATTCTTCACCAGGAAGGAGACAAGCTTCCGGGGACCGGTTTCTGGCATTTCAGCCGTCGTCGGCCCGGCTTGCTTGAATCCTGATGGAGCAGTGAGCAAGGGACTCATGTCTGAGTATACCCTGCCACATCTATAGTGGCCAAAAACGATTCAGAAAAGGGGGTGGTGATGAACAGAGTGTCTGAATTAAGCAGACCACTCTTACCCAGTCCAAAGATCAGGGGTTGATCCATCACCGTTATTTAGCTCACTGCCCCATCCCAGCTCAGAACCTGGCTATATGCAAATTAGTCTGTCCCTAGCCCAGTGCATCATGGGAACAGGGCAGACCAAACTACCAAGCCAATTCTTCACCAGAAAGGAGACAAGCTTCCGGGGACCGGTTTCTGGCATTTCAGCCGTCATCGGCCCGGCTTGCTTGAATCCTGATGGACCAGTGAGCAAGGGACTCATGTCTGAGTATACCCTGCCACATCTATAGTGGCCAAAAACGATTCAGAAAAGGGGTGGTGATGAACATAGTGTCTGAATTAAGCAGACCACTCTTACCCAGTCCAAAGATCAGGGGTTGATCCATCACCGTTATTTAGCTCACTGCCCCATCCCAGCTCAGAACCTGGCTATATGCAAATTAGTCTGTCCCTGGCCCAGTGCATCATGGGAACAGGCCAGACCAAACTACCAAGCCAATTCTTAACCAGAAAGGAGACAAGCTTCCGAGGACAGGTTTCTGGCATTTCAGCCGTCGTCGGCCCGGCTTGCTTGAATCCTGATGGAGCAGTGAGCAAGGGACTCATGTCTGAGTATACCCTGCCACATCTATAGTGGCCAAAAACGATTCAGAAAAGGGGTCGGTGATGAACAGAGTGTCTGAATTAAGCAGACCACTCTTACCCAGTCCAAAGATCAGGGGTTGATCCATCACTGTTATTTAGCTCACTGCCCTATCCCAGCTCAGAACCTGGCTATATGCAAATTAGTCTGTCCCTGGCCCAGTGCATCATGGGAACAGGGCAGACCAAACTACCAAGCCAATTCTTCACCAGAAAGGAGACAAGCTTCCGGGGACCGGTTTCTGGCATTTCAGCCGTCGTCGGCCCGGCTTGCTTGAATCCTGATGGAGCAGTGAGCAAGGGACTCATGTCTGAGTATACCCTGCCACATCTATAGTGGCCAAAAACGATTCAGAAAAGGGGGTGGTGATGAACAGAGTGTCTGAATTAAGCAGACCGCTCTTACCCAGTCCAAAGATTAGGGGTTGATCCATCACCGTTATTTAGCTCACTGCCCCATCCCAGCTCAGAACCTGGCTATATGCAAATTAGTCTGTCCCTGGCCCAGTGCATCATGGGAACAGGGCAGACCAAACTACCAAGCCAATTCTTCACCAGAAAGGAGACAAGCTTCCGGGGACCGGTTTCTGGCATTTCAGCCGTCGTCGGCCCGGCTTGCTTGAATCCTGATGGAGCAGTGAGCAAGGGACTCATGTCTGAGTATACCCTGCCACATCTATAGTGGCCAAAAACGATTCAGAAAAGGGGGTGGTGATGAACAGAGTGTCTGAATTAAGCAGACCACTCTTACCCAGTCCAAAGATCGGGGGTTGATCCATCACCGTTATTTAGCTCACTGCCCCATCCCAGCTCAGAACCTGGCTATATGCAAATTAGTCTGTCCCTGGCCCAGTGCATCATGGGAACAGGGCAGACCAAACTACCAAGCCAAATACTTCACCAGGAAGGAGACAAGCTTCCGGGGACCGGTTTCTGGCATTTCAGCCGTCGTCGGCCCGGCTTGCTTGAATCCTGATGGAGCAGTGAGCAAGGGACTCATGTCTGAGTATACCCTGCCACATCTATAGTGGCCAAAAACGATTCAGAAAAGGGGGTGGTGATGAACAGAGTGTCTGAATTAAGCAGACCACTCTTACCCAGTCCAAAGATCAGGGGTTGATCCATCACCGTTATTTAGCTCACTGCCCCATCCCAGCTCAGAACCTGGCTATATGCAAATTAGTCTGTCCCTAGCCCAGTGCATCATGGGAACAGGGCAGACCAAACTACCAAGCCAATTCTTCACCAGAAAGGAGACAAGCTTCCGGGGACCGGTTTCTGCATTTCAGCCGTCGTCGGCCCGGCTTGCTTGAATCCTGATGGAGCAGTGACTAAGGGACTCATGTCTGAGTATACCCTGCCACATCTATAGTGGCCAAAAACGATTCAGAAAAGGGGGTGGTGATGAACATAGTGTCTGAATTAAGCAGATCACTCTTACCCAGTCCAAAGATCAGGGGTTGATCCATCACCGTTATTTAGCTCACTGCCCCATCCCAGCTCAGAACCTGGCTATATGCAAATTAGTCTGTCCCTGGCCCAGTGCATCATGGGAACAGGCCAGACTAAACTACCAAGCCAATTCTTAACCAGAAAGGAGACAAGCTTCCGGGGACAGGTTTCTGGCATTTCAGCCGTCGTCGGCCCGGCTTGCTTGAATCCTGATGGAGCAGTGAGCAAGGGACTCATGTCTGAGTATACCCTGCCACATCTATAGTGGCCAAAAACGATTCAGAAAAGGGGGTGGTGATGAACAGAGTGTCGGAATTAAGCAGACCACTCTTACCCAGTCCAAAGATCAGGGGTTGATCCATCACCGTTATTTAGCTCACTGCCCCATCCCAGCTCAGAACCTGGCTATATGCAAATTAGTCTGTTCCTGGCCCAGTGCATCATGGGAACAGGGCAGACCAAACTACCAAGCCAATTCTTCACCAGAAAGGAGACAAGCTTCCGGGGACCGGTTTCTGGCATTTCAACCGTCGTCGGCCCGGCTTGCTTGAATCCTGATGGAGCAGTGAGCAAGGGACTCATGTCTGAGTATACCCTGCCACATCTATAGTGGCCAAAAACGATTCAGAAAAGGGGGTGGTGATGAACAGAGTGTCTGAATTAAGCAGACCACTCTTACCCAGTCCAAAGATCAGGGGTTGATCCATCACCGTTATTTAGCTCACTGCCCCATCCCAGCTCAGAACCTGGCTATATGCAAATTAGTCTGTCCCTGGCCCAGTGCATCATGGGAACAGGGCAGACCAAACTACCAAGCCAATTCTTCACCAGAAAGGAGACAAGCTTCCGGGGACCGGTTTCTGGCATTTCAGCCGTCGTCGGCCCGGCTTGCTTGAATTCTGATGGAGCAGTGAGCAAGGGACTCATGTCTGAGTATACCCTGCCACATCTATAGTGGCCAAAAACGATTCAGAAAAGGGGGTGGTGATGAACAGAGTGTCTGAATTAAGCAGACCACTCTTACCCAGTCCAAAGATCAGGGGTTGATCCATCACCGTTATTTAGCTCACTGCCCCATCCCAGCTCAGTACCTGGCTATATGCAAATTAGTCTGTCCCTGGCCCAGTGCATCATGGGAACAGGGCAGGCCAAACTGCCAAGCCAATTCTTCACCAGAAAGGAGACAAGCTTCCGGGGACCGGTTTCTGGCATTTCAGCCATCGTCGGCCCGGCTTGCTTGAATCCTGATGGAGCAGTGAGCAAGGGACTCATGTCTGAGTATACCCTGCCACATCTATAGTGGCCAAAAACGATTCAGAAAAGGGGGTGGTGATGAACAGAGTGTCTGAATTAAGCAGACCACTCTTACCCAGTCCAAAGATCAGGGGTTGATCCATCACCGTTATTTAGCTCACTGCCTCATCCCAGCTCAGAACCTGGCTATATGCAAATTAGTCTGTCCCTGGCCCAGTGCATCATGGGAACAGGGCAGACCAAACTACCAAGCCAATTCTTCACCAGAAAGGAGACAAGCTTCCGGGGACCGGTTTCTGGCATTTCAGCCGTCGTCGGCCCGGCTTGCTTGAATCCTGATGGAGCAGTGAGCAAGGGACTCATGTCTGAGTATACCCTGCCACATCTATAGTGGCCAAAAACGATTCAGAAAAGGGGGTGGTGATGAACAGAGTGTCTGAATTAAGCAGACCACTCTTACCCAGTCCAAAGATCAGGGGTTGATCGTTCACCGTTATTTAGCTCACTGCCCCATCCCAGCTCAGAACCTGGCTATATGCAAATTAGTCTGTCCCTGGCCCAGTGCATCATGGGAACAGGGCAGACCAAACTACCAAGCCAATTCTTCACCAGAAAGGAGACAAGCTTCCGGGGACCGGTTTCTGGCATTTCAGCCGTCGTCGGCCCGGCTTGCTTGAATCCTGATGGAGCAGTGAGCAAGGGACTCATGTCTGAGTATACCCTGCCACATCTATAGTGGCCAAAAACGATTCAGAAAAGGGGGTGGTGATGAACAGAGTGTCTGAATTAGGCAGACCACTCTTACCCAGTCCAAAGATCAGGGGTTGATCCATCACCGTTATTTAGCTCACTGCCCCATCCAAGCTCAGAACCTGGCTATATGCAAATTAGTCTGTCCCTGGCCCAGTGCATCATGGGAACAGGGCAGACCAAACTACCAAGCCAATTCTTCACCAGAAAGGAGACAAGCTTCCGGGGACCGGTTTCTGGCATTTCAGCCGTCGTCGGCCCGGCTTGCTTGAATCCTGATGGAGCAGTGAGCAAGGGACTCATGTCTGAGTATACCCTGCCACATCTATAGTGGCCAAAAACGATTCAGAAAAGGGGGTGGTGATGAACAGAGTGTCTGAATTAAGCAGACCACTCTTACCCAGTCCAAAGATCAGGGGTTGATCCATCACCGTTATTTAGCTCACTGCCCCATCCCAGCTCAGAACCTGGCTATATGCAAATTAGTCTGTCCCTGGCCCAGTGCATCATGGGAACAGGGCAGACCAAACTACCAAGCCAATTCTTCACCAGGAAGGAGACAAGCTTCCGGGGACCGGTTTCTGGCATTTCAGCCGTCGTCGGCCCGGCTTGCTTGAATCCTGATGGAGCAGTGAGCAAGGGACTCATGTCTGAGTATACCCTGCCACATCTATAGTGGCCAAAAACGATTCAGAAAAGGGGGTGGTGATGAACAGAGTGTCTGAATTAAGCAGACCACTCTTACCCAGTCCAAAGATCAGGGGTTGATCCATCACCGTTATTTAGCTCACTGCCCCATCCCAGCTCAGAACCTGGCTATATGCAAATTAGTCTGTCCCTAGCCCAGTGCATCATGGGAACAGGGCAGACCAAACTACCAAGCCAATTCTTCACCAGAAAGGAGACAAGCTTCCGGGGACCGGTTTCTGGCATTTCAGCCGTCATCGGCCCGGCTTGCTTGAATCCTGATGGACCAGTGAGCAAGGGACTCATGTCTGAGTATACCCTGCCACATCTATAGTGGCCAAAAACGATTCAGAAAAGGGGTGGTGATGAACATAGTGTCTGAATTAAGCAGACCACTCTTACCCAGTCCAAAGATCAGGGGTTGATCCATCACCGTTATTTAGCTCACTGCCCCATCCCAGCTCAGAACCTGGCTATATGCAAATTAGTCTGTCCCTGGCCCAGTGCATCATGGGAACAGGCCAGACCAAACTACCAAGCCAATTCTTAACCAGAAAGGAGACAAGCTTCCGGGGACAGGTTTCTGGCATTTCAGCCGTCGTCGGCCCGGCTTGCTTGAATCCTGATGGAGCAGTGAGCAAGGGACTCATGTCTGAGTATACCCTGCCACATCTATAGTGGCCAAAAACGATTCAGAAAAGGGGTCGGTGATGAACAGAGTGTCTGAATTAAGCAGACCACTCTTACCCAGTCCAAAGATCAGGGGTTGATCCATCACTGTTATTTAGCTCACTGCCCTATCCCAGCTCAGAACCTGGCTATATGCAAATTAGTCTGTCCCTGGCCCAGTGCATCATGGGAACAGGGCAGACCAAACTACCAAGCCAATTCTTCACCAGAAAGGAGACAAGCTTCCGGGGACCGGTTTCTGGCATTTCAGCCGTCGTCGGCCCGGCTTGCTTGAATCCTGATGGAGCAGTGAGCAAGGGACTCATGTCTGAGTATACCCTGCCACATCTATAGTGGCCAAAAACGATTCAGAAAAGGGGGTGGTGATGAACAGAGTGTCTGAATTAAGCAGACCGCTCTTACCCAGTCCAAAGATTAGGGGTTGATCCATCACCGTTATTTAGCTCACTGCCCCATCCCAGCTCAGAACCTGGCTATATGCAAATTAGTCTGTCCCTGGCCCAGTGCATCATGGGAACAGGGCAGACCAAACTACCAAGCCAATTCTTCACCAGAAAGGAGACAAGCTTCCGGGGACCGGTTTCTGGCATTTCAGCCGTCGTCGGCCCGGCTTGCTTGAATCCTGATGGAGCAGTGAGCAAGGGACTCATGTCTGAGTATACCCTGCCACATCTATAGTGGCCAAAAACGATTCAGAAAAGGGGGTGGTGATGAACAGAGTGTCTGAATTAAGCAGACCACTCTTACCCAGTCCAAAGATCGGGGGTTGATCCATCACCGTTATTTAGCTCACTGCCCCATCCCAGCTCAGAACCTGGCTATATGCAAATTAGTCTGTCCCTGGCCCAGTGCATCATGGGAACAGGGCAGACCAAACTACCAAGCCAAATACTTCACCAGGAAGGAGACAAGCTTCCGGGGACCGGTTTCTGGCATTTCAGCCGTCGTCGGCCCGGCTTGCTTGAATCCTGATGGAGCAGTGAGCAAGGGACTCATGTCTGAGTATACCCTGCCACATCTATAGTGGCCAAAAACGATTCAGAAAAGGGGGTGGTGATGAACAGAGTGTCTGAATTAAGCAGACCACTCTTACCCAGTCCAAAGATCAGGGGTTGATCCATCACCGTTATTTAGCTCACTGCCCCATCCCAGCTCAGAACCTGGCTATATGCAAATTAGTCTGTCCCTAGCCCAGTGCATCATGGGAACAGGGCAGACCAAACTACCAAGCCAATTCTTCACCAGAAAGGAGACAAGCTTCCGGGGACCGGTTTCTGCATTTCAGCCGTCGTCGGCCCGGCTTGCTTGAATCCTGATGGAGCAGTGACTAAGGGACTCATGTCTGAGTATACCCTGCCACATCTATAGTGGCCAAAAACGATTCAGAAAAGGGGGTGGTGATGAACATAGTGTCTGAATTAAGCAGATCACTCTTACCCAGTCCAAAGATCAGGGGTTGATCCATCACCGTTATTTAGCTCACTGCCCCATCCCAGCTCAGAACCTGGCTATATGCAAATTAGTCTGTCCCTGGCCCAGTGCATCATGGGAACAGGCCAGACTAAACTACCAAGCCAATTCTTAACCAGAAAGGAGACAAGCTTCCGGGGACAGGTTTCTGGCATTTCAGCCGTCGTCGGCCCGGCTTGCTTGAATCCTGATGGAGCAGTGAGCAAGGGACTCATGTCTGAGTATACCCTGCCACATCTATAGTGGCCAAAAACGATTCAGAAAAGGGGGTGGTGATGAACAGAGTGTCGGAATTAAGCAGACCACTCTTACCCAGTCCAAAGATCAGGGGTTGATCCATCACCGTTATTTAGCTCACTGCCCCATCCCAGCTCAGAACCTGGCTATATGCAAATTAGTCTGTTCCTGGCCCAGTGCATCATGGGAACAGGGCAGACCAAACTACCAAGCCAATTCTTCACCAGAAAGGAGACAAGCTTCCGGGGACCGGTTTCTGGCATTTCAACCGTCGTCGGCCCGGCTTGCTTGAATCCTGATGGAGCAGTGAGCAAGGGACTCATGTCTGAGTATACCCTGCCACATCTATAGTGGCCAAAAACGATTCAGAAAAGGGGGTGGTGATGAACAGAGTGTCTGAATTAAGCAGACCACTCTTACCCAGTCCAAAGATCAGGGGTTGATCCATCACCGTTATTTAGCTCACTGCCCCATCCCAGCTCAGAACCTGGCTATATGCAAATTAGTCTGTCCCTGGCCCAGTGCATCATGGGAACAGGGCAGACCAAACTACCAAGCCAATTCTTCACCAGAAAGGAGACAAGCTTCCGGGGACCGGTTTCTGGCATTTCAGCCGTCGTCGGCCCGGCTTGCTTGAATTCTGATGGAGCAGTGAGCAAGGGACTCATGTCTGAGTATACCCTGCCACATCTATAGTGGCCAAAAACGATTCAGAAAAGGGGGTGGTGATGAACAGAGTGTCTGAATTAAGCAGACCACTCTTACCCAGTCCAAAGATCAGGGGTTGATCCATCACCGTTATTTAGCTCACTGCCCCATCCCAGCTCAGTACCTGGCTATATGCAAATTAGTCTGTCCCTGGCCCAGTGCATCATGGGAACAGGGCAGGCCAAACTGCCAAGCCAATTCTTCACCAGAAAGGAGACAAGCTTCCGGGGACCGGTTTCTGGCATTTCAGCCATCGTCGGCCCGGCTTGCTTGAATCCTGATGGAGCAGTGAGCAAGGGACTCATGTCTGAGTATACCCTGCCACATCTATAGTGGCCAAAAACGATTCAGAAAAGGGGGTGGTGATGAACAGAGTGTCTGAATTAAGCAGACCACTCTTACCCAGTCCAAAGATCAGGGGTTGATCCATCACCGTTATTTAGCTCACTGCCTCATCCCAGCTCAGAACCTGGCTATATGCAAATTAGTCTGTCCCTGGCCCAGTGCATCATGGGAACAGGGCAGACCAAACTACCAAGCCAATTCTTCACCAGAAAGGAGACAAGCTTCCGGGGACCGGTTTCTGGCATTTCAGCCGTCGTCGGCCCGGCTTGCTTGAATCCTGATGGAGCAGTGAGCAAGGGACTCATGTCTGAGTATACCCTGCCACATCTATAGTGGCCAAAAACGATTCAGAAAAGGGGGTGGTGATGAACAGAGTGTCTGAATTAAGCAGACCACTCTTACCCAGTCCAAAGATCAGGGGTTGATCGTTCACCGTTATTTAGCTCACTGCCCCATCCCAGCTCAGAACCTGGCTATATGCAAATTAGTCTGTCCCTGGCCCAGTGCATCATGGGAACAGGGCAGACCAAACTACCAAGCCAATTCTTCACCAGAAAGGAGACAAGCTTCCGGGGACCGGTTTCTGGCATTTCAGCCGTCGTCGGCCCGGCTTGCTTGAATCCTGATGGAGCAGTGAGCAAGGGACTCATGTCTGAGTATACCCTGCCACATCTATAGTGGCCAAAAACGATTCAGAAAAGGGGGTGGTGATGAACAGAGTGTCTGAATTAGGCAGACCACTCTTACCCAGTCCAAAGATCAGGGGTTGATCCATCACCGTTATTTAGCTCACTGCCCCATCCAAGCTCAGAACCTGGCTATATGCAAATTAGTCTGTCCCTGGCCCAGTGCATCATGGGAACAGGGCAGACCAAACTACCAAGCCAATTCTTCACCAGAAAGGAGACAAGCTTCCGGGGACCGGTTTCTGGCATTTCAGCCGTCGTCGGCCCGGCTTGCTTGAATCCTGATGGAGCAGTGAGCAAGGGACTCATGTCTGAGTATACCCTGCCACATCTATAGTGGCCAAAAACGATTCAGAAAAGGGGGTGGTGATGAACAGAGTATCTGAATTAAGCAGACCACTCTTACCCAGTCCAAAGATCAGGGGTTGATCCATCACCGTTATTTAGCTCACTGCCCCATCCCAGCTCAGAACCTGGCTATATGCAAATTAGTCTGTCCCTGGCCCAGTGCATCATGGGAACAGGGCAGACCAAACTACCAAGCCAATTCTTCACCAGGAAGGAGACAAGCTTCCGGGGACCGGTTTCTGGCATTTCAGCCGTCGTCGGCCCGGCTTGCTTGAATCCTGATGGAGCAGTGAGCAAGGGACTCATGTCTGAGTATACCCTGCCACATCTATAGTGGCCAAAAACGATTCAGAAAAGGGGGTGGTGATGAACAGAGTGTCTGAATTAAGCAGACCACTCTTACCCAGTCCAAAGATCAGGGGTTGATCCATCACCGTTATTTAGCTCACTGCCCCATCCCAGCTCAGAACCTGGCTATATGCAAATTAGTCTGTCCCTAGCCCAGTGCATCATGGGAACAGGGCAGACCAAACTACCAAGCCAATTCTTCACCAGAAAGGAGACAAGCTTCCGGGGACCGGTTTCTGGCATTTCAGCCGTCATCGGCCCGGCTTGCTTGAATCCTGATGGACCAGTGAGCAAGGGACTCATGTCTGAGTATACCCTGCCACATCTATAGTGGCCAAAAACGATTCAGAAAAGGGGTGGTGATGAACATAGTGTCTGAATTAAGCAGACCACTCTTACCCAGTCCAAAGATCAGGGGTTGATCCATCACCGTTATTTAGCTCACTGCCCCATCCCAGCTCAGAACCTGGCTATATGCAAATTAGTCTGTCCCTGGCCCAGTGCATCATGGGAACAGGCCAGACCAAACTACCAAGCCAATTCTTAACCAGAAAGGAGACAAGCTTCCGGGGACAGGTTTCTGGCATTTCAGCCGTCGTCGGCCCGGCTTGCTTGAATCCTGATGGAGCAGTGAGCAAGGGACTCATGTCTGAGTATACCCTGCCACATCTATAGTGGCCAAAAACGATTCAGAAAAGGGGTCGGTGATGAACAGAGTGTCTGAATTAAGCAGACCACTCTTACCCAGTCCAAAGATCAGGGGTTGATCCATCACTGTTATTTAGCTCACTGCCCTATCCCAGCTCAGAACCTGGCTATATGCAAATTAGTCTGTCCCTGGCCCAGTGCATCATGGGAACAGGGCAGACCAAACTACCAAGCCAATTCTTCACCAGAAAGGAGACAAGCTTCCGGGGACCGGTTTCTGGCATTTCAGCCGTCGTCGGCCCGGCTTGCTTGAATCCTGATGGAGCAGTGAGCAAGGGACTCATGTCTGAGTATACCCTGCCACATCTATAGTGGCCAAAAACGATTCAGAAAAGGGGGTGGTGATGAACAGAGTGTCTGAATTAAGCAGACCGC
Organism: Lissotriton helveticus; assembly: GCF_964261635.1. Lineage (NCBI taxonomy): Eukaryota > Metazoa > Chordata > Amphibia > Caudata > Salamandridae > Lissotriton > Lissotriton helveticus. Next base: position 208,803,306 of record NC_136073.1, on the reverse strand, counting down.
TCTTACCCAGTCCAAAGATTAGGGGTTGATCCATCACCGTTATTTAGCTCACTGCCCCATCCCAGCTCAGAACCTGGCTATATGCAAATTAGTCTGTCCCTGGCCCAGTGCATCATGGGAACAGGGCAGACCAAACTACCAAGCCAATTCTTCACCAGAAAGGAGACAAGCTTCCGGGGACCGGTTTCTGGCATTTCAGCCGTCGTCGGCCCGGCTTGCTTGAATCCTGATGGAGCAGTGAGCAAGGGACTCATGTCTGAGTATACCCTGCCACATCTATAGTGGCCAAAAACGATTCAGAAAAGGGGGTGGTGATGAACAGAGTGTCTGAATTAAGCAGACCACTCTTACCCAGTCCAAAGATCGGGGGTTGATCCATCACCGTTATTTAGCTCACTGCCCCATCCCAGCTCAGAACCTGGCTATATGCAAATTAGTCTGTCCCTGGCCCAGTGCATCATGGGAACAGGGCAGACCAAACTACCAAGCCAAATACTTCACCAGGAAGGAGACAAGCTTCCGGGGACCGGTTTCTGGCATTTCAGCCGTCGTCGGCCCGGCTTGCTTGAATCCTGATGGAGCAGTGAGCAAGGGACTCATGTCTGAGTATACCCTGCCACATCTATAGTGGCCAAAAACGATTCAGAAAAGGGGGTGGTGATGAACAGAGTGTCTGAATTAAGCAGACCACTCTTACCCAGTCCAAAGATCAGGGGTTGATCCATCACCGTTATTTAGCTCACTGCCCCATCCCAGCTCAGAACCTGGCTATATGCAAATTAGTCTGTCCCTAGCCCAGTGCATCATGGGAACAGGGCAGACCAAACTACCAAGCCAATTCTTCACCAGAAAGGAGACAAGCTTCCGGGGACCGGTTTCTGCATTTCAGCCGTCGTCGGCCCGGCTTGCTTGAATCCTGATGGAGCAGTGACTAAGGGACTCATGTCTGAGTATACCCTGCCACATCTATAGTGGCCAAAAACGATTCAGAAAAGGGGGTGGTGATGAACATAGTGTCTGAATTAAGCAGATCACTCTTACCCAGTCCAAAGATCAGGGGTTGATCCATCACCGTTATTTAGCTCACTGCCCCATCCCAGCTCAGAACCTGGCTATATGCAAATTAGTCTGTCCCTGGCCCAGTGCATCATGGGAACAGGCCAGACTAAACTACCAAGCCAATTCTTAACCAGAAAGGAGACAAGCTTCCGGGGACAGGTTTCTGGCATTTCAGCCGTCGTCGGCCCGGCTTGCTTGAATCCTGATGGAGCAGTGAGCAAGGGACTCATGTCTGAGTATACCCTGCCACATCTATAGTGGCCAAAAACGATTCAGAAAAGGGGGTGGTGATGAACAGAGTGTCGGAATTAAGCAGACCACTCTTACCCAGTCCAAAGATCAGGGGTTGATCCATCACCGTTATTTAGCTCACTGCCCCATCCCAGCTCAGAACCTGGCTATATGCAAATTAGTCTGTTCCTGGCCCAGTGCATCATGGGAACAGGGCAGACCAAACTACCAAGCCAATTCTTCACCAGAAAGGAGACAAGCTTCCGGGGACCGGTTTCTGGCATTTCAACCGTCGTCGGCCCGGCTTGCTTGAATCCTGATGGAGCAGTGAGCAAGGGACTCATGTCTGAGTATACCCTGCCACATCTATAGTGGCCAAAAACGATTCAGAAAAGGGGGTGGTGATGAACAGAGTGTCTGAATTAAGCAGACCACTCTTACCCAGTCCAAAGATCAGGGGTTGATCCATCACCGTTATTTAGCTCACTGCCCCATCCCAGCTCAGAACCTGGCTATATGCAAATTAGTCTGTCCCTGGCCCAGTGCATCATGGGAACAGGGCAGACCAAACTACCAAGCCAATTCTTCACCAGAAAGGAGACAAGCTTCCGGGGACCGGTTTCTGGCATTTCAGCCGTCGTCGGCCCGGCTTGCTTGAATTCTGATGGAGCAGTGAGCAAGGGACTCATGTCTGAGTATACCCTGCCACATCTATAGTGGCCAAAAACGATTCAGAAAAGGGGGTGGTGATGAACAGAGTGTCTGAATTAAGCAGACCACTCTTACCCAGTCCAAAGATCAGGGGTTGATCCATCACCGTTATTTAGCTCACTGCCCCATCCCAGCTCAGTACCTGGCTATATGCAAATTAGTCTGTCCCTGGCCCAGTGCATCATGGGAACAGGGCAGGCCAAACTGCCAAGCCAATTCTTCACCAGAAAGGAGACAAGCTTCCGGGGACCGGTTTCTGGCATTTCAGCCATCGTCGGCCCGGCTTGCTTGAATCCTGATGGAGCAGTGAGCAAGGGACTCATGTCTGAGTATACCCTGCCACATCTATAGTGGCCAAAAACGATTCAGAAAAGGGGGTGGTGATGAACAGAGTGTCTGAATTAAGCAGACCACTCTTACCCAGTCCAAAGATCAGGGGTTGATCCATCACCGTTATTTAGCTCACTGCCTCATCCCAGCTCAGAACCTGGCTATATGCAAATTAGTCTGTCCCTGGCCCAGTGCATCATGGGAACAGGGCAGACCAAACTACCAAGCCAATTCTTCACCAGAAAGGAGACAAGCTTCCGGGGACCGGTTTCTGGCATTTCAGCCGTCGTCGGCCCGGCTTGCTTGAATCCTGATGGAGCAGTGAGCAAGGGACTCATGTCTGAGTATACCCTGCCACATCTATAGTGGCCAAAAACGATTCAGAAAAGGGGGTGGTGATGAACAGAGTGTCTGAATTAAGCAGACCACTCTTACCCAGTCCAAAGATCAGGGGTTGATCGTTCACCGTTATTTAGCTCACTGCCCCATCCCAGCTCAGAACCTGGCTATATGCAAATTAGTCTGTCCCTGGCCCAGTGCATCATGGGAACAGGGCAGACCAAACTACCAAGCCAATTCTTCACCAGAAAGGAGACAAGCTTCCGGGGACCGGTTTCTGGCATTTCAGCCGTCGTCGGCCCGGCTTGCTTGAATCCTGATGGAGCAGTGAGCAAGGGACTCATGTCTGAGTATACCCTGCCACATCTATAGTGGCCAAAAACGATTCAGAAAAGGGGGTGGTGATGAACAGAGTGTCTGAATTAGGCAGACCACTCTTACCCAGTCCAAAGATCAGGGGTTGATCCATCACCGTTATTTAGCTCACTGCCCCATCCAAGCTCAGAACCTGGCTATATGCAAATTAGTCTGTCCCTGGCCCAGTGCATCATGGGAACAGGGCAGACCAAACTACCAAGCCAATTCTTCACCAGAAAGGAGACAAGCTTCCGGGGACCGGTTTCTGGCATTTCAGCCGTCGTCGGCCCGGCTTGCTTGAATCCTGATGGAGCAGTGAGCAAGGGACTCATGTCTGAGTATACCCTGCCACATCTATAGTGGCCAAAAACGATTCAGAAAAGGGGGTGGTGATGAACAGAGTGTCTGAATTAAGCAGACCACTCTTACCCAGTCCAAAGATCAGGGGTTGATCCATCACCGTTATTTAGCTCACTGCCCCATCCCAGCTCAGAACCTGGCTATATGCAAATTAGTCTGTCCCTGGCCCAGTGCATCATGGGAACAGGGCAGACCAAACTACCAAGCCAATTCTTCACCAGGAAGGAGACAAGCTTCCGGGGACCGGTTTCTGGCATTTCAGCCGTCGTCGGCCCGGCTTGCTTGAATCCTGATGGAGCAGTGAGCAAGGGACTCATGTCTGAGTATACCCTGCCACATCTATAGTGGCCAAAAACGATTCAGAAAAGGGGGTGGTGATGAACAGAGTGTCTGAATTAAGCAGACCACTCTTACCCAGTCCAAAGATCAGGGGTTGATCCATCACCGTTATTTAGCTCACTGCCCCATCCCAGCTCAGAACCTGGCTATATGCAAATTAGTCTGTCCCTAGCCCAGTGCATCATGGGAACAGGGCAGACCAAACTACCAAGCCAATTCTTCACCAGAAAGGAGACAAGCTTCCGGGGACCGGTTTCTGGCATTTCAGCCGTCATCGGCCCGGCTTGCTTGAATCCTGATGGACCAGTGAGCAAGGGACTCATGTCTGAGTATACCCTGCCACATCTATAGTGGCCAAAAACGATTCAGAAAAGGGGTGGTGATGAACATAGTGTCTGAATTAAGCAGACCACTCTTACCCAGTCCAAAGATCAGGGGTTGATCCATCACCGTTATTTAGCTCACTGCCCCATCCCAGCTCAGAACCTGGCTATATGCAAATTAGTCTGTCCCTGGCCCAGTGCATCATGGGAACAGGCCAGACCAAACTACCAAGCCAATTCTTAACCAGAAAGGAGACAAGCTTCCGGGGACAGGTTTCTGGCATTTCAGCCGTCGTCGGCCCGGCTTGCTTGAATCCTGATGGAGCAGTGAGCAAGGGACTCATGTCTGAGTATACCCTGCCACATCTATAGTGGCCAAAAACGATTCAGAAAAGGGGTCGGTGATGAACAGAGTGTCTGAATTAAGCAGACCACTCTTACCCAGTCCAAAGATCAGGGGTTGATCCATCACTGTTATTTAGCTCACTGCCCTATCCCAGCTCAGAACCTGGCTATATGCAAATTAGTCTGTCCCTGGCCCAGTGCATCATGGGAACAGGGCAGACCAAACTACCAAGCCAATTCTTCACCAGAAAGGAGACAAGCTTCCGGGGACCGGTTTCTGGCATTTCAGCCGTCGTCGGCCCGGCTTGCTTGAATCCTGATGGAGCAGTGAGCAAGGGACTCATGTCTGAGTATACCCTGCCACATCTATAGTGGCCAAAAACGATTCAGAAAAGGGGGTGGTGATGAACAGAGTGTCTGAATTAAGCAGACCGCTCTTACCCAGTCCAAAGATTAGGGGTTGATCCATCACCGTTATTTAGCTCACTGCCCCATCCCAGCTCAGAACCTGGCTATATGCAAATTAGTCTGTCCCTGGCCCAGTGCATCATGGGAACAGGGCAGACCAAACTACCAAGCCAATTCTTCACCAGAAAGGAGACAAGCTTCCGGGGACCGGTTTCTGGCATTTCAGCCGTCGTCGGCCCGGCTTGCTTGAATCCTGATGGAGCAGTGAGCAAGGGACTCATGTCTGAGTATACCCTGCCACATCTATAGTGGCCAAAAACGATTCAGAAAAGGGGGTGGTGATGAACAGAGTGTCTGAATTAAGCAGACCACTCTTACCCAGTCCAAAGATCGGGGGTTGATCCATCACCGTTATTTAGCTCACTGCCCCATCCCAGCTCAGAACCTGGCTATATGCAAATTAGTCTGTCCCTGGCCCAGTGCATCATGGGAACAGGGCAGACCAAACTACCAAGCCAAATACTTCACCAGGAAGGAGACAAGCTTCCGGGGACCGGTTTCTGGCATTTCAGCCGTCGTCGGCCCGGCTTGCTTGAATCCTGATGGAGCAGTGAGCAAGGGACTCATGTCTGAGTATACCCTGCCACATCTATAGTGGCCAAAAACGATTCAGAAAAGGGGGTGGTGATGAACAGAGTGTCTGAATTAAGCAGACCACTCTTACCCAGTCCAAAGATCAGGGGTTGATCCATCACCGTTATTTAGCTCACTGCCCCATCCCAGCTCAGAACCTGGCTATATGCAAATTAGTCTGTCCCTAGCCCAGTGCATCATGGGAACAGGGCAGACCAAACTACCAAGCCAATTCTTCACCAGAAAGGAGACAAGCTTCCGGGGACCGGTTTCTGCATTTCAGCCGTCGTCGGCCCGGCTTGCTTGAATCCTGATGGAGCAGTGACTAAGGGACTCATGTCTGAGTATACCCTGCCACATCTATAGTGGCCAAAAACGATTCAGAAAAGGGGGTGGTGATGAACATAGTGTCTGAATTAAGCAGATCACTCTTACCCAGTCCAAAGATCAGGGGTTGATCCATCACCGTTATTTAGCTCACTGCCCCATCCCAGCTCAGAACCTGGCTATATGCAAATTAGTCTGTCCCTGGCCCAGTGCATCATGGGAACAGGCCAGACTAAACTACCAAGCCAATTCTTAACCAGAAAGGAGACAAGCTTCCGGGGACAGGTTTCTGGCATTTCAGCCGTCGTCGGCCCGGCTTGCTTGAATCCTGATGGAGCAGTGAGCAAGGGACTCATGTCTGAGTATACCCTGCCACATCTATAGTGGCCAAAAACGATTCAGAAAAGGGGGTGGTGATGAACAGAGTGTCGGAATTAAGCAGACCACTCTTACCCAGTCCAAAGATCAGGGGTTGATCCATCACCGTTATTTAGCTCACTGCCCCATCCCAGCTCAGAACCTGGCTATATGCAAATTAGTCTGTTCCTGGCCCAGTGCATCATGGGAACAGGGCAGACCAAACTACCAAGCCAATTCTTCACCAGAAAGGAGACAAGCTTCCGGGGACCGGTTTCTGGCATTTCAACCGTCGTCGGCCCGGCTTGCTTGAATCCTGATGGAGCAGTGAGCAAGGGACTCATGTCTGAGTATACCCTGCCACATCTATAGTGGCCAAAAACGATTCAGAAAAGGGGGTGGTGATGAACAGAGTGTCTGAATTAAGCAGACCACTCTTACCCAGTCCAAAGATCAGGGGTTGATCCATCACCGTTATTTAGCTCACTGCCCCATCCCAGCTCAGAACCTGGCTATATGCAAATTAGTCTGTCCCTGGCCCAGTGCATCATGGGAACAGGGCAGACCAAACTACCAAGCCAATTCTTCACCAGAAAGGAGACAAGCTTCCGGGGACCGGTTTCTGGCATTTCAGCCGTCGTCGGCCCGGCTTGCTTGAATTCTGATGGAGCAGTGAGCAAGGGACTCATGTCTGAGTATACCCTGCCACATCTATAGTGGCCAAAAACGATTCAGAAAAGGGGGTGGTGATGAACAGAGTGTCTGAATTAAGCAGACCACTCTTACCCAGTCCAAAGATCAGGGGTTGATCCATCACCGTTATTTAGCTCACTGCCCCATCCCAGCTCAGTACCTGGCTATATGCAAATTAGTCTGTCCCTGGCCCAGTGCATCATGGGAACAGGGCAGGCCAAACTGCCAAGCCAATTCTTCACCAGAAAGGAGACAAGCTTCCGGGGACCGGTTTCTGGCATTTCAGCCATCGTCGGCCCGGCTTGCTTGAATCCTGATGGAGCAGTGAGCAAGGGACTCATGTCTGAGTATACCCTGCCACATCTATAGTGGCCAAAAACGATTCAGAAAAGGGGGTGGTGATGAACAGAGTGTCTGAATTAAGCAGACCACTCTTACCCAGTCCAAAGATCAGGGGTTGATCCATCACCGTTATTTAGCTCACTGCCTCATCCCAGCTCAGAACCTGGCTATATGCAAATTAGTCTGTCCCTGGCCCAGTGCATCATGGGAACAGGGCAGACCAAACTACCAAGCCAATTCTTCACCAGAAAGGAGACAAGCTTCCGGGGACCGGTTTCTGGCATTTCAGCCGTCGTCGGCCCGGCTTGCTTGAATCCTGATGGAGCAGTGAGCAAGGGACTCATGTCTGAGTATACCCTGCCACATCTATAGTGGCCAAAAACGATTCAGAAAAGGGGGTGGTGATGAACAGAGTGTCTGAATTAAGCAGACCACTCTTACCCAGTCCAAAGATCAGGGGTTGATCGTTCACCGTTATTTAGCTCACTGCCCCATCCCAGCTCAGAACCTGGCTATATGCAAATTAGTCTGTCCCTGGCCCAGTGCATCATGGGAACAGGGCAGACCAAACTACCAAGCCAATTCTTCACCAGAAAGGAGACAAGCTTCCGGGGACCGGTTTCTGGCATTTCAGCCGTCGTCGGCCCGGCTTGCTTGAATCCTGATGGAGCAGTGAGCAAGGGACTCATGTCTGAGTATACCCTGCCACATCTATAGTGGCCAAAAACGATTCAGAAAAGGGGGTGGTGATGAACAGAGTGTCTGAATTAGGCAGACCACTCTTACCCAGTCCAAAGATCAGGGGTTGATCCATCACCGTTATTTAGCTCACTGCCCCATCCAAGCTCAGAACCTGGCTATATGCAAATTAGTCTGTCCCTGGCCCAGTGCATCATGGGAACAGGGCAGACCAAACTACCAAGCCAATTCTTCACCAGAAAGGAGACAAGCTTCCGGGGACCGGTTTCTGGCATTTCAGCCGTCGTCGGCCCGGCTTGCTTGAATCCTGATGGAGCAGTGAGCAAGGGACTCATGTCTGAGTATACCCTGCCACATCTATAGTGGCCAAAAACGATTCAGAAAAGGGGGTGGTGATGAACAGAGTGTCTGAATTAAGCAGACCACTCTTACCCAGTCCAAAGATCAGGGGTTGATCCATCACCGTTATTTAGCTCACTGCCCCATCCCAGCTCAGAACCTGGCTATATGCAAATTAGTCTGTCCCTGGCCCAGTGCATCATGGGAACAGGGCAGACCAAACTACCAAGCCAATTCTTCACCAGGAAGGAGACAAGCTTCCGGGGACCGGTTTCTGGCATTTCAGCCGTCGTCGGCCCGGCTTGCTTGAATCCTGATGGAGCAGTGAGCAAGGGACTCATGTCTGAGTATACCCTGCCACATCTATAGTGGCCAAAAACGATTCAGAAAAGGGGGTGGTGATGAACAGAGTGTCTGAATTAAGCAGACCACTCTTACCCAGTCCAAAGATCAGGGGTTGATCCATCACCGTTATTTAGCTCACTGCCCCATCCCAGCTCAGAACCTGGCTATATGCAAATTAGTCTGTCCCTAGCCCAGTGCATCATGGGAACAGGGCAGACCAAACTACCAAGCCAATTCTTCACCAGAAAGGAGACAAGCTTCCGGGGACCGGTTTCTGGCATTTCAGCCGTCATCGGCCCGGCTTGCTTGAATCCTGATGGACCAGTGAGCAAGGGACTCATGTCTGAGTATACCCTGCCACATCTATAGTGGCCAAAAACGATTCAGAAAAGGGGTGGTGATGAACATAGTGTCTGAATTAAGCAGACCACTCTTACCCAGTCCAAAGATCAGGGGTTGATCCATCACCGTTATTTAGCTCACTGCCCCATCCCAGCTCAGAACCTGGCTATATGCAAATTAGTCTGTCCCTGGCCCAGTGCATCATGGGAACAGGCCAGACCAAACTACCAAGCCAATTCTTAACCAGAAAGGAGACAAGCTTCCGGGGACAGGTTTCTGGCATTTCAGCCGTCGTCGGCCCGGCTTGCTTGAATCCTGATGGAGCAGTGAGCAAGGGACTCATGTCTGAGTATACCCTGCCACATCTATAGTGGCCAAAAACGATTCAGAAAAGGGGTCGGTGATGAACAGAGTGTCTGAATTAAGCAGACCACTCTTACCCAGTCCAAAGATCAGGGGTTGATCCATCACTGTTATTTAGCTCACTGCCCTATCCCAGCTCAGAACCTGGCTATATGCAAATTAGTCTGTCCCTGGCCCAGTGCATCATGGGAACAGGGCAGACCAAACTACCAAGCCAATTCTTCACCAGAAAGGAGACAAGCTTCCGGGGACCGGTTTCTGGCATTTCAGCCGTCGTCGGCCCGGCTTGCTTGAATCCTGATGGAGCAGTGAGCAAGGGACTCATGTCTGAGTATACCCTGCCACATCTATAGTGGCCAAAAACGATTCAGAAAAGGGGGTGGTGATGAACAGAGTGTCTGAATTAAGCAGACCGCTCTTACCCAGTCCAAAGATTAGGGGTTGATCCATCACCGTTATTTAGCTCACTGCCCCATCCCAGCTCAGAACCTGGCTATATGCAAATTAGTCTGTCCCTGGCCCAGTGCATCATGGGAACAGGGCAGACCAAACTACCAAGCCAATTCTTCACCAGAAAGGAGACAAGCTTCCGGGGACCGGTTTCTGGCATTTCAGCCGTCGTCGGCCCGGCTTGCTTGAATCCTGATGGAGCAGTGAGCAAGGGACTCATGTCTGAGTATACCCTGCCACATCTATAGTGGCCAAAAACGATTCAGAAAAGGGGGTGGTGATGAACAGAGTGTCTGAATTAAGCAGACCACTCTTACCCAGTCCAAAGATCGGGGGTTGATCCATCACCGTTATTTAGCTCACTGCCCCATCCCAGCTCAGAACCTGGCTATATGCAAATTAGTCTGTCCCTGGCCCAGTGCATCATGGGAACAGGGCAGGCCAAACTGCCAAGCCAATTCTTCACCAGAAAGGAGACAAGCTTCCGGGGACCGGTTTCTGGCATTTCAGCCATCGTCGGCCCGGCTTGCTTGAATCCTGATGGAGCAGTGAGCAAGGGACTCATGTCTGAGTATACCCTGCCACATCTATAGTGGCCAAAAACGATTCAGAAAAGGGGGTGGTGATGAACAGAGTGTCTGAATTAAGCAGACCACTCTTACCCAGTCCAAAGATCAGGGGTTGATCCATCACCGTTATTTAGCTCACTGCCCCATCCCAGCTCAGAACCTGGCTATATGCAAATTAGTCTGTCCCTAGCCCAGTGCATCATGGGAACAGGGCAGACCAAACTACCAAGCCAATTCTTCACCAGAAAGGAGACAAGCTTCCGGGGACCGGTTTCTGCATTTCAGCCGTCGTCGGCCCGGCTTGCTTGAATCCTGATGGAGCAGTGACTAAGGGACTCATGTCTGAGTATACCCTGCCACATCTATAGTGGCCAAAAACGATTCAGAAAAGGGGGTGGTGATGAACATAGTGTCTGAATTAAGCAGATCACTCTTACCCAGTCCAAAGATCAGGGGTTGATCCATCACCGTTATTTAGCTCACTGCCCCATCCCAGCTCAGAACCTGGCTATATGCAAATTAGTCTGTCCCTGGCCCAGTGCATCATGGGAACAGGCCAGACTAAACTACCAAGCCAATTCTTAACCAGAAAGGAGACAAGCTTCCGGGGACAGGTTTCTGGCATTTCAGCCGTCGTCGGCCCGGCTTGCTTGAATCCTGATGGAGCAGTGAGCAAGGGACTCATGTCTGAGTATACCCTGCCACATCTATAGTGGCCAAAAACGATTCAGAAAAGGGGGTGGTGATGAACAGAGTGTCGGAATTAAGCAGACCACTCTTACCCAGTCCAAAGATCAGGGGTTGATCCATCACCGTTATTTAGCTCACTGCCCCATCCCAGCTCAGAACCTGGCTATATGCAAATTAGTCTGTTCCTGGCCCAGTGCATCATGGGAACAGGGCAGACCAAACTACCAAGCCAATTCTTCACCAGAAAGGAGACAAGCTTCCGGGGACCGGTTTCTGGCATTTCAACCGTCGTCGGCCCGGCTTGCTTGAATCCTGATGGAGCAGTGAGCAAGGGACTCATGTCTGAGTATACCCTGCCACATCTATAGTGGCCAAAAACGATTCAGAAAAGGGGGTGGTGATGAACAGAGTGTCTGAATTAAGCAGACCACTCTTACCCAGTCCAAAGATCAGGGGTTGATCCATCACCGTTATTTAGCTCACTGCCCCATCCCAGCTCAGAACCTGGCTATATGCAAATTAGTCTGTCCCTGGCCCAGTGCATCATGGGAACAGGGCAGACCAAACTACCAAGCCAATTCTTCACCAGAAAGGAGACAAGCTTCCGGGGACCGGTTTCTGGCATTTCAGCCGTCGTCGGCCCGGCTTGCTTGAATTCTGATGGAGCAGTGAGCAAGGGACTCATGTCTGAGTATACCCTGCCACATCTATAGTGGCCAAAAACGATTCAGAAAAGGGGGTGGTGATGAACAGAGTGTCTGAATTAAGCAGACCACTCTTACCCAGTCCAAAGATCAGGGGTTGATCCATCACCGTTATTTAGCTCACTGCCCCATCCCAGCTCAGTACCTGGCTATATGCAAATTAGTCTGTCCCTGGCCCAGTGCATCATGGGAACAGGGCAGGCCAAACTGCCAAGCCAATTCTTCACCAGAAAGGAGACAAGCTTCCGGGGACCGGTTTCTGGCATTTCAGCCATCGTCGGCCCGGCTTGCTTGAATCCTGATGGAGCAGTGAGCAAGGGACTCATGTCTGAGTATACCCTGCCACATCTATAGTGGCCAAAAACGATTCAGAAAAGGGGGTGGTGATGAACAGAGTGTCTGAATTAAGCAGACCACTCTTACCCAGTCCAAAGATCAGGGGTTGATCCATCACCGTTATTTAGCTCACTGCCTCATCCCAGCTCAGAACCTGGCTATATGCAAATTAGTCTGTCCCTGGCCCAGTGCATCATGGGAACAGGGCAGACCAAACTACCAAGCCAATTCTTCACCAGAAAGGAGACAAGCTTCCGGGGACCGGTTTCTGGCATTTCAGCCGTCGTCGGCCCGGCTTGCTTGAATCCTGATGGAGCAGTGAGCAAGGGACTCATGTCTGAGTATACCCTGCCACATCTATAGTGGCCAAAAACGATTCAGAAAAGGGGGTGGTGATGAACAGAGTGTCTGAATTAAGCAGACCACTCTTACCCAGTCCAAAGATCAGGGGTTGATCGTTCACCGTTATTTAGCTCACTGCCCCATCCCAGCTCAGAACCTGGCTATATGCAAATTAGTCTGTCCCTGGCCCAGTGCATCATGGGAACAGGGCAGACCAAACTACCAAGCCAATTCTTCACCAGAAAGGAGACAAGCTTCCGGGGACCGGTTTCTGGCATTTCAGCCGTCGTCGGCCCGGCTTGCTTGAATCCTGATGGAGCAGTGAGCAAGGGACTCATGTCTGAGTATACCCTGCCACATCTATAGTGGCCAAAAACGATTCAGAAAAGGGGGTGGTGATGAACAGAGTGTCTGAATTAGGCAGACCACTCTTACCCAGTCCAAAGATCAGGGGTTGATCCATCACCGTTATTTAGCTCACTGCCCCATCCAAGCTCAGAACCTGGCTATATGCAAATTAGTCTGTCCCTGGCCCAGTGCATCATGGGAACAGGGCAGACCAAACTACCAAGCCAATTCTTCACCAGAAAGGAGACAAGCTTCCGGGGACCGGTTTCTGGCATTTCAGCCGTCGTCGGCCCGGCTTGCTTGAATCCTGATGGAGCAGTGAGCAAGGGACTCATGTCTGAGTATACCCTGCCACATCTATAGTGGCCAAAAACGATTCAGAAAAGGGGGTGGTGATGAACAGAGTGTCTGAATTAAGCAGACCACTCTTACCCAGTCCAAAGATCAGGGGTTGATCCATCACTGTTATTTAGCTCACTGCCCCATCCCAGCTCAGAACCTGGCTATATGCAAATTAGTCTGTCCCTGGCCCAGTGCATCATGGGAACAGGGCAGACCAAACTACCAAGCCAATTCTTCACCAGGAAGGAGACAAGCTTCCGGGGACCGGTTTCTGGCATTTCAGCCGTCGTCGGCCCGGCTTGCTTGAATCCTGATGGAGCAGTGAGCAAGGGACTCATGTCTGAGTATACCCTGCCACATCTATAGTGGCCAAAAACGATTCAGAAAAGGGGGTGGTGATGAACAGAGTGTCTGAATTAAGCAGACCACTCTTACCCAGTCCAAAGATCAGGGGTTGATCCATCACCGTTATTTAGCTCACTGCCCCATCCCAGCTCAGAACCTGGCTATATGCAAATTAGTCTGTCCCTAGCCCAGTGCATCATGGGAACAGGGCAGACCAAACTACCAAGCCAATTCTTCACCAGAAAGGAGACAAGCTTCCGGGGACCGGTTTCTGGCATTTCAGCCGTCATCGGCCCGGCTTGCTTGAATCCTGATGGACCAGTGAGCAAGGGACTCATGTCTGAGTATACCCTGCCACATCTATAGTGGCCAAAAACGATTCAGAAAAGGGGTGGTGATGAACATAGTGTCTGAATTAAGCAGACCACTCTTACCCAGTCCAAAGATCAGGGGTTGATCCATCACCGTTATTTAGCTCACTGCCCCATCCCAGCTCAGAACCTGGCTATATGCAAATTAGTCTGTCCCTGGCCCAGTGCATCATGGGAACAGGCCAGACCAAACTACCAAGCCAATTCTTAACCAGAAAGGAGACAAGCTTCCGGGGACAGGTTTCTGGCATTTCAGCCGTCGTCGGCCCGGCTTGCTTGAATCCTGATGGAGCAGTGAGCAAGGGACTCATGTCTGAGTATACCCTGCCACATCTATAGTGGCCAAAAACGATTCAGAAAAGGGGTCGGTGATGAACAGAGTGTCTGAATTAAGCAGACCACTCTTACCCAGTCCAAAGATCAGGGGTTGATCCATCACTGTTATTTAGCTCACTGCCCTATCCCAGCTCAGAACCTGGCTATATGCAAATTAGTCTGTCCCTGGCCCAGTGCATCATGGGAACAGGGCAGACCAAACTACCAAGCCAATTCTTCACCAGAAAGGAGACAAGCTTCCGGGGACCGGTTTCTGGCATTTCAGCCGTCGTCGGCCCGGCTTGCTTGAATCCTGATGGAGCAGTGAGCAAGGGACTCATGTCTGAGTATACCCTGCCACATCTATAGTGGCCAAAAACGATTCAGAAAAGGGGGTGGTGATGAACAGAGTGTCTGAATTAAGCAGACCGCTCTTACCCAGTCCAAAGATTAGGGGTTGATCCATCACCGTTATTTAGCTCACTGCCCCATCCCAGCTCAGAACCTGGCTATATGCAAATTAGTCTGTCCCTGGCCCAGTGCATCATGGGAACAGGGCAGACCAAACTACCAAGCCAATTCTTCACCAGAAAGGAGACAAGCTTCCGGGGACCGGTTTCTGGCATTTCAGCCGTCGTCGGCCCGGCTTGCTTGAATCCTGATGGAGCAGTGAGCAAGGGACTCATGTCTGAGTATACCCTGCCACATCTATAGTGGCCAAAAACGATTCAGAAAAGGGGGTGGTGATGAACAGAGTGTCTGAATTAAGCAGACCACTCTTACCCAGTCCAAAGATCGGGGGTTGATCCATCACCGTTATTTAGCTCACTGCCCCATCCCAGCTCAGAACCTGGCTATATGCAAATTAGTCTGTCCCTGGCCCAGTGCATCATGGGAACAGGGCAGACCAAACTACCAAGCCAAATACTTCACCAGGAAGGAGACAAGCTTCCGGGGACCGGTTTCTGGCATTTCAGCCGTCGTCGGCCCGGCTTGCTTGAATCCTGATGGAGCAGTGAGCAAGGGACTCATGTCTGAGTATACCCTGCCACATCTATAGTGGCCAAAAACGATTCAGAAAAGGGGGTGGTGATGAACAGAGTGTCTGAATTAAGCAGACCACTCTTACCCAGTCCAAAGATCAGGGGTTGATCCATCACCGTTATTTAGCTCACTGCCCCATCCCAGCTCAGAACCTGGCTATATGCAAATTAGTCTGTCCCTAGCCCAGTGCATCATGGGAACAGGGCAGACCAAACTACCAAGCCAATTCTTCACCAGAAAGGAGACAAGCTTCCGGGGACCGGTTTCTGCATTTCAGCCGTCGTCGGCCCGGCTTGCTTGAATCCTGATGGAGCAGTGACTAAGGGACTCATGTCTGAGTATACCCTGCCACATCTATAGTGGCCAAAAACGATTCAGAAAAGGGGGTGGTGATGAACATAGTGTCTGAATTAAGCAGATCACTCTTACCCAGTCCAAAGATCAGGGGTTGATCCATCACCGTTATTTAGCTCACTGCCCCATCCCAGCTCAGAACCTGGCTATATGCAAATTAGTCTGTCCCTGGCCCAGTGCATCATGGGAACAGGCCAGACTAAACTACCAAGCCAATTCTTAACCAGAAAGGAGACAAGCTTCCGGGGACAGGTTTCTGGCATTTCAGCCGTCGTCGGCCCGGCTTGCTTGAATCCTGATGGAGCAGTGAGCAAGGGACTCATGTCTGAGTATACCCTGCCACATCTATAGTGGCCAAAAACGATTCAGAAAAGGGGGTGGTGATGAACAGAGTGTCGGAATTAAGCAGACCACTCTTACCCAGTCCAAAGATCAGGGGTTGATCCATCACCGTTATTTAGCTCACTGCCCCATCCCAGCTCAGAACCTGGCTATATGCAAATTAGTCTGTTCCTGGCCCAGTGCATCATGGGAACAGGGCAGACCAAACTACCAAGCCAATTCTTCACCAGAAAGGAGACAAGCTTCCGGGGACCGGTTTCTGGCATTTCAACCGTCGTCGGCCCGGCTTGCTTGAATCCTGATGGAGCAGTGAGCAAGGGACTCATGTCTGAGTATACCCTGCCACATCTATAGTGGCCAAAAACGATTCAGAAAAGGGGGTGGTGATGAACAGAGTGTCTGAATTAAGCAGACCACTCTTACCCAGTCCAAAGATCAGGGGTTGATCCATCACCGTTATTTAGCTCACTGCCCCATCCCAGCTCAGAACCTGGCTATATGCAAATTAGTCTGTCCCTGGCCCAGTGCATCATGGGAACAGGGCAGACCAAACTACCAAGCCAATTCTTCACCAGAAAGGAGACAAGCTTCCGGGGACCGGTTTCTGGCATTTCAGCCGTCGTCGGCCCGGCTTGCTTGAATTCTGATGGAGCAGTGAGCAAGGGACTCATGTCTGAGTATACCCTGCCACATCTATAGTGGCCAAAAACGATTCAGAAAAGGGGGTGGTGATGAACAGAGTGTCTGAATTAAGCAGACCACTCTTACCCAGTCCAAAGATCAGGGGTTGATCCATCACCGTTATTTAGCTCACTGCCCCATCCCAGCTCAGTACCTGGCTATATGCAAATTAGTCTGTCCCTGGCCCAGTGCATCATGGGAACAGGGCAGGCCAAACTGCCAAGCCAATTCTTCACCAGAAAGGAGACAAGCTTCCGGGGACCGGTTTCTGGCATTTCAGCCATCGTCGGCCCGGCTTGCTTGAATCCTGATGGAGCAGTGAGCAAGGGACTCATGTCTGAGTATACCCTGCCACATCTATAGTGGCCAAAAACGATTCAGAAAAGGGGGTGGTGATGAACAGAGTGTCTGAATTAAGCAGACCACTCTTACCCAGTCCAAAGATCAGGGGTTGATCCATCACCGTTATTTAGCTCACTGCCTCATCCCAGCTCAGAACCTGGCTATATGCAAATTAGTCTGTCCCTGGCCCAGTGCATCATGGGAACAGGGCAGACCAAACTACCAAGCCAATTCTTCACCAGAAAGGAGACAAGCTTCCGGGGACCGGTTTCTGGCATTTCAGCCGTCGTCGGCCCGGCTTGCTTGAATCCTGATGGAGCAGTGAGCAAGGGACTCATGTCTGAGTATACCCTGCCACATCTATAGTGGCCAAAAACGATTCAGAAAAGGGGGTGGTGATGAACAGAGTGTCTGAATTAAGCAGACCACTCTTACCCAGTCCAAAGATCAGGGGTTGATCGTTCACCGTTATTTAGCTCACTGCCCCATCCCAGCTCAGAACCTGGCTATATGCAAATTAGTCTGTCCCTGGCCCAGTGCATCATGGGAACAGGGCAGACCAAACTACCAAGCCAATTCTTCACCAGAAAGGAGACAAGCTTCCGGGGACCGGTTTCTGGCATTTCAGCCGTCGTCGGCCCGGCTTGCTTGAATCCTGATGGAGCAGTGAGCAAGGGACTCATGTCTGAGTATACCCTGCCACATCTATAGTGGCCAAAAACGATTCAGAAAAGGGGGTGGTGATGAACAGAGTTTCTGAATTAGGCAGACCACTCTTACCCAGTCCAAAGATCAGGGGTTGATCCATCACCGTTATTTAGCTCACTGCCCCATCCAAGCTCAGAACCTGGCTATATGCAAATTAGTCTGTCCCTGGCCCAGTGCATCATGGGAACAGGGCAGACCAAACTACCAAGCCAATTCTTCACCAGAAAGGAGACAAGCTTCCGGGGACCGGTTTCTGGCATTTCAGCCGTCGTCGGCCCGGCTTGCTTGAATCCTGATGGAGCAGTGAGCAAGGGACTCATGTCTGAGTATACCCTGCCACATCTATAGTGGCCAAAAACGATTCAGAAAAGGGGGTGGTGATGAACAGAGTGTCTGAATTAAGCAGACCACTCTTACCCAGTCCAAAGATCAGGGGTTGATCCATCACCGTTATTTAGCTCACTGCCCCATCCCAGCTCAGAACCTGGCTATATGCAAATTAGTCTGTCCCTGGCCCAGTGCATCATGGGAACAGGGCAGACCAAACTACCAAGCCAATTCTTCACCAGGAAGGAGACAAGCTTCCGGGGACCGGTTTCTGGCATTTCAGCCGTCGTCGGCCCGGCTTGCTTGAATCCTGATGGAGCAGTGAGCAAGGGACTCATGTCTGAGTATACCCTGCCACATCTATAGTGGCCAAAAACGATTCAGAAAAGGGGGTGGTGATGAACAGAGTGTCTGAATTAAGCAGACCACTCTTACCCAGTCCAAAGATCAGGGGTTGATCCATCACCGTTATTTAGCTCACTGCCCCATCCCAGCTCAGAACCTGGCTATATGCAAATTAGTCTGTCCCTAGCCCAGTGCATCATGGGAACAGGGCAGACCAAACTACCAAGCCAATTCTTCACCAGAAAGGAGACAAGCTTCCGGGGACCGGTTTCTGGCATTTCAGCCGTCATCGGCCCGGCTTGCTTGAATCCTGATGGACCAGTGAGCAAGGGACTCATGTCTGAGTATACCCTGCCACATCTATAGTGGCCAAAAACGATTCAGAAAAGGGGTGGTGATGAACATAGTGTCTGAATTAAGCAGACCACTCTTACCCAGTCCAAAGATCAGGGGTTGATCCATCACCGTTATTTAGCTCACTGCCCCATCCCAGCTCAGAACCTGGCTATATGCAAATTAGTCTGTCCCTGGCCCAGTGCATCATGGGAACAGGCCAGACCAAACTACCAAGCCAATTCTTAACCAGAAAGGAGACAAGCTTCCGGGGACAGGTTTCTGGCATTTCAGCCGTCGTCGGCCCGGCTTGCTTGAATCCTGATGGAGCAGTGAGCAAGGGACTCATGTCTGAGTATACCCTGCCACATCTATAGTGGCCAAAAACGATTCAGAAAAGGGGTCGGTGATGAACAGAGTGTCTGAATTAAGCAGACCACTCTTACCCAGTCCAAAGATCAGGGGTTGATCCATCACTGTTATTTAGCTCACTGCCCTATCCCAGCTCAGAACCTGGCTATATGCAAATTAGTCTGTCCCTGGCCCAGTGCATCATGGGAACAGGGCAGACCAAACTACCAAGCCAATTCTTCACCAGAAAGGAGACAAGCTTCCGGGGACCGGTTTCTGGCATTTCAGCCGTCGTCGGCCCGGCTTGCTTGAATCCTGATGGAGCAGTGAGCAAGGGACTCATGTCTGAGTATACCCTGCCACATCTATAGTGGCCAAAAACGATTCAGAAAAGGGGGTGGTGATGAACAGAGTGTCTGAATTAAGCAGACCGCTCTTACCCAGTCCAAAGATTAGGGGTTGATCCATCACCGTTATTTAGCTCACTGCCCCATCCCAGCTCAGAACCTGGCTATATGCAAATTAGTCTGTCCCTGGCCCAGTGCATCATGGGAACAGGGCAGACCAAACTACCAAGCCAATTCTTCACCAGAAAGGAGACAAGCTTCCGGGGACCGGTTTCTGGCATTTCAGCCGTCGTCGGCCCGGCTTGCTTGAATCCTGATGGAGCAGTGAGCAAGGGACTCATGTCTGAGTATACCCTGCCACATCTATAGTGGCCAAAAACGATTCAGAAAAGGGGGTGGTGATGAACAGAGTGTCTGAATTAAGCAGACCACTCTTACCCAGTCCAAAGATCGGGGGTTGATCCATCACCGTTATTTAGCTCACTGCCCCATCCCAGCTCAGAACCTGGCTATATGCAAATTAGTCTGTCCCTGGCCCAGTGCATCATGGGAACAGGGCAGACCAAACTACCAAGCCAAATACTTCACCAGGAAGGAGACAAGCTTCCGGGGACCGGTTTCTGGCATTTCAGCCGTCGTCGGCCCGGCTTGCTTGAATCCTGATGGAGCAGTGAGCAAGGGACTCATGTCTGAGTATACCCTGCCACATCTATAGTGGCCAAAAACGATTCAGAAAAGGGGGTGGTGATGAACAGAGTGTCTGAATTAAGCAGACCACTCTTACCCAGTCCAAAGATCAGGGGTTGATCCATCACCGTTATTTAGCTCACTGCCCCATCCCAGCTCAGAACCTGGCTATATGCAAATTAGTCTGTCCCTAGCCCAGTGCATCATGGGAACAGGGCAGACCAAACTACCAAGCCAATTCTTCACCAGAAAGGAGACAAGCTTCCGGGGACCGGTTTCTGCATTTCAGCCGTCGTCGGCCCGGCTTGCTTGAATCCTGATGGAGCAGTGACTAAGGGACTCATGTCTGAGTATACCCTGCCACATCTATAGTGGCCAAAAACGATTCAGAAAAGGGGGTGGTGATGAACATAGTGTCTGAATTAAGCAGATCACTCTTACCCAGTCCAAAGATCAGGGGTTGATCCATCACCGTTATTTAGCTCACTGCCCCATCCCAGCTCAGAACCTGGCTATATGCAAATTAGTCTGTCCCTGGCCCAGTGCATCATGGGAACAGGCCAGACTAAACTACCAAGCCAATTCTTAACCAGAAAGGAGACAAGCTTCCGGGGACAGGTTTCTGGCATTTCAGCCGTCGTCGGCCCGGCTTGCTTGAATCCTGATGGAGCAGTGAGCAAGGGACTCATGTCTGAGTATACCCTGCCACATCTATAGTGGCCAAAAACGATTCAGAAAAGGGGGTGGTGATGAACAGAGTGTCGGAATTAAGCAGACCACTCTTACCCAGTCCAAAGATCAGGGGTTGATCCATCACCGTTATTTAGCTCACTGCCCCATCCCAGCTCAGAACCTGGCTATATGCAAATTAGTCTGTTCCTGGCCCAGTGCATCATGGGAACAGGGCAGACCAAACTACCAAGCCAATTCTTCACCAGAAAGGAGACAAGCTTCCGGGGACCGGTTTCTGGCATTTCAACCGTCGTCGGCCCGGCTTGCTTGAATCCTGATGGAGCAGTGAGCAAGGGACTCATGTCTGAGTATACCCTGCCACATCTATAGTGGCCAAAAACGATTCAGAAAAGGGGGTGGTGATGAACAGAGTGTCTGAATTAAGCAGACCACTCTTACCCAGTCCAAAGATCAGGGGTTGATCCATCACCGTTATTTAGCTCACTGCCCCATCCCAGCTCAGAACCTGGCTATATGCAAATTAGTCTGTCCCTGGCCCAGTGCATCATGGGAACAGGGCAGACCAAACTACCAAGCCAATTCTTCACCAGAAAGGAGACAAGCTTCCGGGGACCGGTTTCTGGCATTTCAGCCGTCGTCGGCCCGGCTTGCTTGAATTCTGATGGAGCAGTGAGCAAGGGACTCATGTCTGAGTATACCCTGCCACATCTATAGTGGCCAAAAACGATTCAGAAAAGGGGGTGGTGATGAACAGAGTGTCTGAATTAAGCAGACCACTCTTACCCAGTCCAAAGATCAGGGGTTGATCCATCACCGTTATTTAGCTCACTGCCCCATCCCAGCTCAGTACCTGGCTATATGCAAATTAGTCTGTCCCTGGCCCAGTGCATCATGGGAACAGGGCAGGCCAAACTGCCAAGCCAATTCTTCACCAGAAAGGAGACAAGCTTCCGGGGACCGGTTTCTGGCATTTCAGCCATCGTCGGCCCGGCTTGCTTGAATCCTGATGGAGCAGTGAGCAAGGGACTCATGTCTGAGTATACCCTGCCACATCTATAGTGGCCAAAAACGATTCAGAAAAGGGGGTGGTGATGAACAGAGTGTCTGAATTAAGCAGACCACTCTTACCCAGTCCAAAGATCAGGGGTTGATCCATCACCGTTATTTAGCTCACTGCCCCATCCCAGCTCAGAACCTGGCTATATGCAAATTAGTCTGTCCCTGGCCCAGTGCATCATGGGAACAGGGCAGACCAAACTACCAAGCCAATTCTTCACCAGGAAGGAGACAAGCTTCCGGGGACCGGTTTCTGGCATTTCAGCCGTCGTCGGCCCGGCTTGCTTGAATCCTGATGGAGCAGTGAGCAAGGGACTCATGTCTGAGTATACCCTGCCACATCTATAGTGGCCAAAAACGATTCAGAAAAGGGGGTGGTGATGAACAGAGTGTCTGAATTAAGCAGACCACTCTTACCCAGTCCAAAGATCAGGGGTTGATCCATCACCGTTATTTAGCTCACTGCCCCATCCCAGCTCAGAACCTGGCTATATGCAAATTAGTCTGTCCCTAGCCCAGTGCATCATGGGAACAGGGCAGACCAAACTACCAAGCCAATTCTTCACCAGAAAGGAGACAAGCTTCCGGGGACCGGTTTCTGGCATTTCAGCCGTCATCGGCCCGGCTTGCTTGAATCCTGATGGACCAGTGAGCAAGGGACTCATGTCTGAGTATACCCTGCCACATCTATAGTGGCCAAAAACGATTCAGAAAAGGGGTGGTGATGAACATAGTGTCTGAATTAAGCAGACCACTCTTACCCAGTCCAAAGATCAGGGGTTGATCCATCACCGTTATTTAGCTCACTGCCCCATCCCAGCTCAGAACCTGGCTATATGCAAATTAGTCTGTCCCTGGCCCAGTGCATCATGGGAACAGGCCAGACCAAACTACCAAGCCAATTCTTAACCAGAAAGGAGACAAGCTTCCGGGGACAGGTTTCTGGCATTTCAGCCGTCGTCGGCCCGGCTTGCTTGAATCCTGATGGAGCAGTGAGCAAGGGACTCATGTCTGAGTATACCCTGCCACATCTATAGTGGCCAAAAACGATTCAGAAAAGGGGTCGGTGATGAACAGAGTGTCTGAATTAAGCAGACCACTCTTACCCAGTCCAAAGATCAGGGGTTGATCCATCACTGTTATTTAGCTCACTGCCCTATCCCAGCTCAGAACCTGGCTATATGCAAATTAGTCTGTCCCTGGCCCAGTGCATCATGGGAACAGGGCAGACCAAACTACCAAGCCAATTCTTCACCAGAAAGGAGACAAGCTTCCGGGGACCGGTTTCTGGCATTTCAGCCGTCGTCGGCCCGGCTTGCTTGAATCCTGATGGAGCAGTGAGCAAGGGACTCATGTCTGAGTATACCCTGCCACATCTATAGTGGCCAAAAACGATTCAGAAAAGGGGGTGGTGATGAACAGAGTGTCTGAATTAAGCAGACCGCTCTTACCCAGTCCAAAGATTAGGGGTTGATCCATCACCGTTATTTAGCTCACTGCCCCATCCCAGCTCAGAACCTGGCTATATGCAAATTAGTCTGTCCCTGGCCCAGTGCATCATGGGAACAGGGCAGACCAAACTACCAAGCCAATTCTTCACCAGAAAGGAGACAAGCTTCCGGGGACCGGTTTCTGGCATTTCAGCCGTCGTCGGCCCGGCTTGCTTGAATCCTGATGGAGCAGTGAGCAAGGGACTCATGTCTGAGTATACCCTGCCACATCTATAGTGGCCAAAAACGATTCAGAAAAGGGGGTGGTGATGAACAGAGTGTCTGAATTAAGCAGACCACTCTTACCCAGTCCAAAGATCGGGGGTTGATCCATCACCGTTATTTAGCTCACTGCCCCATCCCAGCTCAGAACCTGGCTATATGCAAATTAGTCTGTCCCTGGCCCAGTGCATCATGGGAACAGGGCAGACCAAACTACCAAGCCAAATACTTCACCAGGAAGGAGACAAGCTTCCGGGGACCGGTTTCTGGCATTTCAGCCGTCGTCGGCCCGGCTTGCTTGAATCCTGATGGAGCAGTGAGCAAGGGACTCATGTCTGAGTATACCCTGCCACATCTATAGTGGCCAAAAACGATTCAGAAAAGGGGGTGGTGATGAACAGAGTGTCTGAATTAAGCAGACCACTCTTACCCAGTCCAAAGATCAGGGGTTGATCCATCACCGTTATTTAGCTCACTGCCCCATCCCAGCTCAGAACCTGGCTATATGCAAATTAGTCTGTCCCTAGCCCAGTGCATCATGGGAACAGGGCAGACCAAACTACCAAGCCAATTCTTCACCAGAAAGGAGACAAGCTTCCGGGGACCGGTTTCTGCATTTCAGCCGTCGTCGGCCCGGCTTGCTTGAATCCTGATGGAGCAGTGACTAAGGGACTCATGTCTGAGTATACCCTGCCACATCTATAGTGGCCAAAAACGATTCAGAAAAGGGGGTGGTGATGAACATAGTGTCTGAATTAAGCAGATCACTCTTACCCAGTCCAAAGATCAGGGGTTGATCCATCACCGTTATTTAGCTCACTGCCCCATCCCAGCTCAGAACCTGGCTATATGCAAATTAGTCTGTCCCTGGCCCAGTGCATCATGGGAACAGGCCAGACTAAACTACCAAGCCAATTCTTAACCAGAAAGGAGACAAGCTTCCGGGGACAGGTTTCTGGCATTTCAGCCGTCGTCGGCCCGGCTTGCTTGAATCCTGATGGAGCAGTGAGCAAGGGACTCATGTCTGAGTATACCCTGCCACATCTATAGTGGCCAAAAACGATTCAGAAAAGGGGGTGGTGATGAACAGAGTGTCGGAATTAAGCAGACCACTCTTACCCAGTCCAAAGATCAGGGGTTGATCCATCACCGTTATTTAGCTCACTGCCCCATCCCAGCTCAGAACCTGGCTATATGCAAATTAGTCTGTTCCTGGCCCAGTGCATCATGGGAACAGGGCAGACCAAACTACCAAGCCAATTCTTCACCAGAAAGGAGACAAGCTTCCGGGGACCGGTTTCTGGCATTTCAACCGTCGTCGGCCCGGCTTGCTTGAATCCTGATGGAGCAGTGAGCAAGGGACTCATGTCTGAGTATACCCTGCCACATCTATAGTGGCCAAAAACGATTCAGAAAAGGGGGTGGTGATGAACAGAGTGTCTGAATTAAGCAGACCACTCTTACCCAGTCCAAAGATCAGGGGTTGATCCATCACCGTTATTTAGCTCACTGCCCCATCCCAGCTCAGAACCTGGCTATATGCAAATTAGTCTGTCCCTGGCCCAGTGCATCATGGGAACAGGGCAGACCAAACTACCAAGCCAATTCTTCACCAGAAAGGAGACAAGCTTCCGGGGACCGGTTTCTGGCATTTCAGCCGTCGTCGGCCCGGCTTGCTTGAATTCTGATGGAGCAGTGAGCAAGGGACTCATGTCTGAGTATACCCTGCCACATCTATAGTGGCCAAAAACGATTCAGAAAAGGGGGTGGTGATGAACAGAGTGTCTGAATTAAGCAGACCACTCTTACCCAGTCCAAAGATCAGGGGTTGATCCATCACCGTTATTTAGCTCACTGCCCCATCCCAGCTCAGTACCTGGCTATATGCAAATTAGTCTGTCCCTGGCCCAGTGCATCATGGGAACAGGGCAGGCCAAACTGCCAAGCCAATTCTTCACCAGAAAGGAGACAAGCTTCCGGGGACCGGTTTCTGGCATTTCAGCCATCGTCGGCCCGGCTTGCTTGAATCCTGATGGAGCAGTGAGCAAGGGACTCATGTCTGAGTATACCCTGCCACATCTATAGTGGCCAAAAACGATTCAGAAAAGGGGGTGGTGATGAACAGAGTGTCTGAATTAAGCAGACCACTCTTACCCAGTCCAAAGATCAGGGGTTGATCCATCACCGTTATTTAGCTCACTGCCTCATCCCAGCTCAGAACCTGGCTATATGCAAATTAGTCTGTCCCTGGCCCAGTGCATCATGGGAACAGGGCAGACCAAACTACCAAGCCAATTCTTCACCAGAAAGGAGACAAGCTTCCGGGGACCGGTTTCTGGCATTTCAGCCGTCGTCGGCCCGGCTTGCTTGAATCCTGATGGAGCAGTGAGCAAGGGACTCATGTCTGAGTATACCCTGCCACATCTATAGTGGCCAAAAACGATTCAGAAAAGGGGGTGGTGATGAACAGAGTGTCTGAATTAAGCAGACCACTCTTACCCAGTCCAAAGATCAGGGGTTGATCGTTCACCGTTATTTAGCTCACTGCCCCATCCCAGCTCAGAACCTGGCTATATGCAAATTAGTCTGTCCCTGGCCCAGTGCATCATGGGAACAGGGCAGACCAAACTACCAAGCCAATTCTTCACCAGAAAGGAGACAAGCTTCCGGGGACCGGTTTCTGGCATTTCAGCCGTCGTCGGCCCGGCTTGCTTGAATCCTGATGGAGCAGTGAGCAAGGGACTCATGTCTGAGTATACCCTGCCACATCTATAGTGGCCAAAAACGATTCAGAAAAGGGGGTGGTGATGAACAGAGTGTCTGAATTAGGCAGACCACTCTTACCCAGTCCAAAGATCAGGGGTTGATCCATCACCGTTATTTAGCTCACTGCCCCATCCAAGCTCAGAACCTGGCTATATGCAAATTAGTCTGTCCCTGGCCCAGTGCATCATGGGAACAGGGCAGACCAAACTACCAAGCCAATTCTTCACCAGAAAGGAGACAAGCTTCCGGGGACCGGTTTCTGGCATTTCAGCCGTCGTCGGCCCGGCTTGCTTGAATCCTGATGGAGCAGTGAGCAAGGGACTCATGTCTGAGTATACCCTGCCACATCTATAGTGGCCAAAAACGATTCAGAAAAGGGGGTGGTGATGAACAGAGTGTCTGAATTAAGCAGACCACTCTTACCCAGTCCAAAGATCAGGGGTTGATCCATCACCGTTATTTAGCTCACTGCCCCATCCCAGCTCAGAACCTGGCTATATGCAAATTAGTCTGTCCCTGGCCCAGTGCATCATGGGAACAGGGCAGACCAAACTACCAAGCCAATTCTTCACCAGGAAGGAGACAAGCTTCCGGGGACCGGTTTCTGGCATTTCAGCCGTCGTCGGCCCGGCTTGCTTGAATCCTGATGGAGCAGTGAGCAAGGGACTCATGTCTGAGTATACCCTGCCACATCTATAGTGGCCAAAAACGATTCAGAAAAGGGGGTGGTGATGAACAGAGTGTCTGAATTAAGCAGACCACTCTTACCCAGTCCAAAGATCAGGGGTTGATCCATCACCGTTATTTAGCTCACTGCCCCATCCCAGCTCAGAACCTGGCTATATGCAAATTAGTCTGTCCCTAGCCCAGTGCATCATGGGAACAGGGCAGACCAAACTACCAAGCCAATTCTTCACCAGAAAGGAGACAAGCTTCCGGGGACCGGTTTCTGGCATTTCAGCCGTCATCGGCCCGGCTTGCTTGAATCCTGATGGACCAGTGAGCAAGGGACTCATGTCTGAGTATACCCTGCCACATCTATAGTGGCCAAAAACGATTCAGAAAAGGGGTGGTGATGAACATAGTGTCTGAATTAAGCAGACCACTCTTACCCAGTCCAAAGATCAGGGGTTGATCCATCACCGTTATTTAGCTCACTGCCCCATCCCAGCTCAGAACCTGGCTATATGCAAATTAGTCTGTCCCTGGCCCAGTGCATCATGGGAACAGGCCAGACCAAACTACCAAGCCAATTCTTAACCAGAAAGGAGACAAGCTTCCGGGGACAGGTTTCTGGCATTTCAGCCGTCGTCGGCCCGGCTTGCTTGAATCCTGATGGAGCAGTGAGCAAGGGACTCATGTCTGAGTATACCCTGCCACATCTATAGTGGCCAAAAACGATTCAGAAAAGGGGTCGGTGATGAACAGAGTGTCTGAATTAAGCAGACCACTCTTACCCAGTCCAAAGATCAGGGGTTGATCCATCACTGTTATTTAGCTCACTGCCCTATCCCAGCTCAGAACCTGGCTATATGCAAATTAGTCTGTCCCTGGCCCAGTGCATCATGGGAACAGGGCAGACCAAACTACCAAGCCAATTCTTCACCAGAAAGGAGACAAGCTTCCGGGGACCGGTTTCTGGCATTTCAGCCGTCGTCGGCCCGGCTTGCTTGAATCCTGATGGAGCAGTGAGCAAGGGACTCATGTCTGAGTATACCCTGCCACATCTATAGTGGCCAAAAACGATTCAGAAAAGGGGGTGGTGATGAACAGAGTGTCTGAATTAAGCAGACCGCTCTTACCCAGTCCAAAGATTAGGGGTTGATCCATCACCGTTATTTAGCTCACTGCCCCATCCCAGCTCAGAACCTGGCTATATGCAAATTAGTCTGTCCCTGGCCCAGTGCATCATGGGAACAGGGCAGACCAAACTACCAAGCCAATTCTTCACCAGAAAGGAGACAAGCTTCCGGGGACCGGTTTCTGGCATTTCAGCCGTCGTCGGCCCGGCTTGCTTGAATCCTGATGGAGCAGTGAGCAAGGGACTCATGTCTGAGTATACCCTGCCACATCTATAGTGGCCAAAAACGATTCAGAAAAGGGGGTGGTGATGAACAGAGTGTCTGAATTAAGCAGACCACTCTTACCCAGTCCAAAGATCGGGGGTTGATCCATCACCGTTATTTAGCTCACTGCCCCATCCCAGCTCAGAACCTGGCTATATGCAAATTAGTCTGTCCCTGGCCCAGTGCATCATGGGAACAGGGCAGACCAAACTACCAAGCCAAATACTTCACCAGGAAGGAGACAAGCTTCCGGGGACCGGTTTCTGGCATTTCAGCCGTCGTCGGCCCGGCTTGCTTGAATCCTGATGGAGCAGTGAGCAAGGGACTCATGTCTGAGTATACCCTGCCACATCTATAGTGGCCAAAAACGATTCAGAAAAGGGGGTGGTGATGAACAGAGTGTCTGAATTAAGCAGACCACTCTTACCCAGTCCAAAGATCAGGGGTTGATCCATCACCGTTATTTAGCTCACTGCCCCATCCCAGCTCAGAACCTGGCTATATGCAAATTAGTCTGTCCCTAGCCCAGTGCATCATGGGAACAGGGCAGACCAAACTACCAAGCCAATTCTTCACCAGAAAGGAGACAAGCTTCCGGGGACCGGTTTCTGCATTTCAGCCGTCGTCGGCCCGGCTTGCTTGAATCCTGATGGAGCAGTGACTAAGGGACTCATGTCTGAGTATACCCTGCCACATCTATAGTGGCCAAAAACGATTCAGAAAAGGGGGTGGTGATGAACATAGTGTCTGAATTAAGCAGATCACTCTTACCCAGTCCAAAGATCAGGGGTTGATCCATCACCGTTATTTAGCTCACTGCCCCATCCCAGCTCAGAACCTGGCTATATGCAAATTAGTCTGTCCCTGGCCCAGTGCATCATGGGAACAGGCCAGACTAAACTACCAAGCCAATTCTTAACCAGAAAGGAGACAAGCTTCTGGGGACAGGTTTCTGGCATTTCAGCCGTCGTCGGCCCGGCTTGCTTGAATCCTGATGGAGCAGTGAGCAAGGGACTCATGTCTGAGTATACCCTGCCACATCTATAGTGGCCAAAAACGATTCAGAAAAGGGGGTGGTGATGAACAGAGTGTCGGAATTAAGCAGACCACTCTTACCCAGTCCAAAGATCAGGGGTTGATCCATCACCGTTATTTAGCTCACTGCCCCATCCCAGCTCAGAACCTGGCTATATGCAAATTAGTCTGTTCCTGGCCCAGTGCATCATGGGAACAGGGCAGACCAAACTACCAAGCCAATTCTTCACCAGAAAGGAGACAAGCTTCCGGGGACCGGTTTCTGGCATTTCAACCGTCGTCGGCCCGGCTTGCTTGAATCCTGATGGAGCAGTGAGCAAGGGACTCATGTCTGAGTATACCCTGCCACATCTATAGTGGCCAAAAACGATTCAGAAAAGGGGGTGGTGATGAACAGAGTGTCTGAATTAAGCAGACCACTCTTACCCAGTCCAAAGATCAGGGGTTGATCCATCACCGTTATTTAGCTCACTGCCCCATCCCAGCTCAGAACCTGGCTATATGCAAATTAGTCTGTCCCTGGCCCAGTGCATCATGGGAACAGGGCAGACCAAACTACCAAGCCAATTCTTCACCAGAAAGGAGACAAGCTTCCGGGGACCGGTTTCTGGCATTTCAGCCGTCGTCGGCCCGGCTTGCTTGAATTCTGATGGAGCAGTGAGCAAGGGACTCATGTCTGAGTATACCCTGCCACATCTATAGTGGCCAAAAACGATTCAGAAAAGGGGGTGGTGATGAACAGAGTGTCTGAATTAAGCAGACCACTCTTACCCAGTCCAAAGATCAGGGGTTGATCCATCACCGTTATTTAGCTCACTGCCCCATCCCAGCTCAGTACCTGGCTATATGCAAATTAGTCTGTCCCTGGCCCAGTGCATCATGGGAACAGGGCAGGCCAAACTGCCAAGCCAATTCTTCACCAGAAAGGAGACAAGCTTCCGGGGACCGGTTTCTGGCATTTCAGCCATCGTCGGCCCGGCTTGCTTGAATCCTGATGGAGCAGTGAGCAAGGGACTCATGTCTGAGTATACCCTGCCACATCTATAGTGGCCAAAAACGATTCAGAAAAGGGGGTGGTGATGAACAGAGTGTCTGAATTAAGCAGACCACTCTTACCCAGTCCAAAGATCAGGGGTTGATCCATCACCGTTATTTAGCTCACTGCCTCATCCCAGCTCAGAACCTGGCTATATGCAAATTAGTCTGTCCCTGGCCCAGTGCATCATGGGAACAGGGCAGACCAAACTACCAAGCCAATTCTTCACCAGAAAGGAGACAAGCTTCCGGGGACCGGTTTCTGGCATTTCAGCCGTCGTCGGCCCGGCTTGCTTGAATCCTGATGGAGCAGTGAGCAAGGGACTCATGTCTGAGTATACCCTGCCACATCTATAGTGGCCAAAAACGATTCAGAAAAGGGGGTGGTGATGAACAGAGTGTCTGAATTAAGCAGACCACTCTTACCCAGTCCAAAGATCAGGGGTTGATCGTTCACCGTTATTTAGCTCACTGCCCCATCCCAGCTCAGAACCTGGCTATATGCAAATTAGTCTGTCCCTGGCCCAGTGCATCATGGGAACAGGGCAGACCAAACTACCAAGCCAATTCTTCACCAGAAAGGAGACAAGCTTCCGGGGACCGGTTTCTGGCATTTCAGCCGTCGTCGGCCCGGCTTGCTTGAATCCTGATGGAGCAGTGAGCAAGGGACTCATGTCTGAGTATACCCTGCCACATCTATAGTGGCCAAAAACGATTCAGAAAAGGGGGTGGTGATGAACAGAGTGTCTGAATTAGGCAGACCACTCTTACCCAGTCCAAAGATCAGGGGTTGATCCATCACCGTTATTTAGCTCACTGCCCCATCCAAGCTCAGAACCTGGCTATATGCAAATTAGTCTGTCCCTGGCCCAGTGCATCATGGGAACAGGGCAGACCAAACTACCAAGCCAATTCTTCACCAGAAAGGAGACAAGCTTCCGGGGACCGGTTTCTGGCATTTCAGCCGTCGTCGGCCCGGCTTGCTTGAATCCTGATGGAGCAGTGAGCAAGGGACTCATGTCTGAGTATACCCTGCCACATCTATAGTGGCCAAAAACGATTCAGAAAAGGGGGTGGTGATGAACAGAGTGTCTGAATTAAGCAGACCACTCTTACCCAGTCCAAAGATCAGGGGTTGATCCATCACCGTTATTTAGCTCACTGCCCCATCCCAGCTCAGAACCTGGCTATATGCAAATTAGTCTGTCCCTGGCCCAGTGCATCATGGGAACAGGGCAGACCAAACTACCAAGCCAATTCTTCACCAGGAAGGAGACAAGCTTCCGGGGACCGGTTTCTGGCATTTCAGCCGTCGTCGGCCCGGCTTGCTTGAATCCTGATGGAGCAGTGAGCAAGGGACTCATGTCTGAGTATACCCTGCCACATCTATAGTGGCCAAAAACGATTCAGAAAAGGGGGTGGTGATGAACAGAGTGTCTGAATTAAGCAGACCACTCTTACCCAGTCCAAAGATCAGGGGTTGATCCATCACCGTTATTTAGCTCACTGCCCCATCCCAGCTCAGAACCTGGCTATATGCAAATTAGTCTGTCCCTAGCCCAGTGCATCATGGGAACAGGGCAGACCAAACTACCAAGCCAATTCTTCACCAGAAAGGAGACAAGCTTCCGGGGACCGGTTTCTGGCATTTCAGCCGTCATCGGCCCGGCTTGCTTGAATCCTGATGGACCAGTGAGCAAGGGACTCATGTCTGAGTATACCCTGCCACATCTATAGTGGCCAAAAACGATTCAGAAAAGGGGTGGTGATGAACATAGTGTCTGAATTAAGCAGACCACTCTTACCCAGTCCAAAGATCAGGGGTTGATCCATCACCGTTATTTAGCTCACTGCCCCATCCCAGCTCAGAACCTGGCTATATGCAAATTAGTCTGTCCCTGGCCCAGTGCATCATGGGAACAGGCCAGACCAAACTACCAAGCCAATTCTTAACCAGAAAGGAGACAAGCTTCCGGGGACAGGTTTCTGGCATTTCAGCCGTCGTCGGCCCGGCTTGCTTGAATCCTGATGGAGCAGTGAGCAAGGGACTCATGTCTGAGTATACCCTGCCACATCTATAGTGGCCAAAAACGATTCAGAAAAGGGGTCGGTGATGAACAGAGTGTCTGAATTAAGCAGACCACTCTTACCCAGTCCAAAGATCAGGGGTTGATCCATCACTGTTATTTAGCTCACTGCCCTATCCCAGCTCAGAACCTGGCTATATGCAAATTAGTCTGTCCCTGGCCCAGTGCATCATGGGAACAGGGCAGACCAAACTACCAAGCCAATTCTTCACCAGAAAGGAGACAAGCTTCCGGGGACCGGTTTCTGGCATTTCAGCCGTCGTCGGCCCGGCTTGCTTGAATCCTGATGGAGCAGTGAGCAAGGGACTCATGTCTGAGTATACCCTGCCACATCTATAGTGGCCAAAAACGATTCAGAAAAGGGGGTGGTGATGAACAGAGTGTCTGAATTAAGCAGACCGCTCTTACCCAGTCCAAAGATTAGGGGTTGATCCATCACCGTTATTTAGCTCACTGCCCCATCCCAGCTCAGAACCTGGCTATATGCAAATTAGTCTGTCCCTGGCCCAGTGCATCATGGGAACAGGGCAGACCAAACTACCAAGCCAATTCTTCACCAGAAAGGAGACAAGCTTCCGGGGACCGGTTTCTGGCATTTCAGCCGTCGTCGGCCCGGCTTGCTTGAATCCTGATGGAGCAGTGAGCAAGGGACTCATGTCTGAGTATACCCTGCCACATCTATAGTGGCCAAAAACGATTCAGAAAAGGGGGTGGTGATGAACAGAGTGTCTGAATTAAGCAGACCACTCTTACCCAGTCCAAAGATCGGGGGTTGATCCATCACCGTTATTTAGCTCACTGCCCCATCCCAGCTCAGAACCTGGCTATATGCAAATTAGTCTGTCCCTGGCCCAGTGCATCATGGGAACAGGGCAGACCAAACTACCAAGCCAAATACTTCACCAGGAAGGAGACAAGCTTCCGGGGACCGGTTTCTGGCATTTCAGCCGTCGTCGGCCCGGCTTGCTTGAATCCTGATGGAGCAGTGAGCAAGGGACTCATGTCTGAGTATACCCTGCCACATCTATAGTGGCCAAAAACGATTCAGAAAAGGGGGTGGTGATGAACAGAGTGTCTGAATTAAGCAGACCACTCTTACCCAGTCCAAAGATCAGGGGTTGATCCATCACCGTTATTTAGCTCACTGCCCCATCCCAGCTCAGAACCTGGCTATATGCAAATTAGTCTGTCCCTAGCCCAGTGCATCATGGGAACAGGGCAGACCAAACTACCAAGCCAATTCTTCACCAGAAAGGAGACAAGCTTCCGGGGACCGGTTTCTGCATTTCAGCCGTCGTCGGCCCGGCTTGCTTGAATCCTGATGGAGCAGTGACTAAGGGACTCATGTCTGAGTATACCCTGCCACATCTATAGTGGCCAAAAACGATTCAGAAAAGGGGGTGGTGATGAACATAGTGTCTGAATTAAGCAGATCACTCTTACCCAGTCCAAAGATCAGGGGTTGATCCATCACCGTTATTTAGCTCACTGCCCCATCCCAGCTCAGAACCTGGCTATATGCAAATTAGTCTGTCCCTGGCCCAGTGCATCATGGGAACAGGCCAGACTAAACTACCAAGCCAATTCTTAACCAGAAAGGAGACAAGCTTCCGGGGACAGGTTTCTGGCATTTCAGCCGTCGTCGGCCCGGCTTGCTTGAATCCTGATGGAGCAGTGAGCAAGGGACTCATGTCTGAGTATACCCTGCCACATCTATAGTGGCCAAAAACGATTCAGAAAAGGGGGTGGTGATGAACAGAGTGTCGGAATTAAGCAGACCACTCTTACCCAGTCCAAAGATCAGGGGTTGATCCATCACCGTTATTTAGCTCACTGCCCCATCCCAGCTCAGAACCTGGCTATATGCAAATTAGTCTGTTCCTGGCCCAGTGCATCATGGGAACAGGGCAGACCAAACTACCAAGCCAATTCTTCACCAGAAAGGAGACAAGCTTCCGGGGACCGGTTTCTGGCATTTCAACCGTCGTCGGCCCGGCTTGCTTGAATCCTGATGGAGCAGTGAGCAAGGGACTCATGTCTGAGTATACCCTGCCACATCTATAGTGGCCAAAAACGATTCAGAAAAGGGGGTGGTGATGAACAGAGTGTCTGAATTAAGCAGACCACTCTTACCCAGTCCAAAGATCAGGGGTTGATCCATCACCGTTATTTAGCTCACTGCCCCATCCCAGCTCAGAACCTGGCTATATGCAAATTAGTCTGTCCCTGGCCCAGTGCATCATGGGAACAGGGCAGACCAAACTACCAAGCCAATTCTTCACCAGAAAGGAGACAAGCTTCCGGGGACCGGTTTCTGGCATTTCAGCCGTCGTCGGCCCGGCTTGCTTGAATTCTGATGGAGCAGTGAGCAAGGGACTCATGTCTGAGTATACCCTGCCACATCTATAGTGGCCAAAAACGATTCAGAAAAGGGG
This sequence comes from Lissotriton helveticus, assembly GCF_964261635.1. NCBI lineage: Eukaryota > Metazoa > Chordata > Amphibia > Caudata > Salamandridae > Lissotriton > Lissotriton helveticus. The sequence goes on along the minus strand of NC_136073.1, from coordinate 208,768,506 downwards.
GTGGTGATGAACAGAGTGTCTGAATTAAGCAGACCACTCTTACCCAGTCCAAAGATCAGGGGTTGATCCATCACCGTTATTTAGCTCACTGCCCCATCCCAGCTCAGTACCTGGCTATATGCAAATTAGTCTGTCCCTGGCCCAGTGCATCATGGGAACAGGGCAGGCCAAACTGCCAAGCCAATTCTTCACCAGAAAGGAGACAAGCTTCCGGGGACCGGTTTCTGGCATTTCAGCCATCGTCGGCCCGGCTTGCTTGAATCCTGATGGAGCAGTGAGCAAGGGACTCATGTCTGAGTATACCCTGCCACATCTATAGTGGCCAAAAACGATTCAGAAAAGGGGGTGGTGATGAACAGAGTGTCTGAATTAAGCAGACCACTCTTACCCAGTCCAAAGATCAGGGGTTGATCCATCACCGTTATTTAGCTCACTGCCTCATCCCAGCTCAGAACCTGGCTATATGCAAATTAGTCTGTCCCTGGCCCAGTGCATCATGGGAACAGGGCAGACCAAACTACCAAGCCAATTCTTCACCAGAAAGGAGACAAGCTTCCGGGGACCGGTTTCTGGCATTTCAGCCGTCGTCGGCCCGGCTTGCTTGAATCCTGATGGAGCAGTGAGCAAGGGACTCATGTCTGAGTATACCCTGCCACATCTATAGTGGCCAAAAACGATTCAGAAAAGGGGGTGGTGATGAACAGAGTGTCTGAATTAAGCAGACCACTCTTACCCAGTCCAAAGATCAGGGGTTGATCGTTCACCGTTATTTAGCTCACTGCCCCATCCCAGCTCAGAACCTGGCTATATGCAAATTAGTCTGTCCCTGGCCCAGTGCATCATGGGAACAGGGCAGACCAAACTACCAAGCCAATTCTTCACCAGAAAGGAGACAAGCTTCCGGGGACCGGTTTCTGGCATTTCAGCCGTCGTCGGCCCGGCTTGCTTGAATCCTGATGGAGCAGTGAGCAAGGGACTCATGTCTGAGTATACCCTGCCACATCTATAGTGGCCAAAAACGATTCAGAAAAGGGGGTGGTGATGAACAGAGTGTCTGAATTAGGCAGACCACTCTTACCCAGTCCAAAGATCAGGGGTTGATCCATCACCGTTATTTAGCTCACTGCCCCATCCAAGCTCAGAACCTGGCTATATGCAAATTAGTCTGTCCCTGGCCCAGTGCATCATGGGAACAGGGCAGACCAAACTACCAAGCCAATTCTTCACCAGAAAGGAGACAAGCTTCCGGGGACCGGTTTCTGGCATTTCAGCCGTCGTCGGCCCGGCTTGCTTGAATCCTGATGGAGCAGTGAGCAAGGGACTCATGTCTGAGTATACCCTGCCACATCTATAGTGGCCAAAAACGATTCAGAAAAGGGGGTGGTGATGAACAGAGTGTCTGAATTAAGCAGACCACTCTTACCCAGTCCAAAGATCAGGGGTTGATCCATCACCGTTATTTAGCTCACTGCCCCATCCCAGCTCAGAACCTGGCTATATGCAAATTAGTCTGTCCCTGGCCCAGTGCATCATGGGAACAGGGCAGACCAAACTACCAAGCCAATTCTTCACCAGGAAGGAGACAAGCTTCCGGGGACCGGTTTCTGGCATTTCAGCCGTCGTCGGCCCGGCTTGCTTGAATCCTGATGGAGCAGTGAGCAAGGGACTCATGTCTGAGTATACCCTGCCACATCTATAGTGGCCAAAAACGATTCAGAAAAGGGGGTGGTGATGAACAGAGTGTCTGAATTAAGCAGACCACTCTTACCCAGTCCAAAGATCAGGGGTTGATCCATCACCGTTATTTAGCTCACTGCCCCATCCCAGCTCAGAACCTGGCTATATGCAAATTAGTCTGTCCCTAGCCCAGTGCATCATGGGAACAGGGCAGACCAAACTACCAAGCCAATTCTTCACCAGAAAGGAGACAAGCTTCCGGGGACCGGTTTCTGGCATTTCAGCCGGCATCGGCCCGGCTTGCTTGAATCCTGATGGACCAGTGAGCAAGGGACTCATGTCTGAGTATACCCTGCCACATCTATAGTGGCCAAAAACGATTCAGAAAAGGGGTGGTGATGAACATAGTGTCTGAATTAAGCAGACCACTCTTACCCAGTCCAAAGATCAGGGGTTGATCCATCACCGTTATTTAGCTCACTGCCCCATCCCAGCTCAGAACCTGGCTATATGCAAATTAGTCTGTCCCTGGCCCAGTGCATCATGGGAACAGGCCAGACCAAACTACCAAGCCAATTCTTAACCAGAAAGGAGACAAGCTTCCGGGGACAGGTTTCTGGCATTTCAGCCGTCGTCGGCCCGGCTTGCTTGAATCCTGATGGAGCAGTGAGCAAGGGACTCATGTCTGAGTATACCCTGCCACATCTATAGTGGCCAAAAACGATTCAGAAAAGGGGTCGGTGATGAACAGAGTGTCTGAATTAAGCAGACCACTCTTACCCAGTCCAAAGATCAGGGGTTGATCCATCACTGTTATTTAGCTCACTGCCCTATCCCAGCTCAGAACCTGGCTATATGCAAATTAGTCTGTCCCTGGCCCAGTGCATCATGGGAACAGGGCAGACCAAACTACCAAGCCAATTCTTCACCAGAAAGGAGACAAGCTTCCGGGGTCCGGTTTCTGGCATTTCAGCCGTCGTCGGCCCGGCTTGCTTGAATCCTGATGGAGCAGTGAGCAAGGGACTCATGTCTGAGTATACCCTGCCACATCTATAGTGGCCAAAAACGATTCAGAAAAGGGGGTGGTGATGAACAGAGTGTCTGAATTAAGCAGACCACTCTTACCCAGTCCAAAGATCGGGGGTTGATCCATCACCGTTATTTAGCTCACTGCCCCATCCCAGCTCAGAACCTGGCTATATGCAAATTAGTCTGTCCCTGGCCCAGTGCATCATGGGAACAGGGCAGACCAAACTACCAAGCCAATTCTTCACCAGAAAGGAGACAAGCTTCCGGGGACCGGTTTCTGGCATTTCAGCCGTCGTCGGCCCGGCTTGCTTGAATCCTGATGGAGCAGTGAGCAAGGGACTCATGTCTGAGTATACCCTGCCACATCTATAGTGGCCAAAAACGATTCAGAAAAGGGGGTGGTGATGAACAGAGTGTCTGAATTAAGCAGACCACTCTTACCCAGTCCAAAGATCGGGGGTTGATCCATCACCGTTATTTAGCTCACTGCCCCATCCCAGCTCAGAACCTGGCTATATGCAAATTAGTCTGTCCCTGGCCCAGTGCATCATGGGAACAGGGCAGACCAAACTACCAAGCCAAATACTTCACCAGGAAGGAGACAAGCTTCCGGGGACCGGTTTCTGGCATTTCAGCCGTCGTCGGCCCGGCTTGCTTGAATCCTGATGGAGCAGTGAGCAAGGGACTCATGTCTGAGTATACCCTGCCACATCTATAGTGGCCAAAAACGATTCAGAAAAGGGGGTGGTGATGAACAGAGTGTCTGAATTAAGCAGACCACTCTTACCCAGTCCAAAGATCAGGGGTTGATCCATCACCGTTATTTAGCTCACTGCCCCATCCCAGCTCAGAACCTGGCTATATGCAAATTAGTCTGTCCCTAGCCCAGTGCATCATGGGAACAGGGCAGACCAAACTACCAAGCCAATTCTTCACCAGAAAGGAGACAAGCTTCCGGGGACCGGTTTCTGCATTTCAGCCGTCGTCGGCCCGGCTTGCTTGAATCCTGATGGAGCAGTGACTAAGGGACTCATGTCTGAGTATACCCTGCCACATCTATAGTGGCCAAAAACGATTCAGAAAAGGGGGTGGTGATGAACATAGTGTCTGAATTAAGCAGATCACTCTTACCCAGTCCAAAGATCAGGGGTTGATCCATCACCGTTATTTAGCTCACTGCCCCATCCCAGCTCAGAACCTGGCTATATGCAAATTAGTCTGTCCCTGGCCCAGTGCATCATGGGAACAGGCCAGACTAAACTACCAAGCCAATTCTTAACCAGAAAGGAGACAAGCTTCCGGGGACAGGTTTCTGGCATTTCAGCCGTCGTCGGCCCGGCTTGCTTGAATCCTGATGGAGCAGTGAGCAAGGGACTCATGTCTGAGTATACCCTGCCACATCTATAGTGGCCAAAAACGATTCAGAAAAGGGGGTGGTGATGAACAGAGTGTCGGAATTAAGCAGACCACTCTTACCCAGTCCAAAGATCAGGGGTTGATCCATCACCGTTATTTAGCTCACTGCCCCATCCCAGCTCAGAACCTGGCTATATGCAAATTAGTCTGTTCCTGGCCCAGTGCATCATGGGAACAGGGCAGACCAAACTACCAAGCCAATTCTTCACCAGAAAGGAGACAAGCTTCCGGGGACCGGTTTCTGGCATTTCAACCGTCGTCGGCCCGGCTTGCTTGAATCCTGATGGAGCAGTGAGCAAGGGACTCATGTCTGAGTATACCCTGCCACATCTATAGTGGCCAAAAACGATTCAGAAAAGGGGGTGGTGATGAACAGAGTGTCTGAATTAAGCAGACCACTCTTACCCAGTCCAAAGATCAGGGGTTGATCCATCACCGTTATTTAGCTCACTGCCCCATCCCAGCTCAGAACCTGGCTATATGCAAATTAGTCTGTCCCTGGCCCAGTGCATCATGGGAACAGGGCAGACCAAACTACCAAGCCAATTCTTCACCAGAAAGGAGACAAGCTTCCGGGGACCGGTTTCTGGCATTTCAGCCGTCGTCGGCCCGGCTTGCTTGAATTCTGATGGAGCAGTGAGCAAGGGACTCATGTCTGAGTATACCCTGCCACATCTATAGTGGCCAAAAACGATTCAGAAAAGGGGGTGGTGATGAACAGAGTGTCTGAATTAAGCAGACCACTCTTACCCAGTCCAAAGATCAGGGGTTGATCCATCACCGTTATTTAGCTCACTGCCCCATCCCAGCTCAGTACCTGGCTATATGCAAATTAGTCTGTCCCTGGCCCAGTGCATCATGGGAACAGGGCAGGCCAAACTGCCAAGCCAATTCTTCACCAGAAAGGAGACAAGCTTCCGGGGACCGGTTTCTGGCATTTCAGCCATCGTCGGCCCGGCTTGCTTGAATCCTGATGGAGCAGTGAGCAAGGGACTCATGTCTGAGTATACCCTGCCACATCTATAGTGGCCAAAAACGATTCAGAAAAGGGGGTGGTGATGAACAGAGTGTCTGAATTAAGCAGACCACTCTTACCCAGTCCAAAGATCAGGGGTTGATCCATCACCGTTATTTAGCTCACTGCCTCATCCCAGCTCAGAACCTGGCTATATGCAAATTAGTCTGTCCCTGGCCCAGTGCATCATGGGAACAGGGCAGACCAAACTACCAAGCCAATTCTTCACCAGAAAGGAGACAAGCTTCCGGGGACCGGTTTCTGGCATTTCAGCCGTCGTCGGCCCGGCTTGCTTGAATCCTGATGGAGCAGTGAGCAAGGGACTCATGTCTGAGTATACCCTGCCACATCTATAGTGGCCAAAAACGATTCAGAAAAGGGGGTGGTGATGAACAGAGTGTCTGAATTAAGCAGACCACTCTTACCCAGTCCAAAGATCAGGGGTTGATCGTTCACCGTTATTTAGCTCACTGCCCCATCCCAGCTCAGAACCTGGCTATATGCAAATTAGTCTGTCCCTGGCCCAGTGCATCATGGGAACAGGGCAGACCAAACTACCAAGCCAATTCTTCACCAGAAAGGAGACAAGCTTCCGGGGACCGGTTTCTGGCATTTCAGCCGTCGTCGGCCCGGCTTGCTTGAATCCTGATGGAGCAGTGAGCAAGGGACTCATGTCTGAGTATACCCTGCCACATCTATAGTGGCCAAAAACGATTCAGAAAAGGGGGTGGTGATGAACAGAGTGTCTGAATTAGGCAGACCACTCTTACCCAGTCCAAAGATCAGGGGTTGATCCATCACCGTTATTTAGCTCACTGCCCCATCCAAGCTCAGAACCTGGCTATATGCAAATTAGTCTGTCCCTGGCCCAGTGCATCATGGGAACAGGGCAGACCAAACTACCAAGCCAATTCTTCACCAGAAAGGAGACAAGCTTCCGGGGACCGGTTTCTGGCATTTCAGCCGTCGTCGGCCCGGCTTGCTTGAATCCTGATGGAGCAGTGAGCAAGGGACTCATGTCTGAGTATACCCTGCCACATCTATAGTGGCCAAAAACGATTCAGAAAAGGGGGTGGTGATGAACAGAGTGTCTGAATTAAGCAGACCACTCTTACCCAGTCCAAAGATCAGGGGTTGATCCATCACCGTTATTTAGCTCACTGCCCCATCCCAGCTCAGAACCTGGCTATATGCAAATTAGTCTGTCCCTGGCCCAGTGCATCATGGGAACAGGGCAGACCAAACTACCAAGCCAATTCTTCACCAGGAAGGAGACAAGCTTCCGGGGACCGGTTTCTGGCATTTCAGCCGTCGTCGGCCCGGCTTGCTTGAATCCTGATGGAGCAGTGAGCAAGGGACTCATGTCTGAGTATACCCTGCCACATCTATAGTGGCCAAAAACGATTCAGAAAAGGGGGTGGTGATGAACAGAGTGTCTGAATTAAGCAGACCACTCTTACCCAGTCCAAAGATCAGGGGTTGATCCATCACCGTTATTTAGCTCACTGCCCCATCCCAGCTCAGAACCTGGCTATATGCAAATTAGTCTGTCCCTAGCCCAGTGCATCATGGGAACAGGGCAGACCAAACTACCAAGCCAATTCTTCACCAGAAAGGAGACAAGCTTCCGGGGACCGGTTTCTGGCATTTCAGCCGTCATCGGCCCGGCTTGCTTGAATCCTGATGGACCAGTGAGCAAGGGACTCATGTCTGAGTATACCCTGCCACATCTATAGTGGCCAAAAACGATTCAGAAAAGGGGTGGTGATGAACATAGTGTCTGAATTAAGCAGACCACTCTTACCCAGTCCAAAGATCAGGGGTTGATCCATCACCGTTATTTAGCTCACTGCCCCATCCCAGCTCAGAACCTGGCTATATGCAAATTAGTCTGTCCCTGGCCCAGTGCATCATGGGAACAGGCCAGACCAAACTACCAAGCCAATTCTTAACCAGAAAGGAGACAAGCTTCCGGGGACAGGTTTCTGGCATTTCAGCCGTCGTCGGCCCGGCTTGCTTGAATCCTGATGGAGCAGTGAGCAAGGGACTCATGTCTGAGTATACCCTGCCACATCTATAGTGGCCAAAAACGATTCAGAAAAGGGGTCGGTGATGAACAGAGTGTCTGAATTAAGCAGACCACTCTTACCCAGTCCAAAGATCAGGGGTTGATCCATCACTGTTATTTAGCTCACTGCCCTATCCCAGCTCAGAACCTGGCTATATGCAAATTAGTCTGTCCCTGGCCCAGTGCATCATGGGAACAGGGCAGACCAAACTACCAAGCCAATTCTTCACCAGAAAGGAGACAAGCTTCCGGGGACCGGTTTCTGGCATTTCAGCCGTCGTCGGCCCGGCTTGCTTGAATCCTGATGGAGCAGTGAGCAAGGGACTCATGTCTGAGTATACCCTGCCACATCTATAGTGGCCAAAAACGATTCAGAAAAGGGGGTGGTGATGAACAGAGTGTCTGAATTAAGCAGACCGCTCTTACCCAGTCCAAAGATTAGGGGTTGATCCATCACCGTTATTTAGCTCACTGCCCCATCCCAGCTCAGAACCTGGCTATATGCAAATTAGTCTGTCCCTGGCCCAGTGCATCATGGGAACAGGGCAGACCAAACTACCAAGCCAATTCTTCACCAGAAAGGAGACAAGCTTCCGGGGACCGGTTTCTGGCATTTCAGCCGTCGTCGGCCCGGCTTGCTTGAATCCTGATGGAGCAGTGAGAAAGGGACTCATGTCTGAGTATACCCTGCCACATCTATAGTGGCCAAAAACGATTCAGAAAAGGGGGTGGTGATGAACAGAGTGTCTGAATTAAGCAGACCACTCTTACCCAGTCCAAAGATCGGGGGTTGATCCATCACCGTTATTTAGCTCACTGCCCCATCCCAGCTCAGAACCTGGCTATATGCAAATTAGTCTGTCCCTGGCCCAGTGCATCATGGGAACAGGGCAGACCAAACTACCAAGCCAAATACTTCACCAGGAAGGAGACAAGCTTCCGGGGACCGGTTTCTGGCATTTCAGCCGTCGTCGGCCCGGCTTGCTTGAATCCTGATGGAGCAGTGAGCAAGGGACTCATGTCTGAGTATACCCTGCCACATCTATAGTGGCCAAAAACGATTCAGAAAAGGGGGTGGTGATGAACAGAGTGTCTGAATTAAGCAGACCACTCTTACCCAGTCCAAAGATCAGGGGTTGATCCATCACCGTTATTTAGCTCACTGCCCCATCCCAGCTCAGAACCTGGCTATATGCAAATTAGTCTGTCCCTAGCCCAGTGCATCATGGGAACAGGGCAGACCAAACTACCAAGCCAATTCTTCACCAGAAAGGAGACAAGCTTCCGGGGACCGGTTTCTGCATTTCAGCCGTCGTCGGCCCGGCTTGCTTGAATCCTGATGGAGCAGTGACTAAGGGACTCATGTCTGAGTATACCCTGCCACATCTATAGTGGCCAAAAACGATTCAGAAAAGGGGGTGGTGATGAACATAGTGTCTGAATTAAGCAGATCACTCTTACCCAGTCCAAAGATCAGGGGTTGATCCATCACCGTTATTTAGCTCACTGCCCCATCCCAGCTCAGAACCTGGCTATATGCAAATTAGTCTGTCCCTGGCCCAGTGCATCATGGGAACAGGCCAGACTAAACTACCAAGCCAATTCTTAACCAGAAAGGAGACAAGCTTCCGGGGACAGGTTTCTGGCATTTCAGCCGTCGTCGGCCCGGCTTGCTTGAATCCTGATGGAGCAGTGAGCAAGGGACTCATGTCTGAGTATACCCTGCCACATCTATAGTGGCCAAAAACGATTCAGAAAAGGGGGTGGTGATGAACAGAGTGTCGGAATTAAGCAGACCACTCTTACCCAGTCCAAAGATCAGGGGTTGATCCATCACCGTTATTTAGCTCACTGCCCCATCCCAGCTCAGAACCTGGCTATATGCAAATTAGTCTGTTCCTGGCCCAGTGCATCATGGGAACAGGGCAGACCAAACTACCAAGCCAATTCTTCACCAGAAAGGAGACAAGCTTCCGGGGACCGGTTTCTGGCATTTCAACCGTCGTCGGCCCGGCTTGCTTGAATCCTGATGGAGCAGTGAGCAAGGGACTCATGTCTGAGTATACCCTGCCACATCTATAGTGGCCAAAAACGATTCAGAAAAGGGGGTGGTGATGAACAGAGTGTCTGAATTAAGCAGACCACTCTTACCCAGTCCAAAGATCAGGGGTTGATCCATCACCGTTATTTAGCTCACTGCCCCATCCCAGCTCAGAACCTGGCTATATGCAAATTAGTCTGTCCCTGGCCCAGTGCATCATGGGAACAGGGCAGACCAAACTACCAAGCCAATTCTTCACCAGAAAGGAGACAAGCTTCCGGGGACCGGTTTCTGGCATTTCAGCCGTCGTCGGCCCGGCTTGCTTGAATTCTGATGGAGCAGTGAGCAAGGGACTCATGTCTGAGTATACCCTGCCACATCTATAGTGGCCAAAAACGATTCAGAAAAGGGGGTGGTGATGAACAGAGTGTCTGAATTAAGCAGACCACTCTTACCCAGTCCAAAGATCAGGGGTTGATCCATCACCGTTATTTAGCTCACTGCCCCATCCCAGCTCAGTACCTGGCTATATGCAAATTAGTCTGTCCCTGGCCCAGTGCATCATGGGAACAGGGCAGACCAAACTACCAAGCCAATTCTTCACCAGAAAGGAGACAAGCTTCCGGGGACCGGTTTCTGGCATTTCAGCCGTCGTCGGCCCGGCTTGCTTGAATCCTGATGGAGCAGTGAGCAAGGGACTCATGTCTGAGTATACCCTGCCACATCTATAGTGGCCAAAAACGATTCAGAAAAGGGGGTGGTGATGAACAGAGTGTCTGAATTAAGCAGACCACTCTTACCCAGTCCAAAGATCAGGGGTTGATCGTTCACCGTTATTTAGCTCACTGCCCCATCCCAGCTCAGAACCTGGCTATATGCAAATTAGTCTGTCCCTGGCCCAGTGCATCATGGGAACAGGGCAGACCAAACTACCAAGCCAATTCTTCACCAGAAAGGAGACAAGCTTCCGGGGACCGGTTTCTGGCATTTCAGCCGTCGTCGGCCCGGCTTGCTTGAATCCTGATGGAGCAGTGAGCAAGGGACTCATGTCTGAGTATACCCTGCCACATCTATAGTGGCCAAAAACGATTCAGAAAAGGGGGTGGTGATGAACAGAGTGTCTGAATTAGGCAGACCACTCTTACCCAGTCCAAAGATCAGGGGTTGATCCATCACCGTTATTTAGCTCACTGCCCCATCCAAGCTCAGAACCTGGCTATATGCAAATTAGTCTGTCCCTGGCCCAGTGCATCATGGGAACAGGGCAGACCAAACTACCAAGCCAATTCTTCACCAGAAAGGAGACAAGCTTCCGGGGACCGGTTTCTGGCATTTCAGCCGTCGTCGGCCCGGCTTGCTTGAATCCTGATGGAGCAGTGAGCAAGGGACTCATGTCTGAGTATACCCTGCCACATCTATAGTGGCCAAAAACGATTCAGAAAAGGGGGTGGTGATGAACAGAGTGTCTGAATTAAGCAGACCACTCTTACCCAGTCCAAAGATCAGGGGTTGATCCATCACCGTTATTTAGCTCACTGCCCCATCCCAGCTCAGAACCTGGCTATATGCAAATTAGTCTGTCCCTGGCCCAGTGCATCATGGGAACAGGGCAGACCAAACTACCAAGCCAATTCTTCACCAGGAAGGAGACAAGCTTCCGGGGACCGGTTTCTGGCATTTCAGCCGTCGTCGGCCCGGCTTGCTTGAATCCTGATGGAGCAGTGAGCAAGGGACTCATGTCTGAGTATACCCTGCCACATCTATAGTGGCCAAAAACGATTCAGAAAAGGGGGTGGTGATGAACAGAGTGTCTGAATTAAGCAGACCACTCTTACCCAGTCCAAAGATCAGGGGTTGATCCATCACCGTTATTTAGCTCACTGCCCCATCCCAGCTCAGAACCTGGCTATATGCAAATTAGTCTGTCCCTAGCCCAGTGCATCATGGGAACAGGGCAGACCAAACTACCAAGCCAATTCTTCACCAGAAAGGAGACAAGCTTCCGGGGACCGGTTTCTGGCATTTCAGCCGTCATCGGCCCGGCTTGCTTGAATCCTGATGGACCAGTGAGCAAGGGACTCATGTCTGAGTATACCCTGCCACATCTATAGTGGCCAAAAACGATTCAGAAAAGGGGTGGTGATGAACATAGTGTCTGAATTAAGCAGACCACTCTTACCCAGTCCAAAGATCAGGGGTTGATCCATCACCGTTATTTAGCTCACTGCCCCATCCCAGCTCAGAACCTGGCTATATGCAAATTAGTCTGTCCCTGGCCCAGTGCATCATGGGAACAGGCCAGACCAAACTACCAAGCCAATTCTTCACCAGAAAGGAGACAAGCTTCCGGGGACAGGTTTCTGGCATTTCAGCCGTCGTCGGCCCGGCTTGCTTGAATCCTGATGGAGCAGTGAGCAAGGGACTCATGTCTGAGTATACCCTGCCACATCTATAGTGGCCAAAAACGATTCAGAAAAGGGGTCGGTGATGAACAGAGTGTCTGAATTAAGCAGACCACTCTTACCCAGTCCAAAGATCAGGGGTTGATCCATCACTGTTATTTAGCTCACTGCCCTATCCCAGCTCAGAACCTGGCTATATGCAAATTAGTCTGTCCCTGGCCCAGTGCATCATGGGAACAGGGCAGACCAAACTACCAAGCCAATTCTTCACCAGAAAGGAGACAAGCTTCCGGGGACCGGTTTCTGGCATTTCAGCCGTCGTCGGCCCGGCTTGCTTGAATCCTGATGGAGCAGTGAGCAAGGGACTCATGTCTGAGTATACCCTGCCACATCTATAGTGGCCAAAAACGATTCAGAAAAGGGGGTGGTGATGAACAGAGTGTCTGAATTAAGCAGACCGCTCTTACCCAGTCCAAAGATTAGGGGTTGATCCATCACCGTTATTTAGCTCACTGCCCCATCCCAGCTCAGAACCTGGCTATATGCAAATTAGTCTGTCCCTGGCCCAGTGCATCATGGGAACAGGGCAGACCAAACTACCAAGCCAATTCTTCACCAGAAAGGAGACAAGCTTCCGGGGACCGGTTTCTGGCATTTCAGCCGTCGTCGGCCCGGCTTGCTTGAATCCTGATGGAGCAGTGAGCAAGGGACTCATGTCTGAGTATACCCTGCCACATCTATAGTGGCCAAAAACGATTCAGAAAAGGGGGTGGTGATGAACAGAGTGTCTGAATTAAGCAGACCACTCTTACCCAGTCCAAAGATCGGGGGTTGATCCATCACCGTTATTTAGCTCACTGCCCCATCCCAGCTCAGAACCTGGCTATATGCAAATTAGTCTGTCCCTGGCCCAGTGCATCATGGGAACAGGGCAGACCAAACTACCAAGCCAAATACTTCACCAGGAAGGAGACAAGCTTCCGGGGACCGGTTTCTGGCATTTCAGCCGTCGTCGGCCCGGCTTGCTTGAATCCTGATGGAGCAGTGAGCAAGGGACTCATGTCTGAGTATACCCTGCCACATCTATAGTGGCCAAAAACGATTCAGAAAAGGGGGTGGTGATGAACAGAGTGTCTGAATTAAGCAGACCACTCTTACCCAGTCCAAAGATCAGGGGTTGATCCATCACCGTTATTTAGCTCACTGCCCCATCCCAGCTCAGAACCTGGCTATATGCAAATTAGTCTGTCCCTAGCCCAGTGCATCATGGGAACAGGGCAGACCAAACTACCAAGCCAATTCTTCACCAGAAAGGAGACAAGCTTCCGGGGACCGGTTTCTGCATTTCAGCCGTCGTCGGCCCGGCTTGCTTGAATCCTGATGGAGCAGTGACTAAGGGACTCATGTCTGAGTATACCCTGCCACATCTATAGTGGCCAAAAACGATTCAGAAAAGGGGGTGGTGATGAACATAGTGTCTGAATTAAGCAGATCACTCTTACCCAGTCCAAAGATCAGGGGTTGATCCATCACCGTTATTTAGCTCACTGCCCCATCCCAGCTCAGAACCTGGCTATATGCAAATTAGTCTGTCCCTGGCCCAGTGCATCATGGGAACAGGCCAGACTAAACTACCAAGCCAATTCTTAACCAGAAAGGAGACAAGCTTCCGGGGACAGGTTTCTGGCATTTCAGCCGTCGTCGGCCCGGCTTGCTTGAATCCTGATGGAGCAGTGAGCAAGGGACTCATGTCTGAGTATACCCTGCCACATCTATAGTGGCCAAAAACGATTCAGAAAAGGGGGTGGTGATGAACAGAGTGTCGGAATTAAGCAGACCACTCTTACCCAGTCCAAAGATCAGGGGTTGATCCATCACCGTTATTTAGCTCACTGCCCCATCCCAGCTCAGAACCTGGCTATATGCAAATTAGTCTGTTCCTGGCCCAGTGCATCATGGGAACAGGGCAGACCAAACTACCAAGCCAATTCTTCACCAGAAAGGAGACAAGCTTCCGGGGACCGGTTTCTGGCATTTCAACCGTCGTCGGCCCGGCTTGCTTGAATCCTGATGGAGCAGTGAGCAAGGGACTCATGTCTGAGTATACCCTGCCACATCTATAGTGGCCAAAAACGATTCAGAAAAGGGGGTGGTGATGAACAGAGTGTCTGAATTAAGCAGACCACTCTTACCCAGTCCAAAGATCAGGGGTTGATCCATCACCGTTATTTAGCTCACTGCCCCATCCCAGCTCAGAACCTGGCTATATGCAAATTAGTCTGTCCCTGGCCCAGTGCATCATGGGAACAGGGCAGACCAAACTACCAAGCCAATTCTTCACCAGAAAGGAGACAAGCTTCCGGGGACCGGTTTCTGGCATTTCAGCCGTCGTCGGCCCGGCTTGCTTGAATTCTGATGGAGCAGTGAGCAAGGGACTCATGTCTGAGTATACCCTGCCACATCTATAGTGGCCAAAAACGATTCAGAAAAGGGGGTGGTGATGAACAGAGTGTCTGAATTAAGCAGACCACTCTTACCCAGTCCAAAGATCAGGGGTTGATCCATCACCGTTATTTAGCTCACTGCCCCATCCCAGCTCAGTACCTGGCTATATGCAAATTAGTCTGTCCCTGGCCCAGTGCATCATGGGAACAGGGCAGGCCAAACTGCCAAGCCAATTCTTCACCAGAAAGGAGACAAGCTTCCGGGGACCGGTTTCTGGCATTTCAGCCATCGTCGGCCCGGCTTGCTTGAATCCTGATGGAGCAGTGAGCAAGGGACTCATGTCTGAGTATACCCTGCCACATCTATAGTGGCCAAAAACGATTCAGAAAAGGGGGTGGTGATGAACAGAGTGTCTGAATTAAGCAGACCACTCTTACCCAGTCCAAAGATCAGGGGTTGATCCATCACCGTTATTTAGCTCACTGCCTCATCCCAGCTCAGAACCTGGCTATATGCAAATTAGTCTGTCCCTGGCCCAGTGCATCATGGGAACAGGGCAGACCAAACTACCAAGCCAATTCTTCACCAGAAAGGAGACAAGCTTCCGGGGACCGGTTTCTGGCATTTCAGCCGTCGTCGGCCCGGCTTGCTTGAATCCTGATGGAGCAGTGAGCAAGGGACTCATGTCTGAGTATACCCTGCCACATCTATAGTGGCCAAAAACGATTCAGAAAAGGGGGTGGTGATGAACAGAGTGTCTGAATTAAGCAGACCACTCTTACCCAGTCCAAAGATCAGGGGTTGATCGTTCACCGTTATTTAGCTCACTGCCCCATCCCAGCTCAGAACCTGGCTATATGCAAATTAGTCTGTCCCTGGCCCAGTGCATCATGGGAACAGGGCAGACCAAACTACCAAGCCAATTCTTCACCAGAAAGGAGACAAGCTTCCGGGGACCGGTTTCTGGCATTTCAGCCGTCGTCGGCCCGGCTTGCTTGAATCCTGATGGAGCAGTGAGCAAGGGACTCATGTCTGAGTATACCCTGCCACATCTATAGTGGCCAAAAACGATTCAGAAAAGGGGGTGGTGATGAACAGAGTGTCTGAATTAGGCAGACCACTCTTACCCAGTCCAAAGATCAGGGGTTGATCCATCACCGTTATTTAGCTCACTGCCCCATCCAAGCTCAGAACCTGGCTATATGCAAATTAGTCTGTCCCTGGCCCAGTGCATCATGGGAACAGGGCAGACCAAACTACCAAGCCAATTCTTCACCAGAAAGGAGACAAGCTTCCGGGGACCGGTTTCTGGCATTTCAGCCGTCGTCGGCCCGGCTTGCTTGAATCCTGATGGAGCAGTGAGCAAGGGACTCATGTCTGAGTATACCCTGCCACATCTATAGTGGCCAAAAACGATTCAGAAAAGGGGGTGGTGATGAACAGAGTGTCTGAATTAAGCAGACCACTCTTACCCAGTCCAAAGATCAGGGGTTGATCCATCACCGTTATTTAGCTCACTGCCCCATCCCAGCTCAGAACCTGGCTATATGCAAATTAGTCTGTCCCTGGCCCAGTGCATCATGGGAACAGGGCAGACCAAACTACCAAGCCAATTCTTCACCAGGAAGGAGACAAGCTTCCGGGGACCGGTTTCTGGCATTTCAGCCGTCGTCGGCCCGGCTTGCTTGAATCCTGATGGAGCAGTGAGCAAGGGACTCATGTCTGAGTATACCCTGCCACATCTATAGTGGCCAAAAACGATTCAGAAAAGGGGGTGGTGATGAACAGAGTGTCTGAATTAAGCAGACCACTCTTACCCAGTCCAAAGATCAGGGGTTGATCCATCACCGTTATTTAGCTCACTGCCCCATCCCAGCTCAGAACCTGGCTATATGCAAATTAGTCTGTCCCTAGCCCAGTGCATCATGGGAACAGGGCAGACCAAACTACCAAGCCAATTCTTCACCAGAAAGGAGACAAGCTTCCGGGGACCGGTTTCTGGCATTTCAGCCGTCATCGGCCCGGCTTGCTTGAATCCTGATGGACCAGTGAGCAAGGGACTCATGTCTGAGTATACCCTGCCACATCTATAGTGGCCAAAAACGATTCAGAAAAGGGGTGGTGATGAACATAGTGTCTGAATTAAGCAGACCACTCTTACCCAGTCCAAAGATCAGGGGTTGATCCATCACCGTTATTTAGCTCACTGCCCCATCCCAGCTCAGAACCTGGCTATATGCAAATTAGTCTGTCCCTGGCCCAGTGCATCATGGGAACAGGCCAGACCAAACTACCAAGCCAATTCTTAACCAGAAAGGAGACAAGCTTCCGGGGACAGGTTTCTGGCATTTCAGCCGTCGTCGGCCCGGCTTGCTTGAATCCTGATGGAGCAGTGAGCAAGGGACTCATGTCTGAGTATACCCTGCCACATCTATAGTGGCCAAAAACGATTCAGAAAAGGGGGTGGTGATGAACAGAGTGTCGGAATTAAGCAGACCACTCTTACCCAGTCCAAAGATCAGGGGTTGATCCATCACCGTTATTTAGCTCACTGCCCCATCCCAGCTCAGAACCTGGCTATATGCAAATTAGTCTGTCCCTGGCCCAGTGCATCATGGGAACAGGGCAGACCAAACTACCAAGCCAATTCTTCACCAGAAAGGAGTCAAGCTTCCGGGGACCGGTTTCTGGCATTTCAGCCATCGTCGGCCCGGCTTGCTTGAATCCTGATGGAGCAGTGAGCAAGGGACTCATGTCTGAGTATACCCTGCCACATCTATAGTGGCCAAAAACGATTCAGAAAAGGGGGTGGTGATGAACAGAGTGTCTGAATTAAGCAGACCACTCTTACCCAGTCCAAAGATCAGGGGTTGATCCATCACCGTTATTTAGCTCACTGCCCCATCCCAGCTCAGAACCTGGCTAAATGCAAATTAGTCTGTCCCTGGCCCAGTGCATCATGGGAACAGGGCAGACCAAACTACCAAGCCAATTCTTCACCAGAAAGGAGACAAGCTTTCGGGGACCGGTTTCTGGCATTTCAGCCGTCGTCGGCCCGGCTTGCTTGAATCCTGATGGAGCAGTGAGCAAGGGACTCATGTCTGAGTATACCCTGCCACATCTATAGTGGCCAAAAACGATTCAGAAAAGGGGGTGGTGATGAACAGAGTGTCTGAATTAAGCAGACCACTCTTACCCAGTCCAAAGATCAGGGGTTGATCCATCACCGTTATTTAGCTCACTGCCCCATCCCAGCTCAGAACCTGGCTATATGCAAATTAGTCTGTCCCTGGCCCAGTGCATCATGGGAACAGGGCAGACCAAACTACCAAGCCAATTCTTCACCAGGAAGGAGACAAGCTTCCGGGGACCGGTTTCTGGCATTTAAGCCGTCGTCGGCCCGGCTTGCTTGAATCCTGATGGAGCAGTGAGCAAGGGACTCATGTCTGAGTATACCCTGCCACATCTATAGTGGCCAAAAACGATTCAGAAAAGGGGGTGGTGATGAACAGAGTGTCTGAATTAAGCAGACCACTCTTACCCAGTCCAAAGATCAGGGGTTGATCCATCACCGTTATTTAGCTCACTGCCCCATCCCAGCTCAGAACCTGGCTATATGCAAATTAGTCTGTCCCTAGCCCAGTGCATCATGGGAACAGGGCAGACCAAACTACCAAGCCAATTCTTCACCAGAAAGGAGACAAGCTTCCGGGGACCGGTTTCTGGCATTTCAGCCGTCGTCGGCCCGGCTTGCTTGAATCCTGATGGAGCAGTGAGCAAGGGACTCATGTCTGAGTATACCCTGCCACATCTATAGTGGCCAAAAACGATTCAGAAAAGGGGGTGGTGATGAACATAGTGTCTCAATTAAGCAGACCACTCTTACCCAGTCCAAAGATCAGGGGTTGATCCATCACCATTATTTAGCTCACTGCCCCATCCCAGCTCAGAACCTGGCTATATGCAAATTAGTCTGTCCCTGGCCCAGTGCATCATGGGAACAGGGCAGACCAAACTACCAAGCCAATTCTTCACCAGAAAGGAGACAAGCTTCCGGGGACCGGTTTCTGGCATTTCAGCCGTCGTCAGCCCGGCTTGCTTGACTCCTGATGGAGCAGTGAGCAAGGGACTCATGTCTGAGTATACCCTGCCACATCTATAGTGGCCAAAAACGATTCAGAAAAGGGGGTGGTGATGAACAGAGTGTCTGAATTAAGCAGACCACTCTTACCCAGTCCAAAGATCAGGGGTTGATCCATCACCGTTATTTAGCTCACTGCCCCATCCCAGCTCAGAACCTGGCTATATGCAAATTAGTCTGTCCCTGGCCCAGTGCATCATGGGAACAGGGCAGACCAAACTACCAAGCCAATTCTTCACCAGAAAGGAGACAAGCTTCCGGGGACCGGTTTCTGGCATTTCAGCCGTCGTCGGCCCGGCTTGCTTGAATCCTGATGGAGCAGTGAGCAAGGGACTCATGTCTGAGTATACCCTGCCACATCTATAGTGGCCAAAAACGATTCAGAAAAGGGGGTGGTGATGAACAGAGTGTCTGAATTAAGCAGACCACTCTTACCCAGTCCAAAGATCAGGGGTTGATCCATCACCGTTATTTAGCTCACTGCCCCATCCCAGCTCAGAACCTGGCTATATGCAAATTAGTCTTTCCCTGGCCCAGTGCATCATGGGAACAGGGCAGACCAAACTACCAAGCCAATTCTTCACCAGAAAGGAGACAAGCTTCCGGGGACCGGTTTCTGGCATTTCAGCCGTCGTCGGCCCGGCTTGCTTAAATCCTGATGGAGCAGTGAGCAAGTGACTCATGTCTGAGTATACCCTGCCACATCTATAGTGGCCAAAAACGATTCAGAAAAGGGGGTGGTGATGAACAGAGTGTCTGAATTAAGCAGACCACTCTTACCCAGTCCAAAGATCAGGGGTTGATCCATCACCGTTATTTAGCTCACTGCCCCATCCCAGCTCAGAACCTGGCTATATGCAAATTAGTCTGTCCCTGGCCCAGTGCATCATGGGAACAGGGCAGACCAAACTACCAAGCCAATTCTTCACCAGAAAGGAGACAAGCTTCCGGGGACCGGTTTCTGGCATTTCAGCCGTCGTCGGCCCAGCTTGCTTGAATCCTGATGGAGCAGTGAGCAAGGGACTCATGTCTGAGTATACCCTGCCACATCTATAGTGGCCAAAAACGATTCAGAAAAGGGGGTGGTGATGAACAGAGTGTCTAAATTAAGCAGACCACTCTTACCCAGTCCAAAGATCAGGGGTTGATCCATCACCGTTATTTAGCTCACTGCCCCATCCCAGCTCAGAACCTGGCTATATGCAAATTAGTCTGTCCCTGGCCCAGTGCATCATGGGAACAGGGCAGACCAAACTACCAAGCCAATTCTTCACCAGAAAGGAGACAAGCTTCCGGGGACCGGTTTCTGGCATTTCAGCCGTCGTCGGCCCGGCTTGCTTGAATCCTGATGGAGCAGTGAGCAAGGGACTCATGTCTGAGTATACCCTGCCACATCTATAGTGGCCAAAAACGATTCAGAAAAGGGGGTGGTGATGAACAGAGTGTCTGAATTAAGCAGACCACTCTTACCCAGTCCAAAGATCAGGGGTTGATCCATCACCGTTATTTAGCTCACTGCCCCATCCCAGCTCAGAACCTGGCTATATGCAAATTAGTCTGTCCCTGGCCCAGTGCATCATGGGAACAGGGCAGACCAAACTACCAAGCCAATTCTTCACCAGAAAGGAGACAAGCTTCCGGGGACCGGTTTCTGGCATTTCAGCCGTCGTCGGCCTGGCTTGCTTGAATCCTGATGGAGCAGTGAGCAAGGGACTCATGTCTGAGTATACCCTGCCACATCTATAGTGGCCAAAAACGATTCAGAAAAGGGGGTGGTGATGAACAGAGTGTCTGAATTAAGCAGACCGCTCTTACCCAGTCCAAAGATCAGGGGTTGATCCATCACCGTTATTTAGCTCACTGCCCCATCCCAGCTCAGAACCTGGCTATATGCAAATTAGTCTGTCCCTGGCCCAGTGCATCATGGGAACAGGGCAGACCAAACTACCAAGCCAATTCTTCACCAGAAAGGAGACAAGCTTCCGGGGACCGGTTTCTGGCATTTCAGCCGTCGTCGGCCCGGCTTGCTTAAATCCTGATGGAGCAGTGAGCAAGGGACTCATGTCTGAGTATACCCTGCCACATCTATAGTGGCCAAAAACGATTCAGAAAAGGGGGTGGTGATGAACAGAGTGTCTGAATTAAGCAGACCACTCTTACCCAGTCCAAAGATCAGGGGTTGATCCATCACCGTTATTTAGCTCACTGCCCCATCCCAGCTCAGAACCTGGCTATATGCAAATTAGTCTGTCCCTGGCCCAGTGCAACATGGGAACAGGGCAGACCAAACTACCAAGCCAATTCTTCACCAGGAAGGAGACAAGCTTCCGGGGACCGGTTTCTGGCATTTCAGCCATCGTCGGCCCGGCTTGCTTGAATCCTGATGGAGCAGTGAGCAAGGGACTCATGTCTGAGTATACCCTGCCACATCTCTAGTGGCCAAAAACGATTCAGAAAAGGGGGTGGTGATGAACAGAGTGTCTGAATTAAGCAGACCGCTCTTACCCAGTCCAAAGATCAGGGGTTGATCCATCACCGTTATTTAGCTCACTGCCCCATCCCAGCTCAGAACCTGGCTATATGCAAATTAGTCTGTCCCTGGCCCAGTGCATCATGGGAACAGGGCAGACCAAACTACCAAGCCAATTCTTCACCAGAAAGGAGACAAGCTTCCGGGGACCGGTTTCTGGCATTTCAGCCGTCGTCGGCCCGGCTTGCTTGAATCCTGATGGAGCAGTGAGCAAGGGACTCATGTCTGAGTATACCCTGCCACATCTATAGTGGCCAAAAACGATTCAGAAAAGGCGGTGGTGATGAACAGAGTGTCTGAATTAAGCAGACCACTCTTACCCAGTCCAAAGATCAGGGGTTGATCCATCACCGTTATTTAGCTCACTGCCCCATCCCAGCTCAGAACCTGGCTATATGCAAATTAGTCTGTCCCTGGCCCAGTGCATCATGGGAACAGGGCAGACCAAACTACCAAGCCAATTCTTCACCAGAAAGGAGACAAGCTTCCGGGGACCGGTTTCTGGCATTTCAGCCGTCGTCGGCCCTGCTTGCTTGAATCCTGATGGAGCAGTGAGCAAGGGACTCATGTCTGAGTATACCCTGCCACATCTATAGTAGGCAAAAACGATTCAGAAAAGGGGGTGGTGATGAACAGAGTGTCTGAATTAAGCAGACCACTCTTACCCAGTCCAAAGATCAGGGGTTGATCCATCACCGTTATTTAGCTCACTGCCCCATCCCAGCTCAGAACCTGGCTATATGCAAATTAGTCTGTCCCTGGCCCAGTGCATCATGGGAACAGGGCAGACCAAACTACCAAGCCAATTCTTCACCAGAAAGGAGACAAGCTTCCGGGGACCGGTTTCTGGCATTTCAGCCGTCGTCGGCCCGGCTTGCTTAAATCCTGATGGAGCAGTGAGCAAGGGACTCATGTCTGAGTATACCCTGCCACATCTATAGTGGCCAAAAACGATTCAGAAAAGGGGGTGGTGATGAACAGAGTGTCTGAATTAAGCAGACCACTCTTACCCAGTCCAAAGATCAGGGGTTGATCCATCACCGTTATTTAGCTCACTGCCCCATCCCAGCTCAGAACCTGGCTATATGCAAATTAGTCTGTCCCTGGCCCAGTGCATCATGGGAACAGGGCAGACCAAACTACCAAGCCAATTCTTCACCAGAAAGGAGACAAGCTTCCGGGGACCGGTTTCTGGCATTTCAGCCGTCGTCGGCCCAGCTTGCTTGAATCCTGATGGAGCAGTGAGCAAGGGACTCATGTCTGAGTATACCCTGCCACATCTATAGTGGCCAAAAACGATTCAGAAAAGGGGGTGGTGATGAACAGAGTGTCTGAATTAAGCAGACCACTCTTACCCAGTCCAAAGATCAGGGGTTGATCCATCACCGTTATTTAGCTCACTGCCCCATCCCAGCTCAGAACCTGGCTATATGCAAATTAGTCTGTCCCTGGCCCAGTGCATCATGGGAACAGGGCAGACCAAACTACCAAGCCAATTCTTCACCAGAAAGGAGACAAGCTTCCGGGGACCGGTTTCTGGCATTTCAGCCGTCGTCGGCCCGGCTTGCTTGAATCCTGATGGAGCAGTGAGCAAGGGACTCATGTCTGAGTATACCCTGCCACATCTATAGTGGCCAAAAACGATTCAGAAAAGGGGGTGGTGATGAACAGAGTGTCTGAATTAAGCAGACCGCTCTAACCCAGTCCAAAGATCAGGGGTTGATCCATCACCGTTATTTAGCTCACTGCCCCATCCCAGCTCAGAACCTGGCTATATGCAAATTAGTCTGTCACTGGCCCAGTGCATCATGGGAACAGGGCAGACCAAACTACCAAGCCAATTCTTCACCAGAAAGGAGACAAGCTTCCGGGGACCGGTTTCTGGCATTTCAGCCGTCGTCGGCCCGGCTTGCTTGAATCCTGATGGAGCAGTGAGCAAGGGACTCATGTCTGAGTATACCCTGCCACATCTATAGTGGCCAAAAACGATTCAGAAAAGGGGGTGGTGATGAACAGAGTGTCTGAATTAAGCAGACCGCTCTTACCCAGTCCAAAGATCAGGGGTTGATCCATCACCGTTATTTAGCTCACTGCCCCATCCCAGCTCAGAACCTGGCTATATGCAAATTAGTCTGTCCCTGGCCCAGTGCATCATGGGAACAGGGCAGACCAAACTACCAAGCCAATTCTTCACCAGAAAGGAGACAAGCTTCCGGGGACCGGTTTCTGGCATTTCAACCGTCGTTGGCCCGGCTTGCTTGAATCCTGATGGAGCAGTGAGCAAGGGACTCATGTCTGAGTATACCCTGCCACATCTATAGTGGCCAAAAACGATTCAGAAAAGGGGGTGGTGATGAACAGAGTGTCTGAATTAAGCAGACCACTCTTACCCAGTCCAAAGATCAGGGGTTGATCCATCACCATTATTTAGCTCACTGCCCCATCCCAGCTCAGAACCTGGCTATATGCAAATTAGTCTGTCCCTGGCCCAGTGCATCATGGGAACAGGGCAGACCAAACTACCAAGCCAATTCTTCACCAGAAAGGAGACAAGCTTCCGGGGACCGGTTTCTGGCATTTCAGCCGTCGTCAGCCCGGCTTGCTTGAATCCTGATGGAGCAGTGAGCAAGGGACTCATGTCTGAGTATACCCTGCCACATCTATAGTGGCCAAAAACGATTCAGAAAAGGGGGTGGTGATGAACAGAGTGTCTGAATTAAGCAGACCACTCTTACCCAGTCCAAAGATCAGGGGTTGATCCATCACCGTTATTTAGCTCACTGCCCCATCCCAGCTCAGAACCTGGCTATATGCAAATTAGTCTGTCCCTGGCTCAGTGCATCATGGGAACAGGGCAGACCAAACTACCAAGCCAATTCTTCACCAGAAAGGAGACAAGCTTCCGGGGACCGGTTTCTGGCATTTCAGCCGTCGTCGGCCCGGCTTGCTTGAATCCTGATGGAGCAGTGAGCAAGGGACTCATGTCTGAGTATACCCTGCCACATCTATAGTGGCCAAAAACGATTCAGAAAAGGGGGTGGTGATGAACAGAGTGTCTGAATTAAGCAGACCACTCTTACCCAGTCCAAAGATCAGGGGTTGATCCATCACCGTTATTTAGCTCACTGCCCCATCCCAGCTCAGAACCTGGCTATATGCAAATTAGTCTGTCCCTGACCCAGTGCATCATGGGAACAGGGCAGACCAAACTACCAAGCCAATTCTTCACCAGAAAGGAGACAAGATTCCGGGGACCGGTTTCTGGCATTTCAGCCGTCGTCAGCCCGGCTTGCTTGAATCCTGATGGAGCAGTGAGCAAGGGACTCATGTCTGAGTATACCCTGCCACATCTATAGTGGCCAAAAACGATTCAGAAAAGGGGGTGGTGATGAACAGAGTGTCTGAATTAAGCAGACCACTCTTACCCAGTCCAAAGATCAGGGGTTGATCCATCACCGTTATTTAGCTCACTGCCCCATCCCAGCTCAGAACCTGGCTATATGCAAATTAGTCTGTCCCTGGCCCAGTGCATCATGGGAACAGGGCAGACCAAACTACCAAGCCAATTCTTCACCAGAAAGGAGACAAGCTTCCGGGGACCGGTTTCTGGCATTTCAGCTGTCGTCGGCCCGGCTTGCTTGAATCCTGATGGAGCAGTGAGCAAGGGACTCATGTCTGAGTATACCCTGCCACATCTATAGTGGCCAAAAACGATTCAGAAAAGGGGGTGGTGATGAACAGAGTGTCTGAATTAAGCAGACCGCTCTTACCCAGTCCAAAGATCAGGGGTTGATCCATCACCGTTATTTAGCTACCTGCCCCATCCCAGCTCAGAGCCTGGCTATATGCAAATTAGTCTGTCCCTGGCCCAGTGCATCATGGGAACAGGGCAGACCAAACTACCAAGCCAAATACTTCACCAGGAAGGAGACAAGCTTCCGGGGACCGGTTTCTGGCATTTCAGCCGTCGTCGGCCCGGCTTGCTTGAATCCTGATGGAGCAGTGAGCAAGGGACTCATGTCTGAGTATACCCTGCCACATCTATAGTGGCCAAAAACGATTCAGAAAAGGGGGTGGTGATGAACAGAGTGTCTGAATTAAGCAGACCACTCTTACCCAGTCCAAAGATCAGGGGTTGATCCATCACCGTTATTTAGCTCACTGCCCCATCCCAGCTCAGAACCTGGCTATATGCAAATTAGTCTGTCCCTAGCCCAGTGCATCATGGGAACAGGGCAGACCAAACTACCAAGCCAATTCTTCACCAGAAAGGAGACAAGCTTCCGGGGACCGGTTTCTGCATTTCAGCCGTCGTCGGCCCGGCTTGCTTGAATCCTGATGGAGCAGTGACTAAGGGACTCATGTCTGAGTATACCCTGCCACATCTATAGTGGCCAAAAACGATTCAGAAAAGGGGGTGGTGATGAACATAGTGTCTGAATTAAGCAGATCACTCTTACCCAGTCCAAAGATCAGGGGTTGATCCATCACCGTTATTTAGCTCACTGCCCCATCCCAGCTCAGAACCTGGCTATATGCAAATTAGTCTGTCCCTGGCCCAGTGCATCATGGGAACAGGCCAGACTAAACTACCAAGCCAATTCTTAACCAGAAAGGAGACAAGCTTCCGGGGACCGGTTTCTGGCATTTCAACCGTCGTCGGCCCGGCTTGCTTGAATCCTGATGGAGCAGTGAGCAAGGGACTCATGTCTGAGTATACCCTGCCACATCTATAGTGGCCAAAAACGATTCAGAAAAGGGGGTGGTGATGAACAGAGTGTCGGAATTAAGCAGACCACTCTTACCCAGTCCAAAGATCAGGGGTTGATCCATCACCGTTATTTAGCTCACTGCCCCATCCCAGCTCAGAACCTGGCTATATGCAAATTAGTCTGTTCCTGGCCCAGTGCATCATGGGAACAGGGCAGACCAAACTACCAAGCCAATTCTTCACCAGAAAGGAGACAAGCTTCCGGGGACCGGTTTCTGGCATTTCAACCGTCGTCGGCCCGGCTTGCTTGAATTCTGATGGAGCAGTGAGCAAGGGACTCATGTCTGAGTATACCCTGCCACATCTATAGTGGCCAAAAACGATTCAGAAAAGGGGGTGGTGATGAACAGAGTGTCTGAATTAAGCAGACCACTCTTACCCAGTCCAAAGATCAGGGGTTGATCCATCACCGTTATTTAGCTCACTGCCCCATCCCAGCTCAGAACCTGGCTATATGCAAATTAGTCTGTCCCTGGCCCAGTGCATCATGGGAACAGGGCAGACCAAACTACCAAGCCAATTCTTCACCAGAAAGGAGACAAGCTTCCGGGGACCGGTTTCTGGCATTTCAGCCGTCGTCGGCCCGGCTTGCTTGAATTCTGATGGAGCAGTGAGCAAGGGACTCATGTCTGAGTATACCCTGCCACATCTATAGTGGCCAAAAACGATTCAGAAAAGGGGGTGGTGATGAACAGAGTGTCTGAATTAAGCAGACCACTCTTACCCAGTCCAAAGATCAGGGGTTGATCCATCACCGTTATTTAGCTCACTGCCCCATCCCAGCTCAGTACCTGGCTATATGCAAATTAGTCTGTCCCTGGCCCAGTGCATCATGGGAACAGGGCAGGCCAAACTGCCAAGCCAATTCTTCACCAGAAAGGAGACAAGCTTCCGGGGACCGGTTTCTGGCATTTCAGCCATCGTCGGCCCGGCTTGCTTGAATCCTGATGGAGCAGTGAGCAAGGGACTCATGTCTGAGTATACCCTGCCACATCTATAGTGGCCAAAAACGATTCAGAAAAGGGGGTGGTGATGAACAGAGTGTCTGAATTAAGCAGACCACTCTTACCCAGTCCAAAGATCAGGGGTTGATCCATCACCGTTATTTAGCTCACTGCCTCATCCCAGCTCAGAACCTGGCTATATGCAAATTAGTCTGTCCCTGGCCCAGTGCATCATGGGAACAGGGCAGACCAAACTACCAAGCCAATTCTTCACCAGAAAGGAGACAAGCTTCCGGGGACCGGTTTCTGGCATTTCAGCCGTCGTCGGCCCGGCTTGCTTGAATCCTGATGGAGCAGTGAGCAAGGGACTCATGTCTGAGTATACCCTGCCACATCTATAGTGGCCAAAAACGATTCAGAAAAGGGGGTGGTGATGAACAGAGTGTCTGAATTAGGCAGACCACTCTTACCCAGTCCAAAGATCAGGGGTTGATCCATCACCGTTATTTAGCTCACTGTCCCATCCAAGCTCAGAACCTGGCTATATGCAAATTAGTCTGTCCCTGGCCCAGTGCATCATGGGAACAGGGCAGACCAAACTACCAAGCCAATTCTTCACCAGAAAGGAGACAAGCTTCCGGGGACCGGTTTCTGGCATTTCAGCCGTCGTCGGCCCGGCTTGCTTGAATCCTGATGGAGCAGTGAGCAAGGGACTCATGTCTGAGTATACCCTGCCACATCTATAGTGGCCAAAAACGATTCAGAAAAGGGGGTGGTGATGAACAGAGTGTCTGAATTAAGCAGACCACTCTTACCCAGTCCAAAGATCAGGGGTTGATCCATCACCGTTATTTAGCTCACTGCCCCATCCCAGCTCAGAACCTGGCTATATGCAAATTAGTCTGTCCCTGGCCCAGTGCATCATGGGAACAGGGCAGACCAAACTACCAAGCCAATTCTTCACCAGGAAGGAGACAAGCTTCCGGGGACCGGTTTCTGGCATTTCAGCCGTCGTCGGCCCGGCTTGCTTGAATCCTGATGGAGCAGTGAGCAAGGGACTCATGTCTGAGTATACCCTGCCACATCTATAGTGGCCAAAAACGATTCAGAAAAGGGGGTGGTGATGAACAGAGTGTCTGAATTAAGCAGACCACTCTTACCCAGTCCAAAGATCAGGGGTTGATCCATCACCGTTATTTAGCTCACTGCCCCATCCCAGCTCAGAACCTGGCTATATGCAAATTAGTCTGTCCCTAGCCCAGTGCATCATGGGAACAGGGCAGACCAAACTACCAAGCCAATTCTTCACCAGAAAGGAGACAAGCTTCCGGGGACCGGTTTCTGGCATTTCAGCCGTCGTCGGCCCGGCTTGCTTGAATCCTGATGGACCAGTGAGCAAGGGACTCATGTCTGAGTATACCCTGCCACATCTATAGTGGCCAAAAACGATTCAGAAAAGGGGTGGTGATGAACATAGTGTCTGAATTAAGCAGACCACTCTTACCCAGTCCAAAGATCAGGGGTTGATCCATCACCGTTATTTAGCTCACTGCCCCATCCCAGCTCAGAACCTGGCTATATGCAAATTAGTCTGTCCCTGGCCCAGTGCATCATGGGAACAGGCCAGACCAAACTACCAAGGCAATTCTTAACCAGAAAGGAGACAAGCTTCCGGGGACAGGTTTCTGGCATTTCAGCCGTCGTCGGCCCGGCTTGCTTGAATCCTGATGGAGCAGTGAGCAAGGGACTCATGTCTGAGTATACCCTGCCACATCTATAGTGGCCAAAAACGATTCAGAAAAGGGGGTGGTGATGAACAGAGTGTCTGAATTAAGCAGACCACTCTTACCCAGTCCAAAGATCAGGGGTTGATCCATCACCGTTATTTAGCTCACTGCCCCATCCCAGCTCAGAACCTGGCTAAATGCAAATTAGTCTGTCCCTGGCCCAGTGCATCATGGGAACAGGGCAGACCAAACTACCAAGCCAATTCTTCACCAGAAAGGAGACAAGCTTCCGGGGACCGGTTTCTGGCATTTCAGCCGTCGTCGGCCCGGCTTGCTTGAATCCTGATGGAGCAGTGAGCAAGGGACTCATGTCTGAGTATACCCTGCCACATCTATAGTGGGCAAAAACGATTCAGAAAAGGGGGTGGTGATGAACAGAGTGTCTGAATTAAGCAGACCACTCTTACCCAGTCCAAAGATCAGGGGTTGATCCATCACCGTTATTTAGCTCACTGCCCCATCCCAGCTCAGAACCTGGCTATATGCAAATTAGTCTGTCCCTGGCCCAGTGCATCATGGGAACAGGGCAGACCAAACTACCAAGCCAATTCTTCACCAGGAAGGAGACAAGCTTCCGGGGACCGGTTTCTGGCATTTAAGCCGTCGTCGGCCCGGCTTGCTTGAATCCTGATGGAGCAGTGAGCAAGGGACTCATGTCTGAGTATACCCTGCCACATCTATAGTGGCCAAAAACGATTCAGAAAAGGGGGTGGTGATGAACAGAGTGTCTGAATTAAGCAGACCACTCTTACCCAGTCCAAAGATCAGGGGTTGATCCATCACCGTTATTTAGCTCACTGCCCCATCCCAGCTCAGAACCTGGCTATATGCAAATTAGTCTGTCCCTAGCCCAGTGCATCATGGGAACAGGGCAGACCAAACTACCAAGCCAATTCTTCACCAGAAAGGAGACAAGCTTCCGGGGACCGGTTTCTGGCATTTCAGCCGTCGTCGGCCCGGCTTGCTTGAATCCTGATGTAGCAGTGACCAAGGGACTCATGTCTGAGTATACCCTGCCACATCTATAGTGGCCAAAAACGATTCAGAAAAGGGGGTGGTGATGAACATAGTGTCTGAATTAAGCAGACCACTCTTACCCAGTCCAAAGATCAGGGGTTGATCCATCACCGTTATTTAGCTCACTGCCCCATCCCAGCTCAGAACCTGGCTATATGCAAATTAGTCTGTCCCTGGCCCAGTGCATCATGGGAACAGGCCAGACCAAACTACCAAGCCAATTCTTAACCAGAAAGGAGACAAGCTTCCGGGGACAGGTTTCTGGCATTTCAGCCGTCGTCGGCCCGGCTTGCTTGAATCCTGATGGAGCAGTGAGCAAGGGACTCATGTCTGAGTATACCCTGCCACATCTATAGTGGCCAAAAACGATTCAGAAAAGGGGGTGGTGATGAACAGAGTGTCGGAATTAAGCAGACCACTCTTACCCAGTCCAAAGATCAGGGGTTGATCCATCACCGTTATTTAGCTCACTGCCCCATCCCAGCTCAGAACCTGGCTATCTGCAAATTAGTCTGTCCCTGGCCCAGTGCATCATGGGAACAGGGCAGACCAAACTACCAAGCCAATTCTTCACCAGAAAGGAGACAAGCTTCCGGGGACCGGTTTCTGGCATTTCAGCCATCGTCGGCCCGGCTTGCTTGAATCCTGATGGAGCAGTGAGCAAGGGACTCATGTCTGAGTATACCCTGCCACATCTATAGTGGCCAAAAACGATTCAGAAAAGGGGGTGGTGATGAACAGAGTGTCTGAATTAAGCAGACCACTCTTACCCAGTCCAAAGATCAGGGGTTGATCCATCACCGTTATTTAGCTCACTGCCCCATCCCAGCTCAGAACCTGGCTATATGCAAATTAGTCTGTCCCTGGCCCAGTGCATCATGGGAACAGGGCAGACCAAATTACCAAGCCAATTCTTCACCAGAAAGGAGACAAGCTTCCGGGGACCGGTTTCTGGCATTTCAGCCGTCGTCGGCCCGGCTTGCTTGAATCCTGATGGAGCAGTGAGCAAGGGACTCTTGTCTGAGTATACCCTGCCACATCTATAGTGGCCAAAAACGATTCAGAAAAGGGGGTGGTGATGAACAGAGTGTCTGAATTAAGCAGACCACTCTTACCCAGTCCAAAGATCAGGGGTTGATCCATCACCGTTATTTAGCTCACTGCCCCATCCCAGCTCAGAACCTGGCTATATGCAAATTAGTCTGTCCCTGGCCCAGTGCATCATGGGAACAGGGCAGACCAAACTACCAAGCCAATTCTTCACCAGAAAGGAGACAAGCTTCCGGGGACCGGTTTCTGGCATTTCAGCCGTCGTCGGCCCGGCTTGCTTGAATCCTGATGGAGCAGTGAGCAAGGGACTCATGTCTGAGTATACCCTGCCACATCTATAGTGGCCAAAAACGATTCAGAAAAGGGGGTGGTGATGAACAGAGTGTCTGAATTAGGCAGACCACTCTTACCCAGTCCAAAGATCAGGGGTTGATCCATCACCGTTATTTAGCTCACTGCCCCATCCCAGCTCAGAACCTGGCTATATGCAAATTAGTCTGTCCCTGGCCCAGTGCATCATGGGAACAGGGCAGACCAAACTACCAAGCCAATTCTTCACCAGAAAGGAGACAAGCTTCCGGGGACCGGTTTCTGGCATTTCAGCCGTCGTCGGCCCGGCTTGCTTGAATCCTGATGGAGCAGTGAGCAAGGGACTCATGTCTGAGTATACCCTGCCACATCTATAGTGGCCAAAAACGATTCAGAAAAGGGGGTGGTGATGAACAGAGTGTCTGAATTAAGCAGACCACTCTTACCCAGTCCAAAGATCAGGGGTTGATCCATCACCGTTATTTAGCTCACTGCCCCATCCCAGCTCAGAACCTGGCTATATGCAAATTAGTCTGTCCCTGGCCCAGTGCATCATGGGAACAGGGCAGACCAAACTACCAAGCCAATTCTTCACCAGGAAGGAGACAAGCTTCCGGGGACCGGTTTCTGGCATTTCAGCCGTCGTCGGCCCGGCTTGCTTGAATCCTGATGGAGCAGTGAGCAAGGGACTCATGTCTGAGTATACCCTGCCACATCTATAGTGGCCAAAAACGATTCAGAAAAGGGGGTGGTGATGAACAGAGTGTCTGAGTTAAGCAGACCACTCTTACCCAGTCCAAAGATCAGGGGTTGATCCATCACCGTTATTTAGCTCACTGCCCCATCCCAGCTCAGAACCTGGCTATATGCAAATTAGTCTGTCCCTGGCCCAGTGCATCATGGGAACAGGGCAGACCAAACTACCGAGCCAATTCTTCACCAGAAAGGAGACAAGCTTCCGGGGACCGGTTTCTGGCATTTCAGCCGTCGTCGGCCCGGCTTGCTTGAATCCTAATGGAGCAGTGAGCAAGGGACTCATGTCTGAGTATACCCTGCCACATCTATAGTGGCCAAAAACGATTCAGAAAAGGGGGTGGTGATGAACATAGTGTCTGAATTAAGCAGACCACTCTTACCCAGTCCAAAGATCAGGGGTTGATCCATCACCGTTATTTAGCTCACTGCCCCATCCCAGCTCAGAACCTGGCTATATGCAAATTAGTCTGTCCCTGGCCCAGTGCATCATGGGAACAGGCCAGACCAAACTACCAAGCCAATTCTTAACCAGAAAGGAGACAAGCTTCCGGGGACAGGTTTCTGGCATTTCAGCCGTCGTCGGCCCGGCTTGCTTGAATCCTGATGGAGCAGTGAGCAAGGGACTCATGTCTGAGTATACCCTGCCACATCTATAGTGGCCAAAAACAATTCAGAAAAGGGGGTGGTGATGAACAGAGTGTCGGAATTAAGCAGACCACTCTTACCCAGTCCAAAGATCAGGGGTTGATCCATCACCGTTATTTAGCTCACTGCCCCATCCCAGCTCAGAACCTGGCTATATGCAAATTAGTCTGTCCCTGGCCCAGTGCATCATGGGAACAGGGCAGACCAAACTACCAAGCCAATTCTTCACCAGAAAGGAGACAAGCTTCCGGGGACCGGTTTCTGGCATTTCAACCGTCGTCGGCCCGGCTTGCTTGAATCCTGATGGAGCAGTGAGCAAGGGACTCATGTCTGAGTATACCCTGCCACATCTATAGTGGCCAAAAACGATTCAGAAAAGGGGGTTGTGATGAACAGAGTGTCTGAATTAAGCAGACCACTCTTACCCAGTCCAAAGATCAGGGGTTGATCCATCACCGTTATTTAGCTCACTGCCCCATCCCAGCTCAGAACCTGGCTATATGCAAATTAGTCTGTCCCTGGCCCAGTGTATCATGGGAACAGGGCAGACCAAACTACCAAGCCAATTCTTCACCAGAAAGGAGACAAGCTTCCGGGGACCGGTTTCTGGCATTTCAGCCGTCATCGGCCCGGCTTGCTTGAATTCTGATGGAGCAGTGAGCAAGGGACTCATGTCTGAGTATACCCTGCCACATCTATAGTGGCCAAAAACGATTCAGAAAAGGGGGTGGTGATGAACAGAGTGTCTGAATTAAGCAGACCACTCTTACCCAGTCCAAAGATCAGGGGTTGATCCATCACCGTTATTTAGCTCACTGCCCCATCCCAGCTCAGAACCTGGCTATATGCAAATTAGTCTGTCCCTGGCCCAGTGCATCATGGGAACAGGGCAGACCAAACTGCCAAGCCAATTCTTCACCAGAAAGGAGACAAGCTTCCGGGGACCGGTTTCTGGCATTTCAGCCATCGTCGGCCCGGCTTGCTTGAATCCTGATGGAGCAGTGAGCAAGGGATTCATGTCTGAGTATACCCTGCCACATCTATAGTGGCCAAAAACGATTCAGAAAAGGGGGTGGTGATGAACAGAGTGTCTGAATTAAGCAGACCACTCTTACCCAGTCCAAAGATCAGGGGTTGATCCATCACCGTTATTTAGCTCACTGCCCCATCCCAGCTCAGAACCTGGCTATATGCAAATTAGTCTGTCCCTGGCCCAGTGCATCATGGGAACAGGGCAGACCAAACTACCAAGCCAATTCTTCACCAGAAAGGAGACAAGCTTCCGGGGACCGGTTTCTGGCATTTCAGCCGTCGTCGGCCCGGCTTGCTTGAATCCTGATGGAGCAGTGAGCAAGGGACTCATGTCTGAGTATACCCTGCCACATCTATAGTGGCCAAAAACGATTCAGAAAAGGGGGTGGTGATGAACAGAGTGTCTGAATTAAGCAGACCACTCTTACCCAGTCCAAAGATCAGGGGTTGATCCATCACCGTTATTTAGCTCACTGCCCCATCCCAGCTCAGAACCTGGCTATATGCAAATTAGTCTGTCCCTGGCCCAGTGCATCATGGGAACAGGGCAGACCAAACTACCAAGCCAATTCTTCACCAGAAAGGAGACAAGCTTCCGGGGACCGGTTTCTGGCATTTCAGCCATCGTCGGCCCGGCTTGCTTGAATCCTGATGGAGCAGTGAGCAAGGGACTCATGTCTGAGTATACCCTGCCACATCTATAGTGGCCAAAAACGATTCAGAAAAGGGGGTGGTGATGAACAGAGTATCTGAATTAAGCAGACCACTCTTACCCAGTCCAACGATCAGGGGTTGATCCATCACCGTTATTTAGCTCACTGCCCCATCCCAGCTCAGAACCTGGCTATATGCAAATTAGTCTGTCCCTGGCCCAGTGCATCATGGGAACAGGGCAGACCAAACTACCAAGCCAATTCTTTACCAGAAAGGAGACAAGCTTCCGGGGACCGGTTTCTGGCATTTCAGCCGTCGTCGGCCCGGCTTGCTTGAATCCTGATGGAGCAGTGAGCAAGGGACTCATGTCTGAGTATACCCTGCCACATCTATAGTGGCCAAAAACGATTCAGAAAAGGGGGTGGTGATAAACAGAGTGTCTGAATTAAGCAGACCACTCTTACCCAGTCCAAAGATCAGGACCCTTGCTCATTGCACCATCAGGATTCAAGCAAGCCGGGCCAACGACGGCTGAAATGCCAGAAACCGGTCCCCGGAAGCTTGTTTCCTTCCCACTATAAGAATTGGCTTGGTAGTTTGGTTTGCCCTGTTCCCATCATGCACTGGGACAGGAACAGACTAATTTGCATGTAGCCAGGTTCTGAGCTGGGATGGTGCAGTGAGCTAAAAAACGGTGATGGATCAAGCCCTGATCTTTGGACTGGGTAAGAGTGGTCTGCTTAATTCAGACACTCTGTTCATCACCACCCCCTTTTCTGAATCATTTTGTCCACCATAAGCGTGGAAGGGTATACTCAGATGTGAGTCCCTTGCTCATTGCACCATCAGGATTCAAGCAAGCCGAGCCGACGACGGCTGAAATGCCAGAAACCGGTCCCCGGAAGCTTGTTTCCTTCCCAGTATAAGAATTGTCTTGGTAGTTTGGTTTGCCCTGTTCCCATCATGCACTGGGACAGGAACAGACTAATTTGCATGTAGCCAGGTTCTGAGCTGGGATGGTGCAGTGAGCTAAAAAACGGTGATGGATCAAGCCCTGATCTTTGGACTGGGTAAGAGTGGTCTGCTTAATTCAGACACTCTGTTCATCACCACCCCCTTTTCTGAATCATTTTGTCCACCATAAGCGTGGAAGGGTATACTCAGATGTGAGTCCCTTGCTCATTGCACCATCAGGATTCAAGCAAGCCGGGCCGACGACGGCTGAAATGCCAGAAACCGGTCCCCGGAAGCTTGTTTCCTTCCCAGTATAAGAATTGGCTTGGTAGTTTGGTTTGCCCTGTTCCCATCATGCACTGGGACAGGAACAGACTAATTTGCACGTAGCCAGGTTCTGAGCTGGGATGGTGCAGTGAGCTAAAAAACGGTGATGGATCAAGCCCTGATCTTTGGACTGGGTAAGAGTGGTCTGCTTAATTCAGACAATCTGTTCATCACCACCCCCTTTTCTGAATTATTTCAAATCGGCCAATTTATTTATCACAATATTTTTAAATGGATCAAGTCGATAACAGAGTCTTATGTTACTACATTTCTACACTGAGATCATCAGTTCATGTACTCAACAGATCTGCAGTTCTCTGTAAACAGGAGCAGCATTTTTTCCTATCTTGTCCAAACATTCTGCTACGTAAATTAGAAAGTGACAAAGCGCTGAGTTGGCTAAAGGGGAACACATTTGGGATTCCGTTCGGTATCCCATGATTGATGACACCTTCCACTTTATGAAATCCGTAACTTGATTCAGTATTAACTTCAGCACCCACCTTCTTACTCTACACCTTTTTATTTTTTTCAAATAAGGTTGTATGCAACACTCCCGATTCAGATCGGAGGCTCCAGATTTTTAAAGCCAGAAATAGCTTTATTTTATCTACCTTACAACAGAAGTTGTGTTAATTTCAACGGAAGTCAATGGGGAAAATAAAGTCTCCTGATGATTTAACACTCCATGTTTCCTCTTCTCAAATGTTGGCACGTATGAATGTCTTATTTGTGACACTTTGGGTGGCACTTTATTGCAGCACAAAAAAAGCAGTTGCATGTATGTGGTGAAAGATATTACATCAATTAGTGTAGTTTGTTACCGTAGTTGGCTAAAAATAGCCTTAAAACTACTGCGACTCTTCTAATGTACTTATGCGACCTCACTAACCCATATCAAATTTCTAAAATAATTTAACTGGAAATCCTTGTGGCAATGGACTAAATAAAATACAATTCACCTGACTGGAATATTTCAATCTAATCCAGAGTCACCCATGGTAGAGGTTTGGAGGTAATTCACCAATGAGAA
Source organism: Lissotriton helveticus (assembly GCF_964261635.1). Taxonomy (NCBI): domain Eukaryota; kingdom Metazoa; phylum Chordata; class Amphibia; order Caudata; family Salamandridae; genus Lissotriton; species Lissotriton helveticus. The sequence continues at coordinate 208,732,463 of NC_136073.1, read as the reverse complement.
CAAATGTAACCTATACTCAGCTGAATTTTGATCTCAAAATATTGACAGGCATGCAGATGCAAGGCATTCTTGTCAGCAGGTGACATGTTGAGAAGGGAGCTTTTAGGGAGAACAATGGGATTTTTTAAAAATAATTCTTAAACCAAAACAGTCAGCAAAAATCACGGTACAGAGGTGATATAATAATACCAATAGAGCATCAGGGGCAAAAGAAGATTACGTGAACACATGTTTAGGGACATTATGGGGAGGAGGGCACATCAAGATCAACAGTTCTAGGTGGCACACAAATCTCTCCTCTGTAATGATTCCAAGGACCCCATACCAATGACCATTTCCGAGGGCGTCCCCTCGCTAGATAAACAGTTTTCTCTCGAAACATACACCAGTCCAAATTGTTCTCCCAGACTTCTACGGTGGGGGGCTGCGCAGCTCCCCATAACTGGGCAATGTTTCTTTTCGCGATCATGAACCCCAAAGTGGCCCACTGTGTCTGCGCTGAGTTTAGGTCAGTCGGCTCCCATATACTCAGGAGACACCTCCTTGCTTCCGGAGTCAAAGTTATCCCCAACACCTTATACATAATATCATGAATTTTGCGCCTGTATTCAGAGGCATGTGTACATTCCCAAATAATATGAAGAAAGGAGCCAGTCAGGCCACAATGACGTTTGCACTGATCAGAATCTGACAAACCCATATGTACCAGCTGGGGTCCTGTGATATGGACCCTATGCAATACCTTTAATTGAACCAGTCTCATCCGAGCCGGAATAGCAACCACTCTCGGGGAGGACAGTGCCATCTGCCAATCCTCATCATCTAATTCTATATCATCTTGGACCCATTTAGATCTCAGCACTGCGAGGGGGTCAGCTCTGTGCTTAATTAATTTTTTATAAATTAAGGATATTGTTTTTTCGGGGAGGTGACTATCAAGGATTCTGTCCTCGAGCGGTGAGGCCTCAGGGGCCTCCACGTCCCTGGGGAGTGCAGCCTGGAGCGAGTGCCGGACTTGTGCAAAGTGAAAATACTCATAGTTTGTCAGTCTATATTCCTTCTGCATGTCTACGAACGATTTGATCTTACCCTTCCCCCAGACATCTCCAATGGTGGAAATCCCAATTAAATCCCATTTATCGAACCCCCTTTGTCCTCCAGAGGCTACCCAGCCTCTCCGAGTCAAAGAGTGGGGTGGCCAGATTCAGTCTACCCTTCCAGCCCAAGGAACTATTAGCATCCGCCCAGATCTGAACAGCATGATTGGTTGGCCCCGTCAGACCAGGTTTCGCCTTTCTAGAGTACAAAGCCCTGCTAAACCCCCCACCAGGAAGAAGCCATTTATCCATAGTGTAGGCCGGATCGTCCACCGGACCATACATACAGTGGTTGATTGCTGACAGTTGGGAGGCCCAATAATACCATTTGATGTCAGGGAGGGCTATGCCACCATCTTTCCAGGGAAGATTCAGTCTAGGTCAACGCAATCCGCGGTCTACCCTCCCATAATAAGCTACGCTGCAGCCCCTCAACTTCGCGAAAGTAACTAGCCGGCACAACATATAAGGTATTCTGAAGGGCATATAGGAAGCGAGGCAGGGCCATCATTTTGAAAAGGGCCGCCCGACCCAGCAGAGAGAGTGGAAGTTTCCTCCAGTTAGCAATATCCCTCCGCAGCCTCTGCAAAGGGGGAAGAAGGTTTCGGGCATACTGCACCGCGGGGTCCAAGGAAATATAGATACCCAAATATTTAAATCCCTCTACAATAATAATTATAGGCCTGTTACGGGGAGGAACCAGACGATCACCTTTCAATACGAACAGTAAGGACTTCTCCCAGTTAATGGAGAGCCCCGAGTGTTTGCCAAAAGAGGCCAAGACATCAAAGACGACAATCAGGGACTTCCGAGGCGAGGTCAGGTAAAGCAGAATATCATCCGCATATAAGGATATACGATCCTCCCACTCCGAGGACCATCGCACCCCCCGGACCGATGGTTCCCAACGCAGCCAGGCCATGAGCGGCTCCAAGGCAAGAGCAAAGAGGAGGGGGGACAGGGGGCAGCCCTGCTGGGTGCCCCGACCCAATAGAAATGGTGCAGAAACCCTGTTGTTCACAACTATTTGTACCATCGGTTTAGTGTACAGCAGCCACACCCAACTGATGAACTTGGGGCCGTACCCAAATATAGTCAAAACCGCCCATAGGTAAGGCCATTCGATAGTATCAAAGGCCATGGTTGCATCGAGTGATGCAATCACGGCTGGCTCACTCAGAGTATGGGCTCTAGCCAGCACCCCATGTAGCTTGCGCAAATTAAGAGCCGTGTTTCTGTGGGGCATGAAGCCCGACTGATCCGGGTGAATTAGGCCAGTAACCACTTTTACCAGCCTGTTAGACAAAAGCTTAGCCAAAATCATCGGTTCGGCATTAAGTAAGAAGATAGGCCTATATGAGGCACAACTTGTTTTGACTTTACCCTCCTTATGGATGACCACCACCGATGCCACCCTATGGTCCCTAGGCAAAATCCCCTTATCCCGTGACTCCACATACATATCTTTCAGATAGGGAGCTAGTTTATCTGGCTTAAGCTTGTAGAGTTCAATTGGAAGTCCGTTTGGGCCCTGCGCCTTTCCGGAATTTAGGGTACAAATAACTTGCGCAATCTCATCAGAGGACAGGGCACTAATCCATGAAGTCCCGATCCTTCGAGGAGAGACACGGGAGCTGAATATCCCGAAGCAGCAGATGCGAATCATCCTCCGAACGGGCCGAGACAGCAGTATAAACAGTCTGAAAATAGGCCGCAAACCTGTAAACTATATCCTGTGGGTCTGTAAGCGACATTCCTTCCTCCGTGATGAGCTCAGGGACCTGGCGACTAGCCCAGTTCGTTCTGTCCAACCAGGAGATTAGTTTCCCCGCTTTATCACCCAGGTCGTAAAGCTTCCCCTGCTGTTCCCTGCCTAGCGTCTTAGCCCTGTCGGTTGCCAATGCCTTATAGTCATGCTGTTTAAAGCTCAAAAGATGTAGTGTGGCCTGTATGACTCCCATTTCCAACTCCCCTTCAAGCAAACCAATCTCAGTCTCAAGAGCCACCAACTCCCTGTTCCTTTCTTCCTTTGAGCCCGCTATAAGCGAAAGGGCCTGACCCCTAATAACTGTTTTGAGGGCCTCCCAAAGGGACAAAGAGGAGGATACCGACCCTCATCTAACTCCTTAAAGAGGTCCTTACGTATTATGGGGTTGCACAAATACCAAGGATTATTGGGGGCAACCTTACCAGCCGTGCCCCGAGTGATTGTCATGTGGACCCACAGCGGCGGGTGATCCGAAATCCCCCTAGCCAAGTGAGTGTCAGCAGTTAGATAGAAAGCTTGTGAAGCAGGAACCAAACAGTAATCAAGTCTGGAAAGGCTATTGTGTGCCCCTGAGTGAAAAGTGTATTGCTGTTGATTGGGATGAAGTAGTCTCCAACCATCGACGAGGCCCAGTGCTTCCATAAAATCAGGCAACCACCGCATAGATCCCCCCATGTCCCGAGGAGGATGCCTATCAAGCATTCCAGAGACGACCGCATTAAAGTCGCCGCCCAATATCAGTAATCCCTCCGGGAGTGTGAGCAAGAGCCTCCCCAGATCTGCAAATGTGGCGCCCTGGAGCCTTGGCGGAACATAGATTGACAGGAGGGTGATGTCCTGTCCTTCCCACTTGCCCGTGATTCCTACCTATCTACCCCTGTCATCCTCCCATACGGAAGCAATTGCCATGGAGAACGTTCTACGAATCAGGATACGTACCCCTCTGGAGCCCGAAGTGAAACCTGAATGCGCCATTAGCTCATACTACATCCTATGCAGGGCTTTGCATGAGTTCCCCACTAAATGTGTCTCCTGGAGTAACGCCACATCTGGCAAGTGCCTCTTAAGATATTGAAGGACAACACCTCGCTTAATCTTGTCCCCCAACCCATTCACGTTCCAACTCAAAAGCTTGATTTCTCTACCCCCATCATCCTGATAAAACCTTCGACAATTCTCTGTAAACTGCGTTACACTCAGATACGATGTGCTGACTAAATTAACAAACAACCCAACAAATGAGACAAGACGTCCTTCCCAAAACCCCCCCACCCCGCTGCCCTGCCCATTAGGCCTAGAACTGCCCATTAAAACCTGCAGAGTTCCTGTCGCCCTGAACATTCAAGAGAAAGAACAATAAAAAGTTACTTAGGGGGTTAAAGTCCATGAGCCCCGGTCAGTGCCCTATCCAATACCAAAACATGACAGGAATTATGTCCACTCGTATAGGAATACAATCCACGGCAACCATCAATCATATCAGTGACATGGTCCCACCAGGAACCCCCTAAAAACCCCACTAGCCTCTTTTTCAGGAAGGCTGAGAGTCCGCTCCACCGCCATCTCCTCCATCTGTTTGGGCCCGAGAGCTCCGGTACTCGAGCCACTCCAACACCGCATCCGGCTGCTCGAAGAACCATGCTCGGACCTCCGCCTCAACCCTGAGACGGGCGGGGAACAGCATTGAGTACTTCATGCCCTTCTCACATAGATCTCGCTTCACGGACAAAAAGGTTTTCCTTTGCTTCTGAACTCGTTGTGTGAAGTCCGGGAAGAAAGAGATGATGGCGTTCTCGTATTTGAGAGGGGTGCTGGCTCTCGAGCTCTGGAGGACAGCATCCCTGTCTCGGTAGTTAAGGACCCGTGCCAACATAGGCCGCGGGGGGAGCGCCCGGTCTTGGACGGCCGCCCGGGACCCTGTGAGCCCGTTCAACAAAAAAAACTTACTGAGGCCCTTCGGTTTCAGGTGGTTAAGGATTAGATCCTCAACAAAGAGGTCAGGGGCCTGCCCTTCCAACTTCTCCGGCACACCTAAGATGCGTAAGTTGTTGTGGCGGAGACAGCCTTCATAGTCATCCAGTTTAAGGCAGATATCCGCCCGGGAGTCTCGCAATTCTTTTACCTCTGTCTGCAGCTGGGAGACATCCTCCACAAGGCTGGAAGTAGTGAGCTCCACCTGCTTCACCTTCTCATTTAGCTTCGCCATGTCCACACGGATCAGCGTGATATCAATAGCCATGGAGTCCATCTTATGTTCGAGCGAGGCTTTGAACCCCGTTATCGCATCCATGACATCTTTTAGAGACAATTCAGGTTCTTCCCCAGACAGGGTCCCCTTCGCTGAGTCTTCGGAAAGCCTCCCCTTTTGGGCATCTTTTGAGACCGTGTATCGATCCAACTTATTTGCCTGGACCTAGTTTGGGCCCTTGGCCCCAGCTCCTTTCACTCGCTCCATCCTTCAATCAGCAGCACCAAGATGGGGGATAGTCACCGGAGCCGGACCACTAGAATGCCCAGTGCCACACTACAAGGTTAGAGCCACCACAGAGCGTACTGAACTGCCAAAGGCACCATTGATAACAGGAAACTCCAATGCAGTCATTAAGGGCGGACCAATGCCATTCAACGCCTGCCCCCGGAACAGAGTCGAGAAATACAAAGGTGGAGTAAGGGGGGTCTATCACACACCTCTTCAAAGACGAGATTTGAGAACCCTGTCCCCCCAGCCACAGCGTCATGGAGAGGTACAGGTCTTTAGTGCAAGCATGAAGGTAATCACCCCAGGAGGCCTCACTCTCTCCCAGCCGATGCCGCAATCCACATCTGCCTCCTGTGTGTGCATTAGGAGGCCCAGGGATCCCCCTTCATTGGCGAGTAGACTTTTCCAGGGTCGATGAGGGGGGTGAGGGGGGACGGCTGTTCCGTCAAGCGCGAGGCGCCGCTGGCCGCTCCCCAGGGTTCCGCAGCCCCATGCCCAGCCGCAGTTCCTCGCCACCTGACCAGCAAAGTTCACTAATTACTGCTGCCTTTCGTAGCCTGCACTCCAATGCAATAGCGGAGCGCAGGTCACCACAGCAATGAGCGGAGCCTCTCACCCGCTGCAACTCCGACGATCAGAGCGGCCGCAGCCTCCGAGAACCGGCCGGCTGGAAGTGCCCGCACCCAGGCACCACTCCTCACTGTGGGCCCCGGCTTAAAGCCCAGTCTCGGCCCAACCGCAGGACTGGACTCCGCGTCCTGATGGAGGCCGCCAGAGAGACTCCTGGGCAGGCAGACTCGGCAACGCTGTCCCCCCGACACCCGGGGAGGCACACTGGACAGAAGGATTGTCGGGCAGGATAGTCGAGCGGCCTCGCTTACTGCGGAGCTCACTCGCTACGCAGCCATCTCTGTCCGCGCTTGGCCACGCCCCCAACAATGGGATTATTATTACTATAAAATGTCTCCCCATCAATTATTAGAATAAATTAATGATATTAACATGTTTGTTACATAGTGCTTCATTCTGTACTCTTGCGATTTCTAAGGGCCATATGTATCAAGGCCAAATGGGTTCGCAAACGCCGAAATTCTCAGAATTTCTGTGTTTGCGAACTCATTTTCGCAAAATGGTATGTATGAAAGAATTTGGGTGCAAAATAAGGAATCGCAAAATTTGCCATTCCTTATTTTGCAATTGCATTTAAGGAATCGCAAATTTAGCGATTCCTTAAATGCAATGTATTAAGCAAAGAAAAATCCCAAAATGCCCTTAAGGAATCGCAAATTACCACCAACTTCCAGTTGGTGATAAGTTGCGATTTCCTTGAAAAATGCACATTTCAGCATTTTTCAAAGTGCCATGTGACGCACATATGTGCACCACATGTGCACATATGCTTATTTCAGGGGTGCAACAGGGTGTTCCAATTTGCGATTAGCAAATTGCGTATCGCAAATTGAGAAAAAATTCCCATTCCTTCCTATGGGCCTCCTGGCCGATGGAAATGAATGGGGAAGTATTCATTAATTGCGAATTCGCAATTAAGGAATATCAAGAAATCGCTAAAAAATTGCATTTTGCTTGATACATACCATTTTGCGATTCTGAAATTGCGATTTCTTACAAATCGCTATTACAGAATCGCAAATTGGTTCCTTGATACATATGGCCCTAAGTTCCTAAAATAACAGATGCCAATATTATGCAGTTTAATGTTACCAACCTTGGAACAATGGAATGCTGAGTTGGCCTTGCTGAGTTTTGAACATAAGCAAACAAAACATATCACACAAAACAAACACTTTGAGCCTATCAGCTCTCAAGATTTCTGATTTGGTGCGTGTGAGTAGGTCACCAATACTGTTTTTTCTTTACATTCTGACATTTGTAGTTCTGGGTTTATAATGGGACTAGCAGCCCATCCCGACGTTGTCCGGGTATGAAATATCAGGCAGCGTTTTAAATGGTGTAATGAGGACTTTTAAAAGCATGAAATGGCACAATAGTTAGGCATGTGTGTGCATATACTGTGTGCACCTCTGAGTAAGAAGTATTTGCAGATGTATCTAGTGTGTATTTACTCCATTGACGTAGGTAAGCGTGTGTGAAAGTGCAGTCATTTGTAAAGTTATTGTCCCCGCAGGCACGCTGAGTTGCGTCAGCCCCCGCTTGAGGGCCGGCTCCAGTTGTGGTTGATGTTGTGCTTGTGGTGTAAAGTCGTTGATGCAGAGATTTGAGTGGGGGAGAGCGCGCTGGAGACGATGCGCTGCTGTGAAAGTGCAGTCAGTTCAAAAGTTATGGTCCCAGCAGGCACGCTTAGTCGCGTCAGCCGCCGCCTGACCTGACACGCCCCCATCAGAAGGCACACACGGCATTCGCCCCCAGTATGTCTGACACGGCCCCAGCACAACGCACACAGTGTATTCGCACACAGTATGTGTGAAACGCCCCCAGCCCAAAGGTCACGCTCACAAGCGAACGGTTATTTACCATGCCTCCAGCCAGACGCCCAAGGAACACATATGCCCAGGTGCGCTATTGGCACCATGATGTAGGAATGTGGCGCGATTGCTGCCAGACGATTGCCGCGCCCATTGGCCACGCTCCTTGCTACCGTGCAATTGCCACACCCATTGGCCTTGGCCACGCCCCTAGCACAACGCACACGTTTGGTTTCCACACGCCCTCAAGGAAGGCTTTTTTTTTTTGTCGTAATGCCGCGCCCCGCCCATGCCCACGCCCACAAGGGACTACTTTGCTGGTAAGGTTATTTTACCTTTCAAATGTATATGGTGGGCATCTGTATAGCCTATGTCTTTCTGCTACAACTGCCCTTTCCAATGCTGTATTGGGTGTTGTGATTGGTGCTGTACTTCTTGAGGTTACCCGCCTCAAAGGTTTCAGTACTCTCTTTATAATAGTAGTATAGATAAATACACCGAAAAGTAGCAGAATGCAAAGAAAAAGAAAAACCTGACTTGGATGTAGTGGCATAGTGATGCTACAAAGCAGCTTGCAATATGCCAGTTACAAGGGGAGAATCAGCACAAAAATGCTATATACATCAAAACAGTAATGAGTTATAGCTACCAATAAAGTCGAACATGACGTTGGAGCCTATTCATAAAGATAAACAAAAGTATACCCATGTAAGTTTACTCATACACTTTGCTGTAAATGTACTACTTAGCCAACAACACTTTGTAGTGTATATTTACTACAAAGTGTAGTTTACATGTTGCTATCGCCTCAATTCAGGGAATGGAGCCTATTTAACGAGTGTAAAGTTACTGCTTGTAACTTTTCAAACAAAGGATGAGATTTCCACCGCTGGGGCGGAGATCTCTCTATGGTAAAGTGTAGGGAAAAGTTTACAGGTTTATTAAAGTTTATAATTTAAATTAATGAAAAATATTAATTTTAAGTGTAGAACAAAAGAAAAATTAGGAATTGAGAAAACATCTAAGACATTATCAAATGTATTTTGAAATAAATATTTAATTAGTTTGAATATATTTAGATTACAGTTTACATTTATTTGCTTTGTAATAAACAGTATTAGAAATTATGTTCAGTATTAAATTAAATAATGTAACTATTTATTAAAACATTACGGCTACATTAATTTTAACATTTAAAAAGGCTATTAGCATATTTTAGTAGACTAGTAATCATGTTTTATTTATATATAGTTGTTTTAAATTAAATTCTATGTATTTCTATTATTAAAATGTAAAAATATGTTAATTTTATGTACCATTATTTCTATGGGCTTTTATTTTAAGTTCAAGCTTCCATTTCTATAGGAAGGTTTTGCAGTACCAGTGGTTGACTGTGTAGTGCTGTACCCAGTCCAGCTCTCAGCTGGGAACAGAAACAAGGGACACCCTACTCACTAGGAACCAGGGTAAATTGTATGTGACAGAAACAGTGGTTCCTGCAGAAAAATACTTTTCTATATTGATAATTATATGCAAAATCGCAATGATTACGGGTTATATCGATGTCAGAAGGAAAGGAGACCGAGAACACTTACAGCTGTTCTTCTAATATATCTTTTATGTTTCAAGTAGTATATGAATATATACATAAAGGGAAAAAAACTATAGTGCTAGGTGTCCCCATTGTAATTGGAACCAAAAAACTGAAACTTGTGAGTTTGTGACATTTGTGACTTGGTTTCCATAATTAAAAGCGTCCATCAATAGTTTTACAATGATCACAACCAATATAACCCGTAATCATTGCGATTGTGCATATCATTATCAATATAGATACGTATTTTACCGCAGGAATCACTGTTTCTGTCACATACAGCTCTGAGCTGGAGCATATTTACGACTGTTTTGGTTCCTTTGTGGCTTTAGTAAAATAGAAGCTCAGTTTGCGAATATCAGCTGGCTCACTCTTTTTAGGTGGGTGCTTCTTCATCCCTATACTCCTCCCTAGCCCTCTCTTAACCCTCCTTACTCTTCCTCACCTCCTTCCCATTAGTAGGAAGTATTCCCCGTTTTCTTGTCACTCCTCCCTGTCCCTCCCACGTTTGCCAAAACGTGTGTGGAGAGCTTTGCAGTCAGGGTGGGGATCACAGTACATAAAAGATGGGCAAGGAGGAGGTGATGACCTCCGCATGTAGGTTTGTGAATAGCATCTTGTATTATATTAGTAGTACTATTGTAGTACTAAATACATAATACAGAATACAGTTTGGGAATATACCCCATAATGTGGATGCTTGGTAAACATACTAGTGAAAACATCATAGTGAGTCAAGTAAAACAGCAGAAAGTCTTTTAGTGCCAGCCAACAAAGCACAATTTGAAATAGACCCATGTGAATCTCAGAAGTTTCTCGACTTACTTCAGGCTTACCTGTGGCCAGGATGTTTTTAGTAGCAATAATGGCTCTAAAACCAAACACCAACTGGCTTGTAAGCCATCTTCTATTGTAAGCATATGAAGACCCCTGTGAGTGGCGACTTGCCCCAACTATTGTTTCCTACCTGTTCTTGCATAGGTGCCTCTTGGCCATACACTCCCCACAATGCAATCTGGTGCTGGAAGCGAGGCACACTTTCACTGCTGCACACCGCACACTTTAGCTGAACTCTATGCTATTGTCTCTCTTGACATCCAGTCCTGCTGCATACAGAGGCTCTTTTCTTGGAAGCCGCCAAGCCTCAGGTGAACTGTAAATGGAGCCTAAGTTCACGCAAAGATCACAGACTCTCTTGATATCGAAGACCATGGATGTCGTGTTCCCTGACCAAGGAGGCACAGGAAACGGTAGGGATTATCACGATCTCTTTATTTGCTCTTTATCATTACACGATGGTTGCCACTCGCTGCCCCCGACCTCTTGCTCCGAGGTCCTGTTCCTGAGTGACCCCTGGTCCCCTCCCCACACCGGATGTGGTGTCTGGTGTCCTTGTCCCCCACCCTGTGCCTCAGGGTCCTAATGCCATTCTCAAGGCACAACAATGGACATTGCTCTATGATGTGGGCTCATCAGCATTTTGTAAGGGATATATTTTGGACATCTAAACAGCATTCCAGCTCCAGTGTATGCTACACTGGGTTGTAGGTAGCAAACAGGTAAATACGCTGTTAGCATCCATTAGATATGTATCATAAGTCCAGACTGGTCTCATCGATGTAAGTCTGCACCGGTATAAATGAAGGAAACAGTACCTTCTACACATGAAACATAAGCTCAATAAAGAGCAAGTGTTAACTACTAACTGAATCTCTCTGCAGCTGTACATCTAGAAAGTATGAATACAAATGAATGCTGACACCCAGAGAACACGCTACCAGCTGAGCTGATTTGCATGAGAAATGCCAGACCCTGCAGGATGCAGATGTTTATTGAAAATGTGTTAGTGTAACCCGGGATGCGTTATACTTGGCAGGGTTGAACACTTTTAGCACATCTTCTCTAAAACGTGGGTATAGGAAAAAGGACAACAAAGCTAGTGAAATGAGATCACAGTAGAAGAGAGGCGTTGCAAGACTACAGCAGAGGGGGGCAGTGAACACAAGAGAGGGAAACAGCTCAGCAGAGCACGACAGAGGCAAGAATAAAACAGCTTTTGTTTTTTCCAATAATAGAAGGTTTTCTGGAAATACAGCAATGACATTCAGGTAGACCTTTGAAAGTTTCGCCTCCGTTGTCGGTAGATGTCGTACTCATGTGCTACCATCAGAATCTAGTTTCCAATTAGCACTGTCTGATGGTACAGTTACTAACTATTGACATTGACACCAAATGGTATGAATAATAACTGTCTTCGGAACTATTTACAATGCCCAGCAAGTTGCTGCTCCTGAGAGCGATGATTGCACAGTGAAGAGTCGGTGTGAGCAGCATCCATTCTGTTCAATGGCACTTTGCTCCTCTGAGTTGGTCAACATAAGACCCTGCCTCTTTGATACTGATGTGTGCTTGTTCCATCACCCGTGTCACTACCAAGACACCTAGGTCACCACACATGGTGACCCTACTTCCACCCTTATTTAGATAGCAACTAGGCCTATGTTTCTTTGAGTATTTGTGATAGCTGTCATGCACTGATTTATTATACAGTCACTTTGTTACATTTCGGACTGATTTTTAGGCAGAGAAGAGGAGCTTTGCAGAGTTCTTTCACCCCAACAGCAGTTCAGCTGGAGATTTGCCAGAAGTACGTGGAGAAGTGTCCCAATGCACTCTCAGAGTCTGAAGAGTATCCTGGTGAACTTGGGAATATGCACCACTTTCAGATTTCCCATGAATTGTTCCACCATGCCATTGGCTTGAGGTGATAATGGAGTTATTTTGTAGTGACAGACACCCAGGGATTCAACAAAATTGTGGAAGTCTTTCCAACTAAAAGGAGGGTGGTTGCCTGAATTTATTCTATGTAGAGAATGTGATGTAGAACTAGTATCACAACTTCAGCCGCAGAACTGGAGAGTTTCACATATTAGAGAATCTGAAATATTTAGTCAGGACTGCAGTAGATATTGGGTTGAGGTGACAAGGCAAGAAATCAAGACACCAAACTCCCAGATTTTGACAGGCAGCAAAGACATTATAACAACATATCTCTTCAGGTCTTTTTAAGTGGTATGAGCCTTATAGGGATCTAGAAAAATGAGTGTGTTCTACATTTAGCCAACTCTCATCTATAATACTTATGTTGTCATAATTCAATCCTATTGGGGATACATCCCTTAAGGAATAGAACCCTCACTCACCCTTGGGTGACATGCTATAAGGGGCTATACCTGTAAAAGAAGAATAAAGCCTTGTAGATCTGTAGAGGCAAAGTAGGGGTTGATACGGTGTAACTAAAGTAATGTACAAAACACAAGAACATATGTGATATACCTGGGAATGAAGATCCAGCGTTCATATACCAAACCAAATAGACATGACATATGAACCTACCTAAAGATTGACTCCACTAAACCTCACAGGTGAAGAGTGTAGCCCACACCTCCAGTACCCCTGTTAATAGAAGAGTCAATTGCACAGTTAACACCTGAATCAAAGTTAAGCAAATGGCCTTTCCACACAGTTATATGCCACACACAAAGCTCCACTGGAACTAATACTTCTTAGTTGGGTCTACGGTTAAATCCAATTCACAAGGCAAAGAAAACAGTACTGCAAGAGATGCTATCTAATGTCTGATAGCACCTACAAGAAACACCACCGTTGGCCGAAAATGCCAACCGAGACACATCCAAAGACCATACAAAAGAATAGCTCCTGTAACACGATAACACCGTTATCGCCCACACCCAGAAGCTAACAGGAACTAAAAGCAGCAAACAGCGTTCTGCGGCGAAGCACTGTGGTGCAAGCACCCTTACCGCACCAGGAACAAAGAAATCCAATTCAGAACTGCATCAGGACAGGAATACCCGACACCGATCCCCGCTGCCATTCTTTTTAAAGAAGTTCCTCGCGAGAATGCAGCGCGTCGCGGAGGATCATGGGAACTGTAGTTTTTTCCCGGAGCATGCCGGGAATTGTAGTTCGCGAAACCCGCGATCATGACAGTACATCCCTCTCGCAACAGCGGGGTCACGGGCCCGGCTTCGCGGGACATCTCCGATGAAAAGCAGACACCAGCTTGGGGGCATGAACACCCAGCGCAGGTTCCCACGAGTTCTCTTCTGGCCCGTACCCCTTCCATGACACCAGATACCACAATTTACCCCTCCGTAATTTGGAGTCCAGAATCCGACGAACCACATACTCCAACTCACCCTGCACCAGCACGGGGGGAGGACGATGTTGGCCCTTGGATAATGAAGGTTTCAACAAAGAGACATGAAACACCGGATGCATGCGTAGATGGGAAGGAAGCTTCAGTTTCACTGCCACCGGGTTCACCCGTTTCAGCACCTTATAAGGTCCAATGAATCTCGGGTTGAACACGCTGTGTTTTCTGAAATGCATATTCCTACTGGACAACCACACCTCATCCCCTGCACAGTACAGTGGACCTTGCCTCCGATGTTTATCAGCAGTAGCCTTGTACTTGAGTTTCACAGCCCGCAACTGTTCCGGCGCTTTAACCAGAGTCTCCTTAATATGGGCCACCCTATGCGCCACCCCTGGAAGCAGGGAGTCCGGTTTCGGCTGCACAAAAGGAAGAAAACGAGGGTGTCTGCCATACAAACAATAGAACGGAGTGTTCTTGGTGGAACCGTGCTGTGCGTTGTTGTAAGCCACTCTGCCAGCCACAAGTATTCCACCCAATTCTCCTTATCATTATCCACATAGCATCTCAAATACTGCTTAGGAGTCTGGTTTAACCGTTCAGTCTGGCCATCGGTTTGTGGGTGAAAACTGGTGGAAAGGGCGGAGTCTATATGCAAGGAAGAGCACCATTTCTTCCAAAATTGAGCAGTAAACTGCGACCCTCTGTCTGACACAATGACACTTGGCAAGCCATGTAACCTCACCACGTTGACCAGAAGTAGTACCGCCAGCTGACCCGCTGAAGGTACTTGTTTACAGGCCACAAAATGCCCCATCTTGGACAGATAATCGACCACCTCCATAATGGCCGTACAACCCTTGTCAGCTGGAAGACCCACGATGAAGTCCACCGATATCCGATCCCAGGGGATCGTCGGAGTAGGGAGAGGCTGCAACAACCCCTGCGGGCTGGCGAGGTCTGATTTTATCCTTGGACATTGAGCACATGCAGACACCCATCGCCCAATATCAGGCCTCACAGATGGCCACCAGAACTGTCTCAGTACACGCTCCAGAGTCTTGGCAACACCAAGATGTCCTGCACTAGGCGACTCATGGCACCATTCATAGACCTGCTTTCTCAAGGCCCAGGTAGGCACCAGTAACCTGTCATGAAACATTGGCAGGCCCCCATGCAGCTTCCATTCCTGATGACAACCAAGCCATGTCTTCCAGACAAAGGTGTCCACCCCTTTCCTGACATCCCTCAAGAAGGTATCAGGTTGCAATACACACACCACTCTATCCAGAGCCACAATGCTAGCCTCAGCCTTCTCCACATAAGGGGTACATGTTGACTGACGGGTGAGAGCGTCTGCCTTCTTATTGTCAGCTCCAGGGCGGAACGTAATGATGAAATTAAACCCAGAGAAAAACATCATCCACCGGAGCTGTCTAGGTGACAGATGACGCGCAGCAGACATGAATTGTAAATTCCTGTGGTCGGAATAAACAGTGACCACATGCCGAGCACCCATGAGGAAGTGCCGCCATTCCTGAAAAGAGTCACGTATGGCCAGCAACTCTTTTTCAGCGATGTGATAGTTCAGTTCAGCTGGATTCAGCTTACGAGACATATACCCCACCGGGTGCAACTGACCCGTATCCGTATGGCGTTGAGATAAGATAGCCCCAATCGCCACCTCCGAGGCATCCGCCTCCACGACATAAGGCTTATCCGGGTCAGGATGGGACAACACAGGAGCCGATACAAACGCTACCTTGAGGGCCATGAAGGCGGATTGCGCTTCCTCAGACCACACAAATCCTTTCCCTTTCCGCAGCAGCTGAGTGATAGGCGCCACCAACCGAGAGAACTGATTAATGAAACGCCTATAGAAATTGGCGAAGCCTATGAAACATTGGACGTCACGAACATTGTTTGGAACAGGCCAATTCCTTACTGCCGCCACCTTCCTTTCCACCATCTCTTGACCCTCCGGACTCAGCATTACCCCCAAGAACTCCACAACACGAACATGGAAATCACATTTACTAATTTTACAGTACAGATGGTTAGCCTGTAAAATAGTAAGCACATTAGCTACGTGTTGACAGTGCAAAGTCTCCGATTCCGAATAGACCAGAATATCATCTATGTAGACAATCACATAACGGTCCAAGATGTCACTTGACACGTCATTTAGAAAATATTGGAAGGCCGCAGGGGCATTACAGAGACCGAAGGGCATTACTCTGTATTCAAAGAGTCCGTATCTGTTCTTGAATGCCGTCTTCCATTCATCCCCACTGCGCATGCGGACCAGATGATACGCCCCCTTCAAGTCAGGTTTTGTAAAAATAGTGGCCTTTTTTACCTGCTCCAATAAGACACTAATCAGGGGCAAAGGGTACCTGTTCTTAATGGTAATGGCATTCAATGCTCGAAAGTCCACACACGCGCGCAGCTCTCCATTAGCTTTTGGTATGAAAAATAGAGGCGAGGCGGCTGGGGATTTGGAAGGGCGTATAAAGCCTAACTCTAACAATTTGTCCAGATACTCTCGTAGATGCTGATTTGCGGGTTCCGTTAAGGCATAGATCCGCCCACATGGGATAGTCGCACCCGGGACCAGATCAATTTGACAGTCATACTGTCTATGCGGAGGTAGCCCCTCTGCTTGTTCTTCATTGAACACCTTGACAAACGAATGATACTCAGCAGGGAGTTGAACGCATTTTTCTGCGGCTGTAGCGATACAAGACCCGCCTGATAAGGCTTGAGCAGGTTTCATAGCTTCCGGAAAACAATGATGCAGACAATACTCTGAACCCATGTGCACCGTTCTGGTGTCCAATCTATTCTCGGGTTATGTTTCTCCAACCATGGCAAACCAAAAATGATGCCATATTGGGGAGCCCTAATAACCCCAAAAGTAAGAAACTCAGAGTGTGTGTCCTCCAATATCACCTCAATGTCTTCTGTTTCATAACTAATGGGACCCATGCTTAGCTTCCTCCCATCCACGGCGTACACTTCTTCGGGCGTCTCTTTTTGTACCAGAGGTATTCCCAGGCGTCGGGCCTCTTGTAAGTCAATGAACATGCCTGTTGCCCCTGAATCCACCTTAGCTGATGTTACTACCGCTTTCCCAGCCAGCATTAATACTATGGACACAAACAGATGATTCGTCACCTGTTTTGCTCTGCCACTCAATGAAGGGACATAGAGTGGACTCCAAGAAACCCCTTCCTGTTTCCCAGAGTCGATTAGTTTTCCGACGCCTTTTCTGCATCTGCAGCGGCCACTCTGTTACCCCGGAATCGGTTTGTTTTAGGTTTCACAGGACACTCTCTCACGTAGTGGCCCTTCTTTCCACAATATAAACAAAGGCCCTGTTTACGCCTTGATTCCCTTTCGGCCGGTGTCAATGCGGATCTCACTGCCCCTATCTCCATAGGCTCGGATGAGGAAGCAGGAGTCCCTTCCTTGGTGACCTGTGTCTCAACCCCTGGTTTCCTCCGATTGTCACCCAAACGATGGTCTAAACGCAGGGCTAAATTACTCAACCCTTCACATGTGGTGGGCTGAGGGTCAATTTGCGCTATTACATCTTTAAGTTCATCATTTAAACCTTGATGAAACAAAGATGCCTGTTTATTTTCGGGCCATGTGGTCTCTGTCACTAGACACCTGAAAGCATTCAAGTATGTAACCAAATCCTTTTTTCCCTGCCGTAATTCCAACAATTCCCTATCTGCCGTATAGGAATCGGCCCTTCTGTCAAATACTCTCAGAAATTCCGTCTTGAATGCTTCCCAATCATGTAACAAGGGATCATTGCGATTTACTAAGGGGACCGCCCACTGTGTAGTATTGCCCGCCAGGTAAGATATCAAAATGGCCACCTTAGTCTGATTAGTGGGGCAAAATCCGACTCCCTAAACGCACAGAGACTGAATCCCGGCTTCTGGAGGCGGAACTCTCAACGGAGGAGCTAGCGATGGCAATAAACTTCACTCGGGAAAAGCTCTCGGCCCTAACGGGATCCCCATAGAATGGTTTAAACGTAATGCGACAACACTCGCGCCCCATCTAGTAGCAATGTTTGAGGCCAGCCTAGAGGTGGGAGCGCTACCGCGGGAACAAAAAACGGCAACCATAGTGGCCATCCACAAACCTGCTAAGTCAGCGGGGGAGTGTGCCTCCTATAGGCCCATCTCGCTGATAAACGCTGAAGCCAAGATACTCGCCAATAGACGTACGCCTTACCTAGCCAAATTAATACACCCTGACCAATCAGGATTCATGCCGGGGAGAAATATGGCCCTAAATCTGCTACACCTCCATAATGTCCTAGGGCGCAAACACACTATACAAGAGGAAGCCATTGTGCTCTCCTTGGAAGTGAGATTGGCCTTCGATACGGTCGAATTGCCCTTCTTATTTGCAGTTCTCAAGAAGCTAGGCTTTGGGCCAACCTTTTGCTCCTGGATAAGATTACTCTATACTAATCCCCTGCCGCATGTAGTGGCAAATGGACACATTTCCAGGAAATATCTGCTGCATCGGGGCACAAGCAAGGCTGCCCGTTATCGCCACTGCTCTTCGTCCTGATATTAGAGCCCCTAGCAGCCTGTGTGCGACAAGACCCGGTCATTCACGGGCTCCGCTGGACTGCTGATTGTGAGGACCGTATACCTGCCCACGCCCACAAGGGACTACTTTGCTGGTAAGGTTATTTTACCTTTCAAATGTATATGGTGGGCATCTGTATAGCCTATGTCTTTCTGCTACAACTGCCCTTTCCAATGCTGTATTGGGTGTTGTGATTGGTGCTGTACTTCTTGAGGTTACCCGCCTCAAAGGTTTCAGCTCTCTCTTTATAATAGTAGTATAGATAAATACACCTAAAAGTAGCAGAATGCAAAGAAAAAGAAAAACCTGACTTGGATGTAGTGGCATAGTGATGCTACAAAGCAGCTTGCAATATGCCAGTTACAAGGGGAGAATCAGCACAAAAATGCTATATACATCAAAACAGTAATGAGTTATAGCTGCCAATAAAGTCGAACATGACGTTGGAGCCTATTCATAAAGATAAACAAAAGTATACCCATGTAAGTTTACTCATACACTTTGCTGTAAATGTACTACTTAGCCAACAACACTTTGTAGTGTATATTTACTACAAAGTGTAGTTTACGTGTTGCTATCGCCTCAATTCACGGAATGGAGCCTATTTAACGAGTGTAAAGTTACTGCTTGTAACTTTTCAAACAAAGGATGAGATTTCCACCGCTGGGGCGGAGATCTCTCTATGGTAAAGTGTAGGGAAAAGTTTACAGGTTTATTAAAGTTTAAAAAAATAGTAAACTTACTTTAAAAATACTTTAAGATGCATAATAATTTAAATTAATGAAAAATATTAATTTTAAGCGTAGAACAAAAGAAAAATTAGGAATTGAGAAAACATCAAAAACATTATCAAATGTATTTTGAATTAAATATTTAATTAGTTTGAATATATTTAGATTACAGTTTACATTTATTTGCTTTGTAATAAACAGTATTAGAAATTATGTTCAGTATTAAATTAAATAATGTAACTATTTATTAAAACATTAAGGCTACATTAATTTTAACATTTAAAACGGCTATTAGCATATTTTTTAGTAGACTAGTAATCATGTTTTATTTATATATAGTTGTTTTAAATTAAATTCTATGTATTTCTATTATTAAAATGTAAAAATATGTTAATTTTATGTACCATTATTTCCTATGGGCTTTTATTTTAAGTTCAAGCTTCCATTTCTATAGGAAGGCTTTGCAGTAACAGTGGTTGACTATGTGTAGTGCTATACCCAGCCCAGCTCTCAGCTGGGAACAGAAACAAGGGACACCCTACTCACTAGGAACCAGGGTAAATTGTATGTGACAGAAACAGTGGTTCCTGCAGAAAAATACTTTTCTATATTGATAATTATATGCAAAATCGAAATGATTACGGGTTATATCGATGTCAGAAGGAAAGGAGACCGAGAACACTTACAGCTGTTCTTCTAATATATCTTTTATGTTTCAAATAGTATATGAATATATACATAAAGGAAAAAAAACTATAGTGCTAGGTGTCCCCATTGTAATTGGAACCAAAAAACTGAAACTTGTGAGTTTGTGACATTTGTGACTTGGTTTCCATAATTAAAAGCGACCATCAATAGTTTTACAATGATCACAACCAATATAACCCGTAATCATTGCGATTGTGCATATCATTATCAATATAGATACGTATTTTACCGCAGGAATCACTGTTTCTGTCACATACAGCTCTGAGCTGGAGCATATTTACGACTGTTTTGGTTCCTTTGTGGCTTTAGTAAAATAGAAGCTCAGTTTGCGAATATCAGCTGGCTCACTCTTTTTAGGTGGCTGCTTCTTCATCCCTATACTCCTCCCTAGCCCTCTCTTAACCCTCCTTACTCTTCCTCACCCCCTTCCCATTAGTATGAAGTATTCCCCATTTTCTTGTCACTCCTCCCTGTCCCTCCCACATTTGCCAAAACGTGTGTGGAGAGCTTTGCAGTCAGGGTGGGGATCACAGTACATAAAAGATGGGCGAGGAGGAGGTGATGACCTCCGCATGTAGGTTTGTGAATAGCATTTTGTATTATATTAGTAGTACTATTGTAGTACTAAATACATAATACAGAATACAGTTTGGGAATATACCCCATAATGTGGATGCTTGGTAAACATACTAGTGAAAACATCATAGTGAATCAAGTAAAACAGCAGAAAGCCTTTTAGTGCCAGCCAAGAAAGCACAATTTGAAATAGACCCATGTGAATCTCAGAAGTTTCTCGACTTACTTCAGGCTTACCTGCGGCCAGGATGTTTTTAGTAGCAATAATGGCTCTAAAGCCAAACACCAACTGGCTTGTAAGCCATCTTCTATTGTAAGCATATGAAGACCCCTGTGAGTGGCGACTTGCCCCAACTATTGTTTCCAACCTGTTCTTGCATAGGTGCCTCTTGGCCATACACTCCCCACAATGCAATCTGCTGGTGCTGGAAGCGAGGCACACTTTCACTGCTGCACACCGCACACTTCAGCTGAACGCTATCCTATTGTCTCTCTTGACATCCAGGCTTGCTGCATACAGAGGCTCTTCTCTTGGAAGCCGCCAAGCCTCAGGTGAACTGCAAATGGAGCCTTAGTTCACGCAATGATCACAGACTCTCTTGATATCGAAGACCATGGACATTGATCTATGATGTGGGCTCATCAGCATTTTGTAAGGGATATATTTTGGACATCTAAACAGCATTCCAGCTCCAGTGTATGCTACACTGGGGCATAGGTAGCAAACAGGTAAATACGCTGTCAGCATCCATTAGATATGTATCATAAGTCCAGACTGGTCTCATCGATGTAAGTCTGCACCGGTATAAATGAAGGAAACAGTACCTTCTACACATGAAATATAAGCTCAATAAAGAGCAAGTATTAACTACTAACTGAATCTCTCTGCAGCTTTACATCTAGAAAGTATGAATACAAATGAATGCTGACACCCAGAGAACACGCTACCAGATGAGCTGATTTGCATGAGAAATGCCAGACCCTGCAGGATGCAGATATTGATTGAAAATGTGTTAGTGTCTCAGAATCATCGGGGCCCAAAATGGCGGATTGACACCGCTGTGTGGAGGAACGCAGATCGAGGTCTGAGCTGCTCACGGAGTTACTTACTGAATGAATGGCCGTGTCTACAAGTGATATGTGAAAACCGGGTGATTTGGCTGTCCTGGCTACCCTGGAGAAGTATTTGGTGGAATAATTGTTAAAAACACAAGAAGCTGTTACTTACCGACAGGTCGGCTGTGCTGAGCGGGGCCGAGCCGCTTTGACGCTGGACGCTGGGCTAGCAACGCAGGCCAGCTGGAGCCGAGTGCGGATACCTTGCTGTGTGATGCGGTGCTTGGAACAGTGTTTTGGAGCCAAACTAAGGCGGAGTGAGACGGCTGCTGTTGCCCTGGCTGATCACAAGCCGGGTGAGGGGGATTGACTCGCTGTGGCTGGAGCCTGAAAAATTAAGAAAGAGGAAAACGGATGCTGCGATTCCGGCTGATCAAGAGCCGGGTGAAGGGAGTGCTTCGCTCTGCACAGCTGCAGCGGCGTTTTCATCCGATAGCAGCGAGCGGTCGGGCTGTAATTAGCTGGCTTATCTCTAAGGTTAACCGGCGCTCTGCTTCTTCACTTTAACTGAAAACGACTGCGGAGTGTGGGAAGATGGCACCAAAGCCCCCAGCAAGGAACACGGGTTTGACGGCAGCGGCAATGGCAACGGCAAAGCAGACAGCATCGACCACTGTGGAGAGCACACCAGGAATTTTTGGTAGGCAAAAGAGAGTGGAAAAATGCTCTGTGACTGACAAATTAACATCTCGTATGTCTATTAATGTTAATAGCGGTAAAAATGACCTTGCCTCAGATACATTGATACATAGTAGCCTTGAGACTCCACAGCTAAGCAACTCTCTCGAGGTTGGCTGTATCATTGTAAATAATGAAGAGATACAGCATGATGTTGGTAATAATGATACAGGCATTCTTACTCCTGCATTGACCACCACAGAAAATAGTACCACTACTGAGATTCCTTTATTAATTACTGCTGAAAGCAATATGAATCTGGATATTAATCAGGCTACAAGTCTTACTACTACTACTACTTTGGCATTAAGAGATGAGGAGATACAAAGTAATGACTCAATAGGGTGTAAGGAGAATATAGGGGTAGAGCTCATGGAACATCTGGAGCATACGGATGGAGCAGAAACTGATGAAGAATATTATGACATTTCTGACATGGGTAGTAATAAAACCTCACCCTCTATTAAAGATAACGCAGCCGGTATTAAGAAAGGAAGAGGTAAAATCAAGAACAAAACTAAAAAGGTATTAAACAAACCTAAAACTGCTACCATGAAATCGATTGCGGAGAATAGCCCGATAAGATCAATGGCACTTCGGTTATCTGTAAATAGCCCAGTTGAATTAGGCGATATTCCAGCAGTTGTTAGTGACTCTACTACTATGATGGATGTGATTGCTAATAAAAATCTAGTAAAAGGAACTGCTGATGGTGGTGGTTTAACACAGATATCTACTCCACCCTCTTGCGTCTCTATTTCTGCATCAGAAGGGATTGTTGAGCTGAATTCATCACGGGAGACTTCACCCCTTCCTTCTATTATCTCTAATATAGAGACTGCTCCGAATCTTAAAGCACCGACCCTAATATCTGCTTTAACAACAGTACCTTCTGAGATAACATTAAACGTAGGACTATTAAATGAATCGGTAATTACTGAGACTGCCAAATCACTGAGTTCTAATGACCAATTCTCAACCAGCACTTTATATAATAATGTTTCTTCCACAGATTGGACACTTCAAGGGGAGGTCTCCTCCTCATTTCAAACGATTCTACAGCTTTTGAATGAGCAAAAACAAGAGGCTCAATCTCATTACCAACAGATGAGGAAAGATAGTAATAAGACCCAGTCCTCTCTACAGGAAATGTCATGCAAACTTGGTGCTATCTCTCAAGAGATGGTAGAGCTTCAGCAAAGAGTCGTGTTAACGGAGGAGAAATCAGTCTGTACTTAGATAGCTGTAAATAAACATGAATCTCAACTGCGCCAAATGCAAGCTAAGCTCGAAGATTTGGAAAATAGGCAGCGGCGACAGAATCTATGCTTATTTGGAATTGCGGAAGGAGCTGAGGGAGCTGATGCTAGGGCATTTACTGTACATCTGCTTCAAAAGGCATTTCCTGAACTATCTGATTGGGACTGGGACTCACAGATACAGCGTGCTCATCGACTTCCGCTCTTTCGCCAATCTTGATATATATTGGTAACTTTTTGTTACGCCATGCTATTTCCCTAAAAGCAAGACCAAATACTCCTGTTACTATTGAATCCATTACTTTTTTTGTAAGATCTGATTTAAGTAAATTTTCTATGGAACGACGATGGCAACTGAACCAATATATAGATCCAATCAAGGAGTTAGGTGGCCAAGCTTACCTGCAAGAACCAGCTAAGCTGAAAGTGCTAAAAAATGGCCGAACATATTATTTTTTGGAAGAAAATGAAATAGAAAGAGCATTGGCTGAGTGGAAATTGGAAAAGAAAGCTATTACTGAATAACTCTTCCCTTCCTTTTTTTTTCTCTTCTTGTTGGCTGTGATGATTTTGCTATAACAAAGATGTAGGCAATTGTATGGGATTGTAGATAAAACAGGAATGTTTAATTTAAGGTTATGATTGATAGAATAGATAACACAGAAAAGTGTAGGGGGGAAGAGGAAGAAAGGGGGGGGAAAGGGGGAAAAAAAGAGAAAACTTACTTAAATTTAGACATGGCCTTCAATAAATTTCTATTAATATTTGAACGCCCAGACCTCGAGGCGGTTAACTCCGCGCTAAAGCTGCCAATAGAACGGCGGCTGTTCACATGGGGGGGCCTGTAAGTAGGGGTGGGGTGGGCTGGGTCAGGTCAATGCCTGGCAAGGGTAGGATGGGGGTGATTTATTTTGGGGAAAAAACTGCATCACGGGGTTAAAAACTTATATTATTTGGAGTTACAACAAGATGGATATGGAAAAAAAATAGGGGAATACTGTAAGAATAGGGATTTATATTTTTTGCAATGCATTTAATAAAATGTTTAGTATGGAATGTGGCAGGCCTAAATAATAGGAATAAACGAAATCTGGTGTATGAAGAACTTAGGATGTACAGCCCACAAATTGTGGTTATTACGGAAACACATATAGCCCATAAAGATAGAAAATTATTAAATCAACTTGGATATGACACTATGGTCTGCACAGAATTTAATGCTTCTATCCGGGGGGTGGCAATATTAAAACATAAACATTTTAAAGCAGAAAAAAACAAGACATTAACTGATAGGGCTGGTAGATGGGCAATAGTACAGATAACATGGGAAGGTCACAAATTTACTATCTGTGGAGTGTATGCATCAAATCAGGATGAACCATATGTTATTGATCAAGTGAATCTGGAATTGCTATCATGGGATGGGGAATTTATTGTACTTGGTGATTTTAATTGTATTATGAATTATAATTTAGATATAACTAAAAAAGGTGTATTTCAAAGAATGAAGAAGACTAGGGCAGCAATTCTAGATCTAGCTAGAATTCACTTACTTAAAGATGCGTGGCGCTACTTACACCCTCTGGTACCGGGTTATACGTACTATTCTGCTCCACATAAATTATGCTCACGGATAGACATGGTATGGACTACAGATTCTATTTTGGAAACTAGCAATATCATAATAGGTCCAAGAGTCACTTCGGATCATAATCCTATTATTCTGACCTTTAAGATATCTACAGATCGACCATTACCCCGTTCTTTTTCTTTTCCTAGATATCTATTCACAAACATTAATTTTATTAAGCAACTAAAGGATCAAATAAAGGAGTTTATAGATATAAATATCTGCTCAGCTTCACCTTCAATAGTGTGGGATACATGTAAGGCCAGTATACGTGGATTTACACAACAATATATATGGCGGCAAAATAAAGAACTTCGAGTCCGAAATGAGCAAAGGATTACCGAAATACTAAATCTTGAACACCAACTCTCTGAAACTTTACTAGCTGGGGCAGAAAACTTAGAAGCTTTAAACTTGAAATTGATTGAACTAAAGGTAGCGATGAAAAATATTTTTATGGAAAAAAGTATTATCAAATTGAAAAAATATCAACTTAACCAATATGAAAATGGGGAGAAAATTGGTAAAGTTTTAGCTTATAAAGTAGCTGAAGACCGTGCTCAAAATGCTATTAAAGAAATTAAAGGGGATAATAATCAGATGTTCCAGGATTCAAAGCTAATGCTACAACAATTTGCATCTTATTATCAAAAACTCTATACGCCAGAAGTCGTAGTTAAAGAAGATAACATCAAAAACTACATAACACTAAATAAAGTTAAGACTCTGGAGGTGGAACAATCCGATCAATTGGGGTTTGATATTACAGCAATAGATATTAAAACAGCTATCAACTCGCTAGCAAATGGTAAAGCTGTGGGAGAGGATTGCATCCCATTAGAGCTATATAAAACTGTATGGAAGAGCTAACTCCATTGCTTATCAGGGTTATACAAGCAATTGGTAATGGAGAACAGGCTCCAAAATCATGGAACCTCACCCAAATTATCTTTTTTTTAAAGAAGGGTAAACCATCACAGGAGAGAGGTTCCTATCGGCCAATTTCGCTTATTAATAGTGATGCAAAAATGTATGCCAAAATATTAGCAACCCGACTTGCACCACTAAT
Organism: Lissotriton helveticus; assembly: GCF_964261635.1. Classification (NCBI taxonomy): domain Eukaryota; kingdom Metazoa; phylum Chordata; class Amphibia; order Caudata; family Salamandridae; genus Lissotriton; species Lissotriton helveticus. Next base: position 208,706,514 of record NC_136073.1, on the reverse strand, counting down.
GTCTTACATGGTTTCCCCTCAACAACATGGGTTTATACCTAAAAGAGACACCACGGCACATATTAATATGGCCATTTCTGCGTTTGACCTGGCAAGATCTGTACCCACCCCACTCGGTATGATCTTATTAGATGCAGAGAAAGCATTTGACCGAGTGGGGTGGGATTTTATATGGGCAGTGCTGCAAGCGTTTGGCATACAGGGTAAATTTCTGAAATGGATTCAATCATTATATGATTTGCCGCTGGGAAAAGTCTCCTATATGGGCAAATGCTCTTCCACCTTTATGATTGGGCGAGGGACGCGACAGGGGTGTCCTCTTTCACCCTTATTATTTGCTTTAGGTATGGAACCTTTCCTTATTGCACTTCAAAATCAAGCTCTTATTCAACCTTTTATAAATGGTTTAAATTCTCTGGATATAACTGTGTATGCGGATGATATTGCCGTCTTTTCCACCAATATTCCTGAAACTATGACAGGCATTTTGGTAGAAGCGGGGAAATATGGCTTAGTTTCTGGCTATCGCTTAAACACCAGTAAGACTCAAATCATCCTGAATCATCAATTACCATCATCGATAACAGGGATATGTAAAGTAGCAACTTACCAAGGGGTTAAAATTTCGTCAAATATAGATGAAATTGTAGCATTAAATTATGAACCGCTATTAAAGGAAACTGCTATTTTATTTAAGAAATGGCATAAGCTCCCACTTAGTATTATAGGCCGAATAAATTTGGTCAAAATGAAAATATTGCCTAAATATCTTTATCTTTTTCGTTCTATTCCCTTAAGGGTAAACAATTCTTATTTTTGTAGGCTTGAGGGCATTATTAGTAGCTTTATTTGGGGATACAAGAAAGCTCGACGAGCTATATCTCTTCTTAAAGCTCCTTATGATCAAGGTGGACTAGGCCTTCCAGATATTAGATATTATTATTGGTCTTCTTTTTTGATTCGCTTTCGTAGCTTGCTGATCCCTGATAAATGTCTTTTTTGTCATAAGTTTTTGTTAGGAGCAGATGCAATTATGTTTTTTTATAGATTTAATGACCCCAATTACTTTAAACGAGTTAAATTTAAGACGGTGCGGGATACCACTTACATCTGGCGCTCCATTCTTACTAAAAGCAAGATATCTCTATTTCATGATAAAACTCCTCTATGGTCTAATCCTGGCTTTCCGGAAATATTTCAGGATATAACAGGCAATGCATTTTCCAAATCTGGCATTAATTCTATTGGAGACCTATATGATCATAGGGGATTTTTACCGTTTGAAAGATTGAAAGCTTGCTATAAATTGCAAGAAGGGGCAAGATTTAAATATTTTCAAATCAGGGATTATTTTCTGAGGGAGATAGAACTCATTTCTCTGACTGAATCTGAAGTATGGAACTGTATATATAGGGAAGAAGATAAGGCATTGATTAGTATAGGGTACAAAATAATCTCTGGTTATAATATTAATGACGTACACAAATTAGCTGAAAAATGGACTAATAAGCTTACAATGGAAATAACATCAGATTTCATTACTTCCTCTCTAAATAGCCTCAATCTTGCTGTTCAATCCTCAAATCTTAAACTACAGTTATTTAAAACTATATGTCAGTTGTATTATACACCGGATCGGATTCTCAAATGGGTACCGAATAACAATTTTAGCGATCGTACAAAATGTCCCAAATGTGATTTGAAAGGAGCTGATATCATTCATGTTTTTTTGTGCCCAAATCTTGTTGAATTTTGGAATGGAGTAACTAAAGTTATTTCCACTAAACTTGGTACTCCTATTATGTTATAGTTAAAAGATGTATTTATAGGAGCGTCAGGGGAAAATAGTGTACTATGTGATTTACTGAATATCTTAATCACTTGTGCTAGACTGACTATTGCTAGAGACTGGGTTCAGAAAAATTCACCAAAGGTTACTGAGTGGTGGAGTCTTGTTAAAGAAATATACAATATGGAATATGCTTTGGCTAATACTAGGGGTCTCCAGGCTAAACGGAAAGTGGATAGAATATGGGGATTAATTATATCATAAAATTATTTCTGTGGCAATTTTTTATCATTTATGTTTATATCTTGTTGTATAATTTGTTTGATGTACCCCTGTGATGCAAAATAATAAAAAGATTAAAAAAAAAAAAAGAAAATGTGTTAGTGTAACCCGGGATGCGTTATACTTGGCAGGGTTGAACACTTTTAGCACATCTTCTCTAAAACGTGGGTATAGGAAAAAGGACGACAAAGCTAGTGGAATGAGATCACAGTAGAAGAGAGGCGTTGCAAGACTACAGCAGAGGGGGGCAGTGAACACAAGAGAGGGAAACAGCTCAGCAGAGCACGACAGAGGCAAGAATAAAACAGCTTTTGTTTTTTCCAATAATAGAAGGTTTTCTGGAAATACAGCAATGACATTCAGGTAGACCATTGAAAGTTTTGCCTCCGTTGTCAGTAGATGTCGTACTTATGTGCTACCATCAGAATCTAGTTTCCAATTAGCACTGTCTGATGGTACAGTTACTAACTATTGACATTGACACCAAATGGTATGAATAATAACTGTCTTCGGAACTATTTACAATGCCCAGCAAGTTGCTGCTCCTGAGAGCGATGATTGCACAGTGAAGAGTCGGTGTGAGCAGCATCCATTCTGTTCAATGGCACTTTGCTCCTCTGAGTTGGTCAACGTAAGACCCTGCCTCTTTGATACTGCTGTGTGCTTGTTCCATCACCCGTGTCACTACCAAGACACCTAGGTCACCACACATGGTGACCCTACTTCCACCCTTATTTAGATAGCAACTAGGCCTATGTTTCTTTGAGTATTTTCGATACCTGTCATGCACTGATTTATTATACAGTCACTTTGTTACATTTCGGACTGATTTTTAGGCAGAGAAGAGGAGCTTTGCAGAGTTCTTTCACCCCAACAGCAGTTCAGCTGGAGATTTGCCAGAAGTACGTGGAGAAATGTCCCAATGCACTCTCAGAGTCTGTAGAGTATCCTGGTGAACTTGGGAATATGCACCACTTTCAGATTTCCCATGAATTGTTCCACCATGCCATTGGCTTGAGGTGATAATGGAGTTATTTTGTAGTGACAGACACCCAGGGATTCAACAAAATTGTGAAAGTCTTTCCAACTAAAAGGAGGGTGGTTGCCTGAATTTATTCTATGTAGTGAATGTGATGTAGAACTAGTATCACAACTTCAGCCGCAGAACTGGAGAGTTTCACATATTAGAGAATCTGAAATATTTAGTCAGGACTGCAGTAGATATTGGGTTGAGGTGACAAGGCAAGAAATCAAGACACCAAACTCCCAGATTTTGACAGGCAGCAAAGACATTATAACAACATATCTCTTCAGGTCTTTTTAAGTGGTATGAGCCTTATAGGGATCTAGAAAAATGAGTGTGTTCTACATTTAGCCAACTCTCATCTATAATACTTATGTTGTCATAATTCAATCCTATTGGGGATACATCCCTTAAGGAATAGAACCCTCACTCACCCTTGGGTGACATGCTTCATCATTTGGGTCCTCCTTACCAGCAAGAAAACCTATTCTTACTGGGAGCTACGACTTCACAGATTTTAATGAAGGAGCTGAGAGATGTTTTCTTCGTATGTTATGATAGGGAGGATACTAAATCCCATATGAGAGTCAGAGGGGTAAAGAAATTGCAGTGCAATGAAAAGTGATTAAGCAAATTGTGTCAATAAATGTGTATTAAAACTGTCTAGATTGATGCACTAAACGATTTTATTCACATGCTCAATCCGGCAGGATTAAAAGTAAGGCAAATAAGTAGTATGGGAAGTGTGGCTCAATGGTTAGAGCGGCAGACCCTGATGCAGAGGTCTAGCCTGGGACCAGGGTTCAATTCCCGCCTCAGCAGGGTCTTGGGGTCAATTTCTTCGGACCTGATATTTCTCGCCTCCGTGCCTATTCTAATCATGGGTCCCACTCTGCAACTCTGGGCAATAGCTTGCTTAATCTCCACAACGGCCCCAACAATGCTAGGATGCCTGGCTTCATCTTGGGGGTGCCCAGGGGTGGGCACTTCACATGGAAAGCCAGGAAGGGTTCCACAGCGGTATGCGTACAAGCGCCTGAGATACCCCTTCGGGGGTCGATTTGGGCGCTATACAAGTACTACTACATTTACATTTACATATGGATTTAAACTACTTAAGGTCAACATGTTTCAGCCATGTGATCTACAACTAGTATCGGTGGCTTTCTTCAGGACCTATACAAGATGTGAATTTGCTACTACTAATAAGTGTATAATAAATCAAAAAAGTGATACATTTTATATACTAACCCAGTATTCCTTTGGCGTGATACCTGGTAATACCCCATTTATCTGAAAAATGAGAAAAAAGGAAGAATATACATGTACACACACACAGATCTATACAGTGCTCTATTTTTGACATAATATATTGTCAATCGTCATTGACTATCTCAACAGTTATATTCCACTTACCCTCATAAGTAGGATAATAGACCTCACCTCAACCTGGCAGGCAACTCAGGGAAGGAGGCCCCGCACTGTGGAGAAGATAGAAGTAATGAGCTCTTCTAATGATTAGATATAGTGCTTTTTTTTAAACGAAACATAATTGCTGGAAACTGCCATGAAGCGCCCAGTTAATGCACTGTGGTAGAAAGCTTTCCCAGTAAACATTTCGGGAGAATGGATGTCTGTGGAGGGTGTTAAATCATGCTACATCCCTTTAAAATGTCCTTTCTTTTCTATGTATTATTGCACCAAAAAAGCTACATGCCATTCAGTGTTAAATCAGCTGTTATGACTCAATACCTGAATGACAGAGCATAGATGTTGAACCCTAGATCCCATGAATATCTGGTCTAAGTACAACCCTCTTTTCGTAATGTCTCATGAGATTCTAAAATTATGGTACTCAAAAGTTGTCACAACTTGTCAGAATGTCCAAATAAACCATCAGTGTATTAAAAATTTGAGTAATGTCATCCTATTTAGACAAAGTCAAACCAGCATCTAGCTGTTTACTCCTTACCTCTCCGTTAGTACCCCGTTGTAGGTGTAGAGTCTGCCCGGGATGTAAGGTACTCGTTTGCCGAGTTTGCTTATGTAGTAGTGTCTCAATTACCAAACATTGCCTCCTTGAGGTGGTGGGGGCCTTCTTTAGGTGTCTCAGTGTTTGCCTGTTTTGGAATCACGAAAGGAGCATGTGCTGTCGGGAGACACTATATTATCGCGCATGCTCGTTACCCTCCTAGTTTGACCAAGCATTGCCGTTTCGCTTTAAAGCGCTGATCTTATCAACCCGACGCGTGTATTCTCCAATGGCTCTTTATTTTTTCCGTTGCAAAATTTAAACACAATGTTACACTTAGTGCAAACAATATACATGCGCTACACTCTCGCGCATGGAGGATCAAATGATTACCTATTTGTTGTAGCGTAGGAGTGTGCGCGACACCAGAATACTATATTCTCGCGCATGCTCGTTTACAACTGTTCCTCTTTAAACAGTACCCGTTCATTAAAAACGTGCCAAAATTGCTCAATCATTGCTAATCATTAGAAGAGCTCATTACTTCTAACTTCTCCGCAGTGCGGGGCCTCCTTCCCTGAGTTGCCTGCCAGGTTGAGGTGAGGTCTATTATCCTACTTATGAGGGTAAGTGGAATATAACTGTTGAGATAGTCAATGACAATTGACAATATATTATGTCAAAAATAGAGCACTGTATATAAAGGGATCTGTGTGTGTGTGTGTGCATATATATTGTTCCTTTTTTTCTCATTTTTCAGATAAATGCGGAATTACCAGGTATCACGCCAAAGGAATACTGGTTTAGTATATAAAATGTATCACTTTTTTGATTTATTATACACTTATTAGCAGTAGCAAATTCACATCTTGTATAGTTCCTGAAGAAAGCCACCGATACTAGTTTGTAATTCACATGGCTGAAACATGTTGACCTTAAGTAGTTTAAATCCATACTACTTATTTGCCTTACTTTTAATCCAGCAGGATTGAGCACGTGAATAAAATCGTTTAGTGCATCAATCTAGACAGTTTTAATACACATTTTTTGACACAATTTGCTTAATCAATTTTCATTGCACTGCAATTTCTTTACCCCTCTGACTCTCATATGGATTTAGCATCCTCCCTATCATAACATACTAAGAAAACATCTCTGAGCTCCTTCATTAAAATCTGGGAAGTCGTAGCTCCCAGTAAGACTAGGTTTTCTTGCTGGTAAGGAGGACCCAAATGATGAAGCATGTCACCCAAGGGTGAGTGAGGGTTCTGTTCCTTAAGGGATGTATCCCCAATAGGATTGAATTATGACAACATAAGTATTATAGATGAGAGTTGGTTGAATGTAGAACGCACTCATTTTTCTAGATCCCTATAAGGCTCATGCCACTTAAAAAGACCCGAAGAGATATGTTGTTATAATTATATGTTAAGAAGACGAAATTTTTCTTCGTTGGTCTATAAACTTTATTCCCTTGGATCCCAAAATCCTATTGTTGTGCTTACAGTTTTAGTGCGGCCTCGGCCGCAGATCCTATTTTTACCAGTGCTTCTGAGTTATTTTTTAACTCTTGAGACTTATATGCTGTTTCTGCTTGGAGGTGCCGGTTTTGCACTTATTGAGAGCTTTTTTTTAGAGACATATTAGGAGGAATTATTTGGATTGCCATAATGGCAGATAGGCTAGGCTTAGCCTTTGACGAAGACATAGCTCGAGAAATTCTAGCTACACCGAGCATCTTAGATAGTACTATCATCTTAAACACAACACAAAATGATGATTGGGCAAAATTATTGACATTGAAACGCTCACATTCAAGAACACAGGTACATGGAGCGGTCATGACAGAATACTTTAGGGCAAATTGCGCACCATCAGGCCTGATAGTAACGAACGCTCCCAGACTTTTCCTTGATGACAAATCCTTCCTAAAAGTTTGGTCCATGATAGCATGGAGATGTACCAGGGATTGGTTAATCCTAATTATTACCACTGCCAAAAGAATAGCTGATACTATCCTAATAGAAATTCAGACATTAGAAGCAAGCATTAAGGCAGTCCTGGTAACATCAGTCTATAAGAAAAAAGCTGACGAAACAAACAAAAACAACAATGAGTTTAAAGAATCAACTTTGGCGATAAAAATTAACAAATTCAAAAAAGATCTAGCCAAATTCTCTTTAGAAAAGGTGTATCCATACACCAGTGAAGAGTATGTCCCTCCTCAATACAATCAGAAAGGTGCTAGATATGGCTCCAATTATTCAACATCTAATAGTGATGAGGGATTGAGGGATTCTGACTCTACCACTGAAAGAAGTGCAAATCAGCAATCAAACAGGAAAGGAAGAGGGAGAGGACAAAGATGAGGAACATGGCATGACCAAGGACAAAACCAATGGTGGCCTGCCACCCCCTTTGGATATCCTTCACCGCCACAACAGCAATTTTTCCCTTTTCAACCGTATAACATGTTGCCCAACCAACCTTTTTATGGGCTTGGCCCAGGCCGATCACGAGGCAGAGGACAGGGCGCCCAAATGGGAGTACGATGGAACACCCCAATAGCATCAACAACAACACGCAGTATGATGCAACCACCAGTACAACCAGGGAGCAGCGGCGGAAACAGCTGATAGTAAATTTAAGTTCACATATTTTGACAGTGACAGAGACAGAGACCGCGGTCCAAGAGAAGGGATTAGGTTTCGTCCCAACATATAAAGGAGATCCATTCCAAATATGGCAGGAACTGGCTGGTTTCTTTCGGAAAATTCGATTGAATTCTTTTTTCAAAGATAAAGTTAGCGATGACATGGAAGACGGAAGGGATAAGAACACTGGTTTGAGACCACGATCTACTTTTAATCCACCCGCTCATTCGGTTTCGGTGCAAATCATCGCCTTTAAAGAAGCAGTCCTGTTTGATGGGAACAAATTGATGGACACTAAGAATACCCAATATCAGAACTTATCTAAATTAGGAAAAGTAGCACTCCAACAATTGTCTGACAATCCAAATGTGATATTGAAACCCGCAGACAAAGGCAGTGCAATAGTTATTTTAGATAAGGAGACATACAGAGAAGAATGTCTACGCCAACTGGGAGATCAAAAATCGTACAAACCATTGAAATTGGATCCAAGTAAAAGACTAACTATTGAGATTAAGAGACTGACAGATGAAGACAAAGAGAATGGGTGGATAACAACACATGAGGCCACCTATCTGACAACATCTTTTCCCACAGTGCCTTATTTCTATGCATTGCCCAAAATACATAAAAACAAATTACCTCCACCGGGCAGACCAATCATTGCAGGCATTGGCTCAATTCTCGAACCATTATCAACTTTTGTTGATTTCTTCTTACGACCAAGGTGTCGGAAATGCCAACCTTTTTGCTTGACACTAAGGATTTCTTACGACTTCTTGTAGGGACTCCGTTTGATAGGGACCAGGACTTCCTGGTCTCGTTTGACGTAGAGTCCCTCTACACTTGCATCCCTCAAGAGGAAACTTTGATGACCATTCAACATATGCTGGAAGCACGTTCACTCGACAGTATCACACCTGTGGCATTCATCATTGAATGTGCCCGTTTGGTTTTAAAAGAGAACTTTTTCAAATTTGAAGAGACATTGTACCTCCAAATATCGGGTACGTCTATGGGGAGTGTCTGTGCCCCCAGTTTGGCGAATCTGTACGTCCACGAATTTGAACAGCTGCAGGTTCTTAATGACAACAACCCCTTTTTCAGACACATTCGTGTCTGGAAGAGGTACATTGATGACATTTTTGTCATATGGAGAGGTGACTATGACACGCTAATGGCTTTTCACATCTGGCTAAATGAGAGGAATACCTTCTTGAAGTTTACATTAGAATCCTCAAAGGAAAGTCTTGCATTCTTAGATGTTAAGATAGTTCCCAATAAAGAGGGTTTATCGACAGAGCTATACAAAAAAACACGATGGCCTGTAATTCGCTGTTGCCGTACCAAAGCTATCATCCAAAGGCACTGTGCGAAAATTTGCCGTTTGGGCAATTTCTTAGAGTAAGACGACATTGTTCCTCAAATGAAAAATATCATGAACATGCCAATTCTCTAATGAATAACCTCAAAGAAAAGAACTATCTGGGAAAGATAATTCGGAAATCCCAAAAAAGAGCTGCACATAATAATAGAGAAGCTCTGTTAGAAGTTCAGCCAAAAAAGGACAAGAATTCCAGGATAAATTTTGTCAACACTTTCTCAGGATTTTCCAACCAAATTAAAAAGAGCATAGTACATCACTGGAAGATATTGAATACAGGAAACAACAGTTTGGAGCTTACAATGTTTGCCTACAAAAGAATTGCAAATGTTAGTGACAAATTGGTTCATACACGGCCAAAAGAAAGTAAGCCTAACGACTCTCAAACATCATTGTGGGGTCTTCATCGCCGGTGACTGGCCATTTTCGGTGTGGTACCTGTGCAGTATGTCCGCAGACAGAACAGACATTAGAGGTAGACATTGGCACGGCAAGACCGTGGAAAATCCTTAAACATACAAATTGTAAAACTGAGAAACTGATATATTTAGTTTGGTGTCCGTGCAAACTACGGTATGTCGGTATGACAACGGGAAAAATAAAAACAAGAATACAAGAACACAAGAGCACAATAAGATGCAAAAAACGTTCAACTAAAATGACCAATCATTTTCTGGATCATAATCATACAGAAATGGATCTAAGATGGATTGTTTTGGAACAACCATGGATTCCAACTCACATTAGTGATGTTTCAAAATTCCTGTTACGACGCGAGCAGCGATGGATTTTTAGATTAAAAACTGATGTCCACGGTCTCAACTATGAAATTCCATGGCTAGCCCTGTAATAATCTACCAGATACTTGAAGAATAAACTCACTCTATAGATTTAGAGAAATACAGTAACCACACTGCATAGCTGAGTTCAGTTCTTAACTTTACTCTTTAGGTTTCAGCGTTAAGGACACAGAAGTGTTACTTAAATTAGGCCACTATGTAGCTAACACGTAAACTCTTGCTGTTATAAGAATTAAGATAAGTGGTTCATAGCATGGGTCACTCATAATTGCAATGAGTTTTCTCAATGAGAGGGTCATCAAGTAGTGTAGTAAATTAGAGTCATCAAACTATACAATATTGACTCCCAATTTGATTAAATAAGGGCAATGTAGCCCAATATTTTTTTCCCCCATTTCCCCCCCCCCCCATTTTGAAAGAAAGATCTCTCTACGATATCGAGGCACATGGCCAAATAGTAGTGGTTGTGCTCCCAACCAAGGGGACAATAAAATAGATTAAGTTTGAGCATATGCGAGCGTTTTAGCGCTCATTTTTTCCGAATGTTAAACTCTAAGAGTAACAGTCTAACAATTAAACAATGAGGCTGGGTAATACTTTTAATTATATTTAAAGGACATGCATATTTTGACAATTTGAGCAATTTTGGCACGTTTTTAATGAACGGGTACTGTTTAAAGAGGAACAGTTGTAAACGAGCATGCGCGAGAATATAGTATTCTGGTGTTGCGTACACTCCTACGCTACAAAAAATAGGTAATCATTTGTTCCTCCATGCACGAGAGTGTAGCGCATGTATATTGTTTGCGCTAAGTGTAACATTGTGTTTAAATTTTGCAACAGATAAAATAAAGAGCCATTGGACAATACGCGCGTCGGGTTGATAAGATCGGCGCTTTAAAACGAAACGGCAATGCTTGGTCAAACTAGGAGGGTAACGAGCATGCGCGATAATATAGTGTCTCCCGACAGCACATGCTCCTTTCGTGATTCCAAAACAGGCAAACACTGAGACACCTAAAGAAGGCCCCCACCACCTCGAGGAGGCAATGTTTGGTAATTGAGACACTACTACATAAGCAAACTCTGCAAATCAGTACCTTACCTCCCGGGGCAGACTCTACACCTACAACGGGGTACCGACGGAGAGGTAAGGGATAAACAGCTAGATGCTGGTTTGACTTTGTCTAAATAGGATGACATTACTCAAATTTTTAATACACTGATGGTTTATTTGGACATTCTGACAAGTTGTGACAACTTTTGAGTACTATAATTTTAGAATCCCATGAGACATTACAAAAAGAGAGTTGTACTTAAACCAGATACTCATGGGATCTAGGGTTCAACATCTATGCTCTGTCATTCGGGTATTGAGTCATAACAGTTGATTTAACACTGAATGGCATGTAGCTTTTTTGGTGCAATAATACATAGAAAAGAAAGGACATTTTAAAGGGATGTAGGATGATTTAACACCCTCCACAGACATCCATTCTACCGAAATGTTTACTGGGGAAGCTTTCTACCACAGTGCATTAACTGGGCGCTTCATGGCAGTTTACAGCAATTATGTTTCGTTTTTAAAAAAGCACTATATCTAATCATTAGAAGAGCTCATTACTTCTATCTTCTCCGCAGTGCAGGGCCTCCTTCCCTGAGTTGCCTGCCAGGTTGAAGTGAGGTCTATTATCCTACTTATGAGGGTAAGTGGAATATAACTGTTGAGATAGTCAATGACAATTGACAATATATTATGTCAAAATAGAGCACTGTATATAAAGGGATCGGTGTGTGTGTGTACATATATATTCTTCCTTTTTTCTCATTTTTCAGATAAATGCGGTATTACCAGGTATCACGCCAAATGAATACTGGTTTAGTATATAAAATGTATCACTTTTTTGATTTATTATACACTTATTAGCAGTAGCAAATTCACATCTTGTATAGGTCCTGAAGAAAGCCACCGATACTAGTTGTAGATCACATGGCTGAAACATGTTGACCTTAAGTAGTTTAAATCCATACTACTTATTTGCCTTACTTTTAATCCTGCAGGATTGAGCACGTGAATAAAATCGTTTAGTGCATCAATTAGACAGTTTTAATACACATTTTTTGACACAATTTGCTTAATCACTTTTCATTGCACTGCAATTTCTTTACCCCTCTGACTCTCATATGGGATTTAGTATCCTCCCTATCATAACATACTAAGAAAACATCTCTGAGCTTCTTCATTAAAATCTGGGAAGTCGTAACTCCCAGTAAGACTAGGTTTTCTTGCTGGTAAGGAGGACCCAAATGATGAAGCATGTCACCCAAGGGTGAGTGAGGGTTCTGTTCCTTAAGGAATGTATCCCCAATAGGATTGAATTATGACAACATAAGTATTATAGATGGGAGTTGGTTGAATGTAGAACGCACTCATTTTTCTAGATCCCTATAAGGCTCATACCACTTAAAAGACCCGAAGAGATATGTTGTTATAATTATATGTTAAGAAGGGGAAATTTTTCTTAGTTGGTCTATAAACTTTATTCCCTTGGATCACAAAATCCCATCGTTGTGCTTACAGCAAAGACATTACCCTCTTGTAATTTGCTGTACTTTATCGTCAGTTCGGAGGAATTGCAAGATAAGGAAGATTTGGTTTTATACAAGCAGAAAAGTTACCCTGTAAACTTTGTGCCAGAGGTTCCCCTAAAAGAATGTTGCCAGGACTTGGAATGTGTTTGAGTCTCTCCACTGGTTGCTACGCAAACACCCCAAAAACACAGTCAGAATGACATGTATGTCCATCTATAGCCCTCACAGCAGTATGGTACAAAAGGAGAAATTGCATTGTGCACAAAGTAACCTGAAAAATCAAAATTTTCATGTAAAGTGCTTCTAAAAATAAGGATCACATTGCACATGATATTAGCTTTTCACCCACAGACTCATGAATCATTGCTGTCTACCACCGATTGCTAGACACTATATATGCTGCAGATCAGGTGCCTAGGATTTCACCAAATACAACATTTGGTCACCACAAAGAACTTGCATGTTCACTGAAAGAGAATACCCATTGAAGAGCAAATTGGTTGTTTGTGCAATTTGTTTCTCCCCTTAATCATATTTATGTGGGGCAGACACAAAACTGTGTATAATGCAACATAAAAGAATTTTCAACTATAAAAAGGAAATTGTGCCATTAGTGACATTGTAGAACACAATCAATCCCAAAATGACATAACTTGTTAAGCTACTGAAGTACCTAAGTGCCTCCCAGGGTTGTGCCACTGTGACATCACTAAATGCATAGAACTGGATAGACTGTTTTGACGCCATTACCAATGGCAGAAATTAAATATCACTGACCAATATTATTCACTTTTCACTAAATAGGCAAGTGAACTTTCTGCTAACACCAAAAACACTAGATCAGTGGCCTCTCACCTTTTCAGTAGTGAGCTAATTCTGATCAGGGAAAATCATTGTGAGCTGCTAAAGGCTGAGCAACTCAAGCATTGTCTCTCTGCTACATTGTTAGGCGTCATAGGTGCGGAGGGAGGGGGCTTTTGAGCTCTTCAAAAAGCCAATGTTGGGGTCTCCAGTACAAAAAACATCTATTTGGAAACTATTGGTCGTGTTGTGTTAGGTAAGGTGGGCGCTGTTGTTGGGATATCCACCACCCCCATACTCTTTCATAGTTCACATGCTACACTGCTCCATAGCACCAAAGGTGTAGCTTCAGTTGGGTTGGTGCAGCAGGTGCAGTGGAACCCAGAGGCCTGATGGACCCACTGAACCATGACTGTTGTTGCACTATATAATTCAAACAGTAGCAAAGGGGTCCATTTCCTTCCTTGAACTGAGGCCCATGACACACGTTGTGGGCTCATAAAAGCATGGACTTGGCAGCATTTTGGTACTCCCTGTCACTGAGAATGACAGAAAACAGCAGGGGGTGCCAGTTTTTCGCCAGCAGTGGAAAGATAACCTGAGATAAGATGGAAAGTCTGACGATCTGATAAAAGAAAAAGGGTCTCAAGAATGAGGAGTGCTGGCGACAGGGCCCTAGTTCCTGGCTGAAGTGCAATAAATGAAGCCTAGGTCCATGAGTTGGAAACCATAAAGGTTTGTTATAGTGGTGGCAGAGAAAATGCAAAGAACTTTTCAAAGAGCCACCAGGACCTGCAGGATAGGTGATTGATCTGTGGTCTTCCCACCAGTACCACTTTAGGAGGGGCGGTCTATACTCGGATCTACAACGCGTAACTTATATAAATGTGGCCTTTTGTCTTCCAATGTATTTCCTCCATGCTACGGCCTCTCATTCTTATCAAAAATGTTCCCCTTTCACCATTCTGAAGATGTAATTAAGCACCGAGAATGAGTAACCCCGTGTGGTAACTTGCAACTTGCATGCATTTGCCCCGAGGAGGATGGTGAAATACCGCCTTATTTCAAGCACAAAACACCCACATCTAAGTTCCCACAAAGCCATGCCCCTTTCCAGCGCACTCTCACTGCAAATATGTTCTGCAGTTAAGATGGCGTTATTAAGGCATCCCTACTGCTGCAGTAACTGCAAGAGCACACCCCAGAAAGTCTCGTTTCAAGAAGAGATGCTGTTTTAGGTCTTGAAAATTATGTGCCTGACAAAAATGAATATGTCCTTGTGTAACGAAACTGGTGCTATGTAAAGCGCTCTGATACCCGATGTATCGGGTCTAGTTGGCGCTATATAACCCCCCCCCCAAAAAAAAGCCAATTGCCTTTTCAATATTGTCTCCGCGTTGCGGTTTGTTTTTTCTTTCTCTCACCTTGTATCTCTTTTGTGTTACTTGGTGGTTTTGTTCTATCAAGTATCTACCCAGATTGCATTTCATGTTGTGTTTCATATAGTTGAATTGGGCTCACTTGCATGTACTTACAATTTCCTGGCAGTTACTTTTCCGTGAAAGTAAGGATTCTAGTGCTGTGCTGCTGCCACTCAGGCCTCTGAGCAAACCAGAGCCTGGTTGGAGTTTGAAGAATGCAGGCAGGGCCAAACAGTGCACCATGCAGCCAGGGTAGATGACGTACTACCGCGTGAGGACAGGATTTTGAAATGCGCCACCAGCCCTCCCTCAGGTGAGTTTGCACCACCTGGTATGGGTGTGGAAGCATTTTCTGATTGCTAAATTTTGAGTGACAAATTATTTTTGAATACTAATGAATGTTATAACTAATTTAGTTGTAACTGATGAACTGATAATGTTGCATTTGAAGTGATTCTAGAGGTACAGAAGTGTGTTTATTAATGAAGTTTAGGTATTTCTGCAGTGACACCATTTTGTTAAAATGGATGCTGTTTTTTTTATGTGCCCTGTTAATCTTGCCCCTGCTCCTTACTCCTCCCAATAAATGTCCCACAGAATACAATACACTGTGAAAAATTGATTATTTTCCTTAGAGAGCATGTATTGTGAATGAAACTTTCATTGTGTTTCTAATGTTTAGTCAACAACCTCTCCATGATGATTCACATCAGCTCCTCAACCAGAGGGGCCAATTCCATCTCCACGTCTTAAGAAAACTAAAGCCTTTCCTGCCCAATGCAGATCTTAAGATGGCGGTTCAGGCTCTCGTGATCTCCAGACTTGACTATGGGAATGCTACCCTTGTTGGCCTACCGAAAATAAAACTTGCACCGGTGAGGGCTACCCTCCATGCTGCTGCACGGCTCATCACAGGCGTAAAGAAAAATAATCACATCACCCCAGCCCTCCACTCTCTGAACTGGCTATCTTATGAATCTAGGATCCACCTAAAAATAGCACGCATGACATACAAAGCCATCCACCACAACACTCCTCGCTACCTGGCTCAGACACTGGTGCTATCCGGAAGGAATACAGTGTCTCATAGTACAGGCTCCCTACTGCTGAAACCCCCACAATTTCACAAAAAGAAAACCTATAAGAGATCTTTCTCTGGATGTGCCCCAAGAATTTGGAACACTCTTCCCCCAGAGATCGGGACCATCCCTTTATTTGATCTTTTCAAAAACGAAGTAAAAATGAGACTACTGAATAATCTCCTTCCTATCTGAGGCGACTATCCATGCCAATTTGATTTCTTTGCTGGTGTTTTCACTATGTCTCTTTGTATTATCTTTTCATGCTGTATATTCTATATTTTGCTCCTTGTATATTTGATGCTATTTATTAGGTTGTACAGCCCTCTGACACCAACATTTTGGTCATGTTCGCGCTTTATTAAACTTTATAAAACTTTATAAATAAAATAAATAAATAAAAATACAATAAATGTAACTTTCAGGAGGACTTTTGTGCTAGAAGTTCTGATGTAGGCTTGCTAACATACACTAGCGATTTCCTCTCCCTTAGTAATGGTTTGGTGCTATAATAGTTTTAATGGTTCTGATTTGTCCAATATGTATTATTGCTATTAACACCATGCCATATTTGCAGATTTTTTGTTTATTACCTATTCATAAAAACGTTTAATTTTGGGTGAGAGCCAGAGATGTTTTATTTTCTTCACAGTACTCTTTCAGAATTTTGCAAGACGTTTCCTTTTCCCCTTGAGATACTGTTGGTGTTATTTGCGATTCTGACAGTTAGGACTTCATGACTTTTTGCTGCTTATTAGGAATGGAATCATTTTTCATTTTTGACTATGTATTCTATATCTGAGCCTTTATGGCACTACATTCTTATTTTCTGTATTGCCTATTTTGAGATTTTGTGATAAACCCTTTCTTTTTTTGCAGTCTAAAATTCAGTTATTGAGCAGTCCCAGTCATTTATTTAATTACTTGGCTATTTGTTGGACCTGCAATTAAAAAGGGTGGTGACTCGTATAGTCTCGTCCTCGAGACTCCTGAGAAGTGACTAGCTGAACGTTTTGGAGTGTAAGAATGAATAGGGTTAATTGATTTGTATGTGGAATATGAGTTTGTAATGTATGTTGGAGTTTGCATTTGAGTAATGGATCTCTGTTCCTGCTGTGGGTTGATTGGGTATGTGTTGATGATTGTGGGTTGAGTTAATGGATTGATCACTGTTGTACTGCTCTATTATTCATATTTGCAAATGCATTTGAAGAACATTCAACGTTCTATTTGTTTTATTGGTTGGCTTGGTTTAGTTAGCGGATTCAGCAAGATTCAGCAACATCCAGGATCTCCAGATACTGTTTGATTTAACTCGATTTAACTTCTCTGTTTGTCTATTTTAGCAGCACATCATCACAAACAATTCACTGCTTTAATTGATTATTTCAAGCACCATGGAGACCCAGCTGGTATTGCCCAGCAATCAATCCCTAAGTTTTTTTCATCAGGGGCGTGCGCATATTTTTCACTCTGCTGACTTGGCTAGAAATCTTTTGTACACTATTAATCGAAATCCAGGAGCAGCTGGACCAAGAAATGGTGGTTCCCAAAATTTGTAACTGATCCGATTTGAGAGCGTTGAGGGAGGGGACGTGCATATCAGATAATGCATGATATTCTTTTTGCGATATCTGCACAAGGGTTGGTCAGACAGAAACCTTCTGCTGCGTGTCCTTTCCAGTGGTGGGTTCAAAACAGCCATGCCAAAGCACTCATGTAGGGAGAGGAATGGTTTAGGAAAGGAGAGAGGGATAGAAGCCCCTGAGGGAGGACTAGGATGGGTGGGGCCTTGGGAGCTGAAGGCCTGGAGAGCTGGGAACGTAGGGGGAATGGGAGGAACAAGGGGTGGTAAGGGGCAAAAGAGCAGGCAGACTGTATGGTCTAGGGTCTCTTTATCAGGCTATGACCTTTGACATACATAAGAACTTTCTTAATAACCAGGGCCTGCAAAATGCGACACCTAAACATCTAGCTATAGAGGGAACTGATGTCCACCTCCCAGTTACACACGTTTTACATATTTGCTATGATGAGTAATATACTTATTAAAATAGCGTTGTTCAGTATTGATGGGGCTAACAATCAGGTTAAACTCAATCAACTCGCGAATGGCTTGCAGCAGCCCAAGTTCAGAATATTCTTGTACAAGAAACGCATCTCAAAGCCCAATGCTAATTACCAAAAATGCAGAAATGTATCTCTCAAGCATTCTTTGCTTTTCGGCAGGTGCAGCAATCAAAGGGGGGCTATTGTGATATCACGGACATTTAAAGAGGAAATTCTAGAGGTGCTTACAGATTCTAAGGCTAGATGGATCATACTTAAGGTGATAATGAGAACACAGCATTTGTTCTTCGTCAGCTTCTATGGTCCTATTGATGACAATATGAGTCATACAAAGCATTGCAGGCTTTCTCTGGCCTGTAGGTAATAGGGGGAGATTTTAACATTCTGCAGGATGTTAGATTGGATTCATCCCATATAAATAAGGCTCAGAACAAACCCAGGGCATCGAGATTTTTTAGCAAAAATGGTCAAGGACCTAGTCCTAGTTGATCCTTGGTGTCCAGATAATCCTCAGTCCAAGGAGTTTACCTTCTTTTCCAAAAGGTCTAATACGGCCTGTAGGATTGATTATTTTCTGGTCCAGTATCTATGGGCTAGGAGGAACTCTGGCATATGGTCTAACCCCTTCTCAGACCATTCAGTTCTGTTAATAGAGTTAAATGTTAATTTGGAGCAGGTTGAAAGACCAAGGTGGTCCCCAGATAAATCACTGTTAACCAATAGAGGGTTGGTAGTAGCTATGAATTCAAATCAAGTGGAATTTTTTCAGAGAAATATAGGGTTGGCGTCCTCCTTTTCTGTCTGGGAGGTTTGCAAGGCCTTTATACAGGGTGAAGCTATAGATTTTTAATCTCGAGTACTCAAATTAAAAAGGAAAAAGGAGCCAGCTCTGCAGGTAGATCTGGATCAAGCTACTCGGGTCCATCTTAGGGGTGATGTGCAGGATTCTGGTTCGAGTTTAAGCAAAGCTAGGCAACCTCTGAAAGAGTACTACTTTGGCCAGACAATCTTGAATCAGAACTCTACTTTAAGCAGTTTTACGAAAAGAGTGAGCAGGGCAGATGATTTCTAGTGCGTCAGTCAAGAAGAAGCATAACAATTCTATTATTAAATCAATCTGTGTTGGAACTAGTGGCCAGAAGGTAGCTCATCCGGAGGAGATAGAAAAATTCTTTCTAACCCACTATACACAACTATATAAGCCCTAACCCATTATTATGCCAGAGTCAATCAACAAGTTTCTAAATGGTATCGACATGCCTACTCTTAGCCAAGAGCAGCAGTCTAGTGCAGCTGTTCCCATCACACTTAGAAAAGTACAAGAAGCGATCAAGAGTTCCCCAAATGGGAACGTTTGTGGGAATGATGGCTTACCAGCGGATATGTATAAATTTTTTGGACTACATTTGACTCCCCTTCCTGGTTAAATTGTTCAATGGAATTCTAGAGGGCTGTGAAATACCTCGTAAATTTTCGGAGGCAGTAATCATTAGCTTTTTGAAAAAAGGAAGACCCTCTGATCAACCTGGCTCTTATCGCACTATTAGCATTCTGAACAACAGTTACGCGATCGTGGCCAGGATAATTGCCTCCAGAATAACACCCCTGGCAAAAGAAGTGTTTTATTTTTGTTAACAATAAGAGTAAGGCTTCTATCATATTGAAAGACAAGGAAAAAGCATTTAACTTAGTTCAGTTGGAGATTCTCTTTGCTACCTTGAATAGATTTGGGTTCCATTTGCAGCTGGTGAAGTGTAGGCAATCTATACAACCAAGCTCAAAACAAGGTTACGGTAAATTCACATATGGCAGGGGTTATGCGTCAGGGTGGCCCGAACTCTCCAGTGATTTTTGCACTGTTCATCTAACTCTTAGCTCTAACTCTCCATCAAGATCCCCAAATTGAAAGCCTTTATTTTGGGTTCCCCAAACCTGATATTATTTGCAGATGACTTGATCTTATATCTATAGTGTGAGTATCATAATATAAAATACCTTTTGAGAAAATTCAAGCCTTTTCTGAATGGGGTGGGGGGTATAGATTAATCATTCAAAATCGGAAATGTTGTTATTTAACATCTTTAACCGTGTACTGCCTAGCGACATGCAGCCCCAGGTGCAAGCTTTGCATCCCTTTAGATAATTAGGTATTTTCATATCTCATGATTTTTCTGATCTATACAAACTCATCTATGCACCCATGTTAATGAAAGCCCACAAACTATTACTGCAATGGCAGTTATATCCACTTACCATCATTTGGCGAATAGCTTTAATTAAAATGATGATAAAAGTCCCTCAGAATTATTTTTACAGAAATCGACCAGATGCTGCATCATTTAAACTGGGCAGGCAAAAAGCCTCGCACCAAGTTTGAAAACTTACATTTATCAACTGAAGATAGTGGATTAGAATCCTAATTTTAAGAAATATTTTCAGGCTTAATTTTTAGATTGGTGTGTGTGGGAATCCATGAAAATGGTATGAAGAGATGTATAAATTGACACATATTTCCCAGATGTTATGGGCTGATTTGAATATGTTTTTTGAAATTGTGGGTTCCCAGTGATTTGTGGGCTGAGTGTAAGGCTGTTGTTGGATGGCCCACACAAGAACCCCCAAGGAATATTCCTACTGGTGCTCATTCTGAAGAGGTAACTACTAAATATAAAAATGTGATGAGTATTTGAAAAATTGAGTTCCTGAAAAGGATATAAATTGGAATAGAGTTTTGAGAACTTCACAAGGGCCAAAAGAGAAAGTACATGCTTTTTATGAGAGGCTTATGGAGATTTTCAAGAGACATAGTGGAGTCAATGACGCTGAACGAGGTGGGGATAGTATAATCGTGTCTGCTTTCGCGAAAGGTTTAAATCCAAAGATTCAGTGAATTGTGTTGGCAGACAAATAACATTGATTACATTTTTAAATTAGCTAAATGTAGTAGTGTCTATACTGAAATGAAGCAGAAAAAGATTAAAGAGAATTAGATGATTCTGCAAACAAAACATTTGGTGAAGGGATCTCCGAATCAAATGGGTTCAAATGCAAAGATGAATTTTGGTTAGAAGGATGGTGGGAGCACACTGCCTCACATCCCAGCACTCAATTTGCCCAAATGCATCACGATAAAAGCAGTGCATGATAGCACTTACTTCAGTAGTAGTCCTTAATGTTTGCACCCTTATTGGTGCAGCTTGTGCTGTGTAACTCTAGACATGTGTTTCTAGATTCATTACTTCACCAGTAGAGAGCAACACGTTGTTTTGGGGGTGCTGGGAATGCTGCCCAAAGGCTTCTCAGGTCTCTGTACCTCTCACTGGGCACAGGTACATCAACATAAGCTTGTCAACTCAGTAGCTCAAGAGCGCCTTTTCAAATTGCAGAGTGGGATCACACTGCCTGCATTTTGCTTAGACTGGAGTGAATGGAATGAATGAGATGCAGATGCAAGGTGCTGGTTGAGGTACTGGTATGAATATGAGTGTGGAAATGCTGAAAAATAATATAGCTTGTCACTTCTGTGGGAAGATCAAATACTGGAAGAGGGAATGTCGTCACAATCCTAATAGATTACAGGGGAATGTAGAACAGATTTCACAGATGCAAAGAAATAATGTAGAGGATTCAGAATATGCAAAATTGTAAGCAGAATGAGCAGAGTCACAAATAATTTTGAATGCCAATGCCTACAGCCCTGGTGATTCAGCAAAACATGAGGAATAAGATGCCTCACAGTACAGGTTACCATCAGAAGCCATTGATTCTGATTGATGAGTTGATAGGAAATTGTTCACAATGATGTTGGTTGAGGGAGAAGTAGGATTGCACACTCGGAGTAGTCCTAGAAATAGACTAAAGTGACCCATATGTTGACGGAAAAGTCAATGCCCATCCCTTTTTGGTTTTGATTTATACGGGGGGGAGGGTGGTACCCATTCTACTGTTTGTTCTGTTAAAGTCCAAAACCTGCCCTCTCGGGTCAGAAGTCCATATTATAGGGATTAGTATTAAAATAATTATTCATTAGGTTACATCAGATGTTCCAGTTAAAATTGGCCAGATGGAGAATGAGCAACAATTTATTTTGTGTGATTCAAGTCCAGTGAACTTGTTGGGAAGGGACTTGCTTTGCAAAATGAAGTGCTTGAGTTTTTTAAACACTGGATGGTGTTGCTATTGATGGGGACTCTATGTTCTAAATAAATTCAGCAGAATTGACAGTTGAGTTATTCCCAGTTTTGACCAACAAGGACCTTCTTCTGGCTTTATGACATACTGTCAAAGATAAGGTATGGGATCTTTCTGGAAAAGCGTCTGGATTGATTAAAAAAAGCTTACCTGTCAAAATAAAGATTAAACCTGATGCGATATTTCTAGTACGAAACGATACAGGCTTACAAAAGAGGCAGGAATGAAGCCAGTGATTGAAAAGATGATTGAGTAGGGTATCCTCCGATAGGTACTTGGTAGTTCTTGTAACTCTCCTGAGATGGGAATTAAAAAGCCAGGATTTCCACAAGATTTTCATGATTGCTGTTCCATGTTGTTTAGTGGCACCCTGTCCAGCAATTTTTCATCCCAAACACAATGGTATACAGTCATCGATTTAAACCACATGTTCTTCTTAATTCCTTTATATGAGGAATCTTAAATTATTTTTGCAATCCAGTTTTTGAATAAAGTTCTCATGTGGTGTAGAATCCCATGAGGGTACAGGGAACGTCCTTTAAATTCGAGCAAAATCCTGAATACAGCTCTTGAGTTTGAATTGTCATGTAATTTAGTCTTGGTGTAATATATTAATGAGCTACTGGTCACATCTAAGACCAAAGAAGACTGTAAACTTGATACCATTGCCTTGTTAAATCATTTATCTGAAAATGGACCTAAAGTTTCCCAACTAAAATGCAGTAATGTAAAAAGGAAGTCATCCATCTTGGACACAATATTGAAAAAGGTTTAGGAATGTCTCAAAAGAACGTGTTTCTCAATTCTGAAATTAGGTCAACCTGCTACTCAGAGGAGGTTTGGATGTTTCTTGGAATTGTTGGGTACTGTTGTCAGTAGATTTTAAACTTTTCTTTCATTGCAAAGCCTTTAGTAAGGTTGATATGTAGCAAAGTCCAAGATGTAGTGAGAAATGCATTCACGCATTTAGCAACAACAACCCAATTTTTAGAACTACAAACCTTTCGCAACCCACTTAGCTTGAATGGGAAATCAGAAATAAGCACTTTTTGATTTTCCTAAAAAGCTCTGTAGGTGAAAGCTAATATTTTCCTCATGAGTGTATGTCAAAATGACAATCGTACAAAGGAAGACTGTAACGTAGTCTATCTGGGCCAACCGATGATTTGCCCTTACTCTTTCTCCACACTTCTTACCTCCTCAGTTCCAACCTTGTTCTGTAGCAAGCACAGAAAATTGGATTGTGAACATAAAAGAAAATTACCAACACAATAGAGGGACCTGCAAAGCTAAACACGTCAGCATACCACATATATAAAGTGTGTGTTGTCATTCATACTTCTAATCATTACACCACCATGCTGTGCATCCCATAACATGATAATCACACCTAGGTGGTCATCATGTGTGACATGGAGCACTTCCCTCGTAGTCTCAGGTCAAACATAGCACTTTTCCAACCACACAAACATTTATAGAGTAGTGTCATATCTGTGTGGATAATTGCCCCACATAGGGGCAGTAAGAGCTATACAAATGCTATAATTCAATACAATACAATATTTGCAGCTAATTTACCTTGTTACACACTTCAAGCGCTTTAGCTGGTTGCGATTGATCCAGTGGTCTCTACCAGCAGATCCCTTTAACTGGTCGTAACTTCCTTACTGCATGACCAATCTGCACTCTGATGACTCTTCTGGACATAGCAGACTCTGGTGCAACTTTTTCACGTCAGGGCTCGGTCGCACAGGCTGCAGTTTGACAGTCAGTGGCGCTCAGGCGTTCTTAGCTACCAACTCACCAAAGCATGCCTTTTCAGCTTTTGAGGCCCTGTAGCGATTGGAGTCTCTTCTTCTGTCTGAGCCTTGGATACCACTTTTCTCAAGCAAGGCATCAAAGGCACAATCCTCTCTTTGCTAGCCCAAGGAGCAGCAGGTGCAGTCCAGTCTTTGGTTCAGACTTCTTTGTTGGGTCCAGGGAACAGTAGGACATTCCTTCTTTGATCCTCTCCCTAGTATGGATGTGATCGGACGTCTGAGTAGCCCCTCTTGTATGTGTCCACCATTTGTCCATCTAAGGTGGCTTCCCCTTTGAGGCTTGCCTTCTGTGCTTACACCCTGTTTGGCCTTACTGCTGGGTAGCAGTCACACATCTTATAACAGCAGGGCCTTTGTGTTCCTTCCTGCGAGTCATTAACACCTCTTCCCAGGAGGGAAGAAGGCTGTCTCGTGGCAAGCAACCGTAAACGGCCACTGGAACAAGCTGGGCAAGAAAGTGCCAACTTTCTAAAGTTGCCATTTGTGTAAATGATACAGTAAACTTGACTTGAGCATCTAGTCTAGTTTAATGCAACAATTCTTTTGATACCTCGAAGTATCCTTTTTATTACTCTCCTTCAGAAGTTAGCATGGCTGAGTTGTCAGCATTCAATGCTGTACTCACCAATGGGGGGATATATGTCATTACCACACGTGGTTTTACTAAGCATGTCTTTACTTCGTAGATTTTACCACGCATACCATCAGCACACTTTAACATTAGCATAAATTAAAAAAAACACTTGCCACGCAAACGACTAGCACACACACTGTCACCACGCATTTCGTTACTACGGTTATTTAGTAATATTTTATGATCATATGTGCTTACCAGTACCAGAGTTTTACTGACAGAGTAACACTGCCACCTACTGTACTTCGAATTTTCAAAACAGGAGAGTTGCGAAAATATCAGCAACAATAATATTACTGCAAGTAAAATTAATTAACCGTAAATGTCTGAGAATTCGCATTTTGAACATTCGTTTTTGCGGCTGTATTAAATATACCCACACATGTGGCACTTACTGCACACAATAGAAGTTAAGATTCCTCTTTCAAATGGCTGTTTCATGACCGGCTTTTAGATAATGAGATATTAGCAGCTCTCCCGCTCTCATTATAATCAGAATTTGAAATTGTCCGTGCCCGTTAGCAGAGATGCTGACTGACAGAGAATAGGTGCCTGCTTCTCATTCAAGTTTATGCAGGAAATAAAGAAACGTGTTACTAATCGCTTGCTGGACAAAGGCCAAGCTTGGAAAGTCTCATCCCCCCTCCACCTGTGACCTTTCTGAGGCCTTTGACTCCCTGGAAAATGGCCCTCTTATCTTCACCATAAGTGTACCTATGTGCGTCAGAGCTGGGGTGATTTCACTGCTGGCTTAAATATAGCTATCTAAAAGTAAGGATAAACCCCTAGCTCCTCCCTACACCTGACCACGCACCCCTGTCCACACCCCTACATGCCTCAGTCTCTTGAGTCTCCAGGAGAGCTTCTGGGCGACGTCAGCGTCACCACATAGCAGTGCCATCAAGATACCACACTTTAGCTCAGAGCCGGCAAGCGATTATTTACATGTTAATTTATTTCCTGCATACACTTGAATGAGAAGGAGGCAATTATTCTGTCAGTCAGCATCTCTGCTAAAATTCTGATTATAATGAGAGCGGGAGAGCTGCTAATATGTCATTATCTAAAAGCCGGTCATGAAACAGGCATCTGGAAGAGGAAACTTAACTGCTATTGTGTGCGGGAGTGCCACATGTGTGGGTATATTTATTACAGCAGCAAAACCGCATTTTCAAAATGCGTGGTAAAGTCTTGCAATGTTAAGAGTAGCGTGGAAACAGTCTAATCAAAGTAAAAAGTACGTGGTAAATGTACTCCAAAGTAAAGAGTTCAGAGTAAAGGCTGTTTCCCCCAATGGGGCCACTAACCTTTCCAGAGCAAAAATGACAGTGCAGGACTTTTAATGTCTGCACCTGTAAAGTTAGAAAACATATGTCCAATTCTTTAATATAAAGCACACTGTCTTTATGGCTTGGTAGGCCTGCATTAGAGGTGACTTATCCATATTAAAAGGGAAGGTTTGGGCTTTGCCATTACTTTAAATGTGAAAATTTTGTTAGAATTTTGGAAACTGCTTTGCCAGCCAGCAGTGGTAGACTGGGAGTCGTGCTTTGCTTTGTCACACTTGTTGTGGCATAATAAGTGCTGCAGTTTAGGAGAGACATTTTACATAACAGGTTCTGTGTACCATTGGTACCATATACTAGCAACGTATAAGTAAGCTAACTTATAGCAATTGTCAGTGAACCAATCCGACATACATGTTTTACGGGTCTGTTTGGCATGACCCGGTGCTCCTCTAGAGCTGAAAAAACCACCAGCACCGGTCCCAACATTTTGGGGTGATCATACAATAAGACGCATTTCCTTACAAGGCACCCTTCAGGTGGAAGATGCTCAGCAACCAGGTAGTTCTCATCAAGTGGAAGAACCTGGAAAGGCCACCTGCGTATTCCACGGTCACTCCCAGGTCTGTGTTCCACTGTAAAGTTCATACCTATAGGAAAATGAGTCACCTCAACAGTTTGGTGTTCTCTCCTAACATCTGCATTAGTCACCTGAGTGGTCTGTGGTCAGTTTGAACTCTGAAGTGAATTCCATACAAGTAGAGTCTCAACTTCTTCAGGGACCAAGCCACAGCAAAGGCTTCCCTCTCAATGACACTCCAGCACTGCCCTTTTGGGAGGAGTTGCATAGTAAATAAAAAGGCAACTGGTTGTTTCTGGCTCTCATCATTTATCTGTGCCAACAGTACTCCAATCCCATGTTTAGAATAATATGTCTGAACAATAAACTAATTTCTAAAGTCAGGTGTTCTTAAGTCTGGTGCTGAGCACAGAGCCTATTTCAGGGTGCCAAAGCCTTTTTGACACTGTGCAGTCCAAATAACTTTTCTTGGAAGTGAGTCCTGTCAAGCATGCCATAATGATACCAAACGCCTGCACAAACCTTCTGTGGTACACAGTCAGGTCAAGAAAAGCCAGGATGGTCTGGATCTTGGAATGAAGCGGTTATACATGTCCCCCACAAGCACACCACTGAGCCTTGTCCTATTTGGCACTAATTAGAGCCTTAATAGTCAGACCTACCTGCTGCAGAGCCTGAAGCACTTTCTTAAGGTAAAACCAGGTTCTCTACCCAGGTGGAACTAATATCGTTAATATTTGCTCCACTGATATCTTCCAGACCTGAAGGAACTCTATGCAACAACCTTTGTAAGGTGATTGGTGTATTTCTTAAACCAAATTGCATCACTTTATACTGAAAGTGACCTTGAGAATTTGAAAATGCAGATCTCTCCTTGGCTCCTTGTGTGGGGGTAATCTATCAGTATCCTGAAGTTAAATCAAATGTGTATATGTATTTGGAAGCCCCCAACGTTTCCGTGAACACATCAGCACTCGGTATGGGGTGAGCACCAATCTTAGTGACCACATTTAGTCCTATGCAGCCTGCATTGAACCTTAACCCTTTCCATGCATTGGAAGGCCCCCAGCCATCCAACGTCACGGTGGGCATGTGCTTTGGATGTCCGGGGGCCATCCGAATTGCGCACGGGTGGAATTTGCCCGCACCGCTGGGGAATTCCACGTGCATTCTAGGGGTTAATTCAGGTTTCCCACTTTTGGATTTCATTTTGGCAGTAGAACTACTAGGTTAGAGTGCTCAATCACTTAAGGCTCTAGCATTCTGGCCACCTCAGTCTAAATGCTAGCCTTAACCTGTTTGGACAGTCTGTAAATTTTACTCTTGACAGACAAGCTGTCACCTGTGTCCACACATTATGAACACACCAAGTTGTCAGACTTGGGTTCAAGATGAACAAACCAGCTAATTGTTCCAACTCTGTCCACTGCTCCATTTTTGGCATTACGTGACAGCAGGTCAGGGAGAGACTCATTTTCCTGATTGGATCACTGACATAACACCAACACTCAAAATAACGACCTACAAAATGAATGACACACAAATATCGATAGCATAAATATCGATACTCTAACTTATTTTAAAAAATACAAAAATATCGACACAAAATTATCAACAAACATTAACATCGATATCACTAATATCGATAAAAAAAATATTCATAACTAATATCAAAAATATTAAATAAACAGACAAAATGACACAAATATCTATAACAAAAATATAGATCACACTATTATCGCCCCCCCAAAAATATAGACACCTTAAAAATATTTTAATAACACAAATAGCACAAAAATAATATAAGCAATATTACAAACACACACAACATATTAAATAAATCCATTTAACATTTAAATAAAATAACTTTAACATATTTAAACTCACCAAATTTAATATACTTACAAACACTAAGGAGCCGATTCCGATTCGGTAAGCTAATCCATACGACCGAATCGAATCCGTAACCCTTTCCGTACGACTCCTCCAATTACCGTCCGAATCCCGTAGTACGATTCGTAGGATAAATATACGACCGAATCATTGCGAACCGTATGAATAGCAAGGGAAAATCCGTACGACACGGACCCTCAAAGTGAACTGTACGAATCATAAACATGCTGTATGACCCGACAAGTTACGATCCAGACCGGGGAATCAGAATGCGATTTGTATGGAAAACATCGCGTATGAGCGAGCCACACAATCAAATACGAGACAAACCCACACTATTGTGATGGAGTCATACGCGAGCGTGTGTAACGCACCGTACCATGGCACTCATGGCCTGTGTGCGCCTCGTATCACTATTGTGATGGAGCCATACGTGAGCCGTGTGTAACGCACCGTACCCCGGCGTTCATGGCCTGTGTGCGCCTCGTATCACTATTGTGATGGAGTCATACGCGAGCGTGTGTAACGCACCGTACTCCGGCGTTCATGGTGTGTGCACCTCATATCACTATTGTGATGGAGCCATACGCGAGCGTGTGTAACCCACCGTACCCCGGCGTTCATGGCGTGTGTGCGCCTTGTATCACTATTGTGATGGAGCCATACGCGAGTGTGTGTAACGCACCGTACCCCGGTGTTCATGGCATGTGTGCGCCTCGTATCACTATTGTGATGGAGTCATACGTGAGCGTGTGTAACGCACCGTACCCCGGCGTTCATGGTGTGTGCACCTCATATCACTATTGTGATGGAGCCATACGCGAGCGGGTGTAACCCACCTTACCCCGGCATTCATGGCGTGTGTGCGCCTTGTATCACTATTGTGATGGAGCCATACGCGAGTGTGTGTAACGCACCGTACCCCGGCGTTCATGGCATGTGTGCGCCACATATCACTATTGTGATTGAGCCATACGCGAGCGTGTAACGCACCGTACCCCGGCGTTCATGGTGTGTACGTCGCGTACCGGGGATGCAGTTCGGGTCGGACTTTGCTTTTCCGGACGTTTTGAGCACCCGTAGAAAAAGAGTCATACGGAGTGTCGCAGAGACGAATCGTACTTGCTGGGCCGGAAACCGCTGCTTAATTATGTACGGACATCGCGTACTGCGTGTTCTGGGTACAAATCGCACGTTTTTTTTAGTCGTACGGTTTTTAGTACGATTCGTACAGAGATCTACTTTGGATCCGAATCGTACTTCATCGTACGTATGGGGACGTTTATGGGTACGATTCGTACGGGAAATATGCTCCGTACGGTTATTTGTAAAGGGATCTTACCGAATCGGAATTGGCCCCTATATATAAAAATAATATTTTTTAATATACATGCAATGCAAAATAAAATACAAATAATATACCATTACACTTTTAAATAAAGTAAGAATACAAAAAATTTTCAACTGAACATTAATTAGCAATTCCCGTATAAGGAAAAAACTGCCAAAATAACTGAAAACATTAATAACAACCAATGAAAAATACCTACAACTAAGGTAACCCAATAAGATTGAAAGCACAATTAAACAAACACTATATAAACAAAAGAAAATGTAACATTATTTTATGATCCAACAACAAAATCAATAATATGGGGAATCCCTGCCGGATTGCTTCAGGATTGAAATCTCTGAATACAAGTTTAAAAAGTAAGTAAAATATCTATTTAATGTTACAACTGCATAAAATAAGCGTAAAGCACTTTTTATATTACTCAAAGAAATAATATATATTTATTTTTAATTATATCTCCTCTACAGAAACGTCAACACATACACAACTAGCTTCAAGCATCATCATGTAACATGTAACACAATAGTTTCATTTGTTATAGCCCTCCCATATCATGCATTTGAATAATATTTGCTGCATTGCCGCCATGGGAAGGCATGCAGCATCTGCATGTGGGGGACCGTAGCGGGCTCCCAGGGTGTTGGGGCATGAGGGGTGCACATGGTTTGCATGCACAACTTGGCAGTCAACGCCCGGTGGCTGCCACGTTGTGCATGCAAATGCACAACATGCCTTATTTACATTGCGGCGGGTGCTGCTGAAAGCACCGCCCGCCGCAATGTAAAAAATGCTTGATACACCCGCCTGTGTGGCGGGCGCATCCTAATCTGCATCACAGGACCGCTGCACATATGGCGGGTGGTCCCTTTTGCCATTACGGTGGCGGGTGGAATAGACCCCTTAGTTTGGAAAATGGCTAACTAAATGAAATAATAGAAATACCTTTTTATATTAAAGTCAATGTACATTAGAAATGCAATACATAAGGTTTAAAAATAATAATTAATATTACTGATGTACTAAATGTTTTTTCTTTACTGTTTAAAATTTTTAAAGTATAATACTAAATATTAAAAAATAAATAATATGTATTATTATAATTTCAAATAAAATATTTTAACTTACCAATGTCATTTAAAATTTTTTATAATGCTCGCTAAAAATGTGAAGAAATGTGTAAAAATGTAAAAATATTTTTCTTTTTCATAATGTTTTCTTAACTTAATAATTTTATTTGTATATACAACTTAAATAATATTATACAAAACATAATATTATGTATTAAAAAATATGCAAAAAATATGTAATAATGTATACAATGAGAACATTTGAATAAATATATGTTATTAAAAATGAACACTGTATTTAATTATGTAATACATATTTACAATATAAATAAATATTCTATAACTGTCACCAAAAAACTATGTCACATTTTTTTTATAAAAACCAGTGGACAACTACATCTTTTATTTGTAAAACCTGTATATATTTACCAAGTTCTTTATTATAAAAAAGTTAAAATTGTTTCATTCTGACTATACTTAAAAAATATATGTTTATGTTTAAATATGTACTAAATATGCAATGTAAGCAAACACAAGTAATACTTTTTCTCTATATGACTATATATATATAGATATATATATATATATATATCTATATATATATATATATTAAAACATTGGGGCCTATTAGGATGACGGGCGGACTTTGTCATAAGGGCAGGGGTCCCGTCCTTGGAATTAGGATGCACCCGCATTTTTAACATTGCGGTGGGCGGTGCTGAAAGCACCGCCTGCCGCAATGCTAAAAAAGCATGTTGTGCGTTTCAAAGCACAACATGACAGGCACCGCGCGGTGCCTGCCATGTTGCACTTTGAAATGTGGGGGGTACCCCCCATGTGCACCCACCACCCCCCCGGTGTCCCAGGGGGCCCGCAACGGGCCCCTGCAGGGAGTCTCCGCATGCCTTTTCGTGGCGGCAGGCATTACCCAAAGCCCATCCTAATATGGCTGTCGGTGTCTGATAGACACCACCACCATATTAGACCTCTTCTGCCCCGGTCGCAAGGCGACTGAGGCGGAAAAGCGGCGGACGGTTTTTCCGTCCGCCCCGGACCCCCCAGCCATCCTATTGTGGCAGAGGTCATTTCTGTGCGGATGGCGGGCAGATTGCCCCCGCTAGGCCGGCGGTGGCTACTGCCAGCCTGGCGGTGGCAATCCGCCCGCCATCCTAATGGGCCCCAAAATACATATTATTTGTTTGCTTGACTCTTTGAATGAAAATAAAAATGTTAATAAAATATAAATATTGTGGTGTATTTTATTCCTATATTAATTGTTGTTTTCTGTATCTACAATAAAATATTTATCTTAAAATATACATCACACATATATATTTTTAATACACATACTATTACCACTTGATTTGTATCATTAACCTTACTAAAAGAAAAAAGAACACATATTTTTCTATTCCCACTCTAAACTATATCAGCTCAGGGAAACTGCAGGACCCTACACATATATAATTTACTATTCCCACTCCAGACTGTATTAACTCAGGGAAGGCACTGGACACTAAACATAGAAAATATATTATTCTCACTCCAAACTAGAAAAAGTCAGGGAAGGTGCTGGACGCTAAACATATATAATTTACTATTCCCACTCCAAACTGTATTAACTCAGGGAAGGTGCTGGACACTAAACATATATACTGTATTATTCCCACTCCAATCTTGAAAAAGTCAGGGAAGTTTCTGTACACTAAACATATATAATTTACTATCCCCACCCCAAAATATATTAACTCAGGGAAAGTGCTGGATACTAGGGGTCACATTAGTCCGCCTGCCATCCCGACGCAAAAACGGCCCGCCCCCCATAAGGGTGAGGGTCCCGTTTTGGCCATTAGGATATGCCCGCCACAGTGGCGGGCGCATCCTGTATTTTTAACATTGCGGCGGGCGGTGCTGAAAGCACCACCTGCCGCAATGCTAAAAATGCATGTCAAGCAGTTCAATGTACAACGTGACAGGCACCGCGCGGTTCCTGCCACTTTGTATATTGAAATGCAGGGGGGTACCATAGGTACCCCCCTCATGTGCACCCCACACCCCCCAGAATCCCTAGGGGCCCGCAACAGGCCCCCGCAAGTGATTCCCGCATGCCTTTCCGTGGTGGCGTTGCCGCCACGGAAAGGCATGTGTCCGCCCCCATCATAATATGGTTGGCAACCTGTTGACCGGGCGGAAAAGCGGTGGATATATAATTTACTATTCCCACTTCAAACTACATTAACTCAGAGAAGGTGCTAGACAGTAAACATATATAATTTGCTATTCCCACTCTAACCTACATTAAGTCAGGGAAGGTACTGGACACTAAACATATATAATTTACTATCCCCCCTCCAAACTACATTAACTCAGGTAAGGTGATGTACACTAAACATATATTATTTTCTATTCCCAGCCCAAACTATATTAACTCAAGAAAAGTATACAAAAATATAACTTTTAAATGTCATATTGCCAAACAAATTGCATGAAATCATATACAATAATACACATAATACATATATTTACATATTCCCATGTATAAAAACCTATCAAAAATATATAATATTTGTAATTAACTTTATATCATAATCAAAAATATATATTTTTATTTTTTTTTAATTTATTTTCAAAATTTCTCAATGTGCATTTTTTTAATTCAAACATAATTTAACAAAATGTTTTATAAATTTTACAAAATATCACTACAATTAAAAAAATAAATCAAAATGTTAATTCTTTTCAAATATATTATAAATGCATTTTAAAACATTAAAATTATTTTAAAAATACCCCCATCATCACCTATAACCTCAATATCACACGCCTAAAATCCAAAATGTATATTTTGTATGCAATTTAAATTCAATTTTTTTCATATTAAAACATTACCCACCCTTATCCCCTATAACCGCAACATCCTTTCCCTAAAAAAAAAAATATTTTTTAATATATCTTTATGATTTTTTTCAAAACACTCCCCCTTTATCCCCTATAAACCCAACATCCCGCTCCTAAAACACAACTTTAAATTTCATTTATATGTTATGTTATGTTATGTTAGGTGTTTTTCTATAGCGCACAGCTGCCCCAGCAAAGGGGTGTCCCGGCGCTGCAAAGATCTAATAGCACACACAGCCGCGAAGGTCGTCACAGACGTCACGAAACCAATAGACTACACTGAGGGGAAGAGGACGTTTTTAATGGCTTTCCTGAAAGCGAGCAGGCCGTCCATATTACGAATACATACAGGCAGCGCATTCCATAATTTGGCGGCCAGACAGTGAAACGAACGCCCTCCTGGCCGGCAAAGTTTGAACCGCGGGACAATCACCAGGTGCTGCCCCAGTGAACGCAGCTGTCGGGTGGGGACATACGGGGTCAGAAGGTCTCCCAAGAGCGCCGGGCTAGCAGTTTTTAAGATCTTATAGGATATACATAGAGCTTTAAACTGGATCCGCTTCTCCATCGGAAGCCCTTGAATAATGGCCCACACATGGCAGAAGCGGCGGAGACCCACCAGTATTCTAGCTGCGGAGTTTTGTACTCGTTGCAGCCGAAGTATCTCTGCTTTATTGGCCCCTAAGAGCAGGGAGCTGGCATAGTCCAAGCGAGATAGTATAGTTGTCTGCACAATTAATTGTCGTACTGCTGGGTCAAAAAATGTCAGGAGAGGTTTAAGACCCCTTAACAGTCCCACACAGGTAGCAGCAACCCTCTTTGTATGGGTCTGGAAACTAAGAGTCGAGTCCATCCAGACCCCGAGATTCTTTACCACTGTCTTAGGCATGGGCATAACTCCTAGGAGCGACGGCCACCAGTGTTCATTCCATAGCGCAGCATTTTTTCCCACCAGTAGAACCTCTGTTTTACTTTTTACATTTAATTGCAGACAGTTATTGGCCATTCACTGAGCCATCACTGTCATCCCGTCTCTGAATCTAGTAGCCGTTGTAGATGGCCCCTCAGCTAAGGTGACAACAAGCTGCGTGTTGTCAGCATAGGAGACCAACGTAAGGTCCCACTGTTTAGCGACAGCAGCTAGAGGCTGGACATATAGATTAAACAGCGACGGGCTCAATGCTGAGCCCTGTGGGACCCCCTGACCGATGGAACGGGACTTGGAGAGGAACGGGGGGCGGACACACGGAAAGATCTTTCTGTTAAGAATGACCTAAACCATTCTAGGGCTGTTCCGGTAACACCTGCTACCTCTAATCGGTGGAGAAGGTAGCAGGGGTTACCGGAACAGCCCTAGAATGCCATGTGACACCGTATCGAAGGCAGCGCTAAGATCTAACAGGATCAGCGCTGCACTTTTGCCGGCATCAAGGATTGACCGAAGATGTTCAGTGGTAGCTAGCAGAGCAGTTTCCGTGCTATGGCCTGGGCGAAATCCATTCTGCGATGGGTCCAGAATATTATTGGAGCTCAGAAATTGAGATAAGACATTATTAACATGGGCTTCAGCAATCTTGGCCACCCACGGGAGAAGAGATATGGGTCTGAAATTCTCGGGTTTTTGGGGTTCTAGCGTGGGCTTCTTAATGATAGGTGACACCCAGGCCTGTTTCCAGGCACCGGGAACAGTAGCGGTGGAGAAGGAAGAATTAAGTATTTGACACAGCGGCTGCCGAAAAATCGGGAGCGACTCAATGAATTGGGAAGGTCTCAGAGGATCAGAGGATGAGCCAGATTTAATTCTACCGCTCAATCTGGTAAATTCATCCACGGAGATCTCTGGGATTGCCAATAAAGTAAGACAGGTCTCATCTCTAGTGGACGAGAGGATAGAATCAGAAAACGTATGTGGAAAAGATTGATAGATTTTTCCACAAAGAAGGTCGCAAGCTCTTCACATTGCTGTGTGGATACTATACTAGGCATAGCCCCTTTTTTACTTCTGAGATCTTTAAAGATTTTAAAAATGCATTTCGTTGGATTAGCACTTGACTTTATTTCCTTAGCATAGAAGGCCGCACGAGCAGAGCAGATAGATTTATGGTAGAGCTTGATTTGAGAGAGATAAGTTATTTTTTCTCACACATATAGTCCCTTCTCCAATCACGTTCCGCTTTCTTACAAGCTTTCCTGAGACTTCTCAGCCAGTCACTATACCAGGGACTAGAGTTGGATGTGCGCCCCTTGATCCATTTTGCAGGTATAAAGGTATCCAAGCCCTTTAAGATCCAGTCGCAAAACGCCCTGTAGGCCACCTTGGGATCCGCCATGTCTCCCAGGGGATTAGCCATAAGGAAGGCATAGAGATCTTCTAATCTAAGCTTATGCCATGGACGTCTAAAAACCGGATTGTCTGTATCTAATTTATAAGGTTCTATAACCGGTAATGACATTTCTATTAATAAGTGATCTGTCCATGCCATGGGTTTGGGCGTTTCGATCTACAAAGATTGTATGTTGGAAAAAACGGGGTCTAGTAGATGCCCGGCGATATGCGTGGGGTCAGATACTAGTTGCTCCAACTGTGGAGCACCCAAGTCAGCTAATAGACTGCAAATAGCGCTATCCTGAGTCAGATCCAGGTGAAGATTAGGATCTCCCAGGATAGTAAGATTCGCGGATCCTACAACAAGTGCGCTAACAGTCTCCAGCAAAGCTTATGTGAACTTGGAGGCCGGCCCTGGAGGGCGATAGATAAAAAGTCCAGAGAGGATCAAATGCGGGCTAATAGACACCCTGAAGCGAGCACATTCACATTCAGTAATGTCTTCCTTAGTAAAGGTGCAAGAATACTATAATATAATATTATAATAATAAAACATTTTAAAATTACATTTTGTGTTTTAAAACACTACCCACCCTTATCCCCTATAAACCCAACATCCCGCTCCTAAAACAGTTTTTATATAAAACATATACAATTAATAAAAAATGTATAATACTTAAAAAAAATAGATACTATATAAAAAAATCACAGCATTTTCAAAATCGATATTTTTAATAACAATATTTTTAAAATCGATATTTTTAACAATATTTTATACCACAAAACAATTCGATATTCTTGACATCGATATTATATACAATGATATTTTTGACTTTCGACATTTTAAACTCGATATTATTGCACAACGATATTTAAAACTCAATATTTGATCTACTTACCTTCCTGATTTTCCCCCATCTGCCACCATGAGACTTGTCATGTGTGCTATGTCATGGTGTAGTTTCAACCCTCTGAGAGTTTCCTGGGGCACCAAGATCTACAAAATAGGTGACTTTCCCTTTCTTTTCCGAAAGTTGATAGGGCCCTGTCCATTTGTTTTGAGATACCCTGGGTGCCACAGGTTCTGAAACCCACACAAACTGTTCTGGTTGGTATTCCAACAAGGAGGATGTCTGGTCATACCAGTGCTTAAGAAGATCTTGACTGGCCTCCAAAGTCTTGTTTGCCTTTTTCATGTACTGAGCCATTATGAAATGAAAGCCCAGTACATGGTCCACTATGTCATGTTTAGGCTTATTGATGGGCCTCTCTAACTCCTCTCTTACCAAACTTAGTGGAACTCTTACAGGATGACAAAACAGGAGCTCAACAGGACTGAAGTGCAGTCCCTTTTGGCAAACAGTAGGGATGGAAGCAGAACATTCCATCACCTTCTGAGTTTATCTCTGGTTCTAGGAGAGGTGTGGAGCAGCAGCCGGCGGCTGACTCCAGAGCACTGGGCTCACGGTTTGATTCCCAGGGCCGGCAGCAGGTAGGCCAGCACCCTGTGACTCTGGGCAATAGCTCGCTTAATCTCCCCTATGGCCCCCATCGCCTTGAGACTCTTAGGGGTGATTAGTTTGCGCTTTACAAATACTGGGTTATTATTATTTATTTGGTAAACCCATTATTATGCCTTTCATGGTCTTGTTAAATCTCTTAAACAGACCATTATCTCGGGGATCGTGGTAAGTGGTGAACTTGTAACATCACACTAATCCCACATTGCTTTAATATAGACAGACGTAAAGTGGTTACTTCTATCTGAAATCACCTCCTTTGGAAAACCCAATGTGTTGAAGATACCAAGTAGAACCTGCAGGTGTAGTGACTATCCTAGGTGGAATTAGTTCTGGCTACCTGATGACATGGGCCACTACCACCAGGATAAATGTACCTGTTCCCAGATGCAGTCTGTGGGTCAAGGGGATCTACACTATCTCTCTCTACCCTCACAATGGAAGTCCACCACAGTTGGTTGTATTAGGGGAGCCTTTGTCTTGCTCCCTGTCTTGCCACTGGCTTGACAGGTGACATAGGAGAGCAGAACTACTTCACTTTCTCTGACATCTGGAGCCAGGAAAAGTGATTGACCAACCATCCCAGGGTTTGGTCTGCCACAGATGACAAGCTAGGGGAATTTCATAGGCTAGTTTGTGGAGGAACTCTCTGTATAGTTGGAGGGGGCCACCACTCTTCTAGAGGGCCAGTCTCTTTTCTCGAAGACCAATCTTCTCTCCTCCAGGTCTAGGGAGCTTACTTGGGCTTCTAGATCTCTTTGCCCTATCTCTGATTTTGAGCTCCTCTCACTGCCAGACATTGAGGGGAGCCTTGGGCGGATGGTGGTGCGTCATGAGGTCATCATACCCCTCATCCTCCTCATTGATGACTCTCCTGTCATCATTCTCTTTCCCATTATGTGGGATAGTCTCACGCTCCAAGAGTGCTTGGACTCTGAGGGCCTCAATCCAGGCCCTGAGGACCTTCTTGAAATCCTTCTTTTTTGCTGAAGAGGCCAGATTTATCGTCCTGTTCTTTCATAATCCTCTCATTTATTTTGGTGGTGGACAGGGTGGCCGTTTTGATCTCTGTATTAGGTGAACTCTTTTGATGACTTTTAGAAAGTTTACAAAACAGTTTTATACTCTTTCAAACATTATCAGAACTTGTTTAAAGTTTCAAAATTATGGAATCAGTGCTTTGGAGACTTTAGAATTTGTCCAAATGAAGCAAAATTGATTGGCAAACACAATTACTCCTTTCTAAGTGTCGACTTGGTGGATATTTAAGTTTTCAAACTTATTAACTGATTGGTACTGCAAAACACAAGTTCTGGATCCCACCGCTAGGCACAAATGTGAGGAAAGTGGTTTATTATATGGTGTGGCTGCACAACCTCACTGTGTAATAAATGCACAAACCCCTATTGGGTCTAGCCAGATTCATTTGAAAAACCTTAGCTTAACCCTGGGTAGCAGTGGCTCTGAGCAGTCAGGCAATATTGAAGGAACAAGCGTAAAGCATTAAGAAGTACCAAAACAGTTGAAAAGAAGAAAACACACCACAATACAAATCTGATTCCAATTAATAAAAATAGGTTGTATTTTTATCTATAAATAGACATCTAAATGACAAAAATCCACAGGAGAGTTCCGGGAATGTTCATGTTTAGAGGAATAATAAATAACAGCACTATAAATCATTGTAATGGATCGCGATAGTGGTACACTTTTCAAATGTTTACAAAGTTGTAAGCCACAACTTTAGCACTCTCGGAGTGACCAAATCCAACAGGGAGCTAATCATGGAAACCAACAAGGTCCAGTTGAACAATAACCTGCATTCAGAGGGGCCAGCTAGGCTTAGCAGGACAGTTACCTTCCAGTCAAACAGTCTCCAGTCCATTTCCAGGTTCTATGGTTGAACTGCCATGGATGTTTGTGGAATGGTCCTCATGTGGGGTATACAGAATGCTGAAGATGCAGAGCTAGTGACAGGTGTCTTCTCAGGGCCACTCCTCAGTCCACAAACATGATGGGGCAACTTTGGCAGCAGAGATCGATGTCCCACAAACTCAGGATGAAGTCCAGCCAAAAACCAGTTGCCAGTGGTTTACTGTAAAACCAATGGTACCCTTTAACTGTTAGGATTTTTATTTTTTTGGGGGGGGGGGAGTTTTATATAGCTCGAACTTGAGCCAAAGATATCAGAGCACTTTACATGAGCACCAGTTGCTTGCTTGCTGGGCGTCCAATCTGCCCTCCAACAACTCTCGCAGGCCCAGCCATGTTGGGTTAGGACTCAGTTTCCCAGGCTGCACTTTAGCAGTCAGTGGCGATCAGGCGTTCTTGGCTACCAACTCACCAAGGTAGGCTTCTTCAGCTTTTGTGGCCTTGTATCCATAACAGGAAGTCAGCCAAATGACTCTTGGATGCACTTCTTCTGTCTGGGGCCTCGGGACCACTTTTCCTCAAGCACGGCGCCACAGGCACAGTTTTATCTTTGCTAGCCCAAGGAGCAGCAGCTGCAGTACATTCTTTGGTGCAACCTGTCTTTGCTGGGTCCAGGGAAATGCAGGGCAGGTCTTCTTTGGTCCTCTCGCCAGATCATATGTGATCTGGGTGCCAGGGGTGCTACTTTTATGCCCAGTTCTTGTACTTGGGGGGAGTGGTGACTACTAGCCAATGGACTATCAGGTCACCTCCCACCTAGTGACGACTTCCTGTGAAGTGTGGCTTCTAGCTAGCCCAGAATGCACCATTTTGCCCACTTCTAACATTGCAGAACCCTTCTCTTGGTGTGTAGAGCTCCCTTGCCCATCTCAGAGATGTGGCTTCCCGGAGGGCTACACGCCGATGAAATAAAATGGTTTGGCACTGGCTTCCATGCTCTGTCCCCGATGCAGCCTGTCCGCAAAAACAAAAGAGTAGTCACTCTTGTGTGTGTCTACTATTTGCTCATCAAAGGCGGCTTTTCCTTTGAAGTTCACCTTTTGGGCTCACACTTTGTTTGGCCTTCCTGCCAGGGAGAGGTCACACGTCTTCCAACTGCAGGGCCTTTGTGTTCCTTCCTGAGTGTCATTACCATCTCCCTCCAGGAGGGTAGAAGGCTGCCTCTTCTACATAAACCATAAACTTTGGGCAACAAAATGGCAACTTTCTAAAGATGCCCTGTGTGCAAAGGTTACATTAAAATTGACTTGAGCATTAAGTCAGGTTTAATACAATGATTCTTTTGATACCTAGAAGTATAATTTTTAGTATTGCATTTCAGGAGTTAGCACTGCTAAGTTGTCCGTGTGTAACCCTGTACTTGCCTATAGGGTTGCTAGCTTTTCCACAGTAAAAACAATGATGTAGGGCTTTTACTGTCTGGATATGTAAAGTTAAAAATACACTTACACCAGGCATTTAGGGATTAGTAGGCCTGCTTAAGCAGTGACTTATAAATGTTTAAAAAGAAGGTTCTTTGTTTGCTTTACTATTACTTTAGGTTTAAAGTATTTTATTACTTCAGTGCATACACATTACAAACAAACAAAACAATTGTCATAAAGGGGGTAAAGCAAAGCTACCGCTCCATGGGCGCCCTCAATGTGCATGACGCCACAGTGATGACATCCTGCATTCCATGAGTCTATGTAGATATGCGGTGTCGACAAGTTCAGCAATTACAATCCCCTTACCCCAACTCCCCCCTCTCCCCCCAACTCCCTTCCCCCCTCCCTCCCGCGCTGTGCTAATGTTCCACACCCCGTATATCTCTACATAGCATCCGTTCCCCTTATCAAGCAATCCCCCCGTACATGCTAGGTGGGCGGGTCAGTCAGGGACGTTAGTCTCATTAAACGAAGGTATCGGGGACAAGGGATTTCCCTGAATTCCGACTGTAGTAAGGTATGGAAAGGCTGCCACAATTCCTCGAACTTATCCACCTCCCCCGCTACCGTGAGCGATAATTTCTCCATCCCCAGAACGTGCCACAGCCTGTGTAACCAACCAACTATGGTGGGGAGTGTAGTGGAGCGCCAGTGAATGAGGATGTTCTGGATCGCTGAACCCAGGGCAATCGCTATCTGCCTACCCCTCCTAGACCGCAACGGGTACATCAGGCCATTGGGCAGCCCCAACAGGACATAGGCGGGAAAGCGAGGGAGTTCAATCTCAAAACACTGATCAATTTCATCCAGGACTTCCTTCCAGTAGG
This sequence comes from Lissotriton helveticus, assembly GCF_964261635.1. Lineage (NCBI taxonomy): Eukaryota > Metazoa > Chordata > Amphibia > Caudata > Salamandridae > Lissotriton > Lissotriton helveticus. Next base: position 208,664,891 of record NC_136073.1, on the reverse strand, counting down.
GACTCAATAGAGGGCAATCCCATAGAACGTGTGTAAGTTTACCAATCTGTCCGCACTCTCGCCAGCAGGTGTTCGCTATGTGTCGGTTCATCTTGTGTAGTCTCTCCGTGGTGTAGTACCAGTAAGTGGAGATTTTAGTATAGGTTTCGGTGAGCCCGGTGTGGTATGCTGAATGAAGTGCACGGTAAGAGATGTGCTCCCAGTCCGTCTGACTCAACTCTCTACCCAGCTCTCTTCCCTAGCGTTCCCGCCCCGGGTTGTAAATGTGGAAAGAGGGTGGCTGCAAGAATTTATATAAGTCGGAGATGAGTTTGGAGTCCGAGGAACGTGTCGCTAGCCACATCTCATAGGGAGTAAGTTTCCTATTCGCTAGGTCGCACACCTGTGGCTGAAGCGCCCAGTGTCGCACCTGTAGGTACCGCATCCGTTCAGTCTCAGGCAGTCGATATTCCTTGCGGAGATCCCGAAACGAAACGGCACCCTCCGGGCTGTATATGTGACACAGCGCACTGCACCTAGCCTCCCTCCAGTGCGCGAAGGCCTCCGGTTCCATCCCAGGCTGAAAATCCGGGTTTTCGACTATTGGCGTGAACGGAGACGGAAAGGTGGTAAGCTCGTGTTTAAGATTCACGGCGTCCCAAACACGCAGCGGGACTCGTGTGATAAAGGACGCGTAGAGATTGGGGGGACGATGAGCCCTGTTCATGAAGGGTATCTCCTGCAGGGTTCTACCCGCCACCGCCTGGTCCTGGAACAGCCAGTGCTTATCAGATTCCCACTTGCTCCACTCCACGAAATACCTGAGCTGCGCTGCCTGAAAATATTTGTGTAGGTCTGGAATACCTAGGCCGCCCGACTCCGGCGCCAGTGTAGATAAGGCTCTCTTGAGTCTGGGTTTGCGGCCCTGCCACACAAAACGAGCAATGTCCGCCTGGGCCTGCCTGATCCATCCCTTCGGGGGCTGAAGAGGTAAGGCCCGAAACAGGTACAGCACTTGCGGCAAGAGTGTCATCTTCACCGCAGCCACTCTACCCAGCAACGACAACGTACCTTTGTTCCATCGGGCTAACTCTTCCTTAATTTTCTTGCCTAATGCTGCGTTGTTGGCCGCCACCATAACCGGTAAAGAGGGCGCTAGCAGAATGCCCAAATACTGAACCAGCTCCTTAGACCAGCGCATGGGAAAGAGGCCTTGCAACTCGAGCCTCGTGGCAATGGTCAGCGAGATGTCAAGGGCCGCCGATTTCCCCACGTTCATTTTAAAACCCGCCACCGCGGCGAAAGCCTCTAGCTCAGCGACGCAAGCCGGCAGCGCCCTACGCGGGTCGTCAAGCGTCAAGATGACGTCGTCCGCATACAAGCTAATGGTGTGAACATACCTCCCCATCCTGACCCCGGTCACATCTGGGTTCTGCCGAATTCGCTGCGCAAATGGCTCCATATATAAAGCGAAAAGTAGCGGTGACAGCGGGCACCCCTGTCTGGTGCCCCGCTCTATCGTAAATGGTCGAGAGCTGTGTCCATTCACCCGGACCACCGCGGATGGATATCTATAACAGTTAAATATCAAGGTGCGAAATTTCTCACCGATGAATATTTTGCAGAGCACCTTCTCCAGATATGGCCAATGCACGCGGTCGAACGCTTTCTCCGCATCCACCGAGAGGAGCATCCGTTCCCCTGGAACACGGGAAGCTTTTTCCAAAATGTGGACTACCCTCTTGGTGTTCAACTGTTTGTCTGCCGGGGACAAACCCCGCCTGATCTGGATCCACCAGGCCTGGCAGATGAGGTGCTAACCGCGCCGCCAGGATCCCAGTGTATAGTTTGAGATCCACATTTAACAGCGAGATCGGCCGATAGGAGCCACATTCCATCCGGTCCTTCCCCGGCTTGGGGATAACCGACACCGTCGCTCGGAGCAAGTCGGGAGGAATGGCTCCCGGCTCCGCAAAGGAGTTAAAGAGACGTGTCAGCAGCGGTGCCAATTCCTGACAGAACGTTTTATAGAAGAGAGGGGTGTACCCATCAGGTCCCGGGGCCTTCCCGTGCTTAAGGCGGGAAATCGCCGTAATCACCTCCTCAATTCGTATCTCCCGTTCTAGGTGTTCAGCCTGCTCCTTGGCAAGGGAGGGGAGATCGACCGAAGCCAGGTAGGCAGCCTCGGACTGCGCCGACGGGGGCTCGCCCGCATATATATCGGCGTAGTACTGGCGGAAGCCATCCGCAATCCGATCATCGTCCGTGACTGTCGCTCCATTGGGTGCCAACAGCTCTTTCACCCGCTGGTGCTGGTGTTTAACACGAAGCTTGTTCGCTAGGAGCCGGCCGCACCTGTCCCCGCCGGTGTAGTACGCGTGTTTCAGGCGCAACGCCGCGTATTCCGCTCTGTCCATATCTAGAGCGGACAACAGCTTACGGGCGGCTTTGAGCTGCCTCCAAACCCTGGGGGCTGTCGTCCTCTGATGTACGAGTTCCAGCTCCCTCACCGTGCTCGTAAGTTCGTCCCGTTTTAGTTGTCATTCCTTATTGTCCGCAGAAGAGTACTGCCTTCAGGGCGGCCCATTGCGTTGCCCTGGCGGTATCGCCATTATCATTGTGCCGTCGGTAGTCGCCGATTGAGTCTCGTATTTGGTGCACAACCGATCGCCTGTGCAGCAGGGTGTCTAGGAGGCGCCAGACCCTTCGTGGGAGGGACGTCGGCGGAAGCTGAAAAGTACCTGATACCGGGGCGTGGTCCGACAAAGTCAGTACGCCTATGTCAGAGGCTGTCGCTAGCGCAGTAAACGGCCCCGTGACCAATAAATAATCCAGCCTCGCGTATGTCTTGTGTGCATTTGAATAGTAGGAGTAGGCTCGGGCAGCAGGGTGGAGGCTCCGCCATAAGTCATGTAGATCAAGGTCGCCTAAGCAGGATTTGGACCGCTGTGTGATTTCACCCACCTGTGGACGCCGTTGTGCCAATCTATCTAGGGACGAGTCAAAGACCATATTCAAGTCACCACCTATTATTATATGCCTATCTGGGGTAGTCGCTACTTCCTCTAAAGCGGATTGCAGGAACCTATCTTGGTGGTCATTGGGGCTGTATATCGTACCTATCGTGAACACCAACCCTCCCACTCGGACCCTATAGACCAGGAGTCTCCCTTTCTGTTCCGCTACCTTGTGCAGGACCTCCCCCTTAAATGTCCTAGCTATCAGGATCGCCACTCCCACCGTCTTGGTAGTCCCAGAGGAGAAGAGCTGTATGGGGAATTTTGGAGATCGCAGCCTGTGGCAATCCCCGGCCAGGAGGTGGGTTTCCTGAAGGAGACAGATGTCTGCCTGAGTGCTTTCAAGGAGAGACAGTACCCCCCTCCGCTTGACCGGGTTGTTCAGTCCTTTCACATTGAGGGTGACTATCTCCAAGGCCATCAATGACAATCGTAAGGGTGATGCTTAACAAGCCTGACTTGCCCCCAGGGGCCGTCAGCAGCTAGGATCGTGTGAGATGAAGATGTGGAATGTGATAACTGTAGCGGCAGGACCTCGTGGCCCCTAAATCCCATGCAAACCTGAAGAGACGGGAAAAAAAATGCAACAACAATATTCGACAATGCAGCGCGGGTCCCAGAACCCCCCCCCCATCCCCCTGGAGTCCCCCCCCCCGGCATCCCAGGTGCATCAGACCCAACAGCCCTACAGCGCAGTGACCGGAGCTCTGTAAAAGTGGTGAGAGGACAAAGCAGGTGCAGCAACATAACAGAACAGCACAGCGCAAACCCCGGGTCCCCCCTTTCCCCACCCTCTGAACGTCCCTCAAACTACCCAACTCCCTGCCTTCCCCCCGTCTAGTGACCTACCCCCTACCCCCCTCACCCTCAACCCCAACCCCAACTGTGCAAAGAACACCATTGTCCCAGTCTGGTCCAAGATGGACAAGTCCGTGGAGAGTTATTCGAGTGGACGTCCAGCCACCACCTTATGCCCTCCCGGAGCCCCCCATCCCCCCAGAACCCCCGCACCTGCAGTGATGATGAGGCCAATATGATCTCCCCCCGGGGCGTGCTCAGGCCGTCAAGGCCACCTCACCAGACGACGTGTCTCTGGATACCTCCTGTATGGCGCTGTCCATTTCAGCCCTGATCGTGGGAGAATCCGGTCGTGGAGGTGGGAGCGTGGTTCGTCGCCTCCGAACTGTCTGCCATCCCTCCCTGGAGTTGCGTCGGCGGCGAGGCGGCGGAGCGTCGTCATCCGTTGCGGTGATACCCAGCACTCCGCAAATGTCCTGGAGGGACCGAAGCTGATGTAGCGTCCCGTTCCAACGGAAAATGAGCCTGAAGGGGTGGCCCCAGGAGTACTACGTGTCGTGTTCCCGCAAAATGTCCGTGGCGATCTTGAAGGATTTGCGTTTTTGCAATGTTATCGTTGATAAGTCCTGAAACAGGGCCACCTGATGACCCCGGAAACTCACTGGTTGCTGTCGTCGTGCCTCGCGCATAATTCGCTCTTTCAAAGGGAAGTCCGGCAGGAAGGCCAGAATGTCCGGGGGCGGCGCCGAGGCCCGTCGCTGCAGACCCACTCTATGTGCCCTGTCAATTCTCACCGGGAAGTCTCCGGGCTCGCCCAATATGTCGCGAAACAGGTCCCTTAGGTTGGCAGCCGCGTCATCCCCCTCTTCTTTAGATGGGACGCCCCTGACCCTGATGTTGTTGCGCCTGAACCTGTTCTCAAGATCCTCGGCATGGGCCTGGAGGTCAATCTGTTGGTCTCTGAGTCGCAAAACTTCCTGCTGTAGATGTGCGATTTCCTCATTTCGGGATTGGCTAGTTTCTTCAACGGTGGATACTCGTTCTCCAAGCGCGGCGACCTCTCTTCTCACCTCCCAAACCTCCCTGGCCACCTCCTGCTTCAACGTTTGGAAGTCCTCTCTGAGGGTGCCGAACAGCGACTCCAGGAAGGATCTGGTTACTGGAGGCTCTCCCCCTTCTGCGCCTCGAGAGCTAGTCCGGGGGCTCGGGGCCGGTTGACTCCTATCCTGTCTCGGGGCACCTCTACCCAACATTTCGGGCAAGGTGCGTTCTCCTTTCTTGCCCCCTCTGTTGCTCGACATCTCAGAGGTGGGGGCGCGCCACAGGAGTGGGGGCTTCCACAAATGCCCGCTGGGTATGGGCTCAGTACTCACGCCACCACTCCTCCCCTGGTGACACTCCTCAGAGTGATGCAAGCAGGCAAGCCCTCGGGACCCCAGGGGCGCCCGCAGGCCACTCTCAGCGGCAGGTCAGCCCTGTTGTGGGGTAACGATCACCGGTCAGCAGCGATGTCAGCAGAGCACCCCTTCCACCACCCAGGGGCAGGTCACCTCGCTGTGGGGGCCTTGACCACGATTCCAGGCCGTTGTCCGCGTTGCAGCACCTCCGCAGGGGTCGGGGACGAATACCACTGCGCCACAGGGAGAGGCGTCACAGGCCGGCCCTCTCCTGGTCGGCACCCACCACCGCAATCGCCTGCCCAAGTTCTTGCTGGGGCCAGAGGCGCCTCCGTCCTCGACTGGGCCCCTGCTGGTGATCCCGGTTTTGCTGCTTGTCGCGGTACCGCTGAGGGAAGCGCTGGAGGGACAAAGGCCCGGCGCCAATCGGAGCCGCTGGCTCCGCGTGTCAGGCCTGGTGCAGTCGCCTCTGTATTAGGTCCGGCGGGGCCCTCTACCCCGTGCGATGAAGTAGCGGGACCGGGGGTCAGCGCGCAAGGACAGGCCTCCCGGCCTACCTGATCCCCGGGCTTGCGTGGCCGCACTCTGTCGGCTCCTCCCCCTCTCCGCCTCGGGCAAAGCTCTCTGATCTCGTCCGGAGTCTCCACTGCCGGGTCTTGCCGGCGGCGCGGGATAGATGCGCCCTTGGCTGCCGGTCCTCGCCGCGGCACCGGACTCCCTACGGCGCCTCCTGCGTGTCGCGGCTTCCGACCTGCGGGCCTCCGCCGGTTCTGGGGCCGGCTCTCACCCCGGGGGCATCTGCAGCTCGGAGTCTCCGCGTCTGTGGGGCCACCGGAGGACCCAGGCAGCACCACCGCGTTCACAGCCGCACCGGGTGCCTCCTCCGCTCGATCCGGGGGAGATCAGCGGTAAAGGGCGGCACAGGGGCTCCGGGGTCTCGGGAGCTCACGGCAAGAGCGTCTACTCAGCCCGCCATCTTGGTCACGCCCCCTTTACTATTACTTTAAATGGCAAAGGCGGGTTAGCAGTTTGAATAGTACTCTGCCAGCCAGCAGTGGTGTGCTGGGACTCACACTTTGCTTTGTCACATCTGTGGTGGCACAATAAATGATGTAGTCCACAAGAGACATTTTAAATTACAGGCCCTGGTTTCCCTTGGTACCATAGAATAGAGAATTATAAGTAAGTTAACTTATGCCAATTGTGGGTGAACCATCAGCCATACACATTTTAAGGGTCAGAGGACTGGTACTGAGGCCTGTTTGACAGTACCCAGTGCACCTTCAGAGTTGAAAAACCAGCATAATCATTCCAAAAACGTGGGGCTCATCCTGCACAAAGAGACATTTCCTTACAAAAAGAGCATCTCTGCAGTTGCCCTCTGTTCTCTGCAGTGTGGTCCTTGTTATAAATTTCCCTGGTATACAGTCTCTAGGTGTTATACTTTTGGTATTTATGTAGAGTGAGTTCAGTGCTGCCACTCTCGTGTGTTTACATATTGTCGTTGTAGTGGCTCAACAGGTGATGATGTTTCACCCAGTAATGTGGCTGAGTATACTTTGACCTGGATCCATGTTGAAATTACCTATGAAACTTATTGTGTGAGCCAAGTTTCCATCTATAACCCTTGTAAAACATTCTGCCTGCTCTTTACCTTACCTGATCTGAAAAACAGGTCTAAGCAAGTTTTGTTCTTCTATTGCCTTAAACACGAAGAAATGATGACAGTAACAGTCCTCAGTTCTAGCAAATGCACAATTATGCACATCAGCAGATGTCAAGCATTCTTTTGTTTGCTGAAAAGGTAACTAGGCAACTGAAACTTTACATGCCAGTTACGCAGGAGGCAGGGAGTGAAAGGGAAAAGGGCTGAATTTCCATTCACCATCGCCACTACATGTTATGAGCTCCTGTGACTTCTTTTTCTTGTTTTGCGCAGCATTGGATGAATGGCCTGTTGATATATTGCCTCACCTTATTCACCTGCTTTTCCTCATCTGGCGCACAAGGCATGTTACTATAGCATTGAACCTGTTTCATATTGTACTGCTTGCTATTTTGTGGTAATGCTATAGCGACCCCTCAATTTGATGCATTTTTGATATGTTACATATGTTGGTCACTACTTTATTACATATCCTTTTTTGCATTTGATAATTTGATGTACACTTGGTTTCATCATTGCTTCACATTCCAATACCTTATCAATTCGCTTTTGTAGACCACCTCTACAACAGTGCGCTACAATGTCCAATAATAGAAATGGGGGTCGTGGTCCCAAACTGCCACTTTTTACTGAAGTGGTGAAACAAAATTCTAACACACCAGTGAAAGGAAATGGCTCCGCATTCTCCCCCTCATCGCAAGCTGCGTCACCTCTAAGTGACAAGTCTCTGTCAGATACTATGCAACGTATCCTGCTAGAACTATCTGGTGTTAATCGCAGATTGGAGGGGCTGGACATTACCATGACATCTTTGGCTACAGAGATGGAGTCCATTCGTGCTGAACTTACTACCTTCCACACACGGATTGATGCTATTGACTCTAAGATATCGGATATGGAAACTCGACTGGATAATGTCCAAGGCTCAGATCAAGATCTTTTATTTTTACATAGTAAAATTATTGATTTGGAGGATCGTAGTCGTAGAGACAATATTCGATTTTTTGGATTTCCGGAAAACATTGAAAAGCAAGACATGAAGCTTTTTCTTTATGAGACTCTTCCTGTGCTGACTGGTATTTCTTTTACTCCTCCTCTTGAAATACAACGTGCTCATAGACTGGGCCCTCCACGTTCTGATGCTTCAGCCCGACCTAGACCAATTATTGCTTGCTTTCTTCGACATGAGCACACTCGACAGATCTTGTCAATGGCTCGTTCACGTGGCCCCTTCTTATTTCAAGGTCATACTATCCATATGGCGGCGGACTTCTCCAAAGAGACTAATGAAAGACGGAAGGCGTTCCTCTCTTTCCGACCTCAGCTGCGCCGAATGGACATTAAGTATGGATTATTCGAACCCGCACGGTTTCGCATAACCAGAAATGGAGAATCCAAAGACTTTTATGATCCTGCTCTTCTTCAGCAATTTTTGGATACCATCGAGTCTGATGATATGGACACCCAATCTTCCTCCTGTGCTCAGACTTCTCAGTCCAAGGCGTCATCTGCAGGTCTTCCAGAGTCTCCTTCGAAATTCTCTAATGACCCTCGGCAACGTGGCAGAGATATTACACGTTTGCCTCGTTCTCAGGATGATAAGGCCTCAGCACTGCATTCAGTTTCCTCCCTTACTAACATGCCACAAAGGGACAAATCTAGGTCCCCTCTCAAGCAGCCTTCAGATGCTGAGTGATTTTTCTGCTTTATTGTATTTTTTGCTATTCTCTAGATCAGGATAATTCCTGTTATTTGTGATGCTTTAACTGTTTACTTAGTTACCTGCGGATTTCTAGTATTAGAAACTATGAGCACTGTGGCATTCTATTTTACTTTGTGCTCTTGTTATCTTGTGACTTTTCAAATATTTAGTATTTCTTAATTGGGTTTTTTAGGAATGTGTATGCATTTTAGACCTTTCTCTTTATATGCTGCATGAGTATTATCTATTACCTGTGGGGCTCTCTTCTTGTTCATTTCCTTTGTCATGTTGTGGTTACTATGATCCTGCTTCACACCGTTCACTTGCTTTATCAGACACTCTGTTTTTGACATAATGTATGTTTCTTATATTGTTTTACTCACTTAATCTACACTGTCTCTACTTATATTTCCATGTTTCCTTATATGTACTTTTATTCTTTTGTTTACTACGTCTCTCTCTTTTCTCTATTTGATTTTATTGGCTCTGCTCTTTTCCATCTATTATTTTCTATGCTTCATTAACTATACCTTATCCGTTTCTTTTATTGCATAATATGGGGGTTCCTTTATTTACGTCGCTTCCTTTAATTTTCTTTTCCTTTTCTTCTCAAGTCATTATTTATTGTATGGTAATTTCACCACACATTTAATCATTCTCTTTATTCATTGTTTGCTTTTCTGTTTTCTTGATTCTTTCACCTTTCCTGTGGTGGTCCTTTTCTAATGCATTCCTTCCCTATGATATTGTACTCGTTATTCAACATGGCATTATTCATCTCTTTCAGTTGTCACTCCGTTTTGGATTCTTTCATATATTTCTTAAAATAGGTTCTAGTATTTTCTTATGCTTTTATTTTCATGCATTATTATCTGTACTTTCTATTCTCTTTTCTCCCCCCTTCTTCTAATGGTGCTGGATTTCTCTATTCCCCTCATTTAACTTTCATACTTCTTTCATTCTATCTTTTGCATCTCTTTCCTTTCTTTCATTATGCAATATGTCTCGCTTTTATTCCATTTCCCTTGTTTTTTATTTTTCTCCTCCTGTTATTCTCTTATTGTATGATTCTTATATCATGCTTTTTCCATTATACTGCATGTATTTCATGTTAATGATATATGGCTTTCCATATTTTTCTTGTTGTAACCATGCTCTACATTCGTTTTACAGACTCAGTTTATTTCTTGCTCCCAGCACCCCCATTCTTCTTCTTTGCTCGGAGGGGGTCCGGCCTCCCTTGGTGCTGCTGTAGGTGCACCCAGACCCGTCGTTAACAGTCTAGGTTTATTTTTCCTTTTCTTTCTCTTTTTGTTCTCCTTTTTGCACCTTTAATACTTTTTCTCTCTCATTCATATTTGCTGTGTTTTTTCCACTCTTCACTCTGCATTTATAATCTATTTTCCCCTCTTCTTTTCCTTCTTTCTTCTTTCTCCTTACCCAGAGTAACAAACTTTTTCTCCTACATCTATTTATTTATTTTCTCTTTTCCTTTTTTATCCTCTTGTTCAACTTTACTGTCATGTCTTCTACCCATCCGTTGTCGGTGATCTCCTGGAATGTCCATGGCCTCACCCATTATATTAAACGAAAGAAGGTTCTTTCTTATTTGCATTCTAAACATGTAGACGTTGCTTTACTACAGGAAACCCATTTGGACGATGTTGAATCTAATAAACTCAGCAGGGACTGGGTTGGTAAAGTCATTCATAGCAGTGTCTCTAAACTGGACCCCACTAATCCCAACCCTGTTCGTAAATGTGGGGTTGCTATCCTCTTTCGAAAGTCACTTCCTTTTACGATTATCAAGACGTGGACTGACCCGGATGGTCGATATGTCTTTGTTAAGTTGAAACTTGGAAATTCTTTCATATGTCTTGGCTCTGTCTACGCTCCATTAGGTTCCAAAAAGCAATTTTTCCTTCGACTCAATCGCCTCCTTACAGAAATAAATGCCACCCAATTTCTCATTGGAGGTGACTGGAACTTGGCTCCAGACCCTGCCCGTGACAGAACAGGTTGCCTTGATATCATCAATGCATCAGATAGAGCCATTTTGCGTGACATTCTTTCTGACACTGGGCTTGTTGATCATTGGAGACTCAGTCACCCTCAAGATAAAGAATATACATTCTTTTCTTCTACTCATGGTACCTTCTCCCGTCTTGATTACTTTCTTCTCTCCCAACATACTGTCCGGCTAGTTACAGAATCGAAAATCCTAGAAGCAGCCATTTCTGATCACTCCCCTATTTTCTTGTCTCTTGATTTAGGTCTCTCCAATCCAGGGCGCAAGTCCTGGCGTCTAAACATCAATAAATATAAAACACCAACAGGTAAACTTCTTTTACAGTCAAACATGCAAGACTACCTTTTGATTAATGAGGACTCAATTTCCTCTAAACGAACGGTATGGGCAGCTGCTAAGGCAACTATCAGAGGCCAACTTATGCGGGACGCTGCTCTATATAATAAGAAAAACGCTGCCAAACAGGCTGATCTGGAAAAAGACATTTGCCGACTTTCTCAATTATATCTTTCAATATAAACCAACCCTTCAAAATCGTAAATTATTGGAGCAGGCACGCATGTCTCTCAACAGCCTTTTTACTTCTAAGGCTGAATATGCCTTACAAAAGATGAAAGGGCGTCACTATGAGCAGGGTGAAAAAGCTGGTCGGCTGCTGGCTGCGCAACTACGCCAGAGGGAGGCTGCTATGGCAATTCCTGCAATTCAATCAAGTTCTGGTGCTATGCTTACTCGACCGCAAGAAATTGTTGATGAATTTGCTTCCTTTTACAGATCTCTCTATTCACCAAGCACTCACATAGACACTTCAGAGATGTCAAATTTTTTGGATACGATACATCTTCCACGACTCTCTGATGATGGTAGGGCTCTACTTGATGGAGCTAGTGGAGAAGTGTGGCTCAGGGGTTAGAGGCGGCAGACCCGGAATCTGAGATCGGTCCTGGACCAGGGTTCAATTCCCCGCCCCGGCGGTTCTTGGGCTAAAAATTCCACGGACTCGATAATTCTCACCCCGGTGCCTCCTCGACTCACGGGCTCACACTCTGCGACTCTGGGCAACAGCTTGCTTAATCTCCACAACGGCCCCTCGCGGCGGGATGCCTGACTTTCACCTTGTGGATACCCTGCTATCTCACAGGGGAATATCAGGAAGGGTTCCCTAAGCAAGCGCCGGGACACCTGCTTTGCGGGTAGCTGTGCGCTATATAAGCTCAACTACATTTACATTTACATTTACATTACGAAGGAGGAAATTTCCTCGGCTATTGCTGCCTTGCCCTACCATAAAGCACCGGACGAGGATGGTTTCCCCCCCGAATTCTTTAAATGGACTGGTCAGAGTATGGTTGATACTCTACATGCCGCATTTGCAGAAGCCACGGAGGAATCTTCTCTTGGTTCTATTTCCAACAAGGCCATCATAGCTGTTTTACCAAAACCTGGTAAAGATCCTTTGCTGCGTGGTAGCTACCGCCCCATATCCCTTTTAAACTCTGATGTTAAGATTCTTGCAAGTATCCTCGCCTCTCGTCTTCGTAAGGTTTTACCTTCTTTAATACATAACTCACAGGTAGGCTTTGTTCCTGGTCCTTAATCTCGAAATCATCTACGTACTCTCTCTCATGCTTTATGGTCAGCCAAATATCTTGCTGACGAAGCCCTACTCCTTTCTCTGGATGCTGAAAAAGCTTTCGACCGTATTGAGTGGGAGTATCTTTTTGCCATAATGCAACAATTTGGTTTGGGTGACCAATTTGTAGCTAAAGTGCGTCTATTATATGATAGTCCTTCAGCCCAAGTTAACTGTGGCGGTTTTCTTTCTACTCCATTTCCAATCAGACGGGGAACCCGTCAAGGTTGTCCCCTTTCCCTTCTTCTTTTTCTTTTGGCAATGGAACCTTTGGCTGCTGCAATCCGTCAGTCATCCGCAGTGGTTGGAGTTCCTCTTCCAATAGGCCATTCAAAAATGTATTTATACGCGGATGATATTCTTCTCACACTTACTAATCTTCCCCGCTCTCTCCCTACTCTCCTTCGTATCATAAATAATTTCTCTTCTTTTTCCGGTTACAAGATTAACTGGGATAAGAGTGAAGCATTGCCCATGTCCATTGGTACTACAAAAGCTGCAATTTCACTGGCAATCTTCCCGCCTTAAATATTTAGGAGTGTTGATTAACAGAGGTCTGGATAATATAGTTATGGACAATTTAACACCGTTGATTGCACAAATGCAAAGAGATTTCGATAAATGGAAAGTCCTTGGTCTATCTCTTTGGGGGCGGGTTCAGGCGGTTAAGATGGTCACCCTACCGCGATTTCTTTATGTTCTAGGTATGCTTCCTCTAACCATTCCCCTGGCTATTCTTCGGTCCATTGACTCCAAAGTTAAACTTTTTATTTGGGGTACAGCCAAACCGCGTCTTACCTTGGCCAAATTAAAATCTCTCCAATTGTACGGCGGCTTGGGTCTTCCCTCTATTGAGCATTACTCACTCGCCCTCCATCTTTCACAACTTTCCTTCTTTTTGCCCAAGTCTAAAGACATACCTCAATGGGTCCCACTCGAACGTCACTTATTATCTTCTAATCTTGGCTTGTCCCTTTTATATGGTAGGGGTTCCAGTTCTTCTGACCCCAAAAATCCTATCTTATCTGCTATGTATAAATCTTGGCAAAGAGGTCATCGTTTACTTAATTCTAATCCGCGGCTTCATGTTAAAGCTCCTCTATGGTCCAACTCGGCTATTCGTGTTCATGGTCGCATGCTATCATGGCCTCTGTGGCAGGAGGCTGGTGTTCACTCTTTGGAACAATTGTTCCATGACAACAATTTTAAATCTTTCTCTCAAATCAGTGACGAATTCCAATTGCCTTCCACACACTCCCATCAATATACTCAACTTCAACAAGCCATCACTAAACATTTAGGTTCTCCACCTGAATTGCTGGACAAATCTCCTATTCTGTCTTATTTACATTTGTGGGGTAATCTTAAAGGTGTGACTTCTGGTCTTTATAAAACTTTCCTGCATCCTCTCTTTTCGCAACCTCTTTCGAAAGCTCTTCAATTAAAATGGCAATCTCGCTTATCAGTTACATATTCCATTGCTCAATGGGATCAAATCCTAGAAGGTTTACATAAGGGTGTCCGAGAGGCTCGTCTCAAATTCTGCATTTTCAAAATCCTCCATGAATGGCACTGGTCTCCATATAAACTACATCATGCTAAATTGTTAACACATTCTTTGTGCTGGAGATGTTCTGCTTCTGGTTGTGATATTACACACATTATTTGTGAATGCCCCCGTACTAGATCATTTTGGCTTTTTATAAGAAAGACTTTGGCATCTACTATGTCATTACCTTTACCCTTTACTTCTGCAACTATTATCTTACATGATTTTCGAGGTCTCCCGACATTATCTAAACCACAGACTCGTCTTCTTCATACTGCTTTGGCTACGGCCAAAATCTGTATATTGCGTCATTGGAAGTCCTCTTTATCTCCTTCTCAAGAAGAATGGTTGGTGGCTATGGTACAAACGGCCTCTTATGAACGTGTAATTTATAATTTGCAAGATCAGGCTACTGTTTTTCTTCAAACATGGTCCCCATTCCTGGAAGCCACGGTGGTTGGTGACCCTGTTTCCACTCCTTCCTCTCCAACGTCTGTTATCCCTTCTTAATTCTTTTTATTTTGTATTTGTGTACTCTTCCTGAGATTTTTTCTGCTCATTAATTCTTTTCATGTGCCTCGGCCTCATCGCATTTTCTCCTTTCTCTTGTTACTCTGGGGGTTTTTCTTTTCTTTTCTGTTCTTTTCTTCTTTTTCTTTCTTTCTTTTCTTTTCACTTTTCCTTTCATTCTTTCGCTATCTTCTTCTCTAATATCCTTTACTTCATCATTTACAGAATATTTGCTATTTCTACCTCCCCACATCCATTATATCCTATGTATAATCATATTATTTTCATACCTTTATTATGATTCATTTATCAATATCTTATTTTATTATCCATTTACAAATGTACGTATTTCTGTATTTTCATTTAAAACTTAATAAAAAATTTCAACATAAAAAGAAACTTTACATGCCATAGAATTTGCTAGGCTCCAACAGTATTTACAAAGAAACTCTTCTCCTCAGTGGAGTTTTTACGAAGGTAACGCATCACTATACCTCAATGAAATATTCACGAAGGAGTTCAGTTTGAGTGTACCATTAGCTTACTGACTGCACAATCCTTTACACTCAATCACTAATTAGTAGCGGAATGCACCTCCTTACCAATTACATATTACTTCCCTGTGATTGTGGTGAAATTACATCTGAATGTGCTAACAGTTGGTCGTGACTTTATCCCTAGCATCAATTCCTTTTACACTTTGACAGCTTGTGAGTCAGACTTATGTAACCAGCTAGTCTACTATCATACCTACTTACCTCTGGGGCTGGCTGTATGAATGCTTCTGTCTGGTTTACCTGTAAAATCTATGGCCCCTGGTCTCGGCTCCACTCTTGACTATTAGCTCCTCAGTGTATGACTCCCACCTGCATCCCATTCTCCTCACCTGAGCACCATCATTCCATTATTGACATCACCAGTATTTCAGCTCTAGCTGATTCAAGCATTTTCTTCACAATTTCTCTCAATCAGACGTTTGCAATGCAGGTGTGTGCAAATAGTAAACACCTGAGATACATCACTACTATTTTGCAAGCAACCCAATGATGCATAAAGGCCGAACAACACAAATATTACTGACACACTCCAACACCCAGAGTGGTGTTATTACCTCCCCTATATGGCATACAGCCAATTAACACACCTTCTTATTTTGCCTCTTAGTGTGAATTTAAATAGGTGTAAGGAGACTGAATAAGAAGGGGGCAGGACTGCTAGAGTGAGTGTTAGCTCTATGGTGCTACCCAGGGCCCCTCAGAGGTACAGTTTGGGTGGGAACCCTGCCTCCAAGAGTCATGCACAAGCCACCACATCAGGGTTGTGAATAGCCAATAGTGAGAGTGGGACCTAACACATATAGATGACTTGGTGGATTCTCAGGATTCAAATAGCACAGAAGTACAGAAACCAACATTTTTTTATATATTAGAATTTTTCCTTAATGATGTGATGTAACACTTTTATATGCATGTTTGTGTATGAGATTTCTATAGTGTGAACCCAGGCAAAAGACAACAAAGCGCTGTACGGGTTCAAAGAAGAGCAGATTTTTTGTCATTGGTGAATCAGTGGGTATACACCCACTGATTCACCAATGACATACATGCCTATTTGGATGATTCAGTGGGTGCGTGACTGACTGTATAAGTGAGTGATTAGGTACCTCAGTGAATGTATGGGTGAGTGACAGGTTGTGTGTATGTCTGTATCAGTTTGTCAGTTGGTGTCTAAGTGGCTGTATGGGTGTGTGAGTTGGTACATGACTTTCTGTATGGGTGAATGATTGGTTCTCTGAGTACCTATATGGGTGTCTCAGTGTCTGTGTGGGTGGTTGATGGGATGTGTGACTCCCTGTATGGATGAGTGAGTGGGTGAGTCATTGGCTGTATGGACCAGCATGTGCATGTGTAAGGGGCTATATGGGTGAGTTAGTGTGTGTATGGCTGTGTTGGTGAGTGAGAGCATGTGTCAGTGGTATATGGGTAAGTAACTGGATATGTTAAATGCAGTATAGGTGAGTGATGGATATGTCAGTGACTATGGGTGAGCAAGTGAATGTGAGAGTGGCTATATGGGTGAGTGTTTTCTTGTGTCAGTGACTGTATAGGTGAATGAGTATGTGTTAGTATCTGTATGAGTAAGTGAGTGAGTGTGTGTGTAACTGTATATGTGAGAAAGTGGCTGTGTGATTGACTGTATTGGTGAGTGAGTAGGTGTGTGAGTAGCTCCATGGGCGACTGACTCAGTGTGTGAGTGGCTGTATGAGTGTTTGAGTGGATATGTGAGTGGCTGTATTAGTAAGTAAGTGGCTGTATGGGTGAGTGAGTGGATGTGTGTGTTAATCTATGAATCAGTGAGTGGCATTGTAAGTACTGGTATGGGTATACGAATGGGTATGAGAAGGGTAGCATGGAAGTTGGAGTGAGTGTATGAAAGATTATATGGGGTGTGAGTGGGTGTGTCAGAGATTCTGCGGATGATGTCATCAGTGATGTAATTTGAGATGTCATCAGTCATGTCATTTGAGATGTCATCAGTCATGTTACTGACCGTGTCATCAGTGATGCAATATGTGAGGTCATAAGCAGTGCTTAGTGGGGGCGTGAGTTATAGTTAGCTATACCAGCTGAATTTCACTGGTTTTGTACAAGTTAAACCTAAGCCTTAACTATATTGTCCCTGTGGCCTTTGTTTTTTTTCAGTGAATTTCTAGGGATTTTTTCAGTTCATTTCCTAACTATAATGTCCCTGTAACGTTTGTTTTTTTCAGTGTACTTTCAAGGTTTTTTAAATGCTAATTCCTAACTATAACTCCCCTGTAGCCTTTGGGGTTTTCAGTGAATTTCTATGTTTTTTTAAGTTGTAGTAGTCCCACTTGCAGAGTGGTGGAGAAAGGGGACGGGCCTCTAACCAGCTCTCAGTGATCCCTCTGTGTAGGACTTACAGGAGGTAGCAGGAGGGCTTCTCGGCCCCCAACTTCCCTCAGGAGTAAAGTCGACTTCATCCCCAACCAGTAGTGCACCAGGAGCAATGTTTGCAGAGTGGTGGAAAAAGGTGATGTGGCCTCCAAAGGCCTCTTAATAATCTCACTGTGTGTGACTTACTGGAGGTAGCAGGAGGGGTAGTTGGCCCCAAGGATGTCCTTGGTACCCAACTACCCCTCCTGTTACCTCCAGTAAGTCCCACACAGCAGGATTAGTGAGTGGTTGTCGGAGGTCATGCCACCTTTCTCCCCCACTCTGCAAACGTGCCTCCTGGCACACTACTAGTTGGGAGAGGAACACTCCTTGGCTCTTGAGTGTCCTTGGGGCCAACTACCACTCCTGTTACTTCCATGCCCTCTTTCTCCACCACTCTGCAAACGTACCTCTTGGCGCACAACTAATTGGGGGATGAATTCTACTTTAGTCCTGAGGCCCTCAAGGGTGAAGTGGAATTCATTCCCCAACCAGTAGTGTGCCAGGAGGTGCGTTTGAAGAGTGGTGGAGAAAGGGGGTGCGGCCTCTGACAATCTCTTAGCTTTCCCGCTGTGTGGGACTTACTGGAGGTAACAGGAGTGGTTCTTCACCCCTAAGGATCCAATGGAGGTAAGGGGACTTCAGCCCTCAACCAGCAGAGTGCCAGAGGTGCTTTTGCAGAGTGGTGGAGAAAGGGGTGGGGCCTCCGGTGACTTGCCTGACTTTCTTAGTTTATTTATTTATTTTTTATTTTAGTGGTTGGGAGGCTGCTTAGCCCCCCCTCCCTGGGCCGAATTTGGTTCCGGGAAGATGCCATCCCCCAGGGCCAATGCAAAAGTAACAGTTGATGGACAGAATGCAGAACAATGTCATACATTCATCCCAGTACAGAGATCTGGGCCTAAATCCATCGTTTTTTTGCACTCCACACCACCCCAGTTCAGACATGGCCATATGCAAATCAGCCTTGACCCTGTGCCTCATGGGAACAGTCCAGCCCGAACTGCCAAGCCATGTCTTTCCTGGACCGGAATCAAGCATCCTAGGACCGGTTTCTGGCTACCAGCCGTCTTCAGCCAGGATAGCTTGACTCCAGTGGTGTGGAGAGCATGGGACTCACGTCTGAGCATACCCATCCTACTCGGGGTGACCAATGCAAAACCAACAGTTGATGGACAGAATGCAGAACAATGTCATACATTCACCCCAGTACAGAGATCTGGGCCTCAATCCATCGTTTTTTTGCACTCCACACCACCCCAGTTCAGACATGACCATATGCAAATCAGCCTTGACCCTGTGCCTCTTGGGAAGACATTCCCCAGGGCCAGGCATTTTTAGAATGGGGAGGGGGGCCTAGTGGCTCCTGCCTGGAGCCGATTTTGGCCCCAGAGACCCTATTCCCCAGGGCCCAGCCTTTTAATTTGTTTTGTATCATTAAAGGGAGGAGGGGCTGCAGCCCCTACTCCTGGGTCTATTTTGGCCCAGCGAACCCCATCCCTAGTGGCATACCCCTTTATATATATACTAGCAGCCCTCCCGACGTTGTCCGGGTATGAAATAGGATGTGTGTAATGTGTGTATTTGGCAAGGGCAATTTATTTTAAAATCTCGCGGTAGACACCATTTTTTGTTTCATTAGAATAGGGACGGAGAAGGCCCAGCTGCAGCCCTGGTTGATGTTAGCAGGCGCGTGTAATTGGTGTAGTGATCCGCCGCCTGAGCCCGGCTACAGCCCTGGTTGATGTTAGCAGGCGCGTGTAATGTCGTTGAATGAGAGAGTTATCAGCCACAGGTAAATCCATTTAAAGAGAGAGTTGAGTGACAGCGAGTAGGAGAGGCTGCAGTAATTGTCCCCGCAGACACGCTCATTTGCGTGTTCCCCCGCTTGAGGCCCAGCTGCAGGCCTGTTTGATGTTAGCAGGTGTGTGTTCCCCCGCTTGAGGCCCAGCTGCAGCCCTGGTTGATGTTATCAGGCGCGTCTAATTAGTGTACTGATCTGCCACCTGAGCCCGGCTAGAGCCCTGGTTGATGGCAGCAGGAGCGTGTAATTTCGTTGAATGATAGAGTTCAGTAACAGCGCGCAGGAGAGGCTGCAGTAACGTTACTTACCAGGCCTCCAGGTGAATGCGTTTGTCACACCCCCACACACGACCACAGCAGACGATCTTCTGATTAATGTATGACCCACATGGCATGAAGGGCGGAACGTAGCATACGCCCCCAGCGTTTCTCATGCCCCCAGCGTGCCCCTTGATGCGGTGCAATTGCGTTCACATGGCATAAAGCCGGACACACGCCCCCAGCGTTTCTCACCCCCCCAGCGTGTCACGCCCCCAGCGTGCCCCTTGATGCTGCGAAGCAACGTAATTGGCGCTTGTATGTACGACTCACATGGCATGAAGGGCGGACACACGCCCCCGGTGTTTGTCACGCACCCAGCACACGCCCACAGCCCACGAAGTGATGGCCGTACCACACGCCCCCAGCGTTAGTCACGCCCCCCAGCCCACGCCCACAGCACAATGCAGACACACCCACAAGGGACTACTTTCCTGGCACGGTTCTTTTACCTTTTAAATGTATAGAGGAGTTGGCCTAACGGCTAAGGCGCTCGACCTCGGACCTGGGGATCTGGGTTCGAGTCTTGGTAACGACGCCAAACATCCTGTGATTCTGGGCAAATCACTTAATCTCCCCGTGCCTAACAAAAATGAATGTGTGTCCTCATGTAACGTAACTGGTGCTATGTAAAGCGCTCTGATACCTGATTCAGTTCGGGTCAAGTTCGCGCTATATAAAACTCTGCAAAAAAAAACAAATAATAATTAAAATATGGTGGCCGTCTGCACAGCCTATGTCCTTCTGCTGCAACTGCCCTTTCCAACGCTGTATTGGGTGTTGTGATTGGTGCTATGGTTACTGAGATTACCCGCCTCAAAAGTTTGGGCTTTCTCTTTATAATATTAGTATGGATATTTTTTTGTTTCTAAAATAAATTCTAAAAAAAAAAATCCAAGAAGCAGGTCCTGAAGGAAGGGGCCTCCGGGGCCATAATAGGCCCTGGAGATCCCTCCCCACAAGAGGCCTGTACTGTGGATTCCCTGGCCTCACTCAAGTCACCCACTCTCATCGGTTTGTGGCTGCGGGGGACCCTCAAGGTCCCTGCAGTCCCTACTGGCTTCCTGCCTCCTGCGGGAGCCAGCATTGCTTTTGGACAGAGGGAGCTTCTAAACATGCAGCTCCCTCTGTCCAAAAGCAATCATGCTCTGCTTCGAGGAAGCAAGAGCATTTAACATGCTCTCGCTTACTCAAAGCAGAGCAGTTTTCTATAGCATGGCGGGAGCGGTGATCCCTCCAAGCCATTGCAATCTGCAATGTGCCGGGGTGGGCACCTGAGGACATTTTAGGAGCTGACCCTGGGCATGGCGGTCCCCGGGCCATCTAGGCTCACCTCTTTTAAGTATTTAACCCAGGGAGGTGGTGTTCCCTGGGCCAAGGGTTGGCAACAGGCCCGCTTAATTATTCAGTTTGTGCCCCAGGGAGGTTGCGGTCCCTGGGGTAGCAGGGAAGTCACATGGCTCCACATAAATATGTTACATCTGCCCCAGGGAGGTATATTTTTTAAATAATGTTTGTGTTTAGGGTGGGTGGCGGTACAGGGGCAGTGAGGGAGCTTAGCGGCACCCCCCATATATAATCACTGCCCCAGGCAGGTGGCGGTCCACGGGGCTGTGGGGCAGGCCGTACGGCCTCCCCCGCTCTCCTTTAAAAAAAATCTGTGTGCCCCGGGGAGGTGGCAGTCCCTGGGGCAGACAGAGAGCCACGCAGCTCCCACACAGGAAATGTACATGTACTGCCCCAGGGAGGTGCCAGTTCCCGGGGCTGCAGGGGAGGTCATAGGGCCTCCCCCACATTTTTTTCAAAATACGTTTGTGCCCTGGGGACGGGGCAGTCCAGGGGGTAGCGGGGGAGCAGCTTGGCTCCGATGCATATTATTACTGCCCTGGGGAGGTGGCAGTCCCCGGGGCTGCAGGCGAGGCCTTATGACCTCCCCCGCACTCCTTTAAAAAAATCTTTGTGCCCCAGAGAGGTGGCAGTTCCTGAGGCAGGGATGGAGCTGCACGGCTCTCCCACAGGAAATTTTAATGTTCTACCCCTGGCAGGTAGCAGTCCCCGGGGATGCAGGGGGGCCAAGCTGCCCCCCGCATTTCCATTGTTCAGTGCCTCGGCGATGTGGCTGCCACCAGAGATTTTCCAAAAGCCTAGGAGGGGAGCCTATAAGCCCCCTCCTTCATTATAAGCTAACATGCCCTTGGGATTTGGGCCACCAGGAGGCTTCTTATAAAAGATGCGGAGGCGCCCGTGAGTCTTTTTACTTTTTTAATTTTGCTGCGAATACGTGGATCCACCCACGAATTTGCTGCAAAATTAATTTGAAAAAGATACTCTTTTCCCCCAGCAGGGTTCCTGTGGGATTCCCCCCACCATACCTGGGGGGGTCAGGGTATTCCTACCCTGCCCCCTTTACATTATTCTTTAAATGTTTTGCAGGACTCTGCTTCAAGCCGAGTCCCAAGATGGCTGTCAAAACTTCCATTTTGAAGTGATGGCAGCCAATCAAATTTGAGCCTTCTGCCATCGGACTGTGATTTTCCCCTCGCACATTACGATGGCGGGGGATCCAGACTGCGACCATGGCGGGCGCAAAGACCATCTGCCACGGAACCGCCACAGGCAATTGTACCTGGCGGATGGTCTAGATAGGCTAAAATGGTTGCGGTGCCTAGCAGGCACCTGCCACTAAATTAGGATGCTCGCTCCAGCCAGCCTATCCATGTTGGCGAAACCGCCATGGAAAGGCTGGTGGGGATTGGTTTCTTCTTGTGTTGGGGGGGAAGTGTGCGTGCACTGGGGGGCACCCACGGTACACCCCTTCATTTCACTGCACCAAGTGGCAGGCACCATGTGGTGCCTGCCAGGTAGTGTAGTGAAATACCCAACATACATCTTAAACATTGTGGCAGGTGCTGCAGTCAGCAGCACCCACCCCAATGTTAAGTGCAAAATGTGACAGCCATGGTGGCGATCGCATCCTAATTGGTTGTGCGGGACCACTGCATGTATTGCGGTCAGTCCCAGTCACCACCACGACAGCGGACGGACTCCAGTCCGTCCGCCATCGTAATCGGCACGTAATCGGCCCGTACGTGTGTGTGTGTCTGTATGGGGGTGTGCGTGTGTGTTTCGCCAGTAGGTAGTTGTAGTTACAACCTTGTTTCCACAGGAAAAGCATTTTTGATTTGCTAATACCTTTGGCGCCGTTTGACGAATCTTTGTGAAATTCTTCCAAAAGAAAGTCTATCCAGGTCAGCTTTTATCCTGAAAGTTTGGGGGTAATTCGTCAAGGGGGGGCTGAGAAAAAAGGGGGGTCCCAAAACGCATTTTCCCCAATTTTGCGATGAGCTACAGCCCGAACTGCTGAACGGAATTACCCCAAATTTGGCAGAAAGGTAGAGCTTGGTTCAGAAAGCGGCCTTTTTTTATAAATGGTGTAAATCCGTTCAGTAGTTTTTTGAGAAATTAAAAAAATAAGAGTCATAACTAACCCTGGGCGTAGTACTTCGCTACGCCCACGGAGTGGGCGTAGTGTTGCCTACTTCGCCATTTGCTAAGTAGGCGTAGCAGGCAACACTACGCCCACCCCGCGTGCGTAGCGAAGTTGCCCGCCACCCGCCTCCCTCCCGCCCTCCCTAAATACTTAAATTAAATTTTAGAAATGATTAAAAACCACTTACCTTGTCCGCCGCATCCCCGGGGCTCCCTCTCGTCATCGCCCGATTCACTCCGCCGTCTTGGATAGTAATGCGTGTGCGCGGCCGCCCGCACATGCGCATTTCTCGCGGGAGGGAGGCGGGTGGCGCGTAGTGGGGCTACGCGGAGTGCGTAGGTGGGCGTAGTTTCTCGCCCACTTCGCGTAGCTTCGCGAAGCTCCACTATGCCCACTACGCCCAGGGTTAGTCATAAATCAATTTCCCATAGCAAACTTTGTGCAAGGCTACAGCTGAAACTACTGAACGGAATTACCCCAAATTTGACACAAAGGTAGTGCATGGGTCAGAAAGCTACCTTTTTTTTAATGGTGTAAATAAGTTCAGTAGTTGCTGAGAAATTAGAAAAATAAAAGGTTCGATATCGGGCGGAGCATAAGTCCCGTGCACGAGCTTCACTATGATTGGCTACCAACACTACAAACCAGAAAGTGTTGGCAGGCATCTTGGGTGTCGGTAGAAGCGAGTTGCTAGAAAACAGAGAAACAAAGGTAGAAAACAAGAGAAGGGGGCAGGGTAGAAACACCCTGACCCCCTAGGCCTGCTCAGGGGGTCCCAGAAGGACCCCCTGGGCACAAAAAACATTTAAAAAAAAGAAACCGGCACAATTCGCGCTGGGGTCGCAGGTTCCTGCGTTATATTTTAATGAGACCTCGGGGTGGGCTAGGTGTTGGGGGAATTTTTTTATTTTTTAAAACAGGGGCTCGCTGGGGCTGCAGGGGCCCGCTGGGGTCCCCGCAGTCCCTGGGCTCTCTGGGGTCCCTGCAGTCCCGGGGCTTTATTCATGTTGGGAGGAGTGTTGCGCGGCCCCCTCTCCTGGAGCCGTCCTTGAGCTTATAACTTTTCGCGGGTTCCTACGTTTTATTTTCATGAGAGCCTGGGGTGGGCTAGATCTCGGGGGAATTGAAAAAAAAATAGCAGGGGCTCACTGGGGCTGCGGGGGCCCACTGGAGTCCCCGCAGACCTGAGGCTTCACTCATGTTAGGAGGTCCCAAAACGTGTTTTCTCAATGCATTTTCCATACGAAACTTTAGACAAGGCTACAGGTGAAACTGCTGAACAGAATTACGCCAAATTTGGCAGGGAGAAAGGTCTTGGTCAAGAAAGCGCGCTTTTGTAGAAATGGTGTAAATCCGTTCAGTAGTGTTTTGAGATATTAAAGGAAAAAAATATATATATATGGTTGGTGCCTAACGGCTGAGCAGAAGCTTGCCTCTGATTGGCTGCTAACACTTCAAACTAGGAAGTGTAAGCAGCCACCTTGTGCCTCGCATCGAGTGAAAATATAGAAAAAAAGGTTCCGGGCGCAATCTAATATAGCTGAGCTCTGTGTAATGAAGATTTGGATACAGTGAAGGTTTTGTAGTGAATGAGCAACTTTTGTGGTCTGACACCCTATGATGACCCTCAACCACCACAATTTCTTCCTGACTTTAGTGTGTTATGTTACCCTAGTCTTAATGTAGGATGGTTTTGCATATGCCTGCTTCTCTTCTGTTTGATAATCTTGCTGTCTTTCAGTAGAATAGTCTTGCCAAGAATAGAAGGTGTGGGATGTTGAGGTGCAGTGTTGTGGGTGGTGGTGCACACATGTGTTCAATGTTGGATACTGAGGCATTAAGTGTATAATGTTATTTATGTTAGGTGAATTATGACTTTGACCTATTGGCTTTGACGTCGTCTAATGTCATTCTTTTTTCTGACTTTACCTTGCTTTTTGGCAGTGCTTGCCTATTGCCTTTGGCGTGCTCTCATGTCATCTTGCATACTAATTTTGCTCTTTTGCATGAATAGAGGCTTATACTTGAGTGACTCCATTTTCTGAGCTACCGACATTTTCTGAGCTTCTCTGGGTGAGAAGAACATGTTTTCCTTTTCACTTGTTTTTCGCACTTTACAGACTAGAGAAAACTGGTTCTTGTCAGAGGAATGTGCTCGCTCTGCTCTGAAGCCATAACAGATGCCTGGCCAGCTGAAGCTGTGGCCAGGTGGGGAGTGGTACGAACTCTGAAGGGAAAAGGGGGCGAGGCTCACAGGACCGTTGTCTTACGTTTCCACTTGTACTAAAGGAGGTGTCTGGGTTCTGTTTGATGTGAGTTCAGCACAGGGCAGACAGTCAGCTGTGGCGGTAGGGCGTATAGTGTTGCCATTGTCTCCTGGTTCGGCCAGAGAACCGGACTCCCCTCTGGCGAAGTGATAACAGGATGAACAGACAGTGGTGAGGTGTTCCACTAACTCTTATATTCCTACTCTTTTTGCTTAACTATCTCTTTCTGTTTTCAGGTTCCATACATTTATATACATATACTTCTACATATGTTTTCCTGATTGTGTTTAGCAATTGCCTAATTGTTAGTTGATTCTTGGCTAAAAATGGTACAGATTGGCCAACTGTCTACCATGTACTAATAAATATATATCTATATCTCAGATATACCAATCCGCCTTTTTCCTTGTAGCAGGTCAAATATTTTGTTGTAGAAGGATGGGTGAATTCCCTTCTAGCAGGTAATTGTGTTATAGGAAGTTTTTCTACTCCTGGCAAGTGATGTGCAAATTCTAAGTATTTAACCCCCAGAATATACTGACTGGTTCCTTTCTCTTGTGGTGAACGGTATTGTGTTTGTTGTATGTGGTTCTTCCTAGGTGAGTATTCTGTAGCAGAGAGGATCGTCTAATTGCCTCATGCACAGCGCTTGTCACTAGGAGGATTGTTGTTGTAGAAAATCCTCTCAGCAAGTGATAAGGTATAAGTGGTATTCCTACCTCAGGTAAGTATTGTAGAGTATTGTAAGAGTGTGGTATTTTTGGGTCCCAAGGGTGGATATGTCTGCATGACCGGATCATTGGTAACAATTTGGGTCATTACAGGTTTAAGATTTATTAACAATAAAAGAGAAACATGTGAGCGCCAGGCAGCCCGACTACCACTCCAGGACCCGAGTAGCAAGATAACCCTTTCACGCTCCCTGTGCTCAACATCACCACTTTGCAGCTATGCCTTTAGAAGCCAGTCCGTCGGCTCACTGCTCTCTACCTTTACAAGCTAGTACGCTGCTGTGCCTGTACCTCGGCGAGCTACTATGCTGCTGTTCATTTGGGAGAAGACGGCTCATAGTTCTGCATCTGTGAGTTGAGCGGAGCCTGGGCACGAACTGTTCATAAGTCACACTATATGATCATTGAAAAGCCATTTTGTGATTCAGTCCGTCAGCTGGCATCTGTCCGAGGCATTTCTGAAAACATACCGGAGTTCTTTCTGTGAGAGATACCCCTTTCACGCTGCGTCTCCCCACATTAGCAGGTAACACACGCTCTTCCCACATCACCAGCATACCCCCAACAACGTTCTTGGGCCCGGAAGTATCTCTGTGCAAATCATTAATAAAAAGATGCTTGTGAGGTTGGACAAATAAGAATCTTAGTCATGTATAGATTTACATATAAAACATGTTATTTAAACAAAACAACAACAAATAAAACTATGTACTGCTGTGGCGTGTCATCGCTGGTCAATTTGTGATTCACAGCCTGCAAGACAAAAAGAAAGATAAGATGGTGTATCATGCGTCCAGCAAAGGAGATAGAGAGAGAGAGAAAGAGTGAGAGAGAGAGGGAGAGGAAGAGAGAAAGAGTGAGAGAGAGGTAGACAGTGAAAGAGTGAGAGAGAGAGGAAGACAGAGAAAGAGAGAGAGTAAGTGAGAGAAAGAGTAAGATACAAGGAAGAGAGAAAGAGAAACAGTGTGAGAGAAAGGAAGACAGAGAGAAAGAGTGAGAGAGAGGAAGAGAGAGAGAGAAAGAGAGAGAGGAAGAGAGAAAGAGTGAGCTACAAGGAAGAGAGAAACAGTGTGTGAGAGAGAGAGGAAGACAGAGAAAGACAGAGAAAGAGAGAGAAAGATAGAAAGAGTGAAATACGAGGAAGAGAGGAAGAGAGAATCAGTGTGAGAGAGAGGAAAGAGTGAAAGAGAGGAAGAGAGAGAAAAAGAGTGAGAGAGGAAGAAAGAACGAG